>NC_091834.1:61732610-64232610 GCF_037783145.1 Equus przewalskii | reverse complement strand
AATTCCCGAGAATATGGAAAAGGAAAATGGAGCAGAAAGTGTGCTTAATGAAATTATTGAAGAGAACTTCCCAAATCTAGTGATCAACGGAGAAATGTGTGTAGAGGAGGGTTTTAGATCTCCTAGATTTGTCAATGTAAAAAGAGCTACCCCAAGGCACATAGTAGTAAAGTTGGCAAATAGGAATGATAAGGAGAGAATACTCAGGGAAGTAAGGAAAAAAAAGAGAATAACCTATAAAGGAGCCCCTATCAGACTGTCAGCGGATTTCTCTACAGAAACCCTACAAGCTAGAAGAGAATGGAGTGATATATTCAAAGCTTTAAAGGATAAAAACCTTCAGCCAAGAATACTCTATCCAGCAAGAATTTCCTTCAGATATGAGGGAGAAATTAAATCTTTTCCAGACAAACAAAAGTTAAGGGAATTTGTAACTAAAAGCCCTCCATTACAAGAAATCCTCAAGAAGGCTCTCATACTTGAAAAAAGAGAAAAGGGAGAAAGGGGACACAATCCACAGACTAGGGAGACCGATGGATAGAACCAGAACAGGATAGCAAATATTCAATTATAGCATTAGGGTAAAGGTAAGGAAACTACCAAAACAAGGATGATCTTAGCACTCTAACTACAAATGAATAAGACGAGTTGGAATAAAAAATGAAAATAATTATTTAGGAGGGGAAGAGCAAAGGGTCTAAATCAGTATTGGTCAAGTAGGTAAGAGACCACCAAAGAATAGACTATATTATACACGAGATTCTAAATACAAACTTCAAGGTAGACACTAAAATAAAGTACAGAACAGAGTCACAAATCATAAATAAGGAAAAATCTAAGAAACCCAGCATAAGAAATTGCAGTATTAAATGGGTAGTCTAAAGCACACAGGAAAAGAAACACAGGAAAACAAGATAATGAGCGACAGATTGACAGCATTAAGTCCACATGCATCAATAATCACTCTCAATGTGAACTGATTGAACTCTCCAATAAAAAGACACAGAGTGGCAAAATGGATGAAGAACACGATCCAACAATTTATTGCCTCCAGGAAACACACCTCAGCCCCAAGGACAAACACAGACTCAGGGTGAAGGGGTGGAGGACAATACTTCAAGCAAATAGCAAGGAAAAAAAGGCAGGTGTTGCAATTCTCATATCAGACCAAGTGGATTTCAAAATAAGACAGATAAAGAGAGACACAGAGGGACAATATATAATGATCAAAGGGACACTTCATCAAGAAGAAATAACACTTATAAATATCTATGCACCCAACACAGGAGCACCAAGATTCATAAAGCAACTATTAACAGACCTAAAGGAAGATGTTAAAAACAACACAATAATAGTAGGGGACCTCAACACCCCACTCACATCAATGGAAAGATCATCCAGACAGAAAATCAACAAGGAAATAGTGGAGCTAAATGAAAAACTAAAACAATTGGACTTAATAGACATATATAGATCACTCCACCCTGAAAGAGCTGAATACACATTCTTCTCAAGTGCACATGGAACATTCTGTAGGATAGACCATATGTTGGGAAACAAGGCAAGCCTCTACAAATTTAAAAAAAATGAAATAATAACAAGCATCTTCTCAGATCACAGTGCTATAAGGCTAGAAATTAATTACAAGAAAAAAGCTGAGAGAGGCAAAAAGATGTGGAGACTAAACAACATACTACTGAACAAACAATGGATCATTGAAGAAATTAAAGAAGAAATAAAAAAATACCTGGAAACAAATGAAAATGATAGCATGCCATACCAACTCATATGGGATACAGCAAAAGCTGTATTAAGAGGAAAATTCATCGCAATACAGGCACATCTTAACAAACAAGAAAAATCCCAAATAAGCAACCTTAAAGCACACCTAACTGAACTAGAGAAAAAAGAACAAATGAAGCCCAAAGTCAGCAGAAGGAGAGAAATAATAAAAGTCAGAGCAGAAATAAATACTATTGAAACGAAAAAGGCAGTAGAAAGGATCAATGAGACAAAGAGCTGGTTTTTTGAGAAGATAAATAAAATTGACAAACCACTAGCCAGACTTACAAAGAAAAAAAGGGAGAAAGCTCAAATAAACAAAATCAGAAATGAGCGAGGAGAAATAACAACAGACTCTGCAGAAATACAACAGATTATAAGAGAATACTACAAAAAACTATATGCCAACAGAATGGATAACCTAGAAGAAATGGATAAATTCTTGGACTCCTACAATCTCCCAAAGCTCACTCAAGAAGAGGCAGACAATTTGAACAGACCAATCACAAGGAAAGAGATTGAAACAGCAATCAAAAACATCCCAAAGAATAAAACCCCAGGACCAGATGGCTTTCCTGGGGAATTCTACCGAACTTTCAGAGAGGATTTAATACCTCTCCTTTATCAAGCTATTCCAAAAAATTAGGGAAGATGGAACACTTCCTAACACATTATATGAGGCCAACATCACGCTGATACCAAAACCTGACAAGGACACCACGACAAAAGAGAACTAAAGGCCAATATCACTGATGAACATAGATGCAAAAATTCTAAACAAAATTTTGGCAACCAGAATTCAGCAATTCATCAAAAGAATCATACATCAGGATCAGGTGGGATTCATACCAGGGACACAGGGATGGTTCAACATCCGCAAATCAATCAACGTGATACACCACATCAACAAACTGAGGAAGAAAAACCACATCATCATCTCAATAGATGCAGCGAAGGCATTTGACAAGATCCAACAGCCATTTATGATAAAAACTCTGAACAAAATGGGCATAGAAGGAAACTACCTCAACATAATAAAGGCCATATATGACAAACCCATAGCCAACATCATACTCAACGGGCAAAATCTGAACCCCATCCCCCTGAAAACAGGAACGAGACAAGGATGCCCTCTATCACCACTCTTATTTAACATAGTACTGGAGGTCCTGGCCAGAGCAATCAGGCAAGAAAAAGGAATAAAAGGAATCCAAATAGGGAGGGAAGAAGTGAAACTCTCGCTGTTTGCAGACGACATGATCTTATATATAGAAAACCCCAAAGAATCCACTGGAAAACTGTTAGAAGTAATCAACAACTACAGCAAAGTTGCAGGGTATAAAATCAATTTGCACAAATCAGTAGCATTTCTATACTCCAGTAATGAACCAACAGTAAAAGAACTCAAGAATACAATACCATTCACAATCGCAACAAAAAGAATAAAATACCTTGGGGTAAACTTAACTAAGGAAGTGAAGGACTTATATAATGAAAATTACAAGGCCTTTCTGAGAGAATTGGATGACGACATAAGGAGATGGAAAGACATTCCATGTACATGGATTGGAAGAATAAACATAGTTAAAATGTCCGTTCTACCTAAAGCAATCTACAGATTCAACGCCATCCTAATCAGAATCCTAATGACATTCTTTACAGAATTAGAGTAAAGAATCCTAAAATTCATATGGGGCAACAAAAGACCCAGAATTTCTAAAGTAATCCTGAGAAAAAAGAACAAAACGGGAGGCATCACAATCCCTGACTTCAAAACATACTACAAAGCTACAGTAATCAAAACAGCATGGTACTGGTACAAAAACAGGTGCACAGATCAATGGAACAGAATTGAAAGCCCAGAAATAAAACCACACATCTATGGACAGCTAATCTTTGACAAAGGAGCTGAGGGCATACAATGGAGAAAAGAAAGTCTTTTCAACAAATGGTGCTGGGAAAACTGGAAAGCCACATGTAAAAGAATGAAAATTGACTATTCTTTTTCACCATTCACCAAAATAAACTCAAAATGGATTAAAGACCTAAAGGTGAGACCTGAAACCATAAGGCTTCTGGAAGAAAATGTAGGCAGTACACTCTTTGACATCAGTATTAAAAGGATCTTTTCAGACACCATGCCTTCTCAGAGAAGGGGAACAATAGAAAGAATAAACAAATGGGTCTTCATCAGATTAAAGAGCTTCTTCAAGGCAAATGAAAACAAGATTGAAACAAAAACACAACCCACTAACTGGGAAAAAATATTTGCAAGTCATATATCTGACAAAGGCTTAATATCCATAATATATAAAGAACTCTCGCAATTCAACAACAAAACATCAAACAACCCAATCAAAAAATGGGTTGGAGACATGAACAGACATTTCTCCAAAGAAGATATACTGATGGCCAATAGGCACATGAAAAGATGCTCATCATCGCTGATCATCAGGGAAATGCAAATCAAAACTACACTAAGATATCACCTTACACCCGTTAGAATGACAAAAATATCTAAAACTAATAGCAACAAATGTTGGAGAGGTTGTGGATAAAAAGGAACCCTCATACACTGCTGGTGGGAATGCAAACTGGTGCAGCCACTATGGAAAACAGTATGGAGATTCCTCAAAAAATTAAAAATAGAACTACCATACGATCCAGCCATCCCACTACTGGGTATTTATCCAAAGAGCTTGAAGTCAGCAATCCCAAAAGTCCTGTGCATCCCAATGTTTATTGCAGCACTGTTTACAATAGCCAAGATGTGGAAGCAACCTAAGTGTCCAGCAACAGACGAATGGATAAAGAAGATGTGGTACATATATACAATGGAATACTACTCAGCTGCAAAACAGAACAAAATCATTCCATCTGCAATAACATGGATGGACCTTGAAAGAATTATGTTGAGTGAAATAAGCCAGCGAGAGAAAGATAATCTGTGTATGACTCCACTCATATGAGGAATTTAAAATTATGGACTAAGAACAGTTTAGTGGATACCAGGGGAAAGGTGGGGTGGGAGGTGGGCACAAAGGGTGAAGTGGTGCACCTACAACATGACTGACAAACATTAATGTACAACTGAAATTTCACAAGATTGTAACCTATCAATAACTCAATAAAAAAAAGTACACTCAATAGAAATTACTGATGAGTGGAATACAAGGTGAAGAGAAAATATGGAGTTAAGGATGACTCCCAAGTATTGCTCCCTCTTATAACCTCTCCACCCACCATTTTGTTCCAGCAGTTGCTGTGGCAACGAGCTGCCATGGGTGTAGCCAGGCAGCAACTTGGCCTCACTGCACTTTGTATCTGTTGCCTTTTGCCCCAGGGTGTTTGGGTACCTGTGGAAGCCTGGAAGACCCAGGAAATTCACACCTCGGGGGCAACTTTTGACCAATGGTGGGTAGGAACAGGTGGATAACATGCACACCTCCTTAGAGAGTGCCTGCTGGAACTGAGCCCACAGCAGTAACCAGCTCAATCAAACTCTCATGGAGCAGATTTCTCTCTTTCCATTTTACTCTTCCCAGTCCCTCACTATTGTTCCCTGGGATCTCTTTCCCAGATAAACTTCCTCCAGGCGAGCTCTTGTTTGAGGCTCTGCAAATAGAAGCATCTTCCATTTACTGAAATGTAGGAGACTGCAAGAGGGGAGAGTTTGGGTGGAAGGTGGATCTGAAGAGCTTAGCTTAGGTAAGACATATAAAACTTTGAGTTGCCCATTAGACCTCCAAGAGGAGAGAGCAAGGAGGCAGTTGGATGATTCGAGTCTGGAATTCAGAACACACAGTGCGGAAGAGACTAGGCTATTTGCCGTCAGTGCTCCCTGTGTCAGGGTATGGCAGGTGCTCCCACGTTCACAGACTCCACCAATGCAATGAGTCTCCATCTCCCACTGTTTCCTTGGCAGATGAATCTTTTCCTGGCCCTGAAGAGAAGCTGAAGAGGATGAAATGACTGGTGGGAGGAGCAAACAGCAGCATGTCCTGTGTTGTGATGACAGGTCTTCCATGCACTCCTCATTTGATTCTAGCTCCGGCAGATACTGTGTCCTCACAGCAAACGAGCAGTCTCTTTAGAATGAAAGTTTGTTGTTGTAAGTCAGCATGGCCATCTCTGCAGAGGGACATTGTCTGATGGGAACCTTTTCCCTCTGTTAAGATCTCCCCTGAGGTTCCAGGGAAGGAGAAAAGAAAAGTGAGATGAGTGGTCGTTGGGGAGAGGATGAGCAACTCTGTCCCCAGAGCACCTCTGACAGCCCCCGGTCCCCACCCCCAGCTGGAACCCAGATTTCTGAAATGCTGCAGAGGCAGGATGCGGCTTTTGTTTTCATTTCCATTTAATTTTCCCAAATGAAAACTGCAATTACTGAGCAGTTATACACCTCCATGTGCTTCAGGGATGCTGTTCCTGGCACATTTGGTATCCTCATTTGAAAAATTCACCCATAAAAGCATCAGACTTGCCTGCATTATATGTGGAAATGTGCAATGTCATACTTTGTTCAAGGGATAAAAATTCACCCCAGGGTACCAATTTTAATAAGGCTTAATTAGACCAATTTGTAGCAAGCTGAGGTTTCCACTCTGCAATTTGACAAGCAGCTTGAGCTGGTTCACTACGGTTTTATGTTCGGGAATTTCTGTATCAAACAAAAGGTCAAATGGAACATAAAATTCTATCCAAAAGGCTCTCAAAGGCATAGTGAATTTCTGTTGTCATTTGTGTGTGTGCCGTGTTTTTTAGAATGTCCTTATTGATGATAAAAGGATGATCTTGGGTAGCCATGTAGTCATCGCACCAGCAAGGTCCAAGAGGGCAGATAAAACTGGTCCTTTCTTGTGAGGACCTTGCTGGTAGCTCATGGCCCTCTTTCCTACAGAGTCGGGGGAAGACTTCACAGTCCCTGACATAGAACACAGACAACACCTAAAATTCACTTGGAGTTGGCTTGAAAGATAAGCCATCTTGCCTAGGGATGGCAAATAGATTTTTTATATTATCCCTAGAACAGAAAACTGTCTGATTAAACCATATTATCTTTAAGATATGCAGTAAAGTTGATTGTACTGAATTGCACTTTGACGCCATTTCCCTAGAATTTCATCCAGGACCCTTAGAAGGAAGAGCCTTGCTAAATTCACTCATATTGCCACAGGGAAATAGCTGAGGCCACTCCTCATGAGAAGGGGGATGTGGGTCAGGGCACGAGAGAGGAGAAAAATTGAACAATACTTTCTTTCTTCAATGAATTTTTAACATCAGATATTATAGACATTCTACCTGAAAAATAGAAAGAATGGTCTATAACCAAATATTCTCAAAAAAAAATTTCAAAGAGCCTAAGGCAAACAGAAGCATTCCTCTATGCTGGTCCACTATGTAATATCTACATTGCATCTACATTGTGGAGACAACAGAATGCCCACCTGCCCTCTAGATATTTTCCTTTCTGATATGATACAGTGCCTGAAATGCACACGTTAGAACTAGACTACCACTTAAAGATGTTCTGTGCCAGAAGACTCAGATAAGATAATGAAAATATGGTACTTAAAACTGATAATGCTTAGACCTTAGAGCAACTCAAATTTACTTTTGACAAATTGGTTCTTGTGGGATTAGGAAGCAGGACAGCCATGCTTTCAGAAAGTGCCAGGAAAGAACTGGAATAAAAGATAATGCCAGGAGAGCAGGCCAGTTTGGAATGGGGATCAGGGTGATGCTAGAGAGAGGCATGTGAAGGGAGAGGGAAAGGAGGAGAGAAGTAAAAGGGACAAAACAGAAGGTGAGGGCAGGGAGCACATATTGAAGGGAGGACGGCACAAATTAACAGTCAACATGACAATTTGTTTTAATTCCTGGTGAGAAATCTCAGGAAGCTACACTGTAATCTGTTTCTCCTAGTGGAAAAATTGTCATTGGCCTTGCATGCTCCAATCCAACTGCTGAGAAATTTGGCTGGAAATGCTGAGATCCTGTGGTCTGTGAGAGAAACCTGTCCTCTCTCTACCAGAGAAGGAGCATGAGCAGAAAGAGTGAAGCCAGTCCTATAGGCTCACTGGACATCTGGAAGGAACCCCTCCCCAGACATATGCACACCATTCCCATGACTTACGGCGGTCTACCTGGAGCACCTGCTGACGTTCCAGGTCCAAGCACCACGTCAGACCAGGCCCACACACTCCTGAACACCCAGGGAGCTTATGCCATAGGAAGGCCAGTCTTCTGGAAGTTTGCCCCTACCCCAGCAGCCTAGACATCTGGATGACAGATTATGGTTTAGATGGAGCTTGGTGGATGCTATTAGACAAGGGGACTCAGTTCCCATGTGTGATAAAAGTCACATTCCTGAAGACAATGTGGGTCAGGCCATGCAGATCATAAAATGAGAATCTCAGAACTTGATTTTATTTCCTTCCATTTTTTTTGAGGGCAACGTAGGTAAAGCCACGTCTGCATCACTCCGGCATGATGCAGCCTCCCTGGGTTGTGCCGCAAAAAGACACACATGGTTCTATCTACTGCATCTTTGCTGTTTGCCTCACAATCTCTCCCTGTCTTCTACTGGGCCTCTTCTTTCATAGTAAAAAGGATTGTGTGCCTATGCTCGGAGGAGCGGAAACAAGTGAAGTTGCATGCACTACTGATATAAAGATAATAAGTGTTGTTATGTGAACAAAATAATATGCATATACATTATTTAGGCAAACATTTCCATACACTTACTCTCACAAAGCAGATAGCCCGAATAAGCTAGCCATATGAACAATAAATCATGGAACCAATTTCAAGGAAAGCAAGTTTCACTTTGGAAAATTGCACTCAAAATATATGTATTTGAAATCAACTAAATACGAAAACTTTAACATTCCATAAATTAGCGTAGGCAGAACTTGAATCCAATGAAATATAGAATTCCCCAAATTTGAAAACAGTCTTTATTTTACTGAATATTTTAAGACAAAAAATTAAATTGTGTGTACCATATTATTCCTTAACATTTTTCCCCTCAAAGTAAAACCAAAGGAAATAAGTAGTAAATTCAGAAAGAATTAATATGCAAAAAGGCTACCCTCCCTTGTTGCCTCCTCCATTCCCAAACAAAAGAGTGAAGGTGATGGATCCACTCAGACTCTCAGGAACAGTTCGGGCGTAGCAAAGAGCTCCCAGATCAGCTAGACATTCCAGTTCCTCTGGGACTCTCCTCTGGCCACCATCTTTATCTCCTTCAGTCAAAGCAACCCAGCCATTCTGTTGCTTGAGCCTATGGCAAAGCAAAGAAAGGGAAAGATAATCATGCCATGAACTATGGGCGGGTCTCAACAGGCAAACCAAAACTGAGTTAGGGTCCAAATTCACCTGCCAGGGCCTTTGTGTGGGGTAGCCTAGCCTGTGAACAGACCACTAGAAGGATTCTCCCCAGTGCATCTCAGAAAATTATAGAATCAAGATAGCTGTGTGGATCCACCATGGAAATGAAATTGCTCAGGCTGAGCTGCTCTGACTATGAAAACAGATATTCCCCAAATGTCATCACATAAAACAGAGTGGAGAATACTCTTCAGTGTGATCAAACAGTTGTTCCAAGTCCCCCCTGAAGTTTCAGGGCTGGATAACAGTGGTAGTGGCTGTGAATAAATCTATCTTTTAATCCTCTCTCCTTCCTGCCGTTTCAATTTCCTGTCTCAGCCAATTCGTTCTAAGAAAGTAAAGGGAGCAACTGAGGTTTGTAAGACAGAGGCCCCCCTGGTCCAACTGTCTTCGAGAGGGCAATGGGAATTCATACTGAGTGACGAGGATCCTTTGAATCAGCTTCTTCACAGAAGCATGCTCCAGCAGGAACGCATCCCACCAGAGGCTCTCAGGGTAGCCTGCTCAGCGTGGGGGTGGATCCCGTCAGGCTTCCTGCTGCCTTCCACTCCCCGTCACGCCTGTTTAAGCACTCGAGCCAGAAGGAGCTGTTCAGGATCTGATTCTTTAAATTACATGTAGGAACATGGTGAAAATGACAATATAACAAATGGTATTTACACTCTCAGAGCCAAAGTGAAACTTTTTCATCACCACAAACATTTCCTAAAGCCCAAAATTACACTGCTGAAAGAAGCCCTCAGAGGAATTACTTAGGAAGTCAAGTTCCAGTTGGAGTTTGCAGAGAAGCAGTTCATGTCGGTTTTTAAGGCATAAGCTGGGTTATGACACTGAGTGGGTAAAACATGAGAGAATTGTTCTGACCAGAACTCTAGGTGAGCTGTGTTTCCAGGCCTTTTACCTGGAAGTGTGACCAGCTGCCACTAGTAGGTCCAGCTGTTTGAACCCTAAGCATCCCCCAGTCCTGCCATCAGGCCACAGCCAAGTCAACAAAAGCAGTGTTCAAATGTATCTACTTTGGACCAGTTCTGCTATAGCAACCAATGCCTGGAGGGTCTGAAGATGCCTCCTTGCCGTACTGTACAGCACTGAAGGGCAGATGGAACAGTCTCCTTAGAAGCCTCTTCCCTCCTCCTTCCCTTTCTAGATGCTCAGAAGACACATCAAGGAAACTGGAACACACTCAGGTGTGGAAGCAAAGAGGGCTTATAACCAAATGCCAACCCTTCCTCAAACCCTACTGTGCTCCCCCCACTAGAAATCAAAGGATGCTTGAAAAGATCTGCCAGGGTTGTGAACTACATTGCCACAGCTCAATAAAGTTCTCTGAGTCCATTATACCCCAGCAGTACCAAAACCCTGTTGCCTTCTGCACCCCCAGGCTGCCTGCTTTTCTTTCTCCTTATCCACAGGGAGTCATGCCTTGAATTCCCAGACTACACCATTCCTGCTGATACACACATGCACACACATGCACACACATGCACACACACACGCACACACATGCACACACACACACGCACACACACAACCTCTTGGCATAGGTAGAGCCCATTCAGCCAGTAAGGCTCTTCTCAGGAGTCATCCTCTCTGGTAAGCCTTCCTTGACACGCCTCCAAATAGAAAACCCCAAACTGAGCTTCCTGAGGCTCCGCAGCCAGCTATGTGTGCCTCTGGTTTACCACAAATCATTCATCCTGGACCGTACTGTCTTAAGAAGGAGCATGTCTGAATCCTAATGCTCAGGATGTCTGTTGAACTGAACCAAATGCAGCCTGAAGAAAACATTTTAATTTACTATAGAAATATCTCTAAATCTGCTCTCCTGCCAGTATTCCTTATGTGACTGACTGGCACCTTCACCACCCACCATTCAAGCCAGAAACTTGCCTATCTGCCACCCAATCTGTCACAGAGTTCTCCCCTTTATACCTTCTTCCTCCTAGTTCTGAGGCTCATCATTTCTCACCTGGACTATGCCCAGGACCTCTCACTTGCTCTTTTGACTGAAAATCCCACCTCCACTCCACTCACTGAGACAAAGCTCTGGTCACTTCACTCCATTGCTTAACACCATCCCATAGCCGGACCTGCCCTGGCACAGACCTTCCCCTCTGGTGCCACAGCCCACTGAAAGCTGTGTGGGGAATGGGTGGCAGGGCTACTGGCATCCCTTCCACTCTTGGAGCAGTTGGATGGGACCTAAGTTGTCCCTAGATGTGATCTCCAGCTGCAGGCAGCCCTGTCTATTTACCCCGGTACACACACAAATTTTATTTTCTGAAGGTACTATAACATAAATGCTTTGGGAATTACCACCCTAAGGACTAAAATCCAGGCTCCTTAGCATGACCGTGGGGCCCTACACACCTGGGCTATACCATCTCCCTTCATGTCATACCCCTTAGGGCACAGCCACAGGTGCAGAGCCGTTTGCTGCCTTGGTGCTCTGAACTCCCTCTACCTGGAACATCCCTCCCACTTTGCTTCGCCAGCCTCACTCTGAATGATCCTCCAAGGCTCATCTCTCTACTTAGCTTTCCCACCCTTCTCCCTGACATTAATCTTTTCAAAGTGGGCTTGCTCAAAATTAATCTGAAAGGGAACCACGGTAAAGATGGATCTCACGTTAAGTGTTTGTCATTCAATTGATGTAATTAAACCCAATGTAGCAACATGGCTCTAAAGCCCGAAAGGTCCCCTTACAGGACTAAATGTCTGGATTCTTAATTCAGAGTCTGCATAATCACCAGCATTACTTTCTTTTCCCTGTTTATTCATTCTTGGCCACTTGAACAGTGTCATTTTTCAGAATTAAAATCCTGGATTCTGAAAAAGCTAGTACTTCATTATTTAGAATTGGAGACAATTTTTGCTGCTCCAGAGGGTTATGTTTGGAGGAGATAGCTAATTAAAATGTCTTGATGCCTGTCCCCTAAGGCATTCTCATTCTCCCAGCTCACATCCTTGATAACTGTCAGATCCAGACAAACGTGAGTGACAAAAAGCAGCAAAGTGAACAGAAACTCAACAAGGAAAAACTCCACACAGTTGTTTCAACCATGAGACTTGATTTGATTTTATTCGTGCAAGAAAAATTTATTGACTATCTATGAGATTATTTCTCTTAATTAAGGTAAGGTATTCATGGGAATTTACAATATTATTCTCTATACCTTTTTGTAGTCTGAAATATTTCTTAATAAGAAACAGTTTTCCAGTCGAAATGTTTATCTGTGTTGAATGAAAGCTGAGGGGAAGTCAACCACTGAGTCCTTTTCATTTTGAGAGGTGCCCTTTTTTTTTAATCTATGAAACTTTACCTTTTTTTCCCTCTTCTTCTTCTCCCCAAAGCCCCAGCACATGGTTGTAAGTCTTTCTGGTTCTTCTATGTGAGCCCCCACCACAGCACAGCAACTGACAGATGGGTGGTGTGGTTCTGCAACTGGGGAATGAACTCCAGCTGCCAAGGCAGAGAGCATGGAACTTTAACCACTAGACCTTCGGGGCTGGCTCCAGAAGTGCCCTTTTACAGGCTGGTGGTCAGATGCTCAGGAAACATTCAATGAGTTAATAAGAGGACACTTTTCACCTGATTCTCAATGTGCTACCCTTTTAATGAATAATTGCTGTTGTCAATGTCAAAGATTCATTTTTCTTCCTAGTTCAAAAGTTTTAGTTCAGGATCTTCAAACATTCCTATTTTCACAGGGAGATGGGAAAGAACCTGCTGTTATTAAGCACCAACTATGTGCAATTGGGACCACGATTTTGCTCACTCTTCATCAAAGGTATTTGTCCTTCACCAAATTCAATATTTGTAGCTAAAAGCATAAGCAAAAATAGGGATTCTATACATGTAGTTAGAGCAAGATTAACCTATCTTTTAATTTCATATATACCTGGAGACCAACACTAATTTCTAACCTGGGTTATGTACATTAAAGAGAGAAGCAGAACATTTTCATTTCAAGTCCTCTAATTCTGCAGGAGTTTGGCTTTGAGAGCCCAATAAAAATATCCCATGTGAATAAAGTGGGCCCACTATCATTGAAGCACTTGGGTAATCTCCATTATGATCAATCATTAGACAAAATCATTGCTCAGCATAGCCCATGGCCAAAAACAGAAAATGCAAGCTGACAGCTGATTTCCCCAGCCACCCCCATCAGACAGCTGCCTGTATGGATTAGTAGGACTGAATCACCCTCTGTCCTCCCTGCCTTCTCTTTCTTCTAGGATGAGGAATGAAAAACGTACAAAGGTTAAACTAAACCCTGGATAAGGCAAGTCATGCAAACTTGTAATCAAGCAGCCCAAATTGATGGAACTGGTCCATGAAGAAGAGCCTTCATCATCGTTCATCCACCATGGTTGGCCATGATTAAATATGTTGGGAAAGAGGCTATTTAGCCTTATTGGGTAGAGTTACTCAGTCTTTGGATGAATCATGACCAGTAAACATCCATCCACAATTTTCCCTTCTGTATCCCTCTTTCATAGACAGAAAACCCAGAGTGAACTGGGAAGGAATTTAAAGATAATCTAAAAGAATCAAAAACAAACCAACCAGGGAAGGTCAACTGATTTGCTCTATCCTTTCTTTTGGGGCGGGGGGGGGGGGGGGTGGGGGGTGGGAATAAATGAGATTACAAGTGTGAAAGTGTTGAAAACTATAAGTGTCTCAGATTACTGTGCAAGAGATCTCACTAGTGCCAGGGTGTCTAGGTCTCCAGATTCCTAACCCTGCCCATATACTACACAGCTTCTTTGTGATACAGATAAGCAAAAGCGTGGCCCCAAATGCTTAAACAATGTTGGCAAGGTCACAAACTACACCTGGAACCCAAGTCTCCTAAATCAAAGCTCTCCTTCCAAGTGCAGCACTGAGGCAACGACCTGGCTACCTTGGATCCCAGATACTGGGGTGTTTAGGACCCAAGCACAATGATAACAACCGCATTCCCTGATGCCCCAGCCAGTCACTGCTACACTCTGCACTTTACTCAGTTTACTCAAACAAGTAGAGATGTCCCAGTAAAAAGTCCAAATCAATCCTTTAGCTGTCATGAATATATGTAAAAGGAACACCAATGTCTTAACAAGCAATGGAGATATGCTGATTGTCAAAAATTTGGGGGTTTGCTGTGGTCTATCAATAATACTCTTTATAAAAATAAAGTATTTTAGGGCATATAAAATATATCTAAATAAAGCTGTTAAAAATTGACAAACCTGAAGCTGATATAGCTTATTTATAAAGTATAACACAGCACATCTTAAAACAGAAAATGCATTGTTTTACATCTTAAGCTCTTTATTTACTACAATGCAGAACATTTTATTTTTAGACATCAGTGGGTTTTGTTTTGTTGACATTTTCACTTATTCAGCTGAAAACAAAAGTCAGGAAAATCACATGGTGACTATAGCAACCTATCAGTAAATGAGAACAAGTATATAGACCATTTTTTGGTTTGGACTGATGTTAAATCAATCAGTCAGTAAAGGCTTTCTTTCTGCCTAACAATTATGACATATTAACAGTCACCAAATGGTGTTGGACTAGGAATCTTCTAGAAATAATCTAAGGCTTTCGTTTTATATATGGAATAGTCACAAAACGTAGATGGCTTACATCAACTCATTGGATCAGCCCATCCTAAATTGCTCCGAGACTCAGAGAAACAGATATTTCTTCTTCATATATTGTGCAACAGTTTCTCCAAATATCTGCTCATGCTCAATAAAACCAGCGTCGCCCAAATACTCCTTAATCTCAGGGTGTGACATGTAAGTGGACACATACATCATACACACATATATAATTAGGAGGCTCAAAAAATATGCAAAGATGGCGAGAAATCATTAGATTCTTTGGTTATGCTTTAGTGACAAATTTATATTTCTTGGCAACTAGCCAATCATTTTTGGAAATAATATCAGACCACGACCAAATAAAGTCTTACAACCTATCCCTTGCTTTACATGCACCATTAGGGCCTGTCAACGATCACCAGCCATCTCTCTCAGACATACAGTCTTTTCTTTGGAAGCATGAAATGCCCCTAGATAAATTTGCCCTTCTCCAGAGAAAAACATTTCCCACTCAACTGCAGATCCTGATTCAAAGCTAAAATTAACGCAGGCAGGCAATTTATGTTTCTTAGAAAAGTTCCTTAAAAATGACAAATGTATGTGATATTAAAGCCATCCAATATGTCTGCATGCTGCCTTATTAAATTAAAAACACCTGGTTTATTTATACAATGTATCCAATGGCTTACAGATTAGCATCCTAGAAACAATACATGTCTTATAGCAAAAAATATACATATAATAATCCACCTATAGTTTATATAAATGATGAAATGTTTCTGAATATATCTATATATCTATATATGTACACATATATACTCTGTGTGTGTATTTGCAGAATCAGCACACAAATACCGCAGTTCTTCATTGGCTCTTCCGCTTCCGTGTCAAGGACACTAGGTTTCAAAGTCTTAAGCGAAACAATGGTCACCGTTGAGGACAAAGGACTGGCTTGATGCACCTTCCCTTGTGAAGGACCAAGTTTGCTGGACAGTGGCAACCTGCGACACACGGCTTATTGCATGGACCAATCTCATTCCAGTTGTCACAGGTCTTGGCACATCCTGGACCACAGGTATCATACACAGCACCATGCTTACACTGGGTGGCTGAAAAAAAGAAGGAGACAAAAGTGAGATGTGGAGAAATGGCTACATCAATTCACTCTCAGCCTGTTGCCATTCTGTAGGCTCATGTCACTCACTGCACAGGCCTTTCCACAGCACAGCTTCACTTTTTGCATTTTAACAAAGGAATAACAAACACTCAACATTCTTCAAACTCTCTGGGAATCATCTGCACCTAAAAAAACGACATCAAAGATCCATCTGCTGGGCCAGTGAACTTCAAAATAAAATAAAATGAAAAGCTTTTCGTGCCCAGATAAGATAAACTATACATTGGTAAAGCTACAAGAAAATCTATAAGGTTATTTAGTTATTGAGAATGGTATGAAAAATTAACTCCAAATAGTCCTTTGAACTATTGAGCTGTAATGAATAGGAATATTTTATGCAACCACATCAATATTCAAATAGACAGAATTACACATACAGAAAAAAATCCTGCCATGGATATTGGAAATGTGTGACATATTTTAATCATAGCAATCATATGTTGAATCAATCAATTTGAGGCAAATTAGAGAAAGAGTGAGGAAAAGCCAAATGGGGAAAAATCAGATGTGTGACTGGGGAGAGGGAAGTAGGGGCTGGCTGGGCCAGAGAATATAAAAACGATGATACAGCCAAATCATGGCCAATTTACTATCTTTGTTAACTTAGAGCTAAAATGATTTTTGACAATATTCTGAGAGTTTCTGAACATTCATGAATAGATTTGTCAGAAAAAATACTGCAAACATTCTGGAAGTTTTATTCACACAGACTTTCCGGTCTGAGTTATTTCCAGCGACAATCAAAGAGGACACCCCCATTCCCATGAGTAGGAACGTGGACATATGTAGGAATTTGGAAGAGGGACTCTCCAAGAACAACAATAATGATCCAACCTGCATCTGAAGTTGCCCCAAGCACAATTAATAACAATGGAAGATTATCAGTTTAAACGCCTCTATTGTTGTTTAGGCAGTTTACAGAATAATACCTGGGGAAGAATTCTGTCATTGTAAAACTGAAAAATTGAACTGGTTTTCAACCATATGGGTCTGACTTTGAGGCTTTCAAGTTAGATATTCAGTTACCACAGAATATTCATGTTTGACGATATCTAACAAACAGTAAGTTAATAAGAACTGTAAAAGTAAATTCTATGAAGGCTCCTCAAATACTCATTACACTAGTTAAAAACAACGAGAAAAGAGGTGTCCCATCCAGAGAGTCACCAATTATCTCTCACAAGTTCTTACACGTTATTAGAAAACTGAGCTGTATGAAACATAGAATTTTGAGAAACATCTGCATGGAATCAACTTATAATATTTGGCTCTACAATTTTCATTTTTCTATATTAATTCTAATTTTGTATTAAGCACGGACATATTTATCCCTGTCCCAATTCTTAACTAAACTATTAACTGTGACTAACCACCTATTTTGAACAAAGCCACTGTACAGGATGCTCTGTGGGTAAAGATAAATTACATGGCCATCTGTCTGATATACCAACTGAGGGATGAGTTGCTGGTAGCTAATTTCCCATCAATTATACTGAAACATCAAATGTAATCTTATTGATTCCTATGCTTGGCTCACTCCCTCACCTTTTCGAGGTGCCTTCTCAAAGATCCAAAGGATCCAAAATAGTATCCCCACATTCTCTACCCTTTTTCCCTATTTTTTCTCCTTTACACATATCACTATCATTTTTACCATTTGTACCATATTTACTCTCTGTCTTCCCACACTAGAATGTAGGCTTCCTGAGGGCAGGGTTTTCCTCTTGTCTACCACTACATTTCTAGCCCCTAGTACATTGTCTGGCACCTCAAGGCATTAGGTATGGAAGCTAGCAAGGAATACTTGCTCAGTAAATGAATGAGCTATGAAACAGATCTAATTACAACAGAGAATGGACTGAACATTTTCTGTTTGTCCCTCTAGATCCACTCTCTCCCCTTCTTTACTGGGCTTTATATCCTGTGCTGTGTGCTCCATGTTGGTCTCTAGGGATGACATCAATGAGCTTCCCTTTGAATGGTGAACACCAGAAGGAGATTGGAAAAAAGGATGAGTGAGGTCTGGGTATTTGGTCCCCTAGCTATCTCCTTCTGAGGTCACTGTGGCCCACTGCATTTCTCAAGCAAAAGTCACTGCTCCTATCAAATAGCCTTCTTTCCCTACAGAGTTCTGACATCCAACCTCTCCCTTGCCCCTTTAGGCCCAGGGGTGGGAACAGCCTCTGTTATGAGCCAAAGTAGGACACAATAAAAAATAAATATTTAGTCTTTGTTCCTGGCACACAGCTCCTAAAGTCCTTGGAGTCTCCAGAGTCATGTGTCCTTTGTATGCTAATGCCATGACTGGTGGCTAGGGCTCCCTAGATAGCTTCAGGATGGGGGCTGGGCACCAGAAAGACCAAGGCATGATTAGAGGTTTGAAACTTTCAGCCCCACCCCCTGATCTCCAGGAAGGGGAGAGAGGCTGGATACTGAGTTAATCACCATAGACCAATGACTTAATCAATCGTGCCTACATGATAAAACCTCCATAACAACCCCTAAGTGACTAATGACTGGGTTTGGAAAGCTTCAGAGCTTGTGAACACATTGAGGTGCTGGGAGGGTGGTGTCCTCACTCCAGGGGGACAGAAGTTCCTGTGCTTGGGACACTTCCAGACCTTGCTCTATGTACCTCTTCATCTGGCTGTTCCTTCGTGCTTTATGATAAACCAGTAATAATAAGTAAAGTGTGTTCCAGAGTTCTGTGAGCCATTCTAGCAAATTATCAAGCCTGAAAGGGAAGGAGGATTATGAGGACACCTCTCTCCCCCAACTTCATAGCCAGCTTGGACAGAAGTGAGGGTAACCGAGGGACCCAATACTTGCAACCGGTGTCTGAAGTGAGGGCATCTGTGGGACTGAGCCCTTAAACCTGTGGAGTCTGATGTTAACTCTGGGTAGTGTCAGAATTGAATTGAATTTCCAGTTGGTCTCCAGAAAGTTGGAGAATTGGTTGGTGTGAGCAAAATCCCACATATTGGGTGTCAGAGTATTGTGAGTAAAAACATTTAATTTCCAGGGCACTGGACTTTTCCTTATTTCCCTACACCCTTCTTATCCCTTTTAAAGTAGTCCATCTATTAAACTTACCTTAGTCACTTTGAGTGTGCCATTTGTTTTCTGCCTGGATCCTAACTGATACAGTGGCTAAGTGAAAAATTACCATTACTCTTTAAGGCTACATTCTCTAACATTACCTCCACAATACGACTTTATGAAGTTGTTTTAGCTTTTAATAATCCAAGTCTATTCCTTACACTCCTAGGAATCTCCTGTAGTCAAGGCAATCCTGAAGACCTATCCTCGGCCTTGATCTAGTGCCATTATCTAGCTTGGTGAATGTCACTACCATTCACCCCATCTCCCTCTCTTTTAGACTCAGTTCCCAAAATTTTCTTCCCACCTCTCTTGTCTGGATAAGATATCCCTTGACTGTATACTCAGAGCACCCGCTGCCTACCTCTGTCCCTGCATTTACAACCTGAAATTATAATCGTCCACTTCCTTGTGCTCTCTCTCTCTGCAACTCGGTCTGGGCTCCTAGAGATAAAGGCTGTTTTCTTTCTTTATTTTCAGCAGGAGTGTAGTGTTCAACACGCAGTAGGTACTCAGAGGATAGTGGGGTGATTGAATGCATAGATATATGGACAAGAGAGTGGAAGGATCAACATAACTTTAAGTCTCTCGGCATATGCTTTTCTGATAATCTTTTTCAACTTTTCACTGATCCCTTCAAAGTTCTTCTTTTCATCTTTTCAGTGACTAACAGAATACCGTATACATTGTACCTGCGTAATTATTTGGAAATATCCTAGATGAATACAATACTCACGCACAATAATTGTCTCCATGTGTTATGTTTCTGTGGCCCAATAGTGTGCAAAGCTGGAAATTAGGATCATCTGGGGAGCTTCTTGATGCTTGGACTCCTGCTCCAGGCCAATTAAATTAGAACCTCTGAAAGTGGGGCCAGGTTAACAGTAATTCTTCTTAAAAAAATACCTCCCAGCATAGGTGATTTTAATGTACAATCAGGACTGAGAACTTGTCCTATAAACAACCCTCACATTCATGCTTTAGTCACCGCAGAGACTCATGCCTTTTTAGAAAATGAGAGGGCAGCTAATATTTCCAAAGTGGAAGTTGGTGCACAATGGAAGCTCCTACGTTTCCCATCATCTTCCTTAGTCCCAGAGCACCTGCCTCTCTTACTGATGAATTTAGTAAGCACCCTGGGCTCATCTCCCTACTGCCTCTGCTCCTCATTTGCACCCTTCCTTGATCTGCCATTCCTGTTTTCTGATCCATCTCCTCCTGGAACTTGCTCTGTTATTTCGCCTTCTCATTGCACATTAATCTTCTCCCTTTCTATTGGCTCCATCCTCTAAATATTAGAAACATTTTCAGATCAACACTAATCTTTAACAAAAAATCTTTTTGAAAAATTCCCTAATCTATCAGAGTTAGTTTCTTCTTCCTTTTACCTCCAAACTTCATAGAAGAGTTTACGGTCCTTTTATCCTATTCCTCTGCAACTAGTCAACATTGGTGACCTGTCTTTCTCACCTACTACTTTACTGAAGCAGGTCCCACCAAAATTTTCAGCAATGACCATATCCACTGACATACTGGCAATCCTCATTCTCCCATGACCTCTGCAGAAAATGTTTGGTCTTTTTGTCCATTTTATCTTACAAAGCTGAACTCTCCAAGTTCTTCTGCTAAAACCTTGAGAACAGCTTCTCTCCCTTGGGCTTCTTTGCCTGCTCCCAAGATTCTTTCTCTGGCACTGTCTTGTCTTCTCTGTCTCTCTCTCTTCATCAGTTACTACAGTTTTCTCTCTAATTTCCAGTCAGAGAGCTCTGAAATATGTTATCGTCAGGTCTGATTCTCTTCCGAATCTCGTCATTTTCCACGTCTTAATTCAAATGTCGCCTCCTTCAGGTAGCTTCCTGGATCTCCCCAGAATACCGTTCCCTCTCTGCATCTCACAGCACTTTTCACATTATAGTTATTTGTTTATTTCTTTTAATCTCCCAAGTACAGTACAGCTGTAGTTCTTAATCAGAGACGCTCTTAAAAATCCCCTAGATCTTTTAAAAGAGATATATTCCTCAGCCCCATTCCCTACAGATTTTTGCTCTGAGTTTGCAGTGAGGCCTGCATAACTGTGGATTTAAGAAGTTCCAGGGGTCATGCCAGGCACCCCTGGTAGATAAGAGTGGACTGCTGAGGTCTTGGCTCTTGAGGGCAGAACCTTTTTCTTCCATAACCCAACATTCTGGCACAGGGCCCAGCACAGAGGAGCAGCTTAATAAATGCTTACGCCTGTTGGATGATGATTTAATCTTAATGATGTCCAATCCATCATTCCATTTCCCAGAGTGGATTACATTTGGCTGGCCTTGAGTTCATTTTCCACTCTGCTGCTTCCCAAATGCCTCTTTCAACTCATTTTACCCTCCAGATACTTTGCTCCCCTTCAAATCTTGCAAAGATCCATGCTAGTAGGAAAACTCAGCAGAATTTCCTCTTTCCCACCAGTGTTTTTTCCTTTTCCCTCATTCTCTTATAGACATGAACTCTCTCACGTCTTTTCCTCTCTCTGACTTCTCAATTCTTTTTTCTAGCTCTACCACTTAACTGCTTACTGCTCTTCTGTGACATTTTACCTTTGACTACTGAACACGGATATTTTCCTCACAATCTACAGGTAGAAAGTAGAACGTAGGAAATGAAGAACTACTCGGAAAAAAAAGGATATTTTTTCATCATACAAATATCATCTCCATTTCAATTCAAATTAAATCAAGCAACTTCCACTGAGTATCCACTACGTGGCAGGCATTCTCTGGGCCAGGGAGTCAAATGTGAATCAGATATCATCTATGACCTCCAGTCACAGGAGTCTGGGCCTAACAACCAACTAGGGGAAGGTAACATATAAACAGATTATAAATAAAATGCAAGATGCTTCATATTAGACAATGAGAGCAAAGTACAGCGGAGGAGTAAGAGAGAGACATCAACTCAATGTTGAGGGTAGGATAGCAATCGAGGAAGACTTCAGAGAATAGATCCCACTTAGGTCTTAAAAGGTGTATAGAAACTGTCAGACAGACAATGGCAGCAAGAGTTTCCCAGGCAGAGAGAGCAGCAAGAGCAAAGGCGGGGGTGTGGGCAGCAACTAGCTGCCAGGGCTCCCTCAGGGAAGGGAGGATCCATGTCCCCCTTCTGGTGCTGAAGGTCATAGTATCGACTTTATCTCCTAAGCTTTTAAAGGAGGCCTCCAGTCAGCCAAGGAAAAGCTCAGTGTGTATAATGAGGGCAGAGTTGCTGCAGCAAAAGAGCTAGAATCAACTGGAGTTGGTAAAGTAAAACAAGGAGGAAACTGCTCACAGAACCCTGCAGACTATCTGATGTGCTGTGGAAAGACGTTCACCACTGTGGACATCTCTGCACCTTTCCACTCATAAAATGCATTACTGAAAGCGCAGTACAATTAGTGTCAGCTACAGGGAGGTGGCAGAAAGTCTGCTAAGGATGACAAAGTAAGATGCAGGAGCAAGAGAGTCACACGGTACCAAGTAACAACTATCAATGATAAGGAACAAATAAATAGAAATTGAAAAAAAATCAACATAACAATTATTTGGATAAATTAGTCAATGCTTATATAAATATACAAATATATATTCACATTTAAATATATTTTTTTTACATTGCTCTTGCTTGTCTGTAGTCTCATAATGATTAAGAACAGGGGCTATAACACAAATTGACGTGAGTTGATTCCCAGCATCCTTGCTATCTGTGTGACTTTTAGCAAATTACTTAAATATTCTAAGCTTCAATGTCCTTATCAGTAGAATGTGGGTAACAGAATGTTACCATATAGATTATAATGAGGATTAAATAGGACAAAATGTAATATAAAGTGCTAATGTAGTCCTTGGAGCAAAGGAGATGCTCAGAAAATAGTAAATATTAATATAAATGGTTATTATTAAACTTTTATAGGCCTTCACGATAGCTCTTTGCATATTGTATTCTATTTAGTAATTCATGTGCTGAACCAGAGTTCCATTAGTCCTTCTTGCCACAGGTAGTAGGCATATATTTCATGCCGGTAGTCATGATAGTGTTAAAATCCAGGCTAGACTTGGAAACGTCACTTGTTCATTCAGAGTTTCTTGCCTGGCTGGCTGCTTATTGTTCAACTTCTAAGCTTTTTGCTTTGGAAATTTTCTCTTCTTTCTATTAAGTGGCCTTAAGTGCTGTCATAAGTCAAAAAATATGGGAGCTAAAAACAAGTAAAGAGTATTCTTTTAGACTTCAATATTCCAGATGAATCAGAAATCAATGTACTGAGAGATGTTGCATATCTCCGTAAATTTATTTCTCATGTACCAACTGTCAATCTGTGCAAGTTCCTAGTGTGTCTGTGTGTGTGTGTCTGCGTGTGTGTGTAAACGGTTCCTCTGCAACCACACACTGACAGTGATACTTCGCTCAGATGGCCCCACTAATTTTAAGCGGTAAATGGACCTTTCAGGGGCCATATTCCTTTTCCATTAGAAAAGTAATTTTAGCTCCTGCGATTCAGTCCCTGAAATCAGGATGCTGGGGTGAAACGGGTAGTCCTCAAATACAATGTGTACACTGAAATGGTGCTAAATATAGCTCTGGGCCTAGAAGAAAGCGTTCACATATTCTGTATCTAAGATGATCCTTACCACATCACCACTATAGCTAATAAAATCAACGAAATTCTACTGAGTCCTGCATCATACCAGGATGGATGGTTGGGGCTTGACTCCAAATATTTTATTTGTTTCTGGTAGATTCAAGAGAAGGAAGCCTCAAAGTAGAGAAAGGGAGCTGGGAGTATTCAAGATATGCTGGAAGGACCCAGTGCCTCATAAACACGCCTGACTATCCTACCCCACACTAACGCATGAGGTGAGAGGTAAACCATTTGGTCTCACTCTTCAGGAGCCTCAACTGCACCTGAATGTGACATATTTTTATCACTCTGGGAAGGACAGCAGTGACAGAGAGGCATTCTTGCTGTGCAAAGTGAACTCAGGTATAAAGATTGGACTTGGGTTTGCAGAGGAGAGAGCAAATCCAAAATGGAAGTTAGAAGGAGAGAAAAGGGCTTTGGTGCTTTTCAAGGACACAGACTAGTGACTGTGTGAAGGGGTGGCTTGAGGAAGCTTTAGTAACCCCCAAATACCTGTCATCCTACTCCCCCAAAGCCACCCAAATAAGCATGCAAATTACCTCAGTGGTTTCAACTCTGGTTGAAGGTCAGAATGAGAGGTTTTAAAAGATACATAAGGTCAATTAAAGCAGGATATCTGGGCATGTGACCAGGCACAGCGTTGTTGTTTATTTTTTAAACTTCTGGAGCAACTCCAATGTCCATCCAGATGGAGACTCACTGTTCTAAGTGAACACGGTGCCCATGCACTGAAAACAGAGCTCCAAGGCATTTCTTCTTGACCCCTCTTCCAACCAGCTGACTGCTCCCGTCCTCCACTAATAGAGACATTCTAGAGTTAGCAATGACAGGAACTGCCTTCTTTTCTAATAGCAGAGCTAAGTTTATTAGGATTAGTGCAGAATGTTGCAAACCCCAGTCTCTTCCTTCCAGGCAAATCCGGCCCTTTACAGAAAAACGTTTGCCAACATTTGAAGTAGGTGACAAATATTGAGTCATCTCATCTTCAGATCTAAATAGCAGCAGCAGCAGCTAATGTTAACTGAGCATCTTCTGTGAGTTGGACACTCTTTTAGATGTTTCATATATATATATCAGTAATGCTTATAACTCTGCATAATAGATATTATTGTAAAATTCCAAAATATATCTAGATTCTCTCTTCTCTTCCCATACACTGCGACCATCTTAATCCATGCCCCCATCATTTTGTCA
Organism: Equus przewalskii; assembly: GCF_037783145.1. Lineage (NCBI taxonomy): Eukaryota > Metazoa > Chordata > Mammalia > Perissodactyla > Equidae > Equus > Equus przewalskii. The sequence goes on along the minus strand of NC_091834.1, from coordinate 64,207,720 downwards.
CCACAACTACTGCAACAGCCTCCTGCTTGGTCTCTTTCAATCTTGCCCCATCCAATCTAGTCTCTACACAGTAGCCAGGGTGATCTGTGAAAAGCAGAAAGAGGCTTGCTTACAGCCCATTAGTGGCTTCCACTCCTCTTGGAATAAAAGCTAGACTCCTCCCAAGATCTGCAGAACCCAGCATGATCCAACTTCTGCTCCTGCTCCACCCTCATCTTGTGCCCCTCTTTCCCTTGCCCACTGTGCTCAAGCCATGCTGGCTCCCTTCCAGTTTGAGAACATGCTATTCTATTCCTACCTTATGACCATCAAATGTTGCTTCTGCACAGTATGCTTGTCCTGACTCCCTTCAATCCTTCAGGGCTCGGTTGAAATATCACCTCCACAGAGAAGCCTTCCTTCTTCACCATCTAAGTAACCACTCACTCTCTCTCCATTTGTTTTCTGTCACTCTGCCCTATTTGTTCCCGTCATCACACTTACCATACTTAGCAAGTATTTATTGTAGCGTTAGCGTTTTTGTCGGCTTCTCCCACTGGACTCCCAGCACCTCAGTGACAGGGGTCCCATCTCCTATAGTCACCAAAGTGCCCACGGTGCTCAGCACAATGCCCAGTACTTAGTCACTTTGTAAGAAATATTTCTTAGATGAACAAAGAAGTCCCTTTTACAGATATCAAATAAGCTAATTAACTTGCCTAGATCAAAGATCTATAACAACAATTACAGAAATCTATCTCTCAGAAGGAAAAGAACATTCTGCTTGGGTTTGTTAAACAATCTCTCTCAAAAAAAAATCACGCTTATCCTGAAGACCTTAAATGACTGTAATTGTCCTAAATCTCCTTTGCTCCACACATAACCTAAGCCACAGCTGCAACTGTCCATGTGCTAAGTACATCCAGCTGGTAGCTTGAGGTTGGAAGGATTTTGCAACAGTGGAAATCCTTAAATTGTTCAACTGTGCTTGTCACAAAACATTTCTCTTAAGGGCTTTCTACCCTACCCAGTGGAAAACCCCTGTGTTTTATCAAGTTGTAATCCAGTTGGGCCACTGATGGGATTTCCCTTTGGCCAAAGAGGGATGCGGCCATTCACGTCAGCAAGCATCTTCCATTGCCATCTTGGGCATTGTAGTCAACTTCTGATGGATGGAGCCACCAGGAACTTCTCACCTGCACAGTTCTGCTGAGGCTCCCAATGGACAGTGATGCCCTCTCTCTGGCAGGCCCGGGTATATGCCAGGAATGACTCACAGTAACAGTTTTTATGGACTGGACATTCACACATGTCTGTCACGCAGGACCTAGGGACCCAAGAGAAAGAAATGAACATTTAAAAATATCAAACTATCAAACACCCTAAATGTGACTTGAAGAAAGGGCTGGGTGGGTGGGTGGATGGGCAACCTTGATTGGCCATTAAACATTGTTATTTTAGGTAGAAAACCTAAAAATAGTATAAATATTCTGCATGAAACCTATGCTGGATACCTCTTAACAATGTGACATTAGGTTCCCTTTCTTCTAGAGCAGGACTGTCCAACAGAACTTTGTGCAATGATAGAAATGTTCTGTAATCTCTACTGTCAAAGCACTACCCGTATCTGTCTATTGAGCACTTGAAATGTATCTAGTGCAACTGAGGAATCAAATTTTTATTTAGTTTAATTTTAGTTAATTTAAGTGTAAATAGCCACATGCGCCCAGTGGTTACCATGTCGGAAAGGCAGTTCATAGAATAGAGCCACCATTCAAGGTGCTACTATTTTGGGAAAGCTCTGAAATAAGAATAATAGATTCTATTACTATATAACCAAAATAGTGACCAACTAAATGAAAGCATAAAATCCCATGGCTTTCTGAAGACACAACTAGGATTCACTTTTGCAATATCTTAGAATATTAGTCTTTTGAGGAATATTGAACCCCATTCTTTAGAATGTGGGGTGACAAATTGCAAATAAGGCAAATCTTTCAGACCCCTAATTAGACTGAAAGATATAGGACTGAACCAAGGTCCCCATAGCTTAACTTTAAATATGGAAAGCATGGACGAGAACGTAAAGAGAGCTGAGATGTGTTTAAATGCAAACTAACAAATTTTGAAACGTGTTGACCTCAAAGCCATAATAAATAACCTCATACTGGTCTATAGGTTCCAGTTGACAAAGCGCTTTCACATGCAGTCTGTCACTGGGTGCTAAATAGGACATAAATGAAGAGGTCATTTTACAAATGAATGGGGGGGCCCAAAGTCACATTAACAAGTGGCAAAAGAATGAGTTAAATTACATCTCCTGAAATTAGTGTTCTTTCTGTCATACATACCATAGTCCTCATTTTCATTTTCCAGCAAGTTTACTGCCTAACAATTTTGACTTAACATTGTGCACAAGGCTCCCAAGATTAATAAAATTAAACTACCCTTGTTTTTGTCATATCCTTGTTCAGTAAAACCTCTTCCTGACAGAATGTAATTCAAGGCTGAAAGCAGAAAAAGTAATATTCAAGATTAAAAGTAGCACAGATGATCTTGAAAAGTGATCAGGACATGGTCACCCAATGTTAACATGTCCACATGTTCTCTTGGTGCGGGACACATGTACACACCTGACTATAGAGAGGGACTAGCTAGCTCTGTGCAGAAGCTGATGAACCACCTGCTCTGAGCAAGAATTAAACGGCAGAAACCACAGTAAAGGATCAATAAACTCATCGTGTACCTGCAAAGTTATGACAGCTGAATATTCAAGGGCACAGCCTTGGGAAATATGAACTAACAGGGTCAAAAGAGAAACAGACCTGAAACCTAAAGAGCCTCGTCCATTTCATCAAGCGAGAGATTATTTGATGACTGATACCGAAGACCCAATAATCAGAATAAAAAAACTGATCTCTCTCCTCTCTGCAATAATCAGTATCTTAATATCTTTTCCCACGTGCATTACAGAAATCCTGTGAAATCACATTCACTAGCAAAACCCCTTCTGGTACTAGACATGCAGTGCTGTGTCTTTAAATTCACGTGGAGCCTCTGGGCTTTCAAGAAAAGCCAAATAAAGCCTGTCCTTAAAATGACCTCTAAATGTCTGCGAAGAAACCCTCCTCAACACCATTTCCTTTGTTATCTCAATTTTCATTTCAGACTAACCCTCACCCATCACATTAACGCTCAGACTTCACAGGAATATTTTCGGCTGCCCCAGGTTCTACTCTCTAATCCACTTCTACTTCACTTTCCCAGCACACTTTCAGGGCCCACCACGTTTCCTGGCCTATGGGGTGCAGGTCTCTTTCCCTTTACACAGCTCCCACTGACGTGACATGGATGGAATGGCACCTAGTAGGCCTGCTAAAATGATGGTACTTGCATGGAAAAGAGCTGGTCTCAACATGAGGAAACGCATCCTCTGATTTGAAAGAATGTCTATGTAATTCTGTAAAATTGTGTGGACAGTAAACAAACAAAATTTAATTTATTTGGGTGAAAGGATCATTGGTGAATGTTTTCCTTCTTTTCTTTTTATTGCTACTGGTTGTCTTATGAAGCTATTTAGACAATTTAAAATAAGTTATGGACAACTAAATCCAATTCATTGAGACTATTGAGAGAAAATATTTTGAGTACATGTTTAACGATTGCTACGTACATATGCTCCACCCCGCCAACAGACCACTCTGTGCCCTCAGACACAATCAATACTACAACTACCCTCTAAAACTAAGGAAGATTTGAGCTTATTCTATTACTTGGCACTCATGAAGAGCAACATTTGGGGCAAAGACGTCTGTGAAAGCCAGCCCTTCGCTTAGAATATTTCACATATATTTAAAGCCTTGAAAGATGTGTTTTGTCATGAAGTTAAAACTACAGGATGTCTTTTTTCACTTGTCAAGTTGATGATTTTTATACAAAATCGTGCCCAGGGTTTGGGAGAGAATGGAGAAATAGATGGTCCATACTCTGCTGGCAGAAGTGTGGAATTGTTAGCTCTTACATCCAGCACTTTGCTCTCCTCAGCTTTGACAAGGATTACCTCATTTGCTCCACACGGCAATGGGGTACAAGGCAGGTCTTATTACTAGCCCACTTAACAGACAGGGAAGCTGAAGCTTGCAGATGTTAACAATTTTCCCAAGGTCACATGGCTGATGACAGATCCAGAAGTGCAGAGCCAGGACTATAACTCGGGTCTTTCTGATCTCAACACTCATATTCATAAAAACTACATTGGAAGATCTCTCTAGAGAGTGATTTGGCAATATGTATAAATAGCCCTAAAAAAGGTTCTTATTTTTTGATAGAGAAATTCCACACCTAAGGAAATAGTAACGCGTGTGGACAAAGACTTCATATACAGGGGCTTTCATCACAATGCTATTTAAAATGAAAAAAAAAAAGAGGAAATAATCTAAATTGCCTAGAGTAGGGGCCTAGTTAGATAAATTTAGGTGACTTCTACAATGAAATATTCTACAGACATTACAATGATGTTTTGGAAATACATTTTGAAATATATTTTTTAAAAAAGAGCAAAACTGTTTCAGTATTGTGTGGTCACACACAGAACACAAAAATAACTGAAAACAGATATGACCAAATGTTCACAACAGTCAACTCTGAGCATGGACTGTGGCTCTTTTCATTTTCTTATCTGTATTTTCTACAATGAACACCTATCACTTTTCTAAAACGATAAAATCATGGTGTATTTTTAAAACAACATAAAGAATAACATGGGACATATTAATATTTAAATCAGAATTTAAGAACTAGAGTGAGAAAATAAAGAATAAACAATGGGAGAAAATCAGAGTATCCATTTGTAGGTCTTAGGAACTTAATATTTCTCCAGCTAAAATCTTTCCAATCGGTGGATCAGAGGCCTCCTGACATACGCTTTGATTCGATTCACTTTATGTTGTCCTTACACTTCCACTTCATTGGCCTGCTGACGCTGTGAACTTGACATCTGGATGGATGGAATGGATGGTGGAATAATTATGCATGCTTCTGCTGGTTACAAAGGAATTCATTAAGAGAAAGGTAAAAGCATCCTCAAATGTACTTCAAATTTCAGGGAGGGGCAAAACTATTGTTATTCAAATATTCAATTCATGTTTACCACACTTAATAATTCAGTATGAGGAAAATCTAATTTATGACACAGTGGAGTTGAACTTTTATATGTTAATGGAAGATTGTTGTACTTTCCTTAATCAGTATGCACCAATATTGTACATTTATATTCATTTTATAGAATAAGTAGCAGAATTTTATCACTTTAGTAGTTACTGAGATTTATGGCTCTGGTTTCTCTGCTTCCATGGCATTATTCTGTCACAGTTATGTTCTGTTCGATGTTGAGTTCTTGGTTAAGAAACACAGCCACTCCATTGCTCCAACGGAAAAACACAGGCTGCATTACAATTGGGCTCTTCCAGGAAAGTTCTAGAGGTAAAGAGTACCTGCCTGTGCAATCCTTTCAAGCATACTTTCCATCACAGGAGCTTTTTAATGAATATGTTTAGAAATGATTTTCTGATTTATCCACCCTGCTTCTAGCATCTTTGCTGACAGCAGAGACGTGCAGACACGACTCTTGTTCCGGGGGTTTCACACAGCTGGGCAGTGCAGTGGTATGGAAAGAGGATGCCAAGCGCTACTGCAGGGTCCCAGTGAGCTGGTGCCATGCGTGGCAGCACTTTCGTCACACACTAACTGCCTCCCTTCTCTAATCGCTTTATGTATGCATGGCGTGTTTCAGTAAGACTCTCTGATAGGCTTTCCTCATAGAACCAAGCACAGTATTGGTCTCAGAACTGACCTGTGGTCAGTCCCCTTCCTGAAATCTAACTTACCACAATTTATCTGCAGGGGAGCCCTCAACATCTTTCTTCCCCCCATCAAGTTACAACCACTGCCTCCTGCAAAGCTCTAAGACAGTAGCCACTAGCCACATAGAGCTACTTCAATGGAAATGTAAGTTAATTACAATTAAATAAAATTTAAAGTTCAGTTCCTCAGTCACACCAGCCACATTTCAAGCGTTCAGTGGCCACCATATTGGACAGCGCTGATTCATATCAGTTCCATCATCACAGAAAGTCATGCTGGATGGTGGTACCAAGACTACAGCTCCGTCTATGCTGGGAAACCATTCCTGTCCTCCCCAGAGAGATTCACAGGTGTAGAGAGATTAAGACCAAGTTTACTCCTGCTTTTTAACTGGGCACCTAGAGAAACTGCAAATTTCTTGGCAAAACATTCCAGGTCACTAGCAATCTAGATCATCCCTCTCTCTTCCTCATTCATTCTCTTACCCTGTCGTAGGGAATGTCTCATTAACCCTCAGACTTCCTTCCACCTTGCTATTCCTGCCTTGAACATGCTTTCTTGTCTTTTCCACTGGAAAAATCTCATGTCCATCCTTTAAGACTCTTTAAATTCCTCCATGGTTCTCCCCGACTGGGCCAAGAAAAGTTAGCTCTTCCTGTTGGGTCCTGTCCCCTCCACACCTTTATTTTTGCACAGACCCCTTTGAATCCTAAGTACCTCTTTCCCTGTTTGAGGGAGAGGACTGTATCTTGCTCATCCAGCCAAGCACAGTGCCTTGAACATGCAACTCAGTAAATATTTGGTGACTCATCAAAAGAGTGGATGAGAATGGCTTGATAAGCTTCACCCAGCTTCCACAGGGTCAGATATCAGTTGGACACTGATATCTGGAGAGCATGAATTCCGTCCTTTCCCCTACTCCCTGGCCACTGCCTAATGTGGCCAAGGCTGTGGTGGCTGCTGGCACAGCAACCTCTCAACCAAGCTGCTTCTACGAGAAGCTTTCTGTTATCATTTTCATTTTGAACTTCTTGCACTCCTCTCTTGGATCCCAGGGGATTTTTTTTTAATATAATGAACGGCGCAAAAAAAGATTTGATGAGAGAATTCTGCATTAATGACACATTTTCAGAAAAGCACATATTCAATATTGTAAGAATAACCTATAGCTCTTTGTGTTATTAAAAAGGCAAGCCTCCAATACTGCTAAAATCAAAACATCAAACATCTCTCCGCTTCCTAGCAACAGCATACCAAGTGATTTTCCCTCTGCTTTTTCTGGCCCGAGGGCCACCCGCCAGAGAGAGGCAAGTGCTCATGCCTTTAATACCCAGACACAGTTTTGAAAGACAGATATATTAACCATTGGGAACTCTCCACACTGCTTCTGGGAGAACAGAAGGGCCAGGCAGGAATGACAGCAGCCAGCCCCATCTGGAAGCCAGAGTCAGAGTTCTGGCTTTCCCCTCTGCCACCAGGAAGGGTCTTTGGCTGAATTATACTGTTCAACCTAGAGGTCGGCTTTCCTGAGAGAAACAACAGAATGGGGCTGGAAGATGACAAGAAAACCACATTGGGGCTATCTGGTTTTCCTTGCTCCCTGGATCTGAGAAATTCACAGAAGCCAGTGAAGGTATCTCAGGCCTGTTGCTGCCTGGCATCACTGGGCAAAGGGGAAGGGAGAGGTTACAGGAGACAGAGTCCTGTCTGGATGGACAGAAGTGTGTTTAATTACTAAGATATGATGAAAAAATTTACTTATACTTTAATCCTTGAAATTCTGCCCTGACCTCCCTAACCTGAGTTGCAGAGAAGTAATTATAAGTAGTAGGCACAGTAGGAAGGTATATCCATGTCACATTATACCTAAGAAAATAATTTTACCCATAACTCAGTTATGTCACTGTACCTGTGCTCTTCTCCTCAAAACTATATGGGCACCCTCATACATTCACAATAAACGGCACTCTAACATAAAAAGCAGGGCCAAAAGATGGGGTAATGTGAAACATGAGGTTGCTTTATTGAGTTGTTGATAAGAGGGGAGGGCAAACCGGCAGAGGGGAGGCCCTGCTGCTCCCTCCAGGTTCTTCCCGGGCCAGCCACAGTTTGACGCCACTGTGGCTTAAACATTGGTGAGAATATTCGATATCAAATATTGGCTTATATATTGGTTCTATGGCTGCCTGGGGTTGCCAGGACAGCACAGCAAGGCCAAGTGTTTCTGGATGAGCTTGTCCATTTCATGAACTCTCTCTAACGAGACAAAGCAGGAGAATGTGGGAGCCCAGCTGTTTCTCTGGTTGTGGATCCTGAACTTATCTGCAGCCCAGCCTCACCAAATACCTGCCCCCCACACACAGACACAAACAGATTAGACCTGCAGCCCATTCTTAACAGCGAAGAAAGAATTCACTGAGCCCTGTTTGTTCCAGCCACTAAGGGAGAGGCATAGAGATGGACCCACCTAGAAGGGGAGATTGTGCAGATACTAAAAACCAAACCCCAAATGGCACAAGGCTATTACGGGCTATTATTGGAAGCCAATGCAATGGGATACTGAGGACTAATTCCACTGGGGGTACAGGGGGGCTGGGCAAGGGTATCCAGAAGTCTCCACAGAGGAGGAGAGACAGGGGAGCTGGGTCTTGAAGGATTCGTGGAATTTGCTTGTTTAGAGCATGAGAAAAAGGAAATCCCAAGGAAACGGAGGAGCCTGAGTAAAGGCACAGAGTTTCCAGATCACCAGATCTTAGATTTGATGGTCATGTCGTCCAACCTCCGAAATTAAAAAACAAACCAAAACAAAAAAGCCCCCAAAAGACAGTCACACAGCGTGTTCCTGAAGACCTCGTTCCCCTGCAGAGCAGCCTGGCAGGTCTATTGTTAAGATGTTTCTTCCTTCTTGGGATCCAAATCCTCATAACCTGCGACCTTACTCAGGTGTGACACCTGGAGCCACACGGAATCAGTGGGTGCACCCGTGCCTGCGACAGCTCTTCAATTATCTTCCCGAGCTCCTCTCAGCCTCCCGGGTTTTCATTGTCCTTCCCTCTGTAACCACTCTCTTCCTGCCTTGACGAGAATAAAAGTCCAACTACCAAAATAACAGGGAAAAACGCAACAAACCATTCTCATCATTATTCACAGCGAACTCCTGCTGTGATTGCCTACAATCTGTTCCTGTTGTGTATACATTGCCTACTTACACACAGTTCCAATTTAAAATCTAGGGTCTCTACATTTTTACCCAATTTAGACACTCTCCAGGTCCTGAAAAATATCAATTGCTTTAATCCTCACAACAGTCCCGAGGAGGCAAATACCAGAAGCTAGTGTGACATAAGAGTTCCAGAAATGGTCAGTAGCCTCAGACATCCTTCTAAAGCTAGGCAGGGTTTTTGTGAAATAATGGAGGCATCTGCAGACACAGAGAGCTCCTTTATGGTGTAGCAATGCTTATGATTTTCCACAGCTGCCAATTTTAATAGGAGTCCCTCACATTTGCTTTCAGCAGAAACCAAACCACCATCATGCATGTTCTGGAACCTAAAATATTTTCTTCCTTGATAAGGCCATATACCAGATCATAGGTGAAGAATATGATCCCCATGCCCATAGCTAAGTATTCTCGTGCCTTAGGGTTAGGGAAGGTGTGTGCATCATTCTGCTATTTGCCCCATGCCCAGGGGCTGTGACTTTAAAGGTTGCCAAAACCAGAGACTCTATAACCACTAACACGGTTAGAAATACTCCTCTTGGCAAAGATGAGCGATCTTCGCTCCAGGATGAAACACTGGCTCCACGGAGGGAAAAGCTGGCCATGATTAACAGACATTTGCTGAGTTGTCCCTCTTTGAGTGATAACTTCTTATTCTCTCAGTTTGAGCGAAGACTTCGCAGGAGCCAGCCAGGGAGAGGGAAGCCTGGTCACTACCCCCCTCTAGTGGCGGAGAGTTAGAGCGCCAAGTAACCTTAATTCTTATTCCAGCATTTACTTCTTATTCTTCACTTTTTGGGGGGAAGCTGGCTGATAAAAGAGAACATAAAAATGGCTGCTTGTCAGAAAATCAATCACTTTTCTCTTAAACAAGTTCAATTCATCACTGTCACACTCACTGTAAAATAACTGTAAGACTGGTTGGACGAAACCCCTGCGCGTCCGCATGCTGACCACCGAGGGGAGCGGACCTGAGGCAGCCCTGGCCGAGGGCGGGTGCGGCGGCGCATCAGGGGGATAATGCCTAAGCTTTTCCGTTTGGGGTGAAAGCTCATTTTATCTATGCAATGCACTGAGCTTCACGTAGTTTTGTTTTTACAAAGAATGTCAAGCACAAAAGAGTACCAGACCTTCACCTAAGCAGGAGAGAAACATTGTCTACCGTGTGTGAGGCAGTAACACAGTCAGAGGCCGAAGGTGCCGGCGTGTTCCTAATATTCAGCCATCTTCCTGGGTAAGCTTGCCTCCTAATTAGTAAGATGGCGGGGTCTCTACGGTCTGGTTCCCATATTCTATAACTCGGTGGCTAAATATGGACTTCGTCAGCGCTCAGCTGGCCATAAAACTAGGTGATATCCACGTTGGGAAAGACCTTCCAGAAATGAGAGGAGGCTCTTTACCCAGAAAATCTCCATATCTCTTCTCTGTGGTGAGCCTGTCTCATCGTATTTCTACCCCCGACGTAGATAAACACCATCTCTGAAATTGATTCATTTAACTTAACACTAGCTGTCTGCTGTGTGTGAAGCCCCGGGCTGGCTCCGTGGGGACTGCAGAAGGAGAGGAGATGCTGCATCACACGTGGGACTCCCACCGCGCGGGGGTGGGGGGGGGGGGGGGCCGCTGGACGAGCCTGGGCAAAGCAGCGCACAGCTAAGGATGCTCCGTCCGGGCTCCTCTAAATGCAGGGCTACCCTGGAGAAGGAGAGCCTCCTAAATGAGGCTTCTGAGGCACCCCGCTCATCTCTGGACACCGGGAGAACCAAGTGTGCCCACGCAGGTGCTGAAACAGAATAAGCTCTTAGGGAGCCGGGAGAGGCAGCATGGTGAGGCAAAGAGCACTGCAGGGTTACCACGCCTAGGTGAAGACCCCCTGTGTCATTTTAGGTACGTTCTTCCCCCTTTCTATGCTGGTTTTCCTTGTATGATCTCTCCTAGTGTTCTCATGAAAAGTAAGTCAGAAAACAGACGGGGAGTCCCCACTCCCACCCCTGCCAATCCCTACAAGGGAGAGAGAGAAATTCATCTCCACACGGAAATGAAGGCCAAGAGGTGAAAGCGAGCTAGGAATGGTGGTCTCCCACCTTTGCTCAGCTGAAGTTCCGAGGGAGAGGGGTCTGCATAAATGGCACTTCCTTTCTCTTTTCTCCCATTCTAGGATGGCGCCCCCCCTCAGCTCCATTCTCGGGGACTTCTAGCCCGGGGCTGTCCTCTGTGAAATCTTGCCTTGTGGGGCCCAGCAGTGCCAGCACCAGTCTGCCTGTCTGGCCCACGGCTGCCTGGTGAGAGGGCAGTTATTGGGAGCACACAGTCACCAGTGGCTGTGAGGAAATCGGTGAAAGTGAAGGCATCCAGCATCTGGAGGCCACACCCCAGCCACCCGCAGCAGCCACCACCAGCCCAACTGCTTCAAAGGGGCTAAGCCTTCCAGAGGCCTTTTTCACATTAGGCAGTGGATGGCTGCCAGGTCCCACAAAACCTCCACTATGTGCATTAATGAAAGGGCGGCAGTGGCAGCCGGCCCTGGAGGAGGCGGTGCCATGGTGAATTTTTTCAGATGCTGGGTACCTTTCATCAAGCATCTGCCATGCATTCTGGCTCCACAATAAACCAGCATTCACGTCCAATCACTGCACAAGAAAAGGTTGTTGCACTCCATACTCCGTGCAGTTTGGCTGTACAGGGAAAACTCAGTCCATCAGACCTAAAAGGAGAATTATCCATCCGGAGAGGGCCACCCCATCCCCATCAATGGGGGATGGCATGTGGCCATTCTCAAATCACAGAAAAGAACTTCAGGGAGCAAACATTTCCCAAATCCAAATCATAAACACGGTGGGCCAAGCGCCTCCTTGCCAGCTTCCCACCCTCTGCTTGGATGAGAGCAACCTCGTATAAGCCCCAGAGAGATGGAATGTGAGGCTTGTTTCCTAGAAGCAACTGAGGAAGATATCACCTTAAAGACCCCAGGATACTCACAGCCCCAAGAGTAGCAGTTTTTTTAATGTCACCCTGTTAGTAAGTGGCGAAGCTATGTCCATGCTCTCTCCCCTGTGACAGGTCACTTTCTATAGCACATGCTATTCCTTCCACTGGAATGTTCTTCCATTCCCTTCTCCTGGTTCAAACCTATTCCTCCTTCAAAATGCAGGCCAATAGCTTTCTTAGGGAAGGCTTCTGAGATCCCCAAGCTAGATGAAGTTGCTGTTAAACATTCTCATGGCATTCTTGAATGGCCCTTGTCACAGCCTGTAACTGTGTCCTTCTGTAATTGATCCCTCACTCCATCTACCCCACTACACTCCAGGGCAGGCAGGCTAGCTCACTATCTTTCACCAACCCTGGTACAGTGCTTGGTTGAGAGGAGAAGCTCAAATCTATTTATCTGAATGAATCATTTATAGATATTTATATAGTCAAGTCCAGATAAAGTGATTACTAAGATGACAATGAGAATCCAATGGTTAAATGGCCTGATAGAGTTTCAAGAAGTGAGCATTCCATGAGTTTAAGTACTACCAACGGGCAAGAGGAATAAGATCTGAAAACTGGCCACTGGAGTAGGCAACTAGGAAGTCAGCAGTGGCCTTAGCAGGAATAGTTTCATGGGAATGGTGGGGACAGAAATCATCTTGACCTGTATTGAAGGTGGAAAGTATGTGAAGTGTTGAGTGAAGATCATTCTTTTAGTAGATTAGCAGTATAAGAGGAAAGAAGTAGAAGTAGTTTGAAGGGAAGCTAGTGTGTGTGTGTATTGTGTGTGTGTGTGTGTTAGGATCAAAGAGAATTGAACATGTTTGCACCAAGTAAAAAGGAGTCCAAGAGAATATGTTGAAGTTAAAGAGATGGAGGAGTCAGGTAATTGGTTATGTCATGAAGAAAATAAGTGAGGGTGGACTCAAGAACGTAGGAGAAAGATTGCCCTTTTCTTTTCTTACAGGTGCTAGTAAATTCCAGAAAGAAAAAAAAACCCATAAAAATCCCTATGCATATACAAGGCTCAGTAGGGGAAGATGTGAAAATTAAGGCTACAGTTGGATGATCAGCAGTTGGATGAAAACCAAGGACCCAATGTAAATATCTAACAAAGAAGGGGGTGGAATTGAATGAAATTTGCAAATGGTATTTCCGGGTGAGGAAGGACCCTAGACAAGGGCAAGATTACCACCTGTGGAGAATGAGAGTTCTGCTCCCTCTCAGTCCATGATCTTGGGGATCAATAGCAAATGAACTGAAACAAAACTAAGCCAGAGTTTTAATCAGGTAGAAATTTAGTGCTGGAGAAATTTGCCCTTAGCTCCTATGGAGAAAAAGATAATGTGAGAGTGGTTTTCTAGACCTTAATTTTATGATCTAAGATGAGTGATTGAACATTTTTCCCAAAATCAGAGGACCTGAAGTTTAGAAATCATTTTGGGGGGGGGGGAGAATGGGGAGATTTTTAGATGCTTTCTTACTAAATGTTTTAATGTTCCCAACTCTACATAAAAGTCTTAATAGCAACCATTGTGGCACCCATCTTAGTTTAGGACAGTGAGTACTCAAAAATCCTATCAATAGGCTGGATGACTCAAACAGTCACAGAATCATAGAATCAAGAGTCTTAAAAGACCCTAGTGAACATCCACTTCCTGCAGAAATTTCCTACACAACAGTCCTGACGATGGTCATGCATCTGCATCGTGTCTGTAATAAGAGCTCAGTAGCTTTTTAGGAATCTCGTTCCTGTGATAGACAATTAAGGCTTCTATCTCTCAGGAAGTTTTCTTATATATTAAATAAAAATGTGTTCTGTAACTTCCACCCATTTGTTCAGATTCCACCTTCTGTTATATTGTGGAGTTATTCTATTCTACTCCAGCTTCCATATGACATGCTCCTCAAATACGTTACAAAAACGAAAATGTTCTACTTAAGAATTAACTTTTGGGGGACTTCCAGAAATATTCCTATCATATCATTTTTTACCTCCTGTGCTTTTATTTCCTTTACACTTAGCAGCTAAAGGATGTTCAACCTAAGTGTAAACCTTCTTTCCCTTATATTTATTTTTTTGACAAATCTCTCTGGAGTAGGACATTGTGCTGCCCCCAAAGTTGGGAGCAAAGATGAAAAAGATGGGGTTCCTACTCCAAACTACACAACATGCTAAAATAAATTGTAATAAAAGAAGGGAAATGATGAGTGCTGTAAAAAGTAGTACAGTATTACGAAGGGAGTTCAAGGAGAGACAGAAAGATTATTTTGGCGTAGAGGATAGGGAGTGAGAAGTTGGCAAAGATTTCAAGGAGAAGACTTCATTTGAGTTATACCTTGAAAGAAAGAGTAAGTTTTACCCAGGCAAAGAGGAAGGAAGAGCTTTCAGAAAACTAATATTTCAGAAATACTTTTGTTTAAATGCCACGTGTGCCATTTGGGGATTCAGGAGCATCAAGAAAAGGAACAGAAGCCATAGGAATCAACTGGAAAGGTAGATGTGCTCAGATAATGGACTGCTTTGTAGGCCAAGCTGTGAAGCATGAACCTTATTTGGATAGCAGAGGAGTCATTGACAGAAATGAACAAAAAAGTGATAAAATACAAAACATACCTCCGGAAAGTAAGCCGGTATTAGTGTGCTAGATGGGCTGAAGAAGGCAGAGATGGAGAATTAAATGAGGGATTAAGCAGCTATTGCAGATGACCCAGCTAGGGCTTATGAGAGAAAAAGGACACAACCAGGAACTTATCTGGTGGAGCACCAGTAGAAATTGAGAGGCCACGTAAAGCACATGAAATAGGAAAAGGCATTGTCTCTAGAGTCTGAGAAAGGATCTTCTGTTAGGGCAAAAGGGAAAGCATGGGTCAAAGATGCCTCTGAAGATTTGAGCCTGGATTTAAAGTCTGTCAACAAATAAGAGGAAGGCAGGAGGCAGAGCTGATAGTGGAAAGGAGGAATGGAAGGAGAGAGAATGAGAGAATTGGTTTATATTTGCACAGGCTGAGTTCTGGTGCAATATCCAGGCAGTGATGTGGTGGTAAATGTTTAGCAACGGGCTATTAGAGGGTTGGGGAGAAGAGACAAAATCCCTAATTTGTAGCCTATGCCAATTTCTGTAGTCTAAATTCTCCCACTGTAGCTGCTTTCAGGCTACCAACATGACATCACTGATCACTGAACATGCAGTTGGGAAGATTTTCTACCAATTGGCTCTTAGAGAGCCACTAGAAGCCAGCTCCAGCACACCACTGCACCCAGTTGAAAATGCTTAACAGATGTTGGAGAGGGGAGACAGGAGTTAAGCCAGGAGTGTTCCTTGTTGTCCAGTAAACAAAACGTCTCTTTGCAAGACAAAGTTAACACCATAGCTACAGACAGACTTGGGCATCCCTACCAATGTGTTCCAACATCAGCCCAAGTTCTCTCATTCTCTGTTACCAACATTCGTGTAAACACCATAAAAATGAGTGCTGACCGCAACCAATGAGTTTATGCTAGGTTTATTTTTCATAATGTCCTAGGAAGATTCCTCCTTTAACATTTATTATTGTTTTGCCTACCATAAAATAGTAACTAAGTGTTTTGCTAAATCAATTTAAAAGTTTCTTTGTTTCATTGCCACCTTTGCAAGTACCTATGGGCTGTCTACTGTTTCATAATTGCTCATAATAATGTTGCTCAGTCAATCATAGGATGCAATTTGTCTTAGGGAAAAAAACTATAGCCTACTGTTTATCTCCCTCCAGGTGTATAAAAATCTGACAACATGATTGATTAATATTGGGGCAGTTAATGATGCTATAAGGTTGAAACAAGAAATGTAAAAGGTGAGAAAAGTGAATAGTCCATACAAAGATAATGGATGAAAGTCATGCACTGGGGAAGGAGTTGGGAAGAAAGAGGAAAAAGTAAATGGTTGAAAAGAATTTTACTATGACTCAACAGTGAAAAGTTATAATTTTTCACCCATATCTTTCCAATGACAGTACACCTATCATCATATGCCTTCTTCCAGACAAAGCAGCCAATTAATATTTTTGTGAAATCACTTCTTATAATAATACTTAGCAGAACATACTCTTCATTGCCCATATAGCAGCCAAATGTTCCTCCTCAAAAATTTCTTCTCTGATCACCAGTATCTAAAATAGCCCCCTACTCCCACTCGGCCACCCTCTCTCAGATCAGAAATTATTCTGTTTAGTTAATTACTAGTTTATTTTTGGTCACATTCTCCAACTAGAATGTAAGCTCCATGAAGGACCTTGTCTGTCTAATTCCCTGCTGAATTCTAAGCACCTAGCATAGTCACTAGCCTATAAAGGGTGTCAATAAACATGTATGGAACAAAGAACGCTCCCACTCTCATTGACGGGACACATTTTTATGAAAGCAAAACAAAAGACTGACTGGACCTGTTTCCACTATCGTGTCTACCTTTCTGTCTAAATATAATGCCCTGCCACATTAAAATAACACAGCAGGTCGAATAATTTAAGTACATAATTTGGGGTCCTGCATAAGACCATAGACAAGCCATTTTAAAGAAACATGACTATGATTGTTTGTGCTGATTTTTCCATGGCATACTGAGAGCAACCCACAGTACTTCCCAGGAAGCCCTGTGGCAAGGTAGGGTAAATGTAGGTATGAGTTTCCTTCAGCCACTCATTCATCCAACTAACCTTTACTAAGCACCTACTACATAGAGGCACTGTGCTGAGAACTGGTGATATAAAGATGAGAAGTCAAAATCTCCATCTTCAGATACATAAAATAGAGTGAGAGAAACAGATATAAAAATAATTTCAATACATATGATCAATATTACAATAAAGATATGAAGAAAGTTCAGGCAGACAGCAGAAGAGGGAAGGATCAATAAAGCTGGAAATGTGGGCAGAATATCTGAGAAAAATGCATTGAAGGGGGGACCAATAATCACTAGTGATCTTAGTCTTGCATGAGTTTGAAAGGCAAACAAGGAAAGGAAGGATAGCAGGGAGAATAGCAGCTATAAAGCCATTAAGTCCTGAAACGGCACTACCTAGTAAGGGAATTACAATTAATTTTACATGGCATGAGTGGTTGCATATATATGAGGAAGGACCATAGTCTTACCAAAATATAACAAAGACAGCAAGACAAGAGAACTACAGACCTACTTACAAATATAAGAGCAAAAAATGTTGTATAAAATATAATTAAATAGAATCCAACAGCACATTAAAAGAATAACATGTCAAACCAAGTAGTGTTTGTTTTAGGAATACAAGGTTGGTTTGATATTAAGATATTAATGATATAATTTTTCACGTTAATAAATGAAACAAGCATAACTATGTATTCTTGTTGACAGATGGAATACGATACATAATAAATTAAACATTTATTCCTGGTTTTAAAATTTTACAAACATGGTAAAACTGAAAGAAAATAGTGCTTCTTTAACACAGTGAAAAATGTCTATCTTAATTTGTGGAGCCAAAATTATTCCTAATGATGAAGTATTAAAGGCACTTCAGTAAGTCCAAAAACAAAGGATGTCTACCATTGCTACCATTAAGTAACACTATTATTATCCTCTAAAGGATATATATATATATATATATATATATATATACACACACACACACAAGAAGACAAACAATAGACACAGATTTTAAAAAAGGAAAGGGCAAAATTATACTTGTTTGCAAATGATATGATTATCTATAATTAGAAACTTCAAAAAAAAATAAGCTGTAAAAATAGTTTTACTAAATGCCAGCAATAAGTGCTTAGGAAATACACTGTACAAAAAGATTCAATTCACAACACCAGCCAGTCAATGAAATAAGACTTTAAAAATGCAGAATATATATGAAGCAACCAACAAAATGCACTGTGTAAATGGAGAGAGACTTCCTGGAATAATATGGTAGACTTTATTTTCATATTAAAAAATTCTATATTCTGTAAGTATTAATAATGTGAATCAAAATTACAAATTTAAAGAAGATAATTTTAAAAGTCTCTTTGGCTGCACAGTGGAAGCTGGGGTGAAAAGGCAGAGTTAGTGTCCACAGTGGGAGAGGGATGCAGCTGGGGGAGGGGGGAGAGAAAGTGGAAGCACAAAGACAGGATGAGGGTCACTATCAAGGCAACAATGGTTGCTAATGCAACCAAAGAAATGGATTTTAGATATGTTTAAGAGCTTACATCAAGATGATTCAGAAACGGATTGAATATTTGAGCATGAGAGTTAAAGGAGAGAGAAGAATCAATGACTTGTATATTCAACAGCTATTTGATGAGTTCCTTCTAGGAGCTAGGCAGTAAAGTAGGCACTGGGAACCATCTGTAATTAACCAGGAAGATACACTACTTCCACATCCTCTTAGAAAAGACAATGAATTAAAAGATATAGTTTCAACCCACAAGAAATTTAAACGTATTTCTTTAAGGACAGACAAACAAAATCTAAAGTGGATCTTAATTAGCTGGAAATTATAAAGAAATTCTGCCTTCAAATTAAAGAATTTTAAACAACCCTGATGCTGGGGGACACAGCCTGCAGAGATTCTGACTTAATTAGTCTGGAGGTGGCCAGGGTATCTGAAAACCCCCAGGTGACTCCCTCGTGCAGCTCTAATGGAGAACCCCAGAAGCTGAACCTCATCACTAGTAGATCTTAGTTCACAGTCTAGACATTGACTCCAATGAAACACAGCTAAGAAGGCCCTATTCTTAGTGTTCACAGCCGCACCAGCCCCTAACTCTCCCCCAGGAATCCTCAGTCAATGAACTCTCTCTTTTTAGAGTAGAGGAACTAAGATACAGATTTTTAGAATCTCCTGCAAGCTAAATAGTTTTTTCAACCTTAAAAGTGCCGAAAACACAGTATAGTCTGATTCTCTTCCACCTCTGTTGTATAAATAAAATTGTGGGGTGAAAATATAAGCCTATTACACCTAAATTTGCATTAAAATAATTTTACTTAATTTTAGAAATGCTGTATACTTCTGTGCAATATTCTATAAAGAAAGAATTTTGATATTAAAGAATGTAATAGAAGAACTGACTGGAAGAGTTTCTGTGAACTCTGAGGAGAATGTTCTCTTTACCCATTAACCTTTGCATGAGAATCAGGTAATTGCTAAGGCAAATGTTGTTTCAGACCTTGGATGAAAATCATCCCTGTGTACATATTCTAACTCAGAGAAAAATCAACAGTCTCATCATTATTAGAAACATTCCAAAGAAAGAACTGTAATCTTCTCTCTCAGAGACCTTTACTTTCAACTGTCCTTCGACTAAAGGTCACTGCAAAACCAAAATTCTCAAAGGGAGGAATGAAGGAGTTAAGGGCAAAGGACAGAGTTGCAAGAGCTTTCTTGTTAGCAAGCTCTCCAACAAAAACAGCTTCTATTTCTCAAAGCTTTGCTCTGCAGGCCTGGCCTCCATGTGCAGGCAAACTGACTAAGGGGGTGAGGGTCCAGCTGAACTTTGGGCCCATGGTCCTTCTACTTGAACTGGCAGCCTCCGTCTCATCTGGGTCTCCACCTGGGGTTTGTTAGAAATGCAGAACCTCAGCCCTAACCAAAACCCATTGAATCA
Organism: Equus przewalskii; assembly: GCF_037783145.1. Classification (NCBI taxonomy): domain Eukaryota; kingdom Metazoa; phylum Chordata; class Mammalia; order Perissodactyla; family Equidae; genus Equus; species Equus przewalskii. The sequence continues at coordinate 64,188,080 of NC_091834.1, read as the reverse complement.
CATTCTGAATTTTAACAAGATCTCAGGGGATTTGAATGTGCATTCAAGTTTGAGAAGTCCTGGACTAGAATAGAGCTACTGGAAATGCAGTCCATGGAACAGCAGCTTGAGCATCACCAGAGAACTAGGTAGAAATGCAAATTACTGGGCTCCATTCCAGACCTACTTAATCAGCATCTCCGGGGGGCTGGGGGGCAGAAGGGTGGGACCTGGGGCCCAGAAGTCATCATTTTTAACAAGCTCTCCAGATAATTCTTGTGCACAGCCAGGTTTGAGAAGCAGTAGTCTAGAACACGTCTTTGCTCCACCCCATCCCTACCTCCAGAGCTCTGCTTTCAAAGAGCAGTACAACACACGCCCGGGCCTGAAAACAATCGGCCAGAGTATAAGGAGAAGAGAAACAAATTCCTAGTTATAGTTAATACCATCCCACCTGATGTTAATATATATCTTTATATTTTATAATGTACATGATGTGCTAACATTAAAATACATATATAATTATATTTGTATGAGTATACTGTAATATATATATATATATATTATGTGTGTGTGTGTGTGTGTGTATATAAAGGATATATGTTCAAACAATCTTTCACTTATAGGAGTGAGTGCTTAAAGACATTCAGAGACTGCTTATGGGCCCCAGTGACCCACACAGGTACTCACCGGTGTACTGAAATCAACTTTGGGAGGAGTCACAAGTAATATGTTTCTAATAATAGTTAAAATATATACAAATTATAGTTTTCTTATTCATAAATTGAATTCAAATTAGATTCAAAGTTATCACCATAACAATATGGCTCTTAGTCACTTACATTCTGTCATACTCATCTATTGACCATTTAGCCATCCATCCACCATTTCCCAAACATTTATGCGGTAGTGATTAAATACTATATTCCTAGTGCTAGGACTATAACAGCGACCCAGATAGATTCCATCCCTCCCTTATGCCTGTATGACATTTCCCAAATGGCTCCAAGATCAAGCAAGTTATCACCACTGATGAGACGAAGGTTGTGATTGGAAAAATAGAAAGAGCTGGGAGTACTGACTAGAAGCAGTAAATTTGGTCTACAAGTGGGGGTGGATTCTCTGAAAAACTGATAATTTGAGCTGAGACCAAAGGATGACTAGGAGTTAAGTGGAGGAGAAAAGGAGGAATTGTAGCTTCAGAACAGGATGGTACATCACTCATCATTATGCCACAGCCAGAGGTTACCTTTATCATCTGAGGATAAATCTTGAGTTCTCACTCCTTAGAAATTTCAGAGTAAAATGATAAATCCAGTGGTTTGAAATCTCAGTCTTAATTTTTTTGCAGAGCATACTTTTAATTCCTATTTTTTAAAAAATCGAAAGTTTGGGTCCTGGCTCACTTTCCCACTCCCACCCCCACTAAAGATGTCTGAGGGTATTAAAAACAAATGTTTCACAATGATAGAAATCTTCTAATGTGCGTGTCTCTAAAATACTCATATTATCAATGCTGTCGGTAAATTTATTTTTTCCTGTTGTCATGGTGATTTCATGGTATGGAACACGCAGCTGCATTCCTCAAAGAGTCTGCTTATGCTTCATTTATTCCCTCGCTTTCTCCCTCAGCAAACTTCCATTGAGCATCTACTATGTGTGACACCGGCGGGCAGGACACTGGGCAAGGAAGATGGGGTCCCAGCCGTCATGGAGCTAAGAGTTGGGCAGGGAACAGCCAAGGTCTCAGGCACTTAGCATGTTAAGGGCTATGGTAAGAGCTGCAAGGAATTTTGTAGCATGAACCTCCTCTGGGTCCCATCCTGAGCTAGGGAGCGCAGAGGAGGACTAAACTCAGTCTGGGAAGTCAAGGATGGTGGAGAGAGGTCTTCTTTTTCTTTCAAAAAGCTAATAATCAGGGCTTCATTAGCTCCTTCCAGCTCTATTTCCTAGCTATGGGAAGGCATTTAGCTTTCTATAGACAAGCAAAAGTGACTCATCTTTTTTGAGTGCAGAAAACATCCTTGCTCTATATTTCTTTGGTCCTCCACAATGCTCTAGATTTGACCCACTGCACTGGGTATGTCTTAGATGCCCAATAAATGTGATTGTTACCTGATTGAAAAATCAAAGGAGAAGAAAATTATTTCTTCTGAAGTCCTGGAAGATGCTCACGGAATAGCAATCAAACTTAACTCAGAATTGAGTCAGTGATAAGGGTGGATGTGTATTTCATCCTTATACTAAAGATTATCCTAAAGAAAACTGACTCTATAATTCTTTCTTGTTTAATATTCATGACCCAAACTCTCAGGGGTCAAAGAGAAAAGTGAGTAAGAATGCAAATGAAGAATAAACTTCAAGAATAGAAGACTGAAAGTCAAGTCACTTTTTAAGAATAAATAAACTTAGGAAAAATGGAAGGAATTCAGTTTGAAATTGTAAACATTAGGAACTTTTGTACAATAAAAAATAGAGAAACCAAAATATTGAAACTAAAATATGAAGTTTTAGCTGTGTATCCCTGGGAAAGTAACTCAAACTTTTGTTCACAATGAAATATTTCAAACAGAAAAGAACAGAGTAATACAGCAAGTAGCTATGTAACCAACACCAAGAATTAACAAATGTTAACATTTTGCTATATTTGTTTTAGGTTTTTAAAAGAAAGAAAACTTTAGAGATATAGTAGAAATTCTCTTTGACCCCTTTTATCCCTAATTCCATTCCCCAAAGGTAAACAACTATCCTTTCTTTATGACAATTTCATATTTTGACTACATATAATTGTATCCATGAACAATATGTGGTATTCTTTTATATTTTTAATTTTACACAAATGGTGTCACACTGTGCATATCCTTCTCGTACCTGATTTTTCCATGCAATGTTATGTTTTCAAAATTCACGCATGTTGATATTAGTACATCTAGTTCATTCACTTTAACCAATGTGTAATGTTCCTTTTTCCTGTAAACTATTCACCTAATCACGGACAATAAAATATTTCCAATTTGGGGCCACTATTAAAAATACTACCAATAAGCATCCTTGTATATGTATTTTTGCCATCTTTTTGAGAATTTTAAAAATTTAATTGCCTTGTGTGTTACATCAATCTTTGGAACATGTTGAGACTTTTTGGAGTCTAATAAGTGGTCAATTTTTGACAACATTCCATGAAATGTATCCTGTAATTCTTGAATGCAGAGCTCTATATATGTCTACTAAATCACTCTTTATTCTAATTACTCAAATCTCCTATATTCTGACCAATTTTTCAGCTTGACCTATCCATTTCTGAGAGTAGTGTGTTAAAAATCTTTCCCTATCATTAAGGAGTTGCCAAATTCTACTTGTAAATTAGACAATTTTTGATGGATATGTGAAGGCAATATGGTTAGGAATGGACATGTGCATGACTGTGACATGTTAGCATGTGGTTTCTAATATCTCATTTTCATTTTATTACCTTTAATTTTATTTTATATGATATTATTGCTATAACAGCTTTCACTGGTTAGTGTTAGAATATAATTTTTCTACCCCTGTACTTTCAATCTTTCTTTGCCATTCTGTTAGATATTTCTCTTGCAAACCACATGTAACCATATATAGCTCCTTTTTCATAAATTTAATTTGAGAGTCTATAATTTTTTTTTAAAGATTTTATTTTTTCCTTTTTCTCCCCAAAGCCCCCCTGTACATAGTTGTATATTCTTCGTTGTGGGTCCTTCTAGTTGTGGCATGTGGGACGCTGCCTCAGCGTGGTTTGATGAGCAGTGCCATGTCTGTGCCCAGGATTCAAACCAACGAAACACTGGGCCGCCTGCAGCGGAGCGTGCGAACTTAACCACTCGGCCACGGGGCCAGCCCTGAGAGTCTATAATTTTTAATAGGCAACTTTCAACCATGTATAATTTTTCTGATTACTGATCTATTTGAGTTTCTGTCTTTCATCTTTTTATGTTTCTATTTATAAGGGTTTTTCTTCTTTATTTCTCTGATTTCTACCTTTTATTTTCTTTAGGACAACAAAATACTGTCACTGTCCTATGCAGCAATCCTGTTACTGGTTGTTTACCCTGTAGAAACAGTTAAGAGATCAGAAAGCATATGTACATGAAGGTGTTCCATGAAGCATTGTCTATAATGTTGAGCTAGAAACATCTGTCCAATGATAGAGCACATGATGAAATATTTTATAACCACTATCAATATTTCTTTTTTTTTTTACTTTTTAAGGATTTTACTTTTCCTTTTTCTCCCCAAAGCCCCCCGGTACATAGCTGTATATTTTTAGTTGTGGGTTTTTCTAGTTGTGGCATGTGGGATGCCGCGTCAACATGGCCTGATGAGCGGTGCCATGTTCTCACCCAGGATTCGAATCGGCGAAACCCTGGACTGCCAAAGCAGAGTGTGCAAACTTAACCACTCGGCCATGGGGCTGGCCCCAGCCAATATTTTTGAAGCCTATGTAGCATAATGAGAAAAATATTGAATGATGTTCTATTAGGAGGAAAAGCATAATATAAAATTCCATGTATACCATGTGCACCACTATTTCAACCATGTAGAGATATGTTGGTGTTTGGTTGAAAGGTGTTCAGCCCATCTTGTTCCTTTGAGCAGCATGGCCCTTCTCTGCCGTGAGTGCTATGTGGGTACCCTGTCACACATAATTTGAACATTTGACTCAACCTGTGTCCCACATCCCTCGCTGTTTTTCACTCTCACCAGTCCCAGCCAGTGATGCATGTACTCATCCAGAAAGTTCTCCTGAACTCACTGTATTAGAGTTCTCCAGATAAACAGAACTAATAGGATATATATATAGAGAAAGATGATATTTATTTTAAAGAATTAGCTCAGAAGATTGCGGAGGCTGGCAAATTCAAAATCTGCAGGGTAAGCTGAAGCTGCAGGAAAAAAATGATGCTGCAGAGCACAAAGGCAGTCTGCTGGGGGAATTCCCTCTTCTTTGAGAGGTCAGTCTTTTTCTATTAAAGCCTTCAACTGATTAGATGAAGCCCACCCACATTATAGAGGGTAATCTGCTTTACTCAAATCTACTGATGTAAAGGTTAATCTCATCTAAAATATACCTTCAGAGAAACATCGAGAATGTTTGACCAAATATCTGGGTACCACTGTCTAATCAAACTGACACAAAATTAACCATTACACTCACTTTGTTCATGTTATTCATTCATTTATCCATCCATCCTGCTAATTTTCATTGAATACCAAATATATGCCAGGCACTGTTGTCTCCCACTTACTCAGGGTAATGCTTCCCCCTCATGGCAATGAATCCCAGATTAACTGGCCACCCTCACACTCAGAGGGAATCTGCTCTGGAAATGCTCCCCCACTTTGAGCAGTGAAGGCCTTGTGAAAAAAGAGAAGATGCAAATATGAATAGTTGTGTGCAGAGATAGTAGGGTAATTTCTTTTAAATTACCTTTTTGTGACTTTGTTTTATTTTGTTTTGTTTTAATAAAATGGGGCATATGAATTCAAGGCTTTCTTAAGAAAAGAGAAAGTGGAAAAACCATAACAAACAAATGCATTGAAGGTCAAAATTTAGTTCTCAGGAATCTTCCAAGGTTTATGCTTAAATCTTTAATGCAGGGAATAAAAGTTCTGGAAAATGCTTTTTCATCCCCTCAGGATGGCCTGCATTTATTACATTAGCAGAGTGTCCTTTTAACTGGCCTTACAGCAACCTTTCTGATGCCAAATTGGCAGAATGTCTTCTATCTCAACCTTCTGTTTTTGGGTGAAAAATGATTTTTGAAGCAAGTTTGGCTTGTGCTATGCAAGGACTTCAGAGACCCACAGCTTCCAAGGTATTAAATAACAGCTGACAAAAATGAAAATTAAAAGATAATAGTAAACAGGGCAATAATAACAACACTTTAGAATACCTTTCTTTCTGTTATCATAAAGGTCCTAGGGGTAACAGGATAATTATTTTATTGCTTCTCTTTAGAGAAATTGAATATCAAGAGTGTTGTCAACATAACATCTTACTTGCCTGTTTCCTGTTACTTATGACTTTTTGACCCCAGAGGGACCTGGGACAAGATATGGCTTCTTGACACAGTCTGAGGAGCTGAGTTTAGTGCTTCTGACTCAAGGGACCCTTGAGACATACTGATGAGAATGTGAGATTAGTACTTTTGACTCTGGTGGTCTTGTAAAATTGGCTGTGACAAGTGAAAAGAGCACAATTTTAAATTTAGAAATACCCCACGTTTCTCAGGTGGCCTCCCATTGATGAATGAGGCAATTTGACCTGAAGCTCTGATATTTTACTTTCACAAATAATTTCCAAAAACTTAAGAGTGGATGCGATTCTTCTTGGGAAGGTATGGGTTTACATTTATGTGAAGAGTCTGCCTCTGCAGCATTTCATAAGCGTTATTGTCTATGTACCAATAATAATAATGTGTATGAAGGAAAAATAATGACTTGAGAATCCCCATTGGCTTTTGGAAGTTATTAATGCATGATTGCTGGACCAGGATAATCTTTTTGCTGTTGTTGTTGTTGTTGTTTATTGTTGTTTGATTTTGTTAAGAATCATGGAAATAAACAGTTCTAAGAAGATGGAAACAGCTGTTTGGAAAGGTAAAAAGAATAAAACATTGAATAAAAAAATGGAATTTCTAAAGGTTTCAAAAGTCTCTCCCAACTTCCACAATTCTGTAATTCTGAAAAGCGCATAATTCAGAGAGACAAAGAAAATGAGCTATAGAAATCTAATACGTGACAAGTTTTCTTTCTTTGTAAATAGAGGAATGAGTCAATAAAGTGAATAAGCCAGAGAGAAGGCAGATAGAACAAACTATATTCCATTTGAGAAATCCATACTCTTTACCTTCACCAGAAGGAAGAAGGCAACCATTCGTCCATCCACATACCCATTCCTATGCTCATCCCTTCACCCAGGTATCTGTCCTCATGTCCTTCCTTCTTCCTTTCTTCCTCGCTCCCTTGCTCCCTCCCTCCCTTCCTTACTTCCTTCCATTCATCCATCCAATATTTTGCTGTAAACTACTACTGCCTACTACTAGGTATTAGGATCACAGCCATGAAGAAGACAGGCAGGCTCCTATCCTCATAAAGTTTATATTCTACCTCATTTTTATCTCATTCTCTCATCAGTGCAACAAGATATGAATCATTCATTATTAATTTTTAACATGAGAACTAATGCCATCACATTAAAAGATGCTGCATATCAACAGTTATCAAAGAAATGCAAACCAAAACCACAATGAGATAACGCCTTACACCCACTAGATTGGCTACCATCAAAAAGTGAGATAATGACAAGTGTTGGCAAGAAGGTGGAGAAATCAAAACCCAGATACACTGCTAGAAGGAATGAAAAATGGCAGCCACATCAGAAACTGTCTGACATGTCCTCAAATGGTTAAACATAAAATAACTGTACAACACAGCAATTTTACCCTAAAGAACTGAAAACAGAGGGGCTGGTCCAGTGGCATAGTGATTAAGGTCGTGTGCTCTGCTTCAGTGGCCTGGGGATTGCAGGTTTGGATCCCAGGCACAGACCTAGTACCACTCTGTCAAGCCACGCTGTGGTAGCATCCCACATAAAATAGAGGAAGACTGGCAGAGATATTAGCTCAGCGACAATCTTCCTCAAGCCAAAGGGGACGATTGGCAACAGATGTTAGCTCAGCACCAATCTTCCTTACACGCACACAAAAATAACTGAAAACAGGTATTCAAATAAATACAAGCGCATGAGTGTTCATAGCAGTACTATTCAGAATAGCCAAAAGGTGGAGACAGGCCAAATGTCCACCAACTAATGAACAGATAAACCAAATGTGGTATAGCCATACAACAGAATATTATTCGACCATAAAAAGAACTGAAGTACTAATACTTGCCACAACCTGAATGAACCTTGAAACTATCATGCTAAGTGAAAGAAGCCAGTCACAAAAGATCCCATAATATACAACTCCATTCACACAAATGTCTGGAATCAAGAAATCTGTAGAGACAGGAAGTGTGTTAGTGGTTGCCTAGGGCTGGGGTTGAAGTGGGATAATGGGGAGGGGTTAGCTAGCATACAGGGGATCTTTTGGAGGTAATAAAAATGTTCCGAAATTGACTTGGTGATGGTTGCACCTATCTGTGAATATAATAAAACAATTTAATTGTACATTTTAAATGGGTGAATTGTATGTATGTGAATTATATCTCAATAAAACTGTTAAGAAAAACATAGAAGAACTAATGCCATGGCCATTTTCTCAAGAGATTAGTCACCTGTCTCCTAAGGCAATCACTCTATGTTTAAATATTTGTACTTGTCTATTTGTACCATTCTTCCTTGTATTAAAGTTATTTGTGCACAGGTTTATTGTCCCCTGCTAGAACACAAGCACCTGAAGGGCAGGACTTATATCTCCTTCATCTTTGTAACCCCTGAAGCACCCAGTATAAAGCAGAAGTATAAAACACAGTAAGCGTTTAATATACTTTTGAGTGATAGAACCATTCATTAGTTCAAAATTAAGAATTATTTGATTAATTGGCAATTCATAATTTTTAAAAAACACAGAGTGAATGACAATCTTTCCCACTTACCATATTTTCTTGGTTCCCTGTTACTGTCATTAGTATGATAGCATAATGACTTGAATTGTTACTGTGACCACCACGATCTGGCTTGGACCCACCTCTCCAGCCTCATCTCATCCACCCATCCTCTGCCCTCAGCTTGTCTCCTTTCAGTCCCTGAAATATGCCTTGCTCCTTTCTACCTCAGGGCCTTTGCACTGGAGTTCTTCTGCACTGCTCTCATTTGATTCAGGTCCACTCTTCTTCAAATGGCAGCTTAAGGTTCTGTCCCTCGGGACATCTTCCCTATGGCCCAAGACCACATCAGGTTTATGTTATAGCATCTCACAACTCCTTTCACTTTTCTTGATCAAACTTTGCACTTATCACAGTTTGCAATAACACTTCCTTGTGCGGTTCCTTAACATCTTTCTCCCTGGCCAAACTGTAAACTCGGTGAGGACGGAGATCCTGCCTCTTTGATCTGCATGTGCATCCGCAAGCCTAGCACAGCTCTTGGGATCTACTAGGCACTCAGGAAATACTTTTGAATGAATTCCTGAATTGGGTTCTTAATAGCCAATAAAGAAAAACAAAGTGCAAAAGAACCGCACTGCTAATATGAGCATGAATCCATAAATTACTCATTCATGTGTCAAACCTGGTTTAAAGAATGAAAGTACAAAAGGATGATGAGAATCCATAAATGGCAACTGCTGGACACAGTCAGGATCAAAAAGTCTAGTCATGTAGCCCTTCGCTGGCTGAATGTGCAGCAGCAGCACAGTCTGCGAGGTAAATCCCCAGGGGTTTGGGCCTGGGGGGGATGGAAGCCAATTCCCAGAGATCCTGGAAAAACATGTGCACGTGTTGCTGCTTGTGGCAGGGTTTCTAAAAGGAAGGGGATGAAATACATGACCACATGAAGACGGCTGCCTAAAAATGGAAACCCAGGCTTATTATGCAGAAATCATCTCCCCTACATTAAAAACAGAAAGGCAATAAAAATGCCAATTGTGTCAATAAATCACGTCAGTAACAGAGAAGCTGCAGCAACACTCATTCGCAGGAACAGCTGCACGCACAAACCATTAGAAGAATGTCCAGGAAGAGGCGAGACAGGGACACTGCCCAGACTGCCTCCCGGCGGCAGCAGAGACATGGACAGGAAGAGGGAATCTACAGGTAAACCTGGGATTGTGGCTGGGTAATCATGCCCCTGACCAAGCAGTGTCCTGGGCCATTTGGGGAAGATGACTGGTTACCATGATGCCACCTTGAAAACTACAAGACACCTTCAACTGAGCTTCTCGTTGGAAGCCCATGAGACAAAATATGCAAAGCCCTTAGCATTCTACCTGGCACATGGTAGGAAGTTAATAAATGTTAATTTTTAAAAATTGTTTTTATTGTCAAGCCCAGGGTTTGGTATTTCTTTATACAACTTGCTCCAAAACCGCATGGACAACATTCGCTCCCACGTACTGAAACTATTCTAGATGGTTTCATAAAAACGTATGCTGACCAAAATAAATTCCAGATGAATTAAAAATTTAAAATAAAATAAATGAAACCATGAAAGTAACTGAATAAAATTTTTGTATATTGTTATATAACCTGGGAGCAAGTAAAACCCATATAAGCATAAATGCAAAGGGAAAACCCACAAACCACACACACAAAAGAGATGTATTTGACTACCAAAAATGTAACACTTGCACATGATAATAACTACTAGAACCAGAGTAACAAAAGAAATGAGAAAGGGGAACAGCCGCAGCATCGTACAAAAGGTTAATATCTTTCATATCAAAAGAACTCCCAAAAATCAATAAGAAAAAGACGAATGCCATTAAGAATGAGAAATCAACTTTTACCTATCATTTTGGAAAGAGTTCATTTTCCTTGCTTTTAAGTTTTCTAGATTTTCATTGTTTGTTTTAACGAACAGATTCTGTGTTAGCAAGTGTGCTTGCTCGCATATTGCTAGTTAAAACGTAAAATTGCCTTGGCCTTTCTCGTGGCAGTTTAGAAATATATATATATACATCAAAAGTCATGCTGTTTGACCTAGAAATTCTGCTTCTGAAATTTTATCCTAAGGAAACGAGGATAAGCACAACTATTGAGGTGCAAGTTATGTTCATTGCAATGATACTTAAAATCATCATAAAAACATGTTGAATGCCCAACACTGGCGGAATGGTAAAATGTACAATGTTACATGTATATTTATATGAAATGAATTAATATTTGTAAAGTAACTATAATTTTGCCTGGCACATAATAAACTCTATATGGACATTTAATAAATGAAAATAAAACACTACACAGGCACTTAAAATAATAGTATAGATGAATATTTATTGATATATAGGGATGTGAATAATATATTGTTAGGTGGAAAAAAATCAGTTTACAGTGGTATGTACAATATGATATGGCTATTGTAAAATAAATGTATATGTGTATACATATATATGTATGCCTGAAAATAATAAAAACCAGTCATCTTGGTGGAATTATTTTTACTTTCTTCATTGTCTATGTTTCCTAATTCTCCTATAGCATTTGTGATATATGTATAATACATTTTTGAAACATATTCAATTTGAATTATAACTTTCTAAAAGGAAGAATTTTATAAATCTTATAAACTTCCCCAAGAGGTTAAGTGTAAAATTTATACCAATGTAGCTATGAATTCTATTAAAAAATAGTCATATCCATTCTTTAGCAATCATTTAGACAATACAAGACTTTTTCTTCTGGGTTCATTTCAGAATTGACAGCAATCCCCACAGACTATAATTTTGTCTTAAATTGTTTTCTCTTCAGAGGGCTGAAAAGGGTCTTAGCCTGTGAGCTCCACACTGATTACCAAGGAATTATTTTTCCTCATCCAATGCCAGCTGAGATCCAAACCAAAGTCTTGAATCCAGATTTACTCCACCTTGTTATCCCCAAATGAGATTTATTTTTCAGCAGACCACCCAACTACCTCCAAATGATTGTAACATTCAGGCCTCAGCCAATCAACGAAGTCTTTACAACCCAATTGGATCAACAGCGAAATCCATCTGATTGATTGTGCAGACAATCCATATTCATGAAAAGGCAACTGGGGGACAAATTAAATATGAACAAAAAAAGCTGATGCAGGGCCACGGATCATGAAAACCTTAGGTACAGCTCACCAGGACAAAACCTCTGCAAATAACCTAGAACCAAAAGATTATGCTACCAAGTCTCTGATTTCCCATTTGAAATTCCACGAAACAGCGGGAGATTCCATAAAAGCTTATGAAAAAATAATAAAAAGCTGTCTCTCCTCAATAATTTTTCCAACAAGTTGTTAACAGGACCATGTCACTGAAAACTAATTTAAGCATCAATCTTTCTTATGGAAATCCCAGCATTTACCCTCCCTGCCTTGCTCTCAAAGTAGGTTCACTCATTAGCCTTAAAAGAAAGTCACTGAAAAAGAAGGACTTTTTCCCCTGGAAACATTTTAAGGGCAAAAGTCATCTATATCTTTCCACAGAGGTTCTTGAGTCCATGTAAGTCTCTCCTATGCCTTAACTCAGAGTCTTACGATCATCTCGCTATCCTAAGATGAATACTCATTGTTCCACTCCTAATTCTTCACACTCTTATCTGATTATTCAGTCTGGGTGTATTTCTCACTTCAAATGATAAGTTTCTAAATTAAAAAAACAATCTGATCAGGATTCGGAAGAACAGCTTTAGAGTTTGAGGCCAAGACCTTTGGCTTCCATAGCACACTCCCTTCCCAGATGCAGCTCATCCAGTCTCCATAGGACAAAGCAAAGCTTCCCACCCTAGATCCCTTCCTACAGATTCTTCCAAATATCACAGGAACACACAGTATATAACGTCTGAAAGCACATGCAACAGTGATGAGGAAAGTGACAAACATACTACTTCTGTGATTTCCAGAGCAGCAGGCCAGCTGTTATTCTCATCACTACATGCTTTCCTGAACCCTCCAGAGGCTCTGCAATCTGGCCCCACCCTCAGTGCTACACTGATCACACCAAACAGGAAGCACATGCTAACCTGTGCCTCCACTTTCCTTCCCTCCTTGCTGCTCCATACCCTCACCCGCAACCCTCACCGAGGGGGTAGGGGAGGCAGGGCAGGGAAGAAGCGGACTACAGGGAAGTTGTCAGAACATGCTGGCCTAGGATTGGCAATTTGAGGTAATAAGACCTTGGTGCTTATAAAGCCAGGTGTCCTTTGCCCATGAGAAGACCAAAGATGATAAAAATGTAAACTACAGAATAGAGCCAATGGATACATAGCCAGCGAAGTCCACTGCACATGAGAGCCAGTGGAAACTTTGATAATGGTTCAAAATCAGGTCACTGCTTCAAAATCTCATCAGAAGCAGGATTTCATTTGACAGGCTTCTGGGGCAGTCGAGGGCTTTCCTTGGATGGCATTTTCCCTCTCACTGTAAAGTGACTGTCAGCAAGATTCTACATAACATTCAAAAGTAGAAGGATAAAAGCAGCTTCTTCATTTTGCAAGGATGAAAAAGAAGCAAGAGCAAGTGGAGAGGAACTAAGCCATCGGTACTGGCTAAATTTGCAAAAGTCAAATTTTGAAAGAAACCTTTTGACTGCTGAGACACTCAGGACCAAATAGATTAAAGAAAATGAATTTCTAAAACTAGGTTGGCAGCAGGCATCTTGTATGGAGGAAGTTTTAATCTCAAGGCAGAAATCATAACTAGTTCATCTTTGCTCCTCACCCCAAGCCTAACCTGTACCCACATATAGTGGGAACTCAGTAACAGCTTACTAAGCTAAAGTTTTTTTGCTATTTTATGTGTTATGCCAGTCAAGAAATCTGAGAAAGGATAACAAATTAATAGGACAGTTGTTGGATGACCCAGAGAACAGAATCAAAGTAAAAGTCCATACTCCAATCGTGAGGCTTAATTTTATGTATCAACTTGTCTGGGCCATGACGTACCCAGATATTTGGCCAAACATTAATCTAGGTGTTTCTGTGAGAGTGTTTTGGATGAGAGTAACATTTAAGTCCATAGACTGAAAAAAACAGATTGCCCTCCCTAATGTGGGTGGGCCTATGAAATCAGTTGAAGGCCTGAATAGAACAAAAAGGTTGACCCTCCCTGGAGTGAGAGAGAATTCTTCCTGACTGCCTTCCAAATGGAACATGGATTTTTTTTCCTGCCTTTGGACTTGGACTGAAACATCAGCCCTTCCTGGGTCTTGCGAGTGTGCTCGCCTTTGGACTGGAACCACACCATTGGCTCTCCTGGGTCTCCTGCTTGCCAACTCACCCTGTAGATCTTGAGACTTGTCAGCCTTCATAATCACATGAGCCAATCCCTATAATAAATCTCTTTCTATATCCTATTGGTTCTGTTTCTCTGGAGACCCCTAACACACCCCTCCATTTGAAAATTACACTCCAACCTCTCCCTGACTGCCCACTCTCTTGGAAGAATTATTTTAAGTAAAAATATTTTGGGGTAAAAATTAGAATTATATAATATTCAAAGGAGTATCTAATGTTTAGGAACATTCAAAAAATCCATGGGGATTGTCAGAGTCTTTTTCTTGTTCCAACCCAGAAATTTGGCTTCAGGTGGAAACAGCTCTAAACTTCATGTTTCCTGTGTAAACACTTTAAGAAATGACAGAAACAATGCAGTCAAGAAAGTTCTCTCCTTTTCTCCACTCTCGTACTCAAGATCCCTGCTGAAGGTTACAGAGAAACCCTAAAGGGAAACTTAAGAACATGGAATATGAGTCCTTGAGTAAGGGAGTCAGAAGCAAACACACACTCTATACTCTCAATGTATCATCATGCTCTCTAGCATCCTGAAGACTGATGACCAATGGAAGACACTAGAAGAAAACTAGCATAGAACCAGGAGCTCTTGTATGACCTCAGCGGGCAAGTCGATGCCTCCAGGAATAAGTTAACTTCACATTCAGGGAACTGTTCACACCAGTGTCCTCTCCTGGTTCCACAAGCCTCCTAGAATTATCTAGGGTGAGCACGCAAGGCCATTTCTAATAAGTCAGGCTAGTTCCATAACACTGGAAAAGCCAAAAATGTACAATCTCCATGTAGGTCCAATACACCAGGGATCAGTATACAGGAGGACGAACGCTCTCCATTCACCTGTCAAAATCACTGTTAATAATTAGACTTACAGAATCACCACAGGCTTTTCACTGATATTTTTAAATCTCTACAAAATCTTGCAGGTCCAGGATCATACTGTGAAAATGGTTTCTGTTTGTTTTTTTCTGTTTTACTCCCTAGCACTACACTGGCAAATGCATATATAGCATTTTTTTAATTACAAACATTTGTTGAGCATTTACTATATTGCAGACTTCACACCAAGTACTTTAAATATATTATCTCCTATAACAGAAAAATCTTATGAGGTAGGTGTTAGTATTACATGCACTTTATACATGAGGAGTTTGAGACTTAGCAAGTGTAAGTCATTTTCCTAACAGCACAGAGTAACGGTGAAGCCAGGATTTGAGATAGAATGGTTAGACAATAAGGCCTCACTTTTAGCTATTACACCAAAACTCAGCACATAAAAAAACCAAAAGCATACAACTTCAGAGTTGAGCATTGAGCCTGATATGTCACACAGCTTCTACCAGAAAAGGTACCTGATAGGTCATGAAGTGAAAAGGAGTCCCATTGGAAAAGCAATCCTAAAACATAGAGGGCTGCCCTAGATTTATTTTTTAAAAACCAGAATACAGAAGAGAGGAGAAAAACACCTGGGCCTGAGTTGGTATCATATTTCTATTTTACTTCCGAAAAAAATCTAAATCTAAGTCCAAATTACATAACACTCCAAATGGTTTACTTAGTCAGTTGTCTCTGTTCCAGTTTAGTCTCTGGAGGATGTCAGCCAGAGCCGTGCTCAGAGGTTTGGCAGAAATTATAAAGTCTGAGAGAATTAGCATTCTGATGTCCAGAGGATGCAATGACAAATTAGTTTGAGAATGCTGTGCAGTCAATAAGGTGATTCAAACAGGCATGTCCCGATCGAGATTAAGATGAGTTGCTACATCTACTGCTTGTGTATGCTAAAAACAAAGCATTCTATAAAGAAAAGATTTATTCAAATCAGGATGAACCTCTCCTGGGTCAAATAAAATACTGGGATCCCCCAGTGCGAGGAATGTCACACTAGGAGATGTGAAATATAAGTGTAATATAGTCCTCAACTTTGTGACACTTATACCCTCTAGTTGAGGAGATGGGAAATAAGCTGAATAAAAGAATAAACAACGACAGCAGATCTAAATTCCATTCAATGACCACAACAGGAAGCTAGGTAGTCTGGTTATCAGTCAATCAATGAAGTGGTCAATTTATGTATGAGATCAGAAAAGAAGAAAGCATGCATCTTTGGTGGACAGGAAAGATTTACAGAAGTCATGAAATTTGAGCTGAATATAGAAAGATGAGTAGGATTTGGAGAGATGAGAAAGAAGATTCCAGGCAAAGGGGCTAAGACAAGGGCCAGAGGCACAACAGAGCCTGGCACATTCAGAGCCTGTCAGTCTGGCTAGACCAGAGGGTTTGGGAAATGAAGTGTTATCTGAAAAAGTGTGCAGGGTAGAGATTGGAGCAAACTTTAGATGCCAGGCTAAAGAGTTTAGACTGTGTCCTTCAAGTAAGGGATCTACTTAGGGTTTTTGATGAGAGGACCCAAGAGCTCAAAGCAGAATCTGAGTGTGGAGCTCACCAAGGCAGAGAGGTTTAGAGGAGAAAACAGATTCTAGTAAAGAGGACAGCTTAAGGAGTCTAAGGTCATAGTGCAGGCTTGTGGGCATGAGGGCTCAGACTGTATCTGTGACTGAGGAAGGTGGGGAGAGGAGGCAAGCAGTGCTGGCTAAGCCCTATCTACACGTGAGCACTGTGCCTAGATGCTTTATATTCATTGTCTCATTGTCTTCTAACGACCCTGTTGAGTGTAGCTCTTATTCATCTAATTTCACAGACAAGGAAAGCTCAGGGAAGTAACCCAATTGTATGTCCAGTAAATGGAAGAAGTGGTATGTGCATAGCTTCTTATACAGGATAAATCAATAGAGTTGGTAACTGGTTGAAAGGCAGGATAGTGTCAATTATGCCTAATTATGCCTATAAGATTTCAAGCAGAAAAAGCTAAAGATCTTACCCAATAAAAATATAAACAACAAGAGCATGTAGGAAATGTAGGATCCCCTTTGTAAGGTAGCTGTTTTCCCAATAAGTATATGGAGCATGCCCTTAGTAGAGCTACAAAGAGGATCACATTCTGTTTGTTCGCACCCAAGCTTGCAATCAGCCCCCTACTTGGCATACACTTTGTGTATATAGTCTTGTGACACCTGTGGTCAGGTCTACATGGGTATCGTATTGATAAGAATCAACAATACCATCTGGAAGATAGACTTTGGGAGGTGGGACAGTGCAGGCCTGAATTCCCATCCAATGCTTATTTATCTCTGATAGACCGGCCAACTTGGGAAAATGGGTCTTCAATCTGATTGTTCCACTCCCCTGATTCATTAAAGGGCAGCAATGAGAATTGTCCCAATGCTCTTTCAGCTCAGGGGCAATGTTAGCTTGAAGGAAACAATGTCCCAAATCCACATGGAGAATAGTTAATCTACTCATTTGAAAGCCAATGGACACTTTGGAAAGGACACAACCACCTTTCCTAAATAAGACTGTGAAGTAAATATGCACTTTGTACATTAAATTATCTCATAGTCTATAGGTCAAAAAGAGACTAACTTCATCCTCATTGAGGAATCCATATACCAAAAATTATTTCATCTTCCACTGGAAAAATAACTTGACTCATGAGTCAAAGATCAAACTGTTCTCATCACTGGTGAGTCCAGACACCACTGATTGGCCCTCTATGGTGAACTTGGTTTCTAAGCATAAATATGATTGATTTTGATAAGTCCTCAGGTGCTTTTAGTTTTCTTCCAATGTCATCTAGAGGGAAGAAGAACAAAATCCAAATTGAACTTGTCTTCTTAGACCTCTTTTAAGAAAGCCCAAATCAGGACAAGAAGGCATGCATTATTCCACTGGCACGCTCACAATGTGTTGCCAGCCCCTGCAGACATATGGGAATGTGTTCAGAATTCACACAACATGATGGGCCTGAAAGCTCAATTGTGTACAACATGTCTCAAACTGTAATTTGTCTGTGAGATGAGATTCACAAAGGACAAGCAATTAGGAGCAACATGATTCTACCTAACACACTCATAAAGAGCCAAGAACACATAGACACCAAGGCATACTGCATCACTTGCCTTCCTCCTCCCCCTAGAAGACCATGTACCTCCTACCCTCACTAAAAGGACACATTCCTAGCCAATCATTTCTCTGTAGGAGGTAATTCCTAATTAAGATAAATCCAGAAGACAGACCATTGAACATAAGAAAGCAAATAAAGCTACATGTATGTAGTTAGGGACATCTCTGTGAATCCCAGGGCCCTGAAAATGTGCACAAGTCAGCTCTCTCCATTGCCTTTTCTAAGCTGAAATGTGTTTCTGAACACATCCTACACCCATTTTTCAAGTTGGGAGATCCATGATGGTGACATATCACATCCTTTCTTCCACCTGGGCAACGGGCCAACAGAGGGAAGACAAGTTTGCAACAGGAGACCAGGGAGCTAAGCATATCCACCAGCAGCGTGTGTCTGAGCTCATTCTTGGGCCTTCCCAACCACCACTACACACTCATATTTCAACCCTAAAGGCAGACTGGTTGATTGGGTTGAATCACAATTCTCTTTCTCAGAAGTGGTTCTAGAAATTTCTAGAGAAAAAGGAGAAGTTGTCCTGAGCTCGGGAGAGTGTAATTCAGTTGCTCCAAAAGAAAAGGAGAGGTTATTTTAAAATACCAAAAAAAAGAGAGGAGTTGCTCGACAAGTCCCAAGATTAAAACAGCCCACAATCACTGTCACTCAACCAAAGCTAGAATTGAGTTCAGTGCAACTCATTGAGCCTTTCTTGAGCGTTCCTTCTGACTCCCTTCTGTTATGTTGGGGTGTCATGGGTGTAGGAGAGGGACATAAACGTGAATGACAAATGGCCTCTTCCCTCTAGAGCTTATATTTCTTGACAGAAACTGTCATATAGAGGAATAAAGGCAATATATCCAAGGCCAAATGGAATTAGTGCATAAAATGGACCAACCAAAGCACGATAGACAAAGAGAGAAAGCTGGGAGGGGGAATCAATTGTAGTAGGAGAAAAGACTTTTAGAAAGAAATGGTCCTTAAACTGGGCTGAAACAGAGAGAAACAGGAAGGACAGTGCCAGCAAAAGATATCAAACTTAAAAACACATTCATGGGAAAGTACCAAGTGCACCCGGGGGTTGCCAAATTGGCTGGAGTAGAATGTAGGTAAAAATGAAAAAGTCTCAAAACATAAGGTATCACGTGATGACATGGAGCCTTGATGGCCACACTCAAGAGTGGGAACTTGATCAAATAAGTGATAGAGTCACTAATTGCTTCTGAGCACAGGAGGGATCTAGGTTTCACCGTTGGCCCTAGCACCACAGCTGCAGGATGAGCTTAGAGCCCCCTGGACGAGCTTGCCCCTGGGGGGCTGTCTGGTCCTCCACATTCATATGTATTGCTAGAGTCAGCCTCTCGATTCACTCTCTCGAAGGTCTCAAGAGGCCTCCCCTTTCCAACAGCCCTGCAGACCTATAAACATGTTACCTGCTTGCAACACCTGTATTTTAATCAGATCTACTTTTCCATTTCTTCCTTTTCTTTGAAAATAAGTTGGTTTAAAAAATAAATGTGCTTTCAAATTTTTTCCCAAGCAAAATTCAATAGCAATCCCTTTTCCCCTCTGACTCAAGGAAGAATGGGAGAAATGGCTGAGTTGGAGGTTTATGTGATGTCGAGGGAATCACTCAGAGCTTAAATTCGGAAGAAAACAATCTTATATTAGACTTAACTAGAAAGGAACTCAGGCTGGGGATCAAAAGGCACTGACCATGAGACAGAGAGGTAATGGATCCCTTCCTCTGTGGAATACTGAGTTTCAAAACATATGGTTAACGGGAAACATTTAGGATAGGGAGCAAAAATGTCAGGTCCACTTAGAGCCCAATGCTGGATTTTCAGTAGTTGGACATTAACCGAATACAAGGGCATAGTTCATTCTCTCTACATCCATGTTTATTCTATCACATTTCAAATCCCTATTCCCAGATGTGCTGCTTGTGTCTCAGAGAAGTTCCTCTTCTTCACAGTAAAACCCAAGGCCCTTCCCACAGCCTGTAAAGCCCTAGGTTTCTGCACCTCGTCTCCCTCCCTCTACCCCTTGCTCCTTCTGCCCCAGAAACAGTGACCTTTGTTATTCCTCAACCTCTCCAAGTTCTTTGCACTCTGCCAAGAAAGCACTGCTTGTAAATTTAAGCAGGGCTCACTCCCTCACTCCCTTCAGGTGTCAACTCAAATGGTACCTTATCCAAGAGGCCTTCTCTGACCACAGTATATGAAACAACCCCCCAGCATCCAGCATCATTCTACATCTCCTTCCCTGCTCTGTGTTTCTTTGCAGGATGTGAAATCACTTCATATGTTATATATGTATTTGCTTACTCTTTGTCATCCTCACCACCCCTCCAGATTAAGAGAGTAAAAACTTGGTCTTGATCATGGCTGCATTCCTGGAGCCTAAGAAAGCACCTGGTATAGACATTCCTCACTGTACACTGGCCATAGTTGTGATTAAAGAGAAGCACAACAAGTACACGAGAGAGAGAAATGGAAATACCCATTCTCCCCTCTTCAAGTAACAGAATGCCCAGAATTATGTGGGGGAGAACATCTCTCTTCTGCTCTCTATGTGATGAGACCTTGATTGGCATAAACCAGTGGTTCTCAAAGTGTGGTCTTCAGACCAGCAGCGGCATCACCTGGGAACTTGTTAGAAATCCTCAGATCCCACCTCAGACCTGCTGAATCAGAAATGCTGACAGCGGGGCCAGCAATCTGTGTTTTGACAGGCCCTCCAGATGAATGTGCTGCCTGCTGAAGTTTGAGAGCCATGCATCTAAATGAATCAACTCATTTTATTTTCCCAACTACAGAGATTGGTTAGAGATAGGCACAAGATCCAAGCAAGGAGACTTGCTGGGGTTTTTGAAGGAAAAGACTCATCTCTGCCTGCAGTATTTGTCTGAAGCTCTAACCAAGGAGAATTTGGAGAAGAGAGGACTGTCTTCCAACACAGAAGGACTGTGACAGGAACTGGAAAAAGCACAAATCCTGGTGACCTCATTTAAACCTTGAATTAAGCCATAAGTGAAGTGAAAGCTACCCTGGCTTTTCAGTTACATGAGTCAGTCAATACTCATTTTTAAAAATTAAACATGTTACTATTTAAACTATAGTCGTGCATTGCATAACGACAGGGATGCGTTCTGAGAAACACATCATTAAGCAATTTTGTTGTTGTGCGAATATCATAGGGTATTACTTACACAAACCTAGACGGTATAGCCTACTACGCTCCCAGGCCATATGGTACAAGTCTTATGGGACCAATATCATATATGTGGTCCATCATTGACAAAAACACCATTATGCAGCACATGACTGTAGTTTAATTGTGGTTTTCTTTATATGCAACTGAAAAAATGACCTAATTAATACAAGGTGAGAAAAAGTACATGTTACAACTAAACTTAATCAAGATAAACTTAGGAAATAGAGGATGCCATTAAAGTGCAAAGAAAAGTCATATTGCCACATTAATAGATGGGCTCTGTCCTCTCCCCAAGCTGATTCTCTCTCACTCGAGGGGGCCTTGGGCCTGAGACTCATGTGGGAAGGGCCTCTTACCTGATGCTGTGGGTGACATTAAAATCAAAGGAAAGGTCAAAATATGCAAGAAATGGATGATTAGATGGCCCAGTGAGGCAGAGAACCAGCCACTGTTATCAAGAACTAAAGGACAGAGTCTACAAATCCGAGAGCAGGGAGGAATGGGTGCATGGGGACTAAAGATGTGGCTGGACAGGCCCAATGACAAAGATGGCTGGTGCCTGGAGTTGCTCTTCACTGGTGCCTTGTGGCCAAATATCTGTGAAGACCTTTAAGGACCAAGGATGAAGCAAACACAAATGACCTTACAACTCATAAATATGAGCTATTTCACTGATTAGTGGACAATTGCCTTGCCCTATTTCTGCATTATCAGTCACTTCAAAAAACTCCATTAATAGACTTTGCATCTGATATAAATAATAAAGAACAACAACAGTGACTACCAAGTGACTAGCCCACGAACAGGTCAAATGCCTCTTGCAAAAATGCAGTGGTGTGCCTTCAGCCCACTGTGGGACATACATTGATTACACACACTGAGTGAAATTGTAACTCTCCCACAGAACGGTTACCTGGACTCCTTTTCTTTGATAGAAACAAAATAATGATGGTTCTGTTAAAATACAGGTAATTAAAATTTTCAGTGTACTATGAAGCCTGAAATGGAAGCATTTAGACAAAATTATTCAACAGTACAGACTAGGCCAGAATGGAAATGGAGACCAAACCAGCACTGCTCAAACTTTCATGTGTACACAAATCATGTGGGAACTTTATCAAAATTGCATATTCTGACTCAGGAGAGGAAGGGTGGGGCCTGAGATTCTGCATTTCTAACAAGATCCCAATGTGCTAGAACAAGGACGGAGCTCTGAACAGCAGGAGTCTGAATTTAATGCTGATGTAGTGACACGTGTATATTAGAGAATGTGTGCTAGGGAGCATGGGCACGGCTGGGCTTGGGTACCTGTGTGTGTGTGTACCCACATGGGTAGCAAGTATGTCTTCATGAACCCAGTTGTGTTCTGAAAGGAACATGGCCCTGACTCTAAGTACGTCGTAGCAAGTAAAACAAACCACTGCCCCAGATCTAACAGACTCAGTAACATGGAATCCCTTGAGGGTGAAGAGAAAACTTACTTTAAAGCTTCATGAGAAGGATTTATCTTCAGGTGAAATATGATTTGACTTTGACCCATAACATGAACGAATCACTGACAGGTGAGAGTCTGTGTAATCGACTTTATTACATTGAGAGTATAACTCAGGAAGGACATAGAGCTCCTTGGCACAGGCACATGAGTACATTCGAGGTTGGCTGCATCAGCATTTCAAAGGTGCATGAATGTAGCACCACACTCCCTGGCTAGGCCCCTCTCCTCCTGCCCCTGACCTTGGTCCATTGCCATTCATCTTTCTGATCTCAGTTCAAATATCGTTTCCTTGGGGGAGGTACTTCTCTGATCCACCTGCCTCCCCTCTTCCTCTACACGCACATCTATTGGGTCTGACTCTCCTGTGAAATGATGTTATACACCAAAGCTGCCTTTCATAGCACACACATATCATCATGGCATGTTTATTTGTAGGGATACTAGTTTACTGTCCTCCTCATTCACTAGACTATAAACTCCATGAATACAGGACCCATGTCTATTTTACTCACCGCTCTAATCCCAACACACAGCACAGTGCCTGACATTTAACAGGGCTCAAAAAATATTGATTGAGGAGTTGAAGGGAGAGAGGGAGGGAGGAAAGAGTCAGGATTTCTTAACCCAGTGTCCACTGATCCTTACACAGAGAGTTCCCTGTTGTATGCACAAATGTGGGTGCATTTTTTCTGGAAAAAAAGGAGACTTAGCTTTTGTTAGAATCTCAAAAAGGATTGTGGCCTCCTAAAAGTTAAGAATCACTAAGTTACTAGTATCATATCAATTGAAACATCTTAAGAACAATGTGAAATAAAAATCAGTTTCTTTCTTTAGAAATTATTTCTAAACAGTCTTTAAAAGCAAAAAGAAGAAAAAGAAGATTAAAAAAGAGGAAATATTTCACAGGTACACAGCATTAGAATCAAGGATCCCAGTTCCATGATGAACTCAGTCTTTCACAGCATGGTCAGCCATTAGTGTATCTTATTTCTAGAATTAATACTATGGGCCAGAAAACGGCCACCATTTTGAAATTCATTTATTTATCTTTAAAAGACCAGTAGGACGAAACTGGTTTATTTAAAATTCAGCCAACATAAACTACAGCATAATACTTCCAAAGACTGAACAGACAATTTTGCTTAAAAGAAAAGAACACGTTTTAAAAGAAAAAAAAAATCCTTCAAATGAAAATAAATTGTAGTATATGAAACATTTGCAAAATCCAAGTGTTTTAGCTCAGTTTAGAAAACAGAGAACATTTGGGGTCAGGGATGGGTTATGAGGAGGAGCTATGACCAGATTATGGTGGTAATGGTCAACAGCATGAGCTCTGGGTCAAATAGATTTTGTTTCAAATCCTAGCTCTGCCTCTATCTTGCCTGGTGACCTTGGGCGATATTTTTAACTCCTTTAAGTTTGGGTTCCTCATCCACACAAATGAAACAACATGCAGATAAAACCCTTGGCCGTCACCTGGCACCCTGTGAGCTCTCAAAAGTGAAAGCTCTTATTCCTCCTCTTACTGTAGCATTATCCATTATTATTCACACTGTAATATGTTATTAGGCTTCCCAGAGTCTCAGGCATATTATGCATGTCAATCAGTGCTAGTTAACATGGTTGTCATCACTTCTATTACCAAAGCCAATGGACTCATTATCTGTACTCACACAGCCCTCTGTTCTCAGTCAACTCCTGAATCCCAATCTTTTTTCCTCTCAAGTAATTATCAACCTCAGCTTTCCTGTGGTCCATATTTGCTATTCAGGTCAATAAATCCTAACGGTGGCCGCAAAACTACAGGTCAGTATCTGCTTAATATCTTTCCTCTCTGGCTTTGATCACAAAGACAAAATGAAGACTCCAATTTCCTGGTTTCCTTCTCATATGGAAAAGCTTTCAGGAGTTCTGAAAGGTCTTCTGGCCCATATTCTTTGAGCAGCTCAAATGCTGCTTACCTTTGTGCTCACACATGGGCCATTTGCTTGGGATACAATGAAGAAACCAGCTCACCCTCTCTCTCTGTTTTTAAACTCCCACCACTAGGTAAGACAGTAAAGATCATAGAGAGCAGCTCTTTCATGTTAAAAGAATTATTAATTCCAGTATCGTCACCAGATTTCCACATTTCCTTACAAAGTATTTATTTCTCTATTCTCTGTGCCCATTGACCAGGCTCTTTAAAATCCCGAAGCCAGTAGAAAGAAAGCAGATTTTTACAGATACATCCTGTCGGCCATTCTGGGCGCACGGTCCTGGATCCTGGCTCTGGGCCTGTCCACCCTGCGCCCATGGGGGAGGAGAGGGTTAGGACAGCTCTGCCTCTGCACAGGAACACTGGGATCTGTTTCGTACCAGCATCGGAAGCTGCATCATGTCCAGTGCTCTCTCCTCCCCCACTTGCTGGTCCTTGGGTCTTTCATCAAAAAGTGATGGGATGGTTCCCTGCCCCGGGCTCTCTTGTGAAAAGTATTTCAGTGACCAGGAGAACTTTGACCCTGGATTCTAATTCTGATTCACAAATGACCCAGCCAAACAAGTCCAGCACTGCCACCAGGCCTGGCCTTACGAACGAGGAAGCTGTGAGACCAGCACCCTTTCACTTACAAAAGAAGATATACAAAGGTTCACGTTGGTGCCTGTACTTTGAACTACACACCAAAGAAATGCCACTGAGCTCCAATTACCACTTTGGTCTAGGTGGACATACGCTTAGCTCCTAAGCTACTTACCCATGGACTCACTCTGCGTTTTCACCTCTAATGTTTGGAGATTCACTGTACAGGACAGAAGAAATGTAAACCCTATCAGCACAAAAGTAACCGTCTTTGAGCAGACAAAGTCTCAGAGAATTGAGGCCCTTGGGGACCCACAAAGACCTGGAAGCATTTCTTGTCATTCCTTCACCTTGTGGAGAGGTTCTCCAGGTGTGGTCCTCACAACCCAGCAGCACCTGGGAACTTGCTGGAAATGCATATTCTCAGACCTCACCCTAGATTCACTGAATCAGCTCTCTATATGGTTCTGATTTCTCTACAGTTTGAGAACCATGACCTAATGCATAGAATACATAATAGGGGTATAAAAACTAAGAAATAAATGAATGATGAACAAATGAAAAGTCTTCAGCTTTACTGAATCACTGCCTACTATAACCTGCTCCCAGTTAGTTATACTAGGAAAAGAAAGACACTATCTCACTCACGGCCACATCTCCAGCACCTTGAACAGCGCCTGGTGAATTATTTAATCAATCAATCAATTGTGACTATAAAATAATCTATATATTTTTTACAATAGGTAACATATACCTATTTTAATTTATTACGGACTGATTTCATTGATTCCTAGAGACGAATAATTGGCCAGTCACTTAGAAAAGAGGCCCCACGGAAAAAAATAATTCAGCATTTTCTTCTTTAACAAAACTGCCCCGAGTCTTTCTTTTTTAAAAAACATATACACACTCCTGAATATTTGTTCCCTGATTGAACCACTGCCTCCTCTGAAAGCCTATGTGTGCAAGCCTACTGCTGCTTCTACTCGCCAGGTCAGAATAAAGATGAGATTCAATATTAGATTTCCATGTAGAGAACAACGTGTAGGAGGATCCAGGACCGCAAAAGAGTCTCTCATATTTCATATTTGCACATTCTCCATTGATTTTCATTTTTGCCAGCTTGATTGAGAAATGGTCAAAGAGTCCTGGATGGCCATCAAAACTAGTACAGCCCTGAGCTCCAGACAGAAGCCCTGTTGCTGCTCCCAGAACAGCACAGGGGCCGGTGTGCCACCTTTGAGAAGCCCATGATGCTGCCAGGATACTAGCTGCTTTCACAAGATGCTGGACCTGCCCCTGTGGTTTTGCTGAGTCACAATGCTGTACTCATAACACATCAAACTTCTGACCAATCTGTATGCAAGGCCAACTCTGAAGACATTTATCCCCAGGTTCTCTTGATTCTGCGCAGTTCTGGCACCCAACTGCATATCCTGCTTTTCTAAAGGACAACCCCGAACCACAGGGCTTCAGGCCTGTCCTCATGAGTGCCACTAGATCTTGCTGGTGATGTGGCCAGCAGAAGTGGACTCCTTGGTCATTCCATCTGGGCTTTACAAGAGAAACCTCATCCAGCCCCATGAGCAACCCACTGGTGATGATATTATCTCTATTTCACAACGAAAAAAATGGAAGTTCAGAGGTGCTAGATCTCTCACCCATGGCCACTGTCACTTATTCCCCAACTTACTGCAGAAAGGATTTAAATAGGCTTACAAAACTACACACAGAGTGAAATAAAGTAGAACTTAGTGAATCAGGAAAACAAAAGATAAAAATGAAAGGAGGATTGAGATGAGTTTGAAAAATAAAATCCATGCCCTGAAGTTCTGTACACTTTACAGAAATGGGTCACAGATCTGCTCTGAGCTATCTGGTAACCACTGGCAGGAAAAAAAATCAGTCCATGTCCTAAAGTACTTTTCTCATGGGAGAGACCCTTGAGTTTTCTATCAGGATCTTTTAATATTTAATTTGCATCTAGTATTAACTAACATTATTTTCTGCATCCAAACCAACAACAAATGAGGAGAAGGAAATTGGGCAAGGGGAAACTACAGTAAGAAGACATAAATTATTAAAAAGGTCTAAATCTCAAACAGAACTTAGAAGCTCCCTCCCCCTTTCAAAGGTCTCCTAGCAATGATGCTCCTAACTGCAATTGATACTCTGGTAATAACCTTGAATCGTCATGTAAAGGTTAAATTATGCTCAGATACTACTAAAGAAGACAAATAATACTGATATGAAAAAAGTTGAAATTTGGCATCCATTCTTTCTTTTCCTACACTCTGTATTCTTCTAACAAAAACAAAACAAGACACATGAACTTGTCTTCTCAGTCTCTAACCTGTGAAGCACATTGGGGATGAGTCCAGTCTTTTTTAAGTTCAGATAAAATATTCATCTTAGAGAATTAATTATCTCTTCTTCACCTCTCCCTCTGGTTCAGTATTATCAATTGAAATGATTTCATGAAGAGCACATTGTGGAAATTTTAATTAATGCCCAAGTGTGTTTATTTTTGTTTGCTTTGTTTTGATTTTAAGAAAAAGCATCAATTTCTGTGCAAGATAGGAAGAAGTTCTTCCAGATGGGTCTAGAAAAGACCATGGAAAATAAAAGAGAAACACGACTTCAAGAACAGGCACCAGATGGAATAGGTCATACTGAAGACAACCTACATACAAAATAGGTTTGTATTTCAAAGCAATGAAATAATATTAATAATAAAACTGCCATCGACCGACCACTTGTCATGTGCCAGGCTGGAGGAAATACCCACATGGCGTACCTCTTGCAGTCCGCACAGCAAATCCTCATAGCAGCCTGATAGGTCCTTTCATCACTCCCCTTTACACACGGGGCATCCAGGGCTTAAGCAGGTGGACTAACCTGCCCCACAGCACACAATTTGGAAGTGGAGGAGCTCAGAAGTTAAGGCAGGTTCCAAAGTCTGCTTGACAACTATGCCACACTCACTGTGTACCACTCTCCCAGACACTTTCATCTTTTTTTCTTGAATTTTTCTTTACTTCATTTATTCTTTTTTTCCTATTTAGTCACTCAACATTTTTTTTTTTTAATATCAGGAAACATTTATATTTCATGCACCTTCTTAGGTGTTGGATATACAATAAGGAAGAAAACGTGAGCTTTAAGGAGGCTAGAGTTTAGCGGTGATTTTTTTAAAAAACAGACATTTACAATACATTTTTAATGCCTACAACAATAAGGGAAGTACAGAGTGTGATGGGAACACACAGTAGAGACAGATAATCCAGACTTGGTGGAGTTACGTCAAACTATACAGAATGGGCAAATTAAAAATGGTGGGGAAAAAAAAAGAAGAGTGCTCATATTTCACTTTCTGTTAATATTTAAAGGATAGTAAATCTAAAAATGAGTCAAAATTGATTTCTATGTATAGTAGTTGTCTATTGCTGTGTAACAAATTTAGTGGCTTAAACAATAAATTTGGTAGTTTAAAACAACACACATTTATTATCTCAGCTTCTGTGGATCAGTAATCCAGGGATGGACACGGCTCAGGGTCTCACAAGGCTACAGTCAAGCTGTTAACTGGGGCTGTGGTCTCACCCAAACCTTGACTGGGGACGGATCTGCTTCCAAGCTCATATGGTTGTTGGCAGCACACTCATCACTTTCTAAAATTGTCAGTCACGGCAGCCTCTTTTCTGGTCTTGAAACAGCCCCACACTCTTTCCAGCACTGGGGCCTGCCCTTCCACCTGCCTGTGACGAGCATCCTCCCCAGTCCTTCCCACACACAGTGGACTCCACTCAAAGGAGGGCTCCTCACAAAGGCTTTTCCTGTCCATGTAACTCACAGTTGGCTGTGCCCGGCCCACCCTATCACCTCACCCTATTTCCTCCATTACTCTTCTCACAACTGGCAATGACCTCGTTTCTTATTTACAGTTTTCTGCCCACAGTAGATGATGAGCTCTCTGAAGGAAGAGCTTTTCTCCCTCTTGCTCAGTCCCAAATTGCCACACCTACGACAGTACCTGGCACATATCAGGTGCTCAGGTGAAAGTTGCAAAAGGGGTGAATTAAATAATTAATGAAATCTTCCTCCAGAAGCTCATGGCAGAAGCAGGATATCTAAGAACCTGAGTGGACAGTGAGAGACTCTGAGAGCAGCTCTTGCCAAGTTCTCTGACAGAGACCTGAGATCAGGTGTCCTGTCAGCCACCACGGGTGGCCTGGAATGAGTCCCCTCACCTCTTTGTTCCATGATTAGCTGGACAGGGAAATGAGGAAAACACTGCTCATGTCAGCTTCGCTCTCACGGATGGAAAGGATTTTACACCCACAAACAGTGAAAATACAATGAAGCTACAGCACCCTGCCTCCTACTCACTAAGAAGTAATCAAGAAGTCCCCTAAGCCGCCAAGAGAGATGCCACAAAATAATTAGTGTTTTACCTGCTACACTGACACTCATTCAAATCTATGTTCAAAAGCTTGATCTAACGGTATCCCAGAATGTAATTTTCTGAGGAGAAACACTGCAGGATTCTAGGAAGTTTATGCTGAAAATAAACTCAAAACTAAAATTAAAATCATGTTTAAATTACGTTTAATCTCAAGCCAGGCAGGTTGTGCAGTGAAGAATTAATCTTACCCAAAGAGAGTCTGGCCTTGGCCGTTGGCTGCTGGGAGGTGATCTCTAGGCCCCTGGAATGTCCTGTCTGACAGGAGTGTCTTTGTCTGCCTGGGGGCTTTGGCCACCAGACACCCTAACAGTGTGATTTACGATGGGGGCTCTGGGCTGCATGATAACTGTCCCTCTCTCCAGAAGTACTGGAGACTAAAAACATGAGCATGACCTCTGGGAGGGGCTAGGGACTAAAGGTCAGCCACACAGGCAGCAGGTGATCAAGTCCCAGGAAGAACTCTGGACACCAAAGTCTCAGGTGGACTTCCCCGCTTGGAAATACCCCATGAATAGTGTCATGCATTGTGACCGAGAGGCATTGGAGCCAGTCCATGACTCAATGTTAGAGGACAGTGGAAGTCCCATGTTCGCACCTCCCCTCAATTCTGCCCTCTGCGTCACTTCTAGTTTTAATCTGCATGCTTTCCCCTCAATAAACCATAACCACGATGGTGAGGGGCCAGCCCAGTGGCATAGTGGTTAAGTTCACACACTCCACTTCGGTGGCTCAGGGTTCACTGGTTCGGATCCTGGGCACAGACCTACATACCACTTGTCCAGCCATGCTGTGGCAGGCCTCCCACATACAAAATAGAGGAAGATGGGCACAGATGTTAGCTCAGGGCCAGTCTTCCTTAGCAAAAAAAGGAGGACTGGCAACAGATGCTAGCTCAGGGCTAATCTTCTTCACAAAATAAAAATATACATAAACCATAACCATGAGTGGAACAGCATTCAGCAAGTCCTGTGAGCCCTTCTAGTGAGGTTTCTTTCTTGACCCTAGGGGTGGTTTTGGGAATGCCTGTAAACTAGTAGTGTCAGAAGTAAGGGTGGTCTGGTGTGGACTGTGCTCCCTCTAACCTTGTAGCTGGGATGAAATTTGAGCCATACCTTCAGCTCAAATCAATGTAGACAATGAGGGCGTCTCAGGCAGGAATGACACTGTAACTGTGCAGTTGACCTCCTCAAAGGGTAACTGCCTGTTAAGATAGCTACAGTGTTCCTAGATTCTTCTTTAAGGAATAGTGTTTGTTTCTCTTTGATATAAAAACGTAAACATGATAAGATTTTAGATTTGGATAAAATGTGATCCCCAGCCCATTCATTCATTTTTAAGTGTACTCATATGTTTTTTTTGGCTTTGTTCCCAAGGAAATTAGGCTAATGAGGAAGGGTCCTTCTGAGCTGAAATCTTGCAACTAGAAGGCAATTTAAGGTCTTTCTTTGGGGTTACTTTGGCAGATCAAACAGAGAAGAATCTACCTGTGGCTGAGGTGAGGAAGAATGAATGGAAAGTTGAGGAGAAACCAGAATAAGGCTTTGGTTCCAACCTGGCAGAAGCCTCAGGTCTAGTGACAAAGCAGAAGGAATGTGACTCCTTGACGAGAAGGCCGAGCGCATCCCAGAGGGTCAGCTGGCCTTGGCAAGCTCACCCCATCAGAGGTCAGTTGTTGCACCTCTACGGGAGGAGGCTAATTTGATGTCCTAAGACCAACTGCAAGAGGCCAACACAGAGACATCTATGGATCAAAATATTGCATAAGAAGATGTCAAGGCCAAATACTAGCTAAAGGGTAGAAGAGGAGCTGGGACATCCAAGTGGCCTGCAAGTGAGTTGTGAGCAGGCAGAGGTGGATGCTCAGATTCAGAGGCCTTTGGCAATCCCAGGAGTGGATTTATGCAGTAAGAAGTGCTGACAGTTCTTGGAGCATCAAAGGTGGACTAGAGGCTAACTAGTCTATTCTCTAAAAGGATAAAGATGCATGCACACTCTGGCTACAAGTGTATAATTGATATTACACTCTTAGGGGATAAAGACCTAAGATGCACTTGGAATTGGGGGTAGCAGGAGTCACAAGCAGATCAGAGAGAATGAAGATGGCAGACAAGCTAGGAAAGGAGCTAAGAAACATTTCCTGAGAACAGACCTTACCCAGGGGTAACACTGGGTGGAAAACAAAAGGGTAGAAGACATTCCCCATCCCCGAGTGAACCTAAACTCCACTTCTGGAGAGAGACAACCACAGTGAAGCAGAGTATACATGCTAATGATGATTAACACAATCAGCATATCTAAGAAACTGAAGACAGAACATTTGCAGAGACCTGGGATGAAATCTGAGCTGTACCTTCAGCTCAAATCAATGTAGAAAATGAGGGCATCTCAGGCAGGGGAATGCCATGGATCCAGAGGCAGCAAAGTACATTGTATATTTAGATACAGTGAAAGGAGTAGCCGAGGACAGAAGTTAAAAAAAAAAAAAAAAAAAAAAGGAGGAGGGGGAAGCTAATGAGTAGGGAAAACATTTTGAACTTTAAGGATGGACTTGCAAGGGATGAAGTCTGATAGGTGATTCAGTTGAGGTGTCTACTGCCACTTGGTGTCAGCATACCTTAATTACACATTCAGAGTGACTACTCACCCCGAAAGTTTAGTTTGCCAAAGGAAAAATAAAAAGGGAGGCCTACAATGTCAGCCTTTAAAATGAGCAACTCATTTGATTTAGGACCCTAGTTCTAATGGCAATTTGAGACAAGTCATTAAAAGATGTAAACAGAAATGTTCCAAGCATGTTCTTCTTTGAAGCAAGGGAAGATTAACTTATTTTATTTATTTATTTATTTTTTGAGGAATTTTAGCCCTGAGCTAACTACTGCCAATCCTCCTCTTTTTGCTGAGGAAGACTGGCCCTGAGCTAACATCCATGCCCATCTTCTTCTACTTTATACGTGGGACGCCTACCACAGTGTGGCATGCCAAGTGGTGCCATGTCTGAACCCAGGATCCAAACCGGCGAACCCTGGGCCACTGGGAAGCGGAACGTGCAAACTTAAGCACTGTGCCACCAGGCCGGCCCCCTAAGATTGACTTATTTTGATTATAAAATAGCAGTTAGCTTTTCGTGATTTTCTCATAACACAAACACACACACACAAAGCCTGTACTCCTTGCCTGGATCTCTCCTCTTGCTTTACAATAAATGGTTAGTTTCCTAGACAGGAAAACACAAAGTGGGTCATCCATGAAGTCTGTGATCTTCCCCTGGAAGGAAGCCACTGGTAATCCCAGGATGCCAGTATATCCAACACCATGAGGCTGTCCCAGTTCCAATGTTCTCCTGCACTACCTCCCACCTCCTACCTCCCAGTACCTTGGCGGGAAGGACACATCTGTGGATCCTCTGGCATGACTTCAATTCCTTACAGCTGTACAAACCACTGCGTGGAAAGAAGAGACCATTTCCTAGACTGGGAATCCCCAGACACTTCCCCAAACTGAACAAGTGAGCAGCATTCTCACTTGGTGAATGATACCCCATTAAGGAGGGTGGAAAGAGGAAAACAGTCCTGAGATGGTTGTAGTGTGTAAATGTCTGTGCTTCGCTGCAATTCTCGTTCATTCTTCTGACTTCTCTGAAATTGGGCCCACCCTGACTTGAGTCCTGCTTTGCTGGCAGCTTACACTTACTTGCAACTCTGTCTTCCAAGATTTGGGTCTAAGTTAGGAAAGAAGCCCATTGCTGGTGCTTCAGCCACCAGCCCAAGGTACATGGGGTCTTCTCTTTCCCCATCTCAGCCCACACAGCCCAGCCCATCTCCTCACCTCTCTCTGCCCCTCTCTGCCTAAAGTTGGTCCTGTCAGTGTGGCCTAAGTCAGCAGTGGGGAGTGGCCAACATGGGCCGCTGAGCTTCTCCAGGGAGCCTTGGCGGTGGGGCTCTCCCTAATCCTCCTGGAATTCTCAGTTGGCATCTGAGACACGAAGGGAGAAGGCAACACGGGAGAGGGAGGCAAAAGGAGAAACGAGAAAAGAGATGTGCACATGCTCAGCACTTTCCCCTCAAGGGACCCTATGTTTGAATCCAAATATAATCCAAACAATTTCGCTTTAATTTTTCCACAGCATACCACCTGGCCTCGATAGCTACTGGGAACTTCTCCATAACACATCAGTGAAGGATCATGCAAACAATTACCAAAGGGGATTATCTAATTTAAGGACAAGTCAATTAGCAACACTAGGACTTAACGCACATTATCAACGCGGCCAGTTAAAATTTTTATGTGATTCATAACCAAATTATTCTGTACCCAAACATATTCAATTTGTTAATTAAACCAAACTATGCTGATCACAAAGACTTTAATTAAATATTAAATTTTTACACCAGATGAGGCCATCATGAATGGAACTGATTGGTGAATAAAAAATTAGCAAAACTTAAAAAGTTTCCCAAAAAAGAAAGAAGAAAAAGAGTCCTGGCTAATCTGTAGTCATTTCTCATTCAATTACAAAATTTTTCAAGTTTTTAGACAATGGACAGTTTACTATTAAAGATGTGGAACTGGGTAAAAGACCAAAGTAAAATAGGAGTTTTAAATCCTAGACATCTCAAAAGTAAACTGTAATTTAGAGGAATTAGAATTATTATTTTGACCTTATAAGAAGAGCTATCTTATATTAATAATAGGATTTGCCCTGTGGAATTTGTCATACGATCAAGGAAACCTAAGAGAAATAACGTTTCCTCAGAGAAATATCTTCTTTGCTCTCTCCTTCTTCTATGTTACAAACAAAATGGTGCTTAGAAGCCTGCATGTGTGTATTATACAACTTTATTGTTTGTCCTTAAAGGAAAATACAGACATTTCTTTGGAGGATGAAGGGAAAATGAAAAGAATCAGGTTCATACTCAATTTATGTATATGACCTTCCATGATATCAAGGCAAATTTCTTTAGTCCCCTAACAAATCATAAAAAGCTCACAGCCATGGTCATGACTGTGTTTCAGGTTGATTTTAGAAACTCTGCCAATGACATAAAACATACAGGTAAAATTTATTCGTGTGGAATGTCACAAAATTGCTAGCTTCTTCTTTATTCTTTTCAATATTATTTAGATGCTGTATAATGAACATTTATTATTCCTATAAGACAAAAACAACAAATTTTTTTAAAGGATTGCAACGCAGTCTTCCCTTACACTGTCCCATTTAGTGTCATGAAAGAGAAATGGTTCATTTTTAAATTGTCCCACGGATTCATCACTGAAGATCTATCTAATCAGTTCTCTACGTTGACAGTAGGAGAAGATATCAACCATCAGAAAGACAAGCGGCTGGGCTGGGGGCAAGATTCTCCATAGAAAGGAAGGGACACAGAACAACAGCACACGGCCAGGATCGTCTGTCCACCACACGCCAGCGCAGCACTGGCCCATTAACCTCAGTCCTCAGAGGAGCAATTCCACTGGGTCATTACTGTCATACCTGTTCTATAGATAAAGAATCCGAACTCAGCTGGCTCCTACAGCCACACAGCTGGAATGTGGTAGAGCTAAGATTGGGTCCAGCTTGCTATCACCCAACACATTCTCTGTCTATTGCTCCCTAAAGCCTGCTAAGGTTTGGTCCTTGCTGGAAGTCCCCTGACAATAGAATTACCTTTCCGTGTTGACCTTGTTTATTTTCTTTCTCCTGCCACATGCGTGCTTGGAAGAAAGGAAGAAGGCCAGGATCTACTCAACACTGGTCACCCTCACCTAAAAAATGCAATGAAGATGCACCTCTGGGTTGGAGAGTGAGATCATCAGCAGGGTGCATGACAGGCAAGATTGTCCAGCTCTGCCCTCCTGAGCTCTCTTCCCTCTTCAGGAAGGAGTAGCTGGCCGCGGAAGGGTGCTCTGCCACTACGCCATGCTTGGCAGAATACAAGCTCACCTCCCACCACATCCCATCCTCCCAACCTCAGTGTACAAAGAAGGCAAGAGCGTTCTCATAAGCTCCCCCAAGTCAGCACATCAAGCCCCTTACACAAACAAGCGACCCCCACGTAGCAACTTTCAAGGGCAGAAGGCGAGCATCTGCCTGGCCACCTAACAATTCCGATTCTCTCTGTTCATGTCAAAGTCGTTTCTCACGACTCCTGCCAAGGTGTTCAACATATTCTTGCTTGCAGTCCAGGGATCACAATATGAAATAAATCACCAAAGGGGGAAAAAAATAGAAATTTGCAAAAAGAGACTAATCTCTGCGGGTCTGCTCTCCAATTTTTGTTTTCAACACATTCCTTTGAAATGGGATAAAAACCAAAGGTGTAGACTGCTGGGGCCCTGGGAGAAGTACACTCTTTCTGTTCTATTTTAGACAGAGAAGGGTCCAATGCAAATCAACAACAGGGGTAAGCAGCTTCGAAAAGAGGCCTCATAGCTGTTAATCATTTAATTAATAGTAGAAGAAACAATAGCACCAATAATGACAGGGCACTTACTACGTTGAGCACCCGGGTTGAGCACACACATTATGTTCATAATCCCACTGAATCTGAACAACAGCTCTTCAAGGAAGCTTCTTTTATTATCCCCACTTCACAGATAAGCAAACTGAGCTTTACAGAGCTTACATAATTGTTCAAAGTTGTGGAGCTGGGCTAGATGCTTAGCCCTGGGAGACCACAATCTTCTTAATTGCTACGCTCCACTGCTTCCCACCAGAACTGCAAGTGACGGGTATTTAGATTCTAAACGAAGCGTGGTTTGTCTATCCAGCTGCTTAATTCACTCCAAAGTCTTACATGAAGATCTTTCCATTTCAATAGACAAGGCTGGAGTCAATCCAGGGGGTGGGGCAGGGAGGATAAAGAGGAGAACCCAGAGAATTCAAATTATAACAGGCAAATGGCTTGAGAGCTCAATGTATGAGTTGCAGCCAAATGGTTTGGCAGATGCAGCCATGTTTAGGGGTTTGTGACGACAGGGACAGTCCTCTTTCCACCCCATTTTGAACTGCCTTTATAGAATTTTATCTTTTATGTCCAAAGATCAAATAAAAAAAAGATCACATTTAATGAGGACTAGGGGAAATAAACTGGTGGGAATTAAAGAGTAAAAATAACTTCTCTGTGGCTTCAGACCACAGGAGTTTTCTCATTTTAAGAGGCACAGGCAAATCACTTAAACAAGGCCTTTTGGGCGGTGTTCATCTCATGTTTCCTCCCACAACCATGGTGGTTAAACTTATAGACAGCCATAGCTCTCAAACCCGTGGAATTATGTAGTAAATGAAAGTATAACCAGGCCAAACTCATTGATTCACAAATACAGCCTTGCAGCACAAAAGTCAAATCTAGGTCTCCTTTGTAACCAGTTGCTTTCTATGGAAGGCAGTTAATCAGTTGGAAAAGGTTGTAGAATTGATATTCTTTATCCTTTCTCCATCTTCAAGCCCTGTTTCTACTCTCCTCTGACTCTGGACTCAAAGTCTCATATTTGGCCCAGATCCAAGGAATCCTCTCTTCCCTGCCTTGTTTTCCACGTGCAGATTTTTTGGGGGGTTAGAAGATGACGCAGACCTGAACTCTTCCTCACCCAAACACCCAAAGGCGGCCAGAGTGATTTGAGATTCTCACGTCTGCTCTAGACCACTGTGGTTTAGGCTAGAATTTGGGAAGCACCCCTCAATCTCAGAGTCAAGGGAACACTTAGAAAAGTCCTAGGGTATCACCAGCTTCCCAGAGAACCTGCAGACACAAAACCAGAATTACCTACAGGAGATGGCTCTGAAATACTTCCTGCAATTTCCTAATTTGGGACATAATATGTAACTGAGTCAAGATGAGATCAGCAAGATGAGAAAGAAGTAAGAGAATTTACCCTGTGCTTTGGGGGCTCTTGTTTTGTACATCAAGAGATTGGATACACTCTGTTCCAATGTCAAGTCTATCCTTTGTAACCCAAACCCATCTCCTAGAACACTGTACTTACCGGTAGAAAGTGGCATAGTCCACAGATGAGTGACAGGTCTGAAACTCCCAGGATTTGAGTTTCTGGCATTCTCGATGGGCTCTGAGCTTCACCCTCACTGTCCCTTGACACAGTTCAGGCACTGGTTTTCTCTGGGGTCTGTTGCAGAATTCATTGGACTCCACCCTCCAGGACTCGGCAAAATCATCCACATCAAACTTGAAGTTTCCATCTCCACCAATTAAGTCATCACGCTTATGTCCATTGTAATTGCCACAAAGACCACAGAGTTTGCCTTTGAGATGGGGAGCAGCCATGACTTCTACAAAACTGTCTCCATCCCAGGATATTTCCAAACCTAGAAGAAAAGGAGAGGAATAGGGGATCAACCACTCTTGAATTCACCAATAATTTCCAAGTGTATATATCCTTACACAGTATATATGACTATCCTTTGGAGAGGAACAATAAGGGTCTATCCAAATTCTTAGTTATCTTTTATTTTTATTGTGAGGTTCAACCCAGAATAAATTACATTTTCTTTATGTCTCAAGTGTGTCTTGGAAGCTTTTCTTACTGTTCTCCTGGTAATATCCTGGCAGTAGCTGAGCCCCCCCACTGAAAGGATGAACTAGGTACCAGTTCTGTGGCATGAACACTAAGAGAACAGCTGTAATAAGTTGATGTGCATTTCTTCCCTAGGATTTCTCTTTATTCACTGTCACTGTCTCCTAAGAGTGACAACCACAGAGAAAGTCTCTTTTTAACAGAAAAAGAGAAAGTCTCCCCATGTGTGTGTTCTTTAATCTTACCCTCTTGGGTTTCTGACAAAACCTAATCTTTCATTTAGCCTGTTCTGAGCCTCTGGAAAGAGTAATATGACTCTCTTCCTAGAAGACTTCCACCTTTGTTCCCGAAGTATCAAGATTAGGCTGATGAACAAATGTTCAGAAGATGCTCAGAAGTTGAGGGATAAGGTGATGGGAAAGGAGAAGAGGGGGAGGGAGGGGGAGAGGGAGGGAGGGCAGGAGGAAGGGAATGGATCTTGTCTGGATATAAAATTGGCATAAGGCAACATTAGAGTGATGTCAGAACAGTAAGAAACACCCAGAAGTAAGATTCTAAAGCCAATATTCCCTATGTTTGGGCAGGGTCCAAGAGGAGAGAAGACCAGCCAAATAACATTCCTGTGAGTAGGCCACACAACTTCCACAAGAAAGAGTTACAGATCTGCTTTAGGGAGAGTTATCAGTAGAATAAGCCAGTGGTCTAAAACTGGATTTCTCGAGACATAAACAGAAAGGCCCATACGGAAATCACTGTATGGCAAATAAAAGGAAGGGAAGTATGCTTAGTCCAAGGCAAATGGTAGAGAAGATTTCTTGGTTGGCAGAAGAAGCTGGGTTCAGACAAGCAATTAAATAGAGTCGGGTAAAGAAGCAAGAAAGAAGGTCATAAGAAAGTCTCTCTTGGGAGTAATTTGGTGAAGAGAAGACAGTGAGGGAATGATGTGATCAGAGAAAGAACACGCTGTTAGATTACCCACACACTGGGCTGACCTCCTGGGTGGATCTCTGTGAGAAGATGGTGTCAACTCTGACAACCACAGCTATCACATCAAATGATTTATATTTCTTCATATCCTATCATCTAACACATTATCTGGCACATAGTATGTACTCGCTGAATGAATGAATTAATACATTGTAAATTGATACATCGAATTTGCGAAGCCAAAGAAATTGTGAATGTTGTGCTCATTAAAATATTGAAATAACAACTCTTTAAAAAGACAAGCAAACTATAATATGATTTGTAATATGCTCTCTAAGGTATAGAAGAAACTTGACCTCACAGGCCTGTAGCCAGGCAGCTGCCCAGGAACAGAAATGAGAAGAGAAAATCAATTTCATTCAAGACTCTAACTTTTAGAGCAGAATTCCAAAGATTTTATATGTTGCAAAATTTTCCAAACTACAAACTTCCTTCCTAGACAGCAGGCAAATACTATTCTTCCAAGCACAATGGTTGAGAATTTACATCCAAAGGAGCTCCAACATCATTACTGACAATGATTTAATAAATCTGAGACCTTGGACAACTGAGTTGGTGGAAATTCAACTCACAGTGAACAAGCCAATCACTGTGTTCTTTCTTTGCAATGGACTGGTGGTCCAGGGATGCTTGGGAAGATTCAGACCCACTGCCTTCTCAGTAAACTCTTCTCAAAACTCTTTACATCTCCTTCCTAAAATATGGTCCCTAAAGTAAGAGAATAATTTGTAATTTACTCTCTTTTATTCCTCTTTTCTTTGTTATTATTACATTAAGAGGATTTTCATGGACCAATGCTAGACTTCATATTGTAGAAGGACGACTTATACAACTACAGATGCCTTTATCTAAGGCTATATCATATACATATGCATTTGCATGATTTTTTTTTACCCTCTACATGAGTAAAATCCATGCAAAGTAGATTACAGTAGTGACAGGCAAAAAAACCTAATAAGCTGTAATTGAAGAAATTGCTCTTCCAAAAGATATTTTCAATAGGCATCTTCTGAGATGAAAACATCGTGGAAGGGTTTGAGGGGCTGGGGTTAGTGCTTTCTGCAGCTGGGATGAGTCTGCCAGTTCTCTGCATGGAAAACTGGGTAGAAATAACTGGCAGAGTCGGAAGGCTAAAGCAGAAGCATATGTCCCATCTGGGGATGTGAGCAGCAGCCACATTCCTTCCACTGTAGGAAGAACCGTCCAATTTTCCGTTCTCACCGGGGAATGTTTCACCAACTTGTTCGCCACCCTTCAAATGTGTCACCTGGCTCCAGACCACTAGTTTTGAGGGGTTTTTGGCAGGGGGGGGGAGGGATTGTTTTTCTTTTATTTTGTACCTGTTTTTGTTTGTTTTGCTTTTTGTTGTTACTGTTGCTTTTGCTGTTGTTCACTTAAAGGAGAGAGGAGATGCAAAGTCTGCAGACGTACTGTAGTGATGCTTCAAAATGCATGGTTATTCTGTTCAGATTTTACACCCAGTGGGGGGAATAAATACATATGTACTGTCCAGGTTCATCAAGTGGAGAACCCCACCAAAAGTAAAATAAAAAGCCACACTCCCACGTGTTAATTCTTTTAGGTGGCTCTGACCTAACTCTTTCAGGTAGTTGATGAAGTGAGCAGATGGCAGAAAGGAAATATTTTTAAATTATTGGCTAAGTGCTGAGAGTGGGGGTGGGGAGTGCGGTGGGGTGGGCAGTGCTTTCTCAAGCTACTAAGCCTCGTCCTGTGCCCTCTGCCCTATGCCTGTTGTCATTAGGAAAGCAGCTACAGCCTAATTCCAGGCAAGCTACACGACCACCTGTGCTCGTCTGCCAAACGATCCATCGTGAATTGCTGAGTCCATAAGCCACAAGGGCAAAGATTCTTTCCTCCCCATTTCCCATCCTCCAGCTGCAGGCTTGATTTAAGCTGTTATTTGAAGAAAGTATCCTTTGATCATATGAGCTTATAAAATAAAAAAATATCTATAGAAGAAGAACATTCAAAGATATGCTGTATTTTAAATAGACAATCAATAGGTGATAAAAAGAAACTATCCCTGAGGGGCAGTACAAACTGAAATTGGTAGACTGGAGTGGGGAAAACTATTATCTGGAAATGGAATTATTCCATTCAAAGGATAATCTCAAAGCAAGTTTACTGCCCAGAGGAATACCGTTCTTCCAGAGGAAGCGGAGAGCTTGTGTGCTTCGCATACTGCAGGAAATTATTCAGCTGGGTATGAAGGGCGCCACATAATTACTTGCATCATGGTAAAAGATGGAAAAACAAAAGAAATTGTAAAACTGAGTTCCGGGCCTAGAACAGTTAAATTCACTAATCTAATTATGGTATTTATGATCTATTATTATTTTCTTAGCAGCTTTATCCTTTTGCTCATTTTTACAATTGGAATCCTTACAAAGAGTACACTTATTCCATAAGGTATTGCCAGCTGTGAGTGGAACGGTATTGAACCTCGTAGGCTGTTAGCAATCGTCAGGTATCCAGGGTCCCTTGGAGAATTGGGCTGTGGTTGACTAATAATTTCCATATCGGTGGAATCCATTGTGTTCAGCTGGCTTGCAGACAGATAGGCAAGGTGCTTCCAATTAGTGCTGTGTAAGAATGGGTCATCTTGTGCACATTTTACTGGGAGCCACAAAGAGTGCCTCCTTTAAAGGAATGAGCTAAGGCCTACTTCTGCAGAGTGGCATGTCATTTGAATACAACAACAGGTGTCTGAATTTTCAAAGGAGAACTAATCCCCCTAAAGTTGAATGAATAGAGCTCTTCACATCTGCCACTTTCAAAGTGAAGAATGAGAATCTTTCCCCATTTACAGAAAGTTCCAGTACATTAATATTTAACATTCTCGTAGAAACCGTGTTATATTCTCTAAATAAAAATTCCCTGGGCTTCTCCTTGGCTTCCTGCCTTTGCTTAGCTAAGCTGGCACTCCATAGGTTCAAATCAATTTATCAAATATATTTTGGATTGAATTGAAACAATTAACAGGGTTCTGAAGGTACAACAGAGAATGGTCTCTACGGTCCCTCAAAAGTGCCTGCTCTATCAAATGCTTCTCTTTTGGATCCATATTATCTAAAGAAACTGGAACCCAATTGATGCTATTACATTGTTAAATTCTTATCAATGCCAAAAGCAAGAAATATGGTGATTTAAGCATGACGCTTAAAGAAATAGCAGACACCAGGAAAACATGCAGTTCAATATCCAACTGACAAACAATATGCATTAACCAAGGTAGCATGGAAGGAACCATACGTGACACAATAAAATGTGTAAATGAGTTGAATTCATTCTTTGGGGTTGATTATGAAGGATTGAATTCTGCTTCTAAGATACCTCTCTTAGGTAGTATCTCACAGTCAAGGATTTGAGCCTCATTGAACCCCTAGAAGTAACCTGTTGGCATCCATGCACAGTTCGGTCTAGGAGGAATGTGTCTATCCATGGAGTGGAAATACAGAGTCCAGCAGGCCTCAGGCAACATGGGATGGTGAGAAAGGGCCTCAGGAGCCAGCTCCATGTGCCTAAGGCTGGGAGAAGTGTTTTCAGAGCACTTCCTAAGTGTCCTCCAGCTGGAGCCAATGGTTCTAGCCATCAGCTCAGCAAGCATCCCTCCCCAGGGTCAAGAATGAACAGCACTGCTGGTCACAGGGTTCCATCACTGCACTCCCATCTTCACACCCACACATTTGCAGTTTACTTTTGTGGATTCCCCCTTCTTGGACAGACACTAACAAGGAAATACTCCTTCCCACAGATGTGAAACTGCGCATTACTGGCTGAGCTGGGAGAGACACTGACAATTCCAAGCTGGACATCAACGGTCTAAAACAGCAGCAAAATATGAGAAAGAGGTTATTTGGAGAGCACAGTGCTATTTTTGGAATGAGGATGGAAAGATGCTAGATGTCGGCAGATTGCAAGACTAGTGTGACTGGCCTCAGATTATAAGGCTCCACGATGGGCAAATTTCTCCAGCTATTTTGTGGCATCTTCAAGATCTCCCTTCAAAGCCCCGGTGAGTGGAGATGAAGCAACGCCCGCAGTTGGAACACTTCTCTGCCTTCGAGTTGTCCTACACAGAGGAGGAGGAGCCACAGCTCTTGAGCACTCAGGTGGTGTTGCTGTGCAGGTTGGGGAGGTAGAGGGAAGGGCCAGAGGGACACAGAAGCCACTTGCTTCTTGGAAGCCCACCTGCTTTGGTCGTCACTTTCAAGAGGTAGCCATCCAGGTCGATGTGAAACTGCGGCGCCTGGCACGGTAGCGCGATGCGCGAGCCGTTCCAGCGCACGGTCAGGTGCTGCTGGAGGCTGACGATGCTCGCGCCCAGCACCAGGTCCACCGACTTGGTCCAAGAGAAGGAGCGGGTCCTGCGCGCATCGTTCTTCACCAGCACCTGAAAGGGCGAGGCAGGGGAGGAGCAGTCTTTTGTCAAAACGTACTGACATGTCCCCTGAAAGTTAAATGTCCGTCCGTCAAAAGTGTTGTAGTGGGGATCTCCGAATACCGTGCAAACGCCGGGCTCTGCGGATGAGTGAGAGACAAAAGCAAGGTCATAAACCAAGCGAAGGATTCAGAGAGAAGTCAGGGGTTCCTGACATAAATCTGGAAGGGGCACCTGCCAGGTAAGGGAGGGCCTTAGCAGAGATGCACTAAGTGAAATCAATTAAAAAATTTTTTTAAATTTGGTTGTTTTAGAAGTTTGTGCCTAACATCCAAGGACATGTAATACTACTGGTGCTTTTATACTTAAAAGTTATTTACAACACCTCTAAATTTTTAAAGCATCTCTATTTTGGAGACTTAATAAGCTTCTGTGGTCTTAATGTAAGGAATGGAGAAATGGACTAAGATAATTTTGTAAACAGAGCTGGCCTAACTTCATAACCCATACAATCAAGAACAAAATTAATTCATTAATTATTTAAAGGCAGCAACATAAGTGACAATACACCAAAACATTAGTATTATTTCCATTTAACTAATTCAAAAAATTTGGAAACATGGTATTCTAAATTTTACTCATGGTTTTACACAGAAGTATTATACTCAACACTCGTATACTTACTAAGGACAACTAAATAGAACTGCCAAACAGATACATG
This sequence comes from Equus przewalskii, assembly GCF_037783145.1. NCBI lineage: Eukaryota > Metazoa > Chordata > Mammalia > Perissodactyla > Equidae > Equus > Equus przewalskii. The sequence continues at coordinate 64,143,758 of NC_091834.1, read as the reverse complement.
TTTAATAACATTAGGAAACAAGTTAATAGTCTCTATGTGTTTTGTAGAAATACAAAGTTCCTATATTTTGATCTATGTATCAAAATCGAGTTAGATAAAAAATAAATTGTAAAACCCATCATTTAGTAAATTTAAGAAATTCCAATAAATTCATCACTTCAAAATATCATTAATTCAAATACTTTTGAGACCCAGGTCAAGTTTCACACTTTGGGGCATCTCAAAGGTTTTTATTAAAAAGTTAAATATTGTTTCTTTTTTAAAACAAAATTTGGCCTTGATTTGTTCTCCATTTAAAGATATTTTATGTTTTCGAGGAGGCATGACCAACCAGGAAATGAGGAATTCACTTAGAGAAATTAGCCCAAATGATGAAAGAACTATAATAAAAAGAGCAATTTCCAGTCAATAGGAGAACAGGTCAAGAATAGGAGAATTTCACATGCGTAACTACTCTGAATATGTAAGGGAAGAATTAAGTGTCAAGACAGAGGAAGGATGTGCCAACTGATCTGATAGGACCAATGGGATCCAAGGCAAACATTTGCTTTTAATTTCTAAAGTGTTTGGAGAGTAATGCTGTTTTATGTTATGATCACTATGTCATTCCATAAGTCAATTTCATGTGCCTCCATGTAAATCACATGTATTTGGAATTTCATAGATTAATTACTTAGTCTAAGTTAGCTTTCCTTGTCAATATTTGCTAGAGACTCAAAAAGAGCTAGTTTTTGGCATATATGATGGTTTTAATGCACAAATACTGTAAGGAATATATAAAAGACACTATTTGAGGGAGGAGGGAGAAAGAAGTGGGTGGGAAGACAAGCTCTGAAAGCTGCGCAGCCATATTTGAATTCACCTTCCATTTCTGTTCCTTTCTTGTTTTTTTCTTGGTTGCTTTTTCCTGGCAACTGCAATGTTACTGCTTCACCTTGTACCCCCCTCCCACCTTCCTGATCCTATATCCCCCCAACTAGTGTTGCCACCTATCTACCACCCCATACTGCATTTTCCAGACGTTTCTCCATGCAATTACTTTCGAAACTATCCTATCATACATTTCTCTCACATTCTGACAAACAAAATCTCTCCCTGGCATGAAAATGGTGCTTTGTGGATGACTGGGCGCAAGGCTGTTCTTTGGGACACCTTGAGTGATATCAGGAGAATTATAGTTCAGAGTTGATACTACCATGTGCCACAAAGGGACTGAATGTTAACCTGACCACCAGATGAACCAAATTCAAGAGAAGGGCTTTCCCAGAGTTCCTAACTCCTCATACTCAGCAAGAATACCCAGAACCGATCAAGGCTTTTGACCTTTTGAGCGTATAACAGATGGACCTCAGCTTGAAAAGGCCAATGCAATACTGAAGGAGCTGAAGCCAGCTTCCTCAGGAATCCTCTCCCAGCTGGGGACAGGCACAGGGAATGCCCAGAGTCCGCAGTGGCTATTGCCTCCCTGCACCGGAGACAACCCACAACTTCTCCTGATGCTCTGACAACAAATGCATCACGACTATCATTAATAAAAACAGAAATAGCTAACACCTACCAAGAATTCACTACCTACCCTAGCACTGTTCTACGTGCCTATTGATCATGGATACATAACAAGAAAATGGATTGTCTCTTAACATTACACGAACAGCTAAGCATGTGGTAGTAAATCCATAAAACAAATTATAATCTAGTAATTGAAAAAGTTTGTGAATAATGTCCATGATCGAGGAAATGCTTAGGACACATTAAATGAAAAAAAAGGAAATAAAATTCTATATACAGGATAATCTTAACTGTGTTAAAACAAATACACAAACACACACACACTAAAATTGTAAACTGTGGTTATTTCTTGGTGACAGAACCATGCGTAATACTTTTTCTTTCTTCCTTATTCTTTTCTGTTTTTGTTTTTGTTCTTGTTATATCTTGTTTTTAAGAGCCAAGATGCAGGGACCTATAGACAAGGGCAAGTATGTGACAAAGCAAATCCTCAAAGAAGCAACAGAAAATATACTGCCCATAGTGGCCCTGGGGAAGCCAGAGCTTAGTCATAGCTGGGTGGGAAGCAGCGAGGGACATCCACAGAGACCAGGCAAGGGAAATCATGTGTGAACAGGGCTGTCAGGAGAGAGATTTTTCAAGAGGCCCTAACTTGTGGAAGAAAAGGGTCTGGAGAGCGGGATGTTTTTTCTGTGTAACAGCAATATCGAAGAGGCCAACAAAATTTCATGACTAGGAAGATGCCTGAGAATTATGTGTTGCATTTGGGGACATTTGCATTACAAACTAAAATAATTTTGAAACCTTGGCCCTTCTTCCTGGCACCTCAAGGTCCCCCTGCCAGATCCTGTAGGAGCAGCGAACACGTGCACCGGAAAATGATTGAAAATGAGAATCTTAGGGTCACAAAAATCTGCCTAAGAAAAAGAAAAAGGCTAGAGGAACATTTAGGGGACAAAAATGAGCATTGTATCCTCATCTCATTTTTTTCCAGCAGACCCAGTGAAGTGTGCTGCAGTCCAAGATGCGCAGATGTCCAGTCACACTCTTCTGGAAAGCTTGGAGTGACACTGGAACTAAAGAAACAGATCACTCGGTAACTAACTTTGCTTGAGTATGTGTAAGTCAGAGGATAGAGAGAAAGATGCCAATTTACCGTTGGTGGTAATTTTTTCATAGTCCTTCAAGTCAAATCATCAGATGTCATTCTTGTTTTGGTTTGTTTTCAATATATGTACACAAATCTCTAGGCATAGGAAAAAAGATTAGAAGTATATAAACCCAAATATTAAGAGTTGTTTTTTTTCTCTTAAGTCATGGAATTACGGATGATATTTATTTTCCTCTTTCTTGTTTATGTGTTTTTACATTATTATTTACATTTACATTTCATTATTTACAATGGCTATGTAAACTTTGGGAATAAGAATATTTGTTTTAAAAAATGAAAAGTACTGGATTAAAACATATCACTTTGATGTTATATACTTTAATAAGATTGCTATGAGAATTAAGAGAGTCAGGCCACTTCTGAAAATGTAGTTCCAATGCTTTTCTCTTAACCTCATCAGGGACATTTTTTCTGCCATGGGTATATTTATTCTGATAAAATGCCTTCCTTCTGAGAGCAGTGATTGTTCTCAAAACAGCAGTCAGAGAAAATTAAGGGAAAATTATGCAACTCTGTGTTATAAAGAAGAAAATAAGAGAAATTGAGTGGGCTCTACCCTCGTTCCCTCAAAACACAACAAAACAAAAGCAGCAAAGCATAGGGAAGAAAAGAAAGTATCACTCATGGTTCCCCCACCAAGAAATAACCAGTGTTTATGTGTTTTTGTGTGTTTTAACATAGTTTAGGTTATCCTGTACATGAAATTTTATTTCCTCTTCACTTAACATATCACAAGATTTCCCCAGTCATTAAAATCACTTTAAAAACATAGAAAGTGACTTTCATCCTCATTCCATTACTTCAGCAAAGAGAGCGGTCTCTACAACTCATCGTACCACACCACCACACAGATAGGCACATTTCCAGAGAAGTGTTCAAACCATGAGAAGGTCTTTCAAATAAAAACCATGACTTTAAATTTTTCTCAACACAAACTGCAGGGAAACAGACGCTGTGGGACTCTGGGGTCACTGGGTCGTGCTGGGGCTCCTGGGAACCCCAGGTGGGTAAGGCTTGTGATGATGGCAAGTTTGGGTCAAGAACCAGGAAAGACTGGGATTAGAAACACTGCCCTTAACACAAGCCCACATGCTGTTGGTCTAGGCTCTTCCTGAACAAGATGCAAGCTTCCAATATAAAAGGCTGTATGTGACCCAGTCAGAATGGAACTTCTCCACCACACAGGAGGCCCTGGCCTCACTCAGAGGTGTCCTTGACAGCTGTTGCCCTCAGGAGACCTCAGGGCCAATGGATGCTCCACCAAGGGGCAACTGGATTCCCTTGAGATTTTACATCCTTGGCTTCTTCAATCAAGAACTTAATCTAACTTTACTGTGTGAACATGGTGGAGTAAGGGGTAGTGGGTCTCTTTCTGCTGATCTATAATCCGTCAGGTATACTTACAAATCTACATATGAGAAACTGATTTTAAAAAAAGGTAAGTAGGCAACGGAAACTAATATACAAAAAAAAGTTGAGTAGGAATACTCTTAAGAATGTAACTGTATATAATGTTATAAACCAAAAATTAATTAAATAAAATACATTAAAAAACAAAAAAATCTTAGGAAAAAATGTAAATTTCTTTCCCATATTTTCCACAACCCCATATACTCACCAATTTCAAACAGGAGGGCAAAGGAAGCAGTCCCTACCTTCAAGATCTAATCTACAATAAATCTACCCCTCAAAGCCATGGCTGACATCCTAGGCCTCCCCAACTGTTTCCAGCACTTCCACATCTCTCACCTTCGCTCCTACAATGGCCTATGTCTGCCCCACACCTCACAGGTCACAGCACAGGGACCATTCAGCTCCTGGCTCAAATGTCAACTCCTCATAGCAATTTCCCTGATACATCAGCCAAAATCACTTCTCCCTCCTTTGAACACCAAAAGCAAAACTAACCATATCACTCAGATTTTCCAGGACAGTCTTAATTTCAAATACTCTACCCTATAGATACACTACGTTTTTCACTTTGGGGGTTAAAAATATGGTCACCAAACCCATAGCACACTTATGACAAATCAACTGCTATCCTAGCTTATAGTTATATAAGCACACTGTTTTTTATATTGGAGAGGATATGATATATATATATATATAATATATACTACATATATGATAAATGGATTCATCTTTGCATTACTCACAGCAATGCCTGGTACAATGTATATTAGGTATCAATAAATATCTGTTGAATGAATAGGTTAATTAATTATAGAGTATACTTTAGTGAAAAAAAATAAACTGGTCACACTAAACTTACTAAAACAGGCACATATAATGACTGGCATGTAGCAGGTTATCAACAGAATTTCGCTCAGTCAATTGATTCATTGGATAATTAATTAATGCTCTCAGAACGAGGAATTAAGGCTGCAGACGGAATTAAGGTTGCTAAGTCAGTTTGAGATGAGGAGATTATTCTGGATAACCTCAGCAGGATGAATATTATTACCAGGGTCCTTACAAGTGAAAGAGGAAGGCAGGAGCCTGAGTGTCCCAGTGATGCAGCAGGAGAAGGACTCAGGTCGCCAGTGCTGGCTTTGAAGATGAAAGGTGGCCTCAAGCTGAGGAATGTGGGCAGCCTCTAGAAGCTGAACAAGGCAAGAAAATGGTTCTCCCCTTGAGCTTCCAGAAGGAACTCAGCCCTGCCAACACCTGTTTTGGCCCATTCAGACCCATTCCAGACTTCTAACCTCCAGAATATGTAAGATAATAAACTTGTATCATTTTGGGCCACCACTTTTGTAGAAATTTGTTACAGCAGTGATAGGAAACTAATGAACTTAGCAAAAGCCAAGGTGACTAGTCTAAAGTGACTAGTTTGTGCCAGGTACCGTGCCAGATGTTTTCCATATTTTCACTGTCTCCTTTAATCTTCACTACTCCCCTGCACACTGTATATTATTACCATAATTTATTAGCAATGAATCTGGAGAGGTTGCCATGTTGCCCATGGTCAGTCAACCACCAGCAGTAAAGACAGAGTCCAACTCGGTCTCTGCAGCTCTGAGGCCAGTGCCTTACCCATCATGACTTGATGCTTCCTCTCACACCCTATACCACGGCATCCTGTGCAACTGTTGTTGTTAACTACCTGGAATCACAGAGCTCTTTGGGAATCTGAAGGAATGTGTAAACACTCTTCCTTCCAAGGCACATGAGTGTATCCACTAAAATGTAGAGGTTCATAGACACCCTGTTCCAAAACCGATCAACGACCTCCTAGGAGTCCATGACCTTCAGTTTAAAACCACCTATCTAGAAGTTAACTATGGTTAATCACATGGTTCTCTTATTTAATGTGTTTATAGTTCATCTCCCCAACTACATTACAAATTTCTAAACTCAGGGTCTGTATCAGCTTTTTATCCATGTTCTCCAGGGCACCTTCCAGGATGCTAGAAACTCACCAAGTGTTAATACAAACTGGTGATAGACGATGCATTTTTGTCACTCTTGTCATCCAAGCTCTGACCTTAAAATGTCTGCTCTCTTTAAACTAGAAATTGTTATTTATCAATGAAGAGAGCTGTGCACCTGAGCTGAAGAGGTGGGTTCCACATCTCCCAGTAACCTAGCTTCCAGCTTCAAAGCCACCTTAGAGCTTTGCAAACATTAAGGCTGTTGCTTTGAAGAGAGTCTTGGGTTTGAATCTCAATCTTTCCACTTAATGATGACAAAATCCTGTGCAAACCAACTACCTAACTCTCAGTTTGTTCACCTATAATGTGGGTCTAAGAACAGCTACCTTGCAGGGTGGCTATAAAGACAAGAATAGCGTTGTAAAACTGCTGGGAACATAATCGATACTCAGAGTGGTTATGATTCATTTTTTTTATTATAAACGCTATGCAAATCCAGCAAATAGATACCCAGCCCTGGCTAAAATAGAGTTGGATAAGACTGTAAAACACATATAAAATGCAGATTTGTTGAAAAGGCAATGTGAGTTGAGTTTGTCTATAAAAGTCATATAAAATGTAGATTTGGGACTAGAATGGAGTAAGCTGGCTCGGTCAAAAGAAGAATGTTAATAAAGTCATAGCCATAGGAAAGAAGGCAGCTTACACAAGAGGACCAGGAGACCGAGCTGACCCAAGTGGGAAGTTGCTTTGGGAGATGGGAGACACCCAAGTTGTCTAAATAAATTGGCCTGAGATTTATTGCCAGCCTGAGAAGTTTAAATATATTCCCAAGAACCAACATTTCTTAACGTGTTTCCTATGAAACATCAATCCTGCCTGTTGCTCTGCCAAAATAAGTAGAAATAAAAAAAGCTCTGCAGCTCAAATTAGTTCGGGAGGTACTTTATACTCCATCACCCTCCTGCAAGTTTACCCTGCACATTGGCAGAGAAAGGGCTCTGAGAATTCTGGAGTAAAGAAACACATTTAAGTTTACTTGACCCAGCATTTCCCTAATGTATTTAATCTTGAAGCTTGTTTTGAAAATATTACTCATTACCATCGCTCAGCACTAGTGTTTTATAAAACAAACTCTGGGAAACTCTGTGAGAGATCAGTGAAGGAAACTGGTGTAGGTTTCTGTGAAAGCCAGGTTTGGGTTTCTGACAGCAGCACGCAGAAAGGGCTGCAGGAGAAAAGACAGAGGGTAGTTGCAGGCAATAGGATGAAGGTCTGGCTGCCATGGGAATGGGAAGGAAATTATTTATCAGAAAAACAACACAAAAAGACAATCAACCGACTTCATGACTGATTAGCAACATGGGAGAGAAATGCCAAAAGTATGAGAAATAACAGTAAGGCTCAAAACCTGTGCAGCTGGGATTACGGGGGTGCCAGAACTCAGTCAACAGATAGGGAGGGGTTGGAAAGAATGATTAATCCCTCCGTGCAACTCCCGATCCAGATAATTTGGAAAATCAAGGTAGCTATTGTTAATACAATTCAAATGCAGTACTTTGAAAGAAGAATGTGCTCTCCAAAAAGATTAGAAGCTGAGATCCACCATATTAGCATCTTGTCAAGAAGATATATGTTAAGAAACTTGAAGTTTGGACAAATCAGAAACCAGAATGAGAGAGAGAGCAACTACAGAAGGGGTACTGGAGGCAGAGCTGTGAGATCACAGGATGAAAAGGCAAAAAGCAAAAGGAGAACAGATGCTTGTACTAAGAAAAATGAAAGGGCAGAGCAGAGGAGTAGAGCGATGGTTGGGGGCAGAGAGTATTAACCAAGAAGGAGGCTGTGACAAGGAGAAAGAAGGATAGTATTCATTAAATGAACTTCACATCGAAGGGAGCTACAGAGTGCAGCTGATGGGTTATTTCTCCAAACTCCCAGGGAAGTTTGGAACTCAAGTATTGTAACTCAAGAGACTGAAGAGGTTAAGTGACCTCATAAACGTAGATAAGGTTTTAAAAGGGTGAGCAAATGCAACTACTTTCAAATGAAGCCTGTGGTCGTGAATAGAGGAAAGAAATTGGCAAACGTCATATATAATTGGAGGTAAAGCTCCAAAGCGAATACAAATATAGTCGATAGAGATGGTAGAATAGTGGCGAAAAGTTTGGCTTTGGAGTCTCATGGACCAGGGTAACAATGGACCGCCCCTATTCAATTTCGCAGACCCTCAGCTCTCTCATTTGTAAAGTGGGGATAACAATAGCTTCCACTTCATGGATCAGTGTGAGGGTTAGACGACAGAATACATGGAGAGCATTCATCACAATGTCTGACAGGGACTCACACTCGATAAATCACTGCTGGTAATGGGAGCAACCGTAACTGCAGTGGCGGCAGAAGTAGCAACTTTCGTTGCTCTTATTTTGCTCATAGGAGATGTGACCTCCAGAGAGGAATAAATCTACCTCAGCTTTGCATACAGTAATGTGTAATTTATTATACAGTATTTTCCAGAAAGTGTACTTTTCAGTTCCAGAGTTTGAGGTTTGTATTGTGTGTTTCGTCATGTCACTGTATTTTAGGTGAACCATTGCTAAGGGATTTTGGTTATAAGTTCTTTCCGTTAAAACTGAGTATTTGCATCTTTCTTGAGATTCAAGATGGCCACCTTGGCTAGATGTACCAGGTGTCTAATAATGAATTTATTAATCTCTTTATGTACAAACTATATTCTTTCAAAATTAGACAAGGAAGTAACTTTTCATTGAATGATTTAATAGTGGAATATCTATATTAAAAATAACTGTCCCAGGGCGGGCCCAATGGCGTAGTGGTGAAGTTCGCACACTTCAGCACCCTGGGGTTCACAGGTTCAGATCCCAGGCACGGACTTACACGCTGCTTGTCAAGCCATGCTGCGGGTGGCGTCCCACATACAAAATAGGGGAGGATTGGCACAGATGTTAACTCAGCGACAATCTTCCTCATCAAAAAGACAAAAATCCAGAAAAGAAAAATCTTTCCCAAGCAAACATCCAGAGAGGCCATATGATATTATAGAGTAATACTGGATAGGAGGTTAAAAAAAAAAAAGGTTCTTATCCCAGCTCTACCATAAGCTTCAGTTTCCTCACCTGAGAAGTGGGAGGGTTGACCTCATAGTTAAGGTTCATTCATTTATACAATTTCATGATGCTAAAATGGTGATGAGCTTGAGTGGCAGAGCAACTTTGCTCTTTCTTACTCCTGGTAGAAATTATACACAGTTACTTCAAGTTTAAAACTATATATATTTTAATGTTGTAAGGCAATTTGGGGAGATCTTCTCTTACCACTGGAACTATCTCAACCCTGAGTTGCCAGAAGGAGAAAATACCTGGAAAGGGGCCAGCCCCATGGCCAAGTGGTTAAATTCGCGCACTCCGCTTCAGCAGCCCAGGGTTTTGCTGGTTCAGATCCTGGGCGTGGACATGGCATGGCTCATCAGACCACGATGAGGCAGCGTCCCGCATGCCACAACTAGAAGGACCCACAACTAAAATATACAACTATGTACTGGGGTAGTTTGGGGAAAAGCAGAAAAAAAAAAAAAGATTGGCAACAGTTGTTAGCTCAGGTGCCAATCTTTAAAAAGAAAAAAAAATAGTTGGAAAAGTGAGTGGACGTGGAAAACCAAGAAAGTTTGATTCATCAGTGAGCACAGAGCATCCCAACTATCGCTGCTCTGCCGCAGGCAGAAAGGTGGAGGTGTCGCCAGGTGGATGAAAGACTGAACCTTTGAGTCTACAGTTCTTCCTGGGCGGGGTCGGGGGAAACGCTATTAAATTGGAAACTCCTCCTAACGTCCTTCTCTAATCGCCAACCTCTAGCAGTTGCGAAGTCCTCCAGACCTTCTCCTCCCTTCCTAACTGCGGCTGGTTATCAAACTGGACAATCTGACAAAGAAGTCAACGCTAGAAATTCCAGCCCAGACCCTGGGGCCAGACTTCCTTGTCAGAATTCAGGCTCCACCACTTGCCTTGGGCATCCTTCTTAACCACTAAGTCTCAGTTCCCTCAGCTGTAAGAGGGAACTAATAACATTACTTGACCTCAAGATGCCTATGAGGATCAAATGAGACCACATGAGATAGCCCACAACAGTGTTTAGACACTTAGCAGATACAAATGAATATTAGCTGCTTGCTGCTGCCACTGCTGTTGCAATTATTGCCTTACTGTTATTTGATGATGATGACGACAAAGATGATGATTGTTAACTAAACAGTCAGAACTTATTGAGTACTAACACCCTGTAAGAGCCGACAATAGGCGGTGGATAAAGGATGACTCCTGAGAACCTCAGGCTCCTCCTTCAACTCTGCACAATTTATAGCCAGGAAATTTAAAGTAACAGTATCCCTTAGAACAGAGCAGCATATAAAACAGAAAACAAACTGATTTCCTCATACCCCTTCCAATGCGGTTCCTGCCTGCGTGTGATTTCCTAGCCACCATGTGTGGTACAGTTGGATTTTATTTGCCACCCCTGTCTGCTAGTTGGGCCTCAGGAGAAGTGACAGACCCAACTCCAGATGCTTGAGCAGAAACTTCAGTGGCCACTGAGCTTAACACCTCCTTGGCAGGGCTAAAGTCAACACCACAAATTCTTATTCTACAAGCATCTTGAGCTCCAGTTTCAAATTTCCTTGCTTTCCTGAGTTAAGGACAGACTCTTGGTGTTAAGGGACCTGGAGTTGCTTACAGTCTCGGAGGCCAGAAAACTTGCTCAAACACAGAATTACTAATTTGCGGAACCTCTGTCAGTGGTGATTTCTCATAAAATGGGCCCCAAGGTCACTGTTTCATTAAGCTGTTGTTGTAGTCTCCCTCCTACAGCTACTCTTTAATTGGAGATACCTGTAGCCGTGCCCAGTGACTGAAGTAAGATGTGCCAAAACCAGCTGGGACAATTCCGCAGTGCCCATGATGGGTGCACGCCGCGGGCAGGGGCCCTCTTGGGGAGCAGGCACACCAATGCTGCACACAGCTGGAAACTAACTCTTCGGGGGTTTAAAAAGTCACCTGGCAACCGTGAGCCTCCTCACACCCTGAGTTGCTGAAATCTGATATTTCCTGTTACTTGTGGGATATGTAGTTGAGGTTATTTCAATTAAATGCACATCTGTGCTCAGTATACTCTCCCTGCCTCTGTGTTATGTAATCATGAACTCTCCTTTTAGGTTGGGATGCTGATGGTTAGGTATGATGTAGCTACAGGCACAGCATAATGAATCTACGAGACCTGGGGCTGGGCATCTACTTGTGGGCTGCCTTTAGTTGCCTCTGGTCTTGCAGATGCATAAGAGACTAAATTCTCTCATACAGTCAACCTCTCTCTCTCTCTCCCTGTCTCCCCTCTTCCTCTCTCCCTCTATCTACACACACACACACACACACACACACACACACACTCCTCTCTTATCAGTGAAAACTTTGCCACCAAGTATGATTTCCATGTAAGAAAACAGACATTCTGCCAGCAAAGAGTTTATCTGATTTCAGGTCTCTGTTGGGGGGTTAGGTCAAGATTCCACCTACTGTTTGCCAACACGCAGTAAGATAACATTTCACATAAAGCAAGTGCTACAGGCACAACAGACAGTGGCCTTCTTGGCACCTAGCTCACAGTCCGGTGACGCGCAGCCCAGGCAAAGTGAGACTCGCTTTAGGCCATAGCTCATACTTTGGCAAGAAACAACACTCGCACGAAAGCTTTATAAAGTTTGTTTAGCTCACTTCAAATATTTTATTTTAAATAAATCATCCAAACCAAATTTAATTCTTTTCAGTTGGAAAGGGAGAAAGAAAGTCCCATGTTATTAAAAGACAGCAATGCTTTTCATATTTCCTTCAGGTCTGATTTTAAGAGGACTTTTTTTCCCCAATTTTGTTAGAATCATCATTTCCCTTTCAGATCAACCCTACAAAGACAGCCCCACTATGGGGAGTACAACAATTTTGCACCTCAATTATTGCTTCTTACCTACCGAATTGTAAATTACTATTATCACTGACTATTGCAAAAAGAGACCTTTAAAAACGTTCTATACATTTGCTCCAAGTTTCCTCTTTGCCATTGCTTCCAGAGGTCTTAGAAAGTCCCCAAACTACCAAGACAGACTAACCTAGTCAACAAGGCAGGGATTCTGTGGGATTTTAGAAACAGACAATGCAATGTCACCACTGCTGAAAATAATGTGACACTCAAGTAACTACTACTGATAATCAAGGTAAGTTTTAGAGTATTTGAAGCTTTGTAATCAATCCATTTCATTTATATATGTATGTACATATGTATCTAAGCATTTATTCTTGCTTCCTTCCAAAAAAGAATTGGAAGTAGCTTACAGGCATGCATACTAAATGATTCAAAAGACATAAGGGTGGACAGATAAATGAAGTCAGGCATAAGCTTATTGCTCAAAACTGCATGCCATTAGAGATGGCTACAAATTTATTTCTAGCTTTCAGCAATTAAAGCAAAGATGGTGACTTTCAATCAATCAAGATATAATTATGCCTTTATAATTGTTTTAAGCAGTGAAAACACAGAAACACATTCAATTAAATCCAGAAGCTTCTGGTCTGTCATTTTCTACACCAGCAGAACAGCAACCTCACCATACTCTCCTCCTTCGTCTAATCACTGTGTGTTTAGACTAAGTTACTGCTACTAGTACCACCAGTGTTTATTTCTGCATTCACCCATGCTGTTACCCCTGTTTGGAGTACCAATGGTTCTCATCCAGGGGTGATTTGGCCCCACCGGGGACATTTGGCAATGTTTGGAGACATTTTTGATTGTCACAATCTTGGGGAATGAAGGGATACTGTCTTTTAGTTGGTAGAGACCAGAGATGCTGCTAAACATCATACAACGCACAGGACAGCCCCCATAATGAAGAATTATCTAGACAAACTATATAATACTGAGGCTGAAAACTCTACAGTAACTAATGGAGTGTATGTGTACGTGTGTGATTTTGTTTGACTACGATAGAAATCAGTCATTTTTCTGGTTTTAGAAAACACTAGCCTTAGTTTGTACTTCAACCTTCATTTCTCTGCTCTAGAAACCCATCTATCACATGAGCTTTCATAATCAACAGAGAAGGAAAAAATGAGTCCAAAGGTTTGTTCTGGATCCTGGATACAGTGACAAAGAAATTTCAAAATAGGAGGTCTTCAGGTTGTAGCTAAAGGACATCAGAATTAGCCTACCTGAATGCATTATGAAAATCTGGGCATTGCTTAAAAAAAATTGGAAGTCATCCCATCTTTTAACTCAGCCTGAACAAATAAACCTTGCCAAATGGAATGTGTTTTACAGCATGGATGGAAGAGCTGCTGGAGAGCAAGAGAGAGTCAACAGATGGAAAGAACACCGAAGGAAACTGAGAAATAGCCATCTCATGATATCATTCAGATTTGGACTGAGAACCACATGCCTGGGCTCTTTCCTGCGCTGACCTGCTGGATGCAGGTGCACAGAGTCAGTTGTCTCCCAGCTGCCCCTCCAGCTGGGCGGCTCTCTCCCTTGCCAATTGCCTATCTCAGTGACAGAAGTCATGGGCTCATTCACATGTTTCACACAACACAATATTTAATATGACCAGTTATAAACTTGGTTTGATTTCATCATGCCCATCCTTATATTCTTCTTTTTTTTTTCTGATAAGTCACCAGTATTCTGGATATGGCAAGGCTAGCCCATAGTGGATAAACTAATAATGGAATGCAGCTTTTCTCTCAACTATCTCAGTAATTACCTTCTTGATTCTTGTAACATAAAGTCAGGTAACTCAAGATTTAGGTTGTTTCTGTACAAGACTAGCCATATGTTTTTATTAAGTTGATAAGCAGTGGTTCTGGCTGACAGCAGTGGGATTGGCAGATGTAACCTATCTGTGCTCATGCAAATTGAAAGAGTTAGCTAGAAAATCTTAGGAGTTCCTTTGAAGTCTGTCTCTGCTTCAACTAAGAGCTACTTTCTAGGGAAATGCAAATATCTCCATTGACGTGGATACAGAGGAAAACTTCATCAATTTAGACTCTACTCTGTTCATCCAGAAAGGAATTCAGCTGGAAGCTGCCTCCAAACCATCCATAAACAAAGTTTCCTCAGAGGGCCTCTGGGAAGATGATTAAATGTAATCGTTTATACACATGTTTTGCGATCAACTGGTGTGTTAATCATAGTGAATTCTTCTTCCTGCATTAATTCCTGGACTCCGCTAACTTATACTTAGTTGGCCTCCTTCGAGTTATTTTGCGTACTGCATTATCTATAAAAACATTTCTTTTATTAAATCTACAATTTAATTTTCATTAATTCAACCAGCACTTTTATCTAGTGTATAATATATAATTGCTTAATAATTCTGTCTCAAAAAAAGTAATATATATGTGTATATATTACATATAATATATATAAAAGTTATATACATACGTGTATACATATGTATATAATGAATCTATATATCTATTGTCCAAAAAATGAGCCAGGATAACTCCTAGAAAAATATACTCTGATTTTAGACAAGTGGAATAAACAAACCTGTTCCGACATGAAAGCTGCTTTCAACTGTTATCAAGCCTGCTGCTCGAAGCCTGGCTGGCTCATAAAATACTTTCTAATAGATTTCATTGCTTTGGTAATCCTGCTTATCATACATGGGAACTAATTTGACAGCGACATTTTACTAATACTCCTCTTTCAATGAAACACTTCAGAAAGCTATCTCAAAACCATATGAGTTGGGGGAGGACTAAAATGTAATTTTCTAAGACATCGAGGCATATGTCTACATGTGTGGATGACATTAAATCTGTTGCTAGGCTCTGTGTGATTAGTAGTATAGTCTCAGACAGCTTTCAGAATAGGCCACGTTAGAGAGAACTCTCAAGAACTCAGTTAAAAATAGCAGGATGGCGAAACCATTGCCAGCCCAAGGACCTCTGGTTTTATCTTTGCCAACAGCCATTTTGGATGTGCCCAGGTGAAGTGGTGAAGAGGTAGGGGTGGGGGTGGGGGAGAGGAAGTTAAGTGCAGCTGTTTGGCTGTACAATGATAGCAGGAAAAGCCCTCCTAGCTTACGTATAATGTTCGGTTTTACCGGCTATCATTATCTTAGCAGCTCTGACTGTAAATGCTATTAGCAGGTAAAATGCACATTAACTTATCTGGTCCTTCTTAAAATCTCATCAGACCATTTATCTTCTAAATTTCTCAGAGCAAGAAATTCGGATGGAAACATCTACATTTGCCTCAACTGTGCTTTTGTGAAAGGATTACAATTCATTTAAAGTGTCTGTAGGGAGCTGGGATGATCCCATCCTATACCCATAGAAATGAAATGTGCGGAAAACTTACACCACCATGTTTCTTGTTGCACTATAAAATGCAAAACAAATATTAATAGCACAATTTCGAAGGAATGAACTTACTTTCAGTGCAAATAGGACAGCATCCTTTCCTGTTGAGAATTTTACCCTAATCAAGAGAAAAACAAATAAGGGTTTAATGTTAAGAAACAGGGTCTGCCGAGGACAAAACTCTTTTTTAAATCTAACACCAGATAAACCAATGAAATCAGTCCAAGCTGTATTTGAACTCAATGCCCAGATGGTGACGATAACAGTAAAAATGAAGTTTCAAGTATCAAGTTCTAAGGCCAGGCAAAGTCATTCAGAAAGCTTTCCCGTTTTTATCCTCTGAGAAATATAATAGCTAAAGGACTCATTGGTGTGATTTTTCTCACATGGAGGGAAGATGGAGACAGTCTGGATTCAACCTTTTCACTGATAGCCAAGCCTAGCCCTCTGGAGACCAAGTGCACACACATAAAAATGGGAATCATCTGTCAATCTACCAATCCAGGCAAGGCCTTCATTCCATCTTTGCCTGTTGGAGGAGCCCAAATAATAAACTGTAACCCAAGCCCAGGCCTATGGATATGGACACTATCTGTGCTACAGATCAAGTTCACCCAGATTTCTTATTTCAGAAAGTGGTATACTATCCAGGTTAAGCCGTTGTTATGCAGTCAAAGCCAATGATGCTGACAGTTTTGAAATGCTGAGTAACTTTCCATTACCTATCTGGAAATATGGTGTAACCTCCTATATTGCATTTCTTCCAAGTTTTTTAATGCATCACACTTAAAGGAAGAAGCATATCAGAGAATGGCATTTTCTTATCTCTGACTCAGTGGGACTCACAGAGAAAAAGAAACAAACGTGGAAGAAGATTAATATTTAGGGAGCACTCGCTATGTAACAACCTACTAGATCTCATGTCATGTAACATCAGGTCAGTAGTAAGGATTTAAAAGTTAATACTTAGAATATATTAGAGTTTAATTAATATTATATATTACTATAGTCATTGTTATTAAGATTCACAAGAACCTTACAAGCTGACTATTTCCTTTTTTAGCGATGAAGAAACTGATGTTATGCAACACAAGGGTGGTAGAACCCAAAATCAAACCCAATTTTGTGTGACCCTAAAGGCGATGTTCTTTCCACTCCAGATTTTTATCCTCTTTCATTCTTTATGTTTAAGAGAATTTTATTGGGTATCTTCTATACATTAGAAAGAATGTTGTATGTTCTTCATACTTTATCTCATTTATGCTTCACAACACCCTCCAAATGCAGGTGTCCCTACCCCCTGTTTATAGGAAAATAAAGGGACAGAGACCCCAGATAGGTGGCCCAAGGTCAAGACCACACAGCTCATATACTGTGCATTTACTCATTCACTACCAGTCACTTGCATCAAGAATAGATTTAGGTACTCAAAAAAAATCATGGCTAAAAAAATGCTGGTTGATAATTAAAGAAATAGAACCACGTCTGACTCATTTTTGCATCAGCTAGACCTAAAATGGTACAAAGGCTAAGATGACTTTGAAAGAGGCTTAAAGCTCAGTCTCATTCAACCTTCCCATGGTTTTGGGCATCACGACATATTTTCATTGCCTCAAACTCTGTTATTTATTTCTGTTTGGCACAGAGGTCTCCTCTGGCTTCTCGTGACTGAAAGCAGTTGAGGACAAAGCCAGATGAGGTCAGCTCAGGCCGATGGAACAATGGGCAGAGTAAGGTGCTCTATCCGAATGGAGCAGAGCCTTTTAAAGCCAAGGCCTCAACTAAACATGACTATATGATCCCCTACGTCTGCACCTCGGTGGAAACTGCCATCTCCCCTCTTCGGGAAGTGAGAGTGGGGCTGGTGGTGTCACTAAATCAAACACAAGCTGTGAAGTCTGAGCTCCAGAGTGTCATGCAACTAGCTGTGGAACTCATATGTGACCTCGTCAGTAAGAAGAGCCTAGTAATAGCACCCACCTCAGAGGGGTGGTCCCAGCATTAAATGGGGTTAGCCTTCTGACTATAGAGAAAGTTTCAGTACATATTAGCGATGATGAGATGGCGGGGTTGTTAATGACCCCGTCCCCACAGGAACCCTCCTAGCGCTTCTCACAAAAGGTACCTCTTTGTTTCTGGGGGAGCTGCCAGGAGGGTGGACAGGGGATCCAACTGTAAAATCTTCTTTCCACAAGGCCCACATACTTTTGGAAAAAGAGATGTGTAGTAGCCAGGAAGGATAGAGCAGGCAATACAGTCTGCTTCTTCAAAAAAATTTTTTTTTAATTTCCTCAGGCAATGCAGGGGAGGGGAAGTAAGTTCTTAACAGGATTTCCACAGCAGAGCTAAGTTATCTTCCAAAGTCCTTGTGCTGGCCCCTGAGGAGGGAAAGTGTGAACCAGAGGAACATTGGAGAGACGCCTAGAAACAGAAAGGTGGCCCCTGAGGCAGGATGGGGCACTGACAAGCTCTAACAAGCCAGGGGGGAGGGGGCGGGGTGGGAGAAATGCCTGTGCCTGGAGGGAAGGAAGCTCCAGGCCCAAATATGGTCCATAAAGAAGAAATGCTAATGAGATACCAGTGACACAAAGAGCATTGACCTCCCCACAGCAAGAGGACAATGAAAACCATCAACCCTGCCACAAGTGGCAGGCCTCAAGGGAAGCTGGAAACCCCACCATGGCCTGCTGAGGCTCGTTACTCAAGCCACCAGGTTGGCACAGCATCCTGTTTTTGTCGTGTGGAATAAGGAAGCCCATTATTACTAACATGTGCTGCAAGAGTTCATTAGCACGGAAGGTTCCCCGAGGACTGGCATAAATGATGTGATCCCATCTTTCCCAATGAATATTTATAAGCAGACCATGTTCAAGTCTACTTAGTGTATCTCCCTTTTTTTCCTTCTTTTATGGGAGGTTTTCAGTTTTATGTCTGAGGCTTTTTAAAGCAAGACTAATTAGGTGTTTTTTTTTCCTTTTTTTCCTCCCCCCTTTATTCAATTGTGCAATAGCAACAGCTGTTGTTTTTTTGTGCCTCATTTGGCACTCAAGTAAAAACAGCAACTTTTTGTTTATAATAATAACAGATGTGAATAAAATTAAAAGCTGTGTATAACAGAGAAGGGAGGACATGTTCTGAATATATGGATATATTTTTTCATTCACTGGAAGGTATTGAATAGGTTTGACATTTTCCCAAAACGCATAAAACCTTGAAAGGTTTCAAGTTGCTGAGGTGAATTCAATGAAGCTCATGCTTTAAAAGATAATGGTTGCTTTATTCAATGCCCTGGAACCGTGGGTTTCTGAAAAAGAGATATTTCCATAAGGAGGCTATTTCCATTTGGGGCTACAATGGAGGCCAGGGTTAGAGAGGGAAAACTTGTCTAAAGGGGTCAGGGATGCTGGTAGGCAGGAGCAACCCCGTGGGGAATTTATTAATAAACAGCCACATATTACTTTGAATGGCTAAAGGAAGAAAACTCTGATTTGAGGAGGGAAAGAGAAAGGAGGAAAATGCAAATGATGGTTATGATGTTCAACAGAAAACCCAGCAAAACAAGCAAAGGAGTTGGAGACGTTGAAACAAAGAACTGGGAGAAGTCAGTAAGAAAAAGGAGGGTGAGGACAAGAGCAAGATAAGAGCTATTTTCACACAAGGTTAGAAACTGAGTGGGAACTGCAAAAAAGGAGGAGCAGGATTTGCAAGGGGCATGTCGCTATTTGTGAACCTGGAAGCTTCAGGGGACCTGGATTCTGTGTTCAGAAGGTGGCTTGTGACCATGCCACACACGGGATGTTTCCCAAAATGCTAAAGTAAAGAGAAAGGCAGCCTGCATTCCAAACATACCTGAGGACAGCTGCTGATGGGAACACACTGCTTCTTGCGACACTCCGTCTTGCCTTTCACACAAGCACAGATGGTGCAGTTAACAGAGGACCACATCTCTCCATCCTACAGGAGAGAGCACAGGATTCTGCCATCAGCTGTAGGCTGATGGGAGCTAATCTACCAGGCTGGGATTTCTCTACCAAGAAAAACATTTCTTATCCTGAGTGAGGGATGCCATCATTAGACTAAACAACTCTGAGGTGTCCTATCCACACCTAACTGATTTAATGTAAGATTAGATTTGAGGCGGGGGTGTGTGTGCATATATGCGTGTGTGTTCCCCCTCCAGGATATAAAAAATATTCTTGCGCATCTAACCAAGTCATATTTGCATCTTCCTCCTCCTGCATTGTTTACTTTGTTCTGCCCTGGGAGACAAACATAAGTTTTCATATCTGATGCAATAGCAACTGCCTACTTTTTCAGTTTGATAGGACTGAACTGTTGAAGCTGTCTCAGGCACCAGCAATTAATTGAGATGTCCGGAGGTGGTTAGTTTATTCTAAGCAGATGTGACATGGTTCTGGACCACACAGGACACAAACATGCAAAGAACATAGGCTAATTCAAATGACTCCCACTGCCCAGGCAGACACCTGATTAGCAAGCCATCTGAAAATATGGAGCCCAGGCAGAACACTCCAACAGCCATTTATACCATGTTCCTGCCTGTCCCATACTCACCTCTCAAAAAGCTGGGTAGCACTTTGAAACACGTTTTCTAGCCTAAAAAGGGCTGTTTGAGGAATTTCTTTGGCTCGTTGAATTTATAATCTGCAATTGACAAATGCCCAGCCACAAGAAGCCCTGTACCTCCGGAGAACATGCAGGGATGTGCATCTTTGCTTATGGGAAAAGAGATTGCAGGCAATAGAACTGGGATTGAAAACAAAACAAGGATTCCTTCCTGGGCTTGTGGATCTAAGCAACAAATTTTGTTAAAAACAGAAACTAGCTCAGCTCTTTGATAACTCTTCTTCTACCCCTTCCTTCTCATTTTTTGAAGCTTTTTAAGGACTACCTACTCTCTATTGCCTTTTATTTCTCAGGAGAGAAAGACCTAACTGATCCTGTTTCAAAGGCCATCTGACTATTCCAAATTCTCTCAGTGCACATTTCAAGAATAACCCTGGAGGCTGGCCCTGCAGCCTAGTGGTTAAGTTCGGCACACTCCACTATAGCAGCCCAGGTTCGTGGGTTCGGATCCTGCGTGTGGACCTACATCTCTCGTCAGCCATGCTGTGGCAGCAACCCACATACAAAATAGAGGAAGAGTGGCACAGATGTTAGTTCAGGGCGAATCTTCCTCAGTGGGGAAAAAAAAGAAGAACCCTCTGTAAATTACTTCAGGCTTCATTCACATAAAGGAAACTTTCTATAAGGAGTCCTTGAAAGTACTTTGCACACACCACCATCATGAGGGTGAGTCTACTGTATCGTCTGCTCTGGAGACAGAGGATGACTTTATGTAAAGAGAACATATGAGTGGCTCTGAAAGCCTGGTGTAAATGAAACACACATATGACCCCCTTCCCCTGGGCTTGACATATCGTGTCTTCTTACCAATTCGATAAGAACCAAGCCTCTCCCTCCAACTCTGTTGGTGTAATAGGAAGTCTGGCTAAGTGCAGCATGCCTGAGGAGCTTCCACATCTGACTTGACTCTGAGGGTCCCAATTCTCATGGGCATCATGAGATGACACCTTCGGGTACAGAGAGACTCCCCCCACCCCTGGGCACAAAAGACTAGATGGGAAACACCTTGGACAAATCCAACTCCATCCTGACATTTAATGGTCACTGTACAACTTCCCACTCAGGCCATCAGAAAACAACATAAAACACACCTGAGATGTGTAGCAGATGACCAGCAGACAACCTGCTAGCCCAGCTGGGGCAGGGTTCTCTCACCATTGCTCAACTGCCATGCTGGCTACACAGGCCATGAACATCCTCACCTGAACATCTTCCAAATGAGGAAATCGCTCTGTGAAAATGTAGCTTTGTGAAAAAGTTCTAAAATTATCAAGCTACAGGACCGTCAGGATTTTGGCAAGGGGCACTGAGCATCTTGGACTGAACGAGATGCTCCCAGGGATTCAGGCACCCATAGCTGCACCATCCAGGGGGACATCTTCAGTTCAACCCCAATCACCAGCCGACCACATTTGGAAAAGGCAACGATGTTTTATGGGTTTAAAATATTTTATAAAGCAAAAAAAAAAAAAAAAACCCAAATAGAAACACTTTTGATACAGTTGCTTCTCTGCCCCTATATATACTGGTTCTAAATGTTTACGTATATATAATATTGTAACATAAATAAGTACATATAAATGTAATATATTTTTATAAAATATATTTATCTTGTATATGATATATATTATATAAATAATAATATATAAATATATATAAATACACACATGCACGCATATGTATACACAACATATGGATTACTCCAATCCACACTCTGTCTGGTGTTTTCTACAATTCAATATAATACAGTAGTTCCCATGAGCTTGGCTCATGACGTACCCGGAAAATCTTGTTGCCAAACTTGCACATTTTGATGTCTTCCGGCGGCACTCGTAGGAGGCACTCCTCACAACAGCCGTCCTCACCTTTGTCGCAGCCACCAGGGTGGGAGCACTTCCTCTTACACACTACGGTAGAGTCCTGGGGACCCAAAGGCAAACTGGAAATTAGAAACGATTCCCACCTCTACCAAACATCCCACCTGGCCTTCCTTTATCAACCCACGACTGACTGCTTTAGGACATATTCTGTAGATAGTATATTTTAATTTGTTGCAATCAATCTTTCATTCACTTCAAATTGTTATTTGTTGATTTAATATCTGGACTAGAAGATGAGGAAACTATGAACAGTGTGACATATGATCCCTACCTTCTAAGGGCTTATAATTTAATGCTCATGAGACTGATGATTCTGCTCCAGCCAGCGCGCGGCTAGAAAGCCCAGCTCACTCTGAGCCAGCCAGCTTCCTTCTTCCTGTTCCTCTTTTGCATCCTTCATTAACAGTGATCTCTTGGGTCTGCTCCATGGCTTTGTGCCATCTTCCAGGAGTTTAGTGTAAAGGCAGGATATCTTTGATCAAAGAGCAAAAATTAAGAGCTAATGTTCCACCTCATGATGAAATTCCTTAGTATGTTCTGTGTTCACAAAGGAACTGAATGAGCAATTCCAAAACTGGACCTGGGTTCTAGGGCTCTTCCGTTAACCATGTGACCATAAACCGTAACCAGGCCACTTTACCTCCGAAGGTAACAAGTTCATATATGTAACTTAAAGGGGTACAGCTTGATTTCTAAAGAAGTGGTATTCCATGAACAAAACAGCCAAGTCAATTGTGCCTACTGATTCATTCAACAACACATTGGAGGAAAGTTCACAGCAGCTTAAGAAAAGTAAACTACTCTAGTTTCCCAGCCAACAAGATGCAGTTTCGCCTGGAGAACGCTGTCAGCTGGAATGACTGTAAGAGCAAAACATTCAGGAAACTTAGTGGAGACAGGGCTGGAGGGAAGCAGTGTCTCAGGGTAGACCAGCAAAGTGTCGAGTTAGTATGAGACCAACGGCAGCAGAATGAGACCAAATGAGATATAGACCCTTTGAGAGAGGACTCATTTCTGAGCATTACATACAAATAGGTTGTGCAAGTCAACCTATGTATCTTCTGTAGCTTCCATGTTACTTCTATGACTTCAAGAGGCACTTCTGATACCATCTACTATACTCCCTATACTTATATATATATATATATACAGTACAGTATATACTATACTGACCTATTCAACTGAGATTAATACAATGAAATGATCCTTCAAAAAAATGGCATTTGTTATCCTTTATTGTTAAGCCTCTAACCACATCATCTAGTGGATAGGATTTAGAGTGGAACAAGACCAGGGAGGAATGGCAGTTTATTTATTAGGTGTGTTATCTTGTACAAATCCATCTCCCTGAGCCTCAGATTCCTCATCTTCAAAATGGAGATAACACCTACTTCTCAGGTTTATTGTGTAGTTTAAATGAAATATGTAAAGTACCTGGCACAGTGCCTGGCACATAGAAATTATTATAAATCAACTCATAAACTGGAAAAAATCCTTTGTCAAATTGCATGTCTTTATTTCTAGTTTGAGAAACAAGAGCATTCACCAGCTCTCAAATAAAGCATACTTCATGGTAGATCTCCCAAGTTTTACTAAATACACACACCCACACACACAGCACCCATTAGATCATCTGCCTGGCATAAGTTAAGCAATGAGAATACAGGGATGAGATGTGCTTCTGTCTTCAAATTGCTCACAGAGCAAGAGGAGAGATAATCATGTGAACAACTAAATCGCAATATAAGGCGGTAAACAGAGCTAGTAAAGGTGTAGAGGTAGCAGAGAAGAGGGAATAATTACCACTCTAGGAGGTCAGGCAAGCCTCACTAGAGGAGGTGACATCTGAGATAGGCTGTTGTGGATGAAGAGGAGTTTGCTAATAAAATTTCAAGAAGATGAAAACACTATAGGTAGAGGAATCATTAAATTTGAAGGCACAGAGATCTGCGACCATACTGTGTTCAGAGAACTATTAAACAGTATCCTGCACCTGCCGTGGCACTGGATGAGGACGCTGGAGAGGGAAGCTCTAAGCAGATAGAAAATAATGATTATTCAAAATGATTGCAGTCTGATTCTTCAAGCATCCAATTTCCCAAAGGTGACTGTGAACTCACACTCTGATAAAACAACCTCTGGAAGGGACAGTATTAATTACGCTTCTTTTGAGCACTGGAACATATTGCCTAATCATCTCTCAAAGAATCCATGAGACCCAAAGCACGGCAAGCATAGCTAATTCCCATTCATGGGACGCCTGGCTTTCCTGTAATCAAGAGAATTGGGAATGCACTTGGGAATGCGATGTGTTTCGTCAAAGGCTCGGTGTCCCCAAGAGGAAGCTAAAACCTGTGAAATTCCTGGAGGGGGAGAGAGGTCCTGAGGACGGAGGCCAAGGCAAACAGAAGGAGTGGCTATATGTGTAGCATAGGATAATACAAACCACAGAAGAGAGGAAAGAGCCTCAGGAAAGTATTCTCAGGCTTAGGAACTCCTCGATGTTCAGTGCCAGGGAACAGACAGTTCAGCCCTTACTCAGCCACCTCCCTGAAGGAGTGCATGCTACTTAGCAAAGCATGCCTCAAGTAATCAGGAACTTCTGAACTCTAATCCCGGCTACTGACTCATAGCTGACATTGAGCAAAGCTCCTCTCTTTCCCTCTCTAGCCTTTTAGCTATTAAAAACAAAACAGCAACCATCACCAACAAAATATATTATTCTAAACTCGTGTCACACAGATGTTTGAGTTAGCTCACTAATGAATGATCCTAAAGTCCCCCATATAAATGATTCTCTTCTTGGTTTCAAAAATAAATCACCTCCTAAGTAGAGTCTATGAATGTGTGATGTGTATCCCTTTCAAATTCTGGAGCTGTGGAATTCTTTCCTTACCAGTCATTATACTTCTGGGTGCCTTTCAAGAAAAGTGAGCAATGCCTCAAGTAAGAAATGGTACGACGAACAAAACATAAATACTCTCTTCCCAAATTACCAGGTTTATCTTTGCGATGAACTGTAAATCCATGCCTTTCTTTTCTCTTGAATGTGATTAAAGCCATTTTTATTGCCACTTGTGTCAGAGAATTCATCTTGGATAATTAGAGCCAGGGAACACCACCATGTGTATTTGTCCAATTCTAGAAAGTGGCTCAGGACAGCCCTTCACAGTTCACTTCTCACCACCAGGAGCTAACTAGTTGGCCCTAAGAAGATGACAGTGAGTTGCAATTTGGCTCCTATGTTTGAAC
Organism: Equus przewalskii; assembly: GCF_037783145.1. Taxonomy (NCBI): domain Eukaryota; kingdom Metazoa; phylum Chordata; class Mammalia; order Perissodactyla; family Equidae; genus Equus; species Equus przewalskii. The sequence goes on along the minus strand of NC_091834.1, from coordinate 64,118,506 downwards.
TTCCTTGTGACTTTGAGTATGATTTCCCTCACAAGATGGCATCAATAACGCCTCCTCTTGATAAGTGACTTGTCATCACGTTTGACTATAATGTTAACACTAAAACCCAAAACATGATCACTGTTGGACCACAGCCACTCAGAACCACCTTACCCTGCAGGTGCACACAGTGCAGTTATCGTAGAGAAATGAGGATCCATTGTCATAAACGTCACTGCGAAAGAGGCAGCTTCCAAATGGAAGGTCAAACACTTTCCTCTGACCTAGAGGGGAGCAATGGGAGAGTGTAAGAAGCCAGGGATGGCTCACTTTGTCATCAGCAATTGCATCATGGAACTGTTAAACATTCTCACAAGACCAGGTAAAGCTGGTGCACAAAAATAGAGCCTTGTGTCATATGTTCCCATGGGATCCCCAGGAGTCATTAATTTAGAGAGCTTTTGTAAAAAAGAGTTTGAGTCCACACTGAATCTTGTAAATTCAACACATCTTTATTATTTGTCCATCACAGTGACCTAAGATGACTTAGACATAGACCCGTACTCATGGAGCTCACAGTCTAATGGGGAAACAAACCCACAAAAGATGATCTTAATACGACAATATGGTAAGATCTAGAAAGAAGCCAGTCCGGGAGCTATGGGAACAGGGAGGACAGACAAGACTTCTTGGAAGATGTGATGCCTGAGCCGCATCTTAAAGAACAAGTAAAATTATCCAGAAGGTAGGTATTAGCAAGGAGGAGGCAGGAAAAGCCAAGAAATACCAAGAAGGGCTAGAATGAGCAAAAAGAAGAACTAATGACGTAACATTTCAGTTGAAGAAATTCCAAGCCCATTGTCATGAAGGGTGAAGCCAACTCAAAGGGCGCATAGGGGCAGAATCCAGCTCCACATGCCAAGTATCCACACTTTCATAGGCATCACATCTCTGTAGAATTAGCTTGGTTTTCCCTGATGTGAGGATTTGATTGATGACCAAAAGGTCCCAAAAAAGCAACCCCAAAAAAGGAGTACAATTCAATTTCTTCCTTTCTTTCAGTATTTGAGTTTCTACTTTCTGAAGCACATAAAAACATCCTTGAAATGCTACTTTAATTAAGAACTAAGTTAAGGGGCTGGCCCGGTGGTGCAGCGGTTAAGTGCGCATGTTCTGCTTCGGCAGCCCGGGGTTCTCCGGTTCAGATCCCGGGTGTTGACAAGGCGCCACTTGGCAAGCCATGCCGTGGCATGCATCCCACATATAAAGCAGAGGAAGACGGGCACGATGTTAGCTCAGGGCCAGTCTTCCTCAGCAAAAAGAGGAGGATTGGCAGCAGATGTTAACTCAGGGCTGATCTTCCTCAAAAAAAAAAAGAACTTAAAGATTGGCGCCTGAGCTAACATCTGTTGCCAATCTTCTTTTTCTCTTCTCCCCAAAGCCCCTCAGTACATAGCTGTATATTCTATTTGTAGATCCTTCTGGCTCTGCCATGTGGGACATGGTCTCAGCATGGCCTGATGAGCAGTGCTAGGTCCGTAGCCAGGATCCAAACCTGCGAAATCCCAGGCCACCAAAGCAGAGCACACAAACTTAACCACTCAGCCATGGGGCTGGCCCCAGAAGTCAAAAACTGATGGTCACTTCCCAGATTTATAGTCATACTCTTTCTTCTTGTAAATGATTAAAAGCAATCTCTATTTATCAGGAGACACAATGAAATGCTGAAAACACCTATAAACATATACGAAATGTTATTCTTAGAATTGTTGGAATGACAGTAAGAATTTAAAAAAGTGCTATCGTCCTATCAGAGTCAACTTCAAGGCTAGGATACAGTATAGACAAAGAATTAAATCATTAGTTTGGTTCTCACCACCAGAAGCACACTCGCCTCAAAAGATGGCAGTGAGTTATCATTTGGGTCTCATGGATGAATTCCCTGATGACCTTGTATATGATTTCTCCAGGCCTCTCTTAGTTCACTTGCAAAATGGTATCAATAATGCCTCCTCCCAATAACACGCTACCATCTCTATCTACAATGTTGATATTGAAGTAGGCAACCACAAACTCTTTCACGATTAGATAAAAGTTAGCATAATGACTGTTTTTGCACCCAGCAAGTATTAATATCTCAACTAAGAAAGGTATTCTTATGTGTACACCCAGGTCCTGAGTCTCTTGAAGTTCCTGAGAATTTATAGAGTAAATTAGAGAATTATGTGCAAAATACAAAATTCATCCTTTCTTTAGATTTTCTTCTAAGGAACCCCCTAGGATCACCCTGAAGAATCAGAAAGCTGTGGGCAGGTCACCCACCCCATCAGAATCACTTCAGTCACATCACACCTTAGTTTTAGGGTATTCTAGTATAAGAAATATCTCTAAGCAGATCTTTGCGTGTGTGTGTATTTACTAAAAAAATGATGTTGATGTCCTTTTTCACTGCTTTAAACACTTTCCTCTATATTAATCAGGGGTACATTCCTGTCCTTTAAGAATTAAAAATAACTCTGCTTCAATTGAGCAATTCTTTACAACTTGTGATAACCTGGTTTGTCTTTTTCTTATCTTTTAGCTACATGTGCTTCATGTATTTTGTAAGTAGCCTTAAAACATTTTTGGCAAAAATCAGGATATAAATAAATATATAGATATAATCAAGCTTCCTTCTCCACTAATCAAAATACATCTTCTTCATGGCCGACTTCCATACCGCCTCTTCAGAGACCCTTTCACTGCTTAGAATGAACTTCAGAGGCCCTTTCACTGTGTTCCTGTAGTTTCTTGCTTTTACTACAATTACAGTTCTCAATATTGTTGCATAGATAGAAGGATGGATGGATGCGTTGGTGGATTGATGTATCAGTAGATTGCATCAATCTACTCACCAAAAGACTTGTCAATGAGTTTATCCCCCTGAACAAATGTGACCAATGGCTTAAATTATCCCTCAATAAAATGAAAATTTTACCTAAAAATATTGATGTACAGCTCTTAGCACAGAGATCAGCACTTATTAAACATCCCTAATAAGTGGCAGGTGAAAAGTATTATCATTATTACTGGTGGTATAATTCAAATATGATCCTGGGCTGTGTCACTCCGAGAGGGAAATGGGGTGCTCTGCGTATACAAACCTGTGAGGAGGCTCTTCATTGAAAATGAGAAGAGACAGGAAGAGAACAGTGTAACGTAAAAGGTACAAGAATGTTATGTAAATGAATTCTGGTCAAGGGAAAACAACAGCAAATCAGCATCCAACTAGTCAAAAGTCTAATTGGTCTAAGAGTTCAACATCTAGAAAGCATCCTAGTGTTTTCTTTTTTTCCTTTCTGTCTTTTGTTACGTGGGTATGTTTCTTTTTACCCCATCACAGCCCAAAATAAGATAAAACATTCAAAAGAATGGTTCAGAGACTCCGTGTACAGCCTGATTTAAGCTATTTCCACATTATTTCCCTGGGGTTTAGCCCAACCAAAAAAGGTCTCATTTGGGAGCATTATGATTTTCAAGTTTCCTAAGACTTGCTATTCCTTTTTAGTCTGACTTATGACCACAAATGGACAGAAAAATCTGCATTCAATACAATAGTCATTGCTCATATGAGAAACTTCTGAGCTGACTCAGCACATCTACGGTACCAGCTTCAAAACATTCATCAAGCCCACTTATCTTCAAAGCCAGGCCCTAAATGCCACCTTCTCTGTGATGACTTCCCTGATTACATGGAATGCTACTTCCACCGGGACCCATAGCACGATGATTTCGCCCACAGTGAACTGGCAAATTCTATTCCAGCAGTACAAGCACGCATTGGCAGAACAGGAAGCACACACATCAGTGGAAATGTCTTTAGTCAGGCACATCTAAACAATCCTCCTTTCCTCTTATAATTACTTCATATTTAATCAAAAAGTATCTGTGTGTGTGGGTGTGTATAAATGTGTGTGTATGTGTATGTACATGTAGCAAGAAGGCAAACATCGTTAGACAAAGAAATAGCAATAGAATTCCTCAAAGAGAAGAAAACTGCCTTAGTTTAACAAGATACCTTTATGTGCCAATTGGGTTGTAGAAAGATAGACTTCAGGGAGTGGCTGTGATAAGCTGGGAATGAGAAAAATAAATCAACAAGATTTCTTGGATTTGGGGAAAGCAAATTATGAAAGAAAGGACAGAAGATTCAAGGAAAGAGTGTGGACAATAACTGATAGGAGAGGCTAGAGCTCAAACAAAAGAGACAAACAGTTAAAGTTTCCTAAACGTGATTCCATTTTAGCTCATTCACCATGCTTCTCTATAAAGTAATCACCCTCAGTTACTGCAAATCTTCAGTAAAATCTGCGACATAAGCCTTGATTCAATAGCACCATAGGAAGTGAAAAGACTGGATGGGTGGTGTGTCTGAAAGGACAAAATGACGTTGAAGAAGAAGAAGAGGAGAGGAGGAGGAAGAGGAAAGGAACAAAGAGAGAAAAACAGCAGGTGCAGAAACACAAAGCCGGGGGGACTAGGAAAAATATTAGCCCCCTCAAGGATCTCTGTAGATTCTAGTGAGGTTGCTGGGTGTTCTGTTGTATTCAAATGATGGGTGAAGCTACTTTGATTTGAATCATAACTAGTTGGACCTCAACTAACTCAAGGGCCTAGGGATCATATGGAAGAAGCTGACATATGGATTATAAAAAAATGCCAAGGAACCTCATGCTCTGCAGACTCGCCATCATCAGTTGTCTCCTTTCAGTTGACAACACACACGCTGCTGTCCACGTCCCTGGGGAAGCTGAGCTGCAGCAGGTTAGAGGATGGGCTGAGGAATCAGAGACTTGTGCTCAAGTATCAACGCCATAACTCACTAGCTGAGTCACCTACTAAGAATTTACTTCCTTCTCAGTACAACAAAACTAATGAGTACCTATATTATGCATTGGAATTATCTAGTACATTTAGTACCTATATGTCACAGCTTCTTGATAAATTAAGTAAGAAAAAGCATAATAAAGTGTTTTATATGGTGCCTCGTACATAGTAAATACTCAAGAAGAAATAGCTAACACTCCCTTTTTTGGCTATTATTCATTGCTCCCTTCCAAACCTCTCGTTTTGGGCATGTTATCCTCCTGCATGCTTTTGCCTCTAAAAGTAACACTTGTCTATACTCCTGTGTGTGTTTACTTCAAATGCCTTTAAAATACATTCCTTCTCATCATTGTATGTCCAATTAAAGACAGTTTCTTCAGTACTGTTCTCCCCACAAGGACATATTATTCCAGGTTGTCCAGTGTACTAGGTTTACAGATATAAGGGAAGACAAGACAGAAGAAACCTCTGAGGAGGCATCAGCAGAGAGACAAACCCTGTGCACACCTTATGTTCTTGTAATTAGAAGTAATATTTTCTCTAAGAAGCCACGTGACAGGACAATCTTGAGAACTCCAAGATAAATAATGTAGATGAAGACTCAGCAGAAAACACTGAAAATCAATTACATTGTTCTTTGACCTGAAAACAGTCACTCACCCAAACATTTGGGGCAGCACTGTCCTGGGGGGATGTGGCTAAGGTGCTGAGGACAGGAGAGAATGGGACAGACTTCTCGCACGCACTGTGTCCTGCCTCCCTGAAGAAAAGAGAGAGAAAGAAAAAGCACATTTAGAAAAGCAAGTGCATAGATATTATATAATCAAGACATCTGGAACAAACCTAGGGCCTTCCCTGCTATTAGGTCCCTGGGGTGACTGCTCAGATCCATGTAATTTCTCCCAAGGATCCTTTTATTTTCCCTGTAGGCCACACAAATTGTACCTGCAAAAAGCCTGCCCCTAAAGAGATGATTACAACATCACCTCTCCACACTTGTCACCACCTTTCTTTATCTTTTTCCTTCTCAAGACCAGCCAACTATCTCAGTTTTCCTGGGATTTGTGGCTTTCAGGACTAAAACCAGAGAAGTCTCAGGCAAACCAGGACAAGCGGGCTTCCTTTCTAACCCCAAAGCAAGCAAAGGAACCCTTTGTGTTTCCTGAGACTTTTCCTCCTCTTTCAGACCCCCATCTTTCTGTAGGTCCTGCAGACATCTTCCTCCAGGAAGGCTTCCCTTTCTGCCACAGTTTGAAGGTGTGCTGGGATGGCTCCATGAGGTTCAGATTAGAGGAAGCAGCCAATCTGCTGAAAATGGAGGCACTAAAAGCCTATGTTCAGCAGAACAATTTCACTGAATACACCAAGCTAACCAAATCTGTATCCTTAACTGAGTAGAAGGTATATGATGATTGATATTAGAAGGACTAGCAGAGCCTCAGTGGCCCATGGGAGAAGTTCTAGAACCTTCAATAATCTTCCCTGTTCCTCATTCTCCACGCTTTCTGTCCTCCAGCACCCATTGCCTCTGACACCCATTCCTTCCTTCTTGACCTCAGCATCCTTCCCCCGGTTCTGCCTGTCAGCCTCTCTCTCCTCTCTAGAATGAGAAGATGCGGTATGCCGAACTCCTCCTCCTCTATCCCTCAGCAGTGGTGCCTCTTCTTCCAGCCTCAGCAATTTGTAACTGAATCTTCAGAAAGTTGGGTGAGAAAAACAAAAAGTACTTTCTAGTCAATTTATGTCCAACAACTTTGCAAGGCTCATATGAAAACTATTCTGTGCAATATGAATTGCTATCAAATTTGTGAATAATTTAAGGTTTTACTTTTTAGAAAATCAGTAAATTTGGTAAATAGATCACTAGGCAAAAGAAATTTCAATGGATTGGCTTCTCTGGGATTTGAGCTAGAAAACCAACCAGTGGATGTTCAAGTACCTGTTGTCTCAAGCTGGTACTTTATATCTCAAGAGACCTCAGAAAATGAGGAAGTCACACCTCCAAGAGCCCTGGGCCTGGCAAGAGGTAGATTCCCTCACAGCATTTCCTCACACCTTCTCCACCACTTTCTGCATTAACACCGGACACCAGTCGACTGGATCATATCCATTCCCATCCCAGCAAACTACCGTCACCTGTTGTTTCTGCTTTCCTTCCTGTTCTTGCCATATTTATTATTATAGTTTATTTTTTGGTAGAGATGGATGAAAAGAGTAGGGCACATTATGTCTTTTTAAATATTTATTGTTTTTAAGCCACTTTACTGTTGGATTCTTCCCCAAACCAATAGAGAACATGTGAAAATACCACAAAAAGCTCTTCTGTTGTTTTTACATTATTTCCAGATCAGCAAGAATCACTCAAAATCTCCTAAGAATCCTTGGCTGTTCTCTGTGAGGTTCCTCACTCAACTCTCAACTCTGCGGAATCCTAAAGTCTGGCCTTTCACCAGACTTCAGAGGCACATAACGTGAGTCTAGGTCAGACTCTGAGGTCTTCCCCAGCTTATACATAAACCACAGAAGTCAAATCTAGAGGGAGGGCATATGCCGCCCTGAGCTATTCATTTCAAAGAAATTCATCTGCAAGCAACTTCCTAAAGTCCTGAAGCTTCAGGCCACATGAGGCTGCCTGTGTGTTGGCTTCCCTTAGGTGCACAGAGAACACATTCTTTTCATCGATAGTCTCTGTTCTTGTTGGATCAGCATCTATTTTTCAAGCATATTTTAAAATTCAAGTTTTTTTTAAAAGTATTGCATAATTGCATAGGACTTAGCTTGTCCAACACTTTGGAAAGCTGGCAAAAGATTATGTGTATTCCAGTCATTTTCCTTACCATAAGGTCAAGGAGCGAATTTTGCATACATAATACAACTGCAGTTTGTGCTTCCCAGGAGTCCGCTAAAGTAACTTGAACTCCAATCTGGGTTTGCTGGTTTAGCTGAGTTGTGTTTTGTTTGGGTTGCAGGATTGTGGCAGAGCCCAAGGCCTGAGGCTGCATTCCAATTAATGCCTCCAAAGAAAGTCCCAGGGCCTTTCGGCTCACAACCTGCTCTATGATTTCAATTCAGCAGGGACTCTGGTTAAACCATAAGCTGTGTCTATGCTGTAAACTAAGAAAGTTAAAATAGCAGAAGGAAACATTTCTCTTTCTAAAAATGCACTAATTCCTACTGTAACGACACTAACTCAGGCTCTATCGGATTATCACAATCCCTTTCTAACTAGCTTCCCTGCGTCGAGTCTTTTCCACTAATCCATCCTGGAAGGTTCAATATGTCCAGGACTCCTTCCCAACATCCAGCCATCATTTCATTATTTGATCAAATATTTGTTTAAGGCCTACCATATGCTTGGGATACAGCAGTGAATATAACATACAAAAATTACTCTCTTCATGGAGGAATTTATAGATTTATGGAGGGAACATCAAGAACTCCGCTAAAAATAGAAAAAGCCTGCTTCCCTGAGTCACCATATGGAAATACACCCACCAAACACCTGCAATGAATGGTTAGATGAGCAAGAAATATATTTTGTTGCATTGAAACACTCAGGTGCATTAGTTCTTTATTTCCACAGTTAGCCTGCTTTGTCAAGATACCCCGTAATTTTCTCTCCAATTTTCTTTCCTGCCAATTCTAACATAGAGAAGCTTCCAATGTATCTTATTTATTTGTTGTCCCCAAGTACATCTTATGCCCGCCATCTTCTTTATACATCCCTCTTTCCCTCTCTCCCCCCATCCCTGACTCTTCTCGAAATCCTGCCTCATTCAAGGTCTATCTTAAGCCTCTTCTCATCTGTGAGGCCCTCTAAATCCCTTCATTCCTCAGTAACCCCTTCCATCTTCCCATATCTCTTCTTTTCACATCTGTTCTCCTGTATTTTTGACACATACAGAAAAGTTTAACCCTCCAAGTTAGACTGTCGTGGGGGCAGGGACCAGTTCTTTGAGTCTAATATCCAAGAGCGTGATGGACTCAAGGAAACATCTCGGTAAAAATGTGCTGAAGGAAAGGAAGAGCCACCACACACAATGAGCGCTAGAATCCGGAGGAATTTTTCAGACTGCTCTAACTACAGGATGCTGAGGAGATGGCACAACTCAGGGCTGTCTGCATCTGCTTATCTTTGTATCTCAATGGGTTTTGCACATTTTAGGTACTAACTAAATGTTTGTTGGTGCTGACATTCCAAAAAGCAACACTCAACTTCAACCTACAAACCTAGTAAAATCCCTAGGATCCGGGTATTTTGTTAAATGTTTGAAAATTTCAAAATATTTAAAATACATGGAAACTAATGACTATATTCTCAACAAGGAAAGGAATGCTAGGAACTTCCATAGCACTGGTGAGTTATGATTTTCACTGTTAGCCTTTCCTTGGAAAGGTAAGCTTGCTCTTTAGAGATGTTCATTTGTCCTACTTGCATATCCAAGTGCTTCTCTGAAAGTAGCTGAAAGGAAGACATGAAACTTGTCCCAGGTCTATCTTCTGTCCCCTTGATGTTTTTATTTCAGCTGATTCAGTCAAGAATACAAATACTTTCTGTCAAAGTTTACCCTAGAGCAGCAGTTTTGTTGCATAATAAAAATCTATCTTTTTAACTATAGTGCTGAGCACAAGATGATAAAACCACAGTCATGTGCATGCAGGATGCTTCTCCCATCCCTGAGGACTACTGAGAATTGGGGCCTGGAAACCACCTGTAGCATGCAACATGGTGCTCATTCCTTGACCAGGATGCGGAGACTGGCTCCCTAACAGGAGGTGGGAAGCAGAGCAGTGTATTTGTAACCAGTCACAACCAATCAGCTACACTCAACCACATTCTGGAGCCATTGTTTTTCCACTGTTCAATTCTCTGAAGAGAATGGAGTTCTCCATTGATTCTAGATGAAGGTAGGAACAGGGGAAGAGAAAAACTGGAGGGGCTAGTGTAGGGGAGAAATACATCTTGAGTACAAAGAATTTATGTGTAACTCATAACTCTTACATCACAACAACCAGTGGTGCAAAGCTGATTTGTGAGCAGAGCAGCCACTCTGAATTACAAATTGAGTCAAAAAACTTCAGAAAAAACGCGTCTTTAGCCATGCCTCTCTTTGACTTGGAAACGCATTTTGGTAAAGTTCCAGAGCATGACAGTTACTTCCGGGGGTAAAGGTCTTGGCACTTGGCTTCCCCCATTGTTGACCAGTGCAGAACAGGAAATCAAAGCAGAGAAGGGGCAGCAGGTGGGCTGTCAGTCTGTGGAAGGAGAGTAGACAAAGGGAGAGAGGACATCCAAATTATGGTGGGTGGTGAGCCCACTGAGAGAGAGAGAATGAGAGAGTGAGGGAAAGGTACACACGGACACACATACACACACACACTACATTGGCACATGTGTACTACGTTGGCACATTTGTATATTCTAGCATGGTATAATAATTTGTGTGTGTGTTTGTGAGACTGACTTGCTAGATTAGGGCTTTTCAGCTTTGGCACTACTGACATTTGGGGTTAGGTAAGTCTTTGTTTTAAGGGGCCATCTTGCCCATTGTAAGATATGTAGCAGTATCCCTGGCCTCTATCCACTAGATGCCAGTATCACCCTTCATTCCCTGGTTAGAACAAATGGAAATGTCTCCAGATATTGCCAAATGTCCATGGGGAACAAAATCACTCTAGTGCAATGAGAACCATTGCACTAGACCAATGTTTTCTCAAGGCACTGTCCAGGAACTGCATTTTTAATGACTTTCCCAGATGAATTGAACTCTGCTGTGCAAGGCACTGCATTTTGAAAATGCCTCACCAACATGAGCTTCCAGCAAACAGGGATTAAGTCTTATTTACCATGTTAGTTCCTCTGGTAGCTGGCACATATCACAGCCTATAACATGTGCTCAAGTGATGTGTTCTGGATGATGGAGCACATATTTCAGGCGGAGGAGTTTTCTCTGGAGAAGAACCAGGCCCCATTTCACCTCTCTGGTGGCTGGAGGCCACTCTTATTCAGGCTTGGGAAAGATGAGGGTTGGGGGAGCAGAGGTGGGGATGGAGTTGTGATTTAGGTTGATAGGGTTGAATTATGCTTCACCAAGGCATCTGTACTGAGACCAACGCAGGCTTTATCATCACAATCTGTGAGGATTCTGGAACTTTCCACTCCCAAAATCTGAACATTATGCTATACATGAGTTTTTGTTTCCAAGTGATAAAATAGAAATCAGCTTTGATTCTACGCACAGAGAGTCAAGGACATGTCAGCAAAGCTTGACCAAGATACCTATTTTGTCCCATAAAAATCTTGAGCAAATAATGACCCTTAAGAAGTACCCACTGGGCTGACAAAAACAAAAACCTTTTTGTCCTTCACTCCTGTTCAGAGAACCATGACCTGATGTTCTGTCTTGAGAATCAAGTCTGAAACAAATTCCTTTTATTTTTCTCATCAATTACTGTTTCTAAGTCCAATTGTATCATTGTTCATATTATTGTTTTGGTTTCCTATTGCTGCTATAACAGATTACCACACAGACATAGTGGCTTAAAACAACACACATTTATTATCTTATAGTTCTGAAGGTCACCAGGCTAAAATCAGTTTCCCGGGCTAAAATCAAAGGATCAGCAGGGCTAGGTTCCTTCCGGAGGCTCTAGGGAAGAATCTGTTTCCTCGTCTTTTCCAGCTTCTAGAGGCTGCCTGCATCCCTTGGCTCATGCCCTCCTTTCTCCATTGCCAAAGCCATCACTGTAGCATCTTCAGATGTCTCTGACTCTGGCCCTCTGCTTCCATCATCACTTCTGTCTCCCTTTTAAGGACTCTCATAAGAGGGCCCATCCAGATAATGCAGGACAATCTCCCTGTCTCAAAATCCTTAACTTAATTACAGCTGCAAAGTCTCTTTTGCCATAGAAGGTAGGAGTCATAGGTTTTAGGGACTAGCACATGGACATTTGGGGGTCAGGGAGTACATTATTCTTTCTACCACAATTCTTCTTAAAGAAATGACATTTAATTTCACTGTGTAATCCCAAATGTAATATTCCAGGCTTCACGTCACTACAACTCACCAAAATAACCTGTTCTATTAGCCTTTCTTTCACTGAAAAAGCTAGTTTTTCCCATGTTTTTCAGAAAGGAAAAGATAGCCAAGAATCTCAGTTTAAATCCTGGTCATATGGTTGCTGAACTGAACAAGTTCATGTTTACTTCTTGTCTGTTCTTCTTCCTATGCGCGTCTCTAGTTATTCCATCAAACCTTTTAGAAGGTGGTATTCAAACCAGACAATCTGAGTTTCTCATCTTTTTCACTCTTTCCTTATTGTCATAGGCAAATCATTACTGCTGATGGACATCTTCAGGAGCAACTTTTTAGATGTTAATGAAGTAGGAAAACCATCCTGTTTGCCCACAGCCATCTTCAGATGCACAGGCAGGCCCTGCTGGTCAGCAGTAACCCCCTAAATTGAAGTTCCCACCAATCTGTGTGACTTGGCCAGTCATCCTCTGGCCTGTGCCGCTGAGCCTGTAGGGACTTCAATGTCCTCTGATGGCCAGAGAGATGACTCCCAAAGAGTTTGACTGTATTCATCATATTCAAATATACCTGCAGACGACTGTAGAAAGGGGGCTGTCCTGGGTCTGCATGGCACCACAGTGAGGCCTTAGTCAGCTGACAGAGCAGCTCGAGGCCAGCTTTCAGTCGCTGTATAAGTGAGCAGGCCCAGCCCAGCTATGGAGACAGTGTTGGACTTCAAGTGCACATAAAGGTAGAACCAAGGGTCAAAATTTTGTGAAAAATATATTAGATTCATAAATAAATAGATGATGTAAATGTGTTTACTACTGATTCACACACACCATTATAAAACGGGGTTTCCCTATTGTGTTTGCTCAAGGCTCATATTTAAAGGTAAAATTCATCTGTCTTCTTCTTTGAGTCCTTCTTCTTAGTTCTTTCTTGTCACTTACCTGAATGGCAGGTTTGGGGGTTTTTTCCCTATTTTTTTAATGTTTTTGCTTTGAAAAGGAAAATTCAGAAATTCTTCCTCTTCCCCAAACCCAGCTTTCCACACAGGTGGACACACAAATGGTTCATAAGACTGGGACACCATATGAGGCAAATTCTGACTGGTTCTGGTGTCCACAAATATTTTACTCCTTTCTTTGTCTATTTCAGCAGCAGGAAGATGAGACCACCCTACAGGACCACACTCAGATGAGATCTCTGAACAAATGCCTTGGGAACTAAGGGGTAAAGAAAGCCCTGAGAACCAGAATAGATTCGCCAGCCCTGGTTTGTTTGGGGTCTGAAAGCAGGTGCTGAGGGATGATGGCTGGAACATAAGTGATCTGCCCTGAGGAACATGATATCCTTCCCAAGCTCAGAGAGCAGAGAGGTAGGGACTTGCTGATAAGGATCCTGAGAAGCTGGCCCTGCCCTGCCAGCAAGCATGGGTGTTCCCTCTCTGAACAATCAATAAATAAACAAATAAATCCATCAGAGAACACCCTCCTAATATTTCAGATTCGAAGAGACCTCATAGACCACCCTGGTGGGACATTTCTCAACTGCCACCCAAGAAAAAGAGCAAAAGAAAAAAAACGAGACCTTTTCCTTTTCTTGCCATTTTTATCGAAATTCAACCTTTCATCATCATGCAAGAGTCAAAGCTGTTACAAGCCTACTGCTGACACATCAAACGCTTTATCTACAGTCTGGCCCACTTCCAGAGAGATGAAAAGAACAATCATTCAGAACTCACACCTCCTATGAGTTATGAGCCATTCCTGAAAGGAAGGAAATAACACCATTATGCAGGAGAAAGGGCATTTTTCATATTCCCCAGACTGTCTACACCACAGAAAAGCTGGATGTGCACTAAGGAGGAAGACACAAGAAGGACTTTGATCAGGGCAAGAGTCCCTGGAAATACCAACTTGCAAAGACAGAAACCCAAGCATCATTGAAGAAGTTTCTCTAGAACTTTTCGGTTGACTGTGAAGTTTTTGCTACCAAAAATAGTTTATGTATACTACATGCATTATATACTGTTTCATTTTGTTTTTGTAATGTTTCATTTGGATTTATCATTTGTTCATGGAGGGCAGAAGCCATGTTAATATTTCTTCTGTCTTCCACAAGCACATCTGTCTTCCTAGCTCCACAGTGAGACCATAGTAACATCAGAAGTGTTTGGTTTTCAGTTAAACACACACTTGTTGGGTTGTCAGTGAAAGCCGAAAATAACTCAAAAATGTTTGTGCTTCCGTGAGGTTTCCTGAGGTACAAACATATCTGTTGTTTTGAAATGAATTAGTCTTAATTAAGACACGTCTGGATCCCCTCATCGTATTGACAAAATTATACTTAGAAGTCTTTAAGATATTTCCTAAAAATAGTATGCCCAAACACACTACTGAAAAATAAGATTACAATTAAACTTCATTTCTAAATAGCAGTTGGCTAGTCACAGCATTTTGGCTTTCATTTGCCCATTAAATGCATATTTGAGTTTTTCTATGTGAGACACTGTGGCCTTCAAATGAAAAATCTCAAAATCTCCATTCAGTATACATTACTATTGGCAGTTCTTTATAAATCTGCAGATTTCAACTATGTGCAGAAATCAGGTGACAACTTTCTAAAATTCTAAAAAAATCTAAAATGTTGTGAGTAATATATCATGGAGTCCTATAAATACTCTGGCCTCCATCAAGGGACATTATCCAGGGAGACTAGAGGTTTCTGGCACTACTCATGCAGACTGGTGACGTCCCTGGGTATTGGTCTTGTCAACCAATTCTGTTTGTGTTCTGAAACAATCAGGCTGCAACTCAACCTTGGCAAGCTCTTGGGATGATTGTAATCTAGGCCAAATGTGATCAAAGGAAAGAAGTATACAGCCTGTTGGAAAGAATAGTCGTGGGGAGTTCTAGTTTGAGCCAAAGCTAGTGTTCAGACATGTCTAGGCAAGTCCAGTGAAAGAGAGAAGTTCACCTGCTTGGATTCTCATGAGAAAAATATCCATCCTAAGGGAGACAGAGATGCAGCACAACAGAATCAGCAGTTACTGAGCCTAGTTACAGAAGGAAGGTATTATTATGAATATAACTTTGCATCTGTTACTCAAGTCATCCCAAGTCCTGTGCCAACAATGCCCGTATTGGTCCTAGGGGAGAAAGATGCTGAAAGTAAAGCCTAAAAGAATTGTGTCACTAAAACCTCTGTGAAATATTCAAGTACAGGCTCCACTGATTTGGGATTCTTATAATTGAGTAAAACACACAAAAAAGAAAGTGATATTGGTCCTTCCCACTTCCCCGCCACACTGCTTTGTCATCAGAGGCCTCCAGGATATTAGTGTCAATGTGCAATCCAAGAGAGTGGAAGTAGTAGCCATGCCAGGCCGAGAACCAAAATCCCTGGAAAAATGGTGGCAGTGCCAGAGTAAACAACGGCAGACAGACATGGCAGAAGATGGAATCTTATCCAGCCCAGGAAAGTGTTATTTCCTCTACTGTGAACTCTGACTTGCTAGGAAGACTCACCATCAGGGTCCAGCATTGGGCAATATAAAATAACACCTATAGACAAAATATAGTTATATTCTCTAACAAATGGATTCATATATTAGCCAGGCAGAAAGAGAAAGTGCTTGGTCTCTTGTAGAAACAATGAATTAAATTAAATCAAGCATCTCCTAGAATAATATCAAGCCAGATTCATAACCGTTGTCTTGTAATCTTGGCCAGAACACTCTGCGGAGAGGCCAGAAGGCAGTAGGTACCTTAGTGAGGTAGCAGCTGGATGGAAAGCCTGCCTGGTCCTATATGAGGGTGAGTGGATGACAGCTCCGTAACTGTGACAACATGCTTAGCAAAGCCAGGGGTTTTTTTCAAGAAAGATGGCAAACCATAGGACTGGACAGTTTAAATCCTTAACCTCATTAAAAGGAACAGAAAAAAGTTCTACCTAAACAACACAATTAGTACCTTATTTCAGGAAATGATGCATAAAGGACAGCAATTCAGGACTTGTTTTTTTTAGGCCATAGCTAGAACAGAAGTTCAAGTGCTCGCCAGAGCTACCCTAAATGTTTCAATGGAAACCAAGGACAGTCTCCATGGTTCCTATGAAGCTAAGAGGAGAAGAGTGGAAGGCCACCTTTGATTGGAAATCAGAGGAAAGCCAATCCACTTAAATCAGCCCTCAGGACTTTAGTGGTGAGTGGACCAGAGATAAGCCACTCAGAACATACCCAAGGGCTCTCTTTAAAGACCAGCATTGAAGGGGAATATTTTGGGGGCAAATGTCCAGGACTCAGGGAGGCAGTGGTTCATAAAAATCCTCCATTTTATCATACTAGGCCAATTGGAGGATGACAGCAATGTCTTGAAAACAGGCAGATTAAGCAAAAGTTTAGCTACTGAAGGTAGAACATCCAGCCCTTTTTTGACCAAGAAATCCAGAAAATCACTTTTTAAATTGATGTGTGTTATTTATAAAAAGCCATATCAACCAGTACTACAGTTTGGTTGTCAAGTTCAGAGAAGTGATATATACAAGTAGCTCAAATTATATGATCAACTCATGACCAGAATATTACTAGTTCTGATTGGTTGAATTTATTTGTGATCTGAAGAATGTCTGGCATATTCACAAGTATGTAGCTTGTGGATATTGCCCTTGTAGTAAAGAATTTCTCTTAATTTTTAGATAAGACATAATTTTTTTTTTGTTCTAAGTAGCTATCTGGTAAGGTCTGTTGGGGGACTCTGTGGATGAGACTTCAAAACAAAATGCCTCCATCTATCCTCCAAAACTTGCTAAGGTGGAAAATACACTTACATTTCTGATTTACATTTTACCTAACATACATCACATGAACATTCCTGTGCAATGATTATTTTGTATTTTTGTTCTAGGAAGGGGTTTCCAAGGGTCGAGGACAAAGACTGTGACCTACTGAGCCTTTTAACCGGTCTGCCCTGGGATAATATTTAGGCTCAATTCTTGGTCCCTCTTTTGCAAACCCTCCCAGGCAGACTCTACTTTGAAATCGCAAGTGGTCCATTCTCTTGGATTAACTTTGCCTGGAAAATGGTTGCTCTCATTATAACAATAACAAAACACGCCTTGGTGGGGGGGCTTATGTGACCACAAAAGGATAAGGATTCAAAATCCATAGTTCTCAAAGGGTCTAGTGGGTTTACTTTAAAAAGCAGAAGAGTTCTTAAAACTTGGAAATGAAAAGAGCAGTACTAGCACCAAAACTGCTCAGAGCAAACATTTTAAGTGATTCTAGTCTCAAACATTCCCAACTCCAAAGGGTCCACAGGAATGAAGGGGGAGAGCCTCAGTTATACATGCTCCCAATGTTACAGCAAAAGCCCACAAATCATCAAAAAGAGGTCATTTCCTTCATCCGATAATTAGATGTGAGGTCTTTGCACTGATATATTCTCAAAACTCCAAATCTGATCTATCATTAGAATTGTAGAAATAACGATAACCACAAATGTGGAAATGATGCCAAACTCCAGATAAATGGGTGATGAATCAAAACTTTGAGGGAAAATAATGACTTTTTTTAATGTTTATGAAAACCTAGCCCATGAAGACATGAGCGGATCTGTGCCTTAAGCTCAGTACAACCCAGGAAAGTTTCCAGACCCAAAATCAAGAAGAAAAACTGGAAACCCACATCGTTCAAGGAAACAAACCACAGGGGTTAAGAATTCCTTCAGATCTCTGCTTCTATGCCTCACTACTGTACACCAAAGTTACTTCACTTCTCTAAGCGTCAATTTCTTCATCTGTAAATTAGGAAAAACAACAGCCCCCAAGCTCACAGAGTTCACATAAAGAATAAGAGGATGCAGGTAAAGCTTTCAGCTCAGTGCCTGGTGCATAGTAGGCGTTCATTAAACGCTAGCTCTCACAAATATTTGGGGTCAAATTAATTTTGAATCCCAGCCAGCTCCATAAATTAGTAAATGAGTGACCTTGGGCAATGAATTTAATCTGAGTCTTGGTTATTTTATTACTAAATAATGTCATTTTCCTCACAAAGCTGTTGTGAAAATTTTATGAGTGAATGTGCTGAAAGTGCCCAGCACAGTACTTGATCTATAAAAGTTACCAATAAAAATGAACCTTCGGCACCCTCACCCCCACCCTGCTCTCTTTAGGATTAGCCGTTCAAAGATATGTTTCACTGGCCAAGAGAACAGGACTGTGAAAGGTACAGGGCTGTGGTGACTTTTCCTCTGAGTTACTTGGAGAACATTTGTTTTCCTTGGCACCGGTAACACATGGAGTAGTCTTTGTGGTGTACAGTAGTGTATACATTGCCCATGTATTTGCATAAAGTTTCAAAGCACTTTCTTGATATATGCTGTATGACAGCTGCTGTCACAATATATTTATAGAAGTTCTACACAGATTTAATAAAATAAACTTGCAAATGTTTGTTTTCCTAAGGAGGGGTGTGTTTGGGGGTTGGTGGGGATAATCATTTCATCTCACTATAGAAAGTAACACATGCTGGCACACTCCCTCGCTCCATTGCCACAAATAGGCTGGTGTTTCCTGCAAATACACGAGGCAACCTCACAGATACAGTAGGTCACTGTATAACCATTTTTTTAAAATATGAAAAACAGCATTCATGGGTGCCATAACCACAATCCAACTGAGCTCTAGAGGGAAGGATAAAATAGAAGGCTATGGCTTATAGCACAGAGAATCCCTCAGGCTAATTATGATAGCCCCAGCTGGCTGTCCATCTTTCTATATACAGGAGTTAGCCAGACTGAATGATGATAAGCTCTTACTAACATATGCCAAGGTATACCTCAGTCTTCTTTCAGAGGCACTAAAAGAATTATCTGGATTGACCAAATCTTTCCATCAAAAACATCAAGGCAATTTACACTCAATAATCTCCTACTGCATCTCCTAAGCTAGTACTTTGTGGAATCCTGTTTCATAAGAAGTTAATAGGGGTTCCATGACACAAGACTCCTACAAAGAAATGAGTGAGGTTGTGTTAAATGTTTCTTTCATTGCAGGACTTTTCTTATCCTTTAATGTATATGGATATTCAGTGGGGACAATATAAGATATAGTGTTCCTCAAACTTATTTCACCATAGAACCCTTTTGTCATGGCACATAAACATACTTTGGTACGATATTATGAAGAACATAATTTGGAAAACGCTAGTCAACTTCAATTTACTACTGTAGGTGTATCTTAAGTATCTACAGCCATAGAGTCCTTCCTCCTCGGAGCAAATTTCTTGGCAACAATTTCTGGTTAAGCAAGTCCCAATACTGGGCAATCAATATTCCTTAATTGAGCAACCAATTCTATTCCCCAAAGCCTTCTCCCCTCCCACAAAATACTATATTAAATAATACACTCTTCAAATTCAATTTAAGAATCTATTTTTATAGATTCCAAGAACCACCCTTTCACTGGTTTTTGTGTTTGTTTGAAGGATACTGTCACTACAAGCTATCTAGGGATTCCTATTCATTTTGTTTTTGTTTTTTTCAGAACTTTTACACATTTTACCATAGAACAAAAAATTCTAGGCTTCTACATAAACTTTTTCCAGTTCTATAAAACAGGTCCCTCTACCAACGTCTGGCATTTGTGGAATATTTATAAATACCATAGTATGAAAACTCTACCTCCCACATCCTCTGAAAACATAGCTGGCTACAAATTCCCCAGGCAGACTATGTGGGATATGCGGTTTCCAGGCCTTTAAAACGGCTACTTGTAGACATGCTGAGGAATATTTCAGCCAAGTCCTTCTCTTGTCTTTTTTTCACCTAGCAAACTTGCCCCTCAATCCTTGTCTCCGGGTGGCCTTAAAAAAGTGACACATGGTAAACAAATAGAACCCTTATAGAATCCTCAGTAGGTGGTAATGGCAGAAACAAAGATCCAAGGAAAAGGCTTGTTTACCCCTGTAGGTCCCTTTGGGTGGTACTTCATGGAACCACAAGTGAGGCTGTGACTGGGCAGCGCTGGGCTAGGTTAGGTCAAGGAGCTGCAGAAACAGAGTAAAACGAGGCAGGAGCTTTGGGGATCAGGCAAGGATACCGGGCTGGGAGCAGCCAGAAGGATCAGTACCCTTCCAGCTCCTCTCCTCCACTTGTGCCTGGTGTTTTAAAGAGGCACGGGCTAAAATAGCATGAATTTCACACCCATCTCAAGCCCCTCATGTCTCTGATATTGAAATTAAAATAATAATATCAATGAAACGACATTTTTTTAAATGTGAGAGATTTGAATCAGCTTCCCCATTAGTCTTATTTTGATTTTTACTTATGACCTTCAAATTTGACTCAGCATATACACAAAATTTTATATCTACAGTCAAGGACTGTGTCTTTTGTTCACCACTGTGTCCCCGGTGCCCAGCACAATGTCTTTTCCCAATAAATAATTAAAACCGTTGTTGATAGACTACAATACCATTGGGTATCTGCCTTTTCCACTTGAAATCCTAGCAAGCAGTTTTCATGAGTTTCCCAAACTAATATTTTATTGCCCATTTAATATTCCATTATGCTGATGATATCCTTGACAATGAACTCATACATACTCCTCCAAATTCCATTTCTGTCTTTAGATAAGAGAGGTCCCACACAGAATCATTCAGGCTAATCACCATATGCCCAGGTAGCTGTCCATCTTGCCATATGAAGGAGTTAGCCAGATGTGACAGACAGGGACAATTTATCCTTAACTGTACACAAGCTCTTCTCTTCCCCTTCAGGTGGGTGGAGCCCAGGGTTGGTGCCTCTTCCCAGGTGGGCAATGTGCATACCTGGAAGCCTCTAGATTGGAGGGTAGCAAAGATATCTTATGAGCATGTCTGGACAGACACACAGGAACCAAAGGACAATGGCAATGCTTAGAAAACTGGAAAAAGAGCGAAAAATTATTTGCTTTATATTTAAACTAGATCCGGATCCCCAATCTGTGCCATATGTGGAAAACTCAGCTTAAACCGGTGGTTTTCAAACATGCGACCTCGGGATGCCTTTACACTCTTAAAAATTATTGAACCTCCCAAAGAGTTCTTGTTTACGTGGATTATATCTATCTATCAACATTTACTGTATTAGAAATTAAAACTGAGAAATTTTTAAAACTTGTTCATTTTAAAATAAAAATCCTTTATGTTGACATAAATAAAATGTTTTCATGGAAAACAACTATACTTTCCAAAACAAATTAAAAAATTAGTGAGAAAAGTAACACTGTTCTGCCTTTTTGTAACTCTATTTAATTTCTGGCTAACAGAAGACATTGGGTTTTCGTATTTGCTTCTTTCAATTTATTGCAATATTTTTTTTGGTTGTAGTATATAAAGAAAATCCAGCCTTACACAGCTATGTAGCTGGAAAATAGGGGAGGATTTTAATAGCAATTTCAGATAACTGTGGATGCTCTTTTTTGATACTATACCATAATTCAACAATCTTAAAGATTGGTTGTAATGTGGAATTCTAAACTATATCTTGCACACCAAATGGAAATTCTTCCCACGAATAATTTTTTTAACATTATGCATTGGTCCTTTGGAAAATATTGATTTCTGTAGATCTTCCAAATGTTAATTTATTTCATTATCAAATATCAAAAATAAATCACACTTATTAATATCTTCTCTTACCTCTTCAGAAAAGTCTTTAACTATTAGAAAGCTATTAAGTTCACAGTGGCAAGTAAAAGTTTTCCAAAATTCTAATCTTCACATGAAAGCTCAAATTTTATCACTGGCAACAAAGATTGCCATTTGTTTTCCTTAAAGCGACACTTTTTTTTTTTTGAGAAAATGTCTGCCAAATGCCCAAGCCTGAAATAATTTGTCTGTCAGTCATTCTTTCAAGTAAAAGTGAAATTGTACGAAAAAAGTGGTTGGTTCAGCTCACAACTCAAATAAACACATAAGTGTTTTCCTTTAGATATCCACTGTATTCCAATACTCAGCAGATTTTTTTGCATACCTCCAGGTTAAAATGATGTGTATTGAAGGGTAAGATTTTAATAAAAAACCAATAGTTTTTAGTTTCATCAGAGACATTTTTAGTAAAAATGGCTTGTTTTAACTGAGAGTACACGGTGGTGACAAGACAATGACCACTTTGGTGCCTCGATCTGTGCTAAGGCTCTAGCACTTTGACTCACCATCAGTGCAAATGTGAACATAGACAAAGAGGCAAATAATGTCTTAGTATTATGGTAAAAAACAGCTTTGAACTTGCGAACCCTCTGAAACAGTCTTGGGGATCCCAGGGGTCCACGGACAACACTTTGAGAACTGCGTACTCAAATGCTTTGACTTTTACATTCTTGAGGTATACCTCCATGAAGTAATTCTTACAACCATGATAAACAAAGGAAAGTGTAGCAGCACATCTGGGTCATAGAAATGAACTCCACGGCTCCAGGGAAACACTGTGCGTCATCACTTCAATCGGCCAGTTCACTTAGTGGACTATAATGCCATATGGACTATGGGGCGAAAAAGGGATAATCAACACCACCCACAGAGCAGCCAGATATGGGCAATCAAAGCCTGAAAACACTAGCTTTGTTCCAGTAAAACTGTCAAGAATCCATATTAGTCATTTACACTCATATTTTCAGGTATTCAGTAGAAAAAAGAAAAGCCCTTTGTGTGGGTAAAAAATGAACTACAACTCTAGGAGGCAAGACTGAGAAAGAGCAGATGCTTATGTCTCTAGTGTTTATACTTTTTCTCTAAAAACACATCTGTCATCAACTTTAACTTAGAAGAGCAACAAAGCGCTTTTATAAATAAACACAGTGGCCATTTTCATTTTAGTGACTCTGAATTCTTGGTAATCAATCTGATGGCCGTGAAACGCCAGCTAAGCCTTCCTTCTTCAATATGCTTTAGGCAGTGTACTCACAAGATGGTCATTGTCTTGAGTAAACCAGGACCTACAAGAATCAGACCTGATTCTTGGCTGAAGCTAACAACATGGCATTTTTAGCTGCTTGCTTAGAATTTTCATCTAAGAAAGCTGAATGAGAAGTTTCCATATTCCCCTCATTTCAAAATCCAAAAGATCCTTGCATTAAGTTTGACCTACAAAGAAGAAATAATCCCATGGAGAACCTGTGAGTCATAAAAATGATAGTGATTGAATGTCTGATTGTCTAATAAAGTCATCCTTTGACTCCTCCTGGTCCTGTTACCCAAACACTGGTCCAAATCTATCTACCTAGAGCCACAGCCTCATCCCAGTTCCCAGAGGTCAGGGCAAACGAAACGAGGGGGCAACCCATCTCAAGCCCTCTCCCTTCCCAACTGCCCAGAGGTACTTGATACTGAATCACCTTCCTAACTAGGTTGGGCCAGGAGGTAATATTCCAATGCTGAACCCAAAGGAGGGGATCTGGAATTGTTTCTGAAACTCCAAGAGTTCTTGAGCCTTTAGCCTGACACCTCCTGGTCATGAGCATCCCCGGCTGTCCCAAACTCCTAGGAGCTGGACAAGTTAACTGATAAACCTTGTTTCAGCTTCCAAACAAATGTGATAGCCAAATAGGTAGGTCAGAAATATGCTGGCAGCTGTATCTCCAGAGCTGTTTCTTTTAGTCACTAGCAGCACACGAACACACTCTAGGTTCCCCTGTCTGTACCCCAAACCTGGTTCAAAGATAAACATCCATAGGACCTGAAATGAGTACTAGTCTCTCCAGCTGCACTCACTCAAATTGAGCCATGCTTTCAGGCTGCGCTTCTGCCTCATCCCTTTCTTAATCACTGAATACTTATTCTGCCTAGCACCACTACACCTAGAACCACTTCTCTCTCTGCCCTTAAACTCCAGGCTAAAGCGTAAAAGCCTCCTTCTTGCAGGTAGAACTTCCTAAAAAGGATCTGACACTTGCCTCCCTGGAATGTGTGAGGACCCTGCACTCCTGACTCCCGGAAGTAGACACTGCCCTCCTGGGATCCCTCTACCACGTCTCAGGCCCCAGGCACTAACCAGTTGCCCAAACCTGGACGGTGGAGGTCCTACTGCCCTGGGTCTGCTCCTTGGCCTGGTGGAAACTCAACTTTTTGAGCCTACCCTCTGCTTCCTCCCCCTCGCTGTCACATCTGGGAGCTGTGCCTCCTAGACAAATACAAACACATATTTAGAAATTAAAGAAGGCAATTCAGAACAGCATTTTAAACATTATAACTCCCTTGATTAGAAGATCAAGTCCTGTTATGTTTAGGGGTAGCAAACCATTTTCAAACTTATTTATAAACAGCAATCACATAATTATATACAAACAATTTGCATGGAGTCTACAGATTCATTTTGTCTATTCATTAAAACAGAACCCCTGAGTCATTGCTTACAAATTACTGTGCCTTTATATCCTCCACAATTCTTGAAATCCTGCATTACCTGACACCTAGAGAGGAGAACCAAGAGTCAAACCCCAGGCTGGAGTTTTTCCAAATAACTTCTTTGAATACCTGCATCAGAATTACCCAAGTCATTTGCTAAAAATGCACATTGCATAAAAATGAGGCCACCATGTACTTACTGTCTCAGAATCTGAGTGTAGAGCCTGGGATTTTAACGAATATTTCACACTCAGGATTTTTAGCATTAGTCGTATCAGTAAGTCACATGTGGGGATAATAGTTCATTAAAGAGAGGAACATGCAAAAGAGCTAAAATAATCCTCATCAACCACTAAAGAAAGTCTATAGGCAATACTTAAAACTGATGAATCAGGAATGAGCATTACATTCACATTCTTGAATAATGTGGAGAAAGACATTGGAAGAAACAGCTGAAAGCATTGGAATTGGTCACTAATGGGGAAAAGGATGCAGAGTGGGAGTGGGGGAGGGGGGACTATTGATTTTGTTATTAACCTTTAATACTATTTGATTGTTTTCCATGCCCACATATTAATTTAATTGAAAATGAACATGCATTAAAAATAATGAAAATAAAATACTCTATTATTCAGAATTTTAATTTACTCAGATTAGTGTTTCCACCCTGTTTCTATTAATCTGTGGTGGTAAAATGGCACTTCTTGAAAAAAAAAAAACATAGGAATCAAGGATGACTGTTTTTTCAATTTTGGTTTACTTTGACAGAAGACAAAATATGCCAACATATAATTTTAACCCTTAGCTTGGCTGTCTACTGTATTAAACGAATAAAAAATTTCATACAACCTTCCCTCCCAATAAAATTCCTAAATTTCTAAATAAAACCACTAAATTCCTACAAGTTATCAAAAATGGATTCTATTCATAATAACTTGGACTAGTTCAAATTTTCTGTGACAGCCACATAATTCCCACTAAAATGTCACAGCAAACAGCATAATTCGATATTCTCTAGGAAAGCCCTGTAGTTTTTCTTTGCCCAATCTTTGTGTCAAATTTGTATAAATAGGGGTTGGAGTTCATACGTTCAGGGCCTCAGGAGACTTGAGATTATTTAGAAGTTTGGCAAGGGATGTTGGAAGTTGGGAGGAATGTGCTCAGGACAGCGAAGACAGAAATGTGGAGAGGGTCAAAGAGGAGGAGAAACGTGGAGAAGGACAGCTAACTACAAGGAGAAGCAAATTCTCAGACTAACATCCCTCCCAGCAAACAAATACAGAAAGGTCCACAACCCAACGACATCAGATTTGTTTCCTACACTGAGTAGGCTAAATTTTTTCACCTAGGTCCATCATCCTTCATCAGTGCCAATCAAGGATTACAATCAGAAAACGTTTTAACTGAGGAGTCTGGGTTCCCAAAGATGTATGATGACTAGCCACAGGTGACAAAGTGTGACAGCTATGGAGATTGGTAGAAACAGGATAAACAACTTCTCTATCACTAAGCCATTATTTTTACTGGGTCCCTTGAGAAACTCTAAAGGCCAACAACATGAGGGGGATTAACCGGACCCTTTCAAAGCAAAGCCACTTTCTTGAGAAGATCTTTCTTGTGTAAAGCACTAGCCTGTTTCTTCAGGTTATACCTTTCCTCTGTGGCCCTCTCAAACCCTCCTAATTCATTCTGCTGCTAGGTTCAAAGAGTGTTCCAGGTTGGCTCACAGCCCCTCAGACCACATATCAACCTCTGTGACAAGAGATACATTACTGTTCACTTTTGACTTCAAAAGGGAAGCCCAGAAGGGTGATCAGTCACATTATCACCACAGACAGCATGAGACAACTACTGTATCTGAGACGAACTCCAAACCACTGCAGGGAAAAGGCAACGGATGTTTGAGCATTTTGCCAATGTGATAGATCCTTTTCAGCCTATTCTCTTGCTTTTTTTTTTCCTTAATTTTGGCAATTATTAAAGAGATGGCTCCACCCAGTCATGATTTTAGGTAAGGCCAAATCTAAATTATCCTTGCAGGCTAGTTCTTTTTCCAGGTTGAGCAGTAAAACTCAAAAAGTTGGCTATAACAAGGGTCCATTACATGTCCTGCAGAGCTTTACAAAAGATTTGAAGTAAATAATGAGTTGGAATAAAAAATAAGAGTTGGAGTTTCCTGACTAAGAGAACTTTCATGAAGCAGTTCAGATTCTTCCTCAAATGTCTTGAAGTCTCAAATGTTTTGACATCTTCATTGCCTATGGAATTCAAGAGTTCATCTCCCCTAAGAGGCCATGGAAATGGAGAAAGAGGTGGCCTGAGTAGCTCTCTCCACTGTGAATTCCCCGAACCCAGCACAGGACTAGGGAATGCAAAGCATGGGAAATGCTCCCTAGAAGGAGCCCCTCGCAGAGCATGCGCAGCAAAACAAGACAAGAATAGTGAGTCTTACTGAGTGGGAAATTTTTCAGCTACAAGGCTCTAATATTTTCAAAATTAAAGCAGTTTGCTGAGTCCTGTAATTTGGAAAGAATACCTAAAAGGCCCATCATTTGATGACAGGGCTCTGGGAGTTTCTACATAAGTTGGACAGCTTTCATTAGTGCCAAGACGACTCTAGAAGCCGTGATTGATAACCACCATGGAGTAGAACAATCATTAAATTATTTGAACTCATCATACTCCCTGTTGCTCACTAGTATCCCATCCCTGCCACCATATTTCAAGAGCAGCAACATTCCACGAGAAAGTAAGTGCCCTGACGGCAGGGACTCATCTCTCTATTCACTGCTATGTCTCAAACTTCTGCACAGTGTCTGGCACTCAAGAAATATTCAGTGGATGAAGGAATGAGTGAATGCCCCAAACACAAAGGATGAGTATAGCTTAGACAACTTGGCATTTTCTTAGGATGATCATGTCTGCAAGACTGAAGTATTAACAAGGGACCTGATAAACATCTTTTACGTTTCTACTGCATCAATGCAAGCCAGGGGGGAAGGAATGCTAGTCTGGTGCCTGTAGTAAAGCATTAGAAAATGAATGCAGGAGTCATAATTCTCCTACAAACTCTTTGAAGATTTGCCTTGCAGCCAGACTTTGGTTCCAGTTCTAGCTGTCATTTAATTGTTATGTGAGCATAGGTATAAATGTCTCATCTGAAAATGACAATAGCTGCTACTTCCAAGGGTCACTGTGAAAACTCAACAAAATATCTCACCTAAACCTTCATTTACCATCCCTGGCATATACAAGGCCCAATAATTGCTACTTCTCCTTAGGGTCACGATCGTATAAAAATTATTCATTTTTGTTAGGTTTGAATTCATTCAGTCAGATTAAAATCTTTTAACTGAGGGAATATCTAGAATTTAAAAAAAAAAACATGCTGTTACAAACTTGCACGGGCAATTAGTCTCACTTCATTAGATAAAAGAAACCTTCAATACAATTGATCATTCAGCGTTGCCAAAGAATTCAAAGATAAATATCAGTGGTTGGATCTCATGTCAAAGAACTAGTCATTCTAAAATATTTTTCCAAAAGTTTCAAAAAAATTAAGTCCTCTTCCCATATTTCCATTATCTTTGTCCAAATAAACAGCCATGTCTTCCACAAGCGTGTGATTCTATTGCATCAAGCTTTGTGAGGCATCTACCTCTACATCAAACATGAGTATTCATAAAGCGATTGACAAGCTGGAATGGAAAAGGCTGGTTAAACCAACCTCTGATTTATCTTAAGCCTCTCTCTTTACACACACACACACACACACACCTATGATATATGCAAGCATGTGCATATATGTGTATGTATGTATATACGTATTTTTTTCCTTTTTTAAGAAATGTGTTCTTCAGAGAGGAGAGATAATTCAATTTTCCTGTTCTGGAAAAGGCATTTATAAAAGGTAAAATCCTACTGAAAGATCCACACTGCCTGCAAAGTGCACTGACAGTTGCTTTTCTCTCCCTATTTTTCCATTGCTGACTGGCACTCTTGTCTGCTGGGACTCAGCAGACACTTCCCTAAGGGAATAATTCTGAGTAATTGAGTCCAGTCATCCTGCCCCTCAAGTTCTCTCCAAAGACTTCTCATTTCACCCCCATGGTTTACTTTCTACGAGGATGGCCCACAGACCCCATGTATCAGAGTAACCAGGGAGTTTGGGTAAAATGCAGACTCCCACAGAGTGCCAGGACCTTCAGAATCAAAATCTCCAGGGTGTGACTCAGGAACCTTGATTTTAACAAGCACCCCAGGTGTTTCCTAAACAGACTACAATCTGCACATGCTTCCAAAGGTGATTGTCATCTACTCCCATAGCCTCAACCATGAGACAAGTTGGAGACTCCCTCCCAAATCTGTAACTCCAGGCAAGACCCTGCTTCTGTGCCCTAAAGCTAACAGTTGACTGACTTCTATACCTAGACGTCCAGTAGACAAGAGAAACTGAACACACGTGCCATCATCCCACCCCCAAATCCAATGTCTACCCTCCAGGGGAAAGTCTGAACGGGTTTTTTTCACCGCTTGAATCTTTCAGTGGCTCCTCTCTGCTCTCAGGATACAAGTCCGTCCATAAAGAATTCTCCATCCACTTCTCTCCACTCCTTGCTTCCACTGTCACTCCACTCACCCTAAACCACTTCTAGAATGTTTCATGTTTTCTCTGGTTCCTGAGCGTTTACACATGCTGTTCGTTCTGCTTCCTTTCCAAATTCTTCCCTCTGGCACATCCACATTCATTTTCCAGATTTCAGCCTGGCTATTACTTCTTCTGGAAAAGCTTAAAGAACAGCTTCTCCCTCTCTCCTGCTACTAAGGTCAGTTCCCCTCTTGTGTAGTCTCATTAACACCTTCTACTAGTGTCTGAGCACAAATTACACACATGCAAAGCTTCTCGGTATGTCATACCAAATTACAGTCCTTATTATGCTGTTTGTAGTTGCTAGTTTATTTACTTCCATTCTTTGCTACAGCTCCATGAAGCAGGAACCACTTCTGATCCACCCCCAGTGTGCAGCACAAGGTCCAGCACACAGTAGAGCTCCACACGTATTTGTGAAATGAATCAGAGAACAAATGAGTGATCCTTGCTGCTTAAACTCCCTTGAACATTAGAAAGATGCTTTTGTACCTGTGACATCACTCCAAGGAGGAGACTAAACTCAGCAACATCAGGCAGCTTTCCGTGAAGGCTATGTGAGCTCCTTCTCCAAGGACTTCATTGAGGTTAAGAGTACAAATGACGCAGATCAGAGAGGGGGAGAAAAGTTTTTAATGTGTCTTGGCTCCCAGAAGTCAAATGTGAGCAGGGGATTCTAAGACAAGAGTCAACCTTGGGTAGTAGAGCCTTTGATCTTGATCACCTGACCAGAGAATGGCTCCTGGTCTGCTAACATGTACAGTTTCATCCTAATCCCAGCTGTCCATACCACGTGATTTATGAAGGAATCAAAACCCAAATCTCTGCTGTATACAAGCTGTTTGGAAGTTGAAGGGGGAGGGTAATGTTCTTTTTCAGGTTCTCCAAAGATGAATTGTAGACACAGTGATATAATCCTGCAGGCAATTCATTTCCCAAACAAGACACCCATTCCCCGAGGATCACCATCTTCCGGGGAGTGACTCAATCAGTTGTCACACAGATCCTCCACCTGTGGGGCTATTGCTCCTCAGTCCCCTGGAAACCTGCAGTTTTCTCTTCCCATCCTGAGCACTGATGAGGATTTTACAAGTAAATCAGGCACTGGGGTCTTTCCTGCTGCAAACTCATATTTTCACCCATCAGACGCCTTTGTGAGTCAAGGCAAGCAGCACATTTCAATTCCAAGGTGAGGCAGGGACCATGAAGCATAAAATCACGTTTTTTTCTTTTTTCTTTCCTTTTATTTTCCCAATTTTGTTTTGTGATTTTTATCTCCTGGGAATTTGTCTTTCATCTTCCAGATTTACAGGGAAAAGTGAGACAACTTCCAAGGGAAAATTCCACTGCAACATGGTTTTTCTCCAGCATGAAACATCTCAGGAAGTATCTGTGATAAAGTCAAGGCAGACCTGCATCAAAAGGACCAGAAACTTGAAGCATTAAACAAGTGCGAACCACATTTAGGATTGGAAATGAAACATGGAGCTCGACTTGGTGTCCAGTTTCATCTCTAAACTTTTGTGAGGTGTGCAGAATTTTGCCAGGTCCTTTCCAAGGTGATGGTAAGATTCGTATACAGGTTTTCTAAATGAGGATCTGAAGGTTATAAAACTGAGTCCACTCTCAATCCTAGATCTCTGTTTGCTCATGCTAACTTTAAAAGACTAGAACCATCTAAAACTTCTCGATATGTGCTGAAGGTGAGATTTCCCTTAATATGTTGGGGCCGTGGGGATGGAGAGTGGTGGAAGGGGCAGATTTCCATTTGGCTGCTAAGAGAGGAAATGTTCCCTTATGGTCCCACGTCTCTTCTTTGAAGTCAACTTATTTTTCTACAGCCCATAGTTAGAGCCTTCAAATGAATATATTCTCTGTTTTTTCCTAGCAAGGAAGGTTGAATGGCAAACTGGTTGTGGTTGTGGGTGACTTCAAGCTCAGTAAATGCAGATCAGGCCACAGACAGTGGTTTTGGATACCAGCACTGACAAGATAAGTAGTGGACTTTAAGCCAAATTGAAGTAAATGTACCCTTGCCCAACACTCATTCATAAAACTCAGCCACTTGTTTTTGCCAACAAGTTTAAGATCTTTGGCAGAGGCACCCAGCAGAAGAACCTGGATCTCCTAGGAGAGAGCAACACAGGTGGCAGTGAGGTTAAAATTTTAGAAATAATTTTTTAAAAGTTAGACAGGCAAGCTTCTACGCCAATCAACAGGTGGCTAGCCCTTCTTTTCAGTGGTCTCAAAGCTGGGATCAGCAGCCTCAGCATCACCTGGGAACTCACTGAAATGCAAATTCTCAGGCCCCAGAAATACCGAATCTGAGTCGCTGTGGGTAAGACCCAGTAATTTGTTTAATATCAAGTTTAATATCAAGTGGACTTCTGATTTAAAATTAAGTTGATTTCTGCTGCTTGTAAGAAAATGACATTGACTAACATCAACATTTTACCTGAAAATTCTGAATTTACAATAAATATATATGATTAACTGCCTGTTGCTCGCTCCCCCCTCAAAAAAAGGCTTTTCCCAAGAGCTGGAAGAATGCATTTGGCAGGAGAGATGGAAGATGAACAAAGGTGTCTTATATGAAGGGGAAGTTACTTGTATAAAACTGGAAAATTGGGAACCACAGAGGGACAATACATTATGAAGAATTTAACATCCACTATAGATGAGGTGATAAAAAGACAACCCAATCACTTTAAATAAATTCAAGTCTTAGTTCAGACTCAGTTAATTCCACCCTAGGAACCAAAAGAAATTGCAGATATGATCGTAAAATGCAGCCAGTAATCTAAGAAATCACGGGGAGCAGAAAAAGTGCCAGAGATGGGACAAGGGAAAATACTGCCCTAATTTTGAAAGAGAAGGGAAAGTTGAATTTTGGAAATTTCAGACCAATGAGTTTAGCAATTTGCTTTAGAAATTTTTCACACATTGCATTAAACAGGTAAGTTTGAACATTCAAGAAAGAAAGTAAAGTAACTATGGGCACTTGCAATGATTATTTAAGAGCAATCATAGCGAAAAACCCTCTCAGGTCTGTTTTATATACTAACTGCAGATCAAAGGATATTCGAGCCAGGCTGTCTTTTTATTTCAGTAAAGTAATTGGCAAACATCCCATTATTTCCCTGGGGAGGGGATAAAAAAATGCGGATGAATGATAAATGCCACCCAAAACAAAATTTTTCTTCAGTGCGATAAATATGATCAGGGATAGATTATGGTCCTGATTGAGTTTTCTTTAAATGCCTTAAAACTTTACAGCGTTCTCTTTCTTTTTTCTTTTTGGCTAGCTTTCTAACATCATATCTGAATGAAACACCAAAGTTATTATTCCAAAAATGCTATCTTACCTGCTCATAAAATCATGCGTTACTTCCCAGGAGCACTGTGCCCAAGGTGGGGCACACCCCCAGATCTCTCTGCTGGTGCCCCACTCCTTAGAACAGGGTCTAGGAGCTTAGATTCAGAAAAATGCCCCATTGTCCAGCCTCACGGTTTAGAGTGCTCCATCTTCAACAGAAGCCCTTTCTGGTCAAAATTAGCAGACAGTAGAGTAAAACCTATATTACTCTAATTGATCAAATTTTTCATATGCTCAACTGTAATGTGAACATGCATTTCCCATTTTAGGATCAACTGAACTTTTGTATGGTTCTGTTCTTTGCATCTCACTGATGGAAAGTTGGAAGCTCCGTGACAGCAGCAACTGCGAGGTGCTTGTCCCCACAGGCACCTACAGGCTATTAGGTACAGGGAGCATTCCCTGCTCACTGCAGATTCCCTGTAAGTAAAATTCTCATAGGCATGCATTGACTTCATTGGTAACAACATTAGTCCCAACAGGTATCACTTTTATACCTCTTACCTGTACTAGGCACTCTTCTAAGCACCTTTAACAAATCGTTTAATCTTTGCCCAACACTGCTAAGTTATTATTATTGTCCTGTTTGACAGATGAGGAAATGAAGGCACATAGCAGGTAAGTAATGTGTCCAAGGTCACACAGCTAATTGGTGGTGGAATTTGAATTCAAATTCAGGTATTCTGACTCCAGATCCAGTTTTCTGAACCTCTATGCTATATTCAACTCATCGTTACGTCTGTATATTTGTCCCTTAACCTGAAAGAATTTCAGTACACATTTAAATAAACCTTCAGAGGACACCCAGTCATGACACACAGAGTGTGAAATGAGAGGCTCTTTACTATGAAATCACAGGGTATTCAATATTCTGCTTCCCCCACAGGAGAGAGGACATTACAGAGGATAGAAACATTACTTCTTAATGTGCATATTACTGGTAAGAAAGCAAAGCAAATTTGTAAGCATCCTTTTAAAAAGAAGGCAATATTGAAAACAAGCCAGTAAGCTAAAATTAATATTGACAATTAATCATTTGATAACTATTCTTGCTAATGTAAGATGTGTAAAATACACAGATACTCTCCCTATTGTGCTGACTTGACTGTTTTATGCAGTGAGCACATAAACTATTTGTAAAGGCTTTGGAGGCTCACTTACAACCTTAATTCCTCAATATCATTCTCTCACAAGACCTTAAGTTGCCCAACCAAGAATTCTTATACTCGGTGCTTTCAGGGCCTGAGTCTCCACAGATGGGAGGAAATTCCATACTCCACGGTACTGGCCTGGCACAGTACTGTACAGTACGGCAAGGAGACTCCACAGACCAACAGAAGATGAATGGGCTGCTTTGACTGGCCCACATTCATCACATCACAATGATGCCTTCAAGGGCCACTGAAACGGAACACAGGGCTGTCTCACACTCATTCTCAGAGCACAGCATGCCTTGTGTCAAGGATATCACTCCGTGCTTGCCCCCTAAGCATTAATGCCATTTTGAGTATTCCAGGGAACTTCCCATCTGCTGTCTCTTCTCTGGAAACAGTGAATGTTGCTCCACAGCTCTGACTGCACTGTCGCCACCGTCAAAAACATCAGGACTCTTCCAAAACCATCTCCTCTTGGCTTTGCTCTCTTGTTTCTTCAACTCTACTTGCCTTTCCCAAATTTCCCCACATTCAGAAGAGAAAAAAAACCCCACATAACATGCCTTTTTTATAGATGCTGTAATCCTCCTTTGACTCATTAACTTATTCACTCATTTCACCCATTCAACAAGTGTTAAATGAGTACTAGTATTTGTCAGACACTGTCCTAGGCCTTCAGTGATGACAGACAGCAGACATAGTCAGTGCCCTCATGGGGCTTGCAAAGTAATCATAGAACAGACAATGGAATTAGACTATAATTAGATTCAGTGGTATGTGCAATGAGGGAAAGGAGAAGAAGCTATGAGAACCCTTTAAGGGTTTTAAGCAGAAGAAAGACATGATCAGATTCTCATTTTTAAAAGTTCACCATGTAAAAGAAACAGTTCATAGCGGTGGCAGTTCAGCTGTAGGCAATGATTATCAGTGGCTGCTATAAAACTTAGAGGCAAGGTTGATGAGGAACTTTAAAATAGATGGATCAGACTGACAACCCACAGGTCAAATCCACAGATCAAACTTAACCTCATAAAAATAGGTACAACTAGACATTAGGTGCCCCTGATGAATACCAACTATGATGTATTCTTTCTAGAAAATGAAATCTATGTCTGATCAACACTCTAGATATAACTACTGGTTTACAAAGGATGGAAGAACATGTTAAATGGCACTACAGGGATGCCATCAGGAAACCTAGAACCCGGGAAATCCTAATATATAAACGATCTGATTTCTCCAACAAATAAATGATAAGGATGAAAAAAAGAAGAAGAGGAAAACTTTGATTAAGAGAAACTTAAGAGACATGTAAACAAACTCTAGTGTATGAACTTTGTTTGAATCCAAACAAACCAATCATACAAAAAAAAACATAGCGAAAGAGAAATTTAACTGCTGATTGAACATTTAGTTACATTAAGGAATTATTGGTAGATTTTTAAAGATGTGATAATGTATTTATGGTAACTTGTTTAAAAGAGTCCTTATCTTACAAAAATACATATTGAAATATTTACAGATGAATGATCTTAAGTATGGAATGTGCTTCAAAAGAATCCAGTATATATAAGGAAAGTAGGTGGAAGTCTGGATGAAACAAGAGGGGCTATGTATTGATGGCTATTAATGGTACACAGGGACTCATTATACTATTCTCTCTACTTTTGTATATATTAATTTTCCATAGTAAAAGTTTTGAAAACAGAATGTAAGAGCTTGGTAATGGTTGCACAACTCTAAATTTACTAAAAATAATCATTGCACTGTACACTGAAACAAGAGAATTTTATGGTATGTAAATTACATTTCAATAGGGTTGTTTTTAAAACAGAGTACAAAATAAGAGATCTGCCTATTAAAACTTAAAAAATAATAAAACAAAAATAGTAAAGATAAGGAGACTAGTTAGAAAGCCTTCAATGGAGATCAACTGAGAGATGATAATAGCTTGAACTGGGATGGAAGTAGTGAAAGTAGAAAGAAATAGATTCAAGAAACATTTATGATACAAACTCTACAGGACTTGGTGGATGGTGGGAAGAGGGGAGAAGAAGAGGATGTAGAGTGTAATTCCTGGGTGTCTGGCTTTAAAGTGGATGGAGAGTTGAGCTATGTGCTGAGACGGGAACTGTAGAGAAGCAAGGCTGGTGGAGTTCTGTCACAGATCTGTTCTGGTACTTGAGGAACAAGCAGAGATGAGCAGAGGCAGCTGGATCCCAGGAGAGAGGGTTCAACACAGTGTTCTGCATGCACTTTTTAGGTCTTTGGCTCTTTTCAGCAATGTCTGCCTATTGTTGAGCCATGGATTCTAGGCTGAGATATCAGGGGACTCCACAAGTCTGACGACCAAAAAACTAGCGATGAAAGGTGCTGCCCTTTCAACAGTTTAAACTAGGAATTTTTTTAAAATACAGTTTAGAAACAATAATTATTAAATGTTTTATATTAATTCCATTTGAGATCATCTTTAAAAGAGAGTTTAACCCAATTAGACTTATTGTTACGACTGATATCTCTGATTTTCCTTCTATCAGTCCTTTCTAAGCTCATTGTTTGATCTTCTTTGATGACTTTATTTGGTTGTGACTGTTGTTATATGAATAGTTTATTGGTATAATTTGGTGCCAGTATATTTTATTAGTATTTATCAAAATTTTCTTTGATTTTATATTCCCCAAGGGTTTGAGACAGCATATCACTTCCCATCTCACTTGGGATTATCCTAGAAAAGGGGTGTAGAAAGAAATGGCGTCTAGTTTTCTGTACGTGAGTGTGTGTGTGTGTGTGTGTGTGTGTGTGTGTGTGTGTGGTAGGAAAAGGAGCTACAGAACATCTTCTGCTCTTTTTCTGGCAGACAATTTAAATAAAGGAAAATTAAATATGTAGTAAACTGAAAATTAAGTCAGTTTCCTTAACTAAGACCTATTTATCTTATGATTAATGCTGGTTCCTTTCAGATACCAGCATTGGATTTCTGCCTATCTCAATTTTCAGAGTTCTTGAGAGACTATTCTTTGAGGTTTTGAGGGGTTCTTTCTGTGAGACATTGTAAGAGGCTGCATTGAGGACTAACATTTAAATGAGATTTTAAAGCTAAAAGCCTTCATAGGAACTCAAACTAAATGAAAGGCATCTAGGCTCTGCTGAACTTTCAGCCTTTGCCATCTTTTTAGTTTACAGAAGTTTCTTGTTCCCAGTCCTTCTTTGTACAACATCTTAGTACAGAGTTTGTCCTGGAAAACTGATTTCTCTTACGTCCTTCTTATTAAGTGTGTGCCCCTTACCAATTTCATCCTAATAATTTGCAGACTTCATTTGGCTTCATTTAGTCTCGTTGTTGCTATTTCAAGGCCCTCTCAATTGCTGCACGACATTCAACACTGCATGCATTGGTGGGGTTTTTCCTTTCAATTAAATGCTTCCAGAAACAAAATTTCGGAAAATGGGTTCACCCCAGCTGACTCAGATCTGAAAGCCTTTCCAAAGAGGTTTTATAGGCAAAATATTGCTGGCTTTAAACTTCAAGCACTGAGTTCTGGGCTGCAGTCTGAATTCGACTCTCATTTTTCACATCTCCAGCAATGTAAAAATCCCAACATATACTCTTTTCTAAGAAGGGCCCAGATCTCTGGAATGCGCTTTTTCTCCTTATCCAAAGGAATTTCAAGGTACAGTGTAAACTTGCTTTTCTTGCTCGGACCAACTGAAAGCAGCAAAGCCCTTATTTATATTCTGGTTTAAAAGGTTTTCCTTTAATGGAAATTTTTACTCATCTTCCATAGAGTGGTATGAGGATGAGCGAGTTCAGTCGGTACTGTGAAACTTTGCATATGCAAAGTATGCTTTTTATTTCCTTCCAATGACACTTTCAGAGGCAGCCAAACAAGTTTCTAATAAATTCTTAAAGGTACGGCATCATTCCCCATCCTTGCTACTTGGCATGTAGGCCACTGACCGATGGCATCTTGATATCACCTGGGAGTTTGTTAGAAATGCGGAATCTCGGGCTTCACACCAGACCTACTGATTCAGAATTTGCATTTTAACAAAATCCCCAGATGATTCATATGCACATTAAAGTCTGAGAAGCATTGCAACAGGACTTCACTTGTTGCTGCTATTGCTATTGCTGCTGGCCCCTGGACTACACTCTTGAGATGCCAGAATAGAGAACACGGAAGAAAAAGCACAGTGCCCACGGAAGAGAGATGGACAGAGTGGCTCTCCAAAGGCAGGAAGAAAACTGCAGGCGATCTTGGAGAAGAAAAAATTGTTCTGGAGGAAGAGAAGAATAATGAGGGCTTTTCATACACACACACACATGCACACATGGATGTACATATGGTGTATATGTATATTATAATTTCTAAATTTCATAACAATCTTTTAAGGTATATATTTTCAGCTCTTTTATAGAGGAGAAAACTGAGGTTCCTTGAATTTAAGTAGCTTACTTAAAAACCACACAAGAAGTCAACACTGTGCATGAATTCAAAGCTACATTTAGCCAACTCCAGAGCAATTCTCAGAAAAAATTGCTGTCCTTTTACCATCTTCCCATGATCTAAGACAGTTGTGTTAACAGTGGTTAAATGAATCTCTTTAATTTCCGACAGATAACCTTCTAGAATAAGTACCTGGATAAAAAGAAACATAAGACAAAATCCTTTTCACCTAGAATATATCACAGATGCCCAATATAAGTTGAGGAAGGTTGTTTTTTTTCAATCAAAAATTGCACTTCAGAAGAAGAGATTCCTCTTAAATTCAAGTATTCACAAATCTGTCATATTTAGAAGGCTTTTTCTAAATTACTTTATTCTGAACACCAAATTACTGTTTAAGTAAGGCCCTTAGCCCAAATGTACGCCACTCAATACCAGCTGAGAGAAGTCACCCAGTGGAATCAGTAAAAAAGAAAAGAAATGTAACAAGGACATGGTAATTATTTCTGGAGCAAAAGTTCACATTTACCAAGCATACAATATCACCCTAAACAAAACTTTAAAAGATCACATTAAAAAATAGAACAGCATGTGGTTGCATTGGGAAATTCATGAACATAACCCTAGAGACACATGGAAAAAACTCGATATCCCTAATGTTATATCAGAGGATACTTGTGACAACATCATGCCTGGATTTAATAAGTACTGGATCTAGAACAACTTAAATGGAGAAAAGAAGGTTTACTCTGGCAAACTGTGATTGATGACTTAAAGAGCAGCCCTAATGATGTCAAAGGTCCACGATGAAGATGCATCTTAGTAGTTTAAACAAAATTGTTTCACAAAATGTGAGAATGGAACGGCCATGTTCCTTAGATAACATTTCATATAACGGGTGATTTTAAATATGAGTGTATAACTAAATTAGTAAGTTAAACATTGAAAGTAGACTTTTGACTATCCCATCTACACCCCAAAAAATATATTTATTCAAGTAGACTAAAAAATTTTTCTGTTGCATTTTCTCGCTGAAAAAATGAAGGGTAGGCTTCCTAATACCGTGGCATATATGAGTATTCCTAATACTCCGGAAATAGAGAAACGAAATTACACAAAAATGTGATAGATGTTAATAGTGAACTATGTACAAAATGCATACAGAGGAAAGAGCAAGTAATTGGAGTGACCAGGGATGGCTTCGCAGGAGATAGCATCTGAGCTATATTTCAAAAATGAATAGAAGAGGAATTAGAAGAAAAGGCGGCAAATGTAAGACAATGTACGTCCTAAGTCAGGGAGGTGAGAGGACACGGCATGCGTGAAGAAGCATGTGGTTTATAAGATATATGAGGGAGGGTGGATGTACAAAAGTATTTGCAACTGGAAGTAACTGTTTAACCTGCTGACCCTGGGAGGGGGGAGGCAGAAACACAGTATCTCATCAGAATTACCTGGAAGGTCACCTTCCTTCTAAGACTGCCTTATTTCAACAAAAATACTTGATAATCATTTTCCTGCTCTCATGTACAAGCAACCAGTCCAAACACAGAATCACAGCAAAAGCCTAGGGATACAGGCAAAGTGATGCTCTTATAGAAAGATGTTTGGGGAATTTCTGATTTTCCTGAAACCAGCTGAACCAAAGAAGGAGACTTGGAAATCTTAGCCTTAGTTTAGAGTAGCTTTTTCCATCACATCCCTCTCCTTAATCCTAGGATGTCTCCTCTCTCCTGAAAGGGCAGCCAAAGAAAATGGACTCTCTTTCCCATTTATAAACTTTGTGTGGGGATGCACACTTTTCCAGCCCCAGGACACTCTTTTACATTATTATATTTACTTTTTATCTTTCACTATGTTAAGCACTAATTGCTACTATATGGATAGTAATGATATTACTAAACTGCCAAGTCTGCTACTAGCGTCTGGAGGTGGGCAATAAGGTGAAAATACTTGTCCTGCATGCAGTGACCAAGGGCCTTTACGAGAACAAATGGAGAGTCTTCCCCAAAAGCAAAGCCCCCATTCACTCACAGAGCATCCTCATGAAGCACAGTTTGGGTAGTTTCAGAAGACCTATTTCATCTGCTTTTCCAGTCCTTAAGAGTCCAGAAAGAACAAATTCTAATATCAGAACAAAGATAATAAACATATTCAAGAATTCTGCGTTGGCATGTTAATTTCTCTCCTAACAAAATAGGGTTGGTTGGCTACTTGCTTACCATGATGCTGGATCAGCCCGATGGGCCATAGAGAAACACTGGGACATTGCCATCCAAGCTAGGAACAAGACAAAGACATCCACTATCACCAGTATCATTTAACACTGCTCTCGAGATGTCAGTCAGCAATTGTACAAGAGGAGAATTAAAACATAAACACACTTTATAGAGGAAGCAAAAATTATTATTATCAGATGATATGTTGATTTATATGGAAAGTCCAAGCATGACTCCAATAAACATATCAATTAGATACTATTTAGAGACTGTTTATAAAATTGATATAATAATTTAAAAATTATGGAAAATTATAAAAAGATGAGTGACAATATTAAGATAAAACAATCAAAATAATAAGAAAGAAAAACCTGGAAATAATTTTCTTTTTTTAAGGAAGATTAGCCCTGAGCTAACATCTGCTGCCAATCCTCCTCTTTTTGCTGAGGAA
Source organism: Equus przewalskii (assembly GCF_037783145.1). Taxonomy (NCBI): domain Eukaryota; kingdom Metazoa; phylum Chordata; class Mammalia; order Perissodactyla; family Equidae; genus Equus; species Equus przewalskii. The sequence goes on along the minus strand of NC_091834.1, from coordinate 64,077,961 downwards.
AACTGGCCCTGAGCTAACATCCATGGCCACCCTCCTCTACTTTATATATGGGATGCCTACCACAGCATGGCTTGATAAGCGGTGCCATGTCCGCACCCGGGATCCAAACTGGTGAACCCTGGGCCGCCAAAGCAGAACGTGCAAACTTAACTGCTGTGCCACCGGGCCAGCCCCAGAAATAATTTGTTTTTAATCTCAGAGTGGGAAAGGCCTTCCTCATAGTGACACAAAATCCAGAAGCTGATAAACAAAAGCTGGATGAATTTAACTACCTAAAAATAAAAATATTCTGCATGAAAAAAGGCTACAGAATTGACAGTGAAAAATTGAGAAACGTAATACATAGTGACAAATAAAAATGGCAAGTAATAGGATATATTGGAATATATGAGGAAGCCATTTGCTGTAAACCTAATTTGGCCTGACCTTGTCTTTCCAAAAGGGCCTGACCTAGGCCGCAGAGCATGCATTGTATATCTGCTTTAGAGATTCCCTATGGCAAGAACAAAAGGCCCTTGAGATAAAGGTGCAACTTCCCTCCCCCTCCCAACGTTGGCGTCTCCTTAAGGATTAAGCATCTTTCCTTAGGCTAGGAAGTGATTGCTGCGCTCACCTTTGACCAGCCAGCTCCAGACAATAGACTTGCCTCCTGCTACGCCCTCTGAGATAGCAGACCCACTACCTGCTGTGTCCATCAAGCTCTGTGCCGACAGGGCAATCTTGTGACTACTGTGGGAGGGACATGTCAATCATATGTGAAACATCCTGTTTGGGGGTATATAACCACTCTGTATACCTCACTTCTTTGGTGCCCTTTCCTCCTTCGGGAAGAAAGGCCCCAGGCCATGGTCTCACATTTAGCTCAGAATAAACTCACCCAAATTTTCATTTATAGATTGGTTATGGATTATTTTCGTCGATAATAGCACAGTCATAGGGCCAGTTTCTTTAATTCATAAAAGCCCTTGGAAACCAATACAAAAGACCAAAAGCCCAGTAGAGAAATAAACAAAAGACACTTCATAAAAATGGAAACATATACGGCTCAAGTATCATATTTCATTGATTCTAAATTTGTTATATTTTAACATTTCTGAAATCTGGATGAGTCTTACAATCAATGGTTTCTTAAATCTGATGAATTGTAGTACATACAAAGATACTAAACTACACTCGTAGTAAGAGAAAATGAAGTTAAAACTACAATGAAACAATATTTTTCACCAATCACCAATTTTTCACCAATTGACAAAATGAAACAATGTAAATACTCTATTGACAAGGTACAGACCAATGGGCACTCTCACACACTTAGGGGAGGTGAAAATCACTACAACTTCATGCAAAGCAGACTGGTAGGACCCAAAAACAATTCAAATACATCTACTCTTTGGTCCAAGAACTCTAGTTCCAAGAATTTATCCTAAAGAAATATTTTCACATGAGAAATGAGATAGGTATAAATATACATTAATTACATCATTATTTATAACAGCAAAATATTGGAAACAGCATATACTTGCATTCATAAATAAATTACCCTATATCCACAAGTAAATTATCCTGTATCTACAAATCTAATATTAATATTAAAATAATGAAGCAGCTCTTAAATACATTGATTTGGAACAATATACAAGACATATAACGAAGGGAAAAAAAGCAACCTAGAACAGAGTATATAAAATACTACCATTTGCAAGATAATAGGTATATGTAAATGGCAATGAACATGTTTATGGCTGTAAATACACAGACCATTTGTGAAGAATACACAAATACTTGGTAACTGTTGATACCTCCAGAGAAAACTGAGACTGAATGACAGGGGCGGGTGGAAGACTTCGTTTTCACTATTTACCACATGTACCTCAGGAATGTACATGTGCATGTGAAACCTATTCAAAAGAAATAAAATGAAAATTTTAATTTTAAAACAAAATGCATAAAGATTCTAACTCCCATAAGAACAGGATATAGAAAGGGTTGAGGATCATTGACTAACACAATTCTCTCATTTTATGGATGAGAAAATTCATCTCTGACTAAGCAACTTGCCCAGGATAACTAGATCTCATGTCCTTTCCAATGCTAAAGTTCTATGATTTTATCTTATTTTATTTATATTAAGGAATACCATGAATTAGATACAGGAGGGTGAGGTTTAACTGTCATTCACTGGATTCCAAGCTAACACAGGAAAAAAATCTCAGAAAAAGATGCCTCGGCAGAGAAGGGCTGGTCCACTCTGAAGTATGCAGAGGAGCCTGATGTGCTCCTCAAATCTCCCTCATTCTGGCCTGTTCTTCATAAGAACAAAGGAACAATCACATAAATGTACAAAGGAACAATTGGATAAAACATGGACTGGTGGCTTTGTTACCTGGGCCACTTTGCACTAGATGTCAAGCTATGACCACCAAATTCATGAACTTCTCTCCAATTGCATCCCAAAGAAGAGAGAGATTACAATGCACAGGGGTCCAAGAACTGAAACATCGCTGTTTCCAGTAACACACTGACATTATCAGCACATGCCCTGGGGACTCTTGGTGACTAAGTGACGTCTATCAGTCAAATACAGCCTATTCTAGCTAAGCATAATGTATCAGTGACGCTTCCTAAAAAATGCCTCCAGCTCCCAGCAGCAGTAGCTTCAGCCAAAGAGAATATCGCAGATTAGCAATTTTGATTTCTGAAGTACTCATCAAATTTAGCTCTGGCTGTTTGTATATGCTCTGCTTTCTGGTTTTATCATTAGTCCTCCTCTTTTTCTTGGCAAATGGCAGTTTAGTAAGGTGTCTCCTTTCCACTGAAACCTAGCCCAAAACACGTGATGATTTTAGGGATTCACTCGCACACTGTAAAACCTAATCCTTAATTAAGAAGACATAAACCAGGGGCCAGCCCAGTGGCACCGCGGTTAAGTTCTCACGTTCTGCTTTGGCAGCCTGGGGTTTGCCAGTTCGGATCCCAGGTGTGGACCTATGTACTGCTTGTTAAGTCATGCTGTGGCAAGCGTCCCACATAAAATAGAAGATGGGATGGATGTTAGCTCAGGGCCAGTCTTCCTCACCAAAATAGGAGGATTGGCAGCAGACGTTAGCTCAAGGCTAATCTTCCTCAAAAAAATTTTAAAAAAAAGACAGAAACCAAAATCTCTCTCAGAATTTAAAAACATCATATTTTATCCATATGTTTCTAAGGCTTTTAAAGTGAAATTAGCATTGTACATATATTTTTAAATGGAGAAGTATACAATGATTACTTTAGGAAAAAACAATCATTTTTATTTAAATCACATTTTTGGCCATTTTCCTAGTTGTTACAGCAGTTTACCTAAATAAGAAAAAAAGGTGGAATTAGAACTCTGTATTTTCTAAGTTCATAACAGAAAAGCAATATGTATTATGATATCCAGAGTTGCTGCACGTGCAGGAAAACACACCTTAACATGTACTAACAACAAGTGTGAATTGAAAGAGTCTTCGTGAAATGCAAATTGGCAAAGCATAATAAAAAATGTAAGAATATTGATATCTTTTAACCCAGCAATCATATTTCTAAAATTTAATTATATTAGGGAGAAACTTAAGGATGCAAGGAAAGATTTAACCTCAAGGATGTTCTTAGTACTTAAGTAAAATGAATTGATAAAATGGCATACAAAAGCAACATCAAACGATTCCAAATGATTCCAAATTCCAAAATGGGGGAGTAAAGACTTCCTAGACTTCACTCTTCCATAAAGCACGTGGAAATTACACAATACACTCCAAAAACCAAGTCAAAGAAACAACAAGAAAAATGAGAAAATTCTTTGATGTAAATGGAAATTAAAACACAACACACCAAAACTTATGGGATGCAACTAAAGCAGTGCCTAGAGAAAAATTTATACCTGTAAACACCTATATTAAAAAAGATAAATGATGGGGCCAGCCCTGTAGCCGAGTTATTAAGTTCGTGTGCTCCATTTCGGTGGCCCGGGGTTTGCGGGTTCAGATCCTGGGTGCAGACCTACACACCACTCATCAAGCCATGCTGTGGCAGCATCCCAGATAGAAGAACTAGAATGACTTGCAACTAGGATATACAGCTATGTACTGGGGCTTTAGGGGGAGACACAAAAAAAGGAAGATTGGTAACAGATGTTAGCTCAGGGCCAATCTTCCCCAATAAAAAAAAAAAAATCTAATGAAGCTTTCAAGATGATGGATATAAAAAATTTCTTTAAATAAAAATAAAAGCTCTCATATTAATAATCTGAACTTCCACCTTAAGAAATTAGAGAAAGAAGAGCGACTGAACCCAAAGCAGTCACGAGAAAGGAAATAATAAAGACTAGAATAGAAATAAACGAAATAGAGACTAGAAAAATAGAAGAAATCAGTGAAACTGAAAGTAAGTTCTTTAAAAAGCTCAAGAAAATCGACAAACTATTAGCTAGACTGAACAGGAAAAAAAGAGAAAAGGCTCCAACTACTAAAATCAAGAATGAAAGTGGGGGCATAGCTCCTGACCTTACAGAAATGAAAAAGATCATGAGAATATTATGAAGAATTAATTGTATATCAACAAACTAGATGATCTGCATGAAATGGACAAATTCCTCGACACACACAAACTACTGAATCTGACTCCAGAAGAGATAAAGAGTCTGAATAGGCCTATAACAAATAAAGAAACTGAATTAGTCATCAAAAAACTTCCCACAAAAAAAGCCCGGGCCTGATGTCTTCACTGTTGAATTCTACCAAATGCTTAAAGAAGAATTAACACAAATCCTTCACAAAGTTTTCCAGAAAATAAAACAGGAGGGAACACTTCCCAACTCTATGAAGCTAGTGTTATCCTGATCAAAACACAAAGACATCACAAGAAAAGAAAACTATAGACCAATTCCCTCGTGACTACAGGCACAAAAATCTTTGACAAAATAGTAGCAAATTGAATAAAGTAACATATAAAAAGGATTATATGCCATGACCAAGTGAGATTTCTCCCAGAAATGCAAGATTGGATTAACATACGAAAGTCAATCAATATAATAACATCATATTAATACAACAAAGGACAAAAACCACGTGATCATCTCAATAGATGCAGAAAAGGCATTTGACAAAATCCAACACCTATTCATGTTGAAAATACTCAATGAACTAGAAATAGAAGGGAATTTCTCCACGGCTAACATCACAGTAATGGTGGAATGGGTTAGCTGATAAGACAACAAGAAATACCTTTGCGATCACTTCCTATTCTTTCCCCGACATTTTGAAAATTTTTCCAAAAAGTTGCAAGATGAGCACCATGAACACCCATATGCCCTTCACCTAGAATGACCAGTTTTGGGTATTTTGCAATACTTTTAGAAAGAAAGAGACTTTTTTCTGAACCACTTAAGAGTCATTTGTAGATATCGTTCCCCTAATTAAGCATGTACCTCCTGGGGCTAAGAACACTTTCTTTTTTCCTTCACAACCACAATGTAACTATCACACTCAGGGAATTTAATATTAATGCAGTAATATTACCTAATATACTGTGTATCTTCAAATCTCCCCAATTTCCCTAATAATATCTTTTGCAGTGTTTTTTTCAAACCAAGATCCAGTCCATGATTCTGTGTTGCATTTAGTTGTATGTCTCTTTCATCTACTCTAATCTAGAAGAGTTGCCCAAATTTCTCTTTTCTTTCACAATACTGACCTTTCTGAAGAATCTGGGCCAGAACTGAACTTGGATTTGTCTGACCGTTTCCTCATGAGAAGATTCAGGTTGAACACTTACGGTTGGAGTACCACATAAGTAATGTTTCAACCATTACTTAAGATGGCAGGTTTGTTTCCTTAGAATGGTGGTGCTATTTCTCCATTTCTGTGCAAAAATTTCTTGAAGGGAAAATATCAAAAGTCTGTTCACCCAAAATTCATTTGCATAAGTAACTTCTCAAAACATCACAGAACACCAGGCCCTAAAACGGCCATAACTCAAAGATTCAGCTGTCAGTTCAGAAATGGATAAGCAATGTGAAATCCATACATTTATATGCACTAAAATTCATTAGTTGATCTAGACAAATCTCTGGGGATTTCTTAATTATCAGATCCTCTTTTCTTTTAACAGATATGTGAGTGTCTATCAGTTGCCAACCCAGGAAAGTTTGGGGTCCACTGCTCCCAGATACACTAGTGAGGCAACAATGAGCCCTTCCCTGGTTCCATTATTTAAAATCACTCTCCACCCCATCCCCAGTATTTTTGCTCCCCCTTCTCTGCTCTGTTTTTCTCTTTAGCACTTTTCACTCTTTGACATACATATATTTCACTTATTTATCCTGGGTTTTGCCATCCTCTCCCACTGGAATGTAAGCCTCACAAGGGTCGGCATGTTTATCTTTCTAGTTCACCGTTGGACCGCCAGCACTTGGAACAGAACCATGCCCTCGGTTCTAGTGGGCCCATAGTCAAAATTGTTAACACATGAATGAGTGAGTGAATGCATGGTTTCACCTCCTACACTGAAATGTGCAAGAGTCACAAGGACACTTGGGACTTAGAATGTTTGAGCCACACAGCTCCTTTTCAAATACAATTTAGTCAAGCTGCCCCTAAACCTCCTTTCCATTAGGGTGTTCAACAAGTGAGTACTATGGGATTCGTGAGTTTGTTACAGAAAGGGATTGTAAATGGGCCACATAGTAGATTGGGGAAAAAAAACACAGTTATTAACCAGTTGATGACAGACCAACACAAAACTCTTGCAGGTCTTGACCATGAAGTTCTGGGTATGATACACTCCACTACAGGATTTGCAGAGATTTCCCACTCACTTCCAACCATGGCTACCTTCGAAGGTCTGAGGAAGTGAGAGAAACCAAAGAGGTATTTAGAAGAATCAAATAGAGGGAAAGTAAAAGAAAAGAAAAGACTAGAGGATAAAATGGGTTCTCTATGGCCTCCCTCCTCCCATCATGTCTTGTCATCACCCCCAAACCCCAGTTTATGCATTGGTCAACATCAGCCTTTAAAGGTCATTTGGCATCTTTCAGGGAGGATTGTGAAAAGGTCAGGAACTGAGCAGCCAACAGACTGGGTAACGTCTTCTCATCTAGACTATAAGGTCTGAACTGAGGGTCCCAGAAGGAAAGGTTCTTTGAGAGAAAGGGGAAACTGATTTCAGGCAAAATATCCTTTCTCTGAACAAATTCAAATGTCCTTGTCAGGGGCCAGCCCAGTGGCGTAGTGGTTAAGTTTGCAAGCTCTACTTCAGCAGCCCGGGGTTCACCGGTTCAGATCCTGGGGGTGGACCTATGAACCACTCATCAAGCCATGCTGTGGTGGCATCCCACATAGAAGAACTAGAATGACCTACAATTAGGATATATAACTATGTACTGGGGCTTTGGGGAGAAAAGAAAAAAAAATAGGAAGATTGGCAACAGATGTTAGCTCAGGGCCAATCTTCCTCACCAAAAAGCATACTTAACAAAAAGAAAGCTCTTGTCAAACTATATCTTTTGTAAATGCTCGAACCCATAAGTACAGGAAAGCCTTTTTCACACCAATTAGAATTTGAAAGTACAAAAATCATTATATAATAAAAATAAAGTTCAAGAACAAACCTTCCTATATTTGACTCTTTTTTATGGGGAAAAGACACATCTTTTTAAAGTTCAAGGTTGTTGGCTTTAGTCCAAACTATCTTACCAAACTTTAAACTAGTCACAAGATCTTCTTGACTTAGAATTCTAAGTTCTCATCCACCATATGACATGTTCTCAGCACATGAAACCCACCGTGTTCCTGGGGCCCAAGCAAGGTAAAGGGAAGTCAAAACAGAACTCAACACCTACAAACTTCCATCTTGAGGTTTGACTCTTAAGCTGTTGACAAAGTTTTGATTTCCTGTCTGGGAACATGTAAGAGATGAGTATGAGCCCACCCCACTGCTGGAAAGAATGACTTAGTGTGAAATACATTTACAGTCATTGCCAACTTTATCTTCAGGGACTGAGAGCAGGCAGAGAGGGAGGAGAGAGATGTCGAGAGCTTCTTGCTAACCTCGTATGACAAGTCACAAAATCCTAACACAGCCCCTCTGACACCAGAGACTTCCCTCCTGTTGAGGCCTTCGAAACTTCACTTTCTTGGAGAAAAAACAAGCAAGACAGAAGAAAGTTGTTTGGTTTCTAAATTAGACTGGCCTTTCCTGTGAGGAGCTGGGCAGCTGCTGCACCAGACTCTGGCGTCTGCCAGACCCTCGGCAGCCTGAGGATCACATCACATTGTCTGGCTGCACCAGCCCATGGTTAGCGCGGCTCCCCACATGGAGTCAGCCTACAACAACAACCCCTCTCACCATTCAGCCTTGACCCCATGCACACGTTCACAACGTTCTCAAGAACTTGGCTGAAATTGAATGGGAAAGGTTTGTTTGAAGGGTTTGTGGATTTGTAAAGATAGAGGAGGTAATCCAACCTGCCCCCATTAAACATCCAAGTTGAGAGTTTCTAAATTTTGAGAATTCCTAAGTATGTACTTCCAAATAAGGAGAAACATCCCAGAACTCATGAATTTGAATCTGCTCTGACATTCTAACAAGTCAGCATTTAAAAGGGAGCAGTGCCTGTGTTTGAAGGCACTGACTAGACTCTCCCTGGGATCAGGCTGACCTGGACAACAGCATGAGAGTCCATTAGTGGGCCTTCCACACCAGAACAAAGCTAATACATAGACAATTGGATTGTGTTTTCCAAATTAAGCAAGGTAACTCCATTTATCTTGGGCAGGGTGGTAGCCAGGACTTTCACAAATGTTAATCAACCGTTGGTAAATACTACGATTAGAATTCTGCATTGTTAGAAAGATCAACTGCTTGGTATTGTTCATTCATTCATCCATTCGGCAAATATTTGTTGAGTGCCTCCTATGTGCTAAGCTTCATTTTAAGTAGTGGGAATACAGCAATGAGCAAACCAATGTCCCCTTCTCAATGGAGTTTATATTCTATTAGGGCAGGGGGAAAAGAAAGTTGCAGGGAAAACCAAGTATATCAGATGGTGATTAAAAAGCTAGGGGGGGCTGGCCCTGTGGCATAGTGGTTGAGTTCGCGCACTCTGCTTCGGCGGCCCAGGGTTTTGCCAGTTCAAATCCTGTGCACAGACATGGCACCACTCATCAGGCCACGCTGAGGCGGCATCCCACATGCCACAACTAGAAGGACCCACAACTAAAATATACAGCTATGTACTGGGGGGCTTTGGGGAGAAAAACGAAAAATAAAATCTTTAAAAAAAAAAAAAAAAGCTGGTGGGGGCTGGCCCTGTGGCATAGTGATTAAGTTAGGCACTTTCTGCTTTGGTGGCCTGGGTTCAGATTCCAGGCCTGGACCTACACTTAGCCACCCTGTGGCGGTGACCCACATATAAAGAAGATGAAGATTGGCACAGTTGTTAGCTCAGGGCTAATCTTCCTCAAGCAAAAAAGAGGAGGATTGGCAACAGATGTTAGCTCAGGGAGACTCTCCTTCAGGGGAAAAAAAATGCTATGGGAAAAATTAAACAAGGTTGATTCAATATGGAGTGTCAGATGGCAGAGGGAGTTGGTAGGAAAGTAGGGTCCCCATTGTAGATAGTATTGGTAGGAAAGACCTCACTGAGAAGGTGACATTTGGGCAAAGCCTTGAAGGAGATGGAGGAGCCAGACCTGGGCATCTGGGGAAGAACGTTCCAGGCAAAGTGTTGGTTCTACAAATACGAAAGACCTGAAGTGAAAGTGTGCCTGGCATGTTTGAGGAATCACAAGGAGCCCAGTGTGTGTTATGTGAGGGGAGATAAAAATTGAGGGGTGGAGCTTTGGTTTTAACTCTGAAAAAGAAGGGATGCCACTGGGGGATTCAGAGCAGAGAGAGGCAAACCCTTAGAAAGGATCTTTCTGGCTGGTAACTAACTTCCATCTTCACTTTCATCCTGATTTCTTGGCACAGTATCAACCAGGTGAACCACAGATGCAAGATCACTGTGTCACGTGATGCCTTAGGCAGGAGGGAAGGTCCTGCTGCATGTGACTGTGGGCCCTGCTCCTTCTTTACCTTTCAGCAGTGGTTACACCTGCGCTGTCCAATGTGGTAGCCACTAGCCACGTGTGTTATTGACACAGCAGTCCACCCTTATCCACAGGGAGAGACATTCCAGGCCCCCCAGTGGATGCCTGAAACCACAGATAATACCAAGCCCATATATATACCACGTTTTTCCTTATACATACATACCTATGATAAAGTTTAGTTTATAAATTAGAGTAAGAGATTAACAGCAATAACTACTAACAAAATAGGACAATTATAACAATATACTGTAATACAAGTTATGTGAATGTGGTCTTTCTTTCACTCTCTCTATATATCTTATTGTACTGTACCCACCCTTCTTCTTGTGATGACATGAGATGATACAATGCCTACGTGATGAGAGGAAGTGAGGTGATGACATAGGCCTTGTGACGGAAAGTTAGGCTCTTATTCACCTTCTGACCATACCGTCAGAAGGAGCATCTGCTTCCAGACCGGGGCTCACCACGGGTAACTGAAACCATGGAAAGAGAAAAAGGGGCATCTACTGTATTTGGAATGTGGTTAGTCTGAAGTAAGAAGGGCTGCGAGGGTGAAATACACACCAGAAGTTGAATACACACCAAGTATGAAAAAAGAATATAAAATGTCCCATTTATATTTGTATAATGATAATACTTGGGGTACAGTGGTTAAATATAGGGTATTATTAAAATTCATTTAACCTGTTTCTTTCTTCTCTTTTTAATGTAGCTACTAAAAATTAAAAATTGCATATGTGGCTCCCATTATATTCCCATTGGCCAGAGCAGGGTTAGAGGGTGACTAGGAGGGTGCTTTGACTGTCCCATCATAAAGAAGCACTAGATAAAGTGTAGCAGCTCCTTAAGCAAAGACAAGGAATGACTCAGACTGCAGAATACTAACTCCCTATAAACAAAAGAAAGGCACCGGCGTCTGAAGTCAAAGAGGCGGCCTCTTCTTGCAGCTTTCTGGAGGAAGGGCCATAATCGGACACCAAGAAGCTATCTGGTAGGTTTCTCCTCAGAAACAATCCAGGAAACTCTGGTTTAAAATATCTAGGTTTGATATACAAATGAATGTCCCAGATTCAAACAGGTTACCATTGAAGGACTGTAGCTAAAAGTTATCCAGCCCTGCAGGAAAGGGAAGGCATCCACCAGGCGCTGGTTAGTAGGCAGGGCACTTTGTGTGTATCACCCCATGAAACCCTCACAACTACCTGGGACTTCTTTCATTGAAAAAAGAAAAAAATGAGGGTTGCAGTATTTTTGGCTCCAAAGCCCTAACATTTCTCTGAAATCTTCTATTTCATTTCTACAACAAGAAGTGCGGGATCCTTACCCTTTGCGTTTTGCATAAAACTCTTCATGCGTGGAATAGCTTTGTAGGTCCTGTTTGCTACAGCAACATATTAGAGATGGAGAAAGACAACATAAAGTTCTTGGGTATTTGTTGCCAAGAAGTGGTTCCCCATTTTATGAATGAAGAAACTGAGGCTCAGAGGTGTATTCATTTGCTTGAGGAGCAGAGCTGAATTAAATTTAACCCCTGCCCCACTGGCTCCAAAGACCATGCCCTCCCACCAGGGCACACTGGCCACATCCCAGGTGGAGCATACAGAACTCATCTGTTGGCCCCTGACTCTATTAATACTGTCTTCATGGCTACCCCACCCCATGAAAAACTCAGGCCTCTTCTGTACCACAAGTTGGACAATGCTTGGAATGGGGAAGCAACAGGGTTAAGGAGAAGGAACAGAGAAGGAAGCAACAACTTCACATCTGAACAGGCCTTGAGGAATGAACACTGCTGAAAAGGCCAGGGACTCTCTCTCCTTAGAGAACCCCCCAAACTCTTCCAGAAAACAGTCAATCTCACACTGCCTGGGTCTATACTAATGTGGAGGCACATCAAACTACTGGAATGCCTTTCCGTCTCTAAGCTATGAGTCTAGGACTGTAAAATAAATAAAGACACACTAAACCCTACCCATTCAGGAACATAAGTGATAAAACCCTGAGACTTGAGTTCTCTTCCTGGCCCTCACTACCATCCTATTTTACTGCCTTACCCTTGCCTTGGCTGGGAGGCGGGGGGGGCGGTTCACCTCTAATCATTGATCTACAAATAAAACCCACCAACCCATTTCATGGGTTGGGTGAAGAACTTCACGCAACCCCAAATGGATATGAGTCTCTTGCTCTTCCTTCTAGGCATGTTGGAGGTACCAGACATGTCTTAATATTTCAGAGAAGCTTTCTGATTGAAGAATCAAAAACAGCTTCTCCTTTAGGTCTATTTTTATTGTGATAAGTTGTAGCATAGCTACAATAATAGGTAAGGACTTTTTGCATCTTTGAATATAGTTTATAATAGCATTAACCATTTTAAAACGTACATGATCGTGCACTTCTCAGAACATGCATAGACACGTAGCCAAAAAGAGTGTATGTTACTGTGTATAAGTTAAAAGTCAATTTTTAAAAAGTAAATTTAAAAATGTAGTGGTGACCTATTATTATATTAGAAAAAATAATTTCTACAACTGATATTTAGAATCTGTCAAATAATTTGCTTCCTGGGAAAATAAAGGCCGTTTCTGAGTTGGGGAATTATAGAATTCTAGAACTAGAAATGGTCTAAGAAGCCCTTGTTTTACTTATGAGGAAACTGAGTCTCAAAAAGGTTAATGGGAAGGTTCCAGATCACATAACTGGCCAGTGACAGAAGCAGGACAGGACCCCAGGTCTCCTCACTCCCAGACCAGTGACCCTTGGCCCACAAGAATGCCCTTAAGGGATAGAGAACATATCTGCATCCTTAAAACCACTCAAAAAAATCTAGTAGCAAAGGCTAAACTTTTAAAAGTACTAAAAGCTTCATTGCACTTTTTCTAGTGCTTCGTCAAATGATTTTACTTAATGATAGAAGTTTAGGGTAAACATCCACTTTGGTTATAAACGAAATCTTGCTTCAATATATGAAAATTTTCATGTTGGAAAAACTCCTCTTTCAGTCTGATATTTTTCTGGCGTGTCTTCTGTTCTTTTAGTTAGTGGGCTTAGTTATTAAAGACAGCTGTGTCCATTGTTTATGAATATTACGGATGCTGAAAACCTAATAACAAAACCAAAAATTCTCAAGAGTCCCCTCCCTCTCCTTTTCTTGAACTCGAAACTGAAAAGAAACACATTTCCCACCAATGTCAGGAACAGTCACTCCTGTCATCTACCAATCACATCTCCACGCTCAGATTGATGAGGGAAAAGAAGCCGAAAGTCAACACAAAGTGAAAGAAAACTGAAATTATTTTAAAAGCTTGTTTTGTCAAATTAAAGCATGAAACAAATTAAGATATGTATCAGTATGAATGATGTGGTGAGAGTAATTTTTCATACTCATTTTGAAATTAAAAAGTCACTGTTCTACTATTGAATTTTAGTTCTTAAAATATGACCAAAAGATACTCCTTTGTAATGAGTAACCACTTTTATCATTGTTTGAGTACATTATAAATATATATTTAATCAGACCAAAAATGAAACAGGTACCTTTTCTTCCTCCCACTAAAGAGAATGTCATGGACAAACTACGGTCTTTCTTCTATCCATCGTGAATCTATCAGATTTTTATTTTGTTTAACTCCAGCAATATTCTAAGGTTTAAAAAGTCATCACAGAGGACATCTGGGACCTAATCTTGATAATCATGATCACATTGTATGATTCTGTTATGCTTACCACGGAGAACCTTCTAGAAGCACTAGAACAAAGAGTACTGTGTAGAATTGTGAGAGGGATGTATTCGACCCTGGATACAGCTTTGGGTTGTTTATACATTTCATGGTGTTCCTCACACAGAAGGTTCACCCAGATCCTAGAGGTTTGTCCCCTTCCCAAACAGCAAAGTCTGCTCAATATTTCAAGCTGCCTCTTCTAAACCTCAGCTAGAGAACTTAGGTGGGTTCAAAAGGGATGATTCGCTGCTACGACTCAGTGTAGGCTCAGAAATGGGCCATAAAAGACGGCATTGGATGTGTGCAGAGGAAATAATCTCCTGCATCTGTGGTTCCGTATCCCCTAATTTTGCGGAGGGCCATGGCTCCCCGCGATCTAAACACATTGCTGCTCACACTAAACAAGTGGTACCACTTAAAATTCCACTCAAAAGGAATGGTGGTAATTGAAGCCATTCATGGGACCACAAAAGCACTGCCACCATCCAAATCGAACATTTGAATGACATTTAAAAGGTGCCAAAATGTGTAATCAATTCATTCAAAAGATATTTCCTGAATATCTAATGTGTACAGAATGCTAGGGTAGTTATTTGAGGGGAGACCAAGATAGCAATGAAAATGAATTGTGCTACTTTACTAAAATAGGCTAGTGTGCTGCGATACTGATGAGAATCAAAGAGGGGTAGCTTAAGGAGGACTGGGAAGGAAAAGGAAAATGGAAGCAGGAGGGAAAATAGAAGGGATAGAAGAGCAAAGGGAGGATAGGGGAGCCATGAAGCAGAAAAAAGGAAACAAAGAGAGGAGCAGACCCATAGGTACCAATTTAAAAGAAAAAATTTAAGTTCTCTGGGTAATAATGGAAAAAAAAACTGAAAAATTCTGGAAATATTCTAAATACTTTAACACTAATATTTTATTCTATTTTGCTGACAAAATAAGGTACTGTTTTTTACTTTAATTAATGCATGTTTCCTTTCTCCTCCTCCCACACCACAGAAAGACACTGTGCCATCCCGTGAGGCTGTGAGGAGTCAGAGCTCACCCCACCTGCTGCCTCCTCCTCTTCACACAGGTTCTCTGAAGTCTCCTCACCAGTGTTTTTAAATGCTTTATATTGGAGTCTCTTCCTCTACAGATTTATTATAAACCTTTCATGTTTTCATGCTCATTGAAAGAAAAAAAGTGAATATTTAGCTTATTGCCTTCAAGATCGAAATGAAGACCCAAGTAGGAAGGTAGAAAGTTCTTGATCATATAACTCATATTCGGGAACATGGATACTCAAATCAGGAAGTGGAAGACCTGGCATTTACTCAAATACTTACTGTTTCCTCTGCAGAAGACACTGTACTCAAAGGTGTGAGGTACATTATGCCTATCTACAAGACATTTAAAACCTCCAGAAGGAGGAGAGGTGGGAAAGGATGGGAGCAAGAGCCCAATGTAAGAGCAGGCCTGGAAAGCAGGAGGGACATTTCTCACTCTGAACCAAGAGAGAAAGGGAAGGCCGGGGGAAGACAGAGAGAGGTGGAAGGCTGCAGAGCCATGGGCAAAAGAAGAGGCATTGTAGAAACTCAAAGGATAACTTCATTTTAGTTTGGGAGCAGGTACAGAAGGTCACTATTTCAAAACAAAGGAGTCAGAGATGGAAAGAGGAGAACTTAAATAAAGAAAAATCTTGAAACATTGTGTGACTTCACTCATATGTGGAAGATAAACAAACACATGGATAAGGAGAACAAATTAGTGGTTACCAGAGGGGAAGGGGGTGGGGGGAGGGCAAAAGGGGTAAAGGGGCACATACATATAGTAACGGATAAAAACTAGACTATTGATGGTGAACACAATGCAGTATATATAGAAACTGATATATAATAATGCACACCTGAAATTTACACAGTTATAAACCAATATGACCTCAATAAAATAATTTTAAAAA
This sequence comes from Equus przewalskii, assembly GCF_037783145.1. Taxonomy (NCBI): domain Eukaryota; kingdom Metazoa; phylum Chordata; class Mammalia; order Perissodactyla; family Equidae; genus Equus; species Equus przewalskii. The sequence continues at coordinate 64,062,185 of NC_091834.1, read as the reverse complement.
AGAAAAAGGAAAAGTCTTGGACGAATTAGATTAGGGAGCTAACAAAGCTGACTCACTTTTCTCTTTGTTAATGTAATTAGATCAAGATTTGAGGAGAAGAGATTGGAAAAAGACATGAGATTTGAGCAAACTCTGCCATGATCCAAAATGCAATCTACACACTAAGGTTGAACTGCACACATGGCATTTTTTTCAGTGTTTTTTAAAAACACACCTTCACATAACTAGGAGAACATTAATATCCTTCATGCATACATAAACTTCAATAGAACTTTAACCACTCAATAGAAAAAGGAGAAATAAAAATACACAATTTATGGAAGAAACAAAATTGATTAATAAACAAAGGAAAAATGTTCACTTTCAGAAGTCAATGCCAACGAAAATAAGATTCTCAAATGGAAAAATAGTTTTGGTGCATGAAAACATCCATCTGTGTGCTACTAACTGGAGTAGAAATTAGGACATCAATTATGAGATATTTTAGCAACACACACACACACACTTTAAACTGTTCATATCCTTAATCCATTGATTATACTTCTATGAGTTTAGTGTAAGGAAATAACCGGAGAAACAAGGAAAGATTAATTTTTAAAGATGTTTTTTGCATCACTCATAATAGTGAAAATGGAAAACAATATCAACTTGTTAATATGAGAAAAATGATTAAAAAAATCATAGTATACTGATGGAATATTATGTAGCTATTAAAAATATTTTAATGACTTTTTAACGAAATGGAGATATGGTCACAATATAATGTCAAATGAAAATAACCCAAATGCAAAACTGCATATAGAATGTGATCCTGTCTAGTTAAATAACTATCTGTAAATATGGAGAAAAAAATGTTGGAAAGAAATATATCAAATCATATTAACAGTAGTGATCTTTGAGTTGTACAATTATTTCTATTTTTCAATACATCTTGAATTTTTATAATTATCTTATATCTCATAGTTGGCACATATTGTCATATAATATTATCTTATACTTGATGCACAAAAAAATGTTGCAGAATAGTTTGATTTGGGGGTTATTTTTAATGAATATATCCAAGTCGATAGACTGTCATTGTCTGGGGGGGAAAAGTGAAATCCCCTTCCTCTTTGAGTGCTCAGGGTCTAATATAGTGTCTAGCGCAGAGCACACATTCAATCGTTAAATTAATAAATGACTGGCTGGGTGTAGAGACAAGTGATGGATAGAAAGATGGAAAGAGAAATGGATAAATCATTGGAAAATTCTTTAGTGTTTGGTAAAATCAGTATGTTTCCTAGGATTTTTCAGGAGATGAAGGGCACATCGTGTGTCAGACCTTAAAGAGAATAAAAGGAAGAGAAAAAAATAAATAAATAAAAGGGATGACCTTTGGATGCACTGTATGATGATACAACTGATCTTTGGATCAAGGATACAATGGGATGAGATTTACTTAATTGAGCTTATTTTCCCACTAACTCTCAACATCTATTCCAAATTTCACTCAAATATGTAAATGCATCTGCTTCTTAGACAGATGGGAGAGAACAAGTGCACAATGGCAATTATACAATTACCCCTTCATTCTACCAGGAGGATGAATTTACACTCACAGAACCACTGGAACTCCTGTCTAGGTGAACCCAACTCCCCTATACAATCTCCAAGGAAGGCTATCCAAAACTAATGCTTAGACTCTGTCAGTGACTATTACAAGAAATAGATGGACTCTATCAAACAAACATTTATCTCTATCTATCTTGGAAGCAGAGGCAATGAGGATGGCTCTGTTCCAGCAACTATCACATTTACTTTGTGTATTCATAATTTCTTGGCAAGGAGACACACTATAGATCATAGTGTCTTCTTTCTCCAACTGACATGAGGGTAACAGATACATGTTCTTCACGCACTCTGGCATCACAGTGACATATACTTAGGCTGAATGCCCAAGGCTGAAATCTGATATGAGTTTAAACTTGCTTAGACTTCTGAACTTCAGAGAGAGGAAGTGTAATTTACATTTTTATTGTGTTAATATCTCTTACATCAATACTGGAGTTCTTTGTAGACGCTCACATCACCATTAATTCTCCCTGGAAATGTCTGGTTGCTCTTCACTCCATAGATTCAAATGGCATTTCCCGCTTTCAAATGCCTATAAACAACCACATATCATATCTCAAAATTACACTGGTTAGTGGGGAGAGGGAGAGTAGATAAGAGAGAAAGGGCTTTATAATCAAGGAATTCAGGATTTTGATTCTTATTAGCTCTTTGACCTTATGCAAGCTATTACACTTCTCAGAATCTCAGCTTCCTCAACAAAAAAATGGAGGCTAACGTCTCCTAGGTTGCAGAAAAACTTTGAAGATTAACATAAAAGCACTATATGTATCTGGCACAGAGTATACACTCAGTAAAAGTAGCTATTATTATCAATAATTCCTCTATAAATAAATTGTTTGCTAATCTCTTTTCAAATTGCCTGTTTTCTTATAAATGCTCAAATGTCATACAAGAAATTCCCTTTCCAACTATTTTCCCTATTGGGCTCATTTTTAAGAATGGTGGCTCCCTGTGTAGAAAAATAACTTTACAGGATCTTTCAGCTACAAATTATATAAAGAAATAAGCATAAGGAACCTTAGAAACCACAAAAAATAAAGACATACATGAGGATTAAAATTCAGGATTTGGCCTAAAAACACATGAGGCAAGGCTGAAATAAGATTTAAAATATACAACAGTTATTCCCAACTTTTTTAACGTCAAAAATTTAAGCCTCCTGTTGATTTCAGAAACTTGCTGAAAGTACTCAACCAATAACACAGATAACTCAACTAGGCTCATGAACTCCAAGACAAGCCTTGAAGCCCTTACCTCCTCGTCTCCACCAATTCTAAACCAGTATATTGTGAAGGTTGTCCACTCTAAAACAAGTCCTTACATTGAAAACCCCACCTTAAACTAGACCCTCCAAAACCTCATGAATATCCCACCTTTGCCCTCTTCCTTCTAAGACACCATTTGAAGGCTCTGTCAAGGAAAAGAGCAATGACCACAGTAAGCAATAAAGTCAGCTTTGCCTGATAAATAGATCATTTTGGTGGTATTTTCAAGAACTAAGAATTCGACACCCCCATAACAGTAGTTGTCCATTTATAGATTCAATCCGAAGAGAATGGCATCATAACAGACCTTCCAATAGAAGCCTTAAATGACAGACAGATCCCAACTACTCAGATTCATTCTAACATAAAACACCAAGATTCAGAACCTCATGATCTAGCCAAAAGCTAGCAGAGCACCAGCTACTTTTCTGAACAAGCTGGAGGCCCCTCCTAGTGGCCAAGGGCTATCCAGCCCTTAAAGAAAAGTCTTTTTCTTTTCAATTAACTATTCAAAACCAAGACCTTTTTTGTCCTCAGGGTGGTGGCACATCCACAATGCAAAACGGAGCAGTGCAGCAATTATGCCAAAATTTCAGACTAGTTTTGAAAACTACTCTGAGGGTTTTTTGGCCTACACTGTTTAGATAACCTGCCCACATTGATCTAATTCACTTGATAATTGCTCAATTCTCCAATTTATTGCCTAGATGTAGCCAAATTTCTCCCCATGGACAGGGAAGATATAGCGACAGCCTATAACTAAAATGCGCCAAATTGCACATATTACCAGAGTAAGGCGGGGGCCATGTGAGAAGTTTCAGGCATTGAAGGTCCCAAGTCCCCATGTCAGAGGAGCAGCGGAGTGTTTGGGAATATGTAACTTGGATTGCTGTGGCGTCATGTGACCACAGAAATGATGAGATGTCCCACTGCTTCCTATTACAGGGAAATGCAATCTGAAGCCAGACGCCCTGGAACGGCGAGAGGTCGGACATGTCTCCCCCTGACTTCAGGGCAAGGTCGACTCTGAGGGTGGAGAATTATGGTCTCTTTTCAAAGCTCTGCCACAGCGAGTGGCCCTGATCATTGGTGAGTGCTTCCTGCCACTGCATCTCCCTGCTGCCATGAGTAGTGGGAATCTCTCAGGCTTAGAGAACATTTTCAAACAAGACATCCCCAGGGAAGCCATCCACATTCCATACAAAGCAATTTATAATAAGTGCTACGGCGGCTGAGCATAAATCCATCTTCCTTTCTGAGCTCATCTACTGTGATGTGCATCTCTCTACTCCCTGCTGAATTGGTAAAGACTAAATGTGCAGGCGAAATAAAGTAGCAGAGCAGAGAGAGAGGCAAAGGGGAAAGAAAAGAAGATCAAAGTCAGCACTCATTTGTTCATGACTTCAGCAGCTATTATGAATGCCCATTATGTACTAAGCACTGAAGATACAAAGTCACCTTTTTACCCTCACAGAGCTAATTAAAATCATCACAGAACATCTAATTACAAATCATTTAAAATGTTTGGGAAATAAAGTATGGGTTGCTCTGAAGGGTTTAGCCACAGGATCTGATCTGGTTTGGGAGTCGGAACAAGCTTCCCTAAAGAAGGAATGTTTGGGCTTCCAAGCGCAGGATGAGGGGGTATTAACTAAATCTAGGGGATGATACGGAAGAGAAGAAAGAAAAGCAGCCTAGGTAAAAGCCCTAAGATAGTAGACCAGTGTTCCTCAAACTTATGCGGCAGATGAATCCTCTAGAGATCTTGTTAAACTCCAGATTCCAATACAGTAGACCTGGGGTAGAGCCCAAAGATTCTGCATTTCTACCAAGTTCTCAAGTGAGGCCAATGCTGCTGCTTGGGTCCATGCTTTGTGTAGCAAGGATCCAGAGGATCTGCCCAGAGGCCAGAGCAGAGAGAACAGGAAGAGCTGAGGATGAGGCCAGAGAGCTTGGCAGAGGCTGGACGACACCAGGCTGTGGAGATCCTAGTAAGGAATTCAGTCTAAGAGGACTGGGAACCATGAAGATCTCCATTTTCTTTGTTCTCTCCAAATAACCTTCCTAGGCGTTTCATTTTCCCTGGGAGACAGCACTTTGCCCTATCTAAAGTGTAAGTGAGAGCAAAGGTGTTTATGGACTTCAGGGCTTCTAAGAGCCAATAAACTACAGTTCCTTCATCACAGACAGCCCATTAACAACCGATGTTTATTACTAAAACTCCTCTGAACTTAATACGCCTTTGTCAGCAAAAGTAATTGATCTTGGCCAGTTAATTTGGCTGGTTTGGCAGACTGAGGACGTGCCACTTTTAAGAGTGTCCTACAGTTCTATGGGCTTTACTGCCTTCCCTAAGCAATTTCCAAGAACGCTGAGCCCATAGGATTCTTAAAATAGTTTAGTAGAAAATAACACCAACATCTCTCATTGGTACCCTGGTCTTTAGTCTTACAAGCCTGAAGACATAGGGTTTCACAGAAATCTCTGTGCCAACTGCCACCATCCTGCTCCCTGAAAATCTGACGGAACAAAGGCGTATCGAACTGTGCGCTCTTCAGTTAGGCAGGTAATAAAAACTCAAGCTTAAACAAAAGAGAAGCAGATGTGTGCTTTAACCAGTGCTCGGTATGCTTGATAAACTATTCTTTGCTTCTGTCTTAGGAAAGAATCATCTTCTTTCCATTTTAAAATGAAGATAGGACTTACACTGAACACTTGCCATAAGGAATGCTCACTAATGTGACTCAGACAACTCGATGCAACAGCTAACGGAACTCAAGTTTTTGTCCCCCTGATTTGTATTGGGTCTCTGGAGAAGTAATTCTCTTGGCTCTCTTATTCCTATAACGAATAAATGGAGATGATAGGGTTTAACAAGTGATAGTAAAACACTGCATTTTATGCATGAGTCACGATGATATTCATAACTAAAAATGTTAGACACTCTGCTTCTGGAATGGGTAAGAGCGAGAGGTTGTGAAATCCTCTCCAGATATCTTCAAACATTTAGCATGTTCTCAACTGTCTGGAATGCCATATATACTGTCCCGACCTAAGTCAAGGATGTAAAATCATGTGTAAGGCATTTGTTTCATTATCTAAGGAATCCATCTCAATAAGATGAAGCATCTTTCTGGTGGTCTGCTTCTGTCACTACATCACAAAAACACGGGTAGACAGATTTTCACAAATTGGGAGAGTGTAACTAAGAGAGCTGGATGTAAAATACAAGCCACATGGCATATACGATATTTACTCGAGAGTGGGGGACACCTCAGAGAGTTGGCAATTCATCCACCAGAGATGGATAATATACACGAAGGATGCTTTACACATGCATGACTACAGCCTGTGCTCCAAGGCAAACAGTAATCTAAGGAGAATGGGATATCTATCTAACAATAGCTATTCTCCTAGGCAAGAAGTGGCTGGCTGGCTTCAAAGGGCAGAATTGTCAGAGTTTGGAAGAGAAGATGTTACTGGGTTTTAGTGTACTGCATCACAAGACAACGATATGAAAGAAGGAGAAGAATACTAACATCACTGAGTGCCCACAGTGCTGAGCACTGAAGTTAGAAAGATGAGCATGAGAAGACATAGCTCCTTCCCTCATGGAGGACGTGGTCTAACACAGAGAGCGTGAAAATAAACCAGTAACCGTGCTACAACGGGGCAACTTGGATGTGTGTGTGTGTGTTTGTGTGTGTGTTGCATTGTGTGCATGTGAGGGAAGAAGGGAGGGAAAGATGGCAGGTAAGCAAGCCAGTGAGAACCATGAGCCTCAGGGAGACTAATGAGGAGACAGTTGCTGCTTCTGACTGGGGGAGCAGAGTGGTCAGAGAACTGCAGTGGGGTAGTGATAACTGACTTTGAAGGTCAAGCACTCACCAGGTGAAGAAGGAAAAGAAAGGAATTTCTGAAAGGGGCAGCAGCATGAGCAAAGGACTGGAAGCATAAGAGTAATGGCTATAGGAAAAAGCTAGTGGTCCAGTGCTCCAAAGATGTGTGTATGCATATATATACGTGTATGTATACCTACGTATATACATACATACTCACAGATATAAAAATATCCATGTATATGTTTGTGTGCATATATACATACCCATATACATACACATATGTGTCGTAGCTGACACTGTTGCTGCTAACCCACATCCTCTCATTCTTACCACCTGAGGGCACACGCCAGCCTTTCAACTGCCAGCACCTGTTTCTTCCTCTTGCTGCTACAGACCACTCTGCCACCTGAGCGGCAAGCTCAAAATGGTTCCCAATCACCACCCCTGGGAGCAGAAGGGAGTTGGTGTAAATATCTCTCTCTCTGTCACCCCTCGGGCGGGAAATTCTCCGGCATGAATCCTAAGATTCCAGAGTTTGTCTGGCAGGAGTGAGCTCTGTTCAGGCATAATGATACTCCCTCGGTGACATACCCTCAACTGGCTGCCTCCCCCTGCTCGTCTCATCTCCACCCTCTCGGCCAGAGTCTTCTCTGTCTCCCACATAAACTACTTACATGCAAATAGTTGTCTCAGGGTCTGTTTCTGGGGGAATCCAAACTTAGACATGTAAATGCGTGTGTTTATATTTGTAGGCATGTTTATACAGATTTGTCTATCTGTGTGTGGATACATACACTCATAGGTATAGACATACATGCATACAAATGTGTATGCACACAAATACCACATACGTGTGTTTCTCTCTCTCTATATGTAGTCTTGTTTTCCTTTTTACCAAAGCAGAGCAGGTGATTAAACAGTCTTCTTTTTTTACAGAGGACCCTGCAGCCTATAGAGCCCCTCCCTGTAACCTCCTCAGCAGAGCGTGTGGCCTCATCCTGGTCCTGCCCAAAGCCCTTGTCCAGCTTTGCCCTCTCACTCAGCAAGACGGCGCCTCTCTCCTCCCGCACCTTCCAGGCCAAGCCTCCAAGCCCGCTGCCGGGCAGTCCCATCCAACTGCAGGCCTTGCAGTGCCAGGGCCAGGCCGTCGGTTTGCAGTGTTACCCTCTAAAGCAACCATCTGCAGTCACCACTCTCAAAACAAGGCCACTTGCTGCCACGACCTTATCTTTTTCGTTTTTTAGTGTACTATATCAAAAGATAGCAAAATGAAAGAATATTAAAAGCCAGATTATTTTCATAATGTGCTGCAAGAAAAACCCCTTACATCAAATTTTTGTATTCGCGTAAAGAAAAACTGCTCTTATGACCCTTCCCATATCCAAGCCTACTCACAAAGGTCCTAGCCCCAAGCAGGAGCTCCATCCTCTCTTCTATTTATCCTATTAACTTAAACACTGACATCAGGAACATACAAAGCCATGAGCTGTCCCTTGCGTGGTGAGGGCGGCAGCATGGAGAACTAGAAAGAGTAGGATTAGGAACATAGGAATGTTGGAAATTAGAATACAGGGATTTAGAAGATGATATAGAATATAGGTCTTGAGAGAACTCATTGAGCAGGAAAGTTTGGGCAAGTAACAACATCCTTGGATTTTTATTTCTTCAACGGAAAATGAAAGCAGGACTTCCAGGGGCCTGAACTTGGCCCTCAGGTAAGTTTCATTCAGCATGTATTGTGCATAAAAACACATGAAATCTGAATGCCTACTGTGCATTAGAGCATGTGACCCCTGTACATACAGCCTCTAAACTCATTTCCAGTTCCCAACATTGGGTGGCTTTGTAAGACTGTCATTGGCGAGACTGCAGGAACCTTGATCCTCCTTGCTGCCTTCTAAACTCCCCCCGCAAGAAGGCTCAGCTGCCCAACTTTGGCACACCTTTATGGGAAAGACAGTTCACTCAGGTGCAGATGTAAAATTTCCTAGTGAAATGTGCCTTGTTTCCTCAATCTACTGAAAAGAATGATACTAATAAAAAAAATCAGAAAACTTTACAGCTACCAATATGGAAGAAATAAAATTGAGAAACGGGCAGTATTTAATGGCAAATAGAAATTATTTGCATAAAAAATAACATACAGCTATTTAACCATAATTATCAAGAGAGGAAAAACATGAAAGTTGAGTCTAAATATGTAAATTCATGTTCATGTTCACTGGTAAATTGCTTTTGCGTTTTTATATAGTATTATTATAATATGATATGTATTATACACCTCATATTACATATGATACATGTATATGTATCTCCTCTCTCTCCTTCCCTCTCGCTCTCCTACCTTTTCTTCCTTTCCTCCTTCTCTCCCATACAAAAGCCATCACCATTACTCTAATCTGGACTCTCTAGGGTGTGTGTGCATGTGTGTGCCGTAGGAAGGGGGAAAGAGATTAGAAAAGACGGAGAGAAATGACAAGTGCTATGATTTATGAGAATCCACATATGATTCTGCTTTGGTGAAATTAGGATGCTGGAGTTCCCCACATATTTTTTTTTTAATATTCCAAGATACATACTGTATGTTCTTGATTACAAAAGATTAAAAGTTTAAAAAATATATGGCTGCACTAACTCCCCACTGTAAATAACTTGGAGCAGCTGGTTAAGACTACATTCCGTATCACCACCAATACCACCATCACCACCAATGATTTTAGTCCAAATTTAAAATACATTAATAAAAAAGATCCCTTTAAAATTATCACACACAAAAATTCCATTTTTTATTCCTAAGCACTCTGAAGATATCCTTAGTATATGAATTACAAGTTAACAATGCTTAGAAAGGCAAGTCTATGGCTTTGTCTCTCTAATCTCTTATCTGCCCTGAATCCACAGTTTAGGGGCCATTTCCCCCTGTCCATTCCCCCCAGTGTAACTGATCAACCCTCAGATCAGTTTCTCTCACCCAACGGAATACGCTGAGGGCAAGCCGCACTTATCCCCACCTGCTTCCCATTTCACTGCACTAAAGAACTTAACAGCTGCCTCAGCAAGATGCTTCTCTGCTCCCAAAGAACAGAGAATCTATGTCTTCCCAAGGAAGAAGGCAGGTGGAGGAAAATCCGCCTCTCTCCCTCCATCTTTAGACCAACGGTTTTCAATCAGGAGTGATCTTATGCTCCATGGGACATGTAGCAATGTCTGCAGACATTTTCGGTTGTCACAACCGAGGGGGTAAGTGCACCTGGAATCTAATGGGTAGAGGCCAGGGATGCTGCTAAACAACCTACAATGCACGGGACAGCCCCCACTACACAGCACTACCCAGCCCAGAATGTTAACAGCGCCAAGGTTGAGAAACCTTCCTTAGAGGGATGAGTTTTCCCCTAGGTTCCACATCAGGAGAGAGAGGAGGAGAGCCTGTAAGGAGAGCCAGGGCTGCTCTTGGTGAGTCTCAGTCGCAATTCACCAGAAGGAACGAACGCCCTTGGAACATCCAAGGCAGTACTTACAACACAGGAACACTTGGTACATTTGTTTCCTTCTGGCTGAAATTCCGCCCCTTCTCGGTACTGCACACCCTCAAACACACAGCCTGGAAAGCAAAGAAGAGTTTAGAATTAGGGCAGCAGCCTTCATTCAGCTTGACACTATCCTTCTACCACCGCCTATCCATCTCCCACCTCCACCTCCACTAGCAGCAGAGTGTCCTCTTTAAACAGAGGACAAGATCACTTCAAAGTAAAAAAAAGAAAAAAAATGAGTACAAAAGACTGGCATGGGCCCAGAAACTTGAAGATACTAGAAAGCGACTAACATGTTAGAAGCCAGGTCAGCCCAAGAGGGAGGAGTGCAGAGTCTGAGGAGCTCACCATGATCACCCTGACCACAGCCAGGGGAACCATGCCCCAGAAGGAACAGAAGAAGCAAAGAGAAGGCCAAACGAGAAAAGGCAATGATGAGCTAAACAGCAAATGATACGAATTGCTGCCACCGGTGAGTATCCAAAAATTGCCCCACCTCTACCAGGCCCTTCATACCCCGTTCTCACTCCATCTTCACAGTGAGCTTACAAAGTGGGAACTCATCACTGCTCCCACAGATGAGGAAAACGTCACTCAGAGAGAGGAAGTAACTCACCCAGCTGGCAGGTGGCAGAGGTGGGATTCAAACTGAGCTCTGACTCACCAGCAGCACCATGCAGAGGGCCAGGCACGAAGGCCAGAAGGGGCAGAGGCAGGGCACAAGATGCCACACAGGGTTTTCAGCCCCACCCTGTATGCCATTAAAAGGGCTGTGGCTCCTGCGAAATTTGGCTAAAAATAGGACCAAAAGCCCAAGAGGTGTCTCCTGTTCAGAAAGATGCTCAGGACACTGCTGTATTCGTAAGAGATCTCACAAACGACTTGAAGCACGAGCTAGCCAGTAACCCCATGTCACCCAGGCCATGGCGGGACCATCAGCTAATGGCAAAGCCACTCTCCTCAAGGCTGTCCTTACAAGGTGCTTTGCCAGAATAACTGAGGTCACTTTCCATATAGTAGACAGTGCTGGAAGCAGTGCTATCAAAGGGCAAAACTCAGCAAAGAGGACTCTTCTGAAAGACTGAGTCACACCCCTGAGAGTAAGGAAGTGTTCAATGCCAGCCAACTGAAGTCATCAACAGAACACACCAAACTCGAAGCAGCTGGTTTTTGACAAGGGGAAACAAGTATTACCCGTAACCACCTGATCTGGCCACTGGACCTATTCTTTTTAAGGCTGGACACATAGCCCTCTGTTCAGCTGAAAGACATGCAGACAAATGCTACTGAGTCTGAATTTGAATAGCCAAGTGAAACTGTGGATTTAAAGTCTTTCTGATACCCACACCCAGAGCTAGCAATCAACCACCTCCTTGCTGTTCCTATTGATGTGGGAAGTTTTGGAAGCTTGGGTCTCTCCCAGTGGCTGTATCTCAGCAGTGTTAGTACTGGCAGGTGCCCAGTTGTCTCTTTTCAAAGGACACTTCCAACAAAGGGTCTTTAATTCTTTCATACATTTATGCACCACTGGTTCTGTCATACAGATTGTCAGACAGATTAACCACAACACTCTACATTTGACAACTTAAACAAGGAACTTTTAAATGAAAATTCTATGCAAACTATTCCCATCACAAGCCACCACCCTTGAGAAAAGTCAGACAAAAAGGAAGGAGCAGACAACCAAGAATGCCCTGAAATCTGTTTTAGGGAGAAACTGACCACAGACCATACATGTTAGTCATTATGCAGAATACCATTCCATGATCAATGACAGATGCCAGTCCTTCTGAATGACCGAAGGAGAACACCCCAAGATTTCCTTTGACTGTCCCTATCTAGACTTGGCTAAGGACTCCCTCCCAAGACAAAGGATAATCCATTCTGGATGTGGCCTCTTCTGAGTCTCCTGATTTGCATTCCAAACGTTGGCCTCTGAAATTAAGGAGAGGGAGCAAAGTTGATTCTTGGCCCCATAACGGAAATTATCATGGTGTGTGGCGAGGCAGAGGAGGTTTGGGACCAGGACCTCACCTTTGGCCCTTACTCACTCATGGGCCTCGGGCAAGTACTTTTTCTCACTGGATCTAATTTCTTCCTGTGTGGACTGCAGACAGTACCTTGTCCCTCACTGGATGGTCATGAGGACTTAGCATTGCCTTATGTGCGATCATGGAGCTCAGCCTTTCCTTCCTGGGAACTCAACCAAAAACAAACTGAAAGATGCAATTGCTCAAATATGATAACTCCAATTGCTGGAATAAATTCACTCTGCCATTTGTATACCCACACTTTCAAAGGCAGCCTCAAAATAGGACCATCTCTTAAGTGAGGAGGAATGTTATATATGCTGTGTTGATTCTGCATCAATAAAGCAACAGTCTACTCAACACAACTGAACTCATATTTAAGAGCTACAATAATTTTTAAATCTATGTGGCATATAAGATTTAGTCTGTTATCAATCTCAAGCTTGGCTGTGAGTAGGAATTATCTGGGACGCCTGGGCCCCATCCTCAGAGATTCTGATGGCATTGGTCTGGGATGCAGCCTGGGCATCAGTATTTATTTTTTAAAGTTTCCCAGGTGATTTTAATGTGCACCCTAGAGAACTACCGATCTAACTTATAAAGAATCTTCAGGCGTTTAAGAGTATGGTTACATGATACAAGGCATTTAATGCATTCAGAGGGAAAAAATACTTCAGCAAACTTTGTTTGATAGACACAAAATAATTGGATTATGGAAAGAATTACTCTACTTTCAACCAGTTTTTGGCCTTTGCATAAGTGCATCCAATAATACAAGATTCACAGAAATCCCAGTGTGAAAGAAAGTTTGGCTCAATACAGACTGTCCAGGGGACTCAGGAAGATTAGAAGGAGTGGACAGCCACTGTCCTTATTGTCATTCAAAGATGAGGAAAGACTCGACTCTGGACAGGACTCAGGTCTGGGCACACTGCAGACTGTATGAAGGGCAATGGCAGGCGCCTGGGAACAGAGGAGGGCCCACCCCTGCAGAGCGTCCGGCCGTGGTGCCTCAGCCATTTCCCAGGAAGGTTCGCAGAACAGAAGGCCCTTTAGAGATTAACCTCAAAAGCGAAGAGAAGTAGTTGGAAGTATCGCCTCCAGTGGGGAAAAGCACTCAAAGTAAAACCCAAAACACAGAACATCTGTCTAAGAGTATGGGCCATAGGCTGAAGAGATCAGAAAAAATCTCTCACCTCAAGATCGCTGAGCTTGTACCTCAGGGCAAGAAGAGATGCAGGAGGCCTTTGTAATCCTGCTCAGAAAAGTAAGAGGAAGCACTCCAGCCACCGGAAAGGAAAGACCTCTTTGCTGTCAGTGAGGCAGTGGGGCCCGCTAAAAAGACAGTGGGTCCAACATGTTGCCCCACACCGAAAACTGAGAACAGCAAAACCCTGAGTTAAATTCACTTAGGGACACAGCTCTCAATTTTCAGAAAACATCTGGTCACCTCATCACCAAGGCGAGCTCTGGCCAAGGTCTTGCAATATGAAGCAGTAAAAAGACATTTCTGGAAGCAAGGGAAAGCCACAGCCTTGCCTTCCAAAATAAGCATTACCTGTGGCCCTGTGGAGTGAAAGCAGGCCTTCCAAGCCTGGAGCCTCCACATGCCAAGACCTACAGCATGTGGCCTTCATCCTGGGCACACCAGAGAGTCCAGCTGGACATTTCTGTGCAAAAGAGTTTGCTCTCTAAACCCATTAGGTACACAGACGTAAAGTGAGAAAAATTCCAGGCAAGAGCGGGGAGAATCATGCATTCTTGAGAGAACTTAGAGAGGTTTCAACAGTACTGTGCTGTCCCAGGGAGACTGACAGCCTCCCCCTTCCTGAGAACATTACCTGGACAGGTCGGGCAGCAGGTCCCCAGGTGTCTGGCAGGGCTCTTACAATGAACGACACATCGCACCTCCGACTCTGTGACAACGCCTTCCTGAAAAACACAAGGCGACAAGCAGGGTCAGTCCAGAATTCCCACTGAGGAGCTATTCCCCTTGGGGAAGTAACCCGGGAGTAGGAGAGGAGGCCAAACCCCAAAAGCACAAAGTGGGGGTGGCTGTCAAGTCCAGAGGTACACGGCGAAAATGAGGTCAGGCCTCCCCCCCTCACCATCTCAGAGTGCAAATCTCGTCACACATTCTTTTCTCTGTCCTCGCTCTTTCTCTTTGGCCCTAATTTCTTTTATTTTTTTTAAAGACTTGCCTCCTCCTCCCCCTCCCCCCTCCCCCTCCCCTCCTCCCCCTCCTCCCCCTCCCCTCCGCCCCCTCCCCCTCCCCCTCCCCTCCTCCACCTCCTCCCCCTCCTCCCCCTCCCCCTTCTCTGCCTCCTCCCCCTCCTCCCCCTCCCCCTCCTCCACCTCCTCCCCCTCCTCCCCCTCCCCCTCCTCCGCCTCCTCCCCCTCCCCCTCCCCCTCCTCTCCCTCCTCCCCCTCCTCCCCCTTCTTCTCCTCTTCTTCTTCTCCCCAAAGGCTCCAAGTACATAGTTGTATATTCTATTTGTAAGTCCTTCTAGTTGTGCGATGTGGAACGCCGCCACAGCACGGCGTGAAGAGCGGTGCTAGGTCCGCACCCAGGATCCAAACCCAGGAAACCCGGGGCAAAACCCTGGGCCGCTGCAAGAAGAGCATGTGAACTTAACCACTCAGCCACGGGGACAGCCCCCTTTCTTTCTTTTCAATCTAGTATTTAAGACCTTCTTGCTGTCAGTCAGTAGCTAACAGAGTCTAGCTGTTCATTCACAATTATTTTAAGTTTTCAACACTTACTGTATTTTCTATAATTGTTATTACATTTTCAGCCATTAACTATGAGGCACAGAGTATAAGGATGATAGCTCAGACTGTCATCTGGAGACCTAAGCCCTCATCTCCCTTCTAGAAATAACTAGACCACCTTTGCAATCATGGGAATTTCACTCTGCCTCACAGAGAGCCTGGCTCTCTAGCATCAAACGAAGAGGTTAGATAACAATATTTTAAAGTCCATATTATATATGTCAAAATAGACACTTTAAATCTTCAGAAGGAAATCAAGGGACTCGTTTGCAAACTGATCTTGGGACTTCAATATTTTGATGTCAATTGAAACGTTTTTAAAATTAACTTTCAGACTTGGCCTTTGAAGAATTTTATCCATATTCTCTACCCATTTTACAAATAAATTTGTGTGTGTCTTTATTTGTCTAATTTTGTTTTGAGACAAGAGGTAGCACAAGCTAAAAAACATGTAACAATTTGACAACCAGATAATTTTCTTCATCTGTGTGCTACCATATCATCTCAGTCCAACAAGGAAGGTTATAGCCTAAATGTCTTCATATCTATCAGGCCCAAGCCTTCCATTACCAGTGGAATTTGTTGTGGTCTATATCGTATTTGGGAAAGAAAGAAAAAAAACAACTGCCAAAATACAGGCAATATACGATGTCAAAAAAGGAACCAGGCTTTAGTTATATAACCAAAGCAATGCAAAAGCTATGGCTCAAGATCAATTTCCCTTTAGTATCTGCAATCCAGATGGAGGATTGAGGTTAGTTCCCAGCATGAATTTCCTGTCTCTGATCTTTCGATTTTCCTCTTTCAGTAAGAAACTAAAAGTAGAAAATAAAGGTAAATTTTTCACCATCAGAACTCCTGTAGGAGGATGTAAGAAATAAACTGGAATTCAACTTAAATGGAAATAAATCAGTTCATTAGACTAGCTGTGATCTGTCTGGTACCTAGTTGTACCCAGTACATGCAGGCTTTACCAGAATTGCTTGGTTTTTTTTTTGAGGAAGATTAGCCCTGAGCTAACCGCTGCCAATCCTCCTCTTTTTGCTGAGGAAGACTGGCCCTGAGCTAACATCCGTGCCCATCTTCCTCTACTTTATATGTGGGATGCCTACCACAGCATGGCTTGCCGAGAGGTGCCATGTCCGCACCTGGGATCCAAACCGGCGAACCCCGGGCCAGCGAGAAGCAGAATGTGGGCACTTAACCACTGTGCCACCGGGCCAGCCCACCAGAAGCGTTTTTAATGACAGTTTCTCTTATTGCTTACAACCACCCTGTGAAATAGTACTACCCTCGTTTCATGGGGGATGAAAGTGAGGTCCAGAGGTTAAATAACAAGGGATGTGAGTGGCAGAGCCCATATTTTACTCGCTACACTGCACTCTCTGCTCTGTTACTGATTCTGTGCCCTGAGAAGAGAAGGGCTTGGAGAGAGAGGTTGCAATTGTGTCATTCCGCAGAGGAGGGCCTTAAATGACAACTTCCCCCGCAGGTACCAGTAAATGGTCATTTCCTGCATTCATAGATGAGGTCTCCTCCCCTAAAGAAAGAAGAAAGTAAGCAGGAGTGGAAGGTGTCACCGGAACAGAGGAGCAGCTTTTTGTAAATACCTTAACAGAGGTTTGTTTTTATGGTTAGTGAATGAAATGATATTTTTAAACTATCTAGCGGGGCTTAGGCAAAGTTTTTAAAAAGAAGGAAAGTTAAAAGGCAAAGTTCATCTTTGGCCGGTATCGTCCCCTTTCTGTGTTCTATTCTGCGGTTCAGCATTTCCTGACTCCCGGGGCTATTCGCCTTTAAAATCTCTTCCAATAACAATTTGATATTCCTGCATCATTCTCTCTGAGCCCTGTTTGGTGGCTAGGATGATAGGCAATAGGAGTTTCAGTTTTAACAACTGATAATGGCTTAATGTGTTATTCAGTCAACAAAATATTCCCTCCCAGATAACAGTTTTCATTTAGTTTAAACAAGCCTTCAGCCAAAGGTAGCAAAATTCACTATTGGCCCATGCAACCTGAGGACCTTCAAGACCTCTGACTGTTGTATAAAAATGTTATAGACACTCCAAAAGGTATGTAGCTTTCTTGATTAAAAGATAATATAGAGGTGGGCCCCATGGCACAGCAGTCAAGTTCTCACATTCTGCTTGGGTGGCCCGGGGTTCCCCTGTTCAGATCCCAGGTGGGGACCTACACATCACTCATCAAGCCGTGCTGTGGCAGGCGTCCTACATATAAAATAGAGGAAGATGGGCATGGATGTTAGCTCAGGGCCAGTCTTCCTTAGCAAAAAGAGGAGGATTGGTGGTGGATGTTAGCTCAGGGCTAATCTTCCTCAAAAAAAAAAAGACAATGTAACCATGACCTTCAGAGTGGCCCTGTCAAAGAATGGAACTTTCGCTGGTCAAGAAGCAGGTGGGAGTGGGGTGGTGCAAATTTTAGGATGAATGTGGACTTTTGATGCTATTAAAACTCATGGCTCTCATCCCCTTGTTCTGTGGAGCTGATTGAATCTATAACCTGGAGTAAAAATTCAACAGATCTTTATTCATTCTATTAATCTATTATTTACATTTCTTCTAGCTACTCCTTATTTTCACAAATAATTTAGGTTTGCTACAGAAAAAACCTGAATATTTAGCTGAATAAATAACTGAAGATCTTATGAGTGAATATGCCCATTGTGGGCATGTAAAAAGACTGTGACCAAATAAAATTCCGATTTCAATAAACTAAATATCAATCTACTTGAGATAAGATCAGAGAGAAATACAAATTATTATACTCACTTTTCTTTCTCCTTTAAATGCAAAAGCATATCCTTGGATAGTGAAATGGGCTAGGGGTAAAATGATTTATTAGCTTCTTCTCTACAGAAAAGAATTCTTAAATTACGTCAAATTTAGATGACATAATTTAGATGACAAATTTAGATGAGCATTATTTTTTTCACAGAGTATTTCTGTAGCCATAAGAGAAGGAGTTTGAACATTTAGAGTCCTTATTTCCCTTTTGGTTCACCTTGCTGGGTTTAACACCTGTAACGATTAGAACCACGTGGAGTCAGTGATCGTTTCAGAGTCCAGCAAGCACAGCCATGGCGGGCTCCTCAGGAGCTGAACTGATAGTTCTAGAATTCGTTGGGTTGAAATCATTGAGGTTACAGCATATTAATTGCTTTGATTTAATACAGTTTACAGATTGGCATCAGTTCAAACTGTTTCTAAATCAAAGAAGGAAAACATATATCCTCTAACAATACCTCTTTCTGCTAACAGGAATTTCTGTTTGGCTCAAAGGTGACTCACAGGAAGACATGAATTTTCCCCAAGGACATATGCATCTTCCCGGAGTTTTTCCAGGCCCAATTTGACAATGGTGCACAATTCCACTGTGTTTTTCTGGAAGCAAATCCTATACAATATCTATCCTGTACCTGTCCTGTTATGGTGAATGTCACAACAAATATGTACAAGGATACAGTTCGTTTTTCATTTATTTCTCACTTCTGTTTTGCCTTTTTCTTTTTTTTTTGGTTTTGTTCTGTGTTGTCTGAGAGGAACTTCTGAGGAAGACTTGACAGATTCCTTTACAATGGAGAGTAAAATAGTTGGACTTTACCTGGCACTGACGCAGGACACAGGGCTCTGCAGGACTCTGCCATTTGAATGAGCTGTTATAGGTATTTCCTTCATAGGTACAACCTAGACAGGAAACACAGAAGCAGGAAGAAAGGTCAAGAATGAATGTAGGTTTCCTTTATCTTTAGAGCAAAGGAAATTATGTCTTCTAAGCCAGGATTAGCGATCCCAAGAACCATCATGGTCCTTGGCTATTTTCCCCAAAACACCACTAAGCCTTCTAAATACCTACTTGGCTTTCACTCACATTAATTCTTTGACTACTGAGAAGATTAACCTCATGGACTATATTTTCAAATGGCAAACCATGGATTGATTAACTCTTTGGGCCAAAATGCATAACCGTGTGACTTTATTTATGCCTAGTGAAGTATGAGGAGGACAACAGCTAAAAACATCACTAGGAAAGGGGATTTTACTTAAGACTCAATGAACATAAGATTGCTGAGGGTCAAGAGGGAAATTTAAAACATGGTAGGAAATAAAAGCAGAAAATTAAAATATAGGAAAAGATTGCAAAATTCTATGCCCATCTAAGACTCTTGACAAGTTACTGTCTTCACCAGATGAAACAGTCCAAATCTTGCCTCCCAGCTCCGGGAGCTATGATTTTCACATTTCGCTTTGATTTTACTTTTAGATAGTGAATTAGATTAAGGGAATCTGAAACTATCGATATATGCATGATCACAGATTAATTCATTAGCCAACACAAAAGTCATGCTCACTGATTAGCAAAAACAGAAGTCAAAGGCCGGAGATCCTCAAAAGAGGAAACAAGCCAATTAGCGTAAGTCCCTGTAGAAAGAGCCAAAGAAATAATGGTGCAAAGATCTTGATTTAATTTGTCCAAATAACACCCTCCACCCTGTGCGTTGTACTTTTGGGGACGATGCACCTGGCTACGCCTCTAGTCACCTCATATTAGATTATTATGAACCCCCCAGGCAAAGGGATTTACCAATTATAGTCCAATTGCTTAGCCCAAAGAGCATAGAAGCAGGAACACACACATGGGATAATGCAGAAATAAAAGGGCTCTCTGTACCAATGATTGACTTCTGGCAAGCCAGTCAACCTCGATTCGCGTCAGTTTTTCTTGTCCAAGATACAGAGGGTAAACCCACCGCCTTCCCTGAGTTCTTTTAGATACTGCTGTGATCATTAAAAAAAAAAGTATATAAACAGAATAATAAAGCACTTAAGAAAATTTCAATAGAGATTTTCACAAATTTGGAACCATGATCTGATTCCCAGAGAATTACGAATGATTGAAGAGAGCTTGGTAACACTTTTTTCTCTAGTTCCTACAAATCGAATTACTGAAGTACACAGCTGATTAGAAACATATTAGGGAAATGCTTTCACTGTATATTTTTTAATTTCCTTTGCATGAAGTGTTACAAAGATAAAATGTTCAACCACAGGAACCTCTAGCCCACTACAAATACTTATGCCAAACCAAGAATGAATACAGTAAATTTTCAACAATGAAAACCAATATAGAACAATTTGGGCTCGCATAAATCTTACTGAACAAACGCACTCACAATAGACGTGCCATGTGCATGTCTGATCCACTAACACAGACTCACTTGGATAATAAATAACTTGTTCCGAGAGGTGGAGGCGGGGAAATCAGAGGACCAAATCCAATTCCTGTTAAGTCCAAGTAAATATGAAACGCCTGCCAAGTCTGCTAGGGGAGTTTCCAAATATGTTATATATTTTCATCCTCTGGATTAAAAAAAAACCTGAAAGAAAGGGTGATTTTATGCGGCTAATAGGGCAGGCAAAGAGCTTGCCTTTTTTACTTCGGAGGAAGAAGGGGACTACAAAACCCATACAGACCAGGCAGGAACTGCAGGCCGAGACTGTTCCTAAACAATGCCAGGGCACAGGCAAAGGGTTCCCAGCAGTAGGACAGGCCCCTCTGGATTATTCCACTCAATATGGGATAAAAGGTATTGGAACAAGTGGTCCATGGTACAGGGAACCCAGCAGTGTCTTCTGATTCATATAACTGTCAGTCGGAAGTGTGGCCCCACCACCATAGCTTAATACATAAAGACCAAGGTCAAATTGCAAAGCACTTCCTTGCCTAACTGCCCTTGTCGCCATGTCAGTCTGCTACACTTGAGTCCATATAATGTGTTTTCCCAAATGTTGGATGACTCCGAATGACAAAATAGACTCAAAAACATCTGTGTTAATCTCTTTAGTGAGTATAATCCCTACATTTTCCTTCTTCACCTACCTCATCAGCATCAGTCTGTTATGGAGACTTCCGTATACTGAGCACTCTAATAGATTTCATACGTAAGGGATTCTTGGAGAGAAGATAGTTCTAAAATGGCCATTTTCACTGCTCTTTTTGGGTTCATGTTTTAAGATAAACATGTCATCTTAATGCAAAACACTTAATGCAAGACTTGATGAAGACCCATATACATACAACCAAAGAGAACCTCATATTCACTCCAGAATTACTTCTTATTTTCTGTAAGGCAAATTTATTTATAAGAAATTTTGTTGACCACCAACTTTATGCTGTTAATAGGGCAGATAGGCAATATCTTGTCCTTCTTTTTATTGAAATCTCAGAGGAAGAATATACTAAATATCTCTTCTTAGCCAGGGTAGAAAGAGAGGCAAAGAAAACCTTCCACCCCACACTGAGGCAGTGCTTCTCAAACTACGTCTAGTGAAACGCCAGCTTGTTTTGTTTTTATTCTTCCAATCCAATGTGGACTGATACTTTCACACAATATAATAAACATGAATTATTAGCAAAATTAAATTTAAAACATTAAGACAAAATATAAGCCCAATTTTTTATTATGATATGCAACACTCAAAGAATTACTCTGTTGAATTGTAAGAAACATTTTTGCTTACTCTCTGTTTCTGTACTCATCTCACTGCAGCCTAACTTCATAGTCTATGGATCACTGGTGCCCTGCAGAGCACATTTTGGGTTGCACTGTCTTGGGGGATGTGTGACGGGGAGGGAGAACCACCCAAAGAAACAGTCAAAATATTTCCATCTTCGATGTTTAGAACGAGAAGCAAACTTAGAGAGAATAGAAATTATCTCCACTTTACAGATGAGAAAATTTGCACAGAAATATGAAAGCGACTTGTGCCGAGTTAGAAGGCATTAGGTGTGAAACTAACATCAGAATCCAGGTCCTGCGTGAAATCCACATTTTCACGTCCAGATCTAAACTGGCTGTACTATTTGGGCATTTCTAATTCATAATATCCTTTACGTTGAGGACTTAACAGTCCAGGAGAAAAGCCAACACTGTCCCTGTAAATTAAATGATAACAGATCCAGGAACTGAATGAAAGAATGGGGAAGTGGGGTAGACGGTTGAACAGTTAGGCAACCAGGAAAGTAGCTTTTCCTTTGTAAAAAAACATTTTTAAATAAACTTTCAACACAGGAATTTATAAACGTTCATTAGTTTTCTTCTGGTGATAAAAAGCTTTTCAGATTCTACATGCTTCAATAAAATCATCTGTACTGCCCAGGGGAAGGGATTATTTTTTCGTAAAATCCCTAGAATATATTTAAACCAGTAGTTCTCAATCTAGGGTGATTTCACCTATCCCCCATCCCCCACCCAAGAGGCTTTTGGAAATGTTAGGAGACATTTGTGGTTGTCACAACTCTGGGATAAGGGTGCTAGAAGCATCTTATGGGTAGAGGTCAGAGATGCTATTAAACACTACAAATCAACCAGCTCAAAATGTCAGTTGTGCCGAGTTTGAGAAACCCTGATCTAAACCGCCACACACAGCTCCAAATTCTTCTTTACATGTAAAATAATACGAAAACAAGCCTAGACTGGCCACACTTTACTTGTGTATGTATTTTCGCTTGTGTGTGTGTGTGTGTGTGTGTGTGTGTGTGTGCATGTGTGCTGAGGAAGATTCACCCTGAGCTAACATTTGTTGCCAATCTTCTGCTTTTTGTATGTGAGCTGCCACAACAGCATGGCATCTGACAGACGAGTAGTGTAGGTCTGCACCCAGGAACCAAACCTGGGACACGGAAGCAGAACACATCAAACTTAACCACTAGGACACCAGGGCTGGCCGTATTTTGGCTTTTTTTCTTTTTTGGGTGGGGGGATTAGCCCTGAGCTAATATCTGCCACTAATCCTCCTCTTTTTGCTGAGGAAGACTGGCCCTGAGCTAACATCTGTGCCCATCTTCCTCTACTTTATACGTGGGACACCTACCGCAGCATGGCTTGACAGGCGGTGCCATGTCCACAACCGAGATCCAAACCGGCGAACTCCGGGCCACTGAAGCAGAACATGCAAACTTAACCGCTGCGCCACGGGACTGGCTCCCCTATTTTGGCTTTTTTTATGTTAAATATTTTCAGGGTTGGAAAGAATTTCAGAGCATTTCTTTTTAAACACATACCCTTGTAGAGAAGCTTGGCATAGTCAACTAGTCAACTCAAAAAACACTTGGCAATGGAAATGGAAGAACACAAATAAACTGAATCCACAATTAAGCAATAAAACTCATTTTTTCTATTAGTTGTGACCTTTTTCAGTGGCCACGTTATCCCAAGGGAGAGACAATGCCACACATTTCCATCATTCTGTTGTTAAAGTAGCTGTTAAAAATCATCAAGACCATAAAAAATGGCATTGGCCTTCTAATGAGCCTTAACTCCACCTCGTTTCACCCTTCTAGTCTTAACTCTCTAGTTTTTCATGTTAACATCAGCCTGAGAGCAGAAAACCGGATCTTACCGTTACCAATAACTTAACCTCTGGCACCCAAGAGCCTCACAATGTGGCCTCAACCTACCTTTCCAGCCTTTTCCCTTCATTCCTGAACTCCATTTAGGTCCTTGGGATTATCCACCTTTCCCTGATCACAATAAACTTTAGTCCTTCTAAAAGCAAATTCAAGTTCTTCAGGCAAGGCTATCCAGCTTCTGCCTCCAGTATCCCACTGAAATATCACTCCCTCGGGATACAGCTGCCTACTCAGTGCCCAATCCAAGGGACACTCAGTCTTTATTTTATAGGACTTCTCTGTGGCAGGCTGACAACACTTTCCTTCTTCCACACTCCCCCCAACACACACCTTCTAGATGTTCTCTTCCAATTATCATTGTATTTCCTCTACTCCTGCCTCAACTGAGCTGCTGGTTGATTCTCACCTGGACTATAACAAGGCTCACTGACCATTTCTCCTGGCTTGGATAGGGGCCTCTTTCAAGCATCCTCCTGCAGAGCTACCAGTGTGTGCTCTTTCTAACCCAGGTCTTATCCCATTCACACACTTGAACTCTCTCAGTGACTGAGGTTTCTCAGCCTGGCTGAGCTGCAGACTGGTACCTACCTCCAAGCTTTACTTCTCCAGACCAATTAGATCAGAGTCTCTGGAGGCAAGAAGTAGAAGAGGAATCTAATGTGCAGCCAGGATTGAAAAACACTGACCTTTACTATAAAATTCAAACAGCTCTCAGACCTGGCCTTGACTCACTTCCTCATTCTCTTATCTGCTGCTCCCAAACTCCCACACTCAGACACCCTGCACTTGGAATTTCCCCAAACATGGTCAGAAGATCGCATCCTAGGACTTTGCAAATGTTGGTCCTTTCTGGAAAAACCCAGATGTCATCCATTCCCTCCATTTCCATCGTCCCCACAAAGACCCGTATGTCACCCAAGCTCTCCTTCTTTGCCTGGCTAATGCCTCCTTCAGGACTCAACCCAAGATCAAAGCCTCTGGAAACACCCCACTCAGGGTGTGCTCCTGTGCTCTTTCTCCATGCACACTTGGCCTTTCAAATGTCTGTTTCCAGATCCTGTACACTGCTTTGTGTGTAGCAGGTATGCAATAAATGTTAAATTTCCCTGGCAATAAATAGTAAGCACCAACATACAGTTATTCCTGCAAACCACAGAAAAAGAACATAGAAAAGATGACATTCCCTGGACCTCTTGTCTTCTCCTCTTGACAAGTGGACCAGTTTAATTCACTATTCCACCTCCAGAAATAGCAAATCTTTCCTGGAGCAACTCAGACAGCAAAGTCTGTCTCTTCTCACACCAACCCCCTTCTCCACTCCTGCATAGCAAGGCTAGTTATGGTTAAAGACAATGAAGGAAAGTCCTTGAGCATCCCAGCACCTACCGAGCCTTAGAAATGAGAAGCCTCTCACCTTTCTCAGTCCCCTCTTCCCATGCTGTGCAAGCCTCATCTTAAGTTAATTTTCAGGAGGGTGGCTCTTTCCAAAATCTACTCTAACCTCCTAAATTACTGGATTATTCTTGTCTTTTGGCGGGGTAGCATGCAAACTATCATATTTACTTAAATTAGACCAAACTTGGGGTCTTTGAAGTCAGGTCATGCCACATGTTACAGGGAAGCAGAGCAGACAGGTCTGCCATTCTTTGCTGCTTCCGGGCCACCTGATAGGGCACCTCCAGCCCCCAGACTTGGTCAATGAGCCCCAAATTACTCCAGCCCCATACGACTTTTTTAATGAACTACTTTTCAGACACTGTTCTCCAGAAACATATGGAAGTATAATCAAAAGGGATAAACATAAAATCTAACTAGCCATTCTAGGGCTTAAATTGTGTCCTTAGGAGTTCATTTAAAACAGGCTTTTATTACTCTCCAAGGCTATACCTACCATGAATCCTGCATACAATTTTGCTTATTTTTGGCTAATGGGAATTTTATAGCCAAACTATTTCCTCAATCCCAAGAGAAAGAATCAGACCCATGTACTGAATTCTTACAGGGTGGTGTGTTCCCCTTGCCACAACATGCTTTTTCACAGGTTTTTTGGTTTGTTTTCCAATTAGATATACTAGTGAAATGAAATAAGCAACAATAGAAGAAGAAACAGTGGAAAGCTATTTTACTTAATTTTTGACAGCTTCATGAACAAAATCCTAAATACACAGAAACACCAGATGAGCACAGATGACTTGCAAGGTCAACTCACTTCCCCAGTGTCAAGGAACATGAAGTCTCCATGTGGCTTACTTGGATTTCTTGTCTATGTGTTTATTGAAGACTGCCAAGTGACGAAATTGTGGCTTATGGGACCAATCTCGTAACTTTATAGTATGATAATACATACAATATCCGGCATTGATGTTAATGTCATAAAAGAGATTCTCTGAGCAACAAATAAACTAGGCTTCTATTCAATAAAATATGCTTTCAAACTTTTAATATAATTAATATGATAAGGAAATATGCAATGCATTAAGGGGGAAAATGCTTGCAACAACTTTTTTATAGGAACCACATCACCGATCATTCCTGCATTTGCTCTTTCTTACCATAAACACTTCTAAATATGGAAGTGCTTCTATCCCTGGGCTGAATCAGCATTGCCGCAGCCATTCTGCCCTCAGCACCCCGTTGTCAAATAGCCAACACTCATGGCTTCTCAACAGGCAAAAGAGAAAGAACTAAGTTGAGCTCATACTGAGCAAAAACGGAGAAAGGAGAAAAACCGAGAGAGACTGTCCTGTGAATCCCGTGAAGTCATAAGACTGGTTTTCTAATGTGGGCAGGAAATGTCACTACAGGTCATTTCCAAAGATGAGTTCCAAAGAATGTTTTCAGAAATATTGCATAAATAATCCTCCAATAAGAAAAAAGAAAGAGGAAATGAAAACCATGGCCTAATTATTACAGGTGAGGCATTATACTTGGGTTTTCACATGTGATTTAATTTTATTCTCATAAAAAGCACTCTAAGACAGAAAATATTTTACCCCTAGTTTTTAAAAATGAAGAAACCAAGATTTGGAAAAGGTAAATTACTTTGTCCAGGTCACACAGCTACTTTTTTTATCTTACTCCAAAATCCATGTTCCATTCATTATTTGGGTCCCTGCAGAAACGTAGAAGGAGCTCAGAAAGTGGTAGCTTTGGGAGTGAAAATGACATCCCTGCGGAAGATGACACACTGCCTCTCAGTGATACTTGAATCATGTTCCAGTGACGTCTGAAAACCCATGTTATAAAGTAAACTGCAGGTTTTGTGGCTGAAGAGGCAAGACCTGATTTTGCGGATTTATGTTTAAACGTTGTTCTAAACACCTTTGTCTTTGGCTACCAATCAAGCTAAGCCTTAGGCCTTCTGACTTTATGAAGCAACAAATAACAAGGGATCAAAAGATCAAATCCAGGGGCCAGCCCAGTGGCACAGCTATTAAGTTCGCGTGCTCCGCTTGGACAGCCCAGGGTCGGATCCCAAGCACAGATCTATGCACCATTCGTCAAGCTGTGGCAGGCGTCCCACATATAAAATAGACGAAGATGGATACAGAAGTTAGCTCAGGGCCAATCTTCCTCAGCAAAAGGAGGAGGACTGGCGGCAGATGTTAGCTCAGGGCTGAGCTTCCTCAAAAAAAAAAAAAAAAAAAAATCAAATCCAAACATTTAAGTTTGGATTCATGCATTTTTCAAAATAGGAGCATGTTTCCCATTTTGCAGTGCATGGTAGCAGTCTGAGAAAATCAAATTTATTTGAAGGCAGCAAAACAACCAACAACCTCATAGGGTAAATTATGGTGGCTATAGACAAAAAGTCAGGAATGGAACCCTTAGTTTCCCCAAAGTAATTTCAAAGACATCAGTGAAAATCTCTTTGATGAACACAAAGAAACGAGTTCTATACAACACACATATGAAATGCCATTTGTGTGATTAATGTATTGCCCTGTACGATTTTTATACTTTGGGAAGCATATTACACAGATGTAAACTTTATGGTTGATTAAATAGGATGTTTAGGGCTCATTGCAAAATATTGTCAGAAATATCCCATCAACCCCATTTTTCTTTTACTCTTTATTTTGAAATAATTATCAATTCACAGGAAAGGATGAAAAAATATAGAGAGGTTCCATGTACCTTTCACCCAGCCTCCTCCAATGTTACCATCTTGCATAATAACTGTAGTACAATATCAAAATCGGAAAACTAACATTAATGCAATCCACAGAGCATATTCAGATTTCATTGGTTTTACAGGTATTCTTATGTGTGTGTGTGTGTGTGTGTGTGTGTGTGTTTCTATACAGTTTTATCACATGTTTAGATTTGTGCAACCAATCAACATACAGAACTGTACTATCACCACAAGGTCCTCTCAAGCTATTTATTCATAACTACTCTCACTCTGCTTGCAGCCTCCAACCCTATGCCCAGACAACCACTAATCAGCTCTCCATCTCTATATTTTTGCTCTTCAAGAATGGTTTATAAATGGAATCATAGAATGTAGCATTTTGAGATTATTCCCTCAGAATAATTCTTTTAAGACCCATCCAAGTTATTGCATGGATCAATAGCTTGTTCCTTTCTACTGCTGAGTAATATTTCACAGTATAGATGTAACACAGTTTGTTTAACCATTCACCCATTGAAGGACAGCTGAGATTCTTCTAGTTTTTTGCCTATTATGACTAATACTACAAACATTTGTGTACAGAATTTTGAGTGAACACAGGTCTTCCTTTTACTGAGATAATTGCCCAAGAATGCAATTGCTGGGTCTTATGGTAAGTGTACGTTTAGTTCTATAAGAAACTGTCATATTAATTTACAGAGTGGCTGAACCATTTGACATTTTCACCAGCAATATACAAGAATTTTCCACATCTTCACCAGCATTTGGTGTTATCATGCTATATATTTTTTAGCCCTTTTGATAGGTGAGTAGTGATATCTCACTGTGGTTTTGATTTGCGTTTTCCTATTGAATATCTTTTCATGTGCTTTATAGCCATCTGCATTACTATTTGGTGAAATATCTCTTCATATATTTTCCCTATTTTCTAATTAGATTTTTTGTTCTCTTCACAAGGTCTTTCAAAAAGGAATTTTTCTTGAGGAAGTTTGGCCCTGAGCTAACATCTTTTGCCAATCCTCCTCTTTTTGCTTGAGGAAGATTGCCACTGAGCTAACATCTATGCCAATCCTCCTCCACTTGGTATGTGGGACACCACCACAGAGTGGCTTGACGAGTGATGTTTAGGTCCGCACCCAGGATCCAAACATGTGAACCCCGGGCCACAGAAGCAGGGAATGCGAACTTAATCACTATGCCACCAGGCTGGCCCCAGCAATTTTTTTTATTTTAGTGAAGCCCAATTATCAATTTTTCCTTTCTATGGACAGCGCTTTTGGCATCAAATCTAAAAACTCTTTGCCCAACCCTAGGTCACAAAAATTTTCTCCCACATGCTTTTTATATGTGTTTTATAGTTTTACATTTCACATTTAAGTCCATGATCAATTTTGAGCTAATTTTTGTATAAAATATGAGGTTTAGATCACATTTATTTTTTGCCTATAGATGTCTAATTCTTCCAGCACTGTATGTTGAAAGGTCACTCTTCCTCCATTGAGTCGCCTGGGTACCTCTGTCAAAAATCACTTGGGCATAATTGAATGAGTCTACTTCCGGGTTCTCCATTCTGTTCCACTGATCTATGTGCCTATCCCTCCACCAATATCACGCTGTCTTTACTATTGCAGCTATATCATAAGTCTTGAAATTGGATGGACCTATTCTTCCCACTTTATTCTTACTTTACAAAATTGTTTCAGCTATTCTAGGTCCTTTGCCTTTTTATATAAATTTTAGAATAAGCTTGTCTATGCCTACAAAAGACCCCTTCTGGGCATACCCCTGTTTATGTCATTTTAAAAATTAATTATATGGGACAATCAGACTTGCTGCACATATCATTCAGGAGCCTCTCCCACTGCTGGATGATGTCTGCCCGTGTTTGCCAAGTAGACTTTTGGGAGGCATTTGTCAAAGAGCAGTCCAAGGACTAGGGGCACTCCTAGGGGGTCTGTAAAAATGTAGATTCCTGCAGCCATCTTTCTCCTCTTATCTGCCACCTCCTTTGCCTGGGCACTTTTCTAGAAAGTTTGAGCTGAACCTCACGTGCTTGGGATGATTTTAGAGCTGTGGCCAGCAGAACGGGTGTGTGATTAAGCAGTCCAACATACCCTCACAGTCTTCTGGGGCCTCTCCGATCTCATGCCATGAAATCAGGGGGATGTCTTTGCTACATTCGAACTATGGGTAGTTAAGGGCATTAAAGAGAAAAATTCACCCTCTCTAAAAACAGGACAAAATTGAAAAAGACATTAACCTATGGGCAGAAGCTATAGAAGAGACCCCCAAATATCTGACAAGGAAAGCAGTTACTGATTGGCGTGATCATATTTGGGAGGAATGAGGAGAAATCTCCACCAACAATGAGCCCCTGACTCATCCAATAGGGAGCTGAAGGATGAGTGCTTAACGGGAGCTCTGTACTATCAGTCTCCCACGCTCCCTGAATCTGAGAGGAACCACAGATTTCGGAATTTCAGCTTGTCACAAAAGGCTTATCTTTTAAACTTATACTTCTTTTGTTCGTGGTATTTGTTACAAAGAAAAAAAATACCAAGTTTCTGGCATGTAGTCAGAGGTGTGCTGCTAATGTTAACAACCAGCTCTGCAAGAGAGAAAAGCCCTGATTTTGTAGCAGGTTCCAATTTTCAAGGTGTAAATAGTCCCATCACGGTGGATTTCAAGCTACCAACGTGATGTCACTGAAAACGGAGCTGGGAAGATAAGCTCTCCAGTACACCACTGTACACAGAACTACTTGTTTTAACATTAGAGGCAATTGGGTCTGTGAAATCTTTTCTCTTCTTAAGAACAGACCATGAACATTTGCCTAGAGTTTAGCCTATTTCATTGACATCGGAAGTCATGCTATTTATTCTATATACCTAGATAACATACTTAAGAATACCAACAGTCACACATTTTCAGTTATGAACTTATATCTGGCCCTCCTTCTCCTAACCTTGGTATACATGAACTCATAATTTAGCCAGGAGAACATTCATTCCAGTGGCTCCCAAGCCTGTTGAACATCAGAACCAGCTGGAGGCTAATTAAGAATATAGATGCCCAGTGGAAACAACCCAAGTATCCATTGATGGATGAATGCATGAACAAAATGTGGTAAATACATACAACGAAATATTACTCAACGTAGAGAAGGAATGAAATCATGATACACACTACAACATGGATGGACCTTGAAGACATTATGTTAAGCGAAATAGGCCAGACACTAAAGGGCAAATATTGTATGATTCCATTTATATGAGGTACCTAGAATAGGCAAATTCATAGAGAAACTAGAATACAGGTTATCAGGGGCTAGAGGGAAGGGATAATGGGGAGTTATTGCTTAATGGATATAGAGTTTCACTTTGGAATGATGAAAAATTTCTAGAAATAGATAGTGATGGTGATTGCACAACAATGTGAATGCCACTTGAACTGTACACTTTAAAATGGCAATACTGTACACAATAAAAAAATAATACAGATGCCTGGGCCTCACTCATTGGAAATTGTGATTCACATGGTCTGGAGTGGGAGTCAAGCATCTGAATATTTCACAAGCAGCCCTAGCAATTCTAAGGCACATCCACGTTCTGGACCCCTGCACTTTACAGAAGAGGAAATCAATTTAGTACAACCTCTGCATTTCACAGAAGAGGAAACCAAGGCCCAGAAAAAAGTGGCTTGGCCAAGATCAAGTAACTAGAATGAGCAGAGTCAAGAACTGATTCCACATCCAGTTCCACGTCCTGTCCACTTTCACTTCATTCTTCAAATGACTGAGAGTTTTTATGAGCATCCTACACTCCACAAGCCCCAAGGCACAGCAGTTCCCTGTCCAGATGCCTGAAAATACTACCCCGGCTTTTGCATTCAGCAACTCAATGTGGCCTTACCTCTAGAGGTTTGAAGTTGTCACCCTTGCATTCACAGCCTCACCAAGGTGGCCACACCACAGTCCCCAGAGCCCAAAATATCAAAAACTCAAAGTGTATTTTTAAATCTGATCCCTCTGCCTGTCCCAGGTATGGTTCAGAGAATGCCTGGAAATTCTCAGGTAGTCAGAGGGCTGCCTCACGTGTTAAACATTGGCCAGTCTATGCCCAAGCATGTCTGCAAATAAACATCTTGAGCCCTTTAACCACAAAGCTCCTGGAAACATAATTAGCTGGCTCTGGTGCAAATAAGCTCATTGGAGTGAAGAAGGCACTCAAGTTCCGGGACATACCAATGTTCTTTATTCACCTTCATTATCACATGAGTCTTGTTCACTGTCAGCCTCTCTAGCAGACAGATTTCTAATGCAAGTACACATTAACTCTCAAGATGAGATTCCTCTCAAAATGAGAACTTAGAACATTTGATCTTAAAAAAAAATTGTGCCAACTTCTGAAGAGACTGAAAGAGAGTATTCTCTGATCAAAGCCCAATAAGAATGGTAATATTTGCAGCATAACGATCACTTTAAAAATAATAAATGGATGCACGTATTTTCATGCACCTTCATAAATAGATATTTGTCACACATTTAGATATACTTTCAATTTCAGAGTTGCCAAACTTAAGCAGCAAATAAAAGAGATTCTACGCAGACATTGGGGGCCTCTGGAACAAATCACTTCTTTCCTGTAGTTCCTGATGACGCACCCCAACTTTCCACCTGGAATACCTACCTTTATTTTTCTCAGTTTGATAGCCTCCATGAAACAATGTCAGTAGAAGCCTCAAAGGAGATAAGAATGTTTTGATTTCAAGACATTTTGAGATGAGAAGTGTCACTGTAATTTCATTCCCATAGTGAAATATAAGATGGGGGGTGGGGAGTCATCTTAAAGTGCAGGGCGGTTTACTCTTCATGGTGGGCCAGGTATAAGCAGTCACAGAATAGTTTTAAGAGCAGCTGCAGAAAACTCAAAGCCAAATTAGAGGTGTGTTGTATATGATTATTATAAAAAGAAGTAGATAATCATATTGAAATGATGGCAACTAGGAAATCTGAAGTCACAATTGCATAATATTACTTAGTAACTTTGCCCAATATGATGAAAGATGTACTAAAAATTATATTTAGGTTATCGCTAAGTCTATTAGTGCTGAAGCATACTACAGCCACTACCATATGAAAATACACAGGCAGTCATGATTTTAAGGATGTTTTTAATCTATGGAATTCAGTGAAGAAATAGTAAAGTATCAGGAGACTGGGACTGGTTTATAGATATTCGGTCACTTTTCATTCCTGTCTGTCCGCTCTTATCCTCTCCCTATAATTCTCACTCAACTCTTTTTCAGCCCTGCAAAATTCCAAAAAGGAATTAGGATGTGTTAAGAGGTATATGGCTGAATAGTAATACACTAAACACGCAGTTGACGTCATGAGACACGTACTGAACTGCGAAGACTGGATTTTGGTCCCAACTTTCCTATCTTTCTCTTACTTCCCTTTTTCCAATATATATTCAACTACTGTGTGCTAAGCACCATGATTATGGCTAAGAAGACTACAGCCCCTGTCCTCACAGGACCTCCAATTTAGTGGGAGCCACAGAAATTCAAAATGCTAAACCATAATTGTGCCAAGCGTGAAGAAGGAGAGATATTTAATTCCATGGCCATGGAGGCCAAGAAGAGATGCCTCAAGCGAAAGTGAAGAAAGACTAAAAGTTAATGTGATGACATCAAATGGAAAAGCACCCCAAGCAGAGGGAACAGTATGTGCAAAGCCCCCTGGCAAGAAGTGGGCACAGGACACTGGGAGAGACAAGAGGAAGTCTCCTGCCTGTAGGAGTCCAAAACAAGAGGAGGCTAGAGGGATAAGTAGGATCCAGACCTTGCAGGGCTTGGTGGCCACCTAACCAGAGGAGGAGCGGGACTGGCCAAGTGTGAGCACTCACTAAGACTCACCATGTGCAGTGATCCATAAGCTATCTTCCAGCTCCAAGCACCATTCTCAATAGACACTTCTCCCTGCCATGCATCCCAGAGCTGCTCTGAGCATGGCTGGTAGAGTTCTAAGGTGGTTCCCAAGATTTCCACTCCTTGATGTATAGGAAGATATTCCACCTTGTATAATCCCCTGCCCTTGAACATAGGCAAGACTTGTGAATGTGATGGATGTCACTCCCATGATTAGGTTATGTCCTGCGGTAAAGATGAAGAGATTTTGCAGGTGTGATTAACATCCCTAATCAATTTGACTTTGAGTTATCAAAGAGAGAAATTATCCTGAGTGGGCCTGAACTAATAGGTGAGCCCTTTAAAAGGGTCTATGGGTCATAGAGATGTTCTCCTACCGGCCCTGAAGAAGAAAGCCATTCTACAGCCACAAGGAACTGAATTCTACTGACAACAATGTGAGCTTAGAAGATGACCTTGAGCCTCAGAGGATACTTCAGCCCTGGCTGACCTTGATTGCAGCCTTATGAGACCCAGCTAAGCCATGCCTAGAATCCTAACCCATGGAAACGGTAAGATAATAAATGAGTGTTATTTTAGGCCACTAATTTGTCATAACTTGTTAAGCATCAGTATAAAATTAATAGACTGGTCATCAGTCACTGAAGGCAGCTCTATCAGGCCAGGGTAGCTGCTGGAGAGGCCACCCATGTTCTGATAGGGCTGCCAGGCCCATGCCTGATGGCAGCACTTCACATATGATACAACAGAGAGACCAGGGCCACCATCACAATGAGAAGCATTCTCGACCTGCCCACTTTAGGGAAGGCAAAACTGATGCACCTCAAGTCAGCAGCAAGTCTTGGAAATCTAATCTTCTAACCTAAAGGCAACCGACCACAAACTCTCCACGTAAACTGCCTTCCCAAATCCTGCAGAATCTGTGACACAGAGGCCTTGAATAAATGGACTGGGCCAAATCTGACAGGGAAAGCTGATCTCTGATTTAGGCTTTCTTACTAGTTTTAACAACAAAAGCAGATTTTTTTAAAATATGATTTTAATATTAACAAGATCTTTTCAAAGAAACAAGGTCATTCTTACTTAAATGCCAAAATAGCCTGGTTTATATTATGGGAAACCTATCTGATATATAACATTTTATACATCTTTTTTACAGTTAGAGAAAAGGAGGGGGAAAAAGAAACCCCTCTGTTGTTTTTATTTTGTTCTGCTTTTTCTTGTTTTTAAAAGCATATTAACAGTCCCAACTTAAATCGCTGGGGCTGGATAGATAAAATTAGTTATACTGTTAAAGGTTAAAATAGTGATAGGTTAAAATATATATGTAGGCATTTCATAATCTAACAACTTTCATCAAGAAACACATCAGAAATTCTCTTAAGCTCAAAATCTTGGTAAAAATGACAATTGCACTGGAATCGAGTGACTCAATGGTGGGGATGTTTTTAAGAGCAATGCAATTTCCCAAGATGTTTTAAGTGATAGGTCAGAGTCTCAGCATTAAAACAGTTAGGAGTAAAACTAGTGGAAACTGCTATGTACTTGGAAACAAAATACACACACACAATATGCAGAGACTGGCTCTGGAAGGATCCCCAAGAACCTGGAAAATCATTGTTTCTAGGAAGGGGTACCAGGTGGCTAGAATGAAGAGTGGGAGGGAACCTTACATTTACTATAGATGCTTTTGTATATTTGTAATTGTATGTATGCATTATCTATTAAGAATATTTTATGAAACCAAGCACACACATACTCACAAAAGAGTAAAGCTCATCTAAATTGTCTTAGTGGGGCACTCCTGCAGTATAAACAGTCATGGATGCTGGAGAGGAAAAATAAATTAAGCTAGAGGTTCCCCAAAAAATGTTAATCAGTAAGAAAAGTCACGGCCTCCTGAGCCACATGTTGTTTTCAATCACCCCCACAAAGTTTCTCTGCCCACATACTTCCTTTGAAATCGCTGGTCCACCCAGGCTATAAAAGTCCATGGAGGGAGAAGGGGTGTGGCAGAGATGAAACTGATGCAGACAAAACTGATCCAGAGTCTCTCTTGCTCCTTTATCTCCAGAGCCCTCCTGACTCTCCAGGTCTCTCCTCCCTCCTTCTTATCTCATGGGTGGTGTAACACCAGGAAGAATGGAGCATGTGGAGTCTGAGCTCTACTACCTCTCAGCAACTGCGGGATGTTGAAAAACATCACTTCTCTAAGCATCTGTTTACCCATCTGTTAAATCAGAATCATAATAACCACCACCTCAGGGTTGAATACAATCTCTACGAAAATCTAAAGACTGGGGTTTGTCTATTCCAATATATTCTCTAAATCTAGATCACAGTACAGTTAAAAGACTGACACAGCATTAACCTTAAGGCAATCATTCCTTACTTGGGGTGTGAAATCTGGGGCAAACTGCATCTGAGTCGATCATATATAATAACTACCAAAGAATTTGGTCATGTCTAAAAGAAAGGAAAACAGAGGTTGAGGAAAGAGCCACTCTTTTTGTTTGGGCAACAGATGATGCAAGGTTATGATTGCCAGAAGAAGCTTGGTTAAAAGCAAACAACCAGATTGACACATGACAGCCTTTCCATCTTAAGACATTTAAACAATAGGACAATTTACTCTGTCAACACAGAGACTGTGATTATTTTTTTAAGTTCTTTTTTTTTTAATGCTCATTCCTATATATAGTAAGTGGCTGGATCCCTGCAAAACAGTCACATAGCAATATTCTTGAAGGCATGGTCATCTTCCAGGTCATTCTCGAAACAATATTGAGAAGAGGCCCCTTATTCATGACCTGGTACTGTATGAAACACAAGCTATAATTATTAATGCTCAATCTTTTACCGTTATTCACAATTCTGTTTTACTGTGGTCAGTCCTTGGTCTATATAAATGAGGCCAATGCCCTTAAAAGTCTCCATGCATGTTTTGCTCTCTAATTCTTATTTATCAGAACCTAGGATGGTTGTCCTGATTTTGGAAATCAGTATGTAAATATTTATATTTTGCCTCCTTCCTTTCATTTTCTGAGACATTATAGGATATTTTTAAATCAAATATAAAAGTTAAACTATTAAAAAGTGCAACCCATGTGATCACAACCCATAGAAAAATAAGACAAAGCACAGAGAAATCAAAGACAAGAGAAGATTGTGGAACATAAATCACGCTTGACAAATAAAAGACTATTTTCTTATATCTTTCATCAAAGTATTACAGACAATTAATATTTTATTCTCTATATGAAGAAAAAGGATGGAATTTGGTCTATAAATGTTTGAAACACACCTTATTCATTTATGATCCATTAATAACAAACACACATTCAGATAACAAATACATTATTGTTCATGAAAGAACCCCAAATTAAAGGGTGATTCTAGTCCAAGTAAATGCAGAAAAGCTGCCAAAACTGTCTGTTTGACTCTCAATGATCTCATTTGTTTTCATCAAACAGTATTGAGTTTTTTCAAATTAGATTAATCTTTTGCCCAGTTCTTAGGCTATTTGGATAAAAATTTACTGTTATTAGCATAAAATGATCCAAAAAGTACACTGAAACACTTGCTTGGGAAGAATAAGTTATAATTTTCTGACTTTTTTCTTTTAAAGAATATCTGGCTTCATAAAAGTTAAGAACAATTTGGTAAATAGTGCCATCCATAAATAGCTGGCATGTGGCTCAGTATGATCCAGAACAAATGAATGGATGGAACATATGAGCAATCTGAATGAAGCTAACAGCAATAAAAATGCATGCACACACACACATAACTTTTCTAAGAATCCTTTGGAAATATGGGTTTTCATATTTCTGTCCTCAAGCAGATTTACTCTACCACTTCCTTTTCAATATCAACATCTTTCCAGAAGAAAATAAGTAGAAGTCACGATAGGATTCTGTTAAATTTTGTCTGACCCTCCACCCTCCCCCACACAACCAACCAACAAACAAAAACTTATTCCAGATTTGTTTTAATTCAATAGGTCTGGAGGGAAGCCCAGGAGCTGGTATTTCAACAAGTTCCCTAGGTGATTATGAGTGGCAGGCAATGCCTAAGAACTATTTCATGCCTTTGCGTGTACCATGACCTTCAGCTGGGAGCCTTCCCCTGAATAGCCCTCTTTGGATGTGATTAACTCCTTCTTGTTCAAGAAAATAAATTGCCTCTTCTGGAAAGCCTTCCCTGGCACACTCCCCAATCCCTTGCCCACGAGCCGTCCTCCTTCCCTGTCCCTCTGCACTCTGGCATCCCTTCCCTGGAGAACTGCCCCCACTGGAGGGTATTTCTTTGTCCTCCCAGTAGAGCCAGCTCCTTGAAGGCATGGACATCCTCTGGTTGATCTTTGAGTCACTAACACTTTGGCAAGTGAATGATATAACTTCTCTGGCCCTCAGTTTCCTCGTATGTAAAACGAGAAAGCTAGAATTACCTCGCTGTTGTGAGGGATAAGTGGTGAGCATAAACTGACTAGCTTAGTATCCAGCATTGTGGGAAAACGAGTCCCTTTGAGATTACTGTGAAGATAATAAGTGGAGGTAAAGGTCTTAAAATCAACCCGTTAATTCACACTTTGCAACCCATAGAGCTTCAACAACACTAAATGGAAAGGCAAATGCCCACAGCTTTCACAAGGAACAAAGTCATCACTGAGGAGTTATATTCCTAACCAGTGGCCTGGTCTCAAACAAAGAATGGGAATGACCCATAGAGACCCATAAAGAATGAGCACAGTCATAAAGACCAAGATGCAATACATATAAACTTCTGTAATTACTTAAAGGAATGAAATTCGGCTCCACATAATTACAAATACACTATGAACACTAATTACAGAAGTGGCCCCAATATATGGCAGTATCCATAGGATAAAATATAAATATAAACATAGCATAATATGGGAATTTTAATTGATCCCAAATAATATGGCTTCTTCTCACCCTGCTTCCCATATTGAAAGCATGACAAACAAAAAGTAATAATCTCAGACAGCCTTCAGATGCGTCTAAGGTAGAGTAGGTTTGATAATTAGGATGATGAAGATGATGGTTGAAAAAAATCATTCTTAGAAATAAGGCAAATAAAACATTCTCCCCGTTCTTCAACTAACCTATATTCTAAATTTAGGTGATTCTATAACTGCAGTTTGTCAGCACTGGGCCAAATTTTGCAAAAATAATATCGGTCAAGTCCTAATTTGTTGACAACTGTCGGTGCTTTTTATATTCTATACATTTTCTATTTCATTGAAAAACATAAAAGCAATTGATGGCCCTCAGCTAGATTCCTTAAAAGGAGTTGATGCCATTTCTCAGCAAACCACAGAGAGGAGGAGGAAAATATCCCTTGTGGTATAGGAGTAATTCAGTGAGGGAAATAACTGGGATAGGAGTGTGCGTATGGCAGTCTAAAGTGAGGAAGTGGTGATATGGGCAATATACGGGTGATGCAGCTATATGGGAAAGTTTTTAAAGCAAAGGCAGCTGATTTGTCTAAACGTTGCCACGTGTAATGCCAAGGCTCCCTCCTCTAGTCTACCACCTTTTAGGAAGGGCTTAAAAACTCTCGAGAGAATAGGAAAGGAGACTGGTCTTGCCTTTTTAGGAGGCCACTGAGCAATCCATTACAAGTCAACATGTGCACGCCTCTCCCCACAGCACTTTGATTTCCAGGTTTCTGTCCTTGAGAAACATACACAGGTGGGCACAACAGGAATGGCAAGTCAGTTCCCTGCAGGGTGCAAAACACTGACAATCTACACGTCTATCAACAGGGAGATGTTAAATAAATTATTATACATCTACGCTATGGAATCCATACAACAGTTAAAAAGCATGAACTGTCATGGAAAAATTTCTGTCATAGTATTGCTGAGATTTTTTTTAAAGCAAACTGTGAAAGAATATGTACTGTTTAATTCCACTTACATAAAAATAAAACCACATATACATAATCACATATAAATGTACATGTATATATGTGTGTGTGTATATATATGTGATAAACAGATAAAGGTCTAGGAAAGATACAACAAATTGACAACAGTTGTTATGTCTGAGAAGAGTGTGTCTTTGTAGCTTAAAAAAGAACTTTTTTCTCTTTATTGTTTAAATTTTTTAGTATGATAATGTATTAATGTAATATTTAGCTAACTAAAGTTAAAATTAAAAATTATTACACTAAGGAAGGGAAGGAGGAAGAGAGAGAAGTTGGAAGGGAAAAAAGAAAGTCCCAACGAATGCTGGGAAGTAGTCAGCCAGTTCTTGGGGTTCAGGTCCCCCCACTCCTATTTATTTACACAACTGAATAACGAGCAAAGAGTTTTGATCAGCATTCACCAGTACTTCAACATTTGAGTTATATTTTCTTGGTCATTATTTATTCACTTTATTTCTTACATCATTTTAATGATATTAAAATTTCAAAATAGGAGGCAAGCAAAGGGTCAGAGAAAAACCATGGCCTCACAGCTAAAAAGGGCAAAAAGATTTCTCACCCCCAAGACGCATTGACTGGAGCATCTAAAAGATGTTCTTCCCATTCGTTGATCAAGAAGGCCCATCCTCTCTCTTCGTTTTTTTTCTTTCTCTGGCAGCAGTAGCTCTTAAGCCTCAGCTCCCATGACAGTCCTGATGGAGACCTGAAAATGCAGACTCAGGAACCCAGGCCCAGAGCTTCTGATATAGCAGGTCTGCCAGCCTAATGGTGAGACCACGGTCTGTGCCCCATCTCCATCATTTACTAGCTCTGTGATCTTGGGCAAGTCAATACACCTCTGAGTGCCACCACTTTATCATCTGTAAAATGGGGCTATGGTAGTACCTCCCTCATTAAGTTTATGAGGACTCAATGCCTGGCTCTGAGTAAGGACTGCATGTACTTGCTGCTGCTATTTTGATGAAGAGGATGTTGATCTCAGTTACTATTATTAGTATTAGGCAAGGCCCAGGAATCTGCATTTTAACAGGTGATTCTGTGGTCCATTGCATTTTGAGATACATTGCTTACACTCATGATTCCCTCAGGTAAGAGGAAGGGCAAAACAAGAAAAAGCAATAGAGTCACGCACTGCATAACAACATTTCGATCAACAACAGACCACATATACAATGGTGATCCCTTAAGATTAGTCCCACACAGCCTAGGTGTGTAGTAGGCTATACCATCTAGCTTTGTATAACTACACTCTACGATGTTCACAGAATGATAAAATCACCTAACGACACATTTCTCAGGATGTATTCCTGCCTTTAAGCGACACACAACTGTACTCAAGGGAAACTCAAAGAAGCTAGCTCTCACTACTGTTTATCCAGTTAGCAATACTAGATTCCACCTTCCCATGTGCTTGCTGATGGTAAAAAGGTTCTTCCAGGAGGGGCATCTCCACTGGGAAGTGTGGTAGACCCACACCCTCCACCCGTCCTGCTCGGTTGGGCACACACCATGCTCACCTCTACAAGAGGCCTGACGACACTGTTGCCTGATCTGTCTGGTGAGTACATGTAAAAACAGCATAAGATGGTCCGTCTGAACAGAAATGCCTTTCAAAGTACAGGAGAACTAAGTCCACGAGCTCTCCCTTTACCATGTGTTAACTGATCTAAACAACAAGAGGCTCCATTTCTTTGGTAAGAAAAATTCATTGCATATTATTCCCTGACCTGATTAAAATTTTTTGACCCCGAGACAATAGACATCATTCTGCTCTAAAACAAAGTATTATCAACAAGCTTCTCATTAATATGATTCCTCACTAAATCACTCTTTTTGAGGAAGAAAAATCAAAACCCTCAGTGTTAGCACTGGGGAAAAGGATTTACGGGAAACACAGCTGCTGCTCATTTCAGAATTTCTGCTACACAATAAGGATTTGTTGTTTTTTCCTAATGCGAACAGAGGATACAAAAGGGTTAAGGAGAGGTGTACCAGATTCCCTGGGAGGCCCGATCCAGAGTGGTGTCTGCGTTAAAACTAAGATCTACTCTCTACCCGGGTAATGCTCCTCTGGATTCTGTCTTTGGGGTCATTATTCCTTTACTGCACATGCTCTTCGGTTTCAGTTTCTTATATTTACCCTTGCCAGTGCGAAAATCCAGGATACGACCTAAATGCCCGGAAATGGAGAAATGACCTGGTGAATATTGGTACATTCCTACAACAGAATCTTACATACACCGTAAGGATGATATTTCCAAACAACTTGAGAAGATATTATGTCCTGATGTTAAGTTGGGGGAAAAAAAACCAGAAGTAATACAATATGAGTAGTAAGATGTCAACTAGGTAAATACTTTTACATGGGAAACAAATACAGAAAGAAATATACCAAATATTAACAATTGTTATTTCTGGGTGGTGGGATTATAATGATTTGTTTTCTACTTTCCCACAGTTTAGACTATTTTTCAAAGCTTTTTCTATGAGCCTATGTTACTATTCTAATCAGAAAAACATAAATAAATCAGTAGCTAAGAGCAAATACCTTAAAACCCATGAGACAAACACTGTATTACGGAGCAGAAATAGAGAAAATGAAGGGGGCATCTTTAACATCCACCTGCAGGGCCTAAAAAGTCAGATCCATTCAGGAGTTTCTCTCACGAAGGTCCACCTCAATGTAAGCTGGGGATTGTAACCTCTTCCAAAATGCCTTGACATGACTATCAGAAAGAGAACTCAAGGGCCAGCCCAGGGGCATAGTG
This sequence comes from Equus przewalskii, assembly GCF_037783145.1. NCBI lineage: Eukaryota > Metazoa > Chordata > Mammalia > Perissodactyla > Equidae > Equus > Equus przewalskii. The sequence goes on along the minus strand of NC_091834.1, from coordinate 64,019,911 downwards.
GTTAAGTTTGGCACACTCCCCTTCAGTGGCCTGAGTTCATGGGTTCAGATCCTGGGCACAAACCTACACCACTCATCAAGCCATGCTGTGGCGGCAACCCACATACAAAATGGAGGAAGACTGACACAGATGTTAGCTCAGGGACAATCTTCCTCAAGAGAAAAGAAAAAAGAAAGACAACTCAGGATGCTGAATTCATTGGTCTATTCTTGGGTCCAGTTTAATTTTAAGAGGCTTATCTTCTTAAGGTCAAAAAGAATACTCAAGAAATGTATTTGTCTGGGGTATCTCTTTCCCTTGGAAGATTAGGATAATCGGAGGAAAGAATGACAATAAAGGAGACAGCAGGACAAGAAGGAAAAAAGGCTACACAACAGCAACAGAAAGTTCCCTTCTGTACTACACATAATAGGGAAATGAACGGAAAGCCTGGGGCACGTTCCCTTGACACATTCTGCTTCCATCCTGTTCTATCCATCTGACTTCTCACCGATGAGGCAGCCTTGCAAGATGAAGATGGCAAATAAGCAGTTTAAAAAATGAAGGAAATAGAGGAGGTTCTTTAAGGTGAAACAACAGTAACTTAGACACACATTGGCCCACTAACATCTTTTTAATTGTAACTAGTTTGACCATCTGCTTGGGAAATTCCTCATAAATTACTATTTCAGGTCTTGCATTGATAGCTCTCAGAAGTCATATGGGTAAACATCTGACTCCCAACTCTGTGGGAAAGAGGCGAGAAATAAATTCAGAAGGTTCTGAAAAGATATCATCCCAGCCCATTTGCTCCCCCCGAAAGACTTCAGCAAGTGTGTCCTTATAGTTAAGCCCATGACATTTTTAAAGAACGCCTACTCTACTTACATGAATTGAGAAAGGTTTACCCACCAGGCACTGTGCTAAACACTTTGAATGCATCTTCCCATTTAATTCCCTCCAACAGTTATTATCCTCATTTTACAGGTGAGGGAACTGGGGTGGAGAGAGGTTCCCCATCTCTACCTGCTCAAGTAGAAATGTTGGGGTGTTCATTTCCCAGGGCTGCTGTAACAAATGACCACCAGTTTGGTGGCTTAAGACAACAGAAATTTATTCTCTCACAGTTCTGGAGACCAGAAGTCCAAACTCAAGGTGTCAGCAGGGCCATGCTCCCTCTGAAGGTTCTAGAGAAGAATCTCTCCTTGCCTTTCCCAGCTCCTGGCATCCCCAGGTTTTCCTTGGCTTGAGGCAGCATAATTCCGATCTCCGCCTCCTTCCTTCCTTCTTTCCTTCCTTCCTTCCTTCCTTCCTTCCTTCCTCCCTCCCTTTCTTCCTTCCTTTCACTTTTAGTCCTCAACAATTATTATGGTTTACCATACTAACAATGGATGTTAAACAATTTGGCATTAACACTTGACATGTGGATTTTATATAATAGTGTGTTTTGACAAGTTCACACGATCTTCATTGAATGTAGAGACTCACGGGTTGTCACCACAAATAGGCTTTAATTTACCTGGTTTCTGTAGAGCTCTTTTTGATGGTTCTTTCAGCGCCCCCACCCGTTCCCTCTAAAAGCGTCTATTCTCTGTGGGGATAGAAATCACCTGGTACTAGGTCAAGATTTCTTTCAGTGTTTCCCCATCCAGGCTGCAAATAGAATTTCCTGGGAGCTTTTTTAAAAGACACATGCCTAGCCCCATCCCCATAACAAGTGAATCTGAATCTCAGGGAACAGAGCCCAGGTGTTTATATCTGCCTCTCTTGTTACACAGCTGCCCTCTCTGTGTGTCTCTGTCTGTCTTCTCTTCATATGAAGATACCAGTCATATTACATTTGGGGCCACCCTAATCTCGTATGACCTTAACTAATTACATCTCCAAAGACCCTATTTCCAAATAAAGTCGCTTTCTGAAGTTCTTAGTGGACAAGAACTTTTGGGGACACTCTGCAACCCAGGACTATTGGATTCAGACTTGGTAGTGTCACTCCAGAAGAACTCACATCCTGAACGACTGTGCTCATTTTGCCTCCCGGGGGACCCTACTCTGTTAAGCACTGTTTACACTCACACTAACAGACACTAGGCAATGTCAGAGCGTGACCTGGCTCTTGTCCTCAAAGAGTTGATGATCTACTGAATGCAAATGAGATGTCGAAGGAGGAAAGCACACCACTGAAGCATTTGTGTGAACTTCTGTATGCCAGAGAAACTTACAGGGGAAAGTGATGGATGAAGGCCGGGGGACCCTGAGCACAGGCAACAGCTGGACACGTTGGGAGGGAAGATCTGAGCAAAGGCAAGGAGGCAAGACTAGGAGCAGCGTGTTCAAGAGGGACACGTGTGCTGGAGGTCCCTGGAAAGGAGGTTGGAATAAGGGTAGTGTAGAGATGCCTCAGAGACAAAGGGAGGAAATTAGATTTAATTTAGAAGGAAAGAAAAAATTTAATAGGGATCAAAATGATAAAATTTGGGCTTAAAGACTCCTCTGGCAGAGGTGGGCAGGGCAAGCAGGGGGCCTGGAAAAACTGAATGTTGAAACTTTTTGACAAAATATGCTTGTGTGCACGTGTAACAATGTGCATAGGCATCATATTCGCATCTTCCCTGTAACATTTCAACAACCTTCCTCAGAAAACAAACCGAATATGCAGTTGGTCACCGTGCTTTCATCCCTCCACTTGGAAGGTCCCCTTTACTACCAAGCCTCCAACACACACACACACACACACACACACACACACCAGCTTCCCTCCCAGCACCTATTTGCACCCCAGCCAAGAGCTGAGTGAAGAGAAAGGTGAGAGAAAGAGAAATAAAAATGTCTGAGGCGACAGCCAAAAAAGAAGGCGGCCAGGACGGCAATCACCTTTGCACCGCTCACAGCAGGCTCCCCTCTGCTTGATGGCCAGGGCACAGTCTCTCGACAGCACTGGGCACTTCTCTCTCTTACAGGTCACTTCCTTGTTCTAGGCAAAAAGAGACAAGAGACATTTGAAATAAACTTCCAACAGAATCCTCAGAATCCCAGCACACAGCTACCTAGATTCCATCTTCCTCTCTTGCCTTCTTCTTGGCAAGAAAACTCTGTGATAGCAAACAAGATTTTGCTCTCTCTGGACCAGAAATATCCATCTAGGAACATAGAACTTTTTCAGACGAGGGGCAGATGAGAGGGGATGAAAAGTCCCTTCTTTACAAGCAACTTAACCGAGATAACTGAATGCCAAGAAAGAGGACTTCTCCCGCTCTGTTCTAAGGTTTCTTTTCTGTACACACTATAGAATGATAATATTTGTGTAAATCATATTTTGCCCATTGGGCTACCTGGGCCAGGACTACATCGTGAGAGCAAAAATATTTGCACACGGATGTCCAACAATCCTTAATAGTAGAGTGCATTAAAATGCAGCAATCTAAAGTTCCAACTCAAATAATGACAAAGCTGAGTATTGAATCGGCTCTGTTAGAGAAAAAATAATATTCCCCATGCCAAGCGGAGACACAGTCGTCAGTGTTTTATAGCTGTGGGACAGCTGCGTTATATTAGCACTTATGCTAATGAAAGTGCGGTGAGTACTCACATCTTCAGTTTTATCCTGAAAGGTTAGCTGTTAATGTGACTTAGAGAAGATCCAAACATGATGTATGTGCCTGATTATAGACTGGAGGCAGGTAAACCAAAAATACTGTGTCAGGAAACTTCAACAAGTTCTGAGCTTTCACAAGCGTCTGCTACATGCTGGGCGTTGTGGCTTTCATTCTCATTAAAATCCTGTGAGATAAGTATTAGCACTCTCCTCTGTTTACAAACAAGAAAACCGCTGCTCAGAGAAGGTCTGTGACCTTTCCACCATTAGACAGCTTTGCAGTGGTAGACGTGGATTTCAAGTTTCAACTCACAAATGTGTACAAGCCATGGCCTACCACAATCATTGCCTGATTTACGGGCAGATCAGAGACTGACCAGCTCTCTCACCTCAAGATGAACCTAGAACCCTCCTGGAATATGTACACGAGAAATCCCAACTCAGCCCTGACGATGACCTGGGAAAGATTCACAAGTGTACCCAGTATGCTTCAACGTCATGAGAGTAAGGAAGATCTCACCATTTCTGGTCCAGAACCAAGAAGCTCTGTGTGTGTGTGTGTGTGTGTGTGTGTGTGTGTGTGTGTTTTAGGGGCCGGGCATCCAAGCAAAGCCCATATACCAAATTCCAGCCCTAAAGCAGTTCTAAGATAAATCACATCACTTTCTGTGCTCCCCTCAAATTCCCTGGGAGCTCCAGAGACCCCCAAGATGCTCCCAGGATCTAATTCTTTATCCTAATTTTTTTTCCTTCTTCTTCTCCCCGAAGCCCGCCAGTACATAGTTGTATATTCTAGCTGTAAGTCCTGGTTATGCTATGAGGGACATCATCTCAGCACGGCTTGACGAGCAGTACCATATCCACACCTAGGATTCAAATCCAGGGAACCTCAGGCTGCCAAAGCGGAGCATGGGAGCCTAACCACTTAGCCACGGGGCTGGCCTCCCAGGGTCTAATTCCAAAATGAATCCAGATTGTCATCTCCTCCCCTTTCAAACGAATAGAACTTCTCAGAGGTCAGAACCCCACTCCCTCCAACTCACGAATCCCCACTCTCCAGAGTGAGGCATATGGAGCCTTGGGACAGCTGGGCCTCACCATCCCAACAGCTCTGCTTCTCCAAAGTCCTGTTATTTCACTCCCCTGATGTCTCTGCAGGGCCACTGAAGCACGGGGATAATGAGCCCACCGTGACCAGTGTTGCTCAGGCTTTTCCACTGGATGACACACAGAAAATGACCACCATTTCAGGTAAGGAACTCTGAGGCCAACGGAAAACACACTACTGAGGCCGTGCCCACACCTGCCTAGCCAGCCAGAGAGAGGGCATCAGTCCTCGGTCACCTATATCCCTGCCCACAGGGCTGGCATTATAGACCTTCTGTTTTTCCGTTTATTGGTTGTCAGTGTGTGATGGGAAGGGGTGGTTGAACTGAGTAATCCAGTCTCCCTTTGTTCCTGCTTTTTGGTGTCTGTTGTGGTAAGGTAAGGGCCCTCATGGGGCGAACTTCATTTACGCCTTAAAATCCTGTGACGCGGTGGTCCTCATGCTTAGCTGCAAACCAGGAGCCCTGTGCAGTTCTTAACAAAGACTGGCACTAACTCCCACCTCCTGAAGGTCAGATCTGAGTTATCTAAGGACCAGCCCTGGATGTTTTTCCAAGCTCCCCAGGTAATCCCAGTGTGCACCAGGGCCGAGAACCACTGCTGTGTGGACAGTATTCTTATTGCCAGCCTGGCTGAGATGGGCTCGGGAGTGGTCCACGGGCCCTCAGTGAATGGCTGACCTGCAATCTCCAAGCCCTCAGAACTCCTTCCCTTACCCTTTCCTTTTCGTCACGATGGTAGCATCAAGACTCACTGTAAGTCATGGCCCTTTGATTTATTTTCATAATTTTTCTTAAATTACAAGCATAAAACGCAGTTACAGTCACAATTCAAATTAAAGAAGTATATTTAAAAAAACAAATAGTGCCCTCCCACTACCACCAAAGTAATCAAGAACAACGGTCGGTATACACACCGTCTGGCATTATTAACAGGGACTTCGCTTTGTAAAGTGCAGTTTCTCAAAGCCACAGAAGGATACGGACCGCCTCCTTCCCAGGGGGTCTGTCACATGAACTCACTCCCCAAGCAGAGCATCTGTCCCCTAGGCTTTATGCACACAGCAAACCTGGCTGCAGCCTTGGGAAAGGGCCACCCTCCCAAGCTCATCTCTTCTCAGAAGGGCAGAATCCTCAGACACGGGGAGTTCAAAGCTCTAAGGGCAGTCGGAGCGGGTATGAAGTTGCAATTCGGGGTCTGATAAATAAGAAGAAGCACACTGTCTTAAATATGGGAACTCTCCGCTAAATTAGAAACCTGGGAGCCAGTCACAATCCATCATAGATCCCAAGATTCATAACAAATAGCTCATAATTACAGTCCTGCACAAAAGTTATTCCAACCAGATGGTTTGCAATATTGACGTCTGGAATTTTTTTGTACACACAAACCTAAACCTTAGCTGTAGGTTTAGGAGGGGTTTTCCCCTCTTCTAATAACACTTGGAGTTGTGGTATTGCACCACGGGTCACGTTAGTGTGAAGCTGCATGTCTGATCACTTCCCTGATGTCTGGTTGGTGAGGATATGGAGCACACACTTAGAATCCCGGGCCCTCGAAGAAAGAAAGAAAAATCACGGAGAATCGCTAGTGACAGGCTGATTCCTCCATCTCCTTGAACCCAGCAGCTACAGAGGAAATTCAAGCACAGGTTAATTAAGCCCACTCACTTCACTTTCTCTGATTTTGCCAAGACACAAAAACACTGGTCTTCCAGCCAGCGGCTCTGATGAGAAGTGGCACACATGAAGTCATGCCCTGAGGAGCCCATCTCCATTGGTCGCCCCATCCCCATATGTACCAAGAGTCCTCTGCTCTGACTCAAGGTCACGGCTCATTCAGTTCACATTTTCATTCAAGAAACGTTTTCTGATACTGATTCACACTTACCGAACACTTTCTATGTACCAGGCTCTGTGCTAAGATTTTTACATGAGTTATTTCACTGAAACTCCACATCGTCCCCATTTTACAGATGAGCAACCAAGGTAAGAATCTTGCCCAGGAGGCAGATTGGGAATACCAGCAGAGGTCTGTCTGACTCCAAAGGTGCGCATCTAAATGCTGCACTTCGCCACTTCCCAGGCATTCGGAATACAGACAAGAACAAAACGAAGTCAAGGTCCTGAGGCCCCAGGAGAGATAGACGCCTTCCTGAGGCTTCCACACGTGTAAAATGAGCTCTCTAACAAGAGCAGAATAACTCCCCGGAGCTATGTCATCTCCATCCTTGGAAAAGTCTACAAACACAGGCTGATTTCTGGTAGGGAGGAATGTCGTCCCCTTTTGGATATCGACAGGTATCTGTGCCTATCACACCTTTGAAAGCCACACTGGGGTCCTCAAACAAATGTTTCCCAAGATTCCAGCTTGAGTTTGAGTCTCCCCACATCTAAGCAATAAAAATGGTGGCAGAAGCGCACTAGAGGAAAATGTCAGAATGCTCTAAAAAACTAACCTAGGTAGTGTATAAAAGGAACAAACCTTCATCATGCTTTTCATTCTCAGTCTCTGCCTCCCGTGTTTATCACTTCCTACGGTCAGCCAGCCTGTGATTTACCTGTTGTCAAAGGCATCTGTTTGCACAATTCCCTCCTTTCCGGAAGACCAATATCAAAATTCAAAATACAGCCTCTGGAGGCACATGAAATAAAGTGCCAGTATGTAAAATAAAAAGGGGTAGAGGGAGCAAAAAAGAAAAAAAATCTACATGGCTGGCAACAAAGCTCTGTAAGGATACAAGCCAAACCACAGCTCCAGCCACGGCCAAGTTCAAACAGGATTCCGGCAGCCAGCTTGCTGTGTCTGAGGTCTGCCACTAGATGGCAGCACAGAGTTCCCTGGGTTTGGGAACTGTGGCCGTGAGACCCGCTGGTGCCTCCTGAGCATTTTTCAGCGTCTGGTGCGGAGGGAAATGATCTCTCATTGACGGGCAGGCGGAGGGAGGGGTACAGAGAAGATGGCAAATCACCATAGAGAGATTTTCCTGTTTGCTTTCCTCAAAAGAAAAGAAAAAAAATGTTTCTGAGATGCCTTTGTTCTGTTTCAAGCCTATGTCTTGGACATTTTTTTTTTCTAAGATTCTTCTGGGACCAATCCTATTATGAAATATGGAAAGTATTACCTGACCTTTCACTTAAATTTAAAAGTAATAATAAAATAAAAAACAATTGGAGAGGAAAACACAGCAGCTAATATGATGGGAGTGATCAGGGAGAAATGTCAGCCGGCAGATGCTGTATTTTAGACTGTGAAACAGCATCACGAATGTCTTGAAAGAAGAATGAAAACCAAAATACCTGGTTCCCTGCCCGCGGGTCCTCCATTTGATTAGCCATATTAGGAAGGTGGCAGACCACACAAGTCCTTTCCTCTAGAAGATGACATTATTTTCCTTCAGTCCTCGTCTCTTGTGAGGGCAAAGCCTGCCTTGGAGGCAACCAACTGTCATTTGGCAAACTAGCAAGTTCTAAGTGGCAGATCCTTTTTCAGAAAATCAAGAAGGCCGTGAAATGTAGTAGTTTTTTTTGCCCAAATGAACAACACTCAATGTGTCAATGAAGCACACGGGCCGGGTAGTATCATTAGAGGGGATAAAGAGGTAGAAGTGACTCTGTCCTAAATTAGAGACCCTCCAGACTACCCCACCATCCTACATATGCACACACCCACTTCTGTCATTTCATCACTGTAGTCTTATTTGGGGAGGGGCCCTATAGATGATGCTTTCAAGAATTCCCCTGCCAAAATGCAAATATCCACAGGGATGGACCCACATTAATCCTGAATAAACTATTCCCCTTGTCATCAGCTACTGCCAGGGGACGGACATGCAGCACAGCGACTCTGAGAAGTAAGGGAGCTCAGCAGTGGAAGTTCTGGAGCAGCCCAACCAAAGACCTGGCACACGTTCCATTGTACTCAGTGCTGCGGAAGCAAGAAAGAAATCACGCTGCAAGCTTCCCATCTATTCTCCAGCAACTTCCACACTTTTGGAGGAAATAAGACATTGAATATTAGCCGATCAGACAAATACTGCAGTGTAACTTCTGGCACCTAGTGGGAAGAACAGAGAGAATTTCACCTTGACATAAAGCCATCATGGTCGGTGACCACGAAGAGAACCCTTTGAACCTTAATCAAATTCTTTTTATTAGAGAATTTATTTGAAGCACATACACAATCGTGTTTCACTGTTTAAGAGTCTCAAAAGTGCTCACAGAGGAATTTGTTTTTAGGAATACGGATGTCTTGTGTCAAGTTTCCCAAGGAGGAAGGTGATCCAACATCAGCATGTGCGTTCTCCTCGGGATTTCTAGTCTCCCCATGCATGGAGTCAAAGAGGTCAATCTTTCCTTGAAATGCCCCGTTGTAACCCAATACCAGCCCCGAAAGAGCCAAAGGGAACTTTACGGCACTTTTGAACACGGGTCACAATTTCTCCTAGGCAATATTATAAAACTTCTCATAAACAGAAGAATAATACTTCGTGTTTACATAGCACTTTTCTTTTAAAGAGTTCTGCAGACATTATTTCATTAATCCTCACAGGTTTCTTAAGATTTGCAGATGGAGGAAAGGCACACAATGAAGTTAAGGGTCTCAGGCCCCTCAAAAAGCTAGTTAGCAGCGGACTTGGGAACAGAACCTGGTTCCCAGGCTGGATTAAGGGGCCAGCCAGGGAGGTTAGTTGCTAGGGCACAGCATTAAAATTTATGGGTGTATCATATTAGAATTAGGTTAGCTCCTACATGACTGTTGAGATTTTAAGAATAGATTAGTATGGAGTTGCACTAGTCTGGAACTTTTCTGGAAAGACAGGCCACCTGGGTCAGCCATGTGAGGTCTCCTGCCATGTTCCCTGCCTTGTTCTAATAAGGAACCTGTAAAAGGTGCCATAGGAGGAACGGGCCAAAACATGGCTAAACAGAACTGACTTCAAAAAGTTACAGTTCTAGTATGCAGAGATGTAGGCAAAGGCTGAAAGAAAAGACCCAAAGGGGGCAGGTTCCATTGCTTGTCACCAGTTTTGATAATGAAACATGTAAAATTAAGCGATTCTCTCTCTGGAACATACGGTCAGGGGAAATCCTTTGCAAGGAGCAAGAGCCCTCCGAGGGGAGACAACACAAGCTTGTACCTGCTCCAGCCTGTCTCCTTTGGACAAAATCCGTTCTTATACTCTTAGAAAATAATCATTGGAGGGTAGGGGGAACTGAGATTGCTCAGTGGTTGCCAATGGCAGTATTAAATTTGATTGATGATTTATTGTTTTAATTAAGCTTTTCTGTGCTCGTACTGAAGGTACAATTGACTTCCCCATAACTCTTGCACAGAAAGAGCTGGGAGGAAAAAAAATGAAAAGGCAGTTTGATCCACTACAAAGCCCCAGAGTACAAGTACGAGGCTCTGGGCCATATCTCCCAGCTCAATGAAAGCCGAAAAAGAAAGAGAGAGAGACAAAAAAAACTAACAAAGCCATTTCGCAAGTGAGGAAAGTGTGTTTGAGAAGGAAGATGACCCACCCTGCCCAGCCAACAGAATGGTTTCCCAAGATCTCCTCTTCCCCAATTGAGTGAGGTCAGTGGGAGAGGTGGGAGGTGTCAATGGCCCTTGCTTTTAAAGTAAATTAGCACTTCCAGATCTTTCTGAACCCCCAACCTCCGCTGCTTTTGCAAATCCCTTCAGGACCCAAAGCCACAGAGCTGATCCATCGCTAACCAAACAATGAAATGGCATACAATTTTCCCGGGCAGGTTGCTGAACTATTAAGGATAATAGCACCTGACATTTAGAGAAAATCTATGATTTGCCAGACCGTGCTGAACACATTTTGCATATTACGTCCTTTTTGTCACAACAAGCCTGAGGAAGACACAAATTTATCCCTATTTTATGGGTAAGAAAATTGAGGCACAGAGAGGTTAATGGCTTACTCAGGTTTACACAGCTAGCCAGGGCAGAGATGCAAACCCTGGACTCACTGATATCAGAGTCAGTGACTTCATCACAATGCCATACGGCTTGGTTTAGAGGCTCAGATGAGCCATCCTTGCAGCTAAGAATTCAAATGTTTGCCTTTGGTAAGCACTCCCCATTTTCAGACCTTTATAAATCTTGGTGGTTCATGGTTTCATTTTGAGCACATCAGTAAAAATAGTGCCTTTTAGGAAAGACAGATTAAGTCTCCAATTTCGAAACTCAAAACAAGTCCCCGTCTCCGAATGCCCGGTCATTTGCAAGATGGACCAGAACCTGGACCCGGAGCCCCAAGTCCTCTCCTTGCTTCCTTGCTTTGGATGGGAGGTGTCTCTCCCGGGAAGTTGGCAGCATCCCTTGGCCATACTTTTGGAGTCTTACTGTTCAAGTATCTTGCAAGAACATAATTTTGGAGACTTAAAGTATCTTGCAAGAACATCACGCAATTCTTTGTACTACATCTGGGAGTGTTAATCTTTCTTCCTCCTGTCTAGGCTCAGCAAGCCTTTACCCCAGAGACCTGGACCCTGGCAAACTCGGCTTTCTCCAGCCCAGCTAACAGTGCAAACTCTGAACAAAGCTGCCCTTGAAGCCCAGCCATTTAAAAGACTTTATGAAGCCCACTGGGCCCCCCGATTATTTTGCAACAAGTCATATCCCATGAAGAAATTCACTTCTCTGCAACACAAAACAGAGGGAGATTAAAGAAAAAGGCAGGAGGGGCTGGGGGGCAGAGAAAAGAAGTAAGACCCCCTGCTGTTCTGTCTGGCCAGAATCGTGTCTTTTAGTACCAATATCCTCTACAAAGACGATGTTCTGATGATATATGGCCCTAATACATCACTAAATGACAGTGTTCTCCTGATCCTGTACCTTGAAAATATGACACGTGCCAACAGAAGCAACGGGGGATTAATAAGGAGGCCTTTTTTATATTTAACTTCCCTAACATTTCAATTCTTTTTTAATGGGCTTTAGTTTGTCGGAGGGGTTGTTTTGGGTCCTATGCTGTTTAAGGATTTAGGTCTGGCTTTTTTTTTTTTTTTTTTTTTTTTTGGCCTTTTCAAGGAACTCTCAGAACAAAGAAACACAGGCCATTAGAATGTCCCGCTACTCAAGTACAGCTCTGATTTAAAACAGGGCCGTGTCAAACAGCTCCTCATTTTGTTTAATCATATTTTGAAATAGAACCGAAACATTAGAGATGGCAGAACACAAAAGAAATAACCACCAAATAAAAATAGTAGCTCAAAGAAAGTAGCACTGCCTGGTTTTTATTATACTGTACGTCGTACAAGCAAGGGGTCTGCTGGCAGAGCCACATTAACGCAGGTGGAATGGACTGGATGCAAAGCAGCGAGTGACTTAGCGCCGTGGAGCCTGTCACAGACGCAGCTCTGCCACCATCCCTGGGCTCCCAGAAGGCGACTAGAAAATCAGAAGGTGGACCGTGTAACTTCTGCCAGGGGACAGGAGCCTGGTATGTGAATTGAGAGGAGTAAATGTCAGCATCTTTCCTTTATTTTGCCCAAATGCTCAGGTCCACCCTTCTCTTCTCCCAAGTCAAAGAGACTCAAACAGCTGGGCTGAGGAATGGAGCTGATGCCGCAGAGAAAACATCCACGGACTCCTAACCTGGAAAGAAGATGTGAACGAGGGATGAGGAAGAACAGAGCCCCACAAAGAGCAATGTGGCCTCACGCGCCAGTGGCCCAGCTGCCTCTCCCAACACCTTTGATTATTTTACACTGCTGGGCGCCCTTCAGCACACGACGAATAATGAGTCAACTTCTTCCTCGGCCCAAAATGAAAACAAAAAAGAAAGGAGAGATGAAACTCTATGAAAAGTTTTATGCCTTTCTGGCGACTTCTTTTGAACTCTCAGATGATATGGGGGTCCACCTCCAACCACCAGCAGGATCTACAGCTCAGAGGGCATCAGCCAGGCTTCCCAGTCTCTGAGGGACGGCATGGAACCTACAAGTCAGGTTGGTGGGGCATTGGAGGTAGTGAGGAGTGAGGGTCAAGGAGTTAAAAATAATAATAAAATTGGAGCAACTTCTGTAAGTTGTGATATGATGTTAAGGAAGGACACCTGGTGATATTATTTTGGCGGTCCCTTCTCCGACTCACCACAATATAAAAAGCTGGGCTCCCTGGCTACGCAAAGATGCTGATAATTCAATGGACCCTTTTAATTGTGCAAATAGATGATTCTCTGCCAAAGAAGAGGGAACACATCCAAAACATGGAAACCCAATGTCTTAGATCCCATTTGTGTCCCAGCCAGGTGACTGGTGGTAGCAAACCACTTCCTCACGTGGCCAGCCCCAGAGGGCTGTCTCCCTCTTGTCAGCACCCGTCTCTTTCCTGCCTCACCCACCCACGACGGATAGAACTCACCAGGTCCTCAAACGCCCTCATTCCTGGGGGTCCACAACAAGCCACTGAGCAGATTTCTCACAGAACAGAATAGAAGATTTTTCACAGGTTGCCCGTGAAACCCCAAGCGCTGTTGGGAGCTACAAAAGTACCTCATCTTGACAAGTAAATGGGAGCTGACATCACAGGGAATAAGCAGGGCAGAGGAGCTGCTCGCAGCCCATCTGTCATCTTGACAAAGTAACTTTCTGGTCACTAGTGAGACACTTTTGAAGACATCTGCACAATTGACCCCGACCACCAGCAATCACAGAACCTTTCAAAGGGACCCCTGGGACAGCAGGCTTTAGAGCTGGCTCCTGCCATTCTGCGTCCGGATAATAGTAAGGGCAGCGGGATGCATCAGGTGCTGGAAAGATCCCTGCTCCTGGCTGTATTTACACTGGTCCTGACCGCACAGGATGTCCAGTCAGCCTGAGGAACGTCAGGCAGGACAACAAGAGAGGCAGGAGCCCTCTAGCTGGCTGGAACTTCCCAGAACTGAAAAAGCCAGTCTCAGACAGCATCCCCCATATGAAGGCAATTCTGTGAGCTAGAGTTAGTCTGACTCATTCAGCAGGGCCATTAGCAGCATGTTCTCTTCACCAGGGCTTCCCAAGGGCCACATGCAGATGTCAGAAAGAAGTGGAGAAGCCACAGATTTATTTCATAGGTTTAGAATGTAATTTTAATCCACTAGCTGCCATTTTCAAACTCATTAAACAATCAACTAATGCTAATTTTGCATATAATCCACTTCTGATTAAGGTGTTATCAAGAAATGAAAGTGGCTAGTTATCCACAAAACATTAACATAAACTTTTTGTTAAAGGGATTCACAACAAATGCCTCATTTTAAAAAATCATCAGCTATGATTATTACTCTTAATAATTGGTTTTTAAAAGGGTCTCGCTGTCAAACAGCTTCTCAGAAGCTTTTAACATCTAAAACAAGACAAAAGTGTTAACAGAAAACAAATGGCCTTTAGAAAATGTGACATCTTGGCTATATACTTGGATTTTTCTGTGGGTTAAACCTTTGCACTACAGAATTCAAATCTGACTAAAAACCCATGAATCTGTTTAACAAATAGTGTTGAGCCCCTGCTGTGAGCCAGGCACTGTGCCAGGTTTTGCTGGGAACAGAAAATATGAATCAGATACATCTTCTGCCCTAGAAGAGCTTACAATCCAAGAGGAAGAGGGGCCGGAAGATAAACACAGCAAAAGCACCTCGAGTGTCGCAATATGAGTGGCACTTAGTGCTATTCATGAGTTCAAAGGAGGGAAAGGTCAGTTTCAACCAAATTCCATGGCCACAAATTCACTGAGATCATCCAAACCATCTTGGTTCTGTAGACATTATGTGGGCCACTGAATGAGTCTTCAGAAAGTTTTGCTATACAGTTATCTCACTGAGACAGAACTTGACCTACATACGTCAGCACCTTGGGATCTGACAACCCGTAAAAGGAACCTCATTCAGCGATGACATTGCAGCGCACGCCGACTTACGTGTAGCAATGTGGCTCGGGGTGGTGAGCAGTAGATCACTTTGTTTTACATATATCATGGGAAGAGATTTTGTGCCACTTTTTTCTTGCCCTGTGAAATTGTAATATTTAATACACTTTGCTAGTCTTTCGTCTCTAACAAGTTTTAGGTCAAGTATAGAATACCTACATACTGAATTTTAATTTATATTCCAAAACTGAAAATTATCATGCTACTTAGTAGGAGCAGTAATATCTATTTTTTTAAAATAGTTTTTGATAGGAAAAATTTTACTTTATAATTATTATTCCTTATAATATGTCTTGCTACGATTACATTATCCTTCATTGAAGACAACTTTTCAGTCAGCATATTTGTATAGTTTTCCCTCTATCAGACTTGATATGCAAAGTAATGTAAGCTATGAAAAACACAAATCATCATTACAGAAAAAGCAGAGTTTAGAATAGAAAGAAAAATTTATAATTGATTTTTGGGGAAGAGAATTAGCTCGATCTTCAATTTACTTAATCAAAAACTTAAACGCAAATGGCACATACTCATTCATCCAACAGATACGCACTGAATGGGCCCAGCACTGTCCCTGGCCTTGGGGGCACAGCATGAAAATGAGGGTCCACGTCCTCCCAGAGTTGACATTCTAGAAGGAAGATCTACAGGGAACAAATACATGGGTGATATAACAAGCATCACTGAGGACTTTGGAGAACATAAAGCAGGACCAGGGAACAGAATGACAAGATATGGCACTGTTGGGAAGAGTGGTCAGAAAAAGACCCTCTAACAAGGAAACATTTGCTCAGAGACCTGAGAGAAGCTATATATACAGAGAATATGTATATATAATGGATAAGTGTGTTCCAGGTACAGGAAAGAGCAAACACAAATGCTCTTGTGGAGAGGGTAATGGCTAGCATGAGTGTTGGGTATCATGCAGAAGTAGCAAGTTGCCCAGGAGTACAGCTGGAGCAGAGTGAAAGGGGAGGACCTTTGGAAGATGAGCCAGAGATGGCATCAGGCGCCAGATCATGTAGGGCTTTGAAGACCACACTTATACTTTAGACTGTATTCTGCGTGAGATGAGGAGCCACCAGAGGATTTCTCGTAAATAAGTGAAACAATTGGATACATACTTTTAAATGGTCACTGGTTGATAATATATTATCCAGAGGCAAAAGTGATAATGAAGGTAGTTAGAAATTATCAGATATATTTTCAAAGTTTTGCTGCCAAGATTTTTTAATAGATTGAACATAGAATGTGAGAGAAAGAAGAATCAAGGACCCCCTGTTTGATGGCCTGAGAAAATGGAGCGTTGCAGCTGACATCGTTGGCTGGAGGAAACTAGATTTGGGGGAGGGGTGGAAACAAGATCTCTGTTTAGGCCATTTTAAGTCTGGGATGCTTCCTAGACATCCATGTGGAGATGCCAAGTGGACTTTTGGATATATGAGCCTGGACTTGAGGAGTAAGGGGGCTGGGAGCATAAAGTGGGAACGATTGGCATATAGAGGTTTTTAAGCCATGGATCTGTATAAAATCACCTAGGGAAGGAGTGTAAACGGAGAAAACATCTTGACTGAATCCTGGGGCCTTCCACTTAAAATTTGAGAAGGTAAGAAAGACCCAGCAAAAAAGGTCTAAGAAAGAATAGCCAAATGCACAAAATTCTGATAAATCCATCATGTAAATATTGAGAGAACTCTATGCATATAAATCCTTACATACACATACACACCTACGAATGATCACTGGTTGAGATTATTACATTAATCCAGTGGCCACCAGAGGTCACCTTCTCTCAGCACCTGCCACTCTGCCAGATACTTAGAGACCAAGACATCTCAGGACAGGATCGTCACTGTCCACCATCTGCGGCTCACCAGAGATGCTGCCTTGCCACTGCTGGCCACTCCTTATCCCAAGTGCTAATAACCACAGTGCCTGTCAAGCTACATTTCTGAGGGAATAGACTCAAGTTTAGGAAAATTCTGACTGGCTAGAAGAGCTGAGAGCATGAGGGAAAAGTTCTAGGATCAATGTCTCCAACCAACAGGGCTGGAACCCACCAAAGCCTCGTGACCAAAGGCTGGGTGAGTGTTGAAGATGAACGTGGGGCGAGACAAGGTGCAACCCTTAGGAGTCATCAAAAGAAAGGGAAAGGGAAAATCTCTCATTTTAAGTTTTCCTTCTCAGTTATACTAAGATCTAAAGCCAAAACTATGGGATGAACAGAGTTCAGGGTCAGACCCTCCTTTCAATTTCTGATCCCAAGAAATGTGGCTCAAAGCTGGGAGTGTGATCTCATCTATGGCAGGGTACCTAGGATACAGGGATGTAGGGAAGAGGTCTGCACTCCCAGGCAGGCACCAGCCAAGAAGCAGAAAAGCCAAGACCCCACAACCACCTTGGGGCTCACTCTGGAAGTGAGCGAGAAGCAGAGCCAGCGGAGAAGCTGGAGCTAAAGATGTGTTGCAACTTGGGGCTTAGTACTTCTCTCTGTCCTTTCAACATAATATTTCCTTCCCACAAATTTGAAGGCTGTTAAAGTTCCCCTGGGTTTTCTCTCCACCAGGCTACATTATATCAGCACATCATCACTAGTGAAAAATATTTACTAAACCCCCACCTGAGCGCTTGACACTGTTCTATGCTAGCCCTTTAGCATTCCCAGCAATCCTTTTCTTGACCCCTCAATCATGATCACAAACCACCCTCCTCTGGCCTTCTACCAGCTCTTCCAATTCTGCCTATGTCAGAGAGCTCCCCCAGACACTGCATCCCTCATATGTCTGGCCACCTCAGTGCATGTAGGAAGAACAACCGTGCCACTGTAACTCTGTTTGTACATTTCATTATGTGGCTGAAACCAAGAATTAAAAACTGAAACTGAGAAAAACGAGACACAAAACTTGAGGAGTGGTGACATCATGGAAATGCTGGGTTAATAACAGAGAAAGAAAATAACATGGTGAAAAATAATAAAGATGAAAGGATAAAGGTGAAACCCTGAAACAATGAAATGCCAAGCTAACCCTTTATTTTTTTTTTAATTCTCATTTAAAGAATGGAAAACAGTTTAGCAACGTGACCAGAATTATGTGAAGACAACATGAATCAGAACTTGGTCAGCTTGACTTTACATTCTCCCTGATCAGGGAAAGGAAGGTGTAGGCAGACAGGTGTTGGTATAAAGAGAGAGAAAAGAACTATAACTTCCCAGAATGTTCTGTTCTGGATGAGCAATGTACCTGCTGGACAGAAGTTGCCAGTGGAAGGAAATGGCTTGTATTATAGAGGTTTGGGACTGGAAGGGCTTGGGATGGGATATCGCTAAATCCCACTTCACCTGACCCTCAACTCCTCCTTGCTTGCCTCTGGTTCCTCCAGATGCTGCTGGATCCCAGCAAGTCAGTCATAAAACCCTGGCCGTTCTGTCAAATTGCTACATCTAGTTGGCTCATGCCGAAGAAGCAACAAACCTACGTCACATCAGCTTCATCCTGCAGCTGCTGCCCATCACAGAAAGACCACAGGAAACGAGTGCATCCTTGTGGGAATCCATCGCATGAAAAGGCTGGCAGCAGCCCAGACAGTCAGCCTGTCCTACCCAAAGGCGCCAGTCAGGACTCTAACTAACTGGACCACAAGAACTGTTAAAAAACGTAATCAGCATGGTAGCTATTTGCTGGATCTCTCTCACTCACCCTCTCAGGGTGCTTTCTCAACCCTTGTGGTCATGAAGTTTTCTCTGAAAGATATCTCATGGAGTCTACCCGAGATGGGTCAGGATTCCTGTACTTGAATTATAGTCCCAACTCTTGCTGAATTCAGTGTGAACTTTTCCTCATTTCACTTTTCTGAGCCTTAATTATCTCAGTTGTGAAATAGGTTTCTTGAGAAAGCCTGCCCTACCTCACAGCATGGCTTTAAAGAAAATGAAGTTCAGGCTACCTCCAATTTATGAACACAGTACAGGCATGTGCCACACAGCGATGGCTCAGTCAAAGACAAACCACATAAACGACAGTGGTCCCATAAGATAAGTACTGTACAGCCTAGGTGTGTAGTAGGCTCTGCCACCTAGGTATGTGTAAGTACACTCTGTGATGTTCGCACAATGACAAAATCGCCTAACGACACACGTCTCAGAACACGTCCCCATAGTTAAGCAATGCATAACTGTATTTATTCATAAATTGTTGAGACTTCCAGTGTGCAAGGTGCTGTTCTAGATGTTTTGAGTGACAGTGAGAAGAATCAGATGTTATTCCTGCCCTGAAAAACCTTAAAGTCCAGTAGGAGAGATAGCCACGTAAATAATTAATAAAATTTCAGAGTAGGCAGGAATAAGGAATATAATACAAGTAACCAACATAAGACTTCAAAGAACGAGTGATTAATTCTGATCAGGTGACTAGGGAAGGCTGGATAGAGGAGAGGACATAAAGAGAACAGCGGTGCTCCAATAAAGACGGTTAACATGCAAGATAACTGTGTGAAAGCCCACAAGAATAACGTCATGGAAAGGAGAGTTGACCTGTTGATAAGTTTTGTACCAATAACAGAATTTCACCTGTCCCTAACCACTATTCAAAATGTTGCTTCCCTGGGGGATTTACCTATATTTATGTTTATCTTTATATATCCTTCCCTTTTCACTAACCTCAGTTGAGAAGAAATTTTCAAAAATTGGCCCCCACATAGAGTCACTGGAAGAGTTTATTAAAAACGGAGATTCTCTGGTTTCCACCAGAAATTTTGAGTCAGACTCTCTGGAGTAGGAGCCCAGAATCTGCATTTTTAACAAGCTCCCCAGTCATTCTTATGCACATTAAGAATAGAGCCCCCACTGCTGGGACCCTGGTGGGAGAACAGAGGAAATCAAAGGCAATATTCTTACCACTGACTTGTTAACAACCTAAACTGTGTGAGAGCAGACAGCTAGTCAGATTGAAGTGTGTGTGCGGGTGAGAAGGGAGAAGCGGGGAGAGGCTGCCAAAGATGGGAACACAACTGTCTGTCTGTTATCACCAGTGCTCAGAGCTCCACTCTAAGGGCTTCCCCCAGCATGTACACAACTCCTGGTTCAATCACATGTTCACACTTTTATTTTAGACTCTCTAATGATAGAAGGTAGTTTGCAAACTAAATCCATTATCCAAATGTTATATTAAATATATCCATATGCTTATGCATATATATGTGTGTGTGTGTATAAATACACAGATATATAATCTAGCACAATCAAGGAACAACAGTTTGTTCTGATGAATCAAATATTCCAACCAAGAGTTCATAGCTATTGCTTGCATGATTTAATCAATTTTCAAAGAACTCTAAAGCAATAAAAGATATCTAACTTCAAAACTATCTGGAACATAATTTAATCTTTCGGTCACGTAAAAAGAGTTTTTCCAATCTCGCAGCACCTCGGGCCGTTATTAAGACGAATGTTCAATAAATGTATGCCGACTTTAATGACCATCAATCATTTTCCTACTTGGGTCCTGCAATTCCATTCCCACATTTCCTGCAGAGCACCCACTGCGTGCTCCCTTTCATTGGTGCGAAGGTGAACACTGCTTCCTTCCCTTGCCCCCACCACCATCAGAGGGGTCCTGAGGACGTGCAGAAGAACCCATTAATTCAGAGCTGCAGGTTCAGAGATTGAAGAGGTATTAGCGTTGTACTATATCATCTCATTTTATTTAGTTTATGAACCCAGTGTAAACTCACCCTGAATTTAAAGGCCCCTCATTAAGATACATTGCAATAACCTGTCAGGATAACTATCTCCAGTGAAAAATTCTCAAGGTGTTCAAAGTATATATTAGGTTGAATCATGAGAAATTACTGTTTCTATAGGTCAACACCAAATATCAAAAATTTCATATACTTTAATCTAAAGCCAAAATCTGGGAGCTCTGAATTTCTGCACCTTGGCCAACAAGCGTGTAAATTACTTGAAGCAAATTTCTCTTTGCCCTTGCCCAGTGTGTGGTTTACATGAAACAGAAAATAAATCATATTTTTTAACAAATTGCAACTATTCCCCTCCATGCACACAGGCGCTCACAAGAAGGAAGCCACTACTGTCCGCTGTCTGCATTCCCTGCACACTCCAGCAGGGAGAGGAACAGCGGGCTAGTTCCTCCTTCACAAGCCATCCCCAGACTGACTAACGATGCTCACAGAAAGTGCAGGCTCCTGTCCCCCCCCCCCCCCCCCCCCCGTCCCTGCCCTCCAGCTCTTCCCCAAATTCTGATTGAAGTCACCTCTTCGGTGACTCAAATTTCTCTCCCTCCCGGTGCTCACCTATGTGCTAATGGGGCTCAGAGCCGACCTCTAACAAGTCTCACTGGGCTTGGGAGCCATTGTTTCACATGTGTTTGAAAACAGGAAATCACCACATCTCAATTCTAATAGGCCCCCAGTTCCCCACAAGGAGCATAAACACAGGTACATGGCAGGATCCTAACGCTTCTGGCATAGCAGCTCTCAAGTAGGAGAATATTGATTAATCTTTCATGTCCTCTCGTTCAGGAAAATAGTTACCCCCGGAGACCAAGAAACACTGCTATGTGAATGTCTTGATGCTACTGCTTTTACGCTATAAATCCACAGAGCAGGAGGCACCAGCAGGCTGTGAGCACCTCTAAGATTTGTGAATTTCTGAGAGGTAAAGGCATAGAACGAGGCAGTCAAATGGCACAAAAAGGCGTGACCTTGACCAGAGGCTGAAGCTTCAAGCACCACAGGCCACTGTCACAACACAGGCACATCTGAGCCCAGAGAGAGCAACTGTTGTATCTTGGCTGAAACAGTTCTGTTTAATTAGAAAATCAAATGGGAAAGGAATCCCCCGGTATTTTTAAATAGAATAAATGTGGAAAAGAATGCAAATGTCATGACTTTGCTCACCAAAAAGAAAGCAGAAAGCAGCGAAGGGTTAAAGGAAACAACAGTCTGATTGCCATCCGCAGATTTGCCTGGAAGAGGAACCTAGGAAGACATGTCAAGAAGAAAATGCTCAGGGGCCAGCCTAAACATTTGGTGGCATAGTGATTAAGTTCACGTGCTCTGCTTTGGCGGCCCAGGTTTGGCTCCAGGTGAGGACCTACATACCACTTATCAAGCCATGCTGTGGCAACAACCCACATACAAAGTGGAGGAAGACTGGCACAGATGTAAGCTCAGTAACAATCTTCCTCAAGCAAAAAGAGGAAGATTGACAACGAGATGTTAGCTCAGGGACAATGTTCCTCACCAAAAACAAAAAAATGTTTATGGAGAAAGAGGAAAAGAAATTAAGATAAAGATGCTAAAAATTCCTCTCCCTGAGGCCCAAAGAAACCTAAGAACAGCTTCGGGCCTTCTGGTTTTCACGCCTCCTTTTGGAGGACCAAGCCCAGTCTCTCCTGAAAACAGTCTTCCTGCCTTCCTGCCGTCACCCAGCAGCAGAACCAGAGAGGCCCACCATGCAGGATCTAAAAATGTGATGTTCAGACCATGCCTGACAGCCTCGGCTCCCATGAAAAACCATCTGGCCAAAATCTATTTATCTGACCAAGAAGACAAGAGTTATTTTGGAAATGCATGCTTTTATAAGTTAAAATGTGATGATTGTTATCTCCATTATTTTTATTATTATTGTTATTCTCTTTGAAGTATCTCTGAAGTACCATCACTCATGTTCCAGGTCCTCTTTCAGAGTCGTTTTATGGTTATCTCATCAAAACAGGGCATTTGGGGGACATGCTCTGGTCAGTGAAGATGCCACTTGTCCCACCCCCTCATTTTCTCTTGTTGAGTTACCTGTGTGAAACCTTAAAATTGCCTTTCAGGTCACAGACCTTTGAACCCCTCATTTGGCAGATCTGGGTTAGTAACACCCATCACCTAGCATTTGAGAAAAAGAAAAACCTCATTTCACTACACGACATGTACATACAATAAGGCCTTTGTCCTTGAAAGAAAAACATAATTTTCAACAGAGTCAGCTCCCAGAAGCCAAAGGAGCTAACATCCAAAACCTAATCTAAACACGAAGGCTTGTGTCAAGGTTTTCGGCGGGAGCCTCACTGAAAAGGGGAGGAAATGACTGGGGAACGGCAGCCCGGGGAATCGGGGCATTTTTCATTGTCACTTCTGAAAGCAGAAGTGAGAGAAGCCCTCCTCACCTCCTGCGTTGTCACCGACACGGCTGCTTTTGACAGCAGGATATTTCTATAAGAGGGAATGTTCCTTTTGTCACGAATAAGAGCAGGTCTTAATGTCTATATCGTTCTAAACTTTCAAATGTGAGAACATTCCTTTCAAAGGAAAAGAAGTGCTTCTGTGATGATTATTGAGGATGTCTTGTACAGAGTGGGGTTGACCTTCTGTGACAAACTATCTGAGAGAATCATGTTTTGGAACTTGGAGTTCCACTCTGGGGGGAGCCATCTCAAGTGTTAACAACCCAAACTATAAACAGGAAACTCCAGCCCAACTCCCACTCCAGTCCCAAGGTTGCCGACCTCTCATTGAAGCTGTGGGGCTTACAAAGATGACAGGACAAGGTTCCTATGCTTGAAGACCTCATCTCTTAAGACGTAAATTCGCCCAAGTAACTACACTATGACACAGAACATGCTGCTGAGGAGAAGACACAGGCGCATAGCGGAATTGACAGGACCGCTGGTTGCAAACATATAAAACCGTGTGAATCTGTAAGGCCATTTCCACATCCAGTCACATCAGTTAATCTGGGATTCCCCTGCAGAGGGCAAGGCCCCACACTACAAGTACGCACGAGTGGCTGTGGCTGGTCAGAGAGCAGGACTCCGCACAGTCTAAAATGGGAAGGACTCAGAAGGGTCAGGCTCAGCGGGTCCACTCAGGAATTAGTTTGACATCGTTGCCTCCCACCTGCCACTTCCTGATTCAATAGCAAGTGCCACAAAAGGACAACTGGGCCTCACTGCAAAAGCACCCTGGTGATTAGCAGTCCATAGATGGACACTGATCAAGCAGGTGAACCAGTGAAGATGAAAAACAGAAGAGCAATCCATCTTGCCAAACCCCCAATACTACCAGGTTTCCATCTCTTATCAGAAAAGATAGCAGTCACTTCTGCTGAAGTTCCGTTGGCTACCCTGAGAGAAATGCAGAGTAAGCACATTTCGAGGTGTTGACAATAAATTGTAATAAAAACAGTCCATTTAATCACTTCTCAGAAGTAGGGCATAAGCAGTAATTGCATAGCATTTAGATAGTGACAGTAGCTATCCTTTCTGAAGTGCCTACCATGTTCCAGACTCTGTCTTAAGAATTTCACATTTTAATTCACAATTCTGACAAAAGCCCTATGATAAAGATAAAGATGTCAAGATACAGAAATATGGGGCCAGCTCTGTGGCTGAGTGGTTAAGTTCACGTGCTCTGCTTCAGTGGCCCAGGGTTTCACAGGTTTGGATCCTGGGTGCAGACATGACACTACTCATCAGGCCATGCTGAGGGGGCGTCCCACATAGCAGAAGCAGAAGGACCTGCAACTAGAATACACAACTATGTACTGGGGGGCTTTGAGGAGAAGAAAGAAAAAAAAAAAAGACTGGCAATAGATGTTAGCTCAGGTGTCAATCTTAAAAACAAAAAAAAAGATATAGAAATATTAGGCAACTCATCCAAAGCCATACAACCATTAAGGAGTAGACACAGGAACCACCACACTATTGTTCCTTAAAAAATACGCAAAAATTACGTGGTAAAAACTAGTTTATGACATACACTTCACTCTCTTCTATTCAAGTTCTTGCCGTTAATAATAATAATTCCATTTACATGAATGGAATAATGGAATAATACTAATTATTAAACGGAATAATAACAATTCCATTTACAAAGGTCTTTCACAAACATCAGTGCATTTAACCCATGCACATCACCTCATCACCTCAGTTAAGAGTTGGAGCCTGGAGATGGGGTCTGCATGGTTATTCCTCTTTAGAGAGGAAGCTGAAGGGCACACACACCATTGTGACTTGCCCAGTACTGACAACTAAGGTGCAGAGAGCAAGGCACCTGCTCAGTGATGCACAGCTACCAGGTGGCCTGGGTAAGACTTGAACCCATAATTTGAGACACCAAGGCCACCACTCCACAGCTGTACTTCAACAATAAAATGAACGTTAAAAATTTAGTGGGGAAAGGAAAATATTTTTCCTGAAGATCTAACTAAGGGATTAAATTATATCATAATATTTTTAAAGCACTATTAACAGTTTACTAAAGCAAACTTGAAAGTTCATAATGGTAAGATTTTATATTAGTCAGGCTCTTTTATATTGTTGCTCTTATTCATAATAAATAATGCTTCAATGTTGCCTTGTCCAGTTTGTACTTAACGGTAGAAACATTCCAAAGACGTTTGCAAAAATATATTACTTTTATCCATGAAATTAGTTTTGCTTTGGTACCTTTTAGAATTTCATGTGGTTTTTATTCACTTTTGCTAAGATCTTTTTAAATCAAAGTTTGGAAAATTTGTGATTTTTGCCCTAAATTTTCAAAGCGCCTACAGCAATCTTAGTTTTGGATTTCTGTCAAATGGGGTTCCACCAAATTCCGCCTATGATCAATTCAATTCCGCGTGCAAACACGTAGCAGGGACAAGGAGGATGATCACCATTGTTCACTGTTTCAAATATTCCTAGCAGATGATGAAAAAGTTCCTTCTTTGATATTCTCCCAGAATCTTCCGTCTAATTCTGGAATAGTTAATCCCACTGGTCTTTCCTTTCTTCAAACACCTTCTGCCTCGGCCCATGCGTTCCTGATTCTCCTCCTTTTTCTATAACTGCTTCTCAATGTCAGTCATAGGCTTCTCCTTTTCTATCCTTCTTAAATAGAACCCTTCTTCTAGTTACCATTGTAGTCTCTTTTCTTGAAATCTCAATTTAGATCCCTTCCCAGGATGAGTAATTTATTCCCAAAGTTTTGAAGTTTATTTCAGTGCAGACACTGAACAAATTGGTATCCTCTAGTCCTGATTTCTCTACTGACATCAAGATCCACATTTTGAAGAGCCTACTAAACTTTGCTACTTGAGAGATCTATGAAGCCCAACTCACCACGTCTAAACTCATTAGCACCCAGCCACATCCCTGACCTCTTCTCCTCCTACATTGTCTATGACATTGGCTAGAATGCTCAAAATTCCCTTCAATTCACCCCATTTCTCACCTTTGCCATCTATTTTATTGTCAAGTGCGATCAACTTGGGCTCCAAAACTCCTCTGCAAGTCCAGGGGTTCCCAGTACATTGGTATGCTTTTTTAAGGTGAGCCACTCAATTTTGATGATTGTATAAAATTGGTGCTGACTCTGAGAATACATACAATCATGGTAATATCTACCAGAATAAATAATTTGCTGAATGAGTCATGCAACAGTGTAGAGCAAGGAATCACTGTGAGTTAGAGAAGAGAGCTGGCACCCAAAGTGGAATTTTGAAAGTGGGAAGTAAACCATTTAATTCAAATAACAGCACCCTGCTCCAAAGACATCGAGTGACTAGCAAAGTGACGACCTAGCACGTCACTCCACCGTACTGACTACTGCACTTCAATTACTATGTCTTGCTGGGCATGGTTTGAAGTCTTTTAATCCAAATATTCTAGAACTAGAAAGTGGTTAAAGAAATTCAAAAGAATGAGTGACATTGGTTTATCCTAACATCTTCTTTCCATTCCCACTGCCCACCCCTGTTCCAGGCTGCTTGCTCCCACCTGACCACAACACATCCCTGGAGTCTGTTATCCAAAGGCCATCCTCTCCAGACTCTAAACATGCCCCACAAAAGCTCCTAGAGGCATTTTCATAAAACACATCTTATTGTGCCATGTGGCTGTGCCAACATATTAAATGGCTGCCCCTGATTACATGAGTGGAACTGATCTCCTTATTATTGCCCTCAAAGTTCTCCCCTTGCTGGCTCCCACCAAGCTTCCTAACTCCAGCTCCCGTTGGAGCTTTGGGAACCCCAGACTCCATCAATTCCGCACATCCTAAGCCTATACTCCTCTGTGCCTTTCTCCAGCACTGCCTCATCTTGACTATCCCTCCTCCGCTTGTCAAGGTCCCAGATAATCCAGCCAGAATTTATCTATGACTCCCTCAGTGCCTGGGTTCAAGTCTAGCACAGTGCTTCTCTCTCACTCCTGTGAAACTTATTTACGCATGTGTCTTTCTCCCATGTTAGGCTGTGGGCAAGAATCTGTACTATTGGTCTTTGACTCCCCAAGGTGCCCAACCAGCACAATGCTTCAAACACAGAAAAGGCTAAAAATAATAAAATAAAATGGAAGGGGAGAATGAAGTGTGGAGAGAAGGAAGAAAGAATAATATTATTGAATTTATAACCAGCTATCCCTAGTGCTTTGAATAGTGTTTTATAGAATTAGAGCTGGGAATCAAGAGGTCTTAAAATATTCACCCAGCTCGTTTGCTGATCTTAACTAAGTTCAACAAGCACACTTGACCTCCTGGTGCCATGAAAGGTGGTGTTATTCATATTCTTTTATAGCGCAAAAGATTCAACATACTATCAGTTGGACACAAGTGCCAGAGCAGAGGGTGTGAGAAACTGATATCCTTTATTTATTCAACAAATTTTTACTAATTGGCTTTATTTTCCATTGTTTTGCCTTGCCTGACTTTTCCCATTATGTCCTTTTCTCCTGCCCTCACCGTGTTTGTATCCTAGTCCAGCGAAGTACTCAGCATTATCTCCTAGGCTTAAAACACACTTAACTCGATGCATTCTGGAAAGACCAGTGCCGTGAAGCAAAATGAAAGCGTGTTTAAAATGGGATGAGGATGGGGAAGAGGAACACAGGAGTAAGTAGGCAGCAAAAACCCACTCAGGTCTGGAACGGGGTTGAGAGACTTCCATGAGGCGGGCCAGGAAAATCCCCATGATGCCAGACCACTAGGCAGTTTTTCCAGAATTACGGCGCTCCTGAGTCCCAACCCTATCCCTCTGCCAATAAAAGTACAAGTGAAGGTGACCCCACAGGCATAGAGATGTAAATACTCTGCAGAAAAACGAGGCCCCTCTTCCATGGAAAGTTTTTTTAGCATTTAATGGAGAGCAAGGGGAAAACTTACACCAGGGCTCGAACACCACTGGACCAATAAGGAAGCGAGCCCAGCTTGGCCCAGTCTAAGTCTAGAGGGACAGAAAACCCCCCTAAATGTCACTGCCTTAACCCTGTTCATTCACAGCGATGGGTGGGCTTGGCATCACTATCTGTAGGTCTCTTCTCCATCAGCTTCCTTTTGTTTCCTTTTCTGATAAACCTTTGCATGCATCCTATTCCGGGTGAGGAAATAAAAATCTAAATAGTAAGTTCATCATCAACAACAACAATAACGACTCATTCTGGAGAGCTTACTATATGTCAAGCCCTGGGCCAAGACATATATGCTGTATCTCATTTAATTCTCACAGCAACTCTCTGAGCTGGGTATTGACATCCATCCCACTCTCCAGATGAGGAAACTGAGGCTTAGAAAGGTGGGGTAACTTTCTCAAGTTCACCACCAGTAAGTGACATAGCCAAGATTTGAACCCAGGCCTGTCTGATACCAGGCTCTCTGCCAAAATGATAGGAAGCCAGCCAAAAGCTGTCTGAACTGTGTCTTCCTCTGAAAGGGTCCACCATATCCCAGGCTTGGTTTGTGCTACAAGACCAAAATCACTCCAGCTGCCCCCAAAGAGATCCTATATCAGCCTTGTGGAGGTTGAAATAACTCTCTGAAGCCCCTGGAAGTGTTTGTAGACATTTTTAAGTAGTAAATAACTAGAGAAGCAAATTGGTTTCACAGAGAAGGCACTGGTTTCACATCCCAGTTTTCTTAGTAACTGTGTGACCTCAGGACATTGGCTCTGCCTTTCTAAGCCTCAATAAAGCATGGGTAAAACAAACTGCCTCAGAGCTGGTGTTGGTGAATTTGCCAGCACAATGCTATAATTTAGTTACCTCCCCCTAAAACTGCTCTATTGACTACATTGTTCTATGGAAGAGCAATTGGTCCCTACACTTTCTAAACAGAGTGTAAATAAATAAATAAATCTGGATCACTTCCTTAGCGAGCATCCAAAGTCTAAACATGGTATGAAACAATTTTCAAAAAGTTATGGTCATCTATGTATATGTGCATATACTAAGGTCTATATCTCTCTGAACATACCCGGATGACTTTCTATCTTCTCTTTCTCTTTCTCTGTCTCTCTCTCTCCCTCTCTCAACTCCCCACCTCATGTACGCACATATACACACACACACACACAAATTGAATTCGGATGCAGTGTTATTGCCCTCACTCTCAAACATGTGCCTCACACTTGTTCAGATAATAGATATCTATTCGCTAACCGGTTAATCTGAACAATAAAACACACAAGGATTTTATAGAGATAAGGCACCTGAGAGAATGGAAGACGCTGGCAGCTACTTGTTTAGCCGCGGAGGATTTTTGTGATTAAAGAGTAGAAGACAGCAGACAAAGTCCCTCTGTTTCCACCACTTGGTTGGCTCCAAGATAGGTGGAGCCCCGCTTCTTGAAACACCAAATTTCACGTTGCTTTTTATGAGCAGAGGGTCCATTTCTACATTGCACCTCTGGATTTAAAAAAGGAAACTTAAACCTCAGAATAATGTTTTTTGCTGAACAAAGCGTATGCCAAACTAAGCTCGGACTGGCTTCTGGTTTTCTGAGTCCCAGCCTCCCAAGTTTTTCTCAGGTTTCCAGTAGTGGGCCGAACTCACCGGCTTGTGCCATTTCCTTCTCCGCTCCGGTGAGGTGGAGCAGGGGAGACAAGCAGAAGTACCACTTCCCATACACTGGGTGGATGCAGGGATGCCCAAAAGATCTAGAGAAGTGCTCTAGATTCAGGATCTGGGTGTGGCTGGCTCCTATCAGCTGTGCTTCAGGGAAGGCACCAACGTGTTTTTCTAGTTATTATGGGAAAAATAATTCCAGCAAGAAGGGAAAAAAATCATACAAAACAGCAATAAGTCTGAGCCTTCCTTCCTCGGCCCCATAAAAGACCATTTTGTGAGGTGAGGAAAAGCCAAGCTTTGCTTTCTAACTAAACAATGGAGCGCTTTCGTCTTCAATCTAAACTGCTTACCCGTTCCCTAAATTTCAGGACAGTGGTCCAACTTCCCACCTTTCCCCTTGAATAGATGAACTGAAGCTTTTTGACCCGCACACTTTAAAATGATATCCATCACCAGCTAACAACAGGTTATTCTTGGCCCACAACTGATTCTGGCAAGATGCTCAGGTCTAGGCAGACGAGAATAAACGAAAATAAAATTATTCAGTTCTGCCTGCCATGGCCACTGCGCCCGCTGTCCATCGCAAAATTCCCACAGAAATGAGCTCATTCCACCTTTGAAACATTTCGGAGCTTAAAAGTTTAAATCAGGCCAAGTTGATTTTGTGGGGTTTTTCAAGCTTTTGCACTGTAATTACAGACAAGAGTTTGTGCCACCTATTTCCTCCCAACTGTAACATTTTACGTCTTTTTTAAGCGTACGTTGAGGTTAGTTTGTTTTTAGTACATGTTATGAAATAAGATATGAGCTTATGCTCAGTCCTAGGTAACTTTCTGCCAAAAGGCTGGACCAACAAAAACTAAATATGACTATTTTCTTTATCCAAAGTACAGTTTTGACTATTACATACCCTCTTCATGTACATACATAAAGCTAGCTCACGACTAAAGCTCCCTGCAGGTCAACTGAAATCATAACGAGATTTTCCTTTCATATAACGCAATTAACAAATGTTAGCTAACTGAACTCCTAAAAGACTCCGAAGAAAAAAACAAAATAACTCATGCAACGCCAAAAAGTAAAATAACTTGACGATCTTTCTATTTTCTCCTTGCTTTTTCACATTTTTAACTAAGCAAACAGCCTGTATTACTTGATTACCAGCATGTGATATAGAAGAAGAAACTGAGAGCGAGTTCCAGTTTCGCTATTTACTAAAATATGACCTTCACCAGCAACTTAACTCCTCCAGCCTCAGTTTCCTCATCTGTAAAATGGGAGTAAAAGCCCTCACGGGACTTTTGTGAGGATTAAATGAAATACTGCAGGCTTAGGTGATTGCCAGCAAATACAGTGTTTCATAAGTATTAGTTGCTATTGCTGATATTATCTATCTGCTAAATACATCTACCTTCCAACTGAAGTATAAAAATGCCAAGCAGCCTCGTGGCAGTCTGGGGTGCTTTGAAATCCATGGACTGCAGAGGGTCCTGTGGAAACTTACAAGAACATCTACAAATAGAAAAGAGCTCATCCATCTATTCTTACTCAGTTTTATCAAGTCGTTACAAATGCTTGGGAAGCAATAATGGCTATGACAACTTAGTCTCCATAATCCTAAATCCTTGCAAAAGTCACTATAACATATCACTAAGCCTTTCAGCTGGGGAAAGAGTCTGAGGCATCTTCTGAATAATGAGTGAGTCGGATTGCCAGAGTCCCGGCTTCACATGTTTAGAAAGGATTTCTGACTGCTCTCACTCAAGGCAGATACCCCCAAATGTTACTTAAAGATGTAAACGAAACTTCTACCCTTCTGAACTTAATCAACATTTTTCTGGAATAAATATCATTCCCACCTGAGTTCCAATTGATGCATCTTTTCTCTCTAGACTCACTCTTTACCTTCCAAATGGCAGGAGTCTAACATCTATCGTATTATCAGTAAGTGCACTTTTAGAGAAAGGCACTATTTCCCCCCCAGGTGGGAGTACTGAAAAGGGGGAATGACGTCTGAAGTTTTCATAATGTTATTTGGGAACAGTTTGCAAAATCCAAACCGTATATTTAAACTTTATAAATGCATAGTAATATTGCTGAGGAGAAAAACAATATTTTCACTTGTGGAGCTTCTAGCATATTTAAATGTTACTTGGTTGGGGTAATTTCCTCTGAAATCTTAAGAGATTAAGATAAAATAATTCACTTACTTACACAGATAAGAGAAATGAAAACGGAAGATTATCTCTTTCTCTCTCTCACACACACACACACACACACACACGCTGTATTTGTAAATATACAACTGAGTCAAAATTTAAACGCAAAGCTTCTTTTCAGCAAGTCCTTTAGTGAAAGATCATTCATTAATATGGCAACTCACAAACACAAAATCTAAAGAGACCCTCGCTCCTAGCTCTCGGCATTAAGGCAGCAATATTTAGCGTCGCAGCAAACGTAACACATTTTCACTTGTGTTTCTGTTGATTTCCGTAGTCTCCAGAACCTGATAATCATTTGATACAGGCATCCACCTTCACCCATTTATCATTTTGCAACATTGACCTCATCCCTTGTCATGAAAATGTTTGGGTAGTTTAAACCCAGATGGCTTGGCTTTCACCTAAACATGGAAGAATCCCTTCTCAGTTCCATATAGCACGTTGATCTGATAACAAGCAGTCATCGATCACTTTGGGGCCTTGCATTTGACTGCCTTAATGTATTTCCAACAGGGTTTTGTGATCCGTAGTTTTTAATCAAGATTTGCCAAAAGTGATTGGCATGTAAAACACTCTTAAGCAAAAATGTTGCTCTTTGTGAGTCTATATTTCATCTCAGAAATTCTTAGTCATATAACTTAATCTCCCCGCTTTGATTACTTATTAGAGCTTATCTTTAACTAGTAACTTAAAATAAATTGAAACAAATTATTTTTTTGACTCAACTAGTCACTGCCAGTGTTAACTAAGCAGCTGACAGCCAGGTGTCATTCTCTATCAAGGATAGAATGTCCTTCCTGACTCATGCTTCCAAGTCAGAAATATAAAGACTGTTTTTGAGAGCTTAGGGTATAACAGGCAAAGAAATCCAAGATTACATCTTGTCCTCATGTTTGTTCTTTGTGACTGTCACCTCTCTTTCCCCTTGTTACATACTTTATCCCTGACCTTTATACCTAAATCTTATCTCCACATTTTCACACTGAGCTCAGATGACAGAATCAAGACAGGAAGTTTGGTGGCACCTATGATTTGGTGGCAAAAGCCATTCCCGGGAACAGACAGTGGAAACCGTAATTATCACTGAGACAATGCCATACAAAGTCCATCTTAAGTTTACTTCTGTAACAGTGATGTCAAAGCTAAGAACTCTCAGCCTGATGAAACAGAAATTGCCAAAGCCCATAAAAATTCAACTAAATTCAATTCACCAGCTAGGTGCAGTTTTGTAATGACTAAGAACAATTTTTAGATCTGCTTATATTATTACATTTAATGGATTCACCTTGTCAGAGGGGGCAGTTGACTTCCCATTACCTGATCTCCATACTTACCAAGCAGACACACATTATACAAGGGTTGTCTGTGATAAATGGAATCTGGAGGACTTCGCCTTCATTTTCACATCTTGCAACAGAACCTGAAGTGAGGAAAAATTTTTTACTTTAAACTTAGCAAAGTGGCATTATTACAAAAATTAAAATTTTTACATTGATCCTTTTGGAAACAACTACCCAAATTTCAGAAATTCCTAATGAGTTTTAAATTATCAAACTCAATAAAAACAAATTCCCCCCCCCAAAAAATCTATTTTAAATAGTTTCATTTAATTTTTTTTAAAAAAGACTGTGACATATAGACAGATTTTCTGCTCTCAGATGATTTAAGCACAATTCCAAATATTTCACTGGATCTTTAATAATACTTCTCCTTTAGGAAGGCATTTCAACTAAACACACACCCATATGCAAAAAAAATTCAAATTGGCCATTAGGGCAGACTTTAAATTTGAACAAAATTCAGGACTGTGTCAATGAACAGGCCTTTATATGAATCTGCCTCATATTGTCGTGAGTTGAAATCACTTTGAAACACAATCTTCTTTCCTCTTCTCTTAGAAATTGACTCAATATTTTCTTTCCTGCACCAGGTGTCAGTAAAGTATGTCCTTCAGAATAGCAGTTGAGGTCTTCACCTGCCTGAAAACATATAATTATTATATCCTGCTATTATTACCCTTTTAAAATATGATCGTTTCTTTAAATTCGAGGTCTGGAGAGCTGATGTTTTAAAAGGGACTCCTAGCCCAGAAGATATGTTGGAACCCTATAGAGTGAGAAAGGAGGATGTGCGCAAAACGGTGCAAATTTTCTCCTTAATTTTATTGGGAGAGAGCAGATCAAAATAAGGGCTGAGGAAACCACAAAAAATAAAAGAATTTCCAAATTTAAATAGAAGAATTTCTATTATCACTGTCAACAGCTTCTCAGCCCTCCACCCCTTACCCTACTCAGTGCCTTCCCACCCTTTAACCCCGCGGGCTTCGCTTCATCCCCTTCGGCCAGCGAGGGGCAGGCGCCTAGGTGCTCACTCCCCACCCTCCAGTCCCCGGGGCAATCCAGTGCCTCTTCTCCCAGGTACCAAGCCAGCCTCTGGGAGGACTGAGCCCTCCCGCCCCCTCCCCTACCTGTCAAGAAGGAGGAAGCCACGGGAATGGGGACCCCCGAGCAATTGAGCAGCAGCAAGACGCAGCAGGTAATCCCGGGCGAGCGCCTGCAGGGACGCTCAGCCAGAGCCCTGACGCCGGAGAACCAGAGCATCGTCACCTGGAGGGAATCCCGGGCGACTGCAGGTCCCGCGCCGCCGCCTCTACTCCGCTACCTCCGCTCGCAGTCAAAAAGGGCTCTCAGCCGGCGAGTGGGGAGACAGTCCGCGAAGGAGGGAGGCGGGCGCCCGGGAGCCTGGGGCGGGGGGGTGGATGGGGGGGCGGGAGAGGGAGGTGAAGGGTGGGGGGCGCCCAGGGAGGAGGGGTCCTGCGGCCAGGCTCCTCCAATGCGGCTTTTTTTTTTTAAGGAGTTGCTCGCAGTGGCTTAGTCGTCGCCCCCTCCACGCCAAAGAGGGGGCCGGGAGGAGGGGGTGTCGGAGCAGCCGGAGATAGGCAGAGAGGAGTGGCTGCGCTGCCGGCTGCGCACCGCTGCTCTGCGGCCGCCGCCAGGGCTGCAGCAACTGCCCGGGGCGCTGCCGCCGCCGCCGCTGCGGCTCCTGCACCCCCCGCCTCCTGCGGGCCCCGCCGGCTCCCGGCCCGGCCAGCGCGCACGCTCGCTCCGGCTCCGAGACACCGCGCACCGGGCGCCTCCGGGAACCCGCTGGGGGCGCCCCGGCCCAGGAGGGACTGCAGGAGCCCCGCGCCAGGGACGCTTCTCAGCTGGGCGTCCAGCCCGCTTCCTGGCCCCTCGAGCGAGGCCACCGACCCCAGGGCGCAGATCCGAGCGGGACAGGCGGGTCTCCACGGCCCGGCGCGCGCCGTGCCTCCTCCCTTTCCCGGGGGCACCGTTCTCTAATGCGGGAAGCCGCACCAACCTTGCTCACGCCCGGGTGTCCCAACCCTATGAGGGAGCAGAAAATGGGGCGCAGGGGCGCCTACCCACCCCCGCTCGCTCCCAGGTGCCCCAGCTTTGGGAAGGAGCGACAAACCAGGCGCAGAAGGGGCCCCGCAACTCTACACTCCCTGCCTTGCTTCCCTCTCGCAGGGGCGCGACTGCGGACTCACGGGCTGAGCGGACAGAGGGGCGAGGGGCCTTGGAGATCAGTGCTCTGTGCTTATGTGTCTGCGCGTCCTGACACTAGGGAGGACAGAAGTTGAAACGACACGCAAGGTCGATTAATAAACCCACAGAAGCGAACGCTTTTCGCCCTTAAAAAAGAGGAAGAGTCGCTCCAAGACTCCTCCCTTCCAACTTCGGGCTGACAAGGGCGGGGAGGTGCTGTTTGGCTAATCATTCATTCACCCGCAAAAGAGGGAGGGACACGCCGGCGGCTGATCTCTGGCGGGGGTCGCCACGGCGGCCTCCGGAGCTTGGGGTTCTGTCGCCACCGCTGCCGGGGCTGCGCCCTTCTGGCCCCGCAGTCCTGGGTGTCCGGGAGTCCGACCCTACGTTCCGCGGATCCCCCGGGCCGAACCGCGGCCTCCCGCCCAAGCGGTGGCACCCTCTGCTCAAAGAGGGGCGGCAGTGGAGGAGAGAATTTTTGTAACCAAATTGTGAAGGCGCGGGGTGGGAATTAGGGGATGCTCGGCAAGTTTTGGGACCTGACGATCAGCTGTTCTCGAAGCTCACCGTGAGTCGCCGGCTTCCTCTCCCCAAGAATGGAAATGCGTCCCCGCACGCCCATCCTCCCGGCGGGTCGGCCTGGGTGGATCCGGACGGCAGTCCTCTACTCGACAAGCACTTTTCTCAGCGGGATGCACCTAACGATCTCCCGGCGCAGTGGGTTGTTTGTAGTCGCAGAAACTATACCCTTGAAAATAAACGAATATGTTTGCTGGCACATTTAGTCTAGTTCCATCCTGACCCCTCCCCGCTTTAAGGGGGGGCTGTTTTTCTGTTCTCATTTTTTCGAGTGTTTTAGAGGCCTCGCTTAATTAATGCAGCATTGCCCGCAACCCGGTCCCGGCACGCCAAGCAGCAGATCCGAGAGCGTTGCTCTGACAAGGGAAAAAATAAGAGAAGGGAAAAGCTGTCATTAGCTTAGCACGCTCCATTTCCCTCTCAAAACAGATTTTTAGTGTAAAATTTAAATTTAAAGAGAAGAAAGATGATGTGTGGTTGCTTTTTCCCCCCCAAATAACCACCATGGCCAGGCAGCTTATTGAAAATCAGTGTTTAATATGTTTACTGACCATAAAGAAAAGGAACAAGCAAAAAACCCCAGAAAATTCTAAACCCAGCCTTACTACCCAATCCTTAGCAACTGCTTAAAAAATAAAATAAAGAATTTTATTGCTACAGATAAGTAGAATCAGTTGGAAACACTATCGTCTCTATCTAAAAAGACTCTCTCTGCATGGGGTTTTTAGATAAAGATGTTAATCATGACTTCATTAAAGGAAATGGGGTAATAGGGAGGCCTGGAGCCCTTTTATTGCCCTCGACTTCTGCAGTAGATTTGGATAAAGGCACTTTATGGAATTGCAGGACTTTTGAAGAGTGCACGTGAATTACTGTGATGTGCCTTCCGTGGCACCAGCCATACATCCTCACGGGTCTGCATGACAAAATCCTTTATGATGGGATCTAGGCGTGTGTACATTTCTCAAATCAGAGGCACTGTGCTTTAGGTGCACTGGGAATCTCCCTGTAGGTGCAAATTCAAAAACCACCCGGAAAACATTTTCATCAGCCTGGAAGTTTATGAACGGGAAAGATGTACAGAAGCCTTTGGCAAACCTGTCTCTTCTTCCTGTTTGTTCTCTTCAGCTGCCTCCAGTGATTTCCCTTGCTGCCTTCTGGGCAAACGGGCCCTACTTCTGAAGGAGCATCCTTCTCCCCAAAGGGCTTATCAGAACGTTTCTGCATGCGTCCGCTGTTGCTGCCACCACCTCTTTAAGTGATAGTCTATCAGCTGCCCGTTGGTCTCTCTGTCTATACAAAGCTGAGATGTTCTAGGGTCAAAAAAGAAAGAAAAGAAGATGCAGCAGGCCTGTCTGCACTGAAAGACACATAGATCTGCTTTCACGTTTAAGATAAATGGTGCTACCATTCAAATCTCAAAATCCTCTTGATGGCAATGAAAAGGAGAACAAAATATGTATTTGGGTCTGTTTATGATATTTTTCAAGGGGAAGGAGGTCATGGGGCCCAAAGACCATTATTTAACTCAAGGCCTGTTTCAGTCTCAGTTAGACAAAGCACTATCTTGTCGTCCTTAAAACAAAATATATAACCTAATTAGACTAAAAAGGAACTAGGCCTGTGGTGGGGAAATTCTCTTTGTCTCCTTGTAAAACTGTGATGCTGAATTTGCACTGAAAAATCCAACTGAATGTACAATTTAGTGACGTAGATTCAAAGTTACTTCAATGGAAATTACATTAACCCAGCTTCCTAAAAACCGAAATAACTAGCCCTTCAAAAAGGCAGCAGAGTAAAGGAATTGTGACACCAACCACTAGGGAGGGCCATAAGTATTCCATAAATGTGTGAGGGGTTTGCCGTATAAAAGACACCAGCCTAGGCATTTTAGACTTGATAAGGATAAGGGATGGTGCTACCAAGAAGCTTACAGTCTGGGAAGGGAGATAGAGCAGGTTTGCAAATGAACACAGTACCAGCTAGGAAGTGAATGTAAGGGGAGGGGAGAACAAGCCCTGCCAGGGAAGTTTAAAGAAAGAAGAGATTAAGCTTCACTTCATGGAGGAGGTGGCACAGGAGCTGAGCCTTGACAAAGGGGGAGACTTTGGCGGGGGAAGGGCAGTCTGGGAACAGCAGAGAATAACAGCAGGGAGACACTCGGTTGATAAAGAGAACAGGGGGCAATCACTCGATTGGCTCTATCTGCTGGCTGAGCAGGAGCTGTGGGAAGGCTTGGAATTACTGAGGAATGTAGTATAGGCAGCAGGTGAAGGATTCACCCCAGATGAGCAACAGGGAAGCTTCCCATGGAGGAAGTGCCTAATTCTTCTTTGAAACAAGCAGACTACATTTCTTTAGAATGGAAATGATTTCTGCAGGGGTATTCAGCATTCCACATATTTAGTCATTATTAATCATGAGAGTGGAGAGCACCATTTCCACCTACATCTGTTTGAAAGGATTTGGATGATGGAATGTATAATACACATGAATCCCAGTTTTTTAATCTCTTTAGCAATGACTAGATGATTCTTCTTGGGATAAAATTAGAAACGCTGCTTTTAACTATGTGTTAAAGCACCGGAGATCTGAGAGATCACATAAACCAATTCCCTGCCCTTTCACTTTAAAAATGAGAATTCTGAAGGCTAAGGGGTAAATGACTTGCTCAGGGTCACTCAGCTAGTTAATGGCATATCTCGTTTAAACAGAACTTCTCTGGCTCTCCGATTATGGTGATTTCCGTTACAAATGTTCTGCCTTCTGGAGTAAAATTACAGGAAAGGACCACTGTAATTTTTAGATATGATGCAAATTAAAGTTACAGAGTGGCGCAATAGGTACTCAGATATTTCTTTGACTGAACTGGTACTGACAATACAAGTTGTAAGACCATAAAAAGCAGACACAGATTTGCTCACCAGTTGAACAGCGAATTTACTCTTAGATCACCAGGCTGAAATGTTAAAGAACCACACTCTCTTCTGGGGTTTGCTACTGGTTTGTTTACTTTCTGGTCCTTCAGAGGGGTGGGTACCATTGTGGCTGATGAATGGTCCTCTAGATTCTGCCACTGGGTTTTAAGTCATTCCAAAGAATCAGAGGCTCTGAAACTACTTTTTTGTAGGGGTAGGGAGAGTGGGGACAATGACAAATGCATCCTTTCAGGGATATTGGTCTATTTTATTTCAATGATCATTATTAAAATTGAATTATTAAGTCATTAACCTCACCTTTTCTCACTTAATCATTTTCTCCATTGTTGGTAACCTTAAAGTTCTTTTCATATGACTGTACTCACTAAAGAGTTTAAGATGACAGGACAAAGGCATTTTTAGACATGGTTGCATTGAAATAACAAAATCACTGAATTTTTAAAAATTTTGATTAATATTGTAATAAATAAACTCCCCTTTACTCCCTGGCCCTCCCTTACCCATGACCCCACCTAATCTCTGCCTCAAGGATAATGGTACTCATGAGTAGTAAGGTAAAGTTTGCCTATTTCACAGAGTACTTAGTTGTTAAATGTTCATGAGCCAAAACAACCAGATTAGAGTCTCATAGATTCTTCAGTTCTACAATTAAAACAAAAGCAACTATTTTTCAAAAGTGTTTTTTAATTTCCATCAACATCCAAAATATTTGATAAATAAATCATTTTGATATCGGAAGTTGCAAAAAATCAGACATAAACTTGACTCCACTGGATCAAAACAAGGCACCAATGTCACTCGTTTGTAGAGAATAAGCTTTGAGAAAGGGTCCCTTTCTCTACATTCCATTTGGGAAGTCACTCCCCAGACCAAATCTGCCTAATCACCAGGTTCACTGGCACCAAAGCCACAGCCCCGTCTGTCTGTCTCAAGTCGGGCATGGTTGAGGGAATCTCAGCACAAACCCAAGGCAACAGAATATTAAGCCAATGCCTTGCTCCTAGGGTTTTCCTGGGTTTTATGAGTTCTCCTTCAAGACTTAAAATTGGTCTCGTTTGGAATAAACATCAACAGAGCAGAGAAAATCATCATTGCTTCAGAACGATTATTTAAGGTTATCTATAGACTCAGAGAGAAACAGTCCAACATTACCTATCTACGGATTATGCTACGACGATGCTAGTTAACGTGTATGGAGACTGGCAGAGACTCCTGGCTGTTCCCCACTACCCATTCTTGCTCAACACAGAACTCCTAATTTGTGTAGCACATATGGCTTATCAACAAACACCGCTTTTCTCAACCTCTCTTACAGATAGGAGTGATCCCATGGCTAACTTCTGGCCAATGGGATAGAAATGGAAAGTGCCTTTAAAGGAGGGACATACTCTTCCTTCTCCCCTGCCTTCTTTCTGATGGCTGGAATACCAGCATAAATAATGCTGCCAGAGGCCCAGTAACCACCTTGTCCAGGAAAAGACCTTGGGAAGAAAGCTTTAGGGATATGAGAGCAAGAAGAGAGAAGATTAGACTCTGACACCATGAAGCACAACGTGAGCCCTGGGCTGACTACCTCAAACTTTCCTGAATATGAGAGGAAAAGCAGCACCTATCTTGTTTCATCTCTTATTAGTGTTTTTTCCCCCTGTTACTTTCAACTAAGCATAAAATCTTCTGAAATATTTAGCACCAAATACAAAGAATAAGTGCTCGATAAAAAGCTAAATATATTAATTAGGTAATTAACCTTTTAATTAAAGATGGAAATGCTTTCAGGGCCAAAGAATAGATCTAGGATTTCAATCACCGATAGTCCCTGTTTACATGTGTCTTATGAGTTTTAGGAAATTTATAATATTCTTATAATATCTTTCTTTAAAAAACAACTTTAAAATGTTTGTACACCTATGTCCGTAGCAGCATTATTTCACAAAGGCCAAAAGGCAGAAGCACCCCAAGTGTTTATCAATAGATAAACGGATAAACAAAATGTAGTACATGCACATGATGGAATATTATTCAGCCTTAAAAAGGAAGGACATTGTGACACATGCTACAACATGGATGACCTCAAGGACATTAGGCTGAGTGAAACAAGCCAGTCACAAAAAGAAAAATACTGTATAGTTCCACTTATATGAGGAACCTACAGCAGTCAAATTTATAGAGGCAGAAAGTAGAGTGGTAGTTGCCACAGGCTAGGGGAAGTGCCGGAAGGAGGAGTTATTGTTTAATGGGTATAGAGTTTTAGTTTTGCAAGATGAAAAGAGTTCTGGAGACGGGTTGCACAGCAGTGTGTATGTACTAACCCTAGTGAACTATACACTTAAAATAAAGTGAACTTTATGTTACGTGTATTCCACCACAATTAAAATTTTTTAATAATTTTTTTAAAAAAACAACTTTTATATTTTCTTCTTCATTGCCAAATTAACACAATTTTTGGCCTGAAAAGTAGGCAATATAGACTAACAAAGAGCTGTGTTACAATCTTATCATAGTGACTGACTTTGTGCTAAACAGTTTACATCAATTACCTCATTCAATTTAGCCAAGAAGCTCGTGAGGCAGGTACCAGCACTAGCCCCATTTTACATCTGAGTGAATTAAGCCAAAAGATTAAGTAAATTGTTCGAGATCACACAACGAGGAGCTGACTGAGCTAGCATCAGAATCCAGGTAGGCTGACTCTGGACATCATGCTCTTATTGGTTAAGCTATTTTGAATGTTTTTGTCTCTAATTATTCTTTGGCAGCATCATTTTTAATAATTATATAATATTCTATTTTATGAAGTTACCATAATCCTCTTAAGTCATCGCCCATCTAACTTGTTTCCAGTTGTTTACTACAGTAACAGACGCTTCAGTGAACATCCTTTTACTATTCATACTTATTTCCCCGAGGATGAATTCATTAATTGGCAGACCAAAGGCATGTGCATTAAGGCTTTTGAATAATATTTTTATATGCTCTTAATCAAAGATTATACTCCCTTTTGGTCTTAAAAATTTTATATGCTAGACTGATACTTGCTCAAAAGGAGAGCAAGTCATTAGGAGCTCTAAGCTCTTCTCAGAGTTATCTTAATAGATGCTTGTAGATGCAGAGGATACACAATTAACTTAAGGCTTGTTAAGAATAAAACACACCCCACTGACTTTCTAGACTTCATTGATTGTGTGGTATAAATATTTATTTGGAGAAATCTTTAAAGAAACAATAGTGACTTATCTGACCACAATCAGCTTCCAGGCATAATATCAAGTGTCTGTGAGCTGGTAGATAATAATCAGCTCCTCCTGGTTTTTCCCTAGATCTCTTCCTAAAACCAGTTTCTTTCAACTGGAATTCTCGGTAGCTTATCCTTCCCCAAGCCGTACTTTCCAGCACCTCCCATCAGAAAGACAGTAATCATAGGAATGAACAATCTTGGGGTCTCTCAGAAGGCAGCAGAATAAAAATTCAAGTGCCCAAGATTTAATTCATCAAAACTGTCCTATCAACTCTACCTTAATTTATGGTAGTTTGCTACCAATGAGATTAGTTAAGTCATTACAGAATGAACAAAACTAATTTCACTAATGTGGGAAACATTCAGAGGGAATTCTTTGAAACGAATCCAATGACTTAATATCTAGTCCTAGTTCTGCCACTTGACAATCTAATGACTTGGGGCAAATTCATTAACTTTGTGAGGCTCAGTTTCCCCTTCTAATAAGAAGCTGAAATAGCGTCACTTCTGCCTGTTTGTCAGGGCTGGATGTGAAATCAATTTATAAAGTGCCGCATAAACAAAGTAACTGAAAAACAGAGATTTTAGATTTGAAAGCACCCTCGGAAAGCATCTAATTCTACTCCTCACTATACAAACTCTTCAACTGAGGTTCAAATAAATTAAGTAACTTGCTCAAAGCTGTAGTAGACATGAATTTTTTCCAGAAGGGCAAGCACCTTCTTTAGGAAATATACCTCAAAATATGTTTTTACTAAAGCCTGCCAATAATTATAACCCCTATTGCTTCACACACTTTACACAAACAGGAGATCATGTGGTCCAAGCTAGACCCATTGTAATCTCTCATCCCTTTGACCACCCCGGGTCTTCTGGATTTTTCAAACTTCAGCTAAGGGGAAAGTACCTTTTCTTCTCTGCTTGAAGCCTGCCACATGGTTGGCCCTGAATAAATGTTAGCCAACACAGATATTATTGACAATAATAATACACAGGGTTAATATAACAATATCTAGGTACTACAGCAAAGGAGAAAAGAAAGACTGGCCTTGCCAGACCCCTCAGATCACAGGACATAGCCATCAGCAGCCTGTTTCCCTGCTCTGAGCCTACTCTCATCTTCATGGTCCATGTCAGTCTTTACTATGCAAACCTAGAAATCATTCTTAAGGCCATTCAAGGCAGTAAATCCACATTTACTGAAAAAC
Source organism: Equus przewalskii (assembly GCF_037783145.1). Lineage (NCBI taxonomy): Eukaryota > Metazoa > Chordata > Mammalia > Perissodactyla > Equidae > Equus > Equus przewalskii. The sequence continues at coordinate 63,976,750 of NC_091834.1, read as the reverse complement.
TACCATGTGCATAAAGGTACTTTGTTCCCATTGAAGTTACCATACTTTCTTCTATTTTTTTCTCATTAAAGTTGTCATAATTTCCACTATTCCAATTTGAGACATTATATTCTCTAAGACATATAAAGCAGTCATTTACATTTAACCATTTAAATGCATATATTTCATTTATGTAAATAGGAAGGATTTGGGGAGAACTCAACACCTTTACTGAATATTTTAATTGATGTGGGGAAAAAATCAATTCAAAACGGAGGATCTAGTTCCATTGCATTTCTCATCCCCAGCGGGGTTTATGATGGAAATAATTGCAGGGCATTAGCTATTGTAGTACTAACAGATGCCATTAAATGGACCCCAGACGAAACAAACAAGCAAATGGCAGTCTATTTATGGGTCACTTTATTCTTTACTGCTATAAATAGCTTGTCCTTTGGGCATCATAGTAGGTGTTTGCTCTGTATCTCATGCGAAAGTGTTACTTTTTGCTCTTCAACATCTGGAGACTCTGATAAGCATAACCATAAATGAACTCCCAGATCTGAGTGATATGAGAAGGTGCTTCTTGGTCTTACAGTGTGTCACTAGCTCTACTGCTCTATTCTTCCATGTGGTCAATTCCTTAGATGGCAAAAGAGTCAGCATGAAAAATCTGAAAAAGTGGAAAGATTAATTTTGACAAGTTTTTCTTAAGTTAGTATCATCATTACTCTCCCTTAGAGTTTGGAAAATAATTCTGTGGTGCCCTCTGATTGAAGGCAAAATTCCTCCAGGTCACAGAGTTTCTAAAGATTAATACTTTATAATCCAGCCTGGGTGAAGGAATAGAATATTCCAGTAAATTCAATGTTCTAGTTGGTAAAGTATTCTAGATGGAATATATAGCTTACTGATTCTCAAAGCATTAGGAAACAATAAAATATAATTGATAAGCAAGCAATTAAAATGTTGTTTTGATGATTCAAAGGAACTTCAAGATCTTCAGATTCCTTGAAACTCAAAGTGCGGTGGTCCAGCAGCATCTTCATCACCCAGGAGCTTGTTAGAAATGCAGAATCTCAGACCTCATCCCAAACTCACTGAGTCAGAATCTGCACTTAAACAAGGTCGCTGGATGAATGGTATGTACAGTAAAGTTTGAGAAGCGCTGTCAGTACCATAGGATGGTCAATTCAAACATGACCTGTGTAACATACATGTAGCCCAAATGGTGATTAATTAATGAAGAGTTTGAGCGGTAAAAGCAAGACAGGGCACTTTGTTTTGTAGTTTAGTCTACAACATTAATTCATCAGGCTGGCTTGAATGAATAGAAATAATTTAATTTACCAGTGGACAAAGATTTAGGCCCTGGTAATAAAGACCTGACTGACTTATATAAGCGAAAATCTCTGTGATAGCATCTTTATTTGAGGAGTCCAGATTTTCAAAGCAATAGCTCAAGGTCAGCAGCATTTGCCATGTGCAAACAGGAGCTCTTTGTGACTGTTAATCCTGTTTGATCAACTCAATCGTGTGCACTTCTGTATGTACTTGGGAAAGATGGAAAAATAATTTGTTGGGTACTGTGTTATGACATACATGGACTTAGGTATGTGAGTGGCACAGCTTCTACACAATTGTGTGTAGGATTTCTTAACCTACTTTGAAATGGGATAAGAACACTGATGTTATCTTTTATGTGGACTAAATGCAATAACTCAGTGCCTGGCACATGGAGCTATGTCAATGTGACATTTCTACATTTCTGTGTGAGGAGCTTTGCTTTTTTTTTCATTTTCCCCCTCTTATAAATAACTCTTAGAAATGTGTTTTGGAACTGTTGTGTCTGTTGGGGCAGAAGCGTTTAAATCCTGTAAGGGAGGGGAGCTAACCGCTGGTGTGGAGCTATCCGTCCTGTGCAGACCTAACGCCTGGCTGCCCCGAAAGGCCTGTAGGTGGCAGCACGGAGACCGTCCGACGCGCGCAGCCCGGGACGCCGCAGTTTAAGAAGCGACCGCGGCGACCCAGACTGTGGTTAAACCCGGGTCATCTGCCCGAACGTGCAAAGAGTTTGCTCCCACGCATGTAGAAACTCTTCTTTCCAGTACCTGTCAAGGTTGCCTTTTCTCTTCCCTCCCATCCTAACTTCTCTGCGTGTGTTTACATTTGTATGGCTTCCTTATTAGGGTGAATCTGAACTTAACTCAGAAAAACTGGCCTTCCATTCCATTATTTCTCTGACCAATTCCTTTTGATTCACACCCAAATACTTCAGAATGAACTTTTGAAAGTTGCTTCTTCCTCCTCCTGGCCACCCTGGGGCACCCCTGCCCCCATCCCCACCATGTTTTTGGCAAATAATAATGCTTGTAAACCATGTGTAGTAAATAACTTGCACAATTCTAAGCATGTTAGTTACCTTTAGTCACGAAATCCTTAAAACTAGGCCATGAGGTAGGTAGTATTGTCAGTAACTTGCTCAACGTCAGACTATAAACCAGGGTTCAAACCCAGGCAGCCTGGTTCTCATATTGTTGTTTTTAACACCGCATTGAGCTGCCGCTTAAAGGAAGATTGTAAAAGAAATTTAAAAAGCAATCAGGTAATTGCCTGCAAATTGAAGAGATCTCAGGAAGGAAATAAGTCTTCAACTCTTCTGGAGAGTTCCCCAAATGCAGATAATAACTCTCTGGCCCACAAATAAGCAAGCTAATGGGCTCAGCAATGGCCTAATTGGGGCTTTCACCAAGGCAGTAGGAAGATGAGAGAGATCAGGTCTGGCAACAAAACTGGGAGTCCCATTCAGAAGTGCCTGCAGAAAAAAAAGAGTTTCCTGTCTCAAGTCATGAGAAAAAGCCACACCCAGTCCCCTTAATGTCAAGTCCTGACCTATGGCATTGGTTCTGCGTCATCTATCTCATCACACTGCCAGGGAAGATTGACTTCCCTTATTACTCCCCGGGAGATCTAAAGCAGAGGTAGAATGGAGTTAAACACATTCTTTCAGGGGCTTTGGAATCCAACAGACCTGGGTTCAAATTTTTCTTCCTGTATTTACTTGAGGACATGTAACTTAACCTATGGTAAGCCCCATTCCATTGTCTATAAAGTGGATCACTTGGTAGTACCTGCCTCAGGATGACATGAAATGACCCAGGCAGAGCTGTTTGCACAGCACCCAGCACTCAGTAAGACCTTGGCGTGGGTTTTTGCTGTAACACTCCCAACCAAGTGTTTCCATTTCCAGCTTCTATTTGGTTAAATTAGAGAGACTCACGCCCCTACCTCCTGCTAGATTAATCGCTATGAATTAGAGCAACATGCTGTCCTTCTTTCACTCACAAACCTTCACTAGCTCCTGTAGCTTAGAAAAGAACATTCAAACTCTGCATTGGCGGTCCGTGTGCCACATGTCCCTGTCCAGTGGCCTGTACCACTAGCGTCCTCACACAGCCTGGGCTTCAGTCAAGCTGAAACATGTGCTGTACCCCGCGCCTGCCCTCATGATCTTCTGCTTTTCTCACTTCACTTTTGCTGTTTCCTCTACCAAGTCCTGTGCTGTCCAATACCATAGCCGCTGGCCACATGTGGCTGTTTAAATTAATTGAAATTAAATTTAAAATTCTCTCCTCAATCAGACTAGCCACATTTCCGCAGCTCAGTAGCCCCATGTCTTAGACAGTGCAGATGATAGCACATTTCCATCACTGCAGAAAGTTTAATGAGACCGCGCTAGCCTAGAGAGGATGTCTAAATCCTAACCATCCTTAGGGACCAGCCCAAATGTCATTGACGCCACAAAACCACTTCTGTGCCTCCCCAGCTGCAAGTTATCTTTCCCAAAGCAGCAGAGACCCAGCTAGCCATGACTCACCGGGCTGACTGGTTACTACTGAGACACCCAGTGTCCCAGGCCACATGTCACTTCAAGTAAAGCGGCTCTTTGGTTTCTGAGCCATGTGTGGTAGGCACGGAGACTGGAAGCTCCAGGGGATAGGAAATTTAATCTTATTGGTCTTACATAAGTTTGGAGCACCAATTTTAGATACATCACATACATTCTCTTATTTGGCCTGCTTCAACTCTAAAGTAGATATTATTGTCCCTATTTTACAGATGAGAAAACTGAAATACACCGTGGGTAAGTAAATTGCTGAAGGTCATACACCAAGAAAGAATCAGGCCAAATGCAGAATCCAGATCTTTGTAATTTGTGATGCAAAGCTGGGTCTAGTTCCATACACAAGCAGCCTGCCCCCAAGCCTTCATTGCTTTCAAGCTAATAAATTATTTCAAGCAGAGCTGGGGTGAGGAGGCAAGGAGGGCTGGATATCCCTGAAGGAAGGACAGGAGTATTGTGAGTAGAGCTGCCTTTCATCCACATAAATGCATTCCCTCATTGTCATCTGGTTTTCTTAACTCTCTAAGGTCCCAGAAGAGGAAGAATAAGTCCTGTTGTGAGTATGTGTGTGTGTGTGCGTGGTCTTAGTATAAGTATAGAGGGTACAAGAAAAGAAGTTAGGGGACATGAAACATAGTGAAAAGACAAAACAAGACTCTTTCAATATCTCTTCATTGATGTCTGAAACCATTTTGCAGTTTTAGGTAGAACCACAGGAAATTTTCATACTTGTAAAAACAAAAATGCTTGGATATTGGCAATTTCCTATGATTCAACCTAATAATTCCTATCAATTAGAATCAATCGCTATATAGGGGTCTAGCCCAGAATTTAGCACAATCCAGGTATGAATGCTTTAAAACCCCTGTCAGACAGGGGCTGGCCAGTGGTGTAACAGTTAAGTTTGCATGCTCTGCTTCAGAGGCCGGGGGTTCACTGGTTTGGATCCCAGGCACGGACCTACGCACTGCTTATCAAGCCATGCTGTAGTAGGTGTCCCACATACAAAATAGAGGAAGATGGGCACAGATGTTAGCTCAGGGCTGATTGTCCTCAGCAAAAGGGGGAAGATTGGCAATGGATGTTAGCTCAGAGCTAATCTTCTTCAAGAAAAAACCCTGTAAGACATATGTGGGGCACAGAAGTGGTACCCTCTGTCTGCAACCCTCACTTGAACTTGGAAACAGGGAATCCAAGTGACTTGCTGAGCCCTCAAGTCTATGGGAGTCATAAATGATCTGATTAGCAATATAAAATCCACTCAAAGAGATTGAGAGGCTGCGTGAGGTAACCTGGTGAAGAGGGCATTAACGTGTCTAAGGAAAGAGTGTGAATGTGAAGATCTAAAGGAGAGGAGGGGGCTTAGAAAAGGAGAATCCCAAGATGAGCAGGAATGAGCGGACAGAAGCTGGTCCTTGGCTCACAGGCTTGCAAGGATATCTCCCCTGGTGCAGATAGATGAACCAGGCCGACTGCCATTAAGATAACCCCACTCAGCTTCCTCGCAACTCAGTTTTCCTTGTGGATCTTTCTGCAGGGGAAAGAATTCCTTGTGCTCTGCTAGCCATCCCTAAGAATGCAGCCGTTTTGTTAAGGTTGCACAGAAACAAGGTGATTCATGCCCCGGTCTCTTATTTCTAGAGCAGGCTGTCTTGTTCCCTAAACAAAATCTGGATCCAAATGGTCAAAATGAAAGTTGGTCCTCCTTGTACGACTCTGGTGTAGAACCAGAGAGAAAGTTAAATTCCAAGAATATTTATGTAAAGAGGGAGAAACTTATGATTCCAAATGTGTTTGGCTGAATTCTTCTGTCTATACCAGAGTCTAGTACCTTGTGATGTTTCACTTCCTATTTAACTGATGCCCACAGTTTAATGGACATGTTTAAGGAATCACTACAAGCCAAATCACCTTGAGCTGTTAACAGCCCCTATTAAAGCAAAAATGGAAGTGAAGCAAAATTTACCCTTGTAAATAAATGTAAAATGAATGGTCACATGTCCTCCCGTACAAATGGGTTACTTCTGACCCACAAGAAACAACTCACTTTAAGATTTAAGTGTACATAGAAATTTTAAAATAATGTATATTTATTTTAGTTATCTTCATGAAAAGACTTTGAAGTCTTATAAGAAAGCCCTCCATAGGTTCAAATCAGTTTGTTTAGTGATAAATTATATTTGAAATGTTGAACCAATGTTTCTGCTCGTTTCACTTAATATTTTTAAAAACTTTGTGGCTAAATCATCTCATCTTTAGAACTTTCTAAAAATCTAGAGATAGCTTTAAATTGTGCATTTCTCTTACATTTTTCTTCAACTCAACTGTGACGTTTGTAAGTTGTTTTTTTAAAAATGTTCATGAGAGGGCCTAGAGACAACCTCGATCAACCAAACTATATACACAGCCAAAGAACAGGTCATTTTTAAAATCTAAGATGTCAAGATGGACCTGTAATGAAAATACACAAAGACTTCCCTTTGGTTTTTAGGAAAATGTGAATAAAGGGGGCCAGTAGCTTGTGCTTTTTATAATGCCTGACTCCAAAAAACTCAACATGCAAGAAAATGTTTAAAGTCTGGTTAATATTAAAAATAACCTCTGAACAGTATGGTCCTTCTTTGAAAGATGGAGAAAATAAATCCCAAGGAAGGGAGCTGACTGAGCCAGCAATTCCTTGGTGGATTCTAGCATGTATCACCATCATTAGCTAAAATTGCCTGATGGCCTCTGAAGTCCTGGGGCCCTGCCTTACTCTGGACTATATCTCAGTCTTGTTCTCACTCTCTCTTCAGGCTGTCTCTCAGGCTGGTCCATAGTGCAAACCATTAAGGTTGCTACTGAGGAGGCTGGCCCCGGTGGTGTAGTGGTTAAGTTCACATACTCCACTTCTGCATCCCAGGGTTCACAGGTTCGGATCCCAGGCACAGACCTACACACCGCTCCTCAAGCCATGCTATGGGGACATTCCATATACAGAATGGAGGAAGATTGGCACAGATGTTAGTTCAGGGATAACCTTCCTCAAGCAAAAATAGGAAGATTGGCAACAAATGTTAGCTCAAGGCCAATCTCCTTCTTCAAAAAAATTTTTTAAAAAATAAATAAATGAAAGATTGCCTGAGGGTCAGACCATGGATAACAGTGAAGATGGAGTGGAAATGGCCTGATCTCTATCAGAAGCAGCAATCCCTGTGTAGCCTGCCCCCAAACGCTTCCAGCCTCAGCGTTTGGCCCTGTCTTCAGAGTAAGGTTGTAGCCTATTCAGGGATAGGTGCAACAATTTAGGTATCTTTCAATCTTCCTGCTCTAAAACAGAGGTTGTCATATAATCCAGTAGAAAGCAAAAGTGGACTATTTTGAAGCCTAAGTACCAGGGGATCTCAGGCAGAATGGACCCCCTCAACTTTTCCAGCCTTGTGACAATTTAAAGACATGTTAGTGTGGATAAAGTTCACTAAGAAAACAAACCTCCTAAGATTTGTTTTCATGGGATGCAAAAAAATATACAGTTGTAGAAAATGAGCAAGGCCAGCATCATGCTTGTGCAACCTGTGCAGTCACACGGGGCCTGAGCTCAGAAGGGCCCCACTCTTGGCTTAATGCTCTGCTGTCACAATCTTGGAATTCTAAATTGAAATTGTAAACAAGGGGCCACCCTGCATTTTCATTTTGTTATGTATATAGCTGATCCAGAACATGAGAGTCCACAATTGGTTCTTGGGGGTCTTCTGAATCAGCAATCAGAAAACCTAAGTCTTACTCCTGACCCTTTGACTTCAACTGGATTTTTACTCAAGGCTTTTAGCATTAGCTCATTCTTAAACTAGAACAGGGCAGGACAGTGATAACGTTTTTTTAAAAAACTATTGATGATGCAGTAAATGCATGCAGTCATCTTCATCGATATAAAATATTAGCAAGCAGCCACGTAAGTTGTTTTTGTGGTCTATGGTCAATTCAACCCTGAATTTGAGGATGTACTATGTGCCAGGCACTATTTTGGGTACTGGAGATGACAATAAACAAAAGAGATGACAATCGCTGCTTTCTATGTACTTATATTCTAGTTGGGAGAAATAGACCACAAGTATAAATAAATAAGTCAGTTATATGTAGATGGTGATTGATTGTAGAAAAACAAAGCAGAAAAGAGGCAGTGGGGGGTTCTTAAATAGGATGGTCAGGGAAGAACTCAATGAGAAGGTGGCATTTGGGCCAAGTTTTGAAGAAATAAAGGAACAAGTCCTGCGCCCTCTGGCTGAGAAACAAAAAGCATGAGGCTCTAGGGCAGGTGTGTGCTGTTTGAAGAATAGCAAGAAGGGGAGAGAGGGAGAAAGAGGAGAAAAGATGAAGGAAGAGGTAATAGGAGTCTGATCTTGCATGGACTCGTAGACCACTGTAGAAACTTTACTCTGAGTAAGAAGGGAAGCGGTAGAAGGGTTTGGAGCCTGGGAGTGACATGACAAGATTGAACAGGATTGTTCTGGCTGCTGTGAGGAGGGGCAAAAGGCATCTGGGATGAAACCAGAAGACCAGATAGGAGAGAGTGTTGCAATCATGCAAACAGAGGTGATCATAGCTTAGACCAGGTGATTGGCAGTGGGGGTGATGAGAAATGGCTAGATTTCTGATCTATTTGGAAGTTAAAGCTGATAGGATTTGCCAAAAGATAACCACATACAATAACAAAAACCCCAACAAAAACAGTATCAAGACCTTAGACCATATCCTTCAATTTGCTTAACTTCTGGCCAACTTGGCTACTGATGTAATCTCAGTACATCTTCACAGTACTCCTGGGTAGGAAGTATCTCCACCTTGCAGATGAGGAAACTGGGACTCGGAGGATTTATATAACTTGCTAAAGGTGCTAACTGGTAAGTAGATGAGACATTAATCTATGTAGATCCAAAACTCTACTGGCACACCATGCTGGTCAGATGCTAGATTTGAGAGTCAACTCAGAAATCAATCAATAAAGAAAAGAGAGCAAAAAAGGTCTTATTTGGATCCTGAACTTCATTCTCTGTTTACTGGCAGAAAGGGTTGCTAATAGTGAGTTAGCACTGGGATACCATAATGAGCTTTGTGCTGGGAAAATGAAAGCTCTCCTACCAGGCACTAATGGAAGAGGAATGAGCTCATCTAGTTCTTTGAAGAATTTTAACAACCACGGAATTATGCCAGTAGGGTAGAAACTAAGCCAGCTAGATACTTGCTAAGGCAGCTTCATACCAGCCACTTTCACAAAAAGCCCAGCGCTGCTCCCAGGGTGGTGGTGAGTGAAGGCATGAACTATCTTAAATGGCTCCAGAGTTGCTGGGAAGCTTTCGCCCTGGGGGCCAAAAGGACTGAAAAGTATCTGCCATCCAAATGGGGATGCACAGGGGAGGTGGTGAGGAGATGTCAGCTAGAAGTGAAGGATGGAAAAGGGGCTGGGAGTGGGACCTGGAGCCTGGTTAGGAGAGGCGGTTGTAAAGTAGCTGGCTCATCTTTGCCGGTCTAAAAGGGCCCTCATCAAAGAATGAGATTAGCCCATGTAGTCTTTGAAGGACTGTTGCCACTTATATCCACACAGTTTATTGAAAAGTAAGAGCTTGGCATGGGGGATGAGGAAGAGGACATGAGCTGCCCCTAAAAATGAATGAAGAGAGGTGATGTTCTGGTTACTATCGCTGCACCCCAATCCACTGCAAAACTTGGCGGCATAGAACAACAACTTTATTATATTCATGGATTCCATGTGTTGGGAATTCTGACAGGGCACAGTGGACATAGCTTGTCTTTGCTCCATGATATCTGGGGCCTGAACTGGGAAGATACAAAGACTGGGGGGAAGAGGGGGACAGTGTGGTTGACTTGAAAGCTATAGACTGGAACTATCTGGAAAAGTCTTCACTTACATGTCTAGTGGTTGATGATGCCTGTTGGTTGGAACCTCACTTGGGGCTGTTGGCCAGAACACATGCCCTAGGCCTCCTCATAGCTTGAGCCCTGTGAGAGTCAGATTTCCTACATGGAAATTTGGGGCTCCAAAGCCAGGGTCCCAACAAACAAGGTGGCAGCTGCCTTTTCTGAGCCAGTCTTGAAAATCTTGCAAAGTCACTTTTGCTACATTTAATTGGTTATAAGCAAATCATAAGCCCACCTAAACTCAAGGAGAGGGGACGTAGACCACCCACAAACACACTCAATGAGATGAGTTCAAAGAATTTGTGTCCATGTTTAAAACTACCACAGAAGAGCTTAAAATATCCCGACGTTTGAGGAGCTTGCACTTATCCCGAGATCTGAGAGGAGAATGGGAGGGTGCTGTGACCTGCAGGGGCGTCAACCTCCAGCGGCAAGTACTTTCATCTGTTCTCTGCTCCTTTTCCTTGGCCATTGCTCCCCCTTACTTATCCTCTGAAACCAAGTGAATTCTGCCCTTCCTAATTTGGTGTCTTTGGGAGGACATTATTTTCCTAATGGTTCGTCAGAGCCTACAAATTCGTTCTAGTTTTCTCTTGTTCCTTTATGCAGAAGTGTACTCCTCTCTGCCTTACCACGATTACTAGAATTCTAGAGGACCCAAGTTTGAGTTCTTACTCCAGAAATCCTTAGTCATCTGACTTTGGACAAGTGAAGTGACCTCTCTAAATCTCAGTTTCTTCATCTACAAAATGGAAGTTTTTTAAGAATTAAAAGGAATGATTCCCGGCAGAGAAAAACCACTCAAGAAATGTAATGACCTGATTTTAAACTATTCGGCACAACTCTCTTTTATTTTCTTAATGACTTTTCTGCTTCTTATGCTTTCATGGTCTGGACTCAGACACACCATATTCACATCCTGACCCCCAGATCTACTAGCTATGTGGCCTCATCTCCCTTAGTCTCCATTTTGTCACATGTGTACAGTGGACAGTAATACAGTTCTCAAGGGTATTTGGATATATTAAATCAAATTGTACATATAAAGCAGCACCAACAGACCAGGCTGTTGTGAAGGTTAATTCCTTTCTCTGCGTCATGTTACCCCCAACTGCATCCCCATTGGTTCTTCTTTGGTCCCACTGTGCCTCATTGAGGTGAGCAAAGTTCACTCTACTTAAAGATTCAGAACTGTCTCTCCAACTCCATTTCATGAGCTCTCCCATCAAGAACCATTCCCAATTTCCCAGTCTCCAAATACCTAAACCTTTTGTGAAGGGAGATTGCTTAGAGATAGCATGATCTACCAGATCCAGGAGCAGAAAGTCAGCAGGACAGCCCAGGTTAGGCTGGGGGCAGCCCCATCTCACAGTGGGCCGCCTTGCCTGGAGGCCTGGGTAAATATGTTAACCAGACCTGACTCCAGCCCCCTGGTGGGGAGGCTGACACCCGCCCCACCGGCTAGAGGGGAAATCCCTCTTACTGTACAACTGTTGCTCAATTTCCAGCCTTTGTACTGAAGGAGCAAGAGGGGCAATATTGCCAAAGCCCAGGGTTTTTTCATTCAAGACTAAACGGAGCATAGCATGACAGCAGCTGCCAGGGTGTGACTTCCTCCCAAGGGAAGAAAAGCCTTAAACAATCCTCCCCCAGAATGGGGTAGGCCTTAAGTGATCCCAGCCCTCCCTCTAGTGTCTTTGCCCAAATACCCATCACAGCCACAGACATGTTCCCAGCAGCCCAGCAGAAATCATTCTCCCAAGTAACTGTCAGTTTTCCTCCCCGCCCCCCCCCCCTTTTTTCTAATGGACGAAGTTGTTTATCAGTGAAAAGAGTGTTTACATTCCTTAGACCTAGAGGAGACACAGCCCCTGGGAAAAGGCTGGATGAAAGTTGAATGGGCTTCCTCCTTCATGTTTCTTCCCACAACTTCGCTTAGGGAGCATCATGGAGTTGAAGGTGTCACCTTTTTTTCTCACATTACCCATGTCTGCATTGATTCTTCAACTTATACTTTCAACGAGCATTTAATGAGTATCTATTCTGTACCTGGCTATATGACCTATCCTGGGGACATAAGGATGAATTAAACAGGATCTAGCCTTCCAGATGCTCCATGTATGTTTTGGTGGGAGATGGTGGGATGGTCAGATATGTGAGAACACATAAATGTCATCGGGTATTCAAGTGCTGTGGTAGGGCCCAACAGTGCAGCCACAAGGGAGGACCAACAGCTTCTGGTGATGAGTGAGCAATGGATGAGTAGGCGTTTGCCATATGGGAAAGGAACAGGAGAGTGTTTCAGCAAGAAGGGGCAGCATGCGCAAAGGCGTGATGCAACATGACCCTCCAAAGAACCACAGGTCATTGGGTGCAAGAAGGACTCAGCTGAAAATGTAGCTGAACTCTCCGGCTAGGTTGGAACTTGCCATGCTACAAAATCTGGGCTTTTCTCCAACCCTCAAGAGAGCTGCTCTTCCAAATTAGAGCAGCTGGCAGGCAACTTTCTGAAAGCCACACCAGGGCACATGAACCTGATGCTTCCTCAGTTTCTCCCATCTGCAAAACATAAAATGATTGATTCTCCAATCCTTGCATGGCCTGGATGAGCTACACAGAGAGCATTATGTGGCTTCCAACTTTCATCTACTTTCTTAGTTCAAGAGTGAAAACGTTCATTTGTTTTTATGGGACACGTGGGCTTGGTAATTTTTTCTATTATTAAAAATGAAACTCTTGAGAAAAATTCAAAACTTTGGTTTCACAGCTTCCTACAGTATTAACTTTGGACTCTGTCTCTCGGGCAAAGCCAGGGACTGATCTTTGCTAAATGACAGTGAACCACATGGGTTTCTTTTGAAACAAAAATGAATCTGTGCACTACTTTCTCCAACCCTTTTTTACATGTTCCCCCAAAACAAAGGCTCATGACTAATTCGCTTCTCTATTGTTCAAAGAGTTGACATCCAAGGAATGAGCTGCCCAAATGGGGGAATAAATAAGGCTTATTGCTGGTTGTTTCAGTCTGTGACCACCCAGAATGTTCAGTTTGACAAATGAGAAAATACTGCTTAAGAGGAGAGGAGAGGAAACCATCTCCCCCCTCCTTCTTGATTGTTCTTACTTTTCAGCCTCAGATCCCAAAGAACTGGGACCTGATGCTTTTATGCTAAGGTAGACTTGTATCTGAACTTACTCTTATGCCAGAGATGAGGGTTAGCAGTGGGGGTATGGATGCTCTAGTGAGGTCAGCCCAAAGTGGTGGGAGGAAGAGTAGGCTGTGGAAAGAAATGAGCTTGATTGAGAGGTTAGATAACACAGGGCAGTGAGTCCTACACTGGGTTCAGGAAGCCTTTGCGTCAGACCCACCTGCACTGCTTGCTTACAATGGCAGTTCCTGCGACATCGCTTCAGAGTTAGTGAGTAGAATCTTTGAGAGGGAAGTAGTAGAAACTGCGTTTTTGAGAAGGGCCCCAGGTGAAGTTAGAGAATTACTATGAAAAGGAATAAGTATTCTGGCTCTAGAGTCAGATAAAGGAGGATTCCAACCAACGCATTGCTACTCACTAGCCATGTCATCATGGGAAGCCTCAACTGTCTTCACCCATGTGATAGAGACAATAATGATATCTATCTGTATCAGTAAGATATCATCAGCTGCAATGAACAGAATTCCCAATAGTGTCTTAAATAATAACAGCATCTGGTTCTCTCACCTAACCAAAAGTCTGGAGAGAGTGGTCCCTGAGGGATCTGGTTCGGCAGCTTTGTATTTCTCCTGGCCTTTTCTCCAAGATTGCAAGATGGTAGCAAAAATGCAATCCATCAAGCTTTCCCACTAGGTCACAAGAGGAAAGGAAAGAGTAGCTGCAGTAGACTCTCCCCATAAGAGTTTCTGTCATACCATCTTGGGAGATCTCCCCTGACACGTCATTGGTCTGAACACAGAAACCTCCTTCTGCAGAGGGGCTGGGGAAGAGGGTCCCAAGCAAATGGAAACTGAAGCCCATGACAGGTTCCTGGGGTGGAGGGAAGGCTTTGGAAAAGGGTCGTTTCCCCTGAGATCTGCACATCTTCACCACCTGAATAAGCCTGGCTCAGTGAGCAGGAAAGAAGCAGCCAGCCATGCCTGAGGAACAGGTGTGTTTTTCCTCTTCATCAAGAAGCCTGTGTCCTTTTAGGTTTCTTGTTGCTTCAGGTCCCTTTGTGCAACTCAGTTGTAGCCACTACATAGTCCCATATGTCCTGGTCCAGGACCTTGACTTCCTCTTCCATTTATATTGTATTGTATGTCTTGGCATTACTGTAAGATAACTCACATCTTTTGCGCATATGTAAAATAGGTAAACACAAATAAAAAACAATATGGAGAGCACAAGAATGAAAGAATAGATCTGTTCTGCTGTAACTCCACAGAGGAACATCCCTCAGTCTGAATTAGCAACTGGCTACCCTTGTTCTGAAGAGTTTCCTGGTTGGGATTAATAAGAATGAAAATCAGAACAGTCCAGACTCAGGGCCTCACCCCGTCCCGTCTCCACCCAAGGAAGGGCTGGGAGCGAGGGTGGGAAGTAGGAGGAGATCAAGGTAATGGTCTAATGGGTAAACTAGAGAGGGAACTGTGGGCAGCTGTCTTGGGGAGCCACAAGGCTGGCACTACGAGATAGCCAGGCTAGACTGTCTTCCAATGGCTGGGAGACAGCCCCTTCCAAGTGCAGCCCAACCAAGTGGCCCACCCCTTTGCCGTGGCTTCCCAGCTGCTACCACCATGGAGTTGTCAGGAAATTTGTGATCATTCTTTATATTGATCATCTCTATTGATTTTGTCTATGGTGAAAATATAGTGCAGACACATTAAGTAGCTATTATAGGCAAATTGTCTTTTAATGAATTGTACCAACAGACAGGATTTTATATTTAACCCTAATTGGGGCTCAGAGTTCTTCTCAGGCACTGAATGATCATAGACGGACTTGATTCTAACCTAGAACCCGAGTTGACATTTGACTGCGGAGATTTTCTTGAAGACTGCTGAGGAATGCCAAAACCTGCCCAAAAAGAAGTGCTGAAGTGAAAGAAGTGCTCATTAGGAGATGAAAAAGATCATCATAGAAATTATGCAAGAATCAGTCCTGTCACTTAAAAGCATGCAATTTTACCCATTTTTCCAAACTTTAAATATTTTCCAGTCTTTGTATTTTGAAACTCCAGCAAGAAAACGGGCATCATTTTGGATGAATTCTCTGTCTCATCTCACATCTTAAAACTAGGTTATGGGGCCAGCGCCATGGCCGAGTGGTTAAGTTTGCGCACTCTGCTTTGGCAGCCCAGGGTTTCGCTGGTTCGGATCCTGGGTGCTGACCTAGGACCACTCATCAAGCCATACTGAGGCAGCATCCCACATAGCAGAACTAGAAGGCCTAACAACTAGAATATACAACCATGTACTGGGGAGCTCTGGGGAGAAAAAAAAAAAGTAAGTTGTTGCCTTTAAGAGGCTAGAATAAAGCAAGACTTGTCAAAGAGTGTGCTTCTTCCTCCTTCATGTGTTTTTTGTTTTTGTTTTTGTTTTCTCAAAAGAAAAAAACTGTGTGTGTGCACAAATGTGCGTGTATGTACGTGCGCACATGCCTGCATTTTGGCAAAACTGTATTCAGAAGAATGCTTGGAAGCTTACGTCTAATATGCTAAGTGTTAGCCAGCAGCAAAAATTTCCAGCTCTGTTATCACATCCCAAAAAGAAGGCTTGAATTGGAAGTATCACTTTGTGGTTCTGCTAGCAGAAACTTAAAAGTTACTCTATTACCAGAAGCGAGACTTTGACTATTATTATTTTGTAATGTAATAGGCAAAAATCACAGTAAAAATGCTATCTCTGATGGGAAAATGCTTCTTTGCCAGACTCCTGAAAATTATGATTTCAACAATTTGGCAGGAAAAGACTATATTTTTGACAGAAATGAATTATGACTACAGGCAATGAATACAGAGGCTGATGTCCCAATTGTACTTGAGTTTTGGTTTTAAGAACAATCATTTAAGGCTGGTCACATGATAAAGCTGCACTTTCCTTACACAATATGCGGGAAATAGAGTAGCCGTTCCAGTCCTTGCTGGCCAACACTCCAGAGTCCTTTTGGTGCAGATTCGAATGAGGGTTCCTCTCCAACTCAACAGAACCCAGGCTGCTGCTTAGATCACATGCACTGAGGATTGACTATAGGTCAGATCCTAAGCTTTCAGCTTTGGTCCTTCAGTTCTTCTGACTCTCAGCAGAGGCTCTGTCCCAAGGCTGTTTTGCCTCTTGGTTACAAGATGGCTGCCTACAGCAATAAGTGTTCATATTACTTCCTGATTCACACCCAGCAAGAGAAACAAAGGAAAAAGAAAAGAGTGCTCTCTCCCAACATGGCCATCCAAATCATTCCTGTTTGTATGACTGGGTCAACTCAACCTTGTGCCCTCTCCTAAACAAATGCAGAGGGCCAGGGAAAGCCCATGGATTTGGTTTCCATGGCTCGGGACTTCTTTCTGGAGCTGGAGACACTGTGGACGCATAGACTAACGTGAGGCTCTATTCAGAAGTGAGGAAGTGGATGGCAGTGGGCAATCACAGGTATCTGCTACATGATCTTATTTAGTACTTACTATAATCCTATGCAGTAACCATGATTTTGGTTGATGAGGAAATTGAGGCTTAGAGATATTCACAAATACGCCCAAGTTTACGCAGCTGGTACACAGTCAAGTCTGTTTGGCCAAGCATATTACAGGGTGAAAGGCCATGTCCTGAACTTCATCACTCTACTGCCTCCCTTCAGTCAGAGTGTTACAGGACTGTGCTGTCAATATTTTCATTTATAAGTGTTTATCATCTATGCCACAAAAATTGGCATTTTCAATTAGTAATATGGATAGCAAAGAAATATAGGCAAACAGGATGTCAGCAATCCATTCAGTTATCTATTGCTGCTTTCACTTACCTATTGCTATACCTCACAATTTAATGGTTTAAATTAACTATGTTAAGGGATAATTTTCAAAATAAGGGAAAATCATGACTCTCATACAGATACAAAATGAACATGTGTTAAAGATTTTAGTTAACTCGTTAATTAAATGAGGTAAACAGATAGATGTTATCAATTGATTGAAAGGAGAAGTCAAACAAGCATAAATTTATATGGAGTAAAGGAATGTTGAAATGAAGATGAAAATAGAAACAACATTGACGTTTGGGGAGGAGAGGAGGCTTGTCCCTACCCTGGAGAGGGTTCATTTCCATGTCTATAGACAAGAATCATTTTGGATTGAGATCAGTTGTCAACAATTTATAGAGATCTTAAATAGCTCCCACAGAATCAGGATCTGATGACCTGGAAGAGTTATGCAGTTTTCCACGGCAGCACACGTTTTTCTGTATACCGCAAACACTTCATTTTTCATAACTTTACAATTTGTACTGGACTCAGCTGGGCAGGTGGCTGTGTTGGTTTCACTTAAGATCGTTCCCATGGCTGCTGTCATCTGAAGGCTTGACTGAGGCTAGAGAATCCAACCATTTGGTGTTTGTTCTAAAATTTGTGTCCTCAGGACTTTATAATTTATGGTGGTGACTGAGTGAGGACACAGAGAGGCTAATGCCATTGAAAGGAGATTTTCATTACTGACATTTCCTGAGAGAAAGGGCCATGCCACACCATGCAGGGCCTCATGGGGAAGGACTAGGTTTTGGTCAGGAGGCAGAAGCAAATCAAGGGAAAAACCCGGGCCAGAGGATTTATTGGGGTTTTCATGAGAAAGGAAGGCAGGACAGGGTAAACATCTTAGAATTAGCTAGCTTGAATAATTTTGCCAGGCTTTGGGGCACAGGGGCTGTCCCTAGCTATCTGGTAGCTGGCCCTGGGTTGATTTAGGGCAAGAGAAATATTGGCTTGATATATGAGAGTTAGATAAGGAGGTGGGTGGGGGCTTGGCACTGGATCAACAGTCTGAAAGGCTTGCTCCAAGCAAGCTGACCACCACCTCTAAGAATTAGCTAGCCCCAGAGGGGGTGGTTTCTCCCAAGGTCCGAAAGCCCCTCAAGATGTCAAAATATTATAAGATATAGAAAATAAAAAACATGATTAATACAGTGCTGCCATCAGCTGAGGCTCCTCAGTTCTCCTTCACATGGCCTCTCATTCTCTGGTAGGTTCACTTGGGCTTCTTTACATGGTAGCTGGGTTCCAAGAGGCAATGCAGAAGCTTGCAAGATCTCTAGAGGCCAAGGCTCAGAAATGACACAATATCACTTCCACTGCATTCGACAGGTCAAAGCAAGACACAGGGACAGGCTCAAGAGATAGGGAAAAGGAGCCCACTTTTTCATAGGAGGAGTCACAGAGAATTGGTGGCCATATTTAATCTACCCACAGAAATCTGTCATATCACTCACCAAATTGTATTGAAATTGCTTGTTGATACGGCCAACTCACACACTAAGCAATAAACTTGTTATGGGCATGCTGTACCTTATTATCTTTGTACCCAAGGGCCTAAGATATGATAAATGCTGTTTGTCCAAAGCTAGTGTGTGGGAAGATCATTCAGATGAATGGAATTAAATGAGTAAAGCTAGGAAAGCAAGACAGTATAAGAACTGCCTACTTTCAGAAGTTGTCTAATTGCTGTATGACGAGAGTTGTGGGGCCAGCCCCATGGCCGAGCGCTTAAGTTCACACACTCTGCTTCGGCGGCCCGAGCTGCGCCAGTTTGGATCCCGGGCAGGGACCTATACACCACTTATCAAGCAATGCTGTGGCAGCATCCCACATAGAAGAACTAGAATGACCTACAGCTAGGATATACAACTATGCACTGCAGCTTTGGGGAGAAAAAAAAAGGAAGATTGGCAACAGATGTTAGCTCAGGGCCAAAAATAAAGAAAACAAAAGTTGTAACAGCCTTATATTCAAGACAAAGAAGTTGGATTTGGTTCTTGGGAAATAGGACACCATGGAAGCTTTCTGAGTGAGAGAATAACTAGTAGGACCTTTGTTTCTCTAAGGTTGCTTAAATTAACTGATGTCTCAGCTGAAGGGCCAGTTTAATTAATTACTTGCCATAACAAAGAAAAATGCTAAGGGACACACAGGGCCCACTTTATCTTGCAAGGGAAACAGTCAGTTGTCTGATGTATTAACCTTTTGGCACATCAGCACTGTTTCAGAATGGCCTGAGTCAACTTGGTCATTCACAACTGTCCCATTCTTTGTCATTGATTTCTTTAGACTCTGTTAGAAAACGGTGAGAACTACAGATTTCACATATCCTCAGTAGTAGGTAGCACATTACAATGAAAGCAAGTCTCTGACCAAATTCTTCCTCAAGAACAGCAACTGTTAACATGCAGGCACAAAACTGTCTCGGGAATCTGCTCTTGTAAGCTCAGGGAAGTATCAACTCCATCCTTCAGACTCCTTGACAAGTGGCTTGCTTGAAGATTCTACTTGAGACAAAGGCTACAGTGTTCTAGCAGTAGATCTTAGCTGACCTGAGTCAAATCAAGCCACATAATCCCTCCATGCGATGGCCAAATCCAGGGCTGAAGGAGAATCGCAGGTCTAGGGCACCATTTAGAAAAGTATTGGGCCCTGGACTTATTCTTATGCCTCTTATACGTAAAGGTAGTGATACTCTGCTGTACATTATTTCTAGCCAACTCATATATTTTGTACACCACTCCTTTCACAGATATATGTGTATATGTTTCTAATATTATTTATACTATTTAACATTTTTAAATAGCTTTATTGAGGTATAATTCACATGCCATATAATTCACCTATTGTCAGTATATAGTTAGATCAACTAGTATAGATTAAAACATGATCCTTGTAGCTTTTGTGTATTAGTTGTCTATTACTGCATAACAAATTACCCCAAAAATTAATGGCTTAAAGCAACATTAATTAGCTCCCAGTTTTGGTGGGCCAAGAATCCAGACACAGCTTAATGAGGTGCTCTGCTTCAAGCCCTCTCACAAGCTGCAATCAAGGTGTCAGCTGGGTCCGTAGTCATCTCACAGCTCAACTTGGGAAGGACAAGCTTCGCAGGTCACTCATGTGGTAGTTGGCAGGATTCAGTTCTTCCTGGGTTCTTGGAATGAGGGTCTCAGTTTCTCTCTATCTGGAGGCTGCCAGATACACCTTGCCATGTACACCTCTCCAACATGGCAGTAGCTTCATCAAAGCCAGCAAGGCTAGAAAGCAAGAGAGTGTTAGCAAAATGGAAGTCACAACAAGATAAGCTAATCTCGGAAGTGACATCTCATCCCTTTTACTGTACTCCATTTGACTGTGCTCCAGTCCATATTCATGGGAAGGGAATGCTGCACAAGAGCAAGGACACAGGGAGGTTGCCTGCCATACCTTGTGTTAACTTCCTGAAGACCCTTGATTAGAGTTTTTCAAATGTTAACCAATCACCCCTGGTTAGGAAGCTTCAGTTGGTAACTAGGCCAACTTGGGTATAGAAGGAAATTAACACAACTATTTATCACCTGGAAGTCCATGTTGAAATATTTTTAAGTAGATTACAGACAGTACAACAAACACTTTCACCCTCTTTACTCGACACCAAATCATATTTTCACCAGATTTTTATTAAAATTCATTTTATTTCTCAGTATGCATTTCCTAGGATCACTGACATTTTTGTTTAGCTTATCCATTTTAGAGGCCTCAGACAGGAATTATGTTTGTCTGGAGGAAAGGCAGGGCAGGTTAAGGCACAGGAATAAATAGGCCCAAGCCTTAGAAAGTTGGGATTTTTCAGTATTATGAAAGATTTAAGTCAACAACGAGGTGCAAGACAAAGTTACCACATATTTATCAAGGTTGCAAAGTTGTTATCTGGAAAAAGATTTGCTAAGAAAACGGCAAAAATATTTTTGTCTATCTTGAATAGAAGGGAAAAAAAAGAACAACCAGATTAGTTCTGGGGAAAATAATCTACTCTTTCGTTGGTATTGAAAAACATAAACTGAATCTTTTGACAAGAAAGAGAATATACAGGGCCAGCCCCCTGACCGAGTGGTTAAGTTCACGCGCTCCGCTTTGGCGGCCCGGGGTTTTGCCAGTTTGGATCCTGGGCATGGACATGGCACCGCTCATCAGGCCACATTGAGGTGGCGTCCCACATAGCACAACTAGGAGGACCCACAACTAAAAATGTGCAACTATGTACTGGGGGGTTTTGGGGAGAAAAAGAAAAAAACATCTTTAGAAAGAAAATATACCTATATGGAATAAAATTTTTGAAATCTGACATAAAGTTGACTTCTTTTGCGTGACTTGGTTAACGCCATAAAATTGTCTTCATGAAGGGGAGCTTTCAAGCAAACTTCTTACCAGCCCGTGTTGTAAAGGGTGGTGGAAGAAAAGATAATGGACTCCCAGCCCTGCACCAGATTAGGTTTCTTGGAAGCCTAGGACATGTTGTTATACACTGCTTTATTCAAATATGACTTGGATAGAAAATCATTCTTGGGGTACACAAACCACAGAAGGCTTTTGAATGGAACACAGCTTCCAAAAATTAAATGATTCCAATCTTGAAAGTTTCAGTTGGATTCATATCTTTATAAAAGCCATTTTCTTCAGTTTGGTAATTGCAGGGTCAAATCAAAGATGGACAGAGTGCAAACTTTTAGGTGGTGTCATTAGGCAGCCAAAACTACAAAGTGTCAGATTATTAAGGCAATGTATAGCTCACTCAGTGTTACTGGTGAATCATTTTATTCTAACAACAACAACAAACTTGTAAAATGGCTCGAATGAAAAGCAAAAAGAAATCATTCCCAGCAGTTTTTGGAAGGAGAAAAATATTGTCACATAACCAAGAGTAAGATGAAGATTCCTACTTGTTTTTGATATAATTGATAGCATCTTGATACGTGTCAGATTGGCTATTGAATAAAATTGATGTCAGTCTATCACATAAAAATACATTTTCTTCTGATAACCTCATAAAGTCAAGACATTCTGTGGGCTTGAAGCTTGTTCCAATGAGAAACAATAAGTTCTTTATGCAGCTATTCATTTTGAGGTATAAATAACCAGAATCTCGGATAAGAAAATTATATTTACAGCCTAACTTTATTATTTTATAATTGTTGTTTTTCTTCTTGAAACAGGTCAGCTGACTGTGGATTGCTGGAAATCCCTGCGCATTTTATCATGGCTGGGTCAGCAATATATTCTTGGCTTCGGAAACATTGATGTTGAAAATTGAACATCTGGCCTTCCCTTCTCATTTCCCTCCCCGCCTCCCCTCCGCTGGTTCTCCCCCAAATAATCAGCATTTCCTCCTTTGCCTCTCTAGCTTGAACAGCATTTAAAACTTGAATTTGATGTATACTATATTATAGTTATTTGTTTGTTTTTAGAGCCGATTTGATGCTATGTCCAGTTCCAAAAAGCCCCTAACAGTGCCATTTTGTGTTGTTCCTTTTTTAAAAACCACTGAAAAGCAAGGGCAAAGGTTATTCTGATCGGTTGGATTAATTGGTTACTAGTAAAAGGAACTATATCATTGCCCAAGGTCAGAATCCTATTTCTTCCCTCTTGCTTATCATGATGTTCTTTAAGTACACCTAATGGAAATTCTCCCGTAATGATGTCCTAGACCTAAAATTTTTGGAACCCTGGAACTGAATGCAACATGCAATGTATATGTGAGATGTATGTTCCCTATTTCTTGCCTTTAATCTGTTTCTCAAAACAATCTATAAACCTAATATTTTAAGAACTGCATTTCTAAACCAAGAAGATTAGTCACTTACTCTCAATAAGCACCCAAGCTTCCTCCTTGGACCACTGCTGGTTTTTATACTGTATGAGGAACATTGATGAATAGAAACCTGTTAGGTAGAGCATAGAAAGGAGACAAATTCAGAGGGGTCCCACGGCGTTTCCAAACGCATCTGGAACATGAAGCGCTCGCTGCAGTGCAGAAGGTAACTGTGATTACTCGAATTCCATTTGGATCCCTCCATTCTATATTTTTTAAAAACAGATCCTTCTTTTCTTTACTATAATGTAAGATTCTTGGATAATTCTTGCCTCTCCAGTTGAAAATGCCTTTGAAAAGCAAAACTTCAGTTGTATTTTTTTTTCCTGATTCTCTAGCAATGCATTTTACTGCAGTTGTTGAGAAAAATACCACATACTACCTGGAGTCTTGGTAGTAAACGTTAACTAAATGTTTCATTGAGAAGTAGATTTTCTCTGGACTTCCCTAGGGTCACTAAGATGTGAACAAAACCCAGTAGAATTGATTTCTGCTTTTCCATTTTAAAATAGGGCTGAGAATGGAAATGATGCCTTTCTAAGTGGAACTGAACTTCAACTTTTAAGAGATGTTGTAGATTTTTGAGGGAAAAAGGATATGCGTCTGGGACCCAGCATACTCATGTGGTTTACAGCTTCTAAAATTTATCTCATGTGTTTTTTGGTATAAATTTGAGGGACTTCACATTTTCATCCAATATGTTAGCACTTAGATTAAGATCACACTTATAGGGGCTGGCCTGGTGGCATAGTGGTTAAGTTCACACACTGTGCTGTGGCAGCCCAGGGTTTGTAGGTTCTGATCCTGGGCACAGACCTACACAGTGCTCATCAAGCCATGCTGTGGTGGTGTCCCATATGCAAAGTAGAGGAAGATTGGCACGGATGTTAGCTCAGGGACAATCTTCCTCAAGCAAAAAGAGGAAGATTGGCAACACATCTTAGCTCAGGCCCAATCTTCCTCACAAAAATTAAAAAATAAAAAAAAATAAAGAACACACTTACATGCCTTTTTCTTATTCGTGAGCCAGTAAATGATGCACTAACAAGAAAAGTGACTTTATTTACAACATCAGTGAAAAATATTGGCAATGTGTTTACGCTTACTATAAAAATGTGATTTCTTTTTTTACATTTCTAAACTAATTTTTAAAACTAACTATGTCTGTTTTGAAGGCAAGGCCCTTGGAACCACTTGGTGAGTACATACTGAATATTTCACTTTCTTTTTCCTGTGATACAGCAAAAAATTCGTCCAAACAGAGCCATGCCTCCACCACATAAATCATTCAGAAGATCTGGTAACTTTCCATGTGATTCAGTTAAATCCCCTAAATCCCACAGGAGAATTTACTTGCTTTTGGCATATTTCACCATATTAGGAGGAAAACCAGTCTCCAGGGACATGGTGGTCAATGAGAATGGGCCAAAAGCAGATGTCCTAAACTCAGTTTTGTTAGCTGAGGCATTTTCAGATGGTGTTTCTCTTGGTCGAGAGTTCCTGAAGAAATTTCCCTTCTGAGTCCTCAATACCCTTCCTGGCCCCCCACAATGCCTTTAAAAGGACAGAACTTTTCCTCCCATAATTAAAAATAAGAGAAATGCCAAGGGAAGTTAACATGTTGAACTAAATTCATTGACGCTGAGCTGAAAACCCAACTTTACCTGGACCGGAATTGATGGGTTTGAGGGCAGCGGAAAGAGATGAATGAGGGGAAGGGAGAAGAGTGCAGGACACTTACTGGGAAGTGGGGGGGCTGTGGAGGCAAACCAAGTGTTCCCGCCTCTCAATCTTGCCCAGGCTCCACCTGTTAGTATTCTCTGAGCTGAGATGGAAATCCACCTTCTGGATGTGGTTGTATTTCATGGGTAGTGAAAACTCTAAACTGAATTTTAAGCCACAAGACTTTCTCATTCTCTATTTCTTTAAGTTTCATTATGTAAACATGAATCCACAATGACCTGGACCCTAAGAAGACTTTATAGTGTGTTCAGAGGTGTTAAGATCATAACACATATTTTGTTCAAGACACTGTTCTTTCAAGTAAATGGAAATGGCATGAAGGGAGGGAAAGGAGGAGACAAGTCAGGGACTGAATGCCATCCATTATAAATTAAACTGATGCCACAATGAAAAGAAGTTTCTCCTGTGAAAGACTTCACATACTCACATCAATAAGCGACGAAATGATGTAAATATTTCTCAGTTCCATGAATTTGAAGGTGAATTTTTAAAATACTATTGGGGCTTTCTGTTGAAGGTTGTGACAAAGTCTAGTCTCGCCCGGGATCAGATTGGTCTTTGATCATCCCCACCCAAGGGGAGTTTCCAGCATCTGTATTTTCAGACTAGAAAAGGCAAGACATACGGTAAGGAAGGAAACAGAAAGGGAAGTTTTCAGAGTGTGGCCTCTTACTCTACCTTCATTAATAATCTTAGTTCCTGATGAGCTTCCCCACCTTTTTATTGTGCCAATTCCTATTACAGAAAATTTCCAAGAGCAGAGTTACAAAATTTATTGAATTTCTGTGTATATGCTTGCTTTGAAACTCAATGGACCTGCTAGGTCTAATAGAGAGAAGGAAGAAAAGCACTGTGTTCAGTCTAACCTAAGAGGAGCATGGATCATGGACGCGTTCGCTACACCTAACCTGGCCCCCAGAGGCTTACACTGGAGCTCATTCTTTCTTAAATCAGAAAATAGACTGAGTCTTAAAGTCTGTATGCAAAGTATCAAGTTAGCTATAAGATGCCATTTGTTGAGGAGGAGGGAAAAGGTAAAACAGATGAGAGTAGATACCCGTGTCAAAGATCGTACTGTCAACTTTTCGACCGAGGGTAGCTAGGTGAAACATTCCAAGCCTGCAGGTGTAACCTGACTCCAGGACTCGAACTTGGACAGAATGGCTCCTTCCAAAGTCAGCACTTAACTCAGCCACCCCCACCCCAACCCCAGCTCCAGATGTCACAAGAACTGGATTAATCTAAGGTCTCTTTAGCCTCCCATTTAGCATACATATTTAAATTCTGGGACTCCAGGCCACAATTCCCCAGAGGACTACCTTATCCTTCATTAATTGAAAAAATAAACAGTTCTGTAGTAATGGAGAAGGCTCGTTTTCACAGAAATGTCTTTAATACTAAGGCTGCTTTGAGGATATGTGTCCCTGTGCCTCCTGTGAATTTTAACACCTGATAAACTCAAGGACTCCACAATACAAGGGAGTAACCAAGAGGCGAGACCAGAAGTGTTTTCTGTAAAGGCAATGGATGGATAGTTATAGCCACCCGGACTCAAGTTTAGGGGAACCAAGTCAAGGGGTGGCAAGGGTGTTGAGGAGTAACTGTTCATGCATTCAGCACAGAAAGGAGAGCTCAGCACAGTGACGGTGTGTCTGCCACACACACACTAGGCTACTGCTTCTCCTCTCTTAAGGTGACGACAGCTTATGACATTCTAGCTGCTGCTGCTGATCCAATGGAAGGAGCCCGTGGTATGTTATTGCCAACCTACTATTTCTCCATTTACTTATCTATTGCCATTTTGGGTGCTAGGAAAGAAGTGTTTATCAATATTTCTTTTATTTTTACTTTGGTGGGGGAGGGGGAAGCTGGTATGTGCCTTTATATACTTGTTTTCAGCTGACTGGTTTTAAATAAGCAGGATGACCTAGCTGAATGTTACTTTCTTCTCTGTGCAGGACTTTTTTCAAGAGTAAAGAACACATATCCTCAAGGTAAAAAGAAACACCCTTGTTCGTAGCAAAATAGAAAAAGTGGTTTTATAGAATTAACATCTGAATGGACCACGTCACCAACAAGCCCATATCAATAAACTGGGAACACACAGCCAAGTGTGCTGGTTAAAAGCACATGTTCTTGAGTCAAATGGCGTTGGGTTCAAATCCTGACTTCTGCCACTTTGATCCATAACTGTCTTCAGTCAGATTCTCCCAGAAGTAGACCCTAAGCCGAAGATTCAAGTAAGTGATTTATCAACAAAGAACTCCCAGGAAAAAATGGTAAAAGTTTGAGAAGCAGACTAGGGAAGAAGAATAAGCTAGGCAAGGGTCTGAATTCATCAAAGACCAGCCTCAGCCTGGTCCCTGGAAAGCTCTGAAGAGTAAATTGTACCCCAGAGTTTATGCAGAGGCAAAGGAAGCTGGGCTTTTGTACCTGAGCATCAGTTGGCCATCAGCTAGTGGGTGGAGGTTCAGGAGTAAACTCCTGGACACTTGGGCACAGATGGGGCAGCTATGGTTACTCATGGGCAATCCTCTGAAGAATTTTGCAGCTACAAGCCATTTAGTAGCAAGACACACCAAACTTAGGGATGGATGCACAGCACTGGTGAAGATGAGCAGAGGAGAGCTTGGTGAGGGGTAGCAAGAGTGTCCACTGCAAAGACTGGGGGCTAATTTCTTAATCTCTCTGAGCCTGTTTCCTTCTGTGTAAAATGGGGATACTTCCTCAAGCTCAGAGAATTGTTGTGATAATGAAATGGAGACACTACATGTAAAATGTGCAGAACCTGGCACAGTAAGTGTTCAATCAAGTATTACCCATTAATTTCTCACTGGAATATCAACTTCACTAGAGCAGAAGAGCATCTCCTTCATTACCATTGTCTTCCCACTTCCTAGAAAAGTGCCTTGCACATAGGAGACACTCAATAAATATTTGTACAACTTTAAGGTAAGAACGGCATCATAGGGATGCATGAGACTTTGCCAAAGGCAGAAAACTAAATTCACTTGGGATGGACAGCTAGCCCACGGCAATTCAAAAGTTCTATATTTGACAACAGGTAGAAGCAGAGTTCTCATGTAAGGAAGGGTAAGTACTTGAAAGTGATAATTGGGACTTACTAAAAAGACTTTTATTGGCAAAAATCAAACTCGCCTTTCTCCAAGTTTAGGGACAGGCCCAGAGTAGAGAGAGTCTTCTGAGCTGCCTTCAGGGCATTGTGCCCACAAGTCTCAAACCAGTAGTTTTGACTTCCCGGAAGCTAAAAACTGATTGTCTAGTCCAGTGTTTCTCAAGTTTCTTGGTCCCAGGATCTGTTTACATTCTTAAAAATTATTGAGGACTAGGGCCAGCCTAGTGGTGTAGAGGTTAAGTTTGTGTGCTCCACTTCAAAGGCCCAGGGTTCGCCAATTTGGATCCCAAGTGCAGACCTACACAGCACTCATCAAGCCATGCTGTGGAGTGTCCCACATACAAAATAGAGGAAGACTGGCACAGATGTTAGCTCAGGGACAATATTCCTCAAGCAAAAAGGAGAGGATTGGCAGCAGATGTTAGCTCAGGGCCAATCTTCCTCACCAAAAGAATAAATAAATAAAAAATTATTGAAGACCCAAAGAGCTTTAATTTATATAGGTTATAGCTAGCAATACTTACCATATTAGAAACTGAAACCCAGAAGCATTTAAAATATTACTTAATTCTAAAATAGTGAAAGTTACATATTAATATAAATAATATATTTTTGTGAAAAATAACTATATTTCCTGAAATCAAAAAATGAGAGAATAGTGGTATTGTTTTACATATTTGCAAATTTCTTTAATGTCTGGTTTAACAAAGACAGCTGGATTCTCTCTCCTTCTGCATTCAGGACATTGCAGCATGTTGTTTTGGCTGAAGTATCTAAAGAAAATCCAGCTTCGCACAGTTATGTAGCTGGAAAAGCAAGGACTATTCTATAATATTGCCAGATAATTGTAGATATTTTTATTTTCTAATACACCAAAACTCAACAAGTGTTAGCTTCTTAAAGGTGAGCTGCAGCACAGAATTTGATATCATGTAATTGAACATTTTATACTACATTACATGAAATCCATTGCCTATCTTGCCTTCTGCCTGTATCTTTTATCCTGGATGATTTTGTAACATAATGCATTGGGAAATTATGCAGATTGTCCAAATGTTGACACTTTTCATTATACAATATTTTTAAAACTTCCATTTCTTAGTAATACCACTGATCTCATCAGAGAAGCCTTTAAGTTTTAAGAAGCTCTCAAGCTGAGAGTGGATGATAAAAGTTTTCCAAAATTCAGTTTTCTACTCTACCTCTTGCTACAGTGTTAAAGCCTAGCTACCCTTGAGACTGAGAAGCTTTCCCCGACCCTCCCCCGCTGGCGGTGGGACCCTTCTCCAACAGCATTCTTTCCTGGCCCCTCACAGAGCACTTGCTGCATTCCATTGAGACTGTTTTCTTCCCTGTATTTCAACTGGCCCCTCAGCCACTTCAGAGCAGAGCGGTGTCGTCTATCTCTCTAGCCTCAGTGCCTCACACATAAGCGCTCCTCGGTCAATGGATGATTGAATAAATCCCTAGGACTAGTGAATGCAGTGACTATGGAAATCTACCTCACATTCCCAGACAGGAGATTTTGTTACCATGTAAATCCTATGTATTATTAAAAATATAAACACACTCAAAGAGAATTGCTTTACAAACATGGGTGTGACAGAGGTAGCTATGAAAGAAGATGTATCAAAGATTAAAGGTCTGGCTTCCTGTTGACCAAAGATCTGAAATAAAAGGACCAGACGGAGGTAGGGAAAGAAGACAGTCCCCATGAAGCCGGCCGCAGAGGGGGTGGGTCACTGATGTGTGTGGAATGATAGTGTGGACGAGGGGAAAAGAGGAAGAATTGAAAGGAACCAGGAAAAATAAGAAATGGGAAATAAAAGTCCTGGATAGAAAAAAAGGAGAGGAAAGAAGATTAAAGGGTGGCTGAAAAGTTGAGGAAGAGAAGAACCAGGGCCCAGATCCTGTTCAGCGTACAAGAAAACATAATAATTTGTGAGATTTCTGTGTAGAAATGGTCTACTCCCTAAATTCCCCACAGCCTTGCCTCGCCTCCTGGCTCCAATTCTCTCATACTCTCATGTTTAGTTGTGCAATAAAGATAGGTCTCTGGGTTGGTCTACATTGGAGAGAAGGCCTTACCTTCCCCAGTTTTTTCTGTTCACCTTCCAGAAAACCCTGACTGACCTCTTCTCTAGGGCCACAGTTCCAACCATCTTTTCAAAGCAACCGTTAGCCAGTAAGTCAATTCCATCCCCAAAGATTTTCTGTATTTGTCCTCCATGTCTAGGACCCAGCGGTTATGCAGGAGAATTTTATCACCCAGCCCTGCCTTACAATTCAACAACACCAACATTATGATAGAGTTAAGGAACAATTACCAGGCAGTTTGCAACCAACCTGACGCTGTTGTGTGGGCCAGGGTGCTCTGCTGAGCATCTGTTCCATTGGATATTAATAGCCATGGCATGAGAATAAATTAGGGAAGCTCGAGGTTAAACCAAAGTCAACAGGTTTCTTTATTGCAGGGCTTTTCAAAGGTACTCTCCAAAGTGGGAAGAGAGCACACTGTGTTTCTTAAATTTATTTAAGAATGAGACCCTTTTTTCTCTGAGCAGGTATCACTCAGAATGAGTTCCTGAAGAACACATTTTGAAAACGCTAATATAAACTCTAATAGCAGAGAGAGGGCCCGTGGGCCTCACAAGTTCCTAGCCCAGTTGGAAAACCACAGACTTGAAATAATTTCTAACAAAGCTTAAGATACTTCTGTACTCTTGGGATCTCTTCTCCAAAATTCTAATAATTCATTAATCTGGAGTCCATTTTCAAGGTTTAGGTCGTTAGCACCATAGACTGAGCCAGAGATGAAGTCTAAAACAAGAAAATATCAGAGGGAAGCCCCTCCCCATGCCAGGTACACCTTCTCCCAGATACCTGCATGGCTGACTCGTCTACCTCCCTCAAGTCTGCTCAGATGTCATCCTCCCTCAGGTCCTTCTCTGACTGCCCTATTTAAAACTACAGCCCCACTCCCCAGCACTCCCTATATCCCTTCTCTGCTTTCATTTTTCTATATCATTACTCAACTTCCAAAATACTCTATAATTTACTTATTTTGTTTTGTGACTGTCTCTCTCTACCAGAACATAGGCTCCACAAGGGCAGGAATTTTCGTCTCTTTTGTTCGCCATCCAAGCTCTAGATTTGCTATTCTAAATCTAGACCATTGTCTAGAACAATGGCTGGTGCACATTAGCCACTCAATAAATGTTTGTTGCACAAATAAATAAATGAATCAAGAAAGACAGGGTGTTGAGGTTTTACTTGAGATTGTGGAGTATGTTTAATATTTATCTCTTTCTTCCACCCTCCAACTTCTAGGTCCCAGCATGCTAGACGATCACCGAGATTACATTTTGATCCTTCAATACTGCCCCAACTCAAGCCCTGGACACTACCTTGGTGTCTGGCGTCCTGGAGGTGAAACAGCAGTAGCAGTAGCCGTTGCGTTTCCAAGGCTCGGACACTCTTAGCGACATCACACAAACGCCCACAAAAATGCCAGCTTGTGAAACTGCTAAGGAGAAGGGTGAAAACATTATTTTCATTTCTGAACAAATAAAAATAATCAGATCTAAACGCAGAATGCTGCTCTGGGAAATAGCCATTGACCATCAACAGAAGGTGACATCGTTTACTTAATATTTTCCTAATACTCCACATTTAACAGCGTTTGCTAACTTTTCTCTATTACAAACAACTTTTTAATGAACATTCTAATACGTAACTCTTATATTTAGTTTGTCTTTATGGAACATACTTAAAAGCATAAGTACTGAAATGTATTGTAAACTTTATTCTGTGATTATTTTCATTAAGTCCAATTTCCTGAGTTCAATTATTCAGATCTAAATTTTGAAGGAAGTTTTTATTCTTCCATCAATTTTAATCAAAACTAATGTTACCATGTATAGTTCAACTATGAACAATTTTGTTTGTATTGAATATTTCTATGAAGTTCTTATTTTAGGTGATTTTTTTGTAGTTTTCAATATTATGAACAAGAGATGACTTTTCAGGCAGTTAATCATGTAACATTTTTTATTTTATATTATCTTTAGTAATATATAGTATGAATTGAATAATAATCTGATAGTTTGTATTTATTTCTTAGTTAAACTACAATAAAATTGTAAGCCATTCTTCTCAGATATTGAAAGGTTGCTCTATTATGAAAACATTCTCAGTGCTCTCAAAAGTCTGCATTCAAGTTTGATGAATTTCACTAGTCTACACGTCCTTGGGTCTGAATGGTAGGGGTGAAAACATTGGGGCAAGATGTCCTGCTTTGGATCAGAAAAGGCCTAATGCAAGATGTTAAATTTCAGTTAGGTGTTGAAGGATAATTAAGATTTGCTGCCAGAAGGAAGAAATCCAGATTGTTTTTGTGCAGCTGCTTTGCTCCATATTTTTGACTCCACCATTGACCAGGTGGATAGTATGATCTCACTCTTCCAGCCTATTTTAACTCATGTTTATGAATTTCTTATCCAAATTTTGCCAAAGCTAATGAGTCATCTTCTCTTGAAATCTTTCTCGGATGAAAAGCATTCTCTGGATCAAAGACCATTAAATTATTTTACTTCTTTGAAAAAATTCTATACTACACATTTAAACCATTTTCAATATTTCTTCCATTTTCACTTCTGTTTTACTGAGTTTTTTTAATCAGATTGTATTCCTTGTAAATTTTAAGATTTTGAGCAATGCATTTCTTTTCATTGCTATAACATTGGTTTATAACATTATATAAATTTCAGGTGTACATCATTATATTTGGATTCCTGTGTAGATGACATCATGTTCACCACCCAGAGACTAATCACAATCTATCACCGTACACATGTGCCTAATCACCCCTTTCAACTTCCTCCCTCCTCCCTTCCCCTCTGGTAACCACCAACCTGATCTGTGTCTCTATGTGATTGTTTGCTGTTGTTTTTATCTTCTACTTATGAGTAAGATCATACAGTGTTTGGCTTTCTCCGTCTGACTTATTTCACTCAGCATAATACCCATAAGCTCCATCCATGTTGTCACAAATGGCTGGATTTCATTGTTCTTATAGCTGAGTAGTATTCCGTTGCATATATATACCATATCTTCTTTATCCATTCATCCCTTGATGGGCATATTGGTGGCTTCAAGTCTTGGCTATTGTGAGTAATGTATGCAGTGCATTTTAAACTGAATTACTATTATACGCGGGGCACTGATGTAGATGCTGGGAATATACAGTAAATAAGACACACTGATTCCTGATTCCTGCATTCGTGGAACTTAATACTGAATCATTAATCAAGGTTTTGTCGTTGTCTAGAAATAATTTTAGAGTAATAATCTCTGCCTTTGTGAGCTTTCTTTTTGAGGACACTATTTCTAACAAGTTCAATGTTTCTGGATCCAATCTTGCAGATTTAACTTTTTTTTAAGACTTGATTCTTCCATTAGTTTTTTTTTATCTGTGTCTTGCCATGTGCAGTTTTAGCTGTTGACAGTTTTATTTCATGTTGATTATTTCTACCAAATCTAATTTTTTTGCTGAGCCAGTTCACGACAGACATGAAATGACCCTTTAGGCAGGTTTTCATTTATAATAAGTTTTACTGATTGCATCCTTGGCCATTGTCAGTTTTATTTTGTGTTGATTATTTCTACCAAGCCAAAAATTCCCCCAACAACCTAGTAAAAATGCCCTTAGGGTCAAATTTGTGGCATCAAAACTGCAGAATATAAAAACAAAAAAAATCCTTGATTGAAATGATATGGTAAAAATTGTGATTCGAGACTTCCTATTTTGAAAGAAACCCCATCAGAAAATCTGAAAAGTCATGGTTGTTTAGAGCACACTTCTTGCACTTTAATATGCACACAAATTACCGGGGATCTTGATAAAGCGCAGAGTCTGATTCTGGGTCCGGGACGGGGCCTGTGGCTCTGCTTTCCTAACAAGCTCCCAGGTGATGCTGATACTGCCAATCCTCAGGCTGAGTTGCAAGGAGTTAGGATGAATGTTTTGTGGTCCAGCAGACCTGGGTTCAAGCCCTTTGCTGTCCTCTAAACCCAAGGAAGTTACTTAACCTCTGAGTCTTGTTTCACTCATTTGTAAAATAGGATGGTAATACTATTACCTATCTAAGAGGTTTGTTGTCAGGATTAAATAAAATGCTTTATGTAAAATACTTAGCACAGGGTCTGGAACTCAGTAAATAATAAATGGTAACCTTAATTAACTGACGAATAAAAACACATGGCAGTTCCCAGGAATGAATGGTAAGTGGCCTGGCTACTCAAAGTGTGGTCCTCAGACCAGCAACATCTGGGAGCTTGATAGAAATGCAGAATCTCAGACCTACTAAGTAAGTATCTGCATTTTAACAAGATTACCTGAAGATTCCTGAGCATATTATCATTGGAGAAGCACTGGCACTGAATTTAAAGAAAGGGGGCAGGAGGCAAGTCTAGAAGGGCATCCCAAAAACTGTAAAGCACCTCACTTGCCCACTGAGGACTTTCAAATTCTTTTTGGAGGGCTGCAGGGTGGCAAATACCCACCCTTCCTATCTGCCATCCAACGCACGCCCAGTCCCACGTCAGGCACTGTTGTCACTCAAGCACTCTTTCCAGCAGAGCCTTGGTAATGTAAGGATCCCTGTCTACCCAATGCCCTAAGCAAAGCCAAATCCATGAATCCAAGGTGACAGAAATAGTCATTTGCCATCACTGCAAGAGACCATATGGAGCCATCAAAGAACTTTAAAAGGAAAAAATGAGATGATACATGTAAGGGCTTAGAAGAGTAGCTAGTACCTGGTAGAAACTCGATAAATATGAGTCAATTGTTTCTACCTAGCCTAGCAATCTGTGCCAACATTTTCTCCAGACAGAGAGTAAATGAGAAAACTTAAGACAATATATTCATATTTTTTGGTGTTGCAATGTCCTTTTATTGTGAAATGATGCAGAGACTAGAGAGAATTTTTTTATACTCTCATATGGCAAAATCAAAATTTTAGCAAGCTCATGTTCTTTCCTGCCCACTTATTGTTTCTGTAAAGAATGACACCATGAACACCTGCAGGGGACTGTGGCCTGTATTTCTGGGCCCGTGGTCGCTGGGGTCATTCGGGCTGGCTGAAGAAGCCCGAGCAGAGAGAGGCTCCCTCTCTTCGCCCTACAATGTCAGCCTTTGAACAGCAAGGATGAGAATGTTTTCTTCTGCAAATGGCATGAGTTCTACCTCTTCCCACATCACACGAGAATTGACTCTGCATTTACAGAAATACTATTGACAAATAGTGGGAGCCCGTGGCAAGCCCAGGGGTGGTGGCATAAAGCCATCACGGAGGAGTAAACTCCAACTGTCCCCATGAGGCACAGCCTACTGAGAGCTGAGTCTCCATGTCAGCAGCCCTCAGACAGAGGCTAAAATTGGATAGGATTAGCACAGAATCCAAGGGCCCAGACTTGAAGAGGGTTGCTTTGCACTAGATGACCTGAGAGAACTTTTCCAATGTGAGCCTCAGACTTTTGGACATGAGTGAACAGTTGGCTGCATTTTCTGGACGCTGCATTGCACCAGGATACCCTTAGCTCCCAGAGCCAGCCCTGGCTTTGAAATGCATGTGCTCCCGTTTCCAAGCGCTCAGCTCTCCCTGAGAGCTCACTCAGTGATTCAGAGACCAAACTGCTCTAACAAGCCCAAGAAAGTCTATTGAGGTTTAAAGCTCCCCTATTTAAAAACATTTTGTATTTATTGCTTTTCTTTTAAGTCAAACACAGGAGTCTATGTGCTGTAGTAAACCACCCACTCCTTCGTATGCTCCCTAGTCTTATGTATGCAGTTGCACTGGCATCCCATTCTAGAAAATTAATATGCAAATAGAAGTAACGATAATGCCATATAATGAAATACAATGTTATGTGTAATTTTCTGACTGGTTTCTTCTTGGCAGGGCAACGTGAGAGAGAGAGAGAAGGGGAACCAGAGTTCAGAGCTGCAACATGTGGGCTTGAGACAGGAACCCATTCTAATAACACAGTACATGCCATATTTCCAATGGGGGACTCTCCTTGACATCTTTTTGAATACCCAGCTTACCCAAGCTCATCACTAATTCGCTTTCAAAGTGTGGTATCAACAGATTTTGCATAAAAACATCTCTCAAAGAATGAAGGCTTTGGTTCTACTGGATTGCTTTGAAACGGCAACCCTTAAAACATGATTAAAAGTTTCCATTGAAGTTTATTATCAATGAATAAGGTTTTGTACTTATGCATATGAGGCCTTCTACAGAGAAAGATTTCAAATTCCTTTCCAAATGAGGCCTGGGACAAACATACCCGTTTCCGTTCACGAGCAGATACACTAGGGCTGGTCAATGTGGCCCTTAGGGGCCGTGACTTAAAATGCAAAATATTTTAACCTTTTGTGAAAGGCTTAAAAAGAAAAAGAAAAAATGGTGCTCGCCATCTCCCAGCCAGCTTGTCGTATTAACCATGTCTTTTATTTTCTGTGTTCTGATGCTGTGACATCTGGGGCCTCGCTGACCCTGGAGGGACTGCCGGCCCCAGGGTTAGCCAATTCCTAGATAGGAACAACTTGCCTGTGAGCACACTTTTCAAACACACACCAAGCAATCTAGAGCCCACACCTCAACCATCTCCTTTATTGGGCTCCCACACTCCAGGCCACTGTCCATCTGTGCTGCTCACCCCAGGGCCAGGTATCAGACAACAAGGGAGAGCTCCTGGGCCCCTGAGTCCGCTGAAATCATTCACACTAGCCCATCTTAAGTCAGCTTACCCTGCCTTGCCTGTCCCTTCCTACAGAAACCACAATAAAGGCTCTTGTCCACAGTCCTCTCCTCTCCCTCTGCCTTCTAACTGACCTGAGTGCTTCTCCCTATGCACCCCCCCATCACATCCCCCCTCCTCTTGGGAACTGTGAGTAACAAACTGTCTTCTCAATGGCAATCATCAACTGATATGTTGGCCTTACTGTACCTCATCTTTTCTATGAATGCACTTTATAACTATTTGCAAACACTTATTTACGTAGACTTGACAGTCCTGGACACCTTCTCCTCTCAGCAGGTGAGAGCAGCATATCTCCAGTTCTTTCAGTGTCTGATTCTTCCAGAGGGCTTCCATAGTCCTCTGTGTTTCCTTTTCCTCTTATCTCTGCCCCATTTGCCACCCCCCTTCCCCTGCCATCACAGTTTGTCTCAGAGTTGCTGCCATCACTAGGCAACACTTTGATGTTCTGACAACTTCAGCCTTCGACACCTCCCAGGGATTCCTCGCCCCAGTTTGAGAACCAGCCTCTGAAGTGGTTCACTGCTGTTACTACTTCCAAAGATGTGGACTTTATTTGATTCTATCCTTAGGGGGAATTACAGAGATGTTGTTAGACCATTTTTTCCAGAAATTCCTCTGAGGCCTCTGAAATGACCCCCTTTCTACGGATATTGAGGGTTCTTGGATTGGTAAAGAAAATATTTCTCTCCCTCCTTCCCCAAACAATTCATTTCAGTGGGGTTCTATTTCCTTGAGAAGGAGACCTCTGACAGCAGTGCGGGAGCGCGAAGAGATCCATTTCCTTCCATCCCCAGTCCCGTCACAAGCACGTCCTCCTTCAGGAGGATTTGGTAACGATCTTCTACACAAAGAGGACCTGCTTTCACACTCAATTTCGTGAAGCCCAAGGGAAATGCTTCCAAATGGTACACAGGGCCCAAAGGTTCTTCTCCCACCAGTCTTGACATATGCAGGGAGATGCTAGGTTTCAGACCCAACCCCCACCGCTCGCCCACACCCTCCCCCAAAAAGGAAAGTAGGAAAGATTGTTTGCTATTCTTCCAATGACAAATTTGTATCACAGGCTTCGGAGGGTCTGAGATGACCTCCCCATATAGGTTTCCTCTCCTTATCTATGTTTTTCTAGCTCATGACCCACACCCAACCCTCTAACATGGTTGCTTATTTCTCTGCAAATATTTCACCTGAAAGAGAGGCACTGTTCAAACCACAAAGAACGGAGTTTGCTCATGTGGAAGAGGAGAAAGAAGAAAACGAAGGAATTGATTTAGTCACTCATCATTGCAAGGCTTTTGACTGAATTTGGGTTTGAGCTGGGAGACTCAGGACACGCAATGACTGCTTGTCTAGTTTAGAGATCTGGCATTTCCGGGCAATAATGCCCAGGCTCTTTCTCCATATCCAACCTCAGATCCAGGAACCTTGGAAAATAAGTCCTTCCGTTCGCCTGTAGGAGATGTTCTCAGTATTCTCCCCACGGCCCTGTGCCCCTCTTACCCCAGTATCCCCGGCCCAAATTACAACCTTTCAGAGAAATGCCTGGTGCTTCTCTGCTGGAGGCCTTAGCTGCTACTCGGGAGGCCAAAAGTACAGGGGAATTCATGCCTCCTGTGAAGAGCCCTCAAAAAAAGAGCAATGGGTGTTGGCGTATAAATACCCCAGCTCCCTTTCCTCCAAGGGGTAGTACATTCTACTCCAGAGTGTGCTCTACGCTGGCTCCAGAGATCCACAGCAGGACTGAACCTCAGTTTCCCACAGCAGGAACTTGATCAATATTGAACCCTTATCTTGGCTGCCTCCCTTCCCTATCTCACTTTCCCGCTCCCCCACCAGTGTTTCCTGGGATCTCCTCCACTGGAGTCCTTATTTTAGTATCTGCTTCTGCAGAAGGCCAGACCAAGATCATTTGTGAAAGAGACCAATCCTTTTGCTCCAAGTTCTCATTTTGCAGAACAAGATACGAACTTTGCGGGAGTGATTTATGTAAGAAGTGGTTATTGTACATGTCACAGTGTGCTAAGCTTTCTGCTTGGTGCCTAAGCCCAGAAAGCCAGTCTCAGTCCTATTCCTAGTCATCCTGCATACTACAGGGCAATGGCGTATAATGGAGAAAAGCTGAGGTTCCAGAGTCAGAGTGCCTGGGGTTGGATCCTAGCCCTAAGACCTGCTAGGTGGGCAATTTTGAATAATTTATCTTCCAAGCCTCAGTTTCTTTACCTGTAAAATGGGGATAATAGTTGTACCTACCTTAAAGGGTTAGAGGCGATAACTTAGGAAAGCACTTAACACATCGTCTGGTGTAAAGCAAGGACTCAATAAATGTCAAATCCTCTTATTGTCCTTCTAGTCTCAGCTTAAATGACCCTTCCCTAGGGAAATCTTGCCTAACCTGAGATTAAGTCTCTCTGGTGTGTTCTCACGAATCCCCTGTCCTTCACCTATCAGAGTCCTCACCACTCTTTATTCCAATTGTGTGTCTAACGCCTATCCTCCCTGATGAACTCATGTTCCGTTGTTCCACAAGACCAGGCACCTTCTTGTCTGCCTTGTACACTGATATATATATAATATACACATATGTATACATGTGTCTACGTGCGTACTAGTTTCTTGCGGCTGCCACAATAAATTATCGCAAATTGGGTGACTTAAAATGTATTCTCTCACTCTTCTGGAGGCCAGACGTCCGAAATCAAAGTGTCGGCAGGCCCACGCTGCAGAGGCTCTGGGGAAGAATCCTTCTCTTGCCTCTTCCAGCTTCTGGCAGCCAGCATTCCTTGACTGGTGGCTGCATCACTCCAATCTCTGCCTCCATGGTTCCATTGTCTCCTTTTCTGTGTCAGTCTTCTCCTCTGTATGTCTCTTATGAGGATACTTGTCACTGGATTCAGGGCCCACCTAGATAATTCAGGATGATCTCCTCTTCTCAAGATCCCTAACTTAATTACATCTGCAAAGACTCTTTTTCCAGATAAGGTCACTTCAGAGGTTCTGAGGATTATGATGTGGACCTATCTTGGGGGATCACCAGTCAACCTACTGTTATATACTCATATATATATATATATATCTCCTCAATGTATAGCACAGAGATATACACATAACAGAGGTTCCATAATAGTTGTCAAGGGAGCAAATGGATAAACAGAATAAGATCCCTGCCTTCTAAGAGTTACAAAAACTGATGGCAAAGGTAGACGAATTCACGTAAAATTAGGCCCACACAAGATCCTTCATTCCTTCACAACACTCCTCCAACACCGACAAACAATTAACCCAAGAAGAGAGCCTTGTTTTGGTGAAACTTCAAA
Source organism: Equus przewalskii (assembly GCF_037783145.1). NCBI lineage: Eukaryota > Metazoa > Chordata > Mammalia > Perissodactyla > Equidae > Equus > Equus przewalskii. Next base: position 63,937,098 of record NC_091834.1, on the reverse strand, counting down.
TCCTTCTAGAAGTACTGCTGAGTTCAGGTCACTGTCTGCTTCCAAAGTCTCCCTGGAGAAAACACAATAGCCCTTTTACTTTCCAATTAGCAGGATCTCCTCCAGAATATTCTAGCACTTATAAGAAGCTTTCATTCACCATGATTTTCCTCTAAAGAAATCCTAGCTCTCTGCTGTTCACAACTTTCATCATGGAATTGAGAGAGAGAGTTGAGAGGGGGAACCCTACTGTTTCCTTTTCCTCAACATATAATATTTCTCCCTTGCTCTTTTGCCAAAAATGGCACTTCAGAAGATATAAGAGGGGAACAGGAACTGATTATTGCCAAGATAATCATGAATAATACCACCCATCTAGGCCACACATTCTCTAGAACACAAACAGGAAATTTGCTTTTCATTTCTTTACTACTTTATAAAGACAGATCTATAAAGACATGGTCCAGCTTCTATGGAACACTCCATTATTTCTAAATGTCACTTTGACAGTGGCCACTCTCTTTGAGTTTCTGGGTCATCTGAAGGTCACAGAGAGGTGAAGTTCTTTCTCCTGTCTCTCACTACAGAGGAAACTCAGGGGTACCAGAGAAGGCAACGCCTGTGCTGGAGTCAGAGCCATAGGGCCTGGCCGCAGACACAGCCTCCCCACCTCCCCTCCTCACCTCTCACCTCTCATCACCAGACGGCTCCAGATGGTAACCATTTTCATGTTTTCCCAGTTAGGTTTGGAACTGAACCAGTGTCAGCATCTCCCCCTGCCCCCAACCCTCTGTAATGGGATTGTTTGGGGTCAGCTCCTGCCATTTGCTTCTTTCTGTGCTTCTCCCAAGCCCTGATCTTGGTGCCCAGGCTTTGCTTTCAGATGAGGAGCCATCCGGAGCCCCTGTGCTGTGGCAGAGCACACGAATGTCACAAGGGGAGGACAGCATGTCTTGCTTTTCACTATTAAAAAATTGTTTTTCTGATTACAAAAGTTGAAAGTATAAAATAAAAGTGTCCAAAAAAACAGAAACCCAAAATAAAATCACTCATTATTCTACTTTTCAGGAAAAAACCTGCTATTACCATTTGATGCTACTCTTCCAGGCTTTTTTAATACAACATATACTCTACATATTTTCTTTTTTCTTTCTTTATCCTTGCAAAATTGGGATCATATAAACAATGGATCTTGGTGAATCTCCAAAAGAACCTTCTTCAGTTTATTAAGTGGTTTTCATTCCTACAGCAACAGTGGAATGTTAGATGAGGAAGGTGAGAACTCAGTCTGCTACAGGCTCAGGTGGTGCAGAAGGCAGAGCCAACACGGACAGTCTGGCTTCTGAGCCCAGCAAACCTGCTGTGTTCCACTGGGGCCTTCAGCTTACTAGATCTTGACCTTGGGCAAGTTACATAACCCCTCTAACCCACAGCTTTCTATTTAGTGTATATCAAATGATTAGCACATGCCTAGCAGAGAGGTAGAAATGCGAATAATGCTTTAGTACCCTTCTCCTTCTGAATGACAATGGGGTGCCCAAAAAGACTTCAATCAATTCCTCTGGGTAGACATCTCATTTTTAAGAAATAAAGGTCAATTCACATGACAATTACTGTTTATATTAGTCTACTAAGGCTACGATTACAAAATACCATAGGTTGGGTCACTTAAACAACAGAAGTTTATTTTTCACAGTGCTGGAGGCTGGGGAGTCCAAGATCTAGGTTCCAGCTGATTCAGTTTCTGGTGAGAGCTCTCTTCCCGGCTTGTAGATGGCCACCTTCTTGCTGTGTCCTCACATGGCAGAGAGAGAGAGAAGAGAGAGAAAGAGAGACTGAGCTCTCTGGTGTCTCTTCTTATAAGGACACTAATCCTATTGCATCAGGGGCCTGCTTTTATGACCTCATAAAACTGAAATTACTTTTTTATAGGGCCTATTTCCAAATATGGTCACATTGGAGGGTTAGGGCTTCAGCATTTGAATTTGGGCATGCAGATGACACAATTCAGTTCACAGCACTGATTAAAATATTAACAAAACAATAGCTTGCTCCTGTGGAGAAAAGTAATATGATGCTTTTAGTCTACGGTTGAGTTGGACATACAGAGAAAGAGGACAAAATGAGCCCTCTCCACTCTAATGAGAGAAGCACAGTAAACTGACTCCCTCAGGTAGACCAGGGTTTTTTCTTCAGGGCCTTTGTCAATGCCCAGAGAAAAGTGTAGTTCACTTCTGCAGGCCCCAAGAGGAAGTCTTTCTTTTTTCCTAACATCTGTTGCCAATTTTCTTTTATTTTCTTCTTCTTCTTCTCCCAAAGCCCCCCAGCACATAGTTGTACATTCTAGTTGTGAGTGCTTCCGGTTGTGCTATGTGGCATGCCGCCTCAGCATGGCTTAATGAGTAGTGCCATGTCCGTGCCCAGGATCCGAACCAGTGAAACCCTGTCTCGCCGAAGTGGAGCATGAGAACTTTTTAACCACTTGACCACAGGGCCCGCCCCAAGAGGAAGTCCTGAGGTGAAAGCTCACTGTTTTGGAGCCTTGTGTTATTGGGAGAGGCTTCTAGGTTCAGGAGTCTTACTTTTGATGAAGAATTGACATTAACTCCTTTTTGTAAAGTTAAGGCAACTTTTCTCTCCTCCCTCCCAGTTGTTGGAATGATTTCCTAGACTTTCCTGTAGCTGGTTGGTGAACAATGTTGCCGAGGAAGATAGGAATTCATTCTGACTCCAGAATGATGTGTCTTGACTCACTCATTCCTTTCTCCCACTCTTCCATTTAGTCATGTAAACACCGGTCTGACCCCTTGCGCTCAGGCCAGCTTCTACTGAAATTCAAACCTCTGATGGGCCAAACATATCCCACCCGCAGACTGTGAGGGAAGCTTTGGTTCCAGAATCCCATGTACCATTTCCTCTTCATTTTCTACACAAAGATCCTAGGGTCATTTAATTCCACCCTGAGAAATGCCTCCATCTTTTGAAGAGCAGAAGTAACTCAGGTGGTAGGAAATGTGCTCTAATTTCTCATCAATCAGTGGTTTCCAACTTCCATATTTTACAGACCAAGGTAATATATTCTGAGGGATTCTCATAGAGTTGTCAATTGAGAACATGCTGTCATAAAAGAGATGACATTTTAAATTAGGAAGAAGATATTCCTAAAATAAATGAGTCTTTCCCACAGAGGACCTTTGACAACCTTAGATTGACATGTGGTAAAATACTACACCATGCTGCTGCTTCTCATTTTGCCATAGGTTATAGAATATCACCAAGATGGCGCTAGCCCATGGATTAGATTTTTGGAATCTCTGGCCATTTATTCTGCTCTTCCTTTTCCCCTTTCAGAGCTGGCTCCAGCCTGCTCTGCAGTTATCTTCTTGCTTTGTTTTCCTCCTGTCTTCTGGCTCTTTTATCCACAAATTCATGGGCTAACCCACGGGATCAATGGGAGATGGACAAACAATTGCAACCAGAGTTGAAAGGTGTGCAGGTCTGCAGTGGGGCAGCTATTCCTGCTTCTATATAAACCCACCTCAAGCTCTGTAAACCTCCGGTCTGAAGTGGTTTGTGTAGAGCAAATTTGCTTCATTTGCACTTGCAAGTTACAGGAGATTCCAAGCTCCTGAGGACAGGAGCAGGTTGTCATTCCTCTCCATATCCTCTGGGTTTGGCACAGTGTCTGATCAAGAGTAGGGCCTCAATAATTTCCTGCTGAATTTATACATGTGGAATGATGGTTCATTCGTTCACCTTGATTATTACTACTTTTTCCTTCTAACCAGACCTATTCAGCCAAAGAGACTTCAAAAGAATTGTGATTGGGACCCATCCTATCATCATCTCAGTTACACATTGTTGTATTTCATCTCAGAAACAGCATAATCCAAGGGTGACAAGGCTTGGAATAGGAGATAGCCAAGTACCATTAAAAGAGAAAATGCTGACCTCTGTTTCCCCCTTTGCTGAGACTTCTTCCTCCTACTGTCTCTTCTGCAATGGACTGATTCACACAACATAAATGCACGTTCATAATAACCTCCATCTGTGCACCGGCTTGGATCACCCGAGGAGTGGTCATTTCGTAAACTTCAGTATCTTGGCACTTTACACTTATTTAAGGATTTACTTAAATAAGCTCCATTTAGAGCTTATTCAGCAAAAGGAAAATGAAATAATTAAAAGGTCAATAAAGCCAATGCAAAGATTCACACTCATTGCCTGAAACCATTATCTCTTTAGAGGTTGAGAATTTCACAGAAGACACAGGAGGCTCTGGCTTCTAGAGGTCTCTAACCAACATTCCCACTGACTCACATCCTGATCTTCTTCAACCAAATCATAGAGTTGATGCAATCCAGGAGGGTTTAAGAACTAGTGTTTTAAGAGAGATCTGAAACAAAAACGATCAACCTTTCTACCTAAATTTTTCTTATCATCAACATAATACCTAAACAGTACTGCCATATCAGTCCCAGTCTTACTAACTTAAGCAAAAGTGAGACATTTCTAGAAGGAAATCAGGAGAACTCTTAAGATCAAAGGGATGCTGAAGGACTAGATTTGGGCAACAGCAGGAACCAAGGGGCACCAAAGACCAGGTGGTGGGTCATGTGGCTGGGACCACTAAATACCAGACACTTTGGCTCGCTCAGCATTGAAACTGACTTTGAAATATTTTCTTCTCTATCATGATATTTATTGAATATTCAGAGTCTCAGAAATAGTTTATGATTGGTGGAGTTTGGGTCTTGTGCCTGGCCCTAAGATCGTGTGCTTGGCTTTTAGGTCATAAGCTTGGCCCTTGAACATGATCATGAGCAGTAGAGAAGAAGAATCTGGACTCCTGGATTCCATAATGTGAAGCATCATCTTGGAATTGCTCTCATGTCAACCCACACACTAAAGGGTATTCCCTCAAAGACTGGAAGATTGAAATGCGAGTGGGATGGTCAGGGGGTTTGGATATTAGAAGCCAAGAAACAAGAACTGTCCACTAGAACTCCCAATGAGAACAGAAGTGTCCCACTTCATTCTAAAGTTGGCAAGGAGTCAATCTGATTTAAAATGCATATATTTTAAAACTTTTCTCAGTTTGGGGAATCTCTTTCAAAACACTTTCCCCGATAAAGGAAATTCATTAAGAGCAAGTTAGATTTAGGCATTTACATCGTTTCTAAGACGATTTTTTTTAAGTCAAGTTAAACTTTTGTATTCTTGTTAACAAAAGCATGTCAAAGGCATATCTCACAATTGCTCCCTCACACCTTCCTCGTTGCCCCCTGGTTGCTTACACATGAGAAAGAGAAAACGTACCGTATAGTGATGCTTCAAAAGGAAAGAAACTCTGGCCATAAGGTAACAAGACATCTTCCTTAGAGGATGAGAAGGAGAGGAAGGAGGGCTGCAAGAAGAGAAAAAGGAAAACAGCTGAAAATAAAAATGGAAAATGGTTAAGTATCCAGCTACCACTGGGTATCTGCTATGTGCCAGACACAGTATGTGCTGATTCTATTATTATCTCCAAATCACAGATGAGACAACAGACGTTCAAAGATTTAAATTGCTGAATAAATGATTGAATGAATGAACATGATGAGCAGAGTTGAGGGATTATGATATCTGATGTGTCCAGGGCCCACAGGCCTGGCCAAATCTGGTCACCATGCCCCCATGCCAAATCTAGAGAATGCTGTGTGTGCCTTTTGTTCGTGGGCATATTGTCATTTTGGGGTTCTGAGTCTCCCAGCTCAAACCCAAATTCGGTCCAAAGCCCTACAACAAGTAACTAAATCAATTCTTTTGTTTTCTTCTTTCTCCTCTTCCACGTGATCAAACTATGTTTATTGTGATTTGAACAGTGCCACTCTTTCAGTTGAGATATTGCAGAGACATAGGAAACCATGTTAGAGGGAGAGGATAATTCATCTTTCACCTTCCGTTTATTCCCTGATCCTCCTCACCTCCTCAGCACATAAGGCTCCATCTGTACGTCTATTCTGTATTTAAGCACATCCTCCTTTGTCAGAACGTTCTGAGAAGATAACTTTCCGTAATAAAGACAGGGCGGGTGTTAACGTCCCTATTTTATCTGTGATTAAACTGAGTCTTATATGATTAAATATGCCCAGGCTCACAAGGCTGGGAAAGGGTTCCCACCCATTCATTGAACGAATATTTGCTAAGGACCTACTGTGTGCCAAGTGCTGTGCTGGGTTCTGGGAAGCTGTGATGAGCAATATGGACAGCCTCTCCTCTCCCACAACATAAGTGTCTGTCTCTGTGTCTTGCCATTTCCTTTATCCTTTGTAAGATCCCCAGCCCCATGCCGAATAACTTTCCTGAAAGCCCTGAAAAGGCTTCCCAAATACACAAGAAAAACAGAGTACAAATATTTCTTCTAAGGGGAAAATGGCTGGACATGTCCATATGAGTGGTCTAAGCATCTCTCAGTGCAGTGGGGCTAGGGCTCCAGGCTCCTTACTCTCACCTTCAAGAGGGGACGGAGTTCAGGTCATCAGCCATGATGTGTACAATTCACTTTGTCCAGCTATGAAACCCTTGCTCTTTCTGATGTCCGTACCTCATTCACCATGCAATTAACAGAGTTGTAAAAATGCTGGAAGGAAGAGAAACAACTCTGGTGCTTAAAGGTGGTACTGGAATCAACATTGCCTCCTTGTCCATATTTCAAGACTAAACCACAATGCAGAAACGTGTAAGATGCATGGTTATGCTTGAGGAGATGCAATTTGGTTCTTGGTATATCCAAATGTAGAGAATAACAAAACATGTTGAAAAGCAGTGTTACTATAACTTCAACTTTCTCTTTCATCCAACTTTATGGAATTTACACAAAGAGCTAAAAGCAGTATGTCAAGTCATTCGAATTCTCTCCTTCTTCTCAAGAGAAGCTCTGGAGCCATTTTAGTAGGCAATGATATTTTATCAATAGAGGATCTTGGAAATGTCCAGGGAAGATAGCCTCAAAAACTGATGGCCCAAGGGTATAGGTGGTAGATGAGCAGGCCAGGCCAACTGCATACCCTTCCTTCTGGCCCTCTAACTGGTGCACTTCTATGGCCTTTAACCATAGCCGAGATATCCTATCACCAGACTTGGGACCCAGCTGGCCTGTATCTGCCCCAGACAGTAGGTTAAAGACTGTGGCCCCCTAAACCTGGGCAAGCACCCCAATGCCCCTTTCATATACTCTTGATCTCCTTGCATTTGCTTTCACCTCCTTGCTTGCAGGATTTCTGGCTCCAAGTCTGGCTCTTATACCTACATGTGGCCACTTTTGGTCAGCAACTCTCCAGCTTCTGTTCTGAAGACCCAAACTCTAACTTTCACCTATCCTCAAATCTGTTTTTAGTTCTAATTAATTCTTTGTTGGAGTTTTGTTTGTGGTCTCCGAAAAAAAAATTTAAAAACCCCAGCTCTATTCTTGCCCCTGACAAATTCCTCTGGACAAAATGTTCTTAATACTGCTCTCTTCCTACTAGGTCTTCTTTCTATCCCTTAAACCTAAGCTAACCTATAACTGCACCAAACCAATTTGGTTCAGGTAGAAAAGGATCAGCTTTAGGAAACAGTGAAGTAAAATACAATTCCAATCATTGGACTACTACATGGAGAGCTGCTAACTAAAGCCAAGAGAACAGAATGATTTATGATCTTCACCACTCCGGGAAGTTCGGTGACGCTACAGCTGGTGAGTGCAGTGTGTCTGGAGCACATGGTACATGGAGGAGGGGAGTGGGAGATGAGATCAGACAAATCTTCTGTGTATTCCCTGCTCTAAACTAGTGCCAGGTATATGAAGACATTCAGTAAACACAAACAGCTCAACCACCCCTCCAACCATCATGACAAAGGGAGAGTCGGCCAGCACAGTGGGCTCTTCCAACTTGGCTTTTAAAGATGCCCCTCTGGTTGCGATGAAAAGAGTGGCCTTGAGGGGAACACAGAGGCACAGGCCTGTCAGGAGGAGAGCAAATTGGAGTGGCTGGATGGGGCAGTGGCATTGAGAATGGGAACCACTGTAGAAATCACGAGACTCTACAAAAGCAGATTAGAAAGGGCTTAATGAAGATGGGAGGCAGGAAAGGTGACTCCCAGTGTTCTGATTTGGGTAAATGTGTGAATGGTGAAGGCTTTAAATATGCTAGAGGCTTGGAGGAGTCAGGTGAGAAGTTTGTTTGGGGTCATGTTAGGTTTGAGGCCCCAGGGAGATTCCTACTATACAGACATCTAAAAGATAAGTTTTGGACAGAAGGGCTTGGAAAACATTTACATCAACAGAGGTCCCTACCCTGAGAGTCAAAGCACAATTTGCATATAAGCTGATAATACGCTATCAATAAAGAAAAAAATATAATGTATATCCCCTGAAAGTAGCTCTCATAGGAGAACTGCTAAGTGAAGCAGCACTCACAGGAACATGAGAAAGAGAGAACAAAATAACCGATGGCATAAGGTTTTAGGCAAAGAAGACTACGTTCCTTGCGAATTGTAGAAAACCAGGTCTTGCATGTCTACGTCTGTCTATCTACATGTGTCTTTCTGACACCTGTGTCTGCAAGATCAGAACTGGCACAAAATTGAAGGGGACTCCAAAAACCACGGTAATCGAGATAAATAATTTTGTCTCTATCCTTTTAGTGCAATATTTTAAAAATCAAAATTAATACAAAAATCCATAACAAGCAATTTTAAATAAATAAAACTTTAAACAAAGACAAGATCGGTTACAGTGTCATGCTGTTCCAAGCTATTTTGGAGCCTGAAGCAAAGGAAAAATCAAGAAAACTGATCCTGCCTCTATTTACAGTTTTTATATTCTGTTCCTCATGGAGTTTTTTGCATAAATTTGGCTTTTTAAAATATTATTTATCTTGATGACTGTATTTTTGGGTATTCCTTAAATTTTGTGCCAGGGCAGGTGTCTTCCTCACCTCACCTTAATCCTGACTCTGTCTCTGTGTGTGTGTGTGTGTGTGTGTGTGTGAGAGAGAGAGAGAGAGAGAGAGAGTGTGTGAAGAGAGGGAGAGACAGAATGAACACATCAATTCAAGTAGAGCTTTACAGAAAATGTACTACAAAACAGACCCTTAGCATGCGCTGTCATTCTCATTCTGCTTCAAGCAAAACTTTTCATCTCAGATGTCATGCAGTCCTTTGTTCCTGTCTGAGATAGATGTAGCACTCAAAACCTCATTTAAACACCAGCAGTCTGACACGATCACCTTTAAGCACACCAATAGTGTAAAAGGGTCCATGGCCTTCTTTTGACTGCCCACCGAGCTATTCTCAAACTTGTGCTACCTGGATCCCAGAGAAGACTTGAGCTTCCCATTCCAGAGTGGCCACTCTTTTAGAATCCTTAATCATCAGAGTCCACACAGATACTGGGACACAGGACAGGGCTGGCTGGAATCAGTGACTAGGTACTTCATGGGGCCCATCGCAATAGAAATGTATCCTGATGTTGATATGCATTCTCCTGGACATAGGATGTAATACCTACAGCAGAGGCATGTAATACTTGCAACAGCAGGCTCTGAATGAGAATGTGTGAAAACAAGTTCAAATATAAACCAGGTTCCAGGCCTTCAAGGTCGATGATAGCCCACAAACAGAGAGTTGTAGACGGGACAGAATGGCTGCCACTACAGTGCACAGAGAGAAGCCAGCAAATTCAGGCAAACATGGCAGAGCAGAGCCGTGCTGGGTGTGGAAAAGGAGAAGATTTGGAATCAGGGCTTTCTTCCCTGCCTCCCCGCTCAAGCTGAGATCTCCACGTTTCAGAATGAGGGAGGGTTGGGTTTGCTCCTGGTTGGCTGCCCTTGTCCAGCATGACCTTGGAGCAATCTAGACGGATACCTATGTCTAGACAATCTAATGCCACCAACAAATCGGATCTCAGTGACACAGGCCCACAGGGCAACGAGACCATGAGTCCTCTAAACTTTATCCATTCTGAGATGGTGTATAGGAAAACAAAAGTGAGCCTTTGGGCTTGCTAAAACCATTTGACACATTTCCCAGATTTTGAAGGTCAATTCAGCTGAAATCTGAGCATCCAAGATCTGGGATGTTGAGTTAAAAAAGGCTGGATATCAGGTGACTCATATGCCAGCCAAATCAACTATCAACACTGTGATTTTCAGCTAGATAATCAAAGCGGTTTCTGGAACCTTCTAAAGGAATGGCTCCTGCTTTAAAACCTCTGGGCTGCGAAGTAATGTTACACTTGAAAAGAGCCTCTCAGGTTGCTGAACGCCAAATTCACCTCAGGGTTCAATTTCTCAACACGATTATTCCTCCTTCAGAATGTGAAAATTCCTATTTTGGTTTTGTTTTAAATGTCACCTTACTTTATTTTTAGGAGTTTTAACTTATTAGCCCAGCATGATTAGTTTCATAAAGAAAGAAATGTCAAGACTGCAAAAAGGAGGCATGATAGCCCCTTCGACTGTCAGGTCATAACTTGAGGAGCAGCTAGGAAACTGCAAGAGAAAGACATGAAAAAGATCTAGATGAAATCAGCTAGCCACCTGTCTGCCGGGAAGGTCTCCCTAGAATAGACGTGGGGGTGCTTTCTCCCATGTCATCAGAAAGGGCTCAAGAAATGTTATTTCCATCCCTTCCTTCCAAATGCTTAGCAGCCCCATGGATCTAGTGTTTAAATTTTTCCAGGCTGGAATTTTCCTGACCGAACTTTTATCCAGAATCATCTAGGAATCTGGGCTAGATAAATACAATTCTTTACCTCTTTCATACCTGCTTGTCCTTGAGACCTGAGTGTACAGGGCTAGGTGGGGTTCTTTTATTATATGTGTTCAAAGGGCCTTGTTCCTATTTTTTAGAGCATTTCTTTCAATTTTCAATTACACATTCGTTATGCATTCATTACATATTTGTTATTCATCATATTTGTTATTTGGTTAGTATCTGTCTCTCCCCTGGGCTGTAAGCTCTGTGACTTAGGAAACCTATCCATTTTGTTCACTACTTGTATTAGTTTGCCAAGATTGCTGAACCAAAATACCATAAACTTGGGGGCTTAAACAATAGAAATTTATTGTCTCACATTTCTGGAAGCTTGAAGTGCAAAATTAAGATGTTGGCAAGGTTGGCTCTTTCCGAGAGTTGTGAGGGAGAATCTGTTCCAGGCTTCTCCCCTTGACTTGTAAATGGCCGTCTTTATGTTCACATGGTGATCTCCCAGTCTCTTCATGGCATCTTCCTTCTGTATGTATCTCTGTGTCCAAATTGCTCCTTTTTTAAAAGAGGCCAGTCATACTGGATTAGAGCCTGCCATAATGACCTCACTTTAAGTTGATTACCTCTATGAGAACCCTGTCTTTAAATACGGTTACCATCTGAGGTACTGAGGGTTAGGACTCCTACACATATTTTGGGGGGTACACAATTCAACCCGTAACATCACTGCAGCCCCAGCTTCTAGCACAGTGGTTGGCACTGAACAGAAGCTCAATAAACGTTTGCCAACAAATAAATGAAATGCTCACCACTTTAGTTCAGGTCTATCCAGAGAGCTTGACCAATCTAAAAACCTTTTGTAGGTCATCTTGCTTGACGGAGAGAGTTTGAGAAAAAAGACAGAATCTGGCCCCAGGATCAAGCCCATCTAGGCACAGTCTCAGTTTCATCCTTTCCTCAGCTCCTTGGTTATCTCTCAAAAAGACAGCATGAGCGCTCTGCCATATTTAGCTTTCCTGTTGCATTAGCGAGTGAGACTTTCCGCAAGATGATAACAAGGCAAACAGTCCTTGCTATATGTCAATTCTTTACATGGGAAAATACATGTCACTAACAAACTTGGAAACATGACCCACAAGAAGCACAGCTCTCTAGGGGTTTACATTCAGATCAATTAAATTCAAATCAGTAAAAATTTTATTGAATGAATGCCATGGACAGAGAATAGAGCTTTACAATTTGAAGATCTGTAAAAATGAAAAGACAAAGCTCCTGCCCTCAAATAGCTTATAGCTGCATGGGAGGATAAGCTGTCTTCTCAGAACATTCAGGAACAAAGGAGGATGTGCTCAAATACAGACTAGGGGTGCAACTGGAATGTTGAGTGAGGAGGTGAGGAGGATCAGGGAATCAATGGAAGGTGAAAGGTGAGTCATCTTTCCACAAGTAGCAATAAAAGAGAACTGATGATGGTTCTAAGGGAACAGCATGACCAAATGTAGGAACAAGATGAGCCTGGCCTTGCTAGGTATTATGGAGGGTATAAAGATGAGTTAGAGCTTAGTAGGGAAATGGACTATCGAGAGAGAAAGAGAGAGAGAATAGGATGACAGAAGATAGGGAGAAAATGGAGAAGGCTTAACAGAGGAGGTAGGTATTTGAGATAGATCTTAACAGAAAGTTGAGTTTTCAGAGAGAGAGAGGTGGGACAGTCCAGGCTAAAGGAAAAATTTGACAGAGGATGGAAGTGTAGAAGGGCAGATCATGCTTGGGGAACCACAAAGGCCCTTTTTCCTTTTCTTTTTTCGTAGAGTACATGATGGAGAAAGTAGAAGGAGCTCATTGTAGAGGGCCCTGATGGCCATATGGGAGATTTTTGAACAGAATGCTGAAAGAAAGGGAAGTCACTTCAGTTTTGGAGTGAGGGAAGGCAGACATACGGTCAGAGGTTCCCTGGGCAGCAGTGTGTAGGATGGAGTACAGGGTACTTGGTCAGGGGGTGGACACCTAGATTGCTTCAGGCCAATCCTCTAGAATGTCACTTCCATATCGACATGGGTATTTGTTTGCTCACTGCTGCATCCTTGATGTCTTGACCAGTGCTAAGGATTCCATCGATTTTTGGGTTTTGAACAGGAGCTGGGAGAGACCTTTCCTACATAACCATGAAGCTGTTAAGATTTGAGTCCACGTCTGTTGACACCCCTGGTTCCGGCCTCATGACAAAGTTGGTGTGCACACAGAGGCAGAAAAGAGAAAAGAATGAAGGATTCTGAGGCCATTTCTTCTGTCTCTGCTCTCCCCATGTTAGACTGCAGGAGCCAGCTTTAGCACAAGCTTGCTTGAGTTGGTTTTGGTCACTCAACCAAAAGAGCACCACCATCACTCTACATAGCCCAGCCTCAGCTTAACCACCTTCAGTGAGAGAGAGGCCTTGAAATCAGCCACCTGACAGCTTCTGCTCTCTATTCCTAGTTCTGTCCCTTGAAGCTATGCAGAGAAAGTCCACTCACTCTTTCACTTATTAAGGGTGGCTTGCATGTTTTTTTGTGGTCTTCTCTTCCATAGGTAAGGTAAAGGTTATCTCTTCAGATAATCTAAATTCTGGCTGGTCCTCTTCATGTAATCTCCAGAGTATCAATATCCCTTTTAAAACCTGGTGCCTAGAAGTGAGCACATGCTCTCAGGAGTGGTCAGACTCTGAACCCCCTTGAGCACCATAAGGCAATGATGGGCACCGTCACTCATTTCTCACAATCTAAGCTTCATCATAATACACTGTTCTCTCATGCTGATTTAATGTCTTGACTCAGTTAGAACAGCCAAGTCTTTTGATTTCCTCATCTGTAGATGAGTTGGGAAGGAGGAGGGAGTATTGACTTAACTCTCCTTGGAATTTTTTTCACTCCTGTCTTGATATGATTCTAAGTACGTGATTGGATGTAAACCAATTATTGTCCATCTCATTGCAAGCCTTTTGTCCCTTTCTGTACTAGCCAGAACATTTCCTTAAAGTTTGGCAGGAGATTAACAAAAAGCAGAAGATTCTGACCAGGGAAGAAAAGTCCCCGGCAGAATCCGGAAATTGCTTGATGTGGTAGGCAGCTTTTGAAATGGCTTCCAATGATCCCCACTTTGTGGTGTTCACGCCCCTGGGTAATTCTCTCCCCTTGAACATGGCTGGACTAGTGACTTGCTTCAAAATCTAACAAATGAAATACCACAAAAATTACTTCCAAGATTGGGTTATAAGACAGTGACTGCCATCCTGTTTGCCCTCTTTTGTTTTCTCAATTGCTGCTCTAGCGGAATTCAATTGCCACAACATGAGCTGCCCTATGAAGGCACCCACATTGCCAGGACTAGGGGCAGTCTTTGTCCAAAGCCATTAAGGCCCTCAGTCTAACAGCCTGTGAGAAACCAAATCCCACCAACAGCCATATGAGTGAGCCTGGAAATGGATCTTGCTCTCATCAAACCTCAAGAAGACTGCAGCCATGGCTGATACCTTGATTGCACCTTGTGAGAGATCCTGAACTGTAGGACCCAGCTAAGCTGTGCCTGGATACCTGACTCACAGAAATTGCGAGATAGTAAACGTCATTATGGGTAATTCGTTCCACAGCAAGAGATAACTAATGTACTTGGCAATATCTGTTTTGCTCATTAGGTAACACTACAAACTACTGGAGGTGGAATTTCACAGGATAATTTTTTTCACAACTTATTTTGATAACAACTAGCTTAAGAAAGGGAGATGTTGAAAAATAAGACACTTTCCCTCTGAAGGTGGCAGTCTAAAACTTCATCCTTGTTTATTTCCCACCTCCGTGAATGTACCAACCATCCTGCTTGTCTATGATGTAATCGCTTCTCACATTTACCTCCTCAAGCGATCCTCTACTCTCTGCTAAGGATTCAAATGCCTTTGTCATTTTTCCAGCCTTAGAAGGAAAGCCCTTGCAGATCAAGACCATGTCAGATTCACTAAATTATTCTACCTTCTGCTTTAGCAGCATAATCTTTAATAGGTTGAATCATATGACATTGCCCATATTCAATTTTTTCTGAGCTGCAAAGACGTCCATTTCATATGGTTCAACTTAACACCTCTCTGATATTGCTTACTGCTCTGTGTTGTCATGCTTTTTCATGTGCCAATCTCCTCTTTTAGACTCTGGCAACTTTAGGATAAGAAATAATGATTTGTTCATGCTTGAATCCCTGACATCTGGCCCAGCGGCTGCCACATGGCAGACATCAATAAACATCTGAACTGAATTGTTGATTTGCTTACATTGTCTTGCAAAGCAATTAAGTATTCATTAATACAATAAATATTTCCAAAGAACCTAAATGTCAGGCTAAGTGCCAGAGTTACAGAGATGAGTCAGTCCCTGTCACTGAAGTACTTACCACCTAATAGCAGAAAGACAGATAAGTAAACAGAAAATTATAATCCATTATGGAAAGTGCTTGGCTAAAGGTATTAACACCGATAAAAGTCACAAACAGAGCTACTTATATATAGAATGGGAAAATTTCCTAAAGCACATAAATTCAGAGCTAGCAGAAAAGTGACTGCTAGTGTGGGTTCTGGACTCAGTCAGGCAAGGGTTTCTAAGTCCCAGGATCTTGAGAATGTGATTGTATTTGGTTATCTATTGTTGCATAACAAATTACCACACACATGGTGCCTTAAAACAACAAACATTTATTATCTCGTGGTTTCTGTGGGTCACGATTCTGGACATGGTATAGCTGAGTCTGCTATTTCATGGTCTCTCCTGAAGCTGCAACTGGGTTATCAGGTAGGGCTGGGGTCTCATCTGAAAGCTCATCTGGGGAAGCATCTGCTTCCAAGCTCACTTACATAATTTCTAGCAGGATTCAGTCCCTTTTGAGCTGTTGGACTGAGGGCCACAGTTCCTAGCTGGCTTTTGACTGGAAATTCCATTAGTTCCTTGCCACATGGGCATTCCCAACATGGCAACTTACTTCATGAAAACAAGTAAGGAAGAGAATCTGCTAGCCAAAGAGAAGTTAACAATTTCTTGTAATGTATTGACAAAATTGACATCCCGTCACTTGTGCCATGTTCTATTGATCAGAAGCAAGTCACTAGGCCAGCCCACGTTCAGGAGGAAGCCATTGCACAAGGCTGTGAATACCAGGAAGTGGAGATCATTGTAGGCCATTTTAGAATCAGCCCACCGCAGTGACTTAAGCTCTCTAAGCCTCAGCCTATAGTGTGAGAATTAAGAATAGTACAAACTTCACAAAACTGTTGTGGGGATTATGTGAAATGATGCATATAAAGTGCTTGGCCCAGGGTGTCTAATAAATGTTACCTTTATTATGAATGTGTAAGAGCTTTTCATCCAGAAATGGGGGCAAGAATATTCCTGGCAGAAGGAAAAGCATGAATGAAGGCACAGGATCAGGTTGGCGCTTGGTATATTCAAAGAAGGGAGAGAAGTTCATACGCTGGAGGGTAGGTTGTATAGGAAGTGAGCATGGCAGAGGAGAGGGAGGTGGGGCCAGCCTGTGATAAACTGAAGATATTACTTGATCGTTAGAAATGACAGGCAGCTGAAACTTGCATCACTTAAAAAGTATTTATTTAAAAGTATCATTTGAAAAGTATTACCCTTATGCATATTAGATTATTTTTCAAGGTAAGTCAGCATGTTAAGCAGATACATCTCTTGCTGTGGCACTTTATAAAAACACACATGAGTGCAAATATATATATAAATAAATCACTGGATGAAAATGTTTCAATGGAGAAATTGGGCAGAAACACAATTGTTGTCTGTAAATAGGAATGTAATGAGAGATGGAAGGAGGAGGAGCCCAGGCATAAACACTGTCCTGCTTCCATTTGGGAAAGGATTTGTGAAGAACAAGAGGTTTCAGGTGACTTCTAAAAGGAAGTCAAAAGGAGTTATTGTAAGAGCGGGTGAGGAAGGGGATGGGAGCACACTGGAGATGGGATCAGGCAAACTGAAGGAGAGGTTAGGATGGAAGAATAGGAGTCATTAGAAAGAAAACCCACCCACATCAGCTCTGAGGAGTATATTTTGGAAACGATTGCAGGCAATCATGGTTTTAGCCTTGGACCAAACTGGATCTCCATCCACCTGAGGCCTGGAATGGCATTACCTCTGTTCCTGTAGCAGATGGCTTTGGTGCCCAGGCCACCTCCCTCAGCCTACCTGTGACTTGAGCTGTGGCTGAAGACATAGTTTCCAGGCACTCTCACAGCTTCCTACCTGGAGCAGCAGTGCACTTCTCAACCTTCTCCTCAGGGCCTGAATCTCCAGCAAGCCCAGGACACAGAGGAGTTCACACCACACAGGCTTCCCTCCACTGGGGGAAGGCGATGTCCCAGCCTCCCATCTTTTTCAGGACAATTCTTCTACCTAGTTCCTCAGAGGGTCTCCAGCATGATGGAATCCCTGTGATGCCCAGTAACCAGCTCAGTAATATGCTCTTTAATGTACTAAAAACCATTACACTGCATGCTTTAAGTGAGTGGATTTTATGGTATTCACTTAAGAATATAAGAAGAAGAATAAGCTCCCCTTTATATGCTCCAATTATATCTCAATAAAACTATTACCAAAAAAAAAAAAAAACCCACTTCTTCTGGGCTTTCCCTGCCTCATACCCTTGCTTCCTGGGATCACCTCCCCAGTAACTACCTGCACCCAAGTCCTTGTTGGGTTCTATTTTTGGAAGAACTTAAACTAGGACAGGCCCCATATAATTGCTCATTGAGCCACATTTTAGATCCACTGACATTCATTGAGAAATGCAACAAAAACAGTCTTATAGCAGCTTCTGCAGTGGAGATATTGCCAAGAAATATGTTGACCTCACCTCCTTATGTCTACCAGATAAAGTCCTACATTAATGTCTCTAAAGTTGAGGGCTCCAAAACTTTGCTTCTGTACTACTGAGGGGCTTTCCCTCTTTGCTTCAGCCACTAGGAAACATCATCCAATCTATAGCTTGACTAATGCAATTAAGAAGGACTTTATGGCCTATAGAGCTGGGTTCTATTTTTATCTTTCAGTCTTGACATTGTATTCAAATTTAGTTTTTCTTCAATCATGATTTTTTAATTGTGTTTAATCATTTTATCATATGTATTTCTTACAATTAGCCTCAAATCTTTTATGGATTAAAATAGGGTGTGGTTAACTAAAATAATGTTACTTTCATCATACCCTTTAATGAACTGCTTAGTTCTTAAAAAAAATCACAATTATAAATTTTTTATGCATGCAATGCATGTTTGTTATTGAAAATATGGTGAAGATAAAAAAGTAGAGAAAATCATTTCCATAATCCTACCAGCCAGATATAAACCAAAATGTATTGGTGATTGTGTACTTCCAATCTTTTTTCTTTATATATACTATTTACCAAAATTATTTACCTTGTCTCATTCTCTGATTAACATTATATTGAGAAAACATTCCTTTCTATGTCTAAAAAGTCTTCAAAAATGATTTTTATGTCTGCAGAATGTGTACGTCATAATTTATTGAACCATCCTCTTATACTGAGAATTTTGCTATTTTCAAACTTTCCATTCTTAGAATGATGTGACGAAAAATCTTTGTATATATACCTCTAGATATATTACTGATTACATCCTTAGGATGAGTTATTAAAAAAGGCACTCCTGAATTACAGTGTACAAATACTTTTATCCAAAAACCCGTAACAATTCATATTCTTATTGGCAATGTAAGAGTATGCCCATTTTCCAATCTTTCACCAATATCGGGAACTATCTTTTTAAGAAATGTCAACTTGATAATGTACTGCTCAAGATTAAAGAGCCAACTAAATAGAGTAGACCCATCTGAAAATCACTTGACTTCTCTCGAAACACTTTCCTATAAACTCTTTAATTTCTACTTAAAAGAAAAATATTTGATTGAATAAACATGTATTGACCATCTACTTGTGTAAACACGGTCCTCGATTCTCAGTTCCTTTAAGCAGCATTGGCTTGATGAAATTTCTTGGCTCACGTAAGAAGTAGGGCTTTGCCATGTGCCTGGGAGGCTCTGAATTGCAAATACAGCCAACGAGAGGAAAATCCACAGCTACACGTTTTGGTGCAATGCCACCATTTGTCAGACACTGTTATAAATAATGTCTTTGAGAGTTTTAGAAGTGTGTACTGTGCCTGGGAGGTGGGACATGTGGAAAGTTCCCCTGGAGTGTCAATTTTGAAATGAATTCCAACGACGAGGTCACCACTGCAGCTAGGTTCTCCTCCTAGAACAGTGACTCCATGGGAAGTCCCGTGGTCTATAATACAGCTGCCGCTCATGGAGGGTGAGAAGGTGAGATGAAAACAAATCTCCTTCTTTGAGGTCTATGTCACTTGGAAAATAATTTACTTCAGTGGGTGGTTTTGACATCTTTGAGATTCTGGCTTTAAGTTAATCTATAAAACAGAAATTTCAGTTGAATTAAGTTTCTGCAGAAATTAGAATTTTCTCCCAGACTATAAGGCAATCAAACCACTTATCAGACAAGCCTTCATTTTGGAATTCAGAGCCATTCCAGTGCCAGTTGTACTTGGCCAAGAGGAGTAAGAGGAGGTGGGGAGGGGTTGAAATTCGGGCTGGATTTCCTTGCCTTCCTCTTTTCAAAGACCCATTATGCGAGTCCATCTTACTCCTCTTACATGCTGCAAACTTTGTTCTCTGCTCTAAGGACGACAGATAGGGACCAGGTCAGGTTTCCTGCCTGGAAACTCAGAAGCAATGGCTATTGCTCTCACACAGGCTAGTGCATGGGCCTACAAAAGAACTCTGGCACACATGGAATCCATTCTCACTCCAACACCCTGAACCCCAGAATCCTCTCTCCTTGCACTTACACTCCAGGTATTGGTTCCCTCAGTCAGACTCCCTCCACTTCTCACCACTGCATAAGTTCGTGCATGTTTGTGCACACACACACACACAGAGTAAGTGCCCAGCAGTTCCTTTTTGCATACCCTTTTGCACAGTGGGAACTTATTGTCTAGTTTTCCTGAAATTCAATTCTTTTTTCATTCCTATTCCTCGTATTTTTTAGCATGATTGTGATGGGGGAGACTAAGGCAATTCAACAGATGCTTCACCATTCCTTTGGTTTGTGTATTATATCTTTCAAAAACGAAGAAAATTCACATTATTCAATGTCTACGCATGATATAAATAAATGTTTTATATATCACAGAGTGTAATCGTCATGCTCCAAGTTAAATTAACCCATTTTAAAACTTTACAGGAAACATTTTTGCTTTACTTTAGATTCCCAAAAGAGAGAGATTGGGGAAATAAATATCTCCACCCTTCTACCAAGTAGAAAAAATTAGCGCATTTGGCACAATTTGAGTTCAGAGAAAGGGCAAAAAAAAAAGCGTAAGTAAATGAACATATAGCCATTTATTTTCATATCCCACCTCGTTCCCAAAAGGATTTATCACAGAGGAGAAGCAAACACACCAAGACTGTGGCAACTTTCACCTCAACTCATGGAGCCAAAAGGAAAATCCCAAGCTTCAATTTGGATTCGGGTTCTTAGGACTTTATCTTAACCATCCCCTAAGATTGTGAGCAGAAGTTTAAGGAAACTTAAGAAAGAAAGCAATCAAGTCAAGATTTTGTGGGTTAAAGCTAATTTTATTTTTTGCCTTGGGATTCACTATATAGCGCAAAGCAACTTCCTCTTGTTCTCCCCCAAGTTTTCCCCATGAAGCAGCATGTGCTCCACTCTGGGGAGGAAAGCGCATATACTCTCTAGCATGTTTTTCACATCATGAAACAGGCACTTTGGACTTCAGGGCAGGAGCCTCAAACAGCCGTCAAAACTGGGAGTGAGGCTGTGAGTCAAGAGGAGTCATGAGTCAACAGCAGAAAGGCTGCCCCAAGCCTGGGTTGGTCCCGCCAGTAGGTGTTACTTTAGCCATTAATCCGGGGCGCTCTATGGATGGAAGTTGGTCCCCTCCTGCCAAGAAATACACAACAAAACTCCAAACCAAACTGAAATCTGCCAGTTCTGCAAGTCTCCTCTGAAGGCAGAGTTGGGCCCCTAAGACAGGATGCAGAGCTTGCCTGAGAGGGCTGACAGCAGCCTTGCCCAGCCGGGGCAGCAACGGAGAGCCTCCTGGTTGCCATTGCAAGCCGCTTCACTTCATCATTCAAAGTGGCTTTTGGCATTGGGATTGGTATGATTGAATGCAATCTCAACAATAACCATCCTCACCTATTGTCTGAGACCATGAGAGCCCATCTACCACAGTTTATTAGCTTTGGTTTCATTCAGCCATGATTAAGTTCCTTTTAGCATGCTTTCCTTGTCCTCTTCTGGTTTTACTTCTCTCTGAAGGAGCTTTACACTCTAGCTTGAGGACCCCAATTTCCCTAGGTTTCCTACTTACATATGCGCTTATAAATTCAAAGGCATCAGGAGAAACTTCCCTAGTGACCTGCAGTGACCATCATATTGAAAATGAGTCTGAGGGTCTGATTCCTGTACAGATTTTTACCTTTCTTCTAGTCCTTGAGCACATATTGCAGTCAATAGGTCCTCCTGGCCAGTAGGGGGAGCTGCACTCTGTCACTGTTAGAACAATTGGCTTGTGGATTATTTGCAAATTGCTTTCTGGTTTTTTGATTCAGATTTATAACTCTAACTTCATCTTCTTCCCTTTCTTATTCTCCTTCTCTTCTTTCTTGGAGTTAGACACTTATGAAAAGTGAAAGCATTCTTAGACATCGTTGAATTCAGGGATCAGCAAATTTTTTCTGTAAAGGGCCAGACAGTAAATATTTTATGCTGGGCGGGTTATACAGTCTCTGTTGCAGCTACTCAACTCTGTCATTGTAGCTGGAAAACCAGCACAGACAATATGTAAGCAAATGGGTGTGCCTGTGTTCTGGTAAAATTTTATTTACAAAAACCACTAGTGGCAGGACTTGCCCGAAAGCAGGGACCCCTTATAATCTAACGTCTTCATTTTCTCTTTTCTTTTTTAGATAAGGAAACAGAATCTCAGAAAGGTCTACCTACTCATCCAAGGTCACCTAGCTAGTAATTGAGAGGTAGAAGAGGAATCCAGGTTTCCAGACCCCCTTTATAGAGTTCTTCATTCTCTGAGTTATTTCCTGTAGTGAAAATTTACCCAAAAGACCTGAACAAATCTCTTAGCTGTCTGTGACTGGCTAAGATCTGTCATACCCACTAGATAAAAGCACTTTTTAACTTATTGACATAAATATGTGCAGAAACATGATGCTATAAAGACTAGTTTTCTTGATTCTGGCCAATGGGTTGGTTCAGCCACTGACTTCATGGTAGACAGAAGCAGGTCTGGGTCTAATTACTGTACAGATCTGTTACGTTTCTTGTAGTTTGTGAGCCTATATTACAACCTCAACTGTGATCATCAGTTCCTCATATATTTCTCCAAATTTTACCCCTGGTCATAAGAAGGCAAAGTGAGAGAGAGCATGTGGCATCATGACACATCCAACTCCCCACCACTGGAAAACAACGGAAAGAACATGCTCCCCTTTCAAATAGCTCTAAAATAAATTAATTTGCCCTGTTATTGGATGAGCACCATTGTTTTGGCATAGGTAAAACACTCTTTGGGAGGTACTATGATGAAGCAGAAATAATCTATGTTGTCAGATCCTTATTGTGTTGAGTTGTGTGTGTTGAACTGGTTAACCTCTCAGAGACTCAGTTTCCAGACGTGAGCAGTGGAAATAGTGAGATTTTCCCTAAAGAGCCGTTGTTTAGATTATACATAGGGTGACCATGTAATTTATTGTCTAAATCAGGACACTTCTGAAAGGGGAAAGGAGTTCTGTTATTAATTGTGTGAGACCAATAGGCAAAATACAGGACTGAGTATATCCCCACTCAACTTGTACAGCCTGGTATGTGGCTCGTAGATACTTGACAAATCTTGGTTGTCTTCCTCTTCCTTTTTCTCAAGAATGCAAGCAATTCTACATTAATATCCTTCTGTACTATTTGTAAATGTAATTTCAAGCACTGTGACTGGACAGTGAAGCCTGCATTTCTCAGCTCTGTTTAGCACTCCCCCTCCACCATCCTTTTCCTAATCCTGCAGAAAACCAGAGCTGTGTGATTCCACACACCCCACCTCGCTCACTCTGCCCTTCCAACCTCTCTGTGACACCAGCAGGGCCTTAGGGGGCAAAAGGAGATGGCATTCACTATTCTGCCAAAAGCACAGATGGTAATTTGAAACAACAACATTCCTATTTGGGAAGGAGAAATGTTGTGCTGTGAATACGACGCTTATGAAAGCATAAGGCCTGAACGCCTTGGATGGGGCGGAGGGCTGCGTGGGGGTTTCTCATCAGTTCAACCCACGTACACTACATGAACTCACTTAGAAATAATAAAGCCTCTATGCTCTCTCAGTCTTGTATTTGTCTTAAACTCAGGCCCACCAAATTGTGCCAAATTATGTGTTGTTCAACTTGCACTGCCCCGAGAACACTAAGCTCATTTTATAAGTTAACTGTGCTGTATTTATAAGACTTCAGCATTAGAACCAGGAGTTATCGACAGAGAAAGGGAAATAAACAGATAATTTTTTAAAACTCGAAACTACAGCCATTTTTCTCTTCAAGCTTGAACCAAGGTTAAATTCGTTCAAGTCCCTGTGTGACATTTACATACATGGACACATAAGCAGACATGTTATACACTACTCAGTGTGTGAGAACATGTAAATAAAGAGGATTAAGATCAAGTATCACACATCGCATTTCTGAATTTTGCATCTATTTTAAGACAGGACATTTTGGATGAACTTTACTTTCACTTCATAGAGTATGTTTTTTTCTATATGAAAATGTAATTTCTTCATTTCTATTTCAAGCTAGCTATTTTACCCAGGCCAAGAAAATATTAATAATAATTTAAAAATTCTTTTGAAATGTTACATTTTCAATATTTTTAGAAAGTTTCTTCCCCTTCCCCCCCCACCCCTCCGGTCCCCTCCACCATCAGCCAGTAAGGCACAGACAGTGGTTGGGGGTTCGGAGTGTAGGTTCAAATCCTGGCTCGTCTACTTCCTACAATGTGACATTGATCAAGTTGCTTGGCCCCTCCAAGCCTTGTTTTCTTCATCTGTAAATGGGACTAATGATGGTTCCTACTTCACAGAGTTTCTGTAAGAATTAATTACATGGAAAGTGCATAACAGTTTGGCAGACACATGGGAAGGGGTACAAAAATGTTGGCTCTTACGCCTCCTCCGAACAACTCACAAAGTTACTTGCTCCTCTGTAAAATGTCTCCCTTCCCTCCTTTCATGTTAACCAGAAGTTTGCTGCACCCCTGGGCCGCTGCTGTGGTCTCCTGTCTGGTCTCCATGTCACCTACCTGCCAATCTATCCTGAATGCCTATCAAACGTCTTTCTAAACTAGCGCTGTCATTCATATCTCTTCACAAACACCTTTAGAGGCCCCCTATTCCTATGAGATAAAATCCAAACTCCCAAAATGTGACAATTCAAGGTCTGACACAATCTGTCCTGATCTGCCTTTCCAACCTTACCTTGAACTCCAAGTGTGAATTATTAATCGCACCCAGAGCCACTCCTTTCACACCTGCACACTTTTCCTTCTTCAAGGGCCATGTTAACTTCCCCTCCTCTGTAAAGCCTCATCTACCTTCTCCATCATCACTGGCTCACCCCGACAGTGAATCCACCCCCCTTACTCTCGCTGTAGCTCATTTGGCACTTAGTTATAAACTATCTTGCAACAGCTCTATGATCAATGTAGTGTTAATATCTTTTCCCAATTATAATGTGGACTTTTCAAGAGCAAAGAATACATTTTAGATTCTTCTGATTTCTGCCACTTCCGCATAGAAGATGCTCAATAAAATGTTTTTGGAATGAATGGATAAATTAAGAGAAGTCAAAATATGGTATAAGAGGTCAGCATTTGCAAGCCCAAAATCACACTTTTTGATAGAGACCAGAGGCCTTAATTTATAATAACTGTAATAGGGTTTTCTACCCTAGAAATGTATAAAATGCTATCCCTCATAAAATGATGTTGAGAGATATAACTGACATTCCTTTGGGCCAATTCTTGTAGATGAATATTCCAGAGAATTTGGTCAAATTAGGAATAAAGGCAAAAAAAACATATTTAACTATCTTATTAAACCCGTCTCTCAAAATTCCCTCAGTTAAATCTCCCCTTTACTAAAATTCCAGGGAACCAAGTCCAATAAATGATTAACCTACATACAACAACCCATCAAATATAAGATAGAGATTCAAATGGATCTTTATTTTCTAAATATATACAATATACCTCGAAGCCCCCTTTAAAACAATATTTGTCACAAAGGCAAGATAATTTACTGTGTTCATGGAGAAACTTGATAATGTCTCAACATTGCCCGAATGTCTGAGACATATGCTAGCCATCAGATCCGAAAACATGTATAAATGCATCTGTTTTTACTCAGAGCCTCCTTTTACATCTTTATGAAGTAAGCAAAACTGAAAAGTCACAAGGAATAAAAAGATGGTTGTAACATACACAGTACTAATCACTTAATCCTCCCTCTAGTGCCCAGGCTGTCAGGGCCAAGGACGATAATGCCGACGCTAATACACGCTGTCTGCAGGAGCTGTCACTGCCGCCCGAGTCCCTGAGTTCGATTTGTCAATACCAGAGGGATTACAGAGAGACAAATACATAACTGAGTAAAGTTTGTGTCCAACATGGATCCAGTTTCCCCGTTTGTCAGTGAGTGCTGATGGATCCAGGAGGACGGTGATGACACCGGCTGAGCTCTCCGCAGGCAGATGCAGGGGAATTTCTGTTCCAACACAGAGTAATAGGCATAAGAGCCCAGAAAGAACAACTCAGCCGCCCAATCTCCAAAACAGCAGGGCTCTCTTAACTCATACTTCACCAGAGCAGTTCCAACACAGCTGAAATCCAACAGGAGACAGCGTTGGCTTTTAAAACACCTGGGTGCTTGGAAACCAAAAATCAAAGACCACCTTCATCACTGTTTGAGCCATCACTGTCTAGGCCTCCCACAGCTCTGCAGGAAGAACAATAGGAAGAATAACCTCTCAGGGAGGTGATGAGACTAAGGGGAGCAAAAAATCAAATGCCCGTGGTATGGTTCCTGCAGCTCCTGGAGGTGGTTCGCGAGGTGAGGAAGCAGAACCCGCTGTTCAACAGCCCTGAACTGAAGGAACAGTTGCCCAACCCTATTTCTGCTTTGGCTGGGGATGTCCAGCTTAGGAGTGGTGCCAAGCTCGACTCATCTTGCTTTAAAGACTGTCATCTGAAATGCCAGTTCTGCTCTGCCACACCTTTCCGAAAACCTCCATTCTAATCCAGCTGGCAATCAAAGAAACAATGGACAGGGGCAAGTAGCCAGTCTTTGTTAGAGTGAAGGCTGATGATGTCTAGAATAACAGGGAGTCAGTGAAAGGAAAAACCCCTCCATCTACAGCACTATGACTTTTGAGGGTTCACCTGAGCCTCCCTCGCCTCACCTGAAAGTGGGGATCATCATGTCCACCATTGCAGTCTAGAGCCATGAGTGAAGCAGACGGTTTGTGTAAAAAGTACCTGGCATTGTTTCTAGAACTTTGCAGCCACTCAAGAATAACTTATTAGCATCCTCTTCCTGAACACAGAGAATTCCTGGAACATGAAATGGTTAGGGACAGTTTCCAATGCCGCTAGACCGGAGTGGCTGATCCTGGACTCTCCTAGATCCATGGAGTATAAGAAGGTGGCAGTCAGTCCCGTGGGAAGAACTATTTTACCAATATCTTCATAGTTGGCTCTGACAAATAGGGTCTTCATCTTCCCCACTCCCCTCCAGGACGTAGTACAGCTTTAGCAGGATGTAGGAGGCCTTAGCCATAGTCCTTTGTGCCTCAACAGATAATTGAAAACACACAAAGTTTAAACCATGGGGGTTCTCAGTCTACCACAGCAAGTGCTCAGTCAGATTTTCCAGACACTTTTTTCCTTTGTATAGCAGAAAAACAGGTGCTTGGGAGGGATGGCCTCAGTGCAAATCCAGCTTAGGGAAGAGACAGATAGATTGGGAAAATTTCAGTGAAGCATTAACGAAATTGAGGCTTACATTTCCCCAAAGTTTGCTTTCCATCACACTGTTCCATTTCCAATGTAATGGAAAATACTATGTGTTAAGTTTCTTACTGAACACATTGCGTGTGTTCCAAACCTCTGAGGACCATTCCAGGCAGAGAGGTAGTAAAAAGAGGGAGCCAGGGCAAGCCCTAGTCCCTGTAAGTACTGGGACTAGCAAGCGAGACATTCGGACTTTAGTGATGCCCTAGTTTGCTGATGGTCTCTGCAGACTATCCTCCATATGCCCCCACTGAGGTTAAAGAACACAGTATCATGTAAAGAGGGATTGTGAGAAGCCAGCACCTAGAAATTAGAGAAGAGTCTCAGACAGCCTTTGATCCTCTGCTGGGGTTAGCATGAGAATCTGTCTGGCCACAGATTCTGAGCCAATGGTGAGTTGTTCTTGTTTTTCTATATAATCCAACAACCAACAAACCACCTCCCTGACTTCATCTCTTACTACTCTCCCCTGGCTTCACACAATCCAGAGCCACACTTGCCTCCTTGATATTCCCTGAAAATGCATGCATGCTCCAACCTCAGGGCCTTTGCATTTACTGTTTCCTCTGCTCAAAACACTCTCCCCTAGATATCTACATGGCTTGTTCTTCACTTCATTCATCCTCTGCTAGAATGACAACTTGCTGGAGAGAACTTTCTTGACCACTGCATCTCAGACAGCACCATCAGACTCCCTCCCTAGCTGCCACTACCACCATCACTGTCACCCCTTGTTCTTTTACCCTGCTTTGTTTTTTCCCCAGCATTTACTACCCCTGATATGTCATATCTTCATTTGTGTTTTGTTTATTGTCTGTCTCCCTCACTGCTGTGTAAGTTCCATGAGAGCAGAGGCTTTGTTTGTTTTGTTTATTGCTGTATCCCCAGGTACTATATTTGTGCTTGGTACTTAATAGATGCTCAATAAATATGTGCTGAATAAATAAAAGAATAGAATTTTTCATATTACGGAATGCTAGAGCCATGAGGGGCCTTGTAAACCATTTGGTTTCATCTTTTTGTTTCATAGGTAAGGAGATTGAGTCTGCTGAAGGGAAATAACTTACCTGAGAGCCCACAGCTAGTAAATCTAACAACATAGGAGGCAAGACGGGTGATCAACATGAAAAGGCAAACATCTGTGGTTTGGTGAAAAAGTGGTTCTGGACGAAAAGAAAAAGAGAAAGAAAGAGAGAGAGAGAAGGAAGGAAGGGAGGCAGAGATGGAAGGAGGGAGGATATTAACACATTTTACTGGCCGCAGAAGAAACTCTGGTGTCCAAACTTGTTTTAGATCCAGCTGAACTAATACTTACTATGTATAAAGCACTTTGCAAAGCACATCTTTTACAAGCAGGCAAACCGAACTTAGGAATGGCACCGGAGAGGTCCAACTCTCCATTCATCATTGTGGGGCACTGGAGAGTTGCTAACCGCTGAGGTTTACCTAAAGAACAATTATTGCTTTGGTTCGAATCTTCACCTCCAGGCAGAACTCCACTCATCCTAGAAAGAGGGAGGAAACAGATATTTGTTGAACCGGGCATTTTGTCAAGGGCTTTCAAGTATCTCGGTTAATTTTCATAACATCTCTGCAGCCACTTTACAGATGAGAAAAGTAAGTCTCAGAGGACGAAGTGAAAGGCTCAAAAGCCCATAGCTGATCAGTGGCAACATCAGGGCACCAAGTTGGCTCAGTCTAACTGCAAAGCTCATGTTCATGTCACTCCATTTGGCTGTCCTCTCTCATTGTAAAGAACTTCAGAGAAGAAAACTTCCCCAGGCACATTCTTACCTAGTATTTTTAAAAAAAATTTTTTAATTCAAAGTATAATTGACATATAATATCATATCAGTTTCAGGTGCATATCATAGGGATTTGATATTTGTAGACGTTTCTAAATGATCACCACAATAAGTCTAGTAACCATCTGTCACTATAGAAATTTCTTGCAGTATTATTGACTAACATTCCCTACTCTTTACATTACATCCTCATGACTTAATTATTTTATAACTGGAAGTTTGTACCTCTTCATCCCCTTCACCTATTTTGCCTGCCGCTCAACCCTCCTCCCCTCTGGTAACCACCAGTTTGTTTTCTGTATCCGTGAGTCTGTTTCTAAGTGTTCATCAAAGATGGATGAATATAGAAGATGTGGTATACATATACAATGGAAGATTATTCAGCCATAAAAAAAGAAGAAAATCTTGCCATTTGCAACATGAATGGACCTAGAGAGTATGATGCTAAGTGAAATACATCAGAGAAAGAAAGACAATTACCATATGACTCCACTTATATGTGAAATCTAAAAAACAAAGTGAATGAACAAATAAAACAAAAGAAAACAGACTCACCTAGCTTTTCTATACCCACCCAGAGGCAAGGTGGACAGATGCTTAGTCACCAGACTGTCTTCCTTAGGTCCCTCAGTTTCCACTGAAGAATCTGATTCTACCACCCAATCATAAGACTGCTATAGCCTTCAGATTTGACAACACAGAACCCACGCATGGCTTTGGGGAGGCGAAGTGCGGGGGCTGGAGTCCACCAGTATCCCCCAAAGCCACCTCTAAATAAACCTGCAATCCAAGTAAAAACAGTGTGCTCCCGATGTGAATGCGGCTTTGAAACTCACAGCCTAGCACTAAGGTGACCAACTGTTCCGGTTTGCCTGGGACTGGGGAGCTTCTGGGGAATTTGGGGGATTTCCAGACCCCAAACCAAGAAAGTTCTGGGCAAGATGGAAAAAGTTGGTCATTCTACCCAGCACCCCCACATCCAACCAGACTGTCCTCCTTAAGCCCCCATCCCGTGAAGAAGTTCTGAGGCCCCTATTGTCCTCAAACTCTCTTGCCCAACTTTTGATTGAAGCTTCATTGATTAAAATGTCGATTATAGAAGATGGATTAAAAGATAAGCATTTTTCTCTTTTTTTTAATTTTAGATTTTAATCTTGGATTTGTTGGAGCTCCAGAAATATGTGCCAACAGACCACATTCTTTTAGTCCTTTTACAGACTTCCTTTCAGAGGATGGTGCTTTGATATTTTGCTTTTATGTAATATTGATGACACCACAAGAATTCTCTTAAATTTAATGGGGGAAGGAGAGTGATGAGGACAATGACCACTATATGATCCAATGTCATCCTCAATCTACTAGAGAAATTTACTTCAGATCTAAGTGCCAAGGAAATCTCTGTGTCCCTTGAGAAACCACATTTTCTATAGCTTTTTCTTTATGCAAATTAGTATCACATACTTGATCTCGTTTCTCTTTTTACTTTGACCAGTAGGACATTCAGAGCTGAATCTGCTGCTCAATGTTAAAAATGCGTGGGACTTTCTTGTCTGTTTATTCACATTTTAACCTTGTGCATTTTCCAGATCTTAATTTTTTATGTAATGCAACAAGGTGATAGATGAGAATATGATCATTTGCGCATTTTATTATATTTTATTTATTTTTCTTATATTTTATTATTTTATTATAATTTTCAATTTCTCCTCACAACAACCCAGTGAAGTGGGTATTATCTGGGGGATTTAAAGTACAGGTTGGAATCGGTCAGACAAAGGAAAACTTTGGTTCAACACTGGATTGGGAATTTAAGATAAGAGGCAGCTGAACAAATATAGTAATGATTGGTTCAAAATTTTCTGATTTATTCCAACATTTGTCAACACCTTCTCTATGCTACCTAGGAAGATGGAGAACACTCAGCCGAAAGTTTCATAGCTCCTGTCACTAATTCACTCTCTCTGCATGATCTCAAGTGAATTGGGAAACAGCCTCAATTCCTATTGACCAATGGGTGACAAATAACCAGCCTTGGGCCATCTGGCTTTATATTCTCATGTTATCTTAGGGGTAGCCTGGTGTAAGGCAGGTAATGGGTTTGGAGCAGAATCTCAGCCCCAGTATTTGTCACCAGTGTGACCTTGGGTATGTCACCTAAACAATTAGACTCTCCATTTCCTCATCAGTAAAGTAGAAATAATAATATCCACCTTAGAGGATTGTTATGAAGACTAATTGAAATCATGCTTGTGTAAGCACCTCCCCCACCCCCACTCCCGCCACCCAGCACAGTGCCTGGCAGGTAGTGAGAGACCTAAAAGAAAAGGTCTTAGCTGTGACTACAGAAAAGTTAATCCTCAGACTGACAGGGCTCACACTGTCCCTGGCAGGGACTGGAGATTTTATCATAAACCTCTGGCAGCGTTGCCTAATATAACTTTGGCCACTTTTGCTCATTTGTTAAAGGATCCTACACAGACCCAAAGCAGAGGCCTACATTAAAGCAGTTATTATAGTGGGTCACTGGGGTTCTTTGTCCCTAGGCAACAATGAAACTGAATTAACAAGCAGTCACAGGGGCAAACCACAGGCAAGGAACATTAGAACTTTGCAAAAAATCATAAACTCTTAAAGAGATACAGTGCTCCACAGGCCAGCCTTTTGAGATTCCTGCTTTTGTGCATACTGAGCTGAGTAGAGCCAACACATTAAAGCAGAAGTGTGCTGTGCAACACTGTACATGTTCATCCTTAGGATACCTGAGATCCAGCCTCTGAGAAGTTGCAGACGCCTCTCAGATTTTGTTAGCTAAGGGCACATTACCTTGTTCTGTCCTTCTCGCCTCCTGCTCACTTCCTCCCTGTCTCCATTCAGCCCCCTACCCTGACTGAACTCGATATTCTGTGAGCTTCCCACACCACCCTCTCTAAATTCAAACAGTGAAATGGGCAGAATAAATAAAACAGACTACAAATTTCACCCCATTCTTTGGATCACAGATTCCAATCACCAGAAACAGAAAGACGAACAAGAAACAAGACTCTGAAATCTCCAGCTGGCAGCATCAAATGCTTTCGAAATACTCCGTGAGCTGGAGATTTAAAGAGGAAAGGGACAGTGCCAGTGAGCACGGCAGAGCACCTCCCAATAAATTCTATTCCAGGGCATGATTTGAATATGTAGAGTATTCAAAGTGTAAATTCTCAGAGCTGACGCTTACAGGTGGTCGGGGCCAACCTCTATCTGATGCATGAATCAATCTTAGACAGTTTTCACTAACAGAGAAATGCCGTCCAAGGAAGCCCACACCCCCTTTGGAATGACTATAACATATAAACTCGTCTCATTTGTCACAGTCTCTGTAATTTCTCTTTAATATTGAAGCCATTTATGTATTTCCTGAGTACCTGCTGTGGTGTCAGGCACCGGGCAAAGGGAGTGCAATGGGGAACCGGGGAACAGGAGACATGTTCCCTGCCCTTAAGGAGCTTATAGTGTAATTGTGGAGATGACATTAATCAAACATGACTGAGAGTGTGGGCTAAGTACTCTGAAGGAAAGAGAAAGGATAGTTCTATGACCTGGTACCACCTAGGCTCCAGGGAAGGGAGCAGGGACGAGAGTAGCTGGAAATGCTGCTCAGAAGAAGTAATGACAAGCTGAGAGCTGAAGGATGAATAGCAGTTAACTCTTGAGTGGGAGTATGGGCCAAGCACATTCCAGAGAGAACAAGCAAATGGCAAGAGGGATCATGATACACTCAAGGAACCAAAAGAAAGCCCATATGACTCCAACATAAGGCAAGTGGGAAGAAGCTAGCAGGTCCTGCAAAGGATATTGTTTTTATTCTCCGAGTGGTGGTAACAACTGAAGGAATCTGTGTGTGTGTGTGTGTGTGTGTGTGTGTGTGTCGGACCCAATATATGTGCCTCCTCAGATTCCTACCTCAACTGTCTTGCAGACCCCTGGCTGCTTACTCATGGAGAGCCTTGGATGACATAGCTATGGGAGCTGCCACCTTACCCCTAGCACCATCCACTGCCTAGACCTTGCCACCATATGCATGTCAGGCTCCAGCATAGGCTCCAGCATGTCCCTGGGTGCCCAGGCTCAGCCCTGCCATTTGGCTCCATGGAGGCTCTGCCTCCTCCTACTGCTTCTGGAATCATCTGGAATCATCTTAGGGACTAAGATCTGACTTCCACAGGAAATGCATCCATAGGAGATGGGAAGGAATCAATGCACTAATTCTCTCACCCCGCTCTTCCTTCCTCCTATGGAATTTTGGAGGCCCATTGGTTCCATATGGCCTGTCTAGAGATGCCCGATTGATTGTGCCACTACCTGTGTCTCTTTGCAGAGCTGTAGCTAGCCTCATAATCACACCATCACCTCACTTCTTCCCTTTTCTACACCTTACTTCTTTTCTACCTGGATCTTTGTCCCAAACCTCAAACAAGGCATTAGCACTTGAGCTTTGCCTTGGGCTCTGCAATCTGGAGAAATTGTATGTGGAAGACAGTATTATGCAGGGGGGCATCTGCGCATGTGTGTGTGTGTGTGTGTGTGTGTGTGTGTGTCTGTGACTGTGTGTATGCACATGTGTGTGCTTTGGCTGTATTTGGTGAGGAGAAAAGGAAGTGGGACCATGACAAAGTCATACGAAGTCAAACATTCATGTTTTGAAAAGATCACATGTGGCTGCATATGGTGAATGGAACGGAGTGCTGAAGGCGATGGTAGCAGTCCAGGTGAGAGGTGATGGTAGTTTGGCCACCTTGTTGACCCTTTGAGCTCTTTAGATGTCCTAAGACAGCAGTCGTCTCCCTTGGAGGCTTCTCTTCTTCGGGTTAAATACTTAAGCTCCTTCCCTTTACAACCACTATGAGTTTTCTCAGCATTTTGTTCGCTCTCATCCGGACAGTTTAGCTTGTCAATATTCCTCTTAAAATGTGTTGCCTAGAACTAAATGGAAGAGTCTGGGGGTCCTGTGAACAGCAAGAGTAGAAAGAATTGCCATTTTCCTTCTTCCAGACAGTGTACTTCCATTAACGTGGCCTAGTCTGAAACCACCTTTTCCTTCCCAGGTGAGCTTCAAGTCTTTGAGCCCCACCACTAGTCCTGCAGTCAAGAACACCTTGCTCATTCTCTGCTTGTATCCTACTTACTACTATTTTTATTGTTGTTGTTTTAACTGACATGTTGGGCCATGTATTCATTCCAATTAGATTCCATCTTATTGCTTTTGGCCCATTGCCCCAGCCTGTTGCAAGTTTGAAAGGAGATATAGTGTAGTGGTTAAGAGCAGGGGATCGGAAAGCAGACAGTTCTGGCTCAAGTCCTGGCTCCTTCTCTTATTAGGAGTGCAGTTTGGAGGTATCGTTTAAGTTCTGTAAGCCTAAGTGCACGCATTGGGTGTAAAAAGAGTACTCCTCTATTAGTCAGTTTCTGTAGAATAATAACAAACATTCTCAAAATTTCAGTGGTTTACAGCAACACACATTTACTCTTATACTCACGGGTCTACAGATAGGCTGTGATTCTGGTGATCTAGGTGGACTCAGGCTTCCAGTTGCATTCAGGTCTGTTCCACCAGAAGGCCCCTGATGGTACCCGCCCCCCTCAAAAAAAAGGAGCAGGGTATGTGTGTGGGAGAAACAGTGGACCTTTGCAACTTCAAGAATATTTCAGGAATTTTGCCAATAATAGGTTTTTTTAAAAAAGCTTCTCATGCATCACCTAGATGATTTTTTTCTGAACTGGAAAAAACGAGAAGACTGGCAAACAGGGAAGGAAGAACAAGTGACTTATCTCTTAGACTAAAGTGAGCCTTCTCTCACCAGCTTGTTTCTGAGGTATCGTCAGAATGTGAGCACTCTTGGATGGTTGAATCAAAATGTTTAAGACAGGAAGGGAATTTTTCAATACAACCTTCACTCTTATATTTATGTATAAAAAGTAATACATAAACATATGAAAAAGTGCTCACTGTCGTTAGCCCTCAGGGAAATATAAATTAAAATCACAATAAGATACTGCTACATACCCATCAGATTGGCGAAAACGAAAAAGACTGACATACCAGGGGAAGGCGAGGATGTGAAGCAGCTGGAATTTTCAAACACACCCCAGTGGGAGTGCAAATTTACACAATCACTTTAGAAAACTGTTTAGCAGTAACTCTCAAATCTGAACATACACCCTATGATCCAACAATTTTACTCCCAAGTATATACCTCACAAAAATGCTTACATATGGGCACCAAATAAGATGTGCAAGAATTTCAAAATAGCATTATTCATAATAACGCCAAATTGGAAGCAACCAAGTGTCCATCAACAGTAAAATGGATGAATAAAGTATGTGATACACTATGAAATATACTAAATATCAATGAAAATGAACAAACCACTACTACATGCAACAACATGGATGAATTTCATAGATACACTGTTGAATGAAAGAAATCAGATGTAAAAGACTATATAGTGTATAATTCTATTGATATAAAGTTTAAAAACAAGTAAAACTAACCTCTTCTGTTAGGAGGGATAGTAATTATCTATGGAGATGAGGAAGGGGTAGAGACTGAAAGGGACATGAGGACATTCTATTTCTTGACCTGAGTGGTAGCTAAACTGGTAATGTGTTCTGAATTGTATCTCCCAAATGATACATCCACCCAGAACCTCAGAATGTAATCCTATTTGGAATAAGGGCCTTTGCCAATGTAGTTACAGTAAGGATCTTGAGATGAGATCATCCCGGATTCTGGTGGGCCCCAAATCCCATGATGGATGTCCTTGTAAGAGACAGAAAAGGAGAAGACAGAGAGACACAGAGTGGAGAAGGCCATGCGAAACTCCTGTGAAGATGGAAGCAGAGATTGAATGATGCAGCCACAAGCCAAGGAATGTCTGGAGCCACCAGAAGCTGAAAGAAACAAGGAAAGATTCTCTCCTGGTGCCTTCAGAGGGAGTGTAGCCCTGTCGAGACCTAGATTTTGGACTTCTGTCCTCCTGATCTGTGAGAGAATAAATTTATGTTGCTTCAGGCCATCACATTTGTGGTAATTTGTTATGACAGCTCTAGGAAACTAATACAGATTTTGGTACTGGGAAGTGGAGTGATACTGTAACAAATAACTAAAAGTGTGGAAGTGGCTGTGGAAATGGGTAATAGGAAGTAGCTAGAAGAATTTTGAGGTGCATGATAGAAATTGCCTAGGTTGCCTTGAAGAGATGGTAGAATAATGGACTTTAATGGTGATTCTGGTGAGAGCTCAGAAAGAAATGAAGGGCAAGGGAGAGAAAGCTTCTATCATCTTAGAGAATATGCGTGTCATCATAAACAGAATCTTGAAAGATATGTGAACATTAAGGTCTTCTGGTGAGGAATGTGTTTTTGGAAACTGGAGGAAAAGTAATCTGTTTTATAAAGTGTGAAAAAACTTGGCTGAATTGAGTTATACTATTGGGTGGAAGGCAGAACTTGTAAGCTGTGAACTTGGATATTTTACTGAGGAAATTTCCAAGCAAAGTGTGGAAGATGCAGCCTGATCCTTCTTTACTGTTTATAGTAAAATGCGACAGGAAAGAGATAAATGGAGGAAGAAACTGCTAAGCCCAGTGAGCCAGCACTTGATGATTTGAGAGGTTCTTGGCCTATCCAGATTGCAAAGGACGCTAAAATTAGGAAACTAATGCAACAAGTGTGCTCACTTAGTGATAATACATCAAGCTGGTACTTAAAAGTTATATAACTTTATGTTTGTAGGTTATACTGAAATGTTTTTCTTTTTCAAGAGCCATACAAGCTCATGGTTGAAAAATTAGAAAATACATTAACAAAAATAAAAAGGTAAAAACATTATCGATATTTCCAATACCTAGAGACAGCCCATGTCAACGTTTTATTTTATATGCACCGAGATTTTCTTCTACATATTTTTATATTTCTACATATATTTTTGCCAAAATGGGATATTATCACACCTTCTGATCTACTGGCTACTTTTTCTCTTAACAATGTATTTATTGGCGGATAACTTTCCAATAAATATACCCCTATAAGATCATTCTCAAGGCTTAGGAAAATGGTAAGTGCTTTACAGGTTTACATAAATTTCATAGTAGTATATTTTATTTTTAAATTTTATTTGAACGTCTTTTAAAAAAATTGTTAATGAATATAGAAGTTTATAAAGGAAAGAGAAAAAGTCCCATTCCTTGGGAGTAACTTACTTAAACTTGCGTTTCTTTGATTACAAGCCAGACTAAATATATTTTCCTATTTGTATTGACCATTTCTATTTCTTCACTGACCTTTGCCCATTTGTTTCTATTACAGTGCTTATTTTTGTTGTGTAGACTTGTAATATTCTTTACGTATTGAAGACATTAATCTCCTGTTTGTCTTATATGTCACAAATATTTTTCTCAGTTTTGCCATTTGCTTTTCATTTTGTTTATGATAACTTTTTATGCATAATTTCACATTTGTTTAGTTACATATCTAAATTTTTTTATGGTTTCTGCCTTGGGGTTATGCCTGAAAGGACCTCCCACATACCCAGATTATATGAAGAGTTAACTAAGGTTTCTTCTGGGGGCTTTATGGTATGTTTCATCTTTCAGATTTTTTATCTTCCTAGAATTTGTTTTAGTGTATGGTGAGAGGTAAAGGATTAACAATTTTTTTAAATAAAAATTATTCTAGCATCATTTATTGGATAATCCATCATTTCACAGTATTTTAAAATGCTGGATTCTTTTTTCACATACTAAAAATAGACATATCCTTACATTTGGGGTTGTCTATTCTATTTCATTGTTCTATCTATTTGTTACAGGTTCTGCATATTTATTTGAATGAACTTAAGTTACAATTTAATATCTGTCACTGTAAGGTTCCCCTCCAATTCCTTCTTTTTAATATATTTTTGCTATTCATTCAGATAAACTTTAGAAGTTACAAAAACAAATCTATTTGCATTTCAATTGCAACTCTATTAAATGTGTAGATTAATTTTGGAGAGAACTGCCATCTTCTCAATAAGGACAGAGTGCTCAGGGACAGAAACACTGGGTATGTGAGGAAACAGTAAGAGACACAACTGTGTGATTGAAGACCTCCTCTATTCCTGCAGAATCCTGTAGAAGCACAGACAGATAACACTGGATCATTAGGCTGTGGCCAGAGTGCATTTAGATTTCTCTTGGAAGCAATACGAAGCACTTTTAAGGAAAATTAATCTCACAAACTTGCATGCTCTAATGAAACTGGAGAGATAGAGGACATCAGAGACTAACTGGGCACTCCTGCAATGTTTGGAGGCAAAAGGAATAGAAAGATTACAGATGTCAGGACCTGGTGCCTCTTCAAGGCGAAGGACAAGAGAGAGGAGCCTCTTGTGATACTGCTGAGGTGTCAGGCTCATCAGAGAGGGAGATGGCGACAGAAAGCAGGAAGTAGCTCCCAAAAGGCCAGAGAGATGCTCAGCTCAGTTTTCAACAGGCTGAGATGAAGAGATGGCATAACTTCTGGTGGAAATGTTCTGAAGCAGTTTGTAGATCTGGAGC
Source organism: Equus przewalskii (assembly GCF_037783145.1). Taxonomy (NCBI): domain Eukaryota; kingdom Metazoa; phylum Chordata; class Mammalia; order Perissodactyla; family Equidae; genus Equus; species Equus przewalskii. The sequence continues at coordinate 63,898,786 of NC_091834.1, read as the reverse complement.
TTCCTGAGGGTGAGGATGGCAGACAACACAGAACCTGGTGCACAGGGGACCCTTGATAAGTATGTGGCATTCAACTGAATAAGTGGTAGGTTTGACAGGATGTGAGTGCTAAAAATTACGTGTAAAAGAGCAAAGATTCAAGAAGTGTCCCCAAACCTTGTTGAATACTATATTTATAGGATAGAAAGCAAACTAGAGTCAGAAAAGTAAGCAGACAAAAATAAACAAACCAGTGGGCAGAATGGTTGTGATTGTGAGCAAAAATTCTGAGTATTACAGATCTCTAATGATGATTCATGGTGAACACAATCCCAACATAAGGCACACCCTCAACATGATGCAGTGGTATATTGACATGGCACTTAAAAAAATAGTTTTAAATCACCTTCTTATTTGATCCTTGCGACAATGCTGATGTCAGGAAATGCCAGAAGGCTCCCACCAGCAAGAAGTGGCTCTAATTGAGCTGAAATTTGCACAGTCCAATTGGACCGTATCACTTGTGTTTAAGGACATGACTTCAATTCTACACAGTCAGCAAGAACAAAAAAATTTCCATTTAAATAGTGTTGTCATAGGGAGGGAAAGACTAGTCATTGGATGTGTGTGTTTTCATTTTGTGTGGGCTTTTTGTGGGGCATGTTAGATATATTTACACACAAACACACAAATGCATATACTGTGTATCACTGGCATGTTACTGATCACACAACTAAAGATTGTTCTAGAGTCCCTAGGAAGAGTGAAGAACCACTGCCACCAGTCAGTGACACAGGCCCTCTTGCACTGAGGGACTCTGTCCCCACAGCTTCCAAGTTTGAAGGATGAAACCAAGAATGAGTACCATTGATTGAGAGCGTGTGGATGCTGTACTATGCTAAGCTCTTTATAGGTATTCTCTCTAAAATAAGTCTCATCATTCCTATTTTGTAGAGAGGAAAACTGGGGCTCAGGGATGTTATATAACGTATCTAAGGTCAACCTAGCAGTATGGGATGAAACAAGATTCCAAGTCTAGGTCTCACACCAAAGCCCTATTCTCCCCTACCTCGTCCGTGCAGCTCCGACCAAAGCCAACAGGAATTAAAGAAGAAAGAAAAGAGTTGGGATTTATAGATGATCAGCCTCTATAAACACCACTGTGTGAACTTTAAAAGGGGGAAAGCGAGCCAGGTGAACATTGGTTAAGGGAATGCTTTTACAATGAATACCTTTTTCCCCTTATTTTTCATATTGTCCCAAAACAAGAGAACAAAATGTCAGTCCAAGTTCATGGCAGGTAAATTTAGAAAAAAAATAAAGAAAACAGTTTTTGCCCCCCAGCATGGAGCCCCTCCATGGAATTCCATATTTGCTGAGTCAAATTTCAGAGCTGTAGTTTTTAAAGGCATTTGGTTTGATTTAATGCCCAACAACAATGCTGGCTGTTGACTGGGTGAATGTTGGAGTAACTGAATCACCCACTTCAGGGCTTCCGCTGATTTCTACAGAGGCCAAAGAGGAAATTTTCTTCTCTCTCCTACTTTCACCACTTGCAGCAGAACCCAAGAATCTAGGGGTCCTCCCACTGTCTTCTGGAGCTCCAGGCTCCCAGCATGGCCAGTGTGTCACTGACAACCCACCTGGCCAAGGCAGAAAGTCTCAGTGTCCACAGAAGTAGCTAATCCAGCCATTGAAGGGTTACCCAGTCCACATCCCCAGGCACAGAGTGAAAACAGAGCAGGGTCTTTGTTTATTGATTTGCCGCGGACCCTCTGACTGGCAAAGGAAGAAAAAAATAACCCGGCACAAAATGAATGTTCGATTTCTTTTATGTAAACAAGATCGAGACCAACTTGGCTGTACAAAGCAATTCTTTGCATGAAAAGCAAAAAATAGCTCCCCTGAGGAGGAAGGAACCCAAGCCCCACTCAACTGCCCCTCCTCTCCACCCTTCCCCCAGCCATTTTCAGTTACCACTGCTTTCCTGCCAATAAATGTCTTATTCAGGGTCCCAGTGCAGGAGTCATGGCAGGCAATGAGCTCACCCCCACCCCACCACCCTATCCGAAATGTTTTCTGATCAAGATAAAGGCTATGGAGTCTATCCTGAAAGTCAGCATTATTGCAAATTATCTTCATAAAAAGGAAAAATCTTTATCCAAAAATCTCAGTCTCCTATTTCTTTCTGTGGGGCTCTGACCAGTCCCAAACCGCTTTTATGTGGATTTCAAAGTGGACTAAAGGGAGACCTAAAAAGATCCAAATTTTTTTTTGTCAAATACCCAGATGACAGATGGCAATTTGGATGCAAATCCCTCAAACAAGGATCTTGAAAACTTAGTTCACCTTTTGGGACCAAGGAAGTGAATCTTGAATCCTTGTTCGATCTTTACTCACCCCAAACTCGAGTGACTTAAGCAAAACATCTGCCAACTTGCATCACATGACTCCGCTTCATTAGCCAGTATATCAATGGATAGGAACATTTTAAGGAAAACAAGAATCTAGCTGAACCTTCACCCAAAACTCAACGCCAACACAAACGAAGACACTCAGATTTCAAAAGACCTGATTTCCTGTGGAAAAAGAGGCTGCTTTCATTTTCGTATACGTCCCGTTTTCTTTGTGTGTTCAAAATGAAGCCTGGATAAATCCCTTTGGAAAACCTAGTTCCCTTACAGCCCCATGATGCCAAGCCAACTGGGCATTAGACATTCGGGAGAGAGGGTATTTGTAAAGCTTCTAAAACTCCAAGTGTTAGGGAGGCATTTAGGCTCCTAAAGTTCCCACAATTATTAGGGTACTCAGTGAATGTAAAGAAGATAGAAAAAAGGATTCTTAGACTGGATGCACTGATACTTCTCTGACTGAGAATCCAAATTCTAGTGGGAAGACCCTGAGAGCACAAGGATGTCCAGTCCACTGACTAACGATGTAGATATAAGAATACTTTTCCTGGACTTACCAAGTCCATGAAAAATCCTCCACAAGAACACCTGGAGTGCTCGTAAGAACCAAACTGAAATCATGGTGGTGTCAATACTCCTTCTTTCCTGATTGCCTATGGTTTCATCACTTGCTAAGGAACCCTCCAGGAACTGAGTGGTTATTATACAGGACAGAATGGAAGGGGGCAGAGGCACACCCTCACTACCTAATCTTGCCCTTTCTCAACCATCCTTGTTCTCAGGGGAGAGCTCTTGGTGTAGAAAGAACCAGGTGTAAGGAACAAATGAGCAAGTCTTATAGGTTCACATGCAAATTCCTGGTACCCCATCCATATAGCTCCCTCCGGCCTTGAGTGAACTTGCAGCAACTCAACTTTTCTATCTAGCAATGAGATTAACCTAATAAAATGCGCAGCAAGAGCTATCAACAGAAATGTGTGCTGCTTACTAACTTATTCACATAGCCTGCCTCATTCCACAAAGGAGTTGAGGTGCAATGACTTCATTCTCAAAGGCCCGGATGAAGCTCTTCATAATGGTTATTGTCTTGACTCAAATAGAGGATTTAGAAAACATGGGACAAAATTAGGGAAGCAATCACCACCACCATGTCAACAGGCGCCATCTAGGTGCAAGTCTCCCAGTAGAAAATGCTCTAGTGGTTAAGAATATTCTTTTTTGGCATTTCTGCCCTAGTACAAACAACGGTATCTAATATAGACTGGTGCTTGTTTTCATTTGCTGTGATATCTGCCTTATTATCTACAAGATATCTGCAAGTTCATTCAGGACTCACCAAAGGGGAATGAGCTATGGTACCATGGGCATGAGAGGAGGGAATTACTAACAAGGGACATATGGCACCCACCCATTTCTTATCAAAAAGCAACAAATCTCTAAGGCAATTCTTAGCAGAGAGGCCAATCTGAATTAGAGAAAAGTCTGAATTTCAAACTTTAAAAAATAGACTTTATTTTTTAGAGCAATTTGAAGTTCACAGTAAAATTGAGCAGAAAGTACAGGATTTCCATGTACCTCCTGTCCCCCGTCCCCCACACAGCCTCCTCCATTATCAATATCCTCCTCCAAAGTTATATATTTGTTCAATTAATGAACCTACATTGACACGTCATAATCACCCAAAGTCTATAGTTTACCATTATGGTTCACTCTTGGTGTTGTACATTCTATGGGTTTTGACAAATGCATAATGACATATATCCACCATTACAGTGTCATACATCATAATTTCACTGCCCTAAAACTCCTCTGTGCTCCAACTATTCATCCCTCCCTCCCCATAACCCCTGGCAACCACTGATCTTTTTACTGTCTCCATAGTTTTGCCTTTTCCAGAATGTCATATGGTCAAATCATCCAGCATGCAGCTTTTTCAGATCGGCTTCTTTCACTAAGTAATATGCATTTAAGTTTCCTCCACGTCTTTCCATGGCTTGATAGCTCATTTCTTTTTAGCGCTGAATAATACTCCATTGTCTGGCTGTCTCCATTATCTGATCACAGTTTATTTATTCATTCACCTACTGAAGGACATCTTGGTTGCTCTCAAGTTTTAGCAATTATGAATAAAGCTCTTATAAACATCTGTGTGCAAGTTTCTGTGTGGACATAAATTATCAGTTCATTTGGGTAAATGTCAAGGTGCAAAATTGCTGGATTGTATGGCTAAGAATATGATTAACTTTGTAATAAACTGCCAACTCTCTACCATAGTGGCTGTACCATTTCACATTCCCACCGGCAACGAATGAGAGCTCCTGTTGCTCCACATACTCACCAGCATTTGGCATTGCCAGTGTTTTGTATTTAGGCCATTCTAACAGGCATGTGGTATTATCTCATTGTTGTTTTTAGATTTGCTTTTTTTTTTAGTATGCATTACATTTTCATTTCAAGCCACCCACTAATGCAAACTCAGTTAACTAAGGGAAGTTGATATTTAATGAAGATGGATACACTGCATGCCCAGGAACAGCACTAGACACTCCTTATTCCTATCTTACAGCCACGAAAACAGAAGTTCAGAGATGTTGGTTAATTTTCCAGGTCACACAGGTCAAGAGGTGAGGCCTGGCTTTGTACCCATGTCTATCTTTGTCTAAAGTCCATGCTCTTCCCACTATTATATCATACTAATCAAAGAAGAAGGAAAAGGGAACTCATATTTATGGAGTGTCCATCTGGGGCAGACCAGGTCTTATGTGCTCACAATCTTAAACACATTCTCCCATTTAATCCTCACAATAAGGCTAAAAGTGGCATTATTGTCCTCATCTACAGTGGACAAGGATGGTGAAGCTCAAAAATGTTAGGTTCTTCCTGGGCTAGGCATTAACTATTTGCTTGTTAGACCATGGAGGAGGGTGAGAGGTAGGGGGTTGCAATGGATGGGACTAGGGTGCTGAGATTGTGGGATGGAGGCCCTCATGGGGCTCCTGAAAGAGATGAATTACCAATCAGTCTGGAAGGATTTCAACATGTTAATCTGTGTAGCCAAATCAGCCAATGCCAACTCTGAGAAGACCTAACACGATTTGCTGACGGATTAGATGTGGCGAGGTGGTGGGCAGAAAAAGGAAGGAGAATATGAACCAAAGGTGTTGGCTTGGGCAATTGGGTGGTGATGCCATTTCCTGAGACAGGAAAGATTGCAGGAAAAGTGATTTGAGGGAGGAAATCAGAGTTCCAAGGCTATGCAATTAGTTAATGGTACCAGGTATGCTGATTTCAGAAGTAAGTCAGAGACACAAAGTTGCGAAGAATAAGACATCATTCTTGGTCTCACAGCTCCAGTACAGCCAACAGTCACACCCGAAGGAGCTATAATACAAGACAGAACATGAGAGGTGGCTGAGGAGTAGAATTTGAAGGCTCTCCTAAGTCTTTTAGTTTTCTATATCCTTATTGGCCAATTAAGCAACCACCCAAATGCTGCATCATAAACCTTAAAATTGGAATCCCAACCTCAAGTCCAGACTCAAGTTATAGTAGAAGAAAGAACACAGGGAGAGCTCCAGGGAGGCCCAGGGAAAGACGACCTCCCACACTTGAGCATCTTGTTTGCCTGCTACAGCCTCAAATCGCATGAGAGTCAATTGTCATTAGCAATCTGCTCCACAAACCTTTCTTAGTCTGTGTGGTAGGAAGGGAAGGAACATGGTCTAGTGTTTTGTATCCTAGGTTTCTAGCTCTGCTGCAAACTTGATGAGTGGCCTTGGGTAAGCTATGGAAGCTCACTTAAATGGGAATCTACAGTTGTCTGCCTTTTTGGAGGAGCATAAAGAAAAACGAGACTATGCCATGCCACTCTGCAAGATTTCAACAACCCCAAATGGCAATGTAGAGGGTCATGCTGAACCTGGATGTTACACGGGAGAAAGGAGTCGTCCCTTCATTTACAAATGGCCTTAAAACTCCCTAGGGCATGCCTGAAGAACCACTGAGGTACCCCATACTTTTACGCAGTCAGTCCCTAAATGAGGCCAGAAAATTTTTCTAGAAGCACATAGTAGCAGTGGTGGGAAAAAGCTTTGCCAATTTTTGACTGTTTAGGAAAGATAGTTTTTACAGAGAATTTAGAGTTTTTGATTTAATCGGGGGCAAGGAATAGCCTTGGAGATACTTAGGAGGAAGCACTTTTTAATGATGATAAAGTGACTTTACCATGTGGCTGGCACAGTGAAAGACATTCTTTCCTCTAATTCTCCTTACAACCCCCAGGCAGGGAAAGGCTGTACCTCTACTTAATATACAAGGAGAATGGAGTTCAGCAACTTGCCAGAAATCAAACAGCAAGTAGAAGAGCCAATAGATGAATGCCAAGTTGTCCAACCCCAGGTCCAGCCACATTTCTTCTACTCCATGTAGCAGAAGGCAGATAATGATTGCCTAAATCACTTTTCCTCAAGCATCAAATTCGCCTGCCCTCTGAGGACCTTCGCTGTATATTAGGTGATCTCTGAGGACCCTGTGAACTCAAGCACTGCCAGAGGCTTACGTAACTTTTAAGCCAAGATGAGGCTGGTTTCACAAAACAGCTTAGGAGGAGAAAGTTCATGCCTTGATATTCCAGTTTCAGAAATGGACCTGTACCAAGCCCACCACTTGCTGTTCTCCAATTGCATCCCACATTCCTGAGAGACACATTTATAACTAAACAAAAAATGAAGATTGGTGATCATGCCACAAGAAAAAGCAGGGAATAAACGGTTTTGCCAAATTTAACAAGGTTATCATTCCTCTTCGAAAGTATTCTTTTAAAAATCCTGGTCTCTGTGTACCAAGAAGAGACATTGAATACAAGGCAAGGGCTAAGGAATGGATCAGATGCCTCACAATCTCTGTCTTCTTTCCTCCCCTGAAGTGTGGGAGTTAAAGTCTCACTAGCCCCCAAAGGCAGGGTGATGCCAGGAGTATTGGTGGTAAAAATTTAAATTCAGTGTTGATGGACCATTTAATCTGTGCCAGGCAGCATGCTAAACTTTAGGAAGAAAGATAGCCAAGATATAGTCCTTGCCCTAAGAGCTCTGGTCTTGTCCAAAGATCTTTGATTCTATTTCTATCATCATACACATGACTAATGACTTTCATATCCTTGGCACACTAAGATAAATGATCACAATTCTCAGTTATACCTAATTCGAATTTTGAATTCTGAAGCTATACCTCCATCCCTCTTTCTCTCTTTCTCATAGTTATCTGATGTTTAAATAAGAAAGGCAAAGCCAGCATATCTCACTCACAGTAAGGATGACCTAGCGATGATGATCTTGGCATTCTTTAACTCATAATAAAGAAGAAACATATTTGAAAATGTTTGTACTTTATTATGAGATACGAGAGACTAGCAACCACCGACTAGTGTATTGACACAGCAGTACACTGAACATAACATGAGTTTGAGAGTCATGGTCTTGTGGGAACTGAGGTTCAAGTGCAGGCTGCTGCATCTTGCTGTGCAGGTTGTGAACTACACGACTCCAGAGGGCACCAGTCACGTAGTCTATGATGTGAATGCTGCCCCCTGGAGTTGTGTAATGAAATGAGCCTGCCCAGATTGGACTTTAGAACCAGCTTGGAACTTCCTGCACACCCACTTTGACCAGGTTAAGCTTCCACCTCCCAACCTTTCCTCTGGTCAAACTAGATGTACTGTTTTCTACAAGGGAGTCCCCTAACCTGACTTCTGACTTTGTGGGGGAAAGCAGGAATGTGGTTTTCATTCTAATCAGCCTTTAGGACAACTTGGTTTCTCATGAATATAGAGGATAGTCCGTCTCGAGGGGAGGGATAACTGAAGGTGAGAAGGCGTGTCTCCATCCCCTTGCTTTCTGATGTCAAAGGAAAACAGTTCCCAAAACCTAGGACCAATCGCCTGGGAATGACCCGATAGCAGAGCACTTGCAAACCGCCTAGCAGTTGGAGCCACAGGAGCTCTGAGGTGAGGCAATGCCAGAAGCCCATTCTAGGTTCAGGAAGTAACCCCAACTCTGTTGTAGTGACAGTGGGTGATCTGGGTAATAGGTAGCTCCAAGAGGCTCAGCGACAATCAGGAGGTCTTGATTTTGTCAGGGGCTCTCTTGTTCATTAAATCTCCTTTAAAGACACTGTGTTAAGAGGGTTTATGAGTGGGGTACTTTGGGCTGTCTTGTGAGAAGGCCTCTCACTCCCCCAAGAAATGAGCCCAGAAGTTTTGGGACCACCTCCTTAATATATCTTCATCAGAGTCTCCATAAGGAAAAAAGCTGTTAGAAGTACGTGCTCCTCCCTCCCTGAGAAAACTTCCCAGTCGTCATGGGTGCTTCCATTTCCCCCCAACAAGCTGCTCCAAAGTTATTTCAAGATGGCAACAGCAGAAAGATGGATTAGCTCTGTCAACAGGGAGTCCTAAAGTCTTGCCATTCACTGAGCAAAGAAACGTGTGCCTGCCATGGGCGGCTGATAAGGGAAGTGGACACAGGATAAACTTCAGCCCAGCCAGCTGACAAAGTTCAAACACAGCCTTTGAGAAAACAGCGACTCCTGGGCCTCTGCTTAGTGAAGGCAAAGACTGTGGGCTTTGTTCGATTACCAGGCTATTACCATCAGCAGGAGGCTTGCAATTCCAAGCTGCTGCTGCTGCTGCTGCTGCTGCTGCTGCTGCAGAGACAACAGGACCCAAAAGTGTATCTTATAACACAGTTTCCATGTAGGGAACTAGAAACACAAGTTGCCACAAAAATGGTTTTTCACCTCCTATGCCCCACCTCTGTGTCCTTTGTCCCCACCACATAAACCTCACCATTCTGATTCATTTTAAGGAGCAGACCATGATTTGTAAGTAATGGACTTCCTAATGCATATTTCAGAACTGGATAACCACTAACACTTATTGGAACATTGAGTATGTGCTTAATAAGAAGAGTAAGAGTTTCGCATACATCACCTCATTCAATCTTCACAATACGCCAGTGTAATAAGCACAACGTTTGATAGATGAAGAATTGAGGCACAGTGAGGTGAGGCACCTTGCCTAAGGTCACACAGCTAGTAGGCAGTTGCTCTGGGATTTGACTGCCAGCTAGACGGGTCTGCTTCCAAGGCAGAATCCCCTTCTACTCAGTGCACTCCTCCCTCACCCCTTCTTACTCTATGGAAAGAGGTTGTACTGAGAGAACTTTCAGAGCTTGCAAAGGCTTTGGAACCCTTGCCTGGATTACAGGTTTTGAGAAGCACAAGCTGTGCATGCTCCAATGCAATAAAACAATAGCCATGACACTAATAATAACCATGACTCCTTTTGGGAGTCCCTTGTGTTTGTGCTTGTCCCCTTTCAAAAGATTGTCCACTTTGCTTATTCCTATCTTATCTTGGTTAATTGAGCTATATTTTACTTTTCTCTGGCTCCTACAAAGATCCCCTTGAAGGCTTCCCCAGTTGGATAAGCTTCCCAAGGTTCTTTCTCCTTGCCATTAGTCACAATTTCCTAATGTTGAGTCTCTTCCAGGAAGACAGTGGAAGCAGCTCCAAATGCAAGTGATTAGCTTGTGTGTGGGGCTTTGACACAGATTTTTGGTCACTTACAAAGGCAAACATACAGCTGGTTCAAGAGCAGCTCCTTGTCATTTTCCATCGCTGAAAAAATGGAAGTCTCAGTAACTAGTTGCTTCAAAACAGCTAGTCCCTTAACTTCTCTGGGGATAAGTAGGCAGACATCTGAAGCCAGTTACTGGGTCTCCATAGCATTTGGGTCAATCTCGGAACTCGCCTAATCAAGGCAATGTGTACACTGTTGAGTGCTGTTTTCTAAAAAGCACTGACAGTCCGTTAGGACCAATCATCCCAACACACAGGGCCATTATTCCTGTACCATTTCTTTAACAAACATTCCCCTCATTGCAATGCAAGTTCCAGAGTCAGAATACAAACTGCCCTGAAAACCTAATGAAAACTGTTATCAAAGAGAGCAGTTTTGAATTGTATTTAAGTACGTTTCTCAAGTGGCCATTATTTTTTAACAGGCATGGAAACTATATTTTTATTAATGGATTCTATTTATCCCTCTGGGATTTAAATACCTTATTTATGTATGCCTTCATTCAACAAACATTTCATTGAACACTCACCATGCTCTTGCAAGATAATAGGGATGCCAAGATAGTACACTGAGGCCTGTTGAGAAGTTCACTGCCCCATGGGGATGACATATTGTTTTGGGAAGGATTAGCTAAGTTATGCCGCAGTAACAAACAACCCCAACATCTCATTGGTCAAAATTAGCACAGGTCGTTGCTCATGCTACATGTCCATTGTGGATCAGTAGGAGCCTAGGTTGATGGAGCAGTCACCATCTTTAACATTGCCAGTTACCATGCTAAAAGAAAAAAGATGTCTGAAGAGTCTTGCACCAGTGATTAAATGTTCATCTCTTCTGCTCTCAATCCATTGTCCAGAAAGTCACTGGTCCCACCTAACCAGAAGGAAACCAAGAAGGGCAATTCTACCTTACAATGAGATGGGGGAAGACCTAGAAACATTTGAAGAATAGCCCTGATGAATAACACGCACATGTTAGTAGATAATTGTGATACAGTGTGAAAAGTGTTATAATAGAGAAATGAAAAAAAGAGGTAGTAATAAACCAACAAACATCATGAAGTAATTACAAAAGCTTCCCATGGGAAGTGGCATTTGAGTTTATTGTAAGAGAATTAGGGAAGAATGAAAAGGAGTTTTTCTGTAGAGCAAGGACATGAGCATTCTAGGAGAAAGAGCTTTGCAAAGGCAGAGAACAGGAAAACACCTTTCATTCAAAGGGAGTGGAGGGAAATTCAGGTGGCTAAAGCGACGATCTGGGAGGGGTAGAGACGAGAGGCGGCAGAGGGCAAGGGGCCAATTGTAAAGGGCTTCTGCGTTTCCCGGGAGTTTGGTTTCACCCTACAGACAACAGGAGATAACAGGGATTGTCCTACAGGGGAGAGTCGTACAGTGGAATGTCAGGAGAGTGTTTGTTTGCCTTGAAGGATGATAAGACACAGGAAGCAGGGATGAAGAACAGGGATGAAGAGGGCGCTAGTTAGGGAGATGTGCTGAAATCCAGGTGAGAGATAGGGAGCCTCGCCTCAGGCGCTGCTGAGTCTGAGACTGAAGAGTCATTTCTGAGGAAGAACAGATAAAACCCCAATGTTTTATCATTTAAAACATTAATATTTTTAATTAAAGGAGGGCTGCTGACAGGAGAACCCTTCAAGACCACTTTAAGGCTGCTAGTTTAAGAAATGAGTAAAGGCTTACACCATTCCTAAAGCAAGGATGGTAGCTGGAGGATGAAGACAGTCAAGGCAGGAAGATGAGCTCAGATTTGAACATGTTGCATTTGAGATGCCCATGGAGATTCAGGTGGCGACGTCCCGGGAATATAGGGCCCAGGAGTCTAAATTCATTAGCTGTTATAAATTTGGGATCAATATAGTTTGCAAGTAATGCATATAATTCATGCAGCTGAGCTCTGTTGATACAGTGTCTAATAGAGAAAACCGAAGGGATAAATGCAAATATATAGAAACATTCTGAAGTAAACATTGTTAGTCACCACATTTTATAATATATATCCATATAATAAAAGCTCAGAGGTAAAGAATTTGGGAATATCTCATCCAACCAAATGCACTGAGAACATTACTTCCAAAATTTCCGTTAATATCTACCCCATCAAAGTGAAAGTTCTTGCCTATGGAAATGTTGATAATTTAGGACAAGCAGATGTACATATTTCGGTCAGAACTGATTGATACTTAACCTGAGGAAAGAATTTTGAAACTGAATTTTTAGCGACAATTATAAGTAATCAATGCTATTTTTTAAGTGACTAATCAAGTTTTCAGGGTTTCTGCAAATTTGGGTGGCCAGCCAGAGGAATTTTCATTAAACCAGGGCTTTTTTCTTTTAATTTTTAATTAAATTGGCCTAAGTCAGCAATCAAAGTTTCCACGTTACTATGTAATGTATAGGGTAGCAAATACGCTGGGCTCCCACCAGCTCCAAAAAACATCATTTAGAAGGCTAGAGGGAGAAATCCGAACTCTCATTGTCAACGTTCCAAGAGATAAACAGAGCATTATACGTCGTTCTGAGGCAACGGGATCAGGGTTTTTAAATAAATCATATTAATATGTGAATAAGACAAGCATTATTCTCTTCTTTCAAAATTTAATAGAGCTTTTGTTTTTGCCAAGTAGGAAGGTGACTGTTAGGCTGTGGGCTGGGGAACACATCACAGATTTTCTGGTCTTGCCTCACTCATGCAAACTGGGGCCACACCCACTCTCTAAGTGGCTAACCCCAACTCATGCGTGAAGTCAGTCCCCTCTGGCAGGCAAGCTGAGGCACTTTCTGGTGCCTCCTATGGCAGGGGAAAAAATTCTTCTAGGATACAGACCATCCAGGACTTGGTAACAATCCACACATTTACAGGAAGTGAGAGTAAGGAACAGACAGGTTAGATTCTGCGTGGTTATTTGTAAGTTTGATTTTTTCCTAAGCCCAAGTGACTGAGAGGGATTCAAGCTTGTATTCTCCACATGCAGCTCCAACACAGAGACGTGGGGGTCTGTCTTTTTGTATTTTAAAAACTAAACATACTTTTTCTTTCCTTGCTCATCTATGTTCCAAAAAGCAGTTGCTTTCAAACTTCCAGGACCTGACTCACAGTAAGAAATACACACAAATATCACTGAAACAAAAGTTTCACAAAACAGTGATTTGCCCTTACAACGTGCCACACAGCCCGATATTTCCCAGTCTGTTCTATTTCTTTGCCAAAGTTCTGCTTTTGTCAAAGTTCTGCTTTTGTCCTTCTAAATGATTCATGACCCACTGATTGACTTTGACCCACAGTTTGACAAGCACTAGTGTAGAGCAGCCCTTCCTTAAAACACACGTTTAAATCTACTTTGAAAAAAGCAATACCGTTGGTAATTCTTGACACCCTTGACAAGTACATGGAGCTACTGAGTCTCTGAGGTAATCTCTTCAGGGCCAACTAGCTCCTATTCCACATGGATGTGGAATAGACTCCAGTGGGCCTCAGCTCTGTGGAACCATCTGCTGCTTTTGACCAAACCTTCATCACCAGCATGTTTGCCGTGTTTGGCCTTTACCTTGTCAAACAAATCCTCACCCTTTTTTGACTTAACTTTCTGCTAAGAGGCACTTGTCTTTGCTGATCCGAGATCAACACTCTACAATGGAACTTTTTGTGGGGACAGAAAAGCTCTGTTGTCACTGTCCAAGATCGTGGTCACCAGCCACTAATGTGTGGCTAGTCAAACTGAGGAACCGAATGTTAAATTTTATTTAATTTCAATTATTTAAACTTAAATAGCCACATGTAGTTAGTAATCGCCATATTGAATAGTGCCGGCTCTAGATAAACTCTCTAAATACGTTTCCATTGCTTCAGTATATACCTTCCCCTCTTACTGCTTATGGTTGATTGAATTCGTATCACATTGACATTGCACTCTTCACACATTGTCTGCTTCATTCTTGGTCCTTTAAAGTCATGTTTATAGACAAATGATTCAACTCATGCATACTCCATTTTCCTGCCATTTTCATTTTTTAAAATGAATTTTTCTTTTATTTCTATCATAGTCTCATCTCCCTAGACCTTTCAACATCCTATCCATTTTTGCAAGACAATTCGATGCTTTTCTTTTTACTTAAAAAAACCTAAAACTAACCACAGACTCAGTAAGCACGTTATAGACTGGTGAACAAGAAGTGGTTGAGACTGAAGTGACCAATCCCACTGCCCTTTGGTGGAGCAGACTTGTTTGAACTCTGGACTGTAACTTTTTTGCATCTATACATTAGAAATGCATTATTTCTGACGTTGGAGATACTGTAAATAGAAAAACTCCTCTACTTGAACAGAGTAGTATGTTTGGGAACAAAAAAAAAATTTTTAAGACACTTTCTGCCCTCTGGGGAGCTTTTAATTGAGGGAGGTAGATAAACATAAGTAGAAGTAACTTCATTATGCAGCAGACTCATTATGAGATGACATTATGAGAAAGGTATAATCTTATTTAAGAAAGTATTAGAGAAAGAAGAGTTCTCAGCTGGGAATGGAGGTATAGAGGGCCTCTAGAAGAGACGGGGTGTAAGATGGGTCTTACAGATTGGCACATATAAGGATTTGGAAACAGGGAAGAGCATTCCAGGCTGGAAAACGTAGTTAAGGGAAAATTATAGAGCTTGAGTGATGGCACGTTCAAAGAAACCTAAGTTATCTACAACCTCACTGTCTGTTGTGTCTAATTAGGCCTGCATTTTAGGAAGATGCATTCATCAACAAATATTTACTTTGGACAGTAAGATAAAAACAATTGGTTAGAGTAAAGTTAAGACTAGAGTGGGGAGATCAGCTCCTGGAATGATGAGATAATCCAAATGAAAGATAACAATCCTCCAAACAAGAAAGTGGCAAACTATGTCCCATGGGCTACATCAGACCAGAAGTCTGTTTCTGTAAATGAAGTTTTATTGGAACACAGTCATGTCTACTCCCTCACATATTGTCTATGGCTACTTTCATGCTACAGGGGTAGAGTTGAATTGTTGCAACAAAGACAGCATGACTCGCAAAGCCTAAAATATTTAGTATCTGATCCTTTCAAGAAAAAGTTTGCCTACTTGTGTCTAAACTAGACTGACGGGAGTGGAAAGGGTGGGATGCACACTAGGGAAATGATGGCAGTGAAATCCACAGGATTCAGAGACAGATGGCACAAAAGTGTTGATTTACACGGGAGGTTTAATTCAAGACGTCTTTAGGATCTATAGCCTGGGAAACATAAAGGAAAGCAATTTCATTAACTGAAACTGGGATAAATTTGAAAAGAAGATAGGCTAGGCAAAAAGAGAAGGAGTTACATGTCAGAGGTGTTGTGTTTGAGGGACCTTCGGCACACCCACGTGAAGATGCATGTACTCGTCTCTGGAGCCAAGGAGAGAGGTCGGGACTGGAGATGTAGACTTGGGAGCTATGTGCCTAGAGTTGACAGGTGATGAGAAGAAGATGGCCCAGAGAGAGAGGAAAGGAGAGAACAGGAATAGGCTGAAACCCCAGAGGACGTGTCTGTTTCAGCAGCACACAGAGAAAAGAGAACCAGTGAAGAATTCAACAGAAAGTTACAAGGAATGCCACGGCATTACGGAACTAACAGGAGGCAAACAAAATAAGGGAAAGAGGATGGCCAGCAGAGTCAAAAGCTGTCCTTAGGGTCAAACAGAATGAGGATGTTTTGGAGGAGGTGACTGCACACATCAGAACATCATCGTTGGTATTTGGGGACCGAATCCAAGAAATGAACAGAAGGAGAACAAATTGTGACAGCAAATGAAGACTAATCCTTTGAGATCTTCAGCTATTGAGAAAAGATGAAGACCAGCTGGAAGCTGGAAGGGGGAGCAGGTCTAAGGACAGCTTTCCCGAGGAAAGGAGAACTTGGGTAAGCTTATGTTACACAAACGTCAATAGACTCTGGCATGAGGACATTTCCCAGAGTTTGGGCAGTTTACAAATTGCTCAGATGCCTTTGTTTGCTTCCTTTGGAACATACATCACTGCTATGGTCTGAAAGGTTGATGCTTCTGGAACCCAAGCACAAGCTAAATGAAATGCTCCTTCCAACTTAGCCTAAAAATCTTCTTAAGTTTTCTAAAAGGACCCAAAGCCTTTTTAAGATCTTCATATAGAGAGCTTCATGTCAGAGCTTCATATCCTTTGAGTTCCAAAACTGGAAAAAACCATGGTAAAATCTGCAAGATCATTGAGAACTGTTAGTTTAAACCCAAGACTTATGATTCTGGACCTGGAAGTTTTTAGTTTCTATCCACTCCCTCTAAGGTAAAGCTGCCTGCAGTTGAATGCTAAATTGATGGTTCAAAGGCAACACCAGAGGAAGAGGCACATTCCTGAGGGCTGGCACCCTGGGCCCTATAATGGTGAGCCTGGGCGCAAACCTTCTGGGTTTAGGAGAGAGGGATGTTCCACTGGGGAGGCCAAAGACTCCAGATACTGTATATCGACCTATACTATCTCTCTATATAGATACTATATAATAGACCTGGGGGTCTATCCTGCTCCCCAGGGGACATTTGAGAATATCTGGAGACATTTTTGGTTGTCACACCTGGAGGTTGCTACTGGCATCTGGTGGGTAGAGGTCAGGGATGCTGCTAAACATCCTACAATATAAAGAACAGCCCCTTACAGCAAAGAATTATCCATCCCAAATTGTCAATAGTTCTATCCAACGTGCTCTGAGCCACCTGCTCTCTGGGAAAATGTGTCATACATTAATTCAAACTAAAATATAAAGACTGATATTGTATTAATATGTCATTTTTGCTGGTGGGTGTGGGTGACCTTTATGGTCCTAGGTGCTTTTGGTTGTCTATCCAAAATCCCTCCCCCACTTCCTTTTTCCTAACAAACCCTCTATTTAGTTCAAGAAACCACCCATCTCCAGCCACAAAGGGTAATTAATGCATGGCATTGCAGGCTTAAGGGTGGACATGTAAACTGGATTGGCCCAATCAAGCTAAAGGATTGGGAGAGTGGTGCTAATTAAATGTTTAACAACGAGCTATCCAGGGAAAAATATATTCATATATACATATAGTTACCTATATCTATGTATATATTTATATTTATGTATGTATACATACATACATTTATTATACATTTTTACTGATCTAATGGATGTGTAGAACCCAATATACAAATAAAATAAAACATGTAATGTTCTTTATTGTAACTTTCACACAGCCAATTGATTTTCACAGAATACTTTTATTGGCTTTTGCCATTCTTGCATCTATAGCCAACCTATGGTTGCAGTTGACAGGTGAGTGTAATACTGACAGGAATGTTGGCTGCTTTGCCTAAGTTAATGAGTAAAACAGTGAAGACATATGGTCAGAACCTCACTCTTTTGTCAATGATGTCAGTGACTTCTTTGATGAAGCAGATAATACTGGAAGAATATCTCCTCAAGTTTTTGTACTATTCACAATGTAACAGTTTTATTTATTTATTTTTATTTATTTATTTTTTTGAGAAAGATTCTCCCTGAGCTAACATTCATGCCAGTCTTCCTCTGGTGTTCAGTACGTGGGCTGCCAGCACAGCATGGCCGCAAACAGAGCAGCGTAGGTCCACGCCTGGGAACCAAACCTGGGCCGCGGAAGCGGTGGAGCACAGTGAACTCAACCACTAGGCCACTGTGTAACAGTTTTGGAACAACACTTTTTAAAGCTTGATCTGCGTTATTTACATTTCCTCATCACTTTCTTAAGTCTAGAAAATCAAAAAACAATAATCACGACTTGATTTACAGCATTTGCCCGTTTCTGTGCTGTAAGTACTCCAGTTGCGGCTGATTTCAAGCCATCATTGTGGAGGTGGAGACGGAGGTGCACGGCACACCATTGTATAGCGTCACCACCACGCAGATGCAGGAGATGGAAATCATGCCAAGGGTAGAGATCACAGTAAAACTAGTAACATAATTAGAGAGTGATGAGTTTTGAGTATTTATTATCTTTGTTTTTAATGTAATGCATTTTTTAAGTTTATATAATTTAATTTTTAATAACAGCTGTTTCCCAACTTGTAAAATTCTTGACAGTTTGACAGTCTGATCCCCAAAGCACGAATGACTGGAAGAGAGGCCTTCTCTTTCTCTTTTGCAGGGTGTGAATTAGGAAGCACACAGGCCTGATTTCCACTGGCAGCCATTATAACCAGGAGAAGATCCAAAGGTAAGGAAGGCAAAATGGAGAGACAGTAAAATCCTGAGTCTTTGATGCCATCACGCAGTTAATGATCAAACTGTGCCTGGAATCCACTCCACCACTGATCTTGGGGTCATGGCAAAATCACTCATGCCCCCCTATTGTTCAAACCAGCTTGTATCATGGTTTTATAATGTTTGTAACCAACACCATTCCAATCAATATAGTTTTTTGGTTTTGTTTCTGTTTCTTAGGAAACAATGGCTTAATGAAAGAAATCATCTCTAGTTGTAGAAGTTTGGGCCTTTGAAGTTGGGGAGAGTATTTTTAGAACTTTTCAGAAGCCAGGAGAGAGACTTGGCTTATTTCATCTATATTCTTTTTTCTTTTTTGTTTTTTTGCTGAGAAAGATTCATCCTGAGCTAACATCTGTGCCAATCTTCCTCTTTTTGCTTGAAGAAGATTTGCCCTAAGCTCACAACTGTGCCAATTTCCTCTATTTTGTATGTGAGTCACCACCACAGCATGACCACCAATGAGAGGTACAGGTCCACGCCCGGGAACTGAACCCAGGCAACCAAAGCAGAGCATGCTGAACTTAACCACTAGGCCACAGGGCCAGCCCCTATATTCTTTATTCTTTTTCCTGCCCTCCTGCCCATGCCAGGCTTTCTTTCAAAATTCAAGTCACTCAGCTCCTTGCCTTTGAAGTCTTCTCTGAATTCTTCCTCTCCCATTGCCCAAAACAAAGCAGATTCTCTCCCTGGATGCCCTCTGTGTATATAAACTGCACATCCTGCTGCATTTTCTTACACATCTGTAAAACTCCCAGCTTCCCGCAGGCCAGGTTATTATATCATTTTTCCTGTATCTCCAGTGCCCAGCACATTTAAAGTGCTCAATAAATGTGTTCAGGACTGAACGGTGTCCCCTCAAAGTTCATATGTTGCAGCCCTAACCCCCAATGCTTCTGTACTTGGAGATAGGGCCTTTAAAGGGGTAACTAAGGTTAAATGAGGTCATAAGGGTGAGGCCTAACTCAATAGGACTGCGGTCCTTATAAGAGGAGGAATAGACACTATGGACAATACCCAGGAGGAAAGGCTACATGAGGACACAGCCAGAAGCTAGCCATCTGCAAGCCAAGGAGAGAGCCATCAGGAGAAACCAAACTTGCTGGCACCTTGATCTTGGACTGCCAGCCTCCAGAACTGCGAGAAAATAAATTTTGGTTGCTTAAGCTTTGCAGTCTGTGGTATTTTGTTATGATAACCCGAGCAGACAAATACAAGAGGAGTGTTGAATGAATGAATGAGTGAGTGTCCTTTAGGAAAGACGGGTCACACATATACATTAATCTACTGCTTTTAAGCACTGATTTGCTTTCACTACTCCAAGAGAATGATTTGATCCAAACTCTGAAATTAATTTAATTTTATTTTGGTTAGAAAACAGCAAAACAGCATGTCTCTCTGCCATGGAAAACATAAAGAAAGATGTTTTCTCCATAAGTCCTTCCATATCCCCAATTTCTGATTTTTTTTTCCCCCTTTTAGGTTTGTTTTAAACAGAGAATGATGAACCCAGTGGAGACCTGGGAACTATACACGAAACGGAAATATGACCAAAGAAAGGGGCCGCTTTCATCTCCCATGAAAGCCAGGCTGTTTTTGTTGATACATATGGAAGAAATCAGGCCCAATTACACGTGGAGATTCGGCACCAACGTTACAGCCTCACCACAGGCCTTTTCTTTCTTTCCACAGGTATACCGTTACAGCCCACGCAGCCCAAGCCCTCCATCGCCAGCAAGGCCGTTCCTCGGAGAGATGGACCTTGCCAGAGGTATCTCCGTCACCGTCAGGATGACTTTCAAGTGAAAAGAGCGTTTCCTATCTGTTGACTCTAAGGAAGAAGAACCCTACCTCCTCAGTAGCACCAACTGAGGCTTCCAGCGGAGAGAGGCGCAAGTGTGGGCACCCTTGCCTTAGCGTCCCCTCTAGCCTCAGGGAACCCTCAAAACAGGAGTCTTCCAGGTATTTCACTTAGCTGCCTTTTTCATATGGGCTTTAGGTTGATAGAGCTCTATCCTCTTTTCTAATCTCTTGCTTTACATCAGGGATATTCAGAATTTTTAAAGTGGAGAATATCAGGGCGTTAGAAGACCTGGTTCTGGACATGCTCGCTGCTAACTTACTATATGACTTTGGGCAAGTTCCTGCCCCACTATGACTCTCAGGCTCCTCATCCGTGAAACAAAGGGGTTGGACTAAGTGGCCTCCAAGGGTCTTTCCAGCTGAAACCATCTCCTGGGCTGCCTACTGTAGGAGCAACTAGTCACACGTGGCTGTTTAAATTTAAATTAATTAATTGAAATTTAAAATGTAGTTCCTCCATCTCGCTAGTCACATTTCAAGGGCTTTGATAGCCACATGCGGCCAGTGGCTACCATATTGGACAGCACAGATAAAGAGCATTTCCATCATTTCAGGAAGACCTATCAGACAGCCCGGGTCTAATGCTCTCATTTTATCCTGACTGTAGATGATTTCACAACAAAGCCTGACAGTTGAATAGCACTTTTGTGTTTATCTTGTATTTCAATACACCATTACATTTAACCACCAGAAACAGGACAGAGAGGTATTATTATGTCTGCTTTATCAGATGATGACACTAACTCAAAGATTAAATGACTTGCTGGAGGGTCATGCTGTTAAGGACCAAATGTATTTTCCAGATCCGATGCTGTCTCTAACACACAGCACTAAGTCACAGGGAGAAGATCTGTGTGGCCTGGCCAGGGCCACTCCAACCCATGGCAGTGCAGGAACTAACACCCAGTCATTAAGAGCTGATCTAGAGACTCTGCACCTTAGCTTAGATTTTAGCTTGGCACACCCTCACTGTGTGGCCATGGACAAGTTACTCAATGTCTCTGGGCTCCTTTGCCCTCATTTGTCAAATGGGAATGACAACAGTGTTCACTGTTCATGAGAATTACAGGAGCAGATGCAAATAAAGTGCTAGCTCAGGAAGTCAAGCACATGACAATTGCTCACTAAAAGTTAACCACTGTGATGATTAACATTATCACTACCTTTACTCCATCACAGGCCTTTGCATTTCCTCTCTGACTCAGACAGACCCATTGACAGCCCTTGCAAAGTCACTGCCAGCTTGTCTAAGGAAAGATGCAACTCTTACACATGGACCAGAACTCCCTTTTTGAAACCTACAGAGTAACTTGGCCTTATAACCTCCTGTGGCAGTGAGCTCTCCAGATTAATTACAAGTTGTTCAGGAAGAGCTCTCTCAGAGGGATCGGATTAACCCGCCTGGGCAGTGTGCCATGAGCAAATGGCTTTTCCCCCTATAATTTTTCCAAAACTTTTTGGTGCCAGGAAGCCACCATGTGCCTACCCCAAGGAAGGCCTGGCCCACAGTAGGTGCCACCAGTGCATGAGGGCGGTGGGGGGTGGGGTGGGCGACCCTCAGAGCCTCCTGCAGGGTTTTCTCCCCTGGAGCAGGGTACAGCAGCCTGCCTACAGAGTTGGCTCTGTCCAGACTGAGTTTTATCTTCTGGAAAAGGCACAGCAGACACATGTGTCCCTCGGTGATGGCTTTTCCTTCCCTGTCCCACCACAGTGGAGTGCCTCAAAGAACAATATTTACACCGACGGAGCCGCAGAGCATGGGGGGCCAGGCTACAAAGCCCCGCTCAACAAGAGTGTCGGGGGCAGGGGGCTGCCCCCAGCAGGGCAGGCAGGGCACAGGCCTGACTCCACAGGTGTTTCCCTCATCCCGCCCTCCATCTCCTGGGGCCCAGCCAGGGACTGACGAAGCAAGGAAGAATCTTCCGGCCATGCTTCATTTCTCCAGGAGCCAGCAACGGAACCATGGTCAGACCCCAGGTGTCTCTTGGGGCAGGAAAATGAAGTGCTTCTGCTACTGGGTGCAGCCATTGAGCATCACAGCACACAGGTGTGGCATGAACCATTAGCAGAGAGAATCCACAGCCCATTTGTGGATTCTATCTGCTGGTTCCACATAACACAACAACTGGAGCCCTATGCACACCCATGAAGAAGAGTCACTCAGTCACTCATTTGTTCATTCATTCATTCAACAATAACTTCCTGAGCACTTGGTCTGAGGATGACTTTGAAAGAAGCAAAACCCAGTTCTTCTTGCAAGAACCTTAGAGACCAGTGGGGGAGTGGAAAGATAAAAGAGAAATTAGGTGACAGTATAGTAAGTGCTAAAAGTGAGGTGCCAGCAAAGGGCTAAGGGGTGCACAGAGGTCCGAGGGCCTCTCCAGGAGGAGGTGGCATGTAAGCTGGGTCTCAGTGGCTACATGAGACTTTAGAAGTGCTGAGGTGGGGGACAGGGTTGTTGGGAGAAGTCTTTGTGCAGCCTTGTCGACCGCTATACAGGCTTTCACTGTGAAAGACGTGGAAAGCCTTTGGAGGGCTTTGGGGAGAGGGGTGATATGATCTGGACATACATTTTCATGGGATCACACAGGCTGTTCTGTTGGTAACAGATTATTGAGTGTGGAGAAAGGGTGGAAGCAAGACGACCAGTTGGGGGCGGGGGGCGGTGCTTACAATAATTTAAGTGGCAGATGATGGGGGCTTGTTAACCCAAGCCCCTAACAGTGGCTGGTAGAGTAGGCATACAATCAGAGCTGAAGAAAGGACACAAAAAGACCTTATACGATCCACTCATCATAGTTTTTAACCATCAGCCAGACAAATCTCCCTCGGTCAGCAGCTGCCAGTGTTTTGAAGACTGTTCTCAAGTAATAGTTACAGTCTCTGTCTTCCTATTCCTTGCTCTAATTTTACCCCAAGTCTTCAAATAACCACTAGGATTATTGAGTTTCCCTTCATAAGATCCTCTCTAAGTGCTTTGCAGAGTGCCTGCTCCATCTCTGGGATGGAAGGAACCCCCCGCTCCATAGAATCAAGGGGACCCTGCTTTGGAGAATAACACTGGATCAATGCAAACCTGAGCACAGGAGAACCCTAAAAACTCCCACAGACCCAAGCATTTCTCTGAGGATTCAGCACAAGAGATACGGGATGACAGATATCTAAAACGCCACTTGAATACAATAGATGCTATTCTTCCTAGAGCTCTTAGGAGAGACCCTGGCTGTCTTACAGAAGACCCTCTTTTGTTTCATTTCTCTCCCTTACATGGTGAGCAGCATCCTTCAAAGGAGGCATTTAGAGGAAACTGTCTCCACAGGCCTGATCCTTTTCTTTGAAAACATAATAACACTCAAGAATGACAACAATGTAAATCACCAGAATCATTAGACAGAATCTTGATAAATTAAAATTGCTTACATCAGGGTAAGATTAGGTCAGCTGCCAGAGTGCCGGGGTCCGCGGACTTCAAGCCTTTCAAAAGCAAATATTGTCGGAGCTCCACAGTCTGGGTCTCAGCAGCGTGGATAGTCAACCCCTGATCAGACCATCCTTATCTGGGAAGGAACAAATTACTGGGCCGCTCAGTCTCCAAGACCCCTTCATTACCCATCCCACAAAGACAAATGACTCAGGAAATGTTGATACGATTGATCTTCCGAAAAGTCTAGGTCCGTCCCACCAAGCACAAGCTACCTCTGCTCATAAAATGGGTGGAAGAGAAAGGGCTACCCAGAAAGTCATAGATGTTGCCTCATGAGAAAAGTTACATTCGAATCCCCAAGCAAATCCTGGAAGGTCTGAATGCCTCAAGGGAGGAAAATCCTAAAAGCAAAATAGGGCCATTATGTCTCAGGCCTAGGGCAGGCTGAGGAATTCTGTTGCCTGAAACAAATAACAGGAAAAATATGTCAGATGTGTGGTTGTGGCATAAATCATGAACAAAAACACAATTATAAGACTCCAGAGGAGCGGGAGGAACAGGCACTGGAGTACAAATCTTGATAACTATTGGATACAATTTTCACTGCCGAGAGGGAGGCAGTGTGTAACCAAGTTTATTTTAGGATGTCAGGAGTGACTTGCCCTGGGAAGCTATGGTGTGTTCCTTTTTTTTTTTTCTTCCATTTAAAATAAATTAGAGGGGCCGGCCCTATGGCTGAGTGGTTAAGTTCACGCACTCCGCTTCGGTGGCCCAGGGTTTCACCGGTTCAGATCCTGGGCACAGACCTGGCACTGCTCATCAGGCCACGCTGAGGCGGCGTCCCACATGCCACAACTAGAAGGACCCACAACTAAAATATACAACTATGTACTGGGGGGATGTGGAGAGAAAAAGCAGGGGAAAAAAAAGATTGGCAATAGTTGTTAGCTCAGGTGACAATCTTTAAAAATAAAATAAAGTAGAATTTGTCTTAGAGAAATTGGGAGGCGATTCCTTCTGAGAGCAGAGCACACTCCAGACTTCTGTTGACCATGAGAATAAGGAGGGAACCAGCGTGGAGGACCACCTGTTGGTATAAGTCCCCCAGCTGTGTCTGAACCTCATGTTCCATTTCTTCTTCTGCCCTCGCTGTTCACAAGTGAGTCTTTTGATTTACCTGATTGTGCTCACAGTTTGGGCCCTCGTTTGTGCAATCTCTCCTAATGGAGTGAAGGAGCGCCTGGTGGGTGAAGGCAGGGTACTTAATGATCAGATTCTGGGGTCAGACTGCCTGGGTTCAAATCCCCCCCACCACCACTTACTAGTTGGATAATCTCAGGGAAGCTGCTTAATGACTCTGTCTCCCCTTCTCTTCTCAATAAAACAGGAACAAAAATAAAGCGGTCAAGAAGCTTAAATGAGGTCATCCATGTAAACCACTTAGTTATGGTGAAATATTTGCAGAATTGAGTGAAGAAGGGACTGGAGATGAGAAGAAGGCAAAGAAAGAACAAGGGTCTGTATAATCTTGAAACATAAGCCTGAAACCCCTAGTCCTTGGATAATCGAGAGTTGACCTAATAAAAGCAGCAACAACAATCTGACAGCAATCCATTTTCATTTGGGGAAAAATATTTTTATATTTTAAAAATTAACAAGAGAAGACGGTTTAAGGTGGGTAGCAATCCGTAAAGGCAAATGACCCAAAGTGGTCTGGGGAGAATGCAGAAAGATCTAGAAAAGGCTTATTTGCAGCCTCTGAGTGTGGCCATTCTCTGCTATATGGCAAGGAATCCTCTTGGTCCATCATAGGGAATTTAAAATAGAGGATACAAGAGCCGCCTTCCCAGAAAATAAGAGGCTTAGAATGGAAAGGGAAGGGCCAAGGATTCATTTTTATGATGTTACGTGATTCTCAAATATTGTTTAAATCATAACAGGCCAATGAAGTAAGTGTCTCCATTTTACAGATGAGGAGACTGAGGCTCAGGGAGGGGCCAAAAGTCATGCCACCAGTTAAGTGGAAAAGCCAAATTTGTCTGACTGCCAAACAGTGCATCCAAGCATCAGAGGTCACCAGCCACACACCTGGAAAGAGATATCAATTAATCTACTATGCCCATTAACAAGCCAGTCTTTCCTTAATGACAGACAAGACTGATGGTGAAGGGACCTTTATTCTTTCCCTTACTGGGTCCTCTCTACCCTCGGAACGCAGTTACCCTTGGGCGTGTTTCTGCAAGGCAATCTGAGGTTTCAATGTCCCATAATGTCAAGCTGCCAAGCAGGAAAGGAAAGCCAGTTTTAACAATGCATCTCATTTTTCACCTAATTAGTACCAACATACTTAGGGATGTTAAGGGTGAAGTCTGACTTGTCAGCTGCTGGCAAACACAGACCCATCAGTGTAAATCTCATTCCAGATGGGGGGCGGGGGTATTTCCCCAGTTAAAGATTGTTGTTCTTGGCTGGGTGATTGACAAAACACGGTGCCTTCCCTTCTCGGTGTATGGTTCTAGGAGAGTCTGGTGCTGCCTTGAATAAAGCTGACCTCCCTTCCAGCGTAGGAGTTTCTTGATTCTTTACACCTAAGAAGCCTGGCTCTGAGGGAGTGAAGCGACAGGGCCACCCCTTCTTTCGCCCAGGAATAGAAGCTGCATTATATCACTGTCCACCACTATGGATTCTGCCTTCTCTCTAGTTACAAAATGGAAACAGATGAATTCAATCAAACGTAAGCCCCGCCCCCAAATCATGGCTTCCTTTATACCTTGTGGTAAAGGAGTTTATACATAATTGGCACATGATTTTCTCCAGTGGTTTCAAGTTGTTCCCAAACGTAAAAAGGAACCTTTCAGTTTGGGAACGAGATGGTTTCGTTTCAAACCAATCCATCATGCCTTCCAGAGGCAAAGAGGGTGGGTCGGCTGAGTGAAACCAGGAAAGCAGTAGGTGGGTCACGGCCTCAGTTGCTTTAATTGGGCAGATGGAGACAGGCAGTGGATCAGTGAGAAGAGGGCCACAAAACCCCCTTTTGGCGGTTGGGCTAGTTCTGGGGAAACAGACTCTCTGTCACAGTTGAGATGGAAAGCCACTGACTCCCTCGCATTTAGCACTGCAGTCTCTGTTACTGGACCATGAGATATAGACCTCTCCTTTTTCAGGTCAAGGTCAACCAACACCCAAAGACTCCACCTTTTACAGACTCTGCAGATCAAAAACACCCTCCGCCAGCTAAAGCCAATTTACATAATTGGCTGGCACCAAAAAGCAACATAGTCACTGTTGAGCTATGTTTACGCAAATCTTTAATGAAAGTCAACATGGAAAACAAGGAAAGACCACTTTACACTTGGCTCTAAAAAGCTGGGCTTGGAGCCTGAGAGGTTTTCCTAAATTACTATTAACAGAGTCAACAGGTTAATATGTTTTCAAGGCTTCATCCAAATGGGGCACCTAGATAATGATCCTATTACATTAAGGTAAACAAAAGGGCAATTGTGCTCACCCTGGGATTAGGAGGCATCTTAAAAGCTCTTTCATATTTATTTTCCACAATTTAGCAAGCCCAAAAGGGAAACGTTTAACTTCGTTAGAGAGGATTGCTTACACATTGTGGAAACAACAGGTCACTCCAGGTTCTCAAGGCACTGAAGATTCATTTAGGAATTTACTGAGATCACAGGCCCCAGTCGTTCAGCCCACAACCTCTCCTAGGAGATGGTGGATACAAATTCGGCATAATAGAACTATCACGCCGTGAGAGAGAACACCTGCCACAACCTGTTAATGATTTCTGTTTGGGGGCAAAGAGGCCTTTGTTTTCAAGAAAGTCTGGATTGATTGTGAACCAATAGTCTTCCAAGCTCGGGAAACCCAAATGTGACTCTTCAGGGTGCTGCCCTGAGTTTGGCTCCTCTTTGATCCCTCTCCCCAATAAGCAAGAGCCAGGAGCTCTGGTCCACAGAGACGAGTAACCTGGCAGGAGCCTGGGGCCAAGTGTGTGCTGCATGGTGGAAGCCAGAGGTCCTGGGAGAACTTTGTAGGAATATCACCAAAATCAAAGCCTGGACCATCAACCCAACTGGGTCCAGGCAGAGAGGGACCACTGGAGGCACCACAGTGGCTTGGAGACTGTGAGATGGCCCTTGAGAAGAAGTCCTGTGACCACTATTTATGAGATGTGTACGTGATGTGGATTAAGGCTGCCCCAGCTAGAGAAGCCCAAGGTGACCTGGCCTACATGCCAAACTATATGACCCAGTGGACTTTTTTTATGGTATGAATTAGGACTGCCCCAGGGAGAGAAGCCCGGGGCATCCTCACCTGCATGCCGATCTATATGGCCAGATTCGTATCTAAAGTTATATGACCACACAATAACCAGACCCCATCTGCACTGAAATCATTTAATGACTTTTTACATCATCTTTTTCTTTTTCTTTTTTTTTTTTTCCCAGTCAAAATAAGTCACGTACCCATGCCTTATAAAATTAGCCCTAACCCTCAACTCAGGGCAGCAGCAGGAGCTCTGCCTGCCCATGGGTCCTGTCCCCATGCCAACGGGGGCAGCAGCAGGAGCTCTGCCTGCCCATGGGTCCTGTCCCCATGCTATTCCACACTATTCTCTAAATAAAAGAGCACTACTGCCAGATCTTGAGAGTCTAAGAAATCTTTCTTTCGACTCCTCGGCTCACCAACCCCGCATCATACGCAGCCTCTAAAATGGCCCCCAATAATCCCTGCCTCTTGGTATTACAGCCTTGTGCAATCCCATCCCCATGAGAATGACTGGATCTAGTGACTGTCTTCCATTCTAACCAATAGAATGTGGCAAAAATGATGGTATGCTATTTCCCACATGAGGTTACTGTTAAAGAAAACCAGAACCAGAGAGAAGTTAGAGTGGTGAAGGAAAATTTTATTCAGAAACTATTGCAATAAGGGAAGAGAGACCTCAGGTTAGAGCTGAGCTCGATTCTGAATACAAAGAAGACAAGTGGGGATTGATAGCCAAGGATCAGCATGGGGGTCAGTGGAGAAAATGACTAAAGAAACATGAGGGATAAGGAGGATCTGGCTAACCTGACCCAGCAGGATTCTTGCTGAAGATCAGTGTGATAAGATATGGAGGGTTGGGTATGAGGAATTTGGTCAGATATCGAGGGTGGTCAGATACCAAGGGCAGGGGGTTCTGGCTAAACTGACTCAGCAGGACTCTAGGAGAGTCTTTGCCATCACAAGATGTGGCTTCTGTCTTGCATTCCCTGCTTGCTCTCTCATTTGCTCACTCTGATGGAATTCAGCTGCCATGTCATGAGCCCATGGCGGGGGCCCACATGGCAAGGAATGAGGGAGGTCTGCAACTGACAGAAAGCAAAGAACAGTTCAATAGTCTTGGAGAAACTGAATTCTGTCAACAACCACATGAGTGAGCTTGGGAGTGGGTCCTCCCTCAGCCTTCAGATGAGACCACAGCCCCAGCTGACACCATGTTGCAACCTTGTGAAAGACCTTGAGGCAGAGGCACCCAGCTAAGCCACACCTGCCCTACAGAAACTGTGAGATAATAATTGTTCATTATGTTAAGCTGCTGAATTTTGGGTGGTCATTTCTTACAAAGTAAAAGAAAACTAATACAGGGCATCTGTGGTCCCAGATAGGAAGGGTGTCATTGAAGGTACTCTTGGGCCCTAGGACTTGATCCTGAGTGCCTCTGGGGAATTGAGGGGACTGCTTCAGAGGCCCAGTGCTTCCTTCGTTTGATACGGAATCAAATGAGCCAGAGTCCTGGTGTAACTCACCATCATCAGGCAACGCAGCAAACTACAATAGCCACAGCAATTATGGAACATCAGTATAAGGCAAAGAGAACAGAAAGGAAAAACTACCAGGGCATTCTCTCCAGATAAGTTTTATGACTGAGCAGAACAGACTCTACGTCTAAGATAATAACAACCAAATGGAAGGAACCGTTAGGGTTTACAAAGTGTTTCATATCTGTGATGTCATCTAACCCTCACAAACACCCTGCAAGTTTCTTTTTGGACCTTGAGGGCTCCTTTGGAAGGACTGATAGAGGAGCACACTTTCCCACACACCCAAGTCAAAAGGATGGGCTTTTTCTATTTGAGAAGGAGACTAATCTGTTTGACCAAGCAGAGCTTCGGGTAAGGAAGGAAGGGGCTGCCTAACTAACCAGCCAGCTGGATTGCATCAATCCTGGCCAACACAGAGAGAGAAACACTGCAGGTAGATCACGCTCACACCTGTGCCCCAGAGCTGAGGCTGTCTCCAATTCTGCAGATGAGGATATTAGAATTTGCAGAGCTAGTCCAAGGAAGCAGAGCCAGGACATGGTACATATGGAAATTGGGACCAGGTCCTACCTCATACCCTGTGACTTTTCCACATTCCAAGTTGAGCTGACGACTACTTAGCATGCAAATCCAGGTAAAGACCTCCTCCCAGGCTGCCCTAGCAGTTTTCTCCAGGCCTCTGCAGGAAACAAATGAACAAGAAGAACATGCCAGTATTAGCAACAGGGCTTCGGCATTTGAAATTAGTTCACACCCTTTGATGTAAAAGATCAAAGTAAGTGGGCATGCCCCTCATTCCCAACCCATGCTCTAGCTAAAGCAGTTGTTCTCCCTTTTCTCAGTCCTTAATTCCAATCAACCCCCAGTCGTCATTTGCTTGCCTAAATATGGAGCAAATCCGTTTCTTCCTTCCATCACCGTTCACACTGCCATAGTGCAGGTGACACCTGCTCTCACCTTGACTGCTTCATAACCAGCCTCCTCATCTCTGGGTTTGTGCCTGTTCACAGAGTGCACTAGACCTGACCCCATCACTTGCTTCTTTCAGACCCCACAATGTCTCCTCATATATTCCATGATGAATCTCGTTTCTTAAATGGCATACAAAGTCTTCCATGGATAGCCTGGCCGCCATTCCTCTCGGCATCCCCATGTCTTACCCTTCCCCACCCACTAGTTTATGTTCCAGCCCCTGCTGGAACTGCTTCTGTTTCCTTACATAGATCATGCTGTCTCATGCTCCAGACCTTTGCTGGTACTGTTCCCTCGATGTGAACTGCCCTTTTTCTCTTATACACTTGACTAAATCTGCTCCATCTTTAAGACCCAGGCATCCCATCCTGCTCCTCCATCCCCTCTCCAGTATACTCACTGTTCCTCTGTGCTCCCCTTGTCCTCTGGGCATCTCTCCACCATCACCCAACGTCATATCAGAGCATCGTTATCCATGTTTTCATCCGTCTCCCATGCCAGCTGGGGACGAAAGCCTGAGAACGAAGCATGCACAAGTGACAGAAGGCTGAGAGAGAGGCATGCTATTCACACGTGGGTGGCCAGAGTGCTCACACTCAAAATGAAAAGACAAGCAAAGGAGTGGGTTCACACGCTCACCTGCCTTGGATACAGATTCTGGCTCCTTTGCTCACTTCTCAGAGAAAAACGTTCATGCAATCATACCTAAATGGCAAAAAATGAAAAGAAACCCTCTTTCTGGATTCCAATCAAGCACATCTGCTGAGGGAGTTTCAGGCAGATGCAGGAGAACATCAGGCTAGCAGCAGCAGAGCACGCGTGTTCCTTAGAACATTAATGCCACCCAATGCTCCGTTGAAAAGCATCTGAGGGACAAATGGCATTGTGAGGTCCCTAATATTATTATCTCGTTTTGGAAAAAAAGGCATTTGCAAGTCACGTAATTTGAGAAATGGTGCATAGTAGTATATTAAAAGCTCTGAGAAGTCCTGCAGTTTAAAAAAAGCATATAAGTGTCTTTGATCGAACATTCCCAAAATGCATTTGATCATGGCCCATCCCTCCCTATGTCTCTTTTCCGTGACTCATCCACAGTACTCCCATTCTAAGTACACTTCAGGAAATGCTAGTTTAATGGAAGAGTCTTTAATTTGCAGAATCAAGCAGATCCTGGTTAGAATATCAGCTCCACCATGTTCCAGAAATGTAGGCAACTCATTTGAATTCTCCGAACCTGTTTCCCCACCTCTGCAAAAATGGACAGTAACACCTACCTTGTAGGTTGTTGAGAGGACTAAAAGTGATACCTTAAGCAAACCACATGGTACTTAATTCAGCAGTTCGTTAACGAATTAGCTAATTCACTTTCTTTCCACAGTATTGCCTTATTTTTACCCTAGAGCCCTGTCTATATGGCATTAAAACCTCTGGCAAAAAAGTAAATGCCAGCTGCATGGTTATTTGTTTTCTAGGACACCAAACAAACAAACACCGAGCTTTACAGAATTTTTTTCCTAAAGCGATACCTCCTGCAGGGCCACCAGCATACCCTCCTGTTCAAACTGACTAATCACTGTTTCCACATAATGACTCCTTTTGTGTCATGGATATCAGAAGACCAAGACACAGACAATAAAGCAGAAGGTCCTGGCGCCCGCGAGACACTCAGTTATAAATTAGCCTCAACGAGAGGATTGGAGCCACCAGGGTTCTGTTCAGAACACACAGCAGACACAACCTTCATTTTGTTTCTCTTCCTTTGAATAAAAATGTGTCTGATGCTTCACCTACAATGAAAATATTCTACAAGTTGTAAAAAACAAAAGTAATAACACACTTCATAGGGATGCATAACCATGAGATAATTGTGCTTCTCAGTTCGTTGATGTCACCCCCCCCTGCCGACTCGCGTCTTATAATGTACGCCTTGTTGTGTGGTAGTTCCCCAAAATATTATTCATAGGAGGTTTATAATAGCAAAGCATTACCATAATAAATAGTGGTCACAAGAGTCTTCTATGGAAGGGAAGCCTGTTAACCTTGCTCACATTCCCTACCCTTGAATCAAGATTAAATTTCACTTTTTTAATCAAAGATTCTAAATCCTAAGAACTCTAAACCTTGAAATTGATACCCTTTTTTGAAAGAAAAATTAGATCGGAACTGTCAGAAGGGGCGATCAAAATGACATGAAGCCAATCAGATGACGTGTGTGTGAGAGGTTTTCTTTAGTTCAGCTGTCAGGAAAACATTGAAGTGTCTTATCTCCCCAAAAGCCCCAAAGCCACTGTCCCAGGCCAGGCAAGCCAAAATTGTTTTAAGAAAAAATAAAGGCACAAAAGGCTTCTTAGGAAATTCACATTTTAAGTGATACTTAAGCCCACAGCTTCGACCAGTAAGAAATGGGGAATCCAGGATAGCAGCAGGCAAATAAAAGAAGAAATTATTTATACTAAAGATCAAATCCTGTTAAAAAGAACTCTAAAGAGACCAGGGTTGTTTAATTCTTCCACCCTATTACCTTATCAAATATTCCTTCAAGGAAGTGGGTCAGGATTTAGACCTTAGAAATTTAATTATTATACATCATTTTTTTGGAGGAGCATGTGTTAGAATGCGATTTGACCCTCAGCTTTGATTGAAAAGAGAGCCTACTTTTTAAAAATCCCTTTGAAATGAAGCATTGGTAGCTTCTCTTGAGGAGTCACTGTCTGGAAATCTCTCAGATCATTTAAAATGGCCAGTGCAGCAGAGCTAAATCTGTAGTTAAGCAATATGGGAGACACTGATTATTAAAGTTGTCGTATTCTGAAAGTTAACTGGAATGCCACTTGCCTTAACCCTTAGACAAAAATATTCAGAAAGGGTTTGCATGCACGCTCCTGTCTTTGTAAGGACTATAGCATGACCGTGGGAAAATGAATTACTGGCCTCAGTTCTTCACTCTCCCTTGCCCCAGCCTCGTAATGGGCAAAGAACACTTCTCTACCTGCATCAGTAAGGGTTTGATCAGAGAAGCAGAATCTCGATGTGAGATATACTGGATTTATTATCAGCATTAGACCTAGCGCGATCCTGGGAACGGGAGAAGCAGTCCGTTTAAGGGTGTGGTCCTTGCATCTGGGGCTAGGCCAGAGGCCAGCACATGGGAAGGCAAGCTACATGCAAAGCGGGGAAGATCAATGAAAGACTGGAGCCCATAAGGATGAGCTAGTTCCCACATGGGAGTCTCATTGCCTCCAAGCCCCCAACATTCATGCAGATCTGCAGAAGAGCTGGTATATCTCTTCTTCCATGGAGCTATCCACCTGGCCCATGATTCGGAGTAGCTGAAGGAGATCTGGTGGGAGCTAAAGGAGCAGCAGGCTGGCTGCTGCCCCACACCAACAAGGTGAGTAAGCAGGTCCCCATCACTGATCTGGAACTGTCATAGACATGACTACGGCTTCACTTCCACCTTCCAAATCATGTGCAAATTTCCCTTGTAGCCAACCCTACCTCCAGAACTGTGCAGGGAGGGGCGTTTTGAGAAACACAGCTCCAGCTTACTTAAGCCAACACACTGCCCCTGACTTTGAGTTCAGCCATGTGACTTGCCTTGGCCAATGACATGTGGGCAGAAGTGACAGCATACCAGTTCAATGTCCAGGACTTTAAGAGACCATAAGTTCTGCCTGACCATTTGTACCATCTTGTGCAGAACTGAAGAGATGGCAGAGCGAGCTTGATGCAACCCCAGCAGCCACAGCCTGAAACAGAGGACCCCAGCCAAGCCCTGACTAGGTGAGCTGAACCACAGCCAACCTGCAGATGTGTGAGCAACAAAAAATGATCGTTGAAGCCCCTGAATTGGGGAAGTAACTGATACAGACCTACCTTTACTTTATGAGAGTTCCTTACCTCTGTCCCTACCCATCACTCTCATGATCCCGAATTCCTGCAATGTACCGGGCCCCAGCAGTTGCCCACAAAGTGATGCAGACTGAGACTCTATAAAGGAATCTAGCCCACTTCCCTAATTTCAAGACATCATCTTTTAAAAAACAGTTGGAAAGAGCATATATTCAACCCTAAATCCCAGCTACGGCCACAACAATACAAAACTTTGAGAAATACAGTTAAATGCACAAGTCCTACATGGAGACAAACGTAAAATCTGATTGAGTGACATGGATAAATGGAAAGACTCCTCCGTGGGAAGAATCCGCATGGTGAAGAGGTCAGTCCTCCAAATTAAATTATGAATGTCACGCAATCGCACTTAAAATCCCAGCGGGGTTTTTGGGTGGGGAAAGCTTGGTAACATCATGAGGGAGAAGAAACGTGTGGGAATAGCCAAGAAATACTTTTCCAAGGTAATGGAAGCACACTTGGAGCCTGATGGCGAAGGCCCTTCTGGCCCCAAGGATGCCGTGAATCGTTGCCTCAAAGACCTCCGCTGCTTCTGCTTCCTCACAAGGGCACGCCAAAGAACTCTGTATAGAGACACAATAAAAGCTGATGACATAAATGCATCTCCACCCACACACAAATAAAAGTCTTTTCGTGTGTGTGAGGGTGTTTGTTTAAATTTCCTTTTTTAGGCATGCCTTTCCGTTCTTTGAGCTACTTCAAGAGTCTGGAAGTTGGGATTTGTCCCTGGGCAAGAGAAAGCAAAAAGAGGCAACCCAGTGGCTCCTAAATACGCCCCTGCTGGTGCAGAAGCCGTCGGTTGCTTGATGGTGATTTAGACTCGAAACAGACCCTGCCCAGGCCGGGGGAGAGTGATGTGAAAAGTTCCAAGTTTTGCAGCAAATCTGAGATGGACAGAGCTGAGGTTAGTTAATTTGTTCCTTAAGAAAAAGGCTTCACTGACATTCAAAAGCCTTCTGTTTTTAACCATGAAAGCCCTGAGTATCCAGGAAATCATGTGCCAGCCATTAAGACTCAACTATGGATTTTCCTGACTGCCAAGCTCTCTCATACACAAGTAGCATCGGCTACAGCCTTTTGAGTCAAAGCCTTTACTGCGATAAGATTTTGTGAGAGAGCTCAAGCAAGCAAGTTTACGTTAGCCAACAAATTGTCCCTGGCTCCTTCTATGGGCCAGAGTCAAGAGGAACCCAGAGAGCATCTGATGGGATTTCTGCTCCCAAGCGGGCTGCCGCTGAGGGTGGAGCCTGCAGATGGAATTAGGTTGGTGGATAACCAACAGAGGGTTGAATCCGATGGGTAAGGCAGTTTAGCCAGGCAAAGGGAGAGGGCTCAGTTGGAGAAAGTCCTGGGTTTAAATCCCTCTTATATAGACCTCACTCTGAGTAAATTACCTGGCCTCTCAGAGGCTCTACCTCCCATCTGTAGATGGAGGGTGATCCTAGTTCCTTTTTGATAGATCCTGTTGGGATTAGATTTAAAGAAATAGGTAGAGCCCTTAACACTGCCCCTGGCACACAGTAGCACTCTGTAGATACTTTGCATGTAAATGAATGTTGAAGACAATGTTCTAAGTGCTGGATTGTAGACACATTCAACAGACAGCAGGGGTGGGGATGGGACTATTAATTGAGCCTGGGAAGTTGGATTAGGCTTCTCATAGGAGGTAATATTTGAACTAGAGCTTCAAGATTGAATGGAATTTCAATAACTGATGATGAGTGGGGGCTTTCCAGGATGAAGAAAGAGCATGTGTGAAAGGGTGAAGGTGACAAGTGACACAGAGGATCTGTGGAGGCAGGAGAGGGAGGAGAGGCCACAGAGGCAGGTGGGCCCAGGTTGTGGAATGCCTTGTATGCTATGCTGAGGAGTGGGGACATCGTTGCAGGTGATGGGCAGTAGTGGAAAGTAGCGAAGCTGGGGGGATCCTCAGTCGGATAACAGCCATTTCTTATACCGCATTTCCCTTCCAAATTTGAAACTTTCAAAATTTGAGAAAAGCAAATGAGGGATAGCTAAGAAGCAGACGGCCCCAGAATCCCCTCATCCATTGCACTGCAGATCCTGTGCAGCGTATTACACCGTCCTGCAGGGACTAATCTCCCCACCATACCCTGGCCGGGCAAGCCTGTGCCAGGTTCTTCCTTCCTCCCGGAGCGCCTTCAGGTAGAAGGAAATATTTTCCCACTGGGAGTCTACTAACTGTCATGTCTAATTTAATCCTAAATACATTTCCACAGAAAAAGGAGTCAAATGAGTAAACCTCTCCTGTATCCCTGATTTCTTGTTTCCCTAGCCCTTCATCCACATCTCCGTTCCATCTTTTTTTTTTTTTTTTTTTTTTTGCAGGGGAAGTAAAAGTGGACAGGGGAGAGGAGGAGGGGGCTCCCCCACTTACTGATTTGTTTTCCATCCTCAGCCCTGGATTTCTTTCTCTCTGACCTGCAGTAAGACAGGACAGATGGGACCATGCCAAGGTCCCATTATTTATCTTGAAAGCATAAATTACCTCCAATTATCAAAATACCACTTATATCCAAGTAAGCACCTCTGCCTCTCCTTAAACATTTTGGTTTTCTCAGCTGCTCATTTAAGTTTTAATGGGGTAGTAGAAGGTCAGAAAGTCAGGGAGAAATTTAGCTTTGCTGTAGATCTGAGCCCCTCTCCCCTCCACCTCTCTTTTCTTCCCTGCCTTTCCACGTGGGGGACCTGAAATGATTTGGATCTAACTCAGATGGTGGGAAGAGCCCTGGTTAGGGACA
The DNA here is from genome assembly GCF_037783145.1 of Equus przewalskii. Classification (NCBI taxonomy): domain Eukaryota; kingdom Metazoa; phylum Chordata; class Mammalia; order Perissodactyla; family Equidae; genus Equus; species Equus przewalskii. The sequence continues at coordinate 63,861,724 of NC_091834.1, read as the reverse complement.
GGAGATGTGGGCTTAGAGTCGGCTTGCCATTCCCATCCCCACATGGAGCCAAACTCTCATATCGCCTGAGACTCACATTCCACATCTGTAGGATAAGGGAATTGAAAAGATTCCCACCAAGATCCCTTCCCATTCTCACTACAATGGTTTCAAGATTTCAATTCAAATTTACTTGTTTGTTTCTGAATCATAACTCAGTTTGATTTCAAATTATTTATTGAAACCTCATGTGTTGTATGTGTTAGCACAATGCTACTCTAAGTGTGGTCATGAACGCAGGCTGGTCTGCAAATTGGTACTGGTCTGTAATGAAATAAGTAGGCAAGTTGAGAGTAAGCATCAGGAACTTTCTGGCAATTTGACATGGCCACAACCTCCAAGCATGTGACCAGTGGCCTCATTTGGTTGAGCTTGCAGGATGAGTTGCACATGGCATGAACTGTGTCCTAGTTATATGCAATAGGACCAAATATGAAATGGAATGGAAATAAGAAAGAAATGAATACTCCAGGCAGGTGATCCAGGTCAGCATCTGTAGTCATAAACCATGTTGATAGCTGGTACCTATGATGAGAAAGACATTTTACCTCTGTGGTCTTCCCCCTAATTGCTATAACCCAGCCTTATCATGATAAAAATGTGAGACAAATTCCAATAATGGGACATTCTAAAAAATACTTGACCAATACTCCTCAAAACTGTCCAGGTCATCAAAAAGAAGGCAAGTTTGAAAAACTGTAATAGCCAAGAGGAGCCAATGAGACATGCCAATTAAATGTAATGTGGTCTCCTGGAGGCAATACTGGAACACATAAGGGACATTAGGTAAAAACTAAGAAAATCCAAATAACCATGGACTTTAGTTAATTTATTTTAAAAAAAGAAAAAGAAGTAAACTTGTCCTTACCACAGATGCTTTAAGAAGAATTGCTCTAATAAACACTAATTTATTTAATCCTCACAAGAGCCCTGGAAGGTGTGGACAGTAGGCATTATGGTTGCCATTTTATGGATTTTACAAAAGAGGAAAGCAAGTCAGTGATATTTGGTGAATTATAAAAGAATAAGGTTTGAGTCCACTCCTCTTGACTTCTAGTCTCTCTCTCTTGCTCTTATCTACGTGCTTTTCTAGGTAGACAGACATTTATCCAAATTTAAGCTATTGTGCTGATTAGAAATATACTTGATGTAAAAAAATTAGAAAGTATATGCATGAATAAAGAAACAGATTCCTTAAAAAAGAAATCACCAATAATTTCCCAGTCCAGAGCAAACAGTTGTTAACTTTCAGATTTCCCTTTTTCTTTTTCCTTGCCTGAGCACTTACCACTCCTGAGAGTGAAGGAGAGAGAGTGGGTACCAGAACCCAAAGAGAGAGCTGCAAGGAGAGGGTCACCCAACTAGAGATCAGGAGATGGGACCTCCGGTGGAGGGAGGAAGCCAGCCTGCTGGAAAAGGGAGTAGGAGAAAGAGTAGAAGCTTAAGGGAGCAGCAGAACAGAGGGAAGCTTTCTCTAGACCAGAGTAGCCATGATCATTTGTACACAAATAAGAAGGAGCTAACTGAGATGCAGAAGTGAAAATACAAGGGGAGCAGATAGTAAAACAAGGCACTGGAGGAGGTGAGAGGGAGGAAGGCAAGACCACGAGGAGGAGTCCAGCGTTGGGACAAAGAAGGGGCTGGATTCCTCAAAATCAAAGTAAAACAAAGAGGAAGGGTGAAAATACAGTCATTTCTGAGGTACAAAGGACACAACGCAAGTCAAATGACCTCATCTTTTTTTGGCAAAGCAGAATTCGAGGTCACTGAATACTAAGGAGGGGACAAAAATACAGTCAGAGTTTTGAGAAGATATAGGAAATTTGAAACATCTGCTGTAGGGATTAAGCCAGAGAACTCATAAGAAATCAAACAACAGCGGTTTCTAGCACAACTGAGGCTAGGGACATGTCAATCCTCACCTGTGTCCATGCGACAATACTACACTTGAACAAACATATGAACTCAGCATTGGTGCGCCTTTGACCTCATGACGGCAAAACCTTAAAGAACCTCTGGAGTCACCAAGCAGTTCTCCCAAGCCTGGCACCAGTTGCTTCATTTGCAAAGGATTGAATTCAACATTCCTCACGCACTGGGATGTGACCCAGCATCTTTAGCCAGAGAAGAGACATGCCTTCTACCTAAACCCATATCATGTTATATTCTACTAGGGGCCCAAGGTCATGAAGAAAAGGAGACTCTATTACAAAAAGAGATAGAAAACCACAGCAAGACTGAAGTACTTAAAAAGGTGGAGTAGAGCAGGGCAGGAGGTGTTACGATGTGTCCTGAAGCGTGAGGAGGAGGGAATCCTCTGATAGGTCTCATAGACACTACTAGTTGTCAGAAAAGTATGCCCTCCCCCCTTCCTCTCTAGAAATGAGCCCCAATTTTGGTGAGGACAACAACATGCCCAGCTAAAAGACTATATTTCCAAACCTCCTTTGTAGATAGAATGGCGTGTGGCATAGTTGTAGTTAAATTATGTAAACTAAAGTTGTTGAATGAAGTTTCCAGAAAAGCTCCTTAAAATGTGGGTGTGGGAGGAGGAGGAGAAGGAGGGGCACAGATTCAGCTGTCTCCTGCTGTTTCACCCTTTGTCTTCCCCCTTCATGCCAGAGAAGTGGAAGCAACCATTGGTCTGCAGTCAATCAGGCCAAGAAATGGCCAAGAACCCGGATCCTGATATCCTTGAGCCACAGTTCCATGCTCAGCAGCTGAGTGCCTCCAGACTGCTCATTATCTAAGAAAAATAGAATCGGTAATTTGTTTAAGGCTCTGCTTTTGAGAGCTTTGTTTCTCCCAGCCGAATATAATCCCTAATCTATACAATAGGCGATGTTTCATTTCAATCATTAATTTAGAAATAGTGTCAGATCTTTGCTTGTACTAGAGTTTCATGTAGCAAAAGCCCCTTGAAAGAACCAGGCCATCCTTTGGGGGCTTGGAAATCCTTTTGTAGAACTGAGTGTTTTGTTTTGGTGGTGTCGGTCTTTGCTGTAAAGCGAGCTGATCTACACGCACACATATGATAAGCATGAAGCAGCCCAACTGGTTTTATTAGCTTTCCTTGGGCTTTGGTCTAAAAAGGTTTCTTGCTGAGTTGATTTCACCCCCGATAACTTCCTTCACACTTCACTTCCTAATCGAAAAAGGCCCACATCAGGGGTAGAGAAACAGAGACCAATCCTTTCCCACCCCTCTCCTGGGACTCCTTAGCTCTTTACTACACCGCTGGGCTGGCTTAGCAAAAGCAATTTGATGTCCAGAATTTCCTGGCAGCCCTCCACGAGTCTGTCTGCCTCATCAGAAAACTCCAATCAGTAAGTCTGTGAGCTAAAGGCAGCCTGATCTCACTGGTGGTGTTGCCACACTTTGTTCTTTTTCTCATGTGTTCTATATTCACAATGGTTTTGTTCTTTTGCAGTCCTGAGAGCTGACATGATTTTGGAAAATGCAACGTGCTTCCCTAAATTCTGGCCCCTACTCCCTCAGGTGAAACTCTTCAAGTCATTAACCTTAAGGTAAATCTCCTTGGAGGAGGGCTTTTTGTATACCATTCCAAGAGCTACCATTCCTAAAGCCTTGATTTTGAAATTGTTGTTAGTTGCAATGTAGCTTTTCCGAACGAAACTAAGTGGGGAAGGCCAATACATAAAAGCTGAGTGGTTCTGATTAAAGTGAAGGCCAAGTGAGGGGAAGGAAGAGATGTGTGATGGGGAGATGCAGAGAGCCCCTCCACATTGACCATAGCCTTCCCCCTAGGGGATCCCCCTGGGAGATCCTCCAAGAAACCTCTGGACTCCAAGGAACACAGTTGGCAAATCACTTTGCCAGTAAGCCTAGAGTGGCAAGAAGATGTTCCATCATCTTTAAGATAAGCAAGCTAAAGACAACTGGAATCCAGGACACTGAGTTCTTGTGATGGAAAGAGCCTGTTTAAAACCCTCCCTCCATTTCCAAATCGTACTGACCATTTTCAAGCACCGTGCATTTTGTTTGAATTTGTTTTCAATGGGCTTGAAAGGCTTGTTGATTTGCCAAACCTAAATGGACTTGGATCATTACTATAGCTGCCTATCATTTTCTAAATTGCAAAGTAATGAGCCCATGATACAGGCAAATGACCATTACATACCCGACAAGCAGTAATTCAGAATTAGGGACTGGACTAAGGGACGCATTCTTCGGGGTGTGGGGCTTAGGCATAAACAGTAGGTATCCCTCACCCACAATGCCAAATGATATTTCCTTTACGTATTCTAAGGTTTTGCTTTGCTTTTCTCCAATATCTGCGCGTGGTCTCCAAACGGACAATTTTGCCTGATCTCTTTTATGTCTAACTCTCCTCATCATACCATAAACATTCACAAGCAGAAACGCCTAAAAAGACAAAAAGCCCATGTCCACTGGAAGCTCAGTGTCCTGACCAGCAAAATGGGAAGAAGAATCCCGTGTGTTTCCTAGAGCAGCCTGGAGACCAGATGAAATAAGGGCACGTGAAAGTACTGAGCCCAGTGCCCAACACAGCCTAGAAATTCCACGTAAGAAGGTATTTTTCCTTCATCCTTCCTTGTACTTGCCTCACAAGGCAACAAGAGAAGACGTGGGTTAAAGTATTCTGAATAATTTAGAAAGCAGAGCAGCTGAGTGATCAGAGCTCTCGGGCTTGAGACCATGGGTACCGCTCGGCCCTGGGCCATCACTGTGCCCTGTGAGCCCAGAATGCTGAGCTTCTTCATCTTCACACACACCCGCGCTCTCTCACACTTTCTCTAGTTTGTTTGTCTTTTATCCACTTGTTGGGCCTATGAAAGGGGACCTTCAACACCTGCAATGACGAATCTTTATTCTGCCTCTAACAATACAGGCTTCCATTTCATTCTGAAAAGCTGGCTCCTCAAAACGGGTTTCCTTAGACCAGCAGCAGGGTTGAATGTTAGAATGAGGAAAGTGTTTCCCCTTTCCTGCTCTGATTTGGATCGACCCATTTCTGACAGAGAGGTAGAGACAGCGACCCCAAGTGGCATCGCAGTCAAAGTGTGGCAAAGAAGCCATTTCCACTCAGGCCTCTTCCTGCAGTCATGAAATCCCACCACAAAGCTGTCTTTAAATTACTGTGATGCTTAGAAGCTGTATTGCATTCAGATTTCAATTTTAAAAGGTCTGTGTGTGTGTGTGTGTACGCTTATGTGAGTACACCAAGATTTCAGCAGCATCTGGTGGAACGAAACCCCAACTGCGTCTGCCATCCAATTCCATCTCGCCTTTTAACGTTTCTAAGAAACTTTCTCAACCGCCTCTTGCCAAAAACTGGAGGTAGCAGTAGGAAGAGAACTAATATATTTTCATTTCCTCTTTTAAGCCAGGCCCAGTGTCAGACACTTGACACTACTTTAATCCATGCAATAGTCCTTAAGGGCAAGTATCACTATTGATATTTTAAGGTGACAAGCTTGAGGACAAATACTACAAAGTTCACCATTGGGATGAAGCTCTCAGAGAGTGGAAGTGGGTTTTGTCTACTTTTGTACCCAGACCACAGTTGCTGACGTTTCGTGGGGACATTCTCAGGAAGGTTCAGCTTGCTGTGGGTACAAGGATGATGGCTACGATTAGAAACTCAGGCCAGATTTAAGGTGTTGGTAAGTGAGCCCAGGCTAAAGAGGGGGCAGGTCTGGAGAAGGGTCTTCCCCATGGGGCTGGGGAGGGTGTTGTCTGGATTTTCTCAATGAAAGCTTATGGGGTTGCCAAGAATGTAGGAGAGAAATAACCTGGGCTTGAATTCCCATTTTGCCAGTTACAAGCTGTGTCATGTTTGTCATCTTGTACAATCTCTCTTTCTCTTTCTTTCTTTTGTTTTTTTTTTGGTGAGGAAGATTGGCCCTGAGCTAACATCTGTTGCCAATCCTCCTCTTTTTGCTTGAGGAAGATTGTCCCTGAACTAACATCTGTGCCAATCTTCCTCTATTTTGTATATGGGACACTGCCACAGCATGGCTCGATGAGCGGTGTGTAAGTCTGCACCTGGGATCTGAACCTCGGGCTGCCAAAGCAGTGCACGTGAACTTAACCACTATGCCACTGGACTGGCCCCTTATACCATCTCTTTGAGCCTTCATTTTCCATCTGACACAAACAGAGATAATATTTATCTCAACCAGTCGCAAGTATTAAGTGAGAGAACATAGTGAAAGTTCCTAGCCCAGATCACGGCACACAATGGGTGCTCCATAAATATTTGTTTATTCCTTCTCTATCCCCCGACTCCAAAGCACTTGCGGACTCTCTTTATAAGGTGACAGATTTGTATTAAGTATCATCACAACCTCCAATGTTCGCAATCTCAATGTCTTTATGAAATGAATGATTTTTTTAAAAATTCAGAATAATGAAAAAAGAATCTGATACAGTGGAATTACTGTCTTCATTTCACATTTCCCCCCCTATAATTGAAACCATTTTCAAGTTTTATTTAGTGCAAAATTAATTTCACATTTTCATCAAGGAACGCATGTGGATCCCAGGGTGATTCAGATTTTCCGATACAGAAATTCATAGCATTCATTACTGGTATTTTTCAAGACAAAAGAGTTTATGCCAGAGGAGACCATTTCAGTCCTGCTGTATGAACAAAATAAAAAACCTTTTATGTGACATTTCCAAATTCAGGCCTAACATTACTGTTTCATAAAAGAGCTGATTAAAAAAAAAATCTACCTGAGTTACTCAGCCCCAACTTTCTAGTTTCCCAAATAAAAAACACAATTTGCTTTACCTTAGAAATAAACTGATTTCCTCTTGAACTGAACTCAGAAATGATACCAAGCTTACTTGTCAGGGAGAAATGCACATTATGTCAACACAAGTGGGTGAAGTTCTGGCCACAGAAACCAGGAAAGTTGACATCTGCATTCTCCCATTGGCACAGGCTACCTGGGGGGACCCCAGGGCTGTCACCAGAGGCTCAAATGATACTACATGGCGTCAGAACTAGGAGCGCTCTGAAGTGGATTCTATCCCAGACAAGAAAAGCAGAGGCTGTCCTTTGGGACATCAGACTTCCACATTTTAGGGAGCACTCCCTGCTTTTAGTTTCCAGAACATAATCCAGGGTCAGAAAAACAAGCCAAACTAGGGCAGGTGAACAGAGACCAGTAGCCAGGCAAAGGTGAATGACTGCCTTCTGGACAAGCCTGTGTGCACACTGCATCAGTGCATTCCCACCGGTCCTGACCCCGAAATGCTTTACCCACCTCCCTCCAGCACTGGGGTCAAACCATCCACTTCCTGGCCCTGCCCCAGGCCCTGGGAGCATCTCTGAGCAATCTCCAGTATGCAGTCACCCTCTGTTCCCTAGCATTTGGGAGATCTGACATTTGTTCCATGGCTTAACACTCTTAGTTTGTGGTCCCTTTTTATTTTTCAATGGAGGTGAAATTTGCTTAACATAAAATTCACCCTTTTAACCACTTTAAAGTATACAGTTTAGGGGCTTTTAGAAAATTCACAATGTTGTGCGACCATCATCACTATCTAATTCTGGAACATTTTCACTATCCCCAAAAGAAACCCTGTACCCTTTGAGCAGTCACTCCACATTCCCTGCTGCCCCCAGCCCCTGGCAACCGCTAATCTGCTTCTGTCCCCGTGGATCTGCCTATTCTGGACAAATGGCCCACGCCTTTTAAAGATGTCAACGTGTCTTCAGCAGAATGGTAAATCGCCCTCGGAGTAGAGTTAGTGTATTTTATTCTATTATCTCATTCCCTAAAATCTATCTGGGACCTTGCAGGAAACCTGGACTCTGGATCAATAACGACACGCCCGCATGGACAGCTACAAGTGTCTGAGTGTGTCCCTGCGTGTGTACATGTATGTGACCCTACATATGTGTTCTGTGTACACAGAAAGGCAACCTCCCGTGGTCTCTGTACTAAAAGGCCTTGCTACTGTCAAGTGAGAGGAAGCACATGATGCTAGTTTCCAGGGAGAAAGAGGGGGTCTTGATTACAGCCTGGCGCAGTGGGAAAAACAGCACCACCTGATTTTGGCCAAGTCACCCTTGCCCATGGGTCTCATGGAACCTGCTCCCCTCCAGATCTGCGATCAGTGCTTACAGAAGTTCAGGAAGGGGGTTGTCATGCATTGATCTGTCCAGAGCCTCCTGGCAACACTTGGGGAGCACAATACAGTGCGTAGAATTATGTTCAAAGGTCAACTCTACTTGTTAAGATTCTTAAGGTGTCTGTTTCATTTAAATCAAGTTTTGTGTTTGTACATGTGTGTTTTTTAAGGGAGAATGGAATCTCCTGAGAGAACAATCCCACATAAATTAGAAACATGTGCAGGCATTCAGTAGGTCAGCTCTGTAAAGATGTGTTATTACATCTCATGGTTATAGGAATTTTCTTTGCAGACAAGGCAGCATATGTATTGTATGATTTTCTGGTGCCCAGGCCAGTTGTTCCTCCCCATCCCAGCAGAGTTGTTTAGATACAAAGAACTCTGCCGTTCCTTCAAATAGAGATAAGGAAGAAAAATGTCATATTACAACTTAAAAAACTAGGGGTTAGCTAAATAATGGGTGCCCTTATGAAATTTCAATGTGGCATCATATTTGATACCAAAAGAGTGGAAGAGACACAAGGTCTGTGTGGACCACACTGCTTTAAAGTAACCTCAGCTGGTTTTGCTTTCATTGTGATAGCACCGCCCACCGACAGACCAAAATCCTACCTAAATTTAGGAGACAGATTTAAAGACAAGATTAATACTGTTCATAGGACTTTCTGCATTTAAAATTAAACACATAAAACTATATTTCATTGGCCGTTTACTCTTCCCGCTTCTTCCCCTGCCTTTCAAAAATTGCCAAATCTCATATGTCAATAGAAGAAGGAAGCAGGAAGGAAGAAGGGGAAAAAAAACTAACATTTATTGACTGTTTTATCCTCTTAGGTTTTAATCTATTTGATCCTTTTTTTATTTCTTAACCACCACTGTGTGAGATGGATATAACTATCTCCATTTTATAGATGAGAAAACTGAGATTCAGAGAGATTGAGTAATCCATCCGAGCACACACAGCAACTACGTGCTGGGCCTGGAATTTGAAGCCAGGCTGGTCTAACTTTAAGACTCACATAACGCTGTTGGTATTAGACTAGAAGCTCCCAATTATGGTAGGAAGAACCGTTGGGGGAGAGGCCAGGACATCCTCCTTCTACTCCAAACTTTGCCTCTCTCTTGGTAATGTTGTGAGAAAGCCAAGAATTCTCTGGGCTTCCCTTTCCCCATTGGTGCCATGGAAATAACACTGCCCGCCCATGCAGCTTCTCAGGGATATCATGAACATCAAATAAGGAAATACATGGCAGGGGACTGGGAGAAGACTTTGAGTTACAAAAGTAAAGTATTTGTGTAATATGGTTTAGTGTTCTACAGACCTCCCCAAAGTGGGATGCACAGGATAATCCATTGGAGTGTGGGAAGAAATTAATTATTCAAACTTCTATTTATATTTCATTTTACCTTAAAACAAGGAGAACTATATAGACATATTAATAATAGTAGGCATCCACAGTGTATCCATAAATTCACAGATATTAGGAGTGGATGCCCTCTAATTGTTTACTGATTAGGTGTATGATCAGAAAAGTTTGAAGACAACAAATCTATATTATGAGCAACATAAATCCAAGATAGTGTGGTGTCATTGTGGGTAAATGGGCAGTGGTGGCCATAGAAATATAATGCAATGACAAAGTGCTCAGAGCTCTCCCAATAAATTGTCAAATATTTGTTTATAATGCTCAAGTATCACAGCATAATGGAAAGACCATAAAAGTCACTTTTTTGCTTTTTTCTTTTAATGGACTTCAATTGTAGAGTTGAATTATTCATTATCTTAGTTCAAACACACTGTCATCATTAGTCTAAGTAGGGCAAACTTTTTGTGTGTGTATGTCAGGAAGTTTGGCCCTGAGTTAACATCTGCTGCCAATCTTCCTGTTTTTGCTTGAGGAAGACAGTCACTGAGCTAACATCTGTGCCAATTTTCCTCTATTTTATGTGGGATGCCTCCACAGCATGGCTTGACAAGAGATGCTAGGTCCAAACCCAGGATCCAAACCTACAAACCCCAGGCCAGCGAAACGGAACACGTGAACTTAACCACTATGCCACTGGGCTGGCCCCAGCAAACTTGTATTTCATTCATGCATTTACTTATTCATTCATTTAGCTACAATGCCATGAATACTCATGAACCCACTACTATATGGAAGAAATTGAAGTATATTTATCTCTGGTTGTCTCTATTATTCTATCTCCTGCCTCCCCCCACAGTGGTAACCAGTATCCAGAATTTTGTGATTATCATTCCTTTGCTTTAAATAGTTTGATCGCATATATATGTATGCTTAAATAATGTGTTGTTTAGTTTTGCTTGTTTTTGAACTTTATATGAAGAGAATGATATTCCAAGAAGGCACTGGGGACTTATTCTCATTTAACATTATACTGAATGAAATTCTTATTGTTATGGGTGGCTGTAGGTCACTCCATTTCGCTGCTGTGTAATATGCCATTGTGTGATTATACCATAAGTTATTCATCCCTTTCCTTGAAGAAGGGCATTTCGATGATTTCCGGTTCTTTGCTATGAAGAACAATACTTCTTTGAACATTCTTATGTGTGTCTCCTGGTGCTCATGTGTAGGAATTTCCTTTGGGAATATGCCAAGAAGTGGAAATTTGGGATTGTAAGGGTATGTGAAAGTTCAAATTAACAGAATAAAATCAAATTATTTTCCAAAGGAGTTCCAACAATGGGTCACTTTCTTAGCCAATTTACTCAATTTTCTCATATGGGAAACCTGAATAAAATGAGGACCTTACAGATACCTGTGAAGATTAAACAGAAAAGTAGGCAGCACCCTTTCTAGAAAACAGCAGACTGTCAATAAATTAGCATTTAAATCTCTTTCTCCCTTAAAACCACGCCCTATGCAGATCTCCTTTCCTGTCTATAAAATGAGGGAGCAGGACTGGAGGAACTCCAGGCCCATTGTGGCTCCGACATGCCTTGAGTTAGTGAAACAAGTCCTGGACCAGTAGCCCCTCACTGCAGGTTCCAGAAGCTTAACTTCACAATGGGATAAGCTTTCTCGTCAGCCTTATTCTCTAATCCTTGGAATGTCTGCAAAATTGGATGACCGGTGGCAGGTTCTTGGTGCTAAATAATGGTTGAAATTACAATGGGAAAGGAATAAAACTAATGAAGAAATTATACTTAGAATGAAATCCAAATTCTCTACCATGGTCACATGTGACCCATCCTTGCTGACCTCTCCTGCCTCATGCCTCACTAGCAGTTCACCTCTTTGCTCTCCAGACCATAACTATTGGTCTTGTTCAGTTCCTGGAACTCTCCAAGCTACTCCCTACCTCAGGGCTCCTGCACATGCTATTCCTTCTGCTTAGAATGCTTTACTCCCTACTCTTTTCATGGCTGGCTCTTTCTCATGTTTTAGCTCTCTGCTTAAACTCATCTGCTCAAAAGTTAGGAGTGGATGCTCCCCGATTTTTTACTGATTAGGTGTATTATCTCTCCTACCCCATATGAAGTAATTTCACACTTACTCCAAATATTTTCAGTCTCAGCCTTTGGGGTCTTTATAACATTTGGCTAAAATATAGTGATTTTATATATTTATCTGTTTACTTTTATTTTGGGTCTGTCTTCACTACTAAAATATTAGCTTTATGAGAGCAGTGACTGCCTGTCTTAATCATTCTTATATTCCCTAGCCTCTGGCACATTACCAAATGTTTGTTGAGTGAATGGATGTACTGAGTGTCCACTAGGCATCAAGTTTGATGTCAGCCACTCTATACCTGTAACTATTTTCATTCTCTCAACAAGCCTGTGACATAGCTATTGTGAACCCCAATTAAAAGGTGAGGAAACAGGCTTATGGAGGTTAAGCAACATCTCCAAAGGCCCACATCTAAGGAGTGGTAGAGCTGGGATTTGAACATGGATCTGACTTCAAAGTCCACACAATTTGCAATTTCCACTGAATCATGAAGACCATAGGAAAAGGTATTTAAGGAATCCAACCGATGTTGGATGACCTTTTCAAACTGCCAACCTAGAGTTTCCCTGGGAATTTCTCATTTTCTATGCTAAATCTCGGAGCTGTTAGTTTTGCAGTATTGCACAACACGCTGATGGGAAAATGTCACCTGACTTCTTTATCTGTTAAACAAACACTAAGAATAGCTATTTGGCCAAACTCATGCTATTGTTCCTTCGTCTATCACACTACAGTATTACTTATCAATGGAAAAGCATGTTCCCCAAATGTCACAGCAGGACTTTAAAAGCTAACTAAACTCGTAAATCATTCTTCTAAAAGCAACAAAGCTGACCTCTTCCTTAACACTCAGATATTTAATCTGTAAGTTATTTAGCTTACACCATTTCTTTTCCCCAAAGCTTAAATAGTAAAGCAGCCATTTTCATTTCGTTTCATATTTCCCCAAGAGATTAGAAAGTAGTACTCTGTCTGCAGGCCACATTTATGTTTTTGATAAATGGATTAAAAGAATAGGTTTCTTTGGCCCACTAGATGTACTATGCTCTCACTCAAGGGATCCAAACACCAAAGGAAAAATCTTAGGATATAAGTACCTTCCAGTTTTCAGGTAATAGTAGCACCATTGCTCCTCTGTGGTCCATCATTTTGGGAAAGACTAGAGAACCATACACGTCTCTGCCAACCACAAGCATCATTTCTCTCAAGATTTAACCGAAGATTGTGTTCTCCAAGAACTCTCTCCTGGACTAGTCCTGATTCCTGCTACCCAATCTCATTCTCAGCACTTACATATGACACTCATACCACGTTATTAATTTCAGTTTTAGGTGCTTCCTTATGGTTGTGTTAGTTTAAAAAATTTGTTGCATAAGGAAAGGTCTGGTCCTGTCATATTTAGCTGGCAAGCATTTCAAGAGCAAGAATAATTTCCTCTAATTCTTTTGTGTCCCACACACGCCTACGAATGCATGCATTCATCCTTCTGTCCCTCCATCCACTCAGCAGATCTCTTCAGGGCAACGTTAAGGCTCTATGAATAGTGTTAGGGGCTCTTGAGGAGAGAAAACTGAAAGATATACATGTAATTTGAACCCGATCAAAATGAAGAGGTTCTGATTCAATATGCATAGAAAAAAATACAGCAGAATGTTGATAGCAGTTGTCTTCATTAAGGTGATAGAGTTTCTTCACTTAGTTTTCTATATTTTCAACAAAAATATGTACTTATTTTATATCAGAGAAAAGCTATTTTAAACAAAATCTAATCACTAAATTGAAAGAACAAAGTCAAACTTACAGAACAAAGAGGCAGATAGAAATACAGTGCAAGCACTCAGATAGGACTTAAAGGTCTGAATTTGAGGTGGGACTTTGCCCCCTGCTAACTGTATGGTTTTTTCAAGGCTTGATGTCCTTGTGTTCAAATTGAAGCTGAAAATATCTCCTTCATAGAGTTGTTCTGAGGATTATATGAGATACTGTGACAGAAAATGCTTTACAGGACTGTAAAAGGCATTAAGTAATGGAAGGTATTATTGCTTATGTTGTGAATTGGGTCTAATTTCAATTGGCCAGTGCTGGAAGTCAGGCCTATTGCAGACACCACTAAGCATATTATGGGATTAAGAGGCTCAAGGCTAATTATCCACCACAGTGGTTTAAATGTTTGGTTCCTCCCAGCTCATGGATGTCACAATTTGCTCCAGACCAGTGAATGCTAAAAAAAGTCTTACTAACTCAAGTGTCCTTCCTACTTGCAATTAAGACCCAGGCATTGGGGACCACAGAGATAATGGGCTGGTAAATCCCTTGGGCTCCTGTGTCTTTCTTCTTCTTCTGGGCTAGGATAAAATTAGAAAGAGCTATTTCGATTTTATTCTGACAAGTCGGGGACTCTATAGGGAGCCAGCTGATTTATTTTTCTTATTCACAGAAAATTTTAAAAGCATTGGAGTTCTTTCAATATCTAAGATGAGATGGTAAAGTTTGTTTTAAAGGAGAACAAATTACATTTTACCCTAACCAAGTCTCGACTTTCTAATATCTTATATTATCCCTCTTCTAAAACTCCGTTAACAGTTTTGGAGTTTACTGTGCCACCTACAAAGCTCTGAGGGGAATATTCAGGCCACATGTCACTTACCTAATGATGGAAACAAACCCCTCACAGTATAGACTGATGCGTTATTTCCCCTCGTTCTAAATATCTCTCACCAAGCAAGAAAAGAAGTGCTTTTCCCAAATTGCTTGACAAAGGTCGGCTAACGTCAAAACTGCCCTAAGAACTGCCAAGTAAATCACTAGACACAAGGCATCCCCACCTCCTCTGAACCTCAAACTTTCAAGTTCTCTCTGTCTTTCATTAAAGGGAGAGATAACAGCTGTTGGAGACAGATTACCCTGAGTTCAAATCCCGGCTCCCCTACTTACAAAGTTCATGGGCTTGGGTAACCATCAAGTGGCTTCTCGAAGCCCCAGTTTCTTCCTGCTACTAAGAAGACCCAACTCGCAGCACTGTTACAAGGGTGAAATGAGATGACTGTAATGCATCAAGCACGGTGCCTGGCATATAATCAGGTTCAATAAATACTAGTTTCTCTCTCCCCCTCCTTGGCCTACTTCATGCTAGTGTGAGCGCAGCACATGTCTTGATTGTACATTGATCACAAATTCCTGGACCTCTGGCACAGCAGATGTTCCAAGCATTCAGAGGTAATAAATTGGAGGGAACCCCCAGGGCCGTGGGAGGCCTGGCTTCCCAGCCCCTTAAGCAGACCACCTACTGATGCCTGAAGCAGCCACCCCGTGAGGAGAGCAGCTGCCAAGGGGACAGGGGACAGGCCTCCATCTGCACCTCCGCCCTCTCGCCTCCGCACACAGAGGGCAGCCACGGTCCCCCAGGAGATGTCAGGGAGAGGTTTCGATGTTTCAGATGACAGATCAGCCTGTGCTCTCTGACCCAGATTAGAACCAGCTCACCCGCCTATGTCACCAGAAAATGATTTTAATTCACTCCCAGGAGAATGTAAGGAACGCTTGGACCAGTAAGGCCTGTAATCTGGCTGAGCTCTGCAGCAAGCGTTTGTAAGCCTGCAGGTTTTACGTGTTCCTCTAATATTTCACCAACCTGTCAGCCTCAGCTTGTCCATGGGAGCCAGGCTGCACATTCAGCGCTCCCAAGTCCCCAGACAGTTGGGGGAAGGAGAGGCGAGGAGGAGGCAGGAAAAGGCTCCAAAGGGAAGAAGAAAGGAAAACACATTTAAGAGCTAACACAGTGCTTCTCAGAGTGTGGCCCCCCGGGCAGCAGCAGCAACAGCAGCACCTGGGAGCTTGTTAGAAATGCAAATTCTCAGGTCCTGCCCGGACCCTACTGGATCAGAAACTCTGTGGTGGGCCCAGCAATCTGTGTTTTCGCAGGCCCTCCTGCGAATCTGATGCACATTATAGTTTGAGAACCACTGACCCAGCTAAACGATGTTTGGGTAAGCTAAACTTCTAAATTCAAGAAAAAAGCAAGAACCCAGGGAAGTACAATTATGATAAAGGAGAAAGCCTCTGGGTTTGATCAGGGGGCCTTCATTTGAATTCTAACTCCAGTGAATGCTGTGTGTGTGATCTTGGGCAAGTTGCTAAACTTTTCTGAGCCTCAGTTTCCCTGTGAGTGATATGGAGGTGAGTGAGATGCAGACCTCCCCTGCAGAGCTGGAGGATAAGATCCACTCTCCACAGATGGCCTAGCCTTTTCTTTTCTCCACTACACCACACAGCTTCCCCTGTATACCTTCAGGGTGGGTTTTCTCAACCTTGGCACTATTAGCATTTGAGTCTGGTAATTCTTTGTTGTGGGGGCTGTCCTGTGCATTGTAGGATGTTTAGCAGCATCCCTGGCCTCTACCCACTAGTGGCCTGTAGTTGCTGTAACTGTGACAACCAAAAATGTCTACAGACATTGCCAAATGTTCCCTGCAGGGCCAAATTACCACAGGTTGAGGACCACGGCATTAGAATGCCAGGACTACAGCATGAGTAAAACGCAGAGCATCGTATTCAGTCAGACCCAAGCTCCATATACCAGTTTGTCCACCAATTAGATATCTGACCTCAAACATGTCTAGGAACCTGTCTGAGCTTTGGTTTCCTCACCTGCAGGATGGTAATTAGAACATCTACCTCAGCGGGATGGGGCGAGATTGAAGAGTTCTCATATACAAGATGCTCAACAAATTTGCAGATCACAGGTAAAATCCGGCCTTTCTGTGCTTTTGATTTGATTACAAAGAGGCAGAGAAATGGCTGAGATGAACTGTTGATGATCTCTCTTATGTTACAAGGTAAGGGACAGCCAGAGTCATGAAATAAATGCAAGGCAAGCAAAAGTCAAAGAGAAGGGCTGGGTCTTCACCTGCTGAGTTTGGTGTGACAAAACACCCCTCTTCTGGAAAAGGACGGTAACAAGCAACTCTTTTGACAGATCCTATGACAGCCCATTTCCCCAAGTCCCCATTCTGAAGATCGAAGCCAAGTCAATCTTGGAGTGTCACTATGCCATTCACATCAGCATGGCAGAATGAAAGGCAGTAAGAAAAGGGAATGGTTAAGAGTGTGGGATCTGATTCTCACAGACTTGAGTTCAAATCTTAGGTCTGCATGCATTGGCTCTGTGAGTTTGGCCAAATTACTTACGCTCTCTAAATCTCAGTTTGCCTATCATTAAAAAGAGACAAATAGTTGCCACCTGTTAGGGTCTTAGCAAAAAGTTCTATGAACTCGTGTGTGCAACACTCAGCATAGTACTTGAATGTTATCGTAACATTCCTGGATCAGAACCACAGGAAGCATGATCTTTGTAACGTCATCACATTTAGCTGGGCTCAGGACAAGCATGCATGATAAAACTGAGAACATTGTCTCAACAGTGATCACAAAAATGATACATTTCAGTACACTGAGAAACTGGTTCAGCATTTCTCTCTCCATCATTCAGTCCTTTAAAGATCATTCTGAATCTAGGGGCTGCCCAAGCAGAGAGGCTGTAGCTTTCACAAAACCCTAAAAGATTAAGCACAGTGCAGCCTTAAAGGAACATCTTCCTGAACACTACTAGGGGTGTGTGTGTGTGTATGTGTGTGTGTAGACAGAGTGAGAGAGAACAGAAGAGAGTCTTCCTAAACTCAATAACAATGAGCTAGACTCTCTCACCTCTGGGATAGGAAGGAAAGACCTCTCTCCATAATACATATCAGTTAGGGATCACTTATGACAATGTGGTTTGATATGTTACCTACACTACTTACTCTCTTTATCCTCACAACCACCAACTGAGGTCACTACTACTATAGTTCCCATTTTATAGTTGAAGAAACTGAGGCTTATAGGGCTAATTATATCCATACCATATTAGGCAGGCAGAGAACTTGTCTAAATAACTCTCTTCCTATTTCTTAGAGATTTTACAACCAATCTATGCCTTCTATTTCACCACCTAATATTGTCCATAGGCAGAAGAAATATCTTCCTCTGCATTAAGCTCAAATTGCTCTGAGATCTGATTCAGGGAGGGGAGAGGAGCTGGACTGAAGCCCGGGTTAGGGGCTGGATTTATGGTCTCCTCCAAACATCTTTATATCCAGGCCAGACGCAGCCCACGGAAAGAAAGTCAGAGAGCTGTAGTTCGACGTTCCTACTTTCTGCACCAGGATGGGGTTCCCCTGGCCTGAATTATGCCTGAATAGCAGCTGGCAGACACCTTTCTACACCTCGGACATATCTGGCACCATTCTGGGGACTTGAGGTTTTCTCTCCCATTTTGAAAGTTACCAAACTTCACTGGCTCACACACTCTTCAGTTCTGAAGTCCAGTTGATCATAAATGTAATGCCCCTGAAATCTGTCCATTTATTTGGGGTCTGCATTGACTGAGTCATCAACAACCTCTGGACTTCTTGGGTAGTTCTTTAGACATATTTGCGCTGTGTCCTCCTCCTGAACTTTCTAAAATCTGGACACTGAGAATACAGTGAACCAGGCTCTGAAAGCTCTCACCCAGGGCTCTTCTCAGTGGCTTCCTGTAACCATCTCAGTAAAGGCTTGTTGAAAGACTCTTACTGGTTGATAATCTCATTGCCCTGATTAAATGCAAATACTAAATTTTAAAGGTCTCCTCTAATTTTCTTGACATTTACACTTAAGTCCCTTCCAGCACCTTTCTTTTCTGAAAAAAATAAAAATCACCTGTCCCGTCTGCTCTGGGGTGCTCCATTCGGGGCACATCATTAGGAAGATGTTTACTCGAGGATAGAATTTAGGGTGGGGGGTGGGAGGTGGCGGATGTGATTAGGTGACTGTTAGGATTGGTTTATAATGCAAAGACTGGCTGGGAATCGCTTTTACCATAAAACTTTCACTTTTAAGATCAGTCCAATAGGAAAATTCTTCCCCCTTCAGTGAAAGAAACCAAATGATAAGCCTGCTTTGTAACTGGATTCACGAATTTTGATTTCTAAGGTGTCTGAGCCAATGTCCCTTGCCTTATAGTACTCACTAGGCAGTGGGAAGTAATGTAGAGGAATTGGGGGATGTGGCCGGTACTAATCCCTAATCTAGTAAAACTCCAGTTCATGCTGGAACTAAACTTGTCTCCAAGGTTTTAAGCAGCATTTGGTCTTCCCATCTTCCCCCGCCTCAGACGCATCTGCACGGCTGGGTTCCAGGCTAAACAGGAATGAAACAAAAGCTGAAAGCTTGCAGCAGGAAAACCTGCTTATTTTTATTTGAAGGTCTTAAAAATTGTATCTGGGAGGAAGTGTGGTCTAATTGTTAAAATTATGAGTGATCCCTAACATCCCGAGTTCTAGTCTCTTTTACTGATAGCAACTAATCATGCAAGACCCTTGGTGATTTAATTTAAACTAAATGTGGCCTAGTTTTCCTGGTGACTGCTAAGACCCTAGAATTAAACATGTTACTCATGTGCAAGTAAGCGTCGGAAATTGAGAATTTAATCCTGGGCAAGGCGCTTGAATTTATGATCAAATTTGGCCAACAAAGAGAATCGGTAGATATTGCTTTTAGGGAGGCAGCATCACCACCCTGTATTTGGAGAATTTCTACCAGGCACCCAGGAATTAATGGGTTCTCAAATCAGCCTCAAAGACACCTCCTCCCAGAAGTCTTCAAAGGCAGCAACGAGTATTGGTGAACAATTTCCATCACTTCAAAAAGCCCAGTAGAGTCTGTATGTTTATCTTTGACAAGACTTTACGGGCATACTATCTAAACTAAATTTCTTTGATTTTTTAGCTGGAGAAACACAACTCACCTGCTAACACTTGTTGCCACGTTCTGAGCAGAAGCCGGTAGGCGGTCTTCAATTAATGAAAATCCAAAAATAAATTTTTATTACTAATTGAAGTTCTTTCACTAAACCAAGGCATTCAAAATATGAGCTTTATAAGGAAAAAAATTTTAAGGGGTTGGACCATCAGGTGGTTGGTTTGTTTTGAGGAGGGTTGGAGAACTGGGACAAAGAATTAAAAGGAACATGAAAAGAAAATAGAGTAGCCAGCAAGCAGTCCACAAAGTTTTTATAAATTAAGGGCAATTGGTCATAGTGCCTCCTAAGGTTGGAGGAGTTTTTGTTGTGATCATGTATTTAGGCTTCATTCACTTATCACTTTTTTCTCCAACTCAACTAGAAGATGGAAAATAATTGTTCTCTAACTAGATGCTTTCAAGGTGTGATACCCTAGGTATTTCGAGGGTGTCTTCAGGTGTGTTCTACTTCCAAGAATAAGAGCCCCTGAAAAGTTGATTGACCACAACTTGACATCTGCCAGAGTGGCAATTGGGAGGCATTCTTTTTGTGGAAGTTTCTTCCCAACAGGAAGTGAACAATACATCGATACCAATTTGCAATCAGCGGGCTACTTGTGGATATACATTACTACTCAACACAAAGTTCACACAGACACAATTCTGCCAAAAGATGGGCCACGCCTCCCAGGAACGTGAGGGCCAGCATCTGCTCAGCCTGTGCACTGTTCTCCCTGCAGCACATGGCAGATATCATTCATCAACCACAGAATCTTTCCCAATCAGAAGCCTTCTCAATGCAGCATTCCAGGCACTACTACTAATTGACCTAATTTGCCATAAATCCTATTAGCCTACCCAGCCTTAAGACAAAGAGGTCACATAATTTAAGATATCCCTCTTGGGAGGGAGCAAAACATAGAGAAAGAGCATGGGTCCAAATCCCAGCTCTGTCACTCAGCTAGTAACTTGCTAGGGCAAGAACGTTTCCAAGCCTGGCAGCACAGTATCTGGAATTTTGTATGTGTTTAATAAACGCTAATTCCCTCTCCTGCCAGTATTAATCATAAAAGGAGCTCTGCATCTTACCTAGAACTGCAGATTCTCTCTTCGCTACTCCCTGCCAGACTCCCCAGCTTTGGCTCTTCAGCTCGTGAGTATACTGGATTCAGCAGATAAGTAAAGGTATGAGAAGAGGAATACACAAACTCTATTATGAATTTTAAGCTAAGTTAAAGAACCAGTACAGACTGAGAAATGCTAAACATTGCTTCACATATCAGCTTTGACCCTATACAACCAACAAGTGTTAACAATCCTGTCATGTCCAACGCAGGCACTAAACAAATGGATAAACCTATGAAGCCACCTGCGTACACTGCTAAAGCAAAGGGAAGAAAAGCAACTCAGAGGCAGAACTGAGCAGATTCACCATTCCCCAGGCCATTTCTGGCCAAAACCTTCGTTCCAAGTCTTGTGACAGAGAATCATTTGCCTCAGCAATCCAACTTTGCCATGCAATCTTTCTCTGCTTCCTTCCTCTGGAATAAATAGAGCTTGTCCCTTGGTCTCCGTGACCTGATTCTCAGGGCAGATCCCAGCTCTCGCTGAATACGCGAGTGCAGAGGGGAAAACCAAAGAGTCAACAAAGAGAAACGGCTGCTACCTCGATCTATTTCCAAACAGCAACCCCGCTTGTTTTTGATGGGCAGACAGGAGCTGTGAATGCAATTATGACCAATGCTGAGATCAAACCCATGAATGATTTGGCTTGAGCTTTTGTGAAAGATCAGAATTGTGTAACATAGCAGTGTTTACAGGTTTATAGATCTGCCCGGGGCATCCAAAGCCCTTGACTATGATTTATTCTTACAGGACAGAGATTATCTCAGACTGGGCTGGAAATGGATCTTGGCTGAGTTATTTACTCGCCGGATGCAATGTGTGAGAGTTGATGGCCTTGTTTCTCAATTTGTCAGTTGTAAAGGGAGTCCCCAAGGCTCAATTTCAGACCCACTATTGTTTACATAGCCCAGCAATAATACATCACATGTGGCAAAATATTACAAATTCATTTTTATGCTGATGATATGGCTCATGCATAATAGCAGCTAATGTGCTTCTCTTTTCAGTTGAAATTGCAGCTAAGTTTCTAAAGGCACAAAGGGCCTTTTGTGTTTTGAACCATAAAGAAGAGAGCGTATAAGACAGATTTTGGAAGGACTAATGAAGGGTTGACCTGCCTCGGCTACCATCTGTAAAGGAATCCCATTATAGCCGTTACGGTCATTATAATACCATGCCATCTGAAGGTACCTGTCACGATTTTAATACTATTATTATTATTATTATTGTTTTGGAAGCTATGGGAAATGGCTTCCCATTTTGCTGTTTGCATTTAGGTGATGTGAAAGGAATAATTTGAACGATGATTTCCATCTGGGATTTTATTCAAATGACCTGCATCAACCATATGGAGATGACACTCTAGCACATATACTATTGAGCAAGGGATACACTATGTTTAAAACAATCTCCATATAAATCAACTCACTATAAGTCACAGCAAATTGCCTGCACTCTGTCTCTGCAGAATCTTTAGCAGGAAAAACATTAGCATATTTCAGGGAACACAAAGATGCCCCAAAGAGGCAAAAGCTGTATTTGGTTTCTGGATTCAGACTCTGAGAATGCAAATCCTGGGCACCCTTCTCAACAAAGTGCAGTGGCTTTTAAATAAGATTTCATGCTGTATGACACTAACAAATCAAAACATAAACAAATAAAATGGCAACCTCCTCAGGAATTTGGTATGTTTTAAATGAACATTTCCAAAAATGTAAAGGATGAAGCCGTTTCATAACTTTTTTTAGCGATGGTCTGGCCCTACAAAGCCCTACCTTTCCCCACACTGAAAGACAACAAGTAGCTGCTTGGCCACGGGTAATTTGGATTTAATTGTGTTTTCTTAAACCATACATTCCACTCCCAAACCTTGAAAATGAATCGTAGAAATCTCAAAGGCTTGAAAACTCTAGAGTCTATGCCCTGTTTGTCTTCGCAAAGGAAGCTTCCCAGGAAAGCTTTATCGCAACCCGTGTTTACCTTTGACATCTCTCCAACACGCTCCACGTATTCAGCAGCACCTTATTTTGAAGCATAAGTGGAAGATCAG
Organism: Equus przewalskii; assembly: GCF_037783145.1. Taxonomy (NCBI): domain Eukaryota; kingdom Metazoa; phylum Chordata; class Mammalia; order Perissodactyla; family Equidae; genus Equus; species Equus przewalskii. The sequence goes on along the minus strand of NC_091834.1, from coordinate 63,839,089 downwards.
AAGATGCAAACGCAAGTGCATCCAAATAGTGCTATCATAGCCAGTGGTTAGAGAAAGCAAATCAGAGAAAGCAGGAATGGATTCTCAAGGTCTTTAGTCTTATTTGCATGTTGCATGAGGAGCTTGCATCCATTCATTTGTTTTTTCAACAAACAGTTATTGAGTACCTACTACGTGCTGAGGAGAAAAAGACATAGCAGGGAGAGTACAGGCTTGGAATTTGACCGGCCTGAGTTCAATAAAGGGCTTTGTAACCTTCTAAACGGATGACATCTGCCAAGTTATTTAACCCCTTTGAGCCTGGCATATAATAGGAGGTCAATGAAGATTTGTCAAAGAAATAAATGACTGAGTTTTTCTTTCTTAATCTGTAAAACGTGGCTATCAAGGTCTACCTGGCAAAGTTTTTAAGGATCTGATGAGAAAATGGATGGATAGATCTATGTTATTATTAGTTCTTTTATTAGTAGTCAGTTGTCCCTTTGGTCTCATAGGGAAGACAGACAAGCAAATCAACAATTATCTGCAGTGTGGTTGAAAACCAAACTGAGGGTGGGAGGGCACATGGTGGTGAGACTCAGAAAAGGCTTCTCAGGGGAAATAACTCGTGAGGGGTTTAATGAGAGGGGTAAAACCTAGTGAGACAGCAGAAGAGAGGAATGGCTTTCTAGGCAAAGGGATTGGAACGTATAGAGGAAGACAGGAATGACGGCGCGGTTCGCCCTAATCAGATTCTCTGTGTGACTGATTCACGGTCCAGGTCTTAAGGGGTAGGCTGTATGCAGTGCTCCTGCTAGGTCCCATAGGCTAAACTGAGGAGCCTGAAACGTGCCCTGAAATCTGGGAGCTGAGAAGAGTATGCAATGACAACTTAGGTTCTTAAATCCAAACCAAATGCCAATGATGGAGCCTGTGATATTGTGATTTATAAGAAGAAATATATACTTGGTCTTCATCGCTGTTTCTGGCACAGAACTCCTGAAACCTTTGGAATTTCCTAAGCGATGAAAGCGGTAAAGGTGTCTTTTGTTATGTTAATGAGGTGACCTTTGGAAAGCACCTAAGGATGAGGGCTGATTGCCAGTGGAGTCAAGCATGTGATCAGAGGGTTGGAACATTCAATCCCCCCACCACCTCTGGGGAGGGAAGAGGGGCTGGTGGTTGAATCCATCCTTAGCAGCCAATGATTTAATCAACCATGCCTATGTAGTTAAACCTCATAAAAACCCAAAAGGATGGGGTTTGGAGAATTTCTGGGTTGGCAAACACATGGGGGTGTAGGAATATGTGGGAATGGTGGTGCACCAGAAGAGGGCATGGAAGCTCCTCGTCCTTTCCCCATACCTTTCCTTATGCATCTCTTCAAACTGGCTGTTCTTGAGTCATATCTTTTTATAATAAACCGGTAATATAATGAGTAAAATGTTTCCCTGAGTTCTGTGAGCCACTCTAACAAACTAATCAAACCAAGTAGGGGATTGTTGGAACCTTTGATCCATAGCTGGTAGGGCAGAAGCATAGGTAACAACCTGGACTTGGCATGGGCGTCTGAAGTGGTGGGGGAGGGGCAGTCTTGTAGGCCTGAACCCTTAACCTGTGGGATGCTATCTCCAGGTAGACAGTGTCAGGATTGAGTTAAATTATAGGACACCCAGCTGGGGTCCAAGAATTGCTTGCTTGGATGTGTGGGACCACGTGCACATCAGAATTGGGTGCAGAATCTTTAAGGGCATAGGTAAGAAAGAAATCTGTAAGCAGGAACCCACCTAGTGCCATCATTGCTGCTGGGCAGTGGAGATTCCAGGTGCCAGCTCTCACAGAAGCCATCAGAAAATTTGTGGGAGCCATCAGGACACCTGTTATTCCCCTGAAGCACTCAACTCTAAAGGACTTCTAAAGTCTTAAAGTTTTTTACATTTTTAGCCTTGTCTTTTCAGTCCTGAATTCCTGAACTTAATTGTTAATCCTGTCTACTTTTACATTTTTAGCTTTTCATCTCATGAGCCTTTTATCTTAACATTTTACCTCTTCTTCTTTTATGTTTTTAACCTTTATCTTATTAGCTTCAGGCTTTTTATCTTTTATTTTAAATATCAGCCATTTTATCTCATGTACCTTATCTTCCAAAGATTTTAAATCAATTTTTAACTAATATGCTATTCCTTTTCCTTAACATTTTTTTTTTTCTGACCTTGCTGGCCATGTTTTAGTTTTACTCTTCTTGTAACTTTCTAGTTTCCTCTTATTTTAAAAGAATTTCTTCTTCCCTTTCATTCTCATTTTCCTTTTTCTCCTCCTCTTCTTTGCTTTCCTCTTCTTCTATTTAATCCATTTGGGTGTTGTTTTTTTTTAATGTCCAGGTAGACAAATGCTGATAGGGCAGGAAAGATGGTGAGAGGCCACCCCATAGAGAGAGCATCCCTAAAATGAACCTGCAAATCCCCACCCCAGCCACTTCCACCAAAGATTTGCCCCGCCCTTGAAAGAATGGGTTAAGAGAAAGAGAGAAAGGAAATTTATCTACAGTGAATATTGGGTTAACCCTTCCCAAGGCTGTAGTTCTGACAAAAGTTACTGCAGGTTTTCTTTCTGACACTATATCCACCAGGCCTTACAGGGATTTTTGCAAATTTAGAATCCCTCTGTGTGTGTGTGTGCGTGTGCGTGTGCATGTGTGTGTGTGTGCATGTTACCAGGAACTGTGTGTGTCACCAGGTTTAGTAAAGAGAAAGGGAAGCCCGTGCATTTCCAGGACAGGTGCCCAGGTCTCCCTAGTAAAGATCTCAGGAAGAGGGAAGTGGGTAAGGTTGAGCTTCTCCACTTTCTTGTTGTCTTCCTAAGAAAGAATAGAATGATATTCTGAGGAGAATGGAGTCCCTGATCATTTAATCAACTCTCAAGTTCTGAGCCACTAGGTAGGTACATCTAAGGAACTGTCAAAAGTGCAGATATACAGGCACACCCCAGAGACTGTGATTCAGTAGGTCTGAGATGAGGTCCAGGAATCAGAATTTTTGCCAAATGCCCCCAGGATATTCTGATTTACATGGTCTCTTGGCTACACTTTGAGAAACACTGGCTTAGCCCGTATGGACAAAATCTTTGTATATGTTTTTCCCTTCAGAACTCTAGTGGGCTGTCGCAACATCCTAATGAGGGCCATCCCCTCTCTAGGATGGCTTTTGCTCTGCTATTGTACAGCCAAGGTGTAGCTCCAACCCAGTCCAAGGAAGATACTTATACCCCTTTCCTAAGAAACCTTCAGACTGCCCTCACCCTTGTCTAACACCACTCTCCAGCATTATCTGGAAACTCTCCTTGTGTGCCAGACTCAGCAGTGAGCCCCACTCTGGTAGTGAAACAGTCACAGTCTTCCTTTGACAGAGAGTTTAGCTTGTCAAATGCAGGTGAGCTGCTCCGCCAGGCACAACTGCAGCACAGCGCAGTAAGATCAGGACATTCATTTCTTCTGGGGCTCCAGACTCCCCAAAGCTCCCATCTGGGAGTTTAGCCAGTTCCGGGATGAGGGCTTGGGATGCAGGACTTTCTGGTACATTTTGATGAAACGTTTGTTTGCTTTCCGTTTTTGTTAAGACTTGAGAGGCTAGGCTGTGTTTGAATCCTGAGAAGGATGCAATAGCAGGGAGAGACTAAGAGGAAGGAGAAGAGGTCCTGATTACCCGAAGGAAGCTCCTGAGAAGGCAGTGGAGCTGGAGCTCAGCACACTTGCTCCAGCGTGCTTGGAAGTAGGAAGTGGAGGATGAGTGTGGGTACAGGCAGGGCTCAGCAACAGGTTCCATCTGGTACCTCCACTATGAGGCTGAAATTGAGGTAAAATTACAGTGCCCCCAAGGTTTAAAGAGAATGTAGAAGGCACGGAATCATCGCGGTGGAGGAGGGGAGAGTGAGCTCTCTAGGAAAAGGAAGCAGGTTTGCTGTACTCCAATAAGATTCCAATTAAGGTAGTTATTCCGGAATATACGATGTTATGAAGTTACTCAATTGTGCAAATTTCCTCTGGCAATTTTCAGATCCCAAGAGAAGGTGGATGTTAGGTAGCACCGGGGTTAGAATTTCACTAATTCCATTTTGGAAGGATAGAAACGCATATGAACTTCTTGTGCATACAAAAGAGAAATCAGGACTGAACAAGGAAATAAAGATAAGAGGCAGGTGATGGATGATGAGAAATTATGTCTGTGGGGCTGGTCAAAGACTGGAGGTTTCAGTTAGTTTTAAAAACAAATGAAAGGAATAGAGTGTCGAATAGAGGACTGGAAAAGACCAGAGGCCAAATTAGAGAGTGAGGTTTTGATTTCTGTGGAGAAGTGCCTGGACATACTAAGAAGCAGGATGTGACCATGAGAATGAGCAGCTGAAGTTGCATGGAGGAGGAAAAGATGACATTGTCAAGGAACCAAGAAGATGTTGGATGGGTGAGTTCCTTGAAAGCCACCCCTCTGCTAAGCAGATATATTAAGCTAAATGGAAAATTCTACCACAAATTACTAAAGAGGTGGTGGCATTGAATAATAACGTGAGAGATATTTCTGGGGAGAGTGTTCACATCTCTTACCAAGAAAGGATAGCATAACGTATAGAATGTGCCCCTCTGCTCTCTACTATCATTTGAAATGAGAATCTGGATAGTGTAAAAATGATTACCCCCCGCTCCCGCTTTAAAAAGGAAGTTTGATTTCTTAATGCAGAAAATCTAGAAAATAAAGACAAGGAAAAAAGAACAGAGAAAATGAAAAAAATGTTTACGCAAAAAGAGCATTACTCCAAAGCTCAAAAGCTTAGCCTCACCTTAAGAAGAAAATCACTATTTCTATTTTGGGGTACGTGTGTGTACAAGTATGTGTGTTTTCTTTTCTTTTAAGAAACTGAGATTATACTGTACCTACCATAAAGTAATATGCTTATCTCATTTATTTAATTACAAATACTTTTTCTGTGTCAGGAAAAATCATCCAACAGAATTTATTTTTTAGTTTTTTTTCTTCAATATGATTTTTAATGCCTCTCTTATTTTATGAGTAAACTACAATTTGTTTAATCCCCTATTTTGTCATTTTTAGATACTACAAGCAACACAGCAATGATCATCCTTGTAGCTACGTCTTTGAGCACACCCATGATTCTTTCTTTCAGTGAATTTCCTAGAAAGAGTCTTCCTCAAGACTATACATTTCTTGATGTGTTTTTATATTGCCTAACTGCCATGCAAGTTGGTTGTATCAATTTAGTAATAAACAAAGGGCCAGTTTCTACACACTCCTACAGATATGAGGTATTATTATTCTTTTTTTTTTTTCCTTTTTCTCCCCAAAGCCCCCTGGTACATAGTAGTATATTCTTCATTGTGGGTCCTTCTAGTTGTGGCATGTGGGACGCTGCCTCAACGTGGTTTGATGAGCAGTGCCTTGTCCACGCCCTGGATTCGAACCAACGAAACACTGGGCCGCCTGCCGCGGAGCGTGCGAACTTCACCACTAGGCCACGGGGCCAGCCCCCTAGGTATTATTATTCTTTTGAATTATTCTTTATAACCTTTGCCAATGTGATAGCTAGAAAGTGGCAAAGCATTTTCATTTGCAATTTATAGATTTCCAGTGATGTTGAACATCTTCTCACACAGATGCATTCCTGGCTCCACCTTCATCCTTTCTCAAACTGCTTTTCCCAGCCTGAACTGTGGAGCATTGCCATGAACATACATTGAACGACACTATGAAGAAAAGTCCCACAATGCATGTGTTTGTATTCACTACAAGAATGTTGTAAAGGGTTTGAGTCATTATGAAAAATAGTCTTTTTTTAGGACCCATTTTCATACTAGGAATAGCTGTATTTCTTCTGAATATCCATTTTTATCTTATTGATACTATGGAATGTACAACTGACTGTGCTGTCTTATTTATTTATTTGCATTGACAGCTAGAAAGCTCAGAGCCAGTTTCTTTTCAGCCTCCAGCAAGTTTATTCCACATGCGTATTTGTGTGCCAACCTCATTCTTGGCTTCTTCTGATCTTTCCAACCCTTGTTTGCCCTTTGTCATATTTTCTTCAACTATTTCTAATTGGATTGCATCTTATTTGGAGGGATTTATGCAAGGCAGGGTGTATATAAATAAAATATGGTAATTTATGGCTTGAGTGTGACTCATTATGGTTGGTGCCACCTAGTGCCTTAGGAGTCACTGATATTGAGCTAATGTGATACTTCCCCAAATTTTCACATCACAGTGAACGTTGAAAATGATGCTGTTAGTACGATCTACTGAGGTAAATGGAGGAATGCTCAGAAGCAGAAGAGCTTGCTGCAGCATTCTAGCCCCGCCCTGTCCCGTTCCCCAGTGCCTCAGAAGACCATTATCTCAGAACACCACGTTGGTGGCACACAGGTTGAAAGGCATTGGGCTGGTGAGAAAAAAATAACTGACAAAAGTAAAATAAAACTCTTCCAAGGCTTGTGTTTACTTCAAAAGAAATGCTTTTGTTTCTCCTCAAAGACATGTACATTCTTTAGATATACTATAAATAAAATGAGAGCAATTCGCTTGTATGGAAATAACAAAGAGATAGCTACTTCCCTTACATCCTTCCTGGAATTTGTGCTGGCGTACGCCCTGCTTCCTTCTTTTTTCCCATGCTTCTTTAACAGTATTCAATCCCTTCTCAGAGCCTACAGGTGGCATCTTCTATTCACAGAGACCACAGGCCCTGGCTCTTCATCTCCTAGGCTGGCTCCTGGGTATCCCGTGCTCTTTGCTGCAGGCTCCACAAACTCTGCCTGCCTCGCTTGATTTCTTCTGGGTAGCATCCACCACTTTCTCCATCTCTTGGGTCTCTTCCCTCTGCTCTGCCCCCAAGACAAGCATCAGAATAGGATCCAGACACCTAAACCAATATTTTTTCTCTCTCACAGTGGCAAAGACAAATTACTCATTTCCTGTGCATGTTTTGTTTTTCTAGGCACGCTACTAGGCCACCTTTGCTAGCACGCATGCGTCTAGGTGGGATGCAGGACTGCGTCTCACCCATGCAACGTGAGCAGAACTGGTTATGCCACTTCTAGGCCCAGGGAGTTAAGAGTATGTGCCTTCTCCTCTCTTTCTCTCTTCCCTCATCTACAGCTGGATCACACCAGGGGACCTCAAAGTCCCATTCTGAAGACGGCAAAGCCAGAGAGTGGAAAGAGTATGGACCTTTGAATGACTCCATGGAGCAGAGCTCTCACTAACTGCACTAGACAGTTGCACGGTGGACAAATCGACCTTTGTAGTTTAAGATGACTGAAATTTAGGGAGTTTGTTGTAGCAGCTACCACTTACTAATTAATGCATCCATTTTTCTTGCTGTTTCTAAAGAAAGAAAAGAAAAGCCTTTCTAACATTTTCTAAGCGTATTACTAATCACCAGGGGAACACAGATTTTTTTTCAGGCAGGGGAGGTTTTGGAATTATCAAATTCTTAGAATAGTGCTTCCCAAAGAGTAGTTTATAGAACACTAGTTTTCCAGGAAGTACATAGTAAAATATGGAAAGGGAGTTCTACAACTTAATAATATTAGAGAGTGCTGGGTGAAAAGAAACAGGCTTCTTTGCTGCAGGACTTCTCAGAGCCTTTAATATAAAGTTGTACACCATGACTCTCCACAAGGGGGCTCTGTTGAACAGATTTGTCTCAACCTGAAAGACTGATGATCAAATCAGAGAAAAACAAGAACTGGCTCCTTTCAGATGCGAGATTTGTACTTCTGGGTACCTTTAGATGCAGAAATTCGATTCCACTGCCCTAATCTAGAGTTCTTCCCAAAACTGACTTTCTAATGACTCCTTACCCCCCAGAACAGGAGCCAACCCAGAGCCGACTATTCCATTACCTGCCTCATCATGCTGCATCAAACCCACCAGAGATTTTGCAGTCCCATCTCCCCCAGTGAAAGCAACAGGCCCCTCTCACTTCTGAGCTCCTGCTACTTGGAGCAATCATGGCATCTTTCTGGGAAAGCAATAAAAAAGACAATCTCTGATTGCTCCACAGTTACTGCAGTTGAACAGTTGATGCTGCACAACTAAAGAGAAGGATGTTGAGGGCCACGCCATGTGTGTTACGAAGGGAAAGAGTGAGGAAGGACAGCCAAGGCCTGAATGGCATGGAGGAAACCAAACCAGCAGGCAAACATTTGGAGTGTATGCTTAATGACAGTCCAGAGCCGGGCAAGATGTGTTGTTGTCCAAATTCCATATGAGCACATCAGTAGCCAACTACCTACAAGCCTCCTGGCAAAGAGAGTTCAGATTTGCATAGATTTCTGAAGGAGACACTGCCTGAACTTGCTCTGAATCACAGCCAACTGAATGTTGTAATGCTACAGTCTTCAGGCCCCAACACCAACTCCAAACTGTACCACCTGCCCCTGCCTAAAGCCCCCGGATTCCATTCCCAAGGAGGATAGCCGAGCGCACATCTCAGCAGACAAGAGTGTTTGGGAGATCCTCCTACGACACACAACATATGCATTTTAGGTTTTGATCTCATCTGGAAGACTGCTAGCACTGACACAAGGAGGGTTTCTGTCAGCTCCAAACCAGAAGGAATCAATGTCATCCTCAGAAAGGAAGGAGCATAATGTCTGGCTGCAGGCCTGCCAGCTAGTGGCACTCTCCAGTGACCCCCAACATCCATGGCACATTAATGGCATAACACATACAAGCTGACATTATAGAAATCATGAAGCATCCAGGACTCTGGACCACTTCTTCTCAAGTACTTGAGTCCTTGTCTAAATCTGGCTTTGATCACTTGGCTCTGTCATCCAGACTTTATACCTATCCCAAGTCTGGACATGGCAGGGGAATTAAATGTCTGGGCTGAAACTACCTGTTGCCTCTCTGGATGCCAAAGCCCAGGCATTCACACTCCTCAGAGTCCAACCCCATCTCTGTCTCATCACCACATCATAAGCCTAGACCTCTGCTAAGGGCAAACAGAGCCTAGAGCTGCTCCCTGGCCTCCACAGACAGATGCAGGAGCTAGACCTTCTTTATTTGTGTTTCCCACAGTACCAGACATCCTGGAACTGCCCAAATAAATGAAATGCAATGAAATATATACAATAATGCATTTGTGATCTCTAACTCTAACCAAGTTGCCGACAATCTCTTGTCCACCTTCTGTTTCCTCACCATGTTGCCTAAGTGTGTTTAATTGTTCACTAGCATCATGGTCTCCTGGGTACTTGTTAAAAAGGCAATTCCCAGGCTCTCAGTAGATATTTTGAGGTAGAGTCTGAGGGAAGAGCCCAGGAATCTGCATTGCACAAACTGCCTAAGAGATGCTTCTGAACATAGAGTCTGAACAATGCTGCTCTGGGGTTTCCATTCCCAACAGTCTCCCCTCCCATCAAGAATGAACTGCAGACATCCTCCAACATGCTCACCTCCTACTTCCCTGAGGACACCCATTGGCACTCCCATCCCTCTCCTCCCCACCACCACCCAAACAGCAAGGCCTTGCCTCTGAGGCAGAGGTGTACCCTTCCCTCTCTTGTCCATAATCCCATCTCTACTGCCTTATCCAGGACCTTGCTCCATCACATGTACTCCAACCCACATGTGCTGCCAAGTGAGACTCCTGTCCTGCTCCACCATCTATGAGAACCCTCAGAGCATCTTTATTCTTTAAAAACATGAAAAAGTATCAAGCTTTTCTTTACTTCACCAGTAAAACTCTTAAACCTACCGCCTGCACCTGTTCTCCTCATTCCCAACTTCCTACATATTCTTCAATCCTCCACAGTCAGACTTCTGCCCTCATCACTCTACTGAGTCAACTCTGCAGCATTTGTCATGAAAATAAAGATGTATTACACCCAAAGGGTACTTCACAGCTAATAAAATTCTTTCACACCCACTGTCATTTGGACTTCACAACCTTGTGAAAAAAGCATGTAATATCTCAGAGATTCCCAAACTTCAGTCTAGCTTATTATAACACCTTTCCAATTTTTGCCATATCCATTTGCTCCTGAATTATTATTTAATTAACATTTTTCTTAAAATGACTCACATACTTTGACTCAAGTCCATTTTAAAAGAAAAATGTATATAATTCTCCTAAGTGGAGAATCAATATCATTTGTCATAAATAGGTGGAACTAGTGTATAGAAATTCAGTGAAAACAAAATAATGTGCTTAAATTTTAAAGTCAAAGTGAAGGTGGACTCCTGAGCCCCTGGAGAAAGTCAGCTCTCTGGTTTCCCCGCTGCGGCCACCCAGAGAGGCTCAGCCCTACTGAGCTTCCTCCTGGACTTTCCAGGTTCACAGAGGCCTGGCTTGCTCGTGAGGGGAAATATCAACCACCTTGCCTCCCCAAATGCCAGGCCTTAGCCAAGACCCAGGCCCAGACACTGCTCTCCAACCATTGTCCAGCCCATGGGGAGGAACCATCACAGCAGTTCTCCCATAAAGATCTCAGCAGAGTACAGGGCCTCACTCACACCCAGTTGCCCACAGGTTTCTGCCACAGTCCATAGAAGAGGCAAAGAACTGGGATGGACCCCCTTCAGGTGGCCATGTTTCCAGCATTCCCTCTATAATTCTAGCTAGAAACTATTGCTGGCCAAGGCTCAAACCCAAAGTCTATTCACACTTTGTTTAAAAATGAGATCAGCGATAGTGATGTCAGCATCATGATGGAGTAAGCTCTCCCCATAAACTCTCCTCTTTAATATACAATGAAAAGGACGCCCATATTCCAACAGAGGACATCCACACAACACAAAAGACTTCTGAGAGACTCACTTGGCTATATATCAGAAGGTGGAGGTGCTGGAGCCTACCATGAAGAAGTGGAACAAAGTAAGAGAAATCTTCTCTTCCTCCTGAAGGCCAGTAACCCAAGGACTGCATGCAGCTCCAATTGGAAAGGGAGTAGTGGGTGATCCTCCATGGGAACACCATCTCTCTCCAAGGTCCCTCACAGCCCAGGGGAAAGCCCCATACAGAGATGACTAGCTATCACAGGGGTGTCTTCATCAAGCTAATACCCCAAGAGAGCAGATAGCAAGGGCAGAGTGAGAAGCCCCTGAGACACAGGAGAAAGAAAGTGCCCCTCCCTCCCACCTGGCACTCCAGTTCAACAGCTGGGAGCTCTGTGCCATGGATCGAAGAGGGCTCAGCATACACAGCTCTTGACTCCCATCCAGTGGCATCAGGTGGAAGCAGCAATCAAATATTATTACAATGTGGAAGCACAAATCCAGGCCATCTAGCAGTATGAAAAAATATATTAAATCTCCAGACCAAAAGGAAAATGACAAGTAATCAATCCTGAAGGCACAGAAACCTACAATCTAAATGACAGAGAATTCAAAATAGCTATCATAAAAAACTCAACAAGTTACAAGAAAATGCAGATAGACAGTTCAATGAATTCAGGAGCTACTTCACAAAAGAGATTGAAACTATAAAGAAGAACCAATCGGAAACATTGGAGAAGAAAAGCACAGTGGATGAGATAAAGCAGAATATGGAGTCCCTGAACAATAGAGCTGATATCGTGGAGGAACAAATCAGCAATATTGAGGACAGCAATATAGAAATGCTTCAGATGGAGAAGGAGAGAGAACTAAGACTAAAAAGAAATGAAGAAATTATCCAAGAAATATCCGACTCAATTAGGAAATGCATCATAAGGATTATAGGAATTCCAGAGGAAGAAGAGAAGGAGAATGGAGTGGAAAGCTTATTCAAAAAAATAATAGCAGAGAACTTACCAGACCTGGAGAAAGAGCTGGAAATGCAAGTGAAAAAAGCCAACAGATATCCTAACTATATCAATGTAAAAAGACCTACTGCAAGGCATACAGTAGTGAAGGTGGAAAAAAAATCAGTGACAAAGACAAAATGCTAAGGGCCACAAGGCAGAAGAAAATAACTTACAGAGGAACCCCTATCAGACTTCCAGGAGATTTCTCAGCAGAAACTGTATAGGCTAGGAGAGAATGGAATGATATTTTCAAATCTTTGAAAGACAAAACCTTTCAACCAAGAATACTCCATCCAGCAAAAATATCCTTCAGATATGATGGAGAAATAAAAACTTTCTCAGATAAACAAAATCTAAGGGAGTTCATCGCCACAAGTCCCCCACTCCAAATACACACACACACACGAAATCCTCAAGAAGGTCCTCATAGCTGAAAAAAAAAAGAGAAAGGGTTACAAAGCCTTGAGCAAGGAGATAAATAGGTAGACAAAATCATAAAATTGTAGCTACCCATCAGAACGGGTTAGAAAACACTCAAGTATAACATTAAAGAAAAAGGGAAGGAAAACACCAAAAATAAATATAATCTTGTCACTTTAACCACAAACTCACAAGGCAAGATGGAATAAGATGTGACAAAAAAAAAAACTTAGGAGGGGAAGAGGAAAGGGATGGAATTGGCTAGTCTAAGGAAATAAGAGATAATCAATCAGAAAATAGACTATCTCATCTATGAGATTTTTCATGCAAACCTCATGGTAACCACTAAACAAAAGGCAAAACAGAGACACAAATAATAAATAAGGAGACAACTAAGAAAACCAGCATAGAAAACTATCTAACCAAATTGGTAGTCCAAAATACCCAGGACAAGAAACAAAGGAAAAGCAAGAGAATGGAAAAATGAGTGATAAAATGGCAGCATTAGGCCCTCATATATCAATAATCACTCTAAATGTAAATGTATTAAATTCTCCAATTGAAAGACACAGAGTGGCAGGATGGATTAAAAAACATGACCCAACAATATGCTGCCTCCAGGAAACACATCTCAGCTCCAATGACAGACACAGGCTCAGAGTGAAGGGATGTAAGATGATACTCCAAGCTACCGGCAAACAAGAGACAGCAGGTGTTGCCATACTTATATCAGACAAAGTAGACTTCAAGATAAAACAGGTAAAGAGAGACGAAGAGGATCAGTATATAATGATAAAAGGAACACTCCACCAAGAAGACATAACACTTGTAAATATCTAGGCACCCAACACAGAAGCACCAAAGTACATAAAGCAACTATTAACAAACCTATAAGGAGATATTAACAACAACAGAATAATAGTAGGAGACCTCAACACTCCATTCACATCAATGGATAGATCATCCAGACAGAAAGTCAACAAGGAAACAGTGGAATTAAATAAAAAACTAGACGAGATGGATTTAATAGATATATAGAGAACACTCCATCCAAAAACAGCAGAATATGCATTCTTCTCAAGTGCGCATGGAGCATTCTCAAGACCATATGTTGGGAAACAAGGTAAGCCTCAATAAATTTAAGAAGTATCAATAATAATAATATATAATGATAATGAAATAATAACAAGCATCTTTTCTGACCATAATGCTATGATACTAGAAATTAACTACAAGAAAAAAGTTGAGAAAGGAACAAAGATGTGGAGATTAAACAACATGCTACTGAACAACCAATGGATGATTGAAGAAATTAAAGGAGAAATAAAAAAATTTCTGGAGACAAATGAAAATGAAAACATACTGTACCAACTTGTACGGGATGGAGCAAAAGAGATCCTAAGAGGAAATTCATCACAATACAGGCTCACTCTGACAAACAGGAAAAATCTGAAATAAGCAATCTCAAACTACACCTAACATAATTAGAAAAAGAAGAAAAAACAAAGCCCAAAGTCAGCAGAAGGAGGGAAATAATAAAAATTAGAGCAGATATAAATGAAATTGAAACAAAAAAGATAGTAGAAAGAATCAATGAAACAAACAGTTGGTTCTTTGAGAAGATAAACAAAATTGACAAACCTTTAGCCAGACTCACAAAGAAAAAAAGAGAGAAAGCTCAAATAAATAAAATTAGAAATGAAAGAGGTTAAATTACAATGACTATGACAGAAATACAAAAGATTATAAGAGAATACTATGAAAAACTATATGACAACAAATTGGACAATCAAGAAGAAATGGATAAATTTTTAAACTCTTACAACCTCTCAAAGCTGAATCAAGAAGAAACAGATAATCTGAATAGACCAATCACAAGTAAAGAGATTGAAACAGTAATCAAAAACCTCCCAAGAAATAAAAGTCCAGGACCAGACAGCTTCCCTGGAGAATTCTACCAAATATTCAAAGAAGATTTAATACCTATCCTTCTCAAACTATTCCAAAAAATTGGAGAAGACAGAACACTTCCTAACGCATTCTACAAGTCCAACATCATCCTGATACCAAAGCATGACAAAGACAACACAAAAAAGAAAACTGCAAGCCAGTATCACTGATGAACATAGATGCAAAAATCCTTAACAAAATATTGGGAAATCGATTACAGTAATACTTCAAAAAGATCATACACCATGATCAAGTGGGATTTATACCTGAGACACAGGGGTGGTTCAACATCTGCAAAGTAATCAATGTGATGCACCACATTAACAAAATGAGGAATAAAAACCACATGATCATCTCAATAGACATAGAGAAAGCCTCTGACAAGATACAACATCCATTTGTGATAAAAACTCCTAATAAAATGGGGATAGAAGGAAAGTACCTCAAGGTAATAAAGGCCATATGTGACAAACCCACAGCCAAAATCATACTCAATGGGGAAAAACTGAATGCCATGCCCCTGAGAACAGGAACAAGACAAGGGTGCCCACATCAGCACTTTTATTCAACATTGTACTGAAGATTTTGGCCATAGCCATTAGGCAAGAAAAAGGAATAAAGGAATCCAAATAGGCAATGGAGAAGTGAAACTCTCACTGTTTGCAGATGACTTGATTTTATATATAGAAAACCTTAAAAGTCCATCAGAAAACTATTAGAAATAATCAACAACTATAGTAAAGTTGCAGCGTACAAAATCAACTTACAAAAATCAGTTGCATTTCTATACTCTAGTAATGAATTAACAAAAAGAAAAATCAAGAATACAATCTCATTTACAATCACAACAAAAAGAATAAAATATCTAGGAATAAATTTAACCAAGGAGGTGAAAGACCTATACAATGAAAACTATAAGACATTACTAAAAGAAATCAATGATGACATAAAGAAATGGAAAGATATTCCATGCACATGGATTGGAAGAATAAACATACTTAAAATGACCATACTACCCAAAGCCATCTATAGATTCAGTGCAATCCCAATCAGAATCCCAATGACATTCTTCATGGAAATAGAACAAAGAATCCTAAAATTCATATGGGATAACAAAGACCCCAAATGGCTAAAGCAATCCTGAGAAAGAAGAACAAAGCTGGAGGCATCACAATCCCTAACTTCAAAATATACTACAAAGCCATAATAATCAAAACAGCATGGTACTAGTACAAAAATAGGCACAGAGATCAATGGAACAGAATTGAAAACCCAGAAATAAAAACACACATCTATGGACAGCTAATCTTCAACAAAGGAGCTAAGACCATACAAATGAGAAAGGAAACTCTCTTCAATAAATGGTGTTGGGAAAACTGGACAGCCACATGCAAAAGAATGAAAGTAGACCGTTATCTTCTGCCATGCACAAAAATAAACTCAAAATGGATCAAAGACTTGAAGGTAAGACCTGAAACCATAAAACGTCTAGGAGAAAATATAAGTAGGACACTCTTTGACATCAGTCTTAAAAGGAGCTCTTCAAACATCTTCTCAGACAAGGAAAACAAAAGCAAAAATAAACAAGTGAGACCTCATCAGACTAAAGAGCAAGGCAAAGGAAACCAGGATCAAAACAAAAAGACAACCCACCACCTGGGAGAAGATATTTGCAAATCTTATATCTGACAAGAGGTTAATCTCCATAATGTGTAAAGAATTCACACAACTGAACAACAAAAAACAAACAACCCCATCAAAAACTGGGCAGAGGACATGAACAGACATTTCTCCAAAGAAGATATACAGATGGCCAATAGGCACATGAAAAGATGTTCAACATCACTAATCATCAGGGAAATGCAAATCAAAACTACACTTAGATATCACCTTACACCTGTTAGAATGGCTATAATCACCAAGACAAAAAGTAGCAAACGCTGGAGAGGTTGTAGAGAATAGGGAACCGTCATGCACTGCTGGTGAGTATACAAACTATTGTAGCCACTGTGGAAAACAGTACGGAGATTTCTCAAAAAACTAAAAATAGAAATACCATATGATCCAGCTATCCCACTACTGGGTATTTATCCAAAGAACTTGAAATCAACAATTCAAAGAGACTTATGCACCCCTATATTCATTGCAGCATTATTCACAATAACCAAGACGTGGAAATGACCCAAGCGCCCATCAACTGGTGATTTGATACAGAAGATGTGGTATATATATATACAATCGAATACTACTCAGACATAAAAAAGACAAAATTGTCCCATTCACAACATGGATGGACCTTGAGGGTCTGATGTTAAGCAAAATAAGCCAGATAGAGAAAGACAAACACTGTATGATTTCACTCATATGTGAAAGATAAACTAACACATCAACAAAGAGAACAGATTAGTAGTTACCAGAAGGGAAGGGGGCACACACAGTAAAGGGGAGCTCTTATATGGTTTGGACAAATAATAATGTACAACTGAAATT
Organism: Equus przewalskii; assembly: GCF_037783145.1. NCBI lineage: Eukaryota > Metazoa > Chordata > Mammalia > Perissodactyla > Equidae > Equus > Equus przewalskii. Next base: position 63,822,450 of record NC_091834.1, on the reverse strand, counting down.
TCACATTGTTGTAAACTTTTATGACCTCAATAAAAAATTTTTAAAAAGCTTAAATGTAAACAATAAAATATTTAAAGAAATTTTTTTAAAATATGTCTATTTTTCAGCTGGCCTGGTGGCATAGTGGTTAAGTTCATACACTCCACTTTGGCGGCCCCAGGTTTATGGGTTCAGATCCAGGGTGCAGACCTACACCACTCATGAGCCATGCTGTGGTGGCATCCCACATACAAAATAGAGGAAAACTAGCACACATGTTAGCTCAGTGCTAGTCTTCCTCACCAAAAAAAAAAAAGAAAATCTACTTTTTTCACCAAAAATCTATTTTCATTCTAGGGTTAATATTAAAAAAAAAAAATCAGCACATCCATTAGGATGGCTATTTAAAAAAAAGGCAGAAAACAAGTGTTGGCATGCATATGGGAAAACTGAAACTCTTGTGCATTGCTGTTGGGAATATAAAATAGTGTAGCCACTGCGGAAAATAGTATGATAGTTTCTCAACAAATTAAGCATAGAATTATCGTTTGATCCAGCAATTTCACTACTGGGTATATACACAAATAATTGAAAGTAGGATCTTAAAGAGATATTTCATAGCAATATTATTCACAATAGCAAAAAATGGTAATAACCCAAATGTCCATTGACAGATGAATGGAATATTATGTAGCCTTAATAAAGAATAAAATTCAGATACATGCTACAACATGGATGAACCTAAAGATGGTAGGTGTTGTGAAATAAGCCAGTCACAAAAGGACAAACATTTTATGATTCCACTTAAGTGAGATAGCTAGTGTAGTCCAGTTCATGAAGACAGAAAGTAGAAGGCTCGTTCTAAGGGGCTGGGGGGAGGGAGACAAGGGGAGTTATTGTTTAATAGGTACAGAGTTTCAGTATAGGATGATGAAAACGTTCTGGAGATGAACAGTGGTGATGATTGTACAACAACACGAATGTATTTAATGCCACTGAACTTTACTCCTAAAGATGGTTAAAATGGTGAATTTTATGTTGTGTATATTTTAATGCAATTTTCAAAAATGAGATCAGCAATTCCTCATCTGAAAGGTGTTAAAGTCATGCTACCACCAAACTGAGACTTTCTACTTGACCAAATTAGGAGTGAACTTGAACCGGAGAGCAGATACCTTTCTCACTTTGTGATTCAACATTATTGAAGGTCACATTCCAGCATCTTGAAAACCACCAGTAATATGTTTACCGAGTTTTGAGAAAACACTCTAATATCTCATACACTCATTACACAGATGAGGATGCTGAATCCCAGACACAACAGCTATAATAAGTGACTTTCCCAAGGTCACACATAGTAAATGGCTTGATATAGGCTATGCTGATTCCACACTTAGTGTCAGTCCCATTAACCCAGAATATTCCTTCCCACCCCTCTCCCTTTTCTGCTTCTTTGGTGCGCAAGACACTGAACTCTTTTTCTCCTCCTATCCATTTTTCTTTCTCTATGTTTTTTGTGATATTTTTTTAAAAAGTAATAGACTTTATCTTTTTGAGCAGTTTTAAAATTGCAGAAAAATTCAACAGAAAGTACAGAAAATTCCCATATAACTCCTCTTCCTCCAATTTCCCCTATTATTAACATTTTGCATTAGTGTGGTACATTTGTTATTATCAGTGAGCTAATATTGATACGATATTATTAACTAAAGTCCATAGTTTATATTAGGTTCACTCTCTGTCTCCTACATTCTGTTGGTTTTGAAAACTGTATAATGACTTGCAACCACTATTGCAGAATCATACAGACAAGTTTCACTGCCCTAAAAATCCCTTTTTTTCTCTTTTTTCACCCAAGTTGAGAGATTCCTCAAAGTTCCAATCTTGACCTATTTCTTTTCTTGATCTATTCTCCCCTTTAGGGGACCATTTCCATCCCCACATTTGCGGGGACCACTCCCATCCTGAGAACTCTCCAACTTAAATCCATGCTGGCCTGCTGCACGTCTCCTCTTGGATGTCAGAAGAAAGCCTGCTGTGTACTCCACACATCAGCCCCTGACCACCTATTTCTCTTAATGACAAGCCATCCTCCTAGTCGCCTCATCACCCTGGAATCAACTTCGACTCTTCCCTCCTTATCCTTTGAGGCAGAGGCCTTAAAAGGAGTGGAGAGGGCACCCAGTGACAGGTTGGAGTCATGTTCGTGATGAGCTTAGACTCTCTGGCTACAGGAATCTGTCTTCAAGTCCTTTGACCCATGTAAGGTGAATGGCAAAAATAATGACCTGGTGAGCCAGCAGCCATTTTCACAGAAGTGCTTCTTTGTAGTCAACCTAGCAAAGACCTCTCCCTCTTTTTCCACATCAAACAGGTCTTCCTCTCATCACCCCCCGGTTGCCTTTGATGTCTCTCTTCTCTGACCCAGGTCTTGGCACTGGTGGGAAAGAAAGTCAGGATGAGACCAGATTTTCTGAGCACCAAGAGGATGATTGAGCTTATTCTCTGAGGTCAAAGCTCAAAGAATTCATTAAAGTTTTCTTTTTTAAAAAAAAGAACTCCTCAGTTTAGTAAAAATGTACTGTAGAAGTCTAAGCATGACCTAATGTTTGCTCTTAGGTAGTTACTGAAGAGTTAAGCAGAAGCCCATGTAAATAAGTAACAAAAATTCAATGTGTTGTGGGTAGTAATAGCAATTTTACTAGTTCAGAAGAAGACAAAGGAGTGTATTGGTTAGGATTGTGTCCAGGTGCATGTAACAAGAAACTGACAACAGTGACATAAGCAAATAGGGGTTATTTTTCTCAGGTAACAAGAAGGGCAGAGTTAGGCAGTCGAGGGCAGGTATAGAAGCTCCAAGAAGCTGTCAGGGACCAAACTCCTTTTATCACCCCGCTCTGCCATTCCTCATTTATAACTTTCATTATCATGCCTGCAAGATGACTTCTTGCACATCCAGACATCAAATATGAGTTTTGGTCAGGAAAAGCAGGAAAGGGCAAAGGTTAAAAGGCATGTGTCAATTAAACTATCCCTTTTAACTAGGACAATAAGGGCTTTCCTGGAAGCTCCACTCAGTAGACTTCCACTCACATTTCATTGGCTAGAATGGTGTCATAAAGCCTCCTTAGGTGCAAGTGAGCATGGGAATTCAAATCTGTAAGGTGGGCACATTGCTGCACGAACAAAATTTGAGATCAGTAAGAAAAGAAGGTCTGGGACAAGCTGGCCACCATGTTGTGGGGACATTCCTTCAGTTCTGTGAAGAAGTCCATGTGGTAAGGAATCCAGTCATCCTGCCAACAACCAGCACTAATATGCCAGCCATGTGATGAGCCATTTTAGAAGCAGACCCTCTAGCTCCAGTCAAGCCTTCAGATAATTGCAGCCCAGCTGTAACCTGACTGCATCCTCATGAGAGACCCTCAGCCAGAACCATCCAGCTCAGCCACTCCTGTATCCCTAACCCTCAGAAACAGTGTAAGATCATAAGTGATTCTTGTTGCAAATGCGTTTGGGGCTAAGTTGTTATGCAGCAATAGGTAACAAATTGGAAAATATGAAAGAAGAGATGGAGGGAATACGGACTGGGCAACTAGCTGTGCCTACCACAAAGAGGGAATAATTAACTTTCTTTCAGAGTTGGAGTACAGGTAAATCTTTGCAGAGGAAATAATATCTTAGTAAGGTGTATAGGAATAGTTTACCAGATTGAGACGGAAACAAAGTGGGGAACCTCTTTCAGATAAAGAGAATACATTCACTGCTCACTGAGCCCACCCAGTGCGGGTATGGCGGTTGGAGGAAATATGATACCTCCATCTTGCTTCAGTCTATTGGTGGCCTGGTAGGGGGTGGGCAGGGTGTTGGGAAGGAGAAGAATGAAGAAAGGAGGAGATACATGATAAAGCTGGGTCATAAGTGTCTTGAAATTCTTCTTAGGAATCTTGTTTTTTATCTTATAGGCAATGGAGAGCCACTGAAGGTTTTTAGGGGGGATAGTCATGATCAGTTTATATTTGAAAAAGATCACCCTCGCAGTCGTGAAAAGCACAGATAGACCCAGACTTCCCAGGACATTGAAAAGAGGATTCTATTTGTACAATTAGACACGCGGTATTTGGTAACTACATGGCTTTCGGGTGCCTCAAGTTTTGAAGAGATCACAGACTCTTTCCATGAGGCCTAAAAACAACAGAGTATGTAGCATCTTTATATCCAAAGTGTTAAGTAGTGGACAATGGGCAGAGTATACTTGCCGGGGCTCTGAACTCAGACCTGTGCTGAATCATGCTCCGCTGCTTAGGTGACACTTCACCATGTGGGATCCTCTGGGCATCAGAGCCCTCACCTGCAAAATGAGGATGATAATGAAGCCAACTGCAGAGCAGTGGGTGAGCCTCAGAAATAACTGTGTAAAGATCCTGGCAGAGGTCCTGAGACGTGGTGGGCTGCACCTAGTACTCTTGTGCTGATGATCTCATTTTACCTGCAAAACTGTTGAGTGAGATGGACTGGGCTGAGTTATCCACTTCACAGGTGGGAAAACTGAAACTCACATGATTTGTGGTTTACGGCAGAGTTAGGATTTGAATCTATGTGTTGGATTGTCAATCCAACGTTACTCTACTCAGCAACAACTCACAGCCAAGCAATTTCACTGTCACTTCTTTCTGGTGGTGAAAATAAAAGTTGAGAAACTCCAATGAAAGATAAAATGAAAAATCAAAATAAGGGCAAAGGATTATTCCCACAAAGTGATCTTCAGTCTTCCCTCCCCTCCTTCCAATTCAGGAATTTCCAGTCCATCTTACTCTTATTCATAATGTGCCACAAGGTAGCTAATAGGAGGTGACTTCACTTTTCTATGACTGATCTCATTTTACCCTCATAACTGTTCAGCGAGTAGGAAGAAATCGGCACTTGATTTTGTCACATATGTTACATGTACATTATTTTAATTCAGAAGAAATTGAGGACCTAGCATGTGCTGGTTATTGGGTATTTAAAGATGACTAAGCCAAGTCTCAGCTCTGAAGACTGTAGTATTTAGTGGGGAAGTCAGATGGTGAATGGATACTTATCACGCCAGATGATAATTCCACCCTAGAGGGGTAAACAATCTGCCCTGAGGAGCACAGACAAGGAAAGATTTCAATCTGTCTCAGATTGGTGGTAAGGAAGATGGATGGTCTCAAAGGTACAATGAGGGTACTCTTGAGTAAGGTTTTGAAGGTTGAGTAGAAGCTCACCAGAAAGAAAGACATTTGAGCCAAAGAGGGTTAGCATGAGCAATGCTGAGGGGCAGAGATATATAAACTGTTTGGGAAGTTAAAGTATTTTGGCATTGCCAGAGGGAAGGGTATACAGGCAGAGAATGGCAAGAGATGAGACTGGAAAGAAAGGCTGAGGTCTTGACGCCTCACTAGGGCGGTTAGGCTGAATTTTGAAGGCAGCAGGGAACACTTGGGATGGCTGTAAGCATTATGTTCAGCTTTTAGACTTTCGGAAGAGACACCTACCATGAGCTCCTCTTTCTGACCACACGTCTTGTCTTACATTCTGGAGTTATGCAGCAGGCTCCCACAGGGAACGCAGCGCATCCATTTTATCGGGGACTGAGTCTGTCCCTTCTGGGAGCCCACTGGAGTCACAAATGAGAAATAATGTGAGTAAATTGCATGATCAAGAGATACTTAATCTGGGCCAAATCCATTTGGTCATGAGGGTAACTTATCAAGAAAGCAAATCCACTGCCGAGAGAAGGGAGTAGGAGGCTCCTCGGGTTGGTTTGTGCTTGCCAGAGGAACATTAACATTGCGTTCCACATTCAAGCCCTCACTGCTCCTTGACCACTGATTGCCTCCCTGCCACCTCACAGGACCACTTGGAAGTGGAACCTCACCTCTCAGACCACGGCACCACAGGAAAAGCACCAACCATGTGGAAAGGCTTTGGGCTCTGTGGAAGTTGTCATAAGTCCTCCTAGGTTCCAATGATGTGATTTGCAGCCCTCATGGTAGCCTCCTCTAGGGGCCAACCCGAGTGCTCCATAGAGACACTGGGGCGCCACTGGGAAGAAATTATTTATCACTGCAGCTTACAGGGTTGCAGGAGGAGGGAGACCTGGAAAATGCTGAGCCTCCCATGGTTCAAGGAACGCCCTGCCCAAATATTATTCTGCACCAGGCATTTACTGCGCTTTTCAGGAGCCCTCTGCATTCCGGCTCTGGGACATCTCCATGCCGTGTGGGAGGAAGGCCCTGCCATCCCCGCCACGCCATCCAGTCCTCTCAAGTGACATCGGACTCCGCCAAGGAGCATACCAATCTAACTCTCAACAGCCGCCTCACTACCCACAAGACGCGTAAGTATCTCGGGGCCAAGACCTCGTGCTGTTTTGTAACATAAGCACTTTCCACCCAGGGTGCATAAGTCAAGGAGGGTCTGATTGTGGACTCCACATAGTCCCTATCGCAGTGTTATTGTAGCCTCCCATTCTTCCTCCTGATTACTCCGCTCAACATAATCTACGGAGTTCAGCGATAAACCTGCTGGCACTCAATTTATAGGCAAACAATTCCCGTCTCTTTTCAGTCACTTATCTTCCCCAGCAGTCAAAGAAAAACTATATATAGTGTCTCTCTGGCGTCTAATCCTCTTTTTTTTTGACACAAGGGAGACATCAAGGTTTTATGTTGGGTAAAAGAGCAGAGTCTAGCTTCCCCCTGGAACATAACAAATGGCCGTGTACCAGGGTGGGGCAGGCTGGTGAGGCATGACCGGCTGCAGAAAGAAAAGGCAAGAGAAGAGTATGATCCAGGCTGGAGACACGGCCCTGAGGTGGCTTGTCCGGCATGAGCCGCAACGCATGAACCCCGATGTGAGAAAAGCAGAATCAGTGTTGGTAAATAAAATAGCCACAATACCAAGTGACAATAGTAGTCCTTTACAAAAACACTGACCGCTCCTTCACAAGGCTTGGTGTCATGAGAAAGCCATGGGAAGTCTGTGCAGGATTTTATTTATTAAGCATTTTCAAAGCAACTGATGGAAAGAAATCCTCACCTAATTGACTATTTTCTGCCCTCTACTTTCGGAGAAAAACATAAAATACCCCCAAAACAAGTAGACAAATGGGAATTTATTAAGGTGGTACCCCAGATTACTCAGCTCAGTTCCCAAACCTACAGCTCTAATCCTCCACCCTCTGAGCAGAAAGTGAGTGTCCACACCCTGCCGTTCTCCTGTAGAAACAGGAAAGAGATATGTAGGTTACGCAAAACAACGTCAAGAATTAAAAACTAAAAGGAGCTTTGCTTATGAGACATTAGAAGAACAAAGCTCCCCACTTCCCAAGTGTTCCAGGTAACCAAGGTTTTCCTCTACAGGACTTTAGGGCTTGTTGAATCCTTCTCAGGACAAAAATGCAAAAATTGCTCCTACAGAAAAGCAACTGCCTACTAGTTTGAAATGAGTTTTGAAGGACTAGATCCATTCTTTATCCCCAATTCCAGATCAAATTCTACCAGAAATGCAATCCTGACAAAATGTTTCTTCCCCACCCACGCCCATCCTGGCCCTGTTTGGTTCCAACAAGACTTCTTAACAGCAGCACTTCTTGAACAAGGGCTGTGCTGGGAAGCCTGTGGCTGTAGGTCCAGGAAAGAGGGGCTTCAGGCAAACTGTGGGGAAATCCCAGACATATGAGGTGCTCATCAAGTGTGCGTCAGATGGAGATCAGAGCCGCACGCAGTTCAGGAGTACAAAAGGAAGGCTGTTTTGACCCAAAACAGGAAGAGAGGACTGGGATCCAGACAGAAAGATTTTGGATCTCATGGAAGAGAGAAGCTGAGAAGTGAGGTTGGCCTTTGGAGCAGAGGACGCAGGCCCTGCTCTGTCCTTGAGGAGCTCACAGTCTAACGGAAGGAGTCTCAAAGTGATAAGCGCTGAGCATGTGAACAAAGAGTGACGGGGCCCGGGAGGGGTCGTGGGGGAGTCTGTCGGATAGAGTAGTTCAAGCAAGGTTTCCTACTGAAGGTGACGCTGGACTGGAGAACTTGAAGGATTTTTCTAGACAGAGAAGGGTTGGGGAATATCTTGAGCAAAGTGAAAGACATTGTAGTGGGTAGAAAGGTGGCCCCCTTGAAAGTATACCCACACCCTAAAACCCATAACCCCTAGAACCTGTGAATGTGGTCTTATTTGGAAAAGACATAGTTGAATTAAAGATCTCCAGATGAGGTCATCCTGGATAATCTGGGTGGGTCCTAAATCCAGTGACAAAATGTCACCCAGAGAGAAGAGGAGCAGGCCGTGCGGAGACGGAGGCAGAGATTGGAGTGCGGCAGCCACAAGCGAAGAACCCCTGAAACCCCCAGAGGCTGCAAGAGGCAAGGAAGGATTCTGTCCTAGAGCCTCTGAAGGCAGCCTTATTCATGCTTTGATTTCAGACTTCTGGCCTCCAGGACTGTAAGAGAAGAAATTTCTGTTGTTTTAGGCCACCAAGTTTGTGGTCCTTTGTTGGAGCAGTCACTGGAAAGTAATACAGAGGTATGACGGGAACACCAGTCCTGGGCCTCTTTGCCCCAAGGTCCATCCCCACCCTTTTCCTGCTCTGCTCTCTACGGCAGGGGGCTGACCCCTGCAGGCTGTGTTTCGCGGGCTCCTGTGGTTTCCAGCTGGGCTCAGCCAGTGGGGAGCTCTGGAGGGGGGATGACGGTGGGAGGAAGGGAGCAGCCAGGGAATTCCTTCTCTCCTCTCTCCACCTCTAGCGGTATCCCAGCGGCAGCTGTGTCTCCTCCATGGCTCCCTCTCCCACCAAAGAGGATCGCTGGGATTCCAGGCTTCCCGGGGTGATCCCAGCCCTTGTTCTAACTAAAAGTCACCAGAGCTTCTAGAAATGATGAGTCCAGTAGGACTAGAGTACAGGGCATATGGGGGTGTGGGGAGAGGAACCTGGAGTGATAGGTTGATGGAGATCGGGATGGGCCACATACACTGGAAGCCATCAGACACCAGCAGCAGAGCTTTGGGCTCCCGTAACAGAAGTCACAAGCTCTCACCTCTGACTTGACATCTACTGGTACCCAGCTTAGTCACTGTGAAGGCTCCAAACATTTCCTGGCAGGGGACTGTATTCATTTGGTAGGGTTGCCATAAGAGAGTACCATGGACCGCGTGGCTTAAACAGCAGAAGTTTATTTCCTCACAGCCCTGGAGGCCAGAAGTCCTGGATCAAGGTATAGGCAGGGTTGGTTTCTTCTGAGGCCTCTCTTCTCGGCTTGTAGATGGCTGTCATCTCCCTTTGTCTTCAGGTGGTCATCCCTCTGTACCTTTCTGTGTCCAAATTATCTCTTCTTATAAGGACACCAGTCATATTGAAGAAGGGCCCACCCTAATGACCTTCTTAATTACCTCTTTAAAGACCCTATCTCCAAAGAGTCGCATTCCAAGGTACTGGGGGTTAAGACTTCAACATAAGGATTTTGGGGGAACACAAGTCAGCCCATAACAGGACCTGTAGCAGTTAGTAGAAATCCTAGCATGCCCAATGGGAATCAGATGGAACCAGCAGATGTTCAGTAAGAAACCAAGGTGCCAGGTGGATTCAGGGGTACCTGGCAGAAGTTGTAAGATGCTGGACAGGAGCCAGCAGCCAGAGGCCAGAGCAGGGGAAAAGGAAGAAAACAGAAGATGCTTTGTGGAACCAACCAGATGGACAACTGGACGAGCTTCTGAGGGCATGTGAGAAACCCACCAAGGGCTTCCAAAAAGCTTGAGTTGAGAGTCTAGTGGCTGGTAAGAACAAGCGTTGGCAAAGACAAGGTTTGCATTTTTTGCATTATTAATGCAACTCTGTACCCACAAGTTGATGAAATCTATAAGGTAAAAATCTGTGCATTTGAGGAGGAATTAAATTCTTCCGCCCCACCTCCCCATCACAACACAAACATACACAGATGGTGTCTGGTCTCCTCTACACAGCATCCCTGTAGAGATAAAAACAACAAACCAGGGCCCGCAAATAGTCATTACAAGGAAAGAGACTATCAGACGGAGGCAGTGGGGACTTGGCTGGGGGCTCAGTGCAGTCGGAATGGCTATGTTTGCGTGTCGGCCCCATGCAGACGTGCTGCAGCCGGAGGACCGTAAGCCTATGGCCAGGGGAGCCATATACACGTGCTTTTGCAGATGAGACGCAATTTATTAATATGAGACTCTGCGGAGTGTGTAGCAATAAATTGTAATTCGTGAAATTTATAAACTGAGATAGCACTAGTGAGGGTTCTGTGAATTGTAATTCTCCCGACCTGACAAATGAACTGCTCTGAGCAGCGACAGCTTCAGCAGGGTGAGAGAAATAAATCAGCCGGCTCAACTGCGCTCAGAAAGCAAACAGTTTTATTGGTCTACAGATCTTGAGAAATGTTGATTAAGCCAGATCTGGAATCCCCCACCGTTGTTTTACAAGCTGCTTTATCCCAGAGACCCCCCAGGTCTCCCCGTATTACCACAATCTCCCAGGAAAAATGGGAAGTGAATTACACCATGTTTGGGGTAGGAAACAAAAATATATATTTTTATGGCCCTGGGAAAACGTAAGTCTGACCGTTCAAGGAGGCTTCTGTGTTCCCAAGGTCTGTATTAGAGAAAAACTCTATGGGAGGTTTTCCACAACATTGATAACCCTCAGTCTTCAGAGAGCAAGGAACAGAAAATTCCTTCAAGTGGGGAACCATCATTTGAGAATATATTCAAAACAAGTAGGACTTGTCAGAGGCTAGCTTTTGAACTCAGGAAGTAGGGATTTTCTTGGCAAGAGTAGAAAAAAGAACGCAATGGGCAACATTTAAACCATAGACACCAGAACAAACTGCTTTTAATTATATTTGTGTCCTAAGAGAACTCGCATGCCGTCAAATAACTTACGTGCTAATAACACTCTGGTCTGTTCATTGAGGCAGGCCCCCCAAAGACTCCCTTCCAGCAAACGGTTTGGTTTCAGTGAACTTTAGTCACATTTGTTCTAAACCTTAGCCTTCAGAAAATTCAAAACGTCGTGTATTCAAGCTTCATTTTCCCTCTAGTTTATCCAAATCACCAGACAGGAACTATTTGATTCAGAAGCTTATTTGCAAGAAACAGCAGAAGAGAAGTAGCAACTTCAGAGAAGGGAAGGGTAGGAAAACTAACAGTGGTGAGCCATCCATGTTCCAAGGAGTATGAGCTACTTGCATCTCCTTTTAGAGAGAAGACTGAGACTCAGACAGGTTCATTAACTGGTAAAAGTCACACAGCAGCAATTGAAAAAGGGGAACTGACAGCAAATTTCATACCCTTTCCTTTCAAATTTGAAAACTCTAAAATTTTCCATTTGAAAGAGTTCTGTCCATGTCACCCAGCTTATCTTTCTGCTTGCAGATGCAGACCCAACCAGGTCCCAGCCCTAGATCGCTGCCTCCCTTATTCTTAACTACCTCTGCAGAAGAAACAGCCACTTCCTCCCTGAGGCAAGAAGCAGAGGAAACTCAGTCTGTCCTGCCCGTTCGGCAGGGGTGCCACGCTCAAACAGAGAGGGCAGGCATTATGGGCAATCCCCCTCACACCTCATGGAAGCAGAGCCCACGGGGCCCTGGGAGTCTCCAGTTTCAGGAGCAGGATGCCCGAAGAATGAGAAAAGCAGGTCACAGCCGTGCTGCAGGGCAGACCCCGACAATTTGTTGCAGCCACAGGAAACTTCCGAAATGTCTTTCACAGAAGCTCTGGCTCCGCCAGCTGCAGCAGCGTGTTTGTGCGGCTGCAGGGCCCTGGCAGCCCTCGGTGCTGTCCCAGCTCCCCGGGTCGGGCATGTAATCAGCCACAGCAGTGAAATCTGACTTCAAAAACACAGATCCTGGGGATGTCCACTTCCCAAACACACATTTCCTACCTAATGTGCAATGTCTGGGCTGATCAACAAGATTTGTGCCACCTGATGGGGAGGCCCGGAGGTGGAGGCCTGCCTCTGGCATTGTGGCTCTGATGAGATCCGCCTCTGATTCTCCTCTTCTCTCTCCCTGCTCACACCTGGATCGTTGCCGTGGGCTCCTAAGTAAGCGTTCTCCAACCATTCCAGCGGGCTCGTTCCAAACACTTCCGCTGTCACCTTACCCCCCAGCTCCAAAATCTGTCTTGCTTCCTCTCAGCCTAGAGTAGTGTTTGAAGGAGATACAGATCTCCTGGGATTCCTGTTAAAATTGCGATATAGTAGGTCTGGGGTGGGCCTGGGATTCGGCATGTCTAGCAAGCTCTCCAGTGAAAAGAAGGCTGCTGGTCCTAGAACCACGCTTTGAGGGCAAAGACCCATAGGATATGTGCCAGATTCCAAAGGCCGGTGTTGAAAACTCTGAGCCACCTCCCCCAGACTACCTTTTAATCTCCTTCATCTCCCCTCTCCTCTCCCTCCTCCCCACCTCTGCTCTGCTCCAGGCAGGCATCCTTCAGCCCTCGGAGACACCTGGCTCACCCACTGCCGGGTTCTGTGCCTGCCATCTCCCTTGCCAGCAAAACTTGCATCCTTCTCTTTGCTGTTCAAATCTTTTTTCCTTGCAAGTCCTAGCCTTCCCATAAAGACCATTGTCTTCCTAACAGGAAGAGCTGCATTCCAGAGTTGTGGCACACAAGGGAACAAGCCCTGCTTTCTCAGGAAGTGTCAAACCCAGGGATTGTTTGGGAGAGAAAGATCTGGACCACCTCCCTCCGAATGGAGCAAGCCAAGAAAGCCGCCTGGACCAGCCCGTCCCTCTCTGACTGGAAGCCCTGCTCCGTGATGGACATTTTGGAAGCCGCAAAGTTTAGCCGTGCTCGACTATTTAGGGACCAAGCGCCTCAGGCAGTGAATACCTGTGTCTTGAGAGAATCTGGCTGACAAGGCTGGAGTTGAATTTTCCTGCTTCACGTTGGTGAGGCCAAATACCAGCAAATGAAAAGCAGATTAGGTACTTTCTATAAAAATACTTTATACAGTCTGATACTTAATTGGGAAATGACTGACGAGTACAAACTCTTAGCCATCCTTTGTTTCGAGGTAAATGTTTAAAAGCCCCTATCCTGACAAAGCCCTCTAAGAAAGGCTATCTGAGACACTACTTAATTTTCCTTTTTTGTTTCCAAATGGTGAAACTCCAGCCAAGAGTTTCTGGTTATAGAACGTCTTCCGATCCTGATATCTCACTAGCTGTGGAAATTATGGAGAACTGAAATGAACGTTTCCATCTTATCTGCCCTCTGTTATTGTGCAGGGCAGGGTGTGCGTTATCAGCTTGCAGGGGGGTGTCGGGCCGTCCAGCCTTGCAGAGACGGAGGTGGGTTCCCTCTTCCCTGGCTCTGCTGTCAGTTGTTTTGAGGGAAATGGGTAACCGGATCTTAGAATCCCTGGATGTGACGAGATAACATTGACTATAGGCAATTCTGTTTACTGATAAAAATAATATATAGTTTTCAAATAGTCCCATAATGAGTCACTTTTAAATAGTCAGAAATACGTTTCCTGCAATTCTTCTTTGAGACTTGAATTAATAGTTTTATAAAATCACTCCCCTCATTAAGGGAGTCCTATTGAATGCATGTAGAATTAGCAGCACAATCTTAAAGGCCGTATCCTAGTCTGAGGGGAACCACCAGATAGGAATCAAAGTCCAGAGCATATTCTCTCATAAGAAACATATTCTACCTCAAGTTTCTCTTCCTGAAAGTAGCAAAAACAGCACAAGAGCAAGAGTTAGACTAAGTCTATCGGCAAGTTTCCAGAATGCCAGGCCCCTGGCAAAAGGCAAACATCCCAAGTCCCCAATGGATGAAGCCCAAGCCTGATTTAAACACCATGAGTGAAACCGGGGAGTCTTGAAGAAAAAGCCTGGCGACTTGGATGTCCTGTCCTGCTCTGCCACTCAGCTCTGTAACTTCACGCACATCTCTTAAACTATCTGAACCTCAGTTTTCTTATTTGGAAAACGGGATTAACAACTGCCCCACCTACCTTGCAGAACGGCAGTGACAGTCAAGTCAGATCATCCCGGAGCAAGCACACTGTAAACTTGCAAGCTTAATGCCATGTGGCTGGCAGACAGTCTCTTCTGCTGGGTCTGGAGCTCCGCAGAGCAGTTCTTTTCCTCAGCTGCCCTCCCTGTCCTTCCTTACCTACTTGGGCTACTTTGCAACGGTAGAAGTGGGAGAAGGAAAGCAACAGGTATTTCAGAGGAACCAGAACCTTCTCCAGTTTCACATGCAATTCTTTAAATCTTTCTCCTGCATTTCCCTTCTTAAGTCCTCAAACAAATTCTCCAATCCTATCTCATCACCCATCTCAGTAACAGAATTGGTCAGCTCTAGTTAACTTAGTTAACCTATCTTTCCTCCACCCCCAGGAAGCAGAAGCCATCATTGTGTTTCTGAAGGTTCTCTGAAGGGAGATTACTGGCTATCTTCTCCAAGAGATGCAGAAGGAGACAATCCTATTAGAGAAGAGAGTCTGAAAAGAATTCCAGAGCCTCCTCCAGGACTGGAAGGGGATAGAGACCTGTGATCCCAGACGTAGATGTTCTGCCTCCCTGAGTGCCCTCTGGGGAGGTGGCAGGGCCTCAGGGAGAAGTTATAGCCATGGCAAAGCTTTGCCAAGAGATGGTAGAGCCACCAGCCTCCAAGGACAATGAGGACCTGGCAAATTAACACATTAGTGGTCACCCATGTGGACCGAAGATCAGAGGGCTCTACCTGAATGCTCTGGGTGGACATTCACAGGAACTGAGAGGAACGGGGTGTTCCAGGAAGGTTGCCGACTGAATTTCCCACCATCCTGGCAAGATGGCTACAATCGCATATCAAATTTAATTTAAAGCAATGAAAGAAATGTGACATTTCTCATGCCTGATCATGTGGCATAGAATCCACATGCCTGTTGTTCTTTCTGGGACATTCTGGCAGATAACTCTGCTTTCTTTGGATGCTCCAGAGTTTGGGGGAAACACTTCTAAAGATCGGCATAAGCTCTTTCTGAAGTTACCTTCCGCTCCCACCCCTAGTGAGAATTTACCCAGGGAAATACCAGCCCAGTAAGTATTTCCTCCATAACCTGAAACTCAGGCCGTGAATGGCCTACCTCCCCTTCACTCACAAGTATTTCTCAGCAAATCTTCAGTGGAAAAGAACGTTTTCTCTTTCTTACATCCAAAAAGTTACACACAATAAACACATCAAGAAACAAATACAAAACATTATGACTAGCAAACATCGTCCATGGTTCCCAGGAGAGAATGAATGTTGAACTGCTCTACCAGCTAAGCTCACAATTCTGGAAAGAGAGGTGTTATTGTCCTTATTTAACCCTGAGGAAATTAAGGCCCAGAGGTGTTAACTAATTTGTTAAAGATCTGAAGCTATTAAATGGCAGAGCTAGGATTAGAACCCAACTCTACATTCTATTCTACTGGGCTGCATAACCCCAATTATCTGGTGTGCTTTAGCAATGTACTTCTCTGTCTCCGTTAGCGTGTGTGTGTGTGTGTGGGTGTGGGTGTGTGTATAATGAAGGGCTCAGCTGCTGAATGTAGAATAGAGAACACAGATTTTTAAATGTAACCATTGCCATATTTGTTTAACTCTGGAAGGAGAAACTACGAGTTCCAGTAGGCGTCTGTTGAGCTTCAGCTGAAATGTGCCCATCGCTGATTTAATGTGATAATCAGGGGTGGGGGCCCTGGTGACAGGCTATGATGTATTGGCTGTTCTGCACTTTGATGTTCCTCGGAATTTGTCAAAACTTCACTTCAGCACTCTAAAAAGTGCCATGGCGTCATCTGTCCCACTCTCTGACTGTAGGAGCAAATGGCAGGGGAGTGGCTGCCGCTCCAGTTAAGGTCAACACCGGGTCAGAAAGTGGCAGACCTTTCCTGAGGACAGCCAGCGGCGGCAGGAGCCGCTCCCCAGGCTCAGCACCTCACACCCAGGGCATTCCTGTCTCTGGGTGATAAATGTCTTTGCCGTCTCTGACTGAAAGGGGACTGCAGATCCCTCCTGTCTCAGCTCAGTCACGGGACTTCTGGAAAAAGGAATCATTTTCCACACCTTAAGTCAGGGGGCACGGAGCTGTAGGCAAGCAAGGCGGGGCACGGAATGCAGGGGGCATGCTGGCTGAGTTCTCTGCCTCTAGAACTCTCTCTCGCAGGGTTGGGCGGCTAGCAGCACCCGGGGTCAGGAACCAGCCTCTACCATGCCTCTTGGCTGCCTGTGGTCACAGCAAAGCCAGCAGCATGCAGAAGGGCGTGCTGAGGCTCAGGTCCCAGTGGCCAAGTGAGTCACGCTAGGGTCTCGCCAGCTGGAGAACGATGCCTGTTTCCCAAGGCTAGTCTGGGCAGCACAAAGATTTTGGAACACTGCTGGCACCCAGCGCTGGGGATCTGTAGGGCCTTCTTGGGAGCAGCTGATCTCTCAAGGGTCACCCTCTCTTAGAGGTAGAAATGGAAAAGTTTGGTTGCCCCAACTCTCCTGTTGGAGAATGAGAAAGTGATTTGCTTAGAAAATCTCTAGAAAATTGCTTCATGTTGGCCTCTTGAGGGGATTGGATCTATCAAACACATGTCAGTGGGCCCCTGTCACTATAACATTGCGATCATTGTTCTAATCCCGGTACAAGATCACACCACCTCTACTGAGAAGCCACCCCCGAGAGAACCAAGAAAATGCCATATAACTCTTCGTATTATTTTCAGTTCTCCAAACCTTAGTTTCCAGATCTGTAACATGAGATTTGTAATGTCCTAGCCGAGATAGTTGTTTTGAGAGCTAACTGTGATGATGTACATTAATATATTTAAGCACAGTGCCTGGCACATAGTAGGTACTCAGCAAATGTTAATTTGTTCCCTCCTTCCTTGCCCCCTTCTTTCCCTGGATCCATTGCCACATCCTCCCAGTGTTCAAATTAAAATTAACACGATTTTGTAATAACTAAAGCTTTAGGAAAGATGATGTGACATTGTCAACCATGACAAAGCCAGGGACTTGACATGATAGGAGGGCACTGCCCAGTCTACTGTTGGAAGCCGCATTCTAGTCCTCCAAGCTGAGGGTGGAAAGTTGTGCTGAGCCCCTATGGATAGTGTCTAGCTGGTGAGAGTGGCAGCCATTATAACTTGTGGAGGCAAAGAGGAAAGATTTAAAATATGAGACTTGGACAGCCCAGACATGGGTCTGCAGGGGAAAAGGCCTCAGCTCGGAGAAGCCATCAATTTCCCTTCCATTTCTGATTGAAGGAGGAGCTTCCTTGCCAACTTCAGAAAGGACCACTTCTCGCTGCAAACCAACAGTTTCTGACAGGGAAGTGGCCTGACGGGTCACTTGGGATTAACTACTGGGAAATAATTCCAGAAAGGGGCCACAGACATCGAGACGGCTTGGCTCCCTGTGCTGAGAAGGTGACGTCAGCCGTGCAGATAAATTCCAAAGACTCTATCACCCCTCTGACAATGTTTTACTAGCTTGTAAAATGTTCCTAAGCTCTTTCCATACTGACAACTTCTGAGGGCTGTCCAGGGCATCCTGGAAAATTACAGCAAGAAGGTATCGTTCCAATTCTTCCTCATCCAGAGCCTAATTTCTTTTACATTTAGTCTAATTTCTTTCTATTCTATCAATTACTGCTAAATGGGGAAGCTTGTTCTAGTACTAGTGTTGAATGCTGTGCAGAATAGCCTGGAAAAATTGCCAAACTCTAGGCTCTGATTAGATAATATATCAGAGTTGGATGATGACCACAGCATTGAAATTATTACAATTTTCCTCTCTGAGTTCTCACTAAGTCATTTCTCAAGGCCTGCCTATGGGTACTTGTGTATCCATTCTGCAGATCAAGAAACTGAGGTAAAGACAGACCAGATGTGATCTGCTTATGGGGTGTTCAGCAAAACAGCTGCCGTATGAATCCCAAGGTCGTGTTGCCCTGTTCCTAGACCTCCTTACCATCTTTCTGCAGGAAAACAAAATGAGACTCAAGAGATCAAACAAAGGTGGGCACCAAAGGGTCTCAGTAGAGAAGGAGTTCCCTTGGTCTACTAAACCCCCAATGTCCTTTAGGGGCCTCTTTAAGAGAAAAGAGATTTCCATAGGGTGAAAGGAAGGGGATATATGGGAACCAATCAAATCCAAGCAAACATTTGCTACCAGCCCACATGACTTAACGGAGAAGGTAATCTACTTTTACAAAGAGCTTTTGAAAATAATAACATCTTCTCTCATGTTGCTGACAACAGAGTCATGAATACAATCTTATTATTGCCATTTTCCAGACAAGGAGACAGAAGTTTGGAGAGGGTTCCTTGCCCAATGTCATACAGCCAATAAACAGTAAAACCAGACCACCCAACAACCCAGCTTTTCTGAACTCAAGTTCAGTGTTCTCTGCCCTACCTTTCAGAAGTTCGCACACAGATGAGTTAGCCAGGACTTGTACCAGTGGACACCAAAGGAAACATTTATCAACAGGCACATGACTGCACTAGGGATGTCGAATTTTAAAGGAGTGTTCACTTGTCAGCTCCTCAAACTATTCACACAAGACAAATGGCAGAGGGGTTGTAGGGTAGGGATCACTTAAGGAGCCTGCTTGGGGCCAGGAGAAGACCTAAAAGCCTTTCTCTGCCCGGAGAACCCCTTAGGGCTGGTGTCCTTCCAAGACTGGAGTCTCATATCCATTCTACTGTGGCCCCCAAAAACTTGAAGGCTGACAAGGAAGCCCTAGGATGTTTCAGGCCCCCTACAATCCTGGGGTCTGGTCCAAGAGGGTACCAACCTGGGCCTCACGTTCTCCCAGGATCATGAAAGAAACCCTGCCTCCTGCTCTCTGTCACGTTCTGCACGCATGGAGATGAGCTTCAGGAGGTGAAGTGGGGACATGACAACATGCCCAGGTGTCAACTCCAGCCTAGGCTCAGGCCTTGGGAGCCCAGTCCACGGCGAAATGGCTTGCCCTGGCCAACATAGTCATAAGCCAAGACAATCACACTCCAGGCTAAAAAGGCGGAAAACCAGTAGGCAAGGAAACTGTTTTGTCATCCAAGGACAATAAAGTTTATGTATTCCCACATGTGGGTCCTCCCACTTAATCGAAGCAGAGGCCCATTCCAGTGAAAGAGCTTTTCTCCAGCAAAATGGGAAGGCAAGCTTCTTTGGGGCTAAATTTAGACTTCACCCACAGGGGAAGGGCTCCAGTTCTTCAGGGCTGCCGACAGAATAAGCAAATGGTTCAGCATCCCAGCTGGCCTCAGCCAGCTCCAGAGCGGAGCCAGCATGAGTCTGAAATGTTCCTAGCCCATGAGAGTGGGCTGTGCTGTCCCTGGGGCTGAGCTCTGCCCCTGGCTTGATCACAGCATAGAGGGTGTGTGGGTTTGGCACTGTGCTAGTATGTCAGGTCTATTCACTCACTCTGCCAAGGGGCAGCCATTCAACGCCCAATACTCCAAAGATTGGGGCTCTGAACTGCAGAGGATCCAAGGTGCTAGAAGGCCAAGCTTCTATCCTCAAGCATTTCTTAAAGTATCTTGGAGATTCAATGTTGAGAAGGCAATGATTGGCAAAGTGACAAAATTAATATACAGGGTGGTATGCTTCCAAAGAAGAGAGAACAAATTACCCATGATCACATCAGGCTTCCTGGGAGAGCTGGAGCTTTTCTCCTGGGGACAGGGCTTTTTTCCCCATCTGAAGCTTGTAGTGTCCTCTCTCTGGGTCAGTACTTTTTCAAAGTGGCCCAAAGCAATTGT
This sequence comes from Equus przewalskii, assembly GCF_037783145.1. Taxonomy (NCBI): domain Eukaryota; kingdom Metazoa; phylum Chordata; class Mammalia; order Perissodactyla; family Equidae; genus Equus; species Equus przewalskii. The sequence continues at coordinate 63,802,675 of NC_091834.1, read as the reverse complement.
GGCAGAATATCGAGAGGCATGCCCTGTCTTGGGGAAAAATTAGTGTGGTCCTTACCCAAGAAAGCCAAGCAAGTTCCATTCATTTCTCTCCTTGGCCGAGTATCAGGGAAGACAGAGGAAGCTGGCACTTTCCCAAAGGCATCCTACGCTCAAGATCTGGCTTTTTATCCTTAACTCTCAAGAAGTGTGTGCCAGCACACCCTACAGTGGCCACCAATTCTCTACTGTCAAATCTAATCACAACTTATACCAGGCAGGGCTGGGGAGACTTGAGGCAGAATGATAACCCTAACATGGCCTGCATCTTTCTCCTCCAGCATTCCTGTAGATAGGAACAAAGGTTTGTGTAGGGAGTGAAACAAGATGAAAAATTTACCTCCTGAAGTGTGTCCCATAGCATGGAGACACAGCTCCACCTCCTTAGAAGCCTCCTGCAGACAGATCTGATCACCGTCTCCACTGTCCTCTCAGGGCTCTGCACCCTTAGCTCAGTGACAGCACTTACTCTTCTGTAGGGTCATTAGTGGTTTACACTGGCCTCCCCAAGAGACTGGGAACTACTCAAAGGAAGGGTCCTGATCTTATTTCGTTTTGAATCCCCAATTCCTAACATATAGTAGGCCTTCCGTTGACATTAGATGAACAAAGGAATGAATGAGTGAATGATACTCAAATGTACAAACCATCTTGTTTAAATATTTTGGTGCCTTTCTTAATAAGAGGAGTTGGTATGATGCAACGGTTAATGGAGTTCCATAAAAAGAAGTATCCCAGGACTATGCCCAACTATCCCCAACCGGTTCTCATTAACTAGAAAGAGTTGGGCTCCCTTGTGTATCTCTTTCTCCCTCTCACTCACTCAGCTTATCCGGAAGTGGCTGCACTGGTTTACTCTAGTGTGATTCCCCTGGCAGCAGGTTAAAGCAGTATATCAAAGATCCAGCTGCACTCTCTATCTGCAGTGAAGCCCCTCAGTGACTTCCCAGCCTGTTTGTTCCTGCATCAATGACCCAGCTGCCAATAGGCACCACAGGAGGGAGTTCCTAGACCCTACCAAATAGACTCAGGAGATCAGTTTCTTTGAAGAGCCCTCTCCACCAATCCTAGTATGAAATACATAGAGTGACAGCCCAGCAAACAGAGAATATAAATGGGAGAATTCCCACTTCAGGAGTGGGAGAATTCTCAGATAATCTCTAATCAAGCAAAGCAATTACACTATTTTCTAACACCAACATCAGGGATATAAATATTCAAAAGAGAACCATGTCTAGGTCATCATTCCTGAGCCACAATTTGCTCTGCATTTTACCCAGCCAACCCAGAAAGAAAGGAGAGAATGCAAATCTTATTTTTAAAAAATGATAACTTTCATGGCAGCCAGACAAACCCGAAAGAAGCTTGTACTACAAAGCAAAGTACCAAACAAGAATAACAGAAATTGCTGAATGGAAGCATTACTAGGATGGGCATGTGTATTTCCTTTAACAATAAATAAGTATAAATGATTGTCAGTTGCCGTGATTGTACTTCAACTTGATGTTTAAAGACATTGGATTTAGTTGGTAGGAACTGTTGCCCTCTACTGGATGGAATGTCACAAGAATGACATGACTTCGTATTTGCAGTTGCCTGGATGCTTTCATCCTTAAGAAGATGCAGATGGTCATGATGGTGGTGATGATGAGGATGATGATGGAGGAGGATGAGGCGAAAGAGAAGAGGAGAGAGTTGGAGGAGACAATAACCATGGCAATGGGGAGAATCCCTTAGATTTATGTAGCAGTTTAGTGTCTTATAAAGGGGATTCAAATAAATTGTCTTACTTGAGCTTCACAATGATCTTGTGAAGATGAAGATGTTGCAGATGAGAAGACTTTGGCAAAGAATTTAAATCATTTGCCTATAGATTGAGAGCCAGTAAGGGGCAGAGCTGAGATTCAGACTCAGGCTTTCTAAATCCAATCCCTGGGATGATTTTCCTTTGCTCTACTTATTTCGTGGGCTTTACTTATATTTACAAAGATCCAGTCTTTGGGGGAGAGTTTTTAAAAGTCTTTTTTATATATTAAAGACATAATTCATCTCCACATTCATTCACAAACATCTATTATACACCTGCTCTATGCCTGGCCCCCAGCTATAAACTGAAGATAGCAGAGAACAAAGCGAAGTCCAGATCTTGTAGAAGAGGCAGTCAACAAAGAAGGGAACAGATCAATAAGGATCATGATTGCAGAGTGATAAATTGTTAGGAGACAACGAAACAAGGTAAAAATGTACAATGGCCCCAAAGTGAGAATGTGCATAGCAGATAAGTTTTGATGGCTAGAATTTTCAGAAAGGTGACCTCTGCCTCTAACAGCAGAGGACCAGCCTCGGTCTTCCCAAAAATAACTCTGAAAATCATTGGTAGATAACAGAAGGGTTGCCTGGGAATAGTCATTTGCTCAGACATCCCTTTAAGAAATCCCTGAAGCATACAGGTAGGAAAGAACTCCCCTATATATGTGTATCTACTAGCAGGATTAGGAGAGCTCATTTCTGAAATATTTGTTTGACTGTTATACTTTTAATTTATCCAAGCAGTTACATGACTTGAGCAGCTTTATTTATAATATCCAAAACCTGGAAATAACCCAATGTTCTTCAACAGGTGACTGGTAATACAAACTGTGGTGCATCCACACCATGGAATACTATTCAGAAATAAAAAGGAACAAATGACTGATACATGCAATGACTTGGATGGATCTCAAGGGCATTAAGCTGAGTGAAAAGAAGCCAGTCTCAAAAAGTTATACACATTGTGTGATTCTATTGATACAACATTTTTGAAATGACAAAATTGTAGAGATGGAGCACAGGTAAGTAGTTGCCTGTGGATAGACAAGAGAAGGAGAGCGTGGCTACGAAGGGGAATACAGGTGGCTCCTTTGTGGTGCTGGACAGTTCTGGAACTTGATGTGGTGGTGGCTATATGAGTCTATACATGTTATAAAATATCACAGAATTATACACAAAGACATAAACTGGTAAAAAAAAAAGTGAGTAAAACTGGTGAAATGTGATAATCTCTGCAGTCTAGTTGACAGTCTTGAGCCAACCAATTTTCTTGCTTCAGGATGTACTGTCATGTAACAGGGCATCATCGGGAAAAGCTAGATGATGGACACACAGGACCTCTCTGTCTATTGTTACAAATTATTTTGAGTCTATAATTATTTCAAAATAAAAAGTAGAAAAAAGAAGATATCCTTGGAACTGTCAGCTGTCCCACCACTTAATCAGGCTCTGCTATTACCCTTAAAAGAGAAGAGTCCTGGGGTCCTGGGCTTCAGAAGGTGACTAAATAATTGTATGGTGGGCAAATAGTCTGACAGCAACAGGATGCCACACGAGTTGTAAGAATTAAAGACCGAAGAAATCGGGATCCACAATGAATACTGAGTTTTCAGATCAAATAGAAAGTTCTGCATGGAAAACTACTCCATCAACACAAGACTTGTCAGTCCCATGAGGCAGAGAAAAGAGAGTGAGGGCAGGGGAAGCGTGGGGCTGGGGCAGATCCTTCACCCTTTGATCTCTTCAACACCGCTCCTCTGCGGTTCATGGGGCCCAGAGCTGGGGCAGCAGCCAGAACTCCCGAGGGCCCCCGCTCACAGCACTTGGGACTCTGGTGCCAGCATTGGTGGGATCTACAGGGGCTGTGGTGGCTTGTGTAGCACCGCTCTCAGAGCTGGAGCCACAGCAGAAAGAGCCTGGAGAAGGCGTGGATGTGGGCACTTTCGAGGGCATTTAGGAAAATGGTTGGTGGGAGCTGGGGCTGCTGCTGGGTTTGCTGGAGGGACATCTTGGTGGTAATTCAGCCAACTCTGAAAGATATATATTTTTTAATTTTTAAATGAAAGGATTGTGTTAGATGGCTCCCAGAACTCTTCCAGCCCTAAGAGTCTGCATTTCCATGAGACACCTTAGCTAAGCTAGTCACTGTGATTCAGCATTTGCTTGTGCTCCTTGCTCTCAGCTTCCTGGCAAAGTGAAATCACCTGCTTTTTGTGCCAAGTATGTGACATTCATCATAGACAGCTTATATTATTGACTATAGTTTTATTTGAGTATCTTGCCCCACAACTAAATTATAAGTTCCCCCTGAAACCATAACTGACTATTATTTGTAATCCTTGGGGTCTTTCACAAAGCAGTATAATTGTAGAGTTTAATTGAACATAACTCAATAACTCAAAAATTTGCAAGGATTCAGTCGAAAATGTCAATAGATTTGACCACTTGACTATAAAAAGTTACAAGTTTTGCAGTGTTAAATCACCACAAAGCCTAAAGATAAATGGCAAATTGGGCAACATATTTGCAAAATATATAGAAGATAAAGGTAACAGGCCAGACAAGAAGAAGTAGTTCACGAAACAAAAACAACAAATGGCCAACATGGAAAGATATTCAGTCTCACTACTCATCAAAGACATGAATATTAAAACTGTGAGATCATGGCTTTTTAGTTTAGTTTTGTTTTTATCAGATCAGCAAAATTTAAATAAATCAAATGTATAATATTAGTGATAATCTGGAGAAATGGACATTCTCACACCCTGCTGGTGAGCTGTAACTGATGGTGGTGGAGATGGAGTGAAATTTGATAGTAGATAAGGAAAGTCTTAAAAATGTGCCAAATACTAGTTCATACGTTTGGGATTTGTCTTTAAAAATAATAATTTGGGAACAAGGAGACATACACAAGAATAGTCACTGCATCATTGCTTGTAAATTTTAAAACAAACTAATCATCCATTAATAGAGGAATGTATAGATAAAACAGTAGTGTTATTATTCAATAAGCTATTACGCTAGTTAAAATTAATGGATTAGAGCTACATGGATAAATCTCTAAAATACACTGTTGATTCCAAAGACCAGGTTGGAGAAGGAAATGGAAAAATGCATTGCAAAGATGGTATTACATGTACCATTTGTGGAAATTCTAAAAACAGAACACTACACTATTTTGTTTACTACCTATTTGCCCATAGAAATGTAACAAAGATGTGAAAAAGGACCAGAAAAGATCCTCACCAACTTCAAAGTGATGTTTGAGGGAGGAGAGTGAGATTGGAAAGGAATACAAATGAGGCTTCAATTATTTGTATGATACCTTTTTTAAAAAAAAAAAAAAATGGTTGGATTAAATGAGAAAAGACACATAAAGCACTTTGCATAGTATCTGGCTTAATAAGCATAAATATCAATGATCTTAATTATTAATGGGTACTGTGGCTGTCTAAGTATAGTCCTAGTAGGGAGCTTGAACTTTATGGGAAAAAATACAGAGCAAAAAGACACAACTTTGAGCATGAGTAAAATGGGGAGTATATGTGGAGATGCCTCCTGTGAGCCAAGAATTGTGCTATGTGTATGACATCCCTTGTCTCATTGCATCCTCACTGCAACCTTTGACATGATTTCATTGGGCCCATTTCACTGATTGGGAAACTGAGGCTGAACAAGATTACGTAATTTAGATAAAATCATATCTCTGCCAAAGGAAGATCCAGGATGTGAATGCCTGCTGGTTTAATGCAAATCCTGTCTTCTTTGCATTGGAGCACACTGAATCCAGAAGTGAAGAAATGGAGGAAGTTTCTACACAGGTGCTGGAGGGGTTTGCAAAGAAAGGCACGGCGACATGGGCCTGTGCTGCCCTCTACCACGTCTAGGAATGGGTTTGCCATCAAACTTCCTGCTTGCTTATTCTCAGAAGCTGTCTCAGGGCTGGGGACTGGGTCATTGACCTACTAAACAAACTTCCCTGCTGACAAACCCCAAAGGCTGCCAAGACAGAGCATGGAGTAAATAGGAAGTTGACTGGCAGATCCCAGCACTCACAGCATAATCAGCAGGAGCCCAGCATCCAACATGCTCAGTCCTGGAGGGTCAGTGGGTTCCCTGGTTTCTCCGTTTGCTGAGGCCAAAAAAGAGCACAAATGATAGGTAGATAAAGACCACCTGACATGAAAAACAGAGCCAGGGGGCTTGGGACTTTCTGGGGGGGCATGTGATTTGCAAAAAGTTTTTATTTTTCCTTTCTGTTAAAATTTCCAAGACCTGAAGCATAAGGGTTGAAAGGGGCAAGATAGTGCTGTTGTTATTGCAGATAAAACAGCTGTTTATGAAACGGCAAGGGAAGCAAGTGAAGAACCATTCGCATGGAGCAGTTAGCAAGGTGGTGATGACAAAAGGAATAGCTACGCACCAACAGAAGCTGAGAGGAAAAGATTCCTAACTGCAAACGGAAATCCTCTTAGGGAAGAGAGACACATGACTTTAAGATGAGCCCTTGGAAAAATCACCCTCAGGGCATGAGCAGGTGGCCTAAAAGTAAGACCAAGGGAGCCTTCCGCCACCCCGCACCCTGGATGAGCAGGACTTGGGGAGGCTTGGGGCAATGACGCTGGGAGGCGGGAGAAGGATGAGGAGTAAGAAGGAGCCTAGGAATTTGGCAAGAGCCTAGAATCTGCATAGAAATTAACATTGCTAAAAATTTCTCCACAGTTGGAACAATCTACAGATTTCCGAGAGCAAGGATAGTTGAATAGTGCTCCTCTCCCACTCCGAAAAAAAATTTCCAAGTCCTAACCCCTGGAGTCTGTGAAAGTTACCTTATATGCAAAAAAAAAAAAAAAGACTTTGCAGATGTAATTAAGGATCTTGAGAAGAGGAGATTATCCTGGGTTACCCAGATGGTCCCTAAATGTAATTGCATGTATCCTTAAAAGAGGGGGGCAGAGGGAAACTTGACCACAGAAGAGAAGGCAAGGTGGTTACAGAGGTAGACACTGGAATGGTGTGGTCACAAGCCAAGGAATGCTAGAAGCTACTAGGAGGTGGAAGAGGAAAGGAAAAAACTAGAGCCTGTAGATGGAGTGCAGCCCTGGTTTCAGTCCAGCAAGACTGATTTTGGACTTCTGGCCTCCAGAGCTGTGAACGAATACATTTCTCTTGTTTACAGCCACCAAATTTGTGCCAATTTGTTATAGCAGCTATAGGAAACTAATACAATAACTGACCTTCAATTTGAGAAATTCATTTTGCTGTTCTGGTAAATAATCCCCACCATACTGTTAAATGGTCATTTTAGCTTTGCTCATAAGAGTAAAAAACTGGTGTATATGTATACAATGAAATACTACTCAGCCATAAAAAAAAGACAAAATCCTCCCATTCACAACCACACAGATGGACCTTGAGGGTACTATGTTAAGTGAAATAAGCCAGATAGAGAAAGACAAACACCGTATGATTTCACTTATTTGTGGAACATAAACAAACTTATGGACAAAGAGAAGAATTTAGTGGTTACCAGGGGGAAGTGGGATGGGGGGTGGGCACAAGGGGTGAACAGGGACACTTATAGCATGTCTGACAAATAATAATGTACAACTGAAATTTCACAATGTTACAAAGTATTATGACCACAATAAAAAAATAAATTAAAAGATAGTAAAATAAAAAACTGGAAACATCTTAGAATGTCCATAAGTAGGAGTTTAGTATCATAATAAAATTATGATATTTTGTTAAGTGGAGTTGTATGCAAATATTAAAAAATGAAATAGCAGAAGTATATTTACTGACATGACACTATGTCCACAATACACTTACCATTAAGTAAAAAAAAAAAAAATCAGTATACTAATTCTTTTAGATTTAAATTTTTATCTATTTGGAATTCTTCCTGGTATATGGCATGAGGTATAGACATAAATTTCTCTCTTTCCACTCGGCTACAATTTTATGATTTGTTCCATGTCCTCTACTGAGTAGTACAGGCTTCTTCCACTGATTTCCCATATATTAAATTCCCATATCTTGAGGCTTATTTTTGGACTTTGCAATCTGTTCCATTGATCTGTCTGCTTATTCACACACCAGCACCACACTGTTGTTATTAGTGAGCAGTTATAGTATAATTTCATATCTGACAGGACAACCTCTCTCATTGCTCTATTTTCTCCAGAATTTCCCTTCTCATCTTGATTTAGAACTACCTCAACTATTTTTTTTAAAGTCCTGTGGGTTAGTTTTTATTGTGATCATGTAAAAGTTATAATTAGTGAAAGTTGATATCTTTATGGTATTGTCTTCCTATCCAAGAATTGGTATGTCTCCCACTTGTTCAAGTGTGTGTGTGTGCACACGCATGCATGTGTGCTCTTCAGAAGTAGTTTTCAAGTTTTCTTCATATAGGTTTTGTTATTCTTATGAAGTTTATTCCCAAGTATTTTATCTCTTTTGTTACCATTAAACATGAGATCTTTTTCCATTATACTTTCTGATTATTGTTTAATATGAAGGCTATTTATTTCTCTTTATTAACTTTGAACCCTGATATGTTACTTAATTTTCTCATTTTAAACTGTTTTTCAGGTTCTACAGATTTATCATAATATCTTCTGCAAATAGTGATGTATTTCCTCCTTTCTAATTTTTGTAGCTTTAATTTTTCTCCAGTATGATTCTATAAGTTTTTACCTCCAGGATAATGATAAATAATGTTGGTATCCATATAATATTCCTGATTTGGTGGGAATGCTCTTAGAATTAAGTAGGGCACTGGCTTTTGGGCTTGAGATACATGTCAACAAAGATGTAGTCAGATGCAGTCAACAGTCAGATGACTGTTATTAGTTTATTGAGTGTTTTATCAAGAATGGATATAAAATTATGTCAAACGATTTTTTCAGAATCTATAAAGTAATTTTTATAAATATACAATTTTTCTTAGATTCATAAAATGAACTGATTCATAGATTTCTTAATATTAGACCAATCTTGCATTCCTAGAATACCTACTTAGATATAATACATCATTGTTTTAATGTGCTATTGAATCGTGTTTCCAAATATTTAACGTAAGATCTTGAAATAAATATTCATAACAAGGTAACTCTTCAACTTTTTTGCAACCTTTTTAGGGTTTTGGTATCATCATAATGCATTTTGTTAAGAAAATTGGAAGTTTTTCTTCTTTTTCTATGCTCTATGCTATAGAATTATTTTTTATTTAAAGATGTGGTAGAATTGCCCTTTGAAACCATCTGAGCCTGGTGGTTTTATGGGGAATTTCTGTTTGACAACTTTGTCTATGTCTTTGGTGGAAATTGATTGGTTTGGACTTTCTTTATCTTCTGGAGCCAGTTTTGGAAAATTACATTTTCTGGAAAATTGTCCATTTCATCCAAGCATCAAATTTGTATAGGATTAAACAAAACAGTCTTCTACGACTCTTCCTATTTCCTCTATTTCTCTTATCTTCCTTTATCATTCCACATTTTTGTAGAAAAGTAGCAAAATCCTTTTATTTAACTCTCTAGTAGAAAATGAAACCTTTTCTAACTATGACTTAAAATTCAGAAACCATAAAAAAAGAACTGACAAATTCTGCCATCTAAAACTTTAAAAAAAAAAACTTTGCATAGCAAAAAACACTATAAGCAAAGCCAAAACTTCAAGAGATTGGGAAAATATTTTCAAGTTACAGAATAAATCAAGGGTTAATATCCTTATATACACATGAGGTATTTTTTGAAAGCTTTTGTAAATACATGGGGAAAAGACCAAGAAGCCAATAGAAAAGTTACCAAAGGATATGATCATACAGTTCAGGAAAAACATTACATATGGCTCTTGAACATATAAACAGATGGTCCCTCGCTTGTAAGAGAAATGCACATAAAACACAACTGAAGCACCATTGTTTAAACACACATTGGCAAAACGTAAGAGTTTGATTACGTGTTCTCTGTGCAGCGGGCTGGAGGGAATAGGTAGTCTCATATATTCCAAGTGGAAGTAAAATTTCATACAATATCTAAGGAGGGAAATTTGAGACTCTCCATCAAACAGGAAAATGCTTTAACCCAGACATTCCACCTGCAGAAACATAAGCTACATTTCCGGGAATGACAGCCAAATGCAGCCCCTGACACCATCTCTGCTTCCAGCAAGTTCCACAAACTCTCACCGGATGGGGACAGTTTTCACACAACGAAGGACAGGAGCCACAACATGCTGACAAAATCACACTTGCTGAAATTGGCCAGAATATTTCTCACAGCTGGTTCTCCTTGCTCGGGATCTCACACTCCTCAACACAGCCAGCTGTCTGATCTCACCACACAGCAGCTCTAAGTCTTCAAATGGTGGAAAACCACAAACAAGGTGGGTACTCCCGCCATGGATTGCTCTAGGATCTGATATCAATTAAAGTCGCCCTTCCTCCCTTTTTAATTCAGATCCCCCCTATTAATTTTTTTACCGGGGAGTGATTACCCCAATTTTTCTAAATTTTGCTTAACAACTTGCCCTTCACTTCAAGTTTATGCCAGTTTTCTAGAAAAGGCCTTTGGTCGAAAGTGCCCTCCTTCCATATACTTACTAACCTGGGCACTCTGTCTTCTCTGTCTTTTTATAATTCCATATTCTCAGTGGCAATATGAAAAGTGGCATGAACTTTCCTTACCAAAAATGGTCATGATCCTAATACAGCATATGCCTTTTCTATCTCATTCCTCATTTCCCCTCAAATCCATGGAGCCCTTCCACTCCTCTTACTCCGCCATTGGAATAAGAGATAAGCAGATGCTGGATCCTGGGCTGATGGGAATGGCAGTGTTCAAAGGGTTAACCGCTTTTCCCCATGGAGTGAAGCATTTTGCTGACCCGGTGTGAGATGGGTTGGATCAAATCGATTTAGCTGCAGTCAACAGGAAAGTAGGAAGGAAAATAGGATTTAACAAACAAAGCATTAAAGAAAAGGAGTCCACAGCAGGAAATAATTATTTGGGCAATTGTTCACTTTGTGAAGGGGCCGGGCTGTGTGAATCTCTATTGGGAGGCAATGCTGTGTCCGAGGTTTCTCCGCAGTACCCTGTCTGGTATAATTAGTTACAAAAGTGGTTCTATGGGCTGAAAAAATTTGCAATTGTGTTGTATTTCAGGCGAACGAACACATATGTCATTGAAGTGGAGCCTGGCACCAGCTTATTCTGGTGAAACCTCGAGCGGTTGGCCAGAGTGGAATCAATAGGAAAGGAAGCTCTGAATGCCAACAGAAGTGGTTTACAAAAATAATTCCCTGACCATTCCATCTGCCTCAGATTAAGCATGTTAAATGGTTCAGTTCAAGTTAACATTTCAAATATATAGATATACATGAATAAACAAAACTACTAAACAAATATTAAAACAAAACTAAAAAAAAGTAAACAAAATATTTTTATCAAATATTTGCATTTGAAAACCTCCACTAACACACCCGGAACCCAGAACGAGCTCTTTCAAATCACCAGATACTTTTCCCCTAAGAACATTTACACTAAAAACATGTAACGGGAAAGAGCACTCGGATCGTCCCGTTAGAGAAGAGCAAACCTCCTTTGGAAAAGAAAGTGAAAATAATATTTTCAGAATAAAAATCCTTCAATCTGTAAAAGGAGTTTTATAGCTCAGCCTCAGAAAAGTCAGCCAAAGGTTCAATTGACACACGAACAGAGGGGGTCTTGGGGAGCCCAGGCCTAGCAGATCGGTTTAGTCACCGTCTCGACAGTGGGGGCTGGAACCAAATCGATAATCTGTTGATATCATAAAAACATCAATTTGCATGTAAAATCCATTGAATGCATTTTAAAGTCACATAAATTAGAAATCTAAGAAGGTGACATGATGGTATAGATAATACCGAATAAAAGACGTCCACATGCATTGAATACTTACTAAGCTAAGTCCTTCTCCTGTAGTTGTTGCAACCTCCCTGCAAGGTTGGTATTTTATTGCTACCCCTACTTAACAGGTGTGGAAACTGAAGCACAGAGTGGTTAAATAACTTGCCCAAGGTCACACAGCGAGTAAGTACACGAAGCCTGCATTGGGATGCAGGCAGTCTGACTCCAGGTCATGCTCTACACTGCTTCCTCCTATACATAAAAAAAGGCAAGAGAGGGGCCAAAGAGCAACCCAGAGGAGTTTCCCAGAGCAAGTCCTCGGAGCAGACAGAGCAAGATTCATCTACTCATCTGCAGGCCTTTGCCCCTCCTTCATACTCCCACATCCCCACCCATCACGGAGCTGTCACCCTTGTTCTAAAATAAAGGAACCCTCCATCCCACTTGTTTTTCTCTGCCAGACTCAGTTCCCAGCCTGCTTAGACTTGGGACCCCTGCCTCGCACCTGTGGTGGTAAGGGTGCAGTGGAATAACTTTGAACCTTCCATGAGGGGAAGGAAGCTGGCTGCTTCCCTGGGAACAAATTCCTGGGCCCCATTAAAGGATGACTTTGCAGGCTGTCAGATTCAAGCCCTGCAAATGAACGTGTCCCACCAGGTCAAGTTTTGGCTTTAGTGCTTTGGCGCCCTATAGGGTCACGTGATCCGTGGTTCCAGGTTATCTGATAAGGAAGTAGAGAGCCAAACTGGAGGGCAAACGCCTAATAATGTATGCTCACCTACCATAAGCTCACACAGTTCTTACCATGAGAAGCATTTTCCCAGCTCGCTTCATTGGAGCCTATCGTAAAGTCCGTGATTACAGATGATGAAACTCAGAGTGTTTAACTGACTTGTTCAAAGTCGCACAGGCAGGAAACAGCAAAGCAAGGATTTGCACTGGGCTCTGACTCCAAAGGCCCTGGTGATGCTTGGCAGCCCTGCCACCAGCCTCAAAGGCCACTTTGTGTGAATTTGTCAAAGGTGCTCTTGCTCAAGACACTTCTCTGCCAACTGCCAGAAAGTCGTCATAATCGTTATAAAAATCTACCAGATGAATGGCAGCCCCGTAAGGGACGGCCCTGATGCTGGAGGACAGCGACTCATGCCTCCAAGCACGTTCTCCGTGCCGCCCTGTCTGCCCTGGCAGAGTGGACCTCCCTTACTGTAACCCTCCCGACATGGGCAGATGCACGTCCCGCTTCAGACAGCGCGGGCTGTGAGCTCATGCAGCTCCCGTTCAGGCTGAGCAAGACCGTGGAGAGTTTCCAGCACTCAAGGTAACGGGAAATGTTGAGTAAAGTAGGTGAAAAGCCTTGTCTAATATTTCCATTTACCTACTTTGTCTGTCTGAATAAGTGTCATTAATTCAAACCATTTCAAAATGGGGTTTGATGATGTGTGAGAGCGGAAGCCCCCAAGCACCAGGCCTCTCCACACCACATCCTTGCTGACGCTATCTCTTGCTTGGAGAGATCAATTGAACTCCAGCAAATGTGCTGTGAATATTGCAGCTCAACTGACCACTAATGTGCATGTGTCTGTGTGTGTGCGGCAAGGGGACCGGGGATTGGGAGCCGCGGCCGAGCCTGCTCTTCCAGGATACATTTCCCCAGCCCAACTTCCCTCTGTCCCCCCAGCTCCCCCTCCTTCTCAAAGCCCCCCACCTCGAGACCACGCGAGGGACACTTCAAAGGAAGAAAAGACAAATGAGCACGATTTTCTCTCTAGGAAATACCCAGTAACCCAGCCGCTTTCCTTACTTCTCGCTGCTAATGCTTTTGTTTACACAGCGAGTTCTCATTGCAATAGCCAGCCTCAATAACACTGTAAAAATTGTGCAGCCAGGAGGAAGACCCATCCCTTTCCAAATGCAAGAGAAAAGTCTAAAAGCTTAGCAACGCATGACTTTAATATTTTGGTTGATAACATGCCATGGACTCCGAGTATTTTCCATTTCCTCTTTGTCCTTTTTCCAGTGATTTCAAAGACCTTTACTAAATGTATCAAAACCTAAAGATGGTAAAATTAGGTGACTTTTTCCTAAAAAAAGAATACACTAGAAAAGGATATGCATCCACATAAGTCTCATCCTCTTCCTATACGAATCCTATATGAATCCTATCAGATTCCTATATGGGATTTGGACTTATTTCAATGAAGCCCCTCTCCCCTCTCTTCCCCAGACACACACACACACACACACACATATGCATTCACACATATGCACACACAACCGATTGTTTATCTGTGTGAGAAACTCTTTTGCAATTGCGTTCAGAGCTCAGCACATCATTTTGAATATCCTTCATGGTTGCATAGCTCGATTTGTGGGAAGAGTCCAAAACACTGAGTGCCATGTCTGATGTCTTAGAAAAATAATAAAGTCAGAGTATAGTATTTGAGGATCAAAATGAGATTGCACCAGAGCATAAAAAGTTGATTTTCATCACACGGCTTATAAATGGACTCTGCAGGTCACTTCAGGGCAGCAACTGCCAATGTGTTCCCAGCAGAATGAAGCATCACTGGCTAAACGGATTCTGGAAACCTTGCGGAACCTCAGGGAACCTGTTTCCTCAGCGGCAGGATGGAAATTAACAGCCGCCCCACCTGAACACCATTTCATGAAGAAATATTTCCTCAGAAGTCATTTGTATTCTAGTCCAATATTCAAAATGCATCAAAGCCCAGCTGTTCCAGCTTGAGAGGTGAGGAGGAGGGCAGGGCCCTGCCTGTTTAACCTCTGGAGCTCAAACCCGCCCCACTTCTCAGCAGTCACTGAGGCACCTCTGAGATCCCTTGCCTGCCCTCTGCACAGAGCCCAATATTCAAACATCTGAGCCAATTCTAGAAAAGTCTTTGTAAACTGTCAAGCGTGGGATAAACATGAGTCTATTCTCCCCAGTTTCCTCTATCAGCCTCAGGGTCTGTCATCTGTAGACATCTCTGTTCACCACTAAAATAATAATCATTTCAAAACATTCATCTAGTGGTTGACCCTGGCCCCAACCTCTAGCAACTTAGTGTCCCCAAAGGGTTCCCTGTTCTCTCTAATAATCATCACTGCCATAGGCAGAATTCTAAGATGTCCTCCGAGATTCTCATGCCTGGGCATTTAATCTAACATTACCTTAAGCATTCCTATGAAGGGACTTTGCAGAGGGAATTTACTAATTCTGCAGAGGGAGGTTACGAATCAGCTGACTTTAAAATAGGGAGATTGTTCTGGATTATCCAGGTAAGACTGATGTAATCACATGGACCCTGAAGAGCGGAAGAGGAATATGGAAGCATGAGTCAGAGAGATATGGCGGAAGAGGAAGGCAGAGGACAGATGAACTAGAAGAGGAGCTCAGAGAGATTTGAAGGATGAGAAGGACTCAACCCACCCTTGCTGGCTTTGAAGACAGAAGAAAGGAGCCACAAGCCAAGGAATGCAGGTGGCCTCTAGAAACTGAGAATGACCACAGCTGACAGCTAGGAAGGAAACTAGGACCTCGGTCCTGCAACCACATAGAACTGATATCTGCCAAGAATCTGAATGAGGCTGGAAGCAGATTCTCCCCCCAGGAGCTCCAGTAAGGCACGCAGCCCTGCCACACCTTGATTTTAGCTTTGCAAGACTTGTGCCAGACTTCTACAGAACTACTACCTACAGAACTGAAAAATAATAAAAGAGTTTCTATGAATAATTTGAATTTGAAATAAACGTTAAGCTGCTAAATTGGTGGTAATTTGTTATGGTAGCAATAGAAACCCGATACAACTACTCACAATGTTTTTCTGAAAACTGCAGCCTTCTAGAGAAGCCAAATCATTCTTGGTATTAGAAGCCTTTATTTCAGTCAAGTTCATCTGTCAAACATATGGAGACCCATATGCTGGGCATAAGAGAGGGCATGGGGCAGGCAAGAATGGAGAAGACATTGCCAGCAGCTAGATTGGTTATGGCCTGTTATCTGGAAACAGCCATGGGGAAATGATGTGATTCTAGCAGTAGTGCTCAATTTTGGCTGTTCATGAGAATCACTTGGGGATACTTTTAAAAATCCCCTTTCCCAAGTCACACCTCAGACCAATTATATCGAAATCTCGGGAAGGTGAGAGTCAATGTATTTTAAACCTTCCCAGGTGATTCCTGAAAGTGTGGGAACTACTATGGTCTATGGGCTGGTAAGACATGAGGGGAGAGGAAACCTTGACTAGTTGGGGGATGATTTCCTCTGCTGGTAGAACTCAAAGAGTGTACCCAAGTACAAACATTCATATTCAGGCGTCGGTAGGTTGTTCTGATGGAGTTTATCTTCATTGTTGATGTGGACTGCTCAGCAGAGAAAGGTGCAGACACCATCTGTCTTGAAAACTTTCATATCCCCTAGAATTTAGCATTGCTCACAGTTGGGGCTCAAAATGTTTATGAAAGATCCTATCTTTTCAGTGATTCTCAGTTCCACTTAGAGGAGTATGGAAACGTTGCAAAGTTTCCTAATGTAAGAGTCAAGCACATTCACAAAGGACACAGACCCCCCACTCACCTTTGCTGGGAGCAGCCTTTAGCACGACATAGAAGGTTTTTCTCGAAAATCAGGAGGAGGGTAGAGTGGAAAGACTGTCTGTCACAAGACTTTTCCTTAAGTCCAAAGCATGATTACCAATAGGGGAGTAATCCTTGTAGATGGTTTCTTTCCAGTGAGTTACAAGATTTGACCATAATGAGATTGACAGTTCTATAACTTGGGCTAATGGCTAGTTTTCCTGCATTTAAAAATTTCCAGATAGTGCTTTAGAATCCTTGAATAATTTTGTGCATTCTCAATGCTTGAACATCAGGGCAAGGTGGCAGGGAGGGAGGTTTGTCTTTCTGGTGACCTCCTCGATTGAATAAGGCCTGTAGGATGCATTTGCAGGCTCAAGTGTGAGGCCTTAGATAGCAGGTGGGTTCAGTGTGCTCACCTTCCAGAATGTTTTGCACTGGAATTGGATCCTTGGATCTTCTCTCTTACTCCTGAGTTGGCACGTTGAGCTGGCATTCTCCATTGCCTGGATGGCTTTTCCCACATTCCGAACACCTGAGATTGGACTCTCTCCAGTCCAATTCTCTCATTTGTGGATTCTTTCACAGTGACTCCAGTTGAAAATTCCAACAGGAGATTTCCCCACTCTGCAAACATGCAAGGTTTGTCTCCTGGATGGATTCACTTGAGGTCAGTTTATGGCTGAAGCTTCTCCCCAGAGTGGCCCTGTGGGTCTCACAGTCTCATGAGCTTACATGCTAATTACATCGTGAGACACTCTGAAAACGTGTTATTATTTCAAGTGTCCTTCTGCTTCATAAGTGTGAATCCGCTTTTACTTGGCCAATAGCCTAGACAAATACCGTTAGCATTTTGAGCACAAGTTGGCACAACAAACTTTTACATAAAACGCTTTTTGAACACACAAATATTACTTTGTCAGAGGCTTTCAGTGTTGCTGTTCCCTGGCCCAGGAGCCCAGAGGTAAAGTTTCCCAGCTGTTGCTGCTGCTGCTGTGAACTGCTCCTTTGCAGCCCACTAAACAATCCCTTCTAATAGCCAGTAAGCTTAAAGGGAAATGCAGATCTGGCAAAGCAATGTCTGGGGAGGGGTGTCTAAATATAAAAACTGTGCAACTAAAAGGTTTTTACGGTTAATGCAGCTCTTTCCCACTGCAAAGGCTACGTTTAAAAGCTGCCATTTCCTTTGCATTAACTAAAACTGGACACATCTGTTGAAAGGAAGGGGGAGGGGAGAAGACAATAGCTATCATGATGGTCAGGCAAAGTGTGTGTGTGTGTGTGTGTGCATGTGCATGCATAAACTGCTAAAGAAAGTGCAAAGACAGGCGAGACTGGTGGAAAGATTGCCAGGGAGTTGCTGTCAGTTATTATTTATACAGCATCATAAATGCATGGCCGTCAAAGCCAATGGCCATCTTACTTAACTGCTACCTAAGTGCTGGCAATGCGAGACCTCAGAAGAATGACTCTCCTATTTAATATTTAACCAGATGCTTCCATTTTTGAAAATATATTTTGTTCCTTATGGAGGAAGGAGGGGAGGCTGACTCGCAACTTCTGTGATATATGAGCTATTGTTGGGAGTAATAGAAAACCAGATTTTGTTTTTCTAATTTCACTGTCAATATTTCCATCATGTTGGCAAACTTATTCTGTAAGTTTGAATAACTCCCAATATTATTGCATTTGTTAATATCCTGATGAAATGAGCTAAGGCTTAGTTACTATGATCCTGTAATGGAGATGTGAAAACAAAGGCAGATGGGGATAATGCAACTGACCCCAAGACATGCAAGCCAAGGGAAGGGATGAACTAGAACCTGACTTTTTTTAGAGTTTGAATTTTGTGGAACAATGGATAGGCCCTGCTACCTGCACTGCTGAAGTCCCCGAGAATTTACCCAGACTACCAAATGGAAACAGGCCTGCCAATTCCCCTCAGCATGAGGTGGTGTGCTAGGAGTAGGTAGCCATTTTATCTCCCACAACTGGCTGACTTTCCACCCGTCTTCCTTGAGTCCTCCCTCACCTTGTCTCAGGCACATCCCTTGCCTCTCCATCACTTCCTATCTTTGTCCTTCATCTCTGGACCTCCTCTAAGCCTCTGGAAAAACTCTCTCAGATATCACAGCCACTACTGACTGCACATGGGACCAAAAGCTCATGCATTCCATGGACTCATCTGGAAACTGACTTAAACGGCTATCAGTTAATCCATACAGTAGCCAACAGGCACACAGTGAATAGGCACCAGGAGCCTCTGGTGTTCACCTGCCAAGACACCCTTCTCCCTTTTGGGCATCATGAAGAATTTACTCTCCTCGTGCTTCTCTATCCTTGCTTCCGTCTGAGTGTGTGGCGAGTCTCTTAATGGCTCTGAGCCTCTGCCCACGATGGGGGATGCATGGAAGTGGCCAGCCCCTTGAAAGGCCTCTATTATTCCAGTACTGTTATTGTTACAGCCCAACTGTCAAGCTCTTTCTCCCATGTCTCTCACACATCATTTCCTCCTGTGCCCGTATATTTTAAATGAAAAACCTAAGGACAATAAGACAGTCTCAGAACAAGAGAGCAATATCCCCAAGAAGGAAGACTGTCTGTTCTTGTTCTTGGTTTACTTAATCTCTCCTTTGGGTCTCTTTACTACATCCCACCCTCCTAAAGGGAAAGTAAGAGAGACAGAGGAGGCTTGAACAATGAAGCATTTCTCTGCTCCATTCCTCGCCTGCCCCCCTCACTGCCCCAGACCCCCTAGGGCCGAGAGTGACTCCTGTGCTTCATGAAACTTCAGCTAATATTGAGGGAGATGACTTCACTGGCCCACACAGACAGCATCTGTATCGGCTCCTGAGGGAGATGGGATTGGACACAGAGCGGCCGCTTGTGCTGAGGATGGTATCAGAGGGTCCCATTATCTGCAGGAGGGATGTGAACCTGGAACAACTCCAGCTGAGAATGCAGCAAGCCACACCATTTACATGAAATATATGGTGTTGGGCCCGCCACAAAGCCGACTGGCTTTGATCTTGGTGAACTTTTGAATCATGTGTGACTAAAGAATTCTTTACAAAGAATTATTTCAGCTTTCTGAGTTAATGAAAGGCCAGCCCACACAATTTATGGAAGCAAGAGACTAAGCATTAGAGAGAGGAAAAAAAAGTCATAAAAAAAATCCCCAGGAGCCTTTAATGCGACAGTCCTCATGGTCTGTGTGGATCTCTAATTCCACATTTTTCTGTCAGATTTATTGGGTTTTATTGGAATTCACTCTCCTCAGCACTGGGGTTTGTGGAGGTAATCTTATGGAGAAAAATGTGTCTGAGGCAAAATGAATCAGATTGATGAGACAAAATTAAGGGAGTAAGCCCCTAATTATTGGACAATGATCAACCCCACGTATGCCACGTTAAAGACCAGCGTCATGGTAGCACTCCTGTAGTCCCAGGGGGAAGCTATGGGAGCCTCCCATACCCAGGATAAATTGGTTGTAACTGAGGTAGCAAAACTCCACATAATCAACCTGCCATTTTTATGGTGTGAAATGGTTCTGCTTCCTAACCCACTTCATGGTAGACAATATATTCTCAGGGGAAAAGAAATATGGGAAGCCAGGGGGAAAGTGACCACTTAAAAGCAGAGTGCACGTCTTTTCTGAAATGGATAATGTCTACGTGCATCGGCCGGGAATTTGCTGCAGCGCCGTCATCCAGAGAGTAAATCACAGGATACGCACAAAGAGAGAAATTAGAGCAAAAAGGTTAAGATGTGAGTCATCTCAGATGTGGGAAACTATTTCTCTCCCCGGGCTGGTCGTCGTTCACTTTTATTTATCTTTTCCCAAGATTTTTCTTTCAAGAAGAGATTAAAGAGAGCAGTGATCTCTGAGAACTCTTCATTCTTTATGCTGAGGTAATAATAAATCTCATCTCTTTTGCGAGTTATCTCTCTCAATAAAAAACATTTTATCCATGAGCTATCTTCTGGAAAGTGAGAGGGTAGTGCTTGGAATAATTTGTCTACAGCAAGGAAGCAGCCTAGTGCATGGGTTAAAAGCTTGGTCTCGGCCCCATGGCAGATCTGGCAAAGCAATGTCTGGGGAGGGGTGTCTGAATATAAAAACTGTGCAACTAAAAGGTTTGGAATCCTCTTCCTAGCTAGCTCTCCCCCTTCCTAGCTGGCGACCTGGCACTTTGAGTTAGTCCCTAAGCCTCAGTTTCCTCATGGGAGTAATGATAGTGTCTCCCTCTTCAGGTTTTTATAAGGACCAGGTGAGATAATAGGTAATAAACACTTTCCAGTACACAGTTAAACCCTCGATAAATATCAAGTGACATCCTAAAAGTAGCTGCCTTAAAAAACAGATTGCAGGTTAGGTCCTTTTTATTTAATGTTAAGAGGCTGTCAAATTTAAGAAGAAACATGCTATTTAAAAAACCGAACAACTGGAATGCAAATAACATCCATTTATTACTCTAACAGAGCTTGCAATTTAACAAATTCCTAGTAGCTATTTTTTTAGGATGTACCTATCTGTGGGCATCATGCCAGTTAATGTGATGTACGTTATCTAATTTTAATTCTCAGAATAAACATATGGAGGAGATCACTCTCTTGTAACCTCAAACAGGTTTCAGGGAGGTTATTCATGATCAGCTCACAGTTTCAGAGGTAGAAAGTGTCAGAGCTTGCATTGAAACTCAGATTGTCTCATTCCACGTCCAATACTCTTTCTAGACATCATATTTCTTTTCAACTTGCTTTCTACTCAGTCATATTCAAAATTCAAATTATTGGATGCATAGACTTTATTAATACTAATAGTTAATTACATTATAAAATAAAAAGTGGAATCATATTATAATCAGTCTCTTAGACAAATACACATGCCTTTGCAAATCAGGGGAAGTAAATTATGTGCCTCGCACAATTAGTAACAATTAAGCATGGAATTAAAGAATACTGATCATCAAGGGTTGAAATTCAGAGATAAACTAAAAATTAAGTCAAGGAGTTGAGAGGAAGATCGTAGAGTGCTGCTAAATCTTTAAGAAGATAAACTAAACAGTTTTTTGGGTTTCTTTCTTCTTTTTTTTCTTTTTTTGGTCATTTGGAAAGGAAATCCACAAAAATATCTTCTCTCCTTAAAAATATCCCATCAATAACTTGTGAATTCTTTTTACTGCTGGTTAAAAGTCAGTTATTATTAAAGTGCCCTGAGGGCTGTTTCTTTCTCTTTTTCTTCCCTGTTCAACATTCCACAGCATAAAAGAAAGTTAATCTGTGAGTTCTTATCCTTCTCCAATACCACTTGTAAAAGACAAAAGGTCTCCATGCTGGGCCATACTCTATTCACAGCTCATGTTGGCATCTCTGGGAAAAAGATTCAAGTTCCTTCCTGGCAGCACAGAGGAAAGTGAGCGGCTCTGACAACACAAGTCAACACTTCAACAGACCCATTTGCTTTATCTGAAGCCAGGATGCCAGAGTTTGGTGGGTGTGCTGGTTTAGGGCTCCCATAACAAAGTACCACAAACTGGGTGGCTTAAGCCACCGGAATGTGTTGTCTCACAGCTCTGGAAGCTAGAAGTCCAAAATCAGGGTTGTGGTAGGGTTGATTCCTTCTGATGGCTGTGAGGGAGGGACGTGTTCCAGACCTCTCTCTTTGGTTTGTAGATGGCCATCTTCTGCCTGTGTCTCTTCACATCACCTCCCCTCTAGAAGTGTTTGTGTCCAAATTTCACCTTCTTATAATATAGGATAGCAGTCACATTGGATTCAGAACCCACTCTACTCCAGGGATGACCTAATCTTAACTAACTACATCTGCAGTGACCTTATTTTAAAATAGACTCACATTCTGGGATAAGGACTTCAACATACAAATTTTGGGAAGACATCACTCAACTGATAACAGTAGGTTATGACTCTGAAATTTTGCCTGGGAAAGTCAACTCTAGTCACTGAAAGGATGAGTGGAGTATTAACCAATAATAACATGCCTATTAATGTACTTTCTAAGAGCATTATAGAAAGGTAGGTGGTATTATCTTTGTAATCTCCTCACAAATTATTTCCCGAGTAAATAGACTCTCAACTAGTATAGTCATGAGCTCTAAAATGGCACCCTGACACTTGAGACCCATAACTTGTCTTAGTGAGTGTCTAACACCCTGGACTAAAAGGAGGAAGAAGCGGGATTGGGGATGGGAAACCAGTAAAATAATATTCAGACACGTTATTCTGTTTGAGGCACAATCCAGCACTTAGGAAGACAGACAAGTGTTTCCTGCTGGGAGTTAAGGTTTGGGGCTTATTCTATCTACTTCATTTACAATTTAGTGTATCAGAGTCAGCTCCAGTGTGGCCTCCTCTGAAGACTTTTCTCAGAAACTTCCCTGGCTCCCCACTACCAACATGAATTATCTGCCTTCCTCTGGCCTCCCCAGCACCCCGTGTTACTTCAGCATGGTTATCCCGTGAAATCCTTGAGAAAGAGACCGTGATTAATCTCTATAGCCATGATGCAAAGAAGGGTAGAGTAGACTTTTGCTAAAGGAAAGGAGTTCAGTAAGTGTTTGCTAAATTAAAATCAGATAAACACGGACCATCTTAACTCAAGAGTCTTTGAACAACTGACTGTCCCTCCTGAAAAGCAAGGAATGGCCATCCCTCATTTTTTCTGAAGACACCACAGCGGGAACAAGCAGAAAGGATCTGGAGCTGCACTGAGAATGCCGCTCACCCTCGGCTTGGTGCTGGCTATTATTTACAGTCCCTTGCTGGGATGAGCACAAGTAACATATCAGAGAGCAAAAACCACAGCTGACTCCTTTGTGAAGATGGAAAGATTGATTAAGATAATTTTGAGTCTTTTTTTTTCTTAAAGATTGGCACCTGAGCTAGCATCTGTTGTCACTTTTTTTCTTCGTCTTTTCCCCAAAGTCCCCCAGTACATAGTTGAATATTCTAGTTGTATATTCTGGTTGTGCTATGTGGGATGCCATCTCAGCATGGCTTGATGAGCAGTGCCATGTCCATGCCCAGGATCTGAACTGGCGAAATCTGGGCCGCCAAAGCGGAGCATGCGAACTTAAGTTGGCCACGGAGCCAGCCCCTGAGTCTCTTTTAGTCAAAAGTATCATGGTTTAATCTTTGTCTTCCTTTATTTTGAGCTATCTTTGCTGATCTCTGGCCAAGCTGATAGTAAAAAATATATATATCTTTTTGCAATTGTTTACCTTTTATGAGAATCTCTCTGTGGCATTTACCCCTATTTTATTTGGGCACATTTGGTTTCTCCCAAAAGAACTATATCAGCTGGCATTAGGAAACCTTAGCAATGTGTTTACACTCAAACACTCTTGAAACTGAATCTTCAGTATGACCCAATTCCAAAGGGACTGTTATTTCATTAATGCAACTCTGTTTTCTCTACACTTCCTTTTGTGAAACTAAATTTTCTCACAAGTTGGGAGGCAACAAGCAAACTTAGGTTAACTCCTTATCAACTACAAATGATGCCAAGAAGGGAAAAGCTAACTCCATTTGGGTTTCTATCTCTGAACTAGCTCAGCATGTGGACAAACTTTTGGCAGCCCTGAATTAACTGCCTTCAAAAGTGATTCTTCAATGGAACACTTCCTAACACATTCTATGAGGCCAATATCACCCTAATACCAAAGCCAGACAAGGACAACACAAAGAAGGAAATTTACAGGCCAGTATTGCTGATGAACATAGATGTAAAAATCCTCAAGAAAACAAGAATACAGCAATATATTAAAAAGATCATATACCATTATCAAGTGGGATTTATACAAGGACACAGGGATGGTTCAACATCCACAAATCAATCAACATGATACAACACATTAACAAAATGAGGAACAAAAACCACATGATCATCTCAATAAATGCAGAGAAAGCATTTGACAAGATACAACATCCATTTATGATAAAAACTCTCCATAAAAGGGGTATAGAAGAAAAATACCTCAACACAATAAAAGCCATGTATGAAAAACCCACAGCCAAAATCATACTCAATGGATAAAAACTGAAAGCCATCCCTCTGAGTACAGGAACAAGACAAGGGTGCCCATTCCCACCACTCTTATTCAACATAGTACTGGAGGTTTTGGCCAGAGTGATTAGGCAAGAAAAAAGAAATAAAAGGAATCCAAATAGGGAGCAAAAAAGTGAAACTCTCACTGTTTGCAGATGACATGGTTTTATATATAGAAAACCTTAAAGAATCCAGCAAAAAACCACTAGAAATAATCAACATCTAAACTAAAGTTGCAGGGTACAGAATCAACTTTTAAAAATCAGTTGCATTTCTATACTCTAATAACAAACTAACAGAAAGAGAATTCAAGAATACAATCCAATTTACAATTGCAACAAGAAGAATAAAATATCTAGAAATAAATTTAACCAAGGAGGGGAAAGACCTATACAATGAAAACTATAAGACATTACTAAAAGAAATCGATGATAACATAAAGAAATGGGAAGATATTCCATGCGTGTGGATTGGAAGAATAAACATAGTTGAAATGTCCATACTACCTAAAGCAATCTACAGATTCAATACAATCCCAATCAGAATCCCAATGACATTCTTCATAGAAATAGAACAAAGAATCCTAAAATTCATACGGGGCAACAAAGACCCCGAATAGCTAAAGCAATCCTGAGAAAGAAGAACAAAGCTGGAGACATCACAATGCCTGACTTCAAAATATAATACAAAGCCATTGTAAACAAAACAGCATGGCACTAGTACAAAAACGGGCACACAGATCAATGGAACAGAATTGAAAGCCCAGAAATAAAAACACATATCTATGGACAGCTAATCTTCAACAAAGGAGCTAAGACCATACAAATGAGAAAGGAAACTCTCTTCAATAAATAGTGTTGGGAAAACTGAACAGCCATTTGCAAAAGAATGAAAGTAGACCATTATCTTACACCATGCACAAAAGTAAACTCAAAATGGATCAAAGACTTGAAGGTAAGACCTGAAACAATAAAACTTCTAGAAGAAAATATAAGCAAGACACTCTTTGACATGGGTCTTAAAAAGATCTTTCGAATACCATGTCTACTTGGACAAGGGAAACAAAAATAAATGAACAAGCAGGACTTCATCAGACTAAAGAGCAAGGCAAAGGAAACAAGGATCGAAATAAAAAGACAATCCACCACCTGGGAGAAAATATTTGCAAATCATATATCCAACAAGGGGTTAATTTCCATAATATGTAAAGAACTCACACAACTGAACTACCAAAAAACAAACAACCTGATCAAAAAATGGGCAGAGGATATGAAGAGACATTTTTATAAAGAACATATTCATATGGCCAACAGGCACTTGAAAAGATGTTCAACACCACCAATCATCAGGGAAATGCAAATCAAAACTGTACTTAGATACCGCCCTATACCTATTAGAATGGCTATAATCACCAAGACAAAAAATAACAAATGTTGGAGAGGTTGTTGAGAAAAGGGAACCCCATATATTGCTGGTGGGAATGCAAACTGGTGCAGCCACTATGGAAAACAGGACGGAAATTTCTCAAAAAATTAAAAATAGAAATACCATATGACCCAGCTATCCCACTACTGGGTATTTATCCAAAGAACTTGAAATCAACAATTCAAAGCAACTTATGCACCCCTATGTTCACTGCAGCATTACTCACAATAGCCAAGAAATGGAAGCAACCCAAGCGCCCATCAATTGATGAATGGATAAAGAAGATGTGGTATATATATATAATGGAATACTACTCAGCCATAATTCGCAACAACATAGATGGACCTTGAGGGTATGATGTTAAGCAAAATAAGCCAGACAGAGAAAGACAAACACTGTACAATTTCATTCATATGTGGAAGATAAACTAACACACAGACAAAGAGAACAATTTAGTGGTTACTAGGGGGAAGGGGGTTGGAGGCATGGGCACAAGAAGTGAAGAGGAGCGCTTACTTGGTGACTGACAAATAATAATGTACAACTGAAATTTCACACTGTTACAAGCTACGATGACCTCAATAAAAAAAAGTGCTGTCTTCAAATGTCTTCTTGAGCCCCCTTCACATTCAAATTTAAGCAATCAATAGAAAGAAGTTCAGAGAAGTGTTCCAGCATTCTAAGACAATGTGCTCTGGCAAAGAGTCCATGTTAGTGTTATTTTGATGACATTCTTCAGGCTGCAACAGAAAAGAAAAATTACTCTCTTATTCAATGGCATTTTCATCAGAAGAATTCTAAGCACTTGAGACAAAAAAATGATTCCCTTCACCTCTCATCTACTTCGTTCTATGCATGCATTGTTCTGTGGCTATGCTACGTAGCCTTCACCTTGGGAGAAGAAAGATATCTCTTATTATTTAACCAACCTGTCCATTACGAGACAGATAAACCCTTGCTCCATAGAGGATGATGTCAAGAGGAGATGTGCAACCAGAAGATGGAGAGTCGAATCCCTTCACACAACCACCCCCTCCCCACCCTCCCACCAAACCCTGGTAGCCTGTCCTGACCTTTACTAACGCCATTGTGAGCTCTACAAACCACTCTCACTGACCTGGCTCAGTCCATGGAGGAGAGGAGCTATTCATTTATTTCCTCTTTCTGAAGAAAATAGTCTGTGTTTGAGGGGGAGGTATCTAGTGGTGACAATGCAATACGAAACATGTCTCCTCTGTGGGCCATGAGGAAGACGGCTCATGTTCTTTTACACATCGAGATCCAGAGATAGAGGAATGTCAGTGGGAACTTCCTTATGACTCTAAATAGCTGGCACGTGGGATAAAGTTATGGATGCATTAAGCCAAATGCAACGGAATGGATAAAAACTGCAAAATCTTTCAGTGGCTTTCTTTGCCCTGCAGGATATTTAAACCTCACTCTATTTTTCAGCATTCTAAAGTCCTATCCATCACAACCTTATCCTTTACTCCGATACCACGCCATTCCACTAAGCTTTGAGCTGTCAGGTTTTCTTCCTCCTCACACCGTTGGTCTGCTCCTCCATTCCTGCTTACCTTCGGTTTTGCTGTTAATCACCATAGTTTTCCCTCTCTGTTATTTCCTGTGGAGACCTGGTGAATTATGTGTCACAGTCTTGTCATAGCCACCTCCTCAACTCTACATTATTATCTCTTTTTTTAACTTCTCTCATACCAAAAGACAGACTTTCCTTCCTTTTCTTTTCTTTTTTAATATTAGACATTGGACCCAGAGACCTTGTCACAATCACTCTCAATTCCTTTGAAACGTTACATCTGAAGCCAGTTGTGTTGAATGTATTCACAGGTTTCTTCCTCTAACCTCTTTCTCTTCCAATTCTCACCTTTAAATTTCTCCTAAATAAGTTCTCCATTGGTGGGCTTATCTGTCCCAGCCTTTCAAAGCTAGTGAGAGCAGTTGAAAATGCATTGGGTTTAATTAAATTGTGCTGAATGTCAGTAAGTGGCATTATCTCTCTTCTCAGCCTCTGGGCTGCAGGCAGTGATCAGAGAGGTGGTCGGAGAATCCAAAGGTGAGAAGCAGCGGGGAACCCGCTTCTGCCCGCCCTTCTGTGAATTTGCTGTGGGCCAGCCTCGGAAAGGTGGCTGAGAATCACACCAGGAACAAAAAAACACCTGTCTCCAGAAAATGAGCTGGTGTAAACTTAGTGCCTTCTAATTCAACAAATTTTAAAGTAACCCAATTCCTATAATGAATTCTTTAATAGGGATTGATGCCTCCACCCATTTAGCAAGACAAAAGCATCAAAACTATTCTGGCCCCTTGAGAGAAGAGGGAACATGTCTGATTCATCTGTGTATCTGATTCTAGCCCATAGAAGAGACTCCATATATATGCACAAAGAGAAACTGACTGAGTGAAGTTATATATCTGTGGTTGCAAATAATAATTTACAAAATCAAATTAATCCTTGGTTTTAGGATAAGCCTGATCTTTATCAATTCTCTTTTAATTTCAAGAAATAAGGGGAAACTCCACATATAAGTTTCCCATTGTCGGTATAAAAATTACCACAAACTTAGTAGCTTAAAACAACTCAGTTTTTTATCTTACATCTCTGGAGGTGAGAAGGCCAAAATCAGTTTCACTGAGCTAAAATCAAGGTGTCAGCCAGACCGCATTCCTTCTGGAAGTTCTGGAAAAGAATTAGTTTCCTTACCTTTTCTAGGTTCTAGACGCCACTCACATTCCTTGGCTCATGACCCCTTCCTCTATCTTCAAGGCACGTTACTCCAACCTCAGTTTCCATCCTGCCATCTCTCCGTACTCTGATCCTCCTGCCTCTCTCTTATAAGGACTCTTGAGTTTACATTGGGCCTACCCAGAAAATCCAGGTAATCTCCCCATCTCAGGATCCTTAACTTAATCACACCTGCAAAATTCCTTTTACCATGTAAGGTGACATATTCGCAGGTTCTGGGAATTAGGATGTAGTCATCTTTGGGGGGCCGTTATTCAGCCCACCACACTCCAGGTAAAACATGAGTTTATTGTATCACACCTCTGCTGAAATTTTTTCAAACTCTCTCCTCGTACTTCAGGATAGAGTTCAAGAACTCCCAGCACCCCTCATGACCCATGCTGCCTACTTTTCTAGCAGTTCAAAGTTGCTATTCAAAGCACAGATTCAGATTCTAGCAATCTGAATTTTTATGAGCCATGAAAACTAGGGTAAGTTATGTCACCTCTCTAAGTTTTGTTTTCTCATCTAGAAGTGGGAGAAAAAATGGTCATCTATCCCACAGAGTTATTGGTGAGGATTAAATGAGGTAAATAATGTAAGTATAGCTTTGGCTGAGTTCCTTGCACATAAGAAGACCAATAAATGCTAGTTAGTCCTAAAACTGTTATATCATATTATTGTTATTAATAATCTATTCAATTCAGTGACCATTTTTCAAGCAACTACTATGTGCCAAGCACTTTTGTAGCCACTTGGGATGCATCAAAGAGCAAAACAGACAAAGATTTCCACCTTGTAGAGTTCACATTCTGGTGGGAGATATACACACAAGGAATGAATAAAGAATTAAATCATAGGGCAAGTTAGAGGGTGATACATGTTCTAGAAAAATTTACAAGAGCAAGGTAAGGGAGATTGGGATGCTAGAGTGGGAGGTCAAGCTGCAGTTTCAAATAGGGGAGGGGAGGAAGTCACTGTAGGCCTCATTGAGTAAGTGACCCATGAGCAAGGGTCTGAAGGAAGTGAGTAGGTTCGCATTCTAGGCAGAGGGAAGAGCAAATGCCAAGTCCCTAAGGTGGAAGAACAGTGCATTTGAGGAGCAGTAAGGCCTGTGTGGCTCAATGAGCAAGGAGAGTGGGCCAGTCTGGACAAGGAATGCTGCTTAGCTCAACTCTTTGAAAAGTTATGAGAATCCCAAGGGCCTTGTAAGACACGATAGGGACGTTGGCTTTTGTTCTGAGTGGAATGGGAAGCCATTGCTGGATTTTGAGGAGAAGAGTGACATGCTCTGACTTGGGTTTTGAAAGCATCCCTCTGACTGCCGTGTGGGGAATCCACTGGAGGGAGGTGAGGATAAGGGCAGGGAGCCAGACAGGTACTCTGGAAGTAACGCAGAAGAGACACGGCAGTGGCTCACATCAGGCAGATAGCAGCGCAGGAATTGAGACGTGCTTAGATTTCAGATATATTTTGAAGATAAAGCAAATAAAATTTGTTGATGGCGTGGACGTGAAGTGTAAGAGAAAGAGAGGAGTCACAATACTTTTACTCTACAATATGGATGAGCCTTGAAAACATTATGCTAAGTGAAAGAAGCTAGACACAAAAAGCCACATATTGTATAATTCCATTTATATGAAATGTCCGGAACAGGCAAATCCACAGCTACAGAAAGTAGATTAGTGGTTGCCAGGGGCTGGGGAGCTGGGGAGAATGGAGAATGATCGCTAGTGGGTAAGGGGTTACTTTTTGGGGTGATAAAAAGATTCTGGAATCAGATAGTGGTGATGGCTGCACATTATGAATGTACTGAAAGTCATAAAATTGTACGTTAAATGTACTTTAAGATGGTCAAAATGATAAATGTTGTATTTTGTGAAGTCGACCTCAATTAAAAAAAAATAACTCATAGTAATCTGGCTTGAGCAACTGGAAGAATGGAGTGGCCATCAACTGAAGTGAGGGAGGCCGTGGGTGGAGCAGGCTAGCTGGGGAGAGATTAACAGTTTAGTTTTGGACATTTTGAGTCTGAAAGGCCTTTTAAGCACCCAAATACAAATGTTGAAAAGATAGTTTGGTATGCAAGTCTTTAGTCTGAAGGAGCATGTGGGCTAGAATATATACATTTGAAAGCTATTGGCATAGAGATGGCATCGAAATCCATGAGACTGAATGAATCACTAGAGATGTGAATGTAGATAGAGAAGACCCAGAATTGAGTTCTAGGAATCTCTCAAGTTAAGAATTTAAGGAGAAAAATAGGAACCAGCCAAGGAGCTGGAGAAGGAGTTACCAGTGAGTAGGAATAAAACCAAGAGAGATTACTATTATCTTCTATCGCTCTCCCAACTTCACCTTCTTGATCATACATCAAGGTCCTGGTCAGTGTTGTGATGTGTTCTTTCTTGAGGAGGCTTTCTTCATGGTGACCTCTGTAACTAGAATGTTCTTTCTGCTTTCTCAACTGGTTAACACCTACTCATCCTGCAAAACTAAGCTCAAATATCACCACTTTTAAGAAGCCTATCTTTCTCCTCTAGTCTGATTTAGATGCCCCTCTCTTGGGCTCCCACAGCACCCTCTGCATAATTTACCAAAGCCCTTGTCATGTTGCACAGTAAATCCAGCTTACACACCCGCCTCCCCCTCCAGACTCAAGACAAGGCCATGCCATTCTAGCACGCTTGGCATTTAGACCAGCACTCAGCACATAGAAAGTACCTAAGAAATAGCTGTTGAATGAAAGAAAAATATATAAATGCCTTACTTCACTGCATAGAAATGTTCTTAAGAAGTTAAAGGTACATCAAAGTGCTTAGGAATTTTTCATATTCATAATCCTCTGTTAAACGATCTGGGTGGGAATGCTACTTAAATCAACTCTCTGGAAAGTTATTTTATATAGCAAAGAATTCTCTTCTACTGCAAAAAAGTCACCTCCAAACCAGCTATTATTGCACGTTTGGCTTTCTCTATATTTGAGATTCGTATCCTATTCTAATACAATGAATTCACGGAGATAGTTTCATACTGCACTTTTACGTGTAGTTTTAATTATACAATTATATTTGGATGTTTGGGGTAAAATAAAAGCTGAAAACAACTGCCAGAAGATTTATAAATAAAGTTCTCCACATTTAAAATGAGGAACTGGGACCAGCACACGCTGTAATGTCTCCTATGGATGTCAATCGTCCAACACAGAATAGTTAAAATTATACACAGGTATTTAATGAGAATTAAAACATTGTGTTCAAGTCTTTACATTCAAAAAAAATAAGTCAAGAATCTCTCAGGAATTTTTATCACATGAGGAAAATTCTCTCTCAACTTTAAGAAGTTTTGTAATCTTATTAAAGGAAACATAAACTCTGACCCCTCAGTCATGTTTAGAAAAAGTAATTCCATATGTTTATTAAATTAGAAAAGGTAATTATGTCAGAGACCAAACATGCAGAAAATAAAGACAAACTCTGAGGTAAAGCCACCTCATGATTCCCCCTTTCCCCTTGGAATTAATCTTTGACCATGAGAGAAGATTCTGGACAAGGCAGAGTAGGTAACTTAGGTAGCTAAAAAGAGATTCAAATTTTGGATCTGCTGTTTAAAGAGAAACAAAACAATAGCGGGGAATTGCAACAAAATTCTTTTAATCATTGTCCCGCCATGGCCCTAATACCTGCTATTAAACCTTCCAGTTCTCTTGGGCTTTACGACCCACGCTGCTGTTTCCACTTTTCTACCTTTAACTTCTGAGGAGTGTTTGGTATGAGAAAAACAATTTAACAACTCGGGCTGTTCAGTTCAGTTACAGGCTGACTCTGGGAGTATTCTGGAGTTCTTTCAGTCTCTTGAGATTTACGAAACATCATTCAGTGAGGAATTGGCAGGCTAAGTCCAAAGCATGTCACAAGAGCGTTACATTACGACCTCACTGCTTATTGAGTGGGATTCAGCATAATCATCCTCAATATAAAGCTTGTCTTTCTGACAGATGCTCTAAGAAAGAGGTTTAACGGGAACAAAAGAAGGAACACCTTGAAAATCAGCCTCACCAGTCCCCTGCCTCCCAAATACCTCACTCAGGCTTGGCCACGTGCATCACACAGCAGCCGTGATACCTAATTACGCTACCACTAGAGGAACTATTTGTACGTGTCAATCACAGGACTAAACCGGCAGAAAAGTGCTGCAGGCCAACCAATTCACAAATCTACCTTCTCGCGACCAAAAACATGCAATGTGATGTAATCTTCTTAGAAGGTCTGTCGTTAGAGACTTGCAAAGAACGTTAGGTTTGCATGTGTGGTGGGTTTGTGGAAGGAGTAGCCTAGAGAGCTAAGAACACATTGAAGAGATTTATTCCTTAGTGTTAAAGACCAGCTTGGCTAACCCTTCACTACCCACATCTCTCACTAGATTTCAGGCCCCAAGTCTGTCTTATTTTTTTTCCTAAAAGGTTGGCGCCTGAGCTAATATCTGTTACCAATCTTCTCATTCTCCTCCTCCTCCACCTCCTCCTCCTCCACCTCCTCCTCCCCTCCCCCCTCCCCCTCCTCCTATTTCTTCTTCTTCTTCTCCTCCCCAAAGCCCCCAGTACATAGTTGTATATTCTAGTTGTGAGTGCCTCTGGTTGTGCTACGTGGGACGCCTCCTTAGCATGGCCTAATGAGCAGTGCCATGTCTGTGCCCAGGATCCAAACTGGCAAAACCCTGTGCCACCGCAGCAGAGCGCACAAACTTAACCACTCTGCCATGGGTCCAGTCCCTGTCTGTCATTTTTAACATCAAAATCTTTTAGTTAATTTTCTGTCAAGCATATTTTTACTCTATACAGTGTGTGTATAAACAGTGGCCAAAATACACAGCAGTCAGGAAAACATGTAATTATAAACACTCACCTCTTAGGCCGGAGTCCAGGCCCTGAAATTTAATAACATGTCAGGAGACAACTTCAGAGCTGTGATCACACACTTTTCTGACTTGTAAACTTACCTGTCCCATCCTGGGAGATTTCTAGATTCAAACCAATCCTCCTGACAAACTAGGTCTGGTTTATAGCTTCAGGGTCATTAAACTTACTGTCTTCTGCACCACATGACCTAGAAATCACCCTTTTCCAAAACCAAATTTTAATGCATATTGCCTCATGCACGAGAAGCATAACCATACCTAATACAATTATTCCTTCAATCTACTAGTACATTCACTCCATGAAGGCAAGAACCATTTGGTGTGGCAATATATTTAACACTAAACTCAGTGCCTGGCAAATGTTAGGTCTATGTCTGGTAGTTAATAAATGAATACATCATACTAACTTAAGTCAACCTTGACAGGTTTCTCAGGGTTTCAGTATGGAAGAGTTTATGCATGAGAGAGTCACAGGTCTACCACAAGCTTTTAACATGAATCTGGCAGTATTATTAAATTATTGGGATTCTAGTTAGACTTCCCATTCTTCAAGGAAGGACCTAGGCTTTATGTATCTTTTATAAGGCCTCCAAGACCTAGCACTAGCTGCAACAATTCTGGTGTTGCCTAGAAGGCAATATTTCACCTCCAAAATGTCATGATCAATGATTAAATTATGACTTTTCTTACATTTATCTTAAGTTGAGATGACATTTATCTCTGCACAAAAAAGTTGCATAGAAAGAAACAAAATGATGAAAACATGATCAATAAAGTAAATAAAGAATCTCAAATTGTTTTTAAATCTTTTCACTTTGCAAATGGATTGTTGTGTCACCATTTTACCCCAAAGTAATAAAATAGCATTTCTCTAAAAATATGCAGTAGAATACGCTTTTTAGTAATTTCTGGTGCTGTTTCTTTCCTCCTTTCATCTCAACTGTTGAATTCTTTGCCACAAGAGAAAAAGGCTTCAAGGACCACTATTAGCGATTTTCAGAACTTTGCATTTGATTGCTAATTTAAAACATTAATGGGTACAGGTAGAAATAAAACTAACAATTTCAACTCTTATTTGAACAATAGGAAAAGGATTTTATGTTCATTGTTGTCTTAAAAAAATATAGTCATAGAGTTTACTACCTCTAAAATAAATGGAGTAGATGACTTTCTCTCTTAATTTACCCAGAAATCTTTCCTTCTATGCCACTTGAAATTCAAATATCCAGTCAATCATGCCACTGTAAATATATCTGCAAAGTAATGATACTATCTTGTAAAAGAAAGCAGAACTTAAATCTTCCCAGCAGAGTCCTGTTCTTCAGGGAAATCAACTTGAGAAAAGACCCTTATTTCCTCTGTGCAGCCTTCTCTAACAACCCAGGAATAAGGAATAGGTCACTACTGAATAATATATAATGCATACAGGACACAAGACTATGTGTAATACTATAGCATTTATCATACTGTATTTCATGTATTTCTTCCATGCCTACCTCATTCCTACAACCCTAAGTGGATTGAGCATTCATCAAAGAACAGACTAAGGCTCACTCATCATCTTTATTCCCAGTACCTAATAGGGTATCAGGAATAATAATAATAGTAGGCTTTTGATAGATATCTGATGAATAAATGCACAAATGAATAAATTAAACAGTGATTCAATTATGCTAAAATTCGTTTTCTGAAACTCTTCTTTAGACCACCTTCAGAACCATTTTTGCAAGACATCTTTGCAAAAGTGTAAGGGAGAAAAAAGTGATGAGGAAATGGTTCTGATTACTTCACAGTGATACCTCATGTGTAAACTAAAAGTTTATCCCATGCTTTATTACAAGACATGATTGTGAAGCTTCCACAATGGAATTCATCCTTAAAAGGATGAAATTATTTGAGAATATCCACTAGATCATGCTTCAGGATCTGAAGGCAGCATTGGCACCAGAATCCACTTTCCCAAGAGAGTGGGAGATGGAGGCCATATTTACCTCTATGATATTTATCATCCTTTTATAGATACACTTCGTGGGAGAAAGTGTTTACCATTATTGTGAAAGAAGCTTAGCAATGATGAAGTCACACCATGCTCCCCGTGGAAAACACAAGCAAAGTTACAACACTAATAGAGCAACTTAGGTGACATCCATGTCACCTCATCTCTGATTCTAAGAGAGATTGAGAACTTACAGGTAATTAATACATCCCCTTTTGTGAACAATCGAATTAGAAAAATCTGTGTTAAAAAACCTCAACAGCTAAGTTTTAATATTGAGCTAGAATTCCCCCTATGCCTCAAATTAGGGGGGTATGTCCCAATTCCATTGCAGCCTTTGGCAGGAATACCTTTTCAGGGGATTCAGGAATAGGCAAACTTAGCTCCCTGATAAGAAAAAATCCCCTTTGTGGTACCAGTCTGAGCACAAGGATTTTCATAGAACATGACAGCTGTTTTCATAGAGAATTATACAGAGAGTTCATAGAAAGTAGAGCACAGTGTAACCTAATAGACCACATTAGTGTATATTTTGTGTGTATAATATATACATGCATATTAGATTATACTCTAATCTAATATACCAATGGCAGAGGTCAAACTGAATGGCTGAGAGGAAGGAATTGGCTTCCTAATGAAACCCTATGTAAAAATCAGACATAAATGAAAGAGCACAAGTTCACCTACACACCACACACACACCCATGTACAAGTGTGTACATATACACACATCCCATAGTGGTTATACCTGACTCATATGAAAGATCTCTCTACATCTTGATTCCAAGAATTGAGAACCCCTTTAATTTTTAATAGGACCACATTTAGGAGTTGAAGGGAGAGAAGTGACTATCATTTCTGGAGTGTCAGTCTTTCTCAGGCAATTCATTCACCCTAAATCATTTTCACTTTCCTGTACAATGTTGGTTCTCACCTCTGTAATCTTTGCTTGAGCTGTCCCCAAAAGATGGAATATTCTTTTACTTCCTCTTCACCTGGATAACTCCTACTCTTCTTTTAAGATGTTTCTCTCAAGTCTTAGGTATCATCCTCTTGAGAGCAATCCCTGACATGCTGCCACACCCCCAAGGCTGAGTTAGTTGCTCATCATCTTTACCTCCTTAATGCATCCCTCAATCCCAGCACTTACCACTCTCTACCTAATCACTTTTGGGCTTCCCTCCCCTGCTAAACTGCTATCAAGGATTTTTGTCTTATTTATCTTTGCATCACCAAGCATAATATCTGGCAGTTAAAAGGAGTTTAAGAAATGTTTGTTAGGTTGGCAGCATAGGTTTGTCAAGATGGCAGCATAGGTGGACTCTGAACTCACCTCCTCCCATGGACACAATAAATTTACAACTACTCTTGGAACAATTACCCCTGAGAGAGAACTGAAAACTGGATAAAAAGAACCCACACAACAGGGGACAGTCGTAACTGAGGTGGAAGAGGCAGAAATTCCTCTCTGGAGAGAAAGAAAAGCCACCTTCATAAGCCATGGTGCTCCATGGCTGGCTGGGAGCAATCCTAAGGTATGAAGCCTTCCCTGGAGGAGTAGGGGACCTGAGCAGGGGAGCATTGCCACTATAAGCGTCTTTTAGACTCAGCACAACTGAGACAAGTGTCATAATACCTGGTTTCTCTGGCTACTAACAACAATGGAAAATACCCCCAGAAAAGCTATTCGATATAAGGGGGGGAAAGCTGACTCTTAAAAGGCCCATGCACAAATTCACTCGTTTCAGAAAGCAACTTAACATCACCAGAAAGGTGCAAAGTCTTTTTGTGAAAAGAGACTCACCTGATAGACTCTGGGAAATAGACAGTAACACAATAGTAGTAGGGGACTTTAACACTCCACTTACACCAATGGATAGATGATCCAAACACAAGATCAATAGAGAAACATTGGTCTTAAACAACACATTAGATCAGATGGACTTAGCAGATATATACAGAATATTCCATCCAAAAACCACAAAATACACATTCTTTTCAAATGCACATGAAACATTCTCCAGGACTGATCTCATATTATGCCACAAAACAAGTCTCGATAAACTTAAGAAGATTGGAGGGGCCAGCCCGGTGGTGCAGTGGTTAAATGCACACCTTCTGCTTGTTGGTGGCCCAGGGTTCGCTGGTTCAGATCCTGGGTGTGGACATGGCACTGCTTGGCATGCCATGCTGGGGTAGGCGTCCCACATATAAAGTAGAGGAAGATGGGCATGAATGTTAGCTCAGGGCCAGTTTTCCTCAGCAAAAAGAGGAGGCTTGGCAGCAGTTAGCTCAGGCTAATCTTCCTCAAAAAAAAAAAAAGAAGATTGTAATAATACTAAGCATCTTTTCTGACCCTAATGGTATGAAACTGGAAATCAACTACAGGAAGAAAATCATAAAAGCCACAAATGTGGAGATTAAACAAAATTCTACTGAAAAATGACGGGGTCAATGAAGAAATCAAAGGGGAAATCAAAAAATACCTGGAGACAAGCGAAAATGAAAATATGACATGCCAAAATTTATGAGATATGGCAAAAGCAGTTCTAAGGGGGAAGTTTATAGCACTACAGGCCTACCTCAACAAACAAGAAAAATCTCAAACAATCTAACAGTGCACCTAATGGAACTAGAAAAAGAAGAACAAAGAAAGTCCAAAATCAGCAGAAGGAAAGAAATAATAAAAATCAGAACAGAAATAAATGAAATAGAGACTAAAAAAAAATAGAAAAAAATGAATGAAACTAAGAGCTGGTTCTTTGAAAAGATAAACAAAATTGGCAAACCTTTAGCTAGACTCCCCAAGAAAAAAAGAGAGAAGGCTCAAATAAATAAAATCAGAAATGAAAGAGGAGAAATTACAACAGACACCTCAAAAATACAAAAGATTAAAAGAGAATACTCCAAAAAGCTATGTGCCAACAAATTGGATAATCTAGAAGAAATGGATAACTTCTTCGAATTATACAACCTTCCAAAACTGAATCAAGAATAAATAGAGAATTTGAATAGACCAATCACCAGTAAGGAGATCAAACCAGTAATCAAAAACCTCCCCCAAAATAAAAATCCAGGACGAGACGGCTTCCCTGGTGAATTCTATCAAACATTCAAAAAAGATTTAATACTTACCGTTCTCAAGCTCTTCCAAAAAATTAAAGAGGAGGAGATGATTTCTAAGACATTCTACAAAGCCAAATTACCCGGGTACCAAAACCAGACAAGGACAACACAACAAAAGAAAAGCACGGGCCAATATCACTGATGAACACTGATGCAAAATCCTCAACAAAATACCAGCAAATCGAATACAATACATTAAAAAGATTATCCACTGTGATCAAGTGGGATTTATTCCAGCGATGCAGGGATGGTTCAACATCCACAAATCAATCAACATGATGCACCACATTAACAAAATGAAGAAGAAAAATCACATGATCATCTCAATAGATGCAGAGAAAGCATTTGACAAGATACAGCATCATTTATGATAAAAATGCTGAAAAAATGGGTATAGAGGGAAAGTATCTCAACATAATAAAGTCCATATATGACAAACCAACAGCTAAAATCATTCTCAATGGAGAAAAACTGAAAGCTATCCCTCTAAGAACAGGAACCAGACAAAGATGCCCACTTTCACCACTCTTATTTAACATAGTATTGGAAGTCCTAGCCAGAGCAATCAGGCAAGAAAAGAAACAAAAGGGATCCAAATTGGAAAGGAAGAAGTGAAACTGTCACTATTTGCAGATGACATTATTTTATATACAGAAAACCCTAAAGAATCCATGAAAAACCTTTTAGAAATAATAAATGAATATGGTAAAGTTGTAGGACACAAAATCAACATCCAAAAATCAGTTGTGCTCCTACACACTAACAACAAAGCGTCAGAAAGAGAAATTAAGAATACAATCCCAACAAAAAGAATAAAAAACCTAGGAGTAAACTTAATCAAAGAGGTGAAAGATCTGTACACTGACAACTATAAAACATTGTTGAAAGAAATTGAAGACACAAAGAAATGGAAAGATATTCCCTGCTCTTGGATTGGAAGACTTAACATAGCTAAAATGTCCATACTTCCTAAAGCAATCTACAGATTCAGTGCAATCCTTATCAAAGTTCCAACAACATTTTTTACAAAAATAGAACAGGGAATCCTAAAACTTATATGGAACAATGAAAGACCCCAAATAGCCAAAGAATCCTGAGGAAAAAGAACACAGCTGGACATATCAAACTCCCTGATTTCAAAATATACTACAAAGCTATATAACCAAAACAGCATGATACTGGCAAAAAAAAAAAAAAAACAGACACACAGATCAATGGAACAGAATCAAGAGCCCAGAAATAAACCCACACACCTACGGACAGCTGATTTTCAACAATGGAGCCAAGAACATACAATGGAGAAAGGAAAATCTCTTCAATAAATGGTGTTGGGAAAACTGGACAGCCACATGTAAAAGAATGAAAGTAGACCATTGTCTTACACCATGCACAAAAATTAACTCAAAGTGGATTAAAGACTTTACTATAAGACCTGAAACAATTAAACTTCTAGAAGAAAACATAGGTAGTACTCTCTTCAACATCTGTGTTAGCAGCATATTTTCAAGTGCCGTGTCTGACTAGGCCAGGGAAATAACAAAAAACATAAACCAATGGAACTACTTCAAATTAAAAAGCTTCTGCACAGCAAAGGAAACCATTAACAAAAAGAAAAGACAACATAACAATTGGGAGAAGATATTTGCAAACCATGTATCTGATAAGGGGTTAATATCCAAAATATATAAAGAATTCATATATCTTGACAACAAAAAAACTAACAACCCAATTAAAAAATGGGCAAAAGATCTGAACAGACCTTTCTCCAAAGAAGATATACAGATGGCCAACAGGCACGTGAAAAGATCTTTAACATCATTAACTACCAGGGAAATGTAAATCAAAACTACAGTGAGATATCACCTCACTCCCGTCAGAATGGCTATAATTAACAAGACAGGAAACAACAAGTGTTGGAGAGGATGTGGAGTCTATGTCAGAGTCAGTTATAACCCTAGGTTCCATCACCACCTAGTGAAACCCTTCCCCCGCCAGAGATAGGTGATATGGTCTCTGAAGAAACTGAACTATAGAGCCTCCTGAAACAAGGACCCAGATATTCAGAAGAACATCAGACTAAAAACTTAGTGATTGAGTGAAAGTCTGAATACTGAACAGACTTCAGTTTGAATACCCCCAGGCTCCCTTTCCCACCCACCTCTGAACACTAGCAGCCAAGCTTAAAACTCTCAGGCAGGAAATTGGAGGATTTTTCTCAGAGGTACCATCCCATTGAAAAGATCTATTAGATCCCAACATTTGAGTCACCAATGAAGGGACCGGTTAGCAACTAGACCACACCATAGTGAAGCATATACACTTCCAATCAGATTTTTAGTAGCCCACTTTTTACATACGAAAAGACAGCCAAGGATTACTAGACATTTGAGGAAAGCTTCCAAGATGAACAAGTGAGAGCAGAAGAAATAAACAAAAAAAGGCAACCAAGATAACAGAGATAACAGAGACACTGCAGGAAGTGTAGAGAATTTCAAAGAAACCCTGAAACAAGAACAGGTTGTTACATAAGGAGAAAAATCAGAGGACAAAAGAGTTCTTGGATATTAAAAGTACAATAGCTAAATACTTTTAATCAGAAAAAACTTAAAATGGCAAGTCAAACAAATCTTCCCAAAAGTAGAACAAATAATCTAAAAGATATATAACAGAAAAGAAAAATAACATAGAGATAAAGAATTTATTCAGGATATCCAATTTCGAAAAAGAGAGACTAGAGAACATTGCAGAAAGAAAATTATCAAAAAAGTAATGTGAGAAAAATGTCCCAGACTCCAAATTGTAATGGCCCACCAAGTGCCCACCACAATTGAAAAAAAAAAAGGCCCCATCAAGGCATATTATCCTGAATTTACCAGAACACTAACAGTAAACAGAAGATCTTAAGAGCTTCTAGAGAAGAAAAGAAGTTATGTACAAAGGGCTGGGAAACATAATGACATCAGACTTCTCTTAACAGTATTAGAGGCAATATTAGGCCTGAGAATGCTGAGTGAAAAAAAATTGGAGAATCTTATATCTTGGCAAACCAAAAGTGAAGTTCAAGAATAAAATAAAGATAATTTAAGACATGCAAAGTCTCACACATCCCCACGAACTTTTTTCTCAAGATGTTATCAGGGGATACATTTCCCCCAAATGAGGGATTAAGCATAAAAGAGAGGGAGAAATGGGATGCGGAAACAGATGATGCAACAGGCAGGAGGAAGGCAGAGGGAATTCCCAGGATGACAACTGACAAACAGCCCAAAGACTCCTCTTTGGAGTGGGAAGTGAGATCATTATTAACCCTAGCAAAAGCAAAACGTTATAAAAAACAGGGAAAAGAATCATGAGAAATAATTGGCTCAGCTGATATATATGTGTGTATATCACTAAATAGGAGTATAACCAAAAATCCTGATATTATTGCATATAATACCAGGTGCCGTAGTTTGTGGTACAAATGCTGGTCACCACAAGCCAACAGCAGGATGACCAGAGAGAGATGTGAGGAACAGCCTTGAAGGTGGTGAGCCTCTGGTTATAGCTCCTCTAACAAGGCTTACCAAATATTCACTGCATAAATTGACAAATCAGTGAGTTTAAGAATTGAATCAACTATCTGTGTATTTCTTTTTTTGCCAAAGAGAACAGTTTCATTAAATATGCAAACATCAGACATGCTGAATACAAGATGATTTGTAGAAACAATTCTCCAACAATCCTCAAATCCTAAAGTTTATTTCAATTTGTTACAATTTTTTGTTGTGCTTTTGTGGCATGCCAGCAGGTTTTTTGAGCTTTAAAAACTGTGAAGAGCTTATGCTTTATTTACTGTTTATTTTGATCCAGTCACTTTATAAATATCTATTTTTCATCCTCATTCACCATCTTCCAAAGTAGAAAATTATGACTGTACATGAATTGTTTTAAAACAAATTGGTTGAAATAATAAATTGGCCAAATGATTAGGTAAAAATGAATATTTCCAGACATAGATTTTTTTGGTACATATTTCTCATTTTGTTATATCATTAAGCAGTTTTGGTACTCTTTATGAATTTTTATGCATTTTGCAAATTTTTTAATTTGAAAAGCAACCCAAAATTTTATGCATTTTGCATTTTCGTCCATTTTCCAGAGTGTTGGTTCTCAAATACTCTATTCACCCTTAGCCAATTCTGCCTACTCTGTTTGTCTGGCAATATTTTTTTGAGTTTTAAATTTTTATGTCCAGTTCCAAGTGAACTGATTGAAAGTAAAATGGCCTCAGAAATTCTCACTTCTGATCAATAATTCACATATTGATGATGTCTGTGTATCCTAGTATGATTTTCTGGTCTTTAATTAGAATTTTTTTAACATTATTGCAAATCTTCTTTTTTACAAGGGAAGATTTGCCCTAAGCTAACATCTGTTGCCAACCTTCCTCCTTTTCTTCCTTTTCCTCCCCCAAAGCCACATAGTTATGTATAGTTCTGAGTTCTTCTGGTTCTTCTATGTGAGATGCTGCCACAGCATGGCTACCAACACTTAAGTGGTGTGGTTCCACACCCAGGAACTGAACTCAGGCTGTGTAGTGGAGCACATCAAAATTTAACCATTAGGCCATCAGGGCTAGCTCTTAATCAGAATTTTTAACTTTAATTATTTTTCTTTAGCTATTTCACCACTTTCTAAATGCTCTGTTTTTTAAACAATTTAAGCACATTTTCTTCAGTTGTGCCAAAGTAACTGTGAAATAAAGGGACCTGTACCATCTAGATATACAGTAATGCACTTGAGAAAAAATGTGCAAAAATGCCTATTGGAATGCTCAAATAACAAGATATGATCTAAACAAATATTCCTCAGTTTTTTATTCCACATTGTATTTTTTATTTTTTTATTTTTTTTATTTTATTTTATTTTTTGAGGAAGATTAGCCCTGAGCTAACTACTGCCAATCCTCTTCTTTTTGCTGAAGAAGACTGGCCCTGAGCTAACATTTGTGCCCATCTTCCTCTACTTTATATGTGGGATGCCTACCACAGCATGGCTTTTGCCAAGCAGTGCCATGTCCGCACCCGGGATCCAAACCGGCGAACCCCGGGCCACCAAGAAGAAGAACATGCACACTTCACCACTGTGCCACCGGGCCTGCCCCTGTATTTTTTAAAATAATATATTAGTGACCCTCTTAGGAGTATTCAGCAAAAATTGTGCAAAAAAATAAAAATATGAAAATATTGTGCAACAAAATTCATGGAAATACTGGCTCCAGAAGCAAAAATAGGCAATATTTATATTGATATTTTACATTTATTAATTTTTTCAATATTTATTTTATTTCTAACTTTATTCTGTTTCATAAATGACTGAAAATAAATTAGAAATATAAGGAATTTCAAAAGCAAACACAGAAATCATCCAAGTACATTAAAATTTGCTAAACCATCCTAGAAACCATAAAACAAACATTTTAAACGTGTTCTTTTAAAAATGCTTTTAAAGTGCACTAAAAGTGGTAAATCATATTGGAACCACGAAAGGCAGAAAATACCAATTTTCAACCAGTTAGTCATTTGACATATAGACCGGCAAGGAGATAATCTGTTTCTCTTACTTGTGTTATTGTCAGGTTACCAATGAGGAAACAGGATGGGAGAGGTTACGTTACTTGTCAACCGTCGCACAGCCGGTAAGGGCAGAGCCAGGACGTGAATCCAGGACTATGGATTTGTTGACACAGCTCCCTGGCTGGGTGTTATCTCCTGGCCCTCTGTTTTGCCTGCTTGATACTCTGAATACCTGATTACAAAGGGGTTGTCAAGTGAAAGTAAACGGGAAAATCTCATGTCAAGGTATTTCATTTCCTTTTGAGTTTTAAAAGTAGCTTGATATAAGGGGAACTTGAA
This sequence comes from Equus przewalskii, assembly GCF_037783145.1. Lineage (NCBI taxonomy): Eukaryota > Metazoa > Chordata > Mammalia > Perissodactyla > Equidae > Equus > Equus przewalskii. The sequence continues at coordinate 63,758,190 of NC_091834.1, read as the reverse complement.
ATCAGAGGTTGAAAATGAGACTGAAATCCTAGATGCATTTCACGTATATTTCACATATTCCTGTATCATCAAGATTTGACTATTCTGGCAAATACAACTGCCAAACACACTGGATTCTGACCAACAGCTTTCTCTGCAGCGAAGACCAGGTACGAAGAGAGGTGGGATATGAGACAAGTGTCTTCTTTGTTTTACACGATCCCAAAGTGGAATAGGGGCTTCTTTGCCATAAATCTGCAGGCTGCATCCAAGTTTCTTGCATCTCTTCTCGATTTATCAAATCAGAAAGAAGATTTTTAAAAACAGGCAATGTATTTTAATGGAACGAGTGCATTCCCCTAATGTTCTGACTGTCTACAGGGTGTGAGTACAAAACACAGTACATGTTCAGCTCAATGGCATATGCTCGCCAGAGAGAGGAAGCCCTTGACTAAAATAGCAAAGCCGGATATAAATAGATAAACAAAAACTGAAATATTTTTAAACAAAGTAAGTTAGATTCGTGGCTTAATTTCTTTCAATCTTTCTTCCTCTCTTTTAAAATGTTAAAAATATAAGTTTGTTTATAATGCTAGTAAACAAACCTCACTTGCAAATTCACTATTATTTGGTTAGTCAGGTCATCTTTTTTTTTTCTCCATTTAAAATGGGAGGAGGTGAGGGAGTCTGTCACATTGTATACATTATCTCCTTTATTTTTACATCAGTGTTCTGAACAGGGCATTATTCTACCCATTTTACAGATGGGATGGGAAAACTGAGGCTCAGAGAAATTAAGTAATTTGCTCAAGGTCACACAGATAGTAAGTGTCTGAACGAACTTTGAGGACAGGTCTGCTATTTCAAAGCCCCCGTTCTATCCTCCACGTGGCCCTGCCTCCCAAGGAGGGAAAATTTCTCAAACACCTTATCAAGCTTTCTGAAAAATTATTCGCTTGAGGGGAAACTTATGTTAAAAGCAAAGAATGAAGCCTAAAGTTCACTTATCTCTCTGTGAATGCAGGGATCTCACCAAATACATCAATCTTTTCTTGAGATGACTCCGCTAAGTGGGAGGAAACCTAGGAACCAGGTCTACCTCTGCCGACTGGAAACTCAGCTCACAAATATTGATTGGATACTGCATTACCCTTTGGCCAGCTTTTTAAACGTTAAAGGTGGTTGAGTCCCACAAATCACCCCTCCTGTCCACCGCATGGAAGATAATACTTTGAGTGTAAATTTTCTTGCAGCTTCGCTGTGCCTGATTCTGGCAGCTTCCCTCCTGCAGTCCTCATTCTCAGTGGTAAAATGTAATGTGTTGGGGCTGGTGGGTCATTGCTGGGCTTTAGGCTTTAGGAATCATCCAACGGCTCCCCTTTCCTTTTGTTGCACATTTCAAAACACACAGGCTCGGAGCACACATCAATTCATATTCTGTGCCAAAGAAAAGGCTTGGAGAAAAAGTAGTTTCTTGTTTAATCTGTGGGCAGTTTGTAGGAGTCATTCTTAAAATGAGCACAAAAAAAAAAAAAAATGAGGGGGATATTTATTCTAACAGAGAAAGAGAAGAGCGCAGACAGAAAAACCAGGGGACGGGAATTGTGGTGGCATCTCACAAGACAGCACCTGTTTTATTTTTCAAGTCACAGAGGTTTAACGAAGAACAGCAGAAACTGTCAAGGGGATGTCGTGAGTTTGAGAGGAGAGCTCTCTCTTATCTTTTTATCTCTTTTTTAATGGTGGGAGTACTTCTTGTGCTGCTGTTTTTAGCCGGCCAGCATGTACAGGAGAAGCCGTTCCCTCCCGCCAGTAATCCTGTCCCTCTCACTGGTACTTGCTTTGGGGACTCCCATTTAGAACTCAAGGGCATTAACTGGATCAGGTCTTCAAGCCCCCGTAACCTTGGGGAGGAGCTTATTCACTCAGCTTGACTGTAATGCCGTTACATTTTAGAGAATAGAGGCCCGGGTAAGTATTAAAAGTGCACATTTGTGTGCTGGTCTCTTTTGGAAAATCAATCAGATTTAGCTCTGAAACATAACCCGAGGACAGTTAACTTCAACAAGAAGAAAGAACTGAATATGATATTCCAGGATGAAGGAAGACTGCTCTTATTTTTTTCCTCAAATGAATTATATATTAACATGATTATGCAAATGTTTGCATGCAGAATCTATTTTGCTGTATCATTCTTGGTCTTCCAGAAAGCCATATATCATTGTTAGTTATAAAATCAATGTAAGTACTAATATAGTAATAAAAATTAATAAATAATTTTTTAAATCCACACATTTATCAAAGATACAGAGATTCACACAGAATTACCTAGAGACTCCTGATTCAAAGTACTCTCTTCCTATGCAAGGTCATAGTGCATAAACTATAATTCAACAAATTTGGGGTTCAGAAAATATAGTCACTCTATATAGAACACAGCTGAAACTCTAAGCAGCTGTGGGACAATGGGTTGCCCAAGAAGGCAAAATGCTAAGATGACGCTGATATGAACACAGCAGGTCACTCCTATCTATCTGCCAAGAGGTGCTGCAGAAGCCTAGCCCCAGAGACCGAAGACGGGACAGCAGTCCTTGCTCCTTGAGTCCACCACGCCTGGAATGATTTCCGAATTGCAGTTCAGGCATGAGGTTTAGTTCAGATACACGAAAGAGACCACACTTTGCTCTGTTAATCCTTCACAGTGGGATTCACAGGGAGCCGTTGCCAGGAAAATAGAGAACATGCCTGGAAAGACTATTCAAGTAAAGATGCTGATTCACGCAAAGATAAAGCCCCTCGCTTGCGTATATCATGTAGCCTTTTGTTCAGCTGACCTGGGGCTGCCAGCTGGGAAATGGACATCCTGAACAACTTCTCCGTGACACTGGATGCCAGCTCCTCTCACTCTTTATCTTAATCTGTTCCGGCTGCCATAACAAAATGCCACAGACCGGGTGGCTTAGAAACACCAGAAATTTATTTCTCACTGTTCTGGAGGCTGAAAGTCAGGGATCATGGCGCCAGCAGATTCGATGCTTGGTGAGGGCTTCTGGGTTCGTAGACAGTGTCTTCTAATTGTCACCTCACACGGTGGAAGGGGCAAGGGAGCTTTCTCAGGCCACTTTTAAAAGGGCGCAAAGAGCTAATCACTTCCCAAAGGTCCCACTTCCTCATATGATCACCTTGGGGGTTTAGGTCTCAACAAATGAAATTGGCAGGACGTAAACATTCAGACCACAGCACTCTTCTCTTCTCTAATTAACAACCAATGGAAAGGGGACCAAGGCACACATCGCAGTCAAGTGACATCAAGCAGGCCAGCCTCCCGCCCCCCTCACCTTGTTTTGCCAGAGTTAACATCTGTAATACATTTCAAAATCCATAAAGAGGATGTTGTAAATAAACTAAACATATTTATTATTAACCCAAAGTAGGTTAAATGTAAGTAGTGGGAATGAAGCACACCTTTTGAATTCTGGCTCTAAGATCAAACAAAAATTCATAAAGGAAGAGATGTTCAAACCCCTGCTTCTTTTTGTCACATCCAGAGGTATAATGAGATATCTAGCAGGCATCTAAGGCCCAGGAAGCCACGGTTGTTCCTGTCTTCCCAGCTCTCAGGAAGGACCACTTGCTCTAGGAAAACCTCAGAGACATTTTCTAGAGTTTGAGCTTTCTTAGGAAATCAGAAGTTGGGTTTTCTAAAGTTAGGCATAGTTAGTAGCAGTGAGGCATCCTTACAGAAAAGAAATTCCCAAGGGAACCTACTGAGGAAGAGCACGACAAGAGTTTCAAGGCATCTTGGGAATGATGAAACCCGACGAAGACCACCTCCTGTGCAGGATTTCAATGCTCTAGAAAAGGATCAGTATCACTAATTCTTCCTTTTGCCCCAGGCTCCTACATGGCTCTGCATGGCACTATGACTTATCTGATCTTTATTTAAAATTTTGATATTTTGTTCATCGTGAAATTTTGTATTAATTTTCACTTTTTAAATACTGTACCAAAATATCATTTATCTTGGGGCCGGCCCCGTGGTACAATGGCTAAGTTTGCACACTCCACTTCGGTGGTTCAGGGTTTGCAGATTCAGATTCCAGGTGCAGACCTAGCACCGCTCATCATTCCACACTGTGGCAGCATCCCACATAGAATGGGCGAGATTGGCACAGATGTTAGCTCAGGGACAATCTTCCTCAAGCAAAAAGAGGAAGATTGGCAATAGTTGTTAGTTCAGGGTAAGTCTTCTTCTAAAGAAATAAAAATAAAATATCATTTATCTTGATGACTGAGTTTTTTGATGCCCTCCTTATATTTTGCACCCAAGGCAAGTGCCTCACTCACCTAGTTGTACTCCAGCGGCCCTTTACAGAAAGTTTGCTGACCCCTAGCTAGAACATAAAGGAGACAAACAGAATTGTCTTTCCAGTGAGGAAGAAAATCAGCAGCCATTAAGGATAAGCTTCAAGGAAAGGCAAAGAAAAATGAAAGTGTAGTGTGCATCTTCTCATCAGCACCATATCGTGGTTAAGGCTCTGTCAGTTGAGCAAAATGGAAGGGCTAGTGAGTCCCCTCCCTCTTGGCTCTGTAGCCATGAGCTTGGTTTTAGCCTTCATTGGAAAAAGCAACAGGCCAAGTACAACACACGAACAAGTGCTCATGGGAGCTTGAATAGCCTGCAGTAAGGTCAAGTGGGGAGCTATGAGATGCAACCACAGTCAGCAAACGCCTCCTCAAGCAAGCCCAGTGTTCTAATCCTACCAGAAGACCTATCACATTCCACTGGATTTCCATGAGCCTCTAGAGGCAGGGATATACCTCTTTCATCTGTTTGCCATGTTATTGGTACTATACTATTGCCAAATGAATGAATGAAAGGATGAATGAATGAAAGATTAGGCAGCACAGGCTCTGTAGACAGAGGCTCTGGGCACAAATCCCACCTCAAGCGGCCTTCAGGAGCTCACTAAAGTTCAGTTTCCTCATCTGTAAAATGGAGATGAGAATGAGAACTATTTCACAGGGTTTTGGAGAGGATCAAATGATAAAATGTTCCTAACAGTGTTTCATAAACTGTAAGAATGTAATTTAACAGAGGATTGTATTGGTTTAAGTGATACCGAGAAAAATGTTGAAAGCTCTGGAGGGTATTTTTGGAGAAGGAGAAACTCTTCGGAGCCAAAATAAAAACAGCGAGGGAAGTTCATGAATGATTAAAGGAGGTAAATGTCTGCTACTGTCTATGGAAAACAGAAATCACAACATAATTCCCTGAAAACAGAAAAGTGAAGCTTTCAAGTATTGAAAAACTTGTGGCAACAGACCATGGTCATCATTCCTGCATAATGTGAATATGTTTCAGATTATAGATCCAGTTTACTCAGGGCATAGTCAGGATCCCTCAAAGCTGTCATTTTCTATTTTGAATGCTTTTCCAAATATGTAATATTCAAAATAAATGGTTGGATGCCACACACACAAAAAAAGGGAGCACTTGTGTTTTTAATAGCTTGTGAAATGCGGCCATGGGCCTGCCGGTTGGGGTTGAAGGAAGTAGCCCATAAACAACTCCATCAAGCATGACGGAGCATGTTGGAGCTATGTTTCACATAAAGGAAATTCTTCCATAGTTCCAAGTGCCCGGGTCCCTCAAACAAGATTGCATCCTACCAGGAGAGACACAAGGCCCTTCAAGAAAGCCACAAGGAGACCTTGCGGCCCTAGTCTCAGGACCAAGGAGTCTGAGGTTTAAGATAAGCAAGAAATGTGGGATCTATTTATTGCTTGCCTCTAAAATCATTTGATAAAATCTTTTCTAACTCATAAAATTAAGGTTTGAATGATAGCTCACTGTGGAGGGGGACAATTTCAATTTTACTTTGGATCAATTAAATGTGCCCCGGAAAAGATAAATCTTTTGGAGAGGGGACTGGGTCTAATTCTCTTAGATTTCTTCTTCTAGTACAGAATTACCTCTCAAAGCAGTTACAGAGTCTGCTCAAATAAGTTATTAGGTTCCCTAATGATATCTAATGAAATACATTCAAGTAGCTAGAGAAAACTAAAAGCCAAGATCAGCTCTACCTCTTGCTAGCTAGATGACCTTGGCAAGTTAGTTACTCCTCTGAACTACAGTTTCCTCCTGTGAAAATGGGGATGACAACACCTATCTGACAGTGTTCATGTAGAATGAAATGAAATCACATCTGTAAAATGCCTGGTGCACCACCACATAATGTTGGCTCTTACTTTTATTAACGGGCAGACCATCCCAGCAGACAAGAGGGAAAAGGGCCGCTCCTAAGACATTTCAGCCTCATTGGGTTTCCCTTATCAACAATACCCTCTGCCAAGTCAAAGAGGAGCTCCACCTACCCCATTTGAGAAAGAAGAAAGCAGACTCATTAGAGATTAGGGAGAGCTCAAAAAGCCACCTGGCGAGGCATTCACAACACACCCAACTGCTCCACACAGATGTGTGTTCAAATGGGTTTTGTGCTTTTTAACTATTCTCTCTTTCTGATTTCTACCTCCAGGTGACTAAAACACTCATTCACACCCTGGAGCCAAATACTTTCACATAAATGTTCAGAAATACTCCACTTACTTCATAGCATTGAAATTTTAACTATTTGAGAAATTTATTTTTCATTTGGCCCATCCCTACTCTTTGGGTCTTCATTTCTAATGTGGAACAAAAGCTCTCAGGCACTCCTTTTCCCCCTGACACTGACAGAGAAAGTAATTTAGCAAAGTGGATATTTATTTAAGTGACTGGGCGTTGATTTAAACGCTAGTGATAAATTTGTGGATCTTGCTCTAAAGAGTGTTATTCTTGGTAATGTAATTGTCATGGATCATAACTACAAGACAAAGTACGGCTTCAGTCATCCTGCTTGTTGCAAGAGGATGGAATGTCAAATGATGTTTTGACTATGGAGCATTTCCTGGAGAACAGAGAACAATAGACCCTTCTCAATATGGGATTAAACACATATGAAAACATGTCTTGAAATTTGGTGGGAGCATGGCTCTATTAAGGAGTCGCAGGACCGAGCTTCTTTCTTTCCTTTCTTTCATTGCACTAAACGGCTTTCAGTGAAGGCCATTCAGTAGCACCCCACTGCCTCCCGGACTAGCTTTGCTTTTCATTTTGCTCCAAGAGCCCACCACACATTCCCACCTCTGTGTCTTTGCATGTGCTCTTTCTCCTCCCTGAATTCCTTTTCTTTTCTCATTTACTTCACCAAAACTTAGCTGATTATTATTCTTCATTCCTCAAGAGTCAGCTCAACTCTCACTTTTTAGAAAGTTTCCTTGAGAGTCGCAAAATGAATGGATATCTCTGCTCAGTGTTCGTAAGCCTGTGCTTCATGCTCCCACATTGATACTAGTGGACGCTCATGTCTGTCCTCCCAGTAAGCACAAATTCTTTGATGCGGGGTCCACAATTCACTCATCTCTGCACAATAGATACTCAATAGACATTGTCGAATGAATTACTGAATCAGTTCACAAATCAGTGAATGAATGGCCTTTATGTCCAAAAGAAATGAGAACAGTATTTCTTATAACTTACACAAACCGAGAATTTTCTGCCACTCCAGCCTGGCTGAAAGTGCCCACTGGATTTATACAGGCCCGAGCAATTACACGGTAGAAAAAAATTCATCTTTACTTATGGAAAGCAATTTGTTTTAGAAACAATCTGAGATAACAGATCATATTTTCTGCGCTCTCCTTTTCTTGTTTCTTATTCCCAAACTATGCTCAGAAAAACAGGATGCTACTTGCTTTGGAGTTCACTTATTTCTGGTCATGACCTCCTATCAGAATACTTAGTCCTTATTTGGTAGGCACTAAAGAAAATTACAATACCTCCCTCCACACAAAAAATATGCTAGATGGGTAATAAGCCACAGGAGCAAAGTGGGAAAATATTAAACCATCATCATGAAGGTCTTATTTCTAGTCCTGTTTCAAACACAATGGGGAAAGCAGAAAAGAATCACACTATTCATATGATCCGCATGTGTTGATAGGGTTGTTTTGCAAGAGCCCACCGTAAAGCTTCCCGCATAAGAAGCCCCGATCACACAAGTTGATAAAACATGAAGAAATAACATGATATCAAAATGGAGATTGGCTTGAAAGTATTTCAATCTTGTGCATGGAAATTACCCAGATTGGCCCATAGTGACAATTCTATAGTCCTTTGGCAATATGGCAGGAAGGAAAGTTAGAAAGCAGGTTACCAGTTTTCCTAGCAACAGTCTTGCTGATGAGTCCTGCAGATCAGACTCAGGAGAAAGGCTTCTTTTCTTCATGGTGCACAGGCTAGCCAGGTACGTTCTTTCTCCGTGTCTGAGTGTCCACTGCGGTAAGGAATATCCCTGAACCACACTAAGACAACCTCCCCTGCTCATTAAATGCCAAGGAGACACCTTGCAAAGTCTTTTTACAGGCCATTCCATAACACTAATCAGAGCTGGAATAGCCAGCCTTGTGTTTAAATGTAAATGCAAATAACAGCAATCAAACTGTGTGCCTGGCACTCTGTTATGCACATTCCTCACAAAAACCCTTTGAGTTCCCTAGTACTATTATCCCCATTTTACAGATGGAGAAACTGAGAGTCAGCGAGATTGGCCAGTGCAGTTATTAATGGAGCTAGGATGTGATTGACCCAGGTTAAACCCCGGCTATCTAACTTCCAGACACATTTTCTTATCCACTACCTTTGGATGGTCTCCACACTCAATCTATCAGAACACAGACAAAGCCAGCATCACCCCTGCATGAAAACTGAAGACTGTTTCTAAGGCACTTCTCTCCTCAAGACTGAGCAATCACAGTCCTTTAATGTTTCTTAATTCAGATGATTTTCAAGTTTTTACCATCATCGTCATCATTGTTGTCATCAAAACTACCATTTACTAAGCCTGCACTGTGTGTCAGTTCCTTTATTACACATCTACACAAAAAACCCAAGATGCACATTTATCTACACTCAGTTGACACACAAACAAAATATTCAGTGAGATAAACTAAATTCCCCGAGGCCTGGTTTCTAGAAAGCTGCAAAGCCGGGATTCTAATGTGATTGTGCAACCCTATAGCCCCGGCTCTCCTTGCAACCCTTTGCTACATCTGCACTGTTGGGGCTCTTGACTTCTTTATATCCAAGGTCTTCACAGCCCTTCTTTAGCCACAGAAACTAGTACTGGACCCTCAGAGCATAAGGGAGAGATAATGAGCCTGCGTGCCAACATCATGTTTCAAATAACAGTCCTTTCTGCTGACACAATGTTATAGTCCTCCTCCCCTGCACATCTTACCTCGTTTCTTCATCTGAAACATGTGGGACAGTGTGGAAGGGGAATACCCTGAGCTAGGACAGCCAGCCAAACTCCTTCTGTTTAAAGGAAATGGACAGGAAGTGGCTACAGAATAGCCAGTTGAAAGACTTTCCTTGGAAGGTCCCTCATAATGCGTAGGAAATTTCTAAACCCTTCCTGATTTGAAGTGTTTGGCAAGCTACTTAAATTTTCTCTTCCTTAATTTCCAGAAGAAACCCTGGGGCAATGTGATGGAATTAATTGGCCTTGTGATGGAGTTAAGTGTCACTCTCAAATTTCCATTTGGAAGGGCAGAGCGGACAATGGGCCAGTGGAAAGGGGTGGAGGTGTGAGAGGGGAGTGTCTTGAAGTGAATTTGTAGCGCATGCCTAATTTTATTTATTACGTGCAATTTTATGCAAAACTATCACTATTTTATTATTATTTATTAGATTAATTTTTAGTGGTGGTTTGGTGGTGGTGATAAGAGCTAGTGATGCCCTCGAAGCCACTGCTTAGCACTGCCTTCCTCATTCAAGCTGTAGAACATTTCAGAGCCTAACCTTTCGTTCCTAATCTATAAAGTAGAGATGAAAACCACGACCACATAGAATTCTGTAAGGACACAGCCAGGTGGCGTGCACAAGGCTAATACACAGTAAATACTCAACCAATGGTAGCTACCTATTAACATTGAATTGGGTTAAAACGCCTTACCACTCCTCTTTCTCCTTCACAGAGCTGTTACAAAAATATTTTCTGTAGTACGTATGAAAATGCTTGGACTTCTCCAGCAGAAAAGTTCTATACTACACCTTAGCTTGGAAGGCAGATGACACTTCGCATTTACTAAATATTTACACCATATTGAGGCCCAAAAAGGATTTGAGGCAGCCCCAATAAAAGACAAAAGTACAAGATTCATGGAGCTATTAAAGAAGGGTGAAAGCTTCCAGAAAAAGGGAGAGGGAGCCATACCACAGAGACTAGAGCTGCGTTCCTGAGGACCTTATTACAGTGCAGGGTCTTCTTGACTAGGTCCTCAGAGCGGAGCTTGAGATTCTGCATTTCTTCCAAGCTCCCCCGTGAAGCAAATGCTGCTGGCCCATGGACCACACTTTGTGTAGCAAGGTTGGGGAGAGATAATGAAAGAGCACAAAACTACTACTTTATCACTCAGGCAAACCTTTCTGTAAAACTCTGTGTAGGTCCTAATATAGAAATGCATTCTAATAACTTTCTAATTAGCAGAAAACTCGGGGGATAGTGGTATGTGTCAAACAGTCCTCCCCACCAAAGAAATGTTTTCTCCTCGTCTGCCTCTCCCTCCTCCTCCAGGGCCTTCTGGACCTGACACTAAGCAGGAAATCTGATGCGCCCAGCAACCCTCTTTCTAAATGATTTCAAGGAAGAAGCAGGCTGCACAGATACTGGAAATGCATGATGTAACCTTTTACATTCAGAGAAAGGGCTGTCTCTAATTCAAGCCATATTTCGCCCAATGAAGTAGACATATTTGAAACTGGAAAACGTCCAAAGAAAATGAGGAATTCAATATATTTCTGCAAGTCCTGGCCTTTGCCTTCTTGTGGCCCAATTATCTACCTGTGCCTGGCATGGCCCTTCCTCTCCTCATGCTGGATACCTCCCAATTCTAACTCCAACTTGAGCTCTCAAGTGAGGCATGTGTGGGTGAGAAATTTATAAAGCACTTAAAGGTTGTTGAGAGCTTCCCCGGAGTCAGGCCATGTGCTAAAAGCTGTAATCGATTATCTCATTTAACCCACTATGAAGACTTTACAGATGAGGATATTCATAAAGATGCAGTGTGTTGCAAGGTCACATGTCTATTAAGCATCATAACAGGGATTCAAATTGACGTCTCTGTATCTCAGGGTTTCTCAACCTCAACACCATTGACATTTTGGACCAGACAATTCTTTGTGGCTGGGGGGCTGTCCTGTGCATTGTACGATATTTACAGCATCCCTGGTCTCTACCCACTAGAGGCTATTAGCAACCTCTTGCTCTAGTTATGACAACCAAAAGTGTCTGCAGACATTTCCAAATGTCCCCTGGGAGGCAAAATTGCCCCTGGCTGAGACTGTTCCTGCCCAAAGCCTGAGCACCTCATAAACAAGAATAGCCATTATTTTAACACTTTGCAAAGATCTGCTCTGTTATGGGCTGAACTGTGTCCCCCCAATTCATATGTTGAAGCCCTAACCCCCAGTGCCTCAGAATGTGACCGTCTTTGGAGACAGGGCCTTTAAAGAGGTGATTGAGTTAAAATGAGGCTGTCAGGGTAGGCCTTAATCCAAGCTGACTGGTGTGCTTATAAGAAGAGGAAATTTGGACACACAAAGAGACTCCAAGGATGTGTGCACAGAGGAAAGACCACATGAGGACACAGTGAGAAGACGGCCGTCCACAAGCCAAGGAGAGAGGCCTCAGAAGACACCAATCCTGCCAAGACTTTGATCATAGACTTCGGGCCTCCAGAGCCTTGAGACAATAAATTTCAGTTGTTTAAGCCATTTGGTCTGTGGCATCTTGTTATTGCAGCCCTAGCAAATTAATACAAGCTCCGAAGAGCCACACCGAGCTTTCTACATTTACTTTCCCATTTTGTTTAGAACACACCTTGGAAGGTTTCAGAATCAATTCCAAGTGTAGCAAAATAAAAGGCTAACCATGGCAATGCTGTTTATGATCCATGTTTCTTTTCACAGTCAGGGGATAACCATTGCTGGAAAAATAGTTTTGAATACTTGCAATACCATAGCAATTTGCTCTAGACCTTTTTTATTTATTTATTTTTATTTTTATTTTTTATTTTTTTTAGATTTTTTTTTTATTTTTTCCTTTTTCTCCCCAAAGCCCCCCGGTACATAGTTGTGTATTCTTCGTTGTGAGTTCTTCTAGTTGTGGCATGTGGGACGCTGCCTCAGCGTGGTCTGATGAGCAGTGCCATGTCCGCGCCCAGGATTCGAACCAACGAAACACTGGGCCGCCTGCTGCGGAGCGCGCGAACTTAACCACTCGGCCACAGGGCCAGCCCCTGCTCTAGACCTTTTATGACTGCTTTCCATTCACACTCTAAGACTGACTCTTGTTTGTGCCCCTTATCTTTATATGCCTTTAATAAGAATACACTTTATAGAAACTATGAGTGGAATGGCAATATGGTATACTGCCAGGATAGCAAGGACACTTGTGATGTCACTCTGGAGTCCCAGCTTATGGCAGACATTATAATGATGCTCACAAGACAAGAAGGCATCAGAATCCTTAACACTAGGCTCCAGGCAAGACAACCAAAAGATGAGAGGTAGCAGGAGAGATGAAGCCTTGTGTTATCCTAAATCTAGTGCAGTGTCTTCAACCCTGGCTACACATTGGAATCACTTGGAGAGCTTGAAAAAAATACGAGGGCTCAGTGTCTAGCCCTAAAATTGCGATCCATTTGTCTGAGATAGAGTCCAGGCATCGGTATTTTCCCAGTGACTCTAATGTACCACCAAGAGTGAGAACACTAGCTCAGTGGAACAGAGTATTCAAGCTGAACCACACCACCTATAGGGCTAGGCACAAGGCTCTCAATTTCTTGGGGCCACAGTTTTCTCACTTGTAAAATGGCCATCATAACTCCTGCCTTGCCTACCTTATAGGTCATTATGTTCAAATTAGTTCAGTTGAAAACCACACAAAATATCCAGTATTACCAGTATTAAGTGCTGACATTGGCACTGCTGGTTCTCACCCCATCTTTACACCAATCCACTGAGCATCCCCAGGTGAGTGACTTCATCTCCTCAGGCCTCAGTTCAGAGCCACATAAAATGAGGGAGTGTCTAAAATCACTTTCAGGTCCAACAATACCTGTTCTTGGCAGGACAGTTTAATACATTGTGTATAATAATGGCTATTTTAATTGAGATCTGATTTTCTCATTAAACTAGAATGTTGCTGGGTTAGATTCCTTCTCTTAATCATCAAGATGACATTAGGAACAAAATTTATATTACACCATGGCCTGAAAAGCAATTTGATTATTTGGATTCCAGTACCTTAAATGTTCATTTTTTTTAGCCTACTTATTCCAATTCTGGGAATTTAGAAACTTTAAAAGAAAGAAATTTTAAAGAAAGAATCAAGATGTAGTTAAAGATTTATGTACAAGAATGTTCATTAAACAGCATTATTTATAGAAGTGTAGACACCTGGGGAGTTGGACATAATGTCTAACAACAAAAAATGCTTCTGTAAATTGTGATAGTCATAGGATAGAATATCATATAGCCACAAAAATATATTTTTCAAAAAAAAATTTTTTTTTAAAGATTAGCACCTGAGCTAACAACTGTTGCCAATCTTTTTTTTTTTTTTTCTGCTTTATCTCCCCAAATCCCCCCATTACACAATTGTATATCTTAGCTACAGGTCCTTCTAGTTGTGGTATGTGGTACGCTGCCTCAATATGGCCTGATGAGTGGTGCCATGTCTTCGCCCAGGATCCGAACCAGTGAAACCCTGGACCACCGCAGCAGAGCATGCGAACTCAACCACTTGGCCATGGGGCTGGCCCCATCAAAAAACATTTAATGACAGGGAAAGTATCATGACAAATAAAATAAAAATAAATAAATAAAACCAGAGAATGGGAAAGATGGAAAACTATGCAATATGCCAATTAAACACGCTCACCCCTGGGAAAGGATTAGAAGGAAGCACATCAAAACATTGATTAGTCATAACAGTTGTGGTAGTCTTCAGAATGTTTAAATTTTCTTTATATTTTCTGTACTTCTTAAATTTCCTTCCACACACCTGTGTTGCTTGTGTCATCAGAAGGGGGAAAGCATTCTTTTAAAGAGCTACTGTGAGGTTCAGGTAGAGTAAAGACATTACCTTTGGGGAAACATCTGGTGAAGGACAATATAAAGGTGTTAACATCTCATTATTTACAATAGCCAAGACATGGAAGCAACCTAAGTGCCCATCAACTGATGATTGGATAAAGAAGATATGGTACATATATACAATGGAATACTACTCAGCCATAAAAAAGAATAAAATCACCCCATTCACAACAACATGGATGGACCTTGAGGGAATTATGTTAAGTGAAATAAGCCAGATAGAGAAGTACAATCTCTGTATGACTCCACTCATATGAGGAATTTAAACATATCGACAAAGAGAACAGATTAGTGGCTACCAGGGGAAAGGGGGGGTGGGGGTGGGCACAAAGGGTGAAGGGGTGCACCTACAACATGACTGACAAACAATAATGTACAAATGAAATTTCACAAGATTGTAAACCATCATAAACTCAATTTTTAAAAAAAAGGTGCTAACATCTCCCCAGCCAAGGAAACCCACACTGTCCCCCATGGTGGGGACTTCAGGTGAGAACTATAGCCTAGCTACTGGTATCTCCTGTCTCCAGCAGATCGTTATTCAATTAGAAAAGTGGCAAAGACTCCCAGCTCATAGCTTCCAGGGCTTCTCCATCTTATCTTCAAAATTAGCATTCTGTCTTTGGAGGACACAGGGGAGGGAAGAAAGGATCCAAAACAAAGCACCAAAGAGAAAGATTTACCCTAAAACTAATGAAGCTGAAACCTCTCCTTCCCAGCCCCTTCCAAAACCAGGGAATGGGCTCCCTAGCAATGTGTTCGTGTAGTAATTACTTCCCCAAATTTGTAAAAGTAAAATATTTTAACTACCATCAGTTCTAACTGCAGTTGCCTTCACTTGACTTCTCTCAGTCACACTGCTGCTCAGTCAGGTGGCATTCGCATGCCTGTGGCATCTGGGGGATCCATCTAGATGAGGTGTCCTGGCTTCAGCACTGTCAGCATTTGGGGCTGGATACTTCTTCGTGGTGGGAGTTGTTCTGTGCACCGAAGGATGTTTTGCAGTATCCCTGGCCTCCACCCAGTAGATCTCAGTAGTACCACCCCGCATCCCCACTCTCCTCGGTCATGACAACCAAAAACATCTCCAGATATTTCCCAAAATCCCCTGAGCTGAGAGGAGGGGTGCAAAATCCCCCGCAGTTGAGAACCACTGATTAGGGAAAACTGAGTTGGGGATACCCGTAATTTGGGTTTAGTGGGGTATATTCCCACAGTTCACAGTTACTTCCTTGCATAGATAAGTACCCAGCTGTCCAGGCAGGAATGGCTTCCAGGAACACCCCCACAGCTCTCTGTGCTGACTCGCCCCATGTAACATGAAGATGAGAGGCCAGAGGAGGTGTGTGTGATATGAATGAGTCCATGGCTCTTGACATTGAAGTATTTGGGTAGTGGAGAAGAAACAAGGTTTAAAATGTATGGAGCCAGAAGCTACTCTGCAGAAATTTCTCCCAATCAGAAGTATAAGAAGGGGTTTCATTTCTCATCACCTCTGATCAAAATAAAAGTTCTAACATACACAAATTATAAACGTACTAAATAAGGACACTTCGTTTATTTTTGTACGGAACCAAAAGAAACGACTCTGACAGAAAGAAGCAAATGGTAACCAAAACATTTTCAAAGCATGCAAAAATCATTAATTCCTTAAGAAGGAGACATCCACTTTGAATAGAAGTAGTGAACAGGATCTTAGATTTCTTGATAATCCATCCAAAGACGAAGAATGAATCATATAAACACAATAGAAAAATACTTTTCTTTTTTGGGCCGACTAACATGAAATTACAACTATAAAAGGTCACATAAAACTAATAATGCTCCACTGAAACAAGGACATCAGTGACAAACTGGTTAATGAATGCTGTCAGTCCAAATACTTAGGATTCATTACTTCACAAGAAAATTTGAAGAGCCCTGAAATAAATTCAATAGAGTTTTTCCTAAATTTGACAATTCTAAAATTTTACACAATCCAATAACAACTTGTGAAGCTGAAAGATACTTTTTATCAATAGCAAAAAACAGACAAAAAAATTAACTTGAGCAACCATGCCAGAGGAAAGAGAAAATTATCTCCCTATTCTCTCCATAGAAAAGTATAACACAAAATGTCACATGCGGAGGCAGCCTAAGAATGTGCAGATCAAAGATACAGGAGAAAAGTATTACGAGGTCAGGGATTCAGCAGTTAGTTAATCTTAAAAATTGTTATTCTGGATGTCGTAATGTTTGTCACAATTGTCAGCTTTTAAATGTTTTAATTTGAGATTTTCCTCATTCTAATATAGTTTTAATCCATAATTTTGTATTTTTTCTTGTGGGGCTCCCCAAAGTGCATAAACTTCAGGCCTCACCATCCATGCACCCGTCCCTGGGCACAAATCCTGGCCAGGCCCTGGGTATATGTTCTCTCAGGTCATACTCACACTCATGATAAAACGGGTCCTGGGTATCACTTCTACAATTGATACTAATTGATTGGTCATATACCTTTCTCCAAAACATATGAAAGACTCTGAAACTTAATATAAGAGTGCCCAGAAGTCTACATCATGAAGAAATCTCTACCATCCTTTATTACCAGAGAGTAGAGTCCATGCATGTCAGTGACTCTGGTATCAGGGAACAGAGCCAACACCCCCCTCACCTGCAGTCGGCACAGAAACTCTGGAGACAGCATAACATGACTGAGCACCTATCCACTCAGCTATGAACTAATCAGCCCCATTAAATTGTCTCCTGTTTTTAAAATGTAAGTGATATGTTAGGTAAATTATGCAGTGAATAGGGCAAAATAAATCCATTTAGTTTAATATCAGCACAGTGTGCAAAACAGTCAAGGAGCGGCTGGGAGTACGGCACCATTTGTAATATTAGGCCATTTACACTGGTAATACTTGTAGTGGTGCTCTGAAGATTTTTAATCTGGAGATTTATAGCCTTGTAGGACATCTGGGAGAGATCTGTTACATTTTCCAGAAAGTTCTGTGAGTGCCCAAACTATGTGACAGTGCCTGGCACATATAAGTGTTCAACAAACATTTGTTGAATGAACGAGACTCCATCATTCTTCCCTGTTTCCTGGAAGTGAGGGAGGGAAGGATACAAGTAAATATGAGAAGCCATTTTCTTTGTCTAGTGACCTCTGCTTAAAAGGAGAAACCCATTCCTCAGATTATGGAAATGAGTAGATTCTTTAAAAGGAAGCAAGGTTGGATCCTAGGCAGACACATCTTAATAGCACCAACAGAAAACAGGATGAATCCTATCAGAACCAAAAGGCAGCTAAAAGCTAGAATTCCCCACAAGGGGCTATTTATTTATCTTAAAAACTAAATTTAGCAAAATTTTCTCTCATATCAAAGACCAGGCAATCAGCCTCCAGAGGATGTAATTGATTGTAAAACATTTTCACTTTCCATGCCTGCATTTCTACATATCTGACTGTTAGAGGAGTACTAGCCAGAAAAGTATGGTATATATCCTAAAATGTGTGATTTATTAAAGTTGCTTCAATCTCAACACTGATTTTTATTACATAGTGGGACCATTTCCTTCCTTCTCTTTTGAAAATGTACACCTCTAACACATATTCCACAGGAAAAGGTTTCCTACAGCCAACTTTATAGAAACATATATTTAAAAGAATTCTAAAGACCATTCCAAACTCCGTTCCTAACCAAGACTCATTTTTGTAATTGATAGACTTGAATCACTATACAACATTCCTACAGGCTTTTGCCTTTTACAGATTTTTATTTAGATGTTTATCCTCATCTGTTTTAAGAGGAGGCAGTATGAGACGATCATGCGTAGGACTGAAAGCTTGCTCTCTGAGCTTGGTCTTTGGCGTTAGCTGTAGCTCTTGTCTGCTCCTTATGTTCCTTCCTGCCTATTTACCAATGGGCAACCAGAGTAAATTAACTGTCACTTCAAATATAATGATTTTCTTATTAAATTATTAAATTGCTAGCCTCATTTTGTGGTCTATTTGTAAAGAATATATAGGATATTCTTTCTTTCAAATATATTTTTCAAGGTCCTATAGGTGACAGCAACCTAGTTTTCCAAGTTTACTAATTTTGAAACCAGATCACTTGGGAAAAAAATACAAAAATTCCAAACCCTTCAAAATAGCAGTAGGCTTCAATTATATTTTAACAACTTTCACAACAAACCCCAGTGTCTATTTTGGCAAAGAATATCTCCTAACTTTATTGAGAAAAACAAGTTCAAGATGCCAAAACATTTTCAGCAAACTTCAGACTTGTGGTTTATTGCTTTGTGATCTAAAATAATAGGAAAAATGATAATAATAAAAAAGTTTGTAATGAAACTGCTAAAATTCAAGTTTAAATTCTTCCAGCTATCTGCACACAGATGTTAATGACAGCTTTATTCACAACTGCCCAAACTTGGAAGCAACGAATATGTCATTCAGTAGATGAATGCATAAATAAACTGTGGCACATCCAGAGAATGGAATATTAGCCAGCAATAAAAAGAAATGAACTATCAAGTCCTGAAAACACATGAAGGAACCTTAAACACATATTACTAAGTGAACGAAGTCAATCTGAAAAGGATACATACAGTAGTATGATTCCAATTACATGACATCCTGGAAAAGGCAAAACTGACAGTAAAAGGATCAGTGGTCGCCAGGGGTCTGGTGGGAGTAGGGATGAATAGGCAGAACATAGAGAATTTTTAGGGCAGTGAAAATACTCTGCATGATACTATAATGGTGGATATGTGTCATCGTACATTTGTCCAAACCCATAGAATGTGCAACACCCTAAGAGTGAACCCTAAGGTAAACTGTGGACTTGGAGTGATTATGATGTGTCAACGTATGTTCATCAGTTGTAACAAATATGCCACTGCAGTTTGGGGTGTGTTGATAGTGGAGAAGGCGATGCATTAGTGGGATCAGGGTATCTGGGAAACCTCTGCACCTTCTCTCAATTTTGCTAGGAACCTAAAACTGCTCTAAAAAATAAAGTCACAACAAAAAAATGCACACCCACTCCTGGCGAGGAATGTATTCTCCTCGTTGGAGGTTTTCACACAGCATGAAGGACCTCAGTGTCAGAGTTGTGACCAGGACCCAGGCAGGGGATGGGTGTTCAGATGAAATCATTTCCAAGGTTCTTAAAAGACTCAAGTAATATAAGACGCAGCCAAAATAATTTAAGTCAAAACTCTACAAGTACAATAAAATAGAGAAAGACTCTGAGGCCAAAAAAAAAATTGAATAGATAATTAGGAAATTTAATAGCTAAACAATCTGATTAGTAACGGTATATTAATAATTCTCATTTTAAAAACATTCTTTCAGCAGAGTTCAAAATCTGTTAGAGGATAGATAACCGAATGATGGCAGTACCAGTTCTATGTCAATACTCTGCACAAAGGGAGATGAGCCTGCTGAGAGTTCAACTGCTTCACATTGTTTACAGCAAGTTGAGTGTGCTGGACTCTCACCCATGGGCTCTCTATCCCAAAGTTCCCTTGTGAACAGGTAACAGACCCGAAAGACAGGAAGTCCAAGTCAGGAAAGGGCCAGTACCTGACAAACCTAGAACCAATCAGCACACGACTTTGGTCTCCTGTGCCAACAGAACAACACTTAACACCTAGTAGCCCCCTGAAGTTCCCTGAAGTTAGGTAAACTTGAGGAGGAAATAAAATCTGAGATCTAGCTGGTTATACTGCCCCCTCATGGAGGGCATCTACCGCTAACACAGCCTTCCTAAGCTGGGAACAGACACCAAATAACCAAACCCCACCTCCTGAGGCCCAGAGAGGGGAATGACCAGCCATGCCCTTCTGTGGCAGAGCTGGAACGGGGATTCGGGTTCTCTCCACTTGCATCTAAGGTCTTCCACAGAGCCTTGTCATATCGTTCCACTTGGAAATCAACCACTTCTTCTCTTTAACCCTGAAACTGATCATGATTGATGCTTTTCATGGAAACTCTGCTTGCCTTCCACAGTGGCCCTTAGCACCAAATTCTATTTTATCTAGCCAATCCCTAAGCTTGCCATGCTTTAAAGTGCATGCCAAAAGAGGGAGATAATGATGTTAATTGAGTCTTCTAATGTCTCCCCATAAAAGTTATGAAGTTGCTTGATGAAGTTAATTTATTAAAGAGTAAATGTGCGGTGGGGTGGGGGTGGGGGTGAGAACGCTGTTTCATTTCAGTTCCCGGGTCTTTTGCTGATGAAGCCTTTGAACTGCTGCCCACACCAAGCCCATGAATCAGTGTCATTTACCATGTGCATTTAGATAATTGAAATAATAAAGATGAAATGGATACAAAAGATCTACTATTTCATGAATAGCAGCTCTTTTTTATCAGTGCACCAACAGGGAACCAAATTAGACCACCTACATTCTTGCCTCATAAAAAAGATCCTATCATTTTGCCTGTATCTTTCCACTATCCTACTTATTTTCATTTTCTTCCTCAAAAAGTGCTAATATATACGTACATCTATACATATAAGCTTTTAATCAAAATTATAATTCTGAATGGAAATGATTTGGGAATTTATACTAATGGTAATACACAAGAAGAAAATTAAACACAAATGTTTATATTTTCTTTCTTCACCGTGGTTATAAAAAGCTTAAGCATGCAAAAATTGGAAGTTTAAAAACTCAGCTTACTATAAACTTTGAAATACTATGTTGAAAAAGAATAAAAGTGTTCATATTTGAAGGCACTTAAACTGCTATAAAGTCAGGAAAGAATATCATTCTTAAAAATTAAATACCCCCAAAATAAACAGAGTCAAGAAGATACTGCTGTTATGAGAGGACTCCATTAATTTTGAACATTATTTTGAATGTCCAAGCCTGGTCTGGAATCCCAGTGATAACGACAAATCGTGCTTCACCTCCTTACTAGACACTAATACAAATTTAAAAGTGCCAGAACACATACGATTCAAAAGGATCCCTCTAGATCAGTTTCCAGTTGCAATATTGGCTTTCCACCCAGGATTGAACTTCACAATGCTGAAAGAAACCATCCACAGCCTCAAGTCAGAAAGAAACCAGTGGATAAAAAGAGCACATACTCTTGACAAAGAATGCCAGGGAAGAAAACTTTTAAAGGAAATCTCAGAAAAAGTAAACATTTAGCTAATATATGCATGATGTTAGTAATGCACTTGTCTCTTGCCTTCTATACCACAAGATGACACCTGGACAGTGGTCTAAGTTCAAAGTGTGAACCTCTTAGCAAACATTTGGGAGCTGTTTCCACTCTTCCCCCATGGCAGCCTCCCTTTGTCTTCCTGGTTGACTCAGTCCCTCGGAAGATCATTCTCCCTGAGGATAATTTTTCCTTGGAGCCTAAAATGGTGGCAGGCACGCACAAGACATTTGATAAATATTTGTAAATTAGTTAATTAGCCAACACTCCCACATCTCTAGGGTGCCTCTTCCACCTAGTCTTAAAACATAGCAGGAGAAAGTTAATTTCCCCAGAGCTTCTGGAACTTTCTGCTCAAGCCGTCTAGATACCTTCTTGACTTGGCTTTCAAACTGGGTATTTCTCCACATAGGAGTGCTAAAACTTTTTCTACAAGTGGTCAGATTAAATCAACAACAACCAAGGAGAAGAAATCTGAAAGTAAGTAAATCATAAACCAATTTTGATTTCTCTCTCCCACTAAATATATTCAAACCAAACCAAAAACCTCCAGCACCCTCTGGGGAACTTTTTACATCCCTTTTTTTTTTTTTTTTTTTTTTGCATTCCTTAAAATGTGAACGTCAGCACTCCTTAAGGCATGAATTCCAGCACTTCAGACTAGGGGAGTTTTATTGGAGAGACTTGAGAAATTAGAGGGTTAAAAAGACCCAAGAGCCCAGCTTCAGAGACCAGAAGACCCCTCTGCTCTAGGGGTATCAGTAATGAACTTTATACAATTTTAAGAAAATAGTGGTCATTGGCCTCTATTTGCCAACCCAAGCATGGACCCACTCCCCAAAAGGAATTCACAATCCAGTTCAATTCCAAAGCATCTTATTGAGCATCCGTGCAGGGCCAGACACTATGCCAGGCAATGAGGAGTCAGAAATGACTGAGATGTTGTCAAGAGGAGACACAAACAAATAGCTGTAATAGGACACACCAATTTACCTTTTGGTATACTCAGTTTTTCATTCATCAGACTTCATTAACAATAGTGATTTCCCTTTGCCAATGTGTTTAAAAGATCAATTATAAGCAGTGACCAAATTCTGAAATTTTGGGGGAAGTCATTTTATTTCAAACATAATCTAGGGGCCAGCCCAGTAGAGTGGTGGCTAAGATTGTGCACTCTACTTTGGCAGCCCAGGGTTCTCAAGTTTTGATCCTGGATGTGGACCTACATACCACTCATCAAGCCATGCTGTGGTTGCATTCCACATACAAAATATAGGAAGACTGGCACACATGGTAGCTCAGCGGCAATCTTCCTCAAGCAAAAGGAGGAAGATTGGTTACAGATGATAGCTCAGGGCCAATCTTCCTCACACACACACAAAAAATACATAATCCAGATGAGAATTTATAAGAGGTGCTGTCAGGTAAAGTTGTGGGGAACACCAAGAGAAGAAAGGGCTCTTGCCTTCCTCCATGTTTGAGAATCAGGGGCAAAACGTGATGCAGGGTCCCACCCCAACATGGGGGAACCCAGTAGAGGGAAGAGGGCAGAGCATGCAGTCAATTAGGGAGGGCTGGTGTCTTCTCCAGAGGCTCCCTCAGTACCAAGTGGAGCAGACACTTCTGAGAGCCAGCAGGCCTGCGCTGGGACCTCACAGGGCACACGCTGACCTCCTGACACAGCGTAAGCAGAGCGCCTGAGTCAGGGAGCAGGACCAAGGGGAGGTCTTGTCAGCAGAGAGGGCCACCCATCACTGGCCAATCTGAGAAGACTAGGTGACACATTTATCAACTGCAGACATCAGGGAAAGAGGCCAGCAAAACATACAAGGGCAAGGCTGCCTGGAGATGCTGGTAGCCACCGTGCAGCTAGGGCCAGGGAGGGACCAGAGTCCCTCACGTAGATGCAGGCAGTATCTCAATATAGACCCAGAGAACAGCCCCTGAGAGCAAATGCAGCCTCTACTCCACGTGCCCAACCACTGTCTCAAGACAGCAGGGGATGCAGGATGGAAATCGGAAAGGAAATTAGAGCAATCATCCCCAATGACGGGTTTATCTAGAGACACTCTTTAAATTATTGATCAGGTCTAAGATTTAAAGTGGGTTGTATATTTAGCTATTTTCTTCTCACCTAAAAGGGTGGAGGGTCCTACAGAGTACAAGATAGTTCTGGAAAAAGAAACTGTATTTTCTCTTGTGCATCTGGGTTGCAGTGGACAACCTCACAGACAGAAAGAAAGTGGTGGTGAGCATATGCCAGGCTCAGAGAATGAAAGACACAAAGGCACGGAGCTGGGACTGTGAACAACACATTTGGGGACTAAAAAGATTTTCAGCTTGACTATAGAAGAGAGTTCAAGGAGAAGCCCGTCAAAGGTGAGGGTGGTATGGAGGCTTACAATTCCCTGGATATGGAATTTAAACTTTACTTTGCTGACTTTAAATTTAAGTCTGATTTTGCGAAGCAGCAGCTTTTTCTCTGAATTTAAAAAAAAATCAAAATTTCAAATTAACGTCAGCATTTATGTTCAATGCTCTAGTCTGAAGATCTTTTTCTTTTATTGAGAAATGCACTAACAATTCAACTACCGATGGAGGAAAGAGAGATCCGCGGGGCAAAATAAATCTCCTGGACAAGAGGAGCTGAATTCATTAGATGCCTGTTCACGTAAAAAATGATCAAAATGAGCAAAATAATAAAAAGAGACACATAGTAAAACTGTACCACACCAAAGGATTGCATGGTTTTACTTTCCACCAGATTGTAAACTGTCTGAAAGAAACAAAAAAAGGCATGTCTGGGTTGAATTTCAGCACATTGCATGAGGAATTAATTACCTCCAATTTCAAAACTAGCCTTTCTGGAGTTTGCTTTCTGTTTGGGATATTTATGACTGTGAATTATTTTTATATCGAATTAAGCGGGGTTTTCCCCTTTTTATTGTCTATGATACAAAAGCAGCCATATCCTTCCCCATCGTACAGCACTGAGGTCCTCATGACCTTTTCAGGAAAGGTGGCTGTCATCAGAAGTGCCCTCTGTCCATGTACTCCCTACAAGGGTCGGTGGGGGTGCTCCCCTCCCCTCTACTTGAACCTCTTCAGCAAAGGAGGGTGAGGGTGGGTAGCAGCCCACTTCAGCACTGGGCGTCATCGTCTCTCAGGCCAGGGAAATCTCCCACGTGTCCTCTGAGTGAATGGATTTTGACCTCCAGGACCAAGAGCATCTGTGGCTCACATGCCACCTTACCCTAAATTTCACTAATTTAAATTATCATTTTGTCTGGCAGTTTGGGTAGGCTTTAGTTTGAAAGTCAATGGTACAGCGCTCCTGCCGTCCGATTGGCATGGGCCTTCAAGTTCCTGAAGGGGTTGCAGACATGGGGTTACATGCAGTTCCTCAACCATGCCAAGCTGTTTTGTGTCTTTTTCCTCTCCTGCAATACCCTCACTGACTTATCCCCTGCTGAACTCTTGCACATTCTTTATGAACCAGCTCAAACACCACTGTCAAAGTCTTCTCTGAGCTCCCACAGGGAGGGGTGACCTTACACAGCCCCGAATTGTGTTATATAACACTCTTCATTGCCCTTCACCTGTTAAGAAGTTGGTCAGTCTCCCCACTGCTACTAAGGACTGTGAGAACCTTGAGGATAAAGAGTTGATTCTAAGACAATGCTTGGCAAATAGTATGTGTTCAATAAAGGCTGATTGAACATGATGGATCTTAACACAAGGATGAGACAACTGGATTAAACTATATTGGGAGATAAGCACGTTGTCTCAAAAGGATTTGCTTTGCAACGAGGTTTGGTAAGTACCAGAGTATGGTGGCAAGGGAGGTAGTGGAACGCCAATGTGAAATTCGAATTGATGATCATTAATGAATAGGCACTGACGAATGGTTAATGAAGGGAGAGAATATTAATCAAACAAAACCTTAGAATTAGCAGGATAAATAGGATCCCCCAAAATTGACTTGTTAACTGATCTTCCTGCCACAGAAATTTCTAGGAGGTACAATTGCCTACACATGTGTAAATGAGGCAGAGAGATTCAGAATCTAATCAGCTCAGGATGGTCTGAGTGGAACACTAATCCTTCGAGTATAGGCCAGAACCCCAGGCACAAGAATCTTCTGCAGTGAATCAGAATCTCTGGGAGTGCGGCCTAGGAATCCACATTTTAAGCACATTCCACAGTGATCCTTACACACGACAGTCTGAAAATCTATGCATGAAAACACAATGATTTCCCTGCTTGTGAATTTCAACCTTGAACTTGTTTCAAAAGTGAATTTGAGTGGAGAAAGTAGGATCTTTTCAAAAAATGATGTTGGAGAAATTGCACATCTGTGCAGAAAAATACTTAAAATGTGTATCTTGAACTCTACCTTAAACCACAAACAAAAAATCCACTCCAATGATTTGTAGATCTAAAGATAAAACATAAAACAATAACTCTTCTGGAAAAAACCATAGAAGAATAGCTTCATTGTTTGGAATAGAAAAAGATTTCTTAATAGGCCACAAAAAGTATTAAACAATTTTTTCTTTAGGAAAAAATATATATAAATTTAAATACATTAAAATTAAGAACTGATGTTATCAAAAAGACACTATTAAGAAACTGAAACCTGGGGCTGGCCCCGTGGCCGAGTGGTTAAGTTCGTGCGCTCTGCTGCAGGCGGCCCAGTGTTTCGTTGGTTCGAATCCTGGGCGCGGACATGGCACTGCTCATCAGACCACGCTGAGGCAGCGTCCCACATGCCACAACTAGAAGGATCCACAACAAAGAATATACAACTATGTACTGGGGGGCTTTGGGGAGAAAGAGGAAAAAATAAAATCTTTAAAAAAAAAAAAAAAAGAAACTGAAACCTAAGTCACAGAATGGATGAAGATATTTGCAATGCATGTATCATATCTGACAAAGGATTCATAACCCGAATAAATAAAAAACTCCCATAAACCCATTAAAAAAAAGGCAACATGACAGTAAGATAGACAAACGACTTGAACAGACACTTCACAAAAGGGGATAAACATATGTAAAGGCATCCAGCATTATTAGTAATCAGGGAAGTGAAAATTAAAACCATAACAAGATGGTACTTTATACTCAACAGAATGGCTGAAATTTTTTTAAAAACTGACCATGCCAATGTTGGTAAGGATGTGAAGGAACCAGAGTGCTTACACACCACTATGGAAGTAAAAAATTGGTACAACCACTTTGGAAAACTGTTTTGCAATATCTACCAAAGGCAAGCATGTGCATACATACTTTATGACCCAGGAATTCCACTCCCAAAGGCACACCCAACGTATATACATAAACATGCTCATCGAGAGACATCTGAAGGAATGTTTAGTAGTACTAAATGGAATAGCCAAAAATTGGAAACAATTCAAATGCCATTCAATAGTAAAATGGGTAAGTAGCAGTATATTCGTACAATAAAAGCTTTACAATAACATTCATACAATACATTTTGTACAGTAAAAAGAACTGAAAAATTGCTGAATGGATGAATCTTAGTGACACTATGCTGAGAACAAGAAGCCAGACCTTAAAGAGTACGTTCCGTGTGATTTAATCTATGTGAAGTTCAAAATCAAGTGAAACTAATCTATGGTGATAAAAAGAATAGTGATGACCTTGTGGGGGCTAGAGAATGAGAAGAGGGATGAAGGATACTGTAATGGTCTCTTTCTTGATCTAGGTGCTGGTTACATAGGTGTATTTGCTGTGTTGAAATTCAAGGTGAACATTTATGATTTGTGCATTTTTTTTGTGTGTATGTTTATTTCACTAAAACCGTACTTAAAAAAGAAATTTCTTAAGCCCATCTTTCTGAATATATACTTTGGCATTTGCATTCCACAGACTAGTACACTCTTCCATCCAACAGCATTGCTAAGCTGGACCTTACCCATAAAGCCACTCTTCTGTATGATTATAATGGATTTCTGCATTTATATGGCGTCTTTCCTCCACAGTGATCAAAGGGCTCTGCATAATAAAAGATAGCATATCAAATGCAGCATTTCAAACGCAGTTAGGTCTGAGAGAATAAAGGGGAAATATTGAACTCAGGGACATATAATCTAGGAATCTTGTAGATGTAAAATAAGTCGTAAAAACAATCATAAACATCAACTATTAAGAATTCATTTGCGTGAAATAAAAGGCCTGCTGCTTTTGGGGTTGCTTTCTTATTCTTGACATGAGAAGGACAGAGAGCAGCCTAGGCATTCAATTTAGGACTTAGACTCCTAGGCACCACATTGCAAGATTTCTCTGGAGTCGACTTGGCACTTCACTGCAGTAAAACAGAACAACTAAATAAACTCTCTGTGCTGCTGTTCAAAGAGCTTTCGTACGTGCTTTAAGACATAAACTCACTAACCCCGACAACTAATTAAATGGGCCTTTTTCATATTTGTGAAATAAATATTCTATTGATATATCTCTCTGAGGCATATAGAATTATATACATTGCTTCTATGTTTTACAATGACATTCACCAAATGTGTTTTCCTCAAATTTCAATTCTTAAAATCGCCAAGGGAAAATGTGCACAATGAGGAATTTTTCACTGACCTAAGGTTGCTTTCAAGACCTGTGTGGGGTAACATTCTGGTTTGGCCAGTGACCCCAGGAGATGTTTCCATTAGCCTGACAAAGGACACCTTTAGCTTTGTGAATTGTGAAACAACTGCTCAGACATCTCTCTCTGTAATCTGTACACATGCGGAGGGAGGAAAAGGAAAATAGTTGGCCTTGAATAACGTAAATAATCTGTGTTCCACACATGGATAACTTCAATAAAGGGAGTCAGATAAATGAAAGTAGTGTTGTAATTTCATATATATACATCCCTTGAGAGGGATGACAATAGTCAGTGACCTTGGAGAGGAAGGGGAAGAAACTGGCCGTAAACGTTTGGAAAGCACTCTAAATGGATAACCTTATTAAACTCACAACAATCCTATTAAGTTGGTAGCTTACTAACTCCATTTTACAGACACAAAAATGGATGTAAAAAAAAGGTTAACTAATTTGTCCAAGGTCACACTACATAGTAAGTGATGAAGGCAAGACTTGAAGCCAGGCGATGGGACTCCAGAGCTCCTGCTCTTTATGATCAGCGTTCATGTGATTGCCTGGAAGGGATCCTAAGGCATTCATTCCATGGTAAGAGTTCTGTGGCGGCTCATGTCTTTTAGGGATTGCTTTCCTTGAAGTTACTGCTACTACCCGTGATAAGCTCCAAAGAGAGAAAGACCTGTTTCCCTAAGTAGAAACGGGCTTCAAGTCCCACCTTCCCACAGGGATCAACAAGATGTGTGTCAGGAACCAGGTACCCCGTGGAATCACGCCTTGACACAACTCATAAATTTAAAATATCTCTCCATTACTAGAGATTGCTCTTTTTGCAGATTTCTGACCTGTCCTTGTGTTCAGGCTTTTAGACTAACGGCAGTAACAAAGGATTCCCCGAAAGGTAAATTCGCGTTCCTTGGAAGCCCTATGGAATAATTCAGATTTCCTCTATAGGCGGTGGCAATGATTCATTTGTAACAAGAGTGTTGCTAACTTGTTCAATAGGAGACCAATCTTTGGGGAAAAAAACAACAGTTAGGAGATTTTCATCTGAACAGGAGGTCACTTTAAAATTCAATTTAGTGACACCCTTGTGGGTTTTCCCTGGCACCTAGAATATATGGACTAATAATTGGGAACAGCTGCTTGTCTTGACTGGAACCACTCTATTTAAATAGCTCCAAGATTACACCCTTGGCCTCTCCTTCTTTATATACTTTGAAAATAAACTACTGTGGATGCCCAAATGCATTCAGACAACGGAAGAAATGATTTATGGAGACTGACCACGTCCAGAGTTGCAAGCCTCATTCATTTCCCCTGGTTCAATCATCACCACCCATGCAAAGGAGAAGGAATGAAATGACAAGGTCACACGGTTACTTATCCCCAGGAGTCACCCTGAAGAAAAGTTATCCTCAGATTGAAGCACTTTTTCATGACCTTCACTCTAAGACACGGTTGTTGCATTTGACTCCCCACAAAATCTAACTTAATTATCAAGTTTATTCAATCTGACATTCCCAGAGCATTTATTTCTGGTGCACCTCAAGTGAAGTCCTAAACAGTTAATAAAATTCCTGTGGTATATGAGATTTACATATTTTAACTGGACATTTTAAAGGACACTTCAGTTTTCTTCCCATTTGGGCAGTTTTGTCCAGTTTTATTTTTCTTTTGAATCATTGATTCCACAAAGATTTATTACACGCTTATTCTGGGCCAAGTGCTCATCCCTCAAAATGGCCTGAGCTGAGTCTATTCATGCCAAACACACTTGTAACCTTCCTTTTCCAGTGTAAATATCCAACAACAGAAAAGTAATAAAATATAGCATGACATATCCACTTGGCAAAATATTACGGGCCTATTCACAAATAATGATAGCATCTATAGGATTATGAAAGAAATTGAGGAGATTGATATTGTTAAGTTAAAAAGAAGCAAAATTGAATAGATTCGTGACAGCAACTATGTAAAATTATGCACAGACAAAAAATGGGAAAGAAAAAAAGTCAAAAGGAAATATTCTATATTCTGAATCTCTCCAAAAATACTCCAGAAAGCCATACAGATCAATAAGATGAGCAAGTAAAACCACTTGAACCCGTGCCTCTAGCACAACTATGAGATAGAGAATACTATAAACTTCAAATTATGTCCAAATAGGTAAATAAATAACCCAATCCAGAAGAGCCAGTTTAGAAAAGAAAAAAGGAAAGCAGGGGCCTAGGTGTGGAAAAAAAAGATACAACAACTCCCAGAAAGAGAATGTCTCCCCAAAGTGGGAAAATACCAACCACAGGTATGAGACATGGTCGATTAAAGCATTGCTTACAAATCAAAAGGAAGGAGCTTGAAAGTCTGCAAGAACAGAGGTGGGAATCTTCAGAAAGCCCCAGTTCTAGAGGAGAAGGGGTCTCTTGCAAAGGGCAGCTTCAGAGATCTGGTGTTGACGAAGAAGAAAGAGCTGGAAATTAAGAGTACTTCAAAAACAAGAGAATCACAAAATCAGAAGACACACCCAATACCACCCCAAAAAGGGGGATAATTTTTGAGAAACTATACTTCATTAAAAAATAGGACAGGAAGCTCTCAATTTAAGAAACCTCATATATGACCTCAACCTTCACCTCCTCACGTCTGGCTACCTGCAACAATTATTGCTGGTCCAGGGAAATAAAACATCTCAAAATGAAGAGTAAACAGCACAATGTTCATACAAAATGACTATGAAAAGAAAATAAAATATAAAAGTCAAAGTCTTTTAGATGATGAAAATTCTCCCTCCCAAAACAATAACAGAGCAGAAGAAAATGTCAACACCCAATCTGAATTAAATATCCTTAAACAAGCATTTGGAGATAGAGGGAAAACAACAGCCTGACCCAGAAATTTTAAAACTCAAAACATAAATGGATACAAATCAGGAAAGAAATTGAAGAAAAAGACAAAATCATCTTAGAAATTGTGAGTAAATTAGAATATGCCCAAGAGAAAATAGATTTAATAAAAAATATTCAGGAAAGGCATAAACACAAAAGAATGAAAATAAAATAACAAAAAAATAACAAGAATCAGAGAGAAAGTGATTGAGGTAGAAGATAATGTAAAAGATCCAACGTATGATTAAATGGAGTCACAAAAAATTCAAAACAAAATGATGGAATACAACCAATATTTAAAACTATAATCCAAGAAAACTTTCCATAGATCAAAAAAAGACACCCACATTTACATCATCTACATAATGAAATGGCCCACTGTATACCTAGTAAGACTGAGCCAGAATGGTCAATTTCAAGACATATCCTAGTAAGAATACTAGATTTTTAAAGAAAAAGAAAACAAATCCTCTGGGCCTCCAAGCAAATGACTAAGTCACTTACAAAGGAAAGAAAATCAGTTTGGCACCAGATTTCTCAATAGCAATAGTACAAGACAATAGTGGGTCAGCAACTTCAAGAGACTTGAGAAAAAAAGAAGAAACCAAGACAGATGGACAAAACACAAGGATATAGAAGACATAAAACAGTAATGTAGGTTGAATGCATATTTCTTGATCTCTCCACTTTGATAACAGAATATACATGGAACATTCACAAAAATTGAACACGTGTTAATTCACAACGAAAGCCTCAATAAGTTCCACAAAGAGGAAATGAAAACGCATTCTTTCATTACAATGGAATAAAAATATAAATTAATAACAAATTTGCTAAAACAAAATGGCCTTTCTATCTGGAAATTTAAAACACTCTTTTTTTATTGAGCTATATTAGACATAGAATAGTGTGCAAGTTTAAGGTGTACAACATATTGATTTGAGACATTTATATTGCAGTACGGTCGTCATGGTGGCATTAGCTAAACCTTCTATCATGTCATGTAATTATCATTTCTTCTAGTGTTGGGAACAATAAAGATCTAGTCTCTCAGAAAGCTTAAAGATTATAATACGGTTTTGCCGCCTAAAATCACTGTACTATTTATTAGGTCTCCAGGACTAATTTATCTGCTAGTTGCAAGTATATATCCTTAAACAGCATCTCTCCCATTCCCCCACCACTTTACTCTGCTTTTGCAATTACAGTTTTTTCAGATTCCATGTATAAGAGTTATCACACAGTATTTATCTTTCTCTATGTAACATCTCACTTAGCATAATGTCTTCAGGGTCCATCCATGTTGTTACAAAGGGCAGAATTTCCTTTCTTTTTTCTCATGACTGAATAGTATTCCATTGTATACATATACCATGTCTTTTTTTCCATTTTTTCCTTGATGGACACTTAGGTTGTCTCCATATCTTGGCTATGGTGCATAATGCTACAATAAACATGAGAGTGCATAGGTCTCTTCGATAACCTGTTTTAACTTCCTTTGGATATATATCCAGAAGTGCAATTTCTGGATCGTATGGTAGTTCTATTTTTAATTTTTTGAGGAGCCTCCATACTGTCCTCTGTAGTGGCTGAACCAGTTTACAATTCCAACAACTGCACAAGTGTTCCCTTTTCTCCATTTCTTTGCCAACAGTTCTCTCTCATCTTTTGATGATAGCCTTTCTTACAGGTGTGAGGTGATATCTCATCATGGTTTCAATTTGCATTTCCCTGATGACTAGTGATGCTGAGCAACTTTTCATGCACCTTTTGGCCATTTGATGTCTTCTTTGGAAAAATGTCTATTGATTTCCTCTCCCCATTTTTCAATTGGATTGTTTGTTTTTTTGTGATGAGTTGTATGAGTTCTTTACAGATTTTGGATATTAACCCCTTATCTGATACATGGTTTGAAAAAATTTTCTCTCCTTCTGTAGGTTGCCTTTTCATTTTATTGATCACTTCTTTTGCTGTGCAGAAGCTTTTAAGTTTGATGTAGTCCCACTTGTCGATTTTTTCTTTTGTTGTTTGTGCTTTTGATGTCATATCCAAAAAGTCATTGCCAAGAACAATGTCAAGGAGCTTCTTCTCTGTGTTTTCTTCTAGGAATTTTACAGTTTTTGGTCTTATGTTTAAGTGTTTGATCTATTTTGAGTTAATTTTTGTGGGTGGTGTAAGATGGGGGTCCAATTTCATTTTTCTGAATGCAGTTATCCAGTTTTCCCTCCACCATTTGTTGAAGAGACTATCCTTTCCCCAATGGATGTTGCTGGCTGCCTTATCAAATATTAGTTGACTGTACATGTGGGGGGTTAATTTTGGACTCTTTTATTCTGTTCCATTGCTCTATGTGTCTATTTTTTATGCTAGTACCATACTGTTCTAATTATTATAGCTTTGTACTAAAGCTTGAAATCAGGAAATGTGATATCTCTGGTTTTCTTCTTCTTTCTCATGATTGCTTTGGCTATTAAGGGTCTTTTGTGGTTCCACACAAATTTTAGGATTGTTTGTTCTAATTCTGTGAAAACATGTCATTATAATTTTGATAGATATTGTGTTGAATCTACAGATAGCTTTGGGTAGCATGGACATTTTAACAATATTAACTCTTCCAATCCATGAATACAGGATGTCCTTCCACTTGTTATGTCTTCTTTGACTTCTTTTAGCAAAGTCCTTTAGTCTTCATTGTATGGCTCTTTCACTTTCTTGATTAAATTTATTCCTAGTTATTTTATTGTTTTTGATGCTATTGTGAATGAGATAGTTTTCTTTATTTCTCTTTCAGATATTTCATTGTTAGTGTATAACAAACCAACTGATTTCTGTGTGTTAATTTTATGCCCTGCAATTTACTGAATTCTTGTTGGTTCATTAGAGCCAACATTCTTTTAGTTGAGTCTTTAAGATTTTCAATATAAAAGATCATATCATCAGCAAATAGTGATAATTTGACTTCCTTCTTTCCAATTTGGATGCCTTTTCTCTTTGTCTTGCCTGATTGCTCTGGCTAGGACTCACAGTACTATGTTGAATAAGAGTGAAGAGAGTGGGCACCCTTGTTCCTGATCTTACAGGAAAAACTTTCAATTTTTCTCCATTGAATATAACATCAGCTGTGGGGTTTGTCGCATATGGCCTTTATTATATTGAGGTATATTTCTTCTATACTCAATCTGTTGAGGGTTTTTATCATGAAGAGATGCTGTATTTCGTCAAATGTTTTCTCCACATCTATTGAGATGATCATATGATCTTTATCTTTCATTCTATTAATGTGGTATATCATGTTTATTGATTTGTGTATATTGAAGCATCCTTGTATCCCACGTGGTCCTGCTGTATAATCCTTTTAATGAGTTCTTGAATTCAGTTTGCTAACACTTGGTTGAGAATTTTGCATCCATGTTTATCAGGGATACTGGTCTATAGTTTTCTGTTCTTATACTATTTTTATCTGGCTTTGGTATCAGGGTAATGCTGGCTTTGTAGAAGGAGTTTGAAAGTGCTCCCTCCTCTTCAATTTTTTGGAAGAATTTGAAAAGGATTGCCATTAGTTCTTCTTTAAATCTTTCATGGAATTTGCCCATAAAGCCTTCTGGTCCTGGGGTTTTCCATGTTGGGAGGTTTTTGATTACCAATTCAATCTCCTTATTTGTTCTTAGTCTGTTCTGGCTTGCTATTTCTCCCTGGTTCAGTCTTGATAGGTTTTATGATTCTAATAAATTATCCATTTCTTTTAGATTATCTAATTTGTTGGCATATAATTGTTCGTATAGTCTCTTATGATCTTACATATTTCTGTAGTGCCAATTATTTCTTTTCTTTCATTTCTGATTTTATTTACTTGAGTCTTCTCTTTTTTTCCTTAGTCTCACTAAAAGTGTGTCCATTTTGGTTAACTTTTTGAAAAACCAGCTCTTACTTTTATTGATCTTTTCTCTTGTTTTTCCTGGTCTTTATTTCATTTATTTCCACTCTGATCTTTATGATTTCCTTCCTTCTGCTAACTTTGGGCTTAATTTTCCCTTCTTTTTGTAGTTTCTTGAGATGTAAAGATAAGACGTTTATTTGCAATCTTTCTAATTTCTTAATATACATATTTATCACTATAAACATCTCAGAACTACTTTTGCAGTGTCCCAAAGATTTTAAGTTGTTTTTATTTTCACTTGTTTTGAGATAGTCTTTGATTTCATTTTGATTTCTTCTTTGACCCATTGGTTGTTCGGGAGCGTATTGTTTACATTTCACATATTTGTAGATTTTCCAGCTTTCCTCATGTTGTTGATTTCCAGTTTCATACCATTGTGGTTGGAAAAGACATTTGGAATGGTTTCAATCTTCTTAAATTTGCTAAGACTTGTATTGTGTCTCAGTGTATGATCTACCCTTGAGAAGAATGTGTATTCTGCTGCTGTTGAATGGAATGTTCTATAGATGTCTGTTAGGTCCATTTGCTCTAATGCATGGTTCAAGTCCATCATTTCCTTGTTGATTTTCTGTCTGGATGACCTATCCATTGTTGAAAGTGGGTATTGAAGTCCTCTACTGTTATTGTATTGTTGTCTATTTCTCCCTTCCTATCTGTTAATATTTGCTTGATATATTTAAGTGCTTTGATGTTGAGTGCATATATATTTATGATTGTTATATCTTCTTGATAGATAGATGCCTTTATCATTATATAATGATCTTCCTTGTCTCTTGTTACCATTTTGGTTTAAAGTCTATTTTGTCTGATATAAGTACAGCTACCCTCACTTTATTTTGGTTTCCACTTGCATGGAATATCTTTTTCCATCCCTTTACTTTGAGCCTATGTATGTCCTTAAATCTGAAATAGGATCTCTGTTAATATAATTGACCATATTAGTATATCTAAGGAGAAAATTTTATGACCTTTTTTTCAGATGCAGAGAAGGTGTTCAAAAGAAATGAAATACATTTCTGATGAAAACACCCAATTTAATAGGAATTAAAGAATACTTTCTAACATGAGTTTATATATATCACACACATATATGTATATACACACATATCTTATATGCACATACATTACACATACCCATTCATAAATACATACACACACTTCAATTCTGAAGACATTATCTCATGGGAAACACTGGAGGTGTACCCACCAACGTGAAGAAAAACTATTTATAATCGTATTGGAGATATTTGTTGATGCAATTAGACAAGAGAATAACGATTAGAACTCAAGAATTAGAAAAGATGCAAACTTTCTTTATTTTCAGATAATAAAATAATGTATCTGGAAAATCCAAAAGAATCAATGGTTAACTCAACCAATAGAGAATTCAATAAAATTGCTGATCATAAAATTAACATATAAAAATCAAAAGTACATATACTATTGATAAAAATATATATAAATATATATATATACAGTTAGAAGACATAATAGAGGAGAGAAACCTCATGTACAATAGCAACAACAAAAAATAATATGCTGTGGAATAAACTTAAAAAGAAACATACAGAAGCTACAGAGAAACTTCAAAATACTCTTAAAATATGCTATATCATTCTTGAATAAATGGAAAGACATCTCACGTCAGAAAGAAAGAAGTGCTCACAAGCTGCTGGGACATATAAAGAATTCATGGGCTCATTTGAAGGGACTATCACTGACCAAATTTGGAGACATCAAAACAAATATGACAATAATTATAAAACTGAGTGAAAGGAATCAAAGTGTCCATGGTGGCACTAAGAAGCGAGGAAGAGAGAGAGGGGAGTGGAAAAATTCTTTACAGAAGAATGCTAGCTAATCGATGTACAAGAAATTACAGAATTTTAAATGTCACCCTTTGGCAACCATTAATGTAATAATTAATTCAGGCAAAGATCATCAGTGGATGCTAAAACCATTGAGTAAAAATTTTGAGGGGAAGAGGACATTCATGCAGTCTCAAAATAACACCCCACAGAATATCTACTAATTATAAAGGGAAAGGATGTCTTCATGAGGAAGGAATCTGGCAGACACCTTTTTAGCCAAGTGGTCCAATTTAGCATCATCAGTAAGGTGACAAACTGACATTTTGACTCCTGACTGAAGAGGAAGTCCTATCACTCATGTGATATTTTTGCTAAAAATGTTTAATTTGAATTGGATCATTAGGAAACAACCAGAGAAATTCAAATTGAGAGCCATTTTACAAAACAACCAACCTGGACATTTCAAAAATGCCAGTATCATTTTAAAAAAAAAAAACTTTTCCAGATTAAAGGAGACTAAAAGAAGGTAAAACAGTTAAAGTACAATATATGATTATTGATCATATCATGGATTAAAAAACCTATAAAATCATTGGAACAATTGGGGAAATTTGGTTGTGATTATATATTAGACGAAATTACTTCATCAATGTTTAATTTATGTGTGATAATGGTATTGGGGTTATACAGGAAAATGTCTTTACTTTTATGTGATATCTGAGAAAGTATTTAGGGACAAAACAAGCCATTTGCAACTTTGGAATGGTTCAGAGAAATAAGAAAAAAATGGTGAAATATTGACAATAAGTGAATCTGAGAAATGGAATATAACTGTTCATTGTACTGTTCTTTCAGCTTTCCCATAGGTTTGAAATTTTTCAAAATAAAATAATTTATGGAAAAAGAAAAACAGATAAAACTATTCAGTGGTGTTAGAAGAGAAACCAGGTTAACAATTACCTGGGGGGGGGGGTCGGGGGGGTGGGGAGAAGTGACTGGGTGGGGGCACTTCCAGGGGTGGATTTCTAGGGACTGGTGATTTTTCCTCTCTTGTTTTGGATACTGGTTACACAGGGATGTTCACTTTGTGAAAACGCATAGAGTCATAAACATAGGATTTAACTTTTCTACATGGGAGTCAATAAAAAGTGGTTTTTTCCTTTAAGGCAACAGTCATCAGGCTAAGGAGATTTAGTTAATTTCTTTTCTATAGTTTCTTCAAAATTTCAGTTAAATAATTAACATTTATCATTCAAATGCTTATAAATAAATTGCTTTTAAGTTTAAATCACCCTATTCCTCTTCAGGGACAGAGGAGAGCATGAATAATGTAAGGTATCCCAAGGTGTCCAGGTACTGTTTCCTGCCATTCAGGAGAGGTTACTTAGCAACTTCACAAATGGAAATTCACTACATTTGTGTGTATACCTTGCATCTTAGTCCCTTCAGGCTGCTTTAACAGAACACCACAAACTGAGTGGCTTATAAACAACAAACATTTATTTTTCATCCTTCTGAAGGCCGGAAGTCCAAGATCAAGACACTGGCAAATTCGGTGTCTGGTGAGGGCCCACGTCCTGATTTCCAGACAGCACCTTCCAGCTGTGTCCTCATATGATGGAAGGGGCAAGGGAGCTTTCTCAAGCGCTCATTCCATTCCCGAGGGCTCACCCCTCATGACCGAATCACCTCCCAAGGCCCCTACCTCCTAATACAATGGTATTTGGGGCGTTAGGATTTCAATATATGAATTTAGGGGGCACACAAACATTCAATCTATAGCACCTTGTAATAACAAGAGAGATTTGTGTTCTAAATATTTCCCTTTGGAGATAAATGATCATTATCTCACAGCCATTAAACAATGGCATATTGAAAAATTGCTTAGAATATTTGACCAAAGTGATTATTGCATGCAAGAATTGGTTGTCCACAAGCTCTCTGTTATGTTTTCAGATTAGTGATGATCTACCCAGGAATCCACGGACGAGGAACAATCAGGTTCGCACCACCTCCAGGACCTGCTGTTCTTCCTTCCCAACTTGGGCAAAATCATTCACGATATTTATTTATAATCAAACAGAGAAATACATATGTCCTTATCCTTATGTTTATCCGTTTCAGAACTGACCTTGCAATGCCACACTGCAGATCTTATTTATGGTCTACATCTTCACACATCTGCAGGATACAGATGAGAAAGTGAGTAAAAATGGCACTTCTCTCTAAGCAGGTATGTCTGTCTAGAGAAGAGTGTCAACATTGTGAAGGGAAGAAATGCCAACTTCTTTTTTTAAGATTCCAACCTACTCTCTGACGCAACTGATTTGATAGAAAAAAAATAGCCCAAGTGCTTCTAAAGGAGAGTAGAGAGTCAAAATTGGGCAGTGTTCTTCCGCAGCAGAAATGAGAGATGAGCGAGAGCTAAATAGGTCATTCTCAATATCCTCCAGAGTTCCTTGGGTGCTCTTACTTCTCCGAACACATTTTTGTAAAATTATAAACTTACCTATTTTTCAAAACTTTATTAAATTAAAAGCATTTTAATCTTTTGAGGAATGAAACAAAAAACAATTAAGAGGATAATTCGTTTCTTAATGGATTAATTTAAAACCTTGGCAGTCTCTGCTCATGTAAACATTGCTCTGCTCTGAACTCAGTGGGGCTGGGGGTGAAGCAGAGGGACACACATTGGCTCCAAAGAGAAAGAGGTCTTTTCTAATGGAGGCCACCTCAACACAGCACTTGCTAAACAAAGTCTAGAAGGATTCCGTTTCAAGGCAGCACTGAACCTGGGAGCAGTCTTAGTCTATATTCCTCTGTGTGCGTGAGCCCCAAAGCATTTCAAACAAGTCATTGGTTGCCCGGTGGATTCCTATTCTCCAGACGGTAAAGAAAAATGAGAGAATAGTGGTGAGGACATGGGAGGGGAAGCTTCCAAAATTCACCAGATGAAGGATACCAGCTGCAGCAATTACTGTCAGTCTTTGGCTCTGCCCATCTGAAGGAGATGCATCACATTCTCAAGCAAAGACTTCATCTCTGGGGAAACTCTTACCTCCCAGGGAGGGAGGCAAATTAGACACTACCTCCCTATTCCAGGAAACATCATTTTCGTTAAAAGAACACAGTGGTGATCCTCCCATGGAAACTGATAGAAATGCTCAGCCAAACATGGGGAGGGAAAGGAAACCCTCTTGAAAAATCACTTTGTCCATTCCTCGCCCCTGGTTAAGATCGAACCAAAGTCATCTCAGAGTTAGCACTTATAGCCTAAAATTGTAAATGTCTGTAGAAGGAAATGGATGTGTCCTTGTCCACAAAGTTCTAAGAATGAAAGAAAGGTGTTTGTCTCTTTCTGTGTACACTGAGTTTTTGTCAGTTCTTGATAGCAATGGAGAAAGCTTCCTAGAATATTCCAGACATTCATCATTCATACATTGGAGCTATTAAGTCCCAACTCAGACAGATCTTCTTCGGGTTGGATCATCTTCATTCCTTTATCATTGCCTCATGTGCATTGCATTTCATCACGTAAAGATATATTCCTAAATGAATCAAACACACGTGTACAATGCATCCGTGCATTGCAAGGTCCCGGTTCACATGGCATACAAAATTAATTCAAATAAACCTGTCACCTATTTAGGAGTCAGAATGGTAGTTACCCTCGGGGACGGGGACGGGGGTGCTGATATTGTTCTGTTTCTTAATCTGGGAACCGGTTACATGAATGTATTCGATTTGTGGTAATTCATCGAGCCATGCCATTACAACTTTCTGCACTTCTCTATATGCCTGTTACTACAGTAGTCAACTGTTAATAAAATGTTTGCAAAAAACTAACAAAAGAAATCATATTGCCTACTGACTAGAAGGTTAACAGCCACAGGTTCCTCATGTGGCAGGAACCCTCTTACCCTCTCCTATCTCTCAGGGTTAATGTGAAAAAGAATTAAGACAATGTTGGGAGGGAGCTTTGTAAAATGTGAGATAACATATAAATGTGAGGTGGTGATGATGATGAGCTTCTCAAGCCAAGGGCTACGTTCGCAATTCCGCAGGACCAGCCCATAGCCATGTAATATATTTACAGCTGTACATGTAGACAAAAGCAGAAGGAATACATGATTTACACATTGTTATACCACAGTTGGAACTCCTATTGCCCAACCCTTCTCTAGCCTACAGTCCCAAGATAGATTATTTTGCAACTAATTACTTGCAGATGTGAAATCATTTTGAGTGTTATGAAAATAGCAGAATGGATCCTGGAATGGGCAGCGCTGAAGATGGAGTGGACAATATAACAAAATCGTTGTTTTCTCGCCTTGAGGACTTATTTTGTGGCTCTCAGTTCTGTCTCCTTCTGGTATTTTACTAAGGAGGAAGTTAAACCGTATCTATCTCATTAAAAACAAATCCAGATTGTGTTTCCATTTTAAGTTATTCACATTCCCAATACTAGAAACTGAAAATATAACTTTCGCCCTTCCTTTGTTCTAAAATAGTCTTTAGCTTCAGCCAGTTGAAAAGACAAATTCTCCAAGAAAAGTGAGAGAGAAGGAGCATTAAGTTACTTCAAACTAGAAGGAAGCGGAAATAAAATAATGAAGCCCTTCTGAAGCAATAAGTGCGAAGAGGGAAATTCTGATGGAAGGAGCTAATGGCTTGAGATTTTTGTCTCTCTCCATCTCTCTTTCAGCAAAATATTTAGCTAATGTTAGCAACCACTAGAGCAGAATGGTGCTATTATTGTTTTAAGCGATCATTAAGAAAGAAAAGAAATTTCTTCTGAATTTCAAGGGTGAAGGACAGAGCTGGAAAAACATGTTCCTCACAAGTGGGAAAAGAACAAAGGTAAAGAAAATTTTCACTTGAGATGCCGTGGGACCTAGTTGTCCCTGAAGGAGCAGAATCTATCTGACAGCAAATAATCCCCGTTGAGGCGTAATTTAGGGGAGTCACAACTCAGTGAGGGGAGAAATTGAAGGATCATGATCCCCTGAATTGTCGATTAATTCACGACTCAGTTGGCTGATGTTCATCGTCAAGAAATATTTAAGATTAGATACATGAGTGTTACAAATTTCTGAGCTCTAGCTACCTGAGAACTTCTCTCTGTTGCTTTAACACATTGCAACAACTTCGCTTATAAATAAATTATTGGATGCTCCAAAACAAAAAAGAAAAACCGTTTACCTACAATGGAAGAAGTAACCACAGATGCAAGAAGACAAAAA
The DNA here is from genome assembly GCF_037783145.1 of Equus przewalskii. Taxonomy (NCBI): domain Eukaryota; kingdom Metazoa; phylum Chordata; class Mammalia; order Perissodactyla; family Equidae; genus Equus; species Equus przewalskii. The sequence goes on along the minus strand of NC_091834.1, from coordinate 63,716,289 downwards.
GCAATAACTCCAAAGTTCAGAGGGAAACATTGTTTTGAACTGGAATTCTATAGATGGGGAAAATATTATTCACTGAACATTTATCAATCAAGAATGCTTTCTGTAAAAATCGTTAGAAGATACATTTTAGAAAAATAAAAAACAAATCCAGGACACAAATCCAAGAAAAGAGGAAAATATGGAATATGAGAAAAAGCAATAAATAAAGAAATTAGAAAAACTTATAAGTAAACCTAAAAATGTATTAAGACTGGTACTTTAGGCATTTGTCAGGAAATTATGTCTAAGTAGAAGCATAATCTAAAAAACATTTTTAATATCAACATCCATTTTTTTTCCTTCTCCTGGGTTATTCCCATCTGCAAGAAAATCCCTGCAGTCAGTTCTTCCAAATTCTAAAAAAATCTTGCTTCAGAATAATCCAAATCGGTGAGAAGTGATTGTTTTGGAAGCAGAGTGACATTCATCGTTCTCCTCTTTTGTGTATGCTCAAAATTTTCCATAATAAAAAAGTTACAGATTTCCTGCTGTTGAAAGAGACATAGACTGGGCAAAAAATATTTTTTTAATCTATGTTGATGTTTAAGAGAGAGACATTTAAAATAAATAAAATAATTATTCGGAAGGATTAAAAATAAAGAGATGGACAATAGTATACCAGAGACACACTTTCAAAAAAGGACTAGATGTGATAATATTAGTATTCCAAAAATATAACACAAAATGAAAATATTAAACATGACAAAGGGAGAATGCATTGACAAAAGGATGAAACCTTTTCATGAATCTTTATGCACCTAAACAGTACTATATAAAGTAAAAATTGTTGGAATAATAAGGAGATATTAACAAATCCAGTGCCATAGGAGAAAACTTTAGCCTAATCAACAGATCACATAGGAATAAGAAAGAATCTACAGAATATTTACAAGAAATGATGATGCGTTGGTCCTCGATGAAAAAAAAAACTCCGTGAATTCTAAAATGTAGAAATAAGAGTGTTTATTCTCTGATCACAACGAAACAAAACTAGAAAGTAACAGTCAAAAGATAGAAAAAAATAATCACCTTCACTTAGAAAATATTTTACTACTTCTTTTTAAATAACTTGGATGCAGGAGGAAATCAAACCTCAACTCTCAGACTGTTTTCACTGTGGCACATCAAAAGCTATGGGATGCAGCCAAATTGGGACTCAGAGAAAATGTCATCATCTTAACTACATGTTCTAGAAAATAAGAAACATTGAAAACAAAAGAACTAAGCATTCAGCTAAAAGAAGGAAGAAAAATAACAAAATAAACCTATAGAAAATAAAATAAGTAGATTTTGCGCTATTCCACTGTCTCTTCCTCTCAGCCTGATCTTGCCTTTGAGTGTTGCTTTATTTCAGGGACCATGTTTTGTTTGTTTTCAAACCTATTGCTGGAGGCTTAGCATCTTTCTAAAAGTTTCTTCCAGAATCTGCAGTAGATCTTTTTTTAGCCTTCAAAATGTTCCCTTTTCCTCATTCTACAATTTTTGCTCACCAGCTTACGTTGGAGTTTTGTTAAATTTTCTATCCTCAGCAGGGAGTGTTATCCAAACTCGATATTTGCCAACACCCAGCAAGGCACCAACTTTCCACAGCTCTGTGACCGCCCCCTTGAGTTCTGGGCAGATCTGCCTGTAGGTAGGCTGACATGAATTTCTCGTGTCCCAATTCCATATAACTAGTGGGCCACTCATCAAGAATGCCTCTGCTGTGATGAGGTGGAATTTTTTACTCCCTCTGCTGTTGAGAATCTGAATTGGGGATGGGAAATACCTGATCTATGCGATGTCACCAGAATCCACTCCTGTGCCCAAGGCATAATTATCACTAATAATTATGGCCAATCCACTGAGGTTACATTTGACCTCAGACTCTTTCTAAATACAATTCTCCAAGCAGTATTCATTATCTGTCAAGAATTGTCGTATAAGATGAAACCTATTTTTCAACTCTGCTCCAAATAAATGGAACATATGCAAACTTCTGTCTCTGGTATACACTCTACTTAGACATTGCCCATGACCAGCGCTCTGGCCTTGCTGCCATCCTTGGCCTGGCTTCTCTGTAGCTGACTTTCTTCCCCAGAAACTCCCCTTCAGAAAGTTATCCCCTCCCTCAAGCCAATAAATATGTACCTCAGAGGTAAAGATAACATGTTAGGGTTTTTTGTTTTTTTTTTTTAATAATCTTGCCGCCCTTTCGGATACCCTCAGTGAACCTAACTTGGGTCATAACCTAAAGTTGGGACCCAATAATTAGCATTTAATTTTGGGCAGATTTCCAGCCATCTGCATGTTGACTCGAACTCAATCTGGAATGGTCTAAAATTAAATTACATTGTCTTTGCTCTTTCAAAAATAAAATGTCTTTATCATAGCTGCCCACTACCTACTCTTTGAGTATTTTTGACCAAAGAAAGTATAGACAGACCGATAATCTTACAATAAATTTAATTTCCTACTTATTTCCTCAGCGTCATTCATTAAAGTGGATAGTTCAAAGAAAACACCTTACAGACTCTCCTATATTTAGATACTTCATAGTGACTTTAAAAATTCACCTCGGGGAGGAAGACATTGGAGTCAGTCAAAGCACACAGGATTTTTCCAGAGAGAAGCAACAGAAACACAATGCAAACTGATTAAAGCAAAGCCAGGGGGGTTATTGGAAGGGCAGTGGGGTAGCTCAGAGACAAGAAGAGCGGCAGCTGCACAGACCAGGCTGGTTCTGGGGCCATGGCGGACTGGAACCAGGGCCTGACCCTGGCAAACCTCCCTGGAGACTTCATTTTGTTTTGGCTGAGCCCTGGGCTCCTCTTTGCCATACAGGCTTTCTCCACACAGCAGGACAAGGCCCCAGTGTTTCTAACTTCACAAACCAAAAACAGAAAGACCTTCTCCATTAGCTCATCCAGTCTCAACCATCCCAGGGAAGCTCTCTGCTTGACCTGCTTTGACTTCTGGGCCCATACATCAACTGTCAGCCAGAGACAGTGGCCAAGAGAGTGGAGTACTCTGAGAGTCCAGGTCTGCGTCCTCTGCCCACCCCTGGGGGTCAGACACAGGGTCTGTGACCAGAAAGGAATGGAGTGGGAGTGAAGACACATAGGGCATCCAAAGCCACAGCTATCACAAACCAATACGACCTCCCTCACATGTACTGCAGCATCTAATTCTGAGCACAGGGTTTAGTGGAGGGAAAGGAAAGGACACTGGGTATCAGATGCTTTAGAAGAGAGAGTCACTAAAAGTGGGGAGGTAGCAATGATGAAGCCAAGGACACCAAAGGAGAATCACCCACTCCACACTTTGCCCCAGAGTCGCCTCTGCTCCCTAAATCCATCAGTGGAGAACAGCAGTCCACTGCACACCCCTGTACCTCTGTTTCTGACATGACCCGTGAGTGGTGAGGAGTCCACTGTGCCATCTCTAACCCAGCACTCAGGACTGAACTGGTGGTTGCAGACTCTTCTCCTGATGTCATCATTTAACCAAACTTTGGAGCAAGATCATCCTACCTTCACCTGACAGGTTTACAATTCTGACCAGGACCTGCCTCAGCTTTTATTTACAACCTATCCTGTAAGCACACGTACTGTGTGCTTATACATTATTATCGACTCAGAGGTTCTCAAATGGTCCCTTGCAGGGTTTTTCTAAGCCATTTCCTGCAGACATGCTCTGAATCTGTTTGATTTGATACAGCCTGGGGCTGGACAGAAACACACACCTGGATTAACGACACCAATATGCTGACATATGGGGACAGTGGAAAAGGCTAGAAGTGCTCTTTTGTGATTCCTAATATTTCAGGAAGTATGCAAAGTATTTTACACCTATGATTCAATTTAATCCTCACAACAACCATGTGAGTAGGTATTATTCTCTCTGCTTCACGGGTAAGGAGAGTGAAGCTCAGAAAGGTTAATGGTATGACACTGAGCTGTAATCCAGACCCCAAGCTGCCCCACTGTGGAGTCCAAGCAAGGTGTTCCCACCTCACACATTACATGACAGAAGCTTGTAGGCTCTGTCAGGTCTTGTCCTCCTTTTCAGCAGAACATTTGAGCCCATATTGAGCCCTGCATGCACCTGCCTCCCAAATGAAACTTCTGGGTAAGGCAGGAGACCTGGCAAAGCAGAGATCCTGCAGGCTTTCACTCGTGGACCTCCGTGGGGCAAGGGGCTTGATGAGGAAGGTGTTTGCACAGCTTTTGAGGTGCGGTGGCCGGGTGTCTGTGGACCAGGGCAAGGCTGTGTAGAGCCTGTGTCTGCTGTCAATTCCCAAAACAGTCCTTTGGACTTGACTCTGAACTGTGAAGAGACAGGCTGTGGCTCTAGGGGAACAGCTGTTTTCACAGGTTCAGGAAGGCCTCTGAGAGACAAGGTGGGCAGAGGGTCCTTGGGGCTGGGGAGGAAACCAGTTCCGATGCCCACGTGACAGGCCCGGTCTCCAGAGAAAACGTAGCTTACAGGCAAGAAGTCTCCCATGTATTGACCTCAAAACCACATTTCCCAAGATAATGATATGAACACAATTTTTACTAGAGAAAAAGAAATAATTTTTCCTCAAAACTCCTAGGTTAAACTTGTAAAGTATATACAAAGAAATACTACAAGTATTCTCGTATTACCTGACGAGGAAGCTATTCCAAAGACCTTGGGAAGGTACTAGTAAAACCCATAAAAGTAACACGATAAATGTATTTTGGTATTTACCTGGTAAAGAGCTCCTCTCTTATTCCTATCCCAATATTTTTCAAACCCGAAAAATAAGTTAACTTCACCAACTTCACTATGCAAAACAATTGTTCATAGTGTGCATGAGTTCCCAGCTTTCAAAATCTGTCAGCTGAGTAATATGATTTTACCTGAGAAACGTTTCCAAAATGCCTCCCCCGAAAATATGTCTGGCGGTTTTCTTGGAAGAAAAGGCAAACAAGTGATTTTTTAAAAGTGTTTTTCAAGTCTTTTCTTTAAGTCTTTTTCAAAACGAAAGAAAACTATATAAAACTTTTTCTAGTAAAATCAGTGACTGTATTTGCACTTAACCTTATAGAAAAAAAACCATTCAATCAAATCAGAAGTAACAGGTGAAGAGACAGGCGTTCCGGTGAAGGCCGATGCTTCAAGGGGCAGCCTCTAAGAGACTCTTTCAGGGATTAAGTATTCGGGCAAGTGGCTTCCCCCGTGCAAAATGTCCTAATTCACAGGCCTTGTTGGGTTTGGTTAATCCACCTTGGAGCCAACTGATTGAGTCCCACAAATGCTTTAGAAGTTAGAATGCCGACCGCTCACCCAGTAGAAAGGTTCCAATGATCCCTTGTTAAACACCAAACAAATTCTTCCTTAATGCTAAAATGAAAACATTGCCTCGACAGCCTCCAGGCACCCCCCTCATTCAAATTCACCCCAAAAGAAACCGGAGATCCGTTCAACGCTTTTATTGACATGTCTGTATTTCCACTGCTTTTCTTTTTTCTAAATACAGAATACGTGAGTGTAGAAGTGTGGCCTTTTTATGAGCTGTATATGTTAAAGTCAATGCACAAATGACCCTAAATAATTCTTTTCCTTTATTGTCATGGACTGGCAGGAGGGATGGGAGAGAAAGTGCTGGGTCTGGACTCCAGGGCTGGGCAGTGATAGTTCTGAAGCCCAACACAAACCCAAATGGGTCATTCTGAGACAGGAAAACCCAGGCAAATCCAGAGGGCAGACAGTGAACAGAGGCAAGTCAAGTCAGAACAAATGAACAAGCCACGGGCACCCAAGGGTGAGGAGCGGTTACTCTGGGGAGGAGGGGTCGCCACACATTATGGAAAGGATGCAGGATGCAAGGGGTCTTGCTGGCAGGAAGACCTGTGCCAGGTGGGTGCTGCACCAGAGGCTCTGGGCTCAGTATGTCTAACCTCGTTGCTCATTTACAAACAGAAAATAATGCCCATAAAACTTTTCCACTCACATTATGATTCTGAAATACATGGAAAGCAGCTTTCACTCTCTTCCCCATGGAATCAACAGAACCCTAAATAGTGAACATTTCTCAGGGCTGTTGCTGCTTCTTCTTGGAGCGATTGCTGAGGAAAGGGGTCAATAATCATCCAGATGAGGAACATTTGGTGAGTGCCAAGAAACACCAGTAATAGGAGGAACTAGCCCTTCAAAAGGACAGTAAAGGAAATACTAAAGAAAACCCACTTTCTTATTTGAACACTACCCCGTTCTCCTTATGTCATATTTCATTACAGTCCTGGCATACCAGTCTGGCCAGCAAACAATTTCTTCTCTACAGTTTCCAGCCTAATTTGTAGGCAAATCTCTCGTTTCCCTCAACATGAAATGCAATACCTTTCTGTGATGAGAGGGAATTTGTTCCATCTATGCTCCAATTAGCGGCTGTGATTCCCCATCCTGGTTCCCCGGTTGATCCCTGGAACATTCCCAAGAGGGAACAGCCTCCCTCTCCAGGATCCCGTTAATAATCCCCATCATTGGAAGACCAGGCTTGGAAAGATGATGAGAATCGGGATGGCACCCGTAGTGTGGAGTAAGTCATGGTTGAGTTCTTCTGTACAAACCACATGCTTCCACATCAAATCCAGTGTTTCCTTACCATCTGAAATTACATCAAGCTGGGATTTGGTTTGAATTAAAAGGGAGGGGTATTTTTGAAGGAAGGGGCCCCTGAACTCGTGCTGGAAGAGTTAGGCCACCCGCTGTGAAAATAGGACTCGTGCGGCCAAGATGCCTCTCTACATGCTCAGCGAACACAGCCTGCCAATCACGATTAGCCCTGCATTCCCACGTATCCCAGGCACCCACTTCTCCACACATGATGCCTGCTTTGCGTGGGAGCCTGTGAAAGGAGCTGAGGATGCAAAGATCACTAGGCCACAGTTCCAGAGGGAGAACACTTCATCCTTTGGAGAGAGTGGGGCTGCCAGAGGCTTCCCAGAGAAGGCGACACCAAGAGATGAAGGTGATGGGAGAGGAGTGTCATAGAGTGAAGGCAGAGGCACTGAAATGGATTGCTAACAGGTTACAGACCAGTCTTAGGGGGCCTGCGAGGCCCAGCGTGGTCTGCCTGCCTCCCTCTGATGAGTCCGCCTCACTGTGCTGTGCTTTCCTCCCTCTCTGAGGACCAGCCACCACCACCTCTCTCCTTTCTTCTAACCCACAGCTCCTACTATCCTCTTGCTCTTGCCCCAGTGCTCTACTTTCATGCAGGTAACTGCTGCTCTTTCTTCTGTGTCAGAGTCGCAGTCATGTCCTCAGAGAAGCATTGCCAACTTTCAACCAGATCCAGTCCCCAGATTTTTCAGAGGTTGCATCACCCACGTGCCTCACCTCTGCTTCGCCCATCAGGGTACGCAGTACTCCTGTAGTTGCCTGTGGGATTCTTCCATTAAAGTCTATTTCCTCCACTTGACTGTAACCCCATGAGGCAGGGACAGAGTTTCTTTCTGGTTTCCTTTGCATCCTCACCACTAAGCATACTGTCCATAAATATTTGCGGGATGCACGACTGAAGGACTGGAAGGATGAATAAATGAGTGAGGGCAGAAGGCATGGAACCGTATGTCTGGGAGATGTGAGTACGGCATGGCCAGAGGAAAGGGGGTGTGTGGTGGGTAGGGGATGCTGGGAGAGAAGCCAGAGAATGTCGTGAGGGAACTTGGGTCCACGTAGCATGTGGATTTGGATTTGATACTGTGAAAGCTATGGGGATCTACCAAAAAGGAGGACGGGAGTAGCTGCCTGAAAAACCTAACACACAGAAGAAACAAAGTGTGCCTAAGCTTTTGGGGCCTTAGAGAACTAGTGAGGAGAGAGAGTTTGATCTCTAACTGACACACGGGTGGGAAACATCATGGTTTAGTAATCCAATTGAGTTTGCTCAACAGGCAGCAAATGCAATTTGCTGTGAACCATAATTGTATATGAGTTCTATTTTTCACTCCAAAAATGTCCCCAGAAGAATCAATTATGCTCTGATTTTAAGAAACAAAACAGCATTGGAACTTGTACAAAGTTCTCTTATCTGCCTTTCTCACCTTATTTCTCTTTTGTTCTACTTCCATTTGAATCAAATCCTCCATATATGTGCAGGTTAAATGGACTGACTTTTGTTACATTGCTAGAAGCAGTTTTCACGTGGTCGGTTTTGCTCTGCTATGTCTCGACCATACCGTTTCTGGGTGTTTTATTCATTATTTGGCAAGGGATTTTCAGATGTAATTAAAAGCAGCTAATCGTATCAAAAATTTAAACGCAGAGTTTTATAAACCTGTAGCACATTACAAAAAAAATGTAAATAGTACCAATGTGGGAACTGCGCTAGGTTTCACAGACGAGAATACGAACCGTATGAAAGGTCTTGAAATATAAACTGTTGAACAGAGGAGGCCCAAATCTGAAATTAGCCTTTTAAAGTCTTCTAAATATTTACAGAGCCATAAAATACAGAAGAGTTTTAGAGAAACTCAGAGGTAACCACAGTAGCAAGTGTGATTGTTGAAGTTTAATTTGCTGATAACGTAAGAAAGATTGTATTTATTTAAGGGAGATTCCGTTGAATACACGGTTTCACAGAAACGTAATTTTAACATTAAATAAGGATATGTTACCATGATAACTTAACCTGTGAGGTTTAAGTATCTCGTTTTTGATAAAGTTTAATGACTATGCTTTAAAACATGTGAAAGGGAAAGAAGCAAGATAACATTGTTGGAGCTCCTACTATGTGACAAGCGTCATAGGAAAAGCTTTATGTATTGTAGCTCGGTCTAGTCTGCACCACACCTGGCTGGGGTAGGAGTGTTTCACTCTTTTTGCATATGCTAAGAACAGACCTTCAGAAAGAGTACTGCACTGTCTGAGGTCAACAGCAAGCAAGCTGCGGGCAGAGAAAAGTTAACCAAGGAAACAAAGACTAATTCCAGAATCATTTCCTAAATGAGAGCTTACACGTGAGTATTTTAGCAAAAACCAACAAGGACCCATACGCGGGGTTTAAGAGTAATTATGTAAATGACATTCCTTGACTTTGGAAACTTAACTCTCTAATTCATACAAAAGGCATCTTCTCCTCGTTGGTGTTTAGTACACTAAGTCCTAGAGGTCAGCATTCATTTTGCTCCTTGTGCACAGACTATTCAACAGGTTGCACAAATGGGTACTCAGTAAGAGCTTGGGTGAGAGCAATAACTCCGTTCAACCAGAGCTTACCTCCTCTCCTTCCTTGGTGCCCAGCCCCACCTCCGCCCCTTGTAGAGTTGAGAGCCCCTCTCCAGCATGCTCAAGGCACTCAAGGCACTAGCCACATTGCATTTTACTGAGTTATTTGGCTCCCTCCTGTTCTGAGGTCAGGGAAGAGTACTTTCTTTTTGGGTTTTTTTTGTTTGTTTTTGAGGAAGATTAGCTCTCAAATCTTCCTGCCAATCCTTTTTCTTTTTTTTTTTTTTTTTTGCTGAGGAAGACTGGTCCTAAGCTAATATCTATGCCCATCTTCCTCTACTTTACACTTGGGGTGCCTGCCACTGCAGGGGTTGACAAGCAGTGCATAGGTCCACACCCAGGATCTGAACTGGCAAACCCTGGGCCACCAAAGTGGAACGTGTGACTCTAACCGCTGCACCACCAGGCTGGCCCTGAAGAGTACTTTCTTTTAATTCATTTTCCAGTTTTCTTGCTAGCATATAGAGATATTGATTCTTTATATTTATCTTGTATCCTGTAACTTTGCTAACTTCACTTATTCTGGTAGCTCTTTTTCAAGATTATATTGTCTGTGAATGAAGACAGTTTTATTTATTCCTTTCCAATTTATGCACCTCCCATCCCACTTTTTTTTGGCCTTACCACATCTGATAGGACCTTTAGCACAATGTCAAACAGAAATGGTGAGAACAGACACATTCTCACCTGATTCTCAGTCTTAAAAGAGTTCAGTCTCTCGCCATTAAGTATAATGTGAGCTATAGCTTTTTCATAGGTGCCTTTTATCACATTGAGAAAGTTCCTTTTTATTCCTATTTTGCTGAGATCTTTTTCTTTTTTGAGGAAGATTAGCCCTGAGCTAACATCTGCTGCCAATCCTCCTCTTTTTGCTGAGGAATACTGGCCCTGAGCTAACATCCGTGCCCATCTTCCTCTACTTTATATGTGGGATGACTACCACAGCATGGCTTGCCAAGCTGTGCCATGTCCACACCCGGGATCCGAACCAGCGAACCCTGAGCCACCAAAGTGGAACTTGTGCAGTTAACTGCAGCGCCACCAGGCCGGCCCCTACTGAGATCTTTTGAACAATAATAGATATTGAATTTTATCAAACGCTACTACTACATCTATTGACTTTTAAATATTAAACCAATTTTACATTTTGCATAACCCTAATTGCTTACGTGTATTCTCCTTTTTATATATTTCTAGATTCTATTTGGTGATGTCTTGATCAAGATTTTGCATATATATTCATGAGGGATGTTGGTCTCTAGTGATTTTTTCTTTTTCTGTTGTTTGTTCTTTTGTTTTTAAATAATGTTTTTGTCCAGTTCTGTATCAGGATAATGCTGGCTTCAAAAAATACAAGTGGGGAATGATTCCCTCCACCTCTGTTTTCTGAAAGACTTTGTGTAGGATTGATATTGTTTCCTCATTAAATGTTTGATAGAATTCGCCAGTGAATTCACCATCTGAGGTTTTAAATTATGAGTTCAATTTTTTTTAAAGGTATTGCGCTACTCAGATTTTCCCTTTTTTTCTGGTGTCAGTTTTTGTAATTTCAAAGAATTTATCCATGAAGCTGTAGATTTACTGGCATATGTTATTCCTCTTATTCCCTTATTATCCCTTTAGTGTCTGTAGGATCTGTAGTCATGTCCTTTCATTCCTGATATTGACAATTTGTGTCTTCTCTCTTTTTTCTTGATTAGCCATTTATTGATCTTTTCAAAAAGAACAGCTTTGGTTTAATTTGTTTATTATTTTCTGTTACTATATTTCATTGATTTCTGTTCTTATTATTTTCTTCCTTTGGTTTAATTCACTCTTCTTTTTCGAGTTACTTAAAGTGGAATCTTAGATCATTGATTTCAGGCATTTAAACATTTAAAGCTATCATTTCATCTCTAAGCACCACATTAGATTCATCACACAAGTTTTGATATATTGTATTTTTTTATCATTCAAATCAAAATATTTTCTAAGTTCTCTTGTGCTTTCTTCTTTGACCCAAAGAAGTTATTTAGAGGCATGTTGTTTAATATCTAAATATATCGGATATGCCAATTGTATTTTTGGTATTGATTTCTAATTTAATTGTTTTGTCATCAGAGAACACATTCTGAGTGACTTAGATGCTTTTAAATTTACTGAGACTTGTTTTATGGCCAGGCATATGGTCTTCCTAGGTGAATATTCTACAGGTGCTTAAAAATAATGTGTATTCCGTCATTGTTAGATCTGGTGTTTTATAGATGTTAATTAGGTTGATGAGGTTGTTCATGTCTTCTATATCCTTATTAATTTTCTGTCTGTTTGTTCTCTCAGTTATTGAGAGAGAATTGTTGAAATCTCTAAATTATAACTGTATATTTGTCTATTTTTTCTTTTAGTTCTGTCAGTTTCTGCTTCACATGTTTTGAAGTTCTGATATTAGGTGCATACACATTTAAGATTGTTATGTCTTCTAAATGTGTTGTCTTTTTATTATTATTAAATGTCCCCCTCTTTGTCTTGGACAATATTCTTTGTTTTAAAATCTACTTTGTCTGACATTAATATAGCCACAGCAGCTTATATATGACTAATGTTTGCATGTTATATCTTTTTCCTACTTTACTTTTAACCTAACTGTGCCTTTATATTAAAATTTTTTGTCTTGTAGACAATATATTTAGTTAGATCTTGATTTTTTATGCAGTCTGAAAAAAAATCACACTGAATATAATCATCAGTATGGTCAGGTGTAAGTCTACCATCTTGCTGTTTGTTTTCTATTTTTCCTATATTTTCTTTGATTCTTTACTTTTTCTTTTCCTGCCTTTTGGATTAGTTGATTATTTCTTAGTATTCAATTTTATGTCCTATATTGCTTTCTATACCTATTTGCTTGGGTTTTTTTAGCCCTTGCTCTGGGACTTACTATATAAACCGTAAACATATCACAACCTACCTTCAAATATTATTATATCCTTCTATGTATAATGTAACATGCTTACAAAAGCATGGTCTCCATTCTCCCTCTATCTTTGTTACTATTGCACATTTTATTTCTAAATAATAATAAATATCAAAATATGTTATTCTTGCTACAAACATACAATTTTCTTTTAAATGAAAAAAATGAGAAAAAAGTTTATTTATTTACCTGCATGTTTACTGTTTCTGGCACTCTTCATTCCTTTGTGTAGATCTGAGTTTTCATTTGGAATCATTTTCTTTCAGCCTGAAGAACTTTTTAAATATTTATTGTAACGCAGATCTGCTGACAATGAACTATGAATTCTCTAGGTTTGTTGGTCTGAAAATGTTTTTATCTTAATTTAGTTTCTGAGGGCTAGTTTCACTGGATATAGAATTCTCAGTTGACAGTTTTATTCTTTTAGCACATTAAAGGTGAGGTTCTATTGTCTTCTGGCTTGCATTGTTTCTAGTGAGAAGTCATCAAATATTTTTGTTCCCTGGTATGAAATGTATCTTTTTCACTGGATGCTTTTAAGATTTCTTCTTTATCACTGGTTTTCAGCAAATTGATTATAACATGCCTTGGTATACTCTTCTATGTATTTTGCTTGGCATTCATTGAGCTTCTTGGATTTTAGGCTTACAATTTCTACCAAATTTGGAAAATCTTCACCTATTGTTTCTTCAGATATTTTTTCTCCCTCCTTACCCTCCAACCACCAACTTCCTTTGGGGACTCAAATTATATGTGTTCTTAAAAGTCCCTGATATTTTCACACAGGTCATGGAGGCTCTGTTTATTTTATTTTCAGACTTCTTTCTCTCTGAGCTTTGATTTGGATGGTATCTATTGCTTTGTCTTCAGGCTCATTAATCTTTTCTTTTGCAGTGTCTAATCTGCTGTTAAGCCCACCCAGTGTATTTTCTATATCATATATTGTCTTCTTCTGTGGAAGCTGTATTTAATTTTTTTTTTAATCTTCCCTTTCTCTTCTCATTTGCTTTGTTAGGCTCCATTTGTGACAGATGTAAAAAGGATCCCAAATCATGAGAAGATGCTTCCTAAAATAAACTTAATAATTCCAACAGTAGTTGTAGAGTGGAAATTTAAGAGCCACCTCATGAATGTCCAAAAGGAGCCTGACCTCTGCATCAGTAGTGATATAGTTGGCAATATGAATAATAAAAGAAAAAACCCAGGGGCTGGCCCCATGGCCTAGAGGTAAGTTCAGCGAGCTCTGCTTCAGCAGCCTGGGTTCGGTTCCTGAGCGTGGACCTACACCACTCATCAATGACCAGGCTGTAGCAGCAACCCACACACAAAATAGAGGAAGATCGGCACTGACGTTAGCTCAGGGTGAATCTTCCTCAGCAAAAAAAAAAAAATAGAAGACAGGCTTTTGAGTCAGGCAGACCTGAATTTATACTCTTAATTCTGCCACTTATATAACCTTGGGCAAATTCCTTAATAGTTTCCCCATCTGAACAATAGAAATAATAATGTCTCAATATGGCTGTTAAGAAGATTAAGTGCTATAATATGAATAGAGCTCAGGGTCTGGCACATGGTAGGAACTCAATAAAGGTTCATTCTCATTATTTTGTTATTATTTATAAACCTGTACAAGTAATTTCCATTCATTTCCACAAAGAATTTTTATTCTTCTTGTCTTATCTCTAAACTATCTGTCTAGATTTTGAATCCATATGGAATAGGACCCAAGTTACTATATTTTGTGCTTATAATCAAACTTTTAAAAAATGACAAAAAATACAGTCATCCTTCCCTCTTAGAATAGTTGGGCACTTGTTACTTTGCATGGATTACTGAGAAAACCCCCTCTCAATAAACAGGCACCGAATTTGTTGGTATCAAGAGTACTGGTTAAGGACTATAATTAGGGCTGTACACGTTTCTTACAAAAGGATATTTTCTGTTTATGATGTTTTAATTGTTGAGATGGGACCTGTGCCATGCCAGATGTGTCTTCAGCTGGGTACTCATTGAGCTGGATTCCTTTATAATCAGGAAGACCATACATCCCCCCAGTGTACCTAGAACTATTCCAGTTTATGCCTATTGTCCCAGAACAATTATTAATAGTGCCCCCTTTCACTCCTAAAAGTGTTTAGATAATCAACCACGTGGTCACTCTATTTATAACTATCCTTTACCAACTAGATTCTGCAACCTAATTGGTAGATGTCATAAGTGCTACTGTGCTGTTGTTACCCTTAAAACTGATGGAGGTTTAAGGCCCATATTAACATCTGGAATGTGAGAAACACCACCTGGTGAAGCAAATTACTTTTATGCCAAGTTCATTGTGAATTTAGAGAAAATACATTGCAAGTTAATTAGAAAATGAAAGAGGAGACATAGATCTCAACAGTACTGCCAAACAGTTTACAGGATGAGGAGATACAGATGGGATTGTGAGATCAGAAAGTTACTATTTGCAGAACTATCTGCCCACTGACAATCTTTGGCTGCTAATGTGGGTGTTTTACAGCAATTCTCAAGGGTTGAGGATGGAGGTGGGTGCATGGTGGTTGGGGGGTAGAGAAGAAATCAAAACCTAAACAGAGAGAGATAGGTATATATAATTAGAAAAGGCATATTCAATATGGTATTATATATAATTTTACAATTGAAGAACAAATATACCCATTGTTTTCTTAAACCAAGGAAAGTAAAGTTTAACCAAAATCTCTATTGGCAAGACTATAATGAGATTTGCAAACTGGGGCACATCTCTCAAGAGCTGACATTTATCAGAATCTTTGGGGAGGGGCCGGCCCTGTGGCCAAGAGGTTAAGTTTGAGCACTCTGCTTCAGCGGCCCGTGGTTTCACTGGTTTGGATCCTGGTGTGGACCTAGCACCTTTCAACAAGCCACGTTGAGGCAACGTCCCACAAAGCAGAACTAGAAGGATCTACAACTAGAATATACAACTATGTACTGGGGAACTTTGGGGAGAAGAAGAAGAAGAAAAAAAGATTGGCAACAGATATTAGCTCAGGGCCAATCTTAAAAAAAATAATAATAATCTTGAGGGACATGAGGTTTTTTGTTTACAAATATTTTGTGGTGAAATAAGGTATACAACCAAAAGAGTATATAAAATCTACAAATACAGATTATTTATTTACTTATTTTTTGGTGAGAAAGACAGACCCTGAGCTAACATCTGCACCAATTTTCTTTATTTTGTATGTGGGCCACTGCCACAGTATAGCTTGATGAGTGGAGTGTAGGTCCATGCCCAGGATCCAAACCTGTGAACTCTGGGCCACTGAAGCAGAATGCATGAATTTAACCACTATGCCACCAGGCTGGCCCCTAAATATGGATTTTTTGAAATAATAAAGTGAATAAAAGATTTGCCATCAAACCAGCTCAAGAGATAAAACAGGTCATCTGATTCCCCTCCCCAGTGGTATTTTCTCCCTCCTCCACCTCCAAAAGTTAACATCAATTCTAAAACTTTGTTAATCTCTGCTTTACAGTTTGACACCTAGGTATATATCCCAAAACAATATGTTGTTATATGTTGCCTGATTCTGAACGTTTTATAAACAGAATCATAACATATGCAGTCTATGATTTGCTTCTGTTACTCAAAAAACCCTCCCTCTCTCTATATATGTTTTTGAGATTCATCTATGTTAATCCTGGAAGCTTTAATTAACTTTTATTGCTGATTAATAATTCATCATAAGAATATAATAAAATTGGTCAACTTTACTCTTTATCAATATTTGGATAGTTTGGAGGGTTTTTTACTTTATGAATAATGATTTTGTGAACCTTCTTAAAAATTTCCCTTGGGCATGAGTGTAAAATCTCTCTCGGGTACACACCTAGGAATGTAATTCTTGGTTACAGGTCATGTGCATTGCAACTTTGCTAGGAAGTGCCAAACTCTTGGCCAAAATTGCCAAACCAACTGATACTCCTACCTCCAACCGATGCAAGTATTTGATGTTCCATATCTTTTACAATAATTGTTTGAAGATTTTCTCATTTTTTCCTCTCTAGTAGATGCAAAATCATATTGGGGTTTAAATTTGCATTTCCTTGATTATTAATGAGATTATGCATTTAAATTATCATTTTTAGCATATTAATCGTTTATCTTCTGTGAGACATATAGTCATGTTTCTGCTTGTCTTTCTATTAAGATGCCTCTTTTTTGTTGACTTGTAGGAATGTCCTTATACATTCTGGATACTAATCCCTTACTGGTTATATGCATTGGAAATATTTTCTCACACTTTGTGAGATGATTTTCACTTTCTGTATGGCGTCTTTTGATGACTATAAATTCTTAATTTTAAGGCAATCCAATTTAACAATAGTTTCCTTTATGACTGTGATTTTTTAAATTAAGAAATCTCTTACTACACTGGGGTCATAAAGACATTCTCCCACATGTTTTTCTAACATGTTTATAGTTTTTCCTTTCACATTGAAGTATTTAATCCAGCTGAAATAGATTTTTCTGTGTGTTAATGTATGAATAATACTTCAACAATTTCATTTTTTTCCATTATGGTTATATAATTGCTTCAACAGCATTTACTGAAAAGTCCATTCTTTGCCCATTGTTATGCAAGATTATCTCTGTCATATTTGGACACATCTGTTTCTGGGCACATGACTTGGTTACACTGGCCTAGAGTATAGCCCTGCATTAATTCCATACTGCTGTAAGCTTTACAATTAGATTTGACATTTGGCAGAGCAAGTTCGTCAGTAGTGACTGTTTGGAGGTCTTCCCTCTTCCATGTAAATTTTAGAATCAAATTGTCAAGGTCAAATGCAAAGGCATAAAGATACCTGCACCGCTACGTTCATTGCAGCATTATACACAATAGCCAAGACTTAGAAGGAACCTAGATGCCTGTCAAGGGACAAATGGATAAAGAAGATGTGGTATTTATACACAACAGAATACTACTCAGCCATAAGAAATGATGAAATCCGGCCATTTGTGACAACATGGATGGTCCTTGAGGGTATTATGCTGAGTGAAATTATTCAGAGGGAGAAAGTCAAACACCGTATGATCTCACTCGTAAGTAGAAGATAAAAACGACAAACAAACACATAGCAATGGAGATGGGATTGGTGGTTACCACAGGGGAATGGGGGTGAGGGCAAAAGGGGTGATTAGGCTCACATGTGAGGGGATGAACTATAATTAGTTTTTGGGTTGTGAACATGACGTAATCTACACAGAATTAGAAATATATTACCATATACATCCGAAAGCTATATAATGTTATAATCCAATTTTACAAAAATAAATTGTCAAGGTCCATGAAAAGCCCTGTTGGGTTTTTTTTAGTGAAATCACATTAAAATCTATAAATCTTTATTATTTTGAGTTTTCTTATTCAAGAACATGTTCTTTTTCTGCACTAAGTTTTATGAATTTCTACATAAAAGGCTTACATATCTTGTGAGATTTTTCCCTAGGCCCTTTATATTTGTATTGCTATTTTAAGTGCTATCTTTATTGCGTAAATTTCATTTCTAACTTCAAGTTGCTATTGCAGAGAAACAAAATTCACTTTTGCATATTGATTTGGTGTCAAACAAACTTGCTAATTCATTACAATTAAAATCGTTTACTTGTAGTTTATCTGTAATTGGGGTGGGGAGCTTTCTACGTAAACAATCATACTATCTGCAAATAATGACAGTTTTCTACCTTCCTTTCCAGTTCACATACTTTTTTTTTAATTAAGATTATGATAGATTACAACCTTGTGAGATTTCAGTTGTACATTATTGTTAGTAATGTTGTGGGTACACCACTTCACCCTTTGTGCCCTCCCCCCACCCCCCCTTTTCCTTGGTAACCACCAATCGGTTCTCCATGTCTATATGTTAACTTCCACCTATAAGTGGGGTCATATAGAGTTCATCTTTCTCTGTCTGGCTTATTTCGCTTAACATAATACCCTCAAGGTCCACCCATGTTGATGCGAATGGAACAATTTGGTCCTTTTTTATGGCTGAGTAGTATTCCATTGTGTATATATACCATATCTTCTTTATCCAGTCATCAGTTTCTGGGCATTTAGGTTGGTTCCACGTCTTGGCTGTTGTAAATAATGCTTCGATGAACATAGGGGTGCCTGGGACTCTTGGGATTGCTGATTTCAGGTTCTTAGGATAGATACCCAGTAGTGGGATAGCTGGGTCATAGGGTATTTCTATTTTTAACTTTTTGAGAAATCTCCATACTGTTTTCCATAGTGGCTGCACTAGTTTGCATTCCCACCAACAGTGTATGAGGGTTCCTTTTTCTCCACAACGTCTCCAACATTTGTCACTTTTGGTTTTGGATATTTTTGCCAATCTAACGGGTGTAAGGTGATATCTTAGTGTAGTTTTGATTTGCATTTCCCCGATGATTAGATGATGAACATCTTTTCATGTATCTATTGGCCATACTTATATCTTCTTTGGAGAAATGTCTGTTCATGTCCCCTGCCCATTTTTTGATCTGGTTGTTTGTTTTTTTGCTGTTAAGCTGTGTGAGTTCTTTGTATATTATGGATATTAATCCTTTGTCGGATAAGTAGCTTGTAAATATTTTTTCCCAATTAGTGGGCTGTTTTTTTGTTTCAATCCTGTTTTCCCTTGCCTTGAAGAAGCTCTTTAGTCTGATGAAGTCCCATTTGTTTATTCTTTCTATTGTTTCCCTCATCTGAGGAGTTATAGTGTCTGAAAAGATTCTTTTGAAACTTATGTCAAAGAGTGTGCTGCCGATATTCTCTTCTAGAAGACTTATTGTTTCAGGCCTAACCTTTAGGTCTTTGATCCATTTTGAGTTTATTTTTGTGAATGGTGAAAAAGAATGGTCGATTTTCATTCTTTTACATGTGGCTGTCCAGTTTTCCCAGCACCATTTGTTGAAGAGACTTTCTTTTCTCCATTGCAGGCCCTCAGCTCCTTTGTCGAAGATTAGTTGTCCATAGATGTGTGGTTTTATCTCTGGGCTTTCAATTCTGTTCCATTGATCTGTGCACCTGTTTTTGTACCAGTACCATGCTGTTTTGATCACTGTAGCTTTGTAGTATATTTTGAAATCGGGGATTGTGATGCCTCTGGCTTTGTTTTTCTTACTCAGGATTGCTTTAGCAATTCACGGTCTTTTGCTGCCCCATAGGAATTTTAGGATTTTTTGTTCAATTTCTGTAAAGAATGTCCTTGGGATTCTGATTGGGATAGTGTTGAATCTGTAGATTGCTTTAGGTAGTATGGACATTTTAACTATGTTTATTCTTCCAATCCATGTGCATGGCATATCTTTCCATCTCTTTATGTCGTCATCAATTTCTTTCAAGAAAGTCTTGTAGTTTTCATTGTATAAATCTTTCACTTCCTTGGTTAAATTTATCCCAAGGTATTTTATTCTTTTCGTTGCAATTGTGAATGGGATTGAGTTCTTGAGTTCTTTTTCTGTTGGTTCATTGTTAGTGTACAGAAATGCTACTGATTTATGTATGTTGATTTTATACCCTGCTACTTTGCTGTAGCTGTTGATTGTTTCTAATAGTTTTCCTATGGATTCTTTGGGGTTTTCTATATATAAGATCATGTCGTCTGCAAACAGCAAGAGTTTTACGTCTTCATTGCCTATTTGGATTCCTTTTATTTCTTTTTCCTGCCAAATTGCTCTGGCCAACACCTCCAGTACTATGTTGAATAGAATTGGTGAAAGTGGGCACCCTTGTCTTGTTCCTGTCCTCAGACGGATGGCTTTCAGTTTTTGTCCGTTGAGTATGATGTTGGCTGTGGGCTTGTCATATATGGCCTTTATTATGTTGAGGTACTTTCCTTCTGTACCCATTTTATTGAGGGTTTCTATCATAAATGGGTGTTGGATCTTGTCAAATGCTTTCTCTGCATCTATTGAGATGATCATGTGGTTTTTGTTTCTCATTTTGTTAATGCAGTGTATCACGTTGATTGACTTGCAGATGTTGAACCATCCCTGTGTCCCTGGTATAAATCCAACTTGATCATGGTGTATAATCTTTTTGATGTATTGCTGTATTTGGTTTGCCAGAATTTTGTTGAGGATTTTTGCATCTATGTTCATCAGTGATATCGGCCTGTAGTTCTCCTTCTTTGTGTTGTCCTTGTCAGGTTTGGGGATCAGAGTGATGTTGGCTTCATAGAATGTGTTAGGGAGTACTCCATTTTCCTCAATTTTCTGGAATAGTTTGAGAAGGATAGGTATTAAATCTTCTTTGAATGTTTGGTAGAATTCTCCAGAGAAGCCGTCTGGTCCTGGACTCTTATTTTTGGGCAGGTTTATGATTACCGTTTCTATTTCTTTACTTGTGATTAGCCTATTCAGATTCTCCATTTCTTCCTGGTTCAGTTTGGGGAGGTTGTAAGAGTCCAGGAATTTGTCCATTTCTTCTAGATTGTTCAATTTGTTGGCATATAGTTTTTCATAGTATTCTCTTATGATCCCTTGTATTTCTTTGGTATCTGTTGTGATTTCTCTTCTCTCATTTCTAATTTTATTTATTTGAGATTTCTCTCTTCTTTTCTTGGTGAGTCTGGCCAAAGGTTTGTCGATTTTGTTAATTTTTTCGAAGAACCAACTCTTTTTTATATTTTTTCTTTTTCTACTACTGACTGGTAAGAAATTGAATAGGAGTGGTTTCTCTTGAGAGTAATGTCAGACTAGGAGGTCCCCTTCCTAGTCCCACTCCACAGAGAAACATTTCAACAACTACTTATGAATGCAAACAGCTCTGAGAGAACTCGGGAGTGCAATTAAGAAGTTGCGGCAACCCAGTGGAGCACAACAACTGAGGATGGCTGTTGAAAATTGTAAGAAGAATTTTACCTGCATCACCCCATCCCCAGGGCAGTGCAGCTTGGTGCCAAGAGGGATCCCCTGGACCACGACTTCCCCTCATGGGAGAAAAGGAGAGAAGGACCCCAACAGCCCTTGCCATTGACACAGACATCCACGGCCTTTGCCACCCAGGATCCCTGCAGTCTTTTCATGGCTTGACAGCTCATTTCTTTTTAGCACTGAGTAATATTCTATTGTCTAGATGTACCACAGTATATTTACCCATTAACCTACTGAAGGACATCTTGATTCCTTCCATGTTTTGGCAACCATGAATGAAGCTGCTATAAACACTCATATGTTGGTTTTCGTGTGGACTTCAGTTTTCAGCTCATTTGGCTAAATACCAAGGAGTTGTATGGTAAGAGTATATTTAGCTTTGTCAGAAGTCTCTTCTAAATTGTCTTCCAAAGTGGTTGTACCATTTTGCATTCCCAATAACAACCAGTGATTGTTCCTATTGCTCCACATCCTCGCTAGTATTTGGTGTTGGCAGTATTGTGAATTTTGGCCATTCTAAGAGAAGTGTCTTGGAATCTCGTTTTAATTTGCAATTCACTAAGGATGTATGTTGTTGAGCATATTTTTATATGCTTACTTGCCATTTATGTATCTTCTTCGGTCAAGTGTCTGTTCAGGTCTTTTGTCCATTTTTTAAATCAGGTTTTTTTCTTATTGTTGAGTTTTAAGAGTTCTTTGTGTATTTTGGATAACAGTTCTTTATCTGTGAAAACAAGTCTGTGGATAGTCTTCTCATTCTCTTGACAGTATCTTTCACAGAGCATAAATTTTTAATTTTAATAAAGTCCAGCTTATGAATTCTTTCTTTCATGAACTGTTATCTTTGGTTTTATATCTAAAAAGTCATCACCATACCCAAGGTCACCTAGATTTTCTCCTATGAGATCTTCTAGGATTTTCATAGTTTTGTGTTTTACATTTAGATTATGAACCATTTTGAGTTAATTTTTGTGAGGTGTAAGGTCTATGTTTAGATTCATTTTTCACCTGTGTATGTCCAGTGGATCCAGCAACATAGACTGCACAACCAAAGATAAGGGAGAGATGACATGAGCCAACACCACTGTAGGAATCAATTATACACATGCAAATGATGGGAGGGACTCCAATGAAGGACAAAGGCAACCAGACCAAATTGGAGGCCAGCCTGGGGAAAAGTACATCACTGTCACTGGCATGGAAAGGCAGGACCAGCTCCAGATGGCATCAGTAACAGAAGTAGAGAATGTGAAGTGTGTGTGTGTGTGCATGTGTGTGTGTTTTATGATTTGTTATTGACACTTTGAGAAAAGTTGACAATAAATCCCAACTCTTGTCTTTTATCCCTCCTATGTGTGATTAAACTTCGGAGAATGTTTTTTGTGAGCTGCTGAGTATGAAAGATGAGGATTACACACCATCATTTTCCCCAAGGAATGAGTAACTACTTAATTTTATCCCAAAAGACTTAGTAAAATAAAAGCTTCAGTTTCCTTACTTAGACTAGAGAGCTAAAGAGATTTCCTAATTTTCATCCTCAAAGAAATAAAAAAACAGTTCACCTCAATGCAGGAAGATAATATTGAAGAACTCAGTGAGGGGCTGGCCTGGTGGCGCAGTGGTTAAGTTCGCACGTTCCGCTTCGGCAGCCCGGGGTTCACCAGTTCAGATCCTGGGTGCAGACATGGCACCGCTTGGCAAGCCATGCTGTGGTAGGCATCCCACATATAAAGTGGAAGAAGATGGGCACGGATGTTAGCTCAGGGCCAGTCTTCCTCAGCAAAAAGAGGAGGATTGGCAGCAGATGTTAGCTCAGGGTTAATCTTCCTCAAAAGAAAATTTAAAAAAAAGGATTCAACGAATATTACAGACCTAAATTTCACTAAATGCCAAGTGAGTGCCTGGAATCTATCCTAAGTGAGAGGATAGTCTCTACATTTTTCGTTTACATAAATGGATTCGGTTCCAACTGTTCTGCATATTCAGATGATCTTAATGTTCAATGGGATGCCTGGCACATAGAAATGAGAGTTTGCAGGTGACATCATGAGCTTCTCTCTCTAGAACTGGCACCAGATGGAACAAATATTGATTACTGTGAGCAGTTAAACAGAATTTAGTTAAATTAATAGCACTTTAAACCTCTTCACTCTCACCAATCTGATGATCCTGGAGCCAATGAAGGGGCTGTGGCCCTCCTAAATTTGATAGTTTGCTTTGTGCTTTTTAAAATCTAAACTAGATCCTTCAGCCCATTGGAATGGAGAACAGACTCAATCCCTATGGGGACTACTCTTGGAGTGGTTGCTAAGAGGTCAGTGTCAGTAGAGCTGTCCCTGAATGTCCAAGGGGAAACATCTCTCCACAGAATCAAGGACATTCACCAGAGAACTGCTACTCTGCCAGTTCCATAAACGCTTCCTGATATCTCCAAGGGAACAATTAACTACCAAAACTGAAAAGGGAAAGTGTACTTAGAGTTGAGCCTAAAGCTCGCCCAAGGGTCACGCTGGCATATACTTGAAGCAAACTGGAATGTACTTAAAGGAATTTTTAATACTTCCTTACAAAAATCTGTCCTCTCCACCCCTACACACATACTCTTATCTCATATATTTTTTGGAGTTAATTTTTATGGAAAAATTAAAAAACAAATAAACTCTTTAAAGCATAGTTTCTATTCTGACTCTTTCTCATGCTGTAATGGAGGTGGATTTACCGTGACATTAATGAGGTTTAAACTTCAGGGTGTCTTCCTTGCTCAGGTGCGTGGTCGCACTTTCATAAAATATGAAAGACATTTTAATCATGATTGGTAAAGACTGCTGTCTCTTCCACTCGTCTTCCCCTTATATCAGGCATTGGAGCAGCTATAGACTTGGGGATCTGTCTATAGAGAAGTTTAGCTGGGAGACATTTAATTTGGGTAATTGGGATATATTTATGTAGCTTGCACTCAACTCTGAATACAGTTAAATTATTGCTAGCTGTTCTGCAGGAGGAATAGATTCCAGGAATTCCACTACCACCCATTGCTCCTCCTCACCCAGTGTCATGAGAGGAAGGTGCAGAGCAAAAGGCTGTAGCACCAGATGAGCATATTCTGTGGTGCCTGGCACCAGACGTGTAAGTGTGGTAGAAATAAAACACAGTTTGAAGCATACGAAAGCTGACGTTCTGAATACTAGACATCGAAAAATGTATGTAGAAGATTCCGGTGTCATAGACATCAAGTGAAAGCAGAAGTTCTTACCTGTCAGGAATATTTGATAATTCAGAGTATACACTTACAAACCCATCATACAATAACATTCGCTGTCATACAACTCCTATATAAAATCAATAAAAATTATTCTATCAGCAAGAAAATTGTAACAAAAACATGTTTGAATCATACCCAAGATTAATTAAGATGAGATGATAAATTTCAAATAGAATAAATAGGTTCTTGAATTGCTTAATAATCTAGCTAATGAAGAGTGCATCACATGAAAACATTGGAAAAAAATATTTAAATATCTTGCTGCTTTGATATAAAATACTGGTGGTTATGAAGATAACTTCAGTGAGGACATGGATGACAAACTGGCTAATGAGAGTTGTCAACTCAATGACTATTTATAATTTATCCCTGAAGGATAAAACTTGAAATGCCCTGAAATCTTACACAGTGGGTATAAAAAAAGCTGGATAAAGTTTTGTCTAAATACAATAACAGTCCTAAAAACTTACACATTACTAATAATAAGTTGTAAAGCAGAAAGAGACTTTTGCAAACTATCGGTAATTTTAAAAAAATGTTTGATCAACAACGCCAGAGGAAAACTGAATTATCTTTCAATTCACTCCATAGAAAATTAAAGTATAAAACTGTTGATAATTGAAGAGGTAAATAAAGAATGTGCAGCCAAAAATACGTCGATTTCTTTTAGGAGGTTAGTTGATGTATTAATACAACAAAAATTTACTAAACAGTAGAAAGAATCCAAGAACAGTTATGCCAAGGAGTTTGTAAATCTATCCC
The DNA here is from genome assembly GCF_037783145.1 of Equus przewalskii. Taxonomy (NCBI): domain Eukaryota; kingdom Metazoa; phylum Chordata; class Mammalia; order Perissodactyla; family Equidae; genus Equus; species Equus przewalskii. The sequence continues at coordinate 63,691,143 of NC_091834.1, read as the reverse complement.
AGTAGGAAAGGAAAATCCAGCTTCTGAAATATAATAAATGAGAGAGAGGTGTGTCGAGGAGAGGCAAAGAGTTCAGGACCTCTAAAGAGGGAAACGACTGCCAGAAACGGTGATTCCGAAAACCTTGAGAGGTGACAGTATTGATTTATTCGCTCCCCCCCAACCTGTTACAATTGATTTAAGGGGCTTACAAGAACCTGTCAATACAGGTCCTGTATACCTGTATACAGAGAAAATATATTAAAAGTTGGACCAAAGCAAAAAGACTAAAGAAAGGAGAATGTCATAAGCAGCCAGGACATGGGCTAAAAGGAGCGATGCATAAGGCCTTCACTTGTTTCAAGAGGGCCTCAAATGTGGCTCTTGGTGTCCAGATGAGAAGATAATGTATTCAGACCAAGCCTTGAAGGAAGGATTGGCATCTGGGTTGAATATAATTAAAATTAAATGATGATAAACTTGAGAATTAGAGGTTTTGCAATGTTTTTCCCACATCAGCCAGAACAGAGACCCTCTCCCAGGCTCAGAGATTAAGCACAGGGGTCGTGATCAGCTAACAGCATCTTACTCTGATTAGGCCTTGGCAGCTGTGCTGTACTCTAAGTCATACCTTTTTAAGCCCAAATCAACAAAATCCTTAACACATGAGATGTCCACATAGCATCCATAATTTAGCTGCAAAAACAAAAAAACAACACCAGCTAATTCAAAACTGCATACACAGAAAGGCTATAGAAAGGGCAGCATCTGCTACAATCTAAATAGCCTTGTACTGCTCTTTCAGAACCTCTCTGATATTGTTTCCGTATTTAAATGACACATTCGCTTTTTGCATCAGAAGATGTTAAGGACATAAAGGGCAAACTATAATTTTCAATACAATTTTATGCTCACATTACTGCTATAAATTACAATAATCATGATATTTTCATGATAATACATTATACTCTAGACCTTTCAGAATTACTAGAGCATGACGTCTAAGTAGATTATTGTCTAAAACTCATGCTGTCAATATACCAAATGCTAAGCAACAAGAGTACATTACTAATTATTATTTTTTCACTAACACTGATATCCTAACTGATACATACAAAGATGGGATCTGTTCTCTTATTAAAAGAGCAATACATATTCATTAAAGAATACCCTAAAAATACAGATCAGCAAAAGGGAAAAAAGATCCTAATGTGCCCTGAAAACCACCAGTCTGGGTCTCTCTCCCACTAGCCCACCCCTCACGAGCTCCCTGACTATCGTGGGCACACCTTAGTCTCTGAACAGGAGGCCATGGACGACACCTGTTGGCACACAAAAAGGACACTGGTGCTGTGGCAGATGGCCACTGACAATACTGTATTTATCTAATGCTTTTTAAGGGATGTAAACACTCCTCACATATTTTTTGATTCTTTCAGTTGTCTTTACCTACATTTTTATGTGACAGGGAATCGTGTACATTGTGACACTACCAACTAGTTGGAGGCAGATATTTTTTAAAAAACACAGAAGTCTCTGGACTTAGTCACTTTTAAGCCAGAGGATAATTTTTTTAAATTAATGAGATTGGGGGCCGGCCCGGTGGCGTAGTGGTTAAGTTCTCACATTCCACTTTGGCAGCCCAAGGTTCACAGGATCAGATCCTGGGCATGGACCTACACACCACTCATCAAGCCAAATTGTGGAGTCATCCCACATACAAAATAGAGGAAGACTGGCAGAGATGTTAACTCAGGGCCAATCTTCCTCACCAAAAAAAATCAAAATAAAATAATGAAATTACAGCAAAGCCATTCATAATGCAATCTGATGTTCCTCAACTTGAGGGAAGCCCTGTTGCTCCAAGTGTACTTGACCTGTGGAAATAGCAAGCCAGTCCCTTAAGAGGCTGGGGAACCAAAAAGCTGAGAGAATCAGAGAATTGGGACACAGACTCCATCCCTGACTTGCCTCTCTTGCCTCTGTACATATAGATTAAAGAGGGCACGGTACACTCCACTTGAGCCCAACCTGTGTTCACATGGGATGGGGCCATGTCTGGAGGGCTGATGTGGGAGTGGGCAAGGCTACTTACAAGAGTGTAAGGAACCTTCTGGGAAAGCAAATTGTCCTAAAGGAGTGACCACAGGGGAGGCCCAAGCATCAGAGGAGAGCAGGACTTGGAAAGCGACAGGGTATCTATTACTTGGGTCATTCTCCCAGGGTGAAACAGCTGGTAAAACCTAGGAGGCACGTCCTGTAAACTCTGTGAGACCTGAGAGCAGAAGACAACACACCTCTGTGGCTCATCTAACCCAGTGCCCACCGTGGAGGATACGACTGAAGTTTGCCATAGCACAGAGCACAACAGGCTGAGCACAACCTCAGACTGGCACAGAGGAGGAGGAGGAGAGGGCATTAGACCATCCAGGCTGGACACCAAAGGCAGCAACCACAAAGAAAGGGGCTAGTCAAGTTGGCCACTTAAAGTTTAGAAAAATTCTATCAGAAAAACAAACCCAGAAACAAAATTAAAAGACAAGCGAAAAATTGAGAACAATGTCTGTATCACACACAAAGATTAATATCATTTTTACATTAAACGTTATTATAAATCAATAAGGAGATAATTATCACCACCCCCAATCCCTCCAAAAGACAAAAGAAGAATACAAACAGGTAATTCATCAAAGGAGAAATATAAATGGCAAGTAAGTATATTCTTAAAATGTGCAACCACACTATAAACCAAAGAAATGGAGCTATCTTGGACTAAAAGCCTCCAGTTTTAAAATGTATTTTATTGTAGTCTTATTAATAATCTGTACATATGGATGTGTATTTGGGCTTTTGGAATCAGCCTGGATTAAAATCCCAGCTCTGCTACACACTAACTGTGGGATCCTGGATAAATTATTTAGCCTCCATAAACCTCAGTCCTCTCATTTGTAAAACAGAGATAACATAACAGCAGCACCGACATCACAGTACTGTCATGAGGAGGGAAGGAAATCATGCATATAAAGCGCTAAACACTGTGCTTAGCACACAGTAAGAATTTAATAAATATTTGCTATCTTATTAGTGCCTATTCCAATATGTTGAGTAATAATGAGACTATCTGGCTAATCAGAAACGTGGATCATCCAACTTCTTCCACGTTCGAGAGTTACTCCAAGATCATGTATACAAACACACACATACACACACATATGCACACATTCACGAAAGAAATAAAAATGAACAATTGTTGTTAAAGACTGAAATCCCAGCGCCAAAATAATGAGAATGGTTAACAATTATTTGAGTCTTGATTTTTAAAAAGCCACTCCAAAGTCTAGCATAATTCTTGGCCCCATTATTTTTCTGTTAGTCAAAACACTTTATGTGTTTTTTTAAAATTATGAGGCCAAAATCAGGAATAAAAAGACAACTTAAATTTGAGAAATCCTTTATCAAAAGGTACTTTTAAGTCATGAATCAAATTATTTTATCATTTTTAGAATTTACATTTTAAATTTGGTAATGGTGAAAAGGTTAATTACTCACTTCTTTCCTTTTGGCAGCTAGTAAAATGTGAAAGGTAATAAATTAGATATATTTTTAAATGTTTATGTGTATGATGTATGTTCATAGAGTTCTGTATTAAAGTGATTCAAATAAAAAATAAAACTATTTGGTCAAGTAATTGTGCCAATAGGCTTAAGATACTGATAATGATTTCCAGAAAACATTTTGCGAATATATTTCTCAACATAAAAACTCTCAGCATAACATGTAATTGTAGCAACAAAAGTCACCTTAGATTCTCAACCCAGAGATAGGAAGCCTCTTGAATTTTGTTGGTAGTCACTCTCTCACAGAAGAGAGCAAACGTGGATGATATAAATAAAAGGGAAATAACATGGACGACATAAATAGAGGAGGGATTTGAAAGAGAGAGAAACTATCACACTTGTACACATTTAAAATAACCTTTATAAATCAAACAATATGCTTCAGTTTCATATCATGGAGTATAAAGGGAGAGAATCACAGGGTGACGGGAAAGAATGGGGGACTAGGTGAAGGGGCAGAAAGACTGATCAAGGCAGATGAACATAGAAACACAAGACAGAGAAAGAAACTGAGCTAAAGAAAGGCAGTTAGAAGGTCACACACAAGCAAGACATGACTCAAAAAAAGGCAGAAAGAGAAAGAAGAAGAGAGATGAGCACATGGGCACAAGTATAGTACAAAAAACATTCATGGAAACAAAATATCCAAAAAAGAGAGACTTAAGACAGAAACACACTTTTAAGAAGTAATACATCTCTTTTGTAACCTTTCTTGAAGAAAGCTGTTGAAGACAATCAGAAGTGCTGTGTTTTTGCAACTATAGGTATACACAGAGCCATGCCATCTTTTTCTTTTTGGTGAGGAAGAGTGGCCCTGAGCTAACACCTGTTGCCAATCATCCTTTGTTTTGCTTGAAGAAGATTCACCCTGAGCTAACATCTGTGCCAGTCTTCCTCTATTTTGTATGTGGGTCACTGCCACAGCATGGCTCTGACGAGCAGTGTAAGTCCACACCCAGGACTTGAACTTGCAAACCCCAGGCTGCCAAAGTGGAGCACGCCAAACCAAACTACTACACCACTGGGCCAGCCCCAGTTGCCCATGACATCTTTTACTGGTCCCCACAGGCTGGGTGAAATTAACCTAATGGTTGACTCTTGCCCAAAGGCTAGAAGTTGACCACACTCCTGCTCGACAATTAAAAATATTACATCTGCTGCTGCAACACCTAAAAAGCAATGCTAGAAATAGTAAATAATGCATCTTCTGCAGTTTTTTGACACTTCACATATAGAAAAACCATGAACTCATTTTCCCATTTGTACTGACGGAGAGGCATTGCAAAAATGGCACAGACATATTCTTGTTTAAATAAATCAGTCTTGAAACTGCAATTTTAACTTGAAACTGGCAGAATCTCTTTTATTTCTTGCATATAAAAACCTTAAATTTAATGGTAATTAAGTGTGAATCCTTTCCTAATATGGGTTTTTAAAAGGTGTCACCCATTGGGGTCATGAAAAGAGGATGTTAAGGTAGTAGCTTCCTTGAAAATATTTTACATTTTCATACAACACTAGAGAACTTACCTTCTCCCACTTTTAGCTTAATAGAGTAAATCATATGAAAGTTCTGTAGTTTCTTTTATTTATAAAACAATCTCTTGGAGTCTTACCACGGAGTAGCAAAGTTTTCATCTCCTTTCAATTTCCTTTGAAGAAATAATGTAGACAAATCACATGTATAACCCTCTGATTATAAATCAAATCCAAGATATTGTTTGACAATGAGATGCTTTATTAAATTTGATACATTTACTATATAAGAATTCTGTGAAAAAATGGGGTATCAAATTATTTTGGATCTGGGTCGCTGCAATATAAAGTCTGTCCCCAAATGATGTCACTTCACTGTATCCTGTGGCTGCAAGCATACAGATGACCAAAAAAGCAGCAACATCCTTTCCCCGTAAGACAACTTTCAACTGACTTGCCCATGGTATTACAAGTCCTCCTAGTAAAATAAGAAGGCCCCATCCCCATCTCTACATAGTGTCATCTCCAGGTGGGTGAGCCGGATGAAGCACCTGGGCGAGTCCTACATCTGTGCTGGCCATGAGGTCCACACAGGATCAGCCTTGAGAAGCCATCTTCCCCTCAACCAAACAATTCTACTTGAACTATTCTGAGACTCCTTGAAGGGATGAAACTTCTGCAAAAAAAGAAAGTAACAGAGAGAGAAATATTGAAAGGAATACACAAATGATATTAAGCTGCACCAACGCCAAGGGGAAGGACGAAGAAGCTGAAAAACAAGCAGCTTTGCAAAATGCTCTCTGGTATGACAAAAACTGGAGAGTGTTGCTGTTGGTGGCATATCATTTGTGAAGGCCACTCGTTCTCTTACCAGGTATGGGAGTCTCTGCAATGAGGTGCTTGTGGTTGGTAAACAGTTCAGTGGAGTCTTGTTCTACTGATCTTTCCTCTAGGTCTGATTCTGGGATCGTGGTACAGCCACCTGGTTGAAAAATACAAACAGTATTTTAAGCCAAGTGTAGGAAAACATGCCTTTCCACACAAAAACCACAGCTTAAGAACATATCAATCACAAAGATAATCAACGATGTGACAATAATCTTCAGGGGAGGACAGAAGACTTAAACGTATCTCTTTGGTCAAAATACTGGGAATGAGTTATTGTCCCCACAGACATATTATACTGATGATCACTTAGCAACAGCAGCAGCTGTGTTGTCTTTAAATTTACCCTTTTTAAAGTCAGGAAAGGACAAAACCTATAGCATATGTGATATCAATACTATAATGGCGCCTCAGCAGGAATTCCCTTTAATACCAGAGCATCAGAAACTGTAAAAGAAACAAAGCACATCGATCACGAGGGAAGGAAACTTTCCTTGAGCAAAGAAGAAGACTGCTCGGAGACAGTGACTGTGGTGGTATTTCTCTGGAATCTGATTCTACCCCTGAATCCCAACACCTTACAGCACAGACACAAACACTTCATAATTCAACAGGAAAGTCATGAACTGCATTGGGGAAGCTGTCAATTTCAAGTCAATTCCAAGATGACTTGAGGATGAGCTGGCACCACCATGCTTTTGCAAACTGGGTGTAAGTAATTTGATTTTATCCACCAAAATCTCGACTGGAAAACTCAAAATCATGTGAGATTTTCCTGACTACATCTGCAACTTGATTTGACTAATTTGCCATCATTCCCTGGAAATGTACTAACATGCTGTATACTATATATATATTTTCCCAAAGCCATTCTTCTTGTTAATGAAGTGTGATTTTTTTATTTCTTTTTCTGAGGCTTCTCACACACTGAGTCCAAAGCCTCCATAATCATGTTTGGCTTTATGCTCAAGGGAGCTTATGAAAAGAGACGGTATCGGCCACACTGATCTGTAGACCCCATCGTTCAAGTATGAGGGAAGAGGGAAGATTCCAGGTCTGAAGGACAACACACCTTACCATTCATCCCTCTGCACCAACTCTGAAAAAGAAATTGATGCTGAAGGAAACTTGAGAGAAAAGCATTTCCACACTCATAAAATAAGAATTAGAGGGAGCCTCAGAGGTTACCCAAACAGGAAACGTTAGAATTATCCATCAATGCAATGGAACTCCCCTAGCTGCATCTGCAAATCGCGAGGGCCCCATCCAGAAGGAGAACCAGGCTTATTTTTAATCTCTTTCCAAAGCCTGTAGATCATGGTAACAATAATTATCATTATTAAGTACTTTCTAAGTGGGAGAAACTCTTCCCATATTATCTCATTTAGTTCCTACAAACCACACCACGAAATAGATATTATTCTTCTCATTTTATAGACGAGAAAACTGAGGTCTCATAAGATTCAGTAACTTGCCAAGGTCACACAGCTCCTAAGGAGTGAGACAGAGTTCACAGCGAAGCCTGACAACTCCTAAAGCCCATGTTATCTAACCACTTACTCCACGGCTCCCACTTGCAGCATTAACCAAAGAGAGACTGTGGCTGCGGGTTTCTGGTGTCAGCAGGTTTGAGTTCCCCTGGTGACCCACCGAGAATGGCTGCCAGGGAGCACCGTTTACAGTATTGCGAGGGAGGGGCAGGCTCTGAGCTGCTTTGGGGAAGCCCAAGAAATAACATCCTCCTTCTCCTCCTGGACCCTCATCCAGTGGAGAAAAAAGGAATAGGGCATGTCGGGATGGGGGAGAGGTACCTCTTAAGGCTAATGACAGGGAAGAAGAGAAAGAAGGGATGTGCTCCCTGCAGAAGAGAACCCTGATTGCAAGAAAAAAGGCCAACGAGGGGCCTCATTTCTCATTCCAGACTCACAAATCAGATTAAGTCATTTCTCCATCCCTGAGGAAGAGAGAGGGAGGGCGCAGGGTGAGGCCAGGAATGCTGTGCTTCACACACAAGGAAACTTCAGGAGTGGGGAATAAGTGGCCCAGGCAACAGATGGGAAGGAGTGGAATGATAGGTTAGCAGTGTCTGCCATATGTGAAGAGAGGCAGGTCTCCACTTAATTAGTGTCCACCTTTTATTCTAGCTGACAATATTGAGACAAGACAGAAGGATGAAGACTCAAAAAGCACTTCCTAGGGACCTGCCTCATGGCATGGTGGTCGGGTTTGCGTGGTCCACTTCAGTGGCCCAGAGTTCACAGGTTTGGATCCCAGGCACAGACATACACACTATTCATCAAGCCATGGTATGGAGGCACCCCACATACAAAACAGAGGGAGATTGGCATAGATTTTAGCACAGGGCCACTCTTCCTCAAGCAAAAAGAGGACCATTGGCAACCAGTGTTGCTCAGGGCTAATCTTCTTCACCAACAAAAAAAAAACCCAAAACCAAAAACCCACTTCCTATTTCTTCAATCATGTGGGCACAAAAGGAAAAGTCAGTTGTTTTAGACTATCAACAACTTATGTAATTTGCTCTCTTCTCCTTGGCACAAAACTTTCTGCCTTGTCCTAAGTACAGAGAGATGACCAGTCTCTTAAATCCCACTGCAGGGCTGACCAGGCACTTGTCCTGGGAATCTCACCCCCCTTTCTTTGGATGCCTCCATGCAGCCAGACTCACCAACCATATTCCCAGAGTTTCTGCCACTTTCAGCTTGGAAGGAACAACAGGATGTGGGACCTGGCATCTGACCAATGGGAAATGGGAGAAGGGAAGGAGCTGGGCAGAGAATTCTCTCTCTGCCTCCCTCTCTCGGGTCAACTTTGGATTATTATTTCCTTTCTGCCAACCTCCAGAAACCGCTGTGTGCTGAGTGGATGCACCTGCTGCGTCTCTTCATGCCTCTTTGAGAGATACGGACGCACCACTTCACATTACTTCACGTATGGCCTCAACTCGCCTCCCTTTTTCCCCATCCTCCCTTCCTTGAGTTTGCCAAACAAACTGCCATCACTTTAACCCTTGCCTCAAGCTCTGCGTTCTCACAAAAATCATTGGTACTGGAAGTAGTTTTAAAATGTAGGCCTTCAAGATGGATTTGAAGTTAGAATGTCCATCTCTCTGTGGAAGAAATAGGGGCTCCATGGCTGGGGGTAAACAGGATGCGAGCAACCCCCGGTATGCAATTACTTAAGCTTTTACCCATGGTTAATGGGGATGATGTGCACGTAGAGCTCAAGACTGGGAGATCAAGAAATTGTAGCATAGAAACGTTTATAATTACAAGGATTCCTGAGTAGGGAGGTGGCTTCCGATGACTAGATACTTTGTAAAAAGAGAACGGCAAGTTTCAGCGCCGTTAACAGACAACAGACAGCAAATCCAGAAAGCCAGAAGGCCTCTTTGGCCTCGCTAGTTTAAGAGAGGTCATCAGAACAGCAGAACTGGGTATCCCCAGTGAGCTTGGTAGAAAGGCAGACTCTCAGGCCCCATTCCACAGCTACTGAATTAGAATCTGCCAAGAAGGACAGATGGGTATATCTGATCAGATTTTTTTCCAGGAAAAAAATATTTGTTTCTTAAAAATTTAAAAGTAAGCTGTAAAAGGAGAGAAATAAAATGTAAAACTTCCAAACTAACAGAGACCCTCTGAAGCCCACCTGTGGAAGTGGAGCCTGGGTTCCACAGACGCCAGATGAAGCACCCTTGGCTTAGAGCCCGTCCCGTCAAAGAAGGGGAAGGAAAAACACAGCTGGACAAAATCATCCAAACACATATCACGTGTATGTCACATTATGAGCCAATAGGCAAAAACAAGCTAGAGTCGGAGACATCCTGACCTGGAAATCATAATCCTGTGGACCTACTGGGTGCTGGGCAAGCAGCTATGAATTCTCAATGCATTGGCTCACTCAGTCCTCTAACAACCCTGTAAGGAAGAGTTCATTGGCCCCCTTTTACAATTGTAGAGGTATTGATGTTAATTTGTGTTTTCTTCTTCTGTTGTCCCTCCCCCATCCCCTGTACCTCCAAAGGTTCCTGGAGCCACCTTGTGTTTCCTTGACTCAGAAATTTGTAATGGGGCCAAATCAAAAGTAGCCTGAAAATGCTTTCCGTTCTAGCCTTGGTTTTCCACAGCCTGAGGTCACTGAAGATATGGAACTCAGCATTTCTGCGGAAAGCTTTCCTCTAGCCATAACTCAGAGGGGTAAAGCTCAGAGGGAGAGAGATGGTTGAAGCCTAGGCTGGACCACCCCAAGGTAACAAGGCATCGGCGGATAGAGGCATGGGACACAAGGAGGGCTGGGCACCAGGAGCCCCAACCTCAGCAAGGCCTCCCTCACTCCACCAGGCCTCCGCTGTGGGCTTAGGCAATGAGGCTGTTGGCAGGACCGCGTCCTCATTTTCTGAGCCCCATACGGGACGGGAGTGTAGGGGTGGAGAGGGTCAGGGGAGCAATAATAACTCAGACTGAATTTCCTACCTTCTTGCTATTAAAGAAAATAAAAATTTTGACCTTTTTTTTTGTATCTCTGACTTGGCTTTGGAAGACTAAGTGTCAGGCTTGCTAGAAAGTCTCAACTTATTAAGTGTAAACCGAAAGATGACGTCATTGCCAAAGGTCACACAGCAAGTCTGTATGAGCTGCAGCCCAGCTCTCTGCACTACAGCAGCACTTCTCAAAAGGACCGGCTTTTAAAATTTCCAATCTATCTAAACCAATACTTTTGTAAAACAGAATAAAAAGAATTACTAGAAAAATGAGAACAACATAACAGCCCTCACCTTTTTGTATTAGAGTCAATCACTGTAAAAGTATTCTGTTGATTGCTTCAAGTTTCTAAACACTTACTCTCAATTTCAGGTACAAAAAGTTCGCAGACAAATGCCAGTCTGCCGGCCACACTTGGAGAAGCACTGACTTCAAGATATGATTTACATTAATTAATTTGATACATAGAATTAGAGTTAAAAATAATAATTCAGCAAATTCTTAGTTCAAATAGCCAGTAAACTCATTTTGGAAATAACATGGGCTTCTCACAACGTCTGTGTCTCCCTTCTGCTCCAATGTCTGGCTGCCAGATCACTCATTGCATAGTGTCCAGGACAGGTTCCCTCTCCCCACGAACACAGCATGTCCAGGTTCCCTCTTCCTACCGCTGCTGCAACTATGGAGATCTACTTCTATTTCTGTGCTCTCTTATAAAGAGGAGTTTTGCTAAGGGAATCTGGGATCTGGAGTCAGACCTCTGTGCATTTTCACAAAGGAACAATGTCACGAGTGGTAGCTTTGTTAGAGTTCTTTTACAAATAAATAATTGGGTTAAAAACCTTTTCTGGACTAATCTGGAAATGTAACCCCTGTAGATGAAATTTTAAAACACGAAGCATATATTATGAATTGCGAACAATCAGCACACAAGCGTTCGGACAAGACAGTTTATAAATTGGAGCCTACACTAGTGATGTTTAAGAGGATGTTTTTGAGGTACTTTACTAAGCTGCCTACTCCTCTGAATTGTTACCAAATTATGTACATGCCCATTTGTGTTAATTAAACCTGGCTGTAAAAATTTGTTTTTTTGCAAACTAATAACACATTAATACATGTAATAATCATCATGTAGCCAGAAAATTATTTAAGTAGAAATAATTCTGAACAAACAGGAGTTCATCCTGTATTTATAAAGATAACCGAACTCTAGAATTCTTTAAAAGGATTCTAAGCTATCCTCAAACCTATTTCTATATTAAGAGCAAATTATAAAATGGTTGAACTTCCTCTTCACCAGGTGGAACATATTTTATCAACAAAGCAATTACTCTAAGGAATTTCTGCTCACTGTCAGATAAACAAACAAACAAACAAAAACAACAAAAAAGAGCTCAGGTCCTTTCCGCAGGTTGCTATTGTGGAGTTAACTGTAAAAGTTATAGAGTTCAAAGGTCAAGATAGGAGGCTGGGCAGAAACAAATGTGATTGTCATCTAGAATACTAGAGATCAAAATCAGAATGCAAGGTAAGCAATGGTATGCCGGCAAATGCATAACCAGCTGGCATTCAAGGGAAAAAAAAGTAAAGCCCTAAGCCCTAACCTGTAGTGTTTGCCCATTTCCGTGGTGTAAATATTCCCACCATGGTCAATTTCAAGCAGCCAACATGCCATCACCAAATGTGGAGCTTGGCAGAGATGTGCAGGAACACACTGTTAGACAGTACTTTCACCAGATGGATTCTGTAGGCATAAAATGCCTCAAGAGCACTGATGACAGTAAAATGCAGGAAAATAATCAGTGAAGAGTTTTGAAGTGCATTATCTTTGTTCTTAATACAATTTATTTGGCTATAAGTTTATGCAATTTAATTTTTAATAATGGCTGTGTTTAACAACTGGCTCACAGAATTCCTAAAAATTCAATAATTGATTCTCATGAACTAGTGTGAGTCAGCTCCAGCACTGAAGGTGGGCATGGCACAGGGGGTTTAACATGATGTTTTGAAGCCAAATTCAAACAGGGGCTCAGCATTTACAAGCCAAGTGACCCTCTTGAGCAAGTTATTTCACTTCAATGAGCCTCAGTTTCCTTATCTATAAAACAGAAACTATGGCAGCCCTGCTTCATAAGGGAGAAATTGATGAGTGTGTACAAATACCTGGCACATTGAAAAACACATTAAGTTCTGACTCTTTATTTTCAGGTCAAAGTTAGGAACACTCAAAGAATAAAAAGACCAAGAGAAAAGTCCTTAAAGGTGGGAGTCTGAAGAGGCAGGGTTCACACAAGCTAACACACCCCTGGGACCAAAGACACAGGCCTGCAGCAAAAAAGAAAGTGCCCAGAACCTCTAACCACGTGGCCACCTCTGAAGCCAACTACTCTCTGTTACTCGTGCCCTATCGGATAGCTTTCCTGCTACGCCTAATATTTGAGTTCTAATATTTGATTCTACCCCAGGGGAATCCCAGTGGCCCAGCTTACCTGCCTTACTGCCTACCTTGTAACTCAAATAGCCTAAACCAGGGGTTGGCCAGATGCTAAATATTTTTCAGCTTTGCAGCCCATCTGGTCTCTAGTGCAACTACTCAGTTTTGCTGTTGGAGTGCAAAAGCAGCCATAGACAATATGCAAACATGAATGAGCATTGCTGTGTTCCAATAAAACTTTATTTACTAAAACAGGCAGTGGGCCAGATTTGGCTCATGGGCTGTAAGTAGTTGGCCAACCCTCTGGCCTAATCCAAGGCTCATGGAAAGCTACTCTTCATACAGCAGCCTAATTCTAAAGGTTCTTAGAGGCATTTAATATTGCTAGTTCATCTTACAGTATTACTACAACAATAGCAATAATAAGTTGAAGAAGAAATAGCAGTAGTAGTAGTAATTGTTGTCGTTTAAAAGCATATTGTTTGGGAGAGGCAGGACCAAGATGGTGGAGTGAGAGGTCTTCTTTGTCTCTCCCCCGTCGAATCTACAACTAATTGGACATTCGCCAATTAACAAAGGATATCCAGATAGCATCTCAAGACACCTAAAAGTCTCGTGCTACTACACATCGGAAAGCGGACAGACTTCCCCCCGGGAGGAGGTGGAAATAGGTGAAAACTCTCCGACCCCCGACCCCAGACCCCCGGACAGCCTAGTTCCTGCAGGAGGCTCTCTTCCAGCAGACTCCCCCATAGCATCGCCACACACCAAGGGCAGGAGTGTGCACTCACCAGTGGAGCAACGGTGGAAACAGGTGACAACACTACTACCCAAGCCCCCCGCGATCACACCTAAGCCCAGAGGGAATTCCCCAGGGTCCCGCACCCACCAGCAGGGAAGGCCTCCACTCCCCATTAGCAGGGAGGCCCCACCCAGAAGCCAGAACAAAGAGAAGCTCCTGGCAGGCCCAGCACGGCACCAGACCACTCACAGTCTCTGGTGCACGACTCGGTGCAGGGGGCGCCCGGACTTCCCGTAGACGTGCTTGGGGACACGGTTGGAGCTCCAGCGCCTGGCTCTGTGGCGCAGGGGAAGGCTCCGGGGTCCCCCATCTCCCTGGCAGGGAAAGCCTCTGCTCACCATTAGCAGGGAGGCCACACCCAGAATCCAGGACAAAGGGAAGCTCCCGGTGGGCGGATCCCCTGGGGCAGCTCCAGACTACAAGCTGCCGCTGGGCTCACAGTCTCTGGCACACAGGTCGCTGCAGGGGGTGCCCGGACTTCCCATGGATGCGCTTGGGGACTGGGTGGAGCTCCAACACCCAGCTCTGCGGCCCGGGGGGTCGCTCCAGGGTCCTGCACCCCCCCAGCAGGGAGGGCCTCTTCTCACCACTGGCAGGGAGGCCCCGCCCAGCATTCGGAACACTGGGAAGCTCCCTAGAGCAGAATTCCCCACAAGGCAGCAGCTCACAAGCCACTGCCAGGCCCACAGACTCTGGCCGTGTCCCAGATGAGGCAAGGGGCTCCCAGAGATCCCGTGAGAGTGAAGTGGGGCAGAGAAGAGCTCTGGTGAAACGGCTACATAGCCCAGGGGTGAACTCTAGGTTCTTACAGCAGCCTCAGCGAAAGCCTCTGCACAGCACTAGTGGAGAGGTCCCGACTGGCAATCGCAAGGCGGGAAGGCCCTGGGGCAAAAGTAGCACAGCTAGGTGAGCTAACGACAGACTGCAGAAGATACTCATAGCTCCGCTGGGACCTATAGTGGACAAGTGGGATCTGGTGGGCTCTGTTAGGGACAAATCGGAGATTATAGGTGATCCTGCTCCTGGCTGATGGGAAAGCCCACAACACCACTGCAGACCACAAGGAGGGCACGCATCTAGGTGGGCTGCAGCAGTAGGTACCAGCAGCCTGAGGCCCCCTTGCGATTGCCCCCACAACCGATGAGGGACCCCCACAGGACCACTGTGACTACGAGGAGGGGTCCAGGCCCAGTCAGTAACAGCTGACAGGGTTCCTGGTTGGGGCAGTCTAAACAGCTGCCCCCCCCCACACACACACACACCAGTCGCAACAAGTGGAAGCAGCGACTAAACTCTATCTCTATGAGGAGGCACAAATCCACGCCATCAAGCAGTATGAAAAAATATATTAAATCTCCAGAACAGAAGGAAAATGATAAGCACCCAGAAAACAATCCCAAAGACAATGAAATCTATAACCTAAATGACGATGATTTCAAAACTGCCATTATGAAAAAACTCAATGACCTAAAAGAGAATTCAGATAGACAACTCAATGAGTTCAGGAGCTATGTCACAAAAGAGCTTGACACTATAAAGAAGAACCAATTAGAAATATTGGAGATGAAGAACACAATGGAGGAAATTAAGAAAAATCTGGACTCTCTGAACAGTAGGGTCGATAATATGGAGGACAGAATTAGCAATTCGGAGGATAGGAATTTAGAAATGCTGCAGGCAGAGGAGTAGAGAGAATTAAGACTAAAAAGAAATGAAGAAACTCTCCGAGAATTATCTGACTCAATTAGGAGATGCAACATAAGGATTATAGGTATACCAGAGGGAGAAGAGAAGGAGAAGGGGGCAGAAGGCCTGTTCAAAGAAATAATAGCTGAGAACTTTCCATACTTGGGAAGAGAGATGGAACTTCACGTGACAGAAGCCAACAGATCTCCAAACTTTATTAACGCAAGAAGACCAACCCCAAGACATATAGTAGTGAAACTAGCAAAAGTCAACGACAAAGAGAAAATACTAAGGACAGCCAGGCATAAGACAATAACTTACAAAGGAAACCCCATAAGGCTATCAGCAGATTTCTCAGGAGAGACCTTACAGGCTAGAAGAGATTGGAATGAAATATTCAAAACTCTGAAGGATAAAAACCTGCAGCCAAGAATACTCTACCCAGCAAAAATATCCTTCAAATACGATGGAGAAATAAAAACCTTCCCAGACAAACAAAAGTTAAGGGAGTTCATCACCACAAAACCTCCCCTTCAAGAATTGCTCAGGAAGAAACTCATTCCTGAAAAATCAAAAAAAGGAAAGGGGTTACAAAATCCAGAACAAAGGAGATAAGCAGAAGGTCAATAACACAAAGTAACAGCTCTCCATCAGGACAAAATGCAAAAGAACCGGAAAACAAGTGATAAAATTGCAACAGTAGGCCCCCACGTTTCAATAATCACACTAAATGTGAATGGATTGAACTCTCCAATCAAAAGGCACAGAGTGGCAAGATGGATCAAAGAACAAGATCCAACAATATGCTGCCTCCAGGAAACACACCTCAGCCCCAAAGACAAACACAGACTCAGAGTGAAGGGATGGAAGACAATACTCCAAGCTAATAATGAACAAAAGAAAGCAGGTGTTGCCATACTTATAATAGACAAAGTAGACTTCAAAGCAAAACAGATAAAGAAAGACAAAGAGGGGCAGTATATAATGATAAAAGGGACACTCCACCAAGATGACATAACACTTATAAATATATACGCACCTAACACAGGAGCACCAAAATTCGTAAAGAAACTATTAACAAAACTAAAAGGAGACATCAACAGCAATACAATAATAGTAGGTGACCTCAACACCCCATTAACACCAATGGACAGATCATCCAGACAGAAAATCAACAAGGAAATTATAGAATTAAATGAAAAATTAGATCAGATGGACCTAATAGATATATATAGGACACTTCATCCAAAAACAGCAGGTTACACATTCTTCTCAAGTGCGCATGGAACATTCTCAAGGATAGACCATATCCTGGGAAACAAAGCAAGCATCAATAAGTTCAAGAGGGTTGAAATAATATCAAGCATCTTTTCTGATAACAATGCTATGAAACTAGAAATCAACTACAAGAATAAAGCTGAGAAAGGGCCAAAAATGTGGAGACTAAACAACATGCTACTGAACAAACAATGGATTATTGAAGAAATTAAAGAAGAAATCAAATATTATCGGGAGACAAATGAAAATGAAAACACACCATACCAAATTATTTGGGACGCAGCAAAGGCAGTCCTAAGAGGGAAATTCATTGCAATACAGGCTCACCTCAATAAGCAAAAAAATCTTACATAAGCAACCTCAAACGACACCTAATGGAATTAGAAAAAGAAGAACAAACAAAGCCCAAAGTCAGTAGAAAGAGGGAAATAATAAGAATTAGAGCAGAAATAAATGATATTGAAACAAAAAAGACAGTAGAAAGGATCAATGAAACAAAGAGTTGGTTCTTTGAAAAAATTAACAAAATCGACAAACCCTTAGCCAGACTCACTAAAAAAAAAAGAGAGAAGTCTCAAATAAATAAAATTAGAAACGAGAGAGGAGAAATCACAACAGATACTACAGAAATACAAAGGATCATAAGAGAATACTATGAAAAACTATATGCCAACAAATTGAACAACCTAGAAGAAATGGATAAATTCCTAGACTCATACAAACTACCCAAACTGAATCAGGAAGAAATAGAGAATCTGAATAGACCAATCACAAGTAAGGAAATAGAAACAGTAATCAAAAATCTCCCCAAAAATAAGAGTCCAGGACCAGATGACTTCTCTGGAGAATTCCACCAAACATTCAAAGAAGATTTAATACCTATCCTTCTCAAACTGTTCCAGAAAATAGAGGAAGATGGAGCACTCCCAAATACATTCTATGAAGCCAACATCACCCTGATCCCCAAACCTGACAAAGACAACACAAAGAAGGAAAACTACAGGCCAATATCACTGATGAACATAGATGCAAAAATCCTCAACAAAATTTTGGCAAACCAAATACAGCAATACATCAAAAAGATTATACACCATGATCAAGTTGGATTTATACCAGGGACACAGGGATGGTTCAACATCCGCAAGTCAATCAATGTGATTCACTACATTAACAATATGAGAAACAAAAACCACATGATCATCTCAATAGATGCAGAGAAAGCATTCAACAAGATCCAATATCCATTTATGATAAAAACCCTCAATAAAATGGGTATAGAAGGAAAGTACCTCAACATAATAAAGGCCATATATGACAAGCCCACAGCCAACATCATACTCAACGGACAAAAACTGAAAGCCATCCCTCTCAGAACAGGAACAAGACAAAGGTGCCCACTTTCACCACTCTTATTCAACATAGTACTGGAGGTGTTGGCCAGAGCTATTCGGCAGGAAAAAGAAATAAAAGGAATCCAAATAGGCAACGAAGAAGTAAAACTCACGCTGTTTGCAGATGACATGATCTTATATATAGAAAACCTCAAAGAATCCATAGAAAAACTATTAGAAACAATCAACAACTGCAGCAAAGTTGCAGGGTATAAAATCAACATACATAAATCAGTAGCATTTCTATATGGTAACAATGAACTAACAAAAAAAGATCTCAAGAACTCAATCCCATTCATGATTGCAACAAAAAGAATAAAATACCTTGGGATAAATTTAATCAAGGAAGTGAAAGATCTATACAATGAAAACTGCAAGACTTTCTTGAAAGAAATCGACGACGACATAGAGATGGAAAGACATTCCATGCACATGGATTGGAAGAATAATAGTTAAAATGTCCATACTACCTAAAGCAATCTACAGATTCAACGCTATCCCAATCAGAATTCCAATGTCATTCTTTACAGAAATTGAACAAAGAATCCAAAAATTCATATGGGGCAACAAAAGACCCCGAACTGCTAAAGCAATCCTGAGAAAGAAGAACAAAGCTGGAGGCATCACAATCCCTGACTTCAAAACATACTACAAAGCCACAGTAATCAAAACAGCATGGCACTGGTACAAAAACAGATGCACAGATCAATGGAACAGAATTTAAAGCCCAGAAATAAAACCACACATCTATGGACAACTAATCTTTGACAAAGGAGCTGAGGGCCTACAATGGAGGAAAGAAAGTCTCTTCAACAAATGGTGCTGGGAAAACTGGACAGCCACATGTAAAAGAATGAAAATCAACCATTCTTTTTTCACCATTTACTAAAATAAACTCAAAATGGATCAAAGACCTAAAGATTAGGCCTGAAACAATAAGTCTTCTAGAAGAGAATATCGGCAGCACACTCTTTGACATCAGCTTCAAAAGAATCTTTTCGGACACCATAACCCCTCAGATGAGGGAAACAATAGAAATAATAAACAAATGGGACTTCATCAGGCTAAAGAGCTTCTTCAAGGCAAGGGAAAACAGGATTGAAATGAAAAAACAGCCCACTAATTGGGAAAAAATATTCACAAGTTACTTATCCGACAAAGGGTTAATCTCCATAATATACAAAGAACTCACACAACTCAACAATAAAAAATCAAATAACCCAATTACAAAATGGGCAGGGGACATGAACAGACATTTCTCCAAAGAAGATATACGGATGGCCAATAGACACATGAAAAGGTGCTCATCATCACTAATCATCAGGGAAATGCAAATCAAAACTACACTAAGATATCACCTTATACCTATTAGAATGGCAAAAATATCCAAAACCAAGAGTGACAAATGTTGGAGAGGCTGTGGAGAAAAAGGAACCCTCATACACTGTTGGTGGGAATGCAAACTGGTGCAGCCACTATGGACAACAGTATGGAGATTCCTCAAAAGGTTAAGAATAGAAATACCTTATGACCCAGCCATCCCACTACTGGGTATCTATCCTAAGAACCTGAAATCAGCAATTCCAGAAGTTCCATGCACCCCTATCTTCATTGCAGCATTATTCACAATAGCCAAGTCATGGAACCAACCTAAGTGCCCAGCAACTGATGACTGGATAAAGAAGTTGTGGTATATATATACAATGGAATACTACTCAGCCATAAAAAAGGACAAAGTCGTCCCATTCACAACAATATGGATAGACCTTGAGGGTATTATGTTGAGTGAAATAAGCCAGACAGAGAAAGACGAACTCTGTATGACTCCTAGGTGGTAGTTAACATATGGACAAAGAGAACTGATCGGTGGTTGCCAGGGGAAAGGGGGGTGGGGGGAGGGCACTAGGGCTGAAGTGGTGTACCTACAACATGACTAATAATAATGTACAACTGTAATTTCACAAGGATCTTAATTTTTATAACCTTAATAAAAAAAAATTTTGCATACAAAGGGAAAAAAAAAGCATATTGTTTGCCCTGCTGTTACAACTGTGCTTTTTGCTTGGGCAGTGACAAACTTTTTTTTAAAATAGACTTTACTTTTTAGAACAGTTTTAGATGTACACAAGAATTTAGCAGCTAGTACAGTGAATTCCCATATATCCTCTGCACAGTTTCCCCTATTGTTAACACCTTGCATTAGTGGGGTACTTTTGTTATGATCAATGAACTGATTTTGATAGGTTATTATTAACAAAAGTTCCTAGTCTATTCAAATTCCCTTAGGTTTTACTGAATGTCTTTTTTCTGTCTCAGGAGCGCATCCAGAACACCACGTAACATTACTTGTCAGCTCTCCTTTGGCCCTTCTTGGTTGTGACAGTTTCTCACACTCTCCTGGTTTTCGATGGCCTCAACAGTTTTGAGGAGTATTGGTCAGGCATATTGCAGAGGCCCTTATACTGCAATTCGTCTGATGTTTTTCTCATGATTAGACTGGAGAAAAATTTTTAAAGAAAGTTTCTTTTTATAAATTCTTAGGGCTTCCATTATTTTAGGATTGTCTCCAGATGTTTATCTTTTCCTCTATCAAAAGTGAAAGCCAAGTGGGCAGTGAATGAGAGGCCCCTGAAGGGGAAGGAGGCCAAGAGCAAGGCTTGACTTAGACTGTGAAGTTCGCAGTGGTGGACCAGCTGGATCTAGCTGTAGGACCCAGGGCAGGTTATCAGTTGCCTCATCTGTAAAAAGCGGAACCTGATGCAGCCTATTGTGAGGATTACATGAAACCATGTACACCCAGCACAGTGTTTAGCACACAGCACATTTTGTCATCTCTGCTTTCTGTTAATTTTCTTGGCATAGATGCACTTTCTGCACCATTTCTGTGGAATCAAAGAACTTTAGCATTTAGTTCAACCACCTTCATTTAGTAGATATCAAAGCAGAGGCACATAGAGGGCAGCTGATGCCTCTAACGTCCCAGGGCTAGTTGCTGGTTGTCCTGCTTCCAAAATCATTAGAGCTTCCTCAAGAACACCTCTTTTTCCAGAAAGATCTCAATGGCTGTGCTTGTGAGTTGGCTGTCCTAACTAGTACTTCCTTTCAATGATACAGAAAATCCAGAAGGTTGGCAAGCTGTTCTTTGGTTATATTTTAGGACTTTGCTGATTTATTTTCTTGCAACAGTAACCTTTGCAATCAACTGGGTGTATGGGTGCGAATGTTCCATTCCTTCAGGGAAGAGAAAATCTTTTCTTCTTTTTCCTTCATATACTTAAGAGGAATCAAACAAGGAGACACTTTGAGAATCACAGATGACCACAGACTCTGCTCTAACTTGTCAGCCAAAGAATCTTCCGTTCACGTGGCCAGAATTGCCACTAAGAATTGAAAACAGCAGAAACCTCAAAAACATACACCAGTGACATTTTTCTTTTAATCAAGATTTACTTGATGGATAAAGTGTTTTTTGAGGTTAACATTCAGATTTCATTTCAAAGGTTTATAATTCATGGGAAGCGTGGGGAACGGGTGCTTTGAAAAGGATATTTCACTATCTTAAATATGAAGAGCTTCCCTAAGAGACTACGAGTAGTTAAAAAATTCTCTGTAAATATATTCATTTGGAAAAGTTTTACTCTTTACCTTTCCTCTCTCCTTCTCTCTCTCTTTCTCTCTCTGTCCCTGTCTCTGTCTCTCTATATGTGTGTGCCAGTGTGCAGACACATACACACAGGCAAATAGACATGTACAGGAGTTCTCCTGATAATTCTCCTCTGCTCTGTTCATTTTCTTAGTTTTTAAAATATATTTTTTCTAGCTCAAGGAGAATGTAAGCTATAGAAAGCCAAGCATCCTATTGTATGTTAGTGTAGCAATTTCAACTAAGTATTTAGAAACTTTTTGGCAACAAGGAAGAATGGGAGGAAGGGGAGTGGGAAGAAGAGAGAGGGAGACAGAGGATGAAAAGGAAAGGGGAGGGAAATGATGAACCATCAACATATTCTATCTTTCTATTTTACATAGAAGTGTACACACTTCTACTTCTATTATATGCTGTATGAAGTGCATATACTTCTATGTAAGACATTTGGGGTGACTTACTGAAGATGTAGATGACTGAACATTAAAGCATACAAATACATTAGCAGTTAGAAAAATGTAATGCAGAATAGGAGGTATAGCGAGGCAGAATTGTGGATAAAACACAGATAAGGACTTACACAAGGGTGACAGCGGAGATAAAAAGCTCTGGAGGAAAAGTAGGGCTGCATTTTCCCTGATCTCCCTTCTTCCAAACTGGACTTCAGATTAAAGTGCCCAGTCTATCCTGTACTTGGACTTAACATTTCTTAAAAGCACACCATAATTGGGCCAGCCCTGGTTGCCCAGTGGTTAAGTTCAGTGTGCTATGCTTCAGCCGCCCAGGTTCAGTTCCCAGGCACAGACCTATACCACTCTGTTAGCAGCCATGCTGTGCTGGCAGCCCACATACTAAAAAATAAAGGAAGATTGGCATGGATGTTAGCTCAGGCCAAATATCCCTCAGCCAAAAAAAAAAAAAAGCACACCATAATTGGTAAAGCTATGCTTGTTGGAATTTTTTCAACTAATGACGTGTGTGTATATGTGTGTATGACTACTCTGTTCTGTCCTTAAGGGCCATCTTGGAAAGGCAAATTTCTGTGAAATTGGGTTTAAAAAGGTGCTTACTGAACAGTTGATTCACAAAAAAAAACACATATATAGGAGATTGTTGATGAATACAACAGGTACAGACCTCGTCAAAATATATCTTGGAAATAAAGCCCTAACATATGGCTGAATGTGTTCTTACCATTGCACGATAAATCAGCTTGATACCACATGATGCTGCTGCTACTCTCAAGGAGGAACTGGGGGCACATATCCATGACCTTCTCATCTCCGCTTCCATTCTATCCTTTACTTTGTTGTAATGTGGAGGCATCTTACCCTTAACCTGGCACAATTTCACAGTTTCAAAACTCAGCAAAGCAGAAGGAAATGGCTTTCTATATAGTCTTAGGTTTCCAGTTCCAACATACAATAGTTGTTTTTCTACATTCCTTTTAAACCCATTCTACAACTTTTCTTCTTCCCTGTATTTGTAGATGACATGTGGACTGCATGGACAGTAACTCATCCACTGGCAACAGAGACAATGACTAACCACAGAGAGGCAGTGGAGGTGCCCAGCACGACACCCTGTGGAATGCTTGGGAGTTCAATTCTACTGCTTAATAATGTACTTGGATCCCCCTATACACGGTGAGAACTTAAATGTGTTCAAGACTATGCATGTACCTATGTTTGAAAATACTTCCATTTCACACCTCACAGCAGAGACCAAGTTTGTGAATAAAAAGGAGTCTAATATATTTTAAGAGATCTAGCATGTGTCTCAACAAGTTTTAAAATCCCCATAAAGGCTGAATACTAAGTCCCTTGGGGTGTAGGGGCTCCAGTCAGAGAGTCTGGATTTAAGAGAGCAGGGTGCTCCTGGCATTAAGATGTTTCCACAACTTGAATAATGATAGGTGTCCAAGTATTCTCTTAGCTGGACCACCACTTAGAATTTAGGTCCACTTGGTACAGTGGATTAAGAAATACAGGAACACAGCCATTTTCATCCATTGATAATTATGTAAACAGAATGTACCAAGCAGAAAAAGAGTCCTATTTACAAAAAAGCAAGTGCAGTCCATAAATCCTACAGATTGGAATGGATCCAGGTTAAGAATTTCTCCAGATGTCAGTCTGTAAACAGAGCTTCATAAAGTGAATTCCCCAATTAATTGTTGGCAAGAGTGATCTCTACACTATGTTAGTGCATTAGGACCCCCTACCATATGTAGGCAAACTGTTGTCTGGCCCTATAGATCGTTAATCAGTTATGATATAGCAGAACTCAGGGGAAAGAAGCTGGGGTCAGCACATCTTCTTCTGATATGGAGAGACGGTACTGTAAAATTACTGCTCGGGAACTCGAAGCTTTGTTCACTGGGAAATGAGAACTCTCCTATTGATTTGCATTACATCTGTTTTTCTAACACATTTAGTTCTTAACCTGGAGCACTTGCAAAGACATGCACCCAGTAAGAACATAAACATGGAACTTAAAAGAAAACAACAAAAAACTACCCACTATTTTGTTAAAGGCTCCTATCACAATGTTTTCCCACACGTTAACAGGGCCATTAAATCCTCCAAACAGGAATACAAAAGTATCACCCAGCCATTGTGAAGGTGGGGAAGCAGAGAAAATTAATCTTTACTTTTCCTTGCCAGTTGATCAATGTCTGCAACGCAAAGCAAGATCTATTGTCTTTCAGCTAGATCTTTTCTATACTGATAAGAACAGTATTTTCTTGTTCAAAAAGAAGGTAATTGTGGTTTTTCATTCCCATTTTGTTTCTAACTCTTCAGGAAAACCAATGTACAACTGGGAAGAGACATAATTTTAAGACATTTCCATTTCAAAAACTTTCCTCTCCTAACTCCCTCTTCAGAGACCAACTCTCTCTCAAAAGTACACACACACAAATAAAACATTATAGTTACAGTTGAGAAAGAAAGGAAGCCAATAGTTCTGCAATAATAATTTCTGAAAAAGAACCCGAAATGAAATAGTAAGATCATAACTCTACTTTGGACACCGCATAAGAAGAGAGCCAGTGTTCTTCACAGCTTCCTTCTTGCATCAAGTGGCTATTAATTCCCCGATGATCCCGGCAACAGTTCTTCAACTTGAATTTCTTTCCATAACCCAATTAAAAGCCATAATCTTGACCAAACTGTGTTGTTTTTAATGATGACAGAATCTAGGTGGCAATTATGAAACTGAGAGTTCAGCTGGGTCAGTCCAGTTATAAACAAGTTGAGGGAAAAGGGAAAAGAACACGACGGCTCTGGAGAGTGCCTGTTTCATCATATTCTTTCACATATGATGGGGAACTTGAATAAACCCTCAGGACTCATTGCAAAGCAACTCTATCATCTAATGATATATTTCTATAATGGCCCATTAAATAATGTCATATTTTGCATAAAAGGGACATGTACACACGACGATAAACTAGCCCATTGATCGTGGGAAGGGACACCCTGAAAGGGGGCATGGCATGACAAGTATCTCTGTGTGTTGAGCAAAGTCACATCAGTCTGGGCCTTAGTTTCCCTTCCTCTAAAATGCAGAAAATATAGCATTTCCTTTATGACAGATGAAGATTAGCTAATGCTTGTAATGCAGTTATCACAGAGCCTGGCACAGAGTAAGCCCCCAATAAATGTTAGCTATTATTTTCAGGACTAACCCCCAACATACGTTAGTCATTACACTTGCAGCCAATTACACATGAAAGTGCAAACCATGAGGACAGCATGAATTGATATTTGACACTCTAAAAAATGCTCAGGTAAAAACCGAGGATGGGGTAGCAGACCAGCGGTGGAATGTTTCCAGCTGGACCCCATGGCCAAAGCCAAAATTGTCAACAAGGCATTAAAATAATTCTCTTGAAAATAGTGCACACATTCCTTCTAAGACGAAATCACTGATAATCTATTATCACAGATAACTACTCTTCTGTGGAATTTTAACAGGGCTCAAATGATGATGATGACGATGGTGATGATCAGGGGTACATAATCACATTCATTGTTTTCTATTTACCAGCAGTGCCTTTACTACTAAGAAATGCAAACCCACAAGATAATATGACATAAATGGATGAAACATTAAGATAAAAGGGTGAAACAATGGTAGGCTTGCTTTCTCATGGGAAATTGAAATGGCCAGCAGATGAACCTTAAAAGAGGAAGTCTGCTGACCCAGTGTTACTAAACATAGGAGGCAGCCAAGGAGCGGAGGAATAAAGCCATGTATTTAAATGTATGCCTTGAAGGAAGCAAACACCAATTATTTTTATATGACTTTAATTCTCCCAGTGAATACTTTATGGGCATTGGCAAGTCCTTCTGGAAAAGGAAGGGATTATTAATGACAGAGTCGGTGGCAACTGCTCACCAATGCTCTAAGAAATGAGGCTTAACAAAGAGTCATTTAGTTCAAATCCCATCTCTAAAGATATAGAAGTTTTAAGGATCCTTAAAAAAATAGTAAGGTATTATGTTCACATATAGAGTCCTTTCTATTTTAGTTTCCAGATGGTTCTATAGCATGCGTGATAAACAAATAAGCTTCTCACAGGAAAATAAACACACAGAGGGAAGGAATTAGAATTATTTTTTATCTTATGCAAAGAGTAGGTGCTTAATGTTAACTTGTTGATTTGAAAAGGAACTTGTGAAACTTAAGGAAATACACAAGAAACACAGCCTTTAAAAAAGTTATCTTTGAAGAATTTTCTACCACTTCATTCCAGGATTGCAGGCTGGTGACAGTCCACTAATGTACAGGCTAGGAAGTCTGGGGAGACGCCCAATCAGCTTCTGTATTCTGTCTTACTTCTCAAAGAATTTAACCCATGTACTCTAGCAAATTCTCATGTTATATAAGATGTAATCTCTCTAGCTAGCATATTGCTCATAATATATTCCAGTTGCTTCAAGAGCATGGACTCTACAGCTAGACTGCCAGAATTTTAATCCCAGCCCCACCATTATTAGTTGCTGTTTTCAAATTAGTTACTTGATCTTTCTGTGACTCAGTTTCTTTATTTGTAAAATGCAGATTATGATTGTACCTAGCTCATAGGGTAATTGTAAAGATTAAGTGAGTAAATTTACTTAAAGCATTGCAAATAGTACCTAGCTTATAGTAAGTGATATGTAAGTGTTATAATGATATTATTATCATCATCTTTGCCTTACATTGCCAAAATTCCCTCACTTACTCTCATGTAAGCTACAGGGAAAGAGGACAGCGAATTCTGAGAAGGCAGAAAGCAGCAGCTACAGCTGTCTGACCTCCAGGAAAACTATGCTGCTAGCTAGTCAAGGAAAACCTTAATTGGTTGTCTGGTCTGGCAAAAAAAAAAGCAGTGGCCAGTAGGAAATAAGAGCTTTGTAAAGAAAAAACAAAGTTTGGGGTCTAGATAAACAACAAAGGACAACAATAAACATCAAATCAGGAATAATTTACTGTTTCTTGACTCCACTTTCCTACATCTTCCTCCATTTCTTTGCTCCTCTTGGCAGTAAAACTTCTCCAGAGTCGTTTGTATTTGCCACTTTCAATTCCTTTCTTTTCCTTCCTCTTGTACATCCATCCCAGTCCAGCCTTTGCCTCTACCACTCCACAAAAGTTCTTTTGTCAAGATCACTAATGACCTCCACATTGCTAAATCTACTAGACAATTTCAGCCCTCATCTTACTTGACCCATAGGCAGCATTTGACACAGATCATTCCATCTTCTTTGAAACTCTTCCTTCACCCGACTTCTAGGATACCACATTCTACTGATTTTCCCCGTACCTCACTGCCTGCTCCTTCTCAGAATCCTTTGCTGGTCCCTCCTCTTCTCCCAAACCTCCTAAAAGTTAGAATATCCAGCACTCAGTCTATGATCCTCACTGCTTTTCTTAAAATCACTCCCTCGGTGACCTTATCCAGTCTCACGGCTTTAAATAACATTTTCATTCTGACAACTCCTAATTTTATAACTCCAGCCCAGATTTGTTTCTTGAACTTCGCACTCCTATGTCCACCTCCTTATTAAATATCTTCAGTTGGATATCTAACAGCATCTCAAACACAACATGCCCCAAACTGCACTCTTGATCTTCCCCACAAGCCTGTTCCATCCCAAAGCCTTTCCCATCTCAACTCCATCCTTCCAATGGCTCAAGCAAAAACTCTTGTAGTCATTCTGGACTCCCTTCTTCCTCTCACACATCACAGCCACTCTGTTAGGAAATTGTGCTGTCTCTACATTTAAAATATATCCGGAATCAGACCACCTCTCACTACCTTCACCACTACTACCATATTGATACAATCCACCATCATCTCATATGCGAATTATTGCTAAATTACTTACCTGAGTAACCTTCCAAGTGACTGCTCACTTCTACTTTTCAACCCCCTACAATCTATTCTCAACACAACAGCCAGGGATCCTTTTAAAATGTAAGATTGTATTATTCCTCTGTTCAAAATGGCCCTCCCCATTTCACCTGGAGAAAAAGCAAATGTCTGCCACAGGCTGTACATGATCTGACCCCTCTGACCTCTTCTCCCACCTCTCTGCCTTACTGGCCTCCTTGCTGCCCTTGGAACATGCCAGGCACATTCTCTTTACCTGGAACACTTGTCTCTCTGATCTCTGCATGGATGAACCCCTCACCTTCTTCCAGTCTGTGTTAAAAAGTTGTCTTCTCAACAAAGCCTACCCTAACAACCCGATTTAAAATTATAATCTTGTAACTGCCCCCTTTCTGACATTCCTTTTCTTTTTTCTTAGTACTTATCGTCTTAACACTAACATTTATTATTGTCTAACACACTATATAGTTTACTTACTTATGCTTATTGTTTATTGTCTCCTTCTGCTAGAATAAGAGCTCCAAAATCACAGGGATCTTTGTCTGTTTTGCTTGCTGTTGTATCCCAAGCCCTAGAATAGTGCCTGGCACACAGTAGGCACAAAATAATTACTTGTTGACTTGAGTGAATGGATTTAGGCTAAGAGATCAGGAGGGAGCAATGGAAACCAAAATTCATTCAATTTTTTCATAATATTATCTGCCTTTTCCACTGGGAGGTTGGAAAATAATTACAGCAGAAAGTACTATAGAATCTCTTTTTTTTTTTTTTAAGATTTTATTTTTTTTCCTTTTTCTCCCCAAAGCCCCCCGGTACATAGTTGTACATTCCTTGTTGTAGGTCCTTCTAGTTGTGGCATGTGGGACGCTGCCTCAGCGTGGCTTGATGAGCAGTGCCATGTCCACGCCCAGGATTCGAACCAACGAAACAGTGGGCCGCTTGCAGCAGAGCGTGCGAACTTAACCACTCGGCCACAGGGCCAGCCCCCTATAGAATCTCTTATTCCTACTCCACAGCACACCTGGCTGCTGTGTGAACCAAAAAAAAGGTTCTCAGAAAGTTCCTTGCTTTAGTTAATACACATCTTTAAGAAATGAACCTTACTCCATGATAACAGACGGAGAATCTGTGAGACTAAGTAGGTGCAACCACAAACTGTTCGGCCCAGAAAAGAAATAGGATCCCAGCAGTAATTTCTGTGGGAGCTAATGTTAAAAAGAAGTAACAGAGCACTTGTAATTCTAGTTCTTGATAACAGTTATTTGTGAATGAAGGAACTGCAAAGGAAGGTAGAAAGACATCTGTCTGCTTGGGAAATTTCTCAGAACGAATGAAAAAGAATCCATCTTATTTCCACTGGGGCATCAAGTTATGGCCTGGAACAGTTTATTTTTCCCAGGCTACTTCAAATCTAAATGTGTTTTTAAAAGCAAGCCCAATGAAAGATTAGATAAACAACTGGACAATGTTTTTTACACTCTGGTAACATAAACATTTCAAATTCCTCCCTAACTCTTTACCAGCATAAATCTCTAATTCCAAAGAAGGTGAAATATCCTCCAAGTTTAAACATTACTTTGAGTTACTCACATTTACCTCCATTTTCATCTTATACTTCTTTGGCAATAAAAAGCCAGGTTTCATCCAAACTATGGTACTATGACTCTCTTCCAATTGTAAAGCAACTTGGACTAAGCCCAGTTCTGCTTCCTTTGAAGCTGGAACACAGCAGCCCATCCCAACAGTTTCTTTTCTTTCCTACCTCCTATACATCCTGCGCTGTCCTTTTGCAAATCAAGCCTTTATAAACACAGAGGGAAAATGTGAAGCTGTCTGCCTACAATTAAGCTATGAAAACAACTTTAAAATGGTGTCAAACACAAAAGAGATAGGCAGAAATAGTTGGTAAGGCAAGAATACATCAGGAAGAGAGGAGCTCTCTCTGGCTGAAGAAGGGGGACACAGAGTAAGACCTCACTGGGAGAAGCAGCTCTGTGGGAATGCCACAGGGAAGCAAGGAACGGAGGGAGAGAATGGGGGAAAACAAAGGGCATAAAAACACAGAGGGAACAAGGATAACTAGCCCACAATACAACCCGCGTGTCACAAGATTCAGGAATAAAAGGGTGTGGCTAGGAGAGAAGAGGAAATACTCGGCAGATAGAGTCATTCTATTTGGATCATGTTCCACAATTTAAGAAACAATCTCACTTGACCTTGGTCCTCACAACAACGTTGAGTGGTAGACTAGGTAAAAATCTGCATCCCCACGCCCCAGGGCAAGTCACTTCATACTTTTAAATTTCTATTTCCTCATTTGCAAAATGGAAATAATATCTTCCTAACAAATATTGTGAGGAGTAAATGAGATATTATATAAAGTATCAGAGACAAAGTCATGCTCAATAATTGGAGTTATTATAATAAATAATAATAAGATTGACTGACCCAAGGGTAGACAACAAGCCAATGACTATTAGGAGTAGAAACTGGGTCTCCTGTGCTGTAGGCATTTTCCACCAAAGCATACTGCAGCAGAGCAAGAAAGACAGAAGGCAGAAATTGAGGGGGCTCAAAAGAAATACAAGGTGGAGTAGAAATGTGCAGTACAGTAATGCTGATGACTAAAGATCCAGACTAGGGGTTCTGAGGGGTGAAAAACTGGATGCAATTTTTGCATAAGAACAAGAAGAGAAAGGTTACAGTGCATGAAGGGACGAGATTAGGGGCTTATTTATGACAGCTGAATAACAACTATGTTAGTACTATTTTTGAGTACTCATATGTGTTATGTTTGCTCATTTTACAATGACCTAAAATGGTAGGTAGTAGTGTCTCATTTCACAGGTGATGAAATTCGGCTTTAAAAAGTTTAAGTGACTTGCTCAAAATCACACAGACAGTGAGTGAGAGAATCTGTCATATGCTGACTCCAAAATCCAAGTCTTAAACCATCCCCTTATCTTGCTTCTCCCTGATGGAAAGAAAAGACACAGCAATGGGATTGTGAATTACCGTTTAAAGAAAGAGTTTTAAATTGGCAAAAATAGGATCATGGTGTGTGCCTCATATCCTCAACACCCACCCACCCTCATCTCTTGCTGAAAAGAGAAGAGAAATGTTTTGGGAAAGTGACTCAGGTTTCATCTCAGTAAAAAAAAAAAATCAGCGCAGAAATAACTTAGAGAGTCACCAGTGAAGACAGATCCTTAGACCTTCTAAAAAGACCCTCAGATCGTTTAAAAAGAATTCAGAACTGATGGATGCTTCTACAGAACATAATTACAAAGGAGAGGAAGTGGCTCAACAGAGTAGACAGGATTTACCAGAAAGAAGTGAAATAGTAAAGTGGAAGATAATGCCTTGTCCAACTACACTGTGGAAAAGACAAAATCAGCCTTCTAAAAGCTGAGAAATTTCAAAGGCATTCATGGAGATAAATTTTAATTACAACAATAATAAAGAAAAATGATTCAAAGAATGATCACAGGGAAGGAAACTAAGTATTTCTCAAGGTGCTGGACAGTGGTAGAATGTTTAACACTTATGTGAGGGTCTGCTTTCCAAAGTTAGCAGAACTGTGCTGAGAAAACCTCACAAAGAACTGAGTGCAAACTCACCAAGACAAAACTCGAGAGCAATCTCACGCATGTACATATATGCAAAAATCTAAATTAAGACATTAGCAAATCAAACGCAGTGTAATACATCTAATAAGCAAAATAAAGAAAAACTTATTCCAGGAAAGCAAAATGATTCAATTAATACAATTCCTCAGATAGATATATGAAAAGGGAATCTCACCAGAGGATAATATTCAACATCCACTCTGACTTAAAAAAAAAACCTGGTGAACTAGAAATAATTATCTAAAATTAACAGGCAATACCAAATTTATGTGTAAAGTAGATAAAGAAATTCACGTTAGTCAGGGCAAAGATGAGGATCTTGGCTATCTATCACTGCTAATATTTAATGTTCTGGAAATTTAAGGCAAATTTAAGGGAAAAATGTATATATTAGAAAAAAATTAAATGATCATAATTTCCAGATGACTGTATACCTAAAACATTTCCAAGAATGTGAAATAAAAATCTACTCAAATAGGTGGAAGATTAAAAATACATATATAAAATATAAATATAAAAAATTGATCATTTCCCTCTACATTAACAATATCCAGTTAGAAACTATGATGGAGGAATTACTGTTTTAAAAAGGATACCAACTAAATTTTAAAATAAGTAGGAAAAAAACTAAAAAAAAAAAAATATGCCAAGGCCTATGGGTATAGAACTAAATTTTTATAGACAAAAATAAAAGATTTGAATAGATAAACAAAATATAGGGAGATTCAATATAAAAAGATATCAATTGTCCACAAATCGACGTCAAATCTTAATACAATTCCACTCTAAATATCGAACGTTTTTAACTTGAGAGTATGATGCTAAAGTTCATAACAAAGAATAAATGGTTCAGAAAAACTAAGAAATAATGAATAAAATAATCATGGGGAATTTATCTCACTATTTTAAAGGCTAGAGACGGTTACAACAATTACAGCATTGCTATCATGTCAGAACAGATGAAGAGGACTAGCACAGAAATACTAGACACAGTCCCATTTATATAAAAATATTTAGTATTTTATTTAGTGGGAAATGATGTATTACCCAATAAATTGTGCTAGAATTTTGGGTAAAACATTTGCAAAAAATATAAAATTCGATACATCAAATAAATTTCAGACGGCTAAACTAGTTAAATGTAAAGACATAAGAAGAAAAATAAGAAAAAATAAATATTTGGAATCAATAGAGAAAAAGATGAATAGATTTGACTACTGAAGGGAAGTCATGCTAAAAAAAAAGGTCAAACAAACAAATTACCTGAAGCGAAATTTAAAACAAAACCAAAACCTCAGAAAAAATATTTGTAACATGTACTAAAAAGAATGAGTTAATTTCTTTTAGAGGCAAAGTGTTCTTCAATTCAATTATAAAAGGAGAAACATGAGAAAGCATAAAGAAGTAATTCACAGAAGGAAAAAGGTAAAAGGCTAATAACAACAGGAATAATGCAAATTATCACAAAATTACAAAAAAGTACCAAGAAATGGCTAAAAATATTTTTAAATGCAACCTTAATAGTAATCACAGATGCATGATTAAAATTCCGGTTTCCACTTTTGATATTAACAAAGATGAAAAAGAATATTATCACTGAGGTCAAGGAGACCCCCAAAAGTCACTAGTGATCTTTTAAATCCAGAATTCTTGGAGAGCAAGCTAGGCGCAGAGGCAGGTCTTCAAATCTAGACCCTCTCTAAGGCAATAATCAAAGACGGGTAAAATATCCTCGTGCAGATGTTGGACACAACAGTATCTATAACAATTTAAAAATGCAACTATCTAGATGTCCAACCATCAGGGTTACAACATCTGCACACTTTCTGTCACACATCTCGCACACTCAAGATATTGCGGGTTTTCTTGAACAAGCTCTGGTTTTCCAGATTCCTTTGCTTTTATTAAAATAATGTCTTCTTCCAGGAATGTCCTTCCCTAACTTCCTTTAAATTCATGTTTTTCATGAGTCAGTTTAAAGAGTAATAATAACAACTCTGATAATCATTATAGAAATAATAATAATGGCTAACATTTATCAAGAGCTTTTAAGAGGCAATTGCTATTTTAAGTGAGTTACATATAACATTTAAAAACGTAACAACTCTACAAGGTAATGCTTTTATTTTTTCCAGAGAAAGCTGAGGAATACAAGGGTTAAATCACTTACCCAAGGTCACACAGCTAGTTAGTGCTGGAGCTATGATACAAATCCAACCAAAAACATGGTTCTAGGTGCACGTTCTCAGCATTTGGCCTCTCCAGGCCACCTCTTCTGTAAAATTTCCTCTCACCCCAAACCCTAACTCTCAAACCCCCTATACATCCCCCGTATGTTCCCTATGAGAGCACTTCACACCTGGTTTGGCAACTTTATTTGTGCATCTCCTGTAGCAGACTCTGAGGATTTCATCTTACTCTGGTTTGTGGACACGAACCAGATTGTGATTAAGCACAATCACTGGAACAACAACAGCCAGCAGTACTTGTTTACCCAATAAAGAAAGAAACACAAAAGACATGCACAAGGAAATTAGAGAAACTGAATGTCGAGGATCAAAGGAGAGAACGCTACACTCTAGAGAGGGAGTCAAGGACCAAGGATGGATGGATGGAGGGACAGATAGTTGGATGGATGGATAAATGGACAGATAGATAAATTATCAATCTATCAATCAGATCTGGACTGATGCCACAATATCAACTCAAAGACCAAAACAAAAACAAAAAGAGGGAGAGAGGGAGGAGGAAAAGAAGTCAACACTGGGCTTCTATCACTTATCAGACACTGTGCTAAATGCTTTCATTTATCACTTAAGATTTGTCACTTAAGTAGCCAAAAAGGATATTTCCTTACTGGGGGAGTCTGAAGGTCCCTTTTGCGTTCTATAAAACTGGTGAGGGTAATCTGACAAAAAAAAATGGATTTCTGTTTTCACTGACATGCAGGCCAAACTCTAGATAGCAGCATAATGATGTAAGAGGGTATATCTAAGATAAAAAATATATACAAGTAAGGAGGGTGGGAGGGGCAGCCCACCATATTACTAAGTCCTGGTCCAGCGGTTCTGTTCCAAAGGCTGGCACCTATGGCAGCAGGCAGGAATAGGTGAGGTATGGAGCTCCTGCCAACAGGATAGACAGATCATGGCAGTCATAGCAGGAATCATTCAATAAGGCAACGAAAGGATGGGAAGGATGTTTGCTAAGTTTAAATTTAAAAAAGTCTTTGATCACCCAAATCTCCACATTAAGTCCATGTAAATCTCTAATGTGCCAGATCAGCTCCTGAGGGCTTCAAGCTGTCCCATATTAAATGTTTACTGAATTGAATGAAATTGAAATGAGCAGCATGCCAGGTGAGTAGAATTGGAACCTAAAGGGACAAAGGTGTCCAGAAACACTAACCATGTAAGCTTGACCTTGTAAGCATCAGACTCATAAAAAAAATACCAAGTTTTGTAGAAATGAGGTATAAATACGAAAAGAGGACAGGAACCATATCACTCTTCTGCTTAAAAGCCTTCCATGGCTCCACTTAGCTTTTCAGGGTAAAGACTGAAGTTCTCACAGTCTGGCCTGGTCTGGCCTTCATGTTAGCCTCTCCCAGCCTCCCTTCCCGGGCACCGCCCTCTCACCGCAGCCCCGCTGGTCTGTGCGACTCCCCAGGACTCATCCCACCTCCCCCACCCTCTGCCTTTGTGACGGAAATGCCTTTCCCTCCTTCTTGGCCTAAACTCCTACTTGTTTTCCCAAAACCCACTCAAATGTCTGACAGACCTTCCCTGCCCCTGACTGTGCTTGACTCAAGGACTTTGGGTCAATATTTGGCAAGGTAAAGAGGGGTTGGGGGTGGGTGGGAACACTAAGGAGAAAAGAAGACGAGTTACAATTTTATATCAAATCTTGTGAAAAAGAAAAGAAAAAGAACAAATAATCACAATGTTCAGCAAAGTCTCTCTGGAAGGCTCACTGATGGCTGAATATGTGTAAAATAATTAGGAGAAAAACTGTCCAGAGAATAACAAAAAAGAAAATACGAAAAGAAAAATAAGAGTGTGTTAATCTACTAAGAAATTGATAGTGAATATTTCTGGAAATTGTGTGTGTTCAAATTCATGTGAGTGAAAAACAAACTAAAACAGTATATGCTATATATATTATGGTTTTTATTTTCTAAAAACCCCATAAGGATAAAACGAGATCATATAAATGATTTTGGAAAGTTAGAATATCATATAAATGTTAGTGACTGTCATCATTCTGGAACCAGTAAAGGCTTTTGCCCCAAAACTCCAAGATAAACCCTCCTGGCAGGTGATACTTCTCCTAGCTTTCATGAAAACAAAACCTATCATTTATCAGCTGGGCCCTGTTTGTTACTCCTGAGGGCTGTTCAGGTAGGTAGGTCTAGCCAAAGTCTCTGAGTAAGTTACAATTGGTTCTTTATTTGATGTCTATTTATCAAGCAGAGATACAGCTAGACAGGCCATAAAACAAACCTTTGTTTTTACAGGAACAAGGCAAGGTTGAGGTAAAGTGACTTTTTATGTACAAGAAAATGGGCTTAATGTGCCAGGGCCATGATGTTTACAGAAATAAATTGAAGACTCGGGACATACGGTGACCTTCCATTTTGCCAGTGAAAAGAAGTTACTCAACTATCATTTAGTTCTACCAGAAAAACTACTTATTTTTGAAACTAACCTGCTTTATAGTCTTTCCCCAAAAAATGAGTACAAAATATCTTGGCCCAAAGTGGTCATTTTAGAACTGAAGAAATGGTCCCTCTTACACACACAACTTTCAGTAAATGGCAAATATTTTCTCTGAAGGCCAGGGCCAAGGACTAGTTGTATGTATAAAACTAGTTGGTATAGCTACTCACCAACATTAAAAAACAATCTCTACTTTTCCCAAAGGTTCTGTCCTGAATGATATGAGTCCCAACGCGGAGAGAGTGAAACCTCTAAGTTACTGAATCATGGGTCTCGGTGATGTTCATGGAAACTCTCAGCCTATGAAACTGAAAAGATGTAAAATTATCTTAGCATCCTGACTGAGTGTGCCTCCCTAAATGTGTTTGAACTGGAATGATTTCTGTAGTACCCCTTTCAGCTATTCCTAGAAGAGACAAATGAATAACCCACATCTACCAGTTTTATCTGTAAAAATTTTCCCCTCAATAAAAGTATCCTTTAACAACTTCCCAGGACACTTTCTGGTCTAGTCTCTTGTAGGTTCTTTGATGTTTTCTCTGGTCTCTTATGAGCAGCTTATGGGTATCCATCACTTAAAAAAAAAAGTTTCTTCTGGGAACATAATTAATAGCAATCATTTTGCATACAAATAAGCAATCTCAATTCTTGATTACTACCCAACTTCATTTCTACCTAACTTCCATGAACTTGCTTCTTAAGTGCCTACAATTATATTACGTGGATGCTAAACACACATGTTAAAAAAACTGCCAATTTCTTCCACTGTCTCTGCTAGGCAATGCCGGATGATTAGCCTTCTGTTCTCAAGTGATCATCCAGTAGACCTGTCATCAACTGATCACATTACCTGGATGAGCTGAGCTTCATAACAGAAAACCATCTAGTGTGCTGCTAAGAGCACGAGGCTGTAGTGAGCTTCAGTCCCCGTTCCACAGCTGTATGGTCTTAGACGAGGCAGCTATCCAGCGGAAGCCTCCGTTTAGTCATCTATAAAGTGGGGGAATAACAGTACCTATCTTATGGATTTCTGAAAAGATTGAATGAGACAATCTACATAAGGATAGGCCAGGCATACAAAATGGCCAATAAATGTTTCCAACTGTTATTTTTAGCATAAATAAATTAGTCGAAAACAGACAACAATTAAATAAAGCTTTTTGCTGCATTTATGGTGTTTCAACTTTGAGTACCGACACAGAAAAGAATGTTCTTCATTAAGAACATACTAGCTACGAAACAAACACCACAGACTAACTTATTTGGTTGTTGTTCTGTCCCAAATGAATGAAATTCATCCAGTTGAACAGAAACTGCTTAGTTTTAAATCTCTTAGACTTAGAGTGAAGAGGTTGAGGGAATTGAGTAATTCTCTAATCTATCTGGAAAAGCTTGGCTGATATTTTATTTTATTTTTTTTTTACCACCATCAACCACCATCAAGGGTACTGGGCAGCTCACTAACACTCTATTGAAATGGATTCTGAAGTCTGGTTGTTGTCCAGCTCATCTCATAATTTAACTTCTCTTCATCTGATCATTAAAATGACAGGTAACATCCCAGCCACTGTTGAAACTCTTTTATGTTTGAGGCTAAAATTGATGGAACACAAATCTCAGTGCCTGAGGACAAGGCTGGGGCTAAACCTTCCAAAAAGTGTAATAAACATATTCAAACTCTTAACAATTTAGAAAATAAATTTCCCTTGCAAGACACAAATAAATAAGACCAATATGAGACAGCTAATGGCTTGGTAACCCTAAGACCTGGCAAGATTGGGAACAAGACAAACATACTGTCCTGTTCCATCTCAGAGAGAATAGGGGCTTTTGTCCTGGCTCCTTTTCAGCTCATAATGAAGTGTTTCAGAGGATGAAGTGGTTGGTCTTCGGAGGCCCCTGAAGGACAGGATGAGTTCCAAGCCAAACACTGAAAAGGACGGCCCCTCAAAAATTTCCCACTTTTATTAGGGATTTCAAATAGGAATACCCAACATTAAGATTTTCGAGCTGTTAGGACTTAGGGCCAAAGAGCAAGCTTTAGCCTTCTAAACATGGAGAAACAGCCAGTCCTGCAGACGTGGAAAAGCAGAGCCTGCAAAAGGTGGCAGCCTAAAGCCGGGCTGAATTCTCTCCTTTGAACACTGAGGATTTTCATGTGCTGGTACTTTTAATGCATACTTCCTTCAGGCTTTACTCCAGCGCTTCATACTAGCTCTTGCATATGTCCTATCTTTCCTAAGTATATTCTGAATCCAGATGGAAGACGACACCATTTCCCTTTGTCCCAGATGTAGGGAATATGAAAGCTTATATACTGATATGGGATAGACTTTACAACTCATGAATCTCAGAACATGGCTGTGATCAGTCCTTCCTAAAAGGCAATGCAACATAAAAACAGAAATTCCTACCTGAAACCCTGTTAATATTTTGTTGCAGGCTGTAGCACAGGAGATTGTGCAAGGTAAGTGGTAACACATTCTACTTTTTATGTGATTTCTAGTTTGACTTCTAAAACTGCAGGATTGTCCACCAAAAGAAGAGAAACATGCAGAGAAGTGCAAAAACGGTCTTAAAGGCCAGCACAAGCAGATGACTGACTACCTGTGAAAGAAAGAAGCAATCCTTGATACTGTTTTGCTCCACCCCAGGCCACAGCTGAACAATGATTATTTCTGGGGTCTAGAAGACATCCTGTTTGGGAGCTGTCCTGCATGGTATGGTAGAATGAGCACCAGAGCAAGGAGGCCAGCTTACTTCTCTCCTCCTACCAGCTCTACCTGACCACTGGCTCTGCAACCTTGGACAAATTGCTTAAAATCTCTAAGCCTTGGTTTTCTCTACACAATGGTGATGGTAGCTTCCCTCCTTGTATCGGGGTTGATGTGAAAATCAAACATGATAACTTATGTGAAAGCAATATAATAATGCAAAATTATTACAAACAATGATAATAAAAATAAAGTGATAGGGCAAAGACACATCAGAATGGAGCGTTAAGTCTTGTTAGAAAGGGGACATTTCTCTAAGGCTTTCAACACACTGAGGAACTGTTTCACGCAAGGTGACTGAATCCGCGAGAGCACACTCTTATTCACCCAAAGAGTGGGAAGATTACTGAGTCAACAGAGAGCATGTAGCATCAATTCTTCTCTGTCCTCTTCTACTTGGCAGAGGTTGGAAGTCTATTTTTTTAATCATTTCACTTTTTTAAAAGACAAATATTTACCAGTCTGAGGTCCTGGAGTTCAGAGTGGTTAGTCATCCCACCGCCAGCCCTGTTCAAGTCAGATAAGGTTACATGACAGGAGAAGCCAGATAAGCACCTCGCTTTTGAATAGAGAGATCGTTTCTTTTTACTTACGAGTAGGAAACAAACCCAAGCTGTAACTTCGAGAAATGGGGTTTTAAAGCCTGCATATTTTAAATTTGAAAATAACAAGCAACTGCTGAAAGAAAAGAAAAACATAGCTCAAAAATATCTTTTCAAATTTTCTTTTTAAATAGTCTTTCCACCTCCTCCAGAATGCAACCCCCTCTAAGACTATATATATCCCCTTCGACCCCCAGTGCAATAAATATACTTATTCTTCCCTGTGCCAGAAATTCCTAGGATTGCCTGTGTGGTGCCAGAGGATCTCTAGCTCTGTCACCAAAGATGGCAGGGAACACAAAAAAGACACCAGGCAAACATCTTCCTGCCTGTGCTGCCAGGACCTTATCATACAGTCAGTAGATCAAACTTCTGAATTAGTATGTGACCGTGAAAGAATTCCTTCACTTCTCTGGGCCTTGTTTTCTTTTTCTTTTCTTTTTTTTTTTGTGAGGAAGATTGGCCCTGAGCTAACATCTGTTGCCAATCTTCCTCTTTTTGCTTGAGGAAGATTGTTGTTGAGCTAATATCTGTGCCAGTCTTCCTCCATTTTGTATGTGGGATGCTGCCACAGCATAGCTTGATGAGTGGTGTGTAGGTTTGCGCCCAGCATCTGAACCCACGAACCCTGGACCACCAAAGCAGAACATGTGAACTTAACCACTTCACCACCAAGCCAGCACCATGGCCTTGTTTTCTTCACTGAAACTGTGCTTACCTCATTGGGTGATGTAAGGAATAAATGCTTTAACATATGTAATGTGCTTAGAAAAGTATCTGGCACATGGTAAGCACTACATAGGTATTTGCTACATACCATTGACATATGGTTAGTAAGAAGTGAGAGGCAAGGGTTGCAGAAAAAACTGAACCAAAAATAGTAGCTTAAAGGTTAAATTCAAAAGAATCTCTTTAGTTGCTTCTTATTATAATTACTATTTGAAAAAATGTTTTCCAACTACATGCTAGGCTTTGATGTTTGTAAAAGGAAAGACAACATGGGGCCGGCCCAGTGGCAAAGTGGTTAAGTTCACACACTCCGC
This sequence comes from Equus przewalskii, assembly GCF_037783145.1. Lineage (NCBI taxonomy): Eukaryota > Metazoa > Chordata > Mammalia > Perissodactyla > Equidae > Equus > Equus przewalskii. Next base: position 63,650,299 of record NC_091834.1, on the reverse strand, counting down.
TTCGGTGGCCTGGATTCACCAGTTTGGATCCTGGGTGTGGACCTAGCACTGCTTATCAAGCCATGCTGCGGCAGATGTCCCACGTATAAAGTAGAGGAAGATGGGCACAGATGTTAGCTCAGGGCTAATCTTCCTCAAAAAGAAGAGGAAAGACAACATGGTGTACGTGGGAGGAGCATGTAATGAGATATTTGGAGACCTGGGTTCTTGTCGTAGCTCACCGCTAAAGAGCTATGTGATGTCACGCAAACCTCTGGGCACCGGGACCTCATGTGCACCATGCAAGGGTTGGAGTAGATGGTCTTCAAGACCCCTTTCTGCTTTAAGATTCTACTAGTGAACCACGTGAAGGCAAAGGACATCACTGTTACTACCCAAAGCTAGCAAGTAAAAACCTCAAGCTAGGTACAAACAGCTATGTACATATGAAGCGGGAACAACTACATGGTCAACTTTCAACTAGTTAGGAGCTAGTGCTCTCATACTTTGTTTTTTTCTACTCCTTGGCTATCTGCATCTTGACTATTTCACTGCTCACTACCACCTCTACCAGAGGATGGATGAGGGATAAAACATACCATGGAACAAATCAATCACTAACGCCACTGGTGAGCACCTTTGATAAAGTCTTATTGAAGAAATAGCTAAAATCAAATTTTAAAAAATAATTTTCAATACTTATAATAACACACAAATATATCTGCACAAGGTAATTAATTGCAGTATTATTGGTAACTGCAAAATAGTGGAAGCCATTTAAACGCACAAACATAGGAAAATGGTTGAATAAACTACAGAACATCCACATAATGAAGAATTATAAAGGTTATAAAAGAAAAAGAAAGAGCTCCACAATCTAATAAGAAGTGATTTCCAGGGTATATTGTTACAGGAAAAATCAAAACGAAAAAGAGTATACTTGGTATGCTACCATTTTTTTTAAGATACAAAAAAGAAGTCTAGGGAATAAAAGAACTGCAAACAAATCTTGAACTCTTCTTAGTACATTTTTCTGTCTACTGAAAAGATCTAGAAGCAATAAGACCCCAATAGCAATGAGCATACCTATTACCCAGATCTTGGTTTAGGAACAATATTCCTTACTAAAAGGAAGCAGGGCTCCTTGGAGAAATGACTGATTCGAAGGCTAAGGTAGAGAAAGCATAAGATGAACCCGGAACATCTTATTGTACCAGGAAGTAAGAAAGAAAATGATGGAGGCATGTTCAAAGGACACAGGAGGGTAAATTTTGTGGCATGTGAATTATATCTCAATAAAATTGTGAGAAAGAGAGGGGTGGGGCGAGACAAAGGGAGGAAGAAACAAAGAAAGAAGGGAGCAGGAAGGGGACGAAAGGGGTTGAGAGAGTAGGGGAAGGAGGGAGGAAGAAGGAAGGAAGAGAGAGCGGGAAGGATGGAGGACACAGGAGCTTGAATTATTTTCTGTTGGGCAAATCTGGGAAAATTTCAGTATCAAAACAAGCAAAGATAGTAATGAATTATAATCCTGAATAAAACAGAAATCCATTAATTCTCTACTGATGAAAAATGGATATGTATGTATGTATGTATAGATAGATAGATACATAGATAGATAGATGAGAAGGGAGGATTTTTCCTTCTAGTAAAATGTTGAACAATGAACGCAGACAAAAGTGGTGGATTGAAAATGATAATTTTCAACTATCACGGTAAAGATTAGTTTGAGCAAGAATCATTGATGGATGCTAAATATAGGGAGGAAAGTTTGAAAGGAACAGGATATTTAACTAGTCTTAAAGAAAACTAGTCTTATCTTTCCAAAAATTGTTTATTGGTCACAAAGGAAAAAAATAATAACTATATAGTGGAGTAACCAGACAATATTTGACAAGGTGATCAAAATTAACACTACCAATGAGAGGTAGATAAACATCATGTGTCTGCAAGTAAGATATATTGAGAAGACATAATATCACTTTTTTTTTTTTTTGAGGAAGACTGGCCCTGAGCTAACATCCGTGCCTATCTTCCTCTACTTTATATGTGGTACGCCTGCCACAGCATGGCTTGACAAGTGGTGATAGGTCTGCACCTGGGCTCTGAACCAGCAAACCCCAGGCCACTGAAGCAGAACATGCGAAATTAACGCTGCGCCATCGGGCCGGCCCCCATAATGTCACTTTTATAGTATTCCAGCTAGAGATGCATAAACAGTAGACAAACCAAAATTGAGGAACAATCTATAAAACAACAAGCGTGCATTCTTGAAAACTATTAAACTCAACAACAACAAAAAGAAACACAAGCAAATATTGAACTCTAGTTAACATAAACATACTAAAGTGTTTAGGGATAAAAGGTTCCACCATGCACAACTGATTTTAAGATGCAGTAAAAAATAAGATAGAGAGATGGATGAATAGAAGGATGGTTAGATGGACAGTTATATAATAAAGCAAATCCATAAAAATATTAATTTTGGAATCTATGTGGGATATCTGAGCATTCACTTCTCCATGCTTTCCATTTTTTGTTAAGTTTGAAATTTTTCATAATAAAACATTAGGGGAAAACTAACTAGAATAGCTAAATTTAAAAAGGTTGACAATATCAAGTGCTGATGAGCATTTGGAGCAACTGGAACTTTCACACATTATTGCTGGGAATGTAAAATGGTACAAACACTTTGGAAAACTGTTCAACAGTTTCTTACAAACATATACCTATTCTGTAACCTAGCATTTCTAGTCCTAGATATTTGCCCAAGATAAATGAAGACACATTTTCACAAAAAGTTGTCTACTTAAACGTTCATTGTAGGTTTATTCATACTAGTCCCAAACTAAGAATAACTCAAATATCCATGAAAAGGAGACTGGCTGAACAAGTTGTGTATATGTGTACAATGGAATACTACTGAGCAATAAAAAGGAAAGAATTACTGATAGGCACAGGAACATGAATGAATCTCAAAAGCACTATGTTGAACAAAAGAAGTCTGGCACAAAAAAATACCCACTGTGTGATTCATTTATACAAAGTCCAAAAAAAACAGTCAAAACTAGTATACAGTGATTGAAATATGAACCATGCTTGCCCCTGGTTATGGGAAGTGGGGAGAATAGAAAGGTCAAGAGGGAACTTTCTAAGTTGAGAGAAATATTCTATATGTTGATTTAGGTAGTGATTACATGGGTAGAAACTATCACCAAAATTTACCAAACTATACACAAGATCTGTGCATTCTACTGTATATATCTCAATTTAAAAGGTGATAAATGAGAACAATTATAAAATATTACTGAAATATACAAAGTGGATGTAAACAATTCGAAAGACATACCATGCTCCTGGATACAGAGACGTCTTGTCTGTTCTCCCTATATTAAATTATTAATTTGGTGTGCTTCCTCTCCCCAAAATAACATCAGATTTTTCTTCCTCCCTACTCCCAGGGCTAAACAAGTTGACTATAAAACTTATTTGAAATGATAAAAAGCAAAAAATAATAAACTAGAAAAACTGAAAAAGAAGAGCCATAGGGGAAAGGACTAGCCCTAGGAGATAATAAAACGTATTATAACTAGAAGTGTAATATTGGAACATGAATAAACAAATAATCGTATGCAACAAAACAGAAGACCCAGAAATAGATACAATTGCAAATGGAAGTTGAATGTACCTTAAGGTGGCATCTCAAATTCTAAATTGAGTTATATAACTATGAAACTATGTAACTATAGGAGAAAATATAAAATATAATAACTTCCTCTATAACCTGGGATTGAAGGCAATTTTCCTAATTATGACTCAAAATCCAAAAGCAATATGCCAAAAAATAAGAAAAATTAAATGATCATTTCAAAGACACACAAGATACATTCAATATTAAATATCTATTCATGAAAAACTTTTAGCAAACTAGGAATAGAAGGAACTTGCCTTAATCTGATAGGAAGAGTATTTTATGCTTTCCAGGTGTCCTTCCACCATTTTATTCTTTCTTTTTCGCTTGCGTCTTTTTAAGCTATTTCTCTCTTTCTGGGTTTTTCTTCCCCCTCTTTCTATTCTTTTAGTAGTTTCCCTAAAAATTACAAAATACATGCCTAATTTATAAAAGTCAAAAGTTAATCAATATTCCAATAGCTTTACCCTAAGTGTTTGTTTGTTTGTTTTTAAGTGGAGAGCCTAGATCACGTTTGCAGCTCTTATTTATAAAAATTTTTATTTTAAATAATTTTAGACTTATACAAAAGTTGAAAAACATAATACAATGAGTTCCGTATACCCTTCACCTATATAACATCTTTATAACCACAGTACGACTATCAAAACCAGGCAATTAACATTGTTATATTACAATGGTAGTATAGGTACAAAGGCAAACTTTATTCAAATTTCACCAGTTTCTCCCCTAATGCCCCTTTTCTGTTCCAGGACCCAATCTGGGATTTCACATCCCATTTAGTCGTTCTGTCTCCTCCGCCTCCTCTGATCTGTGAGAGTTCCTCAGTCTGTCATGACCTTGACACTTTTGAAGCGTACGCATGAGTTATTTTCTGGAATAGTTTTCAATTTGGGTTTGTCAGATGCTTTCTCATGGTTACACTGAGGATATGTGTCTTTGTCAGAACACCACAGAAGTAAGGTTTGCACGCTTCTCAGCGCCTCATACTGGGGGTCTGACGCTGATGTGTCTTATTGCGAGTGACACGAACTGTGATTACTTGGTGACTGTAGTGTCTAGCAGTTTTCTCTGCTATAAAGTAATATTTCCCCTTTCTAATTAATAAATATATTGGGGGGGATATTTTGAGACTCTGAAAATATCCTGTTTCTCCTCAAACTTTCTCCCACCAATGTTAACAATTGGTGTACCTCGCCTGCAATATTATTATTGTGGTGTTTGCCTAAAGGTGATTTTGTATTTCCTTTATTCCTTCTACATTTATTAAATGGAATTTTACTGTAAGGAAGACCTGTCCCTTCTCCCTCACTTATTTATTCAGTTATTTATTTACATTAATATGAGTACATGGATATTTATTTTATTCTATGGGTTATAATCCGATACTATCATTATATTCTTTTGCTGCTCAAAATTGTTCCAGCTTTGACTGTTGGGAGCTCCTTGAGGTTGCTTCTCTGTCCTTTGAAAATGCTTTCAGGCTTTCTGGCACAATAAAGTGCTCCAGGGCTCATCTTGTGTTTTCCTGCCTCTTTCTGGTCTCCAAGGAACCTTGGTTCCCTTTTTGGTTGTTGTTCAAGTTTTAAAAATTTATATTTTCTTTCTTGTAGATGAAGAGGCTATTACTGTTTATTTTTAATGTAAAAATCCCTTGCATTTGGATGTATTTTGAATCTCAAAAAACGCTTTTTCACACACAGGACAATACTTATGATAGAGAAAGTAAGAAAAGCAGAACATAAAGCTACTTTTAAGGTAAGCATGCATTACTTACATAATTAGCCTTATTCCTTTTATTAGAGATGGTAATTAGAAACCAAAACCTGGGCACTAGGAATGCTCACTCCTGCTAGCACGTCTTTGATGCCAGGCCCTCTCAGCAGACAGAGCAAGGGAATACTATGTATTAACCACATACACATGCACCCACACACATATAAGTGTTTTATTTTTCTATCTGTATATAGATTTATATACATATATATACATTAAAAGCCATGAGTTCATACTGCTACCTATGATTTCAGTCCAATACTACAGGGCTCCCCTTCCATAATTCTAACCTCTTTGTTTCATCTTAGTACACACATAAAGTAGTTTCAGAACTGATAACCCTCACCCCTATGAGAAACAGATTCACTAACTTGAGGACAGTATTTGTGTACAGTTCTTTTTGCGCTTTGCCTCACAGTATCCAGTCAAAATACTGTTTTCCAAAATTCCTCAGGTTAGTGCTCTTCTTTCCCACTTCCTTCAATGTGGATATGTTATCAACTCACAATAGAGTTAAGCTCATCTGTTACATTTTGTATTACATTTCAGGTTCCCCCACATCCTAGTTTTATTCATTTATCTATTTTCAGAGAGGGACTATGCAAAAGATTACTATGGTTCTGGAATCAAAGCAATACACAAAGGGATTCTTAAAAAACAATTGTTCCCTCCTTCTTGCTATCCTGTTCCCATGTCCCCTCTTCTTTCCACCCCATTATCATTTACTTCCTGTAGGTGACCATTCTCTTTGGTTTCTGGTTTATCTTTCCCATATTTCTTTTGCACAAATGAGCAGACACATCTATTTTCTTATATTTCTTCCTTCTACCTGAAGGGAAGATTACCATAATACTATTCTGTGTTTTATTTTTTTTACTTAACAGTAATAGTGTACAACATATTTTAAAGTTAAGCTCGCATATGAAATTAGGAGAGAGATTCTGAAAATGAGGGAAGATATGATAACATGATGACATTGGCAAAACCACCACAAAAACAGAAAGAAAGAGTCACAGTAATTCATTTATACACTGAATTCAAGAAATACTTTTCAAGCATATACTATATTCCAGGAACTATCAACAAGTTTCAACATCTTTAACCTTAAGGAACTCAAAGACCAGAGGGGAAAGTTGAGAGTAAAAAGGCAATTCTAATACATTGGGGTAAGTGCTATGATAAGGGTAAGCTATAGGGGTACATAGGAGACAAGGTACATGAAACCTTGATTTGGTGAGTAGTAGGAAGGAAGTGGGGATGTCAGCAAGAACTTCTGGAAGAGCTATCATGCAAGCTGAGATACGAAGCTGGCTGAGCAAAACTGGTCAGGCAGGAAGAGGCAGACACTCCAAAAAGGAAGCCACATCCAAATGTTTAGAGTAAAGAGAAAATTCAGCTTGTTTGTGCCATGGAGTGGGAGACAACGCTTGAAAAGAAGGCAATGACAAAATCATGAGGTGATGAAGGGCCTGTTACCATGGTGAGGAATTTGGACTTAATCCTAGAAAGAATGGGGCCGCTGAAGGTAAGATTTAAGCCAAGGGGGTTCTTCTATATGTTCTGAAATGTAGGAAATGTACTGAAGAAGAAAGACTAGAGGAAAAGAGGACAAGCTGCTGCAACAAAGCAAATGTGCCATTAGTAGTGGCCTGGAGTAAGCTAGTGGCAGTAGGAATAGAGAGAAATGGCTTGAGAGAAGAGATTGTATACACTAATTTGATTCTAGCCTGGGCAACTAAATAGGTGGCAGCACGAATCCCAAGAAATGAAACACAAAGAGAAGTAGGCTTGGGATAGGGCAGGATGTGGAAGATGATGATTTCCGTTTTCTGAAAATGTGAGCTTAAGGTGCCTATGTCACATTTAAGTGGAGAAGGCCAATAAGTGGTTGGTTACATGGATCTAGAGCTTGGTAGAGGTGTGGTGAGGATACAAATCTGGAAGTCATCAGCACACAGAAAGTAACTAATGACAGACAGTAAAATCAGCCAGCAAGTGAGAAGAAAGCCAAGGACAGAACCTGAAAGGATATCAACTTTTCAGGCTAAGCAGAGGAAGAGAGGCCCACAGAGGAGGCTGGGAAGGAGCAGCCAATGAGATGAGACAACCAGGAGAGAGCAGCGTCATGGAATCAGGGGAAGAAGATTACTTCAAGGGGGAAGGAATGGCCAGCAGCACCAACTGCTGCTCAAGGTCCAGAAGATAACAAGAGAGATGACTTCAGAAAAGTTTCACTTTCAAAGAAAGAGAAAGAAATGGAAACGGCTATGGAGAGTCCTGGGATCCAGGGAAATATCTGTAATATTAAATGTATATACTTACAACAGAAGAAGGGAGAGACTCAGCTGAGTTTGAATGTTGCTGGGAGAAGGAATGAATTTCTGTAATTTTCAGGTCAAATAAAGAGCACTGTATCATCAGATGGAAAGAACGAGTATAAAGATCGAGTCTAGGGCAGGCTCATCCTAAGTGTTTAATAGAGAACTGACTGGATCTGATTTAGGGATCCCTTGAAAAATGCATATCTAATTAAATCTACTTCAATACGACATCAGGCTTCCATTCTGAAGGGGAACAGAACCTGAGTACCATTCCTGTCTCATTTCCCTTTTATAGCCCTCACTACCCCACTGAACCACCACCTGGATAGAACTCACAACCTGGGGAAATTTAGTTCCTCATATGGCTATTTTTCTTATGGTCTTAAATTGTAGCTGTTTATACTCAACATAAAGGATCTAATATTTGTTCTTATGATTTTCTTTGGAAAAACGTGTCTCTAATTTGTCAAATGTACATTCTTCTTCAATGAAATTTTAAGCCAATTTAGAATCTTTCATTTGAAAGTTTTGTCTTTATATTAATAACATATGTATTTTATAACTTTTTCGCAAAAATGTACTGTATACATTCAGTAATGACTCACTAATTCACCTTGTTAAAAAAAAAAAAAGGATAGCACTCTGATAATAACCAGAGCTATAAAAATAGAAAACGTGTTTAAATTTGAAAGACACTAATTCTTTTCTCCTCTTTCCAAATCATAGATACTACTTTGAAAGAAGCAAACAAAACATCAGAGAACTCTTTAATTTTTAGGTCAGGAGGTCCTTATTAGAAATGTTTGGTTCTCTTCATTAAATGGACACTTTAAGGTTGATGTTACTCTCAAAATTTACTCTCTTACAGGAAATAACTTACCATCAGAATCTTAAAATATATATATGTAATATATACATGTATATATTACAGATGTGTACTACATATACAGAGACACACACATACGTATATACATTGCAATGTGAGATCTTTCAAAATTAGCAAAAGTGCAGATATCTTTTTCAAAAACCGCTACTGCTTATTTGTAGCATTTCTTGATCACGAACCTAACATTATGCCAACATCTTAATGAGAATCAATCTTTCTCATTGGTATATATCAATATTGTGTCTATATATATGCAAATATGTGAAGAATAAAGCGGAGTCTGTGACTCATAAGGCAGAAATCAAGAGAATCTACGTTTAAAGGAAACAAATCTAAATAGACATTTGGAGACAAAACTGGCCCAGATGTTATCTGCAGACCACACTCCCTGTGCTTTTTTCCAATAATAAATAAGTGATCCACATCAGATCCTGTAACATAGTCCCTTCCACTTCCCACCTTGTACCTATAAAAACAAATACTTCATAACTGCTGTCTAAGAAGTGTTCTGATTTATTTATAGTATATTTTAGACTCATACTTACAACAGATACCTCATCTGTGGAGCAGATAGCCTTAATGTTTTGCATTGATCTGGGCTCTGCTTTTGACCCTACTTGGATGCTGGCTGCTACACAAGTCTCCAAAGTCAGCTCTGAACATAGACTGTTAAAAAAGCGATGACATGCATGGCTTTCTCCTTCACTGGCCAGAGAATACCCGCAACCTGGCAGCTTGGAACTAAATATAGAATTTAAGGCAATCTCTGTTATCTTCACATATCATTAAAAAAATGGAAAACAGGCCAAAACAGGGGATCAAGAGAAAGAACAGAAGCAAATAAACTGTTGAAGAACATCATTTTGTTGACTGTGATTGACTTAGTAAGGAGGAAGTCCTTAGTTGACACGGATGCATTTTCTGCCAGCTCACAAATGTTTTAGTCGGTAAATAGGTACTACCTTATTTCTTTTTAAGTCATATTTTCCTGAAACTCCACTAGGCAACTTATGTGACAGGACCAGGCTTCCTCATACCAAGTATGCAAACATAGTAATGGGTCAGAAACGAGGGCTCAAAGTCAGAGAGCCTAGTAAGCAGGGCAAGTTGGTAAAAAAGGGGTAGGTCTACATGGAACTACCTCAAATACTGCAGGAAGAGCAGAGGACAAGAGGATTTACTGAGCATCTACTATGAGACAGATACTAGGTTAAGATACTTTAAGTATGTTGTCATTTTTGATATTTCAATATCCCTTGTGAACTAGGCATTATAACCATCATTTTAGAAATGACACTGGAGAAAATGATACGCAATTACTAGAGAGTAATCTGGATTTAAATAGGTTCACCCAATAGAAACCTTTAAGCTATTTCCACTTCCCCATATAGCCTCACCCATCACACCACGCAAATATTTCCTTCTGATGTTATATCTACGCTACAGTTCTACAGCCAGAGATCTTAAGTGTTAGTTCCAAAAAATTAGTACAAATCATTCTTTACCTCAAAAAGAGAAATTATCTCCCAGCAATGAGTTCAGTTTTTGGAGAAACAGGCTGGATCTGCTTTCAATCTCAAATGCCTGGTAAGGCAACATAGAAATATTTGTGAGATTGTTATTCTCATCACAGAATGAGCACACATTACATTTTCACCTCTTTTCCAGAAGAAATTGATAGGGCTTTAAAGTAACAGCCAAGAATTTCTTTATGTAATCTTTCATGGCAGTTTTAGAACATCTGACGCAAAAAGGAATAAATCATTTTCCATCATAATAATCCTAATAAAACAAAAAATCATCACGAATTCAGTATTTCTCATGGGCCAGGGCCTGTGCTGTCTTCCACACTTTATCTCAGTCAGTCCTCAAAGCTACCATTGTATCAGTTGAAGAGACAGACGCTCAGAAGGGTTAAGTTACTTGCTCAAAATCACACAGCAAGTGGTAGACTAGACTGCAGATCCATTCAGCCTGCAGATATATCATGCTCCGAAAACACAATACATCACTTCTAACTAATTATATGTTGCTTGCCTTATATTAAAATACCTTCCAATATTGAAACATAAGAGGTATTATGGGTGTGAGTTACAAATACTGTGATAGAGGGACAGAGGTGAATAGGGTAAGAACAGAATCATGGCAGAGAAGTTATATTATGATGTAACCAAGATGCAAATAAAACAGATAGCTCGCTCCCTCTCTCTCTCCTTTGTCAATAATACAAAGAGAGAAGACAGCTTAAAAGAAGAAAATCTTTATCTTTAAAGCAAGACATAGTAACATAAAGAAATATCTTTTTTAAATTGATGAATTCCAGGCAAGATTTTTTTTAAAAATCTTTCAAAGCTAAAATGAATAGAGCATAAGTTCCAGTAAGTATTTGATCTTATTGGCAGCAACATACTAAGACCTGAAGATTTAAGCTAGCTTCTTCCTTAGACACTCCAATCATGCAGTAAGGCCCACCATAAACACTGTTCAAAGAAGCTCGCACTTTGCATCTCATGACTGTGCTGTAGCACCGAAAGCAGATTGGCACAGATATTACATTGCACTCCTACTCAGACATTCCTTCCCTTCACCATCATTTACAGTACGCACTGCGGCTAAACTGACTCTACATGCAACTCAATAGGCATAGAGGATTGAGTTATTCACAGGAGAATCAATTTTACACTAGACTAAAATAAAAAGTTGTTTTCAAAGTGCCAGATAAGAGGCCAAAAACACGCACCGTTTTTTGGCAGCAAAAGCACCATACTGTCTCCTTTCTAAGATGGAGGGTAGTTTTAAAACGGGCCATAAAAAAGTTATCAGAATTCAATTTTCCAATCAATGTCTTGATTTCAGATCAGAATGATGTCAGAAGTGGCTCCTATGGAATGATTTTTTCCATGTAGACTCTACCTCCTGTGTTTGTGGGGATTGTAAATTCTTTTGAAAGCAGTCTCTTGGAATGATAGCCATAGGGTGATAATGAATTAAAATGAAACAATTGTTACTAATCCTAACAATAAACCCATTTTCCGATCTCAGGTTCCAGTGGTCTTGACCTTGGTTAAAGTTAAGTGAACTGTATAGATATCTTAAAATATGGGAGCCTAAATTGAGGTGAGTACCTACATATATTCCTGCAAATTATTTATTTGATTATTTATCCAAACTTGCTGTTTTGATTCTGGAGATGACACAATACATCTGGATTATTGTTTTGACAGTATTTCTGATTTACACTCCTAAGACCCACTGCAGTTGCCTAGGCCTTAGCAATGTTAATTAAAAAATACACTGTAATAATAACCACACTTTACTCATGCTCTCCATTGCATTAACAATATGTCATTAAAATGGGCATTTTTTTCCTTGTGCAAAAAGTATTAAAAATGTCTCCTTTCTCTTTTCTATGGCTCCTAACACTAAGCTTCCAAGACATTAGGTTTTTCAAGTTTTTGTAGGCTAGATGTTTCAAGTTTAGTTTATCATTCAGAGCTGTGCCATACAATAGGGCACACACTTGGTTTAGTGGAAGCCAATTCATTTAATTTGGGGAAGATGGCATTCTGCCCTGTCTGCAGACTGAAACTTTGGTCAAATGGTATCTTTTCAAGAAGCAAGAGAAAGGAATATTTCATTTCATTTTGAGTAGCTATTGTTAACTTTGTATAGTCCTAGTTAATAGACATGCACATTAAAAAAAACTCTCCTTCAGAAATCCTCCAAAAGTGATTATGAATAATGTTTGTTATCCCCTACTGTATACTAACAGAGACTTAATATACAGTCCACTAGCCATGCACATCAATTTCTTCCTTTAATTTTCAAGGGTAAATTTCAGGGCCAATTAGATGTTCTTTGAAATGGCACTGCTATGTAGAAGACAGTTTCATTAATATAATCTTCAACTCATAGAAGAAAACATACTACTACTACTCATATTCCTACTTTGAATTTGAAATGACACTAATTCCAATGGCAACTCTATTTACAGTCAAGGATTATTTCTGAAGGGTAAGACTACATAGACTTGTTAAGGGGTCAAATTAATAATGCCTATCTTTCAACAAAGTATAGGCAGTTTCTGGTAACATGTCTATGAGGAGTCATTGAATTAACAGCATAGGCTACACAGCCATCAATGGAAAATCTTGCCATACTTATATTATCAATTTGAGTTACTGTTCTCATTCTGGAATTTATGCTTGTTTATTTTTTAATTTTCCTAAGAAATCTTACTGTGATATTTTCCTGTTTAAGGATCACAAATTACAGTATTTTTTTCATAGTTAATCACATCTGTGTTTTCCTGCTCTGCTTCCTCTTCCGATCTTACTGTTTAATTCAACTTCATCCTCATCCACACCTATGATTAAATCCTTTCTAATTTTTAGGGAGAAGTTCCTATTTTTAGGTGGTAGACATAAGTTATATTTTTATTTTCCAGCTCATTTCTCATTCCTTTCATATTATTCCCGAATTCTTATCTCAGATTCCCAAAAAGATCAGTGTTCCATGAGCTGGAAATTTGTAGCTTCTGCCAGCTCTGGTGGCTACTGCCTCTAGGATGCGGGAAAGGCGAGAAGAAAGAGAGTATTGTCCTCTTCCTTCTCCCCGTGTCCCTGAGCCATCTCGTCGGAGCAGTGAGTAGACCTAGGACTCAAGAACACTTACGGTTGTGGCCGCATGAAACTTATGCATGAAGAAGCGAGAAATACGAGAGGAAAAACATTTCACCCGTAAGCCTGGAAATGGGGGAGAGGGAGGTACTGGCCAGTAATAGTAGATCACTTGGAGAGAGGAAGAATTCCACAACTGTTGAGCCCTTTATGATGGTGTCCACTGATCCTTTTTCAGGGTGTTAAGTGGCTTACTAAGGTTATATAGATTGAAAAAATAAGCTGCAGGATTAAAATGACGGAACTGAAATATATGATCCCTGATACTTGCTGCAAGGACACCAATGAAAGTTTGAAAAGAGAGAGCCTCCAAGAAAAGGGATAAGGAGAAAAAGGCAAAACCGGGTCCATTCAGCACTAGAAAGAAAAAAATGACTTGGAGGAAGTCAGACATCTTCAGTTACAAATAGGGGTAGGTGGTGCTGGTGAGTTATTTGTTTTTTATTTCCACTGAAGCCAGGACAAAAGGAAATGAGCTTAAATTGCAACAAGAGGGATTAAAGTTAGACATTAAGGGGAAAAAAACCCTTGCTGATGAGAAGGCTGGTGAGATAATGGAACACATAATTGAGAGGGCTGTGGAAGCTTATCCCTCGAGACGCTGAAGAATAAATATCTTTCCGGGGTGGTTTTAGATACAGAAGGGCCTGGAATATTAGAATGGAGACTTTTAGATTTATCTTCTGGTCCTAAAATACCATCGTTTTATTTAATGAGACAGACTGTTCAGTGGCGCATCCACTGGAGCTACAAGGAAAGGGGGAGGGAGGAACAAGCAGCAGCACTCTCTCATTTTGAACTTGCTCGGATAAAAGCAATTCTCAGAGCACCTGAACCAAAGCCTATCCGTAGGTGTGGCTCATCTCACAGCAGTTAATGAGTGAGTCTCGTGAGGATTTTATGGCGTTACAGCAAGTTTGGACCACGCTCCTTCATTAAGTAAAGGGATTGTAAAATGTCTTCATGTAGAAAGGGCAGCAGTCAAATTGTTTGTAATGTGTTGAAGAGACCGAAGCAAAGTTTGGTTATCGTGTTACTACCAAGAATAATCCAGTATGATACCCAAACTGGTTTGGAGAACAGCCAGCTATTCTACATCCTTTCAGGGCCAGGAAAGAGATGTACTACATACTTCAACCCACCCAGCACCGAGCATCTACCATGCGCAGACTCTGTGCTAACAGATGGGGATACCAAGGGTACAAAACACAACTTGTCTCCTCAAGAAGCCCACAGGAGGGTGAGTTAGAGGATATCGATCTCTATAATCCAATGCAATCTCATCTAGAGTGTGACAGGCAAATGGGGGTGAAGCCATTTGCACTCAGGCAGAGAGGGATATTAGGAACCAAGGAGAGGCAGGAACCACCTCAGGCAATATTGGAGTTCTGAAGGACCACAGGAGTCAGCCAGCGGGAGAAGGCAAGACTGGAATTCTAGGGAGAGGACCTACATGCCTGACAGCAAGGGAGACCTGAGGACAAGGGAGATCAAGCTTCCTTCGGGGAGCTGCAGATAAGTCAGAATGATAGCAGCATAAGTTGCTGGCGGCAAATGAGAGTAAAGGGAATGGAAACACTGTGACTGGGGGTTTCTTAGGAAGGCAGTCAGGACCTTAAAGCTCTGGAGGGACAGGATCAGATCACATGTGCCAAATCATGGGTTTCACAAGGTAAGTAAATTCAGATGGCAGCATATTGGGCTGAGATTTCTCATTACCTGGATAGTGGCTGGGTCAGGTGAGCATTCAAGTAATTACCAGGCTGGTAAGTCTCTCATGCCCAAGCTACAGTCCTATTTTTATTGGGTTAAGCTCCTATCTAAAGCTTCAATCAGGCAAGCCTGCTGGCTCATTCTGCCTCTTTGCCCAGCAGCTAAATGATGAGGTCATAATACTGTGGGCAACTCTTGGCATATATGTCTTAAAGAAAAAAAAATCTCATGGTTGGCCAGCTCCATTCTCAAAGAGCAGCTTGTATCACTTGTATCCTCCTGACACGAGGAATTTAAAAAGAAAATGTCAAGAGTTAGAGAATTCTACTGTATCATCATCAAATATCCTGCGGTTTCAGAGCAATTATCATTGTGCTTTACCCAGCAGCTCTGCAGTGTTTATTCCTGGTCACCCACGGACACAAAAAATGTTTAGGAAATCAACTACGAAGATAAGTGTGGCCACTGGGGACAATTCTCTTGCTGACGATCATTTTCACCAAAAGCAGAGAGCAGGGTTATGAATCATCTGTGACCACTTATGCTTAAGCTGAATACATTAAAATTTAATGGTTTTGACACAAGAAGCCAGTCTTAAGTCTGTACATTAAGGCACTAATGTGTTGGGCCTAATTGTACTTAGATGAAGCAAGTCAGGAATGCATGGCAGCCAACTACATTCTGCTGTAAAACGAAAATTATGAATCTCTAATCACAAGTGAGGATTCCTTTTTTACAATTCATTATTCATGATTTCATTTGCTTTAAATTATTCATTTTCTCAAATGTTATTGCTACAGCCTTTTAAACTTTTCTACTCCTCCACGTTCAAGTGATAAATGCCTGAGAACTGAGCGGGCTCAGGCTTTTGCATGCAATAAAGTGCTTTCTCAGTATGCTGCTGGCTTCTGCTCACAGTGCAGGCTGGCTATTCAAGGTTAGGACCGCCACTTCTCATTTCGTCCAAGAGAAATAAGGTTCTAAAAAATGTCCTGTTTCAAGAATTATCATTTCTAATAAAACCTAAACTTTGAAACAAGGCCTCCTCCATGATCTGGCCCCTGCACGCGTGACCAACCCCATCTCCCGTCATTCTCTCCCATCACCTTGACCTTCCTTCCCACCTCCTTTGAATCCTTTGCATTTCCTGCTCCCTCTCTCTGGGCGGTCCACCACTCCCCCAACTTTCACTCCCAACCCCACCATCTACATCTTCATACAGCTGGCTCCTTCCCACCTTTCCAGCCTCATCTCAGATGACCCCTCCTCAGCACGGCTTCCTCAAGTACCCCCGCCCCCTGCCGGCAACTCTTCACCACATTACCCTGCTGATTGCCTTCATATATTTATCACAGTTAGTAATTATCTTTTTTTGTTGTTTGTGCATCATCTGCCTTCCCCACTAGGATGGAAGTTTTATTAGGGCAAAGTCCTTGTCTGTTTTATTCACCACTGTATACCCAGACTCTAGGGTAATGGGGCACATAGTAGGTACTTAATAAAGACTTACAAAATAAATGAATTTTTAATTCTAGGAGATAATGATCAAAGTACATTTTAACCTGAAATCACCTCTTCAGTTAAATAAGTAGATTCTGTCCCCAATTCTTCTCACGTCTTTCTAGGAACTGACTTCATGAGACATCAAAGGGCTACCCCCAAGCAATCAGCAGGGCCACAAGCCATGACCTAGAACTTGGGACTGTTGTGGGTAGAGGGTTGCATCACAGACTGTCACTGAGAAAAGGATCCAGAGATCTTAACAGTCAGAGGTAAAGAAAAAGAAATTGAAGTTCAGAGAGGTTGAATGAGAAACCATCTGCCTGTCCTTCAGCATCCTGCACTCCATGGAGGATGCCCCCAGCCAACTGTAGGGTCCTTGGAAAGAAGAGAGCCTGGGAGCGGCCTGGAGCACTATCAACTTGGACTGACTGCTTAGAAATGTCACAAATCCATGTGCGGCTTACTTTGAGACTGAAACCTCCTCTTGGTAGAAAAAGAGGACACACTTTTGCCAGCATCACCCCACATCAGCTGTCATGGTCCACCATCACCACATTCCTGGTTAGAGTCTCCTCTGAACAAATCATTAACCACACCATTTTGTACAAAGGACTGATGCTAAAAGTAAAAGGAAAGAAACTAAATAGGTCAGGTTAATAGAGGGTAAGTCTGTGAGTTACTGAAATGTACTTTCACAATAAAAATCAAAGTCTGACTGGTACCTTTGAGCATTTTATGCTTTCTCAAATTAAGTGATGTTTCTGGCTAGCACACAATGTATTACTACAATAAGGAAACCTTAGATTCAGATATTAAATATGAATTAATGATGACGGTCTTTTAAGCAATTCAAAAAGCTATTCAAATGGAAACTGAATGCACAGTTACTAGACATTCTTGGCAAATGCAAATTAAAAAAAGTAAAAGATCTTCATTCAGATAAGCAGTCCAATTAAGCACCTTGGGATTATTGAGAGATGATTTTATAAGTATTCAAGGCAGGGTTATCATGGGTTGTTTCTTTTTTTTGGAGTACTAATAAGTTTTTTACAACACTTCTTTGAAATATTATTATTGGCATTTGTAGGAGACCTGAAGCCAAGGAGAGGAAAGGTAACTGTTCTTGTTATAAAATCCATGCCTAAAATGATAAAGGCTCAGAAAAAGGAGCTTAAGCAAATATTTGCTAAATAACTGATGAGCCAGATAAAGACTAGAGAAATAGAAAAGCTTAAGTTTCAACTCCCAGTCCCACATACAACCCTTTAGATTAGGCTGGTCTTCTTTTAGACAGGCTTGTACTTCTCATTACTTATTAAAACAAGATTTTTGGAATGTCTACTGAAGTCGTTCAAATTGCCCTTTTGTACCTTAGGTGGCTAATGTGGCAATATAATTTACAGAGGATACATTATGTTAGACCTTACAATGGTTCTGTGATGTTCTCAGATGCCCACCAAGGACTCCAGCAAATTGACACCTCTAAAGTAATTTTCCTGGCATCCTGAGATGAATTTAGCACCAGGTCTTCAAATATGAATAGCTCATATGTCATCCCATTATGCCACCTGGCCTTGGACCAGAACACCTTTAAAATAGATTTATTTAGGCTATAAACTTACAGGACAGTGCCTCTGTCTTCAAATATATTACATTTAAACAGCTGGGAAAATAAAATCCCAACTTTCCAAATGCTGAAATCTCTGAGGCCAATTTGAAGTATGAAGAAGACTATCAAATTCTATTACAGACACATATTTGGATGATGTTTTGTAATGTATTAAAGAAAAAACTCACAAAAATCAAAGTTTAAGACTGCGAAAACTCTTGAGGGTTCACCATCCTTGTGTTTTACTTGAAGTTCAGTCAAATACTATTCAACACAGTAAGTAGTAGGGGTTTCACGACTCTAGAAAGTAGTTTCAGACAGAGAACATACTCCACTACTATGTCAGAGTATATAATTCACTTTATGTCAACAATCTCACTCATTCCTGTTGCCCTGGATGACACATTATCTAATGAATCTTTGTAGATTTTCAATTAACCCATAAGAAATTAGGCTGTGTCTCAAGAAAATCACCTAGTGATATTGAAAATCCAAATATAGACTGCTACATAACATCGTGCTCTGCCAAGGGTTATTATCATTTGTATAAACAAAAACAGTAATCATGTATTTTGTGCCTACATGGATCTTAGGTTCTGAGAATGCACATGTGGCAATTAGAGAACCAGACAGTGTAACATTAAGTGCCACCGGGAAGTATTGACAGTATTAGGTGGAAACATAGGAAATTGCTAACATTATGTAATCTATAGTAGTTAGAATAATTAGCAAGGGGTAGAATATTCAGGGAAGGCTTCCTGCAGGAAAAGTAGGCATGAGACAAGCACTCAAATCCAACAAGGACAGAACTGAACTCATGATCTGTCTCCCTCAAGTCCTGTCCTCTTCCAAAGATGCCTTGTTGATGAACGGTGCATTGGCCAACAGGAACAAGCAATCTAGGAGCCCTCCCCAATACTTCTCTTTGCCATTTAACCCTTATCTCCAGTCAATTACAAAATCCTGTTGATTTCATCTCCTGAAAAAGTTCTCATATCTATCCGCTCCTCTTGATCTCCATTGCTACTTCCCAAGTCTGAGCCTCTGTCATCTCTTGCCTTCACAATATTTACCTCATTTTGTATCTGAATAACTGCATGATTATTTCATAAACTGACAAAATAGGCTCTGTGATGGTAGAGACCATGTCTGTTTTGCTCACCACTAATTTTCCACTGCCTGCAACAGTACCTGGAACATAAGGAAGGAATAGGTAAGGAAACTGGCCTAAATGGAGCTAAGGAGTCAAGATAAAGAGGAGTGGAATAAGAAGGGATGATTAAGCCAGATTACGAAGGGCCCAGACTTAAAAAAAGAAGCTTGGTATTGTTCTGATTAGGAATGGGGCTGATGTTTTGTCCGTCTGAAGAAAATAACAAGATGAGAACATACTGATTTGTTTGATATAGTACTTAAATTTGCTATTTCTATAGACTGAAAAAAAAAGGTTAGTGAGACACATAAAACTTTATTTCCATTAACAATAAGGAATAAATATATAAAAGATGAAAAGTTACAAAGTTTATAAGAACCTTAGGTAGAAATATGTCAGCTCCCACCTCTGCCCTCATCTTGCTCCATCTCAGCAGCACGTGACAATGCTGACTTTGGAAATCCTCCCCCTCTCTTGGCTTCCATGTGGCTACTTTCTCATAGTTTTCCTCTTACTCATTCCTTGGCTACTTCTCCTCAATTTCCTATGTTGGTTTTTGCCCTTCTTCCTGACCTCTAGTTGCTGGAGGGCCTGAAGGTTTAGAGGAGGCCCCAGCCCCCCTTCTCTTTTCTCTCTCCGTGTAAGTGAGCCCATCCAGCTTCAAATACCATACAGAGGCTGCTGTCTCCCAACAGACTTTCTGCAGCCCAGTCTTCTCCCTGAGCTCCAGACCATTTGAAATCTACAGTTGGGTGCCTACTAGGCCTCTCAAGTGGAATAGATCTCAAACTAAGTCTTCTATTCTGTAGCCCCCTGACCCACATGCACATACACACTGTTCTTCCCTCAGACTTCCCCATTTCACCAATGGTACTACTGGCCACCTCATTACTAAAGCCAACATTCCAGGAGTCATCTTTGCCTCCTCTTTCATCTCACCCCTTACATGCAACCCATCACCAAGTTCTACATATTCTAGCCTCTAAAATATGCCTAAGATCTTTCTAATTCTACCCCCATTGCCACAACCTCAGTCATCGTGGTCTTTCTCACCTACACTTCTACAATAGTCTAGCTCTCCCTGTTTTCATTCCAGCTGTTTTCCACATCATTCCCCACACAGTAGCCATGGTAATTCTTAAAAACATAGATCAGGTCATATAATTTTGCTGCTTAAAACCATTTGATGGCTTCCCACTACTCACAGGATATCATGTAAATTTACCATGGAATGTAAGAAATACTACATGATTTCACTCTCCCTGCCACTCTTCCTCATTAAAATCAAGCCACGGAGGCCATGTGTCTTTTGAATATACCAAGCCGTTTCTCAACCAGCTTTATTAAGGTATACTTGACAAATAAAACTTTAAGATATTTAAAGTGTACAAGGTGATGATGTGATATACACATACATTGTGAAAGGGTTCCTCCCAACGAGTTAATTAACACACTCTTCACCTCACATAGTTACCTTGTATGTGTGTGTGTATGTGAACATTTAAGTTCTACCCTCTTAGCAAATCCAGGCCTTTAAATTCTATTCCTTCAACTTAGAATGCTACTCTCTTAGTTCCTCTTTTTCTCATCCTTCACCTCACCCTCCAACACCCTGTCTACAGTAGCCTCCACTCTAACTCTCTCAATTCCCTGTTTGTTTCACTGTATATAATGCAAGCTGCAATTCTCCTGTTTAGGTGTACAACTGTTTATTATCTGGCTCCTCCGCCAGAATGTAAGCTCATGAGGGTAGGAATGCTGTCTCTCTGCTTAATCAGCATATCCCAATGCCCCAGTGCCCAGTATAGTGCCTGGAACATGGTGGTATTTAAAAAAATATCTGTTAAATGAACAAAAAATAGTCCTATTTCAAGAATAAAAACTCCTTTTTCCCTTTTAAGAAATGTACATGTGTTCATTATGCTCCTAATATTGCTCCCTAGGCCAAAAGATGAATTGTTTACAGATGCTGCTATTTAGTTTCATCCCAAATTTATACTTAAGAGATCACAGTATAATTGGTATAATTTATAAGTCTGGAGGGGATGGAAAAGAAGACAGTTAATATAATGAAACAGAGAAGAATTGAGCAAAATTTAGAAATTGGAAGGTGACAGCAGAAAAGAAAAGGCAGACAGTTCAATTGAGATGAGTATGAGACTACAAGGTCCCTGAGGAAACAGGCAAACAGGAAAGGATGTAATCCATCCATCAACTGTCTTTGGGATTCTCACTACACGGCAGGCACGGAGTTCAGTATATGGCAGTGGATAACACAAACATAGTCCCTCTCCTCGTGAAACTTACAGTGGGAGCAATATTAAATAAACCCACCATGAAGATATAATTATGAACTATGCTTCGTGCTACAAAGAAAGTCCAACAGGCCATGAGCAAGACTAATAAGGGTCACAGAAGACCTCTTCCAGGAAAGTGATTTTTAACTTGAGACCTGAGGATGGATAGAAATTAGCTGGTGAGCATGTGTATCTGTGGCAGGGGGCAATGTTTAGGGATGGATAGAGGACAGTATTCAAGGCAGAGGGAACGGCATATCCAAAGACCAGTGAAAGGAAAAAGCTTGATGAGCGCAACTGAAAGGAGACTTGTGTGGCAAAAGCAGAGAAGGCAAAGGGAATTGAGAGAGAATTGCTGGTGGAGAAATGGATAGAGAGAGAGAGGAAGCAAAGTCCTGTAGGTCAAGATAATAAACCTGAGTTTGATCCTAAGGCCATGTGTGTCTTCTTCTGAGAAAGAATAGACAAACAAAAGGTGAATACAATTACAAAGAAATTTTTAAATAAGTCAATGGGAAGTAGAGTTTGCTTTCGACAGTCTTGATCTTCATGGTACAGTAGGAGTGATGTCTTCTGCATAGTTTGGGGGAGGAAAAGAGGTTGGAGCTTGAGCAAAATCACACCGATTAACTTCTTTTGGGAGCGAGATAGGAAATCAATCAAAAACCAGTAAATAGTACTCTGATTAGCAGAGGAAGGCCACGTGAAGTCACACAGTATGAAAGGAAACAGAAGCAGATGGGTCAGTTTTATGATTAATTTCAGCAACAATTTCCAGTCCCAGAATAGATCTAAGAAAAGCCCAAGATTTACTCATGGCTGGAAACTGACACGGGATCTAGGGTGGAAACCCACAGGTTCCACAAGGGAGAATAAAAGGGCTAGTGGAGGGACAGATGGAGGGGAAGTGGGTGTGTTGGAAGGTGGGGGTGAGGAGGAGTCAAAAACTGAGTGATATAAAACTAGGAAAGGGACGAGATAATTTGGGTAAGTGATTGAAGTCAAATCAATGTCACAAGGATGTGTTGAGCATCTTCTGTGTTCCAATTATATTAGGTTCTAGAGATGAAGAAATGAATGACAGCCTCTGCCCTCAGCGATGTCATAGTCTAGTAAGCTGATGTCAACAGAGTGTAGACATCTAATAATGACTAATGATATGGCTCAAAAATAATACTAAATTCAAAATAAAGATATGATGAAAATTGTTTTTATGATACTAAGTGTTTTAATGATCACTACAGATATTTATCAATTTAATATTAGGAAAACTTCTCAAGAATTACTTTGGCTTCTTTTCTGAAAATTGAAACACATTCTTTCATCAGAAAACTTTGAAAACTACAGTGCCCAAATAATATGAATAGCAATAAACTAAACTATAATATTATACCACCAATCATAGAATTATTTTAACTAGTCACACAAGGAAACTGTCTCAAATAATAAAATTTCTCTCATTTCACTAAATGAAGGAAAAGAGAAAGAGGTATGAGTCATAAAAAGATGCAGGCACAAATGGTTTATAGTTGGCACTCTTTCTCCTTGCCCTGACTTTTTTTTCTGTATTGCATTTTCACTGTCTGAAATTTTGTTTCCCTGTGTATCGACTGCCCCATACCAGAATCTAAGCTCCCTGAAGGTAGGGGTTGTGTCTGTCTGGTTTATCATTGTGCCCCTAGTACCTAGAAAAGTGCCTGGAACTTAGGAAGTACTCAACAAATTTCACCTTGGGGGTCTCAATCTTGGCTTGGTATATAATGTGTTTCTCAATGGAAATAATGCATGTATGAAGTGTATACTTTATAATAAAAAGTGTATAAATTATAAATGATTTTCCATACATTAACATGTTATCAGTCTGATATTTTATCTACTTTTGAAAGGAAAGATTTTTTTATCTCAAGAAAATAAAGGTGTGCCACATGGAACTTTATTTTTTCACTGAAACCCAGTGACTTCTACACCTGACCCTTAATATCTGCCACTAAATTTCCTTATAACTAGAGTGCCAGTAAGCTGGAGCCCTCAACTCTTGCCATGCCATTCTCTAGAACAATTTCCTTCTTGTTTTATGCTTTAGTCACTTCCAAGCCTATTTTTAACAAATGTCAAAAATATCTTAGAGCAACTAACACGCAAACACCTGTACTAAATAAAAATTATCCTATCCACATTAGCATAAATCATGGCTTTTGAAAGATAGAGAGTGACATCACTTTATTTTTTGGTAACATTTTCCACATGACACTGGAGTATAGCTGAGAAAGCAGACTTGAGAGAAATACAAAAATTCTAGCTAACCAAAACATTTATTTTTAAATAAAAAAGTAAACATTTTAAAAATAAAAAAGTTACATTTTTAAAAACACACAGAGTTGAGACATACTGTACAGAGGAACTAAAGGTGTTTTACTTTTCGAAATCAGATATGTGTAAGCTCTGAGAACCACCAGAAACAAAAGAATGGTTTTTCATTTTAATTTTTAATTGTTTGAGAAATATCCACATTACACATAAATCAGAAGGGACTGACTATTCCAACAATTTATTTGAATAAACACATTAAAAATGTTTTTTTTTTTTAATTTAGTATGAAAATATTTTTTAAAAGGTTGGCAGCATGGACCTGGCTCCATTCAGCATGACAGTTCAAACTGGAAGAACATCCTCTTTGCTCATCAGGACTGTGCAGTGTCAGAAGTAGACTATCATTCCTATTTTAAGCCAGAATTAAAAATGACTAAGGTGTATTGGCCAGAATTAAAAATGACTAAGCCATAGGAATGGGCCAAATTGTTGGGTCTGCCCATCTATCTGTGGATATTCTCATTACGCATACATTTTAAATTTTTAAATGAAAATAATGTGACATAAAACAAGTCTAAATGACTGTCTCACATAAGTAACTGATTGATGAATTGCTTTTAAACAATTAAAATACTTTATCCAGGCACCCTAAAGTCTAAAGGAAAATGAAAAATAATAAATACAACTTTAATAATATTTATGAATTTACACTGAAACACTCTTGTTATTGTTGAAAATAGAATTTCTTAGAAAGATAGCAAGTATTAGGAGTTAAAGTTGAAAGGAAGAAAACAGGACAGATGTTTATCATAATTTTGAAGTGAACCTTACTGTTGAAGACAGAGCCACTGAGGAGCAGAAGGTGAGGTGGGGGTAAAAGCTGAGGGGAAGAAATCTGGAAAAAAACTGTTACAAGTCTGTGATGAATCTGTAGAAAGCCCTTCATACCAGTAACTGCTGGAATAAACACCCATTTTTTCACCCTCATATTTGAAGGAAAAAAAAGCTCCAAATGTCAATACGATATGTGAGAAAAGTTATTCTTGATATAACACAAAGCCTCAGAGATAAGTATCTTCCTGAGAGATGCTCCGGTGTACAGAGATACTCTTTCTTTCGGCCAATCCATGCAATTTTTAAGGATACTGAAAACTACACAGAGTTAGGGTTTCCATTGTAATATTTCATAGGAGAACAGTCCAAAGCAAAGATAGCTTACATTTACAGCTGGGTGAGAATAAAAATGGGCATTTTACAGATTTGTCCATACAACACAGCTAAAGAAATAGGAATAGCAATGTTATTTCAAAGTTATTTAATTTATCCCCCTTCTTTCACGTAGGGTTTTTCCCAAATTATCTTTAGACTGTTTAGTATCCGCATTAGTTTAAACATCTGCAGGGAAGGAAATTCCTCAAACTCCCCTGGTATTCTTTTCCTGTATTAACAACCCTACTTCCAAGAAACCCGGCTTTGGTCATCACAATGTAATTAGTTACCAGCCAGCTTGTCTATCAACAAGTATTTGCTAAGTACACACAGGGAGAATGTGATTCTATTAGGTCTTTGGCTGTACACCTTCCCCTATAGTTACTTCTAATTGCTTCTCCTGTCAAATACAACTCTAATCCCACATTCAAATATTCTTCCACTAACTTTCCATTCATCTCATTATGGACTCCCTATTACAATGGATAAGAACGAATGAGCATCCTAGGAATAACTGAACGCTTTCTGTACTTATACAATACAACTTGATTTTCAAAGCAATTGTGAAACAATATGTCATTTCAAAACAAGGAGGTGTTATCTCATTACATCAAGTGAGGAAACTATGGCTCCAAAAGAATAAGCAGCTGCACAATGGCTAGGCTAGGTGGCTGAGCTTGTCCTTTCCACAGTGGCTATTTCAAACCAATTTTGATTTACCACTTCACCATTCACCCCTTCTTGCTCTCTCACAGATTACCATAAAACTTTACTTCTCCAAAGCTCATGCAGCTGGACTTCATTAAATTTTCCTTTTTCATCTCCATATATTCCCAACTTACGTCTAGGTTCTCATTTTTTCTCTTCTTAAATATTAACTCTATTCAGTTTGTCTACTTCCTAGATTATTCCTCTACCTCCTCAAAGCTTCCCATTTAACAAAAATGTTGGATTTTAGCACTCTCATCTTGCCACAGTCCCCTGACCTTCAAACATCTCTAAATATCTTTTTTAAAGAGAAGAGAAAGAAAAGAAATAAAAACCCTGACAGTAGCCTAATTCTTCTTCCATCTGCCTTCCTATATTGTTCCTTCCAGTTATACAAGTATTTTTCCTTGACCTTTTGTTATGGCACAAATGGGGTTCTCCTATCCAATGCTCAAACAAGCCAATTAATTACAGCATCGGCTTTTGGGAAAAGAAGTCAGCTTATTCTTGGAGAACCATCTGCAGGGAGACAGGGAACGTGTGCCCTCAGATCTGTCTCCTCCATCCAGGGCTTGGGGCACAATTTATGGGATGAAGGACAAGGGCACTCTCAAGTGTGGAGATGGACGATAGGAGGTAAGGAGAAGTGCGGTAACTGATGATCTGTGCAAGCATAGCCAAGCTTCATGCCTCTTCATAAGATGCATGTTCACAAAATGGCGGCATTACTATGATCTGAAGGTGGAATTTTTAGCTCCTTGGCATCAAAAAGGTCACTTATCAAGCATTTGCGCAGGTTCAGTTGATGGGTTGGTGGTCTGAACAGGCCTGAATTGGACAAGGGGTTTCAGTTCCTGAAAAGCCACTCTTAATTACTGTATTGATAAGATGGGGTCAGTTGAACTGATCCTGGAAGGCCCATGGTTACATTTCTTTGTTTTTTTTTCCTGCTTTTTCTCCCCCAACCTCCCAAGAACATAGTTGTATATTTTAGTTGTGGGTCCTTCTAGTTGTGGTATGTGGGACACTGCCTCAACATGGCCTAATGAGTGGTGCTATGTCTGCGCCCAGGATCTGAACTGGCGAAACCCTGGGCCACCGAAGCAGAATGTGCGAACTTAACCACTCGGCCAAGGGGCCGGCCCCCACTTCTATCTTTGATAGTAGTGACACCACCTCTTTTGGGAATTCCTTGAAATTTACTCTTCCCTATAGAATCCATCTCTCGTCCCAGATGCCTGGCTCTGCGGCTAAGTCCCAAATCCAGTGTTCCCCTCCCTGTGTCTTCACTCCCTCAGAGGTTTCATCCATTTGCAAAGTTTCAATGATGACCTCTAAGCTGAGGATACTAAAATCTATTTTTCAAGCTACAATCTCTCCTTTAAGCTAACATGCTTCAGATTCAGCAACTGACACATATCTCTTCTGGGATGCACCTTCATCATCTTAAACTCGTTGTATTTGAAACGAAGCATATTAACCATGCAAACAAAATGCACTTACCAACTTAATCATTTCCAACAACGGCAGCTAAAAAACCTGATGGACTATCTGCATTCTTCCCTATTTTTCATACCTCCCTCTATCCTGCATACCACCATCAGATTGGCATTTCTAAAACATTGCTCTTTATAAGTCACTTACAGCTTAAGAACCATAATAGCTCCCATTAGCATTTACATCATTCTCAATCTCTTTTACCTAGCTTTTCGAATTTCTTTATCAACTCGTTCTTACTGATCTACCCAACTGAATTTCTAATCTGCAA
This sequence comes from Equus przewalskii, assembly GCF_037783145.1. Taxonomy (NCBI): domain Eukaryota; kingdom Metazoa; phylum Chordata; class Mammalia; order Perissodactyla; family Equidae; genus Equus; species Equus przewalskii. The sequence continues at coordinate 63,622,700 of NC_091834.1, read as the reverse complement.
CTTAACCAGTTTACTTACAGACCCACATCTCCTTGCTCAGATCACTAACTCCAACATCTGCCACTACCCTTTCTAAAAGTCCAAAACTTATACCTACTTCATAAGTTATCCTCTTTATAAAAAGCTCCACTGATTCATTCTCAAAATATAACGTAGACCAATGTCAATTTCCTATTTTTAACACTGTACTACAGTTATATAAAATGTCACCATTGGAGAAACCTGAAGGTTACATGGGATTCTATGTCATATTTTTGCATCTCCCTGTGAGCCTATAATTCAAAATATTATAGATATTTTATTATGGTAGCTATCAATATATATACGCCAGGCATAAGTCGGGTGCTGAGATCACAGAGAATACAATACATAAAGAGCCCTCTGTGAACTTACCTCCTAGCTGGGGTGTTACGGACTGAATCATGTCCTTCTCAAAATTCACAGGTTGAAGCCCTATCCCTCGCTGTGACTATATTTGGAGATAGGACTTTTAAAGAATTAATTAAGGTTAAATGAGATCATAAGGGTGGAGCCCCATTTCAAAAGGACTGCTGTCCTTATAAGAGGAGGAAGAGATACAGGACTGTGCACACACAGAGAAAAAGGCCATGTGAGGACACAGAGAGAAGGTGGCCATCTGGAAGCCAAGGAGAAAGACCTCAGGAGAAACCAAAACTGCCAGCACCTTGCTCTTGGACTTCCAGCCTCCAGAACTGTGAGAAAATAAATTTCTGTTGTCTAGGCCACCAAGCCTGTGCTATTTTGTTACGGTAGCCCTCACAGACTAATACAGGGGTGAGGGATGAAATAAAAACATGAAACGATGGTACCCTGTGATAAGTACTATAATAGCCATATGTCCAGAGACCAGGGGAGCACAGAGGAGACTAGTAGTGTCAGGAGGACCAGGTAATGCTTTGTGGGACATCATTTCAGCTGGGTCTTCAGAAATTAGTGGTAATTGTACCACCAACAGAAGACTGACTCTCCTAAACCAAGGAAACTATTTAAATGCATAGAAGCTTGCAAAGCATGGTGTGTTTGGAGAATATTGAGTAATTCAGTATCAGTAAAGGATCTTAAGGAAGAAAGTGAAGGAGCTAATCACTAGGAGGATAAGGTAGATCTATTTAGAAAAGAAAGTTATATTTCAGGCTTAGGATTTTTTATTTAATGTGGTACGTTAAAGGTTGCTGCAGAATATTTTCAAGCAGCAAAGTATCAAACCCAGATCCTTATTTTTTCAAAGAAACCCATACTTATAAACTACAAATTCATTATGCATGTACACAGACTGGGCTCCAAGAATATTCACTAAATAATTGTTTATCAGAGACTGCTGGGAAGATGGCAGCATAGGAGGACTCCAAACTCACCTCCTCTCATGGACACAACAAATTTACAACTACCCTTGGAAAAATCACCCCTGAGAGAGAACCTTAAACTGGATAAAAAGAACCCCTACAACAAGGGACGGTGCTGACTGAGGTAGAAGATGCAGAAATTGCTTTCTAGAGAAGAAAAAGCCACATTCTATTCACAGAACTTCACAGGTCAGGAGCAATCTTAAGCCACATATGGAACTGCTGCCACCTTCCAACACCTGAAACAATTCTGTGCTGCCACACCGGGCGCCAGCCCCACCCAGCTGTACTACTGAGAGTGCTGAAAATAGCCTTGCAGGCCAGAGGCCTACAGCAATTGTGAGCCCCTGAATGTAGCAACTGGCCACACTGGGGGCCTACTAACTTAACAGAAAAAATGTAGCAGGGATGTGCTATTAGACCTTGCATTCAACTGTGCTGGGGCTCTCCTTTCCCAATAAAGTATTTGAAGGGACCACAGCAGCCACATGCAGCTGAGCATTACAACCAGCCGGCCCAGGGGACAGCCTAGCCTCCCCATTCACCTGCAGCAAGAGCAACCCTGTCACAACAGACAGACACATGGAGCCCACACAGGGGACACTTAGTAGATATGCACAGAGCATTCCATCCCCAAATTGGAGAATACACATTCTTTTCAAATGCACATAGAACATTCTCCAGGATAGATCACATATTAGGCCACAAGACATGTCTCAATAAATAAAGAAGATTGAAATAATACCAAGCATCTTTTCTGACCACAACAGCATGAATCTAGCAATCAACTACAGGAAGAAAATTGGAAAAGGCACAAATATGTGGAGGTTAAACAAAATGCTACTGAACAATAAACGGGTTAATGAAGAAATCAAAAAATACCTGGAGACAAAAATGAAAATATGACATGCAAAAATTTATGGGATACAGCAAAAGTGGTTCAAAGGGGAAGTTTATAGCAACATGGACCTACCTCAACAAACAAGAAAAATCTCAAATAAACAATTTAACAGTGTACCTAAAGGAAACGGAAAAAGAAGAAGAAACAAAGGCCCAAATCAGTAGAAGAAAGGAATTAACGAAAATCAGAGCAAAAATAAATGAAATAGAGACAAAAAGACAAGAGGAAAAAAATCAATGAAACTAAGAGCTGGTTCTTTGAAAAGATAAAAAAAAAAATTGACAGACCTTTAGTAGGCTCACCAAGAAAAAAAGAGAGATGGCTCAAATAAATAAAATCAGAAGTGACAGAGGAAAAATTACAATGGACACCTCAGAAATACAAAAGATTATAGGAGAATACTATGAAAAGCTATACACTAACAGAATGGATAATCCAGAAGAAATGGATAAATTTTTAGAATCATACAAGCTTCCAAAACTGAATCAAGAGGAAATAGAGAATTTGAATAGACCAATCACCAGTAAGGAGATTGAAACAGTAATCAAAAACCTCCCCAAAAGTAAGAGTCCAGGACCACATGGCTTACCTGGTGAATTCTATCAAACATTCAAAGAAGGCTGAATACCTATCCTTCTCAAACTATTCCAAAAAATTGAAGAGGAGGGGAAGCTTCCTAATTCATTCTACAAGGCCAACATTAACCTGATACCAAAACCAGACAAGGAAAACACAAAAATTACAGGCCAATATCACTGATGAACATCAATGTAAAAATCCTCAACAAAATACTAGCAAATTGAATACAACAATACATTAAAAAGATCATCCACCATGATCAAGTACGATTTATTCCAGGGATGCAGAGATGGTTCAACATCCACAAATCAATCAACATGATGCACCACATTAACAAAATGAAGAATAAAAATCACATGATCATCTCAATAGATGCAGATAAAGCATTTGACAAGACATAGCATCCATTTATGATAAAAACTCTCAATAAAATGGGTATAGAAGGAAAGTATCTCCACACAATAAAGGCCATACATGACAAACCCACAGCTAATATCCTATCAACAGAGAAAAACTGAAAGCTATCCCTCTAGGAACAGGAACCAGACAAGGATGCCTGCTTTTGCCACTCTTATTTAACACAGTATAGGAAGTCCTAGCCAGAGCAATCAGGCAAGAAAAAGAAATAAAAGGGATCCAAACTGAAAAGGAAGAAATGAAACTGTCACTATTTGCAGATGACATGATTTTATATGTAGAAAACCCTAAAGAACCCAGGGAAAAAAATCTAGAATTAATAAATGAATACAGTAAGTTTGCAGGATACAAAATCAACATACAAAAATTAGTTGTGTTTCTATACACTAACAATGAAGTAGCAGAAAGAGAAATTAAGAATACAATCCCATTTAAATTGCAACCAAAAGAAATAAAACATCTAGGAACAAATTTAACCAAAGAAGTCAAGGACCTGGACGCTGAAAACTATGAAACATTGTTGAAAGAAATCGAAGAAGACACAAAGAAATGGAAAGATATTCCATGCTCTTGCATTGGAAGAATTAACATAGTTAAAATGTCCAGAGTTGCCAAAGCAATCTACAGATTCAACGCAATCCCTATCAAAGTTCCAATGACATTTTTCACAGAAATAGAACAAAGAATCCTAAAATTTATTGGAACAACAAAAGACCCCAAATAACCAAAGGAATCCAAAGAAAAAAGAACAAAGCTGGAGAGGTATCACACTTCCTGATTTCAAAATATACTACAAGGCTATGGTAATCAAAACATCATGGCATTAGCACAAAAACAGACACATGGAATCAATGGAACAGAATCGAGAGCCCAGAAATAAACCCACACATCCACGGACAGCAAATTTTCAATAAGGGAGCCAGGAACATACAATAAAGAAAGGAAAGTCTCTTCAATAACTGGTTTGGGAAAATTGGACAGCCACATGCAAAAGAATGAAAGTAGACTGTTATCTTATACCATACACAAAAATTAACTCAATATGGATTAAACACTTGAATGTAAAACCTGAAACCATAAAATTTCTATAAGAAAATACAGGCAGTATGCTCTTGAACATCAGTCTTAGCAGTATATTTTCAAATACCATGTCCGACCAGGCAAGGGAAACAATAGAAAAAATAAACACATCAGACTACATCAAACTAAAAAGCTTCTGCACAGCAAAGGACACCATCAACAAAACGAAAAGACAACCCAACAATTGGGAGAAGATATTTGAGATATTTGCAAACCATCTATCTGATAAGGGGTTAATCTCCAGAATATATAAAGAACTCATACTACTCAACAACAAAAAAACAAATAACCCAATCAAAAACTGGGAAAAAGATCTAAACAGACATTTTTCCAAAGAAGATATCCAGATGGCCAACAGGCACATGAAAAGATGTTCAACAACACTAATTATTAGGGAAATGCAAAACAAAACTGCAATGAGATATCACCTCATGCCTGTCATAATGGCTATGAACAAGACAGGAAATAACAAGTATTGGAGAGGATGTGGAGAAATGGGAACTCTCCTACACTGCTGGTGGGAATGCAAATTGGTGCAGTCACAATGGAAAACAGTATGGAGAGTCCTCAAAAAATTAAGAATAAAACTACCATATGATCCAGCTATTCCACTGCTAGGTATTTATCCAAAGAACATGAAAACACAAATGCATAAAGATATATGCACTGCTATGTTCATTGCAGCATTAGTCACAATAGCCAAGACTTGGAAACAACCTAAGTGTCCATCAAGGGACAAATGAATAAAGAAGATGTGTTGTATCTACACAATGGAATACTACTCAGCCATAAAATAAGGTGAAATCGTCCCATTCACAACAACATGGATGGACCTTGAGGGTATTATGTTAAGTGAAATAAGCCAGATAGAGAAAGATGAACTCTGTATGACTCCACTCATAGGTGGAAGTTAACACTTAGACAAAGAGAACTGATTGGTGGTACCAGGGGAAAGGTGGGGGTGGGGGGAGGGCACAAAGGGTGAAGGGGTGCACCTACAACGTGACTAACAATAATGTACAACTGAAATTTCACAAGGTTGTAAACTATCATAATCTTAATAAAAAGAAGACAAAAGAAAAAAAAAAGAAAATCTGGCAGTCAGCCCAGTTAACAATCAAGAAAAGAAAACTGAAGAATGATGACCTGAAAAATGTTTCTGAAGAAAATGATCTGCTTATCAAAAGGTTAAGAAAGACCTCCAGGAAAATGGATGAGGCCTTGGAATAATTTTCCCTAAAAAGGATCCTCTTTGTCAAGGTGCTTGTAAGGTCAAATTTGAGTGTGTATCCTCATGCCACAAACAAAAACCCACATAATTCTTTCATTGTTGTCTCCAAGAATTAGTACATACCTGTAGGCATGTCATAAATTGCAGCAAATACATATATGATAAAACAAGCACTGTTAATTTTAATTTTCCTTATTTTTCAAATAAACCTTTTGTTTTCCCAAATGAAAACAATAAAATGTTGGTTCCAGTTTCCCGTAGTCTTTTGTGATACCAATTAGTCTCAAAACTTTCCTACTTCAGTCAACTCTGAACTTTCTATTTTGTGCATCAAGCTCTCTTTTTATAGTTACATTGCCTTTTGCTGTTACTTTATAACAAATATTCTGAAAGGGCAAATTTTAGACTCTTCTTTTTAAAAATTTCCTGTCTGATCTTATATTTTTACTCTTCTAACTCTAGGCTGTCAAGTTCTCACAAGTGCCTTTCAGATTTTGCATTTGGCTTTATAATTATTATTAATAGAAGCTCACATTTAGTGAGAATTTGCTATGTTTCAGGCACTTGCTAAGCATTTTCCACAGACTACTATATTTAATTTGGCCAACAACCCTGGTAAAGCACCATGATTACTCCTATTTATAGTTGAGAAAATTGAGAAGCAGACAAACTAAGAAACGTGTTCTCTATCACACAACTGGTAAAGGGCCAAGCCAGCTCTGGAATCTGTGCACTTCTGATGTCAAAGTCCACTTCACAGCAGTATTTTCTCATTTTGGAACTCACTCCTAATTTTTAAAAATGAACAAAGTGTTATATTCTCTGTAAGAAAAGTTTTTTCCCGAGGCTTTCCTATATTGATTTCATCTAAATTTCCTTAATGAAAGACTTCAAATTTGTAAAAATTCAAATAAAGTGTAAAACCAACAGCTAAATCACACTGACAATATGAAAGCAAACACCAAATGTCTTCTCAAGCATCTAAGTGAGACCTCAGACAACTAAACTGAAATTCTGCTGAAATGGCTCATTTGGAAGTAGCCTCAAAATATCATCAAACCCTTAAGTGGAAAAGGTCATTAACTCAAGTTTAAAATACTAAAAATACTAAAAAATGGGAGTTTTGAATACATCTCCCTAAAAGATAGAATAGATACCTTATTCAGACTTATATTCTCTATCTTCTCCTACCCACTTAATATAGCAAAGATGTACAAAATACTAATTCTTGGGTGGTCCATATCACATCTCAAAATAAGTTTTCTGATCCATATCCGTGAAAATGCTCATCTTATTTATCACACACTTTTTCCCCCTCTTGGCTTCCTGTTGGCCCAGGACTCCTGCAGTGCCAAAGAAAATACAGCTGAAGCTATGGCCCATTACGACTTTTGACTCATTTGATCATATTATGAGAATATTCATTTAAGGTACTTGATCAACCTGGATTGTCTTTTTTTTTTTTGAGGAAGATTAGCCCTGAGCTCACTACTGCCAATCCTCCTCTTTTTGCTGAGGAAGACTGGCCCTGAGCTAACATCCATGCCCATCTTCCTCTACTTTATACATGGGGCGCCTACCACAGCTTGGCTTGCCAAGTAGTGCCATGTCTGCACCCGGGATCCGAACCAGTAAACCCCGGGCTGCCAAGAAGCGGAATGTGCACACTCAACCGCTGCGCCACCGGACCAGCCCCTGGATTGTCTTTAAGCCTTCTTCCTTGCCCAGTTTGCTCTGCTTGCCCTGCTGGGGGCCCACACCATTTGCTCTCCAAGCTTCCATCTGATGGACCATCACTAATCCATTCCACTTTTTGATGGGGAAAGCATACCTAGACATAGGAAGTTTAAAAACCCATGCAGAGGTGATAAAATATCCAGGGTTTATGAGGTTAAAATGATTAGTATTCAAATATCATGAGTTAGGCCCACCCACATACACATTAAGTTTTGTGTATGTGCTTGAGAAAGTCAAGTGTTAGCTGTAATTATGGCCATTGAAATGCTGTCCTAGACACTGAGGTCATAAAAGGAAGCCTCTGGCAATGTAAGGCAAATCTCTCAACCTCAAGGACCCACACTGACAAAGCAGGTAACAAACATATATGAGAAAGCCATTTAGGTCAACTAAAGGCCTTCACATTCAGATTTTCTAAAAACCCTACCCTGGTGGCCCTCTGTGACTCTCCTATAAGAGTAGAATGCATACAGCTGAGATTAGAAAAAAGACGTTTAATGAAAGTGCAATATCCTCCAGCAGAAAGATGTGAATACCAGAGCTATAGATAAGAGAAACGTAAGTTTGATGGTTCTGCAATATACAGAACTCATCCAGAAAAGGTTAGGCTAAATCCTTATAGAGAATCTGAAGGTCAATAAAGGCAAGCAGGAGAAATGTGAGGCAAAGAAGTCCATAAGGTAATTCCCAGTGGGAAAGATTTTCAAACTCTAGACGCCAGGGAGGAAGTTGTCATCATGGCCTTTACTGGAGCTAAGAAAGGGCACATCCAAGGTGCCAGGCTCATAAAGTCATGAGGCTAGAAAAGACCAAGGGTTTTTTATTCTGAGATGTTTATCCATCTGCAATTTAATAGGGAACATGGTAAAATTACACACTCCTGCCTTTTAATACCAACCACTAAGTCACTTCATCTCCCTAGGCCTTAGTTACCTCAGCTGTTAAGTGAAGGAGGTGAACCAGATGATTTCTGAGTTCCTGCCCAGGTATTAAAAAAAGATCATGTCTGTGAAAAGTGCTTGTATGCTTATGTTGTTCAGTAATCTACCCCTTTCTAATAAGTCACTTTACCTTCACATGTTCTGAAACAACTATTAATAGCTAAACTAACATTGTAAATTGCACAATTACTGGCTTGAAGCAGAAATAACTCACAGTATTTCTTATTATCTCTGTGATAATGGTATCATGTCACCTTTGGAATTAATAAAAATTAAGCATAAAACAAAAATAAATCCTTAATATATTCCTCAGAGCAAAGAAAAGAGACTGCGTGAAACCATTTTTGCCCGTTTCCTCCCACACTGCTAGACAAATTTAAGGGAAAAGAAGGCCAGATCAAGAATAGCTTAGACGGGAGGAAGCTCCAGCTAGAAACGTATTTGTACCATTGTGGTCTGTGTGGTCTAGAGCGAAGCCCAGTGGGCTAGCGGGTTAGGAGATCTGGATTCTAGACCGAACCCTTCTGGTAACCATGGAACTCTGAGCAAGATATGTAGCTTTTCCTAACTCCATTTTCAATTTGTAAAAAGGCAATAATTATACATGTTCCTTCTACCACAAAAATGTGCTAAGCACAGAAATAAGTGTGCAAAAAATTTGGATTCTAGGGAGGAAAGGTCTTATAGGCAATAATGGAGCGTATTAATGATAAACAGCACTGATTCAACAATTTTTCAAAACTCGCTGTCATGATTAGATCAGAACAAGTGGAAGGGAGAGTCACTCAACCAGACCTGAAAAGTGGGTCATCGTTATGTAAAAGCAAGCCATTATGACTGAAAGTGAAGCACAAGTAGGCACAGCCTCAGTTTCCCAGTGGAATGTGAACTCAGCTGGACCAGGCGGTAGACGCACAATCCTGGCTTACAGACATCTGGTTTGTGAACAAATGCATTTTCCATCTTCCTGTATTTGTCTTCATTTCTCCCTCCCTTCCTTCTCTTCCTTTCTTCTCCCTCTTCCTTCCATACATTCAGAAACTTTGCATCAAGGGCTCATAGGGACACAGCCCTCAAGTTGCTTCCAAATCTAATTACTTAAACAAATGACTAAAGTTCCACCATCAACAAATGTGACTTGGGAGCATCTGTTCTCTCCAGGTGTCCAGGTCTTTTCTCTCAGCAATGCCACTAGATTCCTAATGGCTGCTCCCAAAGAGGCTCTGATAGGGATGTGAGGAAGAGAAGGCAGGGCTGCCACGACCTTGCACTGACAGATACACCAGCCAATCACAGGACTGATCTCATCTCTTTGTAAGTCTTCTCTTTTATGTCATTTGCCTTTCTCCTTCAAGCCTCCGTTGTTTTTCCAGTTGGCAAGGAAAGAGGGAGAGGCATTTACTCAGTGCTGATTAGAGTGAATGTTTTTTCATTTACTATCTCATTAAGCCTAAATATTTGTTTCTTAGGAAAATAATCCCGTAACAGTGAGCAGAAGATAGACAAGTAGAGGCTGAAGGAAGAGTCAGAAGGATGTTAACAAGCGCAAGATGAAGAAAACCTAAATTAAGACCAACAATATTAGAATTCTTTCTACGTGGAAAGGCCTTTCTATTTTGAAATGCCATATTAGAAATATCCTTTTGGGGTAAAAGTTAGATTCTACCCATGTGTGAATAAGGCAAAAATATTTCAAATCATAGAATATAGAATTCCATGACCACAAACCAGCTAGTCTCCCCTCAAATTTAGAGATTGAATTATACATATATCCCTAACAACAGTAACAGTGACAGCTTGAATTTTTCGAGTATCTGCTCCAAGCATTGTTCTAGGAGCTTTACGAACATCTAAGGCCCTGGCAGCAAGGGAGGCATTATTCTATCCACTTTCAAAAGGAAGAAACCAAGACTCTGGAAAGTTAAGTAACATATCCAGGGTCATATGAGTAGTAAGGCCTAGAGCCAGGACCCAAAGGCTGGTCTGTCTGCCTCCAGAGTGTGTGCTTATTAGATTATGCTATGCTGTCTCCATGTTTATCTTTTTAAGTTTTCGCTTGCATTCCTTTTTACTTCTAAGAATGCTGACTGAGGGGGAAAGGAGGCAACAGGAAGAGCATCAGCATGGGGGGTGGTGCACAAAAGGCATGTAAGAAGGAAGAAGGGAAAACCACACCACTTCCCATACTACAGTCCTGGCTTTAGGAGGAAACAGATGCTACAGCTGCAGCATTTAATACATTCATGGACTTTATGCTCCTTACTGCCGCCATTAAGAGAGACACTAAGAGGAGGGAAGCGGGACTTGGAAGCTGCTGCCTCTAAGGGGCCCGAGTGCAGCACCATTGACGGCTCAGCCTTTCTGGTTGTGGGAAGGGATGAGCTGGGTGCCCACGGCCATCACTACCTGCCCATGTAGGGGCAAGCTGGATCTCTCCCATCCTGGACCGTAGGTGCCTCAGCCCTGAAGCCTGCTCACATCTCCTCATCCCCAGTCTCTTTCTCTGTCTCTTCTCACCCATTCTGATGACCACAATCCAAGCAAACGGCAGAAGGGATGGGACTCATCTGGATCACATTAGCTGCTTGTATTATGCTATTTACATTTATGAAATATGGTATCGCGAGATCACATTTAGTAAAACTTTTCCTTAAAAATAGTTTTATTCTCGAATCTACTTTTTATTGGTTAGAAGCAAAACAAAATGGATCATATATCTAAAAGGGAAGAAAAAAAGACATGCCATTCTAGAACTGTCTAGCAAGCAAATACCCTAAGGATACTTATCCAAGTGGTTACCCTGGGATATCTGAGAGGAAACGTGAAAGCAATTTTCTTGGCGATCATCACTTTGATATGAAATGTAAACCCCAAATACAACCACAGGCACATTTCTTTAATTTGGAAAAAGTACAGTTGTGATAGGGAGCATGCATGAAGCTCTTACCTGGCATGACCATGGTCTGTGGAGCTGCCGCATCAGTGCTCAAGCAGAGACGGCCACCTTTGGCTAATCGATCGCAGAGCAAGGTGATATGTTTCTTCAGTCGGCTTGTGTCTTTCGGCATGCTCAGCTGGCTGCTAAGGTTCAAAGCTTGCTCCTTTGAACTCTTCGATAGGCAGGTCTTCAAGAGGTGGGAAATAGCAGCATCCACTGTTTCTTCCCAGCCCTGGATGCAAAAGCCAATTTTGAATTTATGCAAAGATGACAAATGAGCAAAGTAGGCACTTTACTGTTAACCAAGTTATAAGATTATGACTGTTTATGTCCAAGTGTTGGGGACTTATTAAGAGCTTGGTCTGGAATATTTTAGACTAGCCCAGTTTTGAATTTTAGCTCTGTCAGCTGTTTGACCCTGAGCAAGTTACTTAATGCCTCTTAGCTTCATCCTCATCTACAAATGAGGATACTAATAGTCTGTACCTCCAAGGGTTGGGTGATTAAATGAGATGGTATATGAGAAGCGTTCAACCCTGTGCCAGGTGTGAGCAATTAGTAACAGTAATAATCACCTCAGGTGTAAGTATGTTTGATGACCTGGAGGCTGAAGCTGCCAGGATTATGGTTCACTTTGCCTCATCTTTCTGCTGAAGGAGAACTGGCCAGGACAGGGAGGACCTTTGGGTATCTTGGGGGAAACTGGAGTCAAGAGAAAACCCTGGAGTCTCTCTCACTGTTGGCCCCACAGCCTTGGGGATGCACACAGAAACCAGGGGAGCTTATTTCAAGAGAGATTTTGTGACACACAAGCCTATCTAGTCCCACTTCACTGCCCAAGTGACAAAAAGTGACACAAAATGAGGAAGTGGGCCATTTGCCCCACTTCTGCTGGGCATAGTGGAGCTGTGCTGCAGTGAAGACCTCAGGAAGTGCAGTGCCACTTTAGCACTGTGAAGGCTGTACTTCCAGGAATACTGATGCTGGGCAGGGCCCTCAGCATTGTCACAGAAGGCACTGGCACTGGCAGGACAGGCAGGAGGAGGCACCACCCTCAGGTGGGTTCAGATAACAAAAGAATGAGGAGCAGGAAGAGTCAGCTTATGAGCTCCCATTGGATAGCCCCAAGGGGTCCCAGAGATAACTGGGGCAGATTTTGATGGGGATCTAGAGGTCCTAAAGAGCACAACAGGGAAGCGTGGGTGATGTCTGGGTATTACTGCCCATGTGACTACATTTGTACCCAGAGGCTGGTAAGACCTAGAGCACCATGGAGCTGACAGCCAAAGTGACATTATAAAGAAAGACACTGAATGAATTTATTCTCTTAGAATTCTGCAGAATAGGCCAAGGCCCTTAAAGAAGAGGTGAGAAACCTGACACTCAGAGAGAAGGAGCCCCTGGGAGACTTTTCTCTTAGTAACACTTCATCCTCAACCGTATCAGATGAGCCACCTTTCAAATATGCAAATCAGATCAGGTTACTTCTAAACTTCAAAACCTAAATCCAAATGCTCTATTTAGCATATAAAGCACTTTCTGCTCCAGCTTCTGCTCCATTTTATTCTCTTCCTATCCACCTGCACGCATGCTCTCAGCCAGGCCTCTGCACACGCTCAGCTCTCCTGCTGCAATGTATTGTCTCCACTCCCTATCTGGCCAGCTCCCACTTACGACCCAGCTCAGGCACTGCCATCCAAGGATTGAATTCGTGGGCCCTCCTCAGGGCTCTGAGGCCTCACGCGCCCAATTCCATCATAGCACTCCTCACCCTGTGCTGTGGTCACTGCATGTCTGCTTTCCCCATTACAGTGCCTGGAGTTCTCTACACCCTTGCACTGTGCTTGGTAAACAAAGGATGGGCAAGAAATGTTTTTGCTGGACAGAGAGATGGTGAGACATAAAACCAGGATCTTAGAAGTAGAGGCCTTTGGAAATCTTTTATCTAGTCTTGTGGGATTTTCCCACAATAGCAACCATCTGCCTAGGCATGGCTGTCTTCATCACCCAAAATTACTACTCTTGGAGGCAGTTCACGCCTTTCAGGGACACATGTAACCATCAGAAAGCTATTCCTATACTGAGCCAAAGTCTGCCCCATTGGCCCTTATTCTTCCCTCCAGAGGCATGCAGAATAAATCTAACCTCTCTTCTACATGACAGCCCTTTATATCTGTGAAGACAGTAATTCTGTACCCTTTCCTCCAGAATAAACATCCCCAGTTCCTCCAGCTCTTCCTTATATAAACATGGTTTCAAGTTTTCTCTCCATCCTGACCACTTGTCTTTGAATGAGCTCCAATTTTAAACACTTAAAAATTTACACAGCTAACTAGAGAACCCCACACTGACCCCAGGACACCAGGCTAGGGATGGGAGTGCAGGGGAGGACACAACTGTCCCTTGCGTTCACTGCGAATTCTCTTGGCCAACCTGGCCTCTGGTCCCCTCTGCGCTCTTGGCAGCTGCACCACACTCTTGATTCACAATGAGCGAATGGACAACTAAACCCCAGGCCTTTTCCTCACCCCCACATGTCTTCCTTCTAGGCTCATGCGTTGGTTCATTAAACCAAAATGCAGACTCTATATATATCCACCAGAGAACTTCTCATTGATTGCCAAAATCAGGATTTTTTTTACTCTATTGACCCATAATAGATGCCATCAGGCAAATTAGAAAACAAACTATTTACTTTAAAATGATCTTGAAAATCCTTTCAAGAGATGTTAAAGAGTGTAAAAACAGCTTTCTGCCCCAAACCACTAACGAATAATAAACCACAAGTTGTTACAAAGACATCTCTACACAACCATCAAAATCTAAACTAGACAAATATCTAAAATTGAATTCGTATTTCAATAATAATGGGAAGAGGTAAATTGAGATAAAATAGTAATCCAGATGTCACTGGAGAGGATCTATTTTTAAGTTGCTTTTGGAACCATTGACAAAGAGCTCTAGAATAAAAGAGGAAAGATCCTTTACATATAATTTGACATTTATGTGCTCTGTGGTCATTTCAGCATTAAAACAGTTCCTACTCTTTTATAGACTATTCATCTAAGCAAACTGCTATTTTCATATGTAGGTTACAGTAGCATATTAAATAATTTAAGTAGATATGGCATTTAGTTAATATAGAGGTACTACAGAATTTCCTTTCCTACTCCCAACTTGCAGATCAAGTCAAAAACTATCACAAAGAATCCTAAAATTTATATGGGGCAACAAAAGACCCCGAATTGCTAAAGCAATCCCGAGAAAAAAGAACACAGCTGGAGGCATCACAATCCCTGACTTCAAAACATACTACAAAGCTACAGTAATCAAAATAGCATGGTACTGGTACAAAAACAGTTGCACAGATCAATGGAACAGAATTGAAAGCCCAGAAATAAAACCACACATCTATGGACAGCTAATCTTCAACAAAGGAGCTGAGGGCATAAAATGGAGAAAAGAAAGTCTTCTCAACAAATGGTGCTGGGAAAACTGGAAAGCCACATGTAAAAGAATGAAATTTGACCATTCTTCTTCACCATTCACCAAAATAAACTCAAAATGGATCAATGACCTAAAGCTGAGACCTGAAACCATGAGGCTTCTAGAAGAAAATGTAGGCAGTACACTCTTTGACATCAGTATTAAAAGGATCTTTTCAGACACCATGTCTTCTCAGACAAGGGAAGCAATAGAAAGAATAAACAAATGGGACTTCATCAGACTAAAGAGCTTCTTCAAGGCAAGGGAAAACAGGATTGAAACAAAAAAACAACCTACTAATTGGGAAAAAATATTCGCAAGTAATACAGCTGACAAAGGCTTCCTATCTGTAATATATAAAGAACTCACACAACTCAACAACAAAAAATTAAACAACCCGATCAAAAAATGGGCAGGAGACATGAACAGACATTTCCCCAAAGAAGATATACGGATGGCCAATAGGCACATGAAAAGATGTTCATCATCGCTGATCATCAGGGAAATGCAAATCAAAACTACACTAAGATATCACCTTACACCCATTAGAATGACAAAAATAACTAAAACAAATAGTAACAAATGTTGGAGAGGTTGTGGAGAAAAAGGAACCCTCATACACTGCTGGTGGGAATGCAAACTGGTGCAGCCACTATGGAGAACAGTATGGAGATTCCTCAAAAAATTAAAAATAGAACTACCATATGATCCAGCTATTCCACTACTGGGTATCTATCCAGAGAGCTTGAAGTCCGCAATTCCAAAAGTTCTATGCACCCCAATGTTTATTGCAGCATTATTTACAATAGCCAAGACATGGAAGCAATCTAAGTGCCCATCAACAGATGATTGGATAAAGAAGATGTGGTATATATACATATATATATATATATGTATATATACAATGGAATACTACTCGGCCGTAAAAAAGAACAAAATCATCCCATTTGCAACAACATGGATGGACCTTGAGGGAATTATGTTAAGTGAAATAAGCCAGATAGAGAAGAACAATCTCTGTATGACTCCACTCATATGAGGAATTTAAACCTGTGGACAAAGAGAACAGATTAGTGGCTACCAGGGGAAAGGGGGGGGGGGTGGGGGGTGGGCACAAAGGGTGAAGGGTTGCACCTACAACACGACTGACAGATAATAACATACAACTGAAATTTCACAAGATTGTAACCTATCATTAACTCAATAAAAAATTTTTTAAAAAACTATGTCATGTTTAGGTATTTGTCATGGGTATTTCTTTAATATAATTAGGCATGATGCCAATACTTTAGAAAAATTGCTACTAAAATACAGCGTTATTATTTGGAGGGCCTAAATTGCTACATAAACTCAAATGTGATAATAAAAAGAAATGTTAATGAGACAAAAGAAGAGCCTTTGAAATGAGAGTTTTGTTAAATAAAAATGCAATGTGATAATTCACTGACCAAACACGTAACATACTTACCTGCTGAAATGTGAAACAAAACTAAGTGGAAATCTAGAATGACAAGTGTGAGAAGTACCTTAAAGGTAATCTATTTTAATCACCTTTTTGGTGTTTGAATCCACCACCTTTATTCACAGCCCTTCAATCAATAAGTCTAATATTCAGTTTTAATGTCTAACCACACCCACACAACCTCCCACATGCACATACCTAACATTTACCCTTTGAAGATGAATATCAATCGTACTAATAATTTTGCCTTTTCTAATTGTGAAAGTGAAGGAAAATCTTAATTTTGGGAAAATAGTGCTAAAAATGTCTCAAAGGGAAGAAACTAGTAAGCATGTGCTCTTCATTGAGAATTGATTTGATTTTACTTCTCAAATCCCCAGCCTCTTTTTTTTTTTTAATTTCTCCCCAAAGCCCAAAGTATGGTTGTAAATCCTAGTTGTAAGTCTTTCTAGTTCTTCTGTGTGAGCCGCCACCACAGCATGGCAACTGACAGACAAGTGATGTGACTCCATGATTGGGAAACGAACCTGGGCCGCCAAAGCAGAGAGCGTGGAACTTTAAGCACTAGGCCATTAGGGCTGGCTCATCCACTGCCTAACTCTTAAAGTCGAGTTAACTCATGTATGGCTTTTAGAAAACAACATCAGGTATGAAGTTAAATAAATAAATCTGTGAATAAATCAATAAATAAGTTTAAATGTACACATTACTCTGTTTTATCTTCTTCACAGCCCTTGTCAGTATTAGAAATTAATTTATTTATTGGGGGTGTTTTTTGTGCTTACTTTATCTAGTTTAATATTGATAATTGGGGTTTTCCTTTATTCCCGAGGTCTAGGCTCTACTCCCTGTGGTAACTTCAGTTTTTTGTTAGTTCTTCTACCTGAGCCCCTACATTGGGAACCTGCTTAAAGGGTCACGCCTTGATGGTCCTGCCAAGTCCCCTCCAAGGAAGTAGACTCAACAGCTGTGGCCCTGCTGACTGACTTCTCCAATGCCAAGTTGCCTGCTCCAAGCATCCTCCAGAATTCCCAGTTCTCTGCCTTCATGTTTCACCTGCCTGTGTGGAGGCTCCTGTATGGTCCCAGATGCCTCTCTGTACCCGTGTGATGCCCCATTTCTATGAGCCAGCTTTTTAAATTCAAGGCCTTAGCCTCTCCTGGTCTGTTCCTCCTCCTAATTGGAGTCAACTAAGCTATGCCTTTGCTATCCAGAGACCAGATGGGCATGGCTGAGCTTCTGACTTCTCTGCTCTACCTGCCCTGCTAGTCTCCACTGGTCACTATGTCTAAATGCTGGCATAAGCAAGTGGTTCATCAGAAACAGTAAGAAGCAGAAAGTTTGACCAAGTTTATAAAGTTAATTTCCCAGGTTTAAGTTAATTTCCTAGGGTATCAACCAAAGTAACCAAAGAAAAAAATAAACTAAAAGAGTATTCTCATTCCACCTGTGAATTAAAAGCACAAAGTTGAAGATAGCTGCCTCTAGGCTTCCGGGTTATGACTTAATCTCAGTTACTTCAACTGCTCCTTCACTGTATGACCTTAGATAAATCACTTAATCTCTGTGGGGTACATCTGAGATCTCCACAAAACAGGAGTAACACTATTTCCCACGCCAATCTTACATGAATGGTAAGGCACTCTGAAATCTTAAGTGGAAGATACTATGGGATAAGCACATATATTCACTCTTACTTTTTTAAAAAAAATCAGAAAATACAAACACAACATTGAGATCCAATGTGCAAAGTAACATCTTTCAACTTTTATTCAAACAAATTACAAAATTCTGCAAACTCACGTTTATAATAGAAACACTAGCACATTCTTAACTATAGCAGTATAGGGAAAACCACAAAATGCCAGGGTAGCATTTATTACCAAATGTGCACACAGTTAACTCTAAGGAAGAGAGAAAAGGTTAAGAAGGAGATGTGTCTAAAGGAACAAACAGAGGTTGTGTAGCCATAGCCCAGGTTCCAGTGGAGGAGAAAAGACTCTCAGAAATGACCTGTCTTACATTATATGTTGGAAGGCAAAATAAACTTTACATCATGTTCATTTATCTGAAAAAAATTGTATCAACAAGAGAAATAAATTTCCTCTTGAACAGATGTAAAGGACTCCCAGTGAACAGTCTTTGGTATTTAGGATTGATCCACAGAGACTTACGGTTATTATTAGTTTGTATTGTATTGTATCATATTATACTTATCCAAGATAAGCTAAAAATAATCACACGAGGGGTCATTGTAAACCTAGGAACAAATAAAACTTAGTACTTTAGTTGTAAATATATGTTTTGGAAGACACTAGAATTGTTCAGGATTTATCTAGGTTCAGATTATTTTCAAAGAAGAGACTGTACTCAGTGAATCTCCCTTTCACGCAAAGGAAAGATCAAAAGGTTGAGCTATTTACCTTTATAAACTAAAACAGCTCTTCGAACCTAAAACAAAACAAAATAAAATTTTTTAAAAATGAAACCAAGCTGTACAGCCTACATGGTGTCTTAATGAGTTTAAAATTATATTCAATGGTTTTAATAAAATAAAGTATTGAAAAAATCTGCTTTAACTTTTTCAGTCCACTGCTAACAAAATGAAGCACTCCCTCATTTCATTCTTTTTTATTTTAAACTGAAATGATTTATTACACTTTTGGAGTTCTCTACTTCTTTGTCATGATTGAAAAGCTGTAAAAATTTAATTCAGGTTTCAACCAAAAGTAAAACAGGGTGCTGGGTTTATCAACACTGCTTTGTGAAAAATGAAGCAGACTGCTTCCTATTGGATGCAAATCTAAAACCTCTTTGACTAACAGAAGCTAAGCGGCCTTCATAGAGTTTAGCCACAATACAAGCAGAAAGCACAAGGTTGCTTCAAACCAACCTATGCTGATCCTGTTTTTTCAAGCTTATGTTTTGCATTTGACCTGTACTCCCATTCTGAACCCAAAGCTTTAGATAGAGGAATATAAAATGAATTACCCGAATTATCATGAAACTTGATCCTGGATAGACATATTCAGTTTTAAGACAAAACCTTAATGCTATCCCATGGAGACATCGCCTTGACTACGCAGTAAAGTTTGCTTCAGACAAAAGCTTCCAGGCACATGCACTATTCAGAAGGAGCTTACAAAAAAAAGTCAAGACTGGAAAATGAAGATTCCAGAAGAAAGCTGCTTCTGGTGATGGTAGGTTAGATAATTTGGACCAATTTTCCCACTGATGATAACTATAAAAAAATATTAAAAATCATTTTTTTGAAGGTACAGGAAAGCTAACAGGATAGTAATTACCAGGTCAAGATCCAGGGGACAAGAAGCTCAGGAGAGTGAGTCCTGAGTTTGATGCGGCTTTTCCCCCTGAAGTCATTAGCTCAGGCCTGACATGCAGCACTGACTCTTTACTTATTCAGCATCTCACGCTAATGACTTAGCTTGCTTAAATATTTCCATAATTAAGAGGCAGCATGGGGCACGAAAAGTGCACTGGATTAGAAATCAGAAGCTCTAGGCTGAACTGTGGCACCTTTCCTTATAAGCTGTATGTCTCTGGGAAAATTACTTTAGCTCTCTGGGTCTCAGTTTCCTGATCAGTTAAAAATCAGAAAAATAATTTCCCTTGCCAGGAGCTTGTAGATTTAATGCGACATATTTAGCAGTTGTAGGTCCTTAAGTCTGTGCCACTATTCTTCCTTGTGAGAGTTCTCTCTAAAAGTCTCTCTTTTCTGGGCTGGTTCCCATGAATAACAGCAGCAAGACTAGAAACGATTTAGGACCTCTCATGTGCTAGAAAATGTGATAAGACTTACAAATGCTATCTCAGTTAATTCTTACCATTATCCTGTGAGATATGTATTATAACTTCCAACTAAGACTCTACATGTAAGTATTTTACTGCAAATGATACAATTATTAAAAGTGGGAGCTGTAATGGGATCCAGGACTGCATGGTTCTAAATCCCACGCTCTTGACCACTATGCTACCAAGACTTCTTTCCCATTTCATTACGTGGGTCTTTCAATCTGTTGTCATCAGATCATCTTAGGCCTCTTCCACTAAACTGGGCTTTAGATAATATCGTATGCAGTCTTCCCCCTGAAAAATTATGGTCACTATTAACATATTCACAGAACCAAAATTTAAATCAGCTTCTTTATCCAAGTGAATAATCTGGATACAATTAAATGGGATTTTACTACATAATCAAAAAGCACCATGATCTGTGCCAGTTTAGGTGGGCCAAAGCTTTAGAAGAGTCCAACAAAGCTGTTGGCACTTGCATACACTCCCGAAACTGACATCTAGGAATGGCCTTGTGATACCATGAACATAACAACGGTCAGACTTGACTGACGAGTCTGAATTACAGATGCTCGTTTCAGGGACTCATTATTGAGAATACTGAGAGCAACCACTCCTATTATGGAATCATAAGACACATAGGGTCACAGACTCCCCAAGTGCCCCCATATCTGATAGAGTCTGGAGAAAACTCTATTGAAGCTAAGAGAAGAACCATGTGAACAAACTAAGGGCAGCAACTCCTCCCCTGACAATGCTGTGTTCTTGACAATCTCAAAGAACAAAGAATGACCGAACTCAGGAAAAAAAGGTCCCAAAATACATAAAGCCACTGATTTAAGTGTAAAGTAGTACATGATCCTTTTCTTTCTGTTTTTATTTCCTCCCTTTAATTAGTCTGGATTTTTCAGGACCACCCAGAAGCTTCACTATTTTCAGATGTGACTATCTGCTTCTTTCTTGGTCAGGGCCACCGATGGATCTGAAACAGCAATAGGAAGGTCCACATACTAGATTCCTATTTCTATTTTCTTTCAAATAGAATTCAAGTCTGGAGAAAAAGTATCTAGAATGGTATCTGAAGTGACTGAGCTGCAAATTATTCAGTGTTGGTGTCATTTTTCACGGCAATCAAGCTAACATAACACAGCAGCAAAAATCTCCAAGTTGAATAGTAATTATTTACAAGACGGTATGTTTACCCCTATATTGATCCTATTTTCAAATGTCTTTGTCCATTTAATAAAGCACTAGTTTGAGTCAATATATAATCATTTATTTATTTCAAAAATATTTATTTAGAGCCAATTGATGTAAGACATTACACTAAATACTGTGAGGTTAACAAAAAAGGTGAATCAGATATGGATCCTACCTTCAAGAAGCTTACATTCAAGTGATAATATAAGAATGTATACAAAAATATAATAATGCAGAAAATGAAATGTATTTAGAGGTACAGGTAAAGTGCTTTAGGAATGATTTTCTTTTAGCCCCCCTTCCTAAAATAACATCAAGAATTATCTGTCAAATAATAAAAGTTATTCAACATAGAAAGGTCTTTACACTTGTCTACATAATAAGATACCTTTCCACCAGTTTTGTGCAAAAGTCAATTATATAGGTGAGTTCATGTTAGTGCCATGCGAAGCAAACCACAAGTTGATTAAATTTGTCAGTATTTTCTAGTATAGAATCCAGCACAGGTAGACATAAGTACAAAACATAAATTATACTTATCCTTGTTAAAGTAGTCAAGTTGGAGAAGAGTAAAACTTCAGTATGATCACCTGGTCAAAAGTTGCCCTACTGGGGCCAGCCCTGTGGCCGAGTGGTTAAGTTCACACGCTCTGCTTTGGCACCCTGGGGTTTCACCGGTTCAGATCCTGCACACAGACCTAGTACTGCTCATTAAGCCTCAGCATCCCACACAGCAGAACCAGAAGGACCTACAACTAGAATATGCCACTATGTAGTGCGGGGGGGGGGGGGGGGGGGGGGGCGGCGCTTTGGGGAGAAGAAAGAAAAAAAAATAGAAGATTGGCAACAGATGTTAGCTCAGGTGCCAATCTTTAAAAAAAAAAAAAGTTCCCCCACTGAGTTTGGTTGCTCATTTTTGTGAGGCCCCTTAGTTTGGGTTCAAATCTTGCCTCTGCTATTTTCCAGCTGTGTGATCTAGGGCATATTTCCCCACTTGTGAATTGGAACTAACAGTCCTGTGATAAGGATGTGAGTGCAAGTAGTTTATCTGAGAGCTCATCCAGGAAGTGCCAGTGATGAGTGAGCAAGTGAGCGGGGGACGCCAATAAACTGCTGTGCTATTGAGCAGTTACCTCTATAGGCAACTGGTGCGATCCTGCTGGACTGCTCTGGAAGGTGGTGTATAATGTACCTCAGACTTTCCTGGACAGAGGGACGAGGGAGCTGGGGTATTAATCTACCAGCTCCCATCAGTCATTGAGCAAATACAGTGGCTGTGCAGCCTCTGCCAAACAGGGAGAGTCTTCAAACAAAAAACTGCAGATATTTACAACGGATGAATGGATAAAGAAGATGTGGTGTGCTAACACATGCACACGCACACACATACACATACACAATGGAATAGTACTCAGCCATAAATAAAACGAAATCTTGCCATTTGCAACAAAGTGGATGGACCTTGAGGGCATTATGCTAAACGAAATAAGTCAGACAGAGAAAGCCAAATACTGTTTGATTTCACTCATATATGGAAGACAATAAAACAACAAGCAAACAAACACATAGAGACAGAGAATAGACTGGTGGTTACCAGAGGGGAAGGCGGTGGGGGGAGGGCAGAATGGGTAAAAGGGGCACATGTGTACAGTGACAGATGGCAACTAGAATTTTGGTGGTGAACATGATGTAGTCTATATAGAAGCTGAAATATAATGACGTACACCTGAAATTTATATAATGTTATAAACCAACGTTACTTCAATGAAAAAAATAAATTAAAAAAAAACGGCAGATGTTCAGCAGGGAGATGCTTTCAGAACGGCAGGAGGTGAAGAGATACGGGTGGAGCATGCACAGCGTCTGCTACAACCCCCTACTTCAAAGGGACATAGTGAGGATTAAATGAGGTGATGTATGTAGAGTTCCTGGGCAATGCATAGGACATAATACTGCTCAATAAGAGTTAATTTTCTTACATACTTTTGAATTATAGGAGGCAGGCCTATCTCTTGTGTGTGTGTGTATTTAATTCCTCTTCTTTTTCCTCTATAAAACAGGGAAATCTTCTAATTAGTGAAGCTCATCGGACTTGGTTCTGAGATTATAGCTAAAAACTATACAGAAATGTTTACAATCTTGAATTTAGACCCAGCCTGTTAGAAAGCAACTAACCACTGCCATTAAACCACAGAAACCAGATTTTACTTCATAGGAAACTGGAAAATTTCACCATCTAAATGCAGAAAGTGAAGCATATTACTGCTAGCAATATCAGTGATTTCATCCACATATTCTTATTCACTGTGGTGGGAGAGAAGACCTGTGTTCCTGTGGTTCTTATAACCGACATTTCAGTGAAATCTAAACTTAGGGTTCATAGCTAGGTTATGCAACCTGACAGATTCAAAGCGATGGCAATAGAGACTCAACCTTCATTACTTCTCACAGTCCATTTGGGGCTTTCTCTTCAAAAACCAGCAACTGGTAAGATTTTTCCTATTTATATGAAATCTGCTTCTGGTCAAGGATGCCTGCTCTAAGATGGAAAGCCAAGGCCTCACCTTTTTCTGTAACTTCCTGTCCCCAATTCAAACCACTCACAAATTTCCTCTTAATAAGAAATGACTATAATTATAATTCTTTCACTCTGTGCTTACAATTATGTTCCATCAATTCTAACACATTTTTTTTTTCACATTTTAACATTCTTTAGAGATACGTCTTATTCTCAGCGGCGTCTAACAACTGCTGGCTTCCTGGCTTCAGACATGCTATGGTTGTCAGTGCTTATGTGTGCACAGTCTTTGTCTTAGCTGTTCATAATATGTCACTTCAACTGACATATATGCAAGGGTTAAAGGGATTGTCATTTAAAATATTTTTTAAATTACATCATGATTCATTATTGAATAAAAAAGTTTTGTGCACAGAAAAGTGAGGAAATAGAACAGTTGGAAGTATAAATTTGAATTTAGTGAAGCAAATATGCATAAGAGAAGAATGACAGCAATGCCATATTTTCTTCCAAGTAAAAGCTAAGTGCTTCCAGGACGTTAAAGAAGATAAAGATAGAAGAAATAGGTCATGTTTTGTTACTCAAACACATGCACACAGATTACTATCCTATGCCAAGCCACACAACTGAAGTAGAAGAAATTGCCATATCCCTGGAACAGATGTGTTTGATTAATCAATGTATCACACAGCACTATTGTTAAAGCAGTAAACATCAATTTGCCTAAAATTTCTTGCTAACTGGACAGAAGCTTCTTGACTTCCAGCAACATACGATTCAATTGAGAGAAAAAATGAAGCTTTGAGTTTGGTGAAAAAGGAAAATTTTTAGAATGGATATCAGAGGCTCAGAAAAAATATCACGAAGGCAACAGTGGCACATTCTTAAATGCTGCATAAACAACACTCTTCATGGCACAGAGGACAATGCTGTATGGAAAAATATGGAAGACAATGACCTGTAGTTGAAAGACGAGTTAAGAGAATCAAACTTTAAATGTGAAGAACTTTCAGGAATACCTTAACCAATTTATGCTGCTTAATCAGGCATGAGAGAAATATATGAAAAAATTTATGTCTAAAAGAGCTCTTTCAACATTAAAAATTTTAAGAGATTAAAAAACACTGTCATAATGTAATTGGCAGTGGTTTTTTTTCTAAGTAGTCCATAAAATAATGCTGTAACTTACAATGGATGGCATCTCATTGCTGAAATACAGTATTAATAATAGCTACTAATTCTTCGATGATTGTCATATGCTCAGCTCCACTTTATGCACATTATCTCAATAAGTCCTTACAAGAATCTTAAGAGGTATATAAAGGGTGTCCTCATAATACCTGCACACTTTTGACAAGTGGTTTCCAAATGTGGTCACACATGTAATGCAGTTTTTTAAAATATGGTTTAGCACCTCTGTATTATGATTATTATTATTATCATCTTCCAGCTGACATGGATAACTAAACATCAAAACCCTGAATTGAAAACAATGGTAAAGACACCCAAGGGAGGCTCAGGAGGTGGTCTAATTCATTGAGATCAAACAAATAATGTACTTTTCAGTTGCTTTGTATAAGAAATATAATTCAGATATGTCTTACTGAAGAAGAAAACCTTGATTATATGTATTTTTTCATTCAATGTTTATTGTGTTTCATTAAAACATTTATAGTAGACCGTAGCTACCCCTAATGAAGGCCAGATTATGCAGTTAAAAAAATAGTAGAGGACAGGATATACTTGAATTGTAAGAAGCTCCCTATGGAATAGCTACTCTGATGCTGAGGTGGCCCTTCTCCCAGCCTCACCATGTGAAAGGCAGTGAGCCTCCGGTTCTGAGCACCTCTAAACTGGTGGGTTCCTCTTTCTGCACAGACTGTATTTTCCATCAAACTCCAGGCATGCCTTCATGAGGAAGGCACTGGAGAATCAAGTTCACTCACTTTCTTAATCTTGTGTTCTTCCTCTGTGCCATTTGTTTACTGGTTCAGTAGGAATAAAAAGTGAAAGTAAGCCAAAATAACATCTGAATGGCCATTCTCACCTCTTTTCAAAGCAGAACCAGTCCATGGGGTCTGGGTCTAGTTCACCCCTCTACAGATGAGGAAACCAATGCTCAGAGAGTTCCACAATTTGTCTAAGGACACAGAGCTAGTTAAGTATTTGCTCACAAAGGGATTTAAACCCAGTCTGACATAATATTCTATTCACGTGATATACTACCGTTTGCATTTTCCATCTATTAGCATCTAGGTTGCTTTCAACATTTCATAACATAAATATAAACATCATGGGACCAAATGGATTTTAGTTTATACTTTCAGAGCATTAACTTAGATTACCTGTGCCAAGTGTTGGATAGTTAGCTTTATGACCCACATTTTCCTGGGGGACTCTCTGGAAAGACCATATCAGAAATAGGTGAGTATGTCTATTTACTACATGTCTGTCAACACTATTTATTACCAAATCTGGCTAAATCAATATAGGGGATGTGTAGCTAATAGTTGTTTTCAGTTGCATATATTCATCACTGGTAAGACTGAAAATTTTTGTGTTTATTGATTTGATTTACAAGATACATGAATGAATATATGTATAAATATATATGTGTGGTGGTCTGGCTATCAACCTATCTATATCTTTTACCATCTATACAGGAGAGATCAGGTCTTGCTGTTACAGAGCTCTGAAACATTTGAGGTTTCTTGCAAAAAAAGGAGTGATGCAAAAATGAAAGTATAATGCTTCCTTTTTTTTGGTGAGGAAGATTGGCCCTGAGCTGTCACCTGTGCCAGTCTTCCTCTATTTTGTATGTGGGTTGCCACAACAGCATGGCTTGATGGTGGTGTAGGTCCATGCCCAGGATCCAAACCCACAAACCTCCAGCAGCCACAGCAGAGCACACAAACTTAACCACTACGCCACTGGGTTGGCCCCAGAATGCTTTCTTTTTTAATAAAAATAATTTTTAAAGCTACATAGTTGTTGGAGGAGAATCTGTAATTTTGCGAAATACAGTGAAAATAAATGGGGTATCAAGCATGCCCTAGATACTTATATCTGACTATACACTCAATTTAAGCTTTAATTCTGCGGGGATGTAGAAGACTCTGCCTTTATATTTATTAGAATACAAGACAAGCACATAGACAATTTTAGAGCTAAATTATAATGAGAGCTAAATTATGTCCTATCCCCAAGTGAAGTTCACAAGAGAATGGAAGCCAGAATAAACAGGGAGGAAACGAAAATTGATCTGCCTCTTGAAGAGGGTGGATAGAGGGGTAAATAGGGGACGCTATTTTAGGTGAAGAACAAAGCACTATCAGCCCTGATTTGATAGAAAGAAGTGTGGACCCATAGAAAGTCAGCTCACAGAAAATCAGTTTTAGAAAGAAGATGTGGTGGAGCCAAGTGACTGAAAGTCCTGAATGCCTGGCACTGGAGTCCGAACTGAACCGAGGCAAAGAGAGCCATGGAAAGTATGTAAGCAATGTGGACATGAGAGTAGCGGGCCGTGAGTCTTGCAGAGATGTGCAGGGCATACCAGCGCAGGCATGGGCAGAAAGGCTACTTCCATGCCACCACAGAAAGCCATGGTGAATAACAAGGATGCAAACCAAGGCGGGTTGTCAGAAACATTTCCAAATGAACAGCAGCAGGTCAGAGTGACCGACTAAAGCTGGAGGTGCGGTTGCGTGTGGGGTTACAGTGCAGAGGGAGTACGGTATTTTAGAGGAAAGAGTCACCAATGCCCATGTATAATTTCTGAAAGAATGTAGTATCTCAGAAATGTCAAAATCATCTCTTTCTCATTAGTAGACTCAAAGTAGGTTGGGTAAAGGTATTTTAAGGAAATTAAACTAATATAAATACACTTCCAGCCAGGAATCAAATTGGTAAGCATTATGAGGATGATGATGATCATTATTATCTTCTGGTTGTATGAATTTTACTTATTTAGTTATTTATATTTAAATCACATCTTATTTCATGAAGGATTTGAGGTGACACACAGTGAGAGTGAAGCTTCAATTAATCAATTCTTCATTTATTTAGTCTCTTTATACTTAAATGCACAAATAATATTAAATTTCTCCATTAAAGCACTGTTTCATATGTGATACACATAAGGAAAGTCTAAAAATTTACACACATGGGGCCGGCCCGGTGGCGCAGCGGTTAAGTGCGCACGTTCCGCTTCAGTGGCTCCGGGTTCGCCAGTTCGGATCCCAGGTGCGGACATGGCCCTGCTTGGCAAGCCATGCTGTGGTAGGCGTCCCATATAGAAAGTGGAGGAAGATGGGCATGGATGTTAGCTCAGGGCCAGTCTTCCTCAGCAAAAAGAGGAGGACTGGCAGCAGATTTTAACTCAGGGCTAATCTTCCTCAAAAAAAAAAGGCTCTGAGATATGTTATATTCAACTCTGGTGAAGCAGACTATTATACCATTACATAACACCAGCTGCATCTAACTAGCAACAATGCAGAGTATGTGGCCATTATGAACATGAAACTAATTCTTTCATGTCTATCTTGCTGGCTAAGATCATGGGAATTACCAAAATATTTACTTTCTGCTCTATGTTCCCACAGACAGATATAATTGTGATGATACTTTAACAGTCATAAAGGCAGGCTTGATCCTGACACCAGACTTCCTCCTTTTGTTTGCCTTTTAAGAAGAAGTCATTAATAACAGCAATGATTAGTCATCTCAGTCATCACTCAATCCAGACAGGAGGCACAATAGCCCTTACATCAAATCTGACCTGTGACGTAGAAGTCTTTAGGCCTTGTAAGGGAACCTTGATAAGTCCCTCCACACAATAGGATTTCCTATTATAAACATCTGTTTTCTCACATGAACCATGTTGAACATGTTAAAAATAAGTTTCTCCTTCCATATCAGTTTGTAAAAGAAATAATCAATCAAAATGTAAGCTGAAGGTCCAAATCTCCTTCTCCCAGTGATGTAAATTTCCATCTTAAGTTTCCCAGGTGATTTTAAAGTTCAATAGTAGGGAAGGTAACTATTAAATCCATAAGAATACAGTAAAGCTTTTCTTTTTCAAATAGTAGATAATAGTTACTAAAGATAGTAAACGTACTTTGAAAGAAAAGAAAAAGTCAGGCAAAAATGCATGCAATGTGCCAATATTCCTTCCAACTCTAGGGCTGTATGTAATCAGGTCCCAAAAGCAGTGCACTGTTGCTCTTTCATTAGAGATTCCTGTGGAGTCAGGTGGAAAACAAATGAACATTTAGAGCAGAAGCCTGAGGCAGCCCATTTGGAAATACCAGTACTGCTCCTCCCTGCTCTCTTGCCATCTGCTGGACTTCATGTTAAAGAATCTTGGTCATCTAAGCTGTTTACTAGGAAAATGAGAAGCAGATCTGTACAGAGATCAGGAAAGGCAAAGAGGATTTATCCCTGGACTTGGAGTCAACAACTCCAAGTGATAGCGACTATCTAGAATGCTGCATTCAAAAGGATTCTGAGGCCAAGCGCAGGCTCAACAGGAAAGAACTCATGATGATTACAATATCCACCAAGGTCACATGAAGGGGGAGTAGCAGCACTTGTGCCAGCTTCTTGCCTCCCCTTTATGAAGATGCATACATCTCCCAAGAGAACTTTCTTGTTCCTGGGAGAATGTCTGGTCACGGTGCATCTGACCAGGCTGATCCCAGAATAAGAAATAATGGATGCTAATGCAAACACCACAGCATAACTTAATGTCAGCGTCCTACCCGACTTTCATCAATACGTTAAAATGTGCTAGAGTTGTTAACCCAACTGACAAAACCCTTTCTCTCTTAATGACTGATAGCACTATGCAATACAAGTTTCTGCAGTGATGGAAATGTTCTATTTCAGCACTGTCCAATGTGGCAGCCACTCATCACATGTAGCTGTTGAGCAGTTGGAATATAGCTGGTGAGACTGAGGAACTGAAATTTTAATTTTATTTATTAAATTTCAATTTAAATAGCCACATACAGCAAGTAGCTACCATATTAGCCTGCCAATATGTTTATGGTTGAATATGATTAGAATATGTTTGCTTGCAATGTTGAAGTAAACCAAAAAGGATGGGATCTAAGTTTGTCTTGTTTACTGAGGCATGCCAAGTGCCTAGAACACTGCCTGAAACATAGTAAGTGCTCAATAAATATTCATTGAATGACTAAATGACTGGATAAAAGCTTTGTCCTTAGGCCAATCCTGAGGTATGTACAGTTTTGCAGCTTTTGGCTTCTGTACAGCATCATGGGAGGGAGATGTTTGTAATATCACAAGTAAACACTCGCTCAGACTCAATACAGTAACACAGCCCTCATTGACCTAAGTAGAGATAGTATTTTCCATAGAAGGTCAAATAGATAGAGGGTCAGTAGACGCATGTTTAAATTCTCCATTAATTCAAACACTCTGGAGTATCCTCATCCCCTAACCTCAAAAGTAAGAAGACAATTCATTTTAGAATTGGCCTATCAGGTATTCTGATAGAACACTGTTTTGGGCAAAACTTCATCAGCACAGGAAGACAGCAGGGACAATATCTTATCATGAAATCCCCTGATGGAACTGAGTTTAAGAGCTCTTTTTGGAGACGCCACATAGAGCATTTAATGTTTTTCTTACAGTGAAAGGGAGTATCAGTACAAAAGCACACTTGGCAGATATAACTTTCAGCACCTTAAAAAAAATCACATAGAGTGGTCTGCAATACCAGCATTTACTTGCCCCAAAATAGTATTGGGAACTGGCAAAAATGGAAAAGCCCTACTAAAGAGACAGATCAAAGAAAACAATGATGAATGAATTCTGTTCCAAATTGGATGGCATTTAAAAAAAAATACTGATAATATAGTGCAAAGAATATTATTTTTTATCAGCAATAACAAATTCAAAATATTTTTGCTTTGTGAATCTGATGCCATTAAGAAGAAAACATTCCAGAGTTGACTGTCACATTTGTGGCACTGCCTCATGACACACGCCATCTAAATAATAATACAACAAACCATTACGCAGTGCTGTTTGAAACGTAAATAAAACGACCTCTGAGCACTTTCTTCTACCTCTCAATACTTGTGGGGACATCTGACCTTGTGAGCTGACAGTCTCTTCTGAAAATGTGGTCCACATGTCTAAAGCTCTCCCCCTCAGACATGTACTCTGCCATCCACCCTCAACCAAACCGTCTAAATTACATTCAGATTTTTGTGGTATCATAATAACTTCAATATGGGATGTATTTTCAACATTCTGGTCAGAGACTCCTTTCTTCCCTGCCTCACCCTTCTTCCAAGTTATTTCAGGTTTGCATATTTCATTTTCACATCTCAGTGGGATACCCATCACATAACATTTATTTGTGAGGTCTAAAGGCATAATGTGGGGATTGTGAACTAGCATGTCAAAACCACATACTGCATGCGTATGTCTTAAAGAATGAAAAAGGATTCCTTCTTTCTCAAGATGTATAAGGTGTCTCAATAGTATAAGTCCAAAGTGAATACCACAACCTAATTAGAGATGAAGAGCATAACAAGCAGTATTAAAACGTCTTTTTTGATTCATTCTTCTCCAAGTTATGTTTTTATCAAATGTCGTGTCTCATTAATGACTTCAATAGCCATAACAAGTATACACACCTTCTAATCTCACCAAATTCAGGAGAGAGTTGAAAGAATTTTCTTCTACATGTTTTGGGAGGAATGACAGCAGAGAAGGCAGAGGCAGGGTAGAAAGGGACTTTGAGAAGATGCTAAGTCCATTCACCTGTCCACAGGGATGAACATATACATACTCCCAGCAAAATGAGGCTGTTTTCAAAGATCCCTAGAGTTGGAAACACCACAGTCTCTCTCAGGACTCATTTCCCACATTTGAGAAACTATTTCTAGCAAATTCTTTCTTTGGATCTAACCATGCTTCAGGGCCAGCTTCAGGAGTACGCAAGCTGTGCAACTGCACAGGAACCTGTATTCAGAAGGGACCTGCACTTGCTTTCTTGCTTTGTTGTTGCCATCTTGAAATTCTTAATAATTTTCTCTTTGAACTTGTGTTTTGTAAGTGAAGTCTGATGGGACAATGAAACGTGTGAGAAGGGAAGATATGCACAATATGCATGCATCCTCCCTCCTCTCTGCCCCATTCACATTTAGCCCCATGAGTTCAGAATTCCCGTGGCCCCATGATGAGTGGAAGTTCAGGGAGATTCAAAGCAAGTATAAGAAAGGCATGTTACGTCTAGACTGATTAAGTGGGGGCACTGGCAGCCATGGGAGGCTTTTCATTTGAACCAGAACTTGTTTTGAAGGAAGAAAGAAGGCAATAGATTCAAAGAAACAGGAATGACTAAGGAAGCCCATTATATTCCTGTTACTTCCCTGTATTATCCAACCACTTAAACTGAAAACGATAACATAGAAGGAAAGAGAAACAGAGTGACACAGAGCTCCTTTTCTTTTCAATCCTTCCTCACTCATCAGTAAGCTGAAGGAAGAGAGTGTTGGTGGATGCGTGCATATCAAGAAGTGAAACACAGTTAACTTTTGTGCAGAGATTCCACAGTTCTGTAAGAACAAAATACATATGCATGTATGAGCTATGAAATACCAATTGTATAATTGTGGTGATTCCATATATGAGTTTAATGCTCTTATAATTTTATTAAAACTGGCATTGCACATTATAAAGATTAATGGTAAAATTCATGCTAACAATTCAAATTTTTTATTTTTCTTTACTTAGAACAACATAAAATAAATAACAGCATCATGATGAGAAAGAGACTGCAGGAAGTAAAAAGCTTTGTTTTTAGCATTAACAGCACTTTAGCACTTTCTCCTACTTTTTGGAACAAGAGATCTGCATTTTTATTTTGCACTGGGCCCCGTAAATTACATAGCTGGCCCTGCCCTGCTTCTCATGCTTCAGATTATATCCATCGCATCTGTTCTGCCAAGTCACCTCTTGTGAGCGTTCACCCTTTTCTCCACTCATTCGCTCAACAAATACTGACTGCACTACAGTCAGGCATTGCGCCAGGCACTGAGAATATAAAAATGAGAAAGATAAAACTCCTGCCCTCAGATGCAGTCGAGGAGACAAATAATCATGAAAAGGCAGTAATACCTACCTTGCATTTCTTTGTGAGGACTATCTATGTAAAATGTACAAAGCACTGCTAATAATGATTAGCATTCTATTCCGTTATCTCATTTAATTCTTACTACAGCTTATGGGGTAGATCCTATTATTGTTTCCATCTTATAGCTACAGAAGCAAAGATTTAGATCAGTTAAGAAACTTGACCAGAGGGACTCTGTCATCAAGTGGTAGAACCAGGAATTGAGGCCACCCAAGTCTTTCTGACTACTAAATTTGAGTTCATAAGTGATACTTATCATTCTTTTTAACATCATCCTAGCCACTATATTCTTTATCTTATATTATTACATCTACATTTCTAGCTTCTCAAAGATTAATTTTAGCTGTAATTTGATTTTTTTAATCTAAAAAAATGTGTACTCTAAATTTTTTTCCAATTTATTTGTTAGTATTTTCTTTAGGATATAAAATATAGCTCGATTTTTTTTTGTGAATCTGACAATCCTTTGGTCCAACTGTAGAAAATCAGATTCAATTGGCAAAGCTAGTGATTTTCAAAATCATGTTCACAGCTTTGTTCGCTATAATACGGTGTACTAGTTAAAAACATGTACTTTGGACGCAGATAGACTTGGGTCTAAATCCTGGCTCCACCACCCACTAGCTTTAGAAAAACACTTAACTCTCAGAGCCTAAATTTTCCCATATGTAAAATGGGGATGAAAACAGCACCTTAACTACCATGGAGGGCCATGTTTAAGATTAAATGAGATAGTCCTTGTGAAACACTTAAAATAGCACCTGGTACCTAGGAAGCACTCAAAAACGTTAGTTTTAGCACTATTATTTTTAGTGCCATGTTTTCATACCTATATTTAAAAATGGATTTGAAATGACTTTTTTATTGAAATGGTTTCCTCTAATACAAAAAACAAGTTGAAGGTCTCTAATTTCCAAGAAGCATATTATTTCTTTGTAAATAAAAGCACGCAGCAAGTTCCCCAAAAATGGCAGCTGGTGGTCAAATATATATCTGTGGTTCAAGGGATCTGAGATGTTTTTATTTAAATAATCCTTCACCAAAAACTCCAAATATGAACACTCATTTTTCCCCTTTTCATGCTAAACTGGCCATTCAAAGGATCAGGGGGAAAAGAGTTTATAAACTATATATAAAGAACTATACAAATGTAATGGAATAGTCTTGTCGTTTAGCAAGGCTATCTCAGTTCTCTGTAACCGTTGAAGTGACACTTAAATTTAAGAACATTGAGTAAATTAAAATAGCTGAACTATTTTCTCTGGCGGAAAAGGAAAGGATTAGTTAATCTGAAGGTTTACTGCCATCATTCAGGTGGTCAAATGACTGTTTCTCTGGCTTCTAAGTGATTGAAAAGCACATAAAAAATAAAGTGGATATCAAATACAAATGGACTATATACCTATTTTTTTAAAATAGCTCTAGAAAAAAGACCTTTATTGACATTTTTATTGTGATTTAAAGAAAAGGAAAACAGGATTTAGGTAAAAACAAAACCAAGCCTTCAATTGATACCTTAGAAAACATGATAGCTATGTGACATCTTCCTAAAACCACAAGCTTATCAATAATGCTGGCTGTTACCACTGCAGGCTCATGGGTCCTTACCAGTTCTGGAGTGTCCTGCTGCAGCGGCAGAAATGCCGCTTCCAGAATAGCAATCTGGTCAGCACTCAGCTTCTGCCACAGCCCGATCAGCAAAATCACCAAATGGGTGGCACTTTTCAGTCTGGTGAATGACTGGAACAGATTGTCTTGGTTTTCCTCTACTGCATCTGCTAGAGCGATTACCTGGAGAAATTACAAACTTCGGTTAGGGGTAATTTCACAATTCTTGAGCCCTCAACAAATTACGTTTGGCACACTCTTGTTTTTCTTTAAAACAACTTGATGAACTTTGTCTTCCACAAACACAAGCTATGTTGAGTAATAAAAGAGTTATCATTCATCTGTTCACTTCCTTCTTTTAAAAAAATGCCCAAAGTAATTCCAAATCCATATGGCCAGGAGATGAAAATATCCAGAAAATCAGCTTAATGGGGACATTGTTCGGCGTCAGCTTCACCATCGATTGACCTTCTACAATATATGATAATATAAGTAACTTCTACTACAGTTATTACAGTCTTTATTACTACCCAGAGAGACTGATCAATTAAAAAAATTCTCGTCGACATAACTGCATGTGCCTTGAAATTTAAAATAATAACTTCACTATATCCTTTTCAGAAAATAGCTATCTTCCTTTGATTATTATTCTTTATATGTTACATGGTAATATAGGGGATATATGGGATATCCAATATTTCTTTATTATATCCAAAAGGTAGATAATGTTCAAACACTTGACTAGTCAAGCAGTGTCATTTTTAACACAAATGTCTGGCACCAGCCCACAGAGACCTGAAAGAAAAAGAAATGTTCAGGGTGTGTTAGTTTCACAATGCCAAATCTACTCAGGATAAAATTGGCAGGAAGGAACAGAATTGGCTTTTTTTTTTCATCCTCTTGAATAATCCTGTGGAAAAAAGAACTAAAGCAACAATTGGATGAAACATACAAGATTGCCCATTGGTGTTTTATTTTATTTTAATGTCTTGGTGAATTTTGTGCTCATTAAAAGTAATGAACTGACTGGCCCAGAGGCTCAAGGCGTCTGACAGCCCCCAGAACAGGAACAGCAAAAGCCAGGGCAGTGTGAGCTCCTTTCTACAAGTCCCCGCCAGCTTGAGGGGCTGGAGTCAGATGAGTTTCAGAAGTCTAGTGCAGATGATCCATTGGGTGATATTTCATGGCTTATTGACATTGGCCCAACGGGCTTCTTAAAAAAATCATCATTCAAGTAAGTAGAGCCTACAGCTGTGTGGTCTCCCAAATTCCAAGTAGGGAGAGGGGCTGTAGGGGGACAGTCCTCAGAGCGTCTGGAAGACACTGGAAAAGAGATATACGTTAGGGAAAAACAAGGCAACTGAAATTTCTTGCCTGACAACCCCAGGCAGACCAGGATTCTTTGCCACTTGGTTGAGGGCTTGCAGGAATTATAAAAGGCAGCCACAATTCACATTCAGCTCTTCAGGGAGCCCTGGGAGTTTGGACCAAGGACAGCATTACCATAAAGTGCATTGCTTACTACGTGCCTAGTACTGTGCCACTTTCCATTTGCGTTAAAAAGAAGCACATATCTTATAAGCCCATGAGGATCTTATAATTTCTTGGACAGA
The DNA here is from genome assembly GCF_037783145.1 of Equus przewalskii. NCBI lineage: Eukaryota > Metazoa > Chordata > Mammalia > Perissodactyla > Equidae > Equus > Equus przewalskii. Next base: position 63,586,640 of record NC_091834.1, on the reverse strand, counting down.
AAACATACATACACAACCAATTAGTGAAAAGAAACATAACTGTAATAATGTCCTAATTGTGCAGAACAGAAAGTAAGTGTGAAAGAAGTTAGCAAAGGGACAGATGACTATGGGCCAGAGTTAATATCCCCGGGGCCTCTTTTACTCAAATGAGGCTTGGAACTCGTCCCTTCCCCATTACTTCAAGAAGTTCCCTCAAACAGACAGAGAGAGGCCACTTTCCTTAAACCAAAACACCTGGAATCATCCGCTACTCCCACCCTCACCATGATTACAACTGACTCCTGTTCAAGTCGAAGTTTATATTCTTTTTCTTGCTGTGAATGTTACCAATTAAGCCTCATTGTGGGGGCCATCATATTATGTCACAGATGCTAATTGCCATTAAGTCCAAATCATACAAAGATCAAGGTCATAAACACCTCCTGAGTGCCAGGTACATGAAAGAAAGTGCAGGAAGCACTATAGGGAATTCAATGGCCACAGATCTAATCTCCACCTTCAAAGAGTTTATAACGGAGAAAGGAAAATAGGTCAAGGAGGCAAATGCTGACAATGTAGGGAAGACCCTATGGACTATAAAAGAAAATGCCATAAATACTACGATTATTATGTTAGTAATAATGCCTCCAACTAATTGAGCGTGGACTTCTGCTCTGTGCCATACAGATATCAGTGCCTTCAATCCTCACACCTCCACTGTAGCTTAGTTGGCATGATCTCTATTTTACAGATGAGGCCTCTGAGGATTAGCAGATGTAAGAAACTTGATCAGTAGTATACACAAGGCGTGCAAACGGTGCCCATGCTTAGAAGGGCTCCATGTTTGATTCAATGCCCTGCTGTCTCTGTCTTGACATTCTTAATAATTTTATTTTTGAACTTGTGTACTGTAAGCGAAGTCAATGGGATAATGCAGCATACACATGAACAGAGGAGATATAACTTATAGAGTTAAATGTGCTTATATTTTCATTTAAAACTGGCATTGCACAGCATAAAGATTAATGGTAAAATTCATGCTAACAATTTTAAATTTTAGTTTTTCCTTACTTGGAATAACATGAAATAGAAAATTAAAAAACACCATCAGAAGGTGTGAAAGAGAGACCACTGAAGAAAGGAAAAACCTTTATATTTTAGTAGCTGTTTTAATAGCACTTTCTTCCTGCCTTTTAACAAGAGCCCTGCATTTTCATTTTGCACTGGGAGCTGCAAATTAAGTAGCCAGCTTGACCATCACCTAGTAAATGAGAAACCAGGGTTCAAACTTTGGAATCTCTCACTCCAAAGCCTGCATGGACCTGAAGCACCTTCTAGGTTCAGAGACGGGCCTAACGACTGCTGAGAGCGGAGGGCCTTGGGAAGGTAAAGGTGGAGGAAGAAGTAGTGGTGGCTGGAACCGGCTCAGCCAGCTCCTACTGGCTCAGGAGAAAGAACTGACTGTCCAATTTTCAGGAATTTTGTGAGCCAGCTGTTAAACACAGCCATTACTAAAAATTAAATTACATAAACTTAAAATTAATAAATTATATTAAAAACAACGGTAATAAATACTCAAAAGTCATTACTTCCTAATTATTTGACTATTATCTAGACCCTTGAGGTTATGTACGCCTATCGTATCTGTATATTGGAAACACTCTGCAATGCTGAGCCACTGTCCATTTCTTCTAAACTCTGCATTCACTGACCTTATATTGGTAGCTTGAAATTGGCCATGGTAAAAGTATTTATAACATGGAAATCAACAAATGTTCCAAAGCCAGGCTTTCCACCCATCCTCCTCCTTCCCAGGGAGCCAGTTGTTAAATATTTATCAGCATACAACAAGACAAAGTACCTGAAATTCGTCCTCAAGAACAGACATTGGGTAATGCGGCTTCAAGGTGAAGGAAACAACTTGAGCAAATGCATTAAAGCAGAAAAGTTGAGGCTGCTTGTTCAGGAAGAGCAAATATTCCAGTTTGGGAAGAGTATTTGATGAGACAAAAAAAGATAATCTAGACAACTTTGTAGAGGAACCAGAATGTCAAGGTGAAAAAAATGCACTTAGCACTGTGGGTACTGGAGAGCCATGAAGTATTCTGAGTGTGGGCAATACCTGACGGAGGATACACTCTAAGCAGCTGTCAGATCACAGTAAACATTTGGGGCATTTGCTGGGACTTAAGGGAGGCTTTTATGCACGTTCCTCACTATCAAGGGAAAATTCTTACTAAGTGTAACAGCATGTCAGTTCATGGACCCACCCAACTTGCTAAACACAGCTGTGATGGAAGAATGACTTCTCAGTGAGACAGCAGCCCAAGCCGCAGGATCTTTCCTGAGCAAGGCCCAAAATACATCAATCCAGGAGAAGCATCATTTCTGTAAGTTTTGGTCTCGCTGGATATATTTCTGTGCCATTGTGGAAAAAGTCTGCTATCCCCAAATGGTCACAGAAATTGGAAAGAAAAGGGATAAACAATTCCTTATGTATATTACCCCCAAGGAAAATCGTCCTGACCTACTGGCCAGCATGAAATACTAAACAGATCTCCGTGTTCTCAATTTAGTTTTACACGTAACAGCCAAGTTTACTTTGTTCTCCACGAGAGCCAAATGAATTTAGCAGAATTAACTTAGTAAAAAGGGCTGGAAAAACTAGACCCATCAAGATTTAGATCTGTCTGACCAAGGCCTAGAGGATCTCGCAGCTCACCTGGAACTGAAAAATGAAGCCAACCAGCTGCTAGGGCTTAAATTTGAGGCAGAGTGATTTTTTTCGGTGCTCATCATTGGCTCTGCGAGATGTGTGTTCCCTGATGTTCAGCAGAACTACAGAAAGGGAGAGGTTTAGGAAAGAATAAATGCTAACGATTTCAAGCACAATGTGTTGATGGCCTTTGTTTTGCTTTTTCAAATTGAAGGTTTCCAAATAAAATGGAGACCCCAAAGGACATCTCTGTCCAACTGCCATATCAGTTGATGCCAAAGTAATGAGGCAGAGGCCCAGCGAGCTGCTTGCAGGAAAACGCTCAACTCATAAAGTGAGTGTGAAATTAATCCCAAATACTTCCAGCTGCCAAGATAGGCTCTAAAATTGGTTACAGGAAAGCAGCAGCAGCAACAGCAGAGTAGACATGAATCATACTATGTGAACACGGACATGTCCAATTTCTTCACCTCAACTTACCATCACATCTGCCTCCAAATCTCATGTGTGGCACACAGAACCCCACTACATTGCAGTTTAGCTGTCATTTACTGAGCCCGGACTGTGGGCCAGGCACTGTGCTGTTACACCCAGATTATCATCTGGTCCTCATGACTACCCTCTGAGATAGGAACTATTGATAGCCTTGGTCCCCACTTCTAGATGAAGAAGCAGAAGGTTAGAGCTCTGATGAGTCTAGTGTTCAGAGGAAAACACTGCCCGTGGTCATGAACTGGAGTGGAGGCGAGCTGGGATTCCAGTTCTGTCTTCTGATTCCCCACTGCGTGCCCTTTCTTCAGCACGAGTAAACAAATGTATACAAGTTGGCTCCATAAAATAATCCAGTGGGTTTTTATCCTGATAATCAACAAAGATACTAAGGAAAAACACTACGAATATAATTACATCCATAACAAGCATATGTGTTTTAGTTAAGTTTTCCTGTTGTTGGGACTGTTAACTTGAGGTCAACTCAAGTTGAAATTTCCAGGTTCGTTTCTGCCCAAAGTTATGGTATAAAGGAAATTAGTTCATAATCTGTAAAGGATAAGAAGTTAACGTAGTAAGTTTTTTTCTCTTAACACAGGGAATTTTATTATGTTCCAAATAATTCAAAATTATGAACACTTTAGAAAACAGCTATTTTCTAGGGCTGCTCCTTTAGAGAAGCTACTTTTGAAAAAAGGGATGATTCATTTATTTCCTATAAATCTCAGATTACAACATTTTCAGTAGCCTGAGCAAGTTGATGTTCTGTAATAATAACTGTCAACAATTATGAGGGCTTTCTAGGAGCCAGGTACTGTGCTAACCTCTTTACAGGGATTATCTCATTTAATTCTGAAGACAATTTTATGAGGCAGATACCATAAATTGTCCCCACTTTAAAAATATGGGAACGGAATTATAGAAAGGGAGAAGTAGTTAGTAAGTGGCAGAGCCAAAATTCATACCCAAAGCAATCTGACCCAAGAAACATCACCAAGTACCATTGCCTGCATTCATTTTCTGCCTGCACATCAGTTTCATCATAGGCAATATGTGGAACGAATTCTATCAGAAGTTTCCCAACGGGAGGTTTCAGCTTTGCTGACCTTCCAATACCTCATATGAATTAAGATAGGTTTATTTTAATAAAAGGCCAGTATGGATGAACACGTTAAGAAAATGGAGTTCCTGTGATATGGAGGAGTTTATACATCCCCTAGGGCAGAAGGCAATAGGCTGTGCTGGAACAGGCAATGGCCTGGGAGCCAAGGAGACAGAGCTTCTAGCTCTGGCTTCACTACCAAGCAGCTTTATGGCAGGATTCAATTTACTTCCCTTTTCTGGGCTCTAGTTTCACCGCCTTTAAAATGCAGGGGTGGGAAATATGATCTCTAACATCCAGCATAGCTATAAGTGTCAGATTCAAAAACTTGAAAATGACTTTTGGATGATTTGTTGTTTTGAACTATCCATGCCACTTCTTCCCCTCTATTCACACACATACTGGGTTTGTCATTTAATGTTTGTTGATTCGGAGTTCTTATCCATTAAATAACAGTAGGAATATTTTTCTTTTGCTAATTAAGAGGATGTCAGAATTAAAGGACAGAGGTAAAAAGATGGACAATACCAAGTGCTGACGAGGAATGTGGGGAAATCAGAACCCTCATACATTGCTAGTGGGAATGTAATATGGTATAGGTGCTTTGGAAAACAGTTTGGCAATTCCTCAAAAAGTTAAACATGGAGTTACTATATGACCCAGCAATTCCACTTTTAGGTTTGTGCCCAAGACAAATGAAAATATACATCCACTCAAAAACTTGTTCATAAATGTTTATAGCAGCATATTTAGCTCAAAAGTAGAAACAACTCAAACGTCCATCAGCTGATGAATGGAAAAATTAACTGTAGCATATCCATATAGTGGAATATTATTCAGCCTTAAAAAGAAATGGAGTGCTTACACAAGCTACTACACGGATAAACCCTAAAAACATTACGCTAAGTTAAAGAAGCCAGTCACAGAGGATTGCATATTGTATCATTCCATTTATATGAAATGTCCAGAATAGGAAATCTATAAACACAGTAAGTAGACTGGTAGTTGCTTAGAGCTGGGGATGGGTGGTAGATTGGAAGGAATGGAAAGTAACTGCAAATGGGTATGGGTTTCTTTTAGTGGGGATGAAAATATTCTAAAATTAGATTGTAGTGACGTTTGCACAACCTCATGAATATGCTAAAAATCACTACATTGTATACTTTAAATGGGTGAATTGTATTCATGTAAATTATATCTCAATAAAGCTGTTAAAAATAATAAGAGAAGTAAACAGTACTGTGAAAGTAGAATCCATGTAAGGTAGATAAATTAACACAAATAAAGGCACCTTTATTTAAGCAACAATTTTGATATATTAATGGCTATACCATATTGCAACTGGGGCTTAAGGACATTCTGAATGATGGTACAGTCATATTACTTTGGAGTCAATTAGATCTAAGTATGAAAACTAGTAATACCACTTACTAGCTGTACAACCCCTCGCTAGTTACTTTACCTCCTTCAGACTTAGTTTTCTCACCTATAAAATAACATTCAATAAAAGCTAGTTAACATTTCTTCTATTCATTTCTGATTTGTTTGGCCCCTGGTTACTACTTCTTAATATTCCTTATAGATGAGGGCTCATTTCTATTTAAAAACACCTGTAAATTCTTTTTCTGTTAGATTAACAATGACATTGAAAAAGGAAGAGCTTTCTCCCAGTACTTGAGGCACACTATCAACTACGGCCTCCTGAGGGGATGCAGGATAGCCCACACTCTGCAATGTTCTCTGGCCCTCTCTGTGTGGTCACTCAATGGGGCAGTGCTCATTTTGTAGCCAAGTTTAATCAAATTTCAAAGTAAAATGTCATGAGACCCTACACCCAACATATTACTAACAGCTATGTAAGTTACATGTATTGGATTCCCTTTTTTACTCCTTTAGCAATCCTAGTAAACACGTACACACACACACCTTTGCCTGGTATGAGTTGTTTTCTAGAAATCCTCTGAGGCTTGTTAATCAGGGAGCTAGACATTGTTTGATTTTCCTTTGTATCTTATTGAAAATGCTAGAAAACTTGGTGTTCTGAATAAAATGGTTATAAAGTACACTATGAGAAGGCAAGAGGGAAAACAAAACTCATACTCAGCCCAGAAAATTCCAATGTAAAAAGACCAATTGATAAGTCCCCAACATGCCTTCCACTTTCCAGTACTCAGTACACAGTGGGCATCCCATAAATGCTGGCTGAATTGATGAACCTCCAAGTCAGTCTACCTAAAAATCTAGCACAACTGGGAGCCATACTAAACTGACTTTTAAAGCCTAGACACAATCAGGCACTGCCAAGCTCCCAGTCTGAATGGAACCCAAGTGATGTCACATGGAAACAACAGACCCACCTCAATATATCTGTCGCCTATTTTTAAAAATATTGCTCCAGTTCACCTTTAGCCACAGCTGCCTAACACCCAGCTACAGAGAGCTCTAATGAGTGCTGAAATGAATTGATTCTACACATGATTGCTCTCTGGTTAGAAAGACACACTCTTAGTCTAGGGGATATTTGGAAGCAGGCAAGAAATCGGGCATACTTCCTACTCAATCATGTTGTTTGTGATGGCATTTGCTGCAGACTCCAAAATGGCAAAGACCTTGCAAGAAGGAAGAAGAAAAAGCTTACCAGGTCTAAACTTTTACATTGGCTGAAAAGATCCAATCTGGATCCAGCAGAATTGTTCTTTTACCAAAAACAATGAAATAAAGCTCAAAATGTAAAGAGGAAGGGCACGGAGATGATTTAGATGCCAGATAAGTATGTAAGAAGTGTTTCATTACCTACGGGCTGAACCTTTAGCGAGATAAAAAGAGAACCTTGAGTTTTCACTTTGAAGGCACAGCAAGAATCTAATTCTAACTACTTTTGCTACATGTTATTTTGTATAAATAGGATAGGGCCTGGATTACATTCTATTGTACGTCACATGGAGTAAAAACCTAAGATTCCCCTATAACACGTACTTAGCTGAAATTCCTAAACTGAACCCAGGATTAGAATATATTTTTAACCATGTTACCATTTTGGGTAGCCATTAAAACAACAGGAAAAGTGTACCTATTCAGTAAAAAACTTCAGTTGTACAAGTTATTTGTCTTCATAAAAAGAGACCCGCTAATTGGCTGAATCACCTGATGCTTCGGAACACCAAGGCATGATGGTGGTGACTCTTAGAAGTTGTGATGGTTTTTCTGGTCTAGGATTACAATTTTTCTTGACACCAATCTACACTTGCCAAATGCCTTGAGAATTCATATAAAACTGGTTTTAGAAAAACAAATTATTTCTGAAAAATTTCTTTATACTATATACTGTAGAACACTTCTTTTCTTTTTTAATGTTCTGCCCAGAAGAATATAAAAGGTAGGCAGTGCTGAAATATAGACTTTGGCTGGGACTTTTAAAATATATAGCATTGATACATAAAAATGTTAAATGAGAAAGACAATAAATCATTTACAAGTGACATAGAGACAAATTTTGCTATTTCTGCAAAGTTTATTCACCAAATAGACACGTAACTTAATCACCTGAAAGGAAACTAACTCCAAAACTTGGCCAAAATAAGGCTAAAAATACAAGTGATCTCAAAACTGATTACTGTTTTTACCTCCCCAACCCCCAGCTGAACACATTTTTACCTCTTTCCACAAAATTATCTATCTATAGCCAAGCAAAACCCCAATTTAAAAAATAATAACTAATGGAGTCAAGTTGTAAAAAGAAGAATCAATGTTCTTGGGGCCACAGTTGCTCACTGAACAGATCACTGTTAAAGCTGGAATCTATGGTTGGCAACGTCAGAGCTCATTTTACAAACCCTGGAGAATGCCACAGTTATCACTGTCCAAAAACAACATTCATGAGGTCTGATCTGAATAGTTTCTAAGTTTAGAATGCTTCAGGCCACGTTCCTACATGCAGACATGTCAGTAATTACATAGCCACCCACACAGCCTTGAGTGCCATCTCCAAGGAAGGGAAATGATGAATAGATGAGTGGTTAGCGGGTGTTCTAAGAGCATTCTTTTAGCTCAGGCAGGGAATGCAAAGACACATTATTACATGTGATCAATTAAGGCAGGCCAATGACCCACCCAAAAAGGCAAAATGAGAGACCGAAGACCTCAACAGTGCTGATGACACTATTGATCATTTCCTTGGTTCTAGAATTTCAGAGTTGAACATGACATTTTCACAGTAAAGTAAAACTGTTGAGTTTTGTCTTTCTATGAATCTTCTTTTAAAACATCCAGTTTTTCAGAGTCTAATTCTCTTGGGCGCCTGTGGTTTTTATTTATTTTTCAGATAAAACACATAGTTTACCACTACTATCTGGTAGTACTTTGGCAAGACATTCAGGCCTATATGGCTCAGACCACCTGCAAATAATACAAAAGGCAATGAGTGGAGGTGCCTGGTTTCATATGGAGTGAAACTAGGGTAAACTGGGGATATTTCTTACAATCATAGGCTGTTGGGACATTACAAGTGGAAGTGGCCTTGCTGAAGCTATGTGGTGCTTGATTTCTACTGGGCTGTGGAACTCTTCCAGGCCAGAAACTGTACCCCTCCCACAGTCTCTGGCTCACAGCAGACAGTCAATGTATGTTTGTTATGTTGAAGTAAATTAAAAAGCCTTATAACTCAGTAGCACAAGAGTGTCCATTAAGACAGCAATTTACAGGAGCACTACTTGGGCAATGGAAGTCCATCCCTACATTCCACCAGGTGAACAAGACCAAGGCCTATCATTTTTGAAAGGTTTTTATAGGCTATGTTATTCATTGGGTCTACCATAGGTAGTAAATAACTAGGCTCTAAATTCCATACCTTCCACATGTATTACATTACAATGAATTGCTAAATTTGTTCAAGTCTTTATTGCTAGGTTTAGGTGGCGTTATAAAGGCCGTAATTTAACTTTAAAATACATCATCATAGACAAGGTCATAGGCTGTGAGCGTGTGAGTCAGTTTAAACTACACTCTAGAGCAGTTTCTCAAGCTCCTCATTAATGACATTTAGGGCCAGATAATTCTTGGCTGTCCTGGGCATGCTGGAAGTTTAATAGCATCCCTGGACTCTACACATTAGATGTCAATAGCACCCTCCCCCCAGCTGTGACAACCAAAAACGTCTCTAGACATTGCCAATGCATCCTTGGGAGCAAAATCACCCTGGTTGAGAACCACTGCTCTAGGGTCTGAGTTCGTGCCCGAAACAGTGTTTGCAGGACACGCAGCCCACAGTAAGCACTCAGCAGAGTTCAGCATCATTACTATTAATGTTATTCATCGTTCCCTGGCTAAACACCTGACCAACATATTTTTACTAAAACAAAAGTGAAAATTATTATATACCTGAAGATAATAACAACTCTCCCTTTTGCCTTTTCATCTCTAGTTTACACAATTCCGATAATTTCAGCATCTCTTTATGGGATTGATTTAGAACATAAGTTATACACATTATTTACCAAAATATGTAGCATAATACTCATATCTTACACTCTCAAAGGACCCTGGATGCCCCCTGCCATTCCTTCCATCACAGTTAGAATTACTTGTTTGATACTTTCTAGCCAAGTGAGGGCAGGGACTGTGCTTTGTCTTATTCACTCCTGTGTCCCTAGCACCTAGCACAGGCCTAACACACAGCATGAACAAACATCTGTTCAGGTGAACCGAAATAAACCCCATCTGCTATAACCTAGAAGGGTAGCATATTGGCTTAATACTACCATCAGAAGCTTCTCACAGAAGAGGAGCTAGTACCTAGCACACCAGTTGTGATGCCCAGCAAACAGCACATTTCCTTAATTCCATAATGCACTTTGCTTGTTAGTATACACACATCACACACACACACACACACACACTTCAATGTTTTTCAAATCTCGATGTGTCTTATCTCTGTGTTCATTTAACATGCTAGTTTTACTTCTTATTTTCAAAAGTGATCAAATCAATAATGTGCCTTAAAAGTAACATCTTAGAATCTATTAAATTTATTTTTGCTTGGTATTTTGTTTGGAATTACACCTCCCAATGCCAGGGTCTTCATCCCGTCTCCAGAAAATAACTGTTCCAAGAGCACTTCCTGCCAGCGCGCGCTCTCATCCTCACAAAGGTCCCCTCCCCATCCCTGCCACACTTCCCAGTAGGACCTACTGCAGGCCCAGCATGAATTCTTTCACAGGATCGCCAGAACAAAATTATGTGGTAGAGGTGCTAGATTTACTTTGGCCATGATGAAACTGAGACCCTGAAAGGTTTGAAAGACTGTCCACAAATATAAACCCAGATTCAAACCCAGCCCTCTCTAGTCCCAAAGCCCATGTTCCTTCACAGCACACGCTGCTTCTACAGAACTCTGGCCCTCTGGAGCTGGAAAATTCACTTCTGCAAATTTTTCACTGATTCCTTCAAATTTAATTCTGCTTTTTTATGATTTCAATGAAAAAGTATGTATTCTGGGAAGGTAATAAAGTGTATTTCTTGTGAATAGAAGCTAGATTTGATTTACCCTAAAAAAAAAAAAGGAAATATATGTTTATTCCATCTATTCAACAAACATCAGTTGAGCACCCACTAGGTATTAGGTGCTGTGACCTTAATGGAGAAAGAAATGTGGCTCCGTGGGGCACTGAGACCCGGGAGTTGGGGGGGAGGGAGGGAAGCTGTTAAACATCTGTGAGATAGTGCCATTTTTCACAATTATGAAAAGAATTTTTAGTGACTATTTTCAAACTGATCTTGAACTATAAAACTAGCCAAAAGATAGTAAATATCTATGTATATTTCTAATACTAAAAATTAAATAAAAAGGAAAAGGATCCATGATGGTTTCAGTCCTGGCACCAATATTCTAAAGTTTCTCTGTTAAAATAAAACATACCGGGGCTGGCCCCGTGGCCGAGTGGTTAAGTTCGCGCGCTCCACTGCAGGCGGCCCAGTGTTTCGTTGGTTCGAATCCTGGGCGCGGACATGGCACTGCTCGTCAGACCACGCTGGGGCAGCGTCCCATGTGCCACAACTAGAAGAACCCACAACGAAGAATATACAACTATGTACCGGGGGGCTTTGGGGAGAAAAAGGAAATAATAAAATCTTTAAAAAAAATTAAAAAAAAAAATAAAACATACCAATAAAAAATAAGAAAAAGAATTTTTTTGCCTCAGGAAAAAAAATATATAAAAGCAAAAAAAGAAATCTACAAACACAAGCAAGTAAATGTGGTCTGTATTAAAATGAGATCCTGCCTCAAAATGTCCAAGTTTGGATCTGATCGGATGAGGGGTTCCTCTAAACCCAACACATTTTTTTTTCTTCCTTCTAAGTAGCTGAAATGGACTAGGCGAGGAAGGTAGTATCTCACGAGAGAAGTATGAGTTACAAGCTAGTTTTAAAAATAACTACTTTCTAGTTTACTTAACTAAATCAAACAGGTGTCACAGTTTAAATCAGAATCCTCCAATAGAGTCCATTTACCAGAAACCTGAATCCATTTTCAGAGAATAACAAAAGATTATCATCACACCAGTAACTGATTCACACACCCACGTTTTTTTTTTTAATTCTTGGTATCCATACCCAAACATGTGATAACAAGCTGAATGTGGATAAAATGGGTATCTCACCAACCTTTCAGAGAAGACATTTTTAATCTGGGGATAGAATGCATCCTGGCACTTTCAGGTGTGTGTGAGTGATGGGAAAGACTGCAGTTTAGCTCGTGAACCCTCAGGAAATAGTTCCTTGTTTCAGCTCTCTAGAGTTTTATCCTGCAGCCATCATTTTAATTCTCCTAAGAATACCTTAGAAAAGTAGAGTTCAGCAATCTTTAGAAAAATTATGATGATGTTAAAAAACAATATTACAAAAGATTATATACATTATTGGGGAACTGCTCACTACAAAACTTCTAGGATTTCAGAAATCCATTCTGGTGGGAATCTGAGAATGATAAGCTGACCAGTCATATCTTACTTTATCAACATTCAGGATAAATTGTTTCTCTGATTTTATAACAGTTATTGTCTGAACAGAGGAGCAATAGGAAGATCTTGGTCATCACACTACTTTGCTAAGCTATTAAATATCCAAGTTTTCCATCTAATTACTGAAGAAAAACTCAGAGTCAATTTCAACAGCAAAGAGCTGGCATCAGATTAATTAAAAGGGGAGGGGGAAATCTCTAGAGGAATCTGCTACAGTTGACTCTTCTTTCTCCCAATCAGTTTAATTTCTTTCAAGAAAACTCTTAACTAGGAATATCCACCAACAAAGTTTTCCACAACATTCTAGACCAAAGGTTTTTCAATAGTTTGTCATTATGGGAATTTCAAGGGGTCATTTTGATTTAAAGAAGCTATCCTGAATGTTCTACAGTATCTCAGACATGTTCCCCACGCATATATATTATCAATCGGTAGTAATGTTCTGCTAAAAATCAAGCAAACTCCATTCCCTAATGTGAAAACTACTTATCTAGAGGCGTGATAAATTCCTTTCCTCTAGAGAGAAGTAAACTCTAAAATTAATGAGACCAAGAGGATAAGACTTTAGCAACCACAGAATCAGAATTATAGGACTAAATCATAAGATATTTATTCCATCAAACAATAGTGATTTCTTTATATCTGTCTCCATTCCCTAGACATATGTTCTTTGGGAACAAGAACTGTGTCCTTATTTATAGCTCATGACACTGTAAACATTAAATACATTTATCGGAATTTAACTGCATTAAATTTGAAAAGACCTTCAAAATCATTTAGTCTAAGTCCCTTATTATTTTATATATAAAAAACTGCTAAGGCCCAGAGAGGTGCAGTGACTTGCCTAAAATCACATAGGAGGTTAATATTAGAACTAGGGTGCATCTGCATCCTGCTTTAAGGATTTTACCTACACTGTCTCACAATAACCTTGTGAATCAAGTGGGGTAAGCACCTATGTCCCCATTTTATGAGGAAAAAACATGCAAAAGGCCAAAGTCCCATCGCAGGTTTAAAAAGGCATTAAACTCAGCACTCCAGGCCTGAGCTTTTGTTCTTACGGCACAGAGATTTAAAACTCCTTACCTACAAGGCATGAGCTGGGAAGGGGGAAGTGAATCTAGTCTAAGTGTTGAAGAAGATGGGATGATGCAGAAGAAAGGGGAAATGGAGACGTTGAATAAAAAGAAACAGATATGGGGGTACAGGTGTAGCTGACTGAAGAAAGGAGGAGATCTTGAAGCTCGCAGTGGTAGGTCTCTCCATCAGATGGGGTCATAGTCTGGCTTTGGTTTGATTTTCTATTTTATCAGAACCTTAGTAATTTTCTTCACTGTCACAGTTTTATAATTTGTATAGCTGAGTTCACATATACTTTACAGTCTGTCACATTTCTGACATGGATGATTATGTTCCCTGTGATCACTAGGCTATGATATTGGGACGTTAAGTTGAGATGTTATCCTTACGTTAAAAGGGACAGGAGGGGCAAGTGAAAGGAGGGCCCTGAGCCTCTAACTCTAACCCTTTCTCAGGTTGGGCCTAAGGTGTTCCCTGATGGTTGAGAACAACACAATTCACACAGGGCAGAGACCCAGACACATCACCTGGCCATTCTGGCCAGAGGTACTGGGATGAGGGTGACCAAAATGTGGGCATGGGGTGAAAGGGAAAAAGAAATGGCCCAGACCGCTTCTTCCAGCAAGAAAAATCTACCTCAAGCTTGCTTGGTGTGGTTGAAGGAACACAGGCCTTCTGCGTAACAGTCTGAGTCCCAGTTTTGCTGTTTAACTTGGGCAAGTCATTCCACTTTTCTAGATGACTATCATTCTTCTAATGTAAACAGTAGCAAAGTAATAATACTAGCCTCATGGAGTTATCATAAAAGCTGATTAAAATAAGGTATGTAACAGTTTTTATTAAACTGTGAGATACAATATAAACATTAGCTGTCATTATACTAGGAAAAAAAGGAACTTCACATCTCCAAATGTCTATTTTCCAAACTGGGGCCTACTATTCAACTAATTCACAATGAAAGAATATAAAATCAGTAGCTTATCTGGAAAAAAACATAGCATCTGGAACAAATTACTGTTTAAGAAACGAGGATACCAAAGAATTACAATGAATCCTTGGCATATGTCCTTAAACAAACAATATTATTTAAGAGTAAAGATTGGCCAGATTACAAAAGTCCCCCCTTATCCACAGGGCATATGTTCCAAGACCCCCAATGGGTACCTAAACTGTGGATAGTACTGAACCCTATATATATTGTTTTTTCCTATACATACCTACCTATGATCAAGTTTAATTTATAAAATAGGGACAGTAAGAGATTATCAACAATAACTAATAATAAAATAGAATAATTATAACAATATATTGTAAAAAACATTACGTGAATGTGGTCTCTCTCTCTCTCAAAATATCTTATTGTACTGTACTCACTCTTCTTGTGATGACGTGAGGTGACAGAATGCCCACGTGATGAGATGAAGTGAGGCAAATAATGTATGCATTGTGACTTGGTGTCCTGGGCAGGATGGAGCACACGATGCAAGATTTCATTACACTACTCAGAATGGAACGCAATTTAAAACTTATGAATTGTTTGTTTCTGGAATTTTCCATTTAATATTTTTGGACCATGGATAACTGAAATCATGGAAAGAGAAGCCACGGATAAGCGGAGACTACTGTATACAGGAGTAGAGGGGACATTCAATAGTCATAAGGCTAGGATCAAAGGATTTTCAACATCAAAATATTTTACAGAAAGAACTTTTGCTTTCCGTAACACTGGTATTGAATTTCAGTTTCTAAAATAAGACGTAGTCATCGGCTTGGGAAAGGCACATGATGAAGACATGGGGTAAGACACTACCAAACAAATCACAAACTCAACTTGTGCTCAGTAAAAGACGTTACTGGCTAAGACAATGAAGCATGTTTTCTTGGCTGGTGAGAGCACCTGCGAGTATCAGCTCTGGTCTTAAGTAGCTGGAGAGAATTAGAAAAAAAGACTTCTCCTGAGAATTCCCCTTTTCACCTGAATGGCTACCAGAGCCACCTCTGAAGAGGCAACTGGCTTGCTGCACAAAGAGAGAAGTTACTGGAAAGAAACCTGGGACTTCTTTTCAGCATCTATCAAAACAACAACAATAACAATAAGAAGAAGGTGGCTCCTAATTTGGGTGAAGGAAGAGCAGGATCTTGGCTTTATCTCCCAAACCTCATGATTCTGAAACCAACCAATACCTTAAAATCCACACATCCAAAAGTTAGGAAAGACCTCTGAAGACGTAAAAATACGAAATTGCACAATATTTAAGGAGTTTATTCTCTTTAAAGAATGACTCTTAACAGAATTCCCTTTACGTTCAGCAACTCCCTAAGTGTACTAAAAGTAGAATTTGATTTAAACAAAATTCTTTTATTTACAGCTTTTTCTCAGGAGCATATTGCAATGCAGCCAAATCACAGGTTCTCTGACCGCTGGCTCCCTCACTTCCAGCACTTCCTTTCCCAGGGGCTCTCTCTGGGGCTGCCCCTGACCCACACATCCATGAGAGGACCATTTACAGCCCACTTGAATATAACGAATTTGAGGTGCTGTGACAGCACCTTTATTCCAAGATCACTCCTGATTGTAAGCTCAAAAATGATTTAGCCTAGACAATTTAGTCTGAGGGGAAAATCTCTGCCCCAGACTCAACTTTGGCAGGGAGTCTTGAATAGTAAGGCTAAATTATGTCCCTGAATTCTGGAGAGGACAGAGGCCACTTTGGTTGTTTCCCTTATATCTCTACCCCACCACCCCCTTACCCCCCGAAAGGGCATAACAAAGATTAATTTCCAAAGTTAGAAAATCAGGCTTTGACCCATCACTGTACAATCATAAGAATTATACCCAACTACTCAAGAGTCACATGAGTCAGGCACAGGATTCGATTAGTAAATGAATTCATCTTTTTTCCAGTGGCTATCTCTACTGCAGCAAAGAATTGGCAAAAACGAACAATTTGGATAAAGTGAGCCAATGGCCTTCTTAGGGTTCATACCTAATCAACTATTTAATTTTGGATTTGAATATATCAACTAATTTGCCCATACAGTCCTACTCTTGTCAAGGTTGTTATTCACCACATGATACCGTGTTCACCTTATAATGACCCAAGAGAAAAATTCCTCTTGGACCTCAGTATTAGGAAACTCAATCTGCTATTGAAAAACCAAACAGTAACAAAAATAAAGAAGCAAACGAAAAACTAAAACAAGAAAAAAGTGTCCTCTGTTTCTTTAAAACATTAAGAATCTTTTAAATGGCTGTGATTCCAATTTTGTATTGATTAGAGAGAAGTCAAATCTGTGGCCCATGTCTAGCAATGTAGGAATATTTTCTATATATTTCCCCAGATTACTTGAAACTTGTTGAGAAACCTACTTTTCCTCTCGATTTTCCTGGGAACTACTAGCCTGACTCTACTGATTAACCAGTACAACTCCTTGCTGAATTTAATTTAAGTGGCTCATGCCAGACTGAGAACAATAAAAAGAGTCTCAATTCGCTCAATTAACATTAGCAAATATTTAGGTCTGAGTCCAATAAGTCTCATTTCAGAACTTTTTCTCCATATTACTTTAATACTAATGCCAAGTACTTGTTGATCATTTACTCCGTGCCTGAGACTTTGCCTCAAAAAGAAGGTTCTTGTCTTTGAAAGTTTAAAGGTGACACTAAGTAAAAGTTTGTTAAGTTGAGATCAAACCAGCATCTATTAAACCAAGGAAAATACCACATGGTACTGAATTCAGTGGTAAATTTCAAAGTGTTTCCTATAAATGATCTTGATGGGCTTACTAAATGAAGGCTGGAGTTGTTAGGAAAGACTCATTGGAGGTTGGAGAACCTAAATTAGTTCTGTCAAAGAAGACTGGAGGTGATTTCAGGCAAGGTATGTATGCCAGGGAAGGCAGAGAGGTAAGACTGTGTTTTCACAGGCCAATGACACTGTTTTCATACACCAATGAAGGGAGCTATGTGAAAAAAGCAAAACTTATAGGATAGAAAGTTCTGGAAAATTCAATTATGGAAGGACATAATGAATCAAACCAAAGATTTGAGCTTAGTGATTCCACGGCCTAGGAAGGGTGCCCAGTCTTTTTATCTTGGGCCAGGCCAATATAGAGAGTAACTACTACTTCTCTTTATAGAGTGTAAGGATTTTCTGCTAGAGGTCAAAGACCAAATTACTTTAAGACAGGCTACCAATTATCAAACATTTCAGTCTATGTTTAAGCTATTTCCCAGATGAAAATAAAGGTGTTTATTCTTTATTCAGAATTCATGACTTATTCAAACTATGAGGTTAAAATGTAAACCTGAGAGGCCAGCCCCTCAGCGTGTTGGTTAAGTTCAGCACATTCCACTTTGGTAGCCTGGGTTTGTGGGTTTGGATCTGGGTGCGGACCTATACCACTCTTCAGCCGTGCTGTGGCAGCAACACACATATAAAATAGAGGAAGATTGGCAGAGATGTTAGCTCAGGGCAAATCCTCCTCATCAAAAAATATATATATATAAAAACTTGCTCCTTTTCTTGATTTCTATCCAGAATCTGGCTTACTAATCCATTCTTTTTTTTTTTTTTCCAGGAAGATTAGCCATGAGCTAACTGCTGCCAATCCTCCCCTTTTTGCTGAGGAAGACTGGCCCTGAGCTAACATCCATGCCCATCTTCCTCTTCTTTATATGGGGAACGCCTACCACAGTATGGTTTTTGACAAGCGGTACCATGTCTGCACCCGGCATCCGAACCAGCGAACCCTAGGCCGCCAAGGGGAACATGTGAATTTAACCACTGTGCCACCGGGCTGGCCCTTAATCCACTCTTAAAGTTGAGATAAATAACATACTTTTATCCAAAGGAAATGAATAAATCCCATCTCCATTCCAGAACAGCCCAGAAACAGAAATAGTAAAGTGTGTATGGTCCAGACAACTGGGGGTCTTAACCCCTGAAAGCCACTGCAGCACTAATGCTTTAAATCCCAACGTTTCTGCCAAAGTCTATAGAGCCTGGAAAGATACAGGTTTAATACCATATAATTTCAACTGAACTGGAAATAATGTGGTTTCTAACATAGTTTCAGCAGACAAATTTAAGGCTGACTAACTCTTAAATTGAAAGAAACATTTTCTAAAATCAGTAATTAGGGGAAGGGAAAGACCAGCATAATTAGAAGCTCTAAAACTTACTACTAAACATAATATTATTTCCAGGATATCCCTTTTTGTCTCAATTATACAATTGTATTTTCTATTTTGAGCCATCCTTCATGGCATCTCATCTATGTTATTAGTTAAACTTAAAAAATAGGCCACCATGACTTTTGGAAACAGAGTTCTTTTTTATTTGGATTAAAAAAGAAGGGAGAGAGTTACAGCCAAAGGACCAATCATAATGGGATACGTGAGCATCAGTGATGGACTTTTTCTTCCATCCAAGGCAACATGGTAGTCAACCAACAGGAAGACCCTCCCTCTGCCACTCAGCACCTGAACATAACTGGAAATTTCTCCATTTCCTTAGCTCTCATTTTCTCGGTTTCTGAAATGAAGACAAACCATATTTGTTCATTTTCTTCAAGAATATATGAGAATTGAGAAGACATTTGTTTCTTCAAGAATGTTGAATTCTGTGCTAGAAAAATCACAATTTAGTAGCAGCCTCTGCTTACTCCAATCTCTGCTTTACTTGATCTAGTTCACTATGAGCTGCTACTCCAGCTATTTCACATATTTACATATAATTACGGTTCAAGATATTGACATTAATAAGTCAATTTCCAGTGAAAAGTACCCCAACTTATGGGGTATACATCCTTTCCATCTTTGCTAATAACAATGCCAACTGGCTCAAAACCTCAACATCATATTTATTTACTCACAATTCCTCCTTTATCCACTTTATTAAGACCACAAATACTTTCAATTCTGCTTTCAAAATATCTTCCCATATTTATTTCTTCCTCTCCACTCCAACCATCACTATCCTCCTCAAATCACTTCTATATCACTGAAACAGACTTCAGCTAAATTGAAAAAGGGGTGAAAAGATCACTCAGATTATGCTATCTAGAAAGAGTCATTAATATTTTGGGAAATATCTTTTCAGACAATTCTTTCTGAGTCTAGCTACACTATGTAGATATGTATACAAGTCTACGTGAATGGGATCATATTTTAGATGCTTTGCTTATTTTATGCAACATTATACAATAAATATCACGCCACATAATTTAGTTCTAAAATATTGTTTTCTGTACTTGTATTTCCTAACTGATTTTTTCCCTACTCTCATTTTATAAAGAAAGAAATACATGTTGAAGTTACAGGTCTTGCCCTTGCTATGGAATAATTTAATAACAATATTCAAAGTCTTCCCAATCTTGCCAGTGTTTATATTACCTAATCTCGACTTATGCTACTCTCCTATATCAGCTTCTTCATCAAAAATAATTTGGTCCATTCATCATCTCCCGGACTCCTCAAGTATTTCCACTATTATGCATCAACTTGTATTCTTCCCTCTGCCTATAAGTCCTTCTTATCACCTCTCAAATGTGTGCCATTCTCTCAAGATTAAACACAAGTCTTGCCTTCATTTATGTATTTACTATTCATTCATTCAACAGATATTTACTATGTGTCCACTATGCCCCAGTGCTAAAGATTCAGAGTTGAACAATGCACACACCAGCCCTGC
This sequence comes from Equus przewalskii, assembly GCF_037783145.1. Classification (NCBI taxonomy): domain Eukaryota; kingdom Metazoa; phylum Chordata; class Mammalia; order Perissodactyla; family Equidae; genus Equus; species Equus przewalskii. The sequence goes on along the minus strand of NC_091834.1, from coordinate 63,566,561 downwards.
CCCTAAGCAACTTACTCAGTAACAGCCAACAAAGACAAATAAACAAGTGATAACACAAAAACGTGATGAAGATTAGGTCAAGGAACACAACAGAGACCTATGTGGCACCCATCAGAAGAGTTTCCTCTGTGAAGCTTTGACAAGATGCCCCAGCGCATGATGTCTCCTTCCAGATCAGAATACCTCTGTCATTTATTTATTACCTATGCTATTCATTTTGAAACTTAGTCTATACTCTCATGTTGTAATTGACTTTTGGGTACATGTCCTTCCCTATTTAAATGATTAAGTTCCTTACAAATAAAGAACTTGCTTTATCCTTCCTTTGTGTTCCTAGAAATTAGTACAGAGCCTTGCACAAAATAAGTAGTAGTGTATTGTTACTGTTGCTGCTAACACTGAGAAATAAGAATTTGGCTATGACTAGTAATTCTATTCTTCTAATAAGAATTTAGAAGAATTTTTATCATTTATAGCTATTCCTCATATTTCTAAGTTGTTTCTAGAGTTTAGAGTTTGGGTAACTCTCTACTGAGACTTTCCTCTCTACTGAGCATTACTACCTGAAAACAATGCTGTGACTCCTCCGGCTGAGTTTGACCATGTTATGCTAAAGTTCAACAAGCCTGGCACCCAATGGTCTGAAATCCTTTAAAGAAGAAGTTCAACAGAACTGCTTGCTACATTGTACAGCCATATCTTGAACCTAGCCTGATTGCTTTGCTTGATAATACTGATTTCAGGAATGTCAGTTGTTAGTAAATGGACAATAAGGTAACATGACCAATCAAGAATAAATCACATTTGGGGAAAACAAGAACACCATATTTAAATAGCTCCAAAAAACACTAATATCAACTTCACTTCTCTTGCGAAGAACAATCTATGACTGCTTTGCAGACACGTCAAGATTGTCTAAATGAACTCTAAAAACATTCATAAAAGCAAAATATCTGGCTCTAATGAATCATGTTCTGAATAATGTAGAATGAAAAGAAAAATACAATAAACAAAAAACCTGGAATCATTTCTCAAGCAAAAAAAAAACTACAAATAAATTGCTAACAAATCTTCCTGATTGTTTCAATGAAGTTAAAGCTTCTAAGAAGAACAGCTTTTATTCTGAAATAAAATTACATTTAATGTACTTTTTTGTGTTTTGATGAATATTTGAAATCCTTATCCTTTTTCAGTTAAATAGCTCTAACTCTATTGCCCCTTGCATGAGCTACTACATTCTATATAATGGAATTCTATAGGTAATCCGTAAGAAATGTAAGAATTAGTATCACCATGCCAATCCCACAATCAGAAAACTACAGTGGCTCCCAATTACTACCCAAATGAATAATAACATTATAAAAACTAGCATGTTGTTAAAAACCAGAGCTTTTCCTTTAGCCTAGAGGTTTGCAACCTGGGCCCAAGAATGGGTTTCAGGGATTAGTAAATTCCCTGAAACTGAAAGCAACATTTTGGGTGTTTTTATGTATTTTTCTGGAGGAAAGAGCTCAAAACTTTCAGAGTCCCATTGGAGTCTCTGACCTCAAAAAAGGTTCACGAGTACAATTTAAATATTCCCCCTTTCACCACCTCCATCAATATTTAATGGTCCACATCCATTATTATTTCACAGATCTGGAATTTCTAGCACAGTCAAGAAAACCTACCTGCTGCCTTGAAGCAAGAGACATATGATTTCCTCCACTTAAAATGCCCTAACCCTCACAAAGCTCTCTTTAAGATTCCCTCCTCTGCTGCTCCATCCCACCAGGTCTCACCGACCCAATTCACCCTTATATATCAGCGTCACCAATCTCCAGCTGTTGACAGATGGCACAGCTAACTAAGTGGTTAAGGACACCGGCCAGTCCGCTTGAACGAATGTGGGCCAATGTGTTCACAGGGGTTTTCTGTTATACTTTTCCCAGATAACCATTTACAAGGACTTTCCAAGACAAACGTTGAGATAAAACAAATAATGATAAAAACTGTAAGCATCCAAAGCTGGAATAACAGGGCATTTTAAGGCAGGACTGGGCTTACGTCACTCTTTATGTCACACCATATCAGCATCCAGCTCCAACTCTTAAAGAATGACCTTCAGCTATAAAATGAATCCCAATATAATGTCTTTAAATTTACACAATAGGAATTAATGTTAAAATTCATAAATAATATCTGCACTCTTAAGTGAATGAAGTAAATGTTGCTGTTCTCCCTTTGTTATTAATCCAATTTTACTTTGGGGAAAGTTACTTAACAAATCTTACAGGCAACCCAAATTATTTTTAGGAACTTAGCAGAATATAACTGACAAACAAAACAAATTTCCACATCTCCACACCACTGTTTCCAACTTCTTGGACCTCTTATAAGAAATTCAAGATTAATGAATGAATGAATAGCAGTACAACCCAAAGAAAAGTCAAAATGTTAAATAGAAGACTTTTATTTTTAACAACCATTTTAATAATTAACAAGTCATAATTAATACTAACTGACTTTTTTTTCTAATGGACTCTTTTTTATTTTAAAGATTGGCACCTGAGCTAACAACTGTTGCCAATCTTCTTTTTCGTTGCTTTTTTTTTTTTTTTTGCTTTTTTTTCTCCCCTAATCCCCCCAATACATATTTGTATATTTTAATTGTGGGTCCTTCTAGTTGTGGCATGTGGGACGCCACCTCAACATGGCCTGATCAGTGGTGCCATGTCCGTGCCCAGGATCCAAACCAGCGAAACCCCAGGCCACTGAAGCAGAGCGCACGAACTTAACCACTCGGCCACGGGGTCGGCCCCAACTAACTTTTTTTTTCGTATCTCTCAGAAGACCTCTCTTCTTTCAAAAAACAAACAAACAAAACACACAGAATATATCTTGCAAAAGTTTCAAATGATACTCCCTCTCCATTCCTGACGTCTGTTCCAACTATTAGTTCCCATGTTTGCACAACTTGTGGTCACCGCACAAACCTTAATGAATTAGCTAATGTTCTTCCCAGAAACCCACTGCTTACATTCCATGATTAAATTGCCTATAGTCAATAACATATCTATGGTGAATAACCTAAAGCTATACTTGCTCATTCACAGTGCTTCAGGACACTGTGTGAATAACAGAAGTTCCTGACATTGGCCAATTAAACCATGTAACTGGGATAATCTTTCTTATTCTTTTTAAAATTGAAGTCCTGACATTCACGAATGCTTTTTTAAAATAATAACCTCTATTTTGAGATATTAAGGTATAGGTATGTATGTTAATTCATGTATGCTTCAAAGTAGTCAGATTCATGATAAATAAATGAGGAGGAAAAAGAAAGTATCTCAGGGAGCATACATTCAAATGGACTTTACGCTTTGACACACATTTTCATCCTTATTCCACGTAGAAACTTATTTTTAGAACCTACAGTTTTTCTCATAGTGACAGGCTGACTCAGTTACAGCACTATAAGTATAACAACAATAGTGATGATGATGGCTAATATTCATTGGGTGCTTATTATAGCTTATTATATGCCAAGCACTTCTTAAAGGGTTTTTGGTGTGTTAATTAATCCTCCCAATAGTCCCTTTAAGACCTCATAATAAGCATTATTATCACCAACTTATGGGCAAGAAAAATGAGGTACTGAGATGTCACATCATTTGCTTAAAGCCACCATGCTAGTGACTAGAGGGGCCCACTTGAACCTGGGCAGTTCAACTTCAGAACTAGTGTTCTTTGCCTCTAGGCTATAATGGGTCCCCAAGTGAAATCATTTACCAACTTTTTAACTTCTTTTTCTGTTTATAAGAATCTGAAAGTAAAAGCTCTCAAGACTACATATTAGTCATATGGTTATTATTGTCAATTCCAATAGATACTGTATTTGTACTTTATTTGAAAAACAACAAAGTCTCATGATGAGATATACATTTCTTAGGTTTGTATGACAAGACATTTGGGGTTGGGCTTTGTATCAGCATGGGTTTAATCAAGAAAACAGACCCTTTGAGTACTTACAATTCAGGGATTTTGATTTAGGGTTTAATAGGTATGAAGTAGCTGAGAAGCCAGGCAAGGGGTAGGCAGTGAAGTATCCTAGAGATAAGCAACAGCAGGAAACTACTGCCCCCTCATAGGCTGGAGGGATAATGGGAAGAGACAGAGATATCAGAGCCCAGAGATCCAGGATCACCAGACAGAACGTGGTAGCTTGTTCAGAGTGAGCTGGAGCCCTGCAGGAAATGCAGCCACTAATGAGACGCTGCCCAAAGCAGATGAGGAGGGGAGGGAACACTGACATCAAAATTCTTTCTGCCTTCGGGTCTCCTACCAGTGCCTCCCAGCTGACATGGATCCTGAGAGATGCAACCTGCAACCCTTTATGACACAGGGCAGAGCTGGAGAAGGGTGAGGCTTTGTTACCTACATAAACAGTCAAAGTTCTAGTCCAAATAGTATCCAAGAGTAAAGATTTCCTAAGCAAAAAGCCCATAAATTCACCAAAAACAGAGTTTTCACATTTTAACGACATAAAAGAGAAAACAAACTATTGTCTGCTAATTTCTTTTAGGAAGGCCAATAAAACTTTATAAACATAACATTAACTCTTGTATAGACTTTGCATAAAAGACATCTTATAAGTACCAAATATAGATGTCACCTTTAACTAAGGCTTTACTCAATGGAATATTTTACTTAGTATTTGTCCACCTCTCTGTATTTATTGCCAGACTCTTCGTAAATTTCCTTCAATTATGCAATTACATTCTACGCTCAAGAAAATCTTAGAAAATGAATATTCTTGTTCCATTTTCTGGAATATTTTGGCCAGTGAGGTCTTTTCTTCTCAGAGGTTATAATGTGCTCGGCAGTAGACACTGCGTATAGCCTACCCAATAGTCATTTCACTCCCTTCTTTCCTCACAGAATAGTGACAATTCTCCCCAAATTGTTACAAGGAAAGATGTACCTATTCCTAGATCTAACAGTCTAGGAATAGATTTGAATAGTCTAAGTCTAAGGGGTAGGGAGAATCAGAGATTTGGCCCCCTAGGGAATATCTGGCAATGTTTCAGACATTTCTGGTCATCACACTAAAGGAGGGGTAATGAGGTTACTGGTATCTAACGGGTAAAGGCCAGGGATGCTGCTAAACATCCTACAATGCACAGGATAGTTCCCATACACACGATAAAGAGGTATCTGGAAACACTGGTCTAAGCCACTGATCCTGAAAGTGACGTTCTTAAACCAGCTTCAACTTGATCTTGAACTCAGTATCAACTGGGAACTTGTTAGACGAGCAGATTCTCTGGCTCTCCCCCAAATCTGCTGAATCAGAAACTATGGGTGTGGGATGTTATATTTTAACAAGCTCCCAGTTGAGTCTGATACATCCTAATGTTTCAGAGTCACTGGTCTAAGGCTCCTGGAGTTGGCCATCTATGGTTCATGGGTCTGCCACCTATTTCTGTAAATTAAGTTTTATTGAAACACAGCCACACCCATTCATTTACTTTTTGCCTATTGTTGCTATAACAGCAGAACAGTTCTGACAGAGACCAGAAGGACTGCAAAGCCTAAAATATTTACTATTTAGTCCTTTGCAAAAAAGTTTGCTAACCTCTAAAGTCAGTTATGATAATTTTATTATTCTTGCCAGTTATTGGTTTAGAAAGGGACTCTCAGGAAGGCATAGATCATTAGGATCAATAAGATGGGAGAGGAATATTGCTGGACATGAAGGCAGAGCATTAGGGAAAGCATTCTTTATTTTTAAAGAAGACAGACAGAAAGGGATGTCCTTTTTTTTTTCCTCTGGATATTATATTGTCTGGATGTGATAGCTGGATCTACAGCAGCCATTTTGCAACCAAGAGGAAAGCCAAGCCAAGTGCAAGAACAGTATTCCACAGAAAGAGGAAGTGAGAGATGGAAAGAACCTGATTTCTATAGGTTAAATTTTTTTTCCACAGTGAGGCTGTATTACAGGAGTAATAAGAAAAAAAAAATTAAAATTGAGAGGCAAGAAGACTGGACAAGAGTCCAAAAAAAAAAAAGGCTGAACCCAAATAACCACTGGAGTTTTTAATTACTTTAAGTCTATGTTTTAGTGTATGTATGTTTGGATCCATAATCCATACAAATTCTAAAGTAAAACAATTCTGGTTTGAAGCAAATTAAATTTTTCCCCCAACAACAGTGAAGAGTAACTATTTCCTTTTCCATTGCAACCAGAGCAATTTAAACTAACCAGCCACATTTGCAGAAATATAATCAAAGGTTTACCACAGGGAGCACACAGCACAAGCTCATTCTACTTGCAGTTACTTCCTGTAAGAAATCAACAGCAATTAAAGAAACCACAACTTGGATTTTAATCAATTCAAATCTGTGATGCCCCAAATCCAAATGGATATTTTAAATCTTCAAAGTGTAAACAACATAATTTTCCACAGAATATAATGCAGCCCAGCATATATTTACATAATATATATAATGCACCTGATATTAGGCTAGGTTCTGGAGATGCAAAAAGAAATAAGACACGATCCCCTGCCTTCAAGTAGCTTTCCCTCTGTAGGGAAAATGATAAATATACCCGGAATATCACAAGACAAGGAATTATAGTATAGAAGTTTGCAGAGTGTTATGGAAACAGAGGAGGAGCAGATATTCTAGTCAGAATCAAAGTCATGAGTGAGAAAATATTATCGAAAGTGTAATTTACCACACAAAGAATTTAGAAGCTGCCATTTGGGAAACTAGTGTTTTAAAACACTGCATACAGAAGACCGTAAAGCTTGTGATGCAGATTAATATAAATGAAATTATGTAAAAACAGTCTGTAGACAACATTTTTGATTTGCAAAACTCTAGTCTTCCTAAAAGGTCACTGCACTTGGAGATTTATGTTCATTAACTTCTCATTGTACACCTGGGAGGGGAAGACATCCTCTTTCAAGACCAAGAAGGACGGTCCCAATTTCATGAAAGACAAAGTCTTCCCAAGTGCAAAGAAGGGTCCATCCCAGAGCTGGAGCTCAGCAGGGCCATCCATCCATGGCCAAATTAGAGCAGGGGTTAGATAGAGTCCAAAACCCTGTGGAACCAGGAACTAGATCAATACCCAATCAAGTCACCATGAAGAAGAGATCTGGGATGAATCATTTCAACACACATTTGACCAAGTGGAAAAGCAATTTGTTATGTGGTTATGGTCACTGGTGCTGTTGACACAATGTTTATCAAGTGGTGAGTTCCACAAACAATAAAGTTTGTATGTTCACCAGAAGAGAAAAGTAAGAGTTATAAAGAGGATGAGGCTAATGCTACTGTTTGTTAGGATCTAAGGAGCCACAGGATAAGAAGAAGCCATTTGACCCGAATAGCTCACACAGTTAACTATGCCATTAACCTCAACCATAAACTCTGCTTGTCAATGTATCCTGCAATTACCTTCTCTGCAAAAGAACCTCTCAAGCAGTTAACTAATACCAGATCTGCTAGGGACAGTCTGTCCACAAATAATAGCCAACCCCATGTTATTCAACATCATACCTTCATCTTATTAGATCTGAGAAGTAACCTAGCTTCAAGCTTACTTATTACATTTGGCCCATTTACTAGAATCAGATCCAGAAGCTTCTCTGGGAGATATTTTCTCAAGTATTGCATAAGAAATCAGCGCTACATTTTTTTTCTGGAAAATGATCCTCCTTATGAATTTTGCTTTGCCATTATCCACTCTAAATATCAAAAAATAAATAAAATCTTCCAAGATCAAGATCCAGGCCTTCATCCAAGATTCTCATCTGCTCCTCGTCTATTTCTTTTCTCTCAAAACTTAATAAACTCACCTGGACATCTTTACCCCATTTTATCGCCTCTGAAGGAATAAAAAGATCATTTTCTTGTACAAGTCAGTATTTATCATTGAGCAACCACTCCTATACCCCCTTGGTTACTTCACTAATTCTCAGTTGGAGCCTACCGAGAGAAGAGATGGATAAATGTTTGTCTAGAAGTTGCTCTGTGAATCAGGCCTTAGAGACAAAATGGGTTTTTGTCCTTAGAAATGACAAGGAGAACAGTCTCTAGGAGTGGCTCATTTTAGTCATTTGTGGTCAGAGGCAATCCAGCCTGACGGAAGTCCTCAGCCTGAGCCACCATTACCAGTCTGCTCTACCAGCTGTGCAGAATCCATAAAATCCACTTCACTGACTTGGTGGCAGTTCATGGTTTTGAAAATTCCACTTTAACTGGAAATTTTCTAAAACAGTTCTGTAGCTCTGGTTTGCTGACAACCAACAAATGCAAATTTGGCAAGAAACCCCTCTCACCCCAGCCGCCTCCGATTTCCTGCCCCTGTGCAGTCTCCACCTTGGCGGTTGGGCTCTACACAGCCCCACTGCCCTTGCCTCTGGAAATGTGGTGTAGGGGAAAGCACAGTGGACAGAAGGTAGGGTGACCTGAGACCAGCCTTGCTTCTGTTACTAACGAGAATGCCCTTAAATTTCCTGGGCTTTGTTTCCGCATCTCTAAGTTCCCTTCTAGCTCTAGTCAGTTATTCCACAGTAGTTAGTGAGCACTTATTATGGGCTAGATGTGTAACAAGGGATACACATCACTAACCCCAACCTCCAGGAGTTCACAGTCTCACGATTCTCTGATTCTATACACTGCCAACTTGCCATCTTTTATGCTAAAGAAAAGAAAACCTGCTGATAAATCCCAAATCAATTCCAACATCTCATTTTGGCCAATTCATTTAAAACTTCTCCACCAACTTTTGTACAAGCAAATAGGTAACAATTTTAGAATAAATGAAAGACCGTCACTTCCATCTTTCTTCCCTTGTCTCACTATAACCACAGGACCAGGAACAGAACTTGCCATCCCCCAAAATATGCCTCTTCGGCATAAGAATTATTTAGGCTGATTATTTTTAAGAAACAGCAGACACAGGGAAAGCTCTGAAAACCTAGTAGAAGTTACTCATTTGTAAGGCAAATTTACACTTAGAAGAGAAATTTCCACTTGTAAGAGTGACTTTCTCTCTATGCCAGGAAGGAGAGCATGACTAAATCTCTAGGAACTCCTATTGATAGAGAAGAAAATGACTTAAATCTATATAACAACTTTATCCTTGTTTACTGTGCTGATCTCATCTTAACAACAGAATTTTAAAGTTATTTTTCAAGGGCAGTGAGCCAGGCGGGAGCATGTACAGAAGAGAAAATTTTGATTGGCCAATGGAAACTCACCCTGCCAGCACTTCTGCATACCATCCTGCCCTCCCTGATCCCTTATCCTTTTCCCCATGGCCTGGGTCCAGGAGATAGAGTTGAGAGCCTTCTCTTCTGTTTCCTTACCAATCGATTGCATAACAAACTGCTTCTTCTCTTAAAGACCGTGTTCCACGGTATTGGCTTCTGTGCACATCAGGTGAAGAGCCTTTGCTCAGTAACACTACTAAACTGTCCATTTAAAAATCAAGTAAAAGGAGGATGAAAAAGGAGAAATAAGAAGCTTAAATAAGTCAACAATTAGATCATTAGCCACTAGAACAAAAAGTTGCCTGAATTGATGTTAAAGAAAAACATAATTTTTTCTGATACCAGCCAAAAATCTCAGATTATTCCACATGTAAACATGTCACATTGAAAACTCATTGATGAATAATGCACAGGATGACAATCTATACCAGAATGTGGCATGATGACATTACAGAATGTTCTAAGAATCGTCACCATCTATTCCTCAGCTGATTCCTGTTAATTTCTTCTTTTGAAAAGCCTACTCAATATTCACCATCCCCTGACCCCAGGGCACCCTCCCTGATCAGTTTCCTTTTGTATGTCCACTTAGCTACCCAGATGTCCATAGAAACACAGCTGGTCCAAGGATTCTCTTGCATTCTTCATGTGTTGCCTTCTGCGTGATTTCTTTTCTGCAGCAGGTTTTAAATTATTCAGAGATAGTATCTTACCACAGCCCAGGGTGAGTATGCACTCACCGCTATTTTCTGCCTCCCTTGGCTTCGTGTCTTCCAAGGCCTGTTATGTTACGACAGACGTCCAGTACCACTTTGAAAAGAGGGAATTCATCGTTGAGTACTGGCATCATACATATCAGTAGAGAGAAAAAGCTTGAAATTTTCATGGAAAACTGGAGATGATTTACAAGAGAGCAATTACTAGGAGTGGAACAAAAGCAAAGGAAAAGAAATGGAACTTACACCAGGAGATTAGGAGAGAGCCTGAATATCAACAGAAAAGGACTATCTTTTAGAAAGTCTGGGCATGATTAAAAAAAACCTCTAGGTTCTAATTTTCCACTACAGAAACAATTAGTTGAGTGACCTGTATCAAATCATTTATCTGAGAAAAAGAATGCTTGTATTCACTGTTTACAAAAATCTAGGAAGCTAATACTAAAATAAATGTCAAATTCTGGGGGGAAAAAATTTCACGTAATTCTGTATTGTTATGAAAGGGCAAAGTAATACCACAGTTCAGTTTAGTGAACTAAGCATTCTTGAGGGCTCACCATGGTCCTGGGCATTATGCTAGGTCCTCTGTCCCAAAGACGAACAAGACAGGGCTGGACCCTCCAGGAGCTTAGATTCTAGTCCGAACCTCAACGATGGCTTTCTTAGAATTAATCCAATCTAACACACCAACATCTGCCGTTACAGTAATTAAAATAAAGCCTCCTTAAATATGTTCACAAGTATATACTCTCGAGAAAAAAAAAGATATTACTGTAAGAAAATCAAGACAACATAGCCAGCTGGTTTGTTCAAGGGCACGCAACGAGGGAGAATGGAAGCAAAGAAAAAACCCTAGGGTAAGTTTTTTACGAACCAGGGTTACATGCTTTCTGCAGCCACAAAGGGCCAAGCAGCTTCTTGTCCTTCCTTTATGCTTTTTTAACAGCTGAGAAAGTTGTGGGGTAAGGTGCCCAGTCCAAAAATGTTACTCTATTGGCTTTGCTTAGTTTGTAAAAACAAAAAGGGTTTCAAATAGACTTCACATTTTTGTAATTCATTTAACCCTCCAGGTATTTTCCCATTTTGTCAACCATTTCACTTTGCATCCTAATGAGAAAACATCTTTCCCCTCTTATCAATTTCTCTATTATTTCCCATTTAATTTGGTAATGATATCCCTTCTGTCAGTAAAAAGATAAGACTTTGTGATACAGTTCATATCAAAGATATTTAGCCAAAAAAAACTGATGTTGAGTGGAAAGGCAGGCTTTAATATAAAGTCCAAGATTTCGTTATCCTAAACTGTGTAGGAATAGCGGCATACACTGACACTACTGACCGCTCCACAGGTCTGCACCAAACAGAATGCGATATAAGATAGACTGCCCTTTTCTGGGATGCCATAAACTATAACTCATACTGTTTTTTCCTCCCCTAGCTGAAAAGAGAGACCTGTGCTAAGATAGTTTAGAAAACAATGCATCCACCAGTCCCTCTATTCTGCCTCAGATGCCCCCACCGAATCACTGGAAGGGGTGATGACCAGTCTGACACTATTTAACAATGCATAATCCCGTGATAAGTGGTTATTAATACAACCTCCAAAAGAATGGTCTCTGAATTCAGATCAGAAATGAAGAATTCAAGCATTTATCATTGTTTAATGAGGTCAGCGTTCATAGTGAAATGGATCTATTAGAACAGTTTTCAAAAAGTACTGAAAAATATCTGGGCTTGAAACAACTTGAGTCAACTCACTATGTCCACACCACCCTTATAAATGCTAAGAGAGCCTTCTATTTTTCCTGCTTTACCTAGCTATTTTATCCACTCCCTGACTCCCTCTTTTCATCTTCCTCCTCCCAGTATTTTCTATAACATCAGAGTGCAAGGAAAGCATGTATCTTCCTGTAGCCACGTTTTTCCCCCAAAATCAATAATCACTTGAACATTTAGATCACTGAGCATTATGTCTGAGATCTGATCAATTATCAGCAAAGAAATGGACACAATCTTTTTCAAGGTGACCATCTATTCTTCAGCCAGGGATTTGGCCATCTTAGTGAGGAGACAACACACTTAGATTTCAGCCTCAGCACTGGTTTGCCTTCTCTTATCACTTGCTTCCTCCCCCTATTAACAGAAGCTGTCACATGTTCTCTTCACCACTGTTTTACCAAGGTACCCTGATTACTCAGAATCTGTTAGAGTTTCTGCACATTAAAAGATTCACATCATTTATTATCTTTCAGCACAAGAAATATCTATTTATTCACTGCTGATTCTGCTTTTCAATTTAATTTCTATCAACTAAGGATGATATAACGTTGTGTGGAATGTGTAATCTGTTGCATGTAGGTGTGAATGCAAAAGAACCCCCAAAATCGAAGTCCAGCTTAATATCTTGAACAGATTACATCAACATCTCTTGGATTTCATTCTATTGACTGAATTACTGTTCAATGCTAAAATACTGGAAAATAGAGCAAGTTTCTCATCAGCTGGGCCTTAATTTAGGATCTAAAGGAGATGAATAGATTTGGACGGGAGGACAGCATTAGGGGTTAAACATGGTGAGTCCTAGTCAAGGACATAATTTTCAATATGATCCAAAAATTTAAAGATCATAACAGTAGTTCAGAATAGGAGAAAGAGCAGTAGTGTCATAAAGTCACAACTATTGCTCTGTGTCATTAGAAATCTGTGTCATAGAAATCTCAAAATGGCTAAATGTTACATTAAATTCCTACAGGTATAACAGTGATACAACTTGATGCAAATTAGATGGCAAAAGGCTATTAATAGATTTTGTCATCTATGTTACCTGTACTAAGTCACAAAGAAACCAGTAAAATGCCTTCAACCAGTATAATAAATGATCAATATTTTAACAAAAATGACAGACAAGAGTCATGCTTAAAAATGAGACAGAAAAAAACCAAGGAAGATAATGAATTCTTAATGAAGAATTTGGCTTCTAAACCATTACTCTAGCAAGATCCTTTCATAAAAAAGGAAAATTTCATTATAAAACCTAAGTTAGGACAGAAGATTAACACTGACAAATAAAAATGGCAAGTAATAGGATATATTGGAATATATGAGGAAGCCATTTGGTGTAAACCTAATTTGGCCTGACCTTGTCTTTCCAAAAGGGGCTGACTGAGGCCATTGAGCATGCATTGTATATCTGCTTTAGAGATTCCCTATGGCAAGAGCAAAAGGCCCTTGAGATAAAGGTGCAACTTCCCTCCCCCTCCCAACGTTGGGGTCTCCTTAAGGATTAAGTATCTTTCCTTAGGCTAGAAGCTGATTGCTGCACTCACCTGTGACCACCCAACTCCAGACAACAGACTTGCCTCCTGCTGTGCCCACCAAGATAGCCGACCCACTACCTGCTGTGTCCATCAAGTGCTGTGCCGACAGGGCAATCTTGTGACTATTGTGGGAGGGACATTTCAATCATATGTGAAACACCCTCTTTGAGGGTATATAACCACTCTTCTACCCCCACTTCTTTGGAGTGCTCTGTTCCTTTGTGGAAAGACTCTCCCGGGTTATAATCCTAAAATTTAAGCTCAGAATAAACTCACCCAAATTTTCATTTATAGATTGGTTATGGATTATTTTCATCGATAACACATTATATCAAGAGCACTAGCAGTTATAAGACAATAACCATAGTGGAGGTGGGGCAAGGGTTTGTGCCATAGCACAACTGGATCAGTGATAAAGGAGAGCTTTTGAAAAAGAAAAGGCCACACAAGTGGACCCAAGTACAAGAAATATACAGATGAACTGGTAGACTTATTTGTGTAAACTAGAAATAGGAAAGCACAGATGAAATGAAGGTAATGATCTTGTCCAGCCCCAAAGAAGACACAAGGGAAATTTAACACAGGGTCTGGGATCTCTAATGATTTTTAAATAGATCTGGAAGGTAATACAAACACAGAAGAAGACAGTATATCATTCTGGGTCTAGTAAACAAACTGGAATGAAAGAAGGTGTTTTGCTGATATAAGTAACTGAGCAAGCAGACAACCTTAGAAATATTGCATGGAATGCTCTGTGCAAAACCATCTTGCCAGAATCAAGCATCCACCACCCTCCCATCCCACCACCCCCATCTCTAAGAATGCATGCAACAAATGTTTTTAGGCCATCCTCCACCCCCACGAAAAAGGTTACCCATATTCTCTTAATGGTCACCATTGTTTGAATTGTTGTCATTCAATGGTTTTCGTAATGAGGATTTAGTTATAAAGAGTGAGAGAGTTGGGGAGGCGGGGATTCCTGATATCTAGGAAGTTACACCAGAGGAGGATTCACCCTTGACCTCTGCCAATGACCCCTACCCCAAGCTCTCCACGCTGAAGCAGAGCACCTGACAGGCCCATGTCCATGACGCATTCCTTGCGCCAAGTTTGTGCCCACTGGGCTTCCCTTTTGTATGCCCTCTCTCACTTATATTTGATCAATACTTGACATTGTCTCCGTTCTTCCTGGTTACGAAATTTACTCTTTCTCTTTAACTGCCATTTATTCTTCCTTTTTTTTTTCAGTACTTTTTTATTTTTAAACATCTCAAATATGATGTCAGGATTCTTACTCTTCTACTCAGTAATCAATTAGCGTCTTTCAAGATTATGATTACTCCTAATTAAATGATCTTCATTAATTTATATCATCTTGATTTATTTTAATAGTTCGTAAAATATAGTAAGAAATTAAATCACTATTTTCATTGCTAGAAAGGGTATTCTTTAAAGTTACAACTCCAGTTAACTGGAGTTATAATAATAATAATAATAATAATATTGATAGAAGCTAACATTTATTGAGCATTTAGTATATACCATGCACTGTTCTAAGTGCTTTGTCTATATCAACTCAATTAATCCTCACAACAACCTTAAGAGGTGAGGTTATCACTACCCTATTTTATACATGAGAAAACTGAGATACAGACAGTAACGTGACCAAGGACACAAAGCTAGTAAGTGAGAGCCGGGGTTCAAACCCAGACAGGTCCCCAGAAAGTGGTTTACAATTCAAAACCAGTCATTTTGGATGGAATAATAGTGTCCTTAAATTATTTATGGAGTGTTCATTTTATCTTTTCCCTATAAGAGACAGTCAAAGAAGGAATTATCGTTCACTTTATTAATTGAAGTACTTTTAGCACAATAGCATTCATGTTTCCCCCTGCTGGCCATCCTCTGCAAGTGCACCATTCACAGTGTCCCCACCTACCCGACGTGAGAATTGCATTGGGAATGGTTTTCATAAGGATCATAAAATGAATATGCCTCATAGAAGCATTCATGGGAAAAAGCTGAAGAAAGAGCCATTCATACTTACTTTTTCCATACAGACTTGGCCTTTCTGGTACCAAAAGTATTGTCTGTGAAGCAAAATTACAGTCAATAACCACACATCACCATCTCTAGATGGGATTGCCACCGAATAACTGAGAAATACACAGGAGCTCTGGCTTTTATGGAAGAACCGGCTTCTGCCAGTTCTAAGAGAACATAATTAACAATTAAACTATAAAATCTGATCAGCTGACACATACCATCAGTGGCACCCGGGGTTGGTAGAAAACGCAACGGTCAGAAAGAATAAGTTTCTAAGACTCAGCTTCATAACCCATAATGTGTAATGATAGCAGCCATGTAATGGTCTTATTATGAGAACTAAATAAAATTAAACAAAAACTGGTAAATGTGCTTTATAACATTAAATATTAATTAAATATGTGTATAAAAACTAAGAATGAAATCACTAGCACTTCACATTTATAATCTATCAGAACAATCTGAAAAATATTAATATATCCTCCTGTATTCCAATGTGGAAAAAATTATCCAACAGATGTTTTCATATTTTCACTTGGATCATCTAAATGGAGACCTTTAAAAATTCTGGGGGGGGAAACTAAGTTCAAGAAGACTTCCTTGCTTCCCCAAAAAAGTCTTTACCTAATTGTAAAGAAGTTTTTCAGTTTCATATCCATTACATATTTATTATTCTCATTCTATCTATTATGAAGGAAACATATTATTACTATTATTTTACGGAAGAGGAAACTGAGTCAGGGAATAAGTGGAAAAGCATGAAATAAATCTCAAATCTTCTGATCCACACCTCTTACCTTTTTACATTGCCCCAGGCTGTCTAAAAAATAGTTTTCTCGTTTTCACGAGGCTCATTTTTGTTTTATCCTGACCTAATTTTTATGATAATGACGTCTGCCTCTAGTTAAACAAAGCTAAAGTCATGTGTTTCAAGTACTTTAGGCTTTTAAGCAATTCTATTAGCCAAAGCAGATAGCCAAATTTATAGAACGAGTCCCACAAGATATTATACAAATTTAGAAATATTATAGATGGAGTATAATTTTAATTTAACAAAACAAGAATTGTCATTTAAAAGAATGAAGCATACTTAAAAATTAGCACATCTAAAAATACTTGAGGATATTATATCATAAGTTCTGTCAACCTCATTAAACAACAAGCAATAGATATATTTAGAAAAATATCATATAACTTAAAAGTAAAAGTTTTCATATAACCATATAAAATATAAATGTCAACTCACAGAATTTCAGAGAGGTTGGTTCTATGGGGAGATCAAATTTTAAATGTTAAGTTTAATCTCTCCATAAGTGAGTTGAGCATCTTTACATCTGAATAATATTTGATGGGTCTCATTGTATAAATTAGGCTCTTCCGCTTTGACTAATAGAATAGCTTAAAAGCCTAAAATACTTGAAAACTGGTTTTTTTTTTGTTTTTCTTTTTAAAGATTGGCACCTAGGCTAACAACTGTTGCCAATCTTCCTTTTTTTTAAGGATTGGCACCTGGGCTAACAACTGTTGCCATTTTTTTTTTCTGCTTTATTTCCCAACCCCGCCCCATACACAGTTGTATATCTTAGTTGCAGGTCCTTCTAGTTGAGGGATGTGGGACGCCACCTCAATGTGGCCTGATGAGCGGTACCATGTCCCCACCCAGGATCCAAACCCTGGGCCGCCGCAGGGGAGCACGCGAACTTAACCACTCGGCCACAGAGCCGGTCCGGACAACTGTTATTTTTAACTTTGTTTACATCTGGTTGCAATAGCCCCATTTTACTAGCTGAAACTTGTTCCAGTGTAGAGGAATTTGATGAACTTTATTTCAAACAAAAATAAAAGATTAAGGGTAATGGTAAGAGCATATCATGGCTCCCAAAGATACTGTATCCACTCACAGTCTAGAATCTCATAATTTTTAGAACCGGAAGGGATCATTGTAACAAGGAAATACTTTGGAACCCATTTAACCCACTGCTCCAAACAATACAACTATTCTTCTCTTTACAAGGTCCCTAAATGAATCTACAGAGCAATGATCTACAGAGTAAGATACCGGCATCCCTACGTTGGAAAGTTAATGTAGAAACGCCCTTTGCTATTTCGCTTCTGAATACACAATGCCAGCACCATTGGTTGCAAAGGGAAAATCTAAGCCTTTGCACATCTGTGTTTTGGTCTAAATGACTCCAAGCAACCAGTTTGACTTGGTTTTGTCAATTAATTGATTGCCTGAAAAACACAGCCTCAAGTCTCTGGCCAGTGACAACTAAACACAGGGGAAGACTGGGCACACCAAGCCCTTTAAGAAATCCTGGCAAATCCCAACAAACTACAAATCTATTACTCCTTAGGCAGACCCTCCAGGCTTCCCAGGCCTGGGTTTGGCCCAAGCCTCCTATTTTCGCTCATCACACAAAAGCACACATCCTTCTCTCGCCCATTTTCTCCTGGCTTGTCCCTGTAGTTCCAAATCCTAAAAAGGTTTAACATGCAAAATGACTTTGTAGTTGAGCTACCCACTCAGACTTTCTTTAAATGTTTCCTAATAGCAAAACATTTTTTAAAAAGTGGACTGAGCTTGGGCTTCATGGGTGTTTCTTGAACCAAATCCAGAAGAGCAATTCCATTGTGCAAGAAGAGCTGCCCTTCCAGACGTGTCCTTTCACTTCTCCTGGTCACCTCATTCTGACTTGTTCCAAGTAATAGCTTCATTTGTGTGGAACCCCCTTCATTTAAAGAACCCACTCAGAATCTTTAAATGTTTTTCCATAAGTATGTGGTTAAGCACAGATTTTCTTTTAAAGCTTGGTTAAAGGCAGGTTAGATCTCATCATCACTTTTTTGTCACTGCCAGAAATAATGTGAACAATACTTCAAGCATTCATATCTTCAAATTGAACTACTGCAATTTTCCAAGTCAATAGACTGTAAAAATTTTTACTGTCAACCCATTGTGTTTTCAGATAAGTGTAGCCATCCATAGGAGAATTTTTCTGGTGTCTAATAATTGTGGCAACCTAGAGTTAAATTTACTATTGCTATCTTCCAATGCCAAGCCCCAAGGGAAACTGCATGGCTTCACTTCCTACAATGACATTATATTTCTTGTTTAAGAACTTCACATATTTCCTTAATCAGGGAAATGATGGCAAGAAAAGCTCTGATTGACTTCAAATGTACATGCAAAACACATCTAGGATATAAAAGATATAAAACCCATGATTATGGCTACAAATTTGGAATATTTTATATATTTAATACAACGGAAACATTTCACACTAGAAGAGGCAAACAACCAAGTATTATCCCAATAAAATGTACTTGTTAATCAAACCAGAGTTAAGTTTTTAAATTTAGATTGACTTTATTATTTAACAATTAACCTAGTGTATCTACCCCAGGGAAAAACAACGCAACTTCATGTTTGAACATCATAAAGATACCAAATAGAGAAACAAAATTAAAATGACCTTTGATATGGGGAGAATTAGCTTCAGAAAACTGCCCTTCACCAGCACTTAGAAAATATTTACGTTTTGTAACATAGGAATTTGTTTCTTCATCCGTTCAATAAATATTTATTATATGGAAGAGACAGTGTTAGGTGCTGGCGATATTCCCATGAACCAGACAGACGCGCTTCCTGTATTCATAAAGTCTCCAGTCTGGAGAATTTACCAACAATTCAGCCCAACAAGTATTTCTCAAGCATCTATAATAAACCAGTACTGTGTTGACTCATTTAAGGATACGAGAAAGCTAACATAGGATCCCTGACTCCCTTTCTGTCTTTAGAAATAAGAAGCTCATATAAATCAACTGCTTAAGGAAGTGGGCAGAGGGGGGAGAGTCACAGGAAAAATAGGGCACATGTGGTGACGGATGGTAATTAGTCTTCAGGCGGTGAACGTGATGTGGTCTATCCAAAAATAAAAATATAATGATGTACACCTGAAATTTATAAATGTTATAAACCAGTATTACCTCAATAAAAAAATAAACAAGGAAAAGAATGTAAAAATTAAAAAACAAAACAACAAAAAACAATATAAACTATTAGTTGCTAACAATAAATACCACAGAATGTGCATACTTTCTCTGAATCCACTTGGAATAACATATGCTGTATGCAGTTCAAGAGTCCAATCCAAAAGAATAGCGTTTTAAGCTAATCTTTAAAACTCCAGTGACATGGCACAGGAGAAAAAAATTAGCATTCTATTTCATGGGTACATCTTAGAATGCTGATCTCTTTTTTCCCTATTCAGAGTAAAAATATTTACTACCTCCTTAATTATATAAAAGGTTATTGAACACCAGTATAATTTTTTGTTTGTTTTTGTTTTGATTTTTATCAAGTCATATGGAAATCAGATTCCATGCCGAACACTTAAATTGGCTTATGCTAAGCTCAGGGGAGAGCTAGCTAATTGTCTTAGAGCAGAAGACTAGAAATTAAAAGCCTTGAATCTTTTTCTGAGAGTCTTACAAACTCTCCTGAGAGGAACATGAGAATTATCCAAAGCCCTTTTTTTTTAAAGTAGCTTTGGAAAAGGTGATGGATATGTTAAATACTAATCTCCTTTTTAATAACAAAATCAAAGCACTGAAGAGAGTATACTTCCAAATTGAGTATTTTGATTTAGATAACAGACATAAAATTAAGAATAAATTTTTAAAAATCATTCCATTGCTGTGGGAAACTGTTTGACAGTTCCTCCAAAAGTTAAACACAGAATTACTACATGACCCCACAATACCACTCTTCGGTATAGGCCCAAAAGAGCTGAAAACAGGTACTTAAAACAAGTACAAATACACACATGTTCATAGCAGCACTACTCACAATAGCCAAAAGGTGGAAACAATCCAAATGTCCATTAAAAAAAAATGAATGGATAAACAAATTAATATAGCCATACAATGGAATATTATTCGGGCATAAAAAGAATGAAGTACTGACACATGCTACAACGTAGATGAACCTCCAAAACATTATGCTAAGTGAAAGAAGCCAAACACAAAATGTCACATATTGTATGACTACCTTTATATGCAATATCCAGAACAGATAAATCCATGGAGACAGAGCTCAGATTGGTGGTTGCTAGGGGCAAGGGGGAAGGGGCAATGAGAGAAATGGCTTAATGGTGGAGAGGTTTTACTTTGGAGTGATAGAAAGTTTTTTGGAACTAGATCAAGGCGGTGGTTAAACAATGTATTAAATGTACTTAATCTATTGTGAATGTATTAAATGCCAATGAATTGCTCATTTTAAAACCATTAATTTTATATTACATGAATTTAACCTCAATAAATTATTTTTAATAATGTTACATCACCAAAACTTCTGATGACACAAAGGACAGTATTATTTGGAAAAATATGGACATTGACAGCTGTAATTTTAAAAGTGATCCCAAATAGAACCTGAATGTGAAAACGTTTTAAGAATATCTTAAAGAATTGATTTGGTTTTTATTTTTTCTTTATATGTATACTTAAGTGTGATAATTATAAAATTTGTATCTACATAAATCTCAAAGAGTTCTCTCAATACATATAAACATTTAAGTAACAAGAAAAAAATCATTGCAGTGTTTTGTTTTAAAACAAAAATTATTTTCACTTGTACCTGAAATGTTTTAAAAGCCAATGATGGGGCTGGCCCCGTGGCTGAGTGGTTAAGTTTGCGCGCTCTGCTGCAGGCGGCCCAGTGTTTCGTTGGTTCGAATCCTGGGCACGGACATGGCACTGCTCATCAAACCACGCTGAGGCAGCGTCCCACATGCCACAACTAGAAGGACCCACAACTAAGAACATACAACTATGTACCGGGGGGACTTTGAGGAGAAAAAAGGAAAAAATAAAAAATCTTTAAAAGTCAATGGTGCCACTTAAATAGAAAACCCTGAGAAGTTACATAGATCAATCATGGGTATAGAAGACAGTTTTTCAAATAAGCAAAGCAGTTAAAGAAAAAGCCAAGAAACTGTGGAAAACGTCTTAGAAGAAGTTAAACCTTAAATTTCTACAGAGATATGAACATTGACTAATGAAAGACTAGAGACCATCAAGTAAATTTTACCTAATTACCATAGAACTCTTATATCAAGGTTCACCATTATGCAGATTTTCATACATTTCCGAACAAATTATCTGTATGTAGACAGGGCAGGACTAAGCACCTTCCAGCTGTAGGAGGCTATGAAATGAAACCAAATAAAACTACATGTGGTAAGTATTCAATAACAAAAGTTGACTTCAAGCAACAGTAGTCTCAAATGCCATCAGTATGTTATAAAAGAAGAACTGTATTTTACAAATCACATTAGAGATTTCATTCATTTATAAAAATGCCATTGGAAATCTCAATACTATTTGGGTAACTTGAATGTTCCACATAAGTTCAAACATCAGAAAAGTATTTTTAAAGTACACTCGCATATATGGTAAAGACCAAGGTTTAAAAACTGACCTAATGAACAAACTAAGTTTAGATTTGGAGTCTGAAAACCCAGCACCCAAACTTTGGTTTCCAATACTACTCTCCAACAAAAAGAACCAGGGCTCCTTGAAGAAAGAGCTGATTCTAGGGCTTCCATACCAGATGAGCCTGGAGCACCCTTTAGTGCCAGGAAGTAAGGAAGTGCTCAAAACAAAAACAGCTCAGTGGCTTCACTTCCTGGAGCGGGATATTTTGAATGTCTGCTTGCACAAACCTGCTATAAATTTGCGGAGATGGGCCAGTTCTTTCAAAAGTCTTTTAACTTCTTCATCCAGAGGAGAGTTTCTCAGTGTCAGCACTATTGACATCTTGGGCCTGATGTTTGTGTGGGAGCTGTCCCGCACATTATAGGAAGTTTAGCAGCATCTCTGGCCTCTACCCACTAGATGCCGATAGCATTGTCCCCCTCCTCCCCAGTTGCGACAATCAAAAATGTTCCCAGACAGTGCCAAATGTCTTGGAGGGAGGGGGGCAAAATTCCTACTCCACACTGAGAACCACCGCTCTAGAGAAACTTCCAAAATGATGAACTAAATAAAACTTGATCGTTAAGCAAACTGCTAGAACAATACTGCGAGATTCTGGCTGGTATAAAGAGCAAATATAGCGACGGGAAGAGGGATCTCAGGGGAAGGGAGTCGGTTTTTTCTTCTTGAATGTTTCTCCTCTTCTTTCCCCCTCAGCAATCAGCAATAAGGCCTTTTTAATGACTGTTTTAGCTCTGTACTCTTCATCCCCTAGCTTCATTCCTGCTGTGGCTAAAAAGCCTCACGGCAGAAAAGAGAAAGCCTGAGTGCTGGACACACTTCACAAAAGCTGTCTTTCAAAGACACTGGGTTGAGAAGCAATTTAATTAAGGACAGGGACAAACAAGCTTCCAGTGAAACTCAGAAACATCAAATAAGGAGGGTGCTACAGTTTCTGGAATCCCACCTCTTCCACTGCGAGCAAAAGTTCGCTGAGCCCAGAGCTCTCAGGGAACTGCCATAATATACTTGGGTGTGAAACTAAGCAATGTCCACCTATTCCCGTGAACCACTCTTCCATAACATTTGCAAAGAAGTGCAAGTATATGCCCCTTGGGCAAACACCTGTTTATGAACAAGAACATGTCATTAACAGAGACCAGTTTCTTTTACACCCTGTGCCAAATTCAGTGTAACTCATTTGGCTTCTGTGAGAATTGGATTTCTAATCCCATGTTCTAGACAATTAGCTACAATCCTTAGCTTCTTGTTCCTTATTTTAGCCTAAAAGCAGAGGATTTTCCACAAAAAGAAGTGTGTACAGAATAGTTAATATAAACACTCTCTCCAAAATGGTAAGCTAATTCTATAAATTCTTAAACTGGACTGGAACTTCAAGCGCAAATCTAATTATAGATAGTGATGTTGGATGCTCTCGAGGAAGAAATTTATGGATCAAATAAATAAACAGGTACACTGGCACAATGCTCTGAGAGCTATGTTTTTAAAAGGTAAAAGAAGCTTTTTTCTTTCACGTTTTTCTCTCATTCAGAAAATCAACTTTATAGATGTGCTCCATTCACGCATTCCTCAGCCCAGTTTGACATTCCTCCTTACATAAAGAGGGACATAAACAGTTTAGCCAAAACCATTTTCTCTAACAATTGAAAAAGAAAAAAAGCACAGACTCATCCAGGCCAGACAACTGTCCCTTTTCCAAAGTGCACCTGGGAGCTCCATTTAAACTGTCTTGTGCTGAGCTCAGGGGAGAACTAGCTAATTGTCTTAGAGGCAAGGGCTAGAAACGAAAAGCTTCAAATCTTCTTCTGATTCTGCCACTTGCTGTGTTATTTTGACAAGTCACTTAACCTCTTTGGACTTTCTATTGATCCATAAACGGCAACTATTTGGCAAATGAGAGGGTAATTTATGGAAGAGACACTTTGAGAGCATTGGCTAACAGTTGCTAAAGACAAGTTAGATTGTATTTTTAAACTCTAAATAGAGATATTGGGATCTTTAAATAACCCTCTTTTCAAACACAATTTCACTGAAGTTTTTCCACAGATAAATCTTTCATGTTTCCAGACAAATTAATCTTGAGTTCAAAATTATCAGCTGGCTTAGGGAAATGCAGAAGACTATCCTAAGATACATGCTTTCTGTTTATTCTGAGCAACATTTTAAGTGCAAAAAATCATACCTTATTTAACAAATAAGTCTCAGAAGGAAACTGATCTCATAATGTATGGAAATGAGTATGGTGACATTTCTCATTGATTAATTAAAGTGGAAGGGTTTATTAAAACAACAACGTTAGCCAAGATTCATGAATCCTTATTCTTTGGTCCAGAGAAAGTCTTAAAATCTTGCCCTTAGGGCAAGTGGAAGAAAGGCCCCACAATCTGCCCACCCCATTTCTCAAAGTGTATCAATAAGAAGAGACTAATTTTGTGGAGGTAAAAACTCCTCTGAGCAAGCATAAGCTAATTTATTTCATTCTTGATGTTCCTTTGTACCTTAGGAAAATACGCGGCCTCTTGCCAATAACTCAGTCTTACAAAGCTAATTGCTTTTGTGACTCATTATTCAGTATGTCCCATGGATTTTCCAGAAAGATGACCCTCTGTATAAACAATGTCTGAAGAGGACCACAGAAGCCAGAGAAGAGGGCACAAGGATAAACCCTAATCTACCTCCCAAAAGACCAGCTTTAAAATAGTTCTAGAGTGCACCTATGGCTCCCTCTTAGGGGCGAAGTACACATTCTCCAACATGCCATGGAAACCAAGGCTCAACCCTACTTTGTAGTTATTCTACTAATTAACCGTGTGACTTATTTGTTCTACAAACCTAAATGCTACATTTGTTCCACAAAACTAAATTTTATTAAGAAAAATCATCTCATAATCAAAATCACTTTTAAAGATACTTGGTAACCCCTCTATTTATGGCCTCTCTGTTCTATTTAAAAACTTGAACTTTTTGGATGGTGTTACATTGTGCCACTTTTTAATCAAAGCTCCATCTGATGCTGCAGGAAACACAGTGACATTATTTAGTGGGATCCTATATTCAAGGTTTTGTTATCTATGATAGCAATCCTAAACTTTCCATTTTATCTGGGACAGACATTTATTTACCCAGATCTAAGATACAGAAAACAAATATTTCAGGGGAGAGAGAGAAAAAACAAGAGAAGTCCTGGTTCTGACTCAAGTTTTGCTTTTTTAACTCTAAAAAGCAGAGTCACAAAACTCGCCTAGAACAGAGTAAAAGAGTTTTCCAATTACAACTTAAAAATGACTCTTTGTATTAGACTAATATAAATTAGTACAGGCACATGTTTAAGAGGAAAGATCCTGAAGTGAAGATACCATCTTATGTCTTCTGTTACGTATCTTTCCTTCCATTCATAATTACAGCAATACAGCTCCCACTCTGAAAATGACGTTTTCTTAATTAAATGCATATTTTTTCCCTTTTCTTAATTTCCTTTAATATGGAATTAATTCCAGTACCTACATTTAAATTCAAAGCCTGTGGGAAATTTGAAGTTACCTAATAGTTTAAAGGATTTAAATTTAGAACATAAATTTTTAAAAACTTACCATCCCTAAATCAGTTCCAAGATACTTCGTTGCCTTCCTTCTGTGTACTCTAACTAGAAATATTTGTTATCTCTATGATTAAACAAAAATTGTTTACCAAAGAACACTAACATTACATAAACACTCACATCTTAGATTAATGGGCTGTGTGTGTGCTTGATCCCATGCTTCTGCTTTGATGGTGAATTATTCTCCAGCACAATAATTTCATTACCTCCACAAATTCTGAATATTTCTGAAATTGCTTGTTATTAAATATATAAAAGGCAGATATAGTGACTTAGTACTAATTAAATAAACGATTTTCTCTTTTTAAATATTGTAACAAAATACGTTGAGCCAAATAAGTACTTATCAGTAATAGCTCTGTTAGAACACAAAGGAGGCCAACCCAGATTTTTCTTACAATCCCCGGTGGTTCTGATCTTGTCTCAGCTGGAGTCCTAATTCAGGCATTGTCTTTTCTGAAAAAGTCAACACCCTAGTTACCACACCACCTCGGGGTTTTTCACCACTGACAATTTTCTACTGTTCCTAATGCCATGGTAGCCTGTTAATTATCACTATGAGGATAATTTTGCTGAAACCAAGTCTAGCAAAAACAAGACTAACTTTGTCAGACTGCCTTGAGTAGAGGTGGGACATGAAGCCAATGTTTTGAAGCAGAAAAAAAGAAGAAAGGGAATAGTTTGTTAAAAATTTCTTTCCAGTTAGTGAACTGACTTTCTTGGAAGCGCAAACAAATTACCTGGTCAGAAGCAGATTTTACCTGGAAAATTTCACCTGAAAAATTACGGAAGGCAACAGTGGTCCAGAACCTCTACTGTATCTCATCAGAAACGCAGAGGCCTCGTGACAGGCAAGACAGCTGCAGAGTCCGTGCTGCTATGTATTTGATGTTTCCTCCCATTCCATCCATCAACAGCTCCTCATCAGGGATTACCACGCATATTTTAAAGATGAGGAAGTGATGTTTGAGGAGATCAAGTGACTTGCCCAAGGTCTTCCCATGAACAAGCATCAGAACCAGGGAACACCTGCACACCAGGGTGCTTAAGGACACTGTAAGCAGTGGGCATTTTGTGAGTACTTGGCATACCTCATCTCACTTAACCTTCGCAACTTGATAAACTGAATATGACTGGTATTGTCCCCCTTTACAGAATAAAACTGAGTCTCAGGGGAATTGTCGCTTGCCTGTGATCTTATCAGAAATGGCCTTATATCAGGAAGATGAGCCTCTACCTTGGGTCCTGAGTTTTGAAAAGCCAGAGTGGGGTCCTCCTTTCTGTACCCTCCCCGTGGGTACAACAGTCTCTAAGGCCAAGGGGATGTACCAACCAAGAGTCGTGCATTTTCCTTCTCAACACGCTCTGATTAGCTCAGAATTACCTGCCCAGACTGACCAAAGCTCAGCTCCAAGGTCTCTATGGGCTTTTCTCCAAACCCCTCCCCAGGGATAACAATATAGCAGGTGTCACATGCCCACTTGCCTAGGCCCAAAGGGTGGACAAGGGTGGCTTTCTGGGTAGGAAAGACACAGCCTGGACTCGTGGGCTGGGATACCAACACTTTGCAGTATGGGATAGAGGCAGGGCAGGTGATAGACCAGACTGCAGGCATGGGGCCTACTCTCCTTGTGTAACCAAGTTGCAGGGAAGAACTCTAAAGTATCCCAGAATTCAAATTCAAACATGATCTTCCAAATCATTGTAAAGGTATATTTGTCAGGGTAGGAAAAATTGGCTTAATTTATAACTTTTAAAAATGTTTCAACATTGAGTATGTGAGCCATCCTTTGTATTCTTCCCCCAGACCCTACAAATGTTAGGCTGGGGCCTACAGCTAGTAAATGGCAGAGCTGAAACTTGAGAACAAGTCTGACTCTAGAGAGAATCCTATGTTACCCCCAAAACCTATTTACCCACAGCGTAGCAGCCATGGTAATTTAGGTGGTTTGACTCCAACTCTAGAGGTAAACCATGAATTGTCTAAACCACTCATGATAATCCCATCCTTCTTGGCAATGACTGATTCAGGAACCTGACCTAAGCTACTCAACATTTAACATTGCTCCAGCATCAGCGATTGCTTCCAAAACGAGTAGGTGATCCAATACAGGCCAGAGAAAAGTAAGGAAAAGTCTGCTGGAGGCTTCTTGGAGTTTATTTCCTCCAAAAGAAAGCCTCTAGATGTCACATGTAGCTATAGGATCCAGCACTGCTGTGTACATCTCACTACCACCAGCCAGAGGATGAAACCAAAACACAGAGGAAGGCAAAGTCAAGTGAGTCACAGGGCAACAGAATGGAAGCCACTGAATAGACAGCCCTGAATCCTTTGGCCTTTCAGTTATATGGACCCATACGTTGCCTTACTGTTAGTTGGTTTTCAGTCTGAGCTGAGTTTCAATCACTTACAGCCCAAAGCATCCCTAACTAGCAGATCTCAAAGCCCATGCTCTTGACCGCTATACAATACTATCACCCATGCAGAGCAAGCAGGAAGCGGTGAGGGGCAGCCCTGATCCCTAGTAAAGACCCAAAAGGCTCTTAAATCCTGCTTATGTCCAGAGTAACATGTATTTAGATCCAGCCTGGCACTGTCAGCACAGCAAAGGCCACCTAGCCCTTTCTTCCCTTTAGCTCAGCTGCTTTGTGAATGGAGTCAGAGAATGTGAATCCTCCGGAACATAACATCATCTGAAAAGCATAAAGAGCAGGTCTTAACTAATGGCAGCACCATTCTTACCCCAGCCCTATGGATGAGATCTAGCTTGATTTCCAGTACTTGCAAATCTGTCATATAGAACATCAGGGATTTTTAGATAAGCTGAGGGTTTGCAGAACCATCAGTAAACTAGGCACTGTTTTGAAGGAAAACCTTTCTAAATTGTGCTCTAACCCTACTGCCTTCTTAAATGGAATGCACTTCACATAATTTAATCTTTTCCTGATGACTCAAAGAAACTATTACAAACATCAATTGCTGTATTAGGCTGTACATTTATTCAGCTGGAAGAAATTATAAAGAGGTGGGAAGCTCTTTTGATGCTATACCACATGACTATAACTACTGCGCAATTGTTACTCTTGTATCTAATTTTATAGTTTGTCTTTCTTCCAATCACACAATCAGCTGTTACTTCCCACTGTTGCTAGACTGTCTTCCTATAATAACCCTCTTACCTTCATAATTTATTAGATTTACTGTACTGTGTTTTTTGAAATACATAAACCATTAAGAATGTATTATTTTTAATATTTCATAACAAATATTATTTATTGAGCACAGTATGTTCCATGAATTATATTCACAGTTTTGTGTCCATTATCCTATTTAACACTCAAACAACCCTCATAAAGGAGATAAGGAGATATTATCCTCACTAGAGAAATGAGAACACTGAGGTGTCAGTGAGCTGGGTAACTTTTCCAAGGTTAGACAGCCATTAAGGGCAAAGTTCGAAGTGAGGATGCACAGGGCTTTCCTCTGAGTAAAGTGCAAGGGCTTTGTGAACATTGTTTGGCTTGTTCAAAGGACTATGGTGCTTGGGGAAGGAAAACAAGAGCTAAACTTTTGAAAGACAGTGTTACTGTGGAAAGAGAAACCTGGAAACAAACTCAATTCCATAAACCAATGTTTAAAGAGGTACTTCTGTTATTGGCCAAATATGATACAATTTGTTTTTTTAATTCCTAAATTCCTTAATTCCTTTACCCCATGGTAAAAAGGAGACAGGCATAACAAATATAGTTGGATGGAATTGCTTACTTCATCTTAAATACGTTTTATTTGCAGATTACATAAGGAGAAACACATCCTGAAAAGTGTCTTTGCACTCTAACACAGACACATGCTAGGCCCTCCGATGATATAAAATTGCATTAATTAAACTGTAGGAATTTTTCAAAATAGTAAATTTCTCAAAAATAGTAAAACGTGAGGCCATTCTAAGCTCTCACTGCTGGCTTCCTGTCCTTGAGACCCCTCTCTACCTAGCTCCCAATGCCTCTCCAGGGCTCCAGGCCCTAGAACTCTTCCAGCTACTCTATTGGGTCACTTAGCTATTTACTAGTTAAGCATTGCTGAGTTTCAAACAGTGACATTACATGTTTTGGAAAACCAACCTGCCCACAAACTGGAAACTGCCTGTACCAGCACTATTTTGCTAGTGATCTATTTGCTATCAGTGATAGTTCATGTACCCCTCTTGTTGACCTTACAGAAGCCCCAGGAAACAAACAGTGCTTTGTGGTTCTCCCCAAGGTCAATCATTCAGGACTTGACACCCCTTGCTAAAGCAGCGGCAAAACCCAGTTCTTCAGTACAACTACCACAATCAACCTCCAACACAAGGAGTCAAAACAGGATTTCATCCTTTTCTCCCTCCCTTCCTTCCCTCATGCATCCAACAAATATTTATTGAAAGGTAGTGGAACTCTGGAACCAGGCTACTGGCATTCTGCTTGGCCAGTTGAGATACGTGACCCTGAGCTAGTTAAATGCTCTGGACTTACGTTTATCTCCAAAATGGGGGTAACAATAATACCTATCCCATTGTTTTTTGGAAGGAAATGAGTTAATACACGTAAAGCATCTCGAAAAGACTGATACAAATTAAGTATTCACTAAATGTTAGCTATTTTTCTTACTATTCTATGCCAGGCCCTAGGTCAGATACTAGGGAGACAGCAGTAAACAAAACTAACATGAGTCCTGCCCCATGGGGCTTTTAGACTTGCAAATTTGGCACCAGCTCTAACACTATATGATCAAACTGTCTTAGATTTCTACTCTTGGGAAGGAAGAAAGTAACTCTATTCAATGTTTGGTTTTGGTTTAGCATAATAATCATCATCATATAAAATCATTTCAACTCTACTGAGTGCTCATTACATGTCCAGGCATTGGGCCAATTGCCCTACAAGTATTACCTCATTTAATCCTTACATCAATATCACGAGATATATACTATCATCCTCATCTTATAGCTCAGGAAACTGAGGAAGCGGGAGATTAAGTAACCCCCAAGTTCAAATCCAGGTCAGTCTGACTCTAGAGCTGCTGTTCTGGACCCCTACTCCATGCTGCCTTCAGAATGGCAAATGAGAGACTATACACAAGATCCCTTCAAGTGGAAAACTTCCAAGACAAAGGGAATGCACTTGGACTGCATCTAAGTCTAGGAAACCAACCCCAGCCTAAGACTATACGTGTAGGATACCAGAAAGGCTAAGAAACAAAGGAGGGAGAGAGGCCAGAGCTGGGGAAATATCTGGAGGTCTGAGCAGAGCTGAGATCAGGGCATTTGGGGGCCAAAGGAACAGTCTGGCACTGGCACACACATTGATCAGAGCAAGTCCTGTTTTCCCATATGGCGGGCAGCACTGCAGCTATCAGGGCCAACAGAGGCCGGAAAGCTGGCAGCCAGGAATCAGAGCGATAGAACATCAAAGAAGGCAGGTGGCCTTCCACTTCCATCTCATGGGCCAGAACTGTGGAACAAGTCCACTCTGAACTGAAAGAGAGCCTAGAAAATGAAGGGTTTTTTAAACTAGATACCAATAAAACTTTGCCCACCCACTCCTTTCACCAATTCCCAAATAAAATTGGGAGAGTTCTACTAGTAAGAAAAGGGGTCCTAGATACCATAAAGGCAACCTGAAGTTCCTGAGCAACATATATCCACCTTCCTTTCTTCATTAAAATCAGTTATGGTTCTTTAGTTTTTTGGGAAACTCTCCAAAATAATGTGTCTATTGTACGTAGGGCAAAAGCTATCCAAAGTCAGCTTTGGTTTAAAAATCACAGAAATTCTCTAGTAGCAACATGACCCGTAGCAGCCATCTCAGATCACCAACCTAAACACTCTACAGACATCAAATAAATTTTTAACACATCAATGGTAAATTTGTGTAAAACAACAGTAAATACATCTAGAAGCAAACTAAGGAAGATATTTATGGGAAATGACATTTTAGAAACAATTAGATGACTAACCTTTTAACAAGAAACCAAATTAGATCTAAATTTTTTTAAATGTCAGGACAATACTCAAAGTCAACTCAAGCCATGACTAATGAAAATGCAGATTTTGTTTGTTATTGTTATTAATTGATTAAGTAATACAAATGCAAATATAATGAGGTTTGCCCTCTGAAATAACGGGTCTGACCAAACTATCTTCCTCTGAAGTCTGTTTCTTTGTGAGGTGCCCACTATGATTGCTTCCTGCAGCTTCAATAATTAATTGTGGACCTCAGGTCCCTCATTACAATATCAGTCTGTGGCCATCTGGCCTAGAAGTGAAGGGAGAAGACTGCCAACTAAGAATATAGTGGAATATTCTGGTTTGTCTCTTCTTGCACATCTTTAGCAATCTTTGTTTTTCTGTTTCTTCCTCTATGATAACGTGTAATAAACACAATCCTACAAATACTTGTATGGGCCTTTGGATGGATGCTTCTAAGGTTTGATTCTAACCTTTGATAATGTGACATACTTCTTTACTTATCTTATAAAATCATTAGTTTCCTTACCGTCCATGTTTGGCTGTTTTCCCCCCCTAAACTAGTAGCAACCTTCACTTAGTAACAGGGCTTGCCACCTTTGCCCTAATATAGGGTGAAATGGGCCTCAGTCAACTCGGACTAAATTTGTTCTCCACACATTCAGGCCTTGTCTGGATGCCAGGTGGAAGACCTCTGATGTGTTCAACACCAGATCCTATCTGGGGATTGGCGTGTTTCACACAAAGGGAATGGAAAGGCAAGCAATCTGAGTCTTCTTGCTAGTACTGTTCACCACTCACCCCAATAGCACGAGAGGAAGTGGCTGATCCTGGAAAACGCACTATCATCCTTTTGACAGAATAGGAGAAATACACATAAGACAATAAAGAAGGCAGGAATTAAGCCACTTTCTCATTTAATCACTTTCTGCCTTTTCTTGGCCAAATACCAGGTGTCCAAGTTTAAATAAAGCTTAAATGAAGAGCTTAATATTCTTTTAGATAAGCTATTTGTCAAATATGATCATGGTACTGAGTAGGTACCCAATCAATACCTAACATTTGCCTGGTTTTAGATTTGATATGATGATAATTATGACACCTAACATTGTAAGGGAATTTTGAGCTCTTTCAAGAAAATAGCGTTAATACTTAATTGTATTGTTAATATTAGTTAAATATTAATACTTAAATATTAATTTAATATTTAATATCAAGATATTAACCAATTGGCAACACCATGGACTCAGAATTATACCCTAATATTAGACATAGGAACACAGGAACTGTGGCTCACACAAGCTATTCTCTTTGCTCACAAAGACTGCATTTTTAAGGCTTCCTTTATTCACTTATAAAGTATTGTGACTTTGTCTCTATGATAAAAGGGTTTGTTGTCGTTGTTGCTGTTTTAATCTCAAGTACCCATATCCCAGAAGCCCCACTCTCACATTGAATAAATTTAAATTTGAAGTTTGGGGTATTAATATATTATTTGAAAGAATGATGATACAATTATACATTATCTGCTTCAAAAATATATTAATACCACTTAGATGGGCTAAAATAGTTTCAACAAAGTGATGAGCAATTTGATAAACAAAGAACATTCCAATTATACAATAACAGCATAAACTTTTTATGCCTCAGCTTCTCAGTCCGGTCACAGAGGTCTTATTACAAAATTTAACTTTATACATCAACATGCAAGTAGTTTACTAAGTAGATACTTACCAAGGTTTACCAGTATTTCTGATATAAACGCAATATATGTGTTTCTGCAAAACTTCCCATTTTGCAAAATTGGCCACTTAAAATAACAGGGCTCTATCAACTCAAAACGTATTAAAGACTTGAATGTAAGAACTGAAACCCTGAAACTTCTAGAAGAAAATATGGGCAGCATGCTCTTTGACATTGGTCTTAGCAGCATATTTTCAAGTACCATGGCTCACCAGGCAAGGGAAACAAAAGAAAAAATAAACACATCATACTACATCAAACTAAAAAAGCTTCTGAAAGGCAAAGGAAATCATCAACAAAACGAAAAGACAACCTAACAATTGGGAGAAGATATTTGCAAACCATATATCAGATAAGGGGTTAATATCCAATATATACAAAGAACTCATGCATCTCAACAACAAAAAACCAACAACCCAATTAAAAAATGGGCAAAAGATCCGAAAAGAGATTTCTCCAAAGAAGATATACAGATGGTCAACAGGTACATGAAAACATGTTCAACATCATTAACTATCAGGGAAATGAAAATCAAAACTACAATGAGATATCACCTCATTCCGGTCAGAATGGCTATAATTAACAAGACAGGAAACAACAGGTGTTGGAGAGGACGTGGGGAGAAGGGAACCTTTGTACACTGCTGATGGGAGTGTAAACTGGTGCAGCCACTATGGAAAGCAGTATGGAGTATCCTCAGAAAATTAAGAATAGATCTACCATAAGATCCAGCTATTCCACTGCTGGGTAGTTTCCAAAGAACTTGAAAATACAAAGGCATAAAGATACATACACCCCTATGTTCATTGCAGCATTATTCACAATAGCCAAGACTTGGAAGCAACCTAGGTGCCCAGCAAGGGACAAATGGATAAAGAAGATGTGGTATATATACACAAGGGAATACTACTCAGCCATAAGAAATGATGAAATCTGGCCATTTGAGACAACTTGGATAAAGCTTGAGGGTATTATGCTAAGTGAAATAAGTCAGAGGGAGAAAGTCAAATACCATATGATCTCACTCATAAGTAGAAGATAAAAACAACGACAAGCACATAGCAACAGAGATTGGATTGGTGGTTACTGGAGAGGAAAGTGGGAGGGAGGAGGGGAAAAGGGGTGATTAGGCACATGTGTGTGGTGATGGATCGTAATTAGTCTTTGGGTGGTGAACATGATGTAATCCACACAGAATTTGAAATATATTATGATGTACATCTGAAAGTTATATAGTGTTATAATCCAATGTTACTGCTATAAAAACAAAAATCAAAATTAAAAAATATAAATAAATGAATAAATAAAATAGTGCTCATGGCCGGGGGGTTATGGGCAGATCACTCAAAACTTACACAATTCTGTAATTAAAACACTAACTAAAATAATAACAGTTCTAATAGTAATATAAGCACTGTTCAATCTCCACTGGCATTGCATCCAGCAATCAGTCAGTCAATGCTTTCAGCCTTAAAAGCCAGGCTCATGTTTCCTCCTACAGGATACACGTCCTTACATGGATTCATTTCCAATAGAGACCAGATTGATCAAAATCCAGAATCTGACCTAGGAAGCTGATCTGGCATATAACCTCGTTCCTCTTCTTCTTCCTCTTCCTCCTTCCATTCACTTCCCCCCAACAACGCAGGGTTTTTTTAAACACGGGGAAAGATGCACTCTACACTCTCAGCTTACCCAGGTAAGTAAATATTGTGGAAAATGTAGCAGTTCTTGAAGCAACTACACCAGCCACTACTTGCCCTAAAGTTAAGTCTTCTGAAAGATTTTCAACTTATATCTCAAGGTCTTCATGTATTAATAAGGCTTTGTCTTTAGTTGTGAGACAGCTTAAAGTATGTTGTAGGAGAACAGACTGTGCAGGGCATCTACTCTCCATCAGTGACAGACTCCAAAGTATGAACTAGAACTCCAGCAATAAAAAGGCAGTTAGCTTGACCTCCCATCATGCGATGTTCTGGGCTCTTACTTAAGATCCCTAAGCCTCAACCCTGGCATAAATCCAAGTCAGCACTCATTTAATACACGTGGTCTTGGAGCCAAGACATCTGTGTGTTATAATGACATGCAAGTTACAAAGGAGTGTTTATATCTCACTTTAGTATAATATGAACATTTAGCTGTTGCGAATCAGCTTTCTATAATGACTAGTCCTTACTTAAAGGATTTATCATATTTCCAAATCAAGTCCTTAGCAGTGTACAACAAATTTATATGACCTGATTAAGCTGTTCATTACTGCAACTCTAGAAGTGTTATGAAGATAAGACAGTAGCTAAACATGTTGAAAAACAGGAGAAACTTTAAAATAATCTATACCATATAAAATAACTATATCATATTAGACCACTTTCCAAATAACTTATTTGATTTTTTTTTAAGGAAGATCAGTCCTGAGCTAACATCTGCTGCCAATCCTCCTCTTTTTGCTGAGGAAGACTGGCCCTGAGCTAACATCCATGCCCATCATCTTCTACTTTCTATGTGGGACACCTACCACAGCATGGCTTGCCAAGTAGTGCCATGTCAGCACCTGGGATCTGAACCGACAAACCCTGGGCCGCCAAAGGGGAACGTGTGAACTTAACCGCTGCGCTACTGGGCCGGCCCCAACTTATTTCATTTTTATCTCCTTGAATGACAGAGTTATTGTTCTCCAAAACTGACGATGAAAAAAGCAGTTTTAGGGCAGAATAGAATGATCCTCCTGCTATTAGGAGCTTTCAAGATGCAGAGTGGTTTGGATTTGGTGAGGCACCTCCCTAAGCCAGCATCCAAAGGCAGCAACAGTGGTGGTCATCTCTATTCGGTGGTCCTAGTGAAATACAGATGTGCAAGGTCATATCCTGACCCAACACACTGCACCACAGTTTCATCCTTCAAAAGGAAAAGCTGAAATTCTGGCCAGGGTCGCCTTAGGGGGAAAGAAGAGGAGAGTAATTATCTTTCAAACCTGAGGAGGTAATGGGAAAGGTCATTTCAGAGGTCAGAGGACCAAGTCAAAGAGCTTGTCAATTCAAACACCTTCTCTAATTTTTTAACTACTTCTACTTGCAGTGAACAGTTTGAACTCTTTGTTTTGGTAACTCATAAACCTCTGCCGATGACTTCTTTTCTCAGGCATTCACTTTATTGCCCTATACCAGTTTCAACAAAAGCCACTTTTAAAAGTTGTAATCTATGTTCACATAGAAGGGGTCTGGTGTCATATGTACCCCATTTTGGCTTGATTACAGGTCAATACTTGCTAACAGGACTATAACAAAATATCTCCAATCTGGACTCCTTACAAGTCAAAACAGAGAATCCACAAGTTATTTTCAATATTTTAAAAAATGATGGAATGCGTATGTTTATGTGTAATATGGCTTCCAAAGTGGAGTAAAATGTTAAGTGTCTTTGTAGCAATACAAATTTTTCGCACTGATCAGAAACTTTTATATGTAACTCCAGGTGGTATTATTAAAAACATGTTGAAAATGATATAATATCTTGGGAGACAAACAATATTTAAAGCATGCAGTCCATAGGGAAAGATAATATACAGGTTCCCAGGGTGGGGATGAGGGGCATGGAAAACAGAATACCCAGATTTAAGAGAATTCCAGTGACAAAATCAGTGCTCCACTAGCCGAGCCTCAGAATATGGAGGGATGAAATTTTCCATGTTGCTTTTTATGAACCAGCAGACACGATGACAAGTAAGTCTCCTCTCCCATCTCTGTCTTTTTTTTCAAGTAATTCTGGTGAACAGTTACAGACTGAAAGGTTTGGTTATGAAGGCATTTGGCTTAAGACAAAGTCCATTTTTACCAAAACCAATCTCCAATTCATAAATTCTTGATAATACTGCCCGTTCTACTACAAAGTAGTCGTGATTATTCACAGAAATGAGTACATGATCTACCCATTTACCCATATACAAGGTGTGACAGTAGCATAATGAGACCAATTCCATAAGCCAGCCATAAAAACCAATTCCATTAACTTTTCATACATGACATATAAGACGCCAAAAATGCTTTATGTTTCCAACAGACTTCCTTAGTTTTCAAAGCTATTTCTTAGGAATATATTTTTTTAAATTTCTGCCTATATTTATGCAGTGTGAAAATTGGACAAGGACCAATTCAGGTGAAAGCAGTTTATAACTCTAACCAGACCCGGGTTAAGTGTAAGAATCTGATAAACATCAAGCTAAGGAGACAAATATAAGTGATCATGTCATCTTTAATGCATACCTTCTTTGAGGGACAATCATCCCCAATTTGCTGTATTTATAGCAAACACAGAGCCTTCCTTCATTGCTATTGATTTGTGAGGTGCTAATTACCTTTTCCTTCCCAACCAAAAGAAAGTAATAATTTTTCAGATAAGAATGGACTTGCTTCCATTTTAATCCATTGTAATACTTTAGCTTGCAATTAAAAAAACTTTTCTAAAATTATTAATTTTCACTCCAGTTGCACTAGAAATTTAACACTTTGGTGAAATGTCTCCAAAATACTTCA
Source organism: Equus przewalskii (assembly GCF_037783145.1). Lineage (NCBI taxonomy): Eukaryota > Metazoa > Chordata > Mammalia > Perissodactyla > Equidae > Equus > Equus przewalskii. The sequence goes on along the minus strand of NC_091834.1, from coordinate 63,528,834 downwards.
AATACATGACACTGAGACTTTCCTGAGAACATTTTAGTTTTAAAAAGTTCATGCTTGTATTCTGCGTATAGCTTACACACCACAAACCACACTGCTTTTCCTATGCTTTCTATTACAGCCTGAATTATACAAACTTGTTATCTTAATCTCTTTCCTGTTCTTTTATGAACATAATACAATAATTAGTATCAAGGGCTTTTAGACCAAGAGTTCATAGATTCCAACTGTCAAACTGACTGAATGTGGAAATTTCTTAGAAGTATATGCCAGTGATGGTTGAAAACATTCCTACAATTGATGGGCAACCTTTGTGGGTTGAGTTGAGATAACCCATAAAAGGAATGTCTTTAACACATCTTAAACTTTCTGAGCTCCGAAAAAGATGAATTCAAGTCCGTATAATGGATTCTTAAGAAACAAATCAAAAAGGTAATGAGATCAAACACACATCATCAAAACACACATTAGTTTCAATTAAATGGGATAATAACCATGTGACTACTAACCTCCTGGGATATTAGAGGTATTAGAGACATAAATGTAACAAAGTGGGAGTTCAACCTTTATGCTTTACTGCCAAGAATACTCAAGATCTCAAAAAGAACATTCTAAAGAAATACATACTTTTTATGTAGTAACAATCAAAAATATCATTAAATGACTAATTATTAAGTTTCCACACGCTGTTATTAGGATTCTCATTTTATGAAAGGACATGTTAAAACATTGTTTCTCCAAAATAAAATTCTTTGAAAATCAGTCTGCTATCCTGCCTCAGTTTGCACCCTGCTCCCTCTGAGTCCTGTGCATACAGGTGTCCAGGATTTGAAAGGCCTTTCCCTCCTTTCTGACAACATACAGCTCATCCTTTCCTCAAAACCCAGCTCAAGAACTCACCTAATAGGGAGCATTCCTAGATTAACTCCACTCCAGCCTATTTTGATGATTCTTTCACTCTGTGTTGCATCACAATTAGATGTTCTACTTGTACTATGATAATCTGTATCCACTTGATTATTGTTTTCATACTTAGTAATTTTCCCACTTAAACATTTTTCTGCTTTCATTATTTTGTTGAAGCATAATTACACGCATAAGATACACAAATTTTGTGTTCAGTTCAATGAGTCTTGACAGATGTATACACCTGTATAATCAACAACCTATTCAAGATACAGAACATTTCCATCTAGAACTAGAAAGTTCCCTCATTCTCTTTTACAGTTAATTACCCTCCCTCTCAAAAGTAACCATTCCTCTGATTTCTATTCCTGTAGATGATGTCCATTTATTAAATTATAAGTTATAACACTGTCATATTGGTATATACCATTCCACAGGTCCTTGGATGCTGCTAATACATTTTTATTGTTCAAATTTCATCTACATCTCTGGCTCCCAGATTTTTATCCTTTAGAGTCAAGTCTGTTTGTTGATCTACTGATCTAACAACATAGCCTATTTGAACAAAAGATGCACTATCACTAAAGGTCACACTTCTTGATTAGGTAACACAGGTAACCTGGTCTTTGAGAATACTACTGAACTATTCTAAACTACATAAAAATTAAGTCCTAAAACCTTAACCCTTATATTTCCATGGCAAATAACATACATCATCTCAATCAATCTTCAACAGCCTTTCAAAGTAGGCAGGGACAGGTGGTAGTCTCAATTTATAGATGAGAAGGTTCAAATTTGAATTACTCAAAATCACCCTAAAAATTAATTGGTAGCACCAGCATTAGATTTTTTTCATTCTACTATCTCAGGCTGCATGTACACAAAGAAAGAGTTGACTTGTGTTCAAAATTCAACTTCTTTGTTTATTCTCTGAAAATTCCCATGTTGCCCACTTCTTCCAATCTCCAGCATATTGTTGAGCACTATTAAAGCACAAAGACATTGCTGTGTTCAAAGTCTTCTCGTTTCTTTCTTATCTAGCTAGACAAGAAAACACTAAACTGTCAGATTCGTATGGTTTTACTTTATTGTACTTCTCTTTGAAATATCCTGGGTTCATATGAGCTTGACCTATCTCATCTAATGGTATATTGATGAACTCTAGAATTTTTCAATATCAAGAATTTCCAATGTCTCTCTAACATCAATTAATACAATGTTTTGTAATTTAGTAGGTTTTTAGGTTCTTGATAAATGACTTCTTTAGGAAGGAAATGCTGAAATTCTGGCAGCTTCCCTTTATTGACCTCAAATCCTTGAGCATAGCATCCAAAGACCAGAGGGCAGCCCCCCAAACTGAGAACTATGGCCCACAACTCTGCATGTACTACAGTCCCACCAGCCCCATCCCACATTTAGTGATTTTTTACATGTTAAAAGGGATGCCCCCAGCCGCCATTCATCTATAGATAAATAATCTACCCTTTCTTCATAAAACAAACACAACTAAGAAAATAGGGAAGAAAGTTACTCTATGTTGAGCTATGAGCACAGCGACACCATGTATTGATGATAACCAATAAAGGCCAAGACTATTAGGTAGGCATCATTAAGAAGAATATTGATGACACTAATCTCTCACATTTATATAGTACTATATAATTTATGATGCACTTTAAAATAAATTAAACTACACAACTCTATGAGATAAGTTTTACTATTTCCATCCTTCAATGGATGAAACTATGGTTTAGAGATACTAAGAGTCTTTTTTAAGAGTACACAGCTAGAAAACTGCCAGTCCTAAACTCCAAACCTTTTTTGCACTATACCACCAGAAAATATTTTCTGATTTCACATCGAATTTGCCCTGGAATACCATGTACTCTTCTAGATAAGCATCTCATGGAAAACCTAACCACTAAGGTTGACCTCATCTGTTCTGCCCACCTCACAGCCAGTTCCTTGTGCCTTACTCTAGATATCAGAAAAGACTAGAGAGGAAAGCGCTCCTTTAAAAAGCAGTAAGAAAGAAGGAAAGTGGGTGTGAGGACAGCCTTATAGAAACAGGAATGATTCAGTTTGGAATAGTGAAAGCTGGGAAGGAAAATGTAGAAATCTATGAAATCATAGATGGCACAAAAAAGATGATAAACTGCATTTTCCCCAAAAATAATAAAGTAAAAAGGCATTCTTTGAAACTCAGACAAGTCCATTTGATATGAGCAAAATATAGTAAGAGCTTACACGGGCAGTCACTCAAACATCAAAACACTCTACTCCAGAGCACCCCAAGAGAAAGTTCTTGTAAGAAACAAACATAGTATTTGAAAGGAGTGGAACAAAAATACGAATGGCAGGGCCACGTGAGGGCAGTAAGAGAAGGTGAAACGGCCCTTCCCAGCTGGCACAGCGAAGAAAACTAGGGCCATGCCTAGCATGTCTCTCAGACCTGAGTTGGCTCCAGGCTTTAGGACTGGATAGCCCAAAAAGTTTGCTCAACAATACAGGTATTTTGACTGTTTTTAAATTAGCTCAAAGCTTGAATGCTCTGTTTTCTTTCTTAGTTGCCTGTCTACCAAAGCACCAGCACAATATTCAAAACCCTGTGAGCAATGTCATGAACTGTCGTCATAAGAGTCTTTTTCAGGGGCTCCAATCACTATAAACGCAATGAACTGACGTCATAAGAGTCTTTTTCAGGGGCTCTAATCACTATAAACACAATGAACTGACTGTTCCAACTTAAGTAGAGAACAGCAGTGTATAAGAAAATTTACCTGCTTTGGGAAACGAATATCCTGTTATAGATCTGGTCCCTGGCTCATTCTCTAGGCTCATCTCTAACAACCTTTCTGTTTTCTCATCCCATCCATACTCTAGTCTTGGAAATGCAGAAATAACAAACTGCATACAGGTTCCTGAACACAAAATGCTATTTCATAACCCCATACCATTTTTCCAAAACCAGCTTAAAGGTCACCTATTCCAGAGAACCCTCCCTGACCTCCCCTCAGAAAATTAATCCTCCACTGCTTTTTCTCCCTTTCCTTTTAGTAAGAAATAGTAAAACATACAAGAAAGTATAGAAAATAATCTAGCAAACACTCAGCATTTATAAGTCTTGCATTACCCCATATTTGCCACAAATTTTAAGAAATTAAACATTTTAGATACAGCCAAAGCCCCTCTGAGCCTTGCTCCTATCATATTATCCTCTCTCTTTCTCTGAAGGTAACCAGTATCCTGAATAGAATGTTTTTATACTTTTATCGTATACATATCCCTAAACAATATGTACGATTATTCTGCATGTTGCTAAACTTCAATATCACCACATAGGAATTCCTCTGCATTCTTTTTTTTTTTTTGCAACATTGTATTTTTGAGATTGTGGGGGGTGGTTTTTTAGCCTTTTTTTTATTGTGGTAACATTGCTTTATAACATTATATAAATTTCAGGTGTTATATATTTTGATTTCTGTGTAGATTACATCATGTTCACCACCCAAAGACTAATTATAGTCTATCACCATACACAAGTGCCTAGTCACCCCTCTCCCCCTCTGGTAACCACCAGTCCAATGAGATTGTTTTAAATGTTCACATATATAGCCCTAGTTAATTCATTTTTAGCGTTCTCCAAATATTGTACCAATTTGTACTCCTACTAAAAACGTATAGGAAGTTCTCATGTCTCCACATACTTGCCAACACTTCAATCTGTCAGACTTTTTAATTTTTTTTTTCAGTTTGATATGTGTCAAATGGAATTTCACTGCAGTTTTAATTTACATTTCTTTGATTATTACCAAGGCTCAGCATCTTTTTATACGTTTTTGGCTACTTACATTTCCTCTTCGGCAATTTTCTTCACATACCCATCACCCATTTTTCTACTGAGTTTGTTTTTCTTATTTATATGTAGCTCTTTACATACTCCTTTGTTAGTAGGATGAACCAAAAACACTTTGTCTTAATTTTGTTTTCTTTGTTGTACAAAAGTTTTATACATTCATGTAGTCACATTTATCAATCTTTTCTTTTAAGGGCTAGCTATGCTTTTTTGTAGCTTGATTAGGAAATCTTTCCTAACCCTGAGGTTATAAAGATATGCTTCTCTCTTCGCTTGTAAAAGCTATACCTTTCACTTTTACAAATTTAATTCACTTAGAATTTATTTTAGTTTATGGTGTGAGGTACTGATCTAACTATACTTTTAATATATGGATAGCCACTCGATTTAGTTCTTGGTGTTTTAAAAAATAAAACACCACAACTTTTTTATGGCCCTTACCACAAGGTATTGCAAAGTGCTTCTTATATTTCATGGCCAGTGGATTAGCAGTGCTAAAGAAGGGAGACTGTGTCTTTTTCATTTCTGTATTTCAAAACCTAATACCATGTCCAGCAAAATATTGAACATACTAATTTGTTAAAGTACAAAAGCCGTTCCTAAAGATATACTGAAAACACAGGAACACCATTATCTAAGAAGCTCTCATTTCTTGTGTGTAGTAATCCTCAAGATAAATCCATTTGCGTTTCTAGATAAAGAATTAATGTGAAATTCAAAAGACTTTTCCCAAAGAAATTGGAAGCAAGTCTTATAGATACCACTCTGATGTTTCTCTGAAATTCAGCAATTAAAACTAACAGTTTGACAAACATTCATGTATATCCACTAAAAACACCCTGGAGTTAATGTGATATAGCACTTGGCTTTGTTCGATGAACAGTCAAAGCCACTGTTTGGAAGAAGAGTAGTGTGGGAGCTGAGAGGTCAGCTGCATGGCCTTTCCCAACGTGGAAGCCTTGCTCTGACATTAAAGGGAGTAATGCCAACGCCAGTTTCAGTTTATCTTAACTCAATTTACCTCAACAGAATGACGGTGAATTAGGTACTTTCCAATTATCCTTCTAGACAAGGATTAAATGTTTGAGATGGGCCTGAAGCAGAGAGAAGATTGTGATGGACAGAGATGGATTCCAGAAGGCTGGGCCAATTGACACTTAAAAGCTGTAGGCTGTTTCTTTGTTCTTTATCTAATTCCTGATATTTTGAATCATCTATTAAAATTGCCTCACTCATGTACAAATATCACCACCAAAATTCATGTTACATCAATCAAAGTTATAACCCAAGTTTCCAGAAAAATGATCTCAAACCACTAATGCTTTATATCTTGAGTGTTTTCCATAGTATTTCATGTTTAAGTCATTTCAAGATCATTTGGAAAACATTTACCTGGGACTTATTAACAATGGGATACTTACTAACATGTAGGGCTATCACTGAAGATGACATTCCTCTCTCCCCTTAAGCAGCTCACAGCCTTGTTAACAAAACAGACGTGTAATTAAATATTGCAATGCAATGTCATAAATGTTATAGTCGAGGTGGATCTAAAAAGCTGTGATGGCAAACTGGGAGTTAGCAGCGGATCAGAGTCTTAAATGAATAGATCTTAAATAATTTCAGGATCTAATGTCTTTGGTTTGGTCTCAAAAAACAAAATGTTTTTATTCATTTTTTCTAGTTTGAGAGTTTGAGAGATTATAAATTATGTAATTAAAAGTATCAATTATATAATCCTTAAGAAGCTAACTTTCTGAGCAATGATCATCTGAAGTTAGATGTTAGATGATTCAAGTTGGTACACTCATCAAAGGAATATTACGTCAATCATTAATAGTAACAAAGTAAATTTTTTAACCAATGGGCATCTTTCATCAAGTACACTATAAAATACTCATTCCATACATGAAAAATATGATCTAAGTTCACATCAATAGTGATAGCAGTGGTCATATGTTTTTGTTATAAGGTTCCCACATCTCTAAGATCCAGGAAAGAGTCAAGAGGTAGAAAGAAAGTAGGCGATGGCAAACCAACAATTCTTGATTAAATCAGGCAGCCCCAAAATGTAGTGGCTCCAGCTTCAGCATAGCAATCTGCTTGGAAGTTAGGGGCTGACTCATCTTGAACCTGCACTTGCACAGCACTTTCCATTAAAAACACCCTGCAAATATGTTATCTCTCCGTATCAAAGCATTGGGGAAGGCTGCTGAAGGTCATAGGAAGGCAAAAGCCACCCACCTCAAGAGAACACTTGGTGCCACCTCTGGCCCCAAAGAATGCCCTAATAACTCTTCACAGTACCCTTGCTTCAGTGTGATGAGTGGCCTAATCATACTGATAATTCTGAACACTTAAGTTTATACACATCAGAAACAAAAGGGACCAAAAACTCAGTGTCACAAGAGAACATAGTAAATACTCTTGGAACCAATTTAATGTCTTTTATGGAAAATATGTCTTCATAATGAACATGCACTGCTATTTTGCAAATAACATATTTATAACTATGATTCTGCAGATTGGGCAAACTGGTTCCAACAGTTGCAAACACGGGATGTTGTCAACGCACATACTAAGCTTGGCATTTAATTCAGTATCTATTGAAGCATCTGTATTGCAGAGAAAGGACAAAAACATTTTTAAAGGCATTACTTTTCTGAGTGCTGCACAATGCATGCTTAATCGTTTGGTTCCTTTTAACAGAGTCCTTGGTCTAGCCCGAACCTTCGACATATTTTACATATAAGGACAAGAAAGGGACAAACTTTTATTAAGGATCTTCTATAAATGAGGCATTTCACTCATTCCCTTAAATCTTTGAGGTAATATTATCCCTCACTAACAGACAAGAAATCCAGGGCTTAGAAAGTATCAAGAATGTGACAAAGGTCATACAGCCAGTAGATGTTAGACAGAATTTTGCCAGTAAACGTTACAGACAGAATTTTTAAATGACTCCAAGTGTCTTAATAATTCCAGTGCTTCCTTCCCTTCGCCATCAATAAGAAATCCCAAAATGTAGTATTTATATTATGCCCAAGTTTTAGGATTACTTTATAATGCAATAAAAATGGTGTTCATATCAGCTTGGACAGAGGAATAGAAATCATTATTCATTTCACATAGTCTTTTCAGAGGATGTGAGATTTCCTAATAGTCCTTAAAAATGTCTTGTGATAGAAGGCTAAAAGGAAGTGATAGAGTAGCGACACTCTAATTAAAACATTTCCTTTGAACTTAGTATTTTCTGCATATTTTATGAGGTCAAAGCCACAATATTACTTTAAATTCATATAATATTATGTCATGACCATCAGCGCACATTCTGGACTCTATTACTTAAGATCCAATAAGCAAACGAGCAGGTTCAGATGTAACCTGTTTGATTAGATTACCTAGACTTTCTACTAATTTTTACATATTTATAAACTAAAAATTAGGTTGCTAAGTGGTTCTATGAACTAGGTAAAAGCACAGGTAAAACACAATAAAATCTCAGCTTTTATTCACAAAACAGTAGACAGCAGCTCTCACTTTTCCAGAGCAGACTAACAGAATTGTTATCATCTGTCTGAATGCTCAGACCCATGGCATACTTCTGTTATACACATAGCTACAGGATCTAGTGATTTAAGTCATCAAAAATGACTAAGAAAAGATGGTCCACCAAAATGTCAGGCAGCTTTTAGCATTAAGAAGCTATCCATCAAGTTGCTTTGGTTATTTTAGCAATCCAATAATGCCCTAATTTGTCTATTTTAATGAATATATTACTGAAAAAACAGAGACACACAACATTACATCAAAAATGACTGCTGCAACTTAAGTTAAAACAGGAAGACTGCATTTTTTTTTGGAACCAACAGGACATAATGGTTCAGTGTTCTTGGAAAATTGTTTGGCAATATGTATCAAGAGCTTTTTAAATGTTTGTATTCTTTGGCCCAATAATTTCACTTCTAGAAATCTATCCTAAGGAAATAATCAGAGATATAATCAGAGATTTATGAACAAGGATGTGCATTACTATTGATAACAATAAACCATGGAAAAATATACATGTTTGAAAATTAAGAATGTTTAAAAATGATACAACAATGTGAAAAATTATTATAAATACATAAAAAAGTTTTCCCAAATGTTATTACATATAATGCTAAAGAAAACATCAGTATTCAAACTGTATACACAATATGAACTTTATTAAAAAAAAGAAAAGACTAGAAGACAATGCATTGGATCAACAATGTGAATAGGATAATGAAATTATGGATGATTTTATTTTCCTCCTTATACATTTCCAAATTTTCCAAATTTGGTACAATAATTATTTGTAAATCAAAAAATTATTTAAGAGGTTACATTTACATTAGCCTCATATTAGCTTCTTACATCATTCCAATTGGCACCAAGAAAATAAAAAGATATACTATATAAAAGAAGTCTCTTCTACAAAAGTGAAACAATGCAAAACAGGACAAGCTGATCCAGAGAGCTCCTGACATAATTGTATCTCTTTAGACTGAATACTAATGCTGATAGCACTAATGGAATGAAACCAGAATGGCATGAATAATACATTACCTGCACCAATCAATGTTACAATGTTACAAGCTGATGGAAAATAAATACTCAGAGTAAAAACAGAGGAAGAAATTTCAAATGCAAGTGCAGTATAGCAATCCATCTAATCTCTCTACTGGATCAGGGTACTGGAGAATTGTTGCAACGCTGCCAGTAGAATGCAAAATCGATAACAACTGTTGCTTTCTCACTGCCAAATTGTGTTCTACCAATGATGTATCAGAGGAAAAACGTTATACAGATGACCGTCATTGAAGTAAATTATTGATGAATACACATGTGTTTTCATGTAACTATGTGTGCCCATCAACAAAAGATTTGTTGTGATGCTAGGAAATGGAAAATTTTAATTGCCCACCCCTGCAATTAGTATAAAACTATATGCTGTGTGTTAAAACAAAGAATAGAAATAAAACAGATATAAAAGAGTTAATTGTAGCACACATTATGCATATTACTAAGTCAAGGGTCTTCTACTATGTAGCACTGGAGGAAATGATTCACAGTTGTCAGTCTCTAGGTACAGTGGCTAGGTGATTGACGGAACGTGCCTCAAGGAATACATCAGCCCTCTTATTCACGTATATGTCAGTTCCTTTTCAGCTGAAGGTCTGAATTATAGAATAGATGAGTGCCTTAAGAGAAAGTGAAGGAGAGAGGATACTACCAGGTAAATGGCTCCTAACCCTAAAATCCTACAAGGGAAACTCAAAGGGCATCATGTCCCACACATGATACAAACGGAGAAAAGTACCTTGGAAAAAAGGAAAAGCATGTTTATCATAAAAATTTGCTTAGAGATGCTCATAATAACTCTCCTATATGCCTAATTAAAAATGATATAGTCTTTACTTCAAATCATCCTCCATTTTGAATAATAAAATATACAAATTTCTAAGAGCACTTTTCTGCTAGTCTTTCTTGTAAAACAAGAAAGAAAAGAAACAAAGCTTTCTTAACAGTTTACTACATTAGCATAATGGCCAAAAGAACACCTTGAATTTGATGATGATAGCTAGTTTTCCATTGAAGCCTCTAGATTTATCATAAAAAGAAAGAGAAGATGTAAAAACTGAGATCATAATAGAATTCACTACAAAAGAAAGATTTTTGAGAGCAATTTAAGAAAAAATTATTGACACAAGTGTTGGACAAAGTGGAATGAGGTTTTTAGGGGATATTATAAAATATTTTTTTCTTTGGATATCTTTAGAAGAACAAATGTAATATAAGGGGCTTTCTGGTGGACATAGTGGCTAACAATTTGATCTTCAGTACTTGATTTGCTCTTTTTTCCGATTTCAATGTTAATCCTTTTGAAAGCACAGAAAATGAGGCCCAGGTACAAAGCAGTCAAAGCAAGAATATTTGTCAACTATCTACCACATAACAGGAGTAATTTCTACAAAACATGTGGCTCTGGCTTTGAACAGGAAAGCAGGATTAAGCAAAGAGAGTTGGACCTTCAAAACAGATTTCCACCCAAATCCAGATCGATGTCTTGCCTATGTAGGCTTAGCTATGTGAAATTTTAAAGACCACATGTTCTGATAAGCTCATGAAATAACTAAAAATTAAGAAAATTCTGGTTTTAAATCTCACTATTTGGCAAGTAAAATCACCCTTTTAAACAGTTACTGTACAACTACTGTGTCAAAGGGAAATCAAAATCGAAATTATAGAGTATTTTTATAATCATAAAAATAATAAACATAGGCACCCATTGGTCAACAATCTACCTTCCAGGTACTATGCTATGAACTCTATAGACAAAAATTAATTAATTTTTTCAAAATCTGAAAGGTAAGTATTAATATTCCCATTTTACAACAGCAGAAACTGAGGCTCAAGGTCATGAAATAAGCGGCAGGATCCTAATAAACATCTAGCTGCCTCCTGAGCCTATGCTATTTTCACCAAGCCATACTGCATCACCACTACCCTTACATGTGTATGTTGGTAAAGCTGTACTCAGAGACAAATTCATAGTCTTAAATGCTCTTGGTGTTCTAAAAGAGCAAAAATAAATGATGCAAACATTCAAGTAAAAAGTCTGAAAAAGCAACAAAGCAAACCACAGTAGGCAGGAAAAGGGAGATTCAGAAATTCAGAGCATAATGAATTAGAGAAGGTTTGATAAATAAATAAAAGTTCTGATTGAACTAAAAAAAATCCGAAATCAAAACTACTCCAAAAAAAAAAAAAGTGGGGAGGTCAGGGCAACACAAAATTAGGGAAGAAAAGAAGACATAATAGCAAATAAGGGTGATTTTTTTTTTAAAGATTGGCACCTGAGCTAACATCTGTTGCCAATCTCTTTTTTTTTCTTTTCTTCTTCTTCTCCCCAAAGCCCCCCAGTACATAGTTGTATATTGTAGTTTTGTGGTCCTTCTGGTTGTGCTATGTGGGACACTGCCTCAGTATGGCTTGATGAGTGGTGCCATGTCCACACCCAGGATCCAAACTGGTGAAACCCTGGGCTGCCGAAGCGGAGTGCACTAACTTAACCACTTGGCCACGGGGCCAACCCCAGGGTGGCATTATTTTTAAAAGGAGAAATACACATATATCAATGTATTCCAAAATGTGCTTCCAGTGTGCCATATAAAGTTAACAGATGCTCCCCATCTCCACCAAAAAAAAAAAAAAGCATTCAGTGTCTAAATTTGGGAAACGTTGGGCTAAACAAAGTAAACACGTTATTTCCAGCATTTCTCCTAGTCTTTAACAAGCTAAAGTGTATTATTAATCTCCAAAAGATACATTATTTGACAGCAGGATCATTTCACAGAATATATTCTTTAAAAAAAAATTTCAGGGGCCAGCCCAGTGGCATACTGGTTAAGTTTGCATGCTCCACTTCAGCAGCCCAGGGTTTGCAGGTTCAGATTCTGGGCGCAGACCTACACTGGTCCTCAAGCCATGCTGTGGCAGCATCTCACATAAAAAATAGAGGAAGATTGGTACAGATGTTAGCTCAAGGCCAATTTTCTTCACAAAAAATAAATAAACTAAATAAATAAATATTTCAGTATGGAAAAAATGCACAAAATGTATTTACAAAGCTAGCCTAACACTGATATCAAAAAATCTAACAAGGGGCCGGCCCGGTGGCATAGCAGTTGACTTCAAACACTCTGCTTCAGCAGCCCTGGGTTCACCAGTTCGAAGCACAGGCGTGAATCTGAGCACCACTTATCAAGTCATACTGTAGCTGGCATCCCATGCATAAAATAGAGGAAGATGGGCACAGACGTTGGCTCAGGGCCAATCTTCCTCAAAAAAAAGAAATCAAACAAGTAGAGCAATAGAGAAAAATCAATCAAAAACCACTATAATACCCTGTAGAGGCTAATTAAACAACTATGTATAAGCCACAACAAGAAAACTACCATAGTTATTATAGATCTGTGTATTAAGTATTATTCTCTTTGTTTTAGCACCCACTGAAAATGATGTCAAGGAAAGCAAAGTTTAAGTATTTTATCCTTTGTCAGTTGACATTGGGAGAACAAGATAGTGTTGCAATTTTCCATCCTCAGCTGGGTTTCATTTAGATGAGGAATGCGGACGCTATAAAGCCAAGTCAATCATGTTCCTCAGTTTGAGGGGGTGGAGGAAGAGAGGAAAGAAATTCTCTCCTGTTTTGCTTTAAAAATGTCATAAATATTCCCTCTACTTTGGCCTGCACTAAATTCTGGAAATCCATAAAACACTGAGGTGTGAGAAAAGGATGTGCAGTAATCCATTTTATCTACATTGGAACTGTCAATAAGGGTGGGTCTACCTTGGCAGTAAAACACTTTTAAAAGCACAATAAAATATTTAAAACTATTTGAATTCAACATATTGGCTCAATGGGCGATAATACCCTAGAACCACAACTGTCAAAAATCAGTGTACATATGACTGCAATCTATCCCAGTATTTCCTCACATGTTTTATTTGTGCATGACAGAGTGACTGCACACCCTGCTTTTCCATGACAGTCTGGGCTTATACCTGTTGTCCTGGTGCAATTATTAATATTGGCTCTCTTTCCTCTCCCAGATGTCTGGTTTGGACCACAACAACATAGTCACCCTAAGCTCAAGCCATACAGAACTGTAATCTTCACAAAGCTTCAAGTCTGGGGTGGGGGAATGACTTGATATTGAAGTCATACACACATACCTGCATTCAAATCACAGCTCTGCTAATTATGTGACCTGGGTGAGATCACGTCCTCTCTGGTCCTCAGTTTCCTCATGCATAAAATAGAATAATAATAGTAATTATGTTGGGGTCATTATGAGGATGAAATAAGAAAATATCCTATGCTTAACATGGCAGCTGGTGTTTAGTAGGCGCTCTATAAATGCTAGCTATGACTATTACAACCACCACCTCACAGAGCCCCAAGTTTCTTGACATACAAATTGAGTATAATAATTCAAAATCCTGAGAGACATGGAATATTATATTAGAAAACCCATGTAATATGCTTAGCAGAGTGCCAGGTATACAACACATGCTCAATAAACATGCATTTCCTCAATTTTCCTAAATCTACAAGAGCTATATTACTAATGATCCACCACCACCTTATGTTTCATTATATAAAGAGAAATTCTATACCTGGAAAAATGAAACACAGAAAAGAAGAGTAGCAAAATATACTTGATGTCCAGTAAATAAAACCTAAAAGGAAGGCAGCAGGAACTGAGATTGTCTCAGAGGAGCAAAATTGCAAGGAGATTCAATATTCCCGAATGTATGGAAGTTGCTTGAATTTTGGAGACATACGTTATTGAATTTCTACTTTTTCTCCATTCTTCATAGCTTTCCCGTAGCCACTCTACCCCTATCCCACCCTAGTCCACTCAGCCAGAAGTAGACCCATTTACCTCCAAGGACAAATTTTCATCATTTCCTAACTTGTCAAGAATTGTGAAGGGTCTAAGATATTACCCTACTTGCAAGCTAACATGTTCATCTGCCATAGTTTCATGGATGCTTACAGAAGATTCAAGACTCCTGGTCAGAGGCAAAGGATTTCATTACTTACAGCAACAGCCAGAATGTCAGCATTTGTGCTACTTCCCCAAGTCCAAATTCCCACGGGTGACGGGAAAAGGCCAAGGTGACATCTACACGTGCAGTGGGTCGGGTTACAGAAGAACCTAGAGCCTAGGGAACCCAAATCTTTTACAATGGCCAGTAAGAATGTCAAGAAGGAGTGACCATCTTTATCATACTATACAATAAATAACCTACGCTTTGCTCTGGAGGGAGCTACTATCTCTATCACCCGAGGCTATTCCCTGTAGAGATATCCCTAGCAAAGGCAGGCTGTGCCTCTGCTTGCTAGATGTGCAGAAACATGCTACACCATGCAGAACTGTCTCCAACACCAACCAGGCACTCATGGAACATGACCCCGCTCCCCCCACACAAAGGGTTCTGTGCTTAGATAAATTCGGGAAATATTAAACAGGGTGGTTTTTTTTAAGTTTCTTTAGAGAAGAATTTCTCAGAGCCTTTAATAACCCAATGTGGCTTAGTGAACCCCCAACAGAAGGATATAGAATGCAGTGTTTTAAAACTCATTTTTCACAAAACACCTATTAATATCTCCCCAAGGGATAATCTTTGGATCATAGTTTGGGAAATATGGGGAGAGTTTATACCATGTGCCCAATATCATCCTTCTCTCTTGTACAAGGTTAGCTAATATTTTCCCATTTATTTCCTAAAACCCTCAATCCACAGGGAAGTGTTTACATAAAGAAATGCTTTTTAAAAGTATTAAATTATTGAAAGCAAAAAATTGCAGAGTCCCTCTGTGCAAAAGAACCCTTAAAAATAATTGAGATAATGTAGGTAAAGTACTTAGCATTAGCTGGCACAGAGTAAGTGCTCAAAAAATAGCAGCTATTCTAAGTATTAGCCATTTTTATCATGGTGCGTTTACAGAGCCCTCTTTGTTGTAACACACTGAATTCCTATTATAAGTAAGCTGGTGTGGCTGTAGTAACATCGGGTCATGACTAGGGATTTTTCCTTCTCTAATTCTACTACCGCACATTTTCCTTCATGCAATGTTTCCATTCTCCTCATGCTAATATTTTACTCCACAAACTGGACCTTATAAACCTAGGTTTATTTTAGTCTAAATTTGATAAATGTTACTCAAAGCCAGTCGTCCTTTCTGTTTTCTTTGAATGTAAAAAATTAGATTCCTGTTTGTTTAGAAGAACTAATTCAAAGTTTCTGTGTTTGTGCTTTCTTCAGTTTTTTCTCCCTTAACAAGGCTGCCACTGAAAGGTCAAGCTGGATCTCATGAGCAAGTGGCAAAAGACATTGGCTTAGTTATCTGAAGCTCAAGACCAAAATAAATACGGCGAGGCCTGCTTGGTATTTGGAAGCGAAGGCAATGTCAAGTTAGCTTGAGTAGGTCCCAGAGGAGGTTTCTTCATTCCCTGCTTCTTTCAGCTCCTCTCATGACAGTACCCTTTTTTTTTCTGAGCATTTTGAGGAGGGGAGACCTGGCAGGCAAGCTGACACGCATTTCTACAAGACATCCATTGCCTGACCAGACTGTCTCTCAAAAGTATGCCAGTTTGAATTATCATCATGCTTTGAATTAATTAATGATAAACCACTGGATAAAGTGAGGTCTGGGAAGAAAGACCTAACAATTGGATCTACAACCAGTGTCCATGTTTCAATGTGGGGTAGGGGAGTGAGCAGAACTTCTCCAACTTCACCGGAATGGTAGATACCAAAATGATATTGAAATCACAATAATCTAGTATTCTGTGTGTTTACGGTATGTGAGAATGCCCTTAGATAGATGCTTTCCTCCTCATTGCTCAGTTTCTTCTTTATTTCATAGTTTAGAGGAGAGATTAATGAAAATTTACCAGATATTAGTTTTATACCAAATAAACCATAAATGATTTTTCATTTTTTTAGCATAACATGATGGTGAATATCCACTTGCACATCTGTTACTCTCCGAGTGATCAAACCTCTCAGTCAAGTTATAAAAAGGAACTTCTATTACTCTGGCATTCTAGATCTTTCTTGAATAGCAGCTAAGCAAGAAAGTACATTTCCATTTCCAAAATTTAAAAAACAAATCTTATACTTACATAGCCATTGGTGTGAAGAAGAAACCCCCAAACACAAAATTTCATTAAAATGTAGTCTACATACTAAAATTTTCTACAAAATTGTGTTAAAACCTCTGCTTAAAATCTTATTACTTGAGCTATTTGTAGGTATTTTTAAATACCTGTTTCTGATAATTCAAACTTTAAAAAGTTAGTTCTGAGGAATTCTCTTACTAGTGTAGTTCTCACAAGTTACAAGAGAGAAAGTTGCCAGGCACTTTCCTGGACTTTGCATCAGAATCACCAGGGAACCTTTTAAAAAACCACCCTTCTCCCCTGAAATTCAGCAACTCTAGGGTGGGGCTCAGGAATCTGTATTTTTTAATGCTCTCCTCCAGATTCAACCCAAGGCAAATTTTAGAACTAAAATTTAGAACTAAACACTAAAGGATCAAGCGTGTACATTTCAAGCAGCATATAGCCGGCAGCAGAAAATTACGCTTTGGAAAAGGAGCGGTTCTCCCTTTTATAAGAAGAATAGAGAGGAAACTGCTCTTTATTCTTTTGAAATGATAAACCAAGGAGTTTTCCTCTGTTCCTTCTTGATGTAACCACTTGTTTGTTGGCTTTTTTTTTATAAAGATGGGTATCTGAGCTAACAACTGTGGCCAATCTTCTTTTATTTTTTTCTGCTTTTTCTCCCCAAATCTCCACCCCCCAATAAATAGTTGTATATTTTAGTTGTGGGTCCTTCTAGTTGTGGCATGTGGGACGCCGCCTCAGCATGGCCTAATGAACGGTGCCATGTCTGCGCCCAGGATCCAAACTGGCAAAACCCTGGGCCACCGAAGTGGAGCATGTGAACTTCACCACTCAGCCATTGGGCAGACCCCCTAACCACTTGTTCTTTAACCTCAAAATCAAAAAGATAAACTTAAAAAATAAAAATGTACATGGTGAATGTGTGTATTTTTTTAGCTACAAGGTGATGAGAAAAGCAAAACTCATCATCAGGTAAAGTCAAATCAGAGAGAGACCGTGCTGCTGGAGCCTGAAGCAAAATGCCACTGAGTAGCTGAAAAATCAAAGAATACATCTTTTAAACCAAGTCAAGAAGTTAGAATAAGTTTCGTAAAATTTTACTGACCTTTCTTTTTATTTTACTCGCTTTAGTTCACAAAACTGTTAAGTGGTCCTTCTAACTTTCCCACCAGAAAAAAATACTTTACTGTTCAGACACGTAATTTTAACTAAGTCGTGGCTGCCTCCTGGTGGTTGTTTACCCCAACTACAAGGTTTTTTAAGGAGGCTTAAATCTTCAAAAAATACTTCATTTCGTCTTTGAAGTAAGAACAGAAACTAAAGATGGTTTCTAAATGTCCTGACATACCCATTCTTGTAAAATGACTATCTCCAACCCTTTAATTTATTTCCTGGGGCATCTACAATTTTTGAAGTTTACCGACTTTGAACTGTGTTGCTGAAACAATGCAAGATATTTTTATGCCTTTTTCATTTTCCATGTTTGGATACTCTTTACACACTGTATAAAAGACCCCCTTAATGTAGGTCCTGCTGACTACCAGAAGCAGGGCATACCTCCCCGACTGTGTTCCCACAGGCCTGGGCAGCTTCTGGCCCAGTAGCAGGGGCAAATGTTCTCTGCCCCGTAATCAGGACCACACCTGTGCTTCTGCAGCCAGTCGCTCCCACAGCCAGGCCTGCTAACTCCTTGGCCCCTCGTCGGGTGGCTTCCATGATGTCTCTAACCTGGCTACAGTTTCCTACTTTACTGGTCTCCTTGCTTCTGAATCAACAAGTGTCCAGATCCCAGACACTCATTTTTTTTTTTTTTTAAAGATTTTATTTTTTCCTTTTTCTCCCCAAAGACCCCCGGTACATAGTTGTATATTCTTCGTTGTGGGTCCTTCTAGTTGTGGCATGTGGGACGCTGCCTCAGCGTGGTTTGATAAGCAGTGCCATGTCCGCACCCAGGATTCGAACCAACGAAACACTGGACTGCCTGCAGCGGAACATGCGAACTTAACCACTCGGCCACAGGGCCAGCCCCTCAGACACTCATTTTGACCACAGCCCTAGCCTGTTCGGAAAGTTGCACTCGCTTCTGATGGGAGGATCCTTGACTTGGGTCACCCCAAGTTCTCTCCGAGTCAGGATTCCTTCAGGAATATTCATATGCCAGATGTAATTCAAATAGGTGTGCTCATATACAAACTGAACAGTTAGCATTTATTAATTATATATTTTTTAAACCCAATAGTTCCGTTTCTCTGGTAATCAGCTATTTCTTCTTTGAGGAAAGCCAAGCATAATCTTTTACACTTCTTTTCTTAAATTATCATATTGTGAACATAAGGTATTACTATTATTTTAAAGCAGGAATTTAAGTAGGACAACCAAAAGTAGTTGAATTTTGGTAGATGAAAAGCAAGAAAATTTGGGCATCTCTTTTTCCACTTAACCAATACTTTAAAACTCAGCAAATTTAAGGTATTATCATTATGCAATTACCTTCTAGTGAAAAAATATCACTCTCTCTAAAAATGGGCTAGAAGTTAGAAAGAGAAGCTTCTTAAAGTAAATCACCAACAGAAAGAAAAATCAGCTAATCTGCAATAGTAAATATTTATTCCTTGTGGTACACATCAAATACACAGTGGTCTGCATCAGAATAATATTTATTCACGAAGTGAAATGAATTACTTACGTGCTACTGTGAAGCAGTATGCCATATTTTTTCAAAAGGCAGAAACATACCATCCAAATGTTATTGAAACTAGCAGCTAGAGTAACTGTGTTTATTAAAAGTTATAGTAGCTATAACTACATATATTGACATGGAACATGTTAACGATTTATTTCTACATGGAAAAAAGAACTTTCCAAAGAGTATGTACTATATGATCCCATTTAAAAATATTTCTATTTTTTAATTTATATTTATACACAATACAACATATTCACAAATCTAGAAGGAAATATGCTAAATTTAAAATACGATTTCTTTCTGGGCAGTGGGATTAGGGTAATTTTTATTTTTCTTTCATTCTCTTTACTTATCAACATTTTCTGACCAAGAATTCTGATACATAGTACTTGTGAATTTTCAGTAAAATTACATTTAAAAGAAGAGAAAGTAAAACCATGCCATGCTAAGTTTTAAGAGTTATCCTGGGCTACCTCCATGTCCCTTCTTCAAGAAAGATCAATGTTGCTGAGTAAATTAGAGAAAGCTTTTCTTGTTTGAGGCCTGTTCACAGGGTGGGGGACAAGGGTACACATGGAGCACTGTTCCAGGATCTGTATTGTTTGTTTTCATCATTTTTTGAATCTGAAATTCCTCTATGTCTCCACATTCCAGACTAAGTAAGGAAAGACAAGAGGATATTCTGCAACAACTGGCTTTTGCTGCACTCTGCTGGAACATTCTCTGGTGTTCTGCACAAAATGATCAATAAAAAATGCTTAGTCTTTGCTACCTCTGGTTAAAATGTTCTCATGCAGGTTTACACATTTCTACAGATAAATGAGAATATTCTTTATCTAATAAAAAAGGATATAGTTTACAAATATACACACCAAGGATCCCCACGCTCACATATTAATAAATGGCTTCTACATGCAACATTTGATTATGGTATGTTAGAGGTAATATTTTTAAAAGTTTATTTTGTACCCCCTCAGAGATAGATCTTTTCTCATCTCTTCTAAACAAATTCAAAGATCTATCTTCAATCTTGTAAATTCCCTGGATATACCTAACCTGACTCACATTTTGTAGAATCAATTGCTACATTTAAAACAAAAAAAAACTCACCAAATTAAAGCAGTTTCACAGTTTATTGGGAAAAAGCCAAATGACTTACACCTGTTTTGTCTACCCATCAATCCCTCAGTTTTTGCTAAAACCCCCTCCCCCAAAACACACCTGCAGTCAACAATCAGCATGAAGCTCTTTTGGTGAAAAGTAAATCAATTTGTGTTGGCCCAGGATCCCACAAAACAGTGTCTGGAGAGGCCTTGGTAACACAGATGCAATGGAAAAGCATCGCGGCCGGCTTGTTTCAACAATCCTCCGAGGGCAGTGAGGAAAAACTTTCACCTTAGCGCTGTCTTGGGAGTTGCAAACACAGATGTTGGCAAGAATCCCAGCATACACAAAATACTTCTCAATTTTTACTAATACCTGCTAAAATTATGTTCTGGCCTCTTTGCCTGGAAAGAAAAGTCTGGAATGACCCCGTCTTTTGACTTTATAATCTGCATAAATCTCTTCAAGAGGGTTCACAGGGAAAGTTTCCATGGAACATTTCTTTTGCAAAAAAAAAAAAAAAAAAAAGCAGCAGCCTCCTCAGCATCATCTCCCTCTCTGTGGATTTCTCTGCTTCTCTATCAAATGACAATGGGGAAATTCAGGAGCCCATAGGCCACAAAACAAAAGTATGGACTGGCCTCAGCTTGGATCCCCGCCCAAACCATCCAACAGTACTGTCAACAGCCGAGGGCATACTAGTGCCCCCAAGTGTCCAGGGCTGGGCTGGCAGCACACCCAGACCTCCTGGCTAAAACAGCCAGGGTCTCAGTTTGCAAAAATGACCTGTTATAAGACAACTGTGTATCATAGAGAAAATGCTGGCCTGGCAAAGGGAAAGGAGCTTACACCGACTAAGCACTTGGAAGGGCTAGGTCCTGAACCAGCCCTTCAAATCTGTTATCTCATGAAGTCACTCAATGCCCCTAAAACAGAAAATTATCCCCATTCTACAGAAGAGGAAACTGAGGCTCAGAGAGCTTCAATAATCTGTCCACGGTCACACAGGTGGTTAATGGTGAAGTTAGAGTTGAAACTCAGATGTGTTTGACTCCAACATCTCAAAGAACCCCAGTTCTTGTCCCATCTCAGCTACATATAGTTGGAGGTCATTGAATCTTTGGGGATCCTTTTTATTCTTTTGTGAATGGAAGTAACTGAATCTAATTTCTAAGACTGTCTTGAACTCCAACAATCCATTATTCTCAGAACCTGTTCACATCTCTCTCTGCCTCCGCCCAATTTTTTTTTATATGACATACGGATGTAAATTCTCTAGGCTAAAAAAATCCAAGGTAATCCTAAGGGCTTCATAGGTCAGACACTCTGCTGCTGAGTCTAGTTTGCAATTGTCAGTAATGTTCTCTGAACCTGGTCACGTTTAATGGTGTGTACTGGTTATCAAATAAAAACAAGCCAATAAAGCACCAAGTACTATTGAAATACACAGCATGGTCTCAGGAAATTTCAATCTCTAAAATTATTTATTCACTACAAGTTTGCAAAAAAATATCAAAAAAAGTTATCTAACATATTTGGAATCAAATAATGAAAGACGTTTCTGCCACATCACCATCAGAGTCCAGTTTCACAACATTTTATTACTGTATTTTAATCTCTAAGCATCTTAATATAAGGTGATAATGAATTTAATTGGAAAATTATTACATTTAAAAAACAAATGTTTTAATTAAAGCAAATGTTTTCCATTTAATACTTTAAATGGAAATAAGCTCCCCATTCCCATCGATTGTTTAACCAATTGTTTGGCCTTAACCAAAGCACAGTTATTTCAAAAAGAAAGCAAGCAACACTTTCAAAATCTAGTTTCCTCAATAAAAGGTAGACTTTATTTCATTATTGACGTACAATTTTAATTAAAACCCCAAGTCCATATTTTGCTTTTTAAATGACAGATATTTTCATTAACTAACAAATAGTTAACTCACTGCCACAATCCTCCTGAAATAACGTGTGTGATGAAGAATAATTAAGGTAGCAAGGGCAAAAGGTTACTTAAGGCTTTACTACGGTGGGAGCTTAAATTATAGGTTTTAAACAAGATGTAAGGACCAATGCACATGAAAAAAAAAGTGCAATTTTAATGGAATGCAGAACAAATTAACTTTTTAACATTTAATACTACCCAATTGCACAATGGGATTTTGCTAAGTGCTACAGGGAGCAGAAAATAAAAGTAACTGCAAGGTATGCTTGTTAACTACCTTAAGCGAAAGGCATTATTGGCCTACTAAACGCTGCAGTAAATGGACACATTGTGACATGAAAGACTCTAGATTCTGCCTTCTGATTGGCATGTTTTGTTTGTTGTTTCTTTTTAAAAGAGGGGAAAAGATCAAACACCTTTAAGGAATTTTGTTAGCATATTCTCAGAATTTCTTCTCTGGGAAGAAAAGCTGGGAAAAGCTTCTCCTGAAAGGTTACCTTCTCCCCTATTAAGTCAACCAGAAAGGTGGCTACAAGATGCTCTTAAACCCAGCTCTCTCCACAGGGGCAGAGCCACCATAGCATTCCCGTCGTCCTGGACCCAGGGAGCCTGCAATTCAATCTGCACCTCTTGCTTGTAAAGCAATAACCACAGGGCATGGGGCCAGCCTTTGTTTTCATCCAATTAATTGAGCGAAAATGGTTTCCACTGTGAAAAGACCCCTGTGACCTAGCTCCAAACCTGACAGAAGAGGAAGGGAACACGGCCCCCAGCTTCAGAATTGCACTGCAAGGAGTCACTGTGCCAGACACTGGGCACACACTCTGTCTCCCAAGGGAGAGGGTCAGTGACGTGGTCACTGCTTGTTCTTCATCATCAGGAGTGAAAATATATCCACCATGCTTCTGCTGACCACATTTGTAATTTAAAAAACCTGCGTAAGCATCCAGAGGAAACAATACTGTTATCCTGAAGAGCACTAAGAGCTAATCTTCAATTTCCTCCAAAGATGGCATGGGCTGCATTCACTCACTCACTCTATGAACTTTGAGGTGCCTATCATACACCAGGCAATGTGCTTGATAAAGTGAACAAGAAAGATATGGTCCCTGTCCTCGCAGGACCTAGGACCTAGTAGCTGCACACTGCCACAGATAGTCTCAATCAACCGGACTTCATCCTTGATAAAGAAGAAAGGGTCTAAACTCAAAAAGTGACGGTAGCGGGTCAGCAGAAACATTATTTCCATCTGTCTTCATTATGTGCTTTCTTTCTGGCTAATCAGGACGAGTTCTCTCCGTCAATCTTTAGAAACAGAAGTCTTAGTACCATTTTCTCTTTCTAATGGCCAACCTTTCATTCAGCCAAGTTCTTTAGGAACTTCCCCGAAGGACTGAAGCACAGAAAAATCTCCTTTCTTATAGTCAGGCATATACTAAAACCTTCTTAATTCCCACCCCCTTGAACGACTCTGCTAACCAGTTATGGAAATATTTGCCTTAGAGCCCGAATAAAATCTCAGAATCCTTCTCAACCACTAATTGTTCAGAATTGGCATAGGAGATGAAAATTATTTTCTAGTGCAATTTTAGACTGCATTAAAAGAAGGAGTTCTACACCCAATAGAAGTTTGGACTAGATGACTAAGGTCAGTTGCAATGCCATGAATCTAGGAATATGAAATTCTAAAAGTGGGAAATATCCAACTTAATTACAAAATCCCAAAAGTGTGTTTACTAGTAGGGTATTTAAACCCATAAAAGGAATTTCCCCAGTGAGACAATACTACAAATTATGTTTATTTCACAAACCAGTCCTCAAAAGATTCCTTTAGCCTGTCGTGTGCCAAAATGGAACTGAACCAGTATACATTTGAAATGAAAAACTAGTACAACGTAATAGACTTATGGGGAGTTAGTATACTATTCACAATAAAAGTTTAAAACAGCTTTGTAGGCTAGACTCAAGCTCTAACAACTACTTAAACTGTTAAAATGTCGTATCTATTGCAGCTGTGGGGGTACAGATCTCATCTCCCGAAGTGGACTGGAAACTACTTGAGGAGAGCAACCACTTCTAACACATTCTGTATCCCTCCCCAATTCCCCTGCCCAGTGTCCCTAATAAATATTAAGTGTAGATAAATAACAGATTTTCCTAGAAGGAAACCTCGGAGCATCAGGAAAGCAACTGCCCCTACACTTTTCTACTCACATAAAAGGTAAAAGGGATAATGGGGCTACCATGTGATTTTTTGCTCACTAAAAGGAGAAAATTGGCATCTCTTCCACCACCTCCATGTGACTTGGAATAGCCATTTACACCCATCAGATGCTTATAAGCTATGGATTTGGAATAACATGGAAAAACCCCACTAGACTGTAAACTCCATAATGGTGGGGACCACGACTACTTGTGAACTATTGAGGTCTTGACAGTAGCTCAGTGACTTGGCACACAGTGGGCACTCAAATAATATTTGTTGAATGAATGAATGGCTATAGTGTCCAGGCAATAGCTTGTCACCGGTCTCCTGGGATCTGTACTGTGTTCCGAACCCTAAAATGTATATAACTTCTCAGTCTATCATTCATTTTTCTAATTTTTATAAATGTGAATAAAAGAACGATTTTCCTTTCCTTTTAACTTTATAATATATAAAAGAAAGGCAGCATGAACTTGATGATAAAAGGTAACTGACCCTTGGGCTCAGTGTCAAGAGATGATTCCAGTGGTGGAAGCTACTAAGCAGAAGGCATGATCCACATTAAAAGGACAGCCAGATAGACATCGTGGGGGATGCAGGCCCAATGTGACTAGGACTTCTGATTTTCCAAGAGAAACCAGAAGTCATATATTCAAATGTGAAGTCTCCTGGTTTTTAATTTTGGCAACTAATACATACAAGCTGAGAACTACAGTTTTTCCCCTATTCCTTGAGTTGAGAAAGCACGTGTAAGAGAAGATGCTACTTCGAGGCCTAGTGACAAACTAGAGAAAACCACTTAGAAACTGGGAATCAGATGGGAGTTCTCTACTTTAATCTCCACTCCAACTTTACACCTGAAAGAAGAATTCATTCATCCCAAACGTTGACAAAGATCAGGACCAAGTCCTAACTACACTACAAATTCACACTGAAACTGTAAGACACCATTTTCATCTATAAAACTGGAAAAGATTTTTTGGTTTTGAACGATAATTCCCAAAGTTGACAGAGATGGCGAGAAGAGGACTTTCTCATGTGCTGCTAGAGAGAGTAAACTGATGCTTCCCTTTCTGAAGGGAAATATGTATTCAAAGCCTTTATAAATCCACATGGACCTTGGCCCAGCAATTCCACATGTGGAAATTTATCCTGAGGAAGTGGTCATGATGTACCAAGTTTCACCTCCAAAGATGTTCACTGCAGCGTTATTTATAGAAATAAGGTCGTCAAAGCAACCAAATTATCCAACACTAAAAAACTGGTTAAATTTATTTTGACAATAGCCACACTATGTAGCATTAAATAAGATGTTATAATAATATTTATAACATCATGAAAAGTATTCCTGAGATGAAATTAAGAGAAAAAAATAGGGCTACAAATACATGTTTTATATAATAATCTCAATTTTTAAAATAATGCATACATGTATACACACAGAGAAAGAGAAAGAAGAATGCTCACAGGCAATTATGGGTGTTTTTCACTTTCATTTCTGTGTTTTGCATTTGTTTGAATTTTACAAATTTCCTACCATGGTAGTATTTAATATAATTCTTAAATTTTTTTAAAGAGTACATAAAATGAAAATATTTCTGATTGTTTTGAAGGAGACTTTCATAAAAATTGTCTTTCTGGGTACAATTTAAACTCATTTCAGTACATGCATAATCCAATCAAAAGTTGATCATTGCTTACCCCCTTTTTGGTCATTTCTCCATTTCTCTCCTGTCTCTCTTAGCAAACAGAGATATCTGTCCACCTAAACCAGTCAGAGAAATTGCTACTAATTGATCTAAGTCCCAAAATAAGATAGGACTGCGGGGGCACTCACATGCTGCCTCTTTCTCAGTCCACTCTGGGAAGCTGGGTTTTGTTTGTTTGGGAATTTAATTCACCGTAAGCAAAGGGCCAATGGCAGGGCCTCATTGTTTAGCTATTCATGCCAATATTCCATATTTGTTTCCATATGCAACACTTTGCTCTCTCTAATTGGGCTGGGTAGTCTTCTAACACAGAACCATGAAGACACGTTCTTTTGGAGATTCCCCGTAAGGTGCTCTGCAAACAGTGATGCCAATGTACTTACTAGTGAAGATATTGTTAGGAAATAATTAAGGAATCAGCCTTGCACTTTCTATGCTGCTGGTGATACTATCAACTCATGAAATTAGCAATAATCTGGTCATTTAGGTTAAAGCCTTAAAAATGTTCCTATTCTTTGACCTGGTAATTACTATTATGGAAGTCTATCTTATGAAAAAAAATTTAGAAAAAAAATGTTCAAAACAAAAAAATTAAACTTAACCTAAGTCTTAATAAGGGAATGATTAAGTAAATCATCATTCATGGTCCCAGTCTCTACTTTGACAAAGCTGAAAGTTATAATGGCTGAGAACAGAAGTGAGTGAGCCTATGAGGTTCCTTAGGCACCAAGAGTTGTAGGAATACCTGGTTCTCTACACCTTTACCATTGAAAAACATTTTATCTGGACCAGTACTTGATGGGAGGCTAAAGGAACTGTCACTTAACTGATCATCTAGTGTTGATTATGAGGAGTTCAGAAAAAAATAATTCATAGTAAAAAATGAGTTGACTCTTATTCTAGGTCCTGGGTATCCAATTATTACCTAACATTCCCTATTAAACTGTATGAAACATTGCAGTCACCAGCTTTCAAAATTTTATGGAAAATAATTTTTAAAAATAAAAGCCAAACTCAAGGAAAGTGCTATCAAACTAGAAACCAAAATGTGGAAAGAAGAAGTACCTCATAACATCATTTCTAGTCCTGTGATTCAGGCTCATGAAAAACATGTTTAAAAAAGAACCGTCAATCTAATTGGAATATAAAAAAATAATTTACCGCAAATGATATAAAGCATAAGCCTTTCAAATATTTGAAACTTAACACCAGAAAGATGATGGAGCCTATTCTTGTTCCAAGATGATAATTGCTTTTTAAGCACAAAGGGATCATAAAAATTCCCCAGTGACAAAATAAGAGTTCCAAAACAACCCAAGAGTTAAAACACTATCATAGCAAAGGAGGATTCACAGCATTGCCCATAGCACCTGCAAGGGCTGCTCAACTCCAGGCGGTGAGGAATGATAAAGATAGGTCTAAATATGCAGGTTGTAAAGTGCATATCTCATTAGCAAAACAATATCCTGATCCCAGAGGAAATTACTGGCAGAGACAGAAGGCATGCCTTCAGAAACTCCCTGAAGAACATCAACTGCTCTGGGAGCAAGACCAGCAAGTTCAACAAATATGTACTGAGCTCCAACTATGCACCACACCAGGCTCTGTGCTAGGCAGTGGGGCACAGTAGTGAACAATGTTAGAGCTGGCAGTTAATTATAACCTGGAGACAGACTAAAAACAGACTGAAAATCCACTTCAACCAAAATGTACAGTACTTATCTGCTGTTTAGGGTCCTGAAGAAAAATGACATAGGAGCATGGCTGTAAGTTTTTTCTGAAAAGATGGTCTTGGTACAAAAAATACCTTAAAATAGTCTATTGTTAGCTATATAGCTCCTATTAGTCACTGTTAGTATCAATTAAATGATTTTCATCTAATAATACATTTTAATTAAAAAGTGTATATGATACATCTGCTCATAGTTCACTTAAGAAGCATCATTTTTTTTTTTCTTTTTGGCCAGAGCAATTACAGGGAAAAGAAAGAAAAGGAATCCAAATAGGCACTGAAGAAGTGAAATTCTCGCTCTTTGTAGAAGACATGATTTCATACATAGAAAACCCTAAAAAATCCATCGGAAAACTATTAGAAATAATCAACAACTACAGCAAAGTTGCAGGGTACAAAGTCAATGTACAAAAATCAGTGGCATTTCTATACTCTAATAACGAACTAACACAACACGAACTCAAGAATACAAGCCTATTTATAATCACAACAAAAAGAATAAAATATCTAGGAATAAATTTAACCAAGGAGATGAAAGACCTATACAAGGAAAACTATAAGATATTACTGAAAGAAATCAATAATGACATAAAGAAATGGAAAGATATTCCATGCACATGGATTGGATGAATAAACAAAGTTAAAATGTCCTTTCTACCTAAAGCAATCTACAGATTCAATACAATCCCAATCAAAGTCCCAATGACATTCTTCACAGAAATAGAACAAAGAATCTTAAAATTCATATTGGGCAAGAAAAGACCCCGAATAGCCAAAGCAATCCTAAGAAACAAGAACAAAGCTGGTGGCATCGCAATCCCTGACTTCAAAACATATTACAAAATTACAGTAATCAAAACAGCATGGTACTGGTATAAAAACAGACACACAGATCAATGGAACAGAATTGAAAGCCCAGAAATAAAACCACACATGTAGAGACAACTAGTCTTCAACAAAGGAGCCAAGAACTTACAATGGAGAAAGGAAAGCCCCTTCAAAAAAAGGTGCTGGGAAAACTGAACAGCCACATGCAAAAGAATGAAAGCAGATCATTATCTTTATACACAAAAATCGACTCAAAATGGATCAAAGACTTGAAGGTAAGACCAGAAACCATAAAACTTCTGTAAGAAAATATACGCAGTACACTCTTTGACATCAGCCTTAAAAGGATCTTTACAAATATGATGTTCACTTAGACAAGGGAAACAAAAGAAAAAATAAACAAGTGGGACTTCATCAGACTAAAGAGCTTCTGGAAGGTAAATGAAACCAAGAACAAAACAAAAAAACAACCCACCAACTGGGGGAACATATTTGCAAATCATATATCCAATAAGGGGTTAATCTTCATAATATATAAAGAGCTCACATAATTGAACAACAAAAAAATAAAAAACCCAATCAAAAAGTGGGCAGAGGACATGAACAGACATTTTTCCAAAGAAGATATACAGATGGACAATAAGCACATGAAAAGATGCTCAACATCACTAATCATCGGGGAGACGCAAGTCAAAAGTACACTTAGATATCATCTTACGCCAATTAGAACGGCTATGATGACCAAGACCAAAAATAATAAATATTAGAGAGGTTGTAGAGAAAAGGGAACCCTCATCCACTGCTTGTGGGAATGCAAACTGGTGCAGCCACTTTGGAAAACAGTATGGAGATTTCTCAAAAAACTGAAAATAGAATTACCATATGACCCAGCTATCCGACTACTGGGTGTTTATCCAAAGAACTTGAAATCAACAACACAAAGAGACTTATGCACCCCTATGTTCACTGCAGCATTAACCACAATAGCCAAGACGTGGAAGCAACCCAAGCGCCCAATGACTAATGGCTAGATAAAGAAGATGTGGTAT
The DNA here is from genome assembly GCF_037783145.1 of Equus przewalskii. Lineage (NCBI taxonomy): Eukaryota > Metazoa > Chordata > Mammalia > Perissodactyla > Equidae > Equus > Equus przewalskii. Next base: position 63,499,084 of record NC_091834.1, on the reverse strand, counting down.
ATATATACAACGGAATACTACTCAGCCATAGAAAAAGACATAATCGTCCCATTCGCAACCACACGGACAGACTTTGAGGGCATCATGTTAAGTGAAATAAGCCAGAGAGAGAAAGACAAATACCATATGATTTCACTCATATGTGGAATATAAAGAAACTTATGGACAAAGAGAACAATTTAGTGGTTACCAGGGGGGGAGGAGAGGGAGGGTGGGCACAAGGGGTGCAGGGGCACATTTATATGGTGTTTGACAAATATTAATGTACAACTGAAATTTCAGTTATAAACTATTTAGACCTCAATAAAAAATTTTTCTAAAAAAAGCACCATTTTATCTTTTCAAATATTTAAGTGATCATCCTCAACAGCAAGACTAGACTGAAAGGTAATATTCGCCTACCTTTATAATTAGAATCAATATAAGAAAATCGCGCTCCTTGAGCTTATAAACAATTTCATAAACACCTTTCTATACCTCTTCCAATCACAAAGAACCATATACATACTAGTTGCTCAATAAACATCTGATAGAGCAATCTCTTAAATTGAATTTCTTAAACCCTGAATTTCAATGATCAAATAACCTATTCTTCCTAAGAAGCTTTATTTAAACTATTCCCAAATATTTTGACACATCACATTAAACATTTCTAGACTGAATAAGCTTTCAAGACTCAAGAATCACCACAAATACATTTCGTAGGCTGAATTTAAAGGAGTTAAATTAAGCACACATATAAGTGCACATGAAAAGCAGTAAGAAATATAACATTTTTGTGTTGTTTCTTGAAAGCTGATCAAAATCTGAGTTTAAATTTATATGTATAGGAAAAAAGAATAAATTGCTTTATTTCAAGAAGACAGTTTTGCAAAGCTGTAAAGCTAGTTCCCCAGGACCTAAGATTTCATCTGCTGCTAGTGAACCTAAAAACAAGGTTTGAGGACAAGCAACAGCATTGAAACCTTGTCAAGAAACATTTTAAATATTAAAAAACTATGTCAACCCTTGTTCTGTTCATGACTGAACTTGATACAATCAAGAAAAATTAGTTTCGGATGTGGGATACTTGAGGGATTTGAGGCAGTTTGCTAAATAGGAAGCTAAATCCAATTACTTTTCTGAAGATTTGGCATCTTCAACTGAAAACCAATATACCAATTAACATTAGACAAATATCCGAGCTTATCCACATGTTCCAGGCATCCTTTCTGGCTAACAAGTAGACTGCATTTTTGTATTTAATTATTCCCTTATGTATACATAGGGCCAGCATTATACTAGAGGTATATAAACCAAAAAAAGGAAAATTTTAAATTCTTCTGTGGCCTGCTTCTTCATGTACACAACCTAGATTTAACCTCCCATATAATTTTATCTTCTTTTCTAAGTTAAAAATGTGCCAACATTAGTCTTTTTTTAAATATGGGATGTTTCAAACTACCTAAATAGCACTAATGTCAAAGGTACTCCCTAAATCGCTTCACTCTATCCAAAAATTACAACAAATAAACAACAGCTTCATCATCAAATATTGCCGTGAGCTTGCCTGAAGTTTAACAGCAATTCAGATATTCTGAGCCAGATTATTTATCCACAGGGCTCCCTTAACTTCAAGGGAAAGTTTCAAAGCAAGAGTGGCTTCAAGGAGAAAAGACTCAGTTCATTGTCAACCAGTAGAAGCTCTTCACGAACAGAAGAAATCCCCAGGAGTGGGAAGCTTGGTTAGCACAGCACACATGCCTGTGGCTCTAGGTTGTTATAACTTATTTCATCCTGTGTCCACTAAATCAAACGTCAAATTTTATATGAATGCCATGTTATTGAACACAGCATGTAATTTTTTCTGACCAGGACTCTTAGAGCAAGTGATATTTGTTTATTCAAAACCAGCAAAGAATATCATTATGGCGGTAGTGGAGTAGCACACAGTGTCTAACTTTGGAAATTGCCTTTAGTTTATTTTCTAAGGGTAAAGACCTTTGCAACAAACTAAAAGGATGTATGTAAGTATGTAGATGGGTGTGAAGGCATGCATGTTCAGTAAAATATCAGTTATCTAGATCTCAATTCTCTGGTAATGCCATCCATACAAAACAACAATAAGAATTACGAGGGGATGGTGGAGAGAGTAAGGGGGGACACGCCTGAACTCCCAAAATGGATCAGCAAATAAATGCCATGCCCTAAAACGAATTCACAGAAAGCACTAACAAGAACTTTAGGCCCCTGCTTAGCACTCACTATTCCTAATTTACATATCAAACAAACAAACTTGGTAACCTATTTCCTAAACCTCTAGAACCAGCAAATTAGGAACAGCAGGGCCACTACAAATCAGAAAAAGAAAGAGATAGAAAATAGTATCCCCAAATCCAACAGAAGGCAAAAAGTCAGATTATATATTTTTTAAAAGAAGATAGAAGAATTTTAAATAGCACTTTTGTCTAGACTATTCACTGGAGGGACAAACAGTAGAGGTTTAATCATGGTGCTCCTGAAGTTTAAAGGAGGGAGAGATCACAGATAGCTGGGAGGGGCAGGATGAAATAAGGAAAGGGTTCAAAAGGAAGATGGACTTTGTGCGAAGCTTCCATAAAGGAAGATTGGGGGTGGGGGCAAATGAAGTCCAGGTAGTGAGAATAGCATAAGCAAAGGCATAATGGGAGAAATGCACAGAGTAAGTTTGATCAAAAGAGAATGGTCTAAGAAGCAAATGAAAAGTGCTGACCGTCATTAGGAGAAGTGCAAATTAAAATCATAATGAGGTAGTTCTCGTCAAGATGGTGCTGTGAGCAGACGTTGAACTCGCCTCCTCCCACGAACACAACCAGGTTACAACAATTTTGGGAAGAATCACCCTGGATTGAAAACTGAAAACTGGATAAAAAGAACCCCCCCAGGACAAGGGACAGTCCTGACCAAAGCAGAAGAGGCAGGAACTCCTGCCACACCCACTAGAGCACAGATTTAATCCAATTCAGCCAGGGCAGGCAATCCACCCTAGGGACTGGCCCCACCTAACAGCAAGCCCTCAGGCTACTTTTCAGCCTGCATTGACTGAGTGCCTTGATCCTCTACAGGCAGGCAAGGGTGTCTGCCTCTGTGGGGCAGGGCTTGTGTGAGGACCGGGTGAACTGTGGGGAGCATTGGGGCGGAGGTGGGGGCCTCTGCAGTGTGGCAGTGGTGTATGCTCCAGGGGGTTGAGAAGTGTGCACGGACCAGGACTGTGTTGACAGTGTATGTGGTCCAGAGGTGGGTGAGGCTTATCAGCAGCAGAAGACTTGTGCTTCACAAATAGCCATAAAAAGGATCAGCCCCACCTTCCAAAGCCTGAAACAACTGAGTGCCTCCATGCCAAGGGCTAGCCCCACTCAGCTGCACCCCTAAGAGAACTGACGTCAGCCTTGTTGGCCTCAGGCCTATCACAACTGTACACCCCTGAGCCTAGCAACCAGCTACACTGGGTACCAACCCAATTAAGAGGACACTTGCAATAAGAGTGTGCTAATAGTCTTTGTAGCCAACAGTGCTGAGGCCCCTCGAAACCGGATTTACAAATAGCTGGCCAGGGAAGGAAAGATCAGACTCCCTGGGTACCTGCAGTGGGAGCAACCCTGCCACAGCAGAAGAACACAAGTAGCCTACAAAGGGGTCACTCCTGGTTCTTATGGTCTGGTGACGAGAGGGAAGCACACTGTTGGGCCTCATAAGGCATCTCATACATAAGGCCACTTCTCCAAGATCAGGAGACATAGCCGACTCACCTAGTACAAAGAAAATAGCACAGAGAAAGAGGCATAATGAGGAGGCAAAGGAATACTTTCCAAGCAAGGGAACACTACAAAACACCAGAAAAAGAACTAAGTGAAACAGAAACTAGTGATGTCCTTGACAAGGAATTCAAACAAAATATAATGAGGATGCTCACAGATATGCAGAGAAGAATGGATGAACAGTGAGTGCATCAGCAAAGAATTGGAAGATATAAAAAAGAACCAATCAGAAATGAAGAATACAATACTTGAAATGAGAAATTCACTAGAGGGACTCAATAGCAGAGTAGAGGAAGCAGAAGAACGGATCAGCAAGCTAGACGAAAGATTAGAGGAAATCACCCAAGCAGAACAGAAAAGAGAAAAAAGAATTAGACAGAATGAGAACAGTGTAAGGGAACTCTGGGACAATATCAAGCGTGCTAACATTCAGATTATAGGGGTCCCAGAAGGAGAAGAGAGAGACAAAGGGGCAGAAAATTTATTTGCCGAAATAATAGAGGAAAATTTTCCTCACCTGAGAAAGGAAACAGTTCAGGAAGCACAGAGAGCTCCAAACAAGAGAAGTCCAAAGAGGCCCACACCAAGACATATTATAATCAAAATGTCTAAAATTAAAGACAAAGAGAGAATCCTAAAAGCAGCAAGAGAAAGGCCACAAGTGACGCATAAAGGGAAGCCCATCAGGCTGTCAGCAGACTTCTCAGCCGAGACCCTACAGTTGAGAAGAGAATGGCACGACATATTTGAAATGCTAAAAGGAAAAAACCTACAACCAAGAATACTCTATCCATCAAGGCTGTCATTCAGAATGGAAGGAGAGATAAAGAGCTTCCCAGACAAGCAAAAATTAAAGGAGTTTATCACTAAGAAACCAGTTCTACAAGAAATGCTGAAGGGACTTAAAATTTAAGTGGGAAAGTAATGACCACAAATAGAGATAAAAGAAAAAAAATTATCAAAAAAACTCAAAACAACAACAAGAAAAAACTGGCAATAAAATCACTTGTAAGGTCAAAGTATAGTAAAGGCAGCAGATCAACCACCTGTGAAGGTAATACGAAGGTTAAAAGACAAATGTACTAAAATTACCTATTTCAATGATAAGAGGGTAATGGATAGACACACACTAAACAAAAGACTATATATGATGTGAAAAACATATAATGTGGGAGGAGGGGAGTGGAAAAGTAGAGCTTTTAGGATCCTCATGATCACCACAAACCAGAAACCTATAACAAGCAGGAAAAAAAGTAAGACAAAAGAAATCAAACATATTACTAAAGATAGCCATCAAACCACAAGTGAAGAGAGCAAGAGAAAAAGAAAGGAACTGAGAAGAACTACTAAAACACCCAAAAAAAAGAAAAAGTGACAAAATGGCAATAAATACATATTTATCAATAGCTACTTAAAATGTCAATGGATTAAATGCTCCAATCAAATGCCATAGGGTGGCCAACTGGATAAAAAAACAAGATCCATGTATATGCTGCATACAAGAGACACACTTCAGACCTACAGACACTCACAAACTGAAAGTGAAAGGATGGAAAAAGATATTCCACGCAAATGGCAAAGAAAAGAAAGCGGGGGTAGCAATACTTATATCAGACAAAATAGACTTTAAATCAAAAACTGTAATAAGAGACAAAGACGGGCACTACATAATGATAAAGGGAACATTCCAACAGGAAAATACAACACTTGTAAATATCTACACACCCAACATAGGAACACCTAAATATATAAAGCAAGTATTAACAGACATAAGAGGAGAAATAGACAGTAACACAGTAATAGTAGGGGACTTTAACACTCCACTTACACCAATGGATAGATCATCCAAACAGAAGACCAATAAGGAAACACTTGCCTTAAAGGACACATTAGACCAGATGGACTTAGTAGATATATGCAGAACATTCCATCCAAAAACCACAGAATACACATTCTTTTCAAATGGCCATGGAACATTCTCCAGGATTGATCACATATTAGGCCACAAAACAAGTCTCAATAAATTTAAGAAGATCGAAATAATACCATGCATCTTTTCTGACCACAAAGGTATGAAACTGGAAATCGGCTACAGAAAGAAAACCAGAAAAGCCACAAAAATGTGGAGATTGAACAAAATGCTATTGAACAATGATTGGGTCAATGAAGAAATCAAAGAAGAAATAAAAAAATTCCTGGAGACAAATGAAAATGAAAACATGACATGCCAAAATCTGTGGGATACAGCAAAAGTGGTTCTACGAGGGAAGTTCATAGCAATTCAGGCCTACCTCAAGAAAGAAGAAAAATCCCAAATAGATAATCTAAAAGTGCACCTAAAGGTACTGGAAAAAGAACAACAAACAAAGCCCAAAATCGGAAGAAGGAAGGAAATAATAAAAATCAGAGTAGAAATAAACAAAATAGAGACTAAAGAAACAATAGAAAAAATTAATGAAACCAAAAGCTGGTTCTTCGAAAAGATAAACAAAATTGACAAACCCTTAGCTAGACTCACCAAGAAAAAAAGAGAGAAGGCTCAAATAAATAAAATCAGAAACGAAAGAGGAGAGATTACAACGGACACCTGAGAAATACAAAAGATAATAAGAGAATACTATGAAAAGCTATATGCCAACAAATTGGAGAATCTAGAAGAAATAGATAAATTCTTAGAAACATACAACCTTCCAAAACTGGACCAAGAAGATGTAGAAAATCTGAATAGACCGATCACCAGTAAGGAGATCGAAACAGCAATTAAAAACCTCCCAAAAAATAAAAGTCCAGGAGCAGATGGTTTCCCTGGTGAATTCTACCAAACATTCAAAGACTTAATACCTATCCTTCTCAAACTCTTCCAAAAAATTGAAGAGGAGAGGAAGCTTCCTAACTCCTTCTACAAAGTAAACATTATCCTGATACCAAAACCAGACAAGGACAACACAAAAAAAGAAAATTACAGGCCAATATCACTGATGAACATCGATGCAAAAATCCTCAACAAAATACTAGCAAATCGAATACAACAATACATTAAAAACATCATACGTCATGATCAAGTGGGTTTCATTCCAGGGATGCAGGGATGGTTCAACATCCACAAATCTATCAACATGATACACCACATTAACAAAATGAAGAATAAAAATCACATGATCATCTCAATAGATGCAGAGAAAGCATGTGACAAGATACAGTATCCATTTATGATAAAAACTCTAAATAAATTGGGTATAAAAGGAAAATACCTCAACATAATAAAGGCCATATATGACAAACCCACAGCAAATATCATTCTCAATGGAGAAAAACTGAAAGCTAGCCCTCTAAGAACAGGAACCAGACAAGCATGCCCACTGTCACTACTCTTATTTAACATAGTATTGGAAGTCCTAGCCAGAGCAATCAGGCAAGAAAAAGAAATAAAAGGGATCCACATTGGAAAAGAAGAAGTGAAACTGTCACTCTTTGCAGATGACATGATTTTATATCTAGAAAACCCTAAAGAGTCCACTAAAAACCTTTTAGAAATAATAAAGGAATACAGTCAAGTTGCGGGATACAAAATCAATGTACAAAAATCCGTTGCGTTTCTATACACTAACAACGAAGTAGCAGAAAGAGAAATTAAGAATACAATCCCATTTACAATTGCAACAAAAATAATAAAATACCTAGGAATAAACTTAACGAAAGAGGTGAAAGATCTGTACACAGAAAACTATAAAACATTGTTGAAAGAAATCGAAGACACAAAGAAATGGAAAGATATTCCATGCTCTTGGATTGGAAGAATTAACATTGTTAAAATGTCCATACTTCCTAAAGCAATCGATAGATTCAACGCAATCCCTATCAAAGTTCCAACATTTTTTACAGAAATAGAACAAAGAATCCTAAAATTAATATGGAACAACAATGGGCGCTGGCCCCGTGGCCGAGTGGTTAAGTTCGCGTGCTCCGCTGCAGGCAGCCCAGTGTTTCGTTGGTTCGAATCCTGGGTGCGGACATGGCACTGCTCATCAAACCACGCTGAGGCAGCGTCCCACATACCACAACTAGAAGAACCCACAACGAAGAATATACAACTATGTACTGGGAGCTTTGGGGAGAAAAAGGAAAAAATAAAATCTTAAAAAAAAAAAAAAAAATATGGAACAACAAAAGACCCCGAATAGCCAAAGGATTCCTGAGAAAAAAGAACAAAGCTGGAGGTATCACACTCCCTGATTTCAAATTATACTACAAAGCCATAGTAACCAAAACAGCATGGAACTGGCACAAAAACAGACACACAGATCAATGGAACAAAATTGAGAGCCCAGAAGTAAACCCAAACGTTTATGGACAGCTAATATTTGACAAGGGAGCCAAGAGCATACGCTGGAGAAAGGAGAGTCTCTTCAATAAATGGTGTTGGCAAAACTGGACAGCCACATGCAAAAGACTGAAAGCAGACCATTCCCTTACACCATGCACAAAAATCAACTCAAAATGGATTAAAGACTTGAATGTAAGACCCGAAACCATAAGACTTCTAGAAGAAAACATAGGCAGTACACTCTATGACATTGGTCTGAGCAGCATATTTTCAAGTCCCATGTCTGACCGGGCAAGGGAAACAGAAGAAAAAAGGAACAAATGGGATTACATCAAACTAAAAAGTTTCTGCACAGCAAAGGAAACCATGAACAAAACGAAAAGACAACCTAACAATTGGGAGAAGATATTTGCAAACCATATATCAGATAAGGGGTTAATATCCAAAATATACAAAGAACTCATACAGCTCAACAACAAAAAAACCAACAATCCAATTAGAAAATGGGCAAAAGATCTGAATAGAGATTTCTCCAAAGAAGAAATACAGATGGCCAACAGGCATATGAATAGAAGCTCAACATCATTAGCTATCAGGGAAATGCAAATCAAAACTACAATGAGGTATCACCTCACTCCGGTCAGAATGGCTATAATTAACAGACAGGAAACAACAAATGTTGGAGAGGATGTGGACAGAAGGGAACGCTTGTTCACTGCTGGTGGCAGTGCAAACTGGTGCAGCCACTATGGAAAGCAGTTTGGAGTATCCTCAGAAAATTAAGGATAGATCTACCATATGATCCAGCTATTCCACTGCTGGGTATTTATCCAAAGAACTTGAAAACACAAAGGCATAAAGATACTTGCACCCCTATGTTCATTGCAGCATTATATACAATAGCCAAGACTTGGAAGCAACCTAGGCGCCCATCAAGGGACGAATGGATAAAGAAGATGTGGTATTTATACACGATGGACCACTACTCAGCCATAAGATATGACAAAATCCAGCCATTTGTGACAACATGGATGGACCTTGAGGGTATTATGCTGAGTGAAATAAGTCAGAGGGAGAAAGTCAAATACCATACGATCTCACTCATAAGTAGAAGATAAAAACGACAATATAAAAAACAGCACATAGCATTGGAGATTACACTGGTGGTTACCATTGAGGAAGGGGGGGAGGGCAAAAGGGGTGATTAGGGTCACATGTGAGGGGATGCACTATAATTAGTGTTCGGGTGGTGAACATGATGTAACGTATCCAGAATTTGAAATATGATGTACATCTGAAAAAATAAAAATTAAAAATAAATAAATAGATAAATAAATAAAAAGAAAAAAATAAAGTCTTTTGAAAAGATCTTAAAAAAAATAAATAGAAAATGAAATCTTAAAATAAAATAAAATAAAATCATAATGAGATACTACTATACACCCAATAGAATGGCTATAATCAAAATAAAAAAACAGATAATAACAAGTGATGGTGACAATGTGGAGAAACTGGAACTCTCCTACATTGCTAGTGGGAATATAAAACAACACAACCACTGAGGAAAACAGTTTGTCAGTTTCATAAAAAGTTAAAGACAAATTTACCATATGACCCTGTAATTTCACTCCTAATAAGCTATCAAGAGAAAACAAAACATATGGCCACATAAAGACATGTACATGAATGTTCATAGCAGCATAATTCATTTATTGGTCAAAAGCCGGAAGCAATCCAAATCTCTATCAACTGATGGCAACAAAATGTGGTGTATCAATACAATAGAATGCTATTCAGCAATAAAGAGGAACAAACTCCTGACACATAGCACAACATGGATGAACCTAGAAAACATTATGTTAGGTAAAAGAATCCAGATACAAAAGACTACTTATTATATGATTCTATTTAGATGAAATATCCAGAAAAGGCTAATTTACAGAAGCAGAAAGCAATTTCCTGATATTAGGGGTGGAAGTGGGGATGAAGTGTAAAGGGGCATAAGGAAGCTTTTGGAAGTAATGGTGATGTTCTAAAATTGGATTGTGGTGATGTTTGAACAACTGTATAAATTTACTAAAAATCATTAAGTGGTACATTTACAAAGGGAGAACTGTGCAGTATGCAAATTATACATCAATGAAGCTTTTTTAAAAAAAGAGGATAGGCTAGCTTGACTGGCACGCAGGTTTTACAGAAACAGGAGTTAAGATTAGGAGCTGGGTTCTACTCTTCAGAGATCTTTGAATGTCAGAGAAGTCTCAACTTAATCTGATAGACAAGAGGGATCCCCTGAATGTCTTGGAATGGGACAGGATAAAAACTACAGATAATTACATTCAGAAGATTAGTCTTATCTAATGTGTCAGACATGTTAGATAACACACAAGTAGTTGACACATTAGACCATAAAGACCAGGACCTGTAGGTTTCATTGAGTGTAGGGCCTCAGCTCATAAGGGCTGATCCTCTTACACAACTTTACTTTGAATCACAAAGGTGGGATAAAAGATGGAGGGAGATGGCCCCTGTGAAAATCTATCATTTCCATGGGAAAAACACCTCCAAGAATATGGCCTCTGAACCCATCATTCTACCTTGGGAACAAACCGAACAAAACTATTAAGTGCTGACCAGAAGCCAGTCCTAGATAGCGGTGGAGGGAGGCAAAGAATCAATATTTGGGTGGGAGGGGTGGTTGCATTTCCCCGAAATCTAATATTCTGCTATAAGAGATTTGGAAATCATATAAAAGAAAACTTTAAAATAACAATATAGGGTGGTCCATCAGGGAAATAGTGAAGCTGGATATCTGCTGATCTTACTGCACAACATTCTGGTAATGATTCCCAGGTAAAGTGACAATATATTTAAATCCACTTAAAGTCTGATGTTCCAAGTTCATTTCTTTTAACTACCTTAAATTGCTTTTACATACTAATACCTTGTTCCTGGATACACAGTTGGGTCTCACAAAAATATCTTTTTAAAAACACATCACCTCAATTTATCCTTGGTTACATTTGGTACTTTCAAGCAATACTCAGGGCACTATCAGCCCTTTTATACTCGTATACAGAGAAACATATCAGGACTGATATAACTGCTCAGCTGTTCATAGGTTCCTTATAAGACAGTGTATCTTTTTCTTTTGTTAAGAAAGATTATAAAATCACCTCTCTAGGAAACTGACTTTGTTTTCCTTTATTTAAAGAGAGAGCAAAAGGGAGGAAGGGGAAGAAGGTGGAGACGAGGGTTGTGAGGATTGTGATCATTAATTCACAATTCAAACTATTCAGAACTCCATTTACAGAAAACTAATACAAAAGGAACAATTGTACTGGACGGGATTAAACAGGAAGATAGATAACATAAATGAAAGAAAACCTTATACAGTTACAGATAATTGGAGACCACTTATATATTTTTCTCTCATCACTAACACAAAAAGATAAGGTTTTCATTTCCTTATAATGGGCCCATTAGTAGTTTTATTGTAATATTAGAAACATCTTGCTTCTGAGCGTATCTCAAAGGACTAATTTTTTTTAAAGATCAAACAACAAATAGAATGAAATCTAGCAGAAGAGGGTACCCTTTGATTACTTTTGGCTTAGAATGCTTTATATCAGACAGATGATCAAATTTCTGAATCTGATAAATTGCAAACATAAAATTCTAATATTAAATTTACAGTCTAGGCAGTTGTTCAAACTAATACTAGCAAGCAAAAAACTCAAATACTGATGGAAGAACATGTAGATAAAGAAGCAAGCTCTCAATTTATAAAAAAATACACATGCCCCAGGGAAACAAAGCATACTAGATGGATATCAAAACCAGAATGGTTTTTTATATGCTAACAGGTCTGTTCTCCCCTTGATTTATGTACAACACCCATTAATGTCAATTAGCATTACATACCTGAATCCAAGGAATCATAACTCCAATGTTATAATAATACTTTGCACTTATATATCTTGTTTGAAAACTAATTCAGTCTTACGAAGCCCTGAATTTAGATCATTAGAGTCCACCAAACAAATGTTGACTGGACAACAGCCACACCCCAGTCTAGGGGCTGGCACCAGATGACCCCAAAGGCCTCATTTGTTTCAGAAATTCTGAACTGATGAAAATTTAAGATTCTAAGTCCCTTGTCCCAACCATTATGCAGATACAATAAGTATTTATTGAAAATTTTACTAGAAGATAAGCACCATGCTGGATGCTGCTCAGATAGGTTCCAAAAGGTCCAAAGATGAAAGTGAAGGAGCCGAGGTTCAGAGAGGTTAAGTGATACGCCCAAAGTCAAAGAGGCAGAAAGAGCTGGCATGAGGACCCAAGTGTGTTGACACAAAACTTGAAACTTTCTTTTTAAACAATACCTGAAGGCATGGTTAATATGAGCAAAGGTTCCTGGTAGTTCCCTGACCATCTAGGAGTGCCTCCCACTGCCTGCTACTCACATCCAGTAAGTGAAAATCATTGGGTCAATGATAGTCTTATTAGGAACAAGAATTTAAAAGGACTAAAGGAAAGAAAAAAATCAAGAAAAGAGACATTACAAGAAACATATATAAAATATAAAACATATAAATATAAAATATAAAATTATGAGTTGACAATTATCTGTGCCTAGAACTGTAATGTCCGATAAGGTAGCCACTAGCCACACGTGACTATTCAGCACCTGAAATGTGCTACAAGTGTAAAATAAACCATGTTTTGAAGATTTGCTATGAAAAACATATAAAATATCTCACTAATAGTTTTTATTTGATTACATGTTCAAATGATAATATTTTGGATATGTAGGGTTAAATAAAACACATTCTCAAAATTAATTTCACTTCTTTCATTTTGCTTTTTTAATGTGGCTACTAGAAAACTGAAAATTATATATATAGTTCACATTTTTGGCCCACATCTGTTGGGCTAGACCTTATAGTCACATACATATATTGAATACATCTGTGATGTATCTGTAACAAACGCTCTTTGGAAATTACATTCTAGACTGCACTCTGACCTAGATAAAGAAAAATTTACATTATTTTGAAGGAGCTTTGTATACTTCTCTAGTTTGGCTGAGGGACTAGTGAGGTTCGAGTCAGATAGAATGAGAAAACACCCACTTTATTAATAAATTCATTCATGCATACCATTCAGTTATCTAATTTCTCTCTTTTGTGTGAAAAGGAATAAACTAACTCATAGATGGAATGATAATCCAAAATTCTAAACATTCGGAGACTAGAGATGAGTTTATAGGATATATATAGGAGAGAAAAAATACTTCCCTCAGAAAATGCCAGTGAATACCAGAAGTTTTTGACCACAGTTAGTATTTTTTTTAAGTGTGGTAAAATACAGAGAACATAAAATTTACCATCTTAACTTTTTTTTTCCTGCTGAGGAAGATTCACCCAGAGCTAACACCTGTTGCCAATCTTTGTCTTTTGCTTGAGGAAGATTTGCCCTAAGCTAACATCTGTGCCACTTCCTCTACTTTGTATGTGGGCCACCACCACAGCACGTCCACCAACAAGTGGTATAGGTCCACACCTGGGAACCAAACCCAGGCCGCCAAAGTGGAACACACTGAACTTAACCACTAGCCCATGGGGCCCCCCATCTTAACTATGTTTTTTCCCTCTTAACTATTCTTAAGTGTGCAGTTCAGTAGCGTCAAGCACATTCACATTATTGTGAAAAAATTTTCATGCTTATAAAATTATGATAATAATAATATTAAAGGAAATTGTCTAAGGATTTAAAGCCATCTAAAACAAATGTATACCACTTTCACTTTTTTTTTTTGTATTCCTTCCACCTCTTTGCACACTCATCTATTATGGATACATTTATTTCATTATTTTTAACTTACTACATACTAATCTACTTTTCTCAGTTATTTTAAATGTTTTCTATTATTCCAGTTTTTAAAATAATGAAATAATGATATGAAATGATATCATATCAAATGGTAGTACTACAATAAGCCTAATCATTTTCCAACTACGGAAAGCTGGTTTATCATTTCTTGCAAAGGTGATTCATACTGTAAGCAAACAACTTGGTGAATGCATTTTTCTCCATTGCAAACTATTTTCTTAAATAAATGGCCAAGAGTAGAATTATGGGGCAAAAACATACAAACTCCATTTTTTTACTGCCATCCCACCTCTTTTTTTCAACTTACCACCCCCATTCATCCCCAAACATATGGTTGCGAATTTCTGTACCCACTTTCTCACCTGTTTATTCTATCTCCTTCCGAGGAGAAAGAATTTTATTTTAGCTCTGAAGTGGATACAAGGAAAACAAACTCAGCAACATAACCACATCCTGATAGCTCCTCCTCAATCTATCAGCATATTGTTTTTACTTGTCAATGGCAATAAGGAAAGTAGGCCTCTGAATGGTTTCATCACATATTCCTTTGTGCTATCAGTCAAAATCATGCTCATTTAAAAGGCCATGGACCAAAAAGCTCTTAGACTTCTGCGTGACTTAAAATGATTTTTATATATCAATACCATACAAATAAACAGAGTGGAAGGAAGTTTTAAGCACAGAAAAAGCAACAAATAGCAAACTCCAAACCACAGGATCTCTGTTTAAAATTATGCCTAACACAGCCTCTGTTTTGCGGAAGAGAAAAATCAGCCAAGTGCCTTTCTACAACATTAATGACTATCAGTTATTACATCGCACATATGTCATCTGACACAATTAAACTTTTAGTTAGTAAACATTTCCCTCTGCTACAACAGAGGGTTAGTATTCAAGTGGGGAAAAAAAGTCTCAGCACACAGAAAAGTATCAAAACACAAGCCAAACCATAGCACAAGTCTAAATTTCCCCTATTTCAATTTCCTCAACTAATCAGTCTTGCTTCGACTAACAAACGTACGTGAAAATTTTATAACATGAAAGAGAATTTATTTTCCAAAGCTTTTCTGCCAAATGCAATAAGCATTAGCATTTGATGGCAAAAAAACTGAAATTCAGCATAAGTTAACAAATTCACTTCTTCCTCTGATACTCAAGTTTCAAATGTAATGTATATTTTGGGGAACTCTCCAGAAGATTTGTTACCTTTCTGATAGGTGTATACACTATGAATATTGGATGATCATGAATATATGCGTATACATATCATGAGTACATATTCGCACGCATCTCCTTTTCCTTTAACCTGACTAGTTTTGCTGAAGAAAATCTAGGATGTCTATGACCCACTTGGAAACGATTAAAGTAAAAAGGCCACATGACATAGTAAAGCATGGACTTTGGAATGGATTGCTTAATTATCTGTGTAACACTGAGCAAGCTGCTTAACCCTGCTCAGAGTCTCAAGTTCTTCACCCATAAAATGGGAACAATAATGTCACCCTCACAAGATGATTGTGAGTATTAAATGAAGTAATCAATGAAATTTACCGAAGATTCAACAGATGCTCAATAAACATGAATTTCCCTTCTCTTCCCTTATATCCTGTCTTAGGTTCTCCAAAAATATTTTCAGGTGGTTAATAAGGCAGTATTCCAATTATACAAATGAGGAAATTCAGGTTTCTGACAGCTGGAAAAAAAATTCTCAACATAGTTACTTTCTTTCAATATTACTCCTATAAAGCTAGAAGTAAAGGTGAAAGTTCTTTCAAAAAAGGAAAACTCTTTTTCCAAAGTTCCAGAATAAATTATTGAAATTTTGGTGGGCAACTGGAAAATATTCATTCACTGGAAGCCAGATCCTTCCCATGTAAGAATCACGAGATGCTTTTCCCAGAGCAATAGTCAAAGTTCCCTCTCCTTGCTTCAGCCATAGGCAGGCCTCACCAACGGGCGCTTGGTAGATATCCCCAGTAGAATATGATGTAATGGTAGATACTACGCAGGAAAGGCATGCTAGTAAGAGAAAAATGCTAATGTAGGGATGTGGGTTTGGGGTTCTTATCCAATCAAAGATACAGGATACAGGAAAAGACTTGTGGTTGAAAGAGGAGAAAAGTGGTTGATTGACCCCATTGTGTAATAAAGCACGTAACTATTGATGGTGCATCTTGAAGCCAGTGACTCACTTGTTAAAGTCCAAAAAGAGGCTGTCACCCACAACACGCCAAGATACAAGTGACCGCAGGATGATGTTTCTAAATGAAATAACCCTTGTCACTTCATTGTCAGTTAACCAAAATGCCTCTTCCAGAAAGAAGCCCTTGAGTTGTCCAGAGGAGCTTTCACTGATGCCCACTGCATCCCTTTTTCTTCATCCCTGGGGAAACCTACAGGCTGTTTTGTGGTAGCGGTAATAAAGCCACTCTGTATTTGAACTCTGTTCTGAATTTGAACTCCCACTTGTCTTGTTCTATTCATTAGAAATTAGTATCCTGTCAGGGCAGGACCACCTACATTATTTGAGGGGCCCAGAATAAAATGAAAATACAAGGCCTCTTGTTCAAAAAGTATTAAGAATTTCAAGACGGCTACCACAGAGCATTAAACCAAACACCAGGCTCTGTGTGACTGTGCAGGTCGCAAGCCCATGAAGCCCTCCCTGGACAGGGATAAGGTGGGGACCTAAAGGAAGACTAGACAACACACTCCGTCCTCAAACCAAGGAGCATAACTAAGCAGACAGGCAAGTATTCAGGCAGACTTAGCCTGAAAATAGCACAGATGCTCTGTTTGCTTTAAATGACTCTTGACAAACCTATTTAATTATAAGACCAATTATCTTCAGAGTCCATGAACCACAACTGATTGTGAATGAACATGATTATAACGACAACAAAAAATTTAGCTTTGAAACTCAAAAGTATAGAAGAAAAGACATCTATAAGTACAGAAAACCAAAGTTCAAGCATTAGGAAAATCTGAAAGAAAAATTTTCTTTTAAAACATTTTACTAATTAAGTATACGTTAAGAAAAGTAGATTGTAAAAATGCACACAATTCTCCACCCCTTCAGTAAAGAAGAAGAATCTATTTCCCCACTCCTTTGATCTGGGTTGGCCAAAACCAGTGGGGAATTAGAGACATGGCACAGGCAGAGGCTTGAAGAGTACTTGCGAATTGGGACCTGAGTCAACCATGTGAACAAGCCCAGACCAGCCAGCTGGGCCAGGAGAGACATGTGGCACAACATCCCACCTGACTGCAAGCAACTGCCAAGGATGTGAGTAAGTATATCCTAGCCCATCCAGTCCCCAGCTGGGCCAGCAGCTGACCAGAGACACATGAGTGAGCCAGGCGAGATAAGTCATGCATGGCCCAGATCAACAGAACTGCCCAGCTAACCCAGAGACTCATGAACAGTAATGAATTATTGTTGTTCTAAAACACTGAGGCATGGGGCAGTTTGCTATATAGAAAACTGTTAAATGAGACAGGTAGTATTTTAGCTCAGTAGGAGAAAAATGGATTATGCAATAAGCAGGGGCTGAGACAACTAGCTCACCATTTTTGGCGGGGAGATTAGATTCCCACTAAATTGCATAATACATTCCAGATGGATTAAAAAAAGTATATATAAAAAATGATAGCATAAAAATGTTAGAATAAATTATAGGTCGATAATCACATACTCTTGGCATGGGGAAGGCTGTCCTAAGGCAGAAAAACGCAAAGGAAAAAGATGGATAGATTTAACCATGTAAATATGCTTTTTAATTCCACATGTCAAAAAAACACTATAAATAAAAATAAAAGGCAAATGACAAATTGGCAAAACCTTTTTCGTATATGAAGAGAGATTATATGCCTTATATACACAAAGTATTTTTTATGCATGTAAAAGTATGATAAAAAATCATCACTCCTAATATACACAAAATAATATGAAAAGGCTGAACTATCTGATAGAATATTGAACAAGGGGGCACACATATGTAAATCACAAAAAAAGAAATAAAAATTGCCAATTAACATTTTTAAAATGCTCAACCTTGGGCCAGCCCCAGTGGCCTAGTGGTTAAGTTCAGCGTGCTCTGCTTCGACACCCCAGATTCAGTTCCCAGGCACAGACCTGCACTGCTCTCTTAGCGGCCATGCTGTGCTGGCAGCCCACATACTAAAAAATAGAGGAAGATAGGCACAGATATTCGCTCAGAGTAAATCTCTTCTTCAGCGAAAAAAAAAAAAAAGCTCAACCTCTGTGGTAAGCAAAGAAAGAAACAGCAAAATAGCAATCAAAGTATCTTTTCAGTTAAAAACTGTAAAGATCAAAACAAGTAATAAGACCAAGAAAACAGACATTTTCATCTACTGCTGGTAGAACTATAATTTTCTACATTTCTGGAGGCAATCTGTACGTGTGTGTGTGTGTGTGTGTGTGTGCGTGTATGTGTGTGTGTGTGTGTGTGTGTGTGTGTGTGTGTGTTGAGCAATTTTCCTTCTGGGAACATATCCAAATGAAACAATCAGGGGTTCAAGGAAGACAGCCATTTAAACTCATGATCCTGATGCCCTTTCCCTTTTGGTCTCCTCTCTGGAACCAAACAACATCCAAAGCAGGGATGCTAAAAGAGTTTGGGGGTGTCCCTGAGGATACAGGATCCTCCTGATTCTTAGCTGAGGTGTAGATTTGTGAGGCTGCCAGACAGCAGAGTTTCAGAGAGATGATGTATTGTTATAAGCTCTTTCATACATCAATGAATAGCACCACTTTTAAGGTGGCATAACTTATTAGTCAAATAAAGATGAAGAATAGTTCCCAGAATTGTACTTGAGAGTTTATTGTGTGCCAAGCACTATTCTAAGCAATTTATGTGTTTACACATTTCAATCCTCACAACAACCCCATGAAGGAGGCACCATTCTACAGATGGGAAAACTGAGGCTTAGGAAGGGTTTTGTTTTCTCTTTGTCTGTTTAGGCAATTTGTCCAAGGTCAGAGATCCAGGACTGGAACACAGGCAAGCTGACTCTAGACAGAGAGTTGCTAATAATTATACTACAACATATCTGATATGTCACTTCAAAATCTAAAGCATTTATTAGCATGTATTTAACGGAAACAATGGTGGATGTCTTACTGCAACTTCAGAAGCAGTGGCTTTTTCTAATAGGCTCTTGCTAGATCAGAATCAAAGGCACCTAAATCCCAGGTCATTCAAAGGTTAGAGGCCCACCTCACTGGCTTGCTGTGTAAGCTAGTAGTACCAAAAATTACTGCTAAACACCAAGGGCACGGATCCCATGCTGCCCCCTGGGCTTCCTACCTCTGTACCTGGTAAACTGACCTTTCAGTGCCTAAATATAGTAGTAGCTATCATTATTGAGTGAATAACTAGTAAGCCAAACTTTGACCTCAAAACCTACAGTACACCAGCACTAAATCTATTACATAAATGAGTATATCATACAAAGTACCTCACACTATACCAACTCAGCCATGCTGAATCATTCGTGTTTGAAGGGCCTTGGGCTTCACTTTCAGCCTGTCCCAAAGAACTATACTGGCATGCACAGCAGATCCTGGACCATCTAGCACCCAGGAGACCCTGAAACTTCCTCCAGTTCTACATTTCTATATCCTATCCTAGCTGCTCAAAGGGTATGTTTTATGAAAGAAACTCTGCCTTCCAGGAGGAAGAACTCAACAATTTCATAAATAGGAAATGAACAGAATTCAACTTTTCATGTTTGTGCACATGTTTTGAAAAAGCTCAATTAATTCTGATACCACTTAAAATATGAATGGGATTCAACCTCAACAATGTCCTATCTGCACACAGGTATTTCAACAGATAATTATTTTGTATTTAACTTTGGCACACACATACTCACAAAAAAGAACAGAAAAGATTTTCTCAGTCAACAATTTGCAGCTATAAAATCTTCCTGGTTCTCATAGTTTACCTGATTTCTCCAACTATGTTATTTAGGAAGAGATATAACAGTTTTCATTTTTTAGTGGCTTGTGAGGATTTTAGAATAAATCATCCCAATGATTCATGAACCTAAACTAAAAGAATTCTCTGCTGCTTTGTCCTTTGTAGTGGTGCCCTTATCAAAGACAGACCGTTTCAAGAACTTAGCTTAGTTAACGGCAATAAAGCATTCATTCATGGAACAAACATTTATTAAGCACCCACAATGTGGCAAGAAATGTATTGCAGTGAGAATACAGTAGCAAATAAGACAAAAAAGAAAAATAAAAAAGTCCTGCCTTCAGAGAGTTTACACACTACTTTTAGGAGGATACGGCTTCTGCTTCTATTTGGACACAATCCTGCTTCATTAAATGGAGACAATATAGCATCTTCCAGTGGGACAGGATGTAAGTCTTTCACTGCACAGCTCAGAGCGCTTATCTTACCGCTCCTGGTAGAACTGAAGCGGCACTAAGATTCACAAAAGGACTAAGCGAAAAATTAAAAGCTCCCTACACATGAGAAAACAAGGACTCCAAAGAGGTAGCAAATCTAATTTTAAACTGGTTTATTATGAAAACTTTAAAAATCTAGTAACAGTCATGCAATGGAGTTACGCCACGGAAAGTAAGATTGGCCTGTAGCATGGCTTGTTATTTTATGGGTCTGGCTAATCTGCCAAGTAAATCACGCCCCCACTCAGGCAAAGTATAAAGATAGGAAAACTTACGCTAAACAGAAAGCATGTGATAGAGAAGTACATCGTATGCCTATTTGGTCACAGTAGAGTTGTCTGAGGCGATTTTTCTCAAACTAAACATTAAAACTATTATTAATATTTATCCTTTAATAAACTGCAGTTTGCTCATACTATAGAATGTCCATATTATAAAATACTATGCAACCGTTACAAATAGAGAAGTAGATCTGTACATGAATATGGAAAGAGCTCCAGCACATACTGTTAAAAGGAAGAAAGAAAGGTAGATTAATACATATAGTATGATACTATTTATGGACTTTTTTAGCCTCACAAAACAATGTTTCACTTCCGCATGCAAAAAATAAAAGGTTTGGAAAGACACAAAAACCTAAGTGACTGACTGCATTTCTGAGGTGATGATAAGGGACTAAATGGAGAATTTAGCGTTACATTTAATGTTGTAATTTTCTTTGGGAAATTATCTTCATGTATTAACTATGCCATTAAAAATCAACTAAAAAGAAAGTGATGTCAGCATCAATGGTGAAGTGAGTTGCTCCCTTTGTCTCTCTCCTCTAAGTTACAACCAGTAGGACATGCACAGAACAACAAAGGACTCGCCGCACAGCATACCAGAATGCCGATGGGTACATCTGCGGGTGGATACACTGGACTTCCTGGAGGTGGTGGAACCAGGGGAGCAGTGGCGGCAGCTCCCGAGACCTAAGGTTCCAGGAACTGGAGTTCCTGTGATCAGAGGCCCCAACATCTGAGGTAATGCCCACGAACGGGGCCCCAGGAATCCAGGCAGCCCATGCTCCTGGAGGCTCCAGGAATCACTGCAGGGCCTGTGACCAGAGGCTTAGGGAACCATGACAATACCTGTAACCCACTCCCCTCCCATTCCCCCACCGATGGTACCTTCAATCCCAGCCCTCCCAGCAGTGGGGGCTGAATCCAAGACCCTGACACGCCCAGCAGCAGCAGCGATGCCTGTGACCTGAGGTTCCAGGAATCGCACCAGCGCCAGAGACCAGAGGCTACAGGAACCAACCCGCAGTGGCACTTGTGGTTTGGCCCCTCCCTCTATCCCAACAGTGGTGGGTGGCACTCAGGACATGAGGCTTCAGGAACCACAGCAGTGCCCGCAACCCAGCCCCCTCCCCACTCCTGGTGACGGTGCCTCCCACAGTGACCATTCCAGCAACGGGGGCTCCATCTAAGACCCTGACCCCCTGGGCAGCAGCAGTAGTGCTCATGACCTGAAGTTCCAGGAATCACGCTGGTGCCCAAGATCAGAGGCTGCAGGAACCAAAGCAGCACTTGTGACTCAGCCGCTCCTCCTCTTCCAGCAGTGGTGGGTGGTGCTCACAGCCTGAGGCTTCAGGTACCACAGGGGTGCCTGTGAGCCCCAAGTGGCGGTGCCCCCAACACCAGCCCTGTCAGCAGCAGGGGCTGCATACAAGACGGCAGGTCCCTGGCAGCAGTCACAGTGCCCATGACCTGAGGTTCCAGGAAGCACACAGGTGCCAAAGACAAGAGGCTTCAGGACCCCCAGTGACACTCGCAACCCAGGTACCTCCCCCCATGGAAGTGGCAGTGTCACCTATGAGCCTGTGGAGAGCCCACAGAAAGCCAAGTAACAGTGACAGTGGAGTCCACAACCCCAGTCCCCCCCAGCAGCAGGGGTACCCGCAAATTTGCCCCCCGCTCATAGCAGTGGCACCTGCAGACCCAACAAATCTGGACATGGCAGAGTTGTCTTTGGCTCCAGCTCCCACCCGACTCTCCCCCTGCCCCTTGCCACAGTGGGGGAACCCACAACTCAGGCAAACCCGGAAGCAGCAGAGGTACACACCAGTCTGGTGACTCTGGTGGCAACACCCGTGTGTCAGCAACACCCATGACTGAAGCAACATATAATCAGTAAGGTACCAGCAACCTTGGAGGTACAAGAGGCATAATGAAGGCACTGACAATGCCTCCGGCAAAGGCATTAGAGAGTGTAAACCACAAGCTCTCAGTTACAACCAGAAGCAGCTCAGAATCAAAGTAAACAAGGCCTTACCCAAATAAGAAAGAAGTGTGCTGCCACAAATGCACTAGCAGAGGAATAACTCATCAAACATCATAAAGAACTACAATAACACATTATCACAGAAAGAAAATGACAACTCTCCAGAAACCAAACTTGAAGTCATGAAAGACTGCGATCTAACTGACAAGAGAATTCAAAACAGCCGTCATGAAGAAACCCAATGAGTTTCAAGAACACTCAGAAAATAGAAAACAATCAATGTATTGGTATAGGGGCTGGCCCTGTGGCCAAGTGGTTAAGTCTGCACGCTCCACTTCGGTGGCCCAGGGTTTCGCGGGTTCAGATCCTGGGCACGGACATGGCACCGCTCACCAGGCCATGTTGAGGTGGCGTCCCACATGCCACAACTAGAAGGACCCACAACTAAAAGTATACAACTGTGTACTGGGGGTATTTGGGGAGAAAAAGCAAAAAAAAAAAGAAAAAAGAAAGATTGGCAACAGTTGTTAGCTCAGGTACCAATCTTTAAAAAGAAAGTCTCGGTATAATATTTTTTCTGATTGAGTTTATATTTACCGGATTTTTTCTTTTTTCTAGTTTTATTGAGATATAATTGACAAATACCATTTGTACAAGTTTAAAGTGTACAACATTTTGATTTGATCGCTTATATTTTGGAAAATGATTACCATTTCTTTTTTGTGGTGAGACCATTTAAGATCTACTCAAGTAGCAACTTCCAAATAAATAATTCACATCTCACTATAATTTAACATGAATATATATTGAGTAGTAAATTATATTAACACTGTCAAATTCCTTATAGTATTCATATTTTTCCTTCAAAAGCTTGTCCCTTCTCTTCTTTAATCTAAAAACAATGGAGACTTAGAAATGTAAATGAACGTGAAAATCCATGGTTTTGGTCATCTTGTGTGTAATATTACAAATCATGAAAAATCCCAACCCTGAGGCTAAACAGAAAAAAGAAAAACCCCAGAACTTTAAATGCATAAAAGACAAAGGAAGTCTTGCTATATCGAAAATCTGGAAAGTATTAAATCAAGCATCCTCATCAAATCCCATTAAACACCCCTCTGCCATTATGTCCACAAAAAGATATAGTATCAATAAAGACAAAGCCTGTCTTTATCCCCAAGTAAAGCAGGTATAGCAGGAGGCCTAAGAATGAGATAGATAAGTGATCAAAGAGATATGAAGAAGGAGGAAAAAAAGAAAGTAAACAAAAAGCCAAAACACAAAATGTACTGAAGAGAGAAAAGAAGTAGGGAACAGAAAGAGCATTAGTGCCTACTGACCTCGTAGTCACATAATTACTCCAGCACCAAAGAAACTGGTAGCCTGTATTTGTAGGACAATTGACCAAGCCTTTCTACATACATCAGGAAATAGAATCTTTGTAACAACATAGAGAATATTGATCCCATTTTACAGAAAGAAACTGAAGCTCTGTGAGGGTAAGGGAAAGGCCAAAAGTCACACAGCTAATAAGTGACAGAACTGGGGTCTTTGAACTCCAAGTCCAGTGCTCATCCCAAGAGCTCACTGCTGCTCTAGTGTCCCTCAAATTGCTACTAATATCGAAATAACCACGATAATTTCAAGAAGCAAATGTATTATCAATATAAACATAGGAATCTATTTTTCTTTCCTCTGGGGAAACTAACTCTGAAAACAATCTGATCTGTCCTTTCAAAATCAACAGAATGTGGCAGAGCAGGGCGGGAGGGAGGGAGGGTGGTAATAAAGGGCAAGAGGAGGGAGTCTGTGGTGATGGGGCTGCTCATCATTTTGAATGTGGTGGTGGATACATGAACTTACACATATGATAAAATTGTATAGAACTTCATACACACACCCACAAATGAGTACAAGTAAACCTGTGGAAATGTGAATAAAACCTGTGGATTTTACCAAGATCCTGATTGTGATATTATGCTGTAGTTTCGCAAAATGTTACCACTGGAGGAAAGCACATGAGAGCTATCTGTATTTTCTGTTATAAGTCTATGCGAATATGCAATTATCTCAATTAAAAATTCAATTAAAAAATCAACAGAATATTCATACCACCAACACTGATTCTGAAACAGATCAGTGAGTGACACCGTGTATAGAAGTATGAGAAGACAGGGGCTGGCTCCGTGGCCGAGTGGTTAAGTTCGCGCGCTCCGCTGCAGGCGGCCCAGTGTTTCGTTGGTTCGAATCCTGGGCGCGGACATGGCACTGCTCATCAGACCACGCTGAGGCAGCGTCCCACATGCCACAACTAGAAGAACCCACAACGAAGAATATACAACTATGTACCGGGGGGCTTTGGGGAGAAAAAGGAAATAATAAAATCTTTAAAAAAAAAAAAAAAAAGAAGTATGAGAAGACATAATGTAGTCATTCAAAGCCGACTTCCTTATAGTGGAACTGGCAAAGGCCTCACTTGCGAAATTAAAATTTTAAAAATTATCATTTCAAGCCAGAGATGACAATTTTGGATAGCTTTTGGAGGCAGAATCCTTAAGAGTGAGAGAAAGATCACTCTAGCCATCCAGATGATAAACCATGAGTGGAAAGAAAAATCAGGAAGAGAGGAAATAAAGTCTTTTTGAACTAGAACACATAGCTATTTAAGAATTCCATCTCAAGGGGTCGGGCCCATGGCTGAGCGTTGAAGTTCACATGTTCCACTTCAGCGGCCCAGGGTTTCACTGGTTCGGATCCTGGGCACAGATATGGCACCACTCATCAGGCCACGCTGAGGTGGCGTCACACAGAACAACCAGAGGCTGTCACAACTAGAATATACAACTATGTACTGGGGGGCTTTGGGGAGGAGAATAAGGAAAAAAAAAAAAAAAGAAGGAGACTGGCCATAGCTGTTAGCTCAGGTTCCAATCTTTAAAGAAAAAAGAATTCCATCTCAAAACATCAATTGACATAATACTAGAATTGTAAGCCAGTTGCTCAGGAGGACAATTAGAGAATTATGGTGGTAATTATGGGACGCGCCAAGAATTGTCTAATAACAACACTAATCATAATAGCTACTATTTATCAAGCACATACTATGTGCCTGGCATTGTGCTGACTGCTTCGCATAAATGGTCAAAAACCCTCACAACAATGCCGGGAGGTAAAATGTGGAAACTGATGAATCCTAAGTAATTCATCCAAGATCGCACAGTTAGAAAGAAAGTGGCAGAGCCTGACTTTGAACCTAGGTTCTTCTGACTCTAAAGCTTGTATGCTACTATTCTCTGCTCCATAATACATAGGAAAGAAATGCTTTATCTTGATATTCTGGTATATGACTCTAGGGTGAAAGAAAAAAATTATAATCATGGTGGAAAATTATCACTGATATTACACTGACCTGCTTGTAAGTTCCATCTAGCAAGGTGTCCAGGTGTTGGAGGGGGGCAGGTGTTTTATCTTTGAACCTTGTTAACAGTCGCCGTTGAATAGCCCGAAATTGTACAGCTCTTTCAGATAAGAGTTCTTCTAATTTTTCACCATTTATCCGCAGCTACAATGAAGAATTTCTTAAAGTCAGGTTAAACGTGCACAACAAAACACGTTTGGAGTAGGCCCACAGGCAATGCCAATAAAGGTTTGAAAAAGAATAATGAAGAAATTTAAACGTGTTATAGAGTTAAGAGAATTAAAACAGTGTGGTATTTGGTACATGAATACACAGATACAGTGGAATAATCAAATGGAAATTTAGCAAAGGTGACCCAGTATCAACTAGGGAAAAGACAGATTACTTAATAAATGTTTTGTGATAAATGATTAAATATACTGGAAAAAAGAATAGAAATTTTCTCCCCTAGTCTTTACAACAAAATCAATTGCAGAGGGATCAAAAGTTTAAGACAATAAAAGTATTAGAAAAATCTTGACTAGAAAAATCTCTTGATTATTTCCAAATATCCAATCTATAAAGGATGAAGATTTGACACCATTAAGATTCTCCAGAGAATCTGCCCGAGGCTCTGAAGGTATTTCCAAAGAAGAAATGCAAAAATATTCATGCAACAAAGTCACTGTCAGATCTCATTTATCTAGACATCTAATCAGTCAGCATTTACTAAGCGCCCATTGTGCCAGATACTGGAGAATATTTTATGTGGCTAACCCTCATTCAGATGCAGAAGTTCTGGTGTGCTTGTTAAAAAAGAAAAGGAAAAATCACTTGACTTTATAATCACACCTCATTTATGGGCTGCTAGAATTAGTTAGCCAAATGGCTGCCGATAAGCTCAAATAGTTTTAACACTGGGTTACTGGGGTCAAAGGTTAAGTCCTCATGTGGGAGAATTAAATCAGCTCTGTTCCAAGGCCAGACCACATGCTTAGCTCCAGGCAGACACTCTGTAAATGTCTGCAACTGATCACAAGCTGGGCAAGAGGGCAGGAACAGATTCACAAAATCCACCACGCATATAAGAATAACAACTCAAAGCATACGGCCTAGTAGCATGTATACCAAAATTCTTATCTCTAAAATATCGCTTTCTCTTTTATATATTAAAAAGTTAATGATGATGTGGATTATGATCATACACACCTCAAAATGATGATCGATCAACTCAAAATATTCTTGAAGGGGCATAGATCCAGAGAAAGAACATGCAAAATCTTTGATTCCCTGTTTTTCAAAATATTCCTGAAGGCGGATAATAAGCTCATTTGTTACGAGCCAAAGATCTTCAAATTGTTCACTCTGAATGCGATATCGTTCTAAGAAAGAAAAAATAATTAAGGAAAAATGCTTATTAACACATAATTACTAGCTGAAACTACATGAATTATCACTAACTCTGACACGAATACCAAAATGAAAAGGATAGAGATTTCTTTTTTGGAATATAGATATGATTTCTACTGGCTTGATTAAAATACTTCTGTTTTATTGTGATTTTCTGCATCAACCACTTAACATTTTCAAATTTAATCCCAAAGGTATGTAGTCATAGCGGCAAGCTGTAAAGTATGGTCCTTTTACTATGTATCTTATAATAGGTTTCAGTACAATAAAAACACCCAAATACATCTAAAAAGAGCTTTAATTAAAAGGTAAAAAAAAAAAAAGTTATTGAAAAAGTACAATGTGGTATCACTAGTTTGTTTCAGAAAATTGATGTGACATAAAATTTATTCTCTAGAAAGTCCCATATCCTCGACACTGTAGCCAGCTTAAATCCTTGTAATAATGATGAAAGTTTTCTATTTTTCCAATAGTTTTTATTTGAAGAGAGATTTTGCAGTCAGACTCTTCCCCAAATATGAATCTTATTTCCCTCCATTCTCTGAAACCTCAGCTCCAAGAAAGCCAAATTCCTGTCCATCCTACCCTGATGGTGATGATGACAACAACAATGACAGTGGTGGCAATAACCACATCTATGATAAGAGCAACTACTATTTCTTGAGCACCAGCCATGTACCAAGCACTGTGATTGTAACAATCCCTTTTTTATAAAAAGGAAAACTAGGCACAGAGAATTTCAGAGGCTTGCCAAAGGTCACAAAGCAAATTAAACTTTGGAACTGGAATTCATGATATATATCTTTCTTCCCTATCTGCCTAAATTCCACCTATTCTTCAGGACCTGGCTTCAATCTCACCTACCCCAAGAAACCTTTATATCTCTACCCCTATAGCAGCCTAAGATGTGCCAGGCTCTGTCTAAGCACTTTATAATCACTCTCTTGTTTAAATCTCAATAGTCCAATGGAGGAAATACTGTTATCCTCATTTTACAGAAGAACAAATCTTGTCACAAAAGAGTTATGTAATCTGCAAGGTCATCTAGCCAGTTAGTAACAGAGCAGGGATTGGAACTCTAGCTCTTAATCCAAGGATGAGCTATTAATCTTAACCACCTCACAATATTGCGTCTCTCTGAATTTATATAGAGACTTGGTATGTCTACAGTTCACTAAGCACTTAACCACATACAATTTAACTTTCCAGATGATTATATTCAGCCTCTTCAAAGAGATTATATACTTTTTGATATCTAGAACTAAGTGTCCTATTCTACTTACTTCACCACTTATCGAGCATCTATTATGTGCAATTTCATAAAGAAAGAAATGTTAGGAGTACAAAACTCAGTCTTCTTGCTTAAGCAGCCTAAAGTCTAGCTAAGGTAGCGTGACACACAGACCTGTGAAATATTTAGTTATATTCCCCATGGTATCTTGACAAATTCCATTAATATACTACATCTTTATACTGGTCATTAGGATTTCAACTTGTCATCCTCAGCCAGAATTCAAGAATATATCTCCTCTCGTTCCCCTAGTCATCTTTTTTGTCAATTATATAGGAATAAAATATACTGGGTATGCCTGCCATGGTGCATGGTACCCTGATCTTCTCTGCTGTCATATCATTTCCCTTGGAGCCCCCACAGTCCTCCCCTCATCCCAGTCTTATTCTGGATGCTGGCTTCTGCCCATGGTGCTGATCAGATGTTTTCCTCATTTCTCCCCGTCAAAGATATTAGACCAAGGTCAGATATAATAGCTTTCATCTTTCTTTGTAAATGTCACTGAAAGTTTAATGCTTTAGAAGAAGAATAAAGAGCACAATTGTAGTGAGGTGGGAGTAGAGAGGTAGAAGAGAGAATGATGATGACAAAATACAGTATTCAAATCCTCTAAATCTAGAGTCCTATCCAAGCTAAGCTTGGGATCCAACATATTTAATCCAGACTGGTGTATATTTATTCACTCCTTCATACATTTATGTAACTCAGGGCAAGATGCTGGGGATAAAATCATGAATAAAACAAGAGTCTCTGCCCTCAAAGAGCTCACAGTAGACTTGGAAAGATCGAGTGATGAGGGAAGAATGAACACTCTTCTGCCATCACTGATTCAGGGACACGCCATTAAGATTGACCTTGCCAAAGAAGTGCCAGGAGGTCCCCCCAGGGAATAGATGACTATTTTGAAGTATGTAAAGGCCTATAACATAGCAGAAGAATTAGACAATAGCAAAGGAGCTGCAAAGGGCAGAAGGTACAATAAGAATCATGTAATAATTATAGATATTCACAGAGTTAGCTGCCTCAGTAGGAGAGAACTACTTCACCCACTGGAAGTGTTTAAGGTTCTGAGCTCCTTGGTCTTTGGGGCTTTCTTGAAAGTTTCCTTGTGAGTTGTAGAACTCAGTGGGGAAGAAAGACAGGTCATCTCATGAGGTACAGGCTTATGTGTCCCTGTATCTGTCCTGGGACAGATATTTGATGCTGACTCAGCACCACCTCCAGGTCCCAGCCACTTGTCCTAACCAGGCAGATGTTTGGCTTCTGGCTCAGGGCTGGCTCCAGGACCTTGTCTTTCTGTGTGTCTTTCCATCACGGGGCAAGTATTTGCTCCAACTCAGAGCCCCTCTCCAGGCCCCAGGCCTCCTAAGGGAAGAAGCTGAGCCAGGCCAGCTACATCTCCTCTTGCAGCTTTGTGATCTCCCAGAACACTGGCTTGCTGTATCAGGCCTCACTAGATGGAGCAGATGTAGGTGACGAGTTGTACACTGAAGTGATCCAATCTGAGAGGTCAGCTAGCTGCAGTCATGGCTATCAGAGCAACAAAGGCGCATGTGATGGTGGCAGGTGGGGATACATATGTTGGCACTGCCACACTCAACCAGGGCCACCTTCACTGCAGGCAGTATCTGCAAAGCCACAGGCTCAATGGTAAGCATGTTGTCCACAGTGGCCCACATCAGCACCCAAGAGATCCCACCTTGTGAAGTGCAGGCAGGGGCCCACATCCTCTCAGTATACCCTTCCCAGGAAGGAACAGGGCTTGTCCAATGTAGGCAATTCCCTGCAGGCTTGGAAATCTGCAAAAAGGGTCATGCCCACCTCCTTGTCCGGGGAGAGGACATATCCCAGAGCAGGACACATGGCTGGGCAGAGGGAGCTGCTGGTGCTCTTATGGTGAGAGTGCAGGGCCCAGTCTTAGTGGGACTTGACAGCTGAGTTGAAGATCATAGTTGAGAGAGGCTGGTGTGGACATGATGACCAGTCACCTCTGCCTTCCCTACGCCTCCTTCAGTGGCTTTTCTGATGCCACCTACTTCAAGTGGGCTTCTCGCACTATCTTGTGGGCTTCTTCAAACAGGCTAGCTGTCAGTTCCTCCTCCAGCCCCTGTTCCTCACACAGCTGCTCATGGTCCTCAGCTCCTTCTAGGCTTATGATCCTTCTAGCCCCTTCAGGGGCTCAGAGCCCTTCCTATGAATCCCCATGAAGATCTTGTAGGAATATCTGTCAAGGGCATTAAAAAAGGGCTCCCTCCAGGGTTCATAAGGTTGAACAAGATCCTTTACAACTTCCAGTTTCTGAGATGCCAAAAGTGAAAGGACATTCTGCCTAATGAACTCATTTCCTTTCATGCATATGCATCTTTTAACAAAACACTTAAAATGGTGCCTGACACATATTAAGTACTCAATAAATGTTACCTATTATCATCATGGTCACCATTATTCCCCCCAGGATATTGTAACATAAAGGGCACAGATTCCACCACAAACTTCTTTAGACCCAGACAGCACCTAACTAACCCAGTAACTTTCAAATAGCAGGTATGAAAAAAAGTGGCTTTAATAAAACGTTTTCCTTAGCATAGAATTTGCTGTTATTTTACAGCCAAATGTTTACATAAATGTTACAGTGCTAATATTTCAAAGGAAACAATTCATTCAGGTTCTAGAAGAATTCTGAATAGGCTTCCACGTGCAAGTAGGAAAAAACCTGGGATGCAGACTAAATACACAATAAGAATAAAATTTCTTTTATATGAGATAAAACTACAGAGAAGAAGTTATCACATTCAACTATAAATTTTCAGTACAAATGTGACACAATTTATACATCTTAAAAGAGATGTACATAAACTGGGATTATTATAACATGTTTAAAAAGAACTACATCATCTGGCCCAAGATGAAAAATATACACATTTCAAGTTACTGAATGAAGTGAAGGAGCAAGCCATGGGGATACATGAGGATATCTGTGGGAAGAGCTTTCCAAGCCAAGGGAACTGTGAGTGCAAAGGCCCTGAGGCAGAACAATGCTTTGAGAAAGACGGAGCAGGCTAGAAGGGCTGAAGCTGGGTGATCAGTTTTAATGCTGTACTATAACAAGACATTATACCAGTTTCTGCCAAATCACCCATGTAGGTACTACAAGAAAATCTGGAAACAAAGCACAGTCAGGTATGTCCAGGCAAGTCTGTCTACCCAAAGTTAGTATGAAAATTTATCAGAATTTACCACTGGGGAAAACAGGGACAGGATTCTCAGCAGAATATCAACAGTATCCCCAAGCTCAGCCGGCCAGGGGCTGAGTTGTCGATGGGGAAAGACAAACCCAATCAGCACCTACCCTAATGCCTCCTAGAAAGGGCCTAGTCCTCACTCACAGCTTACACTGGGCATGGGGGACGTACTAAGGAAAACAGGGGATGTTGAGGGCTAGCCAGGAAAGGCAGTGGTACTCAGAACTCCTCCCCAGAGAAGTATAGTGTCCTGTCTCAGCTGCCTACAACTGGAGCTCCTTCCCCACTCCTGGCAGACAACAAAATCTCTAATCTGACAAAATGAAACGTGGGCCACTCCAAACATCTTCCTTTCCTTTTACCAAGATTTAAATTATCTCCAAAGAGGCCTATGAACTTTCTGAGAGACCCATCTCAATCCCCCATATTGGGCACACAATGACTTCCACTCTCTAAAGATAAAATAGCAGAGGAAAGTCACATGCAGTAGGTTCAAAGCAAAGGGACAAATCAAAGAAATGAATGAAATTCTCTTTATGAAAGAGCCATAATGCAAGACTATCTTCAGTTGATAGTCTCAAGAAGATTCAAGGTAACACTGTACCTATTCATTAATCCAAAAAACATTGTTAAGTGCTAAGTTCTGGAAAGACAATGGGGAACAATACATACTGGTCCTGGCCTTCATACTAGTGAGAAAGACAGAAAATAAATAAGCAAATAACAAATAAATAGTTATAAGTCATAAAACTATTATGATGTAGATAAAAAGGGTGCTATGATAGAGACTAATGGATGTTCTTTCTTAAGATGCTGTGGTCAGGGAAAGCCACACTGAGAAGGTGACATCAGTGGTAGTACTAACAGTAATATTAAAGAAAATCATACTAGCAGCTAAAATTTACCTAGCACTTACAAAGTACCAGGAAATTGCTACATGCTTTTTAGGGATTATCTCATCTGATTCTTACATATTGTAATTGTACTATTTTATCACATTTTGTAGATGAAAAAACAGGCATAGAGTGGTTAAGTAATTTTTCCAAAGTCATCCAGATGAATTGTATGCCAGAGCTGTGATCTAAACTATCAATTTGAGTCCAGACCCCACATTCTTTATCATTTTGTGTACAAAGCTTGGATATTTAGGATGAAAAGAATAGTCCAAATAGAGGGAATAACAAGCACAAAGACTTCAGGGCAGAAAAAGTCAGACATGTACCAGGAACTGAGAGAAGACCAGAGGAAGACAGAGTGTGCACAGACGAGGACGGAGGTTAGGCTGGGGCCACAACATGCAGCAAGACCTATAAGGCTTGGTAAAGAGTTTGGATTATTAGGATAAACACAAAGGATTTTAAGCTGGAGATTGGTATGATATAATGTGTGATTGTTTGTTTGTTTCTTTGTTTTTATTACAAGATCTGTCAAGTAGAAAATGCTTGGAAAGGGGCAAGAATAGACTTATAGTTAGGACATTACAACCATGGCTCAGGTAACAGATGGTAGTGGCGTATGTAGCAACTAAGGGCATCACATTAGGAAGGAAATTCCCAGTTTCTCAGGTCTTATCGTCTGAGGAAACCTTAAATCTAGTAAATTTTTACATCTGTAACTTCAATACAATTAAATTATCCAATCTTCAGTTTCTTCATCCACACTAAGGGGAAAATAAAACATACCTCACAAGGTTGTTATGGAGATCAAATATAATGCTGTATGGCAGAGACCTATACAAATGTGACTTATCTTTGTATTATAAAATTTAGATTAAGCAAAATTAGATGTTTAAAAAATATTGGTTGAAAAAACTAAAACTATCCAATACATGAAGTGTAGAGAGAAACACATGAAAAATTTAAAGTTCAATGAAAAATCCAAATTAAAGTAAAACTCTACCCAACAGTACTCACTATAGACTGAATGTGTCCCCCCAAAATTCATATGTTAAATCCTAATACTCAGTGGGATGGCATATGGAGGTGGGGCCTTTGGGAGGTTATCAGGTCATGAGGGTGGAGCCCTCGTGAATGGGAATAGTGCCCTTATAAAAGAGATGCCAGAAAGTCCTCTTGCCCCTTCTGCCACGTGAGGACACAGTGAAAAGACAGATATCTATGAACCAGGAACCTGGCCCTCACCAGACCCCAAATTTTCCAGGACCCCAATCTTGGACTTCCCAGCCTCCAGAACGAAGAGAAATAAATTTCCACTGTGTAAAAGTCACCTAGCCTCTGGTATTTTGTTGTCATAGCAGCCTGAATGGACTAAGATAGTACTCCACTGTGGTCAAGTATAGAATGTCACTAAATAATAGAAATGTAAAAATCATAATAAACATTTAAACAGGTATGATATTTTCCGTAACTTTAAAAATTAGGCTTCAATTAATTTCTTATTTTCATCAACACATGCAGGGAAAAAAAGAAAACTAAATTTTTCTGCAATGAAAAATTTATAATTATACGGGATTTAGAAATATAAACACAATATTTTTAAGTTGATTTTTTTCAAATCACCAAAAATCAACAAGAATCAAAGATTTATAAGGCATCATTTTGATTATTAAACATTTTCTCAGTATTAGTACTCCAAGATGGCTAACATTGACTTGGAGGCTTTCCAGAGTATACATTCTATGGAAAGGAGACATGAAAATTTCTATTTATAATATAACATGAAAGAAGAAAGTTGTATTTTAAAATATACCCTTACAATATTGGTAATTAAAATAGCTGCCAAAATGAACATTCAATTTATTTTTTTATCTCTTTTCCTTTGCATCTTGTAATAGCAGCTCGGTGGAAATAACCATTTCAGCTTCCAAATGAAATAAATTTGGATGATTGGAGCCTAGTCAATTGCCAATCCACTCTACTACAAATGGAGAAAAGAATATATTTAACTAAGCAGGGCACAAAAAGCCATCACGTCAGTCTCTATTCATGTCAGAACATCTGAAGTTCATCAATATAAATAATGTTTGTATTCATATCATAAACAAAGCATCAATATAATTTATGCTATTTGGAAATTTTAAAATGTGAAATGGAAAAGCAGATGGATGCTTTTTAAACCAAAAAGTTGGAGGAAATAATATAAACAGTTTCAGTAGATACTAGTATAATATTCTAAATACACAAACTCTTAGTGGAAACTAAGAGTGTAGTAGAAACTATGGATGGTTTCTCTAAATTTACTTTTCAAAGGCTTTTTCAAAATGGATTTATATAATATTCCCATTGTCTCTTGACAATATAGCTAAGAAATTCTAAGATAAATATTAACAGTAATTTTATATTGATAAATCACTGTACACATTAAAGCACTCACAATGACATACGGTGGTTTGCAGGTGACTTTAGATTTGATCATTACACTTGTCCCTAAATTTTTGGGCTTCATTTAACAACCATCACAGAGTCCCTACTATATGAACTTCCAGGCACACAAGAAAATTCACTGATTTCTGAAAACACCACTCTTTATCAAGCATCTGAAGATACCCTTTTACTCTTTCTGGAATGCCCTCCACCTAATAATCTTCTATTCATTCCTCAAGATCCTTTACAAATAAAATCTCATGTGGAACCTCATTCTTTTGGACTTCAATAGCACCTAAAGTGTGCTTCTGTAAACATATTCAGCCATTCTATTGTGGGTTCTCCACCTGTTTGTCTCTCCTATTAGTCCAGGAGCTCTACAAGAGCCACGACAGTGTTTATATCTAATATGCCCACTGAATGAAAAATGAACAAAGGCATGGTCTACCCAGATGGAGTAGAGTAAGACTCGCACTTTCCTTGTTCTGAAGATATTTCGGTTATCATAGTTCGAGATCACATATGCTTTCTTTTGGCAGATGCAAAAAGAGCACCTTTTTCAAGGCCTAACCCTTTTTCACATGCATTACTGTAATTCTTTCATTACACCTGAAAGCAAAATAATCAAAATGGATAAGCAAAGGACTTTTAATCTTGACCTTATTCAATTCAATCACTCTTTCTAGTGTATTAAAATCTTTTAGGATATTGAAAAGTTCACTGTATTAGTTATCTTTTCCACTTTCCAAAGGCTTACCTGAAGCCACATAAATTTGCTATTTGCAATTGCATAACCCTACTTGCGACACTGAGAGTATGTATTTACTCAGTATTCATTGCTAATTACCAGTTTAGCAAGGTACAGAATTCTAAGTTGAAAACCAATTCCCTCAGATCTGAGGGAAAAATTTCCCATTGTCGTCTAGCATCAAATGATTTGATGAAAAGTTAGATGCCTTCTTGATTCACATTGGGTGAGCAGTTTGTTTTTTCCTTTCGAAAGGAAATGGTCCTGATCCTTAGTGCTCTTAAATTTCACAATAATGTGTCTGGGTGCCTCTCATTTTCTCATTCATTGTGCTAACACCAAACAGCTTCTTTCAATATCCACAACTGTGACATCTCATGTTCTTGAAATCCTTGTCTCCACTGGTCTTCTCTCCATCTTAGCAACTCACTCCCCGAATGCCACGCCTTGTCTGATGAACTTGTTATTATCACAATCTGCAGTCCCTCTGAACTCTTGACACCAACATCTCATCCATTCTCTGACCACCACTTTTTATTCTAGTTCACTTGCTCTGTAACTCTAAATACTTCACTTTTTCAGCTTTACGGAGACTTGTGATCCTTTGAACCCATTAATTTATCACTACATATCAGTTTTCTCGAATCTCTACTTCTCTTAGCAGCTTAGATTTGGTAGTCCATTAGTACACTCACTCTCACAAAAACATTTTATCTGAAATTTTCTGTTTCAAAATCCCAGACCTGACTTCAGTTTCTTGGACACAGATAAACAAATTACAGCCAGGGAAAACCATCTAACAAGGATACGACCGGTTTCACTTCAAAATTCAGGATCTCAGACTTCAAATGGGAACCCAACATTGCCTGATCCTTCATGACTTTGCTTGCTTATTCTCCAAGACACCAATGTCATAACTTTTTTTCATATTTAGAAATCATCAAAGCTCCCTCGTCTTTCTACCAACAAATCTGAAGTCTCCCTAAACCTACACTTAATCCCTCCTATCACAGTGAAGTTAAAAGGCCTGTCCCTCAATCCCTTCCACCCGACCCTGGGCTCTGTGCCCAATCTCCTCTCTCCTTCTCAAGGACTTCATTGCTTTGTGACCCCCTTCTCCTTCCTGATCATCAGACTCTCCCACTGAACTCAATCATTTCAACTAATATTCAAACATGTTCTAACATTGCTCATTTAAAAACAAAACAAAACCCACAACTCCTTCCAGCTACCTCTCGCTTTTGAATTACTGAGTTTGGGTGTCCAATTCTTGTTAAAAACACTAGATACTAAAAACAACTTGCAACACTAGATACTCTAAATTTATCCTCTGACTAAGCTGCAGCTTAGACTGCACTAATTTTGGCTCAGATAGAATTGTATTTAGTAAATTGAGTTTGATCATTATTTTTAATGCTCTATAAATTTGTTACTCATAAATTATGATTATATAATTATTATAGTTACAAAAATAAGTTATAGAGACATTACTGAAGAAGGTGTCTTTGGGATAGTCAGAAGAGAAATTTCATCCTGGACTCAACACCAGTAAAGGCCATGCATCTCCTAAACAACTGATTTGATTTTATCTTTTGAAAATTCTGAAAATTATAAATAAAAAGCTTTCTTGTTATTTTTAGGCTGTTAGCATCTTATCGATTAAACAGTATACACATCTGAGTGTTAAGCTTATTCTTACCTTTATTAATTTCCTGCTCTTATTTTCTCTGTTTCCTTCAACTATTTATTTTCTCCTTTCATATTTTGGATATTTTTGTAAACTATTTTAAATCCTTTAAGAAACAAGTGGAAAAAAAGCAGGATAAAAATAGAAATAGAAAGGAGACCAATAAAGTATAGAGACAGAAAGGGGCAGGAGGGAGGAGGGAGAGAGGTGTCAGTGTTTGTTGTGTGAGATAAGAAGTCACTATGTGGATCTGGGGCTTAAGAAAGTGGCATGGCAGGGATATATACATGTTTAGGTAATAGCATTTTTTTCTGTAATCGCACTGTACTGAATCACTCAAAATAATTGACTTCTTTATAGAAATATTTTACAATTCTGATTATAAAACTATTTGATCTCATAAAATTTGATATCTTGTTATTTTTTAACAATTTTATTGAGGTATAATTGATATACAAAAAACTGCACATATTTAATGTATACAATTCGATGAGTTTGACTATATGCATATACCTGTAAAATTATCACTACAATCAAGGTAATAGACATATCTATCACCTGTCTTGTCATTTTCAATTTAGGACTTGGAAATCCTTTTCAGAAATTTTGCTAGTATAGAGTATTATTCCTCAATATTTTTATCTTTAATGCTTCATTTTTTCAGAATTCACATAATAAACTCTAACTGCATTGAAGCACTACTCTACCATCTGAAAATAAAAACCTATTCAGCTCCCCAGAGAATGTGATTTGATATCTGAGGCAATGAGCTGCATTTGCATTACTCGTGCCTGCTTTGGCTGAACTGTACTGAGCCAGAAAGTTGAATTAAAATTACCATACAGCACACTTCAAACCTTGGCTTATTATCACGCAGGTTTTAAAAAGAGACGAATATGTGAAACCCACAGAAAATACTATCCAAGATCCAAGAGCAATGGATCTACGTGACTTATGAAGCACTTGACTATTTACTAGGGAAGAAATACTGGGTTCTTTCCATATGTAGGATTTCTGTCAATCCAGGTTTCTACACTAAAGACTGCATGCCTTTCACAGAAAAGAAAAATGCCAAACACAGACTGCGTACAAATCACTTCATTCCTTTCTATGGGATAAATACTCTGATGGAGCAGTAGAGAGCACCAATATTAGTCTCAACCCCAGAAAACTGCACTCTCTTCATATCTGTCTCCCTTCAGCACCAAAGGCTAATTCCTAGGTAGAATTCACCGTGTCACTGAAGCCAAAAAACCATCAGGGAATTGTAACGGCGACTCTTCAGATTCCAGTTTACATAGTTCATTTGGTCCATTATTTAAAGGTCATGTCCTATTCCATTATTTAGTCTGTCTGCCCACACAATGGCTGTGTCAAGGCATTGCCATATATTCAGATGAATGTGAACAAACCAGTTATATACTTGGATATTTGCTGAAATTTAGATAATGATAAGGTAATCATGGGCAACAACAATGCTCTAAGAGTTACTTTATCTAAAAAAAAGAATAAATATAATGCATTAAAATATAAATATCCCCATTTGCACAAAGAATAACTTTTTGCCTTTTTTTAATGGTCTCAATTGCAGATTCATCATATAGTATCATCACTGAAGTCAAACAGATGTGTACAATTTCCAAAGGAAATGTTGGCAATAATGTTTTCAATTTAACTGAAGAGTATACTTTAACTAAGATAAATGTACCAAAATGATTCCATCATCCAACTGAAGGTAATCAAAACAAAATAGTGCCAACGTATAAAAGACAGTAATCATGACCAATCCCAAAGACCACAAAAAGTACAGAATCCTCATTCTTCTCAGAATTGTCTTCGATTTCTGTGCCTTATTACAGAATCTTTAGTTATATCCAAGTCTA
Organism: Equus przewalskii; assembly: GCF_037783145.1. NCBI lineage: Eukaryota > Metazoa > Chordata > Mammalia > Perissodactyla > Equidae > Equus > Equus przewalskii. Next base: position 63,459,401 of record NC_091834.1, on the reverse strand, counting down.
TTCCACCAGTTACCAATCTACATATTCCAGAAACTGTCATGATTTTAGCCAAATATTACAGTTTCTAAAATAGGGATGTGTGTATGTTCCTCCTACTAACACCTTTATTTTTCAAAAAGGCTATGTCCTTATTTTATTATATTTTCTGATTTAAAAAGAAATAACCAACTAAAACTGCAAATGCATAAAGTAGAAAGTGAAAGCCCATTGCACAAGCTGCAGAGATTTTAAAAAATTGGAGTATACTTAGCCAGACATTTTCTATACATAAATACATAAATTTGTATTCATTCCTTCCAATACTCTTAATATTCCTACAATTTGTTAAACACTTCCTTTCTTAATATTTTATTTTATTTCCATGAAGGTGTATATAACTCAGTGAGTTTAGTAGCTTCAGTATCCTACATGTATCAGAAGTCAATTTTACATTAAACAGTTTCAACCAGTGTTCATACGAAGCAACCAAATTAATAAAACACATTTAAATCTGAAATTCAAACTTGATTATATAATTACTATGTTTCAGCCTACTGAGATTAGTCTCAGCAAAAATCATTTACTTTCACCTTCATCTTTGCCCATGTCCAAAAGGAGGATATAAGAATATACACACACACCAAAAAAATCAATTCCAATTTCTAGTAGATCTTAAAACCTAATTCACCATATACCTATCCCAAAAACATTTTTTAATTCTTTAAATTCTTTTCTCAAACTCTCCTCATCCTCAAAACCAAAGTTACATATGTCTAATAAAATAGGATTCTATCTTCATAACTTTTATGTTCCATATACTTTATACCATGGCTCTTGGTTTTCAATAGCTAATGGAACATCACTCTGCAGAAATCCTTATGTGATGATGATCTGAGATGTATTGTCCTCAATAAAAAATTTAAAAAGCAATAATACCATGGTTTTACTTACGAGAGGTTTTGGAAGCAAGAAGAGTAACTTGGGAACCTCCTAAGAAGCGGAAACCCATTACATTCACCTGATCATCTTCTGACTGATTGGCAAAGCCTGCAAAGAAAAGAAAAAAACACTTTACATAACCACAAGGCAAAACACTTAATATCTTGAATAGGAAGCTTAGTGATGACAAATATTTTTAATGTCACTAGTCATGGTTAAAGCCCACGTATGAAGTATAATATATTAACTGATCTCCATAGTAGCTTCCAATTGCTAAAATTTCTGCCTCACAAGAATACTCTGGAATCATTTAATTTTCTTTCTTCTACTGGTTCATTCTAGGTGTGAAGCAGGAAATACACAGATGAACCTTAAACATCTGTCACACCAGATAGCAAGGAAGCTATCAGTGACTAGTAGGGTTGCATGAAAAGGACATAAGAGCCAACTTAAAGAGACTACCACTGGCCAGAAATGAAAATATTTGAGTATCTAAAAAGATAATAATTGCAATGGAGTGGAACATATCAAATATATTTAAAGGCATGTGTTCACATTGATACTAAAAACAAAACAGAAAAGCCAAATGGTCACTATTGGAGGATCTTGGGGAGACAACTCATATTTTAACAATCAGTTATAAAAACAAAGAAGCAAGCATTCATCCTGATGATGCTATTCAAATTATGACACATAATCAATAGTAGATAAGGAAAAGGTTCTCTGTATAGAAATATTCCAGCTAAAAATTAAAGAAAGCTTGAAATAAATAGAGTAGCATCATTTTTCAACTTCCAATGAACTAATGAGCCTGAGCATTGAACATCAATGGCTGTTACTATCACCAAAAGAAAAAAGACAGATATTATGTACCCCCTGCTGAAAGTATATACCACCATTCATGAAGGAGTGTGGCCGAAATAATAACTCTGACTCTACTAGCTCTAGATGCAACTATCAATTAGAGGCAACATGGCAGACAGACAAAATATTAAACAATAGCATAGGGATGTAATCAGCAAAATTCAGAGTGTGGGAAAATCATAGGAAAAATAATCTGTACTCCTTAATAAATAAACTGCAATTTAAAAGAGACGAAGTGGGAAACCTAAAGAAAAGAAGATACCAAAAAACGCATGTCAAAAAATTGCAGTAAGTGAACTACATTTGAATCCTGACTCAAAAACAAATAAAAATTATAACAAATACTTTCACTTTGGGCCAAGATGGAGAAAGTGGAGCCAAATTTATCCTTCATTGGAAACAACTAAAAAAATAGGACAGAATTCATGAAACAGCATTCTTTAAGACATTGGAGATCAAGAAATAAATAACAGTGATCACTAACAAATAATAAATAAATAAGGTGAGTCTATGCTTGCCCCTGCTTACCACCTACAGAAAATTTCCAGGCCCCAGTACATGGAGGAGGAACCTAGGTACAACCCAGCATTCTCACCAAGTCAAGGAGATAGAATTAGGAGGGTGGGAAGGCCAAAGTGGCAAACGTTCACAGGGCAGAGTTTTAGAGAAGAGAACGCTACTAAGAAAGAGATCTGCAGAGATCTACAGAGTACCCCTTGAGTATTCAGCAGAATGCTAATCTGTGCATGCCTATGAAGAAATTACTGAGGCTGGGGAAAAAACTACCCCCAAAAATTACAGGAAACAATCCATGAACCCATACTGGGTCAGGAATAGTCCCTGTTCTCACTGGCCAGAATACAAACCAGTATAGTTCATGAGGCATCAGGTAGAATACATAAAAGAGTTTGACCTCAGTAGTTGGTGAAGTTCACCCTAGAATAAATGTTGCTCCCATTCCACCTAACAAAGCTTAAAAGAAACACTTCTAAGTTGAAAGGATCAGACTTTTCAAGTGACTTCAATTTATCCCTCAAAAAAGCTCAAGAAAGTTTACAGGACAACTAAAATACTCAATACACAACTAGATAACATTCATAAGTTCTGTCTTCCAATAAAAATTACAAGACATGTAGACTGAATGACGTCAGCACCATGGTGGAATGACTTGTTCCCTTTATCTCTCCCCCTTTGAACTACAAGTAAATGGATATTCATTGACCAACAGAGGATACCCACACAGCACAACAGGACACCTGAAAGACCCGTGTAGCAATATATCTGAAGGGGGATGGACTAGTTCCCCGGGAAGTGGTGGAGATAGGTGAGGACTCCCTCTACCCTTCCCCGGCAGCCCAGTGCACACACTCAAACACTTTCCTGGCTGCCGGGAGTGCCTATAGTACTGCTGCAGCCCCCAAAGTTGGAACACCCTCAGCATGATTGTGGGAAGGGGCAGTGGCAGCAAATCATATATCCAACAAGGGGTTAATTTCCAAAAAATATAAAAAATTCATATAACTCAACAACAAAAAAATGAACCACCCAATCTAAAAAAGGAGCAAAGGATATGAACAGATATTTTTCCAAATAAGATATACAGATGGCCAATAGGCACATGAAAAGATGTTCAACATCACTAACTATTAGGGAAATGCAGATCAAAACTACAATGAGCTATCACCTTACACCTGTCAGAATGGCTATAATTAACATGACAAAAAATAACAAATGTTGCAGAGGATGTGGAGAAAAGGGAACCCTCATATACTGCTGCTGGGAAGGGAAACTGGCACAGCCACTATGGAAAACACTATGAAGATTTCTCAAAAAATTAAAAATAGAAATACCATATGGTCCAGCTATTCCACTACTGGGTATTTAGCCAAAGAACTTGAAATCAACAATCCGAAGAGATTTGTGTACCACTATGTTCATTGCAGCATTATTCACAATAGCCAAGGCATGGAAGCAACCTGAGTGCCCTGCTATGAATGAATGTATAAAGAAGATGTGGTATATATATATATATATATATACACACACATATATATACAGTGGAATACTACTCAGCCATAAAAAAGACAAAATTGTCTCATTTCCAACAACATGGTTTGAGCTTGAGAGTACAATGTAAAGAAAATAAGCCAGACAATGAAAGACAATACTGCAAGATTTCACTCATATGAAAGATATGAAGATATACAAACACATGGATAAAGAGAACAGATTAATGGTTACCAGAGGGAAAGGGGGTGGGGAGCTGGGCAAAAGGGGTAAAGGGGCACATATGTACGGTCACAGATAAAAATTAGACAATTGGTGGGGTGCACGATGCAGTCTATACAGAAATGATAAATAATGTGCACTCAAAATTACACAGTGTTATAAACCTTAATGATTTCAATAAAATAACTGAAAAAAATTACAAGACATGCAAAGAGGGAAGAAATTACGATCCTTAACAATGAGAAAAAAATCAATCCAAACTAACTCAGAAATGACACACATTAGTAGGCAAGGGCATTAAAATAGTTATTATATTATTATATATGTTCAAAGGAGCTATATTAGAGACATGAAAGATTTAAAAAAAAAAGACCCATTTTAACTTTGAGAAATGACAACTGCAAAGTCTGAAATTAAAAATACACTGAGTGGGATTAAAAGTACATTACACACTGGAGAAGAATATAACTTGAATGTATAGCAATAGAAACTACCAAAAATAAAGCACAAGAAGAAAAAAGATTGAAAAAACAAAAACAGAGCCTCATTAAGGCCTGGAACAACCTCAAAGGACAAAGATACATATAATTGGAGTTCTTAAAATAAAGAAGAAAAACTGAATGGAGACAGAAGAAAATACTTGAAAAAATAATGACCAAATATTTGCAAATTGGATGAAAATTATAAACCCCAAGCACAAGAAAATTGAAAATAAAACAAAATCAAAAAACTATATGAAGGAACACCAAAAGTAACTTACTCAAAGAAAAAAAATCTTAAAAGCAGCCAGAGGAGAAAAGACACACTACGTACAGAGGAACAGCATATGTCTTATCAATGCAATGCCAGAAAACAGTAGGGCAATATCTTTAAAGTATTGAAAGAAAACAATTGTCAACCTACAATTCTTTACCCAGGGAAAATAACTTTGAAAAATAAAGATGAAATAAATACATTTTCAGACATAAAAAAGCTGAAAGAATTCATTATCAGTATAACTGCACTAAAAGAAATGTTAAAGTACTTCAAGGAAAAGGAAAATGATACCTGATGGAAATCTGGATCTATACAAAGGAATGAAGAGCAGTGGAAAAGGTAATTCCATACAGCACAAAGGCTGGGAGAGGAGAAATGAAAGTATATTGTCATTCGGGTCTTAAACTATATGTGAGGTAGCATCACCTAAAGATAGAATGTGATAAGTTAAAAATATATACTGTATCATGCATTTCTAATGATGGAATACTGACCCTAAGAAGGCAAAAATCGATTCACAGGGCTCAAAAAAACCTTTCTCATTTTATCTATAAAAACAGATACTCATATAGAATATAAACAGATGTACAGGATATCTGTAGTACTAAAATATATGGAGGGGCTGATTAGGAAAAACATGTCTAAAAAGGCTTTTGGGGGAGCAAGTATTAAAAAAAAGATTGAAAAATATTGCCATGAACTTCAAAGAAAGAACTAAAATAACACTGTGTTATAGTGAATAAGACAACAAAGGAGATAAGATGAAATCACAAAATATACTCAATCCAAAACAACGCAGAAAAGACAAGAAAAGGAACAACTCAAAAAAAAACAGATTAGGCAAATAAAAAATAAATAGTAAGATGGTAGATTTAAAACCAAGCATATCAATTATCACATTGAAAATAAATAGTCTAAACATCTCAATTAAAAAGCAGATATTTGCAGGGGCCGGCCCCATGGCTGAGCGGTTAAGTTAGTGTGCCCCACTTTGGTGGCCCGGGGTTTACCAGTTCAAATCCTGGGTGCAGATCTACACACCACTCATCAAGCCATGCTGTGGCAGCATCCCACGTAGAAGAACTAGAAGGACATACAACTATGTAGTGGGGCTTTGGGGAGGAAAAGAAAAAAAAGGAAGATTGGCCACAGATGTTAGCTCAGGACCAATCTTCCAAAATAAAAAAGAAATCTATTTTAAATATTAAGATATAAATAACTTAAAAGTAAAGAAGGAAAATATATATACTACTGTAACACTAATACAAAGAAAGCTGGAATAGCTACGTTAATAGAGTTAATAATATAAAGTAGATTTCAGAGCAAAGAATATCAACAAGGATAGAAGACCGTTTCATAATAATCAAGAAAACTTAACAATCCTAAAATTTTAGGCACCTAAAACAGACTTTAAAATATACACAGCAAAAACTGACAGATCTGATAAAAAAAAAGAAATAGACAAATTACAGTTGGAGATTTTAACACCCTACTCTGAATAATTGATACAAGTAGACAGAAAATCAGTAAGGATACTGGAGATTTTAAAAACTATCAGAAAACTTGCCTTCACTGACATTTATGTAAAATCACACCCAACAACAGTAGAAAGACCATTATTTTCAAATGCATGTACAACATTTATTAAGACAGTGCTGCCTCAGGGCAGTAAAATGTTTCAATAAATTTAAAAGGATTCAAGTCACACAAAGTATGTTCTCCTACCACAGTGAAATTCAAGTACAAATCAATAACAAAAAGATCCATGGAAAAATCCCCAACTATTTGGAAACTATATACTACACTTCTAAATAACACTGGAGTCAAAAAAGAAATCAAAAGGGAAATTAAAAAGTATTTTGAACTGAATGAAAACGAAAACAAAACATTTCATAAATTGTAGGATGCAGCTAAAGCAGTAGTTAGAGGAAATTTTATAGCATTAACCAACTATATGAAAAAGAAGAATGGTCTCTGCTTTCACCTTAAGAAACTAGAAAAAGAAGAACAAATTAAACCCAGAGCAAGCAGAAGAAAGGAAAATCAGAAAAACCCAAAGAATAGAAAATAAAAAATACAAAGAGAAAATTAATGAAACCAAAGGCTGGTGTTTTGAAAAGGCAGATAAAATGGATAAATCTCTAGTCAACGGATCAGGAAAAAAAAAAGAGAAAAGGCAAAATTTACCAGTGTCAGTAGTGAGTGAGTTCTTATCATTAAAGGCTCTACAGATTTTAAAAGGGTAATAACGAAATATTGTGAACAACCTTATGCCAATAAATTTAACAACTCAGATGAAACAGACACATTCCTTGACAAAACTACAAAAGACAAAAACTAACAAACCTGACTCAGTGAGAAATAGATAACCTGAATTGTCCTTTATCTTTTGAAGAAAACGAATTTTTAGCTTAAAAACTATCCCATAGGAAAAACTCTAGGTTTGGAGAACTTCTCTGGTGAATTCTACAAAATATTCAAGCAAGATATAACACCAATTCCATACACTCTTCAAAAAAAATGAAGAGAAGAAAATATTTCCCCACTCCTTCCACAAACTCCACATTAATGGCACATATTTATAGGGAAACAAAATTACAGATCAATATCCCTCATGAACACAAATTTAAAAATTCTAAACTAAAGTTTAGCAAATTAAATCCAACAACATATTAAAAGGATAATACATCATGATCAAGTGTGATTTATCTCAAGAACGCACAGTTGGGGTAGCATTAAAAAATTAATCAATGTAATCCACCTGTTAACATACTAAAGAAAATGATATAAATATCTCAATTGATGTAGAAAAAGCTTTGAAGAAATCTAATATACATTCCTGACAAAACTCTCAGCAAATTTGGTCTACAAGGGAACTTCCTCAATCTGGTAAAGAACATCTACAAAATACCTACAGCTAAACATCTGAGCTAAAACACACTTGGTGAAAGACTGAATGTCCATTCTCACCATTGCTATTCAACATCACCCCAGAAGTTCTAGCCAAGGTAAAATGCAAGCAAAAAACAAACAGAATCCAAATTAGAAAAGAAGAAGTAAAATTGTTTTCATTTGCAGATGACATGATATTCAAACCAGGGTCTTAAACATTTTTCAAAGGCACCAATAAATTTGGTGTTCAAAGTATAATTTCCAACTATGTTCCCAGGATAGCAAAGGAGATCTAAGGAACTAATACATCTGTGGAAGATGTTACAAAGGTAGTGATTCTTTCTGCCTTTTTTATATTCCAAATTTGTTATAAGAAAATGGCCTAAGAAGAAAGGGAAGGGAAAAGAGAAGGAAACCAAAAGGTACAAAACTATTTCCTAATTGTATATATATACATATATATCATATATGTCATATGTATCACACACACACACCCAAATTCAATTCAGACTAAAGAATAGATTAATTGTAATAAAGAGCATTTAATTTTGGAGCTTTTTCACAGAGTTCATATAAATAAAGCTTTTGAAGCACTTCAAGTTAATGAAAAATAAATTTTAAGCACTTTAAGTAGTTAATAACACAAAAGTTGACTTACCATAAATTTCTAAACCTGGTGGGAAATACTCTTTGTATCCTAAATCCTACCCACTAATGCAAGGGTGAGGATGCGTCTCACAGTCAACAGTGCCAAATTTTAATAAGAGATTTAAAAGGGTTGATTTAATTCCCAGATTCTTTTTTTTTAATTCTATCCCATCACCAAGAAAGATAATAAATGTGACACATTAGAAACCCCAGTTACTAAAGGTGTTTTATCCAATCAACACCTCTCGATTTTCTAAGCTACTCAGAAAGAAAAATTGACACCTGGAGAAAGTCACACCTTCACAAATTACCCCAAATGTTCAATGTGATATTCAAGCTTTATACATGAAGCCCCTTCTAAACAATCTGAGCCAGAGAAGGAACATTCGCCCCCTCCTGATGCTGGAAAAAGCAGAACCACAAAGAGCATCTACTTAGGAGATTACTTTTCAGGGGCACAAGAATATACTTTAAAAAGGTACATAACCCAAAGCCTACAGTGAAGATGAATAATAAATATTTATATACTTAGAAAAAGGATATATCCAAAAACCTAAAATAAAGGTGAATAATAAATATTTACATTCCAAGCCAAAAAATTCCACAGTCTAAAAAGAAGCACTTGATGTTTTCATTTCTGAATACTGAAGCAAAATAATGATTATAATAATTTTAATCAAACTTAAAAGGTATACCTTGTTGATATAAGCTATTTGCCTTTGAACAGTCAAACAAGAGGGAAAAATCCTTGAGGCGTTTTTATATTCTTACTTAACAATTATCTGATAATTACCCCATCATTAACTGCTGATGAAGGATTCCATTCGAAATTCCTAACATTTCTTATGTTACAGGCATGTTACTTCAAAAGTCCTACCTGGAAAGAGACTGAGAAGGCTGACTGGAGATTTGTTGGTATCAATAGTTAGTTTGTGGCTTGCAGTTTTTGAAGGCTGACCTGGTAGGCAGATTAATTTCAGGGGAAGTCTAAATTTACATTGGATAACTCGAGGAATGCCTGAAATAAAAAGAGAGAAACACAGATTCATAGATTTGACTAATAACTCGACAAAAAAAATTGTACTACTAATAGTTTGAGTAGCAACATATCTTAGTGTAAAAGTTTGTTGCCTGCCCCTTTCATTTAGCATAACTGAAATAACTGCAAAGGATTATCATAATTCATATTTTTATATTATTGTGGAAAAGTACACGACAAAAATAAAATCTTAAGGAGCATAGGCATGAAGTCTAGTAACAGTAATACCATATTTCAAAAATCATCACAGTTGAACACTATATAAAACATTACAGTTATATTCAAATACCAAACTAAGTCTTTAAGACCTTCAAAGCTCTAGACCTGATCCAAGACTATCAGCCAAAATGAGCCAAGAATATGACATTTACATCAGTAAAACTCTATATAACCATATCTAATAGTTTCTCTACCCAAAAAATGTTTACATCGTTAGCTTTTTTTACTTATTGATGATTCAAATTATAATTCACAATTTACAATAAATTATGAGCATGAAAGCAGAATTTTCTCAACTGAAGTTCATGTCATTTTACACATTAATATTAAGAATATTACTTTCATATAAATTTTTCTCAATCCATTTAAGTTTACATATCACAGTTAAGTGACATTTTGAAAGGCTTACAAAGTCATTCAACTGCCAGCTTTTTTCTATATGTATACAGGCAAATTGAAATAGGTAAATGAATAAATAAATAACAACAATGAAGAGTTTTATGTCAGAATTAAAAGTTTTTAAAAGTCATTCCTTTCAATATTTTTCAGAGAATGAACTTGAAACCAAAGCAAATTAGGCACTCTACTTATAAATCTAGAAAAGCAACTTTACAACTTTAGTTTTCTCTCCTTTTATTCTAGGATTCTATTTCTGACTGGATAAGATAAAAAATATACAGAAACCTATATTTTAGTCTACTGCTGCAGAGAAATGGGAAACTTAATATGTTCTACTCGATGGATCCACACATTGATTCCTTTATTTCTTTATGGTAGAGTCAGTGAGCAGCTTAAAAACAGCAAAAGCAGAGACAAAGTCTGGGGACATGACCCCAAAGTAGGATCTCTAGAATTAGCAATATATTTTGTCAATGCCAATTGCAGTTGTGTGGCTTACCCTCCGTTCAGGCTGGGAGTACACTTTTCAGAACTACTTATTCACTAGGATAACGAGAGATTCCCAACAATGGCAAGCATGCTGATATATGAGGTCAATTAAATACTTTTTCAGAGCATGTGGAGCATATTTGTCATTCTCTTCAACATAATCTACTACCCATCAAATGTTACATAGCTCATTTTTTGCTCATAACCAACAGATGTTAAACTCACTTCTCCTGGAATCCTAGATGCAAATTATAACTAGTGTCTCTTCAGAAAAGTCCCAGGGTATTATTTCCCGACATTCTGTGAGGTTTTAGAGGCATGTGTATTTGTACTTTACAAAGATGAAATGTTTTGACTCAAAATATTATGGTAACATGATCTAAGCTACTGCTTAAACCACAACTATCAATATCACCACCAAAAAAAAATATTACAAAGCATTATTTTTTTCCAACTTCAAGGAAATTTCCATATATTCCATATATCCTCAAATTACAGAAATATACTGACTAAATATGTTTCCCCTACAATATATAAATTACAGCTTCAATTAATAGATGCAGTCTGGAAAGAACAAGGAAACTGAAACTTATTTTCATTTCTTTCATTTTTAATGAATAGAATAGTGGAAAACAATGTTTCATCTTCTGATAATTCTGTACATACGCAAAGAAAAGCTATCTTCTATATACTTTCAACCAAAGTGTGAATTAATTGTTCAAACAAAATTTGGCATAAACATTCTTATAAAACAATAGTGGTAAAACTGTGCCCTTTATTTCACTTGGAGCAGGTACTGATTGAATTTACAGTAAAAAAAAAAAAACTTAGTCATAATCAACAACACTGGCCTTATGTTACTGAGTCTATATATTGGAAGATTATTACCCTAAATCTCCAAGAACTCAGAGCTAAAGAAACTGATGGCGTATATATGTTTTCAGATATCAAAACAAATGGATTGCAAGCACTAATAAACCCAAGAAAGGAAATACATTATAACTCAATTCACAGTTGTTAGGTCAGTTAATGACAATATCACTCACTAAGGCAATGGTCTGCAGTTGCTAAGATTTGTAGAACCCCTCCAAAATTTCGTTTCTCTCCAGGAATTGTAAACCTGTTTCACAGGACATTTGGAAAACATTACTTTGAAAAATGATGACACTCCTACTTAATAAAATGATTATGGCTATTTTTTAAATGATGGCAACTTGAAAAGTTTTACCATTAGGAGGAAAAAAAAAAGAGTATGAAATTCTTCAGAAACCAGTTTAAGGAGACTATATCTTTAAAAAGAAAAATTACAATGCCAGTATTTTATATTACTTCCCATCAAATTAAAACCCAAGCATTTCAAAATATAATCTCTAGTATTTAGATATAGGGTTTACCAGAGGCACATTTCTATCGAGATTTACATTTTCCTGAGAAACTTGAAATGTAACTTTGGCTACCAATTACTCTTCAGGCTATGATTGTGTCCAAGAAGCTGAAGCCAGAGAGACGTAGAGGTATGTGTGGGTGTATGCATGTGCGTAGCGGTAATGAAGAAGGACAGAATTACATGTATTTAAAGACTTTCCAAAGTTGCTAGTAGAATAGCTTTCAACTTAGTTGAAAGAGCCTAATTGGTCCTAATTTTGCCTACTATCAGCGATATCTTCTCTATGTTGGCAAAACAGTCTCTCTATCTGGCTTATTCAACTTTCTGAGTTGAGAGAAGAAAAAAAAATGGTCATTTATAATACTCACATATTAGCCTACACGTTCATCAGACTGACTCTGTTCTGTAGATTTTTTACCAAATATAATCACCTCTCCTTCAAACACTTCCCTTTCTAGCTACCAGAGGAAATAGATCGTCGCAACTAGGTATGGTGCAATTAATCACAAAATGATTTAACACTTGGAGAGAAAATTCACATCAAAATTACTCCTGACAGAACAATTTTTTCAAGAACAGAATTCTAATTACACCTGGCACACCCAAGAGCCCAGTATCACTGTCAAGAGGGAAACCAAAATGTGCTAGAAAAAAAGAAAAAAGAACATATGTATCCGAGTAGAATAACTATATCTATATATTACACATCTATATAATGCCTTTGGAACTCTTTCCAGGGGTCTGCTAGAGTCATTTCATATTGAAAACAAGGAACCCCAAAGCAGTAGCAATGTCTAGTAGCCAGAACTTCCTTGATCCTTTCCTGTTATGTCTGGCTACGTACTGTGCTCCATCTGCAGTCATGTTTTACACTGCCCATGTCATGTAACTTTAATGCAGAAATAATGGAGACTAACTCTTACGGGACAACATAAATCCTTGTTTGCTACTCTTTTGCCACATATAAAAGCAGGACTGCTTATCTGCAATACAGCCTGAACAGATTAGGCCAATAAAATGGACCAGTCTTTGAAATTTGAAGCCTTGTGTGTAAGTGAGATCTAAGTGGCAACATATTATTTTCTTGACTACTAGGTGAAGTTGAATTTTTCAACTCTATTCCCTAAAGCTTAATTATAATTTTAAAATATAAGAGATTATTAAAATTGGCTTTAGTTTTGTATTTAAATACTAAAATTTCCATACATTGCGATTTTTTTTTTCTCATGGTTTAGGCTGAATTTATAGTAAAAAAGAGTAAATTTCTTTCAATAATAAGCTTTACTTTTTTATTTTTTTTATTTTTATTTTTTTTATGGCAGCTTTATTTCTGGAATATTCTAACTTAAGGGAATCGCATTTTAGTGTCTTAGCTTTTTTCAGAGGTCTATTATTAGATTCCCCATCTTGTTTTTCTTTCTTATCGTATTTAGAGTAACGGTGAGACTAGCACTGATGGTATCTTAGATCTGGTGAAATACTGTAACAGTAAAATCTAACATGTCCTGGGCACTTTCTCTCTGCCAGGTGGAGCGTTAAGGTTTCTTTACATGTAGTAACTCATCCAAACCTTCAACGATCATATTAGGTCTGTACTATTGTTCCTCCAATTTCAGGTAAGGAAACACAGGCACAAAGAAGTTAAGCAATTTGCCCAAGGTTACACATATTGACTCACTTAGTGTATCTGGACCACCCTGAGCCTACAGATAGTCTGCTGGTGGGAATCCCTTTTTTTGTGTGTGTGTGGGGAAGATCAGCCCCAAGCTAACATATTCGTTTTGCTTGAGGAAGATTCTTGCTGAGCTGACATCTGTGCCAATCTCCTCTATTTTGTATGTGGGCTGCTGCCACAACATGGCTTGACGAGCGGTGTGTAGGTTCATGCCTAGGATCCAAACCTGTGAACCCTGGGCCACTGAAGCAAAGTGTGCAAACTTAACCACTATGCCACCGGGCCAGCCCTGGGAATCTGTTTTCATCCCTGTTAAAGTACTGGACACATTACTTGCTGAGCACACAGCAAACTGTTGCAAGTCCCTCGCCTCAGAAAATGGGCCATTGTCCTTATTAAAAGGACAGGATATCCTTTTGTTACCCACTTCTCATTCCCTGACATGAGATTCTAGCTTTAAGTGTTATCCTCAGACAAGAGTTGGTTTGCTAAAAAAATAGGAATTCTTTAAGTCTTTTCATTCTATGCCACAAAAAGGATGTTGCTCTAAGCTGTTTTACTACCATTCAGATCTGCAAGTTCTATTAGGAACTTCAAAGCAATTCTCAGCGAAAAGTCCAGTTCAACCTAACCTTTACCTTTTTTAAAGTTAAAACAAATCATTTTAATAATAATACAGTATTTTATAAAATTCAGTGCAAAATCTTATTAGTTATATGCAGTCTGGCAAGTTAAAATGTAACTATTCATTATTAATAATAGGTTATCTTTTAATAACTCAAATTCTAACTTGATAAGTATACTTTATGTTATTAAGCTAAACATTTACTTCTATTAAAATATTTCTCATAGAAATATATTTTCACTTCCAAGATACTGTGCAGCTTAGGTTGCTGGCATCACCAAAACTGAATGAGTAAATATTGCCATTATTAAGTAGTTTATGTATTTAATTATTGCTAATTAACATTATCTAAAATTTATGTTAAAATAGCTAACAAACTAAGATAAACTAGCACGTTAAGTCTGTGTCTAGGAGGAAACATAATCAAAGAAGGATACTTTTAGAGTGCTTGTCATGCATCCTGACGCTGCACAATTCAAAGATGAGTGCTTGATCCCTGCTCTCAGAGAGCTCAAAATCTACTAGGGGAGCCAAAGGAACAAACAATGAAATTCATAAAATGATAAGTATTATAGCAGAGTCATAAAGAATTTGGGGAAAACAAAACAGGTAACAATTAACACGGACCAGGCAAGTTCAAGAGGTCAGACTCTTGATGACATTCCCCCACAAATTCTAAGCAAGACGAGGAATGGGCTCACAGAATAAGTACTCATGGCACTCTGATCAGAGAGAGAGGTGGATCTATTGGGGTATGTAGAAAACAGACAATTTGGAATTCAGTGACAAACACCTTTTTTTCCTTACTCTTTATTTTAAGTAAAATAAGATAAGAGAGCATTCAGGTAAATCACCAATGACTTACAAAAATAAGTTGTCAATGACACCTTTGATTTTTTTCAAAAATGTCATGGAGCTTCATTCTTTCTCAAGACTCTGAAACAACTAATAACGAATGACGAGTCTCAATCAGAGGAAATATCTACTACCCTCTTCATAGCAGGATCAAGGCACTGAATCCTCCTAAAGAGGTTTCTGTAGTTAAAATAGCAGTCCATAAAAAGAGTTCATTCATGGTATAATATCAATTCAACTCATTGACCAAATTTCAGTTCTGACATTCATTTTTTTCTAAATTATCTTTTCACTTACCATCAGGATTTCGATCTGTCCATCACAGGCAATGCAAAAAGAAATGGGCAGGGGAGAAAAAAAGTAACAAATTATTGTGGTAAAATGACAACACAAATTTAATACACATCTGTTTAAAATGTAAATTAAAATATTCAAGATTCTCACAGACAATTTAAATGGCACTCCAAAAAAGATGTCAATTCGCAATTGAAGAGTATAACATGAATCAGTGAAATATAACAATATATTTGCACTTCCATTCTCAGAAGTTCATAAAAGTTTGTTATTCCAGTGTAAATGTAGCAAAAAATTAAAGATATACAATCTAGCCAAATAGCAAAACAGACTCTAATATGTAAATGATATCAAGAACATTAAACGAATTTTTGGAAAAAAAGCTGAATGAAAGGCCAAATATATAATATTAATATTTCAAGTTAGTCTTGCTGACATTATAATTTCAGTCGGTAGATAATACTACGGAGTAATGTCATTTTTGGGGTGGGGGGGGCTTGTTTTGGTATTCTTTTACTTTTACAGACTTTTTTAACTTTAATTTCTAAGTACCTTTCAACCAATTAATGCCTATGCTCTTTAGCGTAGCAATAATTTATAATCTTTTAAATTCTGTCTACAGAAAAGCATAATAACCAAAAATGGCATGTGCAACCATAAGTTCATGAACTGACTATACAACTCTATTATAATGTATTTTTAAGCATTTTGTCCACTTGCTATGTAACCCACTCCTCTATTTTAAACTTATTTTCAAACAGTGTCACTACTTTTCCTTGAAAACAAATGAAATAATTAGTTGAATTAAGGCATCGACAGTCTCTACAACTGCTATTCAAAGTGTAACAAGAATAAAAAGTATAACGATGCCTATGATTACTGAGATGCTCAATTAATGATAAATGATCTAGGGAGTTTAGCCAAATATTTCCTACTTTTTTATTTCACAACTCAAAATTAAAATAACATTGAAAATTTCAATATTCTTTTCAGAAATACCCAACTAAAAAGCCCATCATTCCTTGATCCCATAGGAAGTTTTGTATTTCTTCCTAAAGTCAGCTTTCTCAAAGCCATTTAAATATAAAATACTTATGTAACCTCAAATTTTGAAAATATACATAAATGGTTAAAGTGGTCACCTCCACTAAAAACAAATTTTTTAAAACAATTTAAAACAAAATAACTTACAAAGCAGAAGAAATAGATTTTGAAAACACATACTAAAGTTATAAAATCATTTCAGAGCACAGAGTCGTCAAGGCACAAGCCATAAAAGTCACTTAAACAAAATAAAAACTACAATTGTCAAAAATATTGCTAAATATGCAAGGTGGCATCAATGAGCGGGAAGATGTATAAGGTAGTTCTAAAACTTTCAAAATTAAGAAAACTGTATAGAAATGTTCAAAAAACACAAATGTGACATTGTCAAACACCCTATTATCAGTTACATAATGTTTACAAGTTTTTTTTTAAAAAAGTAACAATTAATTATTCTTATTCTACCAATCAACTGATTGTCAAACTGTTACCATGAAGAATTCACAACATAGGAAAATAAAACTATAAAACTGGACCCAACTAAGTTGAAATTCACAATAATTGAATCTCAACTGAACTAAAGAAAACTTCTTAATCTAAAGTGATTCTTGAATAAATATAGATCGAATTTTAGTAGACGTGTTGTTAAATACTTTAACATGTAAGATACTAGAGTTTTATTTAGTCACTAAGATAGTGTCTGAAAACTCTTAATATCAGGGTAATCCATAACAGCCTTTGTCACTAATTCAGATTAGCTTTTTCTCTTTAGTTCAAATACATAAAGTCAGGGACTAGTTACCATCCTTCTAGTGGGAATAAAAATATATCATATTTGCTATTAATTGAAAAGAGAGAATTAAACATTATATGTGGAAATCAGCTAAACAGATATGACTAATTATTCATAACACATAAAAGTAATTTGGACATACAATTTTCTAATACCTAAAAAGAGCATTTTTTCATATAATAATATTTTACAACATGTTTTCCCATCTTAAACGTTTAACTTATAATTCCAAACATTTTAAAGGAGTAATTGGATTTGTAAATTCATGAACAACTGTATGTTTACCTGTTGGTCTGGAATAAGAAACAACAGCATTTCCCTCCAATTCAGGTGGTGTATAACTTCCCTTTAGATAAACAGAAAAGGCTACTGTTCTAGTCATCTCTGGTGCTATATGCAAAGTAAAAGGAAGACAAGTTACATAATTTTGGACAATAATCATTAACAACAATTAAAATCAGGCATATACTGCTCTCCAGCTACTGTCCTAAACACTGTATGTGGATTAACTCATTTAATCCTCACAATAACCCTATAAGGTGGGTATTTTGTGTGTGTGTGTGTGTGTGTGAGGAAGATTAGCCCTGAGTTTTGCTAGAGGAAGACTGTCCCTTAGCTAACATCTGTGCCAATCTTCCTCTATTTTTGGCATGTGGGACGCTGCCACAGCATGGCTTGATGAGCAGTAAGTAGGTCTGCAACCAGGATCTGAAGCCACAAACCCCAGGCCACTGAAGCAGAGTGTGTGAACTTAACCACTACACCACCAGGCCAGACACCTAGATGGGTATTATTATTGCCCCATTGTTTGTACATGATGAAACTGGCTACAGAGAGATTAAGAAGCTTGTCCAAGGTCATATAGCTACTACAGAGCTGGGAACTGACTCCAGAACAAGAGCGTCTAACATTCTACACACTGCTTATCTTTACTCAGATGAACAGGTAGCATAAATAGAGAAAAAGGTACACAAAAGGGCAAGAGAACTGGGAGGTGGAGATAGCACTTTATCAAGGCTAGAACACAAACTGCAGGGGAAAATGGAAGGGGGGACTGGATATGGATATAATGTAACTGCAGCGACTTAGCAGACTGCGCATAGCCTTCTATTTGCATGTATCTGACCTCCAACCGGCGTTAGAGAGCCTTAAGAGGTTTTTAAGTGGAAAAATAAATTGTTTAGAATGCTTTAGAAAGACACATTGGAAGTATTGTGAAAAATTCGCAAATAAAGTGAGAATCCAATCGTTGGATACCACTTACAAGGTTACTTCAAACATTCATTCACTCATTCAGTGAATAATTACTGAGTTCCTACTATCTGCCAGGCACTCAGCTAAGGGTTGGTTATACAAAGGCAAAAAAGAGAGAGATGTTCTTGACTTCTTGAATAAGAGAGAGGATCCTCAACTAAACAGCGGCAGTAAACAAAGAAAAAGACTTGAAAGAGAATTCAGAAATCATTTTAACAGGCCTAATGACAACTTGGATGTAAAAGGTACAGCATGAGAGAGTCTTTGTAAAGAAATCTCACTAAAAGTTGCCATTTACGACCTGTCTACTATTATAGGCATTATTACAGATATCTTACATAGGTTCATTTTCTAATTAAATCCTCAAAACAGTCCTACAAAACAGGTGTCATTATCCCCTTTTGGTAGGTTAAAAAAACTGAGGCTCCAAGTAATTAGTAAAGTAGTTCATCCAAGGTTACACATCCAGAGAGTGTCAGAGCCAGAATTCAAATTCAGGGCAGACTCCAAAGCCAATATTCTTTCTTCAAACATTTCTGATTCAGTAAATAGCTCACTAGAGAAACACCAATAAAGAAAGCCTTCCAAATTATAGTATTTAAGTACAATTACAGGTCCATCTAGTTAAGGGAAACACTTGGAAGTCTGTAATTACTTCAACTCAACAACCATTCATTGAATCTCCATGCTTGATGCTTGGAGGGAAAATATAAGCAAAACAACACAATCATTGATTTCAGGAAGATACCAGTCTCAACATTCAGGCAAGAAACATAGCCATGAAAAAAACACACTAATAAAAATTTTTTTAATTTAAAAACAACTCACACCATGATAAACTGTAAGCTATAACAAAACATTTACCCATAAATTCAAAGGTGAACTGATCACGAGTGAGTACTAAAGGTGGTTGCACGTAGACTGATAATTTGGCTTTTTGCAATGCCACGCGATTCTGTAGTGTGACCTAAGGAAACAGAAATTGTCATTAATACAAAATAAAATTTCATCCAAATTGATAAGAAGTGCACAACTACTTAAAAAATTACCAGAAAATAATTAGAAAATATTATCTAAGAAAAAATAATTTAGTCACAAAACATAAAATTAACGTTAAGTATTAGATTAAAATGTTCTATCCACTTAGAAACTGGGCAAAGGAGGTGAATAGACTTTTCTCCAAGGAAGACATACAAATGGCCAACAATCACATGAAAAAATGCTCAATATCTTTAGTCACTATGAAATACAACTTAAAACTACAATGAGATACTACTACACATCCACTAAAATGCTATAATCAAAAGGACAGACAAAAATAGGTGTTAGCAAGAATGTGGAGAAACCAGAACCCTCATATATTGCTGGTGGGAATGTAAAATGGTACAGCCACTCAAGAAAACAGTTTGACAGTTTCTTTAAAAATTAATTACAAATTTACCATAAGGCCTTTAAATTCCATGCCAAGAGAAATGAAAACATATGTCCACCCAAAAACTTGTACACAAATGTTCATAGCAGCATTATTCATAAAATCCCAAAATAGAAGAAACCTAAATGTCCATCAACTGATGAATGGATAAATAAAATAAGGTATATCCATACAATGAAATATTATTCAATAAGAAAAAGAAATGAAGTACTGACACATGCTACATTTACACAGGTAAACCTTGAAAACATTATGCTAACTAAAAGAAGCCAGTCACGAAGAACCACATATTGTATGATTCCATTTATATGAAATGTCCAGAATAGGCAAATCCACAGAGAAATAAAATAGATTAGTAGTTGTTTAGGGATAGGAGTGGGCAGAGAGGGGGAAGGGACAGGAGGTGACAGCTAATGGGTATGGGGTTTCCTTTAGTGGGGACAAAAATGTTCTAAAATTAAATTGTGGTGATGGTTGCACAACTCTGCAAATATACAAAAAATCATTGAATTGTACACTTTGACTGAATTATAAGGTACATGAATTATATCTCAATAAAGCAATTTAAAAATGCTCTATCAAAAGCAAAGAAAAAATCTGCCCTCGTGGCTGGTAAATAAATATGTCATGAAATATTAAATGTGTTTATTCTTCTTTTCATGTATAGATGTGGCATCATGAATTACTTATCCAGTATCAGTCTATTACCTTTTGCACAAGTTAATTATTCTCTAAAAATTTCCTTTCTAGGTGGATATTTACTAGTCTAGACACATTCAAGGCACTACATTTTCTTCCATCACTTAACACAAAAATATACAACATAACTAATTCTGGAAAATATCAAAGAATGGCAATATTTACTGCCACATTTCTAAGCTGGCTGCAATTCCAAACTGGTGCCCTTGCTTGGTGATGATAAGAAAGTCTTCCCACACCACTTAGAATCAATAGCTAAGAACTCTGGGGTAACTGTTTGCCTGGGAAATAGGGTGGGTGTGGGTGAAAAAGGCCAGGACTTCTCTCACTCACCCTGAGGAGGAGCGTCAGTAGAAACCATTAGGCCCAAGGATCTCTACTGGGCCACAGGGCTAAGGGGGGTCATTTTCAGGCTATCAAAGAAAAAGCTTAGAGATCTGGCTTCCATTAGGCATATTCTCTCTTTGGATTTTGTCTCCTAAAAGTCCCAGCCTCTTTGAATACTCTCCTTTGGATGAGTCCATCCACATGGCTGGTATGGTAAGCCAGGCTTATCACAGTTACCTGCCCAGGTAGGGTTTCTAGACCAAAAGCGTCACAAATCTCTAGGGGCAGACCTCGGTTTGGTATTCTTATAGCTGCCTAAGTGATTCCTATGTACAACCAAAGTTGAGAACCACTCTTTTGTATGGCCCCTTTGCTACGGAGCAGTTCAGTCTCGTTATTAGATTCTAGTATACGAAACAGATACATTTCATTACTAACTGACATAATGCAAGGGTATACTTATTTTTAAGAAAAGTAGCTTTGAATTTTCTCTTAAGTAAAAGGCATGTATCACCTACTCTTTAATTACATATAAACACACACATACTATGGAGAAAGAAACAATATACAGAAATATACAACTGGCCCACAAACAATATACACATATAATTAGATTCAGTAAATGCTTTGTACTAATTTTAAGTGATACGAGTATTCTGTACAACTTGAAAATAAGTTAAACATAAAGATCTTGACCTGCAAAGTAAAATTTTTAAAGGACAACTTTTGATGCAAATAAACAGTAAACATAGCAAATGAACAACGAATCCTCTATTTTACTTTGTAAGCCCTGGGAACACGTGGGAGAAATCAGCAAGCCACAAACAAAGCTTCCTTAATGATATCTGACCATTATAAACAACATAATACCTTTTTAGTAAAACCTTGATGGTAACTGTGGGAAAAAGAAACTCCACAAGCACCACAGACAACATTCTTTCAAACAGCTAGTCCACTAAATAAACAGGACACAATTTAAATATTTTACTGTTAATAATAATAATACAAAGCTAGTCTGTATACATATCTTTAAACATAATTAATAATATTAATGATAATAATCATTAGCAGCTTTCTATATTCATGGAACCATGCTAATGAATTATTTATGTGCATTATCTCATTTAATCTTCACAACATTGTGAAATATGTACTATCATCAAGTAACATTTTACAGGAGAGAAAACTGTGGCTCAGGGAGGCTAAATAAATTGCCCAAGCCCACTCTGATTACAAGTGGAAGAGCTACAGCTTCACTTCTGCCAGAATCCAGAGCCCATGCTCTCAATCAACTGTGGTTAAGTCTCAAGAGAACTCTTCAAATGAAAAAGTATCCCATTTTACAGTTTTAAAATAGAGGTTCAGAGAAGCTAAACAACATGCCCAAGACCATCAAGCTAATATGTGCAAGAGAGTTAAAAACTATGACCAAGGAACGTCCCACGAGAGCTCAGTTTTAAAAGTGAAAATGAAAAATCCTTAAGGTAGTAATAAGCCATTTGTAAGAGAGCAGACATTCTGACTCTGCCTGGCATAACAATGTCTACTTAGACAACAATCGCACAATTTTACATTGTTACAAGAAGCGTTTGTGTTTGGTTCAGATGCACGATCGTGATAGCTCTCACACACAGATTTACTGAACCCCAACAATGGGCTAGGCACTTTCAAATGTGAATCAAGGAGATGTATAATGAAAATAACTACAGTAACAAAGAAGAGTTGTGTTTGAGCCAAAAAAAGAGTTAAAGGCTTGGCAAGATCATAAACCTCATATTTTAGGAGAAAAATAATTATAGAATATTAAGGGGAAAATATAAAACAATAATATGAGAATTTTCCATGCTATTTTCCACTTCTAACAAAATGAAATAAGATCCTTAGGAAATATAATAGCAAATTTTTATCCTAGATCTACAAACATGACTCCAAAGGCCAAGTACAAACAACGACCCTGCCTTAGTCGCCTGGAAGAGATGGTCACGCATCATGCACGCATACTCAAGGTAGCCACATCTTCATTCACTTGGAACGGATGGAAAAAATTTCTCAATTAACAGGATTTATTATGATGGAAACTTGCATGGTTATATATCTTGGCTGCTCTTGTTATAAAAGGCTATAAGGAGAGATTTATAACAGAAATTTGTACAAAAACTGTCAGACAGAATTAGGAAGTCACTGTGTCTGCTGTGTAAGTTCAGCTGATTCTGTGCAACCCTTGTGTGTTGCATTCTTTCTCATGCTCTTATAACAGCAATAAGGAAGAGAGCTGTAACTTATTCATTCTCAAATACAGTAAATGCCACTAATGAAGGAGAATTTTCCAGTAGTGCCATGCCATCATTTTAAGGTGGGTATTACACACAAAAGTCTAATACTGCATGGAAGGGGAAAGCGTGCTTACTTATAGCAATAAGCAGGAGGTGGGGAAAAAATTAGCATAAGCAATGTTATCTGGGTTAGGTACCAGAATTCTTTTTGCAATTTATAGTGTGCTCCTGAATTATTATGTGTATGTATCTGAACAATATCACTAGTTAGATATAACAGAGCTTTCCCTACGCAAAAGTCTACAGATCATTCCTGGAACTCAGCATGGTTTTTTTCTTCTTAAGTGTTTGATTTCTTGCCACCAATGCTTTCCCAGACTCAGAAGTATTAATGAGATAGAGCCTTTGATTGGATAGGGGAGAGTGAGACTGGGGAAAAATCACCCTTGTTTCCAGTGGCAAGAATCCAAAAAAATTAGCTTAGGAAACTGTTATAAGATTGGGCTCCCTTCAGCTTCTACCAAAGATCCCCACACTTGGGCCACCCGCTGGGTCCAGTGTAAGCGAACACAATTGGTAAAGCCTGGTGCCCTGTCAAGCCCCTCCAAGGACAGCAACCCATAATCTAAGAAAATATAAAGCCCCGTCCAAGTTTTGACTACGAGAATCGCCAAGATCCACAACTTTTCCTGGCTCCAGGGTCTGGGCAGTGATAAATATTTTCAGCTTAATAATGTGCTGACTGATTACCACACTTTAATCTAAATGCCTTAAGAGGGTTCCACATCTGAGTTCTAGTTCTAAAATTCTACAATGACAGGACTAAAAATCTTAACCAAAACTACATCCTTCATATTCTATTTTTTTAGGACTATCAATTTGTCACTACTCTAGTTTGTGGCTTCTTCATTTAATATTTTCTTACTATAAATACATCCATTTAAAGCTAATGTTATGGCAGATAGATGACTGGGAATTCTTTTCAAACACACACATAATCATACAAAGTGGAAAGATATTATTAACATTCATATGATTCCCCAATATATGTATGATGCTGCAATCAACTGGTTGGCCTATTATGAATGGTGATGACACAATTCCTTTAGCATATTTAAAATGATAATTTTGCTTCTAGAAAAAGACCCCAGAACATAGTACACATTTAAATAATGGTAGGAATGAGTCGTGACAATTGTTTATATTACACACATATTGCTATAAAGGCAATTATCAGTTTTATATTTATAGGAAACAACGAAGATTATCCATTCACTACCCAAAGCTAGGGAAAACTTACACATTTCAAGTGTTTTACATTTCCTAAGCTAGTTATAGGGTGACAACAGTGACAGGTGTGATGAAATGTGTAACATTCTTTGCAACCATGGTACAATACCTTCACTGTGACTGAACGGACAAGGTCAGTTCCCACTTCAACATCAGTAGCTTGCTGTAAACACAGAATTCAGAAGAGAAGAAAGGAAAGAACAGTTTCAATATTAGACGTCAATTAGTGACCACAAGGGAGGCGATATATACTTCCCATCACCAAAATAGGTAACTAACTATAAAGGATTTATCACTCTAATGACAGATTAAGAGTCAATGTGGCTTTCTGGAGGCCTTCATCTGGAAAGTCATGAGCTAATGTTAAAAAACCTATCCCCCACAAAAGGGGAGAAAAGGTCAGCTATTTTATTATTAACTACTCTATTGCCAAATTTATTTAAATGTTGAAACTAATTCTATTAACTCGTTCTTTATATTATATAGAAGAAGGCCTCCTTGTATTTTCTAGATAAACATGTCACTCTTTTAGGTCCTTGTATTTTCAACTTGCCAAAGGTATGTTTTATTCTGATTAATAATATGTATCCAAGATATATAACTAATGATATAAAGATTGAGTGGCCTTCCACCTAGAAAAAAAATAAAAGTAGGAGTGTATTTTTTTTAACTAGCAATATCATAAACTAGTTCACTCTTTGAGCATCAGCCTGGGTTACCTGGTCCTACCTCTTAAAGAATTCAGAGTATAACATAATAGAGCAAACACTTCCTTATAACTTATAACTTATTTTTTAGAGTGGCAGATTGAGAGGAAAAAAATGCTCACTCTATGACAGAATAAGACCAAGGGGTAACATATTTTCTAATAATGCCCATACTAATTCCTGGGGAACAATTAAGATCATAAAGTCTCTATCCAACAAATGAATAGATCCATTGTGCCTTAAATTAACTTATTCAAAATTTTTTACTAAGAAAAACTAAGCCACTTCTAAGCAAGGGGATTGCTATGATGTAATGGGTATCAGTAGAATTAAGGGTTGGAAGATTCATATTCTATTTATGACTCTATAGGAAACCATACACGAACCCTGATCCAACTTCTCAATCAAGAAGATAGGATAGCAATGCTCGTCTCTGCTACAAAAGATCCTATTCTAATACAAATTATATTATTTTTTGGATATGTGCTTTCATAATAATGATTCAAAATAAAATATTAAGCCAGGCTTTTTGCTCTAGTATTACCCAAAATCCAGGAAATGTTTTACATTTAGTTGTCCACAGATCTAAAAGAGAAACCAAGATCTCCTGTTTCCTGCTCTTTTCAATCCATGTCTAAACACCTAGATACTTCAAGGACAACAGTCTTTTAAGAACATAAAATTATACCCAGAGAGAAATGGCTATAGGAAAACACTATGGCACCACAGCCACATAAATCGTTGGGCTAATGTTTTCCAGTGGGATGAATACGATACTCTCAAGAATCTCTTAAGAAGGAAAAAATAGTAAGACGGGAAATGAAGCTGGAAAAAGACACCTAGTAAAGAGGAAACAGCACTCCAGGTTACCAACAGGGAAATATATATTACAATACAGTGCTATTACACAAGGCCTTGTCCTACAAAGATCAAAAGTTGCTAAAGAACAGAAAGGGAATTCCTCATTCCAAATAGCCTATGTTTAAGAGAACCTAGAAAAAATTATATAAGTTGCCCAATGGAAAAAAAGAATCATTTCCAAGGCAAGAAAATGTGTGTACATTTGTCAGCTAACTAAGCAGAAATGTTCCACTCAGACTACACCCTTCAGGTAGAGTGAGAAATGGTGTGTGCTGAATGGCCAACGTTTCAAACAGTGCCTCTTCTATGCTACTCAGCTGAGTGAATGTTTCTTTCATATACAGTCCTATTTTTTTTAAGTATATCCAACTTACTATACTACAGCAATGTTAACGTGATTTTTATCACAACTTGAGTTGGCTTTTTATGCCAAGATTAATTTTTGAAAACATGACAACTACTTACTATATTATGCTCTAACACCAAATATCAGAGTCATTTCCTAGGCAAAATTATATAACACGAACTTCAAATACTATCACTTCAATCACTGCCTAAATTGACCAACTTTTGGAACAGACACAGAGGAATTTAATAGATTTGCCCAAACTGCAAGCAGCGAGACCATGCAAGCAGTCATAATCTACCAAGTGCTCACAGAAGACTAAACGAGGAGATAGGGTAACATAACCATGGACAGACGCCCTCATCCTTCTTGTTTCTCAGCTCTATTCACTCATTCATAGAGCAAATATATACTGAGCACCCATTATGTGACAAACACTAAGGATATGGCAGTGAATGAGACAAGCAACGGAATGAAGGTGGTGGTAGTGATGGTTGTGGTGCTGGTGGTGGTGGTGATGACTATGATGATGATGATGACAACAACAATGTTGGAAGAACTAAATTGTAATTTCATTATTATAGTGACGTTGGTTAATTATAACAATGCAACAAAGTAGATTTTATTATTATTCCCATTTTACAGATGAGAAAATTGAGACTAGGAAAACTAAATACCTTTCCTGGGTCACACAGATAGAAATGGGGGGAAAATAATTCCTGGCCCAACTGTTTACTTTTAAACTATCCCCCGACCACAATCACCATAATGTCTTGAAGACTATAAATTACTAAACCCCGAGGTAGGCCTTCCATAAACATTATCTCATTGAACCTGCAACAAAAATCTTGTGGGATCAGTATTACACATCTGGATTAGGATTATCTGAATACTCTGGTACTGAAAAAGTTAAAAAAAAAGAAAAGGTAGATTCAGAATAATGGCAAGAACTCCTTCTACTCTTCTCCCTCCCTCCCCTTTTTTTATATAGAAATCCTGCCTAAAGAACTCCTTACTACACTGAGGCTAAAAATGGTTTTTTTAGATAGTAACAAAGACTAAAAGTTGCTATCCTCTCTAAAGTTTCTATCTAGAGGCCCAGAATTTAAGCCAATACATTTTGACCAAAATTCATCAGAGTCCACCGCCATCATAAACCCTTTTAAATCCTGAAAATATACCTACAGACACTGAATCAAAGTTAGGAGAAACCATGGCAGAAACTTTTAAGTCATCTTCTTTCTCAATCATGGGCCAAACACCTGTAATTTAAAAAAAAAAAGAAAGATATTTAATCATAAAGTAGACCTACTATATATAATTTTTTAAGGTTTATCTATACCATATATCAAAAGAAACCCATAAACATACACATAGTTTGAAAAAACTAATGCATTACAGAATTAGAAGCTTGATGCTAATTCTTTTCCCTCTACAATATTGTACAGAAAACTTGTCTCTTTCTCCAAAGATATTAGGTGAGATGTAACTTAATGACTGACCAGTGCTGGGAATTTCAATGCCCTCTCCTTAAGTACTGGTAGAAGCCCAAATTAGCACAACCTTTTTGAAAGTAAGTTAGCTAAAACTATCAAAATGTAAAAAGTACATGTCCTGTGACCTAACAATCCACTCCCAAGCATTTATCCAATACTTGCAGACATGCCCAAGGAGGTTCTCTGATGCTGGAAGTTACTAAAAGCAAAAACAAAAGCAAAACTAAAAACAACCTAAATCTCCGTTATTTCTATTAATAGGAAAATGGTTGGCTAAAGTATGGTACATCCATACTGCACAATGGTCCAAAGTCCAAGGCTGTAAATAAGAATGCTCTCCATCTTTACATACTGAAAAGAATTCCAAGAGGAGCCAATCAATTTTTTTTAAGGGCAAGGCATAGTACACTGTGTCTAATATGCACATATTTGTGTAAAAATAATTACATAACCATGAAAATTTTCTTAAAGAATACACAAAAACTCTTGATAAAAGTTATCTTTAAATAATCTAGTGGAACTAAGAGCTCGGGTTTACCCTTTTAGTACTGTTTGAATTATTTTCCCATATTAATGTTATTTTCACAACTTAAAATTTCACAATTTAAAAAATGTTTATATTGGGGCCTGCCCAGTGGCGTAGTGGTTAAGTTCACACGCTCAGTTTCAGCAGCCCAGGGTTCACGGTTTGGATCCCAGCCATGGACCTACACACCATTCATCAAGCCATGCTGTGGCAGCATCCCGCATAAAATAGAGGAAGATTGGCAACAGATGTTAGCCCAGGGCTAATCTTCCTCACCAAAAAAGAAAAAATTATAGTGCATGATGACATATTATGATCAACTGACAGAGATCCTAAATAAATAAGAAACATAAATAATATTTATGCACATATTTGTGTGTGTATATGCACATATATACATATGATAGACTACTGGCTGCCCACTTAACATCCATTCTTCCCCACTCCTTCTTTGTGGCAGATCCCTAATTCTGTTGAGGCATTCACCTTCTCAAAGTCACTGAATTGGTCAAATCCAATCATGGTGATTCCATTCCCCTGACCATTTGTTGTTTTACACATGAGCAAGGGGCTTAACCCTGGCAGATAGGAGGTAAGGGAAGTTGGGAGTGGGGAGTGCTGGCACATGCTTCTGGGAAAGCTATTCCTCCCTAATAAAAGGGGAGACTTGGGAGAAATAGCTCTCTTCTTCCCTGGATATCATATTTGCACATAATGCCTGGAACCGCTGAAATCAGCCTGTGACCCTGAGAGGAAACATCGCACACACACTGAGGATGGCTAACTGAAAATACAGAAAGCACTTGGACGTTGCCACATGAATCAGCTGTCTCACAAAGAGAAGAACTGCCTACAATTGCCATCAGGCATGCCCACCAATACTGCACTATTTAGAAAAGGAATTTCCAAAACTTAGTGAGAATACAAAACACTGCTCATTGCCCACCCAATAACCATTCTTCAGTTCTTATTTACTTAAAGAAGCCCAATTTTATTCTAAGCAACAAAGTGCTCAGCTAAAACACAAAATTTCCCAGTCTCTTTTGCAGCTTAGAGTGGCCAGTGAGATATGAGCAGAAGCTGCTTAGGGTGTGGCTTCCAGGAAAGATCCTTAAGGAGGCTGACTCAGCTGCAGATGTGAAGGCAGGAGTTCCAGAAGCCATCCTGGACCAATAGATGGCCTTGAGAGAGAAGGAATTGGAGTCCCTGATGACAATGGAACTGCCAGACCAACCCTGGACTGCCCATTGCTGGACTTCTTTTCCATGAGAAAGAAATGAACTTCGGCCTTGTTTAAGCCACCTTATTTGGGTATTCTGTTATATGCAGCCAGACATAACCCTCAACAACACACCTCCCCACAAGGTCACCAAGTACAAATGTTTCTCATACTCAATGGTACAGTCAATTTAGTTATCCTAGACATATTTCAAATGAGGTGCAGACTATCATTTATATGCCCACGTCTTAGTGCTCGCCTTTCTCTCCTGAAGACCCACCGTGTGGGAATCTATCTCAACATCATACCCACTCCTTCACACCCACTCCAAGTAGAGAACATGATCAACTGTCTAAATCATAAGGAAACTCTGTCTTTGAAAGTGCCTACTGACAGATCTTGTTGACTACTGGTAACAGAAATGCTATGCAGGATTCACACTAATGAATTGAGTATGAAAAGCCTCAAAATCCATGAGCCATACAGAAATTATTACTATAATTTCATGCTTAGAACATACATTCCTCATGTAACTTACACACATAAAATCAGCTTCAAAAACACTTTTATTACAGTAGATAATATACACCATGTGTACAACGAAATGTACTCTTTAAATCGGCTTTAAATTTTGCTGCAACACTTGCTTTGAAGGAATAAAAAAAGCTTTAAGTACTGAACATAACCCACAAGACTGTGAACTTTTTTTGCAAGTTAAAGTCTCTGTACTAAAATAAGTGGCATTTAAATGAATAGAGGTCATCAAAAAGTTCAGAGTTTTAACTTCTCATAATTTTCTGTAATGAAAAATGATTTGGTGCTTTTATATAATTACAGGTATTTTAATAAACAAATACATCACGATTTTATAAGGGTAGAGAATACTAAATTTTTTTTCATATCTAGTAATGGAGTATTTTAAAAGTCTATCTTTCTTAAAAGTTTCTCTTTGTTTCTTTTTTAGGATAAAACCAAATGATGGTGGCATAGAAGGGGCAGGGAACTTCAGACATAAGCTAAAATTTGAGGTTATATAAATAATGAACTTTGCACCCCAATCTGTGGGTACATCCCTAGCTTAATTAGCAGTTGTTTCAAGATACACAGAAGGATCAAGGTAATGACAAGTAAAGCAGCCTAACTCTTCTCACCCAAGGGCATCACCATGGCCACCAAAAAATAACTTTTAGCTCTAAGGGATTTTTCTCAGAAATGTTTTAGACAATGAAGTATTAATCAAGATATAACCAGCGCATTGTTTTTTGGGAAAAGCAGAAATCTTGCGTGTGTGTGTGTGCGTGTGTGTCTTGGGAAAGACACAAAATTTGGAGTGAAAAGCCACATTAAGGTTATTTAATGAACTGTTTCCCAATTACATTTTTAAATGACAAAATGACACATAATTAAATGAATCCCCAAAACACTAGCATCAAAAATGGAAAATTGTATATTGCGATATGACACATCTAGTGTTAACCATTCTCCACTTGACAGGGGGGTATTGACAACAAATAGGTTTTTAAGTAATGGAGGTACTTAAAAAAACCCTAAGTTTCACTGGTTTACTTTCAAAACTTTCTAAGAGAATGTGTGACGCCAAAGCATAATGATTTTATTTTAATATTCATATTTTTAAAATATATTATCTAAATTCCTCTGAATCTGTCTTGGTAACATAGACTCAAAACTACATAAATCTAATAAAGTGATTGGAGCAGGAGTAAGATTGGCTCTGCTGTTTTGGTTGGCTTTTGATGCTCTGCTTCTTTTATTATTCCTACTTGTTTTAACATTTCTTTTATGTGAAAATAGTCCATATTTTTTCTCATTAAAAAAATACTTTTACCTGACCCTGAGAAGGGAATGTAAAGTAATGCTTTTCACATGTCCAACTCAAACTGCAGGATTGGTGTTTTGTTTCTCCTTTTAATTTACAATAAAATTATACCCTTGTGAATCCCAAAGTAAGATAATATTGAGTTATTCAAAACTCAGGAACTGAAAAATCATCAGCCTCTGAGTCATTAGAAATCAGCATACCGCAGGCTACACTCCATTTGGACGGCTAATTAACTACAAACATAAATTACATCGCTAAGCTGCAAATGACTACATTTTTAGCAACAAAGTGGTAACTCATGCACTGTTTTGGTTTCTTTTAAAAGAAGCAACTAAAATTTTTTCAGGGCTATTACAAGTTCATAAATGACCATTCTACAATTTAATGCTCTTCTCAAGGCCTGAAACCACTAGCCAAAGAAGTACTTATTCCTTTCTTGGAGTTTAAAGAAAAAAACTAATAGCACTATCCCTGAAACAAAAGCATTATCTTAAATAGGTCATATTTCTCAGAAGCTATAAAATGCAAATTAAGGACAAAGACAGTGTACTAAGGAGCAACACTGTTTTTACAAATATGACTTTCAGCCTGGGGGGTGGTTAACTAACAGGTACAAAACATTATCCATAAACAAAACGATATGAATTTTACAATGAATACTAAAATCAAACAATAAAAAGCTGCACATGAGATACCTTGTGATTTGTTAACATCTTTGATGATTTTCTGCAGTTCTTTCAATTCTATATCAAGTTCGTCATAGTTTAGTTCTCTAGATTCAACTTTTGGAGCTTGGAACAAAGAAGGGTCTGTTCCCAGGTATGAACACTGCAAGTGACCATCATCACTCAGAGTGACTATCACTCCCTTTAAATCCCTACAATAAGGAAGAGAGAATGAAGCAATTAAAATTTGAAGTGGATTTTGACTTGACCAACTACATTTTTTATTTAATTCATCTTCAACATACCATTAAGAAAACGGCTATATGGTTTAGCTATTTCTAAAGTTTTATATCAAAGACTCAGTTCAAATGTTTCAAACATGATTTATATTTATAGAAGTACTCCCAATGTTATAATTCATTACAGGAGGGAAAAAGCTTAACAACTGTGACAATAGCTGCCACTTTGGGGGACCTAACCACATGGCAAATCCTGCTCTAGGAGCTTTTCAAGCACAGTAGCATTTAATCTTCACTCCAGCCACCACTTGGCAGAGTCATAATAAGCATGTGAACAACACTGTGGAGCTACAGTGGATGGAGAGCTGGGCTGCTGCCTGGTGAAGACCAGGGTTGAGGCACAGGAGCAAAGATAGGACAATCCGGGGCAATGGCAATGAAGGTTCGTAGAGTAAGCCCTGGGAGGCCATGAAGAGAAATGCGCACCCTACGCTTTTCCTTTTCCTTCTCCCTAACTTTGGGATTCACGTCTGCCCTCTTTCCCCAGGTCCACCCACCATGGATGGCTTCCTTCACACACAATCCTACTCAAGTAGTTTTCTGGTCTGTTTACTCTTTCCCTTCACTCTTCAATAGAAGTTTTCCATTTTCTCATTAAGTAGCTCTTTCTCCATCATTCATCCTGATTATGTCTTTTCCACTCCATCCTTTCACTCTTCCTTCTCTCTTCCTTCTCTCTGTTTTACTGTAGAAACTAGCCATAATATATATTATAGATAATTGTAGCATACCATTTTTAAAAATAAAAGTTGTAAGTTTTACTGAAGTTGCTATAAAAAGTAAAGATGAACACTATTTGCTTCCTCCTCAGCTTGCCCAGAAGAAAAAAATTCAACATTGTCAGAAGTCATTTTGAGCTGATACATAATAAATTTATGTTTCCTAGTAGCCTTTGATTTAAAAAAAAAAAAGCAGGGGGTAGGGATTCCAACCCTGTTCTAAAGATTAAATATTAATCAAAAATAACAGAAAATTTGAGAGAGAAAAGACCTTGAAAAAAATAGTGCTATTTATCTGAAGAAAAAGAGATAGGGCATATAAGGGTCAAGGCCTTATTCAGAATGAATAAGAATTTTTAAAACTCCCCAATTTTGGGTCATGGCAAGTGGTCACCTCATTAATCGAAAAGCCCAACTTGGTTGACAGTAGATAGTACCATTGCTCAATCCTTCCCATAAGGTAGCCACCAGGATCCACTTTACCACCTGCCTTCAACACAACATTCCTAGACAAACTTTCTCCAGGGCTTAGGCACAGTCACTACCCCATAATCCTGCGGTGTGGCTTCAGAGAAATAAACATAGATTGATATCACTGATTCAACAGCTAAAGATCTAGACCAGGAGTCAGGGAACTAGCGTTCTAGCTCTGACTCTGCCCCTATATAGAGAAGTCTTAGGGAAGTCTTCCTAAATGTTCTTTCTCTCTAAAATGAGAAGATGAGATTAGATGATCTCAAAGGTCTTTAAGTTTTATGAATAGGTTCTGTCAATCTAGCTCAGAAAATAAATACTCCCAAAATATAATTATTTTCCTAAAATAAAGTGTGAAAAGTGACCCCATAGTACCTCTGGGCTTGACTCTTTTTTTGCAGGGAAGCGAAGCCACCTAGTGGCCATGGAAATCCTAACTTCCAGCTCTGACAAGACCGTTTCCAAGAGGGTAAATCTCTGTTCCCTCTGAGTTGTGACTGTAATCTGTTCCCCATTCCATCCAGCCCCACCAAGGTCTGGGAACCCAGTGAGTCTCCAGGAAACTCTAGGACGCTAAAGGGCAGATGTTTGGCTGGCTTCTCAGAGAATGTAGCGATCATTGGTTCTTTGAGTCCAGAAGGGTATTTCCATTTCATCTTCACCCTTTGAGTGGCCTATAATATAGGAAACCTAACATGACCCACTACAAGTATCCCTCACTATCCAAATTTATTTGGTCTTTGAGTTGTATGGCTTATTATTGAATCAGTTTCATTCTACCATTTTAGAGAGCAAATAGCAACAATTGAGACACAAGGGATTTATCTAAAATTTATCTGAACCTATTAAGTTTCTGAGTTCAGAGAGGAAGAGTTTGAGTAGTCGTATATACATATATTTCTTCAGACTTTCAAAAGAAAATTCTTTATTGGTGCTTGAGGTGTCCAAACATAAAAGGGAGGAGCCAGGGTCTTCAGCACTGAAAGCACTTACCAAATGTCACCAGAATGTCTTGACAATAAATTACAAACTTTAAGTAATTTACTTTTTATTGTCAATAGCATCAGAGCCATGGCATATAATTTAGATCAAATAACAGAAATGTAGACTATAGATAAATTCATTTAACATTGCATAAATACATGCAATAAAACCTGGAATAACATGGAATAAAACCAAAGGAACACTAAGACAAGCTCTAACACATCAAGAATACATCAGTGGAATTTCTATCTAAAACATCTATGATGGGACAGGCACTTTGACTCAGACCTATAGCACTGCTTAGTAAATAAGAAATGTCATCACTTGGTATCTTAATCCAAAGGAAAATTTTTTAAATATATACATATTGTTCCTAAAGTTAAGCCCAATTTAAGTATAAAGAGGAAAAGAAAATCACAATCAAGATTTTTTTTAAATCTTTTCCTTAAAAAACATTATTTAACAATATTGTCCATGTGAGTTGATGCGTAAATTCTGTGAATGACAGAATTTTATGCTGGAAGAAGGCATCAAGTAAACCAAGTATTACGTACTCTATTACTTACATCTTTAAAGTAGAATTAGCATTGTCAAAATTAAGGTCTCTAGATTATTACTGGTCCTTAAAGCATATCAGATAAGCCAAGGCACCAGAATAATGTATTTCATGAAGAATCAAGGTCAAAGACATTATATTCCTAGGACACATAACAATTTTGTGATTTTAGAAATGGGGCACGAAATTAAACAATAGAATTTGCTCAGGAATCTGAAAGTAATTGTTTCATCACTCAGTAAACATATCCCTGCCTTAACAATACATTCAAACAAAATTCCAGATGGGTTTTAAATGTTAAATTTAAAAATATGAAACTGTAAAAATATTTATCTGCCCGTGGGATAGAAAGAACTTTTGCTGCAAGAAAGCAACAGAGAAACTACAAAGGAAAGGATCTCTACATTAAACCACAAAAAACGTTTTAAACTTGTTATATGCTTTAAAAAACAACATGGTAAAAAGAACAAAAGACAAACAAACTGGGAAAATATTGGCAACCAACATAAAATACATAATTTAAGCTGAACCATGTGAAGTCGTGGATATTCAATTGTTTTTTACCTGTAAAAAGAATTTTATATGTTTCATCTAATATGTAAAGAACTCTTACAAATCAATGAAAATAAGATTATATCCCAAAAGGAAAAGGTCAAAGGTACAATTCTCATATAGTCATAAACAGATGAAAAAAATTTCAAAATCAAAGAAATATATGTTTTTAAAACTATTTTTAAAAAGCTGTATTTGATTATTTAATATCTCAAACTAGCAAAAATTGTATTTAACAATCAGTCTTGCTGTCAGAGAAGGTACATGGAAATAGAAACTATCATACACTTTCAACGGAAATGTAAATTTGTTAAAAATTCTTTTAGATAACATTTTAGAAATGTATATGTCAAAAGCCTTAAAAATGCTCATTGCCTTTTACACAGTAATCTACTTCCACAGTTATTAAGGTAATTTAGAAACAAACCAAATGATAAGAAAAAGGGGAAATATTTTTTTAAATCATGACACATCCATAATAGAATGTTTAGGAGCCATTAAAAATCATCTTACAAAACATATGCTATCAAAAAAAAAGCAGAAAAAGAAATATTTAGTGTAAAAACAAAATACAATATGGCATATACATTGTATTCTAATTTTATAAGAATATAGGTATATGAAACACAAATTAGGAAAAAAATTACCTAAATGCTAATAGAATGGTTACTATCTCTGGTTAGTGAGATTATGAGCTATTTTTATGTTTTATAGTTACAAAATAAGATTAAAAAGAAAATTATTTTCGGGGCCGGCCCGGTGGCGCAGCGGTTAAGTTCGCACGTTCCGCTTCTCGGCGGCCCGGGGTTCGCTGGTTCGGATCCCGGGTGCGGACATGGCACTGCTTGGCAGCCATGCTGTGGTAGGCGTCCCACGTATAAACTAGAGGAAGATGGGCACGGACGTTAGCTCAGAGCCAGGCTTCCTCAGCAAAAAGAGGAGGACTGGCAGTAGTTAGCTGAGGGCTAATCTTCCTCCAAAAAAAAAAACAAAACAAAAAAAGAAAATTATTTTCTTTTTTTAAGAAAAAAATATATTCCATTTTCCATCCCCAAAGACTAAATTTGAATCAGCAATTAGAGGTTAAATGATCCGTGGAATTAAAACTTTCATCTAGTTTTCTTTTTCTGATAAGGCCAATCTACAAAATGTGCAACTTGAAAGTATTTGAAATACAGCTCACAAGAGATAGAAAAGGAATAGTTTCTTTTATTTGCTAATACAATAGAACAAACAAATAATAATTTTAAAAACATATGAAAAGAACATGCACTGAATCTAATGATCTCTTATCCAGCCATATTTTATGCAAAATAGAAATATTTTAAGTTAGAAAGTTGTCAAAGTCTGGGTTTTATTAGTATATAAAGACATCAAAGAAATCTTAAAAACTTAAATACTATTTATTGCAGCCAACTTTTATTCTGCCTCAGTAAGAAGCACATGATATAAAGGCACTTCCCTTTAAGCACAGCAGGCAGAATCCGTGCGGGCAGTCCCTTCTCAGCTCCAAGAGGCTGGACTTGGTCCCCTGAACATATTTTGAGTCACTTCATCATCATTCACTTAAAACATGTTTACTGAGCATCTGCTATACAACACTTCAAAGGCAAATAAGATGTGGTACTTGCCCCATAAAAAACTGTGGTCTAGTTGTAAAGGGAAGCTTGTTTTTTCAAAAACAAATAGCAATTGCAATATAAAATGGCAGATGCTATAGCACAGTAGGAAGAGAGTACAGTGACCGTGCACAAGACAGCAGAACAAGCTTCACAGGACATAGGACACAGAAGCTGGATCCTGATCTACAAGTAGATCCTCAGAAATTTTTTTAAAAAAATGGATCGACTCAAGGCAGAGGACTTTGGCCTTGGTGCACTCATTCAGTCTCAGGACTTTAAGTCCCTCTTTTGTGTCAGCTCCCATGTTTACAGCTCCAGACAGACCTCTCTCCCAAAGTACAGCCATGTACATCCAGCAGCCTACTTGATATCTCCACTTGGAAAGTCAACAGACATCTAAAACTGAACGATGCTACAACTGAATTCCTGATTTTGGCTCCTCTCCAACTCAAACCTGTCCCTCCTGCAGCCTTTTGTATCTCCAAGACAAGGAGGTATATGAACCATTCAGTGAAATAAAGAAACCCAGAGTAGCTGGAACAAAAAAAGTTCAGAGAGAGATTAGACCACTCTAGGGGGGAGTGGTTAACACAGTAAGTCCAGGTGAGGGAAGGTGGTGGGCCAGAAAAGGATGATGGGAATGGAGAGAAGGGGATAGATCAAAACATTTAGGAGGTATTATCACATCTCATTTAATCCTCTCCTCAATAACCTTATGAGGAAAAAGCACTGCCTTGGGGCAAACCTGGTGGCATAGTGGTTAAGTTCTCACACTCTGCTTTGGCGGCCTGCGGTTCACAGGTTCGGATCCCAGGCACAGACCTACAAATCACTCATCAAGCCACACTGTGGCAGTGTCCCACATACAAAGCAGAGGAAGACTGGCACGCATTTTAGTTGAGGGCGAAGCTTCCTCAAGCAAAAAGTGGAAGAGTGGCAATAGATGTTAGCTCAGGGCCAATGTTCCTCACCAAAAAAAAGAAGAAGAAAAGGTACTGCCTCCACTTTACCAAAAAAAAGAATGAAACCTAGAGAAGAGAAAATAATAGATTATGGTTACCAGGAGATAATAAGCAGAGCTGCAGAAAGCTGCAGGCTTTCTGGCTTCAGATCTGAAACTTCCTACTACCCCACAGCTGCCCTCAGAAGGCAGTAAATGACTCTTCATACAAAATGATTTTTTTAGACTAGACTATATTTAGAAAATATAAAATGCTAAGGAACAGAATCAGTTTACATTTAACTGAATTGTACTTTAAATAAACTACAGAAGGGTTTTTTTTTCCCAGTATTATTCTAAGCACAATGCCTAAGTATTCAAGAATCAAATATGTAAAATAAAAGAGAAAAGGAAGAGACCAATACTACATAAAACGTCATGTGAATGATATTTGCCTTTAATCTACAAAGTGAAATACAAAATGATTATGGCCATTTCCCCATGTTGATATAAAATTACCTGACATACCTGTTTGGAATTCAGTAGTAAAGGCATATTTCATAGCCATTTAGAAGTTGCTATTGTCAGTAGGTTCCAACTCTATACATTTAGAAAATATTTTAAATCTCTTTTGATGAGAGTTATCAATTGTTAAAATTATCTGAGTTATCAAGTAGATTAACAAGCATCTAGAGAATCTAACAGGGATGTGGCTTTCTGTTAGTTCTTGTGAAGACTAGTATGTCTTAAACAAAAGATAAGTAACTTTCATGTTGGAAATACCTCAAATTAGAATTGCTCTTATGGTTAAACCAGCTTTGGATTCTTTAGTGCCTTTACCAAACTAACCCTGAATCAGAAAACAAAAAGCAGGGATGCACAATTTTGTTCTAGTCTCTTTTTAATGTACTATTTACCTCTGATGTCTCGACTATATTTCATTCACACGTCATTCACTCATTCATTCATTCATCAGATATTTTCAAACACCAATTATATGCAGGATGCCATCTGAAGTGCTACAAAGCATTCACAGATAAATTAAAATCAGAAACTAGCTCAAAGAGATTGTAGCCCCCAAAAAGAATAAGACATGCACCTTGATAAGTGAAACATGGGGTAGATGACAAAAGTTCCGTAAGATAAGCATAAAGTACTTTCATATTCAGGAGTAGGAATGTCATTTCTAGCCAGACGGATCACGGAAATTTGAACAGTGGAAGCAAAAGCTTAAGCTGGACACTGAAATACAGTTTGTTCTTCAAAGATTGTTTCCGAAACTGAATTAATGCATATGTGATAATTAAGCACGGAAATGATGTCAATAGAACTTTGAAGTTGGTTCATACTCAGTTTTTTTCCAATACCTGTATGTTTGAACCTCCAAGCAGCAGCAGGAAAATACAGTTCATGACTGTATACAATGGACCATCACGCCATTGCTCTTTGCGGCCCAGTGTGCATATGTGTCCTGGATTGAAAGTGCCTCTTACCTGGTTCTCATGATCAATGTGTATTTTGCTCTTGTCTCCTCAACCCTTCGTTCAAGCTACCTTCACCTTTCTATTTAAAAGTGGAGTCCTATTTTCTTATGATTGTTATTAGGGTTTAGTTTTTCCCTTTTTTGTTTGTTTGGTGGTTTTTGCTTTGTTTTGTTTACTTTTTTGGTACTCCAAATATAAAGTTGTATAAATTTTAAGTAAGTCGTCTCCAGGATAATTTATTTTTTAAAATCTTCTTACGGTTGATTTATAATTTATTATATTATAACATAAATATCTAATATGTGAGCCTTTTTTATCTGAGGGTAGGTGTGGAGGACATGAGAGAATAAAAGCACGAAGGGAGAAAAGCTTAGACTCTGTTTGAGAAAGAACAAGAAGCCTAGATACAAAACGCAGTAGATTAAAAAAAAGAGAAAAGAGACTATTGGTAACAAAGCTATCTAAAGATCTTAGGCTTTACTCTATGTAATTGTGGAACCAGTGAAGACTTCTGAGCTAGTGATTGACATGAGCAGAAACATGCTTTAAAAAAACGTATCCTAAAAGACTCAATGTTGGGGCCAGCCCCATGGCCAAGTGATTGAGTTTGCATGCTCCACTTCAGCGGCCCGGGGTTTCACCGGTTCCGACCCTGGGTGCGGAAGTTGCACCACTCGTCAGGCCATGCTGAGGCAGCATCCCACATAGCACAACCAGAAGGATGTACACCTAAAATATACAACAATGTACTGGGGGACTTTGGGGAGAAGAAGAAGAAGGAAAAAAAGAAGATTGGCAACAGATGTTAGCTCAGGTGCCAATCTTAAAAAAAGAAAGAAAAAAGACTCAATGTTGTTTAAAAAGGTGGCTCTCACCAAAATCATCTATAAATGCAACACAATCCAAATGAAACTCCCGGAAGGCTTTCCTTTTTTTTTAGAAACTAATAAGCTGATTTTCACATTTCTATGGAAATGTAAAAAAACATAGAATGGCAAAACAATCTTAAAAAAAGAAGACTAGAGATGAGAGCTTTCATAAACTGACTTCAAGACACACTATAAATCTACAGTAATCAAGACAGTGTGCTATTGGCACGAGGATAAACAGATCAATGGAACAGAAGAGAGGCTCCAGAGACAAACCCACATTCTGACAGTCAATTGATTTTCAACAAAGATGCCAAAGCAATTCAGGGGGAAAAGAAAGTCTTTTTAACAAATGGTGTCGGAACAATTGGATATCCATATGGAAAAAAATAAACATGGCATACACAAAAAATAGTTTGAAAAGGAGAGTTCACCTAAATACAAGAGCTAAATCTATAAAGCTTTTTGAAGAAAGCTTAAGACAATATCTTCATGACCTAGGATAGAGAGATTTCTTAGGATGTGGAAAGCAATAATAATAAAAGAAAAATAATAAATTAGACTTCTTCATACTTCAAAACTTCTCATCAAAAGACACCGTTAAGAAAATGAGTAGGCAAGCCAAAAACTGGGAGAAAATATATACAAAACAAAATTCTGACAAAAGATTTGTGTCCTCTGCATATAAAGAACTACTAGAACAGATGACAAGAAAACCAAAACAAGTTTTTAACTGGGCAAAAGACTTGAAAAGACATTTCACAGAGTAAAGTACAAAAATGGCTAATAAGCCAAGAAAAAAACGCTCAACTTTATTAGTCATCAAGGTAATGCAAATTAAACTCACAATTAGCCACCACCACATATAAATTAGAATGTCTAAGTTAAAGATTGACAGCACCACACATGTATGGACAGCTAATGTTACACAAAGGAGCCAAGAACATACAATGGAGAAAGGAAAGTCTCTTCAATAAATGGTGTTGGGAAAACTGGACAGCCACATGCAAAAGAGTGAAAGCAGACCACCATCTTACATCATACACAAAAATTAACCCAAAATAGATTAAAGACTTGAATGTAAGACCTGAAATCATAAAACTCCTAACAGATAACATAGGTAGTATGCTCTTTGACATCGGTCTTAGCAGTATCTTTTCGAATACCATGTCTATTCAGGCAAGGGAAACAAAAGAAAAAATAAACAAATGGGACTACATCAGACTAAAAAGCTTCTGCACAGCAAAGGAAACTATCAAAAAAACGAAAAGACAACCCACAAACTGGGAGAAAATATTTGCAAATCATATATCCAACAAGGGGTTAATCTCTAAAATATATTAAAAACTCATTAAAAACTCATATAACTCAACAACAAAAAAATGAACCACCCAATCAAAAAAAGGAGCAAAGGATATGAACAGACATTTTTCCAAAGAAGTTATACAGATGGCCAATAGGCACATGAAAAGATGTTCAATATGGCTAATTATCAGAGAAATGCAAATCAAAACTACAATGAGCTATGACCTCATATCCATTAGAATGGCTATAATTAACAAGACAGGAAATAAGTGTTGGAGAGGATGTAGAGAGAAGGGAACCCTCATACCTGGCTGGTGGGAGTGCAAACTGATGCATCTACTATGGAAAACAGTATGGAGATTCCTCAAAAAATTAAAAATAGAAATACCATATATGCCAGCTATTCCACTACTAGGTATTTATCCAAAGAATATGAAATCAACAATTCAAAAAGATATATGCACCCCTATGTTCATGGCAGCATTATTCACAATAGCCAAGACATAGAAGCAACCCAAGTGCCCATCAACAGATGAATGGATAAAGAAGATGTGGTGTATATAAACACAATGGAATACTACTCAGCCATAAAAAAGACAAAATCGTGCCATTTGCAACAACATGGATGGACTGTGAGGGTATTATGCTAAGTGAAATAAGTCAGACAGAGAAAGACAAATACCATATGATTTCACTCATATGTAGAAGACAAATAAACAAACAAATACATAGATAAGGAGAACAGATTGGTGACTACCAGAGAGCAAGGGGGTTGGGGGAAGGCAAAGGGACAAAGGAGCACATATGTATTGTTACAGACGAAAAGAAGACTAATGGTGAACACAATGCAGCCTACACAGAAACTGAAATATAATAATGTATACTTGAAATTTACACAATGTTATAAAGCAATATAACCTCAATAAAATAATAAATAAACAAAGATTGACAGCACTAAATGTTGGAGAGGATGTGAAGCAACCAGAACTCTCATTATATGGCTGATGGGAATATAAAATGGCTTAAGTACTTTGCACAAAGATTTGGCAGTTTCTCGTAAGATTAAACATATACCAACCCTTGACCCAGCAATTTTACTCCCAGTTATTTATCTAAGATAAATGAAAACAT
Source organism: Equus przewalskii (assembly GCF_037783145.1). Classification (NCBI taxonomy): domain Eukaryota; kingdom Metazoa; phylum Chordata; class Mammalia; order Perissodactyla; family Equidae; genus Equus; species Equus przewalskii. The sequence goes on along the minus strand of NC_091834.1, from coordinate 63,416,405 downwards.
ATGTCCACAAAAAGACTTATACAGGAGAAGGGATAAACAAATTATGGGATATTCATTGAATAGAACACTATTAAGCCATAAAAAATAACCACTGTCACATGGCACAACAAAAACGAATGTTGAAAATTATTATGCTGAACAAAATAATGCAAACATCAAAAGCACATACTGTGTGATTCCCTTTATATGAAGTTCTAGAATAGGTAACACAAATCTATTATTAACAAAATACCAGAGTGCCTACCTGGAAGCAGGGGAGAAGGGGCTTGTTAACTGGAAAGGGGCACAAGGAAAATTTCTGGTGATGAAAATGATCTATAACTTGAGAGAGCTATGAGTTACACAAGTATATCAATTTGTCAAACCTGTACAGTGAAGGTTTCTGCCTTCCAATGTAACTTTACCTTAAAAAAGGAAGAAAAAATAGGATAGTTGGAGGTGTAGAAAAAGCAAGCATGCCAGAACATTGACAAGTGCTGAAACTGAGCACTGGGTACAAGGGAGCTTATCATGCTATCCACTTACTTTGCATATATTTGAACTTTTCCATAATATAAAAAGTGGGGGCAGGGAGATAAAAAACGCAAATTAAATGTATACACACATACAGAAATACACATGGAATGTCACCACCAACACACTACCTACAGAGATGATGTATAAAATCTACCCTGACATGACCTGAGGCCTGCCTAACATTTTAGCTCTATATTTATGCTGTAAATATTCTCTCTCCAACTCCCACCTCCATTTAACCTTCTCCTCCATCCTTCCTATTTCTCTTTGTCAGTGTGGCAGACTGCAAAGATGGCCAAAATTTTCTCCCTCTATATCCACAGTTCTTGCAATGTGACTTTATAGCTCCTCTCATCAAGGGTTGAGTCTATTCCTCCAACCCTTGAATCTGGACTGGACTTATGTCTTGCTTTGGCTAAGAGAATGAAGAGATCATCCTGGATTAGGGTGGGCTGTAAATTCAATTAGGTGCACCCTTTATAAGGGACAAAAAATGGAGAAGACACAGAGAAACCCAGAGGAGAAGGCCAGGGAAAGAGAGAGGCAGAGAGACACTGGCGGGATGAGTCTTCAAACCAAGAAACACCAAGGAGTGCCAGAAACTACCAGAAGCTGGGAGAGAGGCATGGAATAGATTCCCCCTCAGAGCCTCCAGAGGGAACCAGTCCTGTTCACACCTTGATTTTGGACTTCTGTCCTCCAGAACTGTGAGAGAATAAATTTCTGCTGTTTTAAGGTACCAAGCTGGTTGTAATTTGTTACAGTAGACCCAGGAAACCAACACACAAGCATACAAAGAACACAAGCACAGAGCAGAAGAATCATCCAGCTAAGCCCAGCCCAAAACTGACAACACACAGAATCATGACCTAAGTAAATAGTTGTTGTTTTAAGATACTAAATTTTGAGATGGTTTGTTACACAGCAAAGCTAACTGACACAATCACCCTGCAAATACCCACTCCACTTTTAAAAATTATCCTTTCCACAGTGAATCTCATTATCTTCAAAAAAAAATAGACCACCTCACTCTACCCACTAAATAATACTTCTATAAGAGCATCTACAAAGTGATTTAGCATTTTTTAAAATATTTTCATGTTTGTCACCTTTGACCAGGCTGTAAACTCCCTCAGGGCATTATGTGACACTGAATCTGTATCCCTTGATGCCAGCCACAATGACTCCATCTACACGAAATTTTCCATAAGAATTCACTCTAAATTCATCTTTATCTATAATACTTATTTATAAACAAATACAAAAACACTACAACATTCTATACACCAATCAATAATTACAGACTGACAAGTAAACGTAGAAGATTTCTGTAATTGCCCATAATACTGCAAATGGAACCCCTGAGATCAATCCAGAACACACGAAACTTTATTTACAGTTATTTAATATCCTTTCCTTATTACTTCTATTCATCTAATAATAAGGCAATGCCAAAAGCAGTGAGAAGATAGAGTATGCAGGTGATAGCTCAAACCTGGCACTGAGCCTTGAATGTATAAACGCCAAGAAAGCCAGTATGCAAATATATTCTCTCCCAAGGAAAAGAAGAAAGTTTTCTAAAGTAGAAGTTCAAGGCAATGAATCTTTCCATAAATAAACTACATGTTGGAGTCCTTCCTTGAGGCATGAAAGAGGACATGATTCCGTGCTATAATTTGTTAAAGTACTAAGCCCTTACCGGAATTAAGTCAGGCATTAAGCAAACCACCTGCATATTTTTAGCGTGTATGTGTTGAGGAGTTACTTTTGCAATTTTCTAAAATAATTATGCCTTGTTCGTCCTTCCCTGCATGACCATCTTTCAGGCAAAGCTTCCTATCAATGCATTTTGACATACATAGCTCATACTGAACACAAAAGTCTGGGAGCCAGGAAGAATCAAGCGTAGAATCTGACCTTCCTGATTCACAGCGAGGTAGTTTTTTGCCCGCCATTCCATGTGGACTTTCCAAGAATGGAAAATTGAAAACAATTTTGTGAGGTGCAATTTGAGGTTTGTGTAAATGGTTTTCAGTTATTATTGCTATCCGCAATTAGCCTCGATAATCAAGGGCTGGATTATTTAATGGGAGAGACATGGTAATTAGAATGCCCAAGGAAAGGACAAATAAAACGGGAGAGCCAAGGCCAGCTTCCAGAGATATCAAAGCAGCAAGCACACTGCAAAAAGAAGTTGTCACAGCAAACTGCAGAAGTTACAGAGGTTGTAGTGGGGAGACCAAACAAAATACCTTTTGTGGTAAAGAAATTTCTAAGCGTCAAGAACTCAGAGGTTAGCCTGTTCTTTCAAAACTAACTCTTATTAGACTTACTAGAAAATCAACACAAGAGTACTAAATCTGACTAATTAAGTTCACAGACCAAACAAGTAAATTGCTAACCAGAAAAAAAAAAAATGACGTAACTTCTAGAAGTGCCTATTTTGCAGTGGGGAAGCAAAATATGCTTTTAAGGATTTGACTCAATTCTAACTTCATTTCATTATTGAAAAATATATATTTATTTAGCACCTACTGTATTCAGGCATCATTCCTAAATGTTAAAGATAGATAGGCAGGTTACACTGGTCACTTCCCTCAAAGAACTTAAAGTACAGTGAGCGATACAGATATGTAAATAAAAACAAGAATGTAAAGAGGCGTGCTCTGATGGATGATGGACGTAAGCAAGGAAGCCAATGGAAACAGGGAAAGAATATCAAGATCAGATAGTGAGGGGAAAGAATGCTTCCCTAGAGGAGAGAACACAAGCAGGAATTGGATAAGAGAAGGAGCAGAGCATTCCAGCGAAGCGTTCTCCATGAAGGACACACACACAGACACACAGCACAGAGAATAGGACATTCAGGAAAAGTGTTTTACTAAGGCCAGAACCATTCATTTGACAAATATCTTTTGAGTATCAAAGATGTGCCAGACACAGTTCTCAATGTGAGAGTATCAGTGAAGAAATTACACAAAAATCTCTGTCTTCTAGGAGTTTACATTCTAGTAAGGAGAGAAAAAAACAATGAACAAAAGAAAAAAATGTACAGTAAGTTCAAAGATGATAGGTGCTATGGAGAAAAAATAAGCAGGTAAAGTAAGACTCAAACTGAACCTAGAAGGAAAGGCAGGATTTGCACAGGTGTTAAGGCGGAGGAGGTCACTCCAGAAAAGCGGAAGAGCAGGAGCATAAGTATTAAGATGCACCTGTCTCTATCAGCCAGAAAGTCTATTTCTCCCCAGGAGGATTCAGATGGAAAAGCGGTTGGTGACGAAAATTAAAGGTATGCAAAGGCTTTCAATATCTTGCAAAGAATTGTAGAACTTACTCCACAAGCAATACAAAGCCACTGGAAGATCTCAAAGGAGAAACAGATTTCCTTCAATTTCTACGTGGTATTTGACAGATTTATGCATCATGCCCTTCCCATTACTCATTCAATAAGCACTCACTGTGCAGCTACCTGATACTGTGTTATAACACTTTTAAAATAACACTGTATTACATGTCATAAAAAGCTACAGAGGTGTGGCTCATCTCCAGTCACCAAGGAAGACAGGCGCTATATCCCATTCTAGACAACACAAGACACTATGTGCTAAGTAACATAACTTAGTAGCTACCTCACTTTACATTAGTAACATTGAAAAGGACACTATAAAATGCTAATCTGGTGAAACCAAGAAAGGCTTCATGCAGGATTGGAAAAACAAGCAGAATTTAAACAAAAAGAGACGGACAGAGAAAAGGTATTTTGGGGGAGAAGCAGCACGGGCAGAGGTTTAGATGTCACATGTAACTACAAGTGCAGTATGGCTAAAGACTGGCAAGAAACCTTTTTTGGCCTAAGAGTTAATTCAGAAAAAATGCAGATGTTTCTGGGCCACATTACTTTTCTCTTAAAATTAAAATAGCTTTTAATATGCCCCATGCGGGAAAGTTCATTTCTTACTACTTAGATTAACATTCTACTGAATAGAAGAATGTCAGTGAGAAAAAATAATGGCCACTATTTTTAAGCCACTAAAATGTTAACATATCGCTATTTTTCAGGAGAAAAATCAAGGTAGCTTTCTAACACATCGTGCAGTAAACAAGACAGGTGTGTGAGGAGCCTATGGGGAGTGAGGGATGAGTCTATAAATGCAAATGGACCAGACAATGCCAGATCTTGAGTGCTATGAGCCCTCACCTTCAAGTACAGCTTTCCACTTTCCAAGGGACTTTTGCACAGATTCATTTCCATCCGTGTACCTCAGTCATCTCAAATTCAACATACTGAAAACTAAACTTTTATTTCTCATAAACCTGGTCCCTTTTCCAACTTTCCCATTTCTTTCCATATCACTACAATTATCCTCACCACCACATTCCAAATAATGACTATAATTCTTTCCCTACTTCATGCTTCTTTATAAAAAGTCACTGAATCAAACTACTTACTTGCTTCTGAGTTTCCTCATTTGCAAAAGGAAGCAGTTAAACCAGATGATCTAATGCCTTTCTAGTTCAACTCCATTATGATTTTAAATCCTTTAAATTCTTGGATTCATTCACCATTAACTTAGCGTAGGTTAGTGATCTTCAATTCTAACAGTACATTAGAGTCACCTGGGGATCTTCTAAAAAGTCCCCTCTATGTGGGCCTTCTGGGGTCTAGACCAGAGTTTTGTTTTTTTTTGGTGAGGAAGACTGGCCCTGAGCTAACATCTGTTGCCAATCTTCCTCTTTTTGTTTGAGGAAGATGGTCCCTGAGATAACATCTGTGCCAATCTTCCTGTTTTGTATGTGGGATGCCACCACAGCATGACTTGATGAGTGGTGCACAGGTCTGCACCTGGGATCCAAACCCACGAACCCTGGGCCACCAAAGCAGAGCACATGAACTTAACCACTTTGCCACCAGGCTGGCCCCAAGAGTGTTATTTAAAGACTCCCTGCTCCAGTGATTCTAATGTCACCAAAATCAAGAATCACAACTCTAAGCCCTCATTATTGTCACCTTCCTTTTGCAGATAAGGAAATTTAGGTTCAGAGAAGTGACAAGGTTAGCTCAAGGTGTCATAACTAGTAAATGGACCAAGCTCTCTCTGATTCCAAAGTGCATATTCTTTCCACTGTGCCAAAAGGCAACTGATACTTATATACAATCTATATCAACTAACATAATGCTTACTTTTATGTTGCTTTAAAAATGCTTTATTTTTTCCCATATGTATGTGGTTTTTGTCTCCTAAACAGCCCTAGGTCGGAGATGGAGCATTCTGATTTCCCCCATAGAAACTACGTCAGGATTAAGGACACAAGAAGTATAAAGTCTATTTTCAAAACATCTCTCATAAACTAGTGATTTGGGGTTGCATTTTCAAAATACCAAGGAGAGATCTATTCATCTCTTGAAAACTGCCACCATAATTTAGGGAGACTGTCAACTGATTGAGATGGAGAATCAATATGGCACAAAATTCAGGAGGGAAGGACAATTCCTAAGTTCAGAATTGTGACAACAGTGTTTTCCTATAGCTCTATAAACTCACACTACCAAACTTCATACCTTTAGTGAATAAGCAAATCTTATGATTAGACACCTTAGCAATAATAATCCTTTAGCACAATCCAGTTAAAACAAAGAATTTCAGAAACTCACTGATGTCTATTTTCTTACCTACTTTTACACCTGCCTGAAAGTTTAGGCTAATCTTGACAGCGCAACCTCTAAATTTGCTTTCACAATTCCCTTTGGGGAGCTTCTCCCTTCATTCTGACCTTTCTTTCTTCTCTAAGGAGAGCAGAGGGCACTGTGATAAGCTTCATCCTCCAACTCCAATCCTTCCTAACTTGATTCCATGTTGGATGCGGCATGTGGTCCTTGTGGTCTTCAGGGTCAATGTGGCCTTTGTGAGGCATATAGTCAGCCAGCTGCCTGAGCTGGTGAGACCAACCAACCAACAACATCCTGCCATTCTTTTACCAGTCAGAAGATGACATTTATTCACTTGTACATCTTCAATTCCTACCCCTCCTACATATGTATACGCCAATGAACACGTGTACCTCATTACCACCTAGCTTTTGACTTTTTCTTCATTCACTGATTTAGGCCATTATGCAGACCTGCTAACAATATCTAGCAATTGGTTTGTTTTACAACTTCATTGTGGTAGAGTATAAAGTTACAATATTGCAACAAAATACAGTATAATTTGAACAGCATCAAATGGTTTCATTACAGCACAAATCTGTCTTTTTGTAGGCCCACAGAAATTACTTATTTGCAATCACAATTAACAATAAACAAATCATCTAAATCAATTGGAACTCAGTCTAAGTTAGTAACATCTTTAAGTTGCAAAAGCAAAATATTTCTCAATGTCTATCAGCCTCTACAAGTCAGGAATCATTAGTAACAAATACACCCCAAAAATGCAAGACATAAGGAGACGATACTTCTAAACTGGACAGCCAATTTTGTAAACACATTTCAGTACTACTAAGGAAGGTTTTTAAAATCCTAGTTGGCCTATGATAAGCCATCAATAGTAATAGACCAAACAAAGCACGTGCCCTTCTAAGTGGGAAATGAGAATGGCCTTCTTTGTGGTTGCTAATTACTTCTGCTACGACTATTACTACAGACTGTAAACGCCCTTAGGATTCAAATGACTTCAGAATTTTGCCATCATTTAAAATCTAATAAACTCAGACCGCAAGAAGAAAAAAAATCCTAATTTTGTTACTGCATGTACACAGTTAAGTGATATTTTAAAAGCAAATATAGGTTACAAGTTGAAAGCTGAAAATTATACTATATCATGATCACCAATGAATTGCTTCTCACTCAATCAAATAGCTTTATGTTGTCTTGTTCTTTTTAATTATGTAGTTTAAAGACATAAGTCTTGAACTTAGCAGCTTTTTGGAAAGACTCTGCACAGATACTGCACTCATACAATGTCCCTGCAAATATCATTATTTCTTCAATAGATTGCCCATATAATTTGCTATTTCAATTGCATGCTGAAATATTTTATTTTGTGCTACTTCTATTATATATCATGCTAGAGTCACAGGCATACCAAATTTGAAGGGGCATTTCAATGCTTAAAATATGAAACAAATTACTCTGGTATCGAAAATAACTTAACTGTGAAAGCAACTCCTACACACATGTGGTAATAATTTGCAAAAGCTATCTTTTATTGGATTCTAGGTAATAATAATGGCATATGCTTTTTGTACGTCTACTCTTACAAAACAAATTTTTCACAACACAACCTTTCAAGAAATCAAAATGCTTCAGATACTTTCCATCATGCAATATCAATCCAATAACTCAAATATCTGGATTACAGGATTTAGTACACAAACTTTTTCAGATTACTATCAAAAGAAAAGCATCTCATCATTTTTACTCCAATACAGTTTAGTGGTTTTAAAAAGACACAAATTTTAAATCATAAAATTCCTTGTTTTCCTTTTTCCTATATTTTCTTGTCCTGGGTAACAGCATTGACTATGGCAGTCTTCATTGATACTAATATAAAATGAATTTGGTGTATGGAAGGGAAAATGTTTCAGTAGCACAATGGCCTTCACTATACACTGACATTCATGGGATAAAATAACTTAGCTTTTACAATAAACAATCTTCTACCATTCAAGATCCTTCACTTTTATAATCGTTCTGAATTGATATAATGCTTTTCATTAAAAAGCATTTGTCCCTTCAAAACGCATTATTTCATCACGAAGTGACAAAGACAAAAAAAAATGCTACAAAGTCTATACCATACAGTAATAAGCAATAAGATCCCCAACAATTAACTGCCTCTCTTCTATCTTCTTTCCTGCTGTTCTAGATAAAGGGGGGAAAAAAGTCTATCCTTTCTTTCTCTTCTTCTACTTGCCTGGCATTAGATAAGAGAAATGGAGAATCTTGTTAGAGTCTCTTTGACCTTTCCTGACTTCCTGCACTACCATCATTCTTCTGTTAAGAAGGAATGTTAACACACACACACACACACAAATGGCAAATCTGTGAAGCAAATGATGTGTTAATAAGTTTGATTGTGGTAATCATTTCACAATGTATATGTATACCAAACCATCACACTGTACACATTAAATATACAGAATTTTATTTGTCAATTATACCTCAATAAAGCTGGGGGGAAAAGGAAACAATGTTTAGAAGGAATAGGTAAAAAGAGGAACCTGTTAACTACATCAACCCTCATTATCTACTGGTTTCCTTTATCAATTTTATTTTTTAAAAATAACAGTTAATTAGCACCACAATCTTTTGGGTCCTCTTGAAATAAGTGCTGTGGCAAGAAGCAACTTGTGAATAAATTCCTAATCTTAAGCTTACTGTAGTAAAATTGCTGCAAATCAAAGTAAGAAAAACCTTAAAAGCAGCTATAAAGGACAGACTATCTTCAAAGAAGTAATAGGATAACAAAGCTAACTTCTCAATAGTAACTATAGAAGCCAGATGACCAACGGACTGACATTTTCAAAGTGCTGAAAGCAAGTAATCAAGAATTCTATACCCAGCAAAAATATCCTTCAAAAGTGAACATAAAGAATCTCTTCAGTCAAAGAAAAAATTGAAAGATATATTTACCAGGAAACCCATAGTGAAAGAAAGAGTAAAGGGTATTTTTTAGGCAGAGGGAAAATGATCTCAGATAGAAGCTTGAAGATTTAGGAAGGAAGACCAAAGAAAAACCTAAAAATATAGATATATCTATATGTTATTAAATGTCCAAAGTTCATTACTATTTCATGACCCCTTATTGTGTCTATCTAGAACAGAAATAGTATTGATATTGTTATTCATATTTAAAAGAAGAAAAAAACAAGGAGAAGCATATCCAAAGTCTATTTATTCAAAATCCTAAAGGTAACCCTGGCAACTGCAAGAAAATAACCTTAATCTACATTCTCCCTACCAACCCATGCTGTTTCTGAAATCTATAATTAATAAGACAAAATTAAAAAGAAGCAGGTCAAATGATTTAAGACAGAAGTACAAAATCCTGGCTTCACTGATGCTTTAACATTGAGAAACTATTTCCTTGGTACTGCATCTCTGAACTGGATATCTTCCATTTGCCTTGCAAACTTTCCATCTGTTTCCAATCTGCTCTGTGCCAGAAGAAGCTGACCACTACATCAAAGGATCCCTTTTGCTCTGGATTACAGTTGAGTTTGGCCAATGAGAATCACTGGCAAGAGACTGGAGAGAGAGAGGAAAGTGGGGTCAAGGAATTTATTTCCTCAGCTCCCTGCTAGGTCACCAAAGTTGGTTGCGTTCTTTAGCCTAAGGCAACAGCTCCTGTCAGACAGCCCTCTCCTATACCTACAGCTACACTCTTCAGGATCCAGTAACCAATCCCTTCTCCCATCCCTTCATACATCGGGATGATAATAGTTCCCACTTTTGCTACCCTCACCATCCCTTGTTATTGTCTCTTATCCCTGTTCACAATTACTCTCTCACTTACCCCCATTTGTGTGTGCCCTCTATTTGCTGCCAAGACCCTGATCTACATAATCTGCATGCCAATTAATAACATGGAAGGTAATAAAAATAGAGAGGACACTAAGAGCTCAGACTCTAAAGTCAGAAGCAACTGGAAATGGATCCCTGCTCCAAAATCACGTAACCTTGGAAGAGTGTGCTAACATCTGTAAACTCTTATCTGTAAAATAAAAAAATTATACTAGTACTTGCTTCAAAAATTGTTGTCTGTGTGAATTATTTAACACAAAGAGTTTAGTCCAGTGCCTGATACAAAGTAAGGGCTTAACAAATACTAAAATATTAAATTATTATTATTATTAATTACTACTATTTGCTTCACAGGTATGGTACAAAATTAACTACATGACTGTAACTATAGAGTAAATATACCCATCCCATTCCAGCTTTATATTTTGATTATTTAATAGTTCAAGCTTCATACCAGAAAATCAAGTCAAAAAGGCAAACTATGCCTTTTTATGATACTCTACTTTGACTACCACAAGATTAAAATGCAACTTGTATGCATAATTTTTCTGTCTATGTAAATTAGCATTTGTACATTTTAGAAGAGAACATTAGCTCAAGTGGTTCTGCTCCAGAGCAACATTGCTAGAAAAAATAGTGGCATAAATTAGCTCAATCTTATTTCAGCTGGCTCAGCTGGCTCAAGGATAAAGTAAATCCTAATTAGGGCAAGTCAAAGCAAATCATATCAGTATATCATATACTTACATAACTGCCCTGAACCCAAAAAAATGGACATATTAGACCAAAATTGAAAGTATATTTGTGATCAGAAATGCCAAAGAATAATAACAGTAACTTAAGAATAAAACCAAGAATAGATGAAAGAGAAGATAAAAGCTATCAAACTACGGTACCCATCCTTCCATTTTAAAGCTGTGACTAAGAATGTTAGTTAGTATGCATGCAGCTGTAAGTAGAAAGACCAAATATAGCCAGCACTACTAAAGCTGGGTGCATGACAGCAAGATTGGTTGCATGTCCTTTGGAAACCAGCTGCAGCTGCTGCCTGCAGGGTCTGCAGAATAACAATATATTTGGCAGCACTAAACAGATAACCATCTTCCAAATTTTCTCTAAGTGAAAAACAGTATCAACAACAATAAAAGACTGCTGACTGCTATTTAAACCACGAACCAAAAACTTTTTTTCCAGGTTTGTTATGGTACTGGTTCAATAGGTAGAAAAAGAAACGTATGACTTGTTCCTTTGTACTGCACCAGTTCAACGTAGCTTCCATGTGGACTCCAGCTCAAGTCCTTGATCCTAAAGACCATGACTAGCTGTCTTCCTGAATCAAATCCTTCTAATAAACACAACTGCCAAATCCCTCTGATTCGAACTGTTTGAACTTGATGCAATCCAGCAAATAGAGGAGGCTAAAACAAAACTCTGCACACATGGGCACTAAATGTTGTTGCTAACTAAGTGACCCATTACAAAATATTTACCAGGAAATGCCTAACTCTTTGCTAGCTTTCCTATCTTGGGCCCAATCTTCTAAGAGAGAAATAATTTAGAGACAACTATATTCTGCAAGGAATTTAATTCAATAACTACAGTTACAGAGTCTCTAAGTAAAATAAGTGCCAAAGTGAGCAAATTAGCAGATGCACAAACCTCATAATAAAGTCGGCTAAAACATATATAGTGCTATTGCACTATTATATTGAATTATTAATATATTGAATACCAACTTATTCAATCCTCATAACAACCCCATGTGGGAGGTACTATTATTAGCCCCATTTTACGAAAGGGGGTCTGAGGCACAGAGAAAGTAAATACCTTGCCCAAGGTCTAAGAGCTAGTGACTAAGCTAGTGAGCACATGGCCCAGAGTCCTCTGCTTTAACCATCATGATTCTCGATAGCAAAAACGTGGCTTTTTAATATATTCCTGAACCATATTACTGAACTGATTAAGGTTCTTCTAAAGCTCTAGTCTCTCCTATCTCTTCTATTTATTCTCAAATTAACAATCCGAAGCCTAGATTTACAAACAAATAAGAGAACCAAGAATATCTCTCCTAAAAAACATAAGGCTACAATAAAATTTCTATCCAATTAAATTTCAGAAGGTTCACTATGGTAAAACTGTAGAGGATTGAGAAATTTTTTTTTTTTTTTTGAGGAAGACTAGCCCTGAGCTAACTGCTGCCAATCCTCCTCTTTTGGCTGAGGAAGACTGGCCCTGAGCTAACATCTGTGCCCATCTTCCTCTACTTCATACGTGGGACACCTACCACAGCATGGCATGCCAAGCAGTGCCATGTCCACACCCGGGATCCGAACCGGTGAACCCTGGGCCACCAAGAAGCAGAAGGTGCGAACTTAACCACTGCGCCACCAGGCTGGCCCCGAGAAATTATCTTTGATAACTATTTATATGGTACCCGATTACTCAAGAAGTTTTTTCACTTTGTTTTGTTTTTTGTATGGAAGATTGGCCCTGAGCTAACATCTGCTGCCAATCTTCCTCTTTTTGCCTGAAGAAGATTATCGGTGAGCTAACATCTGTGCCAGTCTTCCTCTATTTTATGTGGGATGCCTACACAGTGTGGCTTACCCAGCAGTGCTAGGTCTGCACCCAGGATCCAAAGCAGCAAACCCCGGGCTGCGGAAGCGGAACACACAAACTTAACCACTATGCCACCGACCTGGCCCCTCAAGAAGTTTTTAATAACATGATTTTATTTGTATCTAACAAAAATGAGTCTGCCCTATGCTCAGTGTTGAAAGAGAAGCATCCTTTCATGAGTCTGAATCTAATATTTTACCAAACTCAATTCAGAACTTATCAAATATATTATCAAATGCCTGTTTTTAGCTGCTTCTTTCCTAAGTAGAAAATAGTCAAGTAAACTTCATGAGTCAGCTGCATTAGTAGTATTGTGAAATATGTCTTTTGTTGCCTACTTTATTTTACAAAAAGATGGAAAGTATGTGTATAAGAAAGGATCTATTCCTTCTTGCTTCTCCGCTTCTTGGTTCCTCTGTTGCTTCCAGATTACTATATCTGATGCCAGAATCACCTAATTGGCAAAATGCATCCACTTATTTTAGATTCTAAAATCTATAAGCTAAGTCACCTACAACCAAAGACCAATCAATAGTTACAATTTCTTAGAGAAATACTTCTTTGTATTCTTTAGCCATATAGAAACTTATTTTGTTCTTTACAGTACGTTCTGCAGCAACTGTTTTTTGTATTCAGTGGTATTCATTACAGTGATTTTTCACTCTGAAACAAGCTTATGCCTACTCAGAAAAGTAAGCTCACAGGAACAAGGATGTAGAGAAAAATCAACCATCTGAGATATCCACTGAATTCTGAAATAGTTCACAACAGGTCATCTCCGGGAGTCATAAGTTTTTCATTTCTACATGCTCTTTCACTCTGGCTTGTTTTCGAAGGCTTACATCCCAGAAAATCAGAATGTTTTCCCTTTAATGTCAACAATGACTCTTTTAACGGGCTTTTCTATATCAGAGGCAGAAATACATTTCCACCAAAATTTTCTGTTTCATTCTGCAACTCTTGAAGATAACCAGACACAGAAAGATGAAAACTTTCCTTTGAAGAGTAAATGTTACCGGCACTTGGTCTTTTTTTTTCTTCTATTGTTTGTAACAAAAGTACTAAGTCCTAAGATTCAAGGTACACTATTGAATTCTATCTGATTTCCTATCCTAAACAAACCACAATTGGAGATGCCAAATTAATTCTGAACATATTTGCTTCAGGGCACCTGCAGGGGCCACAGACCTTTAATCTTCACATACCAAGAGTGTTTATTCGCCCTTGTTGGAAAGAAATGCAGGTCTGGAAAGTCAAAGGTTAGTCAATGGAGGAGAAAAATGGGATAGAATCTCTTGAGATGATGGAAGAAAGTAATGAACCCTGCAAGTGTTTTCTCTGGCAAGCTGAGAGAACTGCCAAGTTTGGTTCAGAGGTCTAATTTAACCAGGGATCCCATCTTGCTGTTTTAGATTATCAGAATCTCAATAAAGCAGGTGATCATTCCCCAACTTAAAAGAATTTCCAAATTACAAACTCAAAATGAAAGCATGCCAAATGATACAATTTGTGAATATTAAATAATTGCTCTAAACTAATGGGTGTCAAGTTTGTTTACAATATCAACAAAAATTTTTATCAAAATATGATCAAATATCATCTATTCACAAATTAGATTCTAATTATGTAGAATTTTATATATATGATATGTAACATTTTCCACAGATCTCTATCTTAGAAATACTAACCAATTCCAAGACGTGTTTAGAAACCTATTATCAAGAGTTGCTAATGAACAAAAAAAAATCTAATTATAATATTTTCTGGGCTATTTTGTCAATAGTGTAGATTAAACATTTATTGATGTATTGATTAAATCACATTGCAATGTAATATTTCCAGATAAATTTTTCTTGATTGCTCTGCCTACTACAGCCATGTTTTAAATTTTCACATCTTTTCTTTGATGTCAGTGTTTTCTGAAATAGAAAGTTGCTCTATTCCAATATTTTATGACTATCCATTTTGCCCCACAAACTAAATAACAGTAGAATTTTTTTTAATTAGAGGCAGGGGGAGGAAATTGTAAAAATTAAAAAGGATGGGAGAAATTGGAAATGTAATTAAGATGTAAAAGCAGAACTAAAGTTTAAAATTTAGGTATCACATAAAATTCTTGTTCCTTTAAAAAATGTATTTCTTTATTTTGCCCATTTCATTGCTTTTTCAAATAATTAAAAATTTAACTAAATAGTCTTTAATCTTTGAGGTTGCTTTTTGCTTTTCCTCCCACCCAACGATCCCCACCTATCCTCCGCAGAACACAATGGCCCGCCCAGTGACACAGTGCTCCCCACCTCACCATGAGGTTCCACTTTAGAAGTACTTCTCAGGAAAGTGACATCAGCATGGTGGCACAGAGAGTTGTTCTCTTTCTGTCTCCCCTCTAATTTGCAACTAAACGGCTATTCATTAACTCACAGAGCATTCCCCACGCAACACAACGGGATGCCTGAGAGATCCACGCAGTCATACATCTGAAGGTGGGTGGACTGGACCTCTGGGAAGCAGTGGAACTAGGAAGCAGACCCATTCCCCTCCCCAGCAACAGTGATCTAGGTCGCAGATACCCATACAGCCATTGGCACAACTGTGAGCAGAGGCGGGGGCAGCACACCTGCACACAAATGCTTTCAGAGTGGTAACCTGGCCCATGGGAGTACCTGCCTACTGCAACAGCCCCACATGCACAAACACTCCCCACCAAGTGGCAGTGGCTCAGCCCATGCGAAGGTGCCCCACCCACTGAGCACAGCAGCTCGGCCCAATCTGCCTGCCAAGCACAGCAGAACCACACATACAAACACAGAGTGGCCCGACCAGCACAACTACCCACAGACCAGGTGCAAACAGAAAACACAGGCTCTCCCCCTCCCCCCACAGCAGTGGAAGGTGGAATCTGTGACCTGATACTACCACAAATGCCCCAGGAGAGAATCAATTCATCAAACACCATGAAGAACTACAGTACCACTGCAGAACAGGAGGAAAATGACAAGTCTCCAGAAACCAAATCTGAAGTCACAAAAGATTACAATCTAAATGACAGAGAATTCAAAATAGCTGCCGTTAAGAAACTCAATGAGTCAAAAGAAAACACAGAAAGACAATTCAATGAGCTCAGGAATAAAATTAATGAACAGAAGGAATACTTTACCAAAGAGATTGAAGCCCTTAAAAATAAAAACTATACAGCAATTCTGGATATGAAGAACACAATTGATGAGATAAAAAAAAAATAACACAGAAGTGGCCAACCCCAGGGTGTACTAGTTGAGTTCAGTGGGTTCCACTTTGGCAGCCCAGGTTTATGGGTTCAGATCCCAGGCGCATACCTACAGCACTCATCTGACACACTGTGGTGGTGACCCACATATAAAGTAGATGAAGGCTGGTGCAGATGTTAGCTCAGGGCTAATCTTCCTCAAGAAAAAACGAGGAAGATGGGCAAAACATGATAGTTCAGGGCTAATCTTCCTCAGCAAAACAAAAAAAGTAGAAACCATAAAAATAGAGTAGACTTTATGGAGGAGAGAATTAGTGACTTAGAAGATAGAAATCTAGAAATGCTTTTGGTGGAAGAGGAGAGAGAACTAAGATTTTTAAAATGAAGAAATTCTTCAAGAAATATCTGACTCAATTAGGAAAAGCAATATAAGGATTACAGGTATTCCAGAGGGAGACTGGAGGGAGAAAGGAGCAGAGAGCTGGTTCAAAGAAATAACAGCTGAGAACATCCCAAATCTAGAGAAAGAACTGGACTTACAAGCACATGAAATCAATAGAACTTCTAATTACATTAAAGCAAAAGGATCTTCCCCAAGGCAGATAATAGTGAAACTGGCAAAAGTCAATAACAAAGACAAAATATTTAGGGCAGCAAGGCAGAAGAAAATAACCCACAAAGGAATCTCTATCAGGATCTCAGAGATTTCTCAGCAGAAACCTTTGGCTAGGAGAGAATGGAATGGTATATTCAAAATATTGAAACACAAAAACTTTCAGCCAAGAATACTCTATCCAGCTAAATTATCCATCAGAAATGATGGAGAGAGAAATAAAAGCTTTCCCAGATAAACAAAGATGGAAGTTTGTCACTACTAGATATGCCTTACAAGAAATGATGAAGGGAGCCCTCCTACCTGAAACAAAAAGGCAAAGGTTTAAAAGCGTTGAGTAAGGAGATAAATAGACAAAATCAGAAAATTGCAGCTATCAGAAGAGGTTAGCAAATACTTAATTGAAACATAAAAGATAAAGGGAAGGAAAGCATCAAAAATAACTATAAACACTTCAGTTTAGTCACAAACTCACAGCACAAAACGGAATATTTCGTGACAACAATAACACAGAAGAGGAAGAGGAAAAGGATGGAACCTGCTTAGTCTAAGGGAGATAAAAGGCTATCAAATAATGAACTATCTCACCTATGAGATCTTTTATACAAACCTCATGGTAACCACAAAACGAAAAATCAGAGCAGAGCCACAAATCATAAATAAAGATAAAACTCAGAAAATCATCATAGAAAACACCAAACTGAAATGGCAGTCAGAAATACAAGGGAAGAGAAACAATGGAAATATAGAATAACCAGAAAACAAGAGATAAAACGGCAGTATTCAGGGCTCATATATCAATAATCACTCTAAATGTAAGTGGATGAATTCTCCAATCAAAGACACAGAGTGGATGGATGAATTAAAAACCAGGACCCAACTATAAGCTGACTGCAGGAAACACATCTCAACTCTAAAGACAAATATAGGCTCAGTGTGAAGGGAGGGAAGTGATACTCCAAGCAAATGGCAAGCAAAATAAAGCAGGTGTTGCTATACCTATATCAGGCAAAGCAGATATCAAGATAAAAAAGATAATGAGAGACAAAGAGGGGTAGTATATAATGATAAAAGGGACATCGCACCAAGAGGACACAACTCAAGAGGAATATATATGCACCTAATACAGGAGCACCAAAGTATATAAAGCAACTATTAACAGACCTAAAGGGAGAAACTGACAGCAACACAATAATAGTAAGGGACCTCAATGCCCCCACTTATATCAATGGACAGATCATCCAGACAGAACGTCAACAAAGAAACAGTGGCCTTAAATGAAACACTAGACCAAATGGATGTAATAGACAAATAGAGAACATTCCATCTAAAAATAGAGAATATACCTTCTTCTCAAGTGTACATGGAACAGTCTCAAAGACAGACCATATGTTGGGAAACAAGGCAAGCTTCAATAAATTTAAGAAGATTGACATTATATCAAGCATCATTTCTGACCACAGTACTATGAAACTAGAAATCAACTACAAGAAAAAAGCTGGGAAAGTCAGAAATATGTGAAGACTAAACAACATGTGACTGAACAACCATTGGATCCATGAAGAAATCAAATGAGAAATCAAAAAATACCTAGAGACAAATGAAAATGAAAACACAACATACCAACTTTTATGAAATGTAGCAAAGGCAGTACTATGAGGGAAATTTATAGCAATACAGGCCTAGCTCAACAAACAAGAAAAATCTCAAATAAGTAATCTCAAATTAAACCTAACAGAATTAGAAAAAGAAAAATAAACAAAGCCCAAAGTCAGCAGAAAGAGAGAAATAATAAAAATTAGAACAGAAATAAATGAAATAGAGATTTAAAAAACAATAGAAAGGATCAATGAAACTAAGAGCTGGTTCATTGAGAAGATAAACCCTTAGCCAGACTCACTAAGAAAAAAAAGAGAGAAGGCTCAAATTAATAAAATTAGAAATGAAAAAGAGAAATTACAATGGACACCACAGAACTACAAAGCATTACAAGAGAAACCTGTGAAAAGCTATATGCCAACAAATTGGATAACCTAGAAGTAATGGATAAATTCTCAGACTCATACAACCTCTCAAAACTGAATCAAGAAGAAATAGAGAATCTGCATAGACCAATTAAAGGTAAAGAGATTGAAATAGTAGTCAAAAACCTCCAAAAAAAAAATAAAAGCAAAACTCTAGGACCAGAGGGCTTCTCCAAAGAATTCTGTCAAATATTCAAAGAAGTCTTAATACCTATCCTTCCCAAACTATTCCAAACAATTGACGATGTGATGCTTCCTAACTCATTCTATGAGGCCAACACTACCCTAATACCAAAACCAGACAAAGACAACACAAAAAAGGAAAATTGCAGGTGAATATTGCTGATCAACATCGATACAAAAATCCTAAACAAAATATTAGCAAAGTGAATACAGCAATACATTAAAAGAATCACACAGAATGATCAAGTGGGATTTATACCAGGGATGCAGGGATGCCCCAACATCTATAAATCAATGTGACTGAGTGACACCACATTAACAAAATGAGGAATAAAAACCACATGATCATCTCAATAGACAGAAAGAAAGCATTTGACAGGATCCAACATCCATTTATATGATAAAAATTCACAATAAAACAGGTATAGAAGGAAAGCAGCTCAACATAGTAAAGGTCATATATGACAAAGCCACAATCAACATCATATACCACAGGGAAAAATTGAAAGCCATCCCTCTGAGAACAGGAACAAGACAAGGATTCCCAGACTCACTACTCTTATTCAACATAGTATTGGAGGCTTTGGCCAGAGCAATTAGGCAAGAAAAAGAAATAAAAGTTATCCAAATTGGAAAGGAAGAAGTAAAACTCTCACTGTTTGTGGATGGTGAAAATGCTATGTGTAGAAAACCCTAAAAAGTCTACAAAAAAACTATTAGAAATAATCAACAACTACAGCAAAGTTGGAGGGTATAAAATCAACATACGAAAATCAATTGCATTTCTGTACACTAACAACACACTAGCAGAAAGAGAAGTCAAGAATACAATCCCATTTACAATCACAACAAAAAGCATAAAATATCTAGGAATAAATTTAACCAAGGAGATGAAAGACTTATACATTGAAAAGTATAAGATATTACTGAAAGAAACTGAAGACGACATAAGGAAATGGAAAGACAGTGCATGCAGGTGGATTGGAAGAATAAACATAGCTATAATGTCCATATTACCTAAAGCAATCTACAGATCCAATGCAATCCCAACCAGAATCCAAATGACATTCTTCATGGAAACAGAACAAAGAACCCTAAAATTTATATGGAACAATAAAAGACCCCAAATAGCCAAAGCAATCCTGAGAAACAAGAACAAAGCTGGAGGCATCACAAACTCTGACTTCAAAATATACTACAAAGCTTTAGTAATCAAAGCAGCATGGTACTGGCACAAAAACAGACACACAGACCAAGGGAACAGAATTGAAAGCCCAGAAATAAAACCACACATCTATGGATAGCTAATTTTCGACAATGGAGCCAAGAGCATACAGTGGAGAAAGGAAAGTCTCTTCAATAAATGGTGCTGGGAAAACTGGACAGCCACATACAAAAGAATGAAAGTAGATCATTATCTTACATCACACACAAAAATTAACTCAAAATGGACTAAAGACTTGAAAGTAAGACCTGAAATCATAAAACTTCTAGAAGAAAACATAGGCAGTACACTCTTTGACATTGGTCTTAGCAGTATCTTTTCAAATACCATGTCCTCTCAAGCAAGGGAAACAAGAAAAAAAATTAACAAATGGGACTACATTAGAATAAAAAAGCTTCTGCACAGCAAAGGAAACCATCAATAAAACCAAAAGACAACCCACCAACTGGGAGAAAATATTTGCAAATAATATATTCGAAAAGGGGTAATTTCCAAAGTATATAAATAAATCATACAACTCAACAACAAATAAACAAACAATCCAATTAAAAAAATGGGCAGAGGATATGAACAGACATTTTTCCAAAGAAGGTACACAGATGGCCAACAGGCACACGAAAAGATGTTCAACATCACTAATTATTAGGGAAATGCAAATCAAAGCTACAATGAGATATCACCTTACACTCATCAGAATGGCTATAATTAACATGACAAAAAATAACAAATGTTGGAGAGGATGTGGAGAATAGGGAACGCTCATACACTGCTGGTGGGAATGCAAACTGCACATAGTGCAGCCACTATGGAAAACAGCAAGGAGATTTCTCAAAAAATTAAAAATAGGAATACCGAGGACTGGCTCCATGGCTGAGTGGTTAAGTTCGCGCACTCCGCTGCAGGCGGCCCAGTGTTTCATTGGTTCGAATCCTGGGCGCGGACATGGCACTGCTCATCAAACCATGCTGAGGCAGCGTCCCACATACCACAACTAGAAGGACCCACAACGAAGAATATACAACTATGTACGGGGGGGCTTTGGGGAGAAAAAGGAAAAAATAAAATCTTTAAAAAAAAAAAATAGGAATACCGTACAATCCAGCTATCCCACTACTGGGTATTGATCCAAAGAACATGAAATCAACAGTTCAGAGAGATGTATGTATCCTTATGTTCATCGCAGCATTAGTGACAATAGCCAAGACATGGAAGCAACCCAAGTGTCCTTTTATGGATGAATGGATAAAGATGTGATGTATATACACAATGGAATGGTACTCAGCCATAAAAAAGACAAAATTGTCCCATCTGCAACAACATGGATGGACCCTGAAGGCATCATGTTAAGCAAAATAAGCCAGACAAAGACAAAGACCGTATGATTTCACTCATATGTGGAAGATAAACAAATGTATGGATAAGAACAGATTGGTAGTTACCAGAGGGGACGGGTGTTGCAGGGAGGGCGAAAGGGGTAAAGGGCACATACGTATGGTCATGGATAAAAACTAGACCATTAGGGGTGAGCACGATGCAGTCTGTACAGAAACTGATATATAATAATAATAATGTGCCCCTGAAATTACACAATGTTATAAGCCAATATGACCTGAATAAAATAAATTTCTAAAAGTCTAAAAAAATGGTTTCCGGCAAGTTCTTATTTCAAATCTAAAATTAAATACCAAAAGCTGTGTATGAATAACATTAAGAGAATGATACAAGGATAAAAACATCAGTAAATTCTCCATTATGGTTAAGAATTTAACTCTTAAATATCAATGGCAATTTATCTCTCTCTCTTCCACTAACATTATGAATTAGGGAAGAACCAAATCCCTTTGAATTTCTGCCCCTTTTGGTCTAATTTTAGATCCAACATCATCTAAGTACAAATTCTAACACTTGGAATTGCTTTAAATTGGAATTGCTTGCTTTAAAGGTGAGATTACATGATTCCTCTCTGTATATCCTTTAATCTACAACCATATTTCAAACATTCAATACACCCACTCAGGTAGTACTAACTAAAGAAAAAGCTCCTAAATAAAAGATCTAAATAAAAGACTACGTAAAAGATCATATTGGTCACATTCTAATAGTAAATATATCATTAAGTTATTTCCAACTAGAGCAATTTCTGCTTAGGAAAGAAGAGCCTATGTGAAAAAGCATTGGTCAAAATAATTTATCAGCAGGAAAACCACTTGCAATGAATCAGAGTAACAGAGCACAGCTTACTGTTTTGATTGTGTCAGTTTACACAGACCAACACTAAAAGCAACCATTTAAATTTCTAGATGAACTGGTCATAACCTAGAAAATCAAATTTGTCTTCATGAATATAAATTCACTTTTAATGTTTATCATATTTAGACTTTTTAAAATACAAGCATGACCATGACTGCATAAAAGCTTCTAAATGGGATTTATGTAGGAAGAACATAACTCTAAGGTATCACATTAAAGCTGCCACTTACAGCTCGGGTATCCAGCAGCTAAAAGGGTCGGCTGCATTACCAAAATTGAGAGGGCAGATGCTGCTGAGTAATAATGCCCACCGCCTTAAATCAACAGCAGCCTCTGGCCAAGAGCTCCTTCCTCCGCCCCTCTCCAGAAAGCCACCCACATCCCACCAACTGTGAAGAGGAGGAAAGATAAATACATCAATACATATATACATAAATGGAAGCTTTTCATGGGGGAGGGGAGGGTGCTGCTACTGATGATAGCAGTAAAACATCTTCAAATGGAAAGATATTTAGAAGTAGTCTTATTGCTACTAATTGGCCAGATCAAAGTTAAACAGCATCATATAATACAAAATACATTACTTACCTGTAGTGGCTTCTGAGAAAATATATACATTAAACTAACATTCACAGTCCTATCTTCCTATGCTTTCAGTTCAGAGGTTCTAGGCCACTCTGAGAGAAAGGGAGAAAATGTCTTTAAGACACCCCCACATTAGGACAATGTGACTTGTGCTCCACTGAGAAATGAAGTGGCATGCAAACAGTTCTAGCAGTTACAGTAAAACCACACAAAATTTTGTTCAGATCTCTTCATACAAGAAAAAAAATTAAGTCTCCAAGAAGCAGAAGGTGATGAAATAAAGAGGTATACAATGGAGAATAAAAGATAGTGGGGGAAAATGAAGTATATAGTTCATTAATAATCATAGAAATTAAAAGTAGATGAATCATGGGGCTGGCCTGGTGGCGGAGTGATTAAGTTTGCGCACTCTGCTAGGCATCCAGGGGTTTGCAGGTTTGGATCCCAGGCAAACACCTACACACTGCCCATCGAGCCACACTGTGGCAGCATCCCACATACAAAAAACAGAGGAAGATTGGCACAGATGTTAGCTCAGTGACAATCTTCCTCAAGCAAAAAGAGGAAGATTGGCAACAGATGTTAGCTCAGTGACAATCTTCCTGACCAAAAAAAAAAAAAAAGTATATGCATCCCTATGGCCCAGTGGTCTACAGACATAGGTTCTCATCTATTGATTAAACAAGACAGTATTATTTAGACACACAGAAAAGGGAAAATGAAAAGAAACCATACTGTTAATACTGTCTTGTCTTCTACAATTATTAATGAACAATATACATTATGCTTGACAGTCGGTTGGTATTTCCATGAATGTTTGTTGACTGACTGACTGACTGAAGGGATTAGCGAAGGAGTGGTCTGAAAACAAGTGACTTACTTAGAAGGAGGGTCAAAGGCATATGCCTCAGAGCCTGAACACTTTGCCTACGGAAAATTAAAAGAGCATTTAGTTTGGCTACTTACAAAATTTTTTTGACCATAATGCATTTTTTACAGGAGCAGGTTAAAACTATGGCCTAAGACAAGGGTTTTCAATTTTGTGGGAATTTAATTTTGTCTCAGTAATCCTGTTTTCTCTTCCATGTATGATGGGGATCTGTTTGTGAAACACAGATTTGTTTGTTTAGGTCAAACGTTTTACTAACCTTTTTTATTCTGTCAGACATAGATGAATGCCTCATGAAGAGTCTTAGGTCCGTGTTTCATAAAAGGCATGATTGCAATTTGAATTTCTTATATGCGTAATTACTTACCATGCTAATGAGTATGCCTATACTGTTACTTCAGATTGTAGAAAAGAAATTTCAAAAGAATTATGTTTTTGTTGCCATCCACTTTATTTTATGTCAGTAGTGATTAGTTCTGGTATTTTTATGTACAAAATGTCTCATACCACTTTATAGAAAGCATCTTTGATTATCTTCTAATGGACTGTGCCAAAATTTCGTTACTTACATATTTTGCTTGAAAATATTTTGTGTTCTTAGCCAACTCGTATACATATATATCAGCACTGGCCACCTGAAATATATAATTATAAGAAAGGGAAAATAGGAAGTGCTATAGCAAAAAAGTTTGGTAATCAGATGTACACAAACTCTGATGCTCTTTGGGAAAACCTCAGGGTTTTAATGATGAAGTAGACAAGCAGAGGCTCACAGGCAAAAGAAAAAGGATCTGCAATTTGTCACAAGAGAGGAGATGAGTCAACACAGGTCAGAGGACGTGCAGATTTCTACCGAGGCACTGAACAACTTTATGCCTTACAATGCAAACTTCTGCTGTTTCTATTAAAATACTGCTTGCTCAAATCACGTAATATCATCTAGGAAACGGGGTAATTAAAGAAAATTTATAATAAAGTTAAGTATCTTTTAGGATAGATAAGACTGAGTGCATTGCCAAGCATAAAGAAACTGAGTAACGGTGGTCCATGGGTGAAAGAAAGAAACACTCATTCCTTTTGTTTTTTTCAGTTTTATTGAGGAATAACTGAAAAACAAAATTGTATATTTCTAAAGTATACAATGTGATGACTTGACATACAGATACTTCGTGAAATGATTATCACAGTCAGATTAATTAAGACATCTATCACCTCATATAGCTGCCATTTTTTTTTCTTTCATGGTGAGAACGCTTAAGGTATACTCTCAGCAAATTTCAAGTATCCAACACAGTGTTATTAACCACAGTACCTCAGATTCCCAGAGTTTATTCATCCTGTAACTGAAGGCTTGTGCCCTTTGACCAGCATCTGTCCATCTCCCCGGCCCCTGGTAACCACCATGCAACTCTCTGAGAAATTCCTATTCTTTCAGCCAGCTGCCTGGAGAAAACTTCAGCTGGAGAAGGTTGTCTCCCCAACCTGAAACTACAGTGGCCCTAAAGACTACACATCACAGGACTCTAATCCTGGCCACAGAAAGAGCCTAGATTGGGGAGCTGAGACCTATTAGAATTCACACTGGAAGACCAATGTCTTTTCCTGTGCTATGTGGCAGTCTGAACGAACATCAGCTAGCACTGCTATTCAGTTTAGCTTGTCTTTAAGAAACCAAACATTGTAGAACTCATTGGGCTTCTAGGGGCTAGTGAATTTCACTACATATTTGAATATCATTTGGTTGGTTCAAACGGCTTAAAAATGAGGTTTGCCAAAACTCCAGGTACTGTATTAATTCATTTTCATATCTCTAAAGGTAAAGTAATACTTCTAGTCACAATGGATTCCCTAAACTCAAATGTGACATAATCTTGAAAGAATTTTTCAAAGTGAATATGAGTTTTCATGAAATATATACAAACTGGAAAAAAGATATGTATTTGGGGGAAATAACACGAGAAAGGTGACAACAGTCTCCCCGAAAGCAACACTTAACAACTGTTGCTTGATTTTCCTAAAGTACTTTTAAATTATAGCATCTAAAAATGAGCAAAAGTAACCTGGACAAGAATTATTTTGATGTTAACAGAACTTTATTGAACTTGTCTTCAAATACCAGTTTTTAGACACTAAGTAATTAAGGATGAGAAAAGGAAAAGAGAGTAAAGATGAATAATGGATCCAGAATTAGCTTAAGGATGTGACTTTGTTGATTTAAGCATAAAGAATTCACTATCTAAATTCTATGTTAGCAAACAAGTTCTGCTTGATAAAAGTGACAAAATAGCAACAAATAGAATTTATGAGTTCTGCCTTTTAGGTAGGTACCAATAAATAAAAATTATAATATTTCATATTATTTAAAGAGAAATTTATTTTGCTTAGCACCCTATTTTAAATGTTTTTAACTACAAAAATGGTATATTTGCTGAACTGAAATTGGCACAAATAATTATTATTATTTTCTTTAAAGTAATTTTTGTGCAGACAACAGTAAGGTACATTTCCATTTCTGGCAAAGATACAATAGTCTGGGGAAAAAAGAAGGAATAAAACAAATGCATAGATTTAGTGGATCACATATACTATACCCCCTACTTAAAAAGTAATTCATTTCAATGATACATAAAGAAATCTCTGTGTTTAATTCTAAGTCATGAAAAACTTTCTACACCAACTCAAATAAAGGAAATCTATTCTAGTCTTAGACTACGTCATTCCTGGGCATTACTTCTATCAAACCACTATGCCATACACACCAAAAAATAAAAGAGCAAATCCTTCAGCACACTGTAACTTTGATTCTTGTAATCTTCTTTCCATAAAACTATGTAATAAGTTCTAAATTTTGCCATTTTTATATGGTGATGCTTTAATGGTTGCAGTAGTTGCAGTGATGTCAGTTACACTAAAGAACAACAGATGGGCTGGAGGGAAGAACAAAGCATTTCCTACCATCTGGAACCCTGCAGAAATTGAAAAAGCAGTGAGATAACTTTTTTAACTCCATTCCTCCATTCCTCCCAGTGCGAGTGCGTTTTAATTTTGCTAAACTTTAAGTACTATGGATATTGTCTCCATAGAAACTGTTTCTACTGTCGCTCACGAATACACTAGCCCCGTGCTGCATTCACACACTATGGGCATAGCCGAGGCTTTGGAAAGTACGGAATTTTTTTTCCAACTACAGATCTTAACAGATGTCATATTTGCCTGTTCCATCATTAACAAAGTTTTTTTTTAAAGGGGAATGCAGAATTTTTATACTCCTAAATGTTCAAAATTATTGCAAATGAAAAAAAGAATTTTGCAAATGAATATTACAAAAGAAAATTATGCTGTCCAAATCAGAATAATTTTCCTTCCAAGAAAATTTTCTACATGTTCAACTAATATGAACTGTACCTATTCATTTAAAATATGAAGGTAACAGGATGGAATAAGAAGAGGAGAAATATTTGCTTTTGGAAATAAATATAAATGAAAGGTAAAAGGTAGCATTCTGAAATGCTGCATCCAAAAGCAAAAGGTACTATTTTGTTCATTGTATTTTGACTACTAAAATACTAGTAATTTCTAATTTACAAACCATAACTTTTCCTTTAACTAAAAAGAAAAAAGGAATAATTTTCTACAACGCCAGTCCTCTTAATTAAAATATTAAGTAATTTATCTTTCATTTTTCATTCACTCCAAAAGATTTACGTTTAAATCTAATACATCTAAGCTATTTTAGATTTGAACGAAAGAGGCTTGGCAGCATGATTATTTTTCCAAAGACTGGAGTTGATTTTGAGAATACCTAAGACGTTCTAAGATATTTAAAGAATAGATCCAGACTCTTCCACCCCTCAGTCTCACACTACGAAAGTAATCACTGTTGTTTTAGGCTTCTGCTTTTGATTCTTCAGATGTTTACCATTATAATTCCAAATAACATACTTCTCATTTGGTTGAATATTGGGGAGCACTAATCCGAAAGGGAAGCAATTGTTTTGGAGAAAGAAAAGGTATGAGAGTTTTTGAGTAGAAACAAAGAGTTGGGACTTCTACTTCCAGCAGTATGGTGGACTGAATACTCTGAATGGCCCATCATTTTCTGCTTTTGTCTATTATGGCACTAGCTCACTTATGCTATAATTACTTGTTCACACGTTTGATTATGAGCTCAGGCATGTTACTTGATCTTGATCTTTCTATGCCTTAGTTTCATCATCTATAAAACGGGAATGGTAATAATAGTAATAATAATAACTGTTCTTAGAAGGATTAAATAAATTAATAGGTGCAAAGCACTTAGAATACTGTCTGGTGCATAGTAAGTGAAATAAATATTAGCTATTATTATTATTATTTGGACTCTTGGAAAAGTGTTATGGTGAAAGAACACATTACTAATTAGACAATCAATGTATGCTCTAAAACATCTTCATAATGTGTAAAACATGCTAACTATCTACAAATATTCAAATATTGCCAATCAAAACATTTGAAAATTAAACATGATTTTTTCATGAACTACAAGCCATAAAAGGATAATACATCTTCTTTTGTGCACCAAGCAAAGTTTTTATCTAGCCAAGGTTTATCAAGATTCGAACATAAGTTCTGATTAGAACATAGGCTCTACATTAATGAACTAATGTTCAATAATGGCATTCTGTCATTTTCTACTTATTTAAAACAAAAACACTTTAACTTTGAATTAGTACAGTTTTCCTCTACGGTTTTAAACATTACACACTGAAAACAAAGTATATGGGTACCTGCCTCTTTTTTTTTAGCACGTCAATAAAGCAGGCAGTAACTCTTTTTATTTTACACTTATTTAAACAGTAAACTGCAGTTCAGTGAAGAAGGTGGTAGAGTTTCTTTTTCTACAGGCAGGAAAACCACTGAATACAGATCTCCATTTAGAATATATAGGAACCCTCCTATCTCTTCAGTGGCAGATTCTGTGGATCTCAGAGGTCAGATAATCGAGAGTCAAAGCCCTATTCTACCAGGAAAGATTCAATATACTTACAAGTTTCAAGTTCAAGTTACAAAGGGGACTTAAATGATGACATGATTATTTGACTACATTATATTTTTCAACCTTGTTTTTAGCAGTTTTAGCTAATATTCTGTTCCCTTGAAATGAAAAAAGTACATCATCACTTTCCCATATATGTTTTTTGAAGATGTAGGGAATTAGCAAACGTTTCTAAACTATTAAACGTGATACACTAAACACATAAAATGCTTTGAATAAGCTGCTAATGTAGTTCTTTTTAGAATTTAAGATCCTAATGATGTCAGGACAGAGCAGGCAATATATACTGCTGTATTTCTTGCATATCCTTTCAGATAATAACTGACTCTATTTTAATTTTAAGTCATCCAACTTCAGCCTATACAGTAAGGTTTATACATTTACAAACACTCTTTTTTATTTTGGCAATAACCTAGATTCGCACTCCAAAGCTAGTTCTGAAATACAGGCCATATACTCGCTAATAAGGTAAAGGAACTAAGTCCAAGCAAAGTTCTTAGCAGCATATAAACCTAAAATTACCCAAAAAAGCACTTTGTTTCACTTTTATATTCTCTAGTAAGCAAATCAGAAAACGTAATCTTTTTCCTCTGGGAAATAGAGATATGCTAAAAAAAAAATTTATCTTTGAAACCAGAGTATTTGAAGCGAGGACAAAAGATGTAAAATTGCACATATTTCCACGAAAGATGAAAGCAAGTCACCAACCTGATACAAATGATCTTCAGGACCAAAGGGTCAAGGAGATATGTGCTTAGTAAAAGGCAAAACTCCCCATAACGAGTGAAAAGCAAACACTTTCCTGCTGGCTACAAGTCTATTGAACAACTGACTCCCCTACGGCCCCCAATATCCACTATCAAATTAACTCCCACATCCCTGGGATAGAGAATCAGACTCAAAACACAGAGACACTTTTCCATACAGATTATTTTCTCTGAGACTGAGAGCTTCATTTTCGAGCGAAGTTCACAGTTTCAATGACAGTATGGCTAAAGAAATTTTTCAGTGGAAATAACGTGGTAATAGGGTGAAGTCTACCATTAAAACATTTAATTTATAAAACAGAAAAGTACAAACCCATTTAGCATTCTAAGTGCAACTCCTTATTCTTGGCTATCCAGCGTTTCTAAAACCTTTGGCAGGCAAATTAAACAGATTTACTACGGAATGTAACAAAGTCAAACAATCTGGAACTGTAATTACTATTAAACTTTTCATGAGAATGGAGGATGCTGTGTTTTCCATTGCATAAAAAATAAAATGATAATGAAAACATGAGACCAAGGAGAAGATTTCTAACTTTCATAAGGAGAGTTTTTCTGAGGGTTATAACCTCAACTGACAAATAACAATAAAGATATAGCTTTTTAGCTTATTTATAAGATTACTGTAAGTCTTTTTCACGTGAATAAAACACTTATCAAAGAAGTGATACAGCAGTTTATAAAAGCAGCATACCAAATGACAGGCCATATGTCAAAAAGGGCTTAGCCACATGGCTATAAGGACATTACAAGCACAAATCGTATTCAATCAATATAAAACCCAATCAATACAAAACCTAAAGATCACCTCATTAAAGATCTTGACCTCACACAATGGAAATATATGCACACAAGTAATGATGACCATCAAAAATAATGCAATTCATTTTATCCCAAAAGAGCTTCAATAGAATTGACACAAATAATTTGTCCAAATCATGGTTACTGAGGTACCAGAAAGAAGAGAAAGAAAAAACACACCAAGTATGATAAATTCTGTTCTTCCTTGCCCCACAACTTACGTTAAATTATAATCTACTGTGTTGCATTAGGAGGCCCACCAAGCCCCAAATTGAAGACCCCCTTTTCTGGTAGGGGCTCTCTCACCCTATTTAACATTTCTGTTTAAAAACTCAATTACAGTCTTACGCCACTTAAGTCACAGTAGATTTCTTTAAAACTGATTTATTACTATCAATACAGAAGATATTTTTTACTTCCCAAATAGAATGAAAAGGCAAAACAAAACAAAAAATGGAGAAAGGAGCTGGACTTCTCAGGAAAAATAACGGTGAAAACACTACAATTCACTAAGCTTAAACACAGTAAAATGAGTTAAATTAAGCTTCACTTACTCACTGCTCCAAAAGCATCAGTTACAACTAAAAATACAATTTCTAAAAAATCACCACAACACTATCAATATTACATTATGATGGGGAGAAGGCAAAGGTAAGAAAACAATCCTTCTAATGTCAAAACTCACTATGTCAAAGTTCATGAAAGTATGCAAATTCTTTCACTGAACTAGAATTTAACTATAAAGAATACTATACAAAATAAGGCCAAATATTAATTTGGCAGGAAGAACAGTAGGATTACTAAAGACAGGAATATTTTCTGTGTAAAATCAAGAGCTCAGCCACCATTCAAGGCCCATATCTTTATAAAAAGATTTTTAAATTTTTCTCAAAAAAAAATATATTACTCAATCTCCAACTTGAACAGAAATTATATTTGGAAATTAAAAGGCAGAACTGCAAAAAAAGCCAATTTTTCCAAAAGAAATCCTAAATTCTGTACTATTCCAATCCAATTCCCAATTAGATTTTTCTCTCCAGTTTAATAATATGATCCCAAGGCTCTTCTGAAATGTTCAATTCAATACGGCAATAGCCCTCAATGCAATCTCTCCAAAAGCTAACTAAAACAGCCATGCAGGAATCGAAAACTGCAAAAAGACAAAGAGACAGGCACAAAAATCATTGGAAAAAGGGAGAAAGGGAGGAGGAGAGAGAGGAAAATAATCCCATAAATTGTAAATCCAGAACCTAAAAGAAATTTAGACTAATTATCAGGCAGATGAAACCAAAAACGCAGCTTTAGCTCATCCCACATCCCAGCTTCACTTCATAGAGACTACTTGAACAAAGGCAGGAAGATGTTTGCTTCTTCCCTAATCTCAATCCCTGTCCCAATCTGGTTCAGAAACCCAGGTTCTACACAAACCACAAAACTATGCAGACATCTTTTACTATCTCAAATCTGACCCATGATGGAAGCAATGTATTCTATCCCTATCCATCTGAACCTTTCCCACCTCTACAACTGCCCTTGGCCCCTCTACACTATCTATCTATATCCACACAGAGGTAACAAATTCTATAAAACAACTGGCCAAGTAAATGACAGAAATTAATAGTAGCACATTCTATGCTCAGAGATAGAGCCCCCAAATAAACACTATAAACATGTTTCAGAGTAAGATGTACTCTGTACAAGTGCATCATGGGAACTGTAGGCTGCCATGTACTATGTTGGTTAATAATACCAAAGATGCAGGAGGTGGGAGGCATATGGGAGGAAAAAAGGTATCATCTCAGTAGACTAAAAAAGTCTCTACTGGTTGACATAGAAAAGAGCAAAACTAAGGCTGTGGAAGTTCAAACCAGTGATGTAGAACAGAAAATTCAGACACTCTCCCAGAAAAAGGAAAAAAAAAAATGACAAAGAAATGAAAATTATGAGGAGGAAGACACAGATAACGGGGAACAGAAAATAAACAGCCACCCAGAAGACAACAGTTTCCCTGAAGGATGGACTGTATCAAACATAGTTGAAGGAATAATCAAAGGTATAACATAAGGAAGCTTTCTTCAGCAGCCAAACAAATGGTTTAAACAGATTAAATTCATTACACTCCCAATTAAATCAAGGAAAGCAATATCATACAAATACATGATGGCAAACGTGGCATTTACAGAGAAAATGAAAAACATTCTATAAGCAACTAGACATAAAGAACTGGTTATTTACAACAGAACAAAAGTCAAGTTGTCCATAATTCTCTCCCCAGCAAACAAACATCAAATAGTAAAGAAATGACTTCCAGTCAAAGACGGCAAAGTAAAACTCTTCAAAACTCACCCAAAGCAGTAGAAAGTATGACAATAACAACCAACCCCCCCCCCCGACTCAAAAAAGGGAAATTGAACAAGGAAGTGAGCATAATCTCAATCAACAAACTTTGAGGCACATCTTTTCCTACGAAACATTTTAAATTTTGGACCACAATAAGATAGGATGCCAAGAGCTGACACATGCTACTCAGATCTCAACCAAAACAGAGTCAGTTTCTAGACCAGCATGATGAGATCTAAGAGCATAGGTGGGACTCAGGGGATACAACATCAGAAAACCACAGTGGAAGCAAAAGATGCATGCATCAATCAGTTAGCTTCCTAATCAATGAAGATAAGAGAACAAGCAGCAGCCACTGATTCTTAGCACCAAGGGCCTGTGACTAGGGATAGAGAGGGACTTCTGTTACACTCACCAGCCTCTTAAACCCTGAAAACTGAGTATGATGAGCTCCCAGAGCAAAGGGGAAAATAAACACAGTGAGAGGGTGAAAAGACTCAGCTGGTCCGAGCTTATTACTCTCTCCCATCACTTCCCACATGATTCTTCAGCAAATTGTTATCACCATTTTTCAAATGAGCAATAATTGCAAAGTAATTAACAGACCTATGTGTAAAAATTACACATAAAGTAAAAGATGTAGAGATGAGGGAGATAGGACCATAAGCAAAAGGCAGAAAACATCCATACCAAGAACTTCCTAAGGAAACAAAAGAAGAAATCAGACAAATAGTTACCACTGTATCAACTAAATGAAAGAAACACAATTTTTCTTTGTTTGAAAAGTTCAAACAAAAGCTACAGGGATGAAGGTCACATTAGAAGCAATAATAAGAAAAAACAGAATAAACTAAAGAGAAACCCAAGGACAAGAGAGACATGGGGGAGAAATCACACAAATAAAAATAGGAAGAAAAAATACATACATATAATCAATCAAGAGATGCTAGATTTGGAAGATGATGGATGTAGAGCCAACATTTATAATAATAATATTGATCAAAAAAACTAAACTAGTAGAGCAGAACCAGTATTCAAAGGTATAGTGGAAGAAAACTTTCCTGAAATGAATAAAAACCTGAATCTATCAAATCTCACTTTGCCCCAGATCAAACTGATACAGAACTAATCAATTGTTAGATAATGTTAATGAATACTAATGTTAGTCCTGTAAGGATTAAACAAATAAATCAAATATGAGCATCCAGGCAGAAAAAGTAATTCATTCAATAAGAAGTTTAAAAAAAAAATTTAAGCCAGTCTCAGACTTCTCCACAGCAACTGTCAACACCAAAAGAAATGTCCAAAATTCTGACAGAAGCTAAGATAACCTTCAAGTATAAAAGCAATAAACAATTCTCAAGAATGCAAGAAGACTTATAAGGCTTTCCTCAAAAAATACTGGATGATTAAATTCAACTAACCAAGAAGTGAATCAAGATAATTCAGGAATAATAAAAGAATTGGTGGTGAGCCGTGAGTTGATTTAGATACATGGATAGGATGAAAAGGACTCTGAAAATTGTGATTACTAAAATGTATGTAAATGTTTTAAACTTTGACAAAATAAATAATAATAAGATACCAACAATATCAGGCAAGAAGAGAGGAAGAAGGCATAAGTATGCCGCTTTCTTTATTTTTCATAAGAGGGAGTCAAGGGACACTGCCAAAAAGTGAAATGCAGTTTTAAAAAATTGAAAATATCAATCTTTTACTTTTTTTCTTTTCCTGTTTAGAGGGCTCTTTTAGAAACTAAAATATACTGTTGTGAATAAACATTTATGTAAAATTCATTTATTCCTCCCATTTTATCTGTTTCTTTTTTCTGTTAGAATATAAGGCAATAAAATTATATTTAAAAAACATTTGATCCTGCTTTGTAAATTTTACTCTATGTCTATACTTGCATATGTGTAGACAAAAATATCAGGCTTGATGTTTGATAGCTGCTAACAAACGTTAATTCTGGATGGTAAGATTGAGGTAACTTTGGCGGAAGAATTGTTAGTTTTATTTTTTGTTTTCTTACTTGTACCTTTAAATAATGCTTGAGTTTTAAATAATTCAGCTCTATACTTTTTACAAAAATCACAGTTACTCTTTTCCACAAAAGTTATTTATAAAAAATATAAAGGAGCAACATCAATAAAATTTGAGGGAAAAATGTGACAATACACTTTTACAACACCTTAAACCATTCCTTGGAACATTAAATCAGCCTATTGAGAGAGGAAGCAAAATTAATAAGTTAAAAAATTGTAATCCATGATATAAAAAGAAAAGCAATCTTCAACAGATAAAGAAAAAAATTAAAATTACTATAGGTCTAGATAAAAAGTGAATACAAATTTTAAAACAGTCTGGAAAAAGGGATTAGAAGGGTTTAACAATAATAATTTATAGCTAAAACTTTATGTTACTGTAGCAAAGAACAAACAGTAAGAAAGCGTGTGTGGGTGTGTGGAGATGAATATGTATTAGAACAAACACATGTACACACCCACGTCTGTGTATGACGGTGGTGGAGGGAATGGGGAAATAGGAAAAGAGAAAGAAGTGTATTAAACACCATGACTATCATGGAGAGAAAGATTCACTTCATTTTTGGGTTATGGCAACACTGAAAAGTAAACACTAATAGAAACAAAGAAGAGATATGTATGTGTGTGTACCACTCAAGACATGGGAGAATCCAAGTACAAAGAAACCTCAACTCACATACAAAAGACGGAAACCAAAGGAAATAGTATCACAAGTAGAGAATGCCATACAAGATGAAAAATGACCAAATATATTGATTGTAACAATTGTACGTGGGTTAATTAAAGGACAACGGTCTTCAAAATGGTTTGAAAAACCCAATCAAATTCTGTTTACAAGAGATACATTCAAAATAAAGTTATAAGTTAAAGAAGCATAGACAATAGCATACCAATAGTTAATAACAAAGTGAACTCAAAGCAAACAAAACAAAACAAAGAAGCAAACAAAAAATATTAATTTTTAATTAAAACAAATTTTAAATTTAAAACAAAATTTTTAAAACTCACCAAAACAAATAAAATAACTATCATAATCATCAGCTGAATACATAGAACTAGAATATATAAACCAAAAATGCTTAGATATTCGACAAAAAATTGATAGAAAAATATAGTAATGAAAGACTAACATTGCAGTCCTGCACTGTGACAGATTAATAGAGAAAAATATGAATAAGAATGCAGAAGCTCTGAAAAATCAGAATTTATGCTTTACCCTAATTCCAGGAATATTTACAAATTTTATGTAGCATTATTAAGCCACAAAGAAAATCCTTAAAAATATAACATAGCAAAAAGTGTATATACAAGTCGATATTCTTTTTCTACAAAGCATAGGAAAAAAAAGATGACAAATTAACAGCAAAAGTTAAAACCAAAAAAGAAAAAGTCACTTTGAAATTTAAAAACTCTCCTAATAAATTTGTTCTCAAAGAAATAATATCCGTCTGTTTACGAGTCTCAATTTTTTCATATTTTAAAAAGGTTTTTCAACTAAAAACTCTTATAAGGTCTTCCTAGACACTCCTCCTCCTGACACACACAAAGCCCAATGATTTTTATGTTTTTACCAAGATATACCAAACGTTCAGCCATCCTGGTGGTCTAGTGGTTAAGATTCTGGACTCTCACCACAGTGCCCCAGGGTTCATCTTCCTGGTCAGGGAAACACATCACCCATCTGTCAGCTGCAGGGTCACCCTCAGGGGACAGGTTTCAGTGGAGCTCCCAGACTAGGAAGAAGGACCTAGCCACCAATTGTCAAAAAATTGGCCACGAAAACCCTATGAAGAGCTGCAGAGCACGGTCTGATACGGATACAAAAAGACCAGGCAGGGTTCTGCTCTGCTGTACAGATGGTCACCAGGGGTTGGAATCGACTCCACGGGTGCTAACAGCAAACCACATGTTGAGCTGACTGATCAATCAGTGTGATATGCAAAAGTAGAAAAGGTCCCTGCTTTAAAGGAGTGCACTGGGGAGAAGTCACCAACAAAATATAAGAAGAAAGAGACCAGTGTATTTGTAGAGACGGAAGGCTTTCTTACGTGACTTGTTAGGACCCTAAGATAGAAGAAATTTGAAAATCTAGAGAAGAAACGGGGGAAATATTCTGGTCAAGAATACCATATCAATGAAGGCTAAAGAATAAAATGTTAAATACTGAAGTTATAATAAGTTACTGTAGTGGATATAGCCTAGGAAGAAAAACACTGAAGTACTAGACCAAATTGTTTATATTAAAAAATGAGCTGCAATAAGATTTTAAAGCGCTATGGCTGTGGCTGCCAGCTAAAGTTTGGAAAGGTCCTCATCTCTAATGTTCATTCCACTTATGGGTATATTTCATACCTCTAGAGAGAATAACGTTACCGATAAATGATGATCTTTATTTGCCATTTGGGAAACTGGCCACAGCAGAGGTAAGATACTCGGCAGACTTCCATAGCTACTTCATGAAATAAGAGGAAAACAGTAATAGCTAAGAATTTAAAGAACATTGTCACATTCAGGCTCTTCTGATTCTGTAACTTTTATCGTATTTATTTCATATTCCCATAGTCTAACCCACAAAATTTAAAATAAACTAAAAGAACACTATCTAATCAAGAATGCCATTTACCCTGAAAAGAAAGAAAGAAACAGACAGATTTAGCAGTGCTTTATAATAAACAAGGTAGAAAGGACTAGGACTGCCAAGTAGATGGGAGTGGGAGGAAATAAAGCATCTTAGTTTCTGAGCAAAACGCTGTTATTAAGTATAATTGCATCAACTTGATCCAAATCCAATATTTCTTATTCATTGAAAAGAAGCATATTAAAATAGCAGCAATTTCCTTTACAAATAAACACATTCAGCCAAGGAAGTTTCTACCAAAAAAGTTTAACTCTAAAAGTAATAAAAAACAGAAGCAAAATTATTTCAGTGCTTCTAATTTCAAATAATAACTTCTAAATATAAATATGCTACAGCTAAGTCAGTAATAATCACTGTATCACTGTTAAAATTCTACTAAATACTGCAATGAAATTCTTTTAAACAGTCTAACCCTATATTTTTATGTTAAAGTATATAAAATAAGAAAAGTCTTCCATTAAATAATAACAATTTATTGCTCTACATTAATTAACTGTGGAAAACACTAATGGCAATATTTGCATTTAATTGTTTATAATCATGATCTTGAAAATCTATGAGAAATAGGAAGCTTCCCTCACAAGCACCTAAGTTTAGATGTGACAGGCTACTTTTGAATGTAAGTATCTTGATGCATACTATACGGAAATTCGGTTTTGTAATAATTTCAGTTACTGTTGGACTCATGACTTGAAAGTTGCATCTGGACCAGAAACTATAAATTAACCATAAATATCTGCTGCGAAGCCATATCTTTGAGCCTCCCTGAGTACAGTGACTCTTGAAATAGGCACATTCCTTGTAAATAATTTACGTGTAAGGTAAGTATTTCAACTAAATGTTCTCAACAAGTTCTTTCTATCCATCACTCTCCCATGCCCCACATACACACAAAAACCACAATGACTTTTTAGCATTTAAAGATACTGC
This sequence comes from Equus przewalskii, assembly GCF_037783145.1. Classification (NCBI taxonomy): domain Eukaryota; kingdom Metazoa; phylum Chordata; class Mammalia; order Perissodactyla; family Equidae; genus Equus; species Equus przewalskii. The sequence goes on along the minus strand of NC_091834.1, from coordinate 63,378,196 downwards.
TTCCTGAGGGGTGTGAAGACTCTAAGCCAAGATGGGCTGCACACCTACCAGTGTAGATCTGTCTTCTTGCACCTGAGCTGTCACTTGGGGGGCCAAAGAGAACAGCACTTGGATGGATATATGGACTGCTGCGAGAATTACTCTCGCAAAAGAGAAATATTTGATGTTGCCCTGCTGGCAAGATGTTTTTCCTGTTCTAAATCCTTCTAAGTAAATCTGATGCAAAATGTCTGGTGACTCTGAGTGTTTCATTGAACTTAAAAGACCATCTGTTGGACATTGCAAAAGCCAAACTCAAAATTTCAAATTTTTCTTCAGATACAAAATAACTATAACTTGTGTTAAGTGCATAACAATTACATGATGGTATTTTCTCATAAAACATTAGAAAGCAACTTCTTTTAAAAATATTCAATGTTTTCAAAACACTGTTTCCATTTTTCCAATATTCAGGCTTTAGATTAACCCTTAACACAAACATGAACATCCTTCATTGAGCTCCAACGATATTTCACACTCGACCTCTTAATTTGGGAGATTAGTCATATTGATCAGATACTATAGGTGTCACTGAAAATCCTACATATGGTTTTTAAATGTGTAATAAAACAATCTAAATGAGAACAACTGAATAGATCTGGGAATCTATGAAGCTTTATAGAAAGTTGTGCTTCTATACATTTACTGAGATTTTCAATTCCTAAACATAATCTAAGATGCAAAAGAGTTTGCCAGGATCTTGCCTTTTATACTGATAACCTAGAAAAATTACACACACTTAGATGTCTCATTTCTCTCATTTTTTTATAAAATTCATAAATTTAATGTTGACATATACTTTGTCTTTCATTTTAAATGCAAAGTGGCCCCATTTAAAATCTAAACTGTCTAAAACACATAATCACTAGAATTCTGCATCACTTGACATAATAAAGTTTAAAACAAGTTCTGAAGTGTAATATTCTCACAGCCTATTAATAAATGATCTGTAATTGGAACCCATCAAAAGCTTGAAGAAATCCTTTTCTATTTTAAGGAAAATAATCTATCAAGCAAACCATTTTCTTGAAATCTTCAATATACAAAAGATATCTTGCCAGAATGAAAATGATTAATGAGGCTAATTAAGGCTTTTTTATATCCTTCTTTTTCAATAAAGTTATATGTTAAGTTATTTCTATTGTTGACATTCATACTACAATGTCACTTGTCATTTTCTAGTAAAATCCCTTGTCATTTTTTCATAAAACTTCTAGAAAATTCCTTGACTGAGATCCTCTAAAAAAAAAAACTATGTTAAATTAAATCACTTACTGCAAACAGCCCACTCTTACTGCTACAGGAACGTGGGGAAGTTGAGTGGCCCACTTCAGTGTCACATCCTGATAAATATGCAACATGTTATTATGGTTTCCAATCAAAGTATTTATTGTTCCTTCAGAAACTGTAGGTTAAAGATAAAGAGAATAATAAGAAAACAGTTATTTGCAAGAGTGTATTATACCTCTTTTAGGATATTAATGATACAAACTAATACTCATAGCTTTATCTTAACGAATAAAGATTTTAATAAAATAATATTTTTCAACTTTAAGCTACCAATATCAAAAAGAACAAGAATCATTTTACAGAGTTGGAAACTGTAACTAGAGAGTAGCCAACATTTTTTCATTTCACTTAGAAAGCATGAATTTCATTCACATTTAACACATTTAAGCTAGTGAGCTTAAGCATTCACTACAGATAAGTCATTCTATTAGACATTACTATGCTCCATTCTGCTTGTAAAAGAGTCTCATGTTCTCTTGGAAGCATCCTGAACAGCCACATTACAGAAAGCATTAATGTCTACTGGAGGCCAATTCTACTAGTCATTTTGTACAAAGTAAAATGACTGACAAAACCAAATGTGTGATTTATATCAAACTTCTATTCAAACTTTGCAAGTTAAAGTTTCCACGACATGTTCACTATAAAACTATTTTCCTAGATTTTTAAAATATATTTGTGTGAATGTGGCTTTTTCAGATGTATATAACATAGCCTTGACATATGGGAAAGATAAAAGAAAATCTGTCTACACACCTGAGCAATATGGGAGAAAACAACTTGGGCTACAATCAAGTTTCTTCATGAATCGAATTTGCCCATTATCCTTAAGGCAAAAAAAGTTTCTTTCACCAAGAACAAAAACAGATGATGCTGACTGATTGAAAGAGACAATACATATATCAAGGGCTTGCTCGCCAATATTTAGAGTCCAATCCACCTGCAAAGCAAAACCTCAGATCAATTTAGTAGCTAAAAACAGAACATTTCAGTCATTTTCATAACGATACAATTAAGAAACTGCTTTGTGATAAAGCAGACATAAAGTTTGGCTAATTTTCATTCACTTTTTTTTTTTTTGGCTATGACCGTATTTCTGATATTTTATAGACTCTTAGCAGATTTTGCCTCATCTTTTACCAGATGATAATAGCTATTCAGTGGTTCAACAATACTCATAACAAATTTAAACAAGGACGTAAAAGATCGGTACATTGAAAACTATAAAACATTGATGAAAGAAATTGAAGACACAAATAAACGGAAAGATATACTGGGTTCATGAATTGGAAGAAATAACATTGTTAAAATGTCCATACTACTCAAAGTGATCTACAGATTCAAATGCCTATCCAAATCCCAATGGCATTTTTCAGAGAAATAGAAAAACAATCCTAAAATTTGTATGTAACCACAAAAGATCCCAGATAGCCAAAGCAATTTTGCGTAAACAGAAAAAGGCTGGAGACATCACACTACCTGATTTCAAAATATATTACAAGCTATAGTAATCAAAACAGCATAGTAGTGGCATCAAAACAGACATATACACCAATAGAACAGAATAGAGAGCCCAGAAATAAATCCACACATTTATAGTCAATTGATCTTTGACAAAGGTACCAAGAACACACAATGGGGAAAGCACTCTTCAACAAATGCTATTGAGGAAACTGGATATCCACATGCAGAAGAGTGAAATTGGACTCCTATCTCACACCATATACAAAAATCAACTCAAAATGGATTAAAGACTTAAAATAAGACCTGAAACTGTAAAACTACTAGGAGAAAACACAAGGAAAAGCTTCTTGTCATTGGTACGGGAAATGATTTTTTTGGATATGATCCCAAAGCACAGGCAACAAAAGAAAAAATAGACAAATAGGATTGCATCAAACTAAAAAGCTTCTGTGCAGCAAAGGAAATAATCAACAGAGTGAAGAGACAATCTATGGAATGGGAGACAATACTTGCAAACCATACATTCAATAAAAGGTTAATATCCAAAAATACATAAGGAACTCAAACAACACAATAGCAAGAAAATGAACAATCCAATTGAAAAATGGGCAAAAGACCTGAACAGACATTTCTCAAAAGAAGATATAACAATGGTCAATAGGTATATGAAAAATTGCTCAACATCACTAATCAAAAGGGAAATGCAAATCAAACCACCATGAGATATGATCTCATACCTGTTAGAAAGGCTATTATCAAAAAGACAAGAGGTGGTAAACGCTGGCAAGGATGTGGAGAAAAGGGAACCCTTGTGCTTGTTGGTGAGAATGTAAACCAGTACAGCCACTATGGAAAACAGTATGGAGGTTCCTCAAAAAATTAAAAATAGAAATACTATCTGATCCAGAAATCCCACTTCTGGGTATTTATCCAAAGGAACTGAAATCAGTATCTTGAAGAATTAGCTGCACTCTCCTATTCATTGCAGCATTATTCACAATAGCCAAGATATGGAATCAACCTAAGTGTCCATCAATGCATGAATGGATAAAGAAAACGTGGTACATACATACAAAGGAATATTATTTAGCCTTAAAAAAAGAAGTTAATTCTGCCATTTGTAACAGCATGGATGAACTTGGAGAACATTATGCTAAGTAAAATAAGCCAGGTACAGAGACAAATGCTGCATGATCTCATATGTGAAATCTAAAAAAGTCAAACTCATAGAAGCAGAGAGTAAATGGTGGTTGCCAGGGTCTGGGGGATGGGGGAACTGGGGAGATACTGGTCAAAGGGTACAAAGTTTCAGATAAGCAGGATGAATGAGTTCTGGAGATCTAATGTACAGTATGGTGATGATAGTTATAAAACTGTGTTGTATACTTGAAATTTAAGAGAGTAGATCTTAAATGTTCTTACCACAAGAAAAATAACTATATGAGGTGATACATATGTTAATTACCTTGATTTTGGTAATCATTTCACGATCTATATTTATATCAAAATATCATATTGTACACCATAAATATAAACAGTTTTTACTTCTCACTTATACCTCAATAAAGCTGGAGGGGGAAAAAAGGGGTAGCGGAGAGGGTGGGAGAATACCCCATGTAAAGTGAGCTACTTGTACAAAAGTTCCATCAAGGAGAAGGAGGCACCATGCTCGTTAAAAAATTTATATATATATATACTCATAATGAAGTTACCTGCTTCACTGAAAAATTTCCATAAGAAATCTATTGTGTTTACTTCACAAATCAAATGTAATAATCAGTAGTACAGACAGGATCCTCTACACATATGAACTACTCCAGGGTACTCATCTCTGGAACATGGTCAATGTTTAATAAATGCTCCTTAAAATAATGAAAGAATGAATGTAAAATGGGCATGTAAAAGAATAGTTCTTCAGAATTCAGCTCCAAAGCAATTAATATTTCCAAATCAAGAAAATGAAAAAGAGCAAAGGTATACTATTTTGAAAATCATTGGCTGACAGGCATATATTGTATATGGCAATGACAGTGAGATAGCTGCCCAAAAATATCTAGACAAAGAGGAAATAAAATTGCCCTCAAAGTTAGACTATAGTCAACATATAATGGGTCACAAAAGAGATATGAAAAGTCACATTAAAGATACAGATGGATTTCTGGCCATCAAGACATGATTTAGGTATTAATCTATCTACTTGAGGTATTAAAATATCTGAAGTAGGTATGAAACATAAGTGGGGCTGGTCAGAGAGACAAATATTGTCAATGTGTATATAAAAACAATCTGGAGAAGGGAGACAGCATAGTAAATATAGGTGAATGCATCATTGTCTTAATCTGAATTAGAATTTAACCCAAGAAATCATTTTATTACCATTTAGTTCAAGGGTAGCTTATCTAGAAAAGATTCCACTAGACCAAGACATGAATATTAGCCCCTGGCAGTTACATTTCTCATTACATTTTATAGGCTCCCATTCTAGCATTATATATGTGTCTGTAACTTGGGCTGATGTGCCCCTGACTCAGAGATGACAATTCATTCAGAGAGGACAGGCAAATCAAGTCTCTGAGGCCACAGGCTGAGATCCAGCTGGCAAATACTTTGAATTCACTAGGTACTGAGTTCCACTCTCTGTGACCTCTCATCATGGAAATACACCACATTCTGAATTAATGAGTCTCAAAAAACACGGAAGTTTACTAAGAACAAAAATAAAAAAATTCTTCCACTTCCAGCCAAGATGAAGTAATAGGAAAAGAAATTACCATCCCATCTGAAACAATCATAACATGGACAAAATACACAAAACAATAGTTTGCAAGGCACTGGACATCAGACAACAAAGGAGAGCAATCCCTTAAAGACAGAAAGCAAATGAGGCAAGTGGTAGGATTGCTGCAGCCATGAGAGAGTTTTCAGGCTGTGGCACAGGGAGGGAGAACCCAGGTGGAGCCCAACAGACTCCCTGAGTTGAGAAGATGGAAGCTGAGAGTGCAGAGAAAGCAAGGCAGTTAGAGTTCGCAGGACAGTATACCACAGAGGAGAGAGCAGCACAGGGACAAAACTCTGAGATCTGCAAAGAATCCTCCCAAATAATTTAGCAGAATACTTATCAGCACATTCATGTAAGGAAACTACCCAAGGCCAGGGAAAGAATCACCCAAAAGGATTAGAGGTAACAGTGCTCAGCATTCACACAGAGCCTGGAATACTGCCTACACCTGCCAGTCAGACCGGAACACCTCATAATTCAAAGGGAACTGGGGAGAGCACTCAGAAGGGTCTTGCCTCAGAAGCAGAGAATAAGTAGCCTAGAATGAGCACTGCTCTGGTCCCACCTAAGAAGTCTTAAAAGCCACCCAAAAGGATCCCAAGTAACTTAACTGCATCCCAGCCTAAGCACAAGAACAGTTACAGAACTTCAAAAATATCTAGCACCCAACAAAGTAAAATTGACTATATCTGGCATCTAATAAAAATTACTGGGCATGTAAAGAAACAGGAAAATGTGATCCACAATAATGAGATAAATAAATCAAGTGAAACTGACTCAAAACTGATACAGACGTTAGAATTCAAAAACAAAGGCATTAAAACAATTACTATAACTGTATTCTACATCTTCAAACAGTTAAGTAGAGACATGGAAGACACAAAAAACATTGAACTTTAGAAATGGAAACTATACCAGATGGGAATTAATACCAGATCAGACACTGCAGAAAAAAGATTACTGACCTTGAAAACATAGCAGTAGAAATTACTCAAAATGAAGTAGAGAGAAAAGAATTTTTAACAAATGAAAAGAAGAACCAACCCCATGGCCGAGTGGTTAAGTTCACATGCTCTACTTTGGCGGGTTTCACCAGTTTGGATCGTGGGCATGGATATGGCACTGCTTGTCAGGCCATGCTTAGGTGGCGTCCCACATAGCACAACCAGAAGGACCTACAACTAGAATACACAGCTATGTACTGGGGGGCTTTGGGGAGAAGAAGAAGAAAAAGAAAGACTGGCAAGAGATGTCGGCTCAGGTGCCAATCTTTACAAAAAGAAAAAGAAAAGAAAATCTGGGAGCTGTGAGACAACTTCAAGTAGCCTAAATGTGTATGTAATTGGAGTCCCCAAAGGAGAGGAAAAAGATGGAGGACAGAAAAAGTACTTGAAGAATTAATAGCCAAAATTTTCTAAATTTTATGAAAACTACAAATTCACAGATGCAAGAAACTCAACAAATCCTAAGCACAAAAGAAAAGAAATAAAAGAAAACTACACAAACCATATCATAATCTAATTGCTCAAAACAAGTGACAAGAGAAAATTTGAAAAGCAGCCAGAGAAAAAAGACATTACGTACAAAGAAACAAAGATAAGGAAAACAGCAGATTTCTCATGAGAACAATGCAAGCAAGAAGATAGTGGAGCAACCTCTTAAATTACTGGCGGGAAAAATCTTTCAATCTAAAATTTTATACCAAAAAATATTTTTAAACAAAGGCAAAAATACTTTTATAGACATACAAAACCTGAAAGAATTGATCACCCACACTGAAAGAAATGTGAAAGGAAGTCTTTCGGGAGGAAAGAAAATGACACCAGATGGAAATATGGAGCTACAGAAATTAATGAAGTTAAGTTACCAGAAAAGGTAACTACATGGGTAAATATATGATATTTTTCTTATAATTTAAATCTCATTAAAAGATATTGACTATTTAAACAAAAATATAACAATGTAATATGGAGTTTATAGTGTATATAAAATTAAAATATATGACAATAGCACAAAAGCTAGAAGGTGAGAAACAGAAGTATGATTCTCATACTATATGTGAAGCACTATAATACCAACTGAAAGCAGACTGTGATAAGTTAAAGATATACACTGTTAACTCTAAAGCAACCACCAAAATAACAACACAAAGAGTTATGGCTAATAAGCCAACAAAGATAAAATAGAATCATAAAAAATATTAGGTAACTCCAAAAGAAAGCAGAAAAACAGGAAAAAGCAAACAAGGAACAGATGGGACAAATAGAAATCATATGGCCAGATGATAGACTTAAATCTACCCATATCAATAGTCATATGAGCTGTAAATGGTCTAAAAAACCCAATTAAAGGGAGACCATATCACATTGGATAAAAAAGCAAAAGACCCAACCATATGCTGTTCACAAAAAATGTGCTTTAAGTACAAAGACACAAATTGATTAAAAGTAAAAAGATGGAAAAAGACTATCAAGATAACACTAATCAAAAGAAAACTGAGTGACTATATTACTAACAGATTAAGTAGGTTTTAGAGCAAAGACTACAGAGCAAAAGGATAAAGAGGGTGATTTCATAAAGAAAGGGGAGGCATGTTCATTGAGACATAACAATCTTAAATGTTTATGTACCTAATAACAAAATTTTATAAGACATGAAGCAAAAGACTGATAAAATTGCAAAGAGAAACAGACAATCCACAATTACAGTCAGAGATTTCAATAGCCCTGCCTCAGTAACTGACAGAAATTAGTCAAAAAAACTAATAAGGACATTCTTTTCAGGTACGCACTGAAGACTGACCAAGATAGACCATAACCTAGGCAATAATCTCAATAAACTTAAAAAAATTCAAGTCATACAAAGTATTTCTCTGACCACAATGGAATTAAATTAAAAATCAACAAATAGTTAAAAGGTAGCTCTGAGTAACATAGGCAGCTATTAACTGTCTTTCCACAACTACTTTATTAAAAGCGTTCCACTGGATAAATTTGTTTCTCTGCAACAGATTTAATAACGTTCCACTGCATCACAGTCCCGCCAACTGACTGTGGTGTAATGAAAGGAAGTTTTACTGCTGTTTCTTACTCCATTAATTACTGGAGAATGCAAAAATCACTCAACTGCAATTGACTTCAAAATACATCCTCCATGTGGCACAGAGCAGTAGCAATAAATATTTGCAAATAAATGAGGGAAGAATATTCTAGACTGAAGGAAAACCATATGCAGTAGCCTAGAATCAAGAAGAGTCATGGACTATTTGGAACAGTAAGAAGCCCCATGTGGCTGGAGTGCAGAACCTAAGGGACAAATAGAAGACTTCCATTGAGGAGAAGGTCAAGGACAATTTGATCACCATCATCATTGTCACCTTCATCATCCAGATATTTTGCTAAGTGCTTTACACATATTTCTAATGGTGACCTTGTAAATAGGCATTATCACCATTTTGCAACTGAAACTTAACAAAGTTAACAAACTTGCTCAAAATAAGTCGTAAGATAATGTTATAAACATTATGATCTCAATAAAATTACTTGAAAAAAAACGTAAAGTATAGCTCCCAAGATCTGACTCAAAAGTCTATGTTTTAACTATAATTACCATGGTGCCTCCAAATTTTGTGCAAAATTCTATTTGTATTTGTTGTGCTCTTTCACCTTTTACTATCTTGAGAAATGCTGTCATCTCGTTCTTGACTCTTTCCAAGTTAGCCTTCCTTTCTACCATCTCCGTTAACTTCTGTATCCTAACACAGATTATTAGTCTTCTCTGATAATTCTTTTTTCCTTAGTATACTAAATTCCACGTTGTTTCTTCATTAAGTTCCTTGCATGTGTGTCCTTCTCAAATTTACTTTACTGTTTCCATCATAATTTTCAGTTCCTTCTATTTTTTGCCTTCCTGTCTATGGAGGCTCCCAGGATGAGGAAGAGCTCACAATCATCATCTGTTCCCTAATTCCCATTAACCTGAGAATTTATCATTTACAACTTTTCTTCAAACTACTTTTCAAGTTATCAAACTTCCACCTTTGTCTTTGAGCTAATTTTATCTTTGTGAGCTATAAATTTTTATGCTTTACTTATGTATTTGGTCACATACCTACTAGTAGCATTATTTTTGCCTTTTAAAAGATTTTTTTAGTTTTCCTCTTTTTATTTTGTTTATAATTACTTCAGTTAAAGGTGACACCATCTGGAATGTAAATTAGTGCAGCCATTATGGAAAACAGTAAGGAGAGTCCTCAAAAAATTAAAAATAGAAGTACCATACGATTCAGCTCTTCCACTTCTGGGTACTTAGCCAAAGAACACTAAAACGCTAATTTGAAAAGATACATGCACCCTTATGTTCATTGCAGCATTATTCACAATAGCCAAGACTTGGAAATAACCTAAGTGTCCATCAATAGATGAATGGATAAAGAAGATGTGGTATAAACACACACACACACACACACACACACACACACACACACACACACACACAATGGAATACTATTCAACCATAAAAAAGATGAAATCTTGCCATTTGTGACAGCATGGATGGACTTTGAGGGTATTAACTAAGCGAAATAAGTCAGATGGAGAAAGAAAAATACCGTATGATTTCACTCACATGGAAGATAAACAAACACAAACATAGATACAGAGAACAGACTGGTGGTTACCAGAGGGGTAGGGGGTGGAGGGGCAGAGTGAAAGGGGTAAAGGGGCATAGGTATACAGTGATGGATGGTAACTAGACTTTTGGTGGTGAAATTTATATAATGTTAATATATAATATTAATCCATATAATATAACATTACACTAACATTATGTAAACTTATATAATGTTATAAATCAATGTTACCTCAATTAAAAAAATGAACTTTGAACTCTATTAAAATGATTTGGTTTTCTCCTTTGAGCCTATGAGATTATTTATAGTAATAAACTTCTAAGATTGTAAATGAAAAAAAAGTAAAAAAAAATAAATTTTTTTAAAAAGTGACCCCATCTGTACTCTATAATTCTAGGGCTATAACTATATAATCTGATATATTATGACCTATGACCAGGCATGTGTCTCTATTGCTCAATATTAGCCAACTAAATCCTTTGATCACTGATATAATAATTTTAAAAAACACAGAAAATAAAAACATAACAGAAAAGAGAAATCGCTGAAATATATATATATATTTTTAATTTTCTTCCCAGGAATTCTAATCTTGAACAAACATCTGTGATTAGATATATCATTACTGAAATTTTTATATATTAAAATAAAGGCCTTACAACTAGTCTTTTTCCAGAACCAAGTTTTTGCTGTTCAGTCTCCTGTCTTTTATCTGCGTCCGTTGCAAAAGCAAGTACTTGGTACCTGTTTGAAAGAAATGGAATAATTATAAGTGATTTTATAGTGTAAAAGTGTAGATTATTTTAAGCTTTAAAAGCACATAATCTTGGGGCCAGCCTGGTGGCACAATAGTTAAGTTCACGTGCATTGCCTCAGTAGTCTGGGGGTTGCAGGTTTGGATCCCAGGTGCAGACCTACACACAGCTCATCAAGCCACGCTGTGGCAGCATCCCACATACAAAACGGAGGAAGACTGCCACAGATATTAGCTCAGGGACAATCTTCCTCAAGCAAAAAGAGAAAGACTGGCAACAGATGTTGGCTGGGGGCCAATCTTCCTTACCAAAAAAGTAAAAATAATTTAGTGCCTAGTACAGCATCTGGTATATATTAGGCACTAAATTATTGATTGATAGATTGACAAACATATAGACAGAGATTTATATAGAGAGATCAATCACCTAGCAGTTTATTTGGTATGTAATAAATTCTCAATAATGGACATTATGACTTTCTATAAGTATTTTCAGCTTTTATTTCAATAGTAATGTTTAGCTCAAATCATTCTTAATAACAATTGATAACTATTATTCAATCCAGAAATGATTAATTTAGCCAATAAAGGTTAAATTCTATTTCCCATTAATTAATGGTATGTTGTTAGAGTAACAATCCTACTCTAAACGAAGAAACTTCAGGCTCCTATTGAACCAAAACTCCTTGCACTGTTCTTCCATAGTTAAGAGGAAAATTAATAAACAGATATATTCAGACACCTCATATGGTCTAAGAGAAAAATTCTGATAGTGTCAAAATCAGGGACCTGAATGAATAAAAGCAATGTGGAATATCTAAATGAGCACTGAAATGTACAGTGGTATTCAAATGTCACATGCCAACTCTTAGACTATCCTATCTTAATCAGCAATACTTCATTTGTAAAAAGCCTCCAATTTCAGTCGGAAGCAGAATGACTATGTATTGATAAACTCTGAAGGCATTTATGAAAATTAGTCTTATAGTTAATATGAAAGGTTACTTATATGAATTTCATTCATTCAACACACATATAATAGGGATCTAATACAAGCATTGACCATGGCAAAAAACTACTACACAGTCTGTATCCATCAGGATCTCCCAAGGTAACTGTGGAGATTCATGTACAAGTGAATAAGTATAAATCAGAGTGCCCTGTGCTAACAGAAGGTATGAACACAGTACCATGGGAGCAAGGTAGCAGAAACAAGTAACTGAGGTGGCGGAAATATACAGTTCTTGGTATAGGTTCAGGAGGAGAAAGCTAGGTTTTAAAGAATAAGTGAAAATTCATCATGCTGGTAAAGATGTAAAAGGCATTATGGCAACATCAACAGTACATACAAAGGCAAGCAGCATGAAAGAGACATGAAAGGCCATGACAAGAGTTTAGGAGAGATGCATGGCAGGGAGGAATAAGCCATAGGAAACAAGACAAAAAGGGTGAGAGGGTGACGAACTCAGCCTTGTCGAACCATGCTTTAAAATTCCATAGGCAGCCGCAGCTCCTGTGCAGTCTCCACACGATCTGAGACTGACCTTCAAAATCCCTAAGTTTCCAAAACTGCCAAATAATTAGACCTCACATTCCAACCACCAAATTGGATTGTTTTACTCTTCCCAGTTCATAGTAACAGAAACAGCATGCACCAGTGACTAGAACATCAGCCCAGAGCTGGTCCAACCTACAGGAGGATGATATGGATATTAATGAGACTGTTGTAAAAATCCAAAGCTTCTGAGCTGTTTGAAGCTTTATATATATACATATATACAAACAAAGAGTTATTATTTCATCTGAGGAATAAGTGAACCCCTAAAGTGGCCTCTTCAACATCAAAACAGGAGGCAGAGACACAGACAAAACTGACTCCTGACTGCCAAATCCAGGCCACTTCTCTTGCTGGAAGACAACTCAGAAGAGTATTTTATGCCTACACATAACTGATGGTAAATTTAGATGATGACACACTTACAATAGCATCTACTTTACAGTTCTTTAAATCCTCTCAACTGTCACCAATAATGTACATGGAAATCTACTTCCAAAACCAAACAATTCCAAGCAGACTTGGAAATTCTAAAATAAAAAAAAACACTTGGATTTTTTTCCTTACGACTCAAGTCTTCAACGATATAAGCTAAAGAATAAAACTCCCTTGTTGAGACTGCTGAAAGAATAACCAGGCCCAACGTAAAAAGATTTCATGAAAGAATGCCATACGTGTTTCTCAGAACAGAAAGGCGCTAATCACAAATACAGCAACTCCAGGTGGACGATGGTGCTTTTTGACCCAAAAGCCACAAATGCTTAAATCCTGTGGAGCGCCAATGACAAATTCAACCATATAATTTAGTGCTCTTCCGCATCACGTCATAAAAACAGCAGCAAGTAACTAAAATATGGATTGAGGTGTCACAGAGCACAAAAGTAAATCCTCCAAAATCATTTATTTTCAAAGGAAACATAGTTGTCACCTCAAAGGGTACCAGGAGATTTGGGGACCTTGATATTTAACCGAGAGATCTCTACTAGAAATGGAAGCTCTGGATACAGAGCATTACTATGTTCATTTCAACTACAGCTAAAACATTTTTGATTATGCCAGGGAGAATCATTTTCATCGAAAGGTGCCAGGAACAAAATAGAAGCTTTCTTTACGAACTTTTCACTCTTTCATCAAGTTCTTGTTAAACACCTACTTTTGACAAGCTGCTTCAGGGGATACAAAATCCCTGCCATCAAGGAGCATTTAGCCTAATCAAGGAGAGAAACAAGCAAACATGTAAGGTCAATGGAAGCGTGAATAGTACTTGTGGAAAGCAGTGAAAAACTACTCTGTGAATTGAGAGAAGGATATGTTACTTACAGCTAGCTCAGGGAAGAACTGAAGGGGAGCAGGGAGGCTTCCAGACATAATTTTCATGTGCAGAGAAGGAAGAAAGAGCATTTCAGACAGAGTACAGCATGGGCAAAAGAGAAGAGGAAGAAAAGCCCAAGAACATACGTGCAGAACACCAAGTATTCCAACTTGGCAAGAGCCTAAGACTGGTGAAGAAAACAATCTTCTTGTTGAAATATTGTCCATTAAAGTCAACAAATGCATTTTAATACTGATTTAAAGCCTATTATCTACTTAGCAATGTATCAGGAGGCACTGTAGGGGGAAGTATATAGCAAAGAGGAGAGAGAATAAGACTCGTGGTGGGTATAATTCTTCAGGGAGCCTCCCTCCATTTAACTCATTTATAGGTCCCACCTCCAGGCCGCCTCAGAATCCTGTGCAAAGTTCTGCTACAGCCTGTATCATAGTGAACTGAAACAGCTGACTGACTTGCTACCTCCCCCACTTGCTTGCATACTGCTTGAGGACATGAAAGAGGTCTTATTTGACTTTGCATTCCCAGTACTTTCCATAGTGTGTGGCACAGAGACACCTCTTGAAAAATGTTTGCTGAATGAATGATTGAACAAATAAACTGAATTATTCCATCAGTGATCAGCTATTTAAGAGAGATTCTGCTCTCAGGAACCTGACAATGAAAGACATACTATGGAACATTTTAGAGTAATACAAGAAGGTAATATATCCTATTGGGGAAAAATCAGCATTTTAGGCAATAACACATCTTGAAGGTGAAAGAAGGAGGATAGTTGAACCAGTTACCTTTAAAAGTCCCTTCCAAATCTGAAAGTCCACATAATAGAGGTAAAATGAGACTGGATTATAAAGAACACCGAATTCCAACATAAGCAGGTTTAGATTTTTTTAATGGGCAACAAAAATTATTCTGACTTAAAGAGGTGTTTTAAAAGGATAGATATGAGAAGGACACTTCAAAGTCTAGATTAGAGATAAGAAATCCAAGTGAGAAGGCCTGAATGCTAATGAGAATGGGAAGCAAGAGCTGAATAAGAGAAAAAAAGGTAGAAAGGTCAGGATTTACTGACTACATAATTCTGACAGGTAAAGGAAAGAAAAAGAGAATAAATAATGATCCAAAGTTTGGACAAAACATAGCCAAGAAAATAGTGGTACCTAAGCCCCTCCTCCCCCTCAAAAAAGACAGACAATTCTTTCTCTTCAAAGGAAAAAAAACAATGCTCAAAGTGTGTCCCTGAATTAGAATCACCTGGAGTGTGTGTTTACAATAATGATTTCTGGGTCTTAACCCCAAACCTACTAAATCAAAATCTAGGGGACTGGGGACTGGGAATCTGCAATTGTGCATTTTATAACAGGTTGTCCAGATGATTCTTCAGCACACTAAAGTTTGAGACCCACTGGCTTCACTGGTTCCTATGTGAACATAATTACGTTAGTTTTAAAGTAATTAAATATCAATCACAAAAATGAAAATGAATTATGTCTCAAAAAGCCTTTTCTCTTAACTCATTACATTCTATTAACTGATTATAAATAGAAGTCTCAAAAGAACAAACGTACGGTTTTCATGCTTTCTCCCATCCTAAATTGTACCAGTGATTATCACTTAATTTAATCTATTAGACTTGAAAGTGTAAATAAATACAGTATATTATTTAATGTTCTAAACCCTCTTGATTATCATCATTTCACATATCTCATGCATTTTTACCATTATAAAAGATCCACATAATGGATAAAGAATGCATTTTTTTAGTCCTAGATAGAGACAAATTTAATGGATTGGTATGTTGGAGAATTACCACAGTTAAAACAGTGGGAGTTTCTGTGAGATTAAATTTACAGATTAAGGAAACCTACACATTGCTTCTTCACCCAATCACTCCTGGAGTTATTACCAAATTAATTCCTGTACACATATTTCAAAGAGGAAGTCATGGAGCATTCAGATCTTCTTATTGTGACCCCACTGTAGCAGTGCCAGTATCACAACTTGGCAGGGGTTGAGGCACAGAACTTGGTGGAAAACTGAAAAGCAGATCTCCTCAATATTGCTTAAGTTTTGGCAGGCTTGAATGAATTATACAGATATTTTTCTCAACCTCTCAAAATAAATATAATATTTTATTTATTACCAGTAGCAATGCCACAATTCATTCATCTCCTTTGGACAAGAGCCATAGGAGTTACAGAAGGAATATGACATAATGATACACTACCTCCATCAGTTAACTTCTGATAAGTCACAAACATTTCCTTGTTTTCAGAGTTTCGAATCCTAATGCCTGGACAATAATTCACAAAAGGTAGAGTGCCACTTAGGAAGGGAAAACTGCATTAACTTGCCATATACACAATACTGAAACTTGAAGGCAAAAATTTACAGATGATGCCTGATGATTTTATATTTTCTTCTACCTTGGGAAAAATCATATGGTCAAAAATAATACTGAAAAGCTATAATGAAGTGTTGCTTAGATGTTTAAAGTTCTAAATGTTGCCATCAGTAAGGTAACAACAATGAAGTTACTGAAGATATTCTAATCCTACAAGTCTATTTCTTTTTCCACCATGGGTTTCTACTCTTTTCCCCATTCTCTCTTCCAACAAAAAACCTGCTCTCTCAAAACTTTAATTTTTATTGAAATTTAGCTGGTAGAGGAGAAAAATGTCTCTCTCAAACACAATTCACCAAAATCAATAAGAATTTCTAGCAAAAAGCATAAACTGTTTCCATAGGGTCACTTCATACTTTATTTCCACTATGAATTGTTCTTTTGAAAACATTCATAACACTTGTATTTCTTTCCAGTATTCTTCTTACGTCATATACATTCTTTTTTGTTATAAAATCATTCTATATATGCATCTTTGTATCTGGCTTTTTTTCACTCACACTGTATTTTATTACTTATAATTCAAAAACAGGCATAATAATTATTGAGCATTTTCTATGAGCTGGCAACCTGACATACATTTAATCCTTTTAACAAATTTGTCAAAATAGCCATTATTGTCCCCTTGATAGTCAGGAGGAGGACACTGACCATCAAACAACTGTGAACAGCAAAACTAGGATTCCAATCCAGGTCTGCCTCTCTCCAAACCCCTCCTCTCAATCTCTGCACTATACTGTCTTTCGAGTATTTTGCAATATGTAAATGATTCCTTCTAAGTCACCACAATCACATTTTATCAAAGAAACCAGTTCTTTTTCATCTATAATATTCAAGCTCTTGGTGGAAAAGAATTGATCAGCAACAAACAAACCGAAAATCATGTTTCCAAAGATTTAACATCTAACTTACTTGTAACTTTCCACTTGTCGGCAGGAAGAAACAGTAATGAAGGAATCCGTACGGGAACTGTATGCAAGAGGGCCAGGTAAAAGAGAACCAGGGAGAAATCGCCCAAAAGCGTAGCTTTCCTGCTCAAACACCATCAGCATCCCATCCATGGACTGGATACAAATTAAATCTCGACCTAAAGAAGAATTAGAGAAAATTAGGCGACCTATTCTTTTTATAAACATAATGGTTTTAATTTACCACTATCTACTACAAATATGTCACAATTTTTCCTCAAGGGGCAAAATGAGCAGTTTACATTTAAAATTACAAACTGATAAAGCTATCAGATTATTGTATATGAGCACATATATACTTCCCCATTTTTAAATTATTCAGAAGATGCCTATAATTTTAAATACATTTATTTTCAGTTACTGTATGCTAAAATCTCTAGCTCAAAATAATCCCTGAAAACAATCATGGCTCTTTGTAAGATATCATTTCTTCCAAAATCAGAAATATAATAAACACTGTTCTGCACGAGGCTACTTCTCTTCCTCATAGTTTATCAGCCTCATATTCTCAAATGACTTAGACATCAGTCAGACACAGCAGACCAAATCCACAGACATGTATTAGGCACCAGTTTTATACAAATTCCAGTTTTAAGCACCAATGGGAGTTGAAAACACTAATCCTGAAAAATAGTAATCACTGATTGCCCTGAACTATAGATGGATTTTGAAACATCTTTTCTATCAGTCTATAAGTCTACAAAATTCACAATTCTTAAAATATACTGAGATGATGATAATGATGAGTTTTATGATATGGTATTTGTTAGTGCTGTCAAAAAGATTCCAACTCCTAGCAACCTGTAAACAGCAGAGCTGAACCCTGCCCACTCTTTTTGTGCCATCCTCTCACCTTCCAGTGCTGTTACTCATAGGGTTTTTCATGGCCAATTTTTTCAGAAGCGGGTGGTCAGGTCCTTTTTCCTAGTCTGTCTTAGTCTGGAAGCCCTGCCGAAACCTGCCCGCTGTGGGTGACCCTGCTGATAATCTAAATACTGGTGGCATAGCTTTCATCATCACAGCAACACACAGTCGCCGCACTATAACAACCAAAAGACAGGTGGTGTGATTCCCTAACCAAGAAACAAACCTGGGTCACAGCATTAGGAGCGCTGAATGTTACCACTAGACCACGATGATACAGCACAATATTCTTCATCTGAGAAAGAGCTAGTGGCTACAACTGTTCACATTCTGCTAGTGCGATTAGCATATCCCATAATGTATTATACAGGGAAGAACTATGTCAGAGAAAAATTAAGCTACTTATTAAGGATTTAAACAAAAGGTTAATTCTTTAATTCGTCTTCCTAACTCATACTTACCATATACATTGAGTCCTGTAGTAACTATTCCGTATTACCTTGGCTATCCATGCCAACATAGTATACTTAAATTTTGAAATTTAAAGAATACTTTGCTCAAAAAGAAATTAAATTGCATAGAAATGGATGATATTCTTATTATTGTATCTGACTATGGACACAAGGGCAATTTTTAAAAAGAAGATATGTTGCCAAAGGAATTTTTTATAAAAGAAAACAAACAGAGATTCTGGGGTGCTTGTCACTGCAATATACTCTACCCCATCTTGATTGATTCAATAGGTTTATCAACCTTAAAAAATCTAAGAGATGCTCCAGGTTGAATATTGTCTTAGCATATGAACGTTCACTAAACACACATCTGAACCATTCTGGGATCTCTTCAGAGAGAAAAGAGTTGTTCATATCAATCCTGTTTCGAAAAGTATTCTCTCAATGTTCACATTCTTTTATAATGCATGGTAGGTTTTGCAGTCACTGTTTTAAGGATTTTTTTAACCTAATCTTTATCTACTATGCTTATTAAACATTTCAAAAAAAGGTATGAGCTTGTATATATGCTGCATGCACATGCATGCCGTACAAGTGTATTCACAGAGATATATTTAGACGAAGAGTAACTCATCTATCTAGAATTTAACAATTTAGCAATCCTACCTGTCGGCATGCAGAAAAAATGTTAAAGTATAAAAATGTCTCTAAGTTGTCAAAATAGATGCTGCAGAGTCTTTCTAATGAAAATCATGCAAACTTTTTACAGGTAGGATTACCAGGTCTCACTTAGGACATCAATTATTTTAATTATGGTTCTAACAGTTGTAGTTCTCATAAACAAGTTACTGATATTCCAGGAGCTTCAGTCTCCTCATTTATAAAATGAGTATATTTGTATAAAAGCTCCAAAGTTAGAGATAAGATGTAAAAGTCTCTAATACTGTACAGCATGCATAAAACACACAAAAAATTATAGCATTATTATGATGGTTATTGTTACCTGCTTGCCCAGCTCAGAGAAAAGGAAATAGCAAACCAGAAAAAGTGTGAAGACACTGACAACTATGAGCAGTCATAGCTACACCCTAACAAAAAAGATGACAGAACATCCATAAAATACATATCAAATAATTCTAAAAAGAATAACAGTCTGGGCTCAGCGTAGGAGCAATTACTAGCCCTGTATATCTCAAAAAGAGAAAAAATGTCATATTATAATGTATTAAGAGTTATTAAATGGATTGAAGATAGTTTGCTATAGCTCAGTCATTTGCAAAAAAGAACTTGTGGGAGAGATTCTAACTGTTCCCCCCAGTAGCCATTCTTTCTTTTGGTACTTGAATTATCACCAGACACATGGCCATCCAGAATAAAGTCTATATTTCCAGGTCTCTATTGCAGATACATCGGATGATTACATTCTTGCCAAGGAGATGGGAGTAGAGGTGATATGTGCAACAAACAGACATGCCTTCAAAAGGATTGAGTATGCCCTCCCCTCCTCTCTTACCAGCATGATGGTAGGGCTGGAACAGCTATCTTGGTCTAAGGATGGAAGTGACATATTGAGGACAACAGAGCCCCCCTACCTGCCCTGGACTGTCTTATCTCCAGGTGGTTAAATATGACAGAAATAAACATCCTCCTTATTTAAGCCATCATTATATTGGGTCTTTGTGAAAGCAATGAAACCTGTATGTTAAATAACATAGAACTTATCTGAGCCTAAAGATCCATCCAGTACTGCCAGCTCTTAAAATTTAGTTTCTCTTGATTGGATCCTGGTAGCAAAAAACAACCAGGTATAGAAGACATCGGAGCGACTGGGGAAATTGGAGTATGTCTACATGTTAGATAACATTAGGAATTATTGTAAATTTTCTTAAGTGTGATCATGGTATTGTGATTACATAAGAGAATGTTCTTATTGGGAGATGTGTGCTGTCATATTTACAGGTAAAGTGGCACAAGATCTGTAACTTACCTGCAAATGGTTCATCAAAAAAAAAGTATGTGTGTATACACGTATATATATTTACAACTGTTGACTCTAGAAGGCAGAATACGAGTGTTTATGTTACTGTCTCTGATATTTAAAATTTTTTACAATAAAAATGTAGACAAATAAAATTGTTTACATGTATGTCTTTTGTGTACAAATGCATTTTTTTAACAATCAAAGGAGGAACTGAGCATTAGCAAATTGAGTGGGACCTAGAAGGAGAGTAATAAATTTAACCTTAAGTCAAGAATCAGAGCGACAGAGGAAATCAATCAATGAAACACTTAAACAAAGACCTTGACCCTGGGGGAGGATATTACTGTAGCCAAAATATACTCTTGATATCTGTATTATTAAAGAATGTGAGGTCAGAGCATGTGTACTTCCAAGCAGAAGTACTAATAAAATTTAAGTTCATTTCAATATGTTGAATATCATCAAACCACAAATCTTCAGTCTCCAAAAGACCTTAAAGAAGTGGTCCTCAAAGTGTGGCTCCCAGACCACTACCATCAGTATCATCTAGGAATTTCTTAGAAATGCAGATTCTGGCACTATCAGAAACTGGTGTTAGGGCCCAGCAATTCTAGGCTTTAACAAGGCCTATAGGCTATATGATGCATGCTAAAGTTTGAGAACCACCGCCTCAGCATTGTATGACAAAGAGCTAGAGCTTGAAGAAAACTTGAGCCCCAGAGAAAATGTGGCTCCTTAGCATGGTACATAAGGTCTTATTTCCTGAAACTCTAGCAATACAGAGGAGAGTACTTAATATTCTGTAATGTCCACATGGGCTGCCTCTAGAGTCAGATAACCCGAGTTTGAGTCCAGCTCCACCAATTATTAGCTGTGAGCTTGGGCTCAAGTTTCCTTATCTGCAAGATGGTATATTGTTGTGAGAATTAAATAAAGTAATATACAGAACCTAGATGCAGCAGGTGATAAATACTCCATCACATTATTATTTTATAATTATTTTCTAAGTCTTATACTACACGTTGTATTAATATTAACTGCTTGCTGTTTCCCACACACGTGGTAATGGTGCATGCTTCCTTACTTTTGCTTAAATTATTACCTCCCCCAAAAAAACTTTCACTTTTCTTCCCTTGGTCTAGTAAACATTTGCTGGCTGCCTCCTAGTCATCCACTCCCCTCTCCTCCCATCTTTGGCCATGAGATTTCAATGAGACTGACTTCATTCTAAGCTTGAGGGTAGACCCTGACTTACGTAAACCAATTAGTAGCCCAGTAGTCACACTGACTGGTTCAGGGATGGGTATAATTTACAGCTAATGAGAGAAACTAAATCCCCAGATTGAGCTGGAACTAAAGAAAATTTTACTCTTCTGCCTGGGGAGAAATATGTAAGGATGATAAGGTCTGGAGTCACAGAAGCCATTTGGCTTTTACAAGGGCACAGTTAAGTGAGGGCCATGGAAGACACTGTTTGAGCCAGTGCATCAAGCCTCACTTGGAGCCAAACCTACCTGTGAACTTTGCAGGTAATAAATTCCCATAAATATTGAAACCACTTTGAGTTGGGTCTCTGCTCCTGAATCAAGTGGATCATCCCATTTGTCCTCTGAGAGACATCAAAGGCTGAGGCTCAGGTCTTCCCAGAAGTCTTCTCTTTCCCCTTCAATCACCCTCCATCTGTGATCCCACAGATCCCCATCTTTACCTCCATCTTACAACTAATTGCCGATTGAAACGATCTATTTTTGTGTCCCTCCTTCACCCTAGACTAACCTAAAGGTAGGAACCGTATCTCACTTATCTTTGTAAATCCAACAACTATAAAATGCCTGGCACAAAGGAGATACACTAATAAATGTCTGTTGAGCTGAAGTAAACTGGGCAAAATTTATTCATCTGCAGCTCAGATTAACTGAGATTGTATTCTATGTGTTTCACATATTGCACTTGAAGTACGTGAAAAGTGCTTTATTTATTACAATCTTGGCTGCTGACATTTAGAAAAATGTAGGGATCAATCCAAAACATTACTCAAAAATAAATAAATAAATCCTTCAAATCACTGTCTTGGAAGGCACTTCAGAATACATACCAAAGGCTCCCCTTACAGATAATGGGAAAAGAAAAAACAGTCCAGAGAAGCCATGAAAGTTTTGTATTTCTGACAGAACAGAGCCAAAGGAAGCCTTCATAAAAGCGATGGGATTTCAGGAGCTATTTAAATGACCTAGCCATGAACCATACTCAAAGAGTCCTTATCACATGCTCAGTATTATATGAGGAGCTGTAAGAAATATAGAACAACAGCAATAATAACTACTACTCCCATTTACTGAGCACCTGTTACATTCCAGCCTTTATGCTAAACATTTATCCAGCATATTAGCTTTAAAGTGGACAATAGTCTAAAAAGTGGACAATAGTCCCATTTTACACATGAGAAGACTGAAACCCACAGAGCTTAAATAATCTGTCTAACGCCAAAGAGTTAGAAAATGACAAAGCTAGTACTCAAACTAGAATCCTTCTGGCTCCATTATACCACACGTGTTCCTTGAGGGGCTCCATTATACTACACTGGATCCATTTTTAAAAATAACATCAGTTAACATATAAAATCTAAAGGATGTGAAACAGACTACGTACGACAGAAAATCAAATCGCTTCATTATAGTGAACTTCCTGGGAAAGGTTTCATGATAGAGGTAGGATGTATCTTAGACCAAGAAGGATAGGTAGAATGAATAGGGGTCAAAGGTAAAAGTAGTGGAAATTTCTAGAAGAGAAAAGGAACATATCAGAAAAAGATGCAGAGGCAGTTAGTCTTGATCCAGTGCAGTGGATCCAGTTTTACCAACAGGGCATGAAACACAAAAGCAACAGATTGAAAAGATGACAATATCTTAATAATGCTTCCTCAAAAATTATGCCTAAACTATACAGAGAAAGATAAAACATCTTTTAAAGTTGAAATAATTAGGAAGGTTGGAGAATTCACCAGAATTTAAAATCTGGATGTTTATCCCATTGATCTTAACTATGATGAGAGAAAACTAACCATTGTAATTTGAAATATTATTTGTGAGATCTGGGAACAAACTGACAAAGGACCTACCAAAGCCATTTTGAAAGGACTTTGGAAATAAGAATTTTTCATTTTAAAAAGCAAAGAAAAATGTTGGTGACTGTGGGGATAAAGGGGGTGGAGGCAGGAAAGTTCCATTATGGCAGCCTCATGAAATGAATATTTATTAAATAGTGCATCTCATTTCCTGGTGTTAAAACATCATGTAGTCAAAGCTTCAACATGATGCATAAACTAGTAATCAATTACAAGTTGAACTGACTGCTAGATTAATAGTTTTCTCTACTAAATTACCGACTATTCACTAAAATGGTGTGTAGCAGTGTGTGTCTGTGTGTATGTGTGTGTGTGTGTGTGTGTCCCCATGCCCAGAGGTCTTTCTACCATGCATTTTCCATCATTCATTATTATACCAATAAGGGCCCCATGGAGGGCAGTCCTAAATACCTTTTCCTCCATTTCTCTGCTGTCTTTTTCTTCCTGTGGAATCTATGCAGCAGAGTAAGTGGAGTGGCATACATGAAAGAAGACTACCATTACTCAGCATGCTACATGTTTTCTGAATCTCTCTATGCTCATATTTCTTTTACACATTGAGTAAAAATATAAGTGAAGAAATGCAAACGTGACCTGTGGCCAAGCATATATTGCAGTTCAGCATGCAGCTGTCAAAAATACTTGGTCTTTCTCCAAGTCTGAAAAACACATGAAAAACAGCTGTACAGGTAGTCAAAAAGGCAGACAGGAAACATCAAGAGACTGATACATAAGAATAGAAGAGTCCAAATGTCTGTGGAACTTCCGCTCCTTTTACCCATGCACGGAAAAAAATTTTGTTGTTGTTGTTACAGAAAAACTGAAACACTAACTCATTAATCTTTATTGCAAACCTAACTCAAAAATGATACATGTTTGCTATGAGCAAGGATATAAAAATGTTCAGAGTAGGATTTCAACAGATACTGCCTTAAAAAGAAGTGGTAGATGGATTTCTAGAGATTGAAAGATTGTAAATTTGCCATTAAATGTCATTTTTATACTTTTTCACTCCTATCATCATATAAATAAAACTACTACAATTGTTTTGAGATACATGCCACTATTTGGTTGTGCTTAGCAATTAATAACTGGAAATTAATTGAAGGAAAGAATAGCTAGCTTCTTTATTATTACTCTCTCCCTCAAATTCTTTATTTGAGCATTCTAAAAGGAATTCGTGCCAGATAATAATGCAACATTCAAACAGATTCTAAGTTTAAAACCTTAGTTATAAATAAATAAATAAAAATTAAAGCCCTAAGCAGACAGAGGAAATCAACAAATAGAATACATGTGTTGCACTAAATAGCTAATATTTAAAATATGTACCAGGGGAAAATTACACAAATTCTCAACTATTATTCAAGTGTTACCCCAATAAATAACTTCATGAGACTAATTATTTTAAGACTCAAGAAAATAAAAATTGGGTCTACATACTAACTCTTCCTATGAACTTGCCTTTTGACATTTTAATGTGTCTCATTTTAATAGGAACTTTAATAGCCTCACAAAGACCACTAGTGTGTGTTCTGCCAAGCTATTTATCACATTTTTCCCCTAAACTGTGAACAAGGTTAATAACATATTATAAAGAAATTACAACCATTCATTAAATTAGCCTTATATGTGATAGATTCAATACGAATGCAACGTTCGAGTTTAAAAGAAGGCCCTAAACATTATATTATCACTTGCATCCATAAAATATTGAGTGAATTACTTTGTCAGATGTAATGATCATGAAAGGTTTGATAGCACTGTCCAGAACTCACATTCATTCAACAAATTCCATGAACATTCACTGTACACTTATTATGTGCTAGGAGAGATACAGTCGCTACCCTCAGAAAGTTCAGTGAATATAGCAGCTAAAAAGTTAAACACTACAACAATGCAAGAACAGAGGCATTTTAAAATAATTTAAAAGGCTATGGGAGCATGATTAGCAGTGTCAGAAAGAAACAAGGAAAGCTTCAGAACAGCGATAACACTTGGGTCTTGCAGGTTGAGAAAGAGTTTGCCAGACAGTCAGAGGAGCAAAAGCAGAGGGCATACCATGCACAGAGACATGGATTATCAGAGAGCTATGTTTGGAGAGCAGTGAGGTCAATGGACACTGGGGGAGGGCGCTGGGTGAAGGGCGACACCGCTAATGAAGATAGCAGTCATGCTCATTAGAACTGATGGCAAAGCCACAACTTGAGACCAGATTTGCTGCAACCCTATTTTAGTCCTGAAATCTCTATCAGTTTCCTTACCTGTAAAGCCACGGTATGAGGAGAAAATCACAGGATGCTGCTGTAAGGATAAAACACAACAAAAATACATACTTCCTGGGACCCGGTAAGCATTCAATAAATGGTAATTGCTATTACTAGATTACCCTGTTCCTTACAGATTAAATTACATGGAAAACAATATTGAGGGGGAAAAATCCTTCAGAGCAAAAAGGATAAAATTTAATGTGAGAAGGAGCATACACACAATCAGAAATCAATCCCTTTTGCCAAAGGAAATGGTTTTTAAGACTTTAAGAACTAAGGAAAATCTCTCAAAACTTAGGGTCTGTGTGAACTGCTGGCTATTCAAGATGATTTTCTGCCTATTTTAGGTTTACTTGCCTCAAAACAGCAATTTCCCTAACACGGTAACTATTGAAATCTCCAAAGAAGCATACTGTGAGTGTGCCAGATAAACCCTATCTGGGAATGAGTGGTCTCTGCCTCCTCACCCTCCCCTCAACACAGACGTATCCACAGACTTCCCTTCCCTCTCTGTTACTGAGTTGTTTCACAGGATGATCCTGACGACATAAGACAAGACAGATGATGCCATACAGAAGAGCCCATTACTTATTAGCATTCTTTTCTTCTCTCTCATCCAAAAGAAAAGGGTGAGTATAATGTTGGGGGCATAATTTTTTTAAAAAATAACTAGTTTCAAAGTGAGGTAAACTTCTCAAGATGATAACCAGTCATGATAAGAAGCCCAGAGAACTCTCCCCATAAAAAATATTAAAAAATAGAAAAATTTTAAAACACCTCTTCCTTTTGTACAAATATTCCTCATTTGCAATATGATCAGTCCCATAAAGCAATAACTTTTTTACATATCATTAACTCTCTTAATCCTAGAATCATCAGTGTATCAAAAGAAAGAACAAGAAAAAACTACAGTCTACACTAAACTCACCATAATCAATTAAATTTGGTTGTGAGAAAAATAACTAAAGCCAGGAAATTCTCAGTTCAACTTCATCTAAACCTCATACAATTTTAAAAGGCAAATCAAAATGAATTAGGGATAATGACAGTGATGACTTTAAACTTCCTTCAATGTCAGTTCTTATTGCAAAGTTTGACGTGCTGTTTACCACTGTTTGGTCTATTAAATATCCTTGGATTCTTCCAGAAGCAGCAGTTAAAATAACATATCTTTAATAAAAGTCATAAGAACAAATATACCAAAGTAATCATCTTACTCTACAGATGCAATTGTGTTGTCAACCCACTCGAAAACTTCAAAGGTACTCCAGTGTCTCCAGAAATAAGTACAAATTAACAAGCAGGATACCCAAAGAATGCTTCAATGTGTCTGCTAAACAAACTTTGACTACTCTCTCTCATCCAGTCCCAAACACCAAATACTTCAGGTAACATAAGCCTGCCCTAAACGCCCCTATGCATTTGTTAATCTAATTCAATTCACCTCAGGTGCCATTCTCCCACGTTAACGTTGTGAAATCCTTCTACACATCCTCAATCCCCAGGATCCAACTCCATCACTTCAAAGCCTTCTCCAATTCCCTCTAGGCATAAATAACCCAATCTCCCCCTATTCTTTCCTAGTACATTCTACATCACTCCCTATTAACACTGACAATATTTTTCCTGGTGAAACAGCTAAATTTGGCATCTCTCTCTCCCTTCCCCAACTTCCATAAATGAAGCATAAAATCCTTGAAGATAAGTTTATTTTTTTTTCAATATCTGGTTCACAGCATCGAGTATGGTCCCTTATATGTTAGTGCTCCAAAAATATCTGTTCAAATCAACCTAACCCTCGTGAAAGTAAAAAACCAGACCAAACTGTAGTACTAAGTACCAAGATGCCAATGATCATCAAGAAGACCAAGATAATTGGCAATATCACCATATTTACATGAAAACTCCTTGAGATCTGGCATTATGCTTTATTCACTACACCTTCCCAACCCCAACAGTCCCTAGTATATAGTCACACATTGTTTAATGATAAGAATACATTCTGAGAAATGTATCGTTATGGTGATTTCGTCGTTGTGCAAACATCATAGAGTGTACTTACACAAACCTAGATGGTATAGCCTACTACACACCTAGGCCATATGGTACTAATCTATGGGACCACCATTATATATTCTGTCCATCATGGACTGAAATGTCGTTATGCAGTGCATGAGTGTAGTAGAGCTCAATAAATATTTACTGGATGTATGAATATCATCAAAGTAAAAATGGTATGATAAAGGTCCTGAAATAATTAGTTTTAATATGTGACACTTAAGAAATTGGAATTCTAAACCACTTTAGGGCTTGGTACTACATCAAAAGACAAAGTACTCATTGTATGCCCAACATTTGATAGACTAAGAAATATTAAGAAGAGAGGGAAAAGGTTAAGAATAAATCTGCTCTTAACAAAGATAAAGCCTAATGGAAAGACACAGGAAAATGTGGAGTCGGAGAGGACCACAAAAGCAAAATATATAAATGACTGTGAAAATCACTCAACCATAAAGAATAAATTGTGGAAGCCCAAAGAGGACACCAAAGGAGTAGAATGATCTTTAGATCCATCAGTGTTTCATAAAACTCTAACTTCAAAAACATACACAGATTAAACCTTAAAGCTTTAGTAATTATTTGAGACCTGGGTACAAAGTCTTTTTTCTGGGCAATATAAAACAAGGGATTACCGCCAGCAGGAAAAGTACCCCCAAAAAGGTACTGACTAGGATACTCTCTGGTGGTTCCCTGTTCCCAGAGCAGAATGGTATATCATAAAAGAACAAATTGAGCAAATATGGGGAAAGTATCAAATGTATATTAAAGAATTAACCTGTAGTGGAAAGAGCAACGATATTGAATCAGAAAGACAAGATGATAAGGTTTTGCATCCTGGCTCTGACACATCCTAGATATGTGACTGGCTACTTTGTTTAATTTCATTCAGCCTGTTTCTTCAAATGCAAAATAAACCTTATCACAACTTCTGTACCCCCTTAGGTTGCTGTGAAGATTAGAGAAGGCAACATATGTAAACTACCCAGTTTAGTACCTGGAACATGGAAGGAATGCATGCTGATCTTAACCCCAAATTTAGCACACACAAAAAAGATAATCAAACCAACTTCCCCGAGTAGCCACACTTATCTATTTCCCAGATGTCAGACAATTTAGTCGTTAAGTCTCACTCCTTAAGTATAAAAGGGTAGAAAACATCTGAGCGGAAAGTTAGGACAAAAGGTGACAAGGAAGTTGGAAACAGTTCTGTTCGGAAATTCCAGTCTTTAAAGTAGCTGAAGTATTTGCTAAAGCAGTGATTCTCAGGCTCTTGAATTTCAGTGATCTATAAAATTTCAGAAACTATTGAGGAATACCATAAAGTTGTCAGCCTTGTGAACTGCCCAAACAGGAGATTTTTTTAACAAAACATAGAGACTATCATCACCAACATTTTCTACAAAGACAACATAAAACAAATAAGTGGGAAGTAGAAAATGTTAGCACAAGTACAGTCCTTTAACTGAAGAAATTTTAGCTTTATGAAAAATTCAAGGATATTAGCTTTTTTTTTTCATTAGCTTAAGGCCATTCAAAACTTTAACAGGGGAGAGCATTTGGGAACCACTATATTGTTCCAGGATTAACCCTTTTAAAGAACTCTCCACACCAGCACTTAAGAATTATTATTATAAAGAACTCAGAAAACAAGCACAAAAAGCTTTCCCTTTATAGGAACAAAGGAAAAACTAGTTCCAAAACCTACCCAAGCCTAGGTGAGGAAACAAGTATTTTCCATAAATATGTTGGCTCTTTACAAACTCTCCAGTGTCAGACTTCAGGAATGGAAAAGTAAGGCAAAGGCTCCCTCTGCTGACAACTAGACAAAGAACCCAATCCTATCAAAAGGCAGTGGACTTTATAATTCTTCCCAGTACTGACTGGATATTACACGGGCTTTCACTATTCTCTTTCAAGGACTAGTGGTACTTTATGCCCTAAAACACTGGAATATCGCTGGATCTGATATGAATATGAAAAACCTGTATAACTAGGTAACACTCCTTGCATATTTCAATAATTCTTTCTAAACTAGCTTCCAAATTTCTTGGTTTCTGCTCTATGCTCTAAAGGTTTAAACTCTATAGCACTAAACTGAGCTATAATGTCACAAAAATAGGAAATTAAACAAAGAAGGCTAAAGAATTGAGGCGGGTTTCAGGAGGTTATGCAAAACAAAGGTAGCAATCTATGAATGCATTGGCAACCTTCTCTCATAGAAGTCCCATGAAATTAACAGAAGCAAATTAAAAACTTTAAAATTAACAATAAAAGCAGTTTACAAGTGCTGGCCCATACATATTAGCACATCCAAATCTAGCAACTATTCTGTAATTTGAGAAGGTCAAGAACTATTATTCTCATTTGACTGTGGAGAGACCTAAGGCTCAAGAAAGTTCAACGATTTGTTAAGGATACACAGCGGGTAAGTAGCAGGACCCGATCTCAGCCCTACATGTTTCTAATCTCCAATCTGTTTCTCTAACTGAAAACTATGCATAAAGTAGGTACCCTACTGACAAGATCTCTAAATCCCTTTCTAATTTCAAACTCAATATGGCCTACTATCACAACTCACTTTGTAAGCTTATAAGTAACATCAGATTTAAATATAAAATGTGAACTATTTCACTTTTGCAGACAAAACTTGGTATAGCTGCTTGCTGAATTCTTTGCTATTTCTTTATTTCTTCTTGTCCTACTTCCAAAAGAATTGCTTGCAAAGATAAGTAAAATTAAACAAATTATAAAATAATTAGATAAGGAAGAGCAGATAAAACCCTGATTCTCTCACTAAAATTACTGAATAAAATGTTTGTTAAGGGGCTGGCCCAGTGGTGCAGGGATTAAGTTCACACACTCAGCTTTGGTGGCCTGGGGTTCATCGGTTTGGATCCTGGGTGAACACCTATGCACCGCTTATCAAGCCATGCTGTGGTAGGTGTCCCATGTATAAAGGAGAGGAAGATAGGCATGGATGTTAGCTCAGGGCCAGTCCTCCCCAGCAAAAAGAGGAGAATTGACGGTGCATGTTAGCTTAGGGCAAATCTTCCTCAAAAAAAAAAAAATAGTTTGTTAAAAACAGCATTTTTAAGTATATCAATATGCCGCCAAAAAAAAAAGTAAA
The DNA here is from genome assembly GCF_037783145.1 of Equus przewalskii. NCBI lineage: Eukaryota > Metazoa > Chordata > Mammalia > Perissodactyla > Equidae > Equus > Equus przewalskii. The sequence continues at coordinate 63,347,104 of NC_091834.1, read as the reverse complement.
TAAAATTCAGAAGCCAAACACTAAGTGAAAGTGGGAACCCATAAAGATAAACAGAACCCCTGGGGCATTTTCCTAAACCAGATAACCTTCAGCTTCAGTTTTCACAGTCTCAGATGACATGTGGTAAAGAAAAAAACCTTGAAGCCCAATCAATGTGAGGAATCCAACTGATCCTACACATCGTCTCCCTCCCCACCAGTATAAAGCTAAAACCACAATGGGTTCCACCCTCAGTGTAAGGAGAATTTAGAATAGCAATCCCTCTCAAGCCCAAGAGGAAGCAAAATAAAATGCACATCTCAAAACTTGGAACCAGATAAAGGAAAAAAAATCTCTCCTAAGAATTCATAAACCCCAAGCTGATCTTAATGTGGGTTTGCAGACCAAATTCACTCTATTGGCTTGTTCAAGAAGCCTCAATCTGTGAATTTAGTATAAAGTTATCCTGGGTAAGTACCACCAAGCACCTGAAAAAAGAAAACTCAAATCTTTAAAGGAACACACCAGTCATTCCCATGGATAAAGTTCCAAAGACTAGGACCTCAGAGGCAAAATCACAATGTACAAGGAACCAAATACAATATGAGCAAGATGCAGCAAAAATAATAGAGAGTAGAATCAGAACTGCCAAGACTTCATATACAGAAATTATCAACAGAGAACATAAAAATACTACATTTTAAGTTTAAAGAAATAAAAACAGGTATTAAAAATCATAAAAATACAATCAAGAGACTTTATCAATGACCAAGCAGATTTTTAAAGCACCAAATAAACTTTGAGAAATAAAAAATATAATAATTAGATGTAATAAAGTTAACAAAACCCCAAGAGCAGTTTCGTTGGAAATAGAAGTGATTTAGAAAACAGGAAAAAAAAAATCTAAAGAAATCATCTAGCATGCATTAGTAAGAAACGTAGAGATAAAAAATATAAGTAAAGTTAAGAGACATGAACAATAGGGTAAGATGGTCAAACATACCTAATTCGATTTTAGCTAGGAGATAATATGGAAGAGACAATGTTCAAAGAAATAACGGCTAGGATTTTCCAGAACTGTTGAAAGGCACCAATCCTAAGATACCGTTTAAGCCAAATAAAATCCAAGTAGGATAAGTAAAAATAAATACTTCTTCAGATAGCTGATAGAGAAACTGCAAAACACCAAAGACAATCTCCTAAAAGCCACAGAGAGAAAAGACAGATTAACTAGCAAAAGAATAACGGCTAGACTGAAAGCTGACTTCTTAACACGAGTGGAAGCCAGAACAAAGCAGAATATTATCTTTCGTGTGGTAGGAAAAATAACTGTCAATGTTGCATTGTATACACAGCCTTCCACCTACTCCCCCCCCCCAAAAAATTGTACCACAATAAAACAAAGATCCCATTCACAATAGCAACTGAAGCCATGAGGTTGCTAATACATTGACTCTTAACTCAGCTTTCAGATCTTAACTTCTTTAGGAAGGCCAAATTAAGTATGATCAAACTAGCAATACACCCCTCAAATATACGCTCATTATCATGGCATCTTTTCCTTCATAGCACTTGTGACTTTACCAATTTCTATGATTATCTACTTAATGTTTATCTCCTTCTCCAAACTCAACGAGGCCACAGACCTCTATATTTGGTTCACTATTGTATCCACACTGTCTACCAGGGTGCCAGGCACATAAATGGTAGGAAGGAAAGGAAGGAGGGAGGGACAGAGGGAAGAAAGGAAACAGGCAGGGGACATCTAATCAAGAAATAAACAATGAAAATGGATAAAAAGTAAAATTTTTCTAAAAGAAATAGAAGGACAGCTAAATAAATAGTAAGACAGGTATTGTATTCCTGGATAGGAAGAATCAGTATCACAAACATGTCAGCTATGCACTAAAATAATCTACAGATATAATGCAATGCCAAATAAAATTCTAACATGCTTTTTTCATGGAACTAAATAAACTATTTCTTTAACTTGATGAGGAAGTAAAAAAGAGCAAGAATAGCCTATAAACTTTTAAGAACAAGAATGAAGAACGATTAGTCCTCCCACACATCAAAACATACTGTACGTTAATTTTTTTAATATGGTATTGGCATTCTTTATAGATACACTATTTATAGACAAATCAAGAAAAAGGAAGGGTCTAAGAGCAAATTAATGACTATATGGAAATTTAGCATATGAGAAAAGTAGCATTTCAAATTATAAAAAAGAATATTCATAAACGGTGCTTGGACAACAGGGTATACATTTGGGAAAAAATTAAATTAGAGCCCTCCTGCATACCATATCTAAAATTAAGTTCCAGAAAATATGAAACTATTTTGGAATCATAGTATAGGAAAGGTCTTCATAAGAATGATACAAAGATCAGAAGCCATAACAAAAAAGATTAAAACATTTAACATCATAAAAAATTAAAATATTTGTACAACTAAGTAAATGAACAAAGATAAATTTAAAAAGTTAAAAACCCATCATTCACAGGTTGTGTGTCCTTGGCAAACTGCTTAATCTTGCCAATCCTAAATTTCCTCATGCCAAAAATGAGAATAATGAGCTACTTTACAAGGTTGCTTTGAGAATTAAATGAGAATGTTTAGGTTAAATCCTTAGCATGGTCTTAGGTGGTAGCACCTAGCAAGTGCTCGATAAACTTTTTCTTTTTTTTAAAGATTGGCACCTGAGCTGACAACTGTTGCCAATCTTCTCTTTTTTTTCCCTTCTCCCCAAAGTCCCCCAGTACATAGTTGTATATTGTAGTTGTGGTCCTTCTGGTAGTGCTATGTGGGATGCCACCTCAGCATGGCCTGATGAGCAGTGCCATGTCCATGCCCAGCATCTGAACCAGTGAAACCCTGGGCGGCGGAAGCAGAGTGCGCAAATTCAACCACTCGGCCATGGGGCCAGCCCCTAAATATTTTGTACTATTATTTTAAAGTATGAAAATATAACAACATGTCACTTTTGCCCACTAAATAGAGATTTTGAGCTTTTTAAAAAATGATAGGACCGGCCCCGAGGCCAAGTGGTTAGTTTGCACACTCCGCTTTGGCGGCCCTGGGTTTCACCGGTTTGGATCCTGGGCATGGACATGGCACTGCTTGTCAGGCCATGCTGAGGCGGTGTCCCACAAGCCACAACCGGGAGGACCTACAACTAGAATATACAGCTATGTACTGGGGGGCTTTGGGGAAAAGAAGAAGGAAAAAAGACTGGCAACAGATGTTAGCTAAAGTGCCAATCTTAAAAAAAAGAAAATAATAGCTGGTGTTGGCACAGACACCCCACACAGCTGAGAAAAGAGTAAATTGGGCCCATCTCTGTGACCTAAGACAATTTATAATGTGTATCAAAAATTTTTTATCCCAATTATCCAGTCCTAGGATTTTGTCCTAAAGAAATATCAGAGATAAACACTCACAGAGATTCAAATACTGGTAATTTATGACGAGTATATTTTTATTTTCTTATTTTAATTTCAGCTTTACTGAAGTATAACAAATATATAAAATTGTATGATATTTAAAGCGTACACCGTGGTGATTTGATATACGCATCTATTGTTTAAGGATTCCCCCATCTAGTTAATTAACACTTCCATTAACTCACTTTTTTTGTGTGCGAGAAAATTTAAGTTCTACAATCTTAGCAAACTTCAATTATACAATACAGCGTTATCAACTATAGTCACCATATTTTACATTAGATTCTCAGGCCTTACTCATCTCATAGTTGAAAGTCTGCATCCTTTTACCAATCTCTCCCTATTTCCCCTGCCCCTCAACTCCTGGCAACCACTCTTCTACTCTCTCTTTCCATGAGCTTGACTTTTTTTTAGATTCCACATAAGTGATACCAAGCAGTATTTGTCTTTCTTTGTCTGGCTTATTTCAGTTAGTATAATGCCCTCGAGGTCCATCCATGTCATCATAAATGGCACAATTTCCTTCTTTTTCATAGCTGAATAATATTCCATTGTCTGTATCTACACATCTTCTTTAGCCACCCATCCGTTGACAAACACATGGGTTTTTCCATAGCTTGGCTATTGTGAATAATGTTGCAATGAACTTGGGAGTGAGATATCTCTTCAAATTCATGTTTTTCTTTCCTTTGGATATATCCCCAGAAGTGGGATTGCTGGATCATATGATAGCTCTATTTTCAATTTTTTGAGAAACCTCCATATTTTTTTTCCACAGTGGCTGCACCAATTTACATTCTCATCAACAGTGCACAAGGGTTCCCTTTTCTCCACATCCTTGCCAACGCTTGTTATCTGTTGTCTTTTTATGATAGCCATTCTAACATGTGTGTGAGATGATATCTCATTGTGATTTTGATTTGCATTTTCCTAATGGTTAGTGATGTTGAGCACTTTTTCATCTGTATGTCTTCTTTGAAAAAATGTCTATTCAGTTCCTCTGCCCATTTTTTAATCGGATGATCTGGGGGTTTTTCTATTGAGTTGTATGAGTTCTTTATATATTTTGAATATTAACCTCTTATTAGATAAATGAGTTGCAAATATTTTCTCCCATTCCATAGGTTGCCTTTTCATTTTGTTGATGGTTTCCTTTGCTGTACATGATGTACAGTACATTTAGTTTGATGTAGTTCCACTTGATTTTTCTGGGTTTTTTCAGGGGGGAGGGTTGTACTTACACAGTGATTATTTATTTTTAAATTTGCAAGTAATTTCATGAATACATTTTAGGTATAATAATTGTAGTGATACAGTGAAAGAAAAGGTCCCCTCTTGGCCCCAGCTATTCCCACTTTTCCTTCCAAAGATTTTATCAAAAAATGTAATAGAAATAACAAATCTGGATGATCATCATTTTCCCAATAAGAAAAATGTGTGCTAGTTACTCTTTGCTATTCTTATCATGCTCATTTTTGGTTATCAGGCAACTTTGCTTTGAGCATAAAATTTCTAGTATTTCTATCTTCCTTTTTATTGTGGTGGTGCTAAAATATTCTCTCTTGTTTTCTTTCCAGTTTTATTAAGATATAATATTTGAAAGTTGTTCGGAGAATAGATCCTAAGAGTTTTCATCACAAGGAAAAAAACATTTTTTGTCTTTTTTTTTTTTGTATCTATATGAGATGATGGAAGTAAACTTATTGTGGTAATCATTTCAGAATATTTGTAAGTCAGATCATTTATACTGTACACCTTAAACTTATACAGTGCTCTATGCCACTTGTTTACTTTTGCTTTTGTTGCCTTTGCTTTTGGTGTCAAATTCAAAAAATCATTGCCAAGACCAATGTTAAGAAGCTTACCCTCTATGTTTTCTTCTAGGAGTTTTATGGTTTCAGCTCTTACATTCAAGTCTTTAATACACTTGCAGTTGACTTTTGAGTATAGTGTAAGATAGGGGTCCAGTTTCATTCTTTAGCATATGGTAATCCAGTTTTTCAAATACCATTTATTGAAGAGACTATCATTTCCCCATTGTATATTCTTGGCTCCTTTGTCATAAATTAATTTCTGGGCTCTCTATTCTGTTCCATTGATCTATGTGTCTGTTTTTATGCCAATACCATACTGTTTTCTAGCATAGTTTGACATCAGGAAGTGTGATACCTTCAGCTGTGTTCTTTCTTAAGATTGTTTCGGCTACTTGGGGTCTTTTGTGGTTCCATACAAATTTTAGGATGACCAGAGTATTTTTAAAAGCAAAATATTAGAAACAATTCCATCAAAATGGGTATTTCATAGAATTCTCTACAGTCATTTAGAATTATATAAGAGTAGAATATTTATTCATTTGGTAAATGATCACGATATTGTTAAGTGAGAAAAAGACCTTAAAATGGTAAATATAATATGAACCCAGTTTTATGGCATAAAAACTCCAAGTAAAAAGATGAAATAAATACACTAAAATAGTCATAATGATTAGTTAGCTCTCAATGGCAAGAGTAGAGATTATTTTATTTCCCTCTTCTTATAAACCTCATCCAAAGTTTTCTACAATGAACATCTTACTTAAATTTTTAAAAAATTGGGAGGTGGGCAGGAGTCCATCAAATTCCCCACCATTCCTGAAGCTCAGGCCTACCAACGACTGGCTCTGCCATGGGGCATGAAGATCAAAGATTAGGCAAACACTAAAAATCAAATTTCCAAACATACAAGTTGAACCTTGGCAAGAAGGCAAATACGTTAGAAGACTTTTGGCAAAAATGATGACCTGAATTTTAAAATAGCTGATTTATACTCTTCTTTCCAGAAGTGAGTAGACAATAGGTATCTGGCCCCGAAAAGGCTATTCTTATTTCATGAAACAGAACAATGTCCTCTCTATATGAACTATCTCTTATTCTTAAGGATGAGGGAGGAGGGAAGGAAGATGAGGAGAGGACAGACAGAACATGCATTCACCTCATCAGAAGAAATTGATACAACTTCTAGAGAAGCCCTATTTCTACTCACTGTATCATGTCATTTGAACCATGAAAATGCCAGACTCCTACTGATCTTGATCTTCACCAGGATAAAAGTTTAAATAAGCATTAAATACTGAGTAGCCTACCTAGAAAGAGCTGATACATTTGGAATCTTTATCAATTTCTTTTCAGAGTCAAAAGTCAACAAAAGTCAGAAAAAAGTTATAACAATGCTATTTCTTTAGAAGATGATAAAGACCTTAAGGGTCACCAAGAGTAGAATAACAGCGCCTCAAGTCCACCAGCTCCTCATGAGAAGACTGCATTCAAAATTAATCACCAGAAAATACTACACAATGACTTCAGTTGTTCAGTATCATATCAGATTTATGTATATTACTCTCCTCTCTCCAGCCATGTGGAAAGTTCTTTGGGGAAGGAATAATAAGGATTCAAGAAATATTTATCTGACTCAATCTTGTTAGTTTTTTATTCCTGCTGTTCTGTTACGGTTTTTCTTCAGTAGCTTTCTGGAACTTCCATTACTCAAATGGGCTTTCAGTGAGAGCGTTAATTAAAATGATTGCTACAGAATGTACTAGATAAATGTGGCAAACCATAAGTGAGAAACCTCCTGTACTCGGCTTGATCAAATAAGCTGATCAAACTCTGCAAACTTTCCAGAATGTTTAGCCAACTGCCTCTATTCTCCACTTTAAGATCAACAAACATAACTCCTAAGGGAAATAAAATGTAGAAAAGCCACCTGTGAGTTTTACACTGAGTCTGTATATCAAAGCAGAGTGAACCAATGCAAAAAGAGATTGTCCACAACAGTAAACTTTGGAAGCAATCTCAATGGCTAAACAAATGATAAATATCCATATACAGAATTCTGTGAAGCCCATACAAGAACAAGGTAAGTCTGTATGTTTGGACATGGAAAGACATCCATGGAAATGAAATGAGCAAGTTATAGACTAATAGATAGCGTGACCTCATTGATGTAAATCAAAGCCAATTACGTTTGTAAATGCATTGAATAATGTATGCAAGTGCAAGGTTGCCCACCAAACTATTTACCTTGGGAGAAGAGTGAGATTTCATAGGCAGCAAGTAAATAAAAAGTGGCTTTCAGTTTTTAATTCTTTTTCTTTAAACTAAGAATGCATTAGTTTAAGGTCTTTAATAAATATACAAAGAATTACAAATAAGTTCAATGATGTATAAAAAGAAAAATAATAAAAGCATTAGACATATATCAACAGAAATTCATTATGATGCGTATGTATGCATAAAACACAAATTCCATGCCATTAAAAATGATGAAGTAGGTTTATATTTATTGACATGGAAAGATAGCCACAATTTATAAGGCAAAAAAGCCAGGAATGGACAGCTTAACCCATTTTTTTTAAAGTATGTACATGTGTATAAATGAATATATAAAAGTCATTAATAATCACAATTAGTCATAAAACTTAACAATAACCCACTCATGTAATTGTTTTTATTCTTTAACTGTATTCCCTAATTTATAAACAATTAACATAGTAGTAATATAATAAGGGAAAATACTCCTTTAAAGCAGTTTCATTACACAAAAAGAGCTACATATCTAAAGTTCATGAAAAAATAATTGTTAATACAGTTTCTAGTCACACAAAGTAAAGCGCAAAATAAAATAAAAAATTGTTTACATAATGTAAGAGAGAGAGAAAAAACAGCCAACTATTTCAGGTAAAGGTCATTAAGAGTCTGAATTCCTCAGGTAAGAACCTTCGAAGGTTTTTCCACTTCACTTCCTGTACGTATACACAGAACCCCAGTTACTCTGTATATGTCAGCGCACAAATATTTCCATCTCAGTCATGTGTATAACTTTAAAAGTCCAATCAATTTTGTCGAGGACAAAAAAGTTACCAGTAAAGCCAAGAATTTAATTTAACATCTTCCAACAGAAGCAGCTGCATTTTAATGCACCTTTATAAAACCCATAAAACAAGCATTATAACGAAAGAGAATGCCACAAAAGTAACTACTATAATGATGACTTTTAACCTTTTAATGCACAATAGGCAGTCAACAGCTTTTTTAAATCCTTATAAGAGAAAACTCCACTCCCAAGTTTGAAATTCTCATTGCTTAAAAATAATAATAAAGTCCCTAGTGAAACACTGGGTTCTGGTTTTAATTAGAAGTAAATGTGCTAAGATTGCCACCTCCTGCTGAAGAGAAAGTTAAGTCCTCTATGACCCACCTCGAGTGGATTTTCAAAAGACCTCAGATCTGTATACTGTCTTAAAGAAAGAAAGAGGAAAGAGGGAATCGAAAAATACATATTCTCATGTGGAAAAGAAAGTGAGGCCACTTAAACTATTCAATGCTACCAAATGCAAAATTCTCATTCCCCAAAAAAGCGAAACTACTCTACCTTGAATCCATGTTCTGAGATAGCTAGTAAAATCTCTTACTTGATGGTATTCCTCTAATAAAATATTAAAATATACTTGTCACATGTCAAATTCAAGACCAAAATATATCAGCAATGACAAATCCAAAGAGAAAAAAAAATGAAATTACATTATAAAACCACTACTTTTATTATCATCTCTTCAAACAAATTTCTCTGATGATACAATGAATGCTGAAAAAGATCAGCATTTCCCAAGAACTTTATTTTTCTCTGTTCCCTTGAGATTGCCATTATGATATTTAAACCTTAAAATTTTCAAATCTTTTAATATATATGTGTGTGCATTTATATATGTATTTGTATACTATATAAACACACACACCCATATAGACCTATATATACACAAATACATACAACTGTATAGAATTCTGACTCTGCCAATTTCCTCACCTGTAGGATGGTAATAATATCTACTTCACAGGTTGTTTTAAGAATTGAATGGAAACACATGAAGGCACCTGGCAGAGTACCAGACACATAACCATAATCTGCAGTCAAAAAAATGTTTGTTTTCCTTAGCCTTTGGAAAGACAATAGAAATTTCAAAGTTAATAGCCTTCATAAAAAGATATCTTTAACATCAGAAAAAGATAACTTCTGCAATTGTCTTATTTTTTCCTTCTTAAATCAAGTACACTCTCCATCTAAGATATTTTAATAGTTCTTTACTGACTTCACATTTGGGGATGCCAGTCATATAAAACCAGTAGCTTTCATAAGTAAACAAAAAGATGATTCGTCTAACAAAAACATAAATTAATGTATGAAATGCAATGTTGTTCCTCCTTACAGAAAGTCCATATCCTTTAATATCACATAAAATAAAATAAGCCATCAGTCAACAAATCTCTAATGACTCCAAAGACACAGAAAAACGTTAATAATGAAAACTCCCCCTATCCTAGATAAAATAAGTAAGATTCTGAACAGATTACTTGTAATTTATAAAAATGTATTTGCGACCTGGTAACATTTTACTAACTACTTGAAATCAATCAAAATTGCTATGGTACATTCTAAGAAAACAAAAATAAACATTTTCAGCATCATCAATAGCCACCTAAACTGTCAATGTCAAGATTCAGATTTAACCTATAAGATTATTTCAGTTTTCCAGACAACGTCCCATTCCTCAATCCCCACTCTGTTTCTCCAATAGACATGGAATGCATTATTCTGGGAAATTTCTAATTGTTAAAGTCTGTTAAAAGTTTAAGTCAATGAACAAATGCTTCTCATTACAAAATTCAATAATTGTAATACAATTATGGATTTAACATGTAAAATCCTGAAAGCATTTTCTAAACAGATGAATTGTTTGAGAGTTACTACTTTCCTTAGGTTTGCCTACATGGAAACACATGTTTTTTCAATTATATAGGAAAGACTATGGCTTCTGTTCAAACCTTGGTTTTATTGTTTATAAAATTAGAAACAGATACAAATATATATAGATATATATACACACATATATAAACATATACACCAACGCTATATATTATACACGAACAGTTGAAAGGTTTAATGTGTTATATAAGAAGGTACTTTACACACATATGAGGAAATTAATGTTAAGCTCTCAAATGGATAATTCATTCATAAACGAGCCTCTTTAATCTCACAGATATGCTCGCACTTACTATCACAATTATTTATACAGTTCAGCCAAAATTAAAATAAATGAAAATATTGGTGAACTCTAGCACCTTTATTGTTTTTTAAATCAAGAATTATTTACAGTCATTGTTTGCCATTTTTAACTCAGAAAGGGAGGATTCTATTTTAATCTAGAGTGTCTCTAAGTGTTCACCAAAATCACACTGCATTTTCATCAATACCTCATTTACAAGTACATGTATTTCTGTTTATATCTAAATTTAGGATTAAAGGTGATTTAAATTTTCTTCCTAATAATTTTCTGTATTTTTCCAAATTTTCTGAGAATTATATATGGCCTTCATAATTTAAAAAAAAAGTAATTTTAAAGCAATAATTAAAACATTTGAGTATGAAATATAAATCAGAAAGCTTGGTATTGGTCACTTCTTCCAAAAACAAAATGTGTAACACCAAAGGGCTAATCTATGAGTTCGTGACTTCTCATGGTTTGCTCAAAAGGACATATATTAAGTTCTAATTCAGATCTGACAGTTGTAACAGGAAAGGAAAAGAGGGGTATAAGTTATACCTAAAATGCAGTCCTTAATTTTTGTTAATATTAATCCTATAATGTAGAGCAGCAGAGGTGATTTTACCCCCAAAGTGGTTGTCACACCAGGTAGGGGAGGAGGGGGGTGCCACTGGCATCCAATAGGTAGAGACCAGGGATGCTGCTAAACATCCTACAGTAGCACTGGACAGGTCCAAACCAAAACGTCAACCGTGCCAAGGGCAAGAAACCCTAATGTAAAGAAAATAAACCTCTTATGCTTAAATTAGAAATCAAAACCCTAAAGACAATGATAATGAATTTTAATTCAAAAAGTCGTTCCTATTTGCTTCTTTTGAAGGATACACTAATTTAGATTTTCCAAGCATCTAAACTACCCCCTTCTTTAAAATAGTTTAAAAAATAAAGCCTAACTCTTCTTTCACTCTCAGTTTTAATTCTCTGTCTTCACCTCCCTCAGCACACCCCTGACCCAAAATCAAGTATAAATTTGTAGCAAGAGACCTCAAGATATATACTCTCTTCCTTTTGTGCACATATCTTCTGGAATAAGGGAAATGACAGGTTTCCGAATTTGGATAAAAATAATTGAATCCAGCTGTCAAGGTTTTCATTTCACATCAATATTATTTTATTTTAATTGCTTCAACTAAATAAAGAGTGGAGGCTTTAAGGACTCTAAACGAACTACATACTGTATTATTATTCATCATAGCTTTTTGAAATTTACTTCATCTCACTTTTTTTGGTGCTGTGTTTTTTTAAATTGTGATAAAACATACATAATATAAAATTCACCATTTTAACCATTTTAAATGTACAGCTCTGCAGCATGAGGTACAGTCACATTGTTGTACAATCGTCACCACCATCTATCTGCAGAACTTTTTCATCTTTCTCAACTGCAACTCTGTACCCATTAAACACTAATTCCTCATTCCTTCCTCCTCCACAAAGAATTTAGCAGGGTCACTCATGAAATATGCCCCAAAAATGTAGCTATTATTACCAGTATTATATAGAATGTCTCATGCCAGCTTTTTAAAAATACAAATATGAATAATCACAAAACGCCTATGCAAAAGTAAATACCACACTCACCGAGTTCTCACATACTAAAACTCATTTAAGGAAACACCAACAAGAGCAGAAAAGTTAATTTTAAATATGCCTCAGTCAACTTTAAATCTATGTTAACAGATAAATGAAAACATTTACCAACTATAAGGAGGTTAGAAAATCAAACTGACAATTGTTACTACTTGGTTTACTACAAAGTGGCACGAGCCCTTGGACTAGCAGTCATCTACAAAATGGACTCAAATATAATAAATACTAAATAATCCTTTGAGTTTTTAGGATTCTAAACAAACAGAAGTTATGTCAGGCCTCATAGATGAAGAGGTAAAAGAAGTTTTTGATTTCAGGGAACTCAGAGTCTAATGAAAGAAACAGACAAATAAAAAATTGTAAGAGAGTGTAATATGTGTCATGATAGAAGCACACAAAGGGTTTTATAGATTCACATGAAAGGCATACCTAAGACTAGGAAATAAGTGAGGAGGTAAGAGTAATTGGTTGCAAAATCCTCCCACCGAAAAAGCGAATTAAATTTCGAGGGGCTGGCCCCATGGCCGAGTGGTTAAGTGCACATGCTGTGCTTCAGTGGCCCAGGGTTCATCAGTTTGGATCCTGGGTGTGGACCTACACACTGCTCACCAAGCCATGCTGTGGTGGCATCCCACATGGAACAACTAGAATGACCTACAACTAGGATGTATAACTATGTACTCGGGCTTTGGGGAGAAAAGAAAGAAAATAAAAAAGAGGAAGATTGGCAACAGATGTTAGCTCAGGGTCAATCTTCCTCACCAAAAAGCATTAAAAAAAGAAAAAGAAAAAAAAATTTCAAAGAAGTAGGAGTTGGCTAAATGAAAGACTGAGGGAAAGTGTATTTCACTGTGTAGACAAAAGCATGAGAAAGTATTGTTTCGAGTTGGGGTCTGAAGTAAGATCAGATCAGAGAGTTTAGCAGGGCCAGAGACTTACATAAGCCCTATTATTTTTCTTACAAGTGACGGGAGCCATGAGGAATTTAAGCAGGGCAAAGACAGGATCAGATTTGTGCTTTGAAAGATTACTCTAAAGCAGAACATAGAATGGAAGGTGAGAAGAAACAAGGAGCATAGGTAGCAAGATAAGGGGCATACAGACCAGCAGGGATGCTCTTTCAGGAATGCAGATGAGAAACAGAGAAAGCCCAAATTAAGGCAATGAAGGTAGAGATGGTGACGAAGCATCTTATTCCTCCATTTTCCATGTCATTTAAATTCCTTGGGGGACCTGCTGAACAGCATAGAAATCAAGGCCCATGACCCTGACCCTTCAGTTCATGGGGTATTAAAGATGTCACTCAGCTCCATCCATTATGCTAGCCTAGAAACTATCCCCCAAACTTTTTCTTAAACTCAACCACAAACTAATTTGATGCCTTGATTATGAGAGAGAAAAAAATTTAAAGGCAAACTCCACGTAATCTCTATCATTCCTATCAACAAACAGTTATGTGCATAAGGCTTTGACTTCTTAGAAAAACACACACATAACGTGAAATAAGAAAAAGTTTCAATTTTCAATAAAGTTCACGCTACATAGATAAGAGGCTAAAGTTATATTCAAACGCATCATAGTATCTGCTACTCCTAATTACACATTGGCTTCCTTTCATTTACAAAGACCACCTGATTTCACTGTGTATATCACAATATTTTCCTCTTAGGGTTAAAATTCCTATACTGTATTTGGTCTTTAATCAAGAATACTTCTTTTAAATAATATATTGGAATATATAGATACAGATTATGGTTGTTTTCTATTTCGATCATTTCCAACTCCCTCAAATGTAAACAAGATTCCCTTTTCAAAATACTCTCCTTATTTAAAATTCAAACACAAATGCATTTCCACATTCAAACTTGCCACATGCCTCAATGAAGAACAGCAACTCTGGCAAGGTTTGCAAGGTTGTTAAAATTTTTTAAAGAGGTTATAAGCAATTAAAAATTCACTCTAGTATATAAACAGTACAAAACCTTTATCTTCAGTTACTTGAATTGCCTCAAGCACTCTAGATTTATTCCAAAATTACAACGCTCTACAATTTCTGTCTTAGGAACAAAGCAGGTAATTTAAAAGCAAGGGAATTATCTAATCAAGGACATAACCTCCCACAGCAGAAGGCAGTTTCCCCCAATTTTTTTCTTCTTGTTAAAATGAAATAATCAGAAGAAGATATTTTCATTCCAAACTGAACTGTTTTAAAATAAATACTTTTTGCATAGAATTCACTGTACTTGGTGATTTCTATCTTATACATATTTTTTAAATCAAAATATAATTAGCATATTCATTTATACCAGACATTAATTATTTGCTGTATGTCTGGAACTGGGCTATGTATTAGAGATTAAAAACTTCAATAAAATATAGTCCTTGATCTCAAGAAAGAAATACTGGGGTCAAGAAATACTAAAACAAATTACTGCACCATAACTTAATACACCAATAATTAAAGGTAAGGTATAAACAAATTCTGTAGAGATAAACAAGCAGAAATAAGCAAACCAGCAGGCCAGACCAGGAGGGCTTCATGGAGAAGGTGACACTAGCAGAGCAGGGCCTCCGAGGAGGCTCTGGTTGCTGTTGATGAGCCATCAGTGGGTAACTGCAATCCAGACAGGAGAAACCACACGTGCAAAAAACACTGCTAAACTTAGAGGCTTTAGATTTTCCTCTTACGCTTTAGAAAAGGTACATGGCTTTAATTTTGTAGCTGTAAAACAAATTTCTTAGTCTAAATCAAAACCATAAAACATGATTTCTTTCCCCTTATCCTTAGCCAAGTCAAATTTTATAACTCACATTTAAAAGGTGGGCTTGGAGTGTTTCATTTTATTGTTATTACTCCACGCTAATCTCAGAATTAAGAAGGACGTCAGCATTTGTTTAGTACTAGTCGCTATAAGATTAAATGTAAATTAGTAAACACATGAATTGGATAACTTACAATAGGCAGATAATATATGTATGAAAGAAGGTATCACATAGAACTCACATCTTTACTAATAAAATCACAGTGTGCCTGCCTGAGAATCAATTACCTTCACATTTCATAAACATGATTGTGCTCAAAACTGCTTAAATCTAGCCTTTTTGTTTATGGACACAATTGTGTACAAAGCAGTTTTATATAGAATAGGAATCACCACAGTGGGGAAGACTCAGTCTAACCAGAGCAGGACTCTGGCACTCATGAAAGCAAACCCAAAGTGCAGGTCAACTGGGAAGGGCCCCAACATCCCAATCCCAGAGAGCTTCTCATATTCAGCAACAGAGGGTCAGTCAAAAAGCATCAGTGGCGTCCGCTCTGATCCTCCCTCAAAGTGGAAATATGCCTTTATTTTAACCACGTCATGATGCCTAACTCACAAACTCTTCTCATTTGAAGATATGTTGCCCCCAACTGTGGACCAACATAGGCATGAAATGTGCGCTCTGCCACATATCAGCTATATGCCCTTAAGAAAACTCTTTAAACCTTAGTTTCCTCATCTATAAAATAAACTACAGTTATACAACTCTCAGCAAAATGCCTGGCACATAGTAAGCACTCCATAAATGCTGTTGTGAGGCCTTCAACTGATAAAGGTGATTGCACAAGGTCTGTCAATCACCAGCAAAGTACTCAGCACAAGTCAGCAGGTAACCTACGTTGGTTTCCTACGTTGGTTTCTTTCTTTTCTTAAGGCTGGAACACTAGCATTTATTTACCTTATAACTCTAACAGTATCTAGCAAAGAGCTTCACAAAAGAAGCCTATGGTCAATCCTAACTAACTAAAAGGCTTGTGCAACTACTTCTGAATACTGACCAATTCCTCAATGTCACATGTGGTTCATAAGCTCTGGTTTCACCAGTTCAGTTACTGCACACTATAAAAATAATACCTTGACTTTACAAAAATGACTTTCTTACCAGGAGCTTAAGCCACTCCTAAATAACAGTTCATTACTGACCATGACAGGTTCAGGCAAATATACAACCATATTCTGAGGGAAATCCAAGGCTAAAAAAAGGATATCTTTTATACCAACAAAGTCCAGTCAACGGGAAAACAAGGACCCAATCTCAGAAATTTTTGCCTCAATTTGAGAGTTTTTCTCTCCCAGATTGCATTTCCTCAAAGGACAAAAGTACATTGATTCACAACAATTTTTCAAGTCTTCACTAAGTATTAAATCTACATACAGTTGTGATTAAACATTTATAAAAGGAACAATGTTAAAATATTTTCTTTATTAAACTATACCATATATATCCTTCCCTGTAATGTCTGAGGTCAATTCTAAGTCTTTTTGCTTTTTAAGGAGGTTGGCTTATTATATTAAGTATAATTATTTTTAAACCTATTACAAATAGAATAAATTAAAATTGTAAACAAAATTTAATGTTTTTATCCTCTGAGCTTTTTATAGTTCATCTTGTTTCCTTTGGCCATTTGCTTTTAATGTGCAACCAGTGAATAGAGGGTTTTTTATGTTTCACATTAAAAAACGCAGTCTTCCAAAAGCTCAGCCAGAAATGTCCATTTCAGAAAGCGTACTCCAGCCAGTTGGCTCTGTCAGTGACATATGTGCAAAGTGAAAATGTAACCCATAGTGATTTTCTGCAGGTCAGATGGAATCACTTAGCATACTCAACATGGTTTCCAGTCCATACCTCAAGAGGAATGTCCTTCAGCTAGCAAGTGTTTCTTTTAAAAGTCAGACCAGCTACTGTTGTTTAAACATTAGTGCTATCTTGGCATTGGAATATATGTGCATTCTGAGAATTATAAATTTTATTCTGTATCAAAATATAATTGAAATATATTTGCATTATAAACATTGTATGGCATCAATATAAAATTTAAGTAACCAGCGGGTAATGCTTAGGGAACTAAAATTTTTGAATTTTAATCATTTCCTCTGTTTTAAAAATTTCTTTAAGCCCAAAACACTTCACAGATATAAGGGCTCATATAAGCAGAAATACTAAATGTCAAATAAAGTATCTTTAGTGTTAAAAAATTAGGAACTGCAAATAATCTTAAGTATGCTCTTTTCTGTCACATAAGAAATGACTATTAATATACAGCCATTTTAGTAAAAACTACCATAAATACATCAATGTATGAGAAAATTTCAATTATTAAAGTTAAAACGCCAAATTTAACCAAATACATTCCTTTTTTCCCAAGGGTTGCATTTTAGTCGATGAACTATTTAAAAAAGAAAGGCAATCCCAAATACAAAATAATCAATGAAACAAAAATCAATTTGGTCCATCTGAGAGATCCTTTCCTTCACAGAATATGAATAAGCTAGGCAAAACATGCACCTATTGCACCAAATAAGGTCAAAGTCCTGCCACAGACTATGACCATGTGAAGAAGCCAAGCACAGTAAACTTCTTGCTGACCCTAAAACTGATTTTCAGTAGGCTTATTACCTAATTGCCTTTATACTCCCCAGAGATATCCTTTTTTTGAAAGATCAGAGATTGTTTTCATTATTAAAAGGCAATTCTTTTTTACTCCAGTGGTTTGTTACCTTGAATGGAATATAGTACCCATACTTTTCTTGTATGAAAAATAATTATGTTTCTTTGTATAGAGAGACACTAATTTCTTTCCTTGGTAAACAGAAAACAAAGTTCAGCTTGGTTTTTTGCAAGGATAGGACTGAGGCCTAGGTTTGGGAACCAAAAAATTGTGTCAACCATCAGTAAAGAACTTCTACTACTAATGGAAGAACCATTCTATTTTTAATGGCAGTGTTTAGAAAGGGTTATTCTTATTCTTATTAAAAGCAGAAGTGTAGATACCATTATACTGGCCAAAAGAACAGTGTGTACATTATGACATTATATATTTAACAGGAACACAGAAGGCCTGGTAGCCTAGTGTTAGAAGTGTGTGCTGCCTTGTAAGGGATCAGAGTTCAATGACATTAAACAAAGCCTTTGATCCCCAAATGGGCAAGAATGAGGAAACTAATAACAATGAATTACAGATGGTAATAACCCTTTCCCTGTCTAATGCAGGAATCAGCATTCAGATCTTCCTTTTTATGTTAGTTTCCTAAAACATGAAATTTTTCTAAGAAAATTCAAGAAAAAGGAACAGGATGCAAACCAAAGAGAAAATATCTCTTAATCTATTTTTATATTTAATTTAATGATAAAATGGTTCTACAGCTTCTCTTGTCTTCCAGCTCCTACCATTTCTATTAGTTCACCACGTTCGCTCCAACAAATGTGAGAAAAACATGCCAAGTTAATTCCTCTTACCATATAAAGGAATAGGAAGTAAATTGGGGCACTTCAGGCCGCGTATTTGAGAGGACGTACCTCCATTCACATATGAATATAAAAATATGGAACCAGTCAGTAATAAATGCATTCTGAACTATTTTCTGGTCCTGAGAATAAGCTTCTATGAAACCAACCAGAGCCTTTTATTTAATCCCCAAATAGCAAAAATGGATGCAGAAGTTGGACAGACGCAGTTAATTAGCTAGTGATGCGATCAAAGCTACAGGTGTAGCTTTGTTAGTACTACTTGAATTCGGTCCCAGACTCTTTTTTTTTTAAAGATTGGCACCTGAGCTAACATCTGTTGCTAATCTTTTTCTTCTCCTTCTCCCCAAAGCCCCCCAGTACATAGTTGTATACTCTAGTTGTAGGCCCTTCTAGTTGTGGCACGTGGGACGCTGCCTGACAAGAAGTGCCATATCCACGCCTGGGGTCCCAACTGGCCAAATCCTGGGCCGCCTAAGTGGAGCGCGCGAACTTAACCACAGGGCCGGCCCCAGTATCCCAGATCCTTAAAGTAATTTTATTCCTTCCTACAAAGCATCCCTACCATTTTGGCACCCCTTAGAATTTACACACATATAAGTAGATGAAATGTTAGAGGAAGACAACATATCAGAAAGAAAAGATAAGGCTAAGGGAAGCCAAGGAATAGGAAAATAAGGGGGAAAAACTGAATTAGCAAATATATAATTTAAAAATCTGTGAGTTTGTCTACTATTAATGCAACTTCCAAAAAAAATGTCTTTCTAAATACATGCAAAATCGCTTGGAGAGGAAAGTGATTTACCAAACTGATCAAAGAAAAGAAATTTTATCTTGTAAATACGATGTTACTTTCATCTTAAATTAATCCTATATTGAATAGTAGCAATGTACGCACTATAATGTTTCTATTTGTTTCCTGATATCTTAAGAGCTAGAGACTATCAAAGGTCTAAATAAATGTTAAAATTTCTTTTTTTCTTCCAAGTAAAAACACTATAACTAGAACAAAGTGGAAAAAATACTAGCATGCTTTTATTTACATATAGTCCACAAATACATAATTGATCCTGAGGCCAGGAACCCAGGTCTTCTTGTAGAGAATTAATAATTGTTTTCAATTCCAAAGAGGTAGGAAAGCATTGACCTAAAGAAGTATTTATCTTACAACATCTTTGTAGAAAGTATATTTATATGGATGCTGCCAATTAGCAACTTAAGAGAACACAGGAAAACAATACATCATTCCCATCAGAAACTTGGCTCTCTGATGTTGTATAATTGTGCTCCAGGCATTCCAAGTAAGAATTCAGAAGACACTTCTTCAGAGAAACCATGTTCTCAGCATTAGATATACATATAACAGTAATAAACTTTATGTCCATTATAGATTAAATGAGCTTTTGTGGAACCTAATCACCATTAATAGCACTATATCTATGGGAAATGCATTCAAGTGCCAAAAAAGGAGTAAATTTTTGGAAGACAACTACAACTTCATCATAATTAAGGAGTTACTATGGATACAGCAGGGTTGAATTATTCCATATAAAAATTTCATTGATTATATATAATATTCTATTGACATATTTGCCTGACGTGTAGGGCAGATCAAAATCTTTCACAAGATTTCTCCCAAATTTCTGCCTTGGAACACTAGTCTCATAAAAAGCTCAACGAAAAATAAGAGCTTCACGTTCATCAAGATGTGGAAAATAGTACATCCTACAGCCCCTCTCAGAGTTACAGTTGCACATTTGAGCATATTAACGGCACTAAGAACTCCTATATAAATTTGATCAAACCAGTATTTTCCAGACTTATTTGGCCAAGAAACACCTATTCGCACATTGTAGAATCGCCATTCAGCTGGATATACTTTGAGAAGCTCTGCTTTAGACAAACTAATCAAAATCAGGCTTCTGAAAAATCATTCCTTCCCAAAGAAATAGGCTCTGTCTTGGCCCCTGACATTTGCACTGCTATTCTCTTTTTTTTTTAACTTTATTGAGAAATAATTGACAAATATAATTGCACACATTTAAAGTATATAACATGATGATTTTATATATGTATACATTGTGGACTGATTACCAAGATAAAGATAACTAACACATCCATCACTTCACATAGTTAACTGTGTGTGTGTGTGTGTGTGTGTGTGTGTGTGTGGTGAAAAGGCTTAAGATCTACTCTCAGCAACTTTCAAGTATACAATTCAACAGTATAGTTACCATGCTGTACATTAGGTTCTCAGAGGTTATTCTTCTTATAACTGAAAATCTGTACTCTTTGACTTACAGCATCCCATTTCCCCCTCCCCATTCGCCCTTTTCTTTTTCCCTAGATCCTTTCATTTCTTTTCAAGTGCCAGTTTTGAGGTCACCTTCTTGGAAACCTATCCTGACCCCCTAAACCAATTTAGGTACACAGCAACCTGAATTTCCCTTACCATTTTTTTCATACCTAGAATGAAAGTATTACCATTCTATTTTCCAGCACCACTCAGGGTCCTGGAGCAAGACCTTGGAGTCACCTCAAGTTCAGATCTCAGCTCTGCCCTTTACTAACTTGGAAACTTTGAACAGATTACTGAAGGTCTCTGAATTTTCTCGTATGAAAAATTAGGGTAAAGTACCACCTATTTCTTACAGGTACTTATTTCTTAAGGTATATGTAATCGGTATTGCAAAGCACCTAGCACAGTATCTGAAACAGTACTCACATATGATAGCTATTATTAATCACGTCAAAGTTGAAATGAAATGACGAAAGACATTTATGAAGCCTATGAAGTCTAACATTCTTATTTGTGTATTCTTCGTCAGTACATCACATATTTCCATTTTAATTAAACAAGTAGGTTACTTCTTTGAAGGAAATTATCTGAGAAAGATTACCAGAAGTCCAATAATCAGAATAACAAACGTTTTCAAATTATTATCTTTTGTCATTGCCAAAGCTATGTAATATTTACAAACATGATATCTGTGCTTATCAAAGGGCTGACTGAAAACCCCCTGTGAAGTCACAGAAGCCTATCATACAACATTTGAGTCTCTGGGGGGCAATTATCAGGCATTTACTTACTTGTGAAACTTGGTTTATTTTTAACCATTTTAAATCATAAAACTAATACAACTGAATAGTCAGAAGAGCAGCAAATGAAAAGGTAAGGTCTCCTTCCTGAACCCAGCAGAGTACAAGCAGGAAACAATTCTATTCTTTCTCATCATCATCCCTTTAAACCCGCTCTTTGGAATCGTTCTCCCCTGCTCCTGGATGAAATCTATGGCAGATCTTATAGTTTTCCTGTTCTCCGTCAGGAAATCATGAATAATCTTGTTTTCCAAGTATTTTAAGAAGTCTAGGGGCTGGCCCCGTGGCCAAATGGTTAAGTTCGCGCGCTCCGCTGCAGGCGGCCCAGTGTTTTGTTGGTTCAAATCCTGGGCGCGGACATGGCACTGCTCATCAAACCACGCTGAGGCAGCATCCCACATGCCACAACTAGAAGGATCCACAACTAAAATATACAACTATGTACCGGGGGGCTTTGGGGAGAAAAAGGAAAAAATAAAATCTTTAAAAAAAAAAAGAAGTCTAGACACTCTTGGAGGATTTCAACTTCCCCAACACAGAATTAACTAGCCCTTCCCACTGTAAGCTATCATAAAGTGGACAAAATATATCAGGCTACTGTCAGCAGGCATTTGACAATAGACAGCACAAGTCTATGACACCAAGAGAAGGGAAATTCATGAGTGAGCCCCAACACAGCCCAAGCTCTCTGTCAAGAGACAAGTTCCAACTGCAGCACAACAAGCTGGAGTCTAAGCACAGCACAGCGGCCCCACTAAGCTGAGGAGGCAGAAATCAGAGCTGGAGGCAACTGAGGAACCTGAAATCTGTGGGGCAGAACACCAGAGAGAAAGAAGTCTTGCAGTGGGAGAAACAGAAGGCTGTGAGACAGTTCCCTGAGAGTCTCTGATTGAGCACTGAGCTGAGCATGCATACGGAGAGACTGAGCAGGATTTATCAGAGGATGACTACACAGGGGTGAAAACAAAACAGATCTCAGAGGTCAAGCAGTTCTGGGGAATGTTAAAGGTCTGGCCCAGCAGATATGGAGACACCTCTTTAACATCTTGTAAACACTCCGAGAAAGGGTGCTCCCTAAGAGCAAGAACCATGCCCCAGAGTAAGGCCTGCTCTAGACCCACCTAACAAAGCCTAAAACCAAGCCCTAACAAGATCCACAGGGTAGAGAGAGTTAGAAAGTTGGGACATCTGAAATGAAAGTTCAGGAAATACCTTGGACTTTCCACAGATCTGCCCTACAAGAACATAAATTCAAGCCACCAGAAGCTCAAGGTTATCAGCCAGTAATTGAACTTGTTATTTTCAATCTTTTTTATTTTAGCTTTTTTGCTATTTATGTAGAGGTATCTCATTATAGTTTTAATTTGAATTTCCCTGAGGCCTAATGATGCTGAGTATCTTTTCATGTCCTTATTGGGCCACTTGTGTATCTTCTTTTCTGATATGTCTCTTCAAATATTTGTCCGTTTTTAAAAATTGGATTATTTACCTTTTTATTGAGTTATAAGAGTGCATCACATATTTGAGATACAACTCATTTGTCAGCTATATGCATTGTGAATATTTTCTCTCAGTCCAAGGATTGCATTTTCATTTTCTTAACAATTGTCTTTTGAAGACTAGAAAGTTTTAATTTTGGTCAAGTATTATTTATCATTTTCTTTATGATTAGTGCTTTGTATGCCCTAAGAAATCTTTGCCTACTCAAAGGTCATAAAGATTTTCTCTTATTTTTTGTTCTATAAGTGTTAACGGTTTTAGCTTTTAAATTTAGATCTATGATCCATTTCATGTTACATTTTGTGGGTTTTCTTCTTGTTTTTGCATTGATTTATTTTCCATTGCTGAACCAATCATGTATTCCTAGGATAAATTCTAATTGGTCATGATAAGTTATTCATTTTATATATTGCTAGATTCCATTTGTATCATTTTAGTATTTTTGCAACTGTGTTAATGAGAGATACTGACTGGAATTTTCCCTTCTTATAATATCTTTGGCAGCTTTAGTATCAAAGCTATATAGGCCTCATAAAATGGGTCAGGAAGCATTCCCTCCTCATCGATTTTTAGAAAGAGTTTATATAATATTGATATTATTTCTTTCTTAAACATTTAATATATTTCACCTGTGAAACTATCTGAGCTAGAAGGTTTTTTTGTGGAAAGGCTTTTTATTATGAGATCACAATTTTTAATAGATATAGGGCTATTCAGACTTTCTATTTCTTCTTGTGTCAGTTTTTGGTAAATTGTGGTCTTCAAGTAATTTGTCTTATTTCATATAAGTTATTAAATTAATGGAATAAAGTTATTTATAATATTCCTATTAGTATCTCTGGGATCTGAAAGTGTCTTTTAAAAAACAGAGTTTCTGGATTCAGAGAATATTGGTGGTCATCTAATTCTAAAACCCTCCCTCCTTTACTGTTCTGAAAAAAACAAAAAACCACACTG
Source organism: Equus przewalskii (assembly GCF_037783145.1). Taxonomy (NCBI): domain Eukaryota; kingdom Metazoa; phylum Chordata; class Mammalia; order Perissodactyla; family Equidae; genus Equus; species Equus przewalskii. The sequence goes on along the minus strand of NC_091834.1, from coordinate 63,323,104 downwards.
CACCCATACCTTCTGCATTATGTTAAGACCGAGAACGCTGCAACCTTCACTCCAAGTAGAGGGGCGAAAAATTCCAACAGCACTTCCACCATCAGCCCACTGCTACTACCAGAAACCTAAGGGTAAAGAGAGTGGGGAGGGGAAGGCTGACAAGATTCTATAAAAAAGAGCAGAGGGAAACAGAGATCCTAGGGAAAGTACAGACAAAATCAAAAGTGAAACAATAAATGCAAACATAACTGAACATAGGTTGGCACCTAGGAGTTCATGGCTCCAGCCACAGGGAAGGAGCTTCAAAGTATGCAGGAATGGAAGTGGCAGCCTTAGAGAGGCACTTGATTCTGAGAGTGAGTTAGCTGGAAAAAAATAGAGACAAAGGTTTGTGTCACTTTGGAAGAAGGGACGTATAAATATGTAATGGGAAAGGCAAGAAAGAACCATGTAGGAATGGATTGAAATTGGAGATAGTGATGTGAACTTGTGATATCTAAATAATGTCTATATATGAGTATATGGTGTTTATGTGCGTATATGCATGTTTATGTATCTGTGAGGGTTTATGTACATTTGTATATGTACATGTACATATTTCCTAGCTTTGTCCTCTGAAAGGGCCTAAAAGCAAAGAACCATGTAACATGAGTGCACTCAGCACTCAGATCTTGGTCTCTGATATCACTTCCCACTAAAAGGAACCAGGATTCCTCAGAGAAATAGCTTATTCCATGGCTGGAGCAGGACAGGTATAAGATGATCCTAATAACATCTTTGCTATGCTAGAAAGTAAAGAAATGCTTTAAAAAAAGATGAAGGAGCCAGCTTGAAGAGGCTTCCACTGGGCAAATCTGGGAAAATTTTTTTGTTTTTTTTTTAGGAAGATTAGCCCTGAGCTAACATCCGTGCCCATCTTCCTCCACTTTATATGTGGGACGCCTACCTCAGCATGGCTTGCCAAGCAGTGCCACATCCACACCCAGATCCAAACCAGCGAACTCTGGGCCACCGAAGCGGAACCTGTGCACTTAACCACTGTATCACCAGGAGGCCCCAATGGGATTTGAAACACTAAATCTGGGAAAATTTAAGCACCAAAATTATTAAGTTCAGTACTGAATTATAAACCATTAGGGAAAACAGACATTCATGATTTCACATTAATAATAAATAGACAAATAAATGAGAGAGAAGGGATATCTACTGCATATAATAGAACAATGAGGGCCAACTGGCAAATGTGGAGGAAGAGCTGACTCAGAAAAATCCTTCTGTAACAATCACAGTAAAGATTTTATCAGGTAAGAATCATCAATGAATGATAAATTTAAAGGAAAATTTTGACAAAAAGCAGGATACTTTTACTGCTTACTAGTAGCAAGGGGGGAAAACAGTAATTATACAGTGGAGAAATCAGGTAACAACTTGACCAGCAGTTCAAAATTAATCATCAATGAAGGTAACTCTATGATACCGTGAGAAGAATGCAATACCACCTATTCTTGGCAGTATTCTGACCAAGAATGTATAGTCTCAATGTAATCATAAGGAAAAAACTGACAGACAAAATGAGGAATGTTTTATTTTTTTACATGGCGAGGGAGACTATATTCTTCAAAAATGCCAACGTCATAAAAGACAAGGAAAGGCTGTGGAAATTTTCTAGCTTAAAAGAGGCTAAAGATAAATGTAGCTGGATGCATTGCCTGCCTCTAAACTAGATCCTCTAATAGTAGGAGGGAAATGTTATAAAGCACATTATTATATTATTAGATCAACTCACAAAATTAGAATTTGGACCTCAGAATAGATAAAAGCATTATATCAATGTATTTTATGAAATTAATAACTACTGTGGTTATGTAAGAGTATTCTTATTCTTAGGAAATTCACACTAAAGTGTTTAGGGATGAAAGTGTATGCAATGTAGGGATGTATGTAATGTACTCTCAAATGGTTCAGAAAAAAACTGTTATACATGAGACACAGAGAGTTAGCAAAAGAGAAACAGAGAAAGAAATGATAAAGCAAATGAGATACAAATATTAACAATGGGAAAATCTGGGTAAAGGGTATAAAGGCATTTCTTATATTATTTTTAACTTCAGAGAAAACAAAGAAAGGAAATGTAATCACATCTCAGCCATCAGTACTGTCTACACGGTCATAATAATGTAAATTCTTAAATTAGTTAGAAAAAAGCTCAAGCTGCTATAACAAAGATACCCCAAAATACAATGACTTAAATTAGTTTTTTTTTTTAATTTCAAGTGTACATCATTATATTTCAATTCCTGTGTAGACTACACCATGTTCACCACCCAAAGACTAATTACCATCCATCACCATACCCATGAACCCAGTCACCCCTTTCGCCCTCCTTCCTCCCCACATCCCGTCTGGTAACCACAAATCTAATCTCTGTATCTATGTGATTGTTATTCTTGTTTTTATCTTCTACTTATGAGTGAGATCATACGGTATTTGACTTTCTCCCTCTGACTTATTTCGCTTAAGCTTAACACCCTCAAGGTCCATCCATGTTGTCAATAATGGCAAGATTTCATCTTTCTTACAGCTGAGTAGTATTCCATTGTGTGTACATACCACATCTTCTCTATCCACTCCTCCCTTGATGGGTATTTAGGTTGTTTCCAAGTCTCGGCTATTGTGAATAATGCCACAATGAATACAGGAGCACATATATCTTCATGCATTTGTGTTTTCATGATCTTTGGATAAATACTCAGCAGAGGAATAGCTGGATCATACGGTAGTCCTAGTCTTAATTTTGGGGGAATCTCCATACCGTTTTCCATAGCGGCTGCACCAGTTTGCATTCCCACCAGCAGTGCACAAGAGTTCCCTTTTCTCCACATCCCCTCCAACACTTGTAATTTCTTGTCTTGTTAATTACAGCCATTCTGACGGGCATAAGGTGGTATCTCATTGTAGTTTTCATTTACATTTCCCTAGTAATTAGTGATGTTGAACATCTTTTTGTGTGCCTGTTGGCCATCTGCATATCTTCTTTGGCAAAAGGCCAATTCAGATCTTGTGCCCATTTTTTAATTGGGTTGTTAGGTTTTTTGTTGCTGAGATGTATGAGTTCTTTATATAGTTAGGATATTAACCCCTTATCAGATACACAGTTTGCAAATATCTTCTCCCAATTGTTAGGTTGTCTTTTCGTTTTGTTGATGGTTTCCTTTGCTGTGCAGAAGCTTTTTAGTTTGATGCAGTTCCATTTGTTTATGTTTTCTATTGTTTCCCTCACCTGGTCAGACGTGGTATTTGAAAATATGCGTCTAAGACTGATGTTGAAGAGCGAAGTGCCTATGTTTTCTTCCAGAAATTTTATGGTTTCAGGTCTTACATTCAAGTCTTTAATCCACTTTGAGTTAATGGGTTTTTTGTGCATGAGTTTTTGTACAGTGTAAGATAATGGTCTGTTTTCATTCTCTTGCATGTGGCTGTCCAGTTTTCCCAACACCATTTATTGAAAGAGACTTTCCCTTCTCCATTGTATGTTCTTGGCTCCTTTGTCAAAAATTAGCTGTCCTTGGATGTGTAAGTTTATTTCTGGGCTCTCAATTCTGTCCCATTGATCCGTGTGTCTGTTTTTGTGCCAGTATCACGCTGTTTTGATTACTATAACTTTGTAGTATATTTTGAAATCAGAGAGTGTGATACCTCCAGCTTTGTTCATTTTTCTCAGGATTCCATTGGCTATTCAGGGTCTTTTGTTGTTCCATATAAATTTTAGGATTGTTTTATTTCTGTGAAAAATGTCATTGGAACTTTGATAGGCACTGCACTGAATCTGTAGATTGCTTTAGGAAGTATGGACATTTTCACTATGTTAATTCTTCCAATCCAAGAGAAAGAATATCTTTAGATTTCTTTGTGTCATCCTCAATTTCTTTCAGCAACGTTTTATAGTTTTCAGTGTACAAGTCTTTCACATCTTTGGTTAAATTTATTCCTAGGTATTTTATTCTTTTTGTTGCAATTGTAAATAGGATTGTATTCGTAATTTCTCTTTCTTCTACTTTCATTGTTAGTGTAGAGAAACACAACTGATTCTTGTACGTTGATTTTGCATCCTGCAACTTTACCATATTCATTTACTATTTCTAAAAGTTTTCGGTGAATTCTTTAGAGTTTTCTATATATAAAATCATGTCATTTGAAGATAGTGACAGTTTCACTTCTTCCTTTCCAATTTGGATCCTTTTTACTACTTTTTCTTGCCTGATTTCTCTGGCTAGACTTCCAATACTATGTTAAATAAGAGTGGTGAAAGTGGGCATGCTTATCTGGTTCCTATTCTTAAAGGAATAGCTTTCAGTTTTTCTCCCTTGAGTATGATATTAGCTGTGGGTTTGTCATACACGGCATCTATTATCTTGAGGTACTTTCCTTCTATACCCATTTTATTCAGCGTTTTTATCATAAATGGATGCTGTTTCTTGTCAAACGCTTTATCTCTATCTATTGGGATGATCATGTGATTTTTGTTCTTCATTTTGTTAATGTGATGCATCATGTTTATTGATTTGCAGATGTTGAACCATCCCTGCACCCCTAGAATAAATCCCACTTGACCATGGTTGATGATCTTTTCAATGTACTGTTGTACTCAATTTGCTAGAATTGAGGATTGAGAATTTTTGCATCGATGTTCATCAGTCATATTGCCTTGTAATTTCCCTTTTTTGTGTTGTCCTTGTCTGCTTTTGGTATCAGGTAATATTGATCTCATAGAATTAATTAGGAAGCCTCCCCTCCTCTTCAATTTTCTGGAAGAGTTTGAGAAGGATAGGTACTAAGTCTTCTTTGAATGTTTGGTAGAATTCACCAGGGAAGCTCTCTGGTCTTGGACTTTTATTTTGGGGGAGGTTTTTGATTACTGTTTTGATCTCCTTACTGGTTATTGGTCTATTCAAATTCTCTATTTCTTCTTGATTCAGTTTTGGAAGGTTGTATGATTCTAAGAATGTATCCATTTCTTCTAGATTATCCAATTTGTTGGTGTATAGTTTTTCATAGTATTTTCTTATAATCTTTTGTATATCTGAGGTGTCCATTGTAATTTCTCCTCTTTCATTTCTGATTTTATCTATTTGAGCCTTCTCTCTTTTTTTCTTGGTGAGTCTAGCTAAAGGTTTATCAATTTTGTTTATCTTTTCAAAGAACCAGCTCTTAGTTCATTGGTTCTTTCTATTTTTTTTTCAGTCTCTATTTCATTTATTTTTGCTCTGATTTTTATTATTTCCTTCCTTCTACTGATTTGGGGCTTTGTTTGTTCTTCTTTTTCTAGTTGCTTTATGTGTGCTATGAGATTATTTGAGATTTTCCTTGTTTGTTGAGGTAGGCCTGTATTACTATAAACTTCACTCTTAGAACTGCTTTTGCTGTATTCCATAAATTCATAAATTTTGTCATGTTGCATTTTCTTTTTTTTTTTTTAAAGATTTTATTTGTTTTTCCTTTTTCTCCCCAAAGCCCCCCGGTACATAGTTGTATATTCTTAGTTGTGGGTCCTTCTAGTTGTGGTGTGTGAGATGCTGCCTCAGCGTGGCTTGATGAGCAGTGCCATGTCCGCGCCCAGGATTCGGACCAACAAAACACTGGGCCGCCTGCAACGGAGCGCGCGAACTTAACCACTCAGCCACGGGGCCAGCCCTGGCATGTTGTATTTTCATTTTCATTTGTCTCTAAGTATTTTTTTATCTCTCCTTTAATTTCTTCATTGACCCAATTGTTGTTCAGTAGCATTTTGTTTAATCTCCACATATTTGTGGCTTTAACAATTTTCTTCCTATAGCTGATTTCTAGTTTCATACCATTGTGGTCATAAAATATGCTTGGTATTATTTCAATCTTCTTAAGTTTATTGAGACGTGTTTTGTGGCCTAATATGTGATCTATCCTAGAGAATGTTCCATGTGCATAAGAAAAGAATGTGTATTCTGCAGTTTTTGGATGGACTATTCTGTATATATCTACTAAGTCCATCTGGTATAATGTGTCACTTAAAGCCAACGTTTCCCTATTGATCTTCTGTTTGGATGATCTATCCATTGGTGTAAGTGGAGTGTTAAAGTCCCCTACTATTACTGTGTTACTATTTCTCCTTTTATGTCTGTTAATAACTGCTTTATATATTTAGGTGCTCCTATGTTGGGCACATAGATATTTACAAGTGTTGTATCCTCTTGCTGGATTGTTCCCTTTATCATTATGTAGTGCTCTTCTTTGTCTCTTGTTACAGTTTTTGTTTTAAAGACTCTTTTGTCTGATATAAGTTTTGCTACCCCAGCTTTCTTTTCATTGTCGTTTGCAATGGAGTATCTTTTTCCATTCCTTCATTTTTCAGTTTGTTAGTGTCTAAGTCTGAAGTGTGTCTTTTATATGCAGCATATATATGGGACTTTTTCATCCAATCAGCCACCCTATATCCTTTGATTGGAGCATTTAGTCCATTGACATTTAAAGTAGCTGTTGATAAGTATGTCCTTTTTGCCATTTTGCTACTTTTTTTCTGGGTGTTTTAGTAGTTCTTCTCTGTTCTTTTCTTCCTTTCTTGCTCTCTTCCCTTGTGGCTTGATGGTTTTCTTTAGTATTATGTTTGAGTTCCTTTCTCTTAATTTTTTGTGTATTTATTATAGGCTTCTGGTTTGTGATTACCATGAGGTTTATACACCACAACCTATATATATAGCAATCTATATTAAGTTGATGGTCTCTTAAGTTTGACCTCTTACTAAAAGCTTAAATTAGACAGTTCATATTTATTTTGCTAACTACAGAGACAATTTCTTCTCTTAACCCTTCCCACATCCCTATAAGTAATCCCACCTCTTTAAAGTCCCTTCATTTGAACCATCTGCCATGAATTCTCTTTCCTGCTGGTATCTCAACTGATACAGTACTTAGGGATTTGGGGACTGATTTGCCCACATATTTGATGAATGCACAGATCGCTTCCCTGCCAGGGAAAAAAGGAAACAATAGAAATAGATGGCATGCAATAGAATCACAACTGTTCAAATTATCATTGGTGTGGTGTGGGATGGAGTGCCAGTGAAGGAAAAGGTTTTGAAAGATAAATGGCTATTGCACTTTATTTGATGACAACAGTAATTGCAAAGATTGCTCAGTGGGCTAACTACTCTACTTAAACTCTTAAAAAATAAAAATGCTTGGGACTTTGAACTCCCCAAATCAAGGTACAAGTGGAAAACCCAAAATTTCTATGAGGGCCATGTAACTGAGTGACACTGTGCAAAGAAAAAAAGGAAATACACAGACCTTCTATGCTTCATTAAGCCCTGAGAACATCAAATGCCACATGATCCATTAGTCAAAATGTGGCTTATAGAATTCCAGTTATATATGAAGTTTTGACCCAGGTCTTCCTCACAGTTAGTTCTGTGGGTGCATAGACCCATCCTGCCATTATTTTGCAATTTGTTTAATGCACAGTTGGAACAGATATACTCATGAACTGGCTGAATCCCTACGTTAGCTTCTTGTCTAATAAAGAGCATTATGAAAGCTATTATGATAGCAAGGGCTAATTGGAATCTCTTGGAACTGTCCCCAACCCACCAAAATAGCACACTTTTCAAAATCAATACTCATCCCTAAGGAAATCGCAGAGATTAGTGCCACCATCAAAGACGTGAAAGATACAACGACGATGCATCCTCATTCAATATCCTGTTTGGCCTGTGAAAGAGCCAAATGGATCTTGGATAATGACTATGGATTATCATAAACTTAGTTAGGAGAGATTCCAACTACAGCTGCTATCCAAAAATATGGTATATTTAGTGGAAAAGGTCAACATAGCTCATGAAACTTAGTGCAAATCTGTTAACCTATACATTTTTTAATCCAAATTAATAAAGACAATCACCAGTAGTTTCCTTTGATTGTCAAAGATAGTAGTATAGGCTACTGCCATGACCAGTCAGTTGAAAGGCATCTAGCAGCTGCAGGATGAGAAGTGGGCCACACAGAAGATGTCTGAGGCCTACAAGCAAAAGAACCTGAAGCTGAAGCAGGACAAAGAAGTTTAGGCTGAAGTTTAACCGTACCACCTGCAGGAGAAAGGGTTCAGGGCCAAGGAAGCTGTGCCTCTGGGATCCCATGACAGCTGCAACACCGAAGTGGAGAAGGAGACCCAGGAGATGACCATCCTCCAGACCTACTTCCGGCAGCACACGTATGAAGTTCCGGATAACCTCTTGGCCTTTGTTTGCAACATCTGGCTAGAAATCCATGAAAACTACCACATAAATTGATCGGAGACAGAGAAAGAAGCACCTGTTCCATAGATTGGCATGTTTAGTTGCCTTCAGGGAATATGAAGCTTTAGCAAAGCTCAAGTTATATTCTTGTGAACAGACATTAAATTATTTCTCTATATTATATAGTAGGTCCCTTCATTTTTTTGAGAATAGTAAATCTGGCTTCTTTGTACAAACTTAGAGCTTATCCAAAGATTTCATCTTTTTACCTCATATTTCTTAGAAATTTAATGGGTATACATTGTCTGTTTTCCTATGCTTTTTAGCTCAAGCAACATATACATCAATACTGGCTTTTTCTTTCTTAGATATAGCAAAAAAAAAAAAAAATTTGAAGAAAAATGGGATTAAATATTTTTCCCTAAAGCTTTCTTGAAGGTCAGGAACTTTATCGATGAAAAAGTAGTTATTTGTATAAATAGTTATGTGTAACCTGTGTGAAGCAGCAGCCAGCCTTAAAATAGTCCTTTCTCGCTAAGGGTTGGAACAATGAATAATGGTGGCATTGTTTGGGCTGCTTTTAGTTTCTCTTAATCAAAATTACTAGATGACAGAATTCAAGAACTTGTTAAGTGTTATTACTTGGTGTACTGATAATCATTTAAAAGTAAAGACACTTTGTCATGAAAAAAAAGTCTATCTTCACTCTCTTGCTTCAGGGCTATTCAATTTTCCTGATCTTTGTTTTAAGACTGTCCTCAGGGAACTTGACCATCTCGATATCCCAAGGAACATAATCCTGGTCCAATATATTGATGACATTATAACTAGACCTGGTAAGCAGGAAGTGGAAGTGCCTCATAAAAATTCAAGAGCCTGCCACACTATGAAGTTTCCAGGAAAGTCTGGGGCATGTTAGGATATACTCCCCCCAAAAACATCTTGCTTCACCGTGCACTGCCTTGCAAGAAGGAAAAAGTACAAAACTTAGAGAGTCTCTTTGAATTTTGGAAATAACATATAGCACATTCAAGTAAAGCTAATATTTTGAAGTAGAGCTCAGAGCAAGAGAAGGCTCTGACGCTGAGAAAGGCTGCAATGTAAGCTGCCCTGCCTTAAGGGCCAGCAGACTCAACGGTACTTGAATTCTCTATGGCAGATAGATCTGCTCTATATAGCCTCTGGAAAGCCCCACAAGGAGAGTCACTGCACATACCCCAGAATCTTCTGTCAAAAATTATTCTCTATTTGAGAAACAGCTCCTGGTTCTACTGGGCCATGGTACAGATTGAACTTCTAGCTATAGCACACCAAGTAAATCCAGGACCAGAGCTGCCCATCATGAAGTGGGCTACCCAGTCTACTGAGATATGAAATTGAGAATGTGAAGCAGCATTTCATCATTAAATAGAAATAAAATATATGAATGGGGAAAAAGAGACATAAATTGAATGAACAAGTGGTTCAAATTCCCATAGTACCTACTTCCTGACGTTTCACTGCCTCTTCCACGGCCTCATGAGGAGCTCCCTATGACCAATGGACAGAAGAAAAAAAAACACACCGACTTGGTTTACAAATGGGTCTACATGATATGCTAACACCAGTGGTCAGCTGTAATACCAGTTTCCCACTTCAGAGTATCCTTGCAAAACAATAACAAAGGAAAATCTTCCCAGTGAGTTTAACTTTGAGCAATACATCCTGTTTGTCACTTTACTGGGAATATGAGAAGGCCTGATATTCAGATTTTTACTGATACACAGGCAATGGCTGATGGGTTGGGGTTAAGAAATTGGAAAGAACAAGACTGAAATATTGGTAAAAAGGAGGTCTAGGGAGGAGGTGCATGGAAGGACTTTTCATAATGGAAATGCATTTTGAAGCTATTAGACATCCTAACTGCCAGAAAAAGAAAGCTTCCAGCAAGGAACACAGCCATAGCTCTACTAAATTTGAAGTTGAGACCACCCCAGTCAGGATTCCACCACCACAGGAGTGATAGGCAAAAAAAATAAGGTTAATGTACTGACAGAGAGATCGCTCCCTATTACTAAGAGGAATCGGGTGGCCATTGTACAACAGGAACAGGTAGGCTATGTCTCAAATCCAGGGGACTCACTGGGCTGCCCCTTAGTTTCTTAGTATTCCTAGGTCCAATAATAAAGTTAATGGAAAACTATGGCAATCCAATACACATAGGACCACTAAGGACTCAGATCTTTTGAGCATGAAGGTAAAGAATCTTGAGTAACCAAGATGCTGGAAAATATAAGGGGAACATAAAATGGGTGGCGGAGAGAGGAAGTTATGATTATCTCCTTCAGCCTGTTGAGCAGCTACAAAGATGGAGACTGTAACAGCTAAGCATATTTGATATTAATCAATTCTTTCTCCCCATCCCACTCCATTTCCTGCTATCTTATATGAAGAGTAATAGTGATGGCTACATTGCAATTTGGTTTCAGATGGGAATATGACTCAAATATCACCTGGTGACAAGAAGGTGACGGATGGGACTTTGTGTTTCCCCTGGCTGGGAGTGTGAAATTTTTGTTTGAATGAAGAGTAAGAGAAGGGCGGCTTCTCCATGGCTCCAGCTCTTAATAAGCCCTCAAAATAATACCATTACCTCCTCCTGCCCCTTCAGTCCTAGAAGTGCTAACAGCTTCCACTACTGATAATATGTCAGTGTTTCACTATTTTTTCCCATAACTCTGCCTACACTCGTCCATGATCCCTTCACTAAAATCTCTTCATTTAAATTATCTGCGATAAATTCTGTTTCCTGCTGGGATAACTGACTGATACAAAAATATATATGGAAATTAGGAAAGTACTATTCCAATTTAGTAAAAAAATAAATAAGGATGGGGGCTGGCCCCGTGGCCGAGTGGTTAAGTTCGCGCGCTCCGCTGCAGGCGGCCCGGTGTTTCGTTGGTTCAAATCCTGGGCGCGGACATGGCACTGCTCATCAGACCACGCTGAGGCAGTGTCCCACATGCCACAACTAGAAGAACCCACAACGAAGAATACACAACTATGTACCGGGGGGCTTTGGGGGAGAAAAAGGAAAAAAATAAAATCTTAAAAAATAAATAAATAAATAAATAAATAAGGATGGTTGATTTGTAATCTTTGTTACATGAAACCTATAGAGCAGCATTTCTCATAGTATGGTCTGCTGATCTCCTGTGGCTTCTGTATAAGAATTAGCTGGGGTACTTAAAAATGCATATTCCTAAACTCAACCCCAAACTCTCTTTCCAAATCTGAATTTCTGGAAGAGAGGTCCTAGAAGCAACACTTTTAGTAAGCCCTCCTGGAAAACTCTGTGCACACTAAAGTTTAAGAACCATTGTTCAGGGGCTAGCCCAGTGGCGTAGTGGTTAAGTTCGTGTGCTCTGCTTCAGCAGCCCAGGATTCACAGGTTCAGATCCCTGGCATAGACCTACACCAAGCTACACTGTAGCAGCATCCCACATACAAAATAGAGGAAGATGGGCACAGATGTTAGCTCAGGGCTAATCTTCCTCACCAAAAAAAGAAAATAACAACCATTGTTCAAAAGCAGCGGTTCTTAAAGTGTGGTTCCCCAGACCAGCAGTATCAGCATCATCTGGAAACTTGTTAGAAATGCAAATTCCTGGGCCCACACTAGACCTACTGAGTCAGAAACTCTGAGTGGGGTCAGGCAATGTGTGTTTCAACAAGCCTTCCAGGTGATTCTGGTGGATTCTTAAGTTGCCGAACCACTATTCTAGAGTTTTGTCTTTTTTCTGTATAGCAAAAGTTGTTTTTGTCAGCCAGCATCTGTTCCCAACTTCTATGTGATCCAAATAGGACTAACTACCTTACCAATCCCCACCACCTACCGAAGATCTGAGAACTTAACCAAGACCCTACCCAGAGGAGTATATCATCCTCTGACCTTGGTGATGGGCTCAAGCAAGAGCGCATGATCCAACCTGAGCCACTAAAAGTCCTTGGCAGGTCTTTGTTGGTTAGAATTATTAGGAGAGACTCTTATTTTCCATTGGGGTTTCTAATTAGAGGCTGACAATGGATAAATGGAACCAAGCACAGGACTGAGTGTGTTATAGACATTATCTCAGGTATTGACTCTCTTGTTCAGATACGTTAAGTTTGGGGTGACTGGGAGAGCCACGTGAAATGACTTACACGCTGTTACAAGATAGCATAACAGAACCTAACTAGAAATAGAAAACTGGCACCTGGGATTGTTAGCATCTCTAACAAACGCTGGGTTAAAATGCTCTTATAGCAGATCGTGGACTAACACAGTGTTCATCTCCTTTCCCTCCAGAAACCATATTAGAATGACAGTAATCCTAGTATCTGTCGAAATTAAGAATTCCCCCATTCTCTGAGCAAAACCAATCCTACTGATAGCAATGAAAATGAAATTGTAGGAAACTAAGAGACAAAGGTTTACACTCCACTTATATTTCCCATTAATTATTATGCCAAGTACTCAGATATGACTTGCCCTCCTGCCAACCATATGCCTGAAGGTGGGATTACTCAACTGTCTGAACATTTGCTGGGTCCCAGAGGTGAAGTAACTCACTCAACTATGGGGGCAGACAACCAAACTTTTCGCCCATGACTTGCAGCCAAGCTTCTCTAATCATGACCTGGCAACCACTCCAACCCTCTTTATTATTATTTCACTCAGGGCAGAAATTAAGAGCCTGTGGAGACTGCCACTCACATTTTCTTTTACCTAACTAGTGACTCTGAGAACAAGGTTCTCCCCAATACTTCATAGAAGCATTTCATCAAAAGAGCAAGTATGACTTCCTATTTCAAGATAGTGAATTAAAGACTCTTATGTCCCCTTCTCATCTAAAAAAATCACCCCAAACAAGAAGGAGTACAATAAACAGACATAAACTCCTTCAAGGAAATCAGAAGATCTATGGTAAGCCTAACCACAATCTGTGAAGATGGAAAGTGAACGGAGAAAAGGTAAACAATACAGCAGAGCAAGGTCAAATCTAAATGCCTAACGGGGAATGAATTTATTCACTCCATAAAATTCTGAAAAGGCTCAGGAAGCAAAAGCACCAGGTACCACAGAAAGTGGGGTGAGGTGGGATCTGAAGACAAGGGAGTTATTTAAAAGTCTATGTAAGTAACAGTTAGATACCCAGACCTCCACAGGAAATAAAAGTATAATCTCTGGAGAAGCTGAACTAAACAAGGGACTCCAGATTAGGGGGACACCAGGTACAGAACAGAATGCGAATAGGGCAAGCAGCTGAAAATACACGGATGAAGAAAAAGTCTACATCCTGGATAGTCAATCCTCTAACTCCCTTCCCCACCTAGCTCCAGAATACATGAGACTACGCTCATACTCCCCAGACAGAAGTTACAGAAACATCTCGAGAAAGAAAACCACCTCAGGAGAAAAGACCTATAGCTACAGATATTTGAGTCCCCAATAAAAGTCAGGTAGTCCTCAAACTGTCCTAAAGGGAAGCCCACCGGTTGACAAGCCCTGGCCCCTGACCCCAGGGACACACAGTTCACAATCTGTCTTAATTGCTCGACTGTTAAATATAAACGAGTAGCAATAATCACATGAAAAGACATTCAACATCATTAGCGATCCGAGAAATGCAAATCAAACCCACAATGAGATACCATAACCCACCCACTAGGGTTGCTATAATCCAAAAGATGGACAATAACAAGGGTTGGTAAGGCTGTGGAGAACCTCATCCTTGGATGGAACCCTCATGCATTGCTGGTAGGAATAAAAACTGGCACAGCAACTTTGGAAAACAGTTTGGCAGCTCCCCAAAAGGTTAAACATAGAGTTACCATAAGATCCAGTAATTCCATTCCTAGGTAAATATCCAAGAGAAAGGAAAACTTAAATCCACAGAAAAACTTGTACTTGAATATTCATAACAGCATTATTCACAATAGCCATAAAGTAGAAAATCTAAATGTCCATCAACTGATGAATACATAAATATAATGTGGAATATCCACACAGTGGAATACTATTCTACAATAGAAAGTAATGAAGTACTGATACATGCTACAGCATGGATAAAGCTTGAAAAATTATACTAGGTGAAAGAAAGCCATCACAAAAGACCTCACATTGTATAATTTCATTTATGTGAAATGTCCAGAATATGCAAATCTACAGAGACAGAAAGTAAACTAGTGGTTGCCTAGGACTGAGGAGCTTGGATGGAAAAGGGTAGTGACTGTTAATGGGTATGATATTTTGATTGAGGAGAAATACATTTTGGTCATTTGAATGACCAAATACATTTCTCATATATATTTGGTCTTCATCCACAGTTCCTGGCTCACAGCTCCCAAAACTCTTAGAATTTCCTAAGTGTTCAGAGTGATAAAGGTGTCTTTTGTTGTGTTACTGAGGTGACTTTCGGACCTTACCTAAGGATGGGGGCTGGTCGCCAGGAGAACCAACTATATGATTAGAGGGTTGCAGCTTTCAGTCCCAGCCCTTGACCTCCTGAGAGGAGAGAGGGACTGGAGGTTGAACCAGTCACCACTGGCCAGTGATTTAATCAATCATGCCTATGTAGTGAAGCCTCCATAAAAACCCAAAAGAGTGAGGCTCAGAGAGCTTATGGATGGGTGAACACAAGGAGATGTAAGGAGAGTGATTTGCCTGGAGAAGACATGGAAACTCCACGCCCTGTCCCTATTCTTTGCCCTTTGCAGTTCTTCCATCTGGCTGTTCCTAAATTCTATCCTTTTACCGTAAACTGGTAATCTAGCAAGTAAATTGTTTCTCTGAGTTCTGGGAGCCGCTCTAGCAAATTAATTAAACCCAGGGAGGAGGTCATGGGAACCTCTGACTTATATTCAATCAGTCAGAAGCACAGGGAACAACCTGGGGTGTGACTAGCATCTAAAGGGGAGGAGGGAATCTGATGCTATCCCCAGGTACACAGCATCAGAACTGAGTTGAACTGTAGGGCACTGAGCTGATGCTTGGAGAAGTACTTGGTGCTGTGTGGGAAAACCGCCCCCTCGATACAGTGGAAATTGAGTCTCAGAACCATTTTAATGTGTAAGGGGGTTATTTTGAAGTGGTAAAAATGCTCTAAAATTGATGTAGTGATGGCTGCACAACTCTGTGAGTATACTAACAACCATTGAATTGCATACTTTAAATAGGCAAATTGTATAATATGTGACTTATATCTCAATAAAAATGTTTTGAAAGAAAGATTAGATAGATAGATAGATAGATAGATAGATAGATAGATATAGCCAAGGATAATCAGAGAGCCAACTGTCCATTTTCCTTCCCTCTTCCCACTTGTCACACATTCAGCAGCCAGGTATTTACTGCCCCTCATACCCAAAACAAAAAAGGGAAAAAAAAAAAAGGAGGGGAGGAAGGGTTCTTCTCTTTAACAAAATATTGACCTGTCTGGGAAGAAATATGGTGATTAACATGGGTGCTAGCTCCTGTGAATGCATAGCCCCCCTCTCCTCATTCGGCTATTTGGAGCCTCTAATTTAAGCTAGCTCCCATGCACTCACTTTAAAGCTAAGCAGGCTGGTCAAAAGCCCAACACGCTTTCACAGTACTTCAGCTTTCTAGTGATTCATCCTCAAATAACAACTGACAAGCAATCATTTGAGGAAAGCCTGCAACAAGAAAAGCCCAAGAAAAACAAAAGAACAAAACAAAAATTACTCCAGAACAAAATGAGATAATTCAAAAAGTAAAAAAATAAGGGGGAAAAAAATCCCATACCTCCAGGATGACAGAAAGGTCCCCAGGAACTAGAGGAAATTGACAGATTCAATAGTATGACTGGAAGCCTAGAAAACTTTGAGGAATTGTAAGGCTATGTAAAGAAATGTGTGTTTAAAAAAAAAGAAAAGAATCTACTAGAAACATTTTCCTTTCGGTAGCACAGGACGTTGTACTCATAAAGAAGGAAACACAATCCTGGTACGCTACATTGAACAATATTTACATAATTCAAACAAAGTATGTGTTAACTTTTAGAATCATCTATAGAGAAGTCGTGGAATATTTAGTTATAATCATAGACCAGTTTGTAAATATTATTAACCTTGACAAAGCAAGAATAAAGGTGAAGTTGACAGAAGGTGAGAGACTTAAGGTAGGGAGAAATAAAGATTAAGATAAAATGGCTAATGGGCTTATTTTATAAAACGTGTAATCAAGGGGTTGAAAGGTGATGGAATAAGAAAGAGAAGCTTAAGTATCCTGTTTGTACGTGCAGAGGTGAGCAGCAATAGAAATGAGAATCGTGATATAACTGGAAAAAGGATAAGAGAAAGGATGTGTCATTAATCAAAACCTTTATCATTGTGACACATCAACAGACAAAATCTAAATATGATGAATCCAAAAATAGTGGTGTAAGCACGTTATTTAGAGATAACCCTCAGAAAAAATAAAGGTAGAAATGAATCATATAGGAGAGTAGGGGAGAGTGCGGGGGACTGATGCCTTCATAAGCTTGTCTGTATTATTTGAATTTTTATTTTTATTAAATTAATTGCACATAGTTAAAATTTTTTTGAATGTTTCTGTGATCTTGCAAGGTTTAAAGTAAACAGTCTATTTTTAAAGCTGTAATAATATACCTTGCTAACATACTTCTAACATCTCTCTCCTAAGCCTAGGAACTTCATCCCTGATTTTCTAACAGCCCTGCAGTAGACTGAACAATATTAAAGGGTGTCATTAAATTCTCCCACCTCCATTTAAAATGGTACATAAATGTGCATGGTGTGTAATCATATTTAAGTGAGAGAGAGAGGAGAGGAGAATGAGTAGATATAACATTTTTAAAAATAGATTATTGAAAAGCCAAAAGGTCGAAGGCTGACTTCTACACTTCTGCTAGCTCACTTCAATAACACTGTGATAAATACAAAGAGCTTAACTATTCTGTAATAAGCACTATATAAATTCTAAAACTCTACCATAATATATTAGCCTTTAAAAGCCAGGAAAACATAGCTATTGCCAGTTAATCTCAAAACTGGGGAAAATTTACAAGAAGTATGGTTCAGGAATATTAGGGGTCCCTAATTTTAGTTGTCCTCATTAACTGAATAACCTAATAGGCCCCACGCCTGCTAACCTATATCATATATCAAGCTTCTATTTACCAATATAATTAATACACACTGACTCCCCAACAGATAATCTATTCTACATACTGACATCAAAACAATATGGTTTTCAGGGAGTTGGGCAGGAAAAGCAAAGAAAGGGTAAGGGATGAATGATGGAGCCAATTTCCCAAGTTTCAAAAGAATTTGTCACCATCTTTCAAAAAGAAAAGAACCATTGATTGGGTTCCCAAATTATATTATGTGTTGATCAATTCAAGAACAGCCTAATGCTGCTGAGAAAACCACAGAATAACAGGATTTTGAATAATCTTTCACTGAAAGGTAAAAGTTAAACATCATATTCATTAAGAGAACTAGCAACAGTAGACATATTAATAGTGCTAGGCACTGTTCCTAATATATCAGGACCTACATTAAAACCACTGCTAACGTCTAGAAATGGTCATAACAAATCTTTCAACCTTACAGCATAAAAGTCAGTTGATAATTTCTTTGTCTAACACCTAATAAAACTCATTCTTCCAAAATTGTGGAAAAGCTAAGCACAGTCCTCTCTTATTATAAAGTTTCCTGTTACAAAGTTGCATGGTTTACACATATGTTATACTTTATTATTGAAAAAAAAAGCCCTCTTATAACACCCTCTTTGTTGTAATACTCAACATACTTTGCCTCCAGGCTAGATATATAACGAAAGCAAAATGAATTCAGACAGATTGTTGAGGAAAAAAGCTAGTTCCTTTTTAGTAGTCTTTCTAAAGTCTTTTTTCTTTCCTTGTAGCTTTTCATCATCTCAATGTTTTGTTCCCACTGAACATTTTCCTTTTCTTTTTACATATTTCCTTTGGTAAATGAAAGATGATAGATTGTTAAAACCAGTTTGTACTACCTTGGAAACAAGCACTTTTAATATACAACTCCTGCCTTCCAAAACCTTATACAAATTTCATCTTTAGGACAATGAACTGCCTAGGACTTAATCAACTAGCTGCAAAAAGTCATATGAAATCTTAATTTTCCACTCACACATTTTATGTTCACAGTCCCCTAAAATCATGAATATAACTTTCCAAATTAGATTTAGGAATATTTCTCAATTATTGTTTCCATATTAAATAGTACTGTCTTATTTTAGCAAAGATCTAGAAATGCTGCTTTAAAAGGTTCTTATTCACAAATTTCGATGTAAGGAAATTTGGTTTTAAAACTCTGCTTATTTTAAACTTAGGCAGAAGTATAGTTCAAATATTAACATAATATGGGGGGATTTATTCTGATATGCCAAGCTTAATCATTTCTGACATTCTAAATTAGCCAGAAGTGATTTAAATTATGTATTATATGAAATACTGAAGGTGTAAATTTTATACCTTTAAAGTTTAAGAGGTAAACACATACAATTCCATTCTTCCACATAAAGCCTGCCTACTAATATTAGAACTTTACTCTCGATACTCTTGAAAGTCTTAAAATTTTATAATAGTGAAAAAGATTAGAAAAAGTTTTTAGCAGTATAATAAAAACAATTATCCTACTTTTGTATAACACTTTATTTTTGTACCGTCCACATGAAGCATCATATAAGGATGTTCATAGCAGCTTTACTCACATTAGTCAAAAACTGGAAACCACCCAAATGTCCATCAAAAATAGAATATACTTAAAATTTACTATATATCTCCTCTCTACAGATTACTATTAATGTACTTTTAAAATACCTTTAACATGGTAGTCATCAACACAAACATTTGTTTTTCATATTAAGCATTAACATATATCTCTACCTTGTGTTTTAGAATTTAAATCTGCAAGCAAGAGTTTCCATGTAGAATGGAAAAGGATTACTGAATCAACTTAATTCAAGAGAGACTGGGGGGAGGGGAAGATTATTCATTTCCCATGGCAATGTGTTTTGTAGATGAATTTTTGAAACTGTTTAACCCTTTATATCACAGTGTCATTTGAATAAAGTAGTTTTATGGTAATCATTGTCCTTCTCAATTGAGTAAAATATTTAATAGCTATTCCACTGTTAAGAAGGGGACTATGATGAAACATAGAGATCAGAAATGGCTGTCAAATCCTATCAAGACTACCATATTTCACCATCCTCTCGTCAAAGGCAGTTCTGACCACAGAGATTCCCATAACACTTTTCCAGCCTTGGCATTCAGCCACCACGAAAGAAATTTTTTTTTTTTTTTCAAACAACAGCAAGAAACTTCACATATTCTTTTTAGCCTTTCCCCTTCTTAGCCATAGCAGGCAAGGAAGCATTTAACCACCAAATTTCTATGGCGTATGTATAGAAGCAATCAGAATTCACCTTTCAGGAAAAGTAACAACTTTAAATGATCACGTAAAAATTGAATTTGCAGACTATAGGGAACCCTCTTTATAACCCTCCCCCAGGGACTAAAGGTTTTATAACATAATATACAGGAAGACGCTATTTGAAAGTAACATTGTTTTATGGGTCTTGGACCAGAGATTTTATAAATGAATACCAGGTATATGAGAAAATCCAGCACAGGATGACAAACAATCCTATTATCCCCTTGATCTTCCGACTTCTCACTGTGGATCCATAAAGGATCTTAAAAACAAATGAGAGAAGTTCTCCAATATTATAAAACACCTATACTTTCATGCCTAAGCAAGGAACAGGAGCCAGCACACCCTAGGGATTCTTCTCTAACATTATTCTCTAACATTTCAACCATATCTGATAGAAAATAGAGGCCATATGGTTCACTGGTGAGATAAGGGTTATCAAAACATGATCTGTTGATTCCCCGTAAGGAAAATACAGTGTTAATCTTTTATTAGCACTAACATCCTCACACAAAAAAGCAAGGCTGTGTTCTGGCTGTTCGTTCACCCCAGCTGGGCATATCAGTTCACTCTCTGGATGGCAATCAAAGAACCCAGACAGCTTTAGGAAGCACAGCTTCTCAGAAACCTCATGTGGCCACTAATACATTTCCTTGGCAGACGAGAAAAAGACTTCAGTTTAGACAATTAGAAGTTGTTTGGCGGCTGAGGATCTGATTTTCTAGGGGTGCCTGAAGATGAGGCAAAAGGTGACTTAGTTATTCCTCAGTTCACTATTTCCTTTGGCGGGCTTTTTATTCCAAAGAATTCATGAATTTTTATTTATATGACAATATAATCCCATACAAGCTTACAGAAGTCATTTTATGATTTAAAAAATATAGCACCATGCCCATACATATTATTAGTAAAATCTGTTCACCTCATTCACTGACAATTATATCCCAAACATACTGAACCTTTTATATACAGTATTTTCTTTCCACCACGTTCACAAATGTGGTACTACTGTGCCGTCAGACCTTTATAATCTATACTATGCCTGAATTATATCTACAATCTAACTTTAAACTTTCCTTGATAAAAATTCTACTTTTCTGAAGTTCCATTTGACTGAAAAGATCCAAGTAAAATAAAAGAACTGGAAGAGTTAAAGGAAAATGAGTTTTCACAAGGCACAGAGAAAGGAGAGACAAAAGGGTTAAAGAGAAGAAACATATGAAATAATACAGAATTTAAATAATTTTTGAAAATAAAAACATTCTGATTTGTGAATGTTATCACAAATACCCAGTAATTCTGAATATCATATTCTATGCTGAAAAACATAGTATAACAAAAGGATGAACAACGTATGGAAACAGAACTCCAAGCAGATGAGAAAACTCATTATTTCTACTGGTAAGCTTGACTTGTATAAATACTGCCTCACTGGCATATTGAGAAATAATTTGAGGAAAGGTGAATCCAGGAGGCCCAAGTAGTCACCTCCACTTTACCACTATGGGAGATAGTAACTACCATGACCCACGCACTGTAGTAGATGTTCAACACGTGTTTGTTGAAGAAGAAAATAAAACTCAGAATTGGCTAGAATGAGGGCACTGGGCTAACATTTGTTTCTGAAAAATAACCTTGAAAGCCTGATGTGTATCAGCCCTATCCAATCACATGGTTATTTTGGTTCATTCATTCAACAAATTCTTACTTAACATCCACCATGTGAAAGGACCGTGCAAGACATTAGATACATGGTGGTGAACAAAAGACATGGTTTCTGCCCTCATTAAGATTACAGAAAAACCTCCCTCTCCTCGGTCTCTCAGAGTTCACATAGACCCTCTCTCTAACGAGCAAGGCAATTAAATAAAAGGTAGTACATTAGACAGAACAGGAGCTTTGAATCAGACGGCTCTGGATTCAAAGCCTTGCTATGCCCAGGTATGATTTGCAGCAAGACTCATATTCTCTGAGCTTCTGTTTCCCAATCTGGGAAATGGTGATTAAGTTACCTATCTTACCGGGTTAAATGCAACAGCATAACATATAGGAGATAATAAATATTACCGCTCTCTCTGCATAGTCTTCTCTACAAATAAATATAAAAATTTCTGTTAGAAAATCAAACTACAGAAGACAGAAACATCGAAACTCTGCACAGGAGAGAACTTTCTAAGCTGAGAAGAAACAGAATAAACTGTACAAGAAAGGAACAATTTGACCACAATAAAACATACACACACAATTTAAAAGCCAAGAACAACCAGGCAAAAAGACATTTGTATCAAGTACAAAGAAATTAATCTGTACTAAATAAATAGCTCATATAATCGAAATAAAATAAAAGACTGCCTATCCAGGAGTCTACCAGAATCATCCAAACAACCGAACTGTTGAACCCACAAGGATTTTATGATGAACATTCCTTTTTCAAATCTGGCAATACAGGGACTACTTTCAAAAAATCCTTTCAAAAATGTAACACTGCGAATTAAATAAACAAATAAACAAGTAAATGATAAAGAATAATAAACCTACACCAACAGCAGTGAAACAAAGGAAGGGACACAACTTCATGCCATAATCTTCAAAAGATGATGACCATCAAGACACATAAATGTTCCCAAGAATCTTCAGGGCTAGATTTAGTGCATCTTGTGAAGGTTCTAACTCCAAACTCCACACAAGGGGGAGGGGGTGGCAAGGTTGTGAATAAACCAGATTCTGAAAACCTTACTAAAACTCTCAAGTTTAGAGAAAGACAGATCCAGAGGAGACGCAGACAGCCTGAAGAAATGGAAATACCCAGAATAACAAAAGCTGTACCTTCACCACACGCCCCTTCTAACAGACAAGAAAAACAAATTTTATCATGTTGATGTTTTTCTGCAAAAAGAAAGAAAACAGTAAAGGCCATAGATCATAAAAATAGCAGCCAGGCTAAATGTCTCCAGCAATGATTATGACTATGAAAGTGGAAGATGGGCTAGAGAAGAAACTGCCGTGTGAAGCCTCACACACACCCACGAGGGCAGGAAGAAAAATGGGGGTGGGAGGAAGAGGGGGTGAAGGGAATGGAAAGGGACCCTGGCGAGATACAGTCAAAAAGGGAAGGAACAAATGGGGCTGACTCTGAGGAAACCCAGTAAGGAAGTCATTACAGAAAAGATGCAAAGTTTAAGAACATCCACTCCACCTTCCAAGATAACAAGTTACAGACCATACAGGTGGTCTGTGATTCAAGACACTTAACAAAACCACACTAGACAGGGCTGAGGCCAGATCGTCCAGTGAGGCTACAGATACCCTCTCTATCTCCCCCTCCCATGCCCATCGCCCCCACAGACAAGTGACAGGTAGAGACACTGAGCAATATCCAGCCCTCAAAACAGTGTGTCAGAAGGGAAAACAAACTCATCTCTGATTGTGTTGGGTGGGAGGAAAGGCAAGGAAAATTAACCAGCACCATAAAAAGGCAAACTGGCCCAGACGGAGTTGGCCAGTGAGATGAAAAGAGATCGGCCTGGCAAATCCATAAACACACTACAGAAAAAAGCCAGGGAGAGAGGGAGAGGGGAAGATGACGTACAAAAGACAGATGAAGAAAAACAGAAGCAAGAATCAAAAGAAAGCTCTCTGAAAACATTTCACACTACTGAGCAATTTAATAAGAATGTGAATTAAAGTAAAAAATCATGCCATGACAGGGTGACACAGCAGGATGCAGAACTAAAACAACAAAACGAGAACCAAACCAAATCCCTGACAATATATTATCTATATGTGAAATACAACATTATAATAATTGAAGGACCACTTGTTAACAAGGGAGACACAGCTGTGGGGTCATCTACCAAATCTCAAAAGATGAGTGGATGATCCACATAATATGGACAGGATATAAAAAGAACAGACCCAAAATGACTCAGAGACTACTTTATGTCAGGAAATCTCAAATTTCATGGAACAAAAGTCCTTTACAAGCAACATTCCAAGTATATAGACTGAAAAAGGAACCTGAAAGAAAAGGCAAGGTAGCGAGAACAAGCAGAGGGCGCTGACTGTCAGAAGTGCTGTATACATGCTCCCCATTAGTATCAGAGTGCTGATACAGGATACTCCCCTCAGTCCCAGAGTACTGAAACAGGGTACTCCCCACCCACCTACAGACATGTTACCATAGATCCTGAGCTGTGATTTGGACACACCCTATGTGTAGCTGAAGAGAGATTTCCCAGAATATAAAATGTGCATAGTTTTAAAATAACCATATGAAATTTTTTTCCGTTTTAAAGGAAAGGCGAGTTTGATTTTGAGTGCAAGAATTGACAGGTAAAATATACCCATCACCAAATATTTAGGAATATCACATAATATCCTATTTTTTCTGTATGCAGATAAACCCAATTAATATGTATTTTTTTCTGTTTGCTGGTAAATCCATGTGTTTACAATTGATGCAAAATGAGGGCCAATATTTAATAAATTCTTGAAGTGACTTCGAGATATATTCATAAGAAGTAAAAGCTTTTCTAAGAAATATCTCTATTTGACATATTTATTGCCATTACTTGCCTACCTCCCATATTATACAGCACCAGACTTTACGTTATAAACATACTTCTTCAACGACTCTGCCCTTTTGATGGTGAGACAGCTAAAATCCAGAAAGATAAAATTACTCTGGATTAGGTCAAGGTGGAACACTGTGGGTTACATTATCAGTGGTTGTGCTGGGAGATGATGCTACATCATTTATTTTCCTTTTTCTACAAGTCTATACGTTTAAAATATTCCTTTGTGAACATGATTACTTTTATAACAAAAATATACATGTTTTGGTGTGGGAGTATTGAAAGAAAGGAAAAGATGAAGTAAAAATCATATCCCACATTATTTTAAGCTTCAATCTACCTATGAAGAATTTGGGACATGCCCTTAAATTTAACATATCTATGCGCGCCAGGACTAAAATAATGACAAATGGCCTTACAAAGCATTCAGTTAAACTGAACTGCAACAAATCTCTAAATACGAACAAACATTTGGAGCAATTATCCCTCCCATGATGCAGCCAGGGTGAGTCTGCATGCAGCCCACAGCACAGCACTCCCTTTAACTGCTTAGCCTGCCTTCTCCCGTTCACAGACACACCCATGGCACACACTCAAACCACCCCCCCACTGCCTCCCCAGTCAGTTCTAAGGCAGCACCTCAGGGGGGTTCTAGGAGAGAAAGGGAAACCCAAAGCAAGAGGGACATTTACAGTTGTTGGCCGCCCAACACCTATTTCACTCTCTTTTATTAATGTTATGTAAACAGGTTAAAGGTGGCCCCTACATATTGGCTCCATGTTGTTTACTTCCTCACAGCAGGATGACCTTGAACTTAAAGCTCACAGATGCCAAACTCAAATTTTTATGCCTCCAATTGCTTTAAGTATAGCCCAAGTTAGCATATTTTTAGTCATTTCGAGTGTGCCTGATTTGCACACCCCGCAAAACTGCACCCCACATCTGCCAGCCATAGAGAAGACAAATCCTGGGGTTACAAAAGGCTCCAGTCACTGCTGCCCTCCACAGCTCCTCGACCAAGACTCACCATCTGGCGTCTGAGCAACACCACCTGGACACATAGGCAGCACTTGGATTTCCCTTTCCCTGGGGAGTTTCCTTGCCCTCTCCTCCTCCCTTCCCCTTCTAGGTAACGGACCCTATCACTGTCTCTGGAAGGTCTCCTGCTGTAAAGGACTTCCCCGTCATGCAATCCTGTCAAAGCACCACCCAACTAAAGCTCGTTGTGTGCTACTGAGGTCTCATAGTCACATCTTTTTCCTTGATCAGTTCCAACTTCCTCAAACTCACCACAGCTAACCATTCAGTGATATTCCCCCAAGATCCACCCCTTCCCACTCTTAGTCTTAGTGAAAAGAAGAAAACTGACCCTACCTCCCCCACACATAACTCAGGCCCAAGCTTAATCGTATTCCTTTGGTAACAGTGATTGGTTCAGAAATGGCCCAACAAGAGCCACTGAGTTGAAAGAGACCTTTGCTGAGCCTTCTGGGAGAAAGGCAGGCACTTTTTCACATGGACCAGAATCTTAGAAGTAGGATATAGAGCTGCTATAGCCACCTTGTAACCAGGAGGAAATGGCCTGTCCAAGGAAATAGAAGCAAGAGATGAAAAGAGAGAAAACAGATCTGATCACACTGGAGGCCCAAATGATGATAGCCAGTAAATTTTCTATTCTTGCTTACGCCAACTGTCAACTACAATCAAAAGAATCCTCAGTTGTACCAAAGATAAGGTTGGAAAGAGAAAAGAAGAACACCCAATGGAAAAGCAAAATTGTGGCCTATGCAGAAATTGGGAGGTTTTCATTTTTGATGGTAACATTTCTTTAAGTCTTGAGTTGTCTGTTACCAGATAAGCTCAAAATATAAATATCCCCATATCAAACAAAAACTTATGATCAAGAAAACTAATTTTAAAACTTAGAGCAGCCTACAGACTACAATACTGTACTGTACACTTTAAAATCTGAGATACAAACATTGAATCATTATGTTGCACACATGAAATTAACATAATGTCAATTATACCTCAATAAAAAAAATCTGTAAAGAGAGTAGATCTCATGTTGTGTTCTTATCACAGTAAAATTACAAATTGATAGGTAGATAGGTAGGTAGATAAAGGGAAACCCAAAGCATGATGGACATAGAATAAACAAAAGATGAACACAAATAAAAAATGAGTAAAGAAGCAAAAAATGTTGGAGAAGGATAAAAATTGAAGAAAAAACCAGATGGTGGTGATAATCTCTACTAAAGAATTAAAGAGCCTTTTTTTGCATAAACCACAAATTCATTATGAAGGAAAAGCAATAATTCAACATAACTATAAAGCACAAATTACAGGATTAGAAATAAAATTTTAAGGGACAAAACTAACCTGTCATAATCCAAACAGCAAAAGTTTTCAAATAAAAATGTATTCAAGTTAAGTTTTTCAACAAAATATTATAGAAGGCATTTTGTTCATCAGATCAAGATTTCACCCTGCGTCCTCAAAGACTTCTCCCTCCTTATAAAACCTGTTCCCCTCCAGCTGTGGCCTTATCTCTCTCTTACCCTTCATGGCCACATCTCTTCACAAAGCAGCTTTCCTTTGGGATTTCCATTTCTTCTCTATGGATTCCTCATTCTGGGGCAACTGGACCAATGCTCCTATCCTTCTTTGAAAACGGCTCTCTCTATGATCACCAATGGCCTCCAAATGACAAAATCCAAAAGTTTCTTTTCAATACTCCAGCAGCTTAACCTCTGACACTCCTGATTCCTCTCCTACCTCTTGAAACGCTTTTCCTTCTCCTTCCATGACATCATGCTCTCCTATCTCTCCATTTCTATCTCTTAATCTCTTGAGTTAGTTCATCTTCCTATCCCCACCCTTAAATTAGTCATTCTCAATAAACATAGTCATAGCACTCTCTTTGTCTATAGAGTACTAAAATCCTTCTTCATTAAAGATCAGCTGGTAGCTAAAGGTGATAATTCCGCCTTACTGAGGGCTTTAAGCTATAGGTAAGAAAGTCAATTTAGTAGCCTGAAAATACCAAGATGTTTTTAAAGCAAAGTAATTTTTTTAAAGTACTCTAACTTCTGAAGAATAATCTTCTCAAGAGGAACAACTATCACAGAAGGAATGAAAACTTTATACTAAAGACCATAAAATTACTCATTTATAGGAAACTGGGGTTAGTAACCTCTGGATTAAAGTGCATAAAAATGAAGAGCTGGAATAAAAAAGGTAATAGCACATTTGCCTACCCTCATGCACGCCCCTCCCTCATACATACACACACACACACACACACACACACACACACATTTACTCAGCCTGAGGGAGGTGCTCCATCTTCAGGGCTCCAGCACAACTTTGTACATATCCATCTCTATTACAACTCATCTCATTATGTTATAGTTAATTCTTACTCTTTATTACCCCCTAGGTTGTGAGCTGCTTGAGAACATAAATTGTCTTTTATTCATCTTTCTACTCCAAGAAACTAGTACAGCGCCTGGGCACTCAGAGACTCTAAATAAATGTGCACTGGATGGATGGATGGATGGATAGATGGACAAACAGAGAGATGATGCAAGAGGGGACTAATGCCAGACTTGCTCTAGTCCCTGAAAGTTTCCATACATCTCCAACAAATCAACTATTTCTTCCCAGTGTCCCTGTCGCACACTTGAAAGATGCCTATGCATTACAAGGTTCATCAACCTGTCCCAGCCCTACAGGGCAAATTTTTGCCAACTGAGGACATAACTAACTACAGAGTCTCCAAGTCAAATTACGAGTAAAGAAAATTCTAGCTCAAATATCTTGATGGTAGCAAGATACATTACATGGACTATATAAAGTATCTTATTTTTACCAAGCTAAGTATATGCAGTTGTTGACCTTAAAACAATAACATTCTTTCTTCATTCCACCATTGGCTTTCTGTCAGTCGATATTAATGCTGTCCTTTTCCAAATACTATTCTGAAATGGCAAGCTTATCTTAAGTGGGTAAACTACTAGGTAAACTACCATGTCAACAACCATTGGAAGTTGTAGGGACACATAGAGAAAAGCAGGGGAAACTCTGGCAGAAACATCATTTGTTACTTTTTTTTTTTAAAGATTTTATTTTTTTCCTTTTTCTCCCCAAAGCCCCCCAGTACATAGTTGTATATTCTTTGTTGTGGGTCCTTCTAGTTGTGGCATGTGGGACGCTGCCACATCATGGCTTGATGAGCAGTGCCATGTCCACGTCCAGGATTCGAACCAGAGAAACACTGGGCTGCCTGCAGCGGAGCATGCGAACTTAACCACTCGGCCACGGGGCCAGCCCCCTGTTACTTTTTTCAAAAACAAGTAGAGTTCAAATTACCAAACCAAATAAATTCTACCAACTTTAATAATATATTTTAAATCAATTCAAATCCACCTTTTTAAAATTGATTTAGTATATTTCCAAACTGTAATTTGATTGTCCATGCTTATGTCACTAATTTTGCAAGCATTAATTTGTCAATATTATAAAAAGCAAAGATTAACTTTTTTTTTTAATATTTTATTTTTCCTTTTTCTCCCCAAAGCTCCCAAGTACATAGTTGCATATTTTCACTTGTGGGTCCTTCTAGCTGTGGCATGTGGGACGCCACCTCAGCAAAGCCTGATGAGTGGTGCCATGTCTACACCCAGGATCCGAACCGGCAAAACCCTGGGCCACCAAAGCGGAGCACATGAACTTAACCACTTGGTCACAGGGCCAGCCCCTAAACTACTATTTTTTAAAAAGCCTAGAGTCACATGTTCCTTCAAAAAAGCAGCTTAGATTTAAATAAAAAAAAACTACAAATATTTTTTAACTTCAAACACATCTCCCACACCCACCTCTGTGAAACAAAGCCCAAAATAGCAATTAATGTTGCACATTTCAGTCACTTCCTCCTAGAAAGTATAATATGGAAAGAATTTTAATTTAAAATATGGGGCCAGCCCCATGGCACAGTGGTTAAGTCTGGCACACTCCACTTTGGCAGCCTGGGTTTACAGGTTCAGATCCCAGGCGAGGATCTACACCATTTGTCAAGCCATGTTGTGGTGGCGAGCCACACACAAAACAGAGGAAGACTGGCACAGATGTTAGCTCAGGGCCAATCTTCCTCACCAAAAAACAAACAAACAAACATATGGAATAGCAGGTAGTAGTCTGAATAATGGAATATTTTAGGCAAATATTCTTCAACTAGTTCACAAAACTAGATTTCCTATTTCTTTATCACTACTTTTTCACAATAGACATTGCACATAACTTGAGGTAAAACCAAACCTCACTGCATCAAATGAATGCACCTTTGAGTTTTCGCAAATGCATAAAAGGTGTTTTTGAAAGGTTTTCTTAACAAACCAGCAAACAAAAAAAGGTTTAAAAAAAGCATTAGTCTTTTGCTAATTTCAAATAATATATTACCCTTCCACATATAACCTCCCTGATTATTTTGGGAGGAGACTTCTCCTATAAAACAAAGCGCCAACTAAAAAAATGAAATTGAAAAAGGAAATATCTGACCCAAAAGTTACTCGACATGTTTTCCATAATCTATGAAAAATCAGGGGCCAGCCCAGTGGTGCAGCACTTAAGTTCGTACGTTCCGCTTCTCGGCAGCCCAGGGTTCGCCAGTTCGGATCCTGGGTGTGGACATGGCACCACTTGGCAAAAGCCATGCTGTGGTAGGCGTCCCATGTATAAAGTAGAGGAAGATGGGCATGGATGTTAGCTCGGGGCCAGTCTCCCTCAGCAAAAAGAGGAGGACTGGCAGTAGTTAGCTCAGGGCTAATCTTCCTCAAAAAAAAAAAGAAAGAAAGAAAAGGAAAATCAAAGTGATGCACTAACTTTGGCCAAACCAAGATACACCCCTTTCTGATAGGAAAGAGTTTTTTCCTGAATTAAGAAGAAGGTAAATTTACTCACAGCCCAGTTGTGGAAGCAGTTTAGTATGGTTAACACCACAAGATTCTGGAAGCAGAGAGCCTGGATTAGAATCCTTCCTCTACTGTTTACTAAGTATATCTTAAGTTACTCTACCTGTAAAGCGCTTAGAACACCACCTTATTCTAACACAGAATAAGCACTTGGTAGACACAGAACAGCAGTATAGATCTCCGTGGCTCGGCATCGCCTGGGAGACCATCAGAAATGCAAATTCACAGGTCCAGTTCCGAACTTACAGAGTCAGAACCTGCATTTTTATCATGATCCCCTTGTTATTCAAATGCAAATTAAAGTCTGAGAAGCCCAGCTAGAAAGCATTTTTACGGTATATTCCGAGATGTTACCTATTATAACTAGTTTTTTAAAAAACCACTCCATTACTTTTCTGTAACTTGAATAAGTTACATTTATTTTTAGTAAAAGGCAAAGCACTATTTGGGATCAAAATTCCTCCATTAGTGGTTTCTCACCATACCTCAGTCAAAGGCAGAACTAAATCCCAAAGTTGTAGAGGACTGCCATCTGGTGGTACTTCATTCCGACGTACATATAAAATAAACTCCCTCTGTCATCCCAGCCTTTTTTTTTGTATTTGTTTTGTATTTGTTCAAAATGGTGCCAGGTTTTCTTTTTGCTGAATTCCTTTCTTGAGGACCACTGACATGATTACTCAACAAAAATTACTCAACTGACATAATTCCATAAGAAGTCATTCTAAATACAGAGGAAGGTAGAAGACAAGGATATTTTTCTTCTTCTTCTCCCCAAAGCCCCCGAGTACATAGCTGTATATTGCAGTAGTAGGTCCCTCTGGTTGTGCTATGTGGGACGCTGCCTCAGCATGGCCTGATGAGTGGTGCCATGTCAGTGCCCAGGATGCGAACTGGCGAAACCCTGGGCTGCCGAAGTGGAGTGCACAAACCTAATCACTTGGCAATGGGGCCAGCCCCAAAGACAAGGATTTTTAAATTCAGATCAACTCCAGGGAAGTTTTCAAATTAAAAGATTGACATGCTCACTCCTGGAAAGTTGCACATTAGGCACAGAGCTTTCTTCTGAAATGTACGTATCTTGATGTAACTCTACTTTCTTCTTCCTAAGTTCTGTACTTTTTTTTTTTTTTGAGGAAGATTAGCCCTGAGCTAACTACTGCCAGTCCTCCTCTTTTTGCCGAAGAAGCCTGGCCCTGAGCTAACATCCATGCCCATCTTCCTCCACTTTACATGTGGGATGCCTACCACAGCATGGCTTGCCAAGTGGTGCCGTGTCCACACCCGGGATCCAAACCGGCGAACCCCAGGCCACCGAGAAGCGGAAAGTGCACACTTAACCGCTGCACCACCAGGCCAGCCCCCTAAGTTCTGTACTTTTTATGATTTATTTATATAGTATTTGCTGGGGGGGAGAGCTTCCAGATTGAGAAAAAAATATTTTATAACCTTCTGACTCAATTACTCCACTTTTACAGTCTATCCTAAGGAAACAATCAGAAATGTGGACAAAGATTTATGTTCAAATATGTTCATTTAAGCAGACAAAACTTAATCCTAATAGCTTCATAGTAACCCATTGAACGTATGAATCAAAACTTACTTAGGCGTTCTCCTCTATTACTCATTTAGATCACTTCTAATTTTTCCATATTACAAATAAATACATATATATAAAAGGAAGGAAAGGAAGACAGAAAGAGGGAGGAAATAAATATATGGCAACTTCATATAACTTTGCCATATTTGGATCGTTTCCTAATACACAGTCCCATAAGTCACATGGCATCCAAGAACATTTTCATGGTTCTTAATAGCCAAGCTGCTTTACAAGAGTGTTGTATCGTTTTCCACGGCCACGCGCACAGAGGATGTACAGACTGCACTATCACCTTCCTAGCATCAGGTTTTACCCCACGGCTAAATTTTATATCAGTTTTATTGAGATATAATTTACATGCCACCCCTTTAAAGTACCAACTCAATGGTTTTTAGTGTATTTACAGGGCTGTGCAACCATCACCATAATCTAATTTTAGAACATTTTCATCATCCCAAAAAGAAACCTTGTACCCATTAGCAGTAACCCCATTCCCCCTGCCAACCTCCTAATATGGCTAATTTTTACTAATTTACCACCCCCCTATTTTTTCATGTTTTCTTGTAGATACCACAATGACATTATGTAAGTGCTTCAAACCTATGAAATGGAATAATTAGTTCTGCTACTCTGATATTTCTCTGTGTCAAATTGTGAAATATTCTGCTTAACCACAGAGAAGTAAAACATGTCATAATGGCTTCTTGTTTTGTAAAAAGGTACTTTCTAAATGTAAGGCATAATTTAAGAACTAAGAGAAGGTATCATATAAGTAGAAAATTAGTTATTTTCAAAACTAGGAGCAACTGTCATTACTTTGGAATTCCATTATTAAATCCAGCAAAAATGTCACACAAAAGCAAGGAACTTCTTTTTATTTTATTTAAAACTTTATTTTAATTGGATTATCTTAATCCGACAATAAAATTAAAAGTACAGTGCAATCATTATAAGATAACATTTGATATGTGATCTAAAGAATTGTCTTGATGCTACCAAAAAAACAAAAACTTACTTTCATTTAGCCAAAACACTTTTTTCTCATATCATAATTTTTTGGACTCCAGATATATAGAATTTAGCAATTTGCCTTTTGGGGATTTAGTAAGAGAAAGAGAATTGAAAATAATTAATTAAACAATGGAGAATTAGGTCCCCCAATCATGCCAGACTTTTTTTAAAAGAAGAATGAAAATCAGTTCTAAGAGTTGAGGTTGGGAGAGGACACTTAACTGGTAGAAGTTAGCTTCCCATCAAATTTTAGCTCTTTCTCTCCTTTCTTCATCTAACTGTAGACATCCCCCATATACCCCACGTATACCCCCATATACCCCACAAACCAAACATTCCTATTACTCAAGTTAAGCAATTCTGCAAGGCAGCCAAGTATTTCGTTTCATACCACTTGAACTACACAACACTTTTACTTGTACATCGCCACCCAAAATATTCCTGACTGCCAACTGGTATACTCAAATTCACCTCTATTCCTTACCTTTACCGCTATGTATGAAGAAACTAAGTTCACATGAATAAAGGACACTTTCAAAATAAAGTCGTTTTTTCATGTCACTAAAGAAAAATCTAACATAGATAGTCTACTTTTTAATGCAATGGTTAAACAATAAACTCATAAAAACATGAGCCCAAAAAGAGCTAAAATATTATAAAATCCTTAGTTACAGGTTCAGCAGGTACACACACACACACACAAAATCACACAGGTAAGCGTCACCCACTGGCTTCTTGTCCTCACTCACCAACAGCTCCTCTATCACGCTGTCACGGTGAAGTGAGAGGAGTCGGGCTGTAAATAAAAACCCTCCCCTGCCAACAGCAACCATGAACACAAGCAAGCACCAAGCCCTGGAAACTCAGGAAACTCCAGGACTAGGGTGGGCATGCTCCAGGGAGCCCTCATCCTAATTAGAAAAAGATGCTCCCAAGGTGGGAGGAACCCAGCGTCGCTGAGCCAGCACTTGGTAAAGGTAATGCCTTTGTGAAATTTAGAAAAAGACCCTTCCTCTGAGGAGGTTTATTCCCAAGCCAGGGCACGGGCCATGATGAGCAGTCTGAATTTCAATCTCCACTTGCCCTCAGTCCAGGAACCCTTGTGCAGAAACAACGGCACAACCCTGCGGTGGTCCCGGAGGTGGGTGAGGTAGAGGGGGGACGGCAGCTTCCCCCTGCCAATAGCAAACAGAGCAGGGGTCCCCTATCAAGGAGGAGATCAACCCCTCCTTCCACTGAGAGGCAGGCACACAGTTTCACCACAAAAAAGCTCAATTTCAGTCAGTTCACGTATAAAAGACAAAATTTGAAGAAAAGGCAGTTTTAGAAATGTCTCTGTAGACCATATAAAAGTGCCAGTTATTTGAAAATCAAACACCTTTAATGTGTAAAGTTTTCTTTTTTTATTATTTTGCTCAAGTATTTTAATATAAAGGTTCCAATAAAATATGTTTAACTCTCTCTGAGATTCACACCACGCAATCCTCCGTTTTTATACGGCCAAATATTCTAAATCTGGTACTTGTAATAGCATACGCATGATTAAATGCAAATTACCTTTTACACCGCCAAATGATCCATAAGTCATATTGCAGGCTATTCTCTGAAGATTATGTTCATACATCAATTTGATCTGATACTGGTTCCCATGTTCCACATTACCCAAGGTTCCTAAGGAGAAAAAAGTGAAAGGATTGCTTTGTGTTTGTTTACATTAAAAAATATTAATTTCTTCTCATCCTCTACACCAATTCTAAGTAATTCAATCTCAGCAAAATTCAAAATGACAAAGTACTAAAACATTACGTATTATGAACAATTAGCATAGTGATGACACAGAATGCCAGCACAGTTAAAAGAATTTAAGTCTCACCTACATCATACCATTAGATGAAATACTACCTTGGGTGACATTTTATTATCTATTTCCATTATGTCTGAGTAAAAGTGTAATTATTTAATTAACAACAAAACCTTCCAATTTCAGCTCTGAAATAAATGAGGTTAAGTTCCTTGCACTTATAAACAATAACAGAGCAAAGACATGACTCAAAGTGTCTAAGAAAAAATTCCCTGCACTTTCAAGCAATTCAATTTTCTGTCCCAACTCTCAAAATACTCAAGCCTCTAATACATTCATTCTAATTCAGTGGAGAAATCTTCTGAAGCTTCTCTCAGCAAGCAAAGAGGACAATATGTTTTATTTGAAGTCTGCCAAGAAGAATCTCCTTCAAAACAAAGAAAAATACCATCTCTGCAGTTAATAGATCATATGTGCTACAATCACTTTCTAGTTCTTTCCAAATAAGAGAAGATTCTTTATCCATATTTACTCTCTGGTTGTTAGGCTTTCTAGAGTTCTTAAAGTTGGAGCTATATCCCAGTGACCAGGCAAGAACATTATGGTTAAAAGACGTGTTGGAAAGAAAAAGGATTCAGAACACAAATTTTTCCATAAAGAAGCATCTTCGCCATTCATTCAAAAATGCAAAAGTTAAAGAAAAACTTAAAATATCATAAAGTAGGGGTCGGCCTGGTGGCACAGCAGTTAAGTGCGCACGTTCCACTTCAAGGCCCAGGGTTCACAGGTTCGGATCCCGGGTGCGGACATGGCACCGCTCAGCAAGCCATGCTGTGGCAGGCATCCCACATATAAAGTAGAGGAAGATGGCATGGATGTTAGCTCAGGGCCAGTTTTCCTCAGCAAAAAAGAGGAGGCTTGGCAGCAGATGTTAGCTCAGGGCTAATCTTCCTCAAAAAAAAAATCATAAAGCAAATGAAACAGTCCCCAATCTGGATAGTACTACATCATTAAAACAATCTAAATATATATGTGCGTATGTATGTGCACATACATTTATACATCAGAATTTACTTGTTTTTTTGTCCAGAAAGATTTACCAACATACATTGAGGTTGTAAGAACAGAAATATTTTCTATTTCCATTTTACAATTGAGGCACCTTAAGTTCAAAAAAATTTTAACAAATTTCCCCCAGGGGAAACTCAGCTGCGTGGCCGAGTGGTTAAGTTTGCACGCTCCTCTTCAGCGGCCCAGGGTTTCACTGGTTTGGATCCTGGGCGCAGACATGACACCACTCATCAGGCCATGCTGAGGCAGCCTCCCATATGCCACAACTAGAAGGACCCACAACTGAAAGTATAAACTATGTAGCGGGGAGCTTTGGGAAGAAAAAGGAAAAATAAAATCTTTAAAAAAAAAAAAGAAATTTCCCCCAAATCACTCAGCTGGTAAAGGAGACAGTACTCAAACTAGGTCTTTGGAGCCAGCACTACATATCCCAGTGCCTTGTTCCCCATTATTTAACAACTTTCAGGGAACTTGGTAAGCCAATGACAAGTTCCCAGAATAAAGCAGCAGCGAAAATGTCATTTCCACCTCCGCCTTTCTCAGCCTCTCCTTCTCTTCCTCATTTGGAAGGTGAAGGGTTGAAAGAAAAAAACTAACAGGGCAGGATTTCTTGGAGGAGAATTCCATCTACTCAGATCTATGCCCCTGAAAATGATAACAACAGACTTCACATACCAAAAGAATAAAAAACAAAGAG
Organism: Equus przewalskii; assembly: GCF_037783145.1. NCBI lineage: Eukaryota > Metazoa > Chordata > Mammalia > Perissodactyla > Equidae > Equus > Equus przewalskii. The sequence goes on along the minus strand of NC_091834.1, from coordinate 63,286,639 downwards.
AAACACTCAAATTTACCAGCTAACCCTGATAGGAGATAAGGCTTTCTGGGATCTAAGTAGCACTAAAATCAGTAAGGTCCAGGGAAACAGATAGGTAATCACAACAACACGAGGAGGGGAGGGAACCAAACTCCAACTAAATAACTCACAGCATTAATCTAAGGAGAGTTCTAGCCTCCAACAAACCAGAAAAAGAAGTTACAAGAAACATTTGTTTGTCCCCACAGAAATTACAAATGTCATTCAGCACCTAAAACCAGATCAACCTCTCCAAGAAAGGAATGCACTTATACATGCCTGCTAGCTGGAAGGTCAGGAGACACAGGGGTTGGCAGTCAATATTTAAACAAATTTGGCATAAAATGTCACCGGGACTTATGTTCTGAACAAGCTCCCAACACATTGATAAATTTTAAAATTTCAAGTGATAGCACTTTAAAACTTAACAGTGCAACTATGAAGAACAAAAGACAATTTATCTTCCTTAGATGCTACCTTGGAATAAAAGTAGTATCTGAAAATCTAAAATTTCTGACCATTTTTTTTCTAGAGAAGCATAAACGACACAAGATTAAAATTATTTATATAGGTTTTGCTCTTACATATACAGACTGAATGTAGTAAGTATAAATCTATAGTCTACATATAGCTAAAATTAATATAAAGTTTCATCAATGAGAAAGTAAATGGATATTAGCACATTTATGCTATTGGCCTTATTTAAACAAGATCTGATTTAAACAAAAAAAAGTCTCTGGAAAATCAAAAGTCACTTTGACAATAGTTTTTGGTGCAATTTTGGATAACTGCTGAGAAATCTAATGATATTAAGTGAAATAGCCATTACAGAGTAAGTTAAAAGGTTCATTGTGTTCAATAACCAAATTAGATTATATAAGCCTGTCAAAAGTAAAGACCACATTTTTTCGCCCTCTCACGGCAAACAGTAACTTTTATAAATATGTCAAATGCTTAGTAAACGCTTGTTGAGAAGCATACAATTTTTGGAAAAGAATATTTAAGAGAACATAATCAGCATGGCTTAAGCTCACACATCTGTAACCATTTACTCAGAAACTGAAGCCCATCAGAAAGGAATGTGACATGCCGTATGACACTTTACCAGAATATGATAAGATGGGCTAACTCCAGGTCAGCAAGACCCTGTAGTTAATCTATATGAAGCATGCATTTGATGACATATCACCCAAGAAGTCAGCACAGAAGCCTCTGACTATTTAGAGTTGTTTGGTGTATCCAGGAGGTTTCCTCTAGTTTGCCTCAAACCTTTTTTAGGAGCACACAACATATAAAAGAAAACAAAAAATATTCAGGGAGGGGATAGTAAGGATGTCAAGTTCAGCTAAAGCTTTCATCTGCCGACACCAGTGGTTTTACTTAAACTAGAAATGTTTATGCTTCCCCTGTTACAGTAAAAGCTAGGTAAAAGTTCAGTGTGTAACCTCAAGAAACAGACTCAAGAGAACAAAAACATTAACTTCTCTGCTTCTCAATTTAAGCCAAGCCAGGAAAAATACACAAATTGTCAGCCTACAAATATCATAAGAGGCTGAAGAAATGAGAGACAGAGAAGGGAAGTGAGGTGGGGCATAAGGGAATGTAGTTTGGACAACTCCTGATCCCCAGAGAATACAAACCTTATAAATGCGTACAAAGAATAAAAGAGTGATAAAATCACCATTCTCAGGGCAAATAACTTTCATTTTGAAGACTAATTTGAAGGAAGATACCAATGTCCCATAAATGAGTTGTGAGCAAACATGCCAGCTTCTTCAGTCAGCTTTTTTGACAAACACACATTTTATCCCACCTATGCCCTACGCCCCAGTGGAACTCTAAAGGGTTCTGTCTTTCTGGGCCATTGTTCAAACGGGACCAGGGAAGGCCAAAAGCCTAACCTCATTTCTATTTCTAGGATGCTCCCCTCTCCTGCTCCTAGAGTCCCCAGGGAGCCTCCAGAAGAGATTGACTCTCCAAGAAGTATTTAGGGATAACTGTGAGTAAGCTCTCCTCCTCCATGGCCTATGTAACTCATTAATAAAATATCACTCACAGCTAACAGGCTTATAATGGAAAACAGAGGTACACTAGATTCATGCAATAACGTAGCCTGTATCATACCGTCTTCATTTACTCCGGAAGACTAATTATTTGCCCTATCACTGGGAGAAGCAACATGTTTTACCATGAAACCAATGAGTGTTTAACAATGACAGTGAGAGGTACTATACCAGGCCTCTGATGTAAACAAGAGTGGAAAAGAAAATGACAGTGGTAACAGAGAAGGAAAAGAAGGAAGGAAGAAAATAATACATGGTAGAGAGGAATAAAGAGCTACTACCAATTGCCTCAGCACTACCCAGAAATCAGTTCACTCATTCATTCAACAAGTATGCCTACAATATACCATATGCCAGGTTACCAAACCTGCCTTTGAAATTTAACAGATCTTCACCCCAAAAAGAGACTGCCTAAGAAATATCCAGCTCAGTGACAGTAGATATGAATCATTACTCAGATGGAAAGCAAAATACAAAGAAAGCCCAAATCAAGAGAATCAGTAACAGAAATCCAAATCACAAAAGCTAATTTTAGGATTAGCTATAGTTTGTAAACTTAGCTAAGTTTACAGCAAACTCCAAAGGAGAGTATCTTTTGTATAAGAGAATAGACCTATAGATACTTAGCTTTATTGTATCCATAAAAAATTTCCCCAATATTAACTCTCTCAACTTTAACTAAAATTTATCTTACAACTGAAACAAAGTTTTTTAAAGTTACCTTTTACATTTAATAAAGACCAAAACGCTGAAACCAAACCGCAATTAACTACCATACTTGTACCCACAGCACCGTGTCAGAGAATGTGTCAGAGAAACCTGATTAAGCCTCAAACAAGTGCCTTGAAGTCTGGCTAGTGAAGACAACCAAAACTCAAGAAATTGGACCTTTAAAAAGAAAACATTTGAGGTTCACCAAAGAAAATGTACTTTAAACCACTATGACTCAGCATCTAATGAATTTTGTTGTTGCTATTGAACATTTCTTAAGACTCAAGTCTTAAGAGTCTAAGTACCCAGAATTGGCCTCTATTAGTCGTAGGCAATCCTGGACACAATTCCTAGGAGGGAAGAGATTATAAGGAACCCCCTACTAGAAATGTAAGCATGCACATTTCTGTATGCAGTATGGAAATAGCAGACCAAGAAAATGTAACAGCCTAACTACCTAAAAGAATAAATGAACAACGGGAAAATGCTAACCAAGATAAGAAAACCTTCAACCAAATGTTTTGTGTTCTCTACCAAGTTAACATTAGTGAATATCTATTCTTATATAATATTAAGAAGGCTAGTTTCTAACACAAATTCTACATTAGAAAAAAATGTCTCTTACCTGAGACAGAGTAGACACAAAGTTTCCTAGAATGTAACACAGCCAAATGAAGCATTTCAGTACCTCTGAAAAATGGGGAAAGTTTTAAAAGTTTAGATATTAGTTTCAGATGTAACCAAAACATTGCAAAATAATTTTAAAAAGAGAGTAAAACCACAGCCTACCATGAGTAAACTAAACAGTTCACCAAATAACATTCTGAGCTGAAAAATAAGCCTAACAACAGTCAGTTTGACAGTCCCAGAGGCTCAAGGACTCTGCCTCAAGGAGCTGCCTTCAAATTGAAGCTAAGGGAGCATCCAGAAAGAGTCATGTTGCAGGCCCCTTCATGAGTGCTCTCCCACAATAAAGAGAGCCAAGTGCTGGTCCTGATACCGACCCTGGTATCAGTTTCCCCACATTAAACCCAGCATATATGGGGTTAAAACCAAAACACTCATTCCCTGCTTACTCTCTGGCTTCCTGCCTCCAGAATCCACTATCCTCCATGGAGACAGACACCGTCAAGGACAAACACCTGGACCATCTCCTCCCCACAAAGAGATACGAGCTGGTGGGAAAGCTGCTGACCAGCAAGGTCACGAGCTCCCTCCTCTCTGCAAGTGTCTCAAGGCCAAAGACAGGCTGGTGGGAAAGCTCCGACCAGCAAGGCCATATGCTCCCCCTCCCCTACCTAAAGCCCCAAATAAAAACCCTTCCTTTTAGCTTTTCGGGGAGTTTGGGATTTGAGCGTTAGCTGCCCTCTCTCCTTGCTCAGCGCTGTGCAAAAATAAAGTTCCTACTTTCTTCCACTACACCCGGTGTCAGAGATTGGCTTGCTGTGCAACGGGTGAGCGAACTCACTTCAGGTTCGGTAACAGTCCTGGCTCTCTAGCTAATTAACCTGTGACCTTGGGCAAGTCACTTCATCTCTCTGAGCCTGTTCCCCCTTCTGGAAAATAAGAGGTTTTCAATTAAATAAAATAAAACACGTGAAAGCACCTTGTAAAGTACAAAGCACCACAGAACACTAATCGTTATTAGTAAACGGCATATATCACTTCCAGCTCTGAGATTTTACTAAAGGTAGTGAAAATATTTTCAGTTTGGACTAAATCTCAAATAGAAGTAACTGCCACTGTCAGCACCACACGTCCAGCCCCTATCAAGTGGTTTCCAGAGACATGGCACAGTCTAGAAATGAGAAATTCAAAGTCTTCAAGGGTCAAGCCAGTGGGCAGAAACGAATAAAGCGTGTAAATGGCTATGATCAACTGGAGACTGGGGCCAGACTAAAGGAGGCGACTACTAGTCAGTTCTGGGCTTGTGGCCAGCTCTCCACATTTTTTCAAGAAAAGCCAGAAAGGAGAGATTTTACGTGCAATCTCCTGTTTCTTAAATGCTGGCAACTCTTTACATTTAAAACACATCTGCAAGCAGGCCTCTAGTGTACAACCTCTGATACAGACCCTGTTCTAAACTACAAGGACTATAATTGAAATCAGAAGACCTGGATTGGGGTCCTGACTCTGCACCTTGATATCTGTGTGCTCATTTAATCTTTGGGAGTGTTAGTCTCTCATTTATAAAATAAGAATTATATTAGATAATACCTTCCAAACATTGATACAATGAAAATATAAATATTTATTCTAACACCAAAACAATGCATATATACACAACTATCACATAATCAATATTGCCTTTAAAATTTTTTTCTATGTGCCCTGAACACTCAAAATGATTTTTCCATCATCCACAGGAAAAGAGCATGATGTCATGGAAAGAGAGTAAAGTACAAAGTCAGGCAGACCTGGCTCTGAATTCATCCTGGCTGTGTGACCTAAAGCTCTGAATTCTAGCTAGCTGCCTTATCTCTAAATGAGAACACTTCTTACAGATAAGATTAATGAGATGGTACTAGTTAATTGATACAGTACAGCATCCACTCATTAGTGTTAACCTCCTCCCATGCAAAAAGTGATTACACAGATGAGAGCTACACTTAAGACTACTGTACAGAATGATTGTGACAGCATTTCACTTTATAAAAAAATTAAAAGGTAAAAATGCTTTTTAGAGGCAAGAATCCTGTTGTTTCCTTACTTTATAAATCCATCATGTCTAATATGTGCTAGGTACACAATGGGCACCTAATCAACATCAGCGTTAGATGGAGTAGATATTTACCAACTACCTCAGTCACAAACTTTCCCCGATCCAGCCAGTCACAGTGCTACAAGTCACATCTCACGCCCTGGCCTCTAAGATCCATGAAGCAGCTTCCCATCAAAAGGAAATATATGACTAGAAGAGAGTTAATGCTCAAGAGTGGTTGTTCAGGTTTTTCAACAGGAGTCAGGACCCTGAATAAATGGAACCTGGGGCCAATAAATTCTGATGAGCTAATGAAGTCAGCCAAAATCCAGAGCTCAGGGCACGCCCAGACTTCAGAATGCAAAAGGGGGCTCAAAAAGAAGAGCTAGGGGAAAACAAGACCACCTCTGCCTACATAACTTATCACAATGGATACTTTTATAAATGATTAAGAAATACAGATTTAACTCCAAGAAAATTCATGTACGAAAATAAGACAAAATCAGCACTATCATCAGTAAATAAAAAGCAGACATATTACACAAGATGCAAACTAATAAATGGTCTTCTAAAATAAATTAGGTTTAAAAGCAAAGCACTTTGAAACAAAGTTCTTGTAAAGGGAAGACTTACTGTATGGGTTGAGCTGGCTCCTTTTAAGAAACTAAAGACCTCTCTACCCCAAATAAGTAAGTAGTTTTAAAGCCTCAAAGTTATGCACCTAATAGCATAACTGCTACTTTGTTTAATAATTTAAACAGACATTTATATAACCTGGACAATTAGCGCTTTAAATAAGTGAATACTTTCTATTTCTTTATTTGGTTATTTTCAAAAGCTTCCCTCTTTTCCTTTAAGCTTATGATACGTCAGGCATCTTAGGTCTATTACTATTTAAAAAAAAAAAAGTCCTAAATTATTCTATCTTAAATGTACAAGTTTCCATGTAAAAAAATGTTCAGTACATGAAGAACATCTAGGTGACAATATCCAGAAAGTATATTTAATTCCCAATAGTCTTTTTTTCTTTGAAGAATCCACAAAAGTGACACAGTAACAGACTGACATACGCCAACTAAAATAAAATACCAGAATTAGTAGGCTGTACTTACGAAACAAACTTCCCTACTTCCACTTGCAGTATTGGATCGCGGAGATGCACTTCGAGAAGCAAATCTTCAGCTTGAGTTCCCTCTCCTGTTTTTACAGGATGGGGGTTAAAGATTCTTAGGTATCCCATAAAGCTACCTACAATTACTTTATCTGTAGAGAGATTTTTTTAAAAAGATACAGGAAGAAACAAACATTAGCAACAAAATTTCTTTGGAAATAAACTTTCTAATGTCTAAAAGAGAAAACTAAAAATTTTAAAAATCCAGTCTTACTTCATATACAGAGGCCAATCTGCCAACAGAAGATGTAATTAAGGTGAACTTATTTTAATAACATACAGCTTTTCACAAATAGCTTTATGCCACCAATTTTCAAATGTACTTACATACTACAATTTTTCCTAAGCCTTGATTTGGTATCAGTAGTCATAATGTAACTCAGTCAAAGCAAGCCCTTTTACCAGAGGACTAGTATAAAGTTGTAAAGTCATTTCATCAAAGAGTGCCAACTCTACAGCTGGCTGCGGACGTCGAAAACCTGTATTACAAAGGATTCTGAGGCCTCACTAGATAGAGTGCTCTGACTAACAATGTCTAATCTTGGGTACAAGAGGGGGAAATGGTAGGATAGGTATTGTGGGTTGAAATGTGTCCCCCTCAAAGATATGTTGAAGTCCTAACCCCCACCATCTGTGACTTTATTTGGAAATAGGGTCTTCGCAGATGTAATCAAGTTAAGATGGGGGTCACACTCAGGTGTGTGATAGGACTCGATCAGTATCCTTATAAGAAGAGAAAGTGGAGACAGGGGAGAGACAGACAAGGAGAAGATGACCACGCGATGATGAACTGGCATGATACATCTACAAGCCAAAGCAAGCCTGGGACTACCAGAAGCTGGAAGAGGCAAAGAAGGATCCTAGAGGCTTCAGAGGGAGCATGGCCCTGTCAACACCTTAATTTTGGACTTCTAGCCTCCAGAACTGTGAAAGAACAAATTTGTTGATTTAAGGCTCCCAATTTGTGGTGCTTTGTTATGGCAGCCCTAGGAAACTAATACTTTGGGGGTCATTTTTGAAATCCCTGAATTAGTATAGTACATTGACTTTTTTCCATCTACTTAAAAGTGAGAGTTCTACATATTTATTGAGACCTTATTATGTGCCGGGCAATGGGCTAAGTAGCTTATATGTACTAACTCATTAAATCCTCATAATAACTCCATAAGAGAGGCTTATCCTGGGAATTTCAATCCTGAATAGACACACATGTCATCGGGAATCTGGGGCTAGGTGATCTGATAGCAGCCCCCTGGAGGTCTATAAGGTCTCTGGAGCCATGCTGGTTCCTGTCCCCGACTAAGGCTTGGCCAATTCAACTCTTCCTAAATTTGGGAGAGCTATGTCACTCTTATTCCAATCTCTCTTTTATTTACATTTATCACAGCTGTTTCCTGTACCTAGTAGCAAAAAAAAAAATTAATTGATATAGAAATTGGCACCAGAGAATAAACTGTGGGCATCAATTCCTACAGGGATATTTAGAAATTGGTTCTTGAGCTGAGCTGAAGCACAAAGTAGTATAACTCCTGTTCACATTCTAAGTGGGGTTAAGGAGCATTGTACACAGTGACAGAATGTTTAATCAAGTTAACATCCTCAGGCATCCGGGACCCTGTGCCCATTGCAGATGACACTCTGGTGGGCTGGACAGCTGCTGCCACAGGCCAACTAAACAGGAAGGAGGAATGCCAAGTCATATGTAAGATGGCTTTTTCTAAGGGCAATGAATAATTTAAAATAAGAGAATGATAGATTTAAACCTCAAAATTTTCATCTCAGGGTAAAGAATAAAATTCTGGGTGTTCGGACTCTGCAGAGAGAATTACCTCTTATAGCAGCAAGGCTTAACCACTAAGAATCTAATTCAGGGATTCATTCTATTGGTTTTAAATTACTGTAACGAATGAGTTCACAGTCTCTCTCCGTTTCTTGCATAAAAGTAAAGACATTGATCAGAAACAGTGGGATTATACTGTTAGAATGGGGTTACTGGCAAAGTCTAGAAGGCTTGGAGAAGAACTTAAGCCTTCAAACTTCTAAAACACTCCCCACTGAGCTTCCTGTGTATCCTGTCACGCCCTAATCCTCATTTTCACTCACTAAATAACCAAGATTCAACTGCAACATAGCTCTATCCTCAGGGATAAAAGGAAGCCAGGAGGGCCAAGTCCACATGGTGACAATTTAACCCCTAGAATCAAAATGTGTATGCATTATTATTAAAATAGACAGTAAGACCATTATAGTAACCAGATCTCAACTAAAAGTCTAACTTTCACAGATTTCAAGCTCTGATTAATTAATATGGGATTCCCAGGAACAAAATGAACAAGCAACTCATTAAGGCCCTTTTTGTTCCCAGTGGCTCACTTATTTTCTTATTACTGAGCAGTACGCAATTGTAAGAATGTACCATAATGTGTTTATCACATTAAGGAATTTTTGGAAGTCTATAACCAAAAATATTCCAGGTCTATGAAAAAGACGACTAACTCAAGCTACCATATTAGACAGCCATGGCATCTCACCCATTCCCACACTTAAGTCAATTTACAGACTCAGAGCCACTTGAATAAAGACAAGCCTGTGTACAGACATTGCTGTAACACCACACACGCCTCATATGAATTTTCCTCAGATCCTTCCCTGCAGGACTGGTAGTCATTTACACAGGTATACTGAGGAAAGGGAAATACCCAAACTTTGTGAGGATACTAAATATTGGCTCTGAGTTACTACTAATTCTGGAAGCCCTGAAAGATACTGTTGCTGCCAGTTATGGAGACTGGGTGATAAATGCATTTTTTAACTTAATTCACCCAGCGGGAAAGCAAAGCCAACTTATGATTTCTCACCCAGTTTCTGAGAGTTTAAAGGAAATGTAGGGGCTGGTCCTGTGGCCAAGTGGTTAAGCTCATGCATTCCGCTTCGGCGGCCCAGGGTTTCGCCGGTTCAGATCCTGGGTGCGGACACAGCACCGCTCATCAAGCCATGCAGAGGCAGCGTCCCACAGAGCACAACCAGAAGGACCTACAACTAGAATACACAACTATGTATGGGGGGGTCTGGGGAGAAGAAGAAGGAAAAAAAAAAAGATTGGCAACAGATGTTAGCTCAGGTGCCAATCTTTAAAAGATAAAAAAAATTTAAAAGGAAACGTATTTCTGTAGAAAATGGTAGAATATCAATTTGGTTCTCTAACGTATACAGTGAGGGATATTTCATTGGGAGGGCTGTCTGGAAATCAATGGAACTCTATCTCCCCACCAGGGAGAAAATCAAAATCAATACCACCTAGGCCTGATTTGAGGTGGTTTCCAAAATTCAAGGCCAAAAGACTTAAAAATGCATATGTGATGATTCCTATCACATCCCTGTCTAATAACCAAATTTTCCAATATTGCAGTCTAGTGAGTCTTACAGAGTTAGAGCTGATCAGTATAACCTAAAGGGTAACTCCAAATTCTTCTGTTATTCCACATCTTGTCTTTCCTTGGAGCCAACTGATAGAACCCATCTGCTTGAATAGAGTTCTAGATCTTAGTAACACATTTTTCTCCTTTCCAAAACAGAGACAACAGAAATGGTTTGTTTTCACCTGACAGGGACAGGAGTATACCCTTACAGGTACTGCCACGATGCAATCTGCAGGACTACCTCATCATCTCTTAAGGGCCAAATGGGACTGAGAGAAGTATGAGTGAAACCCAGGGATCTCTATGGGCACTTCCCTGTACTGTCTGGATCAGTAGTAAATGAAACTACTACAATCTTCTTCAAGCAAGCATCAGTGTTCTAGATCCCTCAGGAAAGAAGCCCTAGACTATTCTCTGGTCCCTTCACCTCCAACGAAGACCAAGAACCCTAAGCAGACAGAAGGCTAGCGAAAATAGAGAAAAAAAAAGCTTAGTAGCATAGTTACACAGCCTGGTGACGAGCTGCAAAAAAGCGGAAGGTAGCCCCCAACATGACTTCTTTACATTACTATACAATTTTTCCTACTCCTTCAACTGAATTTCTAAAATTTTTCCTTCTCTTCTTCTTTTCCTCAACTATTATATACAGCTTGTGAACGCAGACTGTATGTACCACTTAGTCTAGAGGCAGCAGAATATTGGATCATGACCATGACTGAATGACAAGAAAGGGATATCACCCAGAGATCCTGGACTCGAAGGGCCAGGGCTCCCTGAAAGTACCTCTGAAGCAGTAGGTGCACATGCTTATCTCCCACTGCAGACAGGTAAGACCACGTGCATGTGCAGTTGTACTAGGGGTGGTTGCCCATGTTTGGTATAAATGCTGAGTAGCTAAAAGATAAACGTAGCTATATCTCAGTTGGTCTCAGGTGTTTTCTACTTCAATTCTTGTAATAAGCTCTCCCTCCAGCCACAGGTTGGCATGTAATCTAAGCAGGACCATTCAGATTCTCTCTCTCACCCCGACTCCCACTCTTTCTCAGAGTCTGAATCTTGAATTGAGAAGAGCTGGAAAGCAGGTACCACTTTAAATGCATGGTGTCTAATTTCAACTGGGATCTCAAGATTAGCGAGGAATCCTTCTTCTATATATCCAGTTGGCTTTGCTTAAAACAATTTCAAGACGCCTAATCCCATCCTTTCACTCTCTGATCACCTCAAAGAAAGCAGGGGTAAACTGACATTACTGTCTCATCTTCCCAACCCGACTTGTAAACTTCTCTTCATCTATATCCATTCTTACCTTCTTGCCTTCTGTTACAGTGAAAAAAATTTCTCATTCCTGTTTAACGTTAACCCTTCCATCTGTGCACCTGATCTCATCTCTGTCTTCTCTGTATCCCTGCTCTATCAAGTATATCCTCTACGCTACATATTGAATTTTTCCTACTTCTCTTTACCCTTCATTGTCCCCAGTCATCTTCCTCCCTTCTTCCCTTCACAGATAAATTTCCTTGAAGGGCCATAAACACTAAGTCTTCCCCACCACCCACTCCTTCACACACTGCAAATCTAGATTTTCTTACCATTGTACCCACTCATCGACCCTCACCAAGGACACTAATGAACCACTTGCTGCTAAATGGCATGGAAACTTCTCAGTCTTCATGTCACTAAACATTGCCTCCCAGGTACCAGCCCAACTGGTTCTCCTGCCTCTCTGGCTGCCCTTCTCAGAAGCTGTTACTGACTACCCTTCCCAAATCTCCCTCGTTAATGCTCAAATTCTCCAGCTTATGGTCCTAAGATTCTTTCCCTCTTATTCCAGCTTCTCTGCCTGTGTATTTTCATCCATTCTCAGGGCTTCAAACACAACCAGCATGCTGCTGACTCCCAAATGTCTACCTCTATTCTGCCTACTAGTCATTTCAATCTCAAACAGAGCATGTCAGAGCAAACTGCTCTCATTAACCTTCCAGTCCATAAGATCAACACTAAAAATTTTTAAACTTTAGTGTACCACCATTCAACTTTGGAGCTTGTCAAAAATGCAGATACCTAAGCCCTCCTCAAATCCCCCGCCCCTAAAGAACATGATCTTATAGGATCTTGTATATCTGGGATAGAAAATCTTCATATAGCATAATCACCCCAGGATATTATGATGCACATGGTCCAGGCTTTGAGAAATGATAATCAGTGTTTTTTTCTATGCGGGACATGCACATGGAATGATTTTTGTGTAGTATGCTTGGGAAAACAGGGGAAGCTGCTCACAGCTGGCCACAAATTAGGGGGAACAACATCTCCACATATTGATAACCCACTCGTGGCACCCCAGTGAGGAGCTCTAATAGAAAGGATGAGTGAACAGCATGTTATTCAGACAATCAGTAAGTATAGTTTCCAAACAAGTTGAGCTTTAGGTAGTTTAGGCAGAAGTGGGTTTGAAATTATTCTCTCTAGCAGGTATTTTTGTGGTATGACTCTTCTATATTGCCAAATAATAGGGGAATCATAAGTTTTAACACACAGTTGGGCAGGAAGCAGTGTTGATAATCTTCGAGGAACCTCTCAGGACACCCTCTGAATAGAAGGCTCTCCCATCTCCTATTAGTGGGGGGCAGGGCCCAGAGTTTCTATAGAAACAATTTAGTGGGTGCTCAGTACAGTTTAGTGCCTCCCACTCTTCTTTGCCAATATAATTTTCTCCTTTCACCTTGTCCCCCAGATTCTACTGTTTGCATTATAAGCAAGAGAAACAGAATAAAGAAAAATGTAAGGAGACAATATTTATATATACTGAACAGCAGAATGATTATAAGAAGTTTTCTTTTTAAGAGGCCAGTGACTATCTGGATTACCAAAAAAAAAAAAGCTCAAGACTAAAAATCCTAACCACATACAAATTTCAAATAGAAATGATATAGAACTAAAATGTGGGGCCGGTCCGGTGGCGCAGTGGTTAAGTTCACACGTTCCACTTCTCGGCGGCCGAGGGTTCACCGGTTAGGATCCCGGGTGCAGACACGGCACCGCTTGGCAGAAGCCATGCTGTGGTAGGGATCCCATGTATAAAGCAGAGGAAGATGGGCTTGGATGTTAGCTCAGGGCCAGTCTTCCTCAGCAAAAAGAGGAGGATTGGCAGTAGTTAGCTCAGGGCTAATCTTCCTCAAAAAAAAAAAACTAAAATGTTTTAAAGACCACTTAAAAAATAAGAAGATGCAAAGAGAAGCAAATAATATAAGAATAAGATAGAATGTTGTTTCTAGTATCATACTATGAAAATGAAAGCAATGATTTAATAGTTGTTTGCTACCAACAAATAGAGGTAGCATAATTTCTCCATTCTGGTATAAATGGCTTTCAGATTCAATTTTAAAAGAATACAAGTTTTCTTGCAAATAATTTCTAAAAAAGAAAATTGGGGGGGCCAGCCCTGTGGCAAGTGGTTAAGTTCACTCACTCCACTTTGGCGGCCAGGGTTCACCGGTTCAGATCCTGATCACCGAGCTACGCACCACTCATCAAGCCATGCTGTGGCAGCATCCCACATGAGGAACTAGAAGGACTTACATCTAGGATATACAACTATGTACAGAGGCTTTGGGGAGAAAAAAAAAACAGGAAGATTGGCAACAGATGTTAGCTCAGGGCCAATCTCTCCTGACCAAAAAAATAAATAAAGAAAAAAGAAAATTTTTCAAAATTCAAAATATTTTACTAGGTCTACCCTAAGAAACCTAATTTTGCAACAAATAAATTAAATGATGCCTTATAATATTTTTCTAAGTTCCAGCAAATAATACAACAGGATCAACACAAACCAGAAAAACACAAACAACAAAACAGAAGCAAGAACCACATTTATCAGCCTGCTACATTAATATTACTTATAAGGAAAACTATGTTCAAAATTAGGGCATAATTATGAAAGTTCGCTTAAGTTCTATAAAGTACATATTAGAAAAGTCATTTTTATTTCATCTCTGCAAAGCTTTGCTCCAAGATACAAGGTCATAAGTTGCTTACCTTGTCCATTTCCAGTATTGTCAACATCAGCCAAACACAAACAGCCTTGATCAAATTCTTCTTTTTCTCCCAGAACAGTAGACCACCAATCACGGGCTTTAAATAAAGACATTTTCGTTCACTCTAAAAAGAAAGCATTTATTTATAATAAAAATCCACTTCACATCATGAATAATGAATTAATTATCTCTTAAGGCATAGCAAATTAAATTTGGACAACTTTGAGAAAAATATTTCTATATTCAACTTTAATTTTTTGTATTTGATAGACATATGTGAAACCACAAATCCAAATGGGTGGAAACATTAACCAAACATTTTGCAATGCCATTGGAAAGTGAGGCTGAGAAATGATGCAGCTATTTTGGGCCAATTCTCTCTTCTGGGACACTTAGTAGACAACTGTACGAAGAAACAAAAAAACATATTCTTTGGAGAGTCAAGATTCAAATTCTAGCAGCGCTAGTTAGCACATAATTCCTTACCAAAATACCTACTTTCCCTTCAGTTTGGTCATTAGAAAGGCTGCAGCATCTTCTGTCACAATGAGTTGCTGAGAAGAGCAAATGAGATCAAATGCATCAAATGACTAACACCAGAACTGGTACATTACAGATACTTGAAAAGCATTTATTCCCTTTCTCCACTCTAAATGTACAAAGGCAAAATGGAAGAGGGAAATTCATACCAAAAAAGAATCAGGAAAAACAAGTGGTAGGTCCATTTATACCAACTGTGTGTCTTTGGGCAACCCACACAACTTTGTGCTTTGATTCCTTATCTAGAATGAGGATACACCAACCATACCCACCACTGAGTTACTGATATGGTGGATGTGAAAGCCCAATGGACCTTTTGAATTACAACATAGACATCACACACCCTGGGATTCCATGAGAGTTCATTTATCTATCATAAATGGTGCTTTCCTTCATGATACACCAATTTAAATGACAGGAAATGCAGTCAATTCTCCTTATTCAAAGAAGTTACATTCTATAAGGTTACAGCAAACACTGAATTAGCAAATACTGAACCATTGCTCCTGGGGGAATATAGGATTAGGTTCCTGCGAGCCTCTAGTTACAACACTTTCATCAACGAACCAGTATATGGCTTTGTTTGTGGTCTGTTTCAGTTTAAAGATATTTTATTTAATATATTGTTGATTCATTAACAATGAACCCAACAACCAAGAACACTATAACTCATATTTGAACTAAGCTTATCTAATACAAGAATTTTCTCCATAAGGTACACCTCAGCCTTCTTGTATTTAGGAACAAGGACAGCACTCCAGCATTACATTTGGGGACCATTTTAAACAGCAAAATCAAAAAAAGAAAAAAAAAAACCCAAACCACAGAGATGTGGAAAACATCCATGAAAAGGATACTTGTTCATAACATGAGAGCTAAAACATGAAGACATAGGGTCGCTGTGTTTGACATCAGCTGGGAAGTTCATGTCAAGTGACTCAAATTTGTTGCCACTCAGCACATGACTGTGAATGACCCTGAAAGCACCATGAGTATTGATTTTGGGATTATCAATAAATTTTATCAAGTGGGCAAACTCACAAATACGGGATCTGCAAATAATGAAGATCAACTATACTTTTTAAAATGTAGATCAATCTGCTTCTTAAAGTAGCCCTTCCACATAGGCTAATCATAGAAACCAAGGCCATTTGTTTTCATCAAGTTGGGCAAGAAATTAACTGAGAATATTGAGGTGGTGAAAAGCACAGACTCTAGAGGCAGTCAATGCGAGTATGAATCCCTGCTCCACTACATGCTAACCGTGAAACCAGGGACAACCAGAGGTTACTAAAAGTTACTGAACCTCTCTATACTTCAGCTTCCTCATGTATAAAATAAGGATAAGAACGATGTTGTGAGGATTAAATAAGAACACAGTAGAGGCAACCTAGAAAACCGGAGAAAATATTTGCAAATCATATATCTGATAAAGGGTTAATATACAGGACACATAAAGAACTCATACAGGGGCCGGCCCTGTGGCCGAGTGGTTAAGTTCATGCACTCCACTTTGGCAGCCCAGGGTTTCATTGGTTCGGATCCAGGGCACGGACATGGCACCGTTCATCAAGCCACACTGAGGCAGCGTCCCACATGCCACAACTAGAAGGACCCACAACTAAAAATATACAACTATGTACAAGGGGGTTTGGTGAAGAAAAAGGAAAAATAAAAAAAATAAAATAAAAAGAATAAGAAAAATAAAAGTTTAAAGAGAAAAAAGAACTCATACAATTCAATCAAAAACATTTTTTTAATGGGCAAAGGACTTGAATAGACATTTCACCAAAGAACATATACAAATGGCCAAGAAGCATATGAAATGATGTTCAACATCACTGATCATTAGGGAAATGCAAATCTAAACCACAATGAGATATCACCTCACACCCATTAGGATGGCTACTACCAAAAACCAGAGAAAATAACAAGTGTTGGCAAGGATGTGGAGAAACTGGAATCCTTGTACACTGTTGGTGGGAATGTAAGATGGTGCAGCCACTATGGAAACACTATGGTGGTTCCTCAAAAATTAAAAAGAGAAATTACCATACGATCCAGCAATTCCACTTTTAGGTATATCCAAAAGAACTGAAAGCAAGTTTTCAAATAGATATTTGTACACCCATGTTCATAGCAGCAGTATTCACAACAGCCAAAAGGGAGAAGCAACCCAAGTGTCCATTGTTGGATGAGTGGATAAACAAAATGTGGTATATGCACACAATAGAATATTATCAGCCTTTGAAAGGAAGGAAACTCTGACACATGCTACAACATGGATGAACCTTGAGGACATTATGCTACGTGAAATAAGCCAGTCACAAAAAGGCAAATACTGCATGATTCCACTTACATAAAATACCTAGAGTAATCAATTCACAGACAAAGTGTAGAATGGTGGCTGCCAAGGTTGAGGGAAGCAGCAAATGGGGAGTTTTTGCTTAATAGGTATAGAGTTTCAGTTTCGCAAGGTGAAATGTTTTGGAGATTGGTTGCATAAAAATGTAAACATTCTTGGGGGCTGGCCCCGTGGCCGAGTGGTTAGGTTCACGCGCTCCACTTTGGCGGCCCAGGGTTTCACAGGTTCGGATCCTGGGCGCAGACATGACATTGCTCGTCAGGCCATGCTGAGGCGGTGTCCCACATGCCACAACTAGAAGGATCCACAACTAAAATATACAACTATGTACTGGGGGGATTTGGGGAGAAAAAGCAGAAAAAAAAAGATCGACAACAGTTGTTAGCTCAGGTGTCAATCTTTAAAAAAAAAAAAATTAACTCAAAATAGATCAAAGACCTAATTGTAAGCTAATGTATTTGTTGTTGTTAGTGCCTTTGAGCCTACAGACCCTGTGTACAGAAGAGTAGAACCCTACTCGGTCTTTTTTGCACCATCTCTCACCTTCCGGTGCTATATCAAGACAATGCTCCACTGCTTATTCATAGGGTTTTCATGGCCAATTTTCTCAGAAGTGGGTGACCAGGTCCTTCTTCCTAGTCTGTCTTAGTCTGGAAGCTCCACTGAAACCTGTCCACCATGGGTGATCTGCTAGTATTTGAAATACCAGTGATATAGCTTTCAGCATCACAGTAACATGCAGTTGCAGCCAATTGACAGGTGGTGTGGTTCCCTGATCAGGAAATGAACCTGGGCTGGGGCCATGAGGGCACCAAATCTTAACCATCAGGCCACCAGGACTGGCAAGCTAATGTACAGCTAAAACTATAAAGCTTTTATAAGAAATTCTTAGAAGAATTCTTAGGAGAAAACTTAAGAGTAAACCTTCATGACCTCAGATTTGGCAATGGATTATTAAATTTGACACCAAAAGCATGAGTAACAAAAGAAAAAAATAGATAAAGTGGACTTCATCAAAATGTAAAACTTTTATGCTTCAAAGGACACTAATGAGAAAGTGAAAAGACTCAGTAAATGGGAGGAAATATTAGCAAATCATCTCTCTGATAAGGGACTTGATTCTGTGATATACAAAGAACTCTTATGATTCAATAATAAAAAGATAATTTAAAAATGAGCAAAGGATCTGAATACATACTTCTCCAAGTAAGATATACAAATGGCCAATAAGCACATGAAAACATGCTCAGCATCATTAGTCACCAGGGAAATGCAAATCAAACCCACAATGAGGTACCACCACTTACCCACTAGGGTTGCTATAATCCAAAAGATGGACAATAACAAGTGTTAGCAAGGCTGTGGAGAACCTCATCCTCGGGTGGAACCCTCATGCATTGCTGGTAGGAATACAAACTGGTGCAGCAACTTTGGAAAACTACAATGAGATACCACTTTGCACCCACTATGATGGCTAGAATCAAAAAGTCAGATAGAGAGGCCTGCCTGGTGGTATAGTAGTTAAGTTCGGCACATTCCACTTCAGCAGCCCAGAGTTCCCAGGTTCAGATCCCAGGCCCAGACCTACACCACTCATCAAGCCATGCTGTGGCGGTGACCCACATATAAAGGACAGGAAGATTGGTACAGATGGTAGCTCAGGGCAAATCTTTCTCAGCAAAAAAAAATCAGATAGAAACAAGTTTTGGCAAAGATGCAGAGAAATCAGAACTCTCATACACTGCCAATAGGAATGTAAAATAGTGCAACCACTTTGGAAAATGATGTGGGAGTTCCTCAAACACTGAAACATAGAGTGATCATATGATCCAGCAATTCCACTCCAAGGTATCTAGCCAAGAGAAATGAAACCATATGTCCACATAAAAACTTACACATGAATTTTTATAGTAGCATTATTCATGATATCCAAAAGGTGGGAATGACCCAAATGTCTATCAACTGATGGATATATAAATGCAACATGGCATATTCACAAAATGGAATATTATTCAGCAATCAAAAGTAATGAAGTGCTGATATATGCTACAACATGGATGAACCTTGAAAACACTATGCTCAGAGAAAGGAGCCAGTCACAAAGGACCCCATATTTTATGATTCCACTTATATAAAATGTACAGAATAGGCAAATCCATAGAGATAGAGAGAAAATTAGTGGTTGCTTAAGTCTGGTGGGGAAGAAAGGACAGGAGAGTTATAGATAAAGCGTAATGAAAATATCCTAAAATTGACTGTGGTGCAACAGAATGGTTGCATATGACTGAAGATACAAAAAATAACTGAATCATATACATTAAATGGGTAAATTGTATGTGAATTATATTTCAATAAAACTGTTATTTTTTTACGAATAAATGGTGATGGATACATGGGACATTGTTTATTCCTTATGCTTTTGTTTATGTTTAAAATTTCTCATAATAAAAATTAATACAATAAAGTTTCACTTTTTTTTAAGTAGGACACTCCTATATTTTGGCCACATTTAACACTCTATCAGAAGAAGAGTAAGTTAGCAAATTAAATTCAGAAGGTTAGCAAAATAAATTCTACCCTTTCTCCTGGAAGGACACGTCATCCCATGGAAAGAAAGAAAAATTAACCATAAATTAAGAGTTAAATAAAATGCTAATTCATTTTCCGAGTTCAGAAATGTATGGGCCTTGCCTTTAAGACATAAAGAAGCAGTTGGTGGGGATTCAATTATTGGCAAGTTAGGAAGAAGGAAGGTAAGGAACAATAGTAATAGGGCATTTTTCCGTTATGAAACCTGGCTTTTCTGTTAGAAAAACAAAAAGTACTCCAAATAACAAAAAATTAAATATGTATTAGTTGATAGTTTATTTGGTTTAGTTAACTGTCTTGAATTAAAACAAGAATTTGCATTTTATCCACTCTTCGTTCAACGTTGATTTCCAGCTCCTCACTGATTCTCTGTTCTTAAGTAAATGAAAAGCAAAAACCAAAAATCAGTTTTTCAATGACTATCATCTCCCTTCACTAGAAATGAAAATAATAGCTAACCTTTACTAATCATTTACTAAGTCCCAGGTAGTGTTCTAAGCGCTTTGCAAGTATTCTATTTTAATCTTCACAACAGAACTACAAAGTAAGTCCTAGGTACTATTATTCCGGAACCCCTGAATACAGAGAGGTTAAGAAGCCTGCCCAAGTGGTCACAACTAGCAAGTGGTGGAAGTAGCACCAAAACCAGGCTGTCTACTCTAGAACGCTAAACAAGTACAGCCACCCCACAAAGGCTAAAAAGCTACCATTCTGTTAAGATTAATTCTAATCATTGCAAGTTCAAACTGCAGGAAAGTACTTCATACATTCATGTAAATTTTTAAAGGATTAGAAAACAATAATGTGAAGGTTTTCACAGGCGCATACCTATAAATAGCCACAAAAGACTGATTTCTTATGCCTTATTAGAATAATAAAAACGAGATAATCTCTTTATCCCCCAGGCCCCAGAAATTCTCTTCTGCACTTAGCACTTGACACTTTCTTTTTTGTTTTTAATACTTACTTACATACATGCTATCTTCCCCACTAAGTTTACTCAGATTTAGTTTGATTTGAGATGTGGATGTTTTCACACCTCATTGGCCTAGTCCTACAATTTGGAAGGATGACTAGAAGAAGGGCTGAGGCAATGATAACCCCAGAATCCTGTGGAAGGAACATGTGGGTTAGAAGGGAGATTCTGGAATTAAGAGGCTAGGACCCTGAGGTTGTTCATACTTGGAGCTGAGCTTTCTCCAGGTCATGCTAGTGCTGCCTCAAATTTTGTAAGGTAGGAATCAGGTCTTCCAGTCCAAGAAAGATAACAAACGCATGTAGAGTTAGAAGAATGTTGCTTTTGAAGACAATATTATAAGGGCTCAGTGTTGGAATTTTCAATAAAAGACACAAAAGCAAAAGAGCACAGGAGAGGGAGTCAGACAGACCTGGGTTGCCTTTCTGACCCCACACTCCAGCAATGGGACCTTAGACAAGTCCCTCACACTCTAGTCTCCAATTGTTCTGGGCGGTAGGAGGATAAAATGGCCTAAAGTATGCAACTGCTTAGCCCAGTGCCCAACCCATAGGAAGCATTCAATAAATGTCAGATAAATGTCAGTTGTAATCCAGGAGTATTAAGAATAGTAGTGGTGGTGGTGGGCGTGGTGGTGGTGGAGTGCGTTCTGAGCAAGACAACGTTACAAATGCCAACCTCACCCTCTGAACTAAAGGCTTAAACGGAACAATCAAAAGACTAATAGTAATCTTTCACTGAAATGTTGTTAATCAGCAGGAATGTTTTATAATAACTTCATGTGTTTCAATAATTTTTGAGAAATATTTGAAAGTCTTTATTCTGAGGGATGAAACTTGCTACATACATCAAAGCGTGTAAACCTTGAAAAATTACTATATACTATAGATATTAAATTTTTTCCCTTCAATGAATGTTTCCATCAAAAAGGTGTATCATAAACCTAAGTGTGTAGTCATAATTTAAGGACAACAACGACACATAATGACACAAAATGAAAAATTCCTTTAACTCTAATAAATAACTTGTAAACTATTTACAACATTTTTTAAGTTTCTTTTTTAAAATTCTTCTAAATAATGGTTCAGCCTATTTACCCAAAAAAAAAACCCTAAGCGATTATTATCTTTACATATTTCTAACAAGTTAGAAAATCTCTCCCTTTCTGAATGCAAGCAGACTTTAGTTAGGACTCATAGTTCCCCCGGTCCCCGCCCCCAACATATTCAAGTTGTGTATGTGTGTGCTATGGTGTCTTTTTAAAAATAAAAGTGAGATGGCCAAAAAACTATGAAATTCTCCAGGAAATTGGAGTCAAATGCAGGACTTGATTGGGGAAGGGAGATGCTGATAAAATCAGCTCAGTTCATCTAAACTGCTGTGGTCGGCAATACAAAGAGAGAAGCAGCAATAATCCTATTGCAAGAAGGAATTAGAGGGTATTAGTACATGCATCCTACTTCAGTCATAGGCTGAGAACTGCTTTGACCATTTGCTCACAAGACCGACTGAAGTGTCACAGGAGGAGGATGCTCCTGCACCACGTGACATTCCTAAATGGAATCTTCAAAAATTCTATCACCCTTTCCCGAAAATGTTCAGAAGATCTCATCCACATTGTGCTCGTAGCTGTTTTGTTTTGGTTTTTTTGTTTGTTTGTTTTTAATACAAACATTCTTCCTAAGAAACCTAACACCTCATATCCCCAAAACCATTACATGGCATCAGAGGATCTATCTTGCCCACAAAATAAAACACAGAAAGGGCATTAATGCATCCGATGTTTAATTCCAGACACAGTTTCTTACCTGATGCCGAAGCAGGTGGGTCCAGACCAACCTTTCTAAGAACGCTCTTTCCGCAGGTTTCCCTTTAAGAATTCCTGCCAGGGTCCCAGGGCTGGAACGACCAGAGCAAGAACAGAGGGTGCAGAGAAAAGCAACCCTTAGCTTCACTCCTCCCTCTAGTTCTCCTGCTCCAACTTGTTCCACGTCCCGGGCAAAGAGAGAGCCTCACCAGGTAGCACCACCAGCTCCACAGAGTTGGAGCGATCCCCCTAAGGAGCTCCCCTGCATCCTTTCTCTGTCACTCCCGGAGATAAGCAGGGGAAACGGCATCAATCCCTCGGAACAGACCAGGCAGGCGAGAACCACGGCAAGTCCTGCTGCTCACGAAGAGGAGGAAATGATGAAGAAGGCAGTGAGTGAGATGTAGTAAAAAAAGGACAGCAGCGGCGGAAGGGACACCTCCCCACTCTCGCCTAACTCCAAGCCATCTTCGCCCTGTTGTCATAGCACTTTACAACGAACACTACTGCGCAAGTCAGATGGCTGAGCCCCGATGCCTTCTGGGGGTTGTAGTCCAGAGCGACTGAGGAGGGTGGAAGGCGGAGGACTTTTTCTGAGTGGGCCGTGGTTAGAATCAGATTTCGACTGGGCAAGGCTGGAATGAACCAATGCCTGGTCCTCAGTACCAGACACAGAGAATTAATACAATTCCCTTTTCTGCCCTGGGACACTTCCTCGGACCCAGGCTGTGAGGAAGACCTGCCTGCTGCCTTCGCTGCGGACGCAGGCCACGCCCCTCCCGCTCCTTCCCGTCCCCACCCCTCGGCGTTCGTGGGTGGGGCTTTCCGCGGGGGCGGGGCTCGCGCGGAGGGGGCGGGGCGTCAGGGGTTTGGAGACACGCCGCCGCAGGCAGGCGCGTCGCCGTTTTCGGCGGCCGGGACGAGCGTGAGGTCCAGTTCTTGGGCCGGGCTGCCGTGGCGACGGTGGGCGCGGTGGCGAGCGCGAGTGTGTGCGCCCCGATGGCGGGGGTGGCGCTGGCCCAGTACATGCTTACCTTGGAGAGGAAGACGGGGCGGAAGACCAAGATCATCGAGATCGTGGGGCATTTGAACAGTTTCCAAGTGTTTATTTTTTCCAGGTGAAAACAGTGCTGCTGTGAAGTTACTTGTAGACGTCTCCTGATCACATGTGCTAAATACTCTCTTAAATGTATACCTTTAAGTGGATTTCCTGGTATGCAAATATACAACTTTACAATTGAACTGTAATAATGCCAGTTTTTTTAACTTTTTTTTAATCTTTGCTTTCAGATTCACCGTAAGTATAAAACTCAGTCAGTCCCCAACACTTTTGTTCTTGCTTTTTTCACTAGATTTTACCATAGGCCTTAAATTTCTTGTTTTTCACTATCAACTTACATTCCCGCTACAAAATGTAATTCTAAATTATTACATTTCTTAAAGATAAGAGAATTTCATGAAAATCATCAATACCATTAATCTTTATTACTTTGATATTACTCTGTCACAATATTGGTTATAAAAATAAAAATGGAAATTCCTTGGATCGCCTATTAAAATTCAAATTATTGAAACGTTTTGACTAGAAAAAAATGTTCATCACATGGCTGAGAAAAAGTCTAAAAAATGCCATTTGATATTTTTATAAACAGAAAATATTGGAAGGAATTTTCACAAAAGTATTAACAGTGGCCATTCAAAGGAATTAGCCATTTAATTTGTCCTTTGCATTTTCAACGTTTTCTAATATTTATGCAATGGCCATGTATTACCTTTGCAATTAGAATAAACATTTAAAAAATAATAGAATAATAGAATAAAATACTGTATGAAAATTATCTTAATTTGTTAATTTATGTTTCAACGTTCTAAGAAATACATCTGCTTAAGAAAAAAATCTCTGTGACATAAGAAGCTTCTGAAAGCTTGTGATAGCCAAATTCAACCTATTTCAGTGACACTGTGGGAGAATATGAATACTATTTGCTGGAAAACCTAAGGTAATTCGTCATTTGTAGCATGAGAAGTTTGTTTTCAGCAGCTGGTGCCAGAATTCCTATTAATGAATGTGATAGTTTACAAAAATAGCTGTAGTTTTTTCCCCATCTTTATTTGCACATTTCTTTGTAATATGACTTTGCAGCTCCACCCCTTAACCTGGCTTTGTCCTCACGACTTGCTTTGGCCAATGAGATATTAGTAAAGCTGATGCAAGTGACGCTTTGATAAGTGGTTATGCCTTGGGGCTTCCCCTCTTGTGCTTCTCTTGGATATACTGCAACCACTTCCATGTGAACGACCTGTAGAAGCCTGCTGCATGATGAGAGACGTGTTGTCAGGCCATCCCCACTGCCCCACCAGACACGTGAGTGAAGCCATCCTAGACCAACCAACCCCAGCAGAGCCACCAGCAAACTGAGAGATCCCTTGTCACCCCAGAGCAGAACTGCCCACCCAACCCACGTTATTTTTTTAAAACTCATACATATTAAAGACATGAAGGACTGTACCCATCATCAAGGCCACTTACTTATTGAGCCAAATACTCACTAAATATAATATGCGCCAGGCACCATGCTAAGCATGTTAGATTATTTAATATTCAAAACACAGGTCTCAATTATTTTTTGCCTTAACTCATTGGACAAAATAAACTTGAAAAGAAATAATACCTTCACTTATTTATATGTGATGCCCCCTGATATTTCCACTTTCTATTCTTTTCTGTTTTATTTCATTGTTTAAAATTTGCTAGCAATTCCCTAAATTGATTTCTCAATCCTCTGATGACTCTTGACCCACAGTTTGAAAAACACAAATGTAGCACGTATCGTCCAAATAAATATTTGTGGCATGAATGAATCTCATATAGGCAGATTTGGCGCATCAACAGCTGCAGAATATGTGTGGTGTCCCTTAGTGTGGGGCCACATGGTAGTTAGAGAAAGCTGTTTAAAATTCAAATCTGATAATGACTCTTTCCTACTTTATTTTCTTCGTTACCTTCCTACCACACTTAGCCTTGAGATCCAAGTCCTTCACAGAGTCTGCAAGATCCTGGACAACCTTGTCCTGTCTGCCTCTCCAGCCTCATCTCATGGTTTTGCCCTGTACTCGCCAGGCTCCAGCCTCACACTGGTCTTCTCTCAGTTTCTCCTGTGCATAAAGCTCCTTTCCACAGGTTGCTCTGCCTCCTGGGAAGCTTTCTTTTCTTTTTTGCTCCACCAGCTTCTATTCATCCTTTAAGTCTCTGTTGATTTGTCCCTTCCCCTGGGAAGACTTCCTGGCCCACCACTAGAATAGGTACCCCCATATGTCTTCATAGAACTGATTATAATTGAAATTTTAATATGTGGGTAATTGTTGCTTCAACATTTTTCTTACATAAGCTTCTTGAAGGCAAAGACCTGCTTGTCTGCTGCACTTAGAATGTCATTCATATAGCACGTCTCATTTAGTGTTTGATGAATGAATAAAAAATTGAATAGGGCAGCCCAGTGGCATAGTGGTTAAGTTTGGCACGCTCCACTTCAACAGCCCGGGGTTCACGGGTTCAGATCCAAGCCAGGACCTACAGCACTCATCAAGCCATGCTGTCGCAGGCAACCCCACATACAAAACAGGGGAAGACTGGCACAGATGTTAACTCAGGGCCAATATTCCTCACCAAAACAACAACAACAACAAAGAATAGATGAATAGATGACTGAATGTCTTTGAGAGTTTTATTTGCTCTTTCCTCCACCTTTATAACCTCACAGCTTCTGGTTCTCCCTGGAGTTCAGATGACTACATGGCGCATGCCAGACAAATCTAAGTTGGCTCACACCAACCAAACTGGACCAGAATTGTTCTTCCTCTCTAGGGGAGCTTTGTTGCTGGCCCAGATTGCGTGCCTGAAGCCCACTATCTGTAGTTGGGTGGGTTCTTGCTCAGGAGGCTCTATAGGCCATGATATAATCGGGATCCAGGAGGCCCCACCTCACACATCGGCAAAACTTGCTCAAATGTGGGATCGCACCAGTAGCCGGAGCTCCCACACAGGCTGGGATCTGGGACTCCATTGTTCAGACGGCTGAGCTCTTGAGCCTCCCAGTCCTCTCACCTCCCCACGTGGGATGACTGTAGGAGGATACTCTAAACTGCGAGAAGGAAATCTCCTTATGTTCCTACATAGTGAATTACACTACCTATTTTTTTTTTCCCTTAGTATCAGGACATCTAAGAAGGTTGATTTTAAAAACTTACGTAGTAATCGTTGTTTCTGACAGACTTCTTTGTCACAGACAACAGAACCCACTCTAGTTGGTTTAAACACAAACTACCTAGTTTCAAGGGAATCAGGTAGTTCATTGAACCTCTAGGAGACCCAAAAAACCAGACTCGGACACCTCACGCCCAGGAACACTGTGGCCACAGCAGTGCCGCCAGGAGAAACATGCGGCCAGACTGTGGGACTGTTCCAGGGGACACCACCACTGCTGCTGTCACCACCAGGACCCTATGATATGAGGAATGGACACAGGTAACTTTCCTCTGCCTCTGGGCTTGCAGGGGGAGAGCCGACCCCCACATGCGGCTGCTGCTTCCTAGTCCTGCCACAATAATTTTGTTTAGTGAAATGTAGGTCATGTGCAGAATCTGAACTACAAGGGAGTCTGAAAAATGTCATTTTCAACTTTCTAGCTGAGCTAGAAAAGGACTGGAGTGGGTGTCAAATGAGCTCATCTACAGGCGTTTTAAAAATTTCACATTCACCCCTATTGTCTTGGTACATCCTGTTGCCTATCTCACCCTTGGAAATGATGAGTGACTAGTCTGTATTGTTACATTTATATAGAAATAAAAGATAATCACTTTTTTTAAAGATTGGCACCTGAGCTAACATCTGTTGCCAATCTTCTTTTTTTTTTCCTTCTCCTCAAAGCCCCCCAGTACGTAGTTGTATATTCTAGTTGTAGGTCCCTCTGGTGCTATGTGGGATGCCGCCTCAGCATGGCCTGACGAGCAATGCCTTTTCTGTGCCCAGGATCAGGACCAGCAAAACCCTGGGCCACAGAAGCGGAGCGCACAAACTCAACCACTCGGCCACGGGGCCAGCCCCAAAAGATAATCACTTTTGTTCTTTAAAATATTTTCATGGTAAACACAATGCTATATTTTAAATAAGTTTATAAGTTTATACCCCTAATCCTACCACCTTAAGACAATGATTGATTTTGTTTTTTTATATTTGGTCTCCTAGTCTATCTGCAGACATTGATTGTTCAGATTTTTGATCATCGTATATGCGTATTCTATTATTCGACTTTTTTACTTATTTTATGTCAGTGTCGATATGGATTTATGATATTTAATAGCTGTATAACATTCCCTCAGGATACGTTCCATATTAATCATTCTCCAAATGTTAGATATGTGTTGTTTGCAATTTATAAATATTACTGCAATAAATAACTTTGTGCAAATAGCTTCTTTCTCCTTTAATTTATCCTCAGAAGTGGGAGTATTAGGTGGAAAGATATCAATATCTTCATTCCAAAAGTGAAATGCCACTAGTAATGGATAAATGTAATGATGACACCACATGGCCATATTGGGTATAATCACTGAAGATTAAAATGTTCTCATTTAACAAGTATGATATAGTACAATAATAATGCTTGAGCATGCATATCTTTGATTATTAGTGAGATTGCATATTTTTCCATATATTGGTTTACCAATGATCTGTGTTAAAATGATAAAGGAAATAGGAGATGAATAAAAAAAGTCCTCTGGCTGCCTAGGAGCTGCAGGGGGCGCCACTGTTCAGAGACTGCTCTTCCACAACAAACCACCCCAAACCTATTGGCATGAAATAATGCGTATTTTTTTAATCTCTCAACAGTTTCTGTGTATTGGGAATTCCTGAAGGCCTTGGTTTAGTGGTTCTGACTCAAGCTCTCTCATGTGATGTCATCCAGACTGGAGCTGACAAGGGGTGAGAGGTGGTTATGCAGCTGTGACCTGGCCTGGCATCACTCTGTTTAGTTTCAGGGCCTCTTCATGTGATATCTCCTCATGGGTTAGTTTGGGCCTCCTCACAGCATGGTGGCCTCACGGCAGCCGAACAGTTTATACTGCCCCTGAAGACTTCAGGAGGGAATATTTCAAGAGAACCAGGTAGAAGCTATATGACCCTTTCCCACCTCACATAAGAAATGCATCACTTACACTGCTTTGTACTAGTTACAAGCAAGTCCCTTCAAGTTTGGCCCAGAAGCAAGGCAAGGGGCACAGACCCCAGTGCTCCATGGGGAGGAGAATCAAGGTCACATTGCAGAAGAACAAACAGGATGGCAGATATTATTGCAGCTATCTTGGGAAATACAATAATACTCTGCCATAATAACAATTCACAAAAGACTAACTTATAAATCACAATGTCAAGTTGTTAATTTATAGTAGGAGATACACCTTTCCAATGACCCAGATACTCAAATCTGACCAAAACCTCTTCTGCCCATTATCAGAATCTGGTATGAAATCGCCATGGGAATGTTGCTGGGTGAGAATAGAATCAGAGCCCAGAGGCTTAGCTAGTCTTTAAGCATATTTCCCTTAAGGTGGGGCCAAGTTTGGTCAATGTTATCCCTTTCTCCAAACAGTGCACATTTCTATTACAGAGTTTGGGTTTCTACTAGACAATGCTGGACAAACACTGCCTGATTGCTTTTCCTTGGTTCTCCTTTTCTAGATTCTGTAGACCAACTTCATTCTGCAACACAACTGCATTACATTTTCTTTGCTTCTGTATCACATCTTCCAGAGACTACATCCTTCTTCTTGACTGGATTTAGATGTCCTATAAGGCATTATATAGGATATTTATCGGCCCGCAAAACTTTCATGAATGGCTGGATCATCCATCCACACAATTCATATTGGCTTCACTTTTAGAGCAAAAGGTCATTTCCAAGTGCCAGGACAAATGTCAGTATAATTTCGTACATCTGTACATAGCTTGTGTATGTCTGTGTTTTCTTGAATAAATTTGAAAGAGCTCCTTATGTGTTAGGCATTAACCATTTGAATATTTGAGGCAAGTACTTCCCCGATGCTGTTATTTTCACTCCCTCGGTAGTTTCTTCCATTATTTCAAAGCTAAAAGAATTATGTATCAGATACAGTTTCAAAATACAACCTAGTTAAGCACCTAATACTTTTGCACTCTGGTTCCACGACTTACTAGTTCTCATCCTTGGGCTGTCACTTAACTCTCTAGGCCTCCTTCTCCTTATCTATAAAATTAGGGTAATACATAAGGGTAATAACGCACTTATTAAGTTTTTGAAGATTCTCAATTCTCATTAAGAGCTAAGGCTCAATGACCAGCACATAAAAAGCGCCCAGTGTATATTACATTTTCATTTCCAGCACCCACATCCTATCTAAATACAATATACAGGGGTTTTTTTGGTTTTTTTTTTTTAAGATTGGCACCTGGACTAACAACTCTTGCCAATTTTTTTTTTCTGCTTTTATCTCCCCAAACCCCCCCTGTATACAGTTGTACATCTTAGTTGCACGGTCCTTCCAGTTGTGGGATGTGGGACGCCGCCTCAACGTGGCCTGATGAGCAGTGCCATGTCAGCGCCCAGGATCCGAACCCTGCGGCCCCGCAGCAGAGCGCGCAAACTTAACCACTCGGCCACGGAGCCGGCCCCCAAAATACACTATTTTAACCATGGATAGCATGCTCTGGAAAATTGGAGAATTTCTATGGAGAGTCTTGCTTTCTTTCCAAACTGGATGAATCCCACCAATAAGTAAGAGTAACTTCTGTGTTTCTAAGCACTGGGGGTACAAAGATGACGTGCACGGATTCCGTCGCCTCGAAGGTGGAGACTGCGAAGGTGGGGCGGGGCGGGGGCCGCAGGCCGGGAGAGTTGTGCCCCGCCCTACCAGCGCGCGGGAAGGGCTCTCCGGCTCCTCCGCGGGCATCCTCAGCCCTCGGCCGCCGCCAGGGGGCGCGCTCCCACCTCCGGCACCGGCTAGCGTGGCGGCGGGGCCGGGCGCTCTGAGCCAGGACTTGGGGCCACGCCGCGGGGAGGCGGCCGGGCGCGCCAGTCGGAAGGGGGGGCCGGGCAGCCTCGGCGGGGACACCGGGCCCTTCCCCGGCGGGAGGCGGGCGGCGGCAGGAGGGGGCGCTGCGGAGCCGGACGGGCGCGGCGCGGAGGAAGTGCCGTCTTCGCCGCCGCCGCCGCGCCGCGGGGCGGCCTCCGGCGCGGGCCACGATGTCGTCCCGGTCGGGGCGCGACGACGCGGGGGCCGGGGGCGCGCGGCGGCCGCGGGAGCCGCCAGAGCAGGAGCTGCAGCGGCGCCGGGAGCAGAAGCGGCGGCGGCACGACGCGCAGCAGCTGCAGCAGCTCAAGCACCTGGAGTCCTTGTGAGTCCCCGCCGCCCCGCCTTCTGCGCGGAGGGGCCCGTGGGCGCGGCACGCGGGGTCCCCGGGGTCCGCAAGGGCCAGGTGGCCGGCTGGCCGTCGGAGACGGCGTGCCCGGTGCCTGCCACTGGCCCTCGGCGCAGAGGGCAGGTCTGTCCGGCGCCCCGGGCGGCGTCGCCGGGAGGAGCTGAGGCCCCGCCCCGAGGCCCGTCCGGGCGCGCGGGGCTGTCCCGGTGCCGGAAGCGCCGCGCTGGAGGGTCGTCCCTCGCCCGCGGGGCTGGGGGTGCCTTGCGCGCTGCGGGGCGCTCCGTCAGGACTGGGGACCGAGTACAGGAGCGCTGCTCCCTGTCCTTATCGGTTTCTCAGTTCAAAGGGCCGCCTATGAACTGCGTAAAATCCCCATTCTTTTCATCTTCTGCTGTTAAGGGAAGAGAAAACCCAGTCCTGTAAGGTTCGTGTGGTGAGAGAGAGAAGAATGAACAATGGGGTGAGGGCTCGTCCCTAAATATTGGAAAGGTGGCTGCCAGGTAAAAGAGAGTGGAGTGCTGAGGATTTTTACCAGGATTAAGGGTGGAAGCTACAAAGAGGCCAATTCTAGCTCAACAGAAGAATTAGGACCAGTCATATATATGTTACTTTTATTTTTATTTTTTTGCTGGGGAAGAGTCTCCCTGAGCTAACATCTGCTGCCAGTCTTCCCCCTTTTGTTTCCCCCTCTCTAAAGCCCCAGTACATAGTTGTATATCCTAGTTGTAAGTCCTTCTAGTTCTATGTGAGCTGCTCCCACTGCATGGCTACTGACAGATGAGTGGTGTGGTTCTGCTTCTGGGTAACTGAAACAGGCCATTAGAGCTGCGAGGGCCAAACCTTAACTTCTAGACCATCAGGGCTGGCTCCAGAATCATATATTCTTGCTTGTCAGCATGGCCTGACATAGGAGGCACTGTGCGCCCTCCCCCGTCCCACCCCCCCCCCGCCCCCAGCAGAGGGTTCAAGGAGAGGCGGGACAACCAGTAGGAGAAGGGTAGGTTGTGAAGATTAAACATCAGGCAGAAGGTTGGAGTAATGACCTTTCAGGTCTCTTCCAAGATTCTGTGATTCTATAAGTAGTTGTAGAAGTCAAATTTTTCTGTGTTATTTTCTGAGTTAGTGGGTAAATAACTCATTTCTGTTTCAGGCACATCTCATTACCTATGCTAAGACGATCATGTAAAGAAAGGTCCTCAAAGGGTTGCAGTCCTACATAAGTAACCTTCTGGGAGCTTTGACACAAAATGCATGCCTTTTTTGGAGCCGGCCTGCTCTTTTCCCGGTGGCCCTTGAGCTGAATTTCCTCAGGAGGGCAGTGGTTGCAGGATACAGGCTCTGCACTGCTGCCTCCGCGGTCCTGGCCGCTTCAGCACACTCTGTGGTGCTCAGTCTCCTGTGAAGGCAGATGTTCAAAAATCTTTCCCTAGGATAAGCTCAGGCAGGGCTCAGCCCAGCCCAGGTCTCAGTATCTTTAACTGTAGGATGCCGGACAGTTGTTCATACATTTATTTTGTAGCTCACAGAGCACTCACAGAGAGATTATAACCTCCTTTTGCAGATGAGGAAATGCAGGCTCAGCACTTAACTAACCTGATCAAGGACACATCCATCTACAAACTGAAGAGGAACCCAGATGTCTGATTCCCAGACCAGTGAGATTTTTCAGCTTCAGAGATTTAAAATTTTTCTGGGCTCTTGACATACTACTTTGGCTAGTTCAGAGGTTTGTTTGCTTTTAAATCAAAATTTATGTTTCCAGAGTAATACTTCAATATAGTTTAAACATTAAATAGTACTATCCAACTAATTTCAAAAAAATAGTCGTTCGCATCCCTACTCTTCAGTGACCCCCCACACTCTTTGCACCCCCGCCTCCAACTAAGGCTTCAGTGAGGAAACTTTTACTTTTTTCTTTTGGTATTTAACTACTTATTTGTTTTTCTTTTTTTTTTTTTTTTTTTGGTGACAAAGTCCCTGAGCTAACATCTGTGCCAATCTTCCTCCATTTTGTATGTGGGACACCACCACAGCATGGCTTGATGAGCAATGTATAGGTCCGCGCCCAGGATCCAAACCTGCAAAACCCAGGCCACCAAAGCAGAGTGCATGCACTTAACCACTAGGCCACTGGGCCAGCCCCTACTTATTTCTAAGTTATATGTTTATACTGCTTTTTTTGATTGAACAATAGACATTACCTATTAACCTCATATCATAGAAGACAGGAGTTTAGTTCTCTTTCCTTACCCTTCTTGTCTCCATCCTTCCAATATAGCTCCAGTATAATTTTTTTAATCAATAGTTCATATTAACATTATTATAACTATGCAGTATTATTCACTTTTGAGCCAAATGGTGTTCTATGATTTCTTTTACTTTCTAGTACAACGCTTGTTTTTCAAGTAGTTAATGAGAGCCTCAGTTTTTTTCATTTGCTTAATTTTCTATTACCTGCTGCTAATTTTATTCCAAAGGCTCTGAAAGATGAGAGTACTTTTTCCACATGTGCCTACATATCAGATAATCTATCAGTTCATTTTTTTAACCTAGAATCTTCCTTCTGTTCTCCTCCAGTACACTGTGGATACTTTCTAGACCTGGTATATAACAATCATCCTGGGACTTCCTTCACCACTCTCCTGTTTTGGATCCCATTCCTGGATCCTGTGTCTTCCTCTTTCTGTCTTTACCTCATTTTGCTGATTCGCAGTATGTAACTTCCTATAAAATAGTGTATTGGGGGTAAATTTGTTGAGTACTTACATATCTGAAAATGTTTTTATTCTGCCCTTAAACATGATAGGTAGTTTGGCTAGGTGTGGAAATCTAGGTTAGAAATTATTTTCATTCAGTTTCAAAGGTGGTGTGCCACCATTTTCTAGCTCGCAGTATTGCTGAGAAATCCGATGCCACTTGGATTCACTTTTTTTTTTATGTTACTTATTTTGCCTCATCCCACTTGTGGAAGCTAAAAGAATTCTTTTTTTTTTTTTAGGAAGATTAGCCGTGAGCTAACATCTGCTGCCAATCCTCCTCTTTTTGCTGAGGAAGACTGGCCCTGAGCTAACATCCCTGCCCATCTTCCTCTACTTTATATGTGGGACACCTACCACAGTGTGGCTTGCCAAGCAGTGCCATGTCTGCACCTAGGATCCAAACCAGCGAACCCTGGGCCACTGAAACGGAACGTGCCCACTTAACTGCTAGGCCACTGGGCTGGCCCCTAAAAGAATTCTTTATCCCTGGTATTTTACAGTTTCATGATAATGTGAACTTTTCCTCACTGGCTTTTAAAAATTTTTTATTTTCTTGACACTTTATGGGTATTTTAATATTCATACATGATTTTTTAATTTTCTTCCCTCCATTTTGTTTTTTTCTTTCTTTTCAACTTCTGTTGATCCTCTATCTTTTCTTTCCTTTTTTCTATCTTTTTGTCTTTTCATTTCTACTTTCTATAACATTTATCTTCCAGTCCTTCCACCATTGCACTTTTCTAAAATTTCAGTTATCATATTTTTTACTTTCAGGAGCTTTTTCTTGTCCTGAGAATTCTTTTTTTCATAGCATTGTGTTGTGAAGGGGGCTGATGAGAGAGAAAGAAAGAGAGAATGCAGAGGTGCTGGTTTGTTGGCTGTTAAGTCTGTTGACTATAAGTTTCACTGTAGGCATATCAGGCTACCATCTGCCCTTTTCATGGGTAGGCTCCCACAGATCAGAAGGTGGAGTTCTTTTCTGGGGGCTGTTCAGCTTGTCCAAAGAAGAACCTTCCATTCTCAGGCCTGGGTGCCAGTGTTCTGGATTGGGATGAAGAGGGAGGGGGCTTTGGTCCAGAGTTCAGGCTGAGACTTAACTGTTTTCAGCCAGTGCTCACCCTCATCCCTGTCCTGAGCCGTGCTTATATTCCCATGCATCTGGAGCCTTTCCAGTTAAGTTTCACAGGGGATTAAACCTGCCTTCTCTTTGAAGGGTAAGGGCGGAGAGAGTCTTCTGGCTATGGAGATGGAGAATATTGGTGGTTTTAACCACTCAGTGTTCATACTCCCAACCCCTAGCTTCTAAAGGTTGTAGCTTTCTCCACCTAAAGAAGTCAGTTACTTTGTTCCACTTTCCGTTGTCTTCCTAGCCTTGTCTTGAAATTGTTCTCTGCTAGTATCTCTTCTTAGAATTTCTTTGTGGCTTCTTACCTTTTTGATTCCTTTATGGTCATTTTAAGAGAGTTTGGGAAAGGAAGGCAGATAAGTAAGTTGGTCAGCCAGCCACATTAGATGGGAAGCCCTGTAGTGGTTTTTTACAAGTTGAATTCAAATCTTTTTACCTGGTAGAATGCCCTCTTGAGGTCCCCTCATACTCCTCTGGTCATTTTCTTACACTTGACCTTAACTTTTCTTGCTCTTTGACCATATCTGCGAGGCCCATGAAGGCATCTGAGTCTCCCACTCATGCTCCAATCCATGTTCCAGCTCTATCATTCAAGTGCCCCTGGGCTGCCAGGCATACAGAATGGACATTCTGTGTCTATGTGGCAGTTTTGTCTCTGCCTTTCAGCCCCAGAGGAGCCGGCTGCAGGAACAATTGTGTGGAATAGAGTATGCTTACATGAAGGACCTTTCTAAAAGAAATCCCACCCCAGTGCTCAAAACCACAAAGAGTAATTAGAAATATTTGGCAAAATAAAGATTTCTTCCCCCGTACCCACTTGGGAAGATGTTTTTCCTCTCTTATCTCAATTTAGTCTTCATACTCTCAGAGCAACTTATTACAATCTGCATGATAGAATAGCAAGGCTTCACAGATGGTACAAAATAATGGGCCTCCATCAACTTTTGTTTTTTAATTCTAAGGATTAACTACAAAGATGATGCACACTTCTCATCTGTCTCAGTGCAGAAGCCAACTACACAATAAACGCATTCCCATTTCTAAATCTGTTATTTTTTTAATAGTTAAATATTACTTTAATCTTTGAGACATCT
This sequence comes from Equus przewalskii, assembly GCF_037783145.1. Lineage (NCBI taxonomy): Eukaryota > Metazoa > Chordata > Mammalia > Perissodactyla > Equidae > Equus > Equus przewalskii. The sequence continues at coordinate 63,250,811 of NC_091834.1, read as the reverse complement.
CTTTTTTAACGTGCTACATAAATTAATGAATTGTTTAGCCCCAGGAAAAAATATCAATCATGTTCCTGTAAAGTTGTGGGAACAGTTGTAAAATGGACTTATTAGGGAAGGCCATTGCCAGTAATAACAGGTTTCAAAATGTGTAGTTCCATCACACTCCATCACACTTTTCCATCTAGGCGAAAACATTTACATATTTTTCAGAAATTTGGATCTTAGATTTTTCAGCCATATGTTATTTGTGCAACTCTTATAGCAAAAAGAAAGTATTGTTGGATTACTGGATATTTACATAGACTTTCTACCACCTCCCTTCCAAATTCCCTTAAGTCCCAATACATAGGGCATAGCATTAATGTTTCTAATGAATGGCTACTGATGGACTGTGTCACCTTCCCAACTTAAGCAAATTTCCATTATTCTTGCTCAGAGAGGCCTAAGCCTATGACATGCCACATCTTTCCACCGGAAAATATTTAAAGTATTTGCTTTGGAAATAGCATACCTAAAAAGCTACTTCTGTTTATACCCAGTTGTTTACTATGTAATTTTAAGGGAGTAAATCCTCCTCTGTCCCTTTAGAAAAACTCAGGATAGGTGACGGTGAGGATGAGAGTGGGGAGAAGCCTCCATCACAATCCTTGTTTGGAAGGGTCCAGAGACGAACCCAAAGGGAAGTTTTTCTTGCTCTAGCGACTCATGGCATTTCTCATCCACCATCTGCTGTAAAGGAAAAAACACTCCTGTTTTCCTTCTTTGCACTCAAACTACGCTCACAGCACTACTCTGTACTCCAGCTGTGTGGGGGTTTTCCAACACCACCAAGCAATTCTCCTATTCTCAGAGGACACAGAGTAGAAGTCTTATGAATTTCACTTAATTTTGACACTGTCTGCCTGGAGATAGCGTCAGAACCCACAGGTTGAAGGCTCAGTCCCACAAGACTGCCCCCCACGCACACACAATTTAGTTGTCAATCACAAGTCCAGGTTGTTACCTGTGTTTCTGACCCATGGGCTATAAATTGGAGGTTCCCACGACCTCCTCCTCCAGTTTGGTTAATTTGCTAGAGCAGCTCATGGAACACAGGAAAACATTTCACTTACTAGATTACTAGTTTATTGTAAAAGGATATAACTCAGGAACAGCCAGATGGAAGAGATGCATAGGGTAAGGTACGTGGAAGGGTGTGGAGCTTCCACGCCCACTCCAGGTATGCCACACCTGCACCTGTTCACCACCCCTGAAGTTCTCTGAACCCTGTCCTTTTGGGTTTTTATAGAGGCTTCACTACATAGGCACACTTGATTAATCATTGGCCATTGGTGATGAATTCAACCTCCCTGGAGGTGAGACTGAAAGTTCCAACCCTCTAACCACATGGTAGATTGCCTTGGCAACCAGCCCCCATCCTTGGCTTTCCAAAGTCACCTTATTAACATAAACTTACTTTGGCTGAAAGGGACTTGTTATAAATAACAAAAGAAACTCTTTTCACCTTTATAGCTCTGGAGCTATTTCAGGAACTGGGAACAAAACTAAATATTATAACAAAAGATGTCTCTAGCTCTTCTGTAGGAAATTCTAAGGTTTTGAGGAGCTGTGTCCCAGGAACAGTGGATGAAGACCAAACATATCTTATTATAAATAATAATATCACATCCACCAAAGTTGTTTTCTTTCACATCTTTGAGAGGAGCAGGAGGAAAAGCATTTCACTTTTCCCTTATTCAGTTTTCCCTAACCCCTGCACCCACAATATCTACTGTGTTCTAAAGGGTCTTTAAAGTTAGTGCATAAGAAGAGAGTCAGGATGAAGAAAACATTAAATCATTAAGTTTAATAGAATACTACTGTATAGTATTATATTGTACTCTGCAGCCATTCTGAAGTATTAAAATGAGTACTTCCCTGGAGGTGTACAGGGTTAAGGCACAGATCCGACCTAAAAGTGTTTATGGATTATTCCTTGTGGAAGAGGTGCAGATCCCTCTAAGAGTTTGAGAGATGCTCTTTGAGTGCACAGACAATGCGGCCTCAGAATTTCCTCCCTGTCCCTCAGCCTTTCTCAAATACAGACTTGTGTTCTCAGCCTTCTGGGTCTCTCTTGGTTCAGTCCCTAGCCAGAAATAAGGAAGGCCTACCAGTCTGTGGTGCTTGGGTGCAGCTGAGCACAGGCAGGGGAAGCCTTCTGCTGTGACAAGGTGATAAACCAGATGATGAAAACTTATCCTTGCTAAAATCCCTGATTAAAAACCCTACAGCTCTGGTTCCCATTAACTTGGTGAACCTCAGGGCATAGCTCAAATATTGACTCCTAACTTGACGTTTCCCCTCACAGACTCCTTAGAATTAATTATCTGCCTCCACATGGCTGTTCCCAGCATCAGCAAGCAAACATGCGTGTATGCGTTTAATATCTGCACACATTCAACGCATCCCCCGCCTCAGAGAGGACAGGAGGTCATTATCCTTGTTACTACCTCCCCCCAACTTCAGGGTGTTTTGCTTAACGGGGGAGTGTTGGAAAACATAGGGAAATATGGTTTGGGAATTATATCACAATAAATAAAAAGTGAATAAATGAGCAATGTTTGGGGGGAAAAAATTTAGGGAAAACTGGAATCAGAATGATACCTATGCCCAAATCAAACAGTACTCAAGCTCTGGATTTAAAGTGTTCCTGGAGTCTTTCGTTTTCCAGTGGCAAACATGATGCTAGAATAATTATTAGATTTAGCTAAATGTTTACTGACAATCCTGTACAGGTGAGGTGTAGGGGAGCAAAATTTGCCACCCCAAAATGTGTCTCTTTGACATGAGGATTACTTGAGGCTGATTATTTTAAGAAACAAAAGACCCAGGAAGAGCTTTTACCTCCCTCTAAATGCCTGAAAGAATTTGGATAGAGGGCCTGTTCCAGGAAGGAACCATCAGCGTGGATAACTACAGTATAATATGAGCTAGCTGTGATAGACAGGTAGGAACCTAGCAAAGTCTGTTTGAGCAAAGTTCTCTCTGTGTCCCATTGTTGCTGTATGGTCCAGCAAACGTTTGTTTACCAAACATTTGCTCTTTTCATCTTCCCATTAATTGTCTTTCTTCCAGTTGAAGTCCCAGACCCCTTCTCCCTAGCTCTGGATGGCAATATAAGCCTCACCTGCCTAACTGCCTACGGACCTCATGTTCTTATGGAGCCCCTGTACATATGAAATTAAATTTGCTTTTTCTCCTGTTAATCTGTTTCATGTCAATTTAATTCTTAAACTAGCCAGAATTTAAAAGGGTAGAGGAGAAATTTTTCCTCCCCAACAGAGGCATGGCATGGAGGCCAGCACACGGGCACTGGGCTGTGTGCCCTTGCACAACTTATTTAGCTCATCACAGTTATTGCAGGAAATGCACTGCTGGCCTAGAATGGGGATTACAACTCAGTGAAAGAACTCCTGATGTCATGAGTTCTGGGTGATTGTCCTGATTCAACCTCTTACTGGTGTAGCCTCTGATTGACCAACAGTAAAATGAAGGTCAGGGTCCCTGGCCTGCCCTCCTCTTATTCTGAAATTTTAACAAGATAATTTAATAACTATCATAAGGCATATTTTTTGGGCCTGAGAGGAGATGGGGAGAGACTTGGCTGAAAGCTCATGTACCACCTGCATGGGGAAAAGGCAGTGATCCCTGGTGCCAGATGCAGAAGAGAGTTCTCAGAGTCTCATGGCCTAGAAAGGCAGTAAGCCCCGCTGGGGATGATGTCTGTGGCAAGTCCACTGCCAGGTCTGTGCCCACCTCTGCTTAGGAGCAGCTGTGGATCCCCATAAAGCTGCAGATCTGTAAAAAGATGTAAAGGCTGGATTGGTTTGGTGAGGCCTCTCTGTTGGGTCCTGATCTTGGCCTTTCTGATGCTAGTGTGCCAGTCTTGAGCTGCCTCATTAGGCTGCTGAGAGCATCAACTTGTTTTCCACAAAAGGGGCAGAAGCCAATATTGTGGAGTGCCTTTCATGTGTGCTGTGAAATACTTACCCAAGAGGAAATTGGGACTCAGAGGGGTTAAGTAACTTGCCCAAAGTACACAGCAGTGAGAATAATCAGAATTTAAACCAAAAAAATTTTTTTGACCTCCAAAGCCCATTCACACTGATTTAGAACTGTAAAATGTTCCAGTTGGAATGTGGGGTCCTCTATTCCAAACAACCAAAACATGTTTTTTATCAGGACACTTATACAATTATAAAGAGTGTCAAATGACAAAAATAATACGATTCAGTCACACGTTTGCCCTTTATTCAAGGGAAAACAATCCATGGATGGGTGAGTACAGTGCCTCAGAAGCAGTGGCACACTCTTCCCAGGGATTTGGGGCAAGAGCACGTTTTATAGGGCCTTAGAAGAGGCAACACAGAACCCTGGCATGATTGGGTAGGAGGTCGGGTATTTCCTGATAAGGCTAGCACGTTCAATTTCAAAGGTAAAGGCAGCTAGCTAAAGCTGAGTTGGAGGATTGTGATTGGTGTATGTTAGCTTTCCTTGACAGTGAGGCCTATCCCCTTAATGCAGGCTGATTTAGATTTAGATTCGTGACATGAGCCAGGCCACTGGGACAGCCTCTACTTTGTGGGTCCCAATATATGAATTACCTTTGCAAAGAGGTAACATGGGGATTTCTGAGAGCAGTTTTAATTTTATGCTTTTCTTTAGTTTTTAATTTTCTGTACCTTTTAATTAGGAGTATCTTTATGCCCTTAGTTCTCCCTTCTGGTGCTTAGCACTGTGCCTGGATTGATAATTGTTGACTGGTCACTTCTGCAAGGAGTAAGTTTTTAAGGTGAACCTTCAGTATCACCTGAGAATTAAATTTAGTTTCTCCTTTTTTGGTAGGAGGAAAATATCAAGATAATTAGAGCTAGTGTGGAGATTTAATTCCTGAGACAATTACAGAAATAACATTGACATTTTAAAACAAAAATGCAGCCTATATAACTCCATAGCAGAAATGAGCTACTAATAGCATATTTTTGGCCCTTTTTTCTTTCTTAGTTCCGGGTTACCTTTGGTTTTTCTTTGAGAGATGTATTAGCCGGGCTTATACTAACATAGGTATAAGGAAGATGCTATTAATTTCAGCTTTCTTTTGTGATTAAAAAACATTATTTGAGACAATATATTTGCATGTAATCAATGTAAGTGAAAAATGAAGCTGCCTCCCTCAGGAATCCTTCCAGAGGTATTCTGTTCATGTAAAGTCCTGTCTGTGTGTACGTAGAGGGTATATATCATCTTTTTCCCATACACACAAATAGAAGCATAACAAATTGACTGTTCCGTACCCTACTGCTTTTTTTTTTTTTTAACTTAAACTATTTTGGAGACTGTCCTATACAGGCATACCTCATTTTATTGTGCTTCATTTTACTGCACTTTGCAGATATTGCATTTTTTATAAGACCCTGCAACAGCAAAAAGATTACAACTCACTGAAGGCTCAGAGGATGGTTACCAGTTTTTAGCAATAAACTATTTTTTAATTAGGTAAAGACATTGTTTTTTAGACATAATGCTATTGCACACTTAATAGACTACAGTGTAGTGTAAACATAAAGAAATTTGTGTGACCACTTTCTTGCCACATTTGTTTTATTGCAGTGGTCTGTAAATGAATCTGCAGTATCTCCAAGGTACACTTGTATTAGTTTGGGGATAATCAGTATTTATTTGACTATTAGATAAATGATTTATCAATGTTTTTCTGATGCTAAAAGTACAATATTTTCAGGGCCAGCCCAGTGGCTTAGTGGTTGAGTTTGCTCACTCCGCTTCAGCAGCCCAGTGTTCGCCAATTTGGATCCTGGCCACAGACCTATGCACCACTCATCAATCCATGCTGTGGGAGCATCCCACATAGACGAACTAGAGGGACTTACAACTAGGATATATAACTGTGTACTGGGGCTTTGCGGAGGGAGAAAAGAAAAAGAGGAAGATTGGCAACAGATGTTAGCTCAGGGCCAATCTTCTTCACAAAAAAACAAACAAAGTGAGACATTTTCACTACGGAATTCAGAAAATTAATCATCTCTGAATTTACCATCTGTGTGCAGCAATTTGGGGACTCAGACATTTCCAAGTTTTTGGAGTCAAGACAATTTTAAACCCACCACAGTGCCCAGATGTCCTCTTTCAGTTAAATGTTCGTTTTAGAGACATGGAAAAGCCCTGAAATGTTCAGTTATCCTGCTTCTTTTTTCTCTGTTTTTTGGGGAGGAGTGTCCATTAGGAATTCACATTAAAAGTCAGACACTCATGTGTGTTTGATAGCCAGTAGTGAGTCAGTAACTTAAAATGAACATGATTATACCTAAAATACAATGTTACATGTCAATTAAATCTCAATTGAAAAATAACTTAAAAAATGGACGTGAGCATTTGGCGCTGGTTTTCCAGATTTGGAATCCAGAAGCCTCTTGGGCAGCTCCGGCAGAGTGAAGGAAAGTGGAAATGAATTGGGCGCACAGGCATGATTTGTAGCCTCAGGACCCTGGGGGTCGGAGAGCTCTGTGGTGAAAGGGAAAGTAGTTCCCACGCAGTCGTTCCTGTGCTTCATCTAGCGGCATCGTTATGTCATTCAGGCACCGTGAGGAGTGCTGCCCCTCGAGTCCAGGAGTCCAGGATGTCGGGACAGGCACAGACGGCAGGCAGAGAGCCCAGGGGCAGGGAGGACCCTGAATTGGGAGGACAGGGAAATGGGAGAGGGAGCCTCCAGGACAGACCACCCTGACCTCCTTCCCCCACAGTAGGCCCCTCCCTCCAGCTTTGCTCCCCACCCCGCGCCGCCCCAGCCACGTGAGCACAGTCACTCAACCCTCCCCACCGGGAGCCCCTTCAGTGCTGGGTAAGCGGGAGTCGTGCTGGCTCAATGACCTGACAACCATAGTAACAGTTTGGAGCCACAGTTAACTCACGGGTCTACCCTCACATTTACCTCACGTTTTCCCTGCAACCTCTTGCTTTCCCTTCTTCCAAAAGTAAAATCGTTGTGCTAAGACACCAAGTTAGTTATTATTTCCGTGAATTTCAGTTCTACATCCCAGCAGGATGTGGTATAGCATCTGTTTACTTATATGTGCTCTCCTGAGTGCCGGGCATATTTCACTGTTTCAGATATAATGTCGTTTTAAGTTCTTACGAAAAACATCCTTTTTATTTTGGCCTGTGGTTGCTTTTTGCTCATTAAAATGTGTTATGTTCCTGTTAACATGGTTGATGACAGATTTTTTTTTCTTTTCTAGTTATGAAAAACCTCCTCCTGGGCTTATCAAGGTCAGTGTGAAGTTTATACTTTTGCTTACTCTCTTAGACAGCTGACTCAGTGCTCAAACTCATTAACTTGTTATGAAAACAGCTGCGTCAGGTTTTAAACCTCCTTTTATAACCCTGTTCCTCCCTGCAGATGCCAGTCGGTTCATACACCCTGGGCTTTGTCACAAGCCTGTGCCTGCGTAGAAAGTTAGTCAGCTGTGTGTGTGTCCCTGAGAAGCCGTGGCAGGTGCCGTGTGCTCCTCAGCCATCACTCCCTTCTCTCTGCCTGGTGACTCCATCTTCTCAAAGCTGTCCTGCCCGTGTGCCTCCTCTCACTCGCCTGCTGCTGTTTCTTGAGTGTCTGCAGCTCAGAGAGCAGCGGGCTCTGAGGAGACTTGAAGCTCATCGGGTCCAGCCTCCCTGGTGCAGGAGTCCCTCCTCCAGCACCCTGGCCACAGGGTCACCGTCTTTCTGTGGGACCGAGACCTAGAGGAGGAGTTAAAGGACAAAGCAACCTTTTTTGTTTGGTAACTTTCCATTAAAAAAAAAGATGAAAAAAAACATTTTTCCATTATCAATTTAATATTCATTGGAAATTGAAAAAAAATCAGAATGTAAGAAAACCAGCAGCTTAATTGTATAATGCAGTTATTTGGTAGTGAAGGTACATTTCATAAATACAGCATGTGTGAGATTATCAAACATGACAGTGGCCTTCAAGCTATAATAAGCTATTTGTATTTAACATTTTTATTATTCCATACTTTGCCTCATTCCACAAAGCTTTTAAGTTAACAGAAAACTTTTTGTGATCTTAGAATCTAATTTTTGTGATCTAGAAGCAGAATTTGGAGCTCACAGATCATTCCTGTGTGCACAAAACTAGTAACGTTTCTCTAAGAACAGCTACATCATTTTTGTGTAATAGTTCTCTGCTACATTTATTTCTGTTTTTTCTGTCTGGTCTAATTCGTCTTTCTTTCCAGATCTTGAGAGGGTTATCACTGACACTGGGATCTCCAGCCCATGAGAAAGCCAGGCACTGCTGTGTTGTGAGGCAGGTGGGGAGAATTCCAGTGCTTTCGCCATAGTGTTTACAGGTCGCTTCTTTCTTTAGGAAGATGAGACTAAGCCAGAAGACTGTATACCAGACGTACCAGGCAATGAGCATGCCAGGGAATTTCTGGCTCACGCCCCAACTAAAGGACTTTGGATGCCCCTGGGGAAAGAAGTCAAAGTCATGCAGTGTGAGTACACAAGAGCTTCACCAACACTCCTCAGTGCACGCAGATACATCCCATGACTGACAAAGCGTGTTTACTTCCTTTGATTAGTTGGTTCTCACCACAGCCCTGTTAAAGTCCTGGCATGGTCTCTCTTTAGAGATGAGGAGGCCGACTTGCATCTATTACTGAGTGGTCCAGGATAAGAGGTAGAGCAGTGCTTCACCTCCAGGGCTTCTGGCTCCAAGGGCAGCGGTCTTTCCTCAGGGCCGTAGCTGCCTGTGGAGGATGCTCTCCAGTGATATCCTGTAACAGAACAGTACTCCACGGTAGAGATGCCGTGGGGGATAGAGATGCAGTGGAGGCCAGGTCCCTTTGGGTCCTGCCTCAGTCAGTCATCCTCCATCAGTGGCATTAAGGTTTTATCCATGTAACCTGAGAGGAGCTTGGGGCACAGAGGGCGGGTCTGGAACAGGTAGAGCTGTGCGTGCACACCCCCCAGCCCACCAGAGCAACAGCACTTTCATGCAGCACAGATGGCATTTGAAGAAAGGGTACTGCTGCCTTTTAGGACATTTGTCTGTACAAAGATTATTCGTGCACATAAGTAAAACAGCAGCTCCTAGCCCCTTCCCCCCATTCCCCTCACCCCAAAGGTAACCACCTGAACCTCTTTTAAGAAAGTTATTTTGAAGTTTATCTCCATGCACCTAAATAAGATGACTGTATTCCTGCCCCTTGATATTTCCGGTCTCTTCATTACCTGTGGACTTCTGTAGAAAACAAGAATTCAGCTCTTTCCTTCTGCCTCCACCCCACCTCATACACATACCCTCCTATCTTCTATTTTCCTAATAATAGTTGTATCATAATTTAGTTAAATAAATCTTTCATTATGACTATTTTCAGAGTTGAATCATATGCTAAACTGATTACATTTCCTTTCATGCATCCTGCATGTTTTGTTTTCTCTGCAATTAATAGTTGTCTTCTTGTGGTGGTGGTTTTTCTTTTCTCTGTACTGATCACTAATTGAAGATCTTCAGATGCTTGAAGTATTCTGTCAGTTTTATCTTTCAAAGATAGTTGCTCGCGATGCTATCACCCAGAGATCCTCCTCCACCATCATTCTGTGGTCTTCCCTGACCTGTCGCCTATGTTGGATCTCCTATTGCCTGTATCTTGGGTCTTCTTTTTCGTTATATTCTCTTGCTATGGTAGAGCACATTCTCTGGTAGCTGAGAAATGGGTGTATGGGAGAATAAAATTTTTAAGACTTTATTTTTAGTTTGCCAGGGTATAGAATTCTAAGTTAAAAACCAGCTTTCTGCACAATTTTGAAGGCATTGCTCCACTGCCTTCTCATTTGTAGAATTGCTGTGGAGAAGTCCAAAACAATTAAATTCTGGATGCTTTTTTCTCTTGAGAATTCCTATTTTATATTTATTTACTTATTTATTTATTGAGGAAGACTGGCCCTGAGCTAACATCCGTGCCCATCTTCCTGTACTTTATATGTGGGATGCCTGCCACGGCCTGGCTTGACAAGTGGTGTGTAAGTCCGCACCCAGAATCCGATACTGGCGAACTTTGGGCTGCTGAAGAGGAACGTGCAAACTTAACTGCTGCACCACTGGGCCAGCCCCTGGATGCTTTGATGTTCCTGTTTTGTTGTTGTTACCTTTTTTTATTTTTCTTTCCTGGAAGCTTGTAAGATCATCTTCTTGTCTCCAGTCTTGAAATTTCACAAATTGTTTCACTGATTATTTCCTCCCCTCTGTCTGCAATTCTGTTTTTGATAGTGGACTTCCTAGACTGATTTTGTAATTTCTGATCTTTTCTCTCCTATTTTTATCTTCTGCTTTCTAGAATATTTCATCAACACATCTTCCAGTCTTTCAGTTGTTTATTTCTTCTATATTTACATTTCACAAGCTCTTTTTGTTCTATGACTTTTTTAATTCTGTTCTTGTTCTCTTATTGCAATTTATTATCTAAGGATGTTAATTTCTTTTTTTTCTCCCTAATATTTTTTTTTTCTTCCAAGTTGGTGTTTTCTATTTGTTTTTTCGCCTTTTGTCTCTCATTTATTAAGAGGCTTTTGGATGTCTGCTAATCTGCGGCTACCTACTGTATTACTGGAATCTCTGTGTAACAAATGACCCCAAAATGTAGTGGCTTAATACAACAATTAACATGTATTATCTCAGTTTCTGTGGGTCAGGAATTCATGAGCCACTTATCTGGGTGATTCTGGCTTTGAGTCTCTGATAAAGTTGCAGTCAAGATGTTGGCTGGGGCTACAATCACCTGAAGGCAAGAGTGGGACTGGAGGATCCGTTTCCAAGATGGCTCACTCATATAGCTAGCAAGCTGCTGCTGGCTCTTGACAGGAGCCCTCAATTTTTGCTACTTGTACCTCTTTGTAAGACTGTTTAAGTCTTAAGATATTATAGTGGGCATTCCCTAGAACCAGTGATCCAAGAGACAGCAAGGTGCAAACAACACTGTTTATGACCTAGCCTCAGAAATCATAAGCTGTCATTTCCATAATATGCTGTTGCTTCCACAGCTCAGGCCTGTTCACTGTGGAAGGGGACTACATGAGGGTGTGTATACTAGGAGGTAGGGGTCACTGGGGTCCTCTTGGAGCTTTTCGGGGTTCTACAAATGGAAATTGAGCTGGTTCTCAGTTCTCCCTACCACTGACTTAGAATTCAGTTTTCTGAGGTCTGCTATTCATTTAGCACACTCTATCTGTATTATAGCTTCCAATATATATATATATATTTTTTTACTGCTGTCTCCTTTCCTATTTTCCCTGTCCTTGGGGTTTATGTCTTACTAAACATATTCTCTTTGTCATTTTTATGGGATGTCAGGAAGGAGATGAAAGTAAATGATTGTTTTTAGTCTGCCATCTTTACCCAGAAGTCTGTTTTTTGTTGTTGTTGTTAAGTTTAAAACCACTCCTCTGTTTGATGGGGTGGTTAGTTGTGCTGCACCTAACACTTTATACTTCTTTTCATTGACCTGCAAATTAAGAGTGTTTGGTTAAGACCAGAACCAGTTTTACCTTGAAGTTAATGAAGCTTCAGCTTTAGGGCCCCTCACTTGCACCTTCCAAAGGCCTGTGGAGTCCCAATAATGTGTTCATGCGGTCCTGTCTTTTTATAAAATTTGCCAGGGTGAGATTTTTTTTCCTAAAGAGCCCTCCCTCCCCTTCAGTAGTGTAAGCTTCAGGCTCCACAAACTTGGAGCCATCCCAGATGAGAAAAAACACACATAAGCATTATTCACACTTTCATTGATCCTAGTGCTATCTAGAGCAGAGCTTCTCAAAGGGCAGGGCTGATACTCTGTATTTCTAACAAGCTCCCAGGGGATGATGTCAATCTTGCTGGTCCATTGACCACAGTTTGAGTAATAAGGGTCACCTTTCCTTTAACAGAGAGTTTTGATCACAGATGGCGTGGATCCTTCTTGATACCCACACGTCAATCCATGGCATTTAACATCCTAGCATTTTTGTCAACAGACACCTGTTAGAAGGGGTCTGCATCTGCATTGGGTGCGTTCTTTCTTCCCCAGGTGGAGCTAACTCAAAATAGGAGGGAGATAGGGAGGGGGCAGGTCAGTGGCAATCAACAGAGAATCCCTGAACTTCATTTTTTCCAATAAAAATATAAAGGGAAAAGCATTACTTCCCTGTCACAACATATGTTCAGTATATGCTGGCATGGAGCAAAACTGGCTGATGTTTCCTATAATTCCTCTTCCTGCTTCCTGATCTCCTTGGCTGGAATTGTTTAATGTTTGTATACAGTTTGCTAGGGCTGCTGTAACAAAGTACCACAAACTGGGTGACTTAAACAAAAGAAATTTATTGTCTCACAGTTCTGGAGGCTAAAAGCCCGAAATCCAGGTGTCAGCAGGGTGGGTTCCTTCTGAGGGCTATGAGGGAAGGAAGACCCTACCTCCCATAAGGTCGCATTCTGTGGTACTAGGGGTTAGGACATTCAACATAATGGGGGAGTCGGGGGGGATGACACAATTCAACCCATGACACACAGTTAGAAAAAAACACACTACTTTTTGCATGGGATTGCTTAATAAGTACTTAGTTCCTTTCTAAAACTCCAAGATTAAAAGATCCTTGAGGAAGCAATTAGTTTCCTCTATTTTCTAGGATCTTACATGGTTCATCCACTGATTGCATTTGTTTTTAAAATTGGAATCTAATGAAGAATATCTCTAATATGATCTACTGATACTTTATTTTAAGTAAAAATGCATTATCTTACAGAAATATATCCCTTTTTCTTTGTTTTTAGGTTGGCGTTGTAAACGGTATGGTCACCGAACGGGCGACAAAGAATGCCCTTTCTTTATCAAAGGCAACCAAAAGTTAGAACAGTTCAGAGTAGTAAGTAAAACCCCAGAGCGTCAATTTACGTTTACCAGAAATGGTGAATGTCGGTGAATCAGGCAGTAATCAGTGAACTGAGGCTCACATCAAATACATTCCCAGAAGCCTTTTGGCCAGAGTACATCTCTGTTAAATCGAATTTGTGTGAATAGATTAGTTCATTAACAGAAGCACTAACTTCTTATTAAAGTGTTATTTGCTGATGCCTTGGGAACACTGATTCTTTTTCTGAAGCAGACATTGTTATCTATTTAGTCACTTTTTTTAACTTACTCTGTTAAAAAAAATCATGTTTCATAACTAAAATCAGAGTTCTAATTCCCCAGTCTTTGTCTATTAGATATCTATTATAAACTATGTGTGTATGTAAATGATATCTCCTCCTTAGATGACAGTAAAAGAGATCTAGCATTTCCTCACTTTTTTTTTAACAGTGTCACCTCCCAGAGGTGTTAATTCACCATTCAGTAACTGTTTCAGTCAACTTAACTATGCTATTATCAGATATATTGGGATTACCAGCATATATCAAACGGGTCCACAAACATTCTCCAGGGACTTTAAGACATTTAAAATACTGTGCTTTCATTTTAATAATTTGAGGAAAATATTCTGGATGAATCACTGCTGGCTGGAGTGTCAATTTTTACCACTCCTATAACAGATAATTTGGTCATAAATCTCAAAAACTTAAACATATTCATACTTTTTAAATTTGGAAACCTAAATTCTAAGGATTCTAAAGATATAACAACATCAATATAGACAAATTTTTAGGAACGTATAAGGATAACTGTTAGAATTACTTATATGGTTGAAAAATAGAGACTAAAGGAAACAACATCAATGGCCAACATACCAACATAAATTACTGTAACAGAAATTATATAGCTTTTAAGAATCATGTTTTAGAAGAATATGTAATGTCACAGGAAGATGTTCATGAAAACAAGTGAAAAAGAGAATAGAATTGTGTATATAATATGATTATGATTTTTTGTAAATTGTGAACAGTGACTGGAAGAACCACACAAAATGTTAGCAGTGGATATCCCTGGGTGGTAAGGTGATAGATATTTTTAACTTTATTATTTTCTTTAATATGTAAAATTTTTACAATAAACATATTTTTAAAGATAACTCACATACCATAAGATTCAGTCTATATGTATTCATATTTTTAAGTAATTTAAGTGATTTTAAATTATACAAATATTACAAGAATACATTTGTCTTAACAAAATGAAAATATTACAGTAAGGTTTTTCATAACTGACTTTTCAAGTCCAATCTTGCCTCTCTCCCCAGAGGAAATCTGCAGTAAGTAGCTTGATGAATACACTTCCAGACTTCTTTTTGGGCATATATATATATGTTTTTGTGCACCTATAAATGAATCATTCTCACATATTCCAACTGATTTTGCTTAACAATATCTCTTGATCATGTCTACATAAAAAGAATTATGTCAATATTTCTAACCTTGAGCAGTATTTAATAATGATTTTGCCAAGGTTTATCTCCTTATAAAGACTATTTAAATTATATCCTATATTTGTATAATTGGAAAATCTTTTTTATAGCCTCCATGAGTTTGAAGTGATGGTGACACTTAGGAAGGATTAGAATATGTTGAATATAAAATTACACCAAACGGGGAAAATAAAACTGGTTTCAGTGAAAATAGGGATTCAATTTTAATTTAACTAACAGTCTCTGTGAAGCCTAACCAAACCTTTACTTTCTCTAACCCTCAAGGCACATGAAGATCCTATGTATGACATTATACGAGAGAATAAAAGACATGAAAAGGATATAAGGTGAGGTCATCCTGATGATAACAATACCCTCTTAAAGTCTGAAATTGTAGCAAGCTGGAAACAGCCATTTCAGTATTAGAAGAGTGGTTTAGTAAATATGGTACTTTGTGAAATATTTAGAAGGCAGGAGTAATCACTGAAAAGACCACTGTGTGCAGAACGAGCAGGCCAGCCTTGTTCTACTTGAGTTACCTTAAAGCAGTGGGCTTGGCCCAGCCCACAAACGCCACTGATGTTGAGTTGGCAACTATCGTTTAGTTTATCTTCTCCAATGTCTTAGACAGGGTTAAAGATACAGTGAAAAAACACAAGCGTTTGTTTTTCTCAGCTTGGTGGTAGGTACTGAGTTACAATTGTTGAGGAGGTAGATGACCTAGCGTGAAGCTGAGCAGTGGGGGAATGATTTAGGCAAGGATGCATCTTTTAGAATCATAATAGTAAGGACTATAGAAACATGCAGAATATTTAGGAAAAGGAAAGAATACAAAATGGCTTGTACACTGGTTACATTCATGTAAAATAGGCATGGATGTGGGCAAGAAGCAAGCAAAAATGAAAATATGTAGTGTCTTTAATGAGGTGATTATTTGTGACGCTTTTTTACCCTCCCCACTGCTGTTATATTTCTATCTTTAAAAAAAATTTTGTTTAAGTTAAATATGATTCTTTGACCAATCTGTTTAGGATACAGCAGTTAAAACAGTTACTGGAGGATTCCACTTCAGATGAAGATGAGAGCAGCTCCAGTTCCTCAGAAGGTAAAGAGAAAAACAAGAAAAAGAAGAAGAAAGAAAAGCATAAGAAAAAGAAGAAAGAAAAGAAAAGAAAGAAAAAACGAAAGCATAAGTCTTCCAAATCAAATGAGAGTTCAGACTCGGACTAACAAGAACTTGACTTGTTCAACACTCTCTTCTCAAAGATCAGAGGAATGCGGAACGGGAGAGGAACGAGAGAGAGACAGCGAGAGACAGCGTGAGAGAAGGACGTTTCGTGTCACACGTGTGAATTCCCACCTACCTTCCAGTAAGGACGTGACCCACAGGAGAGGAGCTCTACCTTCCTGGGTGTCAGCTCTGGAAAGCGGCTGATTCCAGGCAGGACAGCTTTTCTCAGTGTCCTCCCTGCAGATCACTGCGATTTGTGATTCCTCAGAAATGCCTGTGCCAGGGCAGCCAGACGAAGGGAATCTCTGAGGAAGCTCCCCAAGATGCTGCCGCAGCTTCCACCCTCCAGAGTGGGGCCACTTAATTCCCATTGACTTCAGCCTTGACTTTCTCTGTTGAGAACAATAAAAGCTGATTATTTTTAAAATGTATTTATTTTTTATTTCTGAGCAATACATGTATTTGCTCCAAATTTAAAAGGTACATGAGGTTTAATCGTGAAAACTCTTCTTTCTCCCTTTCTCTCCCAGCTATCCAGTTTCCTTCCCTAATGGCTACCAATTTACCAGTTTCTTTTCTCTTTTTTTTGAGGAAGATTAGCCCTGAGCTAACATCTGCTGCCAATCCTCCTGTTTTTTGCTGAGGAAGACTGGCCCTGAGCTAACATCTATGCCCATCTTCCTCTACTTTATATGTGGGACACCTACCACAGCATGGCTTGCCAAGCAGCACCATGTCCGCACCTGGGATCCAAACCAGCGAACCCCGGGCTGCCGAAGCGGAACGTGTGCACTTAACTGCTGCACCACTGGGCCAGCCCCACTGGTTCCTTATGTAGTCTTCCAGAGTATTTTATGTATCACAAACAAATGTAGGGCTTTCTACACAAATGCTGTACACATTCATCTGCACATTGTTTTATTAACAGTGTAAAACTGATTATTTTAATATCAAGTACATTTGCCACTGCTGCACTGAGAGGTGTGTGTTTATAACCACCTGAGATGATCTGTTGATTCAGGGGAGGGGTTCCTATAACAGCAATGAAAAATCTTGTGGGGTTACATTATATTCAACTTGTTTGAATCTTAGTGCCTGAGTCCCAAGATTTTCCCAGAGTGACTGACCCCAAAATTTCAAGAATATAAGGAATTACTATACTGAGTCAACTACCCACATCCCAAAATACACCCCTCACTTCCTCTTCCTCTTGGTTAAGTACGGCCCACTTGTGCTCTTTTAGGTTTGACTGCGCCACAGCAGAAGCAGCTCAGCCCATCAGAGTGGTGCCTGCAGCTAAGGGAGAGTAAGTCTTGTTCTTTGCTCAGCCATAGCGGAGCTGGATCTTGCTCACAGTTAAATATCCCTCCCTATCCATCAGGGTCTTTTGCAGTTTTCAGGATCCCAGGAACTCTCTACTCCCATTTCTGGCCTTTTTCCCTGGGGGTTGGATTCCCTCCTCTTTAAAGAACAGACAATCTGGGCCCAGAACGGACCCATCTCTGACTCTCACCAATAAATGCTCCTTCGGGCCAGCCAGGTGGCATAGTGGTTAAGTTCATGTACCACTTGGGTGGCCTGGGGTTTACCAGTTCGGATCCCTGGCACAGAATTACGCGCGGCTTATCAAGCCATGCTGTGGTGGCATCCCCCATAAAATAGAGGAAGATGGGCAAAGATGTTAGCTTAGGGCTAATCTTCCTCAAATAAATAATAAAAAGTAAATGCTCCTGGTCTTGAACTTGAAATAGTACCTCAGCAATACAATTAGTCCAGATTGGAATCACCAGAGCTTGTTCTGAATACCCTGGCCAGTTAATTCAGGTATGCTTTACACTTATCCTTAGCATCCTAGCTCAGCAAACAGAACATGGGCCATTTGTCCTCTCCTGTATGTCTCAGTGTTTCCTACCCAGTCCCAGCCTCTTCTTCCAGGAATTTCTTACTGTCCCTCTGGAATCCCATTTGTGATAAAAGTATTCTTAACCAATATGAAAGAATCTGCATCAATGATTCTCAAACCTTTGGGGCATCAAAAACAGTGCTTGTTAAAAATAGATTCCTGTGCTCCCTGACTTCCAGAGTTTCCCATTCAGTAGGTCTAGACAGACCTGGGAATTTTCCTTTCTAACAAGTCCCCAAATGATGCTAATGCTGGCCTGGGGACCACACTTGGAGAACCACTGCTCTATATCTTTAACCTCTAACTGGAGCATTCCTCCACTTCCTGTTTTAACTGGAATCTGGCCATCCCCTGCAGCTCTTGCAAGTTAACAACTGTTGCTACTCCCTCACTCTGGTTTTCTGTCTTATGTTTCTGGCCTAGATTCCAGAGCATGTCACTTAAGCCTGTCATCTCCCTTAACTTGGTCCTGCTGCCTAGCATTCCGAGAACCCCAAACCTCCTCTGCACCTATACCCAGCCTGCTAGAGAAAAATCACACAGCCATGCAGTTTGGTAGTCCCACAAATTCATCACCTCCAAACTCAGTTGAGCCCTTAAAGCCCATCACCTATTCAAACTCATCCTCAAACATCTCCCTTCAAGTTGGACATTTTCCACTCCTATCCAGGAGGGCATTACAAGCCCTCAGACCTCCCTTCACCAAGACATGCTACCAACCCATCATAGTTGTCGCAGGCAGAATTCTAAAACAGCCCCCAAGATTTCTCTCTCTAATCTCTAAGACTGCTAATTATGATGAATTTTACACTCATGATTAGGTTATTTTACAAGCAGAAGGAAAGGGAAATCATCAGTGTGTTCCTAACCAGATCATAAGAGCCCTTTAAAATTCCAGAGCTTTCTCTGGCTGGTAGCAATATAGGAACTCAGATTCCAAGCCTGTGAAAATTCCACATGCCAAGAGTCCACTGCTGACTTTAAACATAAAGATCAAGGGGCTACAAGGTAAGGAATGCAGTAGACTCTAATTACTAATTGCAGCAAACTCAGATTAGAGGCCCCTGACTAACAGCCAGCAAGGAAATGGGGAACTCAATACTACAGCGGAAAGGAACTCAAATTTTGCCAACCTCAATGACTTTGGATGCAGAATCTTCACCGGAACCTCCAGATATGAGCCCAACCCTGCTGACATTCTTGCTTTTGGTCTCGTGAGACACTAAGTAGAGAACCCAGTTGAGCCTTCCCAGACTTATGACCTAGGGAACTGTGAGATGATAAATGGTTGATGTTTTAAGCCATTACGTTTGTGTTAATTTGCTATGCAGCAATAAAAAACTAATACAATGGTTTGATCAGGTTTCTTTCTTCCTGTCAGGCCAGTCCTCAACCTGTGCTCTGGACCCCAACTATCAGCCAGTAGTAGAGGGCAGTGATTAAGAGCACTGGCTCCGGATCCAGACTGCCTGGTTTTGAATTCCAGTTGCACTATTCATGAGCTATCTGATTGGGCGAATTACTTTACCTCTCTGTGTCTCTATCTCCTTGACTAATACTATTTACCTCATAAAATCATTGAGAATTAAGTGACTTGATACTTGTAAAGCAACCATTTTGATTGAGAACACCATTGAGAACACCATTTGGCACATTTCAATTGCTAAATGAATGTTAGCTGCTCCTGCTACTACGTATGCTATCATCATTATCTATTCCTGCTTCTTCAGGCATCTTCCTCCTTGCATTACCCCATCTTATTCCTGTCTTCAGACTCTTTCTTCCTTTCAACTGCTGTGTTGCTACTGAAACCAAGGGCCATCTTGCTTTAACTACACTCAGTTATCTGTTTGCAAAAGTAGTTAGATGATGCATTACTGAAGCCCACCCTATAGATAACATCTCTGAGGCTTGAGTCACCATGGTAACAGCTGCTTAAGTTCTTCAGGAACTGAGAGTTGACCCCTTGTCCAGTTCAGGCTAGTTAAGACCACTGACTCATCACCTGGGCCTGTGAGAATGCCCAATAGGTGACTCTTTGACGTCAGGGAGCCGAAAACTCCACTTCAGATCATGCTAATACCACCATTTTGTGAACATGTGTCCCATGAAGAGGTATGAGGCTCGACAACACCTGCCCAGATCATCTATGACCTCACTTATCCTTACCTCCAATCATCTATCCCCACACTTCTGACCACCATGCCCTTTTATCTCATAAATAGCCCTAATCCTCATTTTTGTGGAAGTCAGAATTGAGATTTGTTCTCCTATCTTAATGCAATCAAAATTGTTTAAAAATTATAAAATACATGCTCATAAAAAGTTTCCATCTAAGAGCCACTATAGAATAAAAAGTGAAAGGAGAGCCTACTTATAATGGTTTGATATAGCCTGATTTCAGGAGAGGGGAGAGGGACTGGAGGTTGAATCAATCACCAATGGCCAATAATTTAGTCCACCATGCCTATGTAATGGAGCCTGCATAAAAACCTAAAAGGAGGGGGTGCGAAGAGCTTTCAGGTGGCACGTCTGGAGAGGGTATGGAAGCTCCATGCACCTTCCCACATGCTTTGCCCTACGCATCTTCTCCATCTGGCTGTTCCTGAGTTATAGCCTTTTATAATAAATGATTAATCTAGTAAGCAAAATGTTTCTCTGAGTTCTGTGAGCTGCTCTAGCAAATTCATCAAACCCAAAGCAGGGGACATTGGAACCTCCAATCTATAGTCAGTCTGTCAGAAGCACAGGTGATTACCTGGACTTAGGAGTAGCATTCTGAAGGAAAGTGAGGCAGTCTGACAGGTCTGAGCCCTTAACCTGTGGAATCTGATACTATTTCCAGGTAGATAGTGTCAGAATTGAGTTAAATTGCAGGGCACCCTGCTGGTGTCTGGAGAATTCCTTGGATATGTGGGGGAAACCCCTACACACATGTTGGAATTGATTCCAGAACCTTTCACTTTCCTACAAACACTGTAATGAAAATCCATGAGTAAATATCTTAGTGTACATGTGCAAGTATTTCAATGGAATAGCTTATTAAATAGTGCAATTACATATTTTAATTTTCACAGGTACTACCAAATTGCCCTCCAAACAATTCTGTACTAATTTGCACATCCTCACACCTTGTCTAAAGCAGCCCATTTCCCTGGCCAACAGCAACGCCCAACAGCAACAAATAAGCTTGAGGCTCTTTCATATTTTAAAAAAAAAAAATCCTCCATTGATCTCATCTCTGTCTAGCTCTTTCCTCTCCTTTACAGCAGAGTTTCTGAACTTTGGCTGTATTTATTTCAGGGATTGAATAATTCTTAGTTGTGGGGCTCTATTCTGTGCATTGCAGGATATTCATCAGCATCCCTGGTCTCTACCCGCTGGATGCCACTAGCAACCCCCCCACTCAGTTGTGAAAACCAGAAATGGCTCCAGATATTCACCTGGATATCCAAAGAATAAAATCGGACCCTTATCTTACACCATACCCAAAAATCAACTCAAAATGGAGTAAATACTTAAACATTAAGACCTGAAACTGTAAAACTCCTGTAAGAAAACACAGGAAAAAGGCTTCTTGACATTAGCCTTGACAATGATTTCTCGGATATCACACCAACTACATCAAACCAGAAATGTTTTTGCACAACAAAGGAACAATCAACAAAATGAAAAGGCAACCTACAGACAGGGAGAAAATATTTGCAAGCCATATATCTGATAAAGGGCTGACATACAAAATACATAAAGAACTCCTACAACTTAAAATCAAAACAACAAGCTAATTAAAAAATGGAAAAAGGAACTGAATAGACATTTCTCCAAAGACTGACCAACAGGCATATGAAAAGGTGCTCAATATCACTGACCAGGGAAATGAAATGCAAATCAAAACAACAAGATATCACCTCATACTTGTTAGGATGGCTATTATCAAAAAACAAAAGATAACAAATGGTAAGGATGTAGAGAAAAGGGAACCCTTGCACACTATTGCTGGCAATGTAAATGGGTGCAGCCACTACCAAAAACAGTATGTAGGTTCCTCAAAAAATTAAAAATGGAATTACCATATGATGCAGCAATCCCACTTCTGGGTATATATCCAAAGGAATTGGAATCAAGATCTCAAAGAGATATCTGCATTCTCATGTTCACTGCAGCATTATTCACAGCAGCCAAGACATGCAACAACAGATGAATAGATAAAGAAAATGTGGTATATACATACAATGTAGTATTATTCAGCCATAAAAAAGAAGGAAATCCTGCCATTTGCAACAACATGACTTTATACTAAGTCATAAAACAGGACTTTATGCTAAGTGAAATAAACCAGACACAGAAAGACAAACACTATGTTACACCACTTATGTGATGAATCTCAAATAGTCAAACCCATAGAAACGAGAGAGAGTACAACAGTAGTTGCCAGGGCCGGGGCGGGGGGTAGGGGTGGGGTGAGGGCTGGGAACAGGAAGGTATTAGTCAAAGTAAAAAGTTTCAGTTATACAAGATAAGTCCTAGAAATCAACTGTACAGCATAGTGCCCATAGTTAATACTGTAGTGCATACTTAAAATTTTTCGAAAAAGGCAGACCTTATGTTAAGTGATCTTATCACAAAAAAATGCTAAAAAGGGTGGGAGGAAACTTGGAGATGATGATAGGTTTATGGCATAAATTGCGGTGAATATTTTCATATGTATATACTTACCTACAAACTCATCAAGTTGTATACATTAAATATGTACAGCTTTTTGTATGTCAATCACACCTCAACAAAATGGTGTAAAAATAAATAATATGTGATGCGGGGTCGGTGAGCCGAGGAGTCGAAAGAAAGATTTCTTAGACTCTTAAGATCTGGCAGTAGTGCTCTTTTATTTAGAGAATAGTGTAGCATGGGGACAAGACCCATGGGCAGTCAGAGCTTCTGCTGCCACTTCTGCTGTCCCCGCTGGCATGGGGACAGGACCCACGGGCAGTCAGAGCTCCTGCTGCTGCCCCGAGTTGAGGGTTAGGGCTAAATTTAAGGCATAGGTATATGAGTCATCTCTTTAAGAAGACAAAGGAAAGAACATGAAAAAAACTTAAAAGGTAGGCCGGCCCGGTGGCACAGCGGTTAAGTTCGCACGTTCTGTTTCTCGGCGGCCCGGGGTTCGCTGGTTCGGATCCCGGGTGCGGACATGGCACTGCTTGGCAGCCATGCTGTGGTAGGCGTCCCACGTATAAACTAGAGGAAGATGGGCACGGATGTTAGCTCAGGGCCAGGCTTCCTCAGCAAAAAGAGGAGGACTGGCAGTAGTTAGCTCAGGGCTAATCTTCCTCAAAAAAAAAAAAAAAAAAGTTAAAAGGTATCAGTGCAGGTGGGGTCTGGTCATTGGGTGATCCCATGACTTTTAGACAAGAATCAAATCGGATTAAGTAAAGTTCAGAAGCCACCACCCTAAATCAGTTACATGAGATTGCCAGACAGCAACCAACTTAAGTTCTTGCCTTCCCCATTAAGAGTTTCTAGGGATAAGGTCATCTCTCTTCTTCTTCCTGGCACAGCGAGGAAGGCACCTTTTACAGATAGAGATTTACCTTACAAATGTAAATGTGTCCCAACAAGGGCAAGTTCCATTCCCCAGAGCCTCCTTCCCTGTCCCAGTTTATCAAAAGCAATCAGCCCAAAACAATCCCGATGCCAAAGAGTCATATCTTGGGGTGGCCAATTTCGGGTCCCTACAAGCTCATCGCCCCCTTCCTTCACAAATGCAAATGTCTCTCAAAAGGGCAAGCAAAATTCCAGTCCTCGGAGCCTGCTTCTCATCTGTAGTTTTAAAAGTAACCAGCCTAAAATCCTCATCATAAACCATTTTAAAATTAAGCAGCCTAAAAATCCTCATCAATATGCATGGAAACAGGCTCAGTTGGGAGCCACGAATGTAGAGCAAAGGTTCTTGAAAGAATTACCTGTATTCGCTCTCTTTACTCAGCTCTTCTTCCTTCCTTACCCACTGCTTTCTGGGTTACACCCCTTGTATTAGTCTGCTGGGGCCTCCGTCACAAAATAACACAGATTGGGTGGCATAAACAAAAGAAATTTATTTTCTCACAGGTCTAGAGGCTAAAAGTTCCCAATCAAAGTGCCAGCAGACTGATTTCTGGAGAGGGGACTCTGTAGCCTACGGACAGCCACCTTCTCAGTGAGCCCTCACGTGGCCTCTCCCCTGTGCACAGGCAGGGAGAACACCCTCTCGTATGCCTTGCTCTTTTATAAGAACACCAGTTCTACTGGATCAGGGACCCAGCCTAATGGCTTCATTTAATCTTAATTACTACCTCAAAGGTCCTATATCCAAATACAGTCTCATTGGGTGTTAAGATGTCAATATACGAATTTTTACAATTCAGTCCATAACACCCCTACAGTGTCCCTAAAAGTGCTCTTGCTAGGATCATTAGTGACACCATTGTTATCAAAGCCAACAAATCCTTTCTAGTCCTTCCCTTGATTTTTTTTTAGCATTTGACACGGTTGACCTTTTCTTGAAAGATCCTTAACAATGGATTTCATGACACCTCTCTCCATCTAACTAGCACTGCTAGTTAACCACTGACTGCTCCTGCTTACTCTCCCTTTTAACTCTGGGGCTTTGTCCTTTAAATATCAATGTTTCTCATAGTTCTGGCCTAGACCTTCTCTTTACTCTTCTGTGTTCTCATCGACTCTTAGAGCTTAAAATAACAGTACTCTGATAACAGCCCAGAACCATCTCCTGAGTCCTAGACTTATTCACCTAGATGTCCTGGGGGTACTACACTACTGCATCCCACTCACAAGTGATACTCTTAGCATTCTTTTACTCTAAACATGGTGCCACCAGCCACCTCAGTACTCACCCAGAAGCCTAGCCTGATGCCTTCCAGAAGCTCTCAGCTGCTCCTCCTGTGTGCTTCCTCCATATCCAGCACACCCATCACTCGTGGTGACTACTTCCTTGCCTGACTGCCCACTAGCCTAGAATCCTCTTGAGGACACATACCATGTTCCCTATTGTATTCTCAGCTTCCGACACACTGAATAACATATTGGCCTCTCTTCTCTCCCAATTCATCACAAGTCTTCCCTCTGGCAGGATGGTCTCAGGCTGAATCCCTGGAACACACTTGACCTACCCTGGCTGCACATCTGAACTCAAGCTACTGTCTCCATTCCCACTCCAAACTTTCTCCTCTTTCCCACTCCAAACCACAGGTCCTAAATCCATATCAAAATTCACTGCCTCCACATGGACTGCCCATTCTCACAACTCCAGCTCCATCTATGTCCATCTCTCTCTCCTTTGCGATCTCAACCCAACTCTCATACCAACATCACCTGGTTCCCTCTCACCATCTTTGTTTCAAATTACATTATAATTTTGTAGAAAGCAGGAACTCTAATTTGAGATTCTCTCTGCAAATCCTACAAATATGGGCACCTACAGCTTACGTGAGAGAACATACCTTCCAAATGGAGAAATACTACTCATCCATGGCTGCCTCTGCATCCAGGACCCAATATGCAACAACCAGAGACAACCAAATAGTATAGGAGCCCATCAGTCACTTACATGCCAATCATCTGTGAGAGGCTCTCTTGGACTCCAATCTCTCCTACTTGGCCATGGCACGTTCCTTGCGCAGCCTGCCATAAGTGATTTCACAGCCATCCTGTCTCTTCACCTTGTAAACCATAGGGATGCTCTCATATTCACCACACTTCAACTTGTACCTATATCTGGGCCATACAATAAGTTGGGGAGGGAGAGAGCTCTCAGGTGGCATCCTGATTATCCTGCCAGACTTGCGATACAACCTTCCTATGGAAGATGTCAGAGGGCCCTGTGGACTAACCTCCCCAAAAAGGCATGCTACCTCATACATTTCACCTTCAACTTCCTGTTCCAACTCAGTGTCTTCTGAATCCTCAGGAAGTACAATGTTCAAGGCAGCATTTTTCTTCAACAAATAGACTGTCCTACCATTTGAGACGCTGTTCAGTGCATTCAGCTTCCTGCCTTTCGCAGTCTTTTCAATTTTTGCATACTTTGTGAAGTTCTCATTATATACCTCCTCAGTCTTATCATCTATGATCACTTCTTCTTCACCTGTGTTTAATTTCCTGATTGACTTTTTCCGTGATCCCTTTATTTTGCAGTCTGGTGACGACTCTTCATCTATAGGGTGCATTTGCTCAGAGGATTTCTGGAGCTCTGCATCCTGCCACTAGCTCATATCACACGTGATGCCTTCAGCCACTAGCTTGAACTAAGCCAACCAGGTAGGGGAGGGAAGGCACCCCTGGGGGTAGCTACTACTCTCCACCTCATCCAGTTCCTTACTCTTGCCTGACTTCTCTGATCCTTTTGTTCTGCAGTCTGGCAATGACTCTTCACCTTCCGAGGGAATTTCCTTAGGGGTTGTTCTGACCTCCTCACCCTGGCACAAGCTCATATTGCATGTGATGCCTACATCCACTCGTTTGGACTGGGACAACAAGACGGCAGAAGGGACATGCTTCTCAGAGTCATTATTGCTCTGTACCACTTGGTCTCCATCCAGTTTCCTATTCTTGACTGACTTTTTCCCTGTTCCCTTTCTCCTAGTTTCTGCTGATGACTCAGGGGATTTCAGGAGTTCTGCATCCTGCCACCACAAGCTCATATCACACAGATGCCTTCATCCACTCGGCTGAACTGGGCCAACCAGGTAGAGGAGAAAAGGTATGCCTGGAGGTAGCTATTACTCTCCACCACTTCAGCTTCATCCAGTTTCTCAAGTGAGTGATGCCTCCCACTACTGTTGTCTGGCTTTCCTTCCCCAATGCTGAGTGGATTCTGGGATTTGGATTGTAGGCTCAAGTCTTTAACTGCTTTATTGCTGGAGCAGAGTGGCCTTTCCTACTGGGGCTTGTTGCCTCTGCAGAAGACAGGTACAATTTTGAGTCTGGGGTATTCCAGATCTCATCTCTGTCTTTAACCTCACATTGAGGTGGCAGGATTTGGGGAACAGCCGCATACCCCTTTTCTTTCCCCAAGTTCATCTCCATCACTGATCCTGACTTTAACATCTCATGTCTTACATCAAGATAGTGCTTGGACCAGAGAGCTCCTCGTTCATCTTCATATGTAATGCAGTCTTCATCCTCATGAGCGTTATACAGCACACTCCTACTTTCACATGAACTCTGTGAAATCCCAGTGTTCTGCCCCATGTTCTCTGGCATGGCTTCACCATAAGCCTGGACAAATCAACCTATGGATTCTTTCAAAGTCTTCCAGAATTGTATCACGGGGATCCTTCGCTTTGTTCTATCCCTATTTTCTCTTTCTCAGATGCAAAGTTCCCATGAGGTGTGTTTCTATAAGAGTGTTATTAGATGTGCTCTTATGGAGCTCCCCCTTCTGGGCAACAGAAGACACAGCCCCATCTGTTTTTTCAGGAATGTTCCCAGTTTCTATGTCAATATTAGTAATAGGGATAATCGTCACCCTACCTATGTCACGACAGTTGCCCTCTGACTGGATGTCTTGTTTTTTACTCATATTTTCGGCCTGCTGAAATTCAGTTTCATTCTCTTTTGTTTTCATTTTTTTCCCATAGCCACTATAGTGCCGCAATTATGCTGGGTTATAAAACATAGGGAATACAGGTCTTCGGTCAAGTGTCATGGGCAACGACGACTGAGGTACCTGGAAGCCAGGATATTCACTGAGCACCACTGAATATGGAGAATATAGACTTTCATTTCTGAAACCTAGAAAGAGAATATGGTAGTCAGTCATTTTGTTTTCTGCAGCCAGTATGCACCCCTATGGCCACATCAATTGTTAAAATATTAGGTTTCCTCCATGCTAGTATGTAACAAATGGCCCCTACTTCCTCCTTGGATATTCCCAGGATTCAACAAATGAAGGGGCAATAAGTGGAACAGTGGGGCCTCCAGGACCCTTCCTCAGCACTAGAATAGGCATCTGTACTCACTGGTTGGTTCCTAGGCCCTATCACTTAGTCAGCATATCACAAACATCACACATACTGAGCAACTCCTTCCAAAGAGACCAAGTACACACTAAGCATAATTCAGATTGCCCTGGCTTCAGAAAGACTAATTCATGTCAGGTCTTACAGAACAAATGGAAACAAAAGTTCTTTGGACTTATAAGACCTTCCTAAACCTACTTACTCAGCAGTCTTCATTCACACACATACATCTGCCCTCATTTCCACTCTTCAGGGATAATCACTGCAACGGTGTCAATACTGCCAGACATTTCTCTCATACAAATTTATTTAGGGGAAAGGCATTGACACATATTTATACAACTGACGAAAGAAAGGAGAGAAGTCCCAGCTTGGATTTCAACATTGTTTTAACAGGTTAGAAGCCAAAAGAATGAAGTTCATGTAAGTACAGAGTCAGAGAACTTATCCAATAAAAGTGCCACCATACACATTGTACTGCATAAGACAGTACAACAAAATACCTTAGTAGCAGGTTCCTGCCACTAAAAACTATCACAGGACCATTATCTGGTCACCCACTGCAAAAACATATGTATTAAAGTTGTTTTTTGCTCTCTCACTAATTAACAAAACCTATGTCTACTCTTTGTAAACGCCTTCCCTCTTTTGTTACTAATGCAAAGGACTTAAAGTCCTCTTCAAGTTTTTACCCATATAATTACTAGTAACTTTCTCAACCCATTCCAGATACCTCACAGGTTGGTAACCCATACTGCTTCCAGAACAATCTTTCTAACCCAACTTTGATCCCTAACTTCAGTTATAGTATTTAAATGGCTTATCATTGCCTGTCAGGAAATGTGGAACAATGACCATATACCTTAGAATGCCATAAAGACCTTCATTATCTGGTTTCTCACTGTATTCTCTCAATACTCTCCCATTAAGAGTAAGCTGTAGGCTCCAGTCATATGTGGGTTTCTCCATTATGCCAACTTCTCTTCCCTTTTCTAGGACATCCTCCTTCCCCTGCTCCCTTCCAACTGCTACCAAAACCTAATTCATTTTGTTAGAAAAGGAAATCCTGCCATTTGCAACAACAGATGGATCTTGAGGGCATTTTGATAAGAGAAATCAGCTGGACAGAGAAAGACAAATGCTGTATCATCTTACTTAGACGTAAAATCTAGAAAAGATGAACTCATAGAAACAGAGAATAGAATGGTGGTTGCCAGGGGCTGGGGGTGGCGGAAATGGGGAGATGCTGGCCAATGGCAAAAAACCTAATTCATCTTGTACAAAGGAGGAAACTGAGACAAAAAGAATTTAGTATTTATTCAAATTCAGTCCCTATTTCAATTGTACAGCACTGTGTACTGCATGTCCAATTGATATTACAAGGTGGTCGACTTCCTGAATCTGAATATATAAGCAGCTTAGAAGTCACTCAGTCCTAACGAAGTAAAAAGTTGAACTGAAAAGTTAAGAATTCTTCTTAGATCTGTCACAGCAGTGAGGTTACAGGACAAACTGCTACCCTCAATATCGACAAGACTCATGAATACAGACAATGACAACCTATAGGAGCACAAACCTAAGAGATGAAAATTACACAGGAACTAGTAGTAGGGTAGAGAAACCTGAACTTATCAACAAATTGAAGGCTCAGGGTCAACAAGTCTGAGAGTTAAAAACTTCAGGGGACCCAGGCATAAGGGGACCACCCCCAGTGCTTTTCTGAGTTTTACCTGCAGTAGTTCAACCAGTGACTCACAGTAAATCTAAGAGAAAAATCGTCTGTGATTCCTGCAGAGAGAGGGGAAAAAGAAACCACTGTGACATACACCAGGAGACCACAATTCTTCTTAGCAAGGTTGACCCTCAGGAGTAATAGTTAACCAGATCCTAAATGACTTGGGGAAAGGGAAACATTTATTTCCAGCCCACTCTGGCCACCATTCCCAAGTCAATGGGAGGGAGAAGTTGAAGTATATGTGTAGTTTATAGATCAAAGACACAATCTCATTGGAAGACGGAGACCTAATCACAGTCCTTTGATAACCATAGGACTACGATCCCTACCCCACCTCCAATAACTTGCCACATTGCCAAAGGCCTACTCACAGCAATTTCTTTTATCCAGTACATAATGCCTGACAAGCAAGAAAACGTTACAAGGCATACTGAAAGACAAAACCTGTGTTGTCTATTACAAAAGAACTCACTTTAAATATAAAGATAGCGATTAAAAGTAAATGAACAGGGAAAGATGTACCATGCTAACACTAACCAAAAGACAGTGGCAGAAGCTGCATTTATTTCAGACGGAGGAGACTTCAGAACAAGGTAAGTGATCAGGGATAAAGAGGGGCATTACATAAAAGATCAACTCTTCGTTGGGACATAACAATCCCTAAACTGTATGCCCCTAACAGAGGGTGAAACTACATGAGGCAAGAAGTGATACAACTTCAGAGAGAAACAGATTAATCCATTATTAAAGACTCAACACTCCTGTACCAGAAATAGACTCCCAAGCTCCTCTGAAAAAGGACAGACCCTCTATGTCCAAATGGTATAGGATAGGCTCACACCACCTTCAATATGGGGCAAATAACCTAGACTGGTCTAGAAGACAAGTCCATCTTCCTGGCTTAGTAATTAGAACAGGGAGGGCATGTGACAAAGCCAGACCAAGGAGAGTCAGCTTTGAATTATTGCTGAAACTATTGGAAGAGAGGGCTCTTCTTTGGGAACAATAGCCATAAAATCATTACAGGCCTGGAAATGCTGTGACCCTCTTTATCACTTTGAAATGATGGCTGAGAATGAGGCCAACACAGAAAAAGTCAAAATCTAGAGAGAAGGAGACAGAGACTCAAAAATGGTTTATGTTGTTTCCCTATCTAGCAGCCTGAAGTGGCTTCACTTTCAGAATTCCAGGTTACACAAGACAATAAATCCTGTTTCTTTTTTCACTAAAATGTTTCAGTTAGGTTGAAATAAAAAAAAAAAAATACAAATCTTATTCCTGCTCCCAGTACTCACCACTTTAATTTTCCTAAACCACAACTTTAAAGGACAAATATTTTAAGGGACTCAAACTCCACAAGCTAAACTAGCCTGACCACTAAAGGACAAATATGTTAAACCTTAAGGGGAATGGCGTGGTAAAACCACAGAGGTATAGAATCTCAGCCTTTTAATTCAAAGAATGTTGAAGACACAATATGTATTTCTTAGGTACTTCCCACCCTCTGTACTCAAGGGTTTTCCTCATACAATTTCTTCCTCTGCACCACCTCAAAATAGCATTTCAACATCTGTGTTATGGCTCTCCAGAGAAACAGCCAACGGTTTACATAGAGAAAAATTTCCCTAAGGAATTGGCTCATGTGGAGGTGTACCTCCAAAATCTGCCAGGTAGACATTCACTCTGGAGACACAGTAAAAAGCTGAAGTCCATAGGCCATATACTGGCAGAATTCCTTCTTGGTCAACTGCAACTTTGAAATGGCTGCCGCCAACAGCTCCCTAGATGAATTGAAGATTCTACCAGCCAGCTGGGAGCAGTGACTGATGAACTCAAAAGTGCTCTTCATTACCCCTGGTTTTCTACTTGGAAAATAGTTGCATAAGGTACACAGCATGCCTTATCCACAGCAGGGTACACACTATCTTTGCTACTGGAGGTGTGGGAAGGGAGAATCACCCCCTGGAGGCCTCCACCCTGCCTAAAGCCCCTGCCTATTACAGTAAACCATGTACTCAACGAGATCCCAGATATCCACCTTCCAAACACTTTCAAGTCTTGCTCGGCATTCTTCTCCCAGAGTACTTGTTGACCTCAACATAGTAGCTTTTAGAATCTTCAGCTTTGTTGAAAACATTATAGGAGTAGGAGCCCTAAGGTACCTCTTCCAACCAGAGTGGTCTCCGAACATAAGGACATTTGGAGTGGACTACTGTGTGACCCTAAGCAAGTCACTGACTCTCCAGCCTCAGTGCCCTCATTTGGAAAGAATAGCACTAATATCTAGCTCATGGGGTTGCTGACAGGTCTACAAGAGAATCTGTTTCTAGTATTTAGCACAGTACCTGGTGTAGAGCTGGAATTCAAATCTCTCCTAATAACGGGAACTTCAAGAACTGCCCCTGTGTGCTACCCTAATCCCTCTTGTGTCAGGACAGGGGCAGGAAAGGGAGGGTCCCGCTCGCCCGGGATCGGGGACAGAGGGCTGCACTGCGTTTACCACCAGGGGAGCGGCGCCTAGAGGCCGGGCCCACGGTCGTGCCTGGACAAGTCGAGGCTCCCGGGGCAGCAGCACCGAGGGATGACTGAGGCCTGGAGGCGCCGGAGGGGACCAGCGCCGGACCTCACGAGCCGGGGACCCACATGGCGGCTGCGCTCGAGGGAGCCTCAGGCCCGGCCTGCACCACGCTGGTGCCTCAGCCTCTCCAACGTGCCCGCCCAGCCCCGTCCCGGGTCCTGAGCACTCCATCCCCGGGGCTCAGCTCTCCTTCCCCACGGCTCACCCCACCCGGCCACCGAGGAGCCCCTCACCTCCCCCGAAAGCCAGGGTGAGCATCCCCGCTCACCCCACACGATCCTGTTCCGCGTTCTGCGTCCCGATCTGCTCTAGTTCGACGCCTGCAACTGGGAAGGTCTACAGCGACACACACCAAGCCACGCCCGTCTAACCTCTGCCACCGGAGCGTGTACGGCAGCTCTTGCACTGGCACCCCCTTTTACATGCGCCACGGGGTCGGCACGTGCTGCCTGTTGCGCAGGCGCCGCCCGCCACCATTCGCCCGCGCATGCGCCGTATGCAAGGCCGTCCCCCCAAAGGCGCGGGAAGAAACCGTGGTGCGCTGAGACCTGGCAGCGTGGGGTACTGCTCGGTGTGCGCTTAGTCTTCCCTTCTGCGCGTCCTTCATGCGTCTAGACGCCCTGGTATCTGTTCTTCCAGAGGACGGAGCAGTTCCCTCATGCTGCGGGACTGCCCCCTCCGTTTGCGTGTGTTGAGTCGGGGCAGGTTCTCTTCGCTCCTCCGAGCTCCTGGTCTCCTTTCCTCCTGGGACCTAAAGCCGCTGACCGAGCAGAAGGAGAGAGGAAGGAGGAGGCCAACCTGGACAGAGTACAGGCCAGCGAGGAGGAATATTCACACGGGAGGGGCCCTCAAGCATGCTTGATTCTGCTGAGGGTAAAATCCTGGGAGAAGGGGCTCTGGCTATTAGGATGCCGTTGATATGGGAAGGTGGTGGGACGGGAAGTCGTCTTCTAGTTGCATGGATGATGGATGGACACTTTGAAAGTGAACCTGGCAAATACAGACTACTCTTTCTTTTCATGTGAGAGAAGGGAAAGACAGGATAGTTAACAGAAGTCATAGGGTTGTAAGGAGGATTGTGGATTTTTTGCTTTGTTTTTTAAAGATACAGATTTAGGTATTTTTATCTCCGGAATGAAGAGACAGGGAGATGTTATGGATGGTAAAGAGAAAGGAGCTGTTAGAGGATATTCTGTGGAGGCAGAATGAGAGAGTACCTAAAGGGAGAGTGACAGTCCTTTGCCTTGGGCAAAAGAAAGTCTTTGACTGAGACGGAAGGAAATGAAGTGCTGAAGGCAGGAATTTAAGTGTATTAGCCTCTGATGACTGTGTTGTTACTATTTTTTTCAGTCAAATGGGCAGGAATAGTACTCGTATGGATCATTGAAAGTTTGGAATGACTGACTGCATTACCAGGTAGAAGTTGTGTTTCACCAGAAGTTGCAGTGGCTGTAATGGAATAAAGATTTTCTTTCATATAAAGATCTCTGGTGGTAGACTGCCCGAGGGCTGATCTGGTAGCTTGTTGATATCAAAAAGGAGCCAATCTCCTTCACTCTTTCTTGTCCAACATCCATCCGTAGCACTGGCTTCCTTCCGCTTGCCTCACAATCCAAGATCCCTGTTGCAGGGAGAAAGCAGGGGGAAGAGAAGGGAAAGGGCGTAAAAAAAAAAAAAAGAAAGCACAAAGGGCACACAGCAGCCTCTGCTCAGTCATCAGTTTTGTTCCTAAGGAGCTTTACTAGAAAACCCATGCAACTTCAAATATCTCATGGGTTACCCACAGGTGAAAGGACATGTGGACATCTTTTAACTAGTCATGTTGCCATTCGGAATAAACTGGATGCTGTGACAAAGAGGAGAGAATAGATATTAATTGGGCAGGTAACTAACAGTGTGTGCTCTACTTCTTCAGGTAATGAAAGAAGCAGTATTTTCCCTCTTCCGTTTACTCTATATTGTCCCCAATCATTATTCTCCTTTCTTCCCTTCACAACTAAGTTTTCTTTAAAAAGGGCCATAAATACTCAGTTTTCTCCACCTCCTACTCCTTCACAAAGTGCAAATCTAGATTTTGTTACCATTGCGCCCACTCATCCACCCTCACCAAAACACTAATGAACTAACTTGCTGCTAAATGGCATGGAAACTTCTCAGTCCTCGGGTCACTAAACCTTGCCTCCCAGGTACCAGCCCAACTGGTTCTCCTGCCTCTCTGCCTGCCCTTCTTAAAGTCTTTTACTGGCTTTACCTTAAAAGTTAGGACATAGTTAGGACAATTCATTATAGCAGTCATTGTTTTTGAAAGGGAAATTATTTTTGTTTCACCTCTGGAAAGCTTTCATGGTCATAGGTTGTTTACTTTGTCCATTTCCACTGTTATTAACCTCAGCCAAACAAACAGCCTTCATTAAGTTCTTTTTCTCACAGAACAGTACACCACCACTCACAGGTTTTAAATAAAGACGCTTTCTTTCATTTTAAAAGAAAGCATTTACTTATAACAAAAATTAACACCATGAAGTACCTCTGAAGGCATAACAAATTGAACTTGTACAACTTTGAGAAGAAATATTCTGTATTTACTTTACTTGTGTTTTATAATCATATGTGAAGCTATAAATCCAAATGGCTGGAAACATGTTATTTTTTAATGACATTGCTAAGCCAGGTTGAGAAATTTTTAGGTTGAGCAAATTCTCTCTTCTAGAACTCTTGGGTGACAACTATACAAGTAACCCAAAAAAACATAATCTTTGGATCTCATCAAGATTTATATTCTACCAGCATTGTTTAGCACATATGTCCTTAGCAAACTACCTAAGTTCCCTTCAGTTTTCTTTGGAAAGACTGCAGTTTGTCCTCTCTCAATCAACTGCTGAGATCAGATGTGTCAAACAGCTACTGCTGAGGTGTCCCATCACAAGGACTCCAAAAGTCTCCATTCTCTCTCCTATTTCATTATTTTTTTTAATTTTAATTTTATTTTATTGAGGTCATATTGATTTGTAACATTGTGTAATTTGAGGTGTACATTTTAATGTATCAGTTTCTGTATAGGCTGCATCGTGCTCACCACCAATAGTCTAGTGTTTATCCATCACCATATATATGTGTCCCTTTACCTCTTTCGCCCAGACCTCCCCTTCCCCTGTGGTAACCACTAATCTGCTCTCTTTGTCCATGATGAACATTATCTGTCCATCACCATACTGTACAACTGAATTATGACCTCAATAAAATTTTTATTGAGATTATGATAGTTTACAACCTTGTGAAATTTCAGTTGGACATTATTGTTTGTCAGTCGTGTTGTAGGTGCACCCCTTCACCCTTTGTGCCCACCCACTACCCCCCCTTTCCCCTGGTAGCCACTAATCTGTTCTCTTTGTCAACATGTTTAACTTCCACATATGAGTGGAGTCATACAGAGATTGTCTTTCTCTATCTGGCTTTTTTCACTTAACATAATACCCTCAAGGTCCATCCGTGTTGTTGTGAATGGGATGATTTTATCCTTTTTATGGCTGAGTAGTATTCCATTGTTATATATATATATATATATACCATGTCTTCTTTAGCCAATCATCAGTTGATGGGCACTTAGCTTGCTTCCAAGTCTTGGCTATTGTAAACAATGCTGCGATGAACATAGGGGTGCATGGGACTTTTAGAATTGCTGACTTCAAGTTCTTTGGATAGATACCCAGTAGTGGGATGGCTGGGTCATAAGGTATTTCTATTTTTCATTTTTTGAGAAATCTCCATACTGCTTTCCATAGTGGCTGCACCAGTTTGCATTCCCACCAGCAGTGCATGAGGGTTCCTTTTTCTCCACAATCTCTGCAACATTTGTTACTTTTTGTTTTGGTTATTTTTGCCATTCTACCAGGTGTAAGGTGATATCTTAGTGTAGTTTTGATTTGCGTTTCCCTGATGATCAGTGATGATGAACATCTTTTCATGTGCCTATTGGCCATCTGTATATCTTCTTTGGAGAAATGTCTGTTCATGTCTCCTGCCCATTTTTTGATCAGGTTGTTTGAGTTTTTTGTTGTTGAGTGGTGTGAGTTCTTTATATATTATGGAGATTAACCCTTTGTCGGATATATGACTTGCAAATATTTTTTCCCAATTAGTGGGTTGTTTTTTTGTTTCAATCCTGTTTTTCCTTGCCTTCAAGAAACTCTTTAGTCTGACGAAGTCCCATTGGTTTATTCTTTCTATTGTTTCCCTTGTCTGAGAAGACATGGTGTCCAAAAAGATCCTTTTAATACTGATGTCAAAGAATGTACTGCCTATATTTTCTTCTAGAAGCCTTATGGTTTCAGGTCTCATCTTTAGGTCTTTGATCCATTTTGAGTTTATTTTTGTGAATGGTGAAAAAGAATGGTCAAATTTCATTCTTTTACATGTGGCTTTCCAGTTTTCCCAGCACCATTTGTTGAAGAGACTTTCTTTTCTCCATTGTATGCCCTCAGCTCCTTTGTCAAACATTAACTGTCCATAGATGTGTGGTTTTATTTCTGGGCTTTCAATTCTGTTCCATTGATCTGTGCAACTCTTTTTGTACCAGTATCATGCTGTTTTGATTACTGTCGCTTTGTAGTATGTTTTGAAGTCAGGGATTGTGATGCCTCCAGCTGTGTTCTTTTTTCTCAGGATTGCTTTAGCAATTCGGGGTCTTTTGTTGCCCCATATGAATTTTAGGCTTCTTTGTTCTATTTCTGTAAAGAATGTCATTGGGATTCTGATTGGGATTGCATTCAATGTGTAGATTGCTTTAGGTAGTATGGACATTTTAACTGTGTTTATTCTTCCAATCCACATGCATGGAATGTCTTTCCATCTCTTTATGTTGTCATGCATTTCTTTCAGAAAAGCCTTGTAATTTTCGTTGTATAGGTCTTTCACTTCCTTAGTTAAATTTACCCCTAGGTATTTTATTCTTTTTGTTGCGATTGTGAATGGTATTGTGTTCTTGAGTTCTTTTTCTGTTAGTTTGTTATTAGAGTATAGAAATGCTACTGATTTATGTAAGTTGATTTTATACCCTGCAACTTTGCTGTGGTTGTTGATTATTTCTAATAGTTTTCCAATGGTTTCTTTGGGGTTTTCTATGTATAAGATCATGTCATCTGCAAACTTTCACTTCTTCACTCCCTATTTGGATTCCTTTTATTCCTTTCTCTTGCCTAATTGCTCTGGCCAAAACCTCCAGTACTATGTTGAATAAGGGTGGTGATAGTGGGCATCCTTGTCTCATTCCTGTTCTCAGGGGAATGGTGCTCAATTTTTGCCCATTGAGTATGATGTTGGCTGTGGGTTTGTCATATATGGCCTTTATTATGTTGAGGTAATTTCCTTCTATCCCCATTTTGTTCAGAGTTTTTATCATAAATAGCTGTTAGATCTTGTCAAATGCTTTCTCTGCATCTATTGAGATGATCATGTGGTTTTTATTCCTCAATTTGTTGATGTGGTGTATCACATTGATTGATTTGCAGATGTTGAACCATCCCTGTGTCCCTGGTATGAATCCCACTTGATCGTGATGTATGATCCTTTGGATGTATTGCTGAATTCGGGTTGTCAAAATTTTGTTGAGAACTTTTGCATCTATGTCCATCAGCGATATTGGCCTGTAGTTCTCCTTTTTTGTGCTGTCCTTGTCAGGCTTTGGTATCAGAGCGATGTTGGCCTTGTAGAAAATAGCTGTAACGTTGGGGCCAGCCCCGTGGCCTAGTGGTTAATTTTCATGTGCTCTGCTTCAGCAGCCCAGGTTCTGTTCCCAGGTGCAGACCTACACAACTCGTCAGTGGCCATGCTGAGGTGGTGACCCACATACAAAATAGAGGAAGATTGGCACAGATGTTAGCTCAGGGCAAATCTTCCTCAAGCAAAAAGAAAAAAAGAGGAGGATTGCAACAGATATTAGTTCCGGGTGAATCTTTCTGAGCAAAATAATAGCTGTAATGTGACAATGGCCTTGAACAGCTTTGTTAGTGAAAAAATCCTGTCAAGTTGCTAGAATGAAGAGAAAAGTGTCTTCAATAAGCAAAACTAACCTTCCAATATTGTCTATAAATGTTCTATATAAAACACTAATTTCTCATGGACTTCAAACATAAAACTGAAGATCTACTACTCTTGAAAAAATATTAGCAAACTTTAATTCCTTATTGTTTCTCCTGTTCTATCAATTCTCTTTAGTCACTCCTCCTCTTTTCTGTTAGCTCCTTAAAGCCCTCCAGCCACAATTTAGCTCCCTGCTACTCAAAATGTAGTGCCTGGACTAGCAGCATCACCAGAGAGCTTGTTAGAAATGTGGAATCTTGGCCCCACCCCAGACAACATCCCCAGGTGGCTCACTTAAAGTTTGAGAAGCACTGGTTGAACTGATACTTGATTGCCTAAGTGGATGTTTTCTTACTGCAAGACTTCTCTCTTCTTTTTCCTAGGACTCTGCCAAGTTACCTCCTAGGGCTTGAAAAAGACCATTACTTTTTTTTTTGAGGAACATTAGTCCTGAGCTAACATCTGCTGCCAATCCTCCTCTTTTTGCTGAGGAAGGCTGGCCCTGAGCTAACATCCATTTCCATCTTCCTCTACTTTATATGTGGGACGCCTGCCACAGCATGGCTTGCCAAGCGGTGCCATGTCCGCACCCGGGATCCAAACTGGCGAACCCTGGGCTGCCGAAGCAGAACATGCTCACTTAACCACTGTGCCACCGGGCTGGCCCCAGACCATCACTTTTTAATCCAAGAGCTTTAACAGCTAAAAGCTGTCCAAAATTATTTTGTCCTCTCCTTTTGCAAGATAAGAAAGGAAGGCCCAGAGATGTTCCATGACTCCTCTAAGTCACACAGCTAATGGCAGAACCTTGCTTCTGTACAGCCTTTCGCTGGTCTCTAGATTCTTTTAGGATGCCACCATCCCACAACTTAATATCCAAAAAAATGAGAGAGTAAGTGCCATTGGTGTGTTTCAGTTTTGCTTTGTGTTGTTTTAATTAACAGGATTGTTAGTGGGAGGAGATTTAATACCTAGGTCCAACAAATGGCCTTCCTCACAAGACTACTACCTAACTACTTCAAACCAACACTGGTTGATATGCCAATTATCATACTAGAGCAAAACATAAGGTCATGCATAGCGAAAGTTTATAATTCCATTAGGTCTAACTCTTGCATATTGTTTCCCATGGTTCATGCTATCCCAAGTGACATCATGTATCATTATGGACAGGAATTTGCTGAAAAATAAAGATTTACATACTTAAAGAGTTTAAAGGAAAAGCCCAAACCAGGAAAACCAACCATCTGACTGATGGTCAGTATGTATTTCTCAGTTCTTCCAGAAACCACAAAATCTCATTTGTGGGAAGATTACATATCATTCATTTCCTTTCCTAAAAATTTGGAAGATTTTAACATGATAACTTCGATTTCCATTTTGGCTTCAAGATGGAGCTGATAATCTCTGAAGAAGCTCACTTAA
This sequence comes from Equus przewalskii, assembly GCF_037783145.1. NCBI lineage: Eukaryota > Metazoa > Chordata > Mammalia > Perissodactyla > Equidae > Equus > Equus przewalskii. The sequence continues at coordinate 63,211,424 of NC_091834.1, read as the reverse complement.
GGTTTTTGAATATCCATGTTTGTCTTCTACAGGATTAATAAAGATCATTCGGTTCAAACAAAGCAAACAATTTACAAAACATTTTCTCTTTGTACACAGCAGTTGTGTTAATAATCAGCTTATATATAATTCATTTTTTCTTAATCTTTGTCTTAAAATCAGCTAGATTAATCTAAACTGCTGTGGTTTACAAAGCAAAGAGGGAAGTGAAAGCAATTTCCTATTGCAAAAAGGAATTACGAGGTATTAGGACATGCATCCTACTTTAATCACTGGCTGAAATGTGTTTCACCATTTGCTGGGGACATGTTGAAGTTTAGGTCACAGGAGGACGATGCTCAAGCACTACACATTCCTAATGGAATTCTTTAAATTTCTTGTCACCTTTTTCTCGAATATATTCACAAATATTATGCTTGTCTTAAAACAAAAAACAAAAAAGCTAACATCCTTCCTAAGAAACTGATCATTCTATATCCCCCAAAATCATTACATGACATCAGAGGATCAATTTTGCCCATAAAATAAAACACAGAAAGGGCTTTCATGCACACGATGGTTAATTCCAGACCTGTTTTCTTACCAGGTGCCTGGTCAGATGGGCCCTTCCCCACCTTTCTAAGGACCCTCTTTCCACAAATTTCCCTTTAAGAACTCCTGCCAGGATCCCAGGGCTGGAACAAGGAGAGCAAGAACAGAGGGTGCAGAGAAAAGCAACCCTTAGCTTCACTCCTCCCTCTTGTTCTCCTGCTTTAACTTGTTCCATATCCTGGGCAAAGAGAGAGCCTCACCGGGCAGCACTATCAGCTCCACAGAGTTGAAGTGGTACCCCCAAGGAAATTCCCTGCATCTCCTTTCTGTCACTCCCAAAGACAAGCAGGAGAAACTGCATCAATCCCTTGGAAGACACCAGGCAAATGAGAACAAGTCCTGCTGCTCACAAAGAGAAAATGATGGAAGAGGTGGTGATTAGAATGTAGCAGAAAAAGGACAGCAGTGGTGGAAGGGACACCTCCTCACTCCAGCCTAACTTCAAGCCACCTTTGCCCTGCTGTGAGTTCTGGCTATTTTTTGTTATTTTTTATTGTGGTATAAAACACATAACATAAAATTTACCAACTCAACCATTTTTAAATCTTCAGTAGAGTAGTGTTAACTATATGCACATGGTTGTGTGACAGATCTCTAGAACCTTTTCATCTTGCAAAACTGAAACTCAAAACTCAATTGAACAACTCCTTCCGTCTTCCCTCGTCCCAGCAACCATCATTCTACTTTCTGGTTCTAAGAGTTTGACTACCTCATGTTAAGTGGAATAATGCAGTATTTGTCTTTTTGTGACTGGTTTATTTCATTTATCTTGGCATAATATCCTCAAGGTTCATTCCTATTGTCAAATATTGAAGAATTTCCTTCTTTTTAAAGACTGCATAGTATTCCATTTGATGTATATGATGTCGGCTCAGCGAGCCGAGTAGTCAAAAGAAAGATTTCTTGGACTCTCAAGGTCTGATAGTAGTGGTCTGTCATTCAGAGAATAGCACGGGGACAGGACCCAGAGGCAGTGAAGAGCTGCAATGTTTTGAGGGTAGGGCTAAATTTATAAGGCATAGGTGTGTGACTTATTTTTTACTAGACAAAAAAAATCATGTAAAAAAAGTCATTACAATGGTATCAGTGCAGGTGGGGGTCTGGTTACCATGCGGTCATATAACTTTAGATATGAATCAGGTCTGGACGTCCTGGACTTCCTGGAGGGTGATATAGATCAGCACATAGGCCAGAACGCCTGGGCTTCTCTCCCTGGGGCAACCTTGACCCATATCAGCATATACCACATTTGCTTTATCCATTCACCTGTTAATGGACATTTAAGTTGTTTCCATGTCTTGGCTATTAGGAATAGTGCTGCAACGAACACAGGAGTGCTAATATTTGAGTACATGCTTTCAATTCTTTCGAAATATATATACCCATGACATATATGCAGACGTTGGATTGCTGGATCATATGGTAATTCTATTTTTAATTTTTTGAGGAACCTCCACAATGTTTTCCATAGTGGCTGCACCAATTTACTTTTCCGCCAACAGTGCACAAGTTTCCAATTCCTCCACAATCATCACCTCACCGGTAGTTTTCTGGTTTTTTGACAATGGTCATCCTAATATGTGTAAAGTGATATCTCATGGTGGTTTTGATTTGCATTTTCCTGATGATTAGTGATGTCAAGCATCTTTGCATAAGCTTGTTGCCCATTTGTCTTACTGGAGTCTTTTGCCCCTTTTTCTATTGGGTTGTTTCTGTCATTGAGTTAAAGGAGTTCTTTACATATTCTGGATATTAACCCCTTATCAGAAACATGGTTTGCAAATATTTTCTCATTCTGTAGGCAGCCTCTTTGTTATTTCCTTCACCGCCCTGCAGTCTGTCATAACTCTTTATAGTCAATGCTACTGCGCAAGTTGGAACGCTGCGCCCCGAGGCCTTCTGGGGGTTGTAGTCCAAAGTTGCTGAGGAGGATGGAAGGCGGAGGACTTTTTCTGAGGAAGCGCGGTTGGCATCAGATTTCTACTGGGCGAAGACGGAATGAACCACCGCCTGGTCCTCATTAGCAGAGAGAAATAATAAAGTTCCCGTTTTTGCCCTGGGACAGTTCCTCAGACTTTGGCTCTGGGAAAGACCCACTTCCCACCTCTGCCCCGGACGCAGGCCACGCCCCTCCCGCTCCTTCCCGTCCCCAACCCTCGGCGTTCGTGGGTGGGGCTTTCCGCGGGGGCGGGACTCGCGTAGAGGGGGCGGGGCGTCCGGCCTTCGCCGCCGAGCCGCGCTTCGAGGCCCACAGCCGCTCAGTGACCTGTTTTTTTTCCGGCCGGGAGAAGCTGGAGGCCCTGTCCATGGACCGGGCGGCGGTGGCGAGGGTGGGCGCGGTAGCGAGCGCCAGTGTGTGCGCCCTGGTGGCGGGGGTGGTGCTGGCCCAGTACATATTCACCTTGAAGAGGAAGACGGGGCGGAAGACCAAGATCATCGAGATGGTGAGTGCCGGGGGTCGGCGCGCCTTACGGGAGAGGGGCCGCGGGCCGGTCTGTCCGGCCTCCGCTTCTCGCGCCTGCCGCTGCCGGGATGCGAGGGGTGCACAGGGAGCGCGTTCGTCCCGCTCGCGGCGTCCCCGCGGGCCCGGTGATCTGGTCTAGACCCTTGACGGCGGCGCTTGGATTCCCGTTGCCTTTGTTCTGTCTCCATTTGAAACAGAAAGGCACCAAATGGGGCATTCGGAAACCAGCTACCTCCTGCTGAAAAACCCGTTCTCCGGAGATAACTGAGCGTCCTGGGCAGGTTGCTCCCTCCTGCCCGCATCCCGCGTCAAACCCTTGCAACTAATCCATTCCGACTGAGCTGTTGTTTTCGCACCGTAGCTAGGACGAGTTAGATTATGAAAAGGTGTAACTTCGCAGTGGTTAAAAGAATGCCAGTTAACCGAGTTGGAGTTCAGAATGGTTTATTTTGTATTTGAAGCTTATTCTTTCTCGTCTCAAACTGCCAAGAAATATCGTTTCCCCAAACCTATTGCATAACATTATTTTAGAAATTTATTTCCAATTTTATTATAAGAGAGTTTCCATAATTCCATTTGAGGTGCATCAGAAGCAGTATGTGCTCCGAAGTTGGGGATGTTTTTAGTTTTTTTAAAGTTAGAGCCCACTCATCAAGATAAGTTACCCACTGAGTTGCATTCTAATGTACTTACTGGACTGCAGAATCCCGTGAATACTCCCGATGATGTGCGACACACGTGAACATCTGCGGTCAGGTATTAATATTGACAATAAGTTGACAGTCTACCACTATACCTAATAATATCGTTTTAGGTTCATATACTTAGAATACTTAAGCCTCTGTCATGTTCTAATTGAGCAAAGAAACTATTTGTCCTGTTGGTTGCTGTTGGCCCCAGGTTGGATACAGAAATAACTAACAGTAAAAACTAACTAAAAGTAAAAAACAAGTGTTAACTCTCACGTGTCATATTGCCAGTAATATTCCTAGGTTTTGTTTATTGCTATAATTAAATTATTCTTAGGTTATTACTACTTATTTTCTCCACTTCTGTAACACCGGCAGCAAACGTTTGTTTCTTTTTTGAGGAAGATTAGCCCTCAGCTAACATCGGTGCCCATCTTCCTCTACTTTATATGTGCGATGCCTGCCGCAGCATTAATAAGTGGTACCTAGTTCCGCACCCGGAATCTGAACTGGCAGAACCCCGGGCCGCCGAAGCAGAACATACCAACTTAACCTCTGTGCCACCGGGCCGGCCCCAACAAATGTTTTCATGTCAGAAATTTCATTTTGTTTATGTTGCTGTTGACAAGCTAATAATCCATAACCAATCTATAAATCAAAATTGGAGTGAGTTTATTATGAGCCAGATGTGAGGACCCTATAGCCTGGGAGAGTCTTTCCACAAAGGAACAGAGCACTCTAAAGAAGACAGTGTGTACAGAGTGGTTATATACCGTCAGAGAGCATGTTTAACATGAGATTGAAATGTTCCTTTTACAGTAGTCACGAGATAACCCTGTTGGCACAGCAGGTAGTAGGTCTGCTGTCTTGGTGGACACAGCAAGTAGCAGGTATGTTGTCTCTAGCTGGGTGGTCACAGGTGAGCACAGCAATCAATTCCTAGCCTAGAGAGAGATGCTTGTCCTTAAGGAAGTGCCAGTGTGGGGGAAATTGCACCTTTATCTTAAGGGCATTTGTTCTTGTCTTTGGGACATAGCAAATGCTTAAAGCAGATATACAGTGCATGCTCAACTGCCACATCAGGCCCTTTGGGAAAAATAGGCTCAGGCCAAATTACGTTTACACCAAATGGCTTCCTCATATATTCCAGTATATCCTATTGCTTTCCATTTGTTTATCACTGTCCTGTTTAGAGAACTTTAGCTTTCTTTTGCCCCAAAACAAAAATTTATAATGCATATGTGAAAAAAACTAATTGCCATACCCTCCTGTATGTACTTAAACTGTGGATTGGTCTGTTATATCACTTCTCCTCTAAACCAAGTAGAGCTTGGTGAAAATTGGTGCTTTCACAAAATCCCATGATGATAACATCATAAGAACAGTTTGCCATCTTTTGTGAGAAATACTGAAGGCCCACCAGGCAGACCAACTTTACTTATTTATAGTATAGAAATCAGTCAATCTTTACATATACATATGTATGCCCATGTTGTATTAATTCACTTTGCAATATATGTGCAGCAGCCTGCTAGTAGCTTTTAAAAGGAAAAAGTCAAAAGAGCTTTGTGGTTTTAACTTCTAAGTTTAATAGATGACTCTTCAGATGGGATAAATATTTGATTGGGAGTCTAAAGACGTGGGTTCAAATCCTGGTTTTATCTTTCTCTAATAGCTATGGTTTAGGGGGCGTGCTCTGCCCACCCCTTGCCTTAGAGAATCAGTACAAACCCATGGATGTCCAGTTGACATAGCTCAACCTGGTCTCAGGTAATGGAACCAGCGATAACTACCTAACCAAGGAGGGCCTATCCATAGCTGGCTAGGCAACTAAATGACTTCTGGTACTGGGCTCAAGATGATGCACTGCTTTAAGAGTTTTTAACTGAGAGACACAGAGGAGTTGCTAGTGGGCTGTGCATGCTACAACTGAAATGTCCTGCAGGACAGCAAGATAAATATATTAGGAAGCCCAGCAGAAGACCTGCTTGTGAAATTCGGAGCTCGGAGATAAGAGCAGCCATTTCATGAAGTTCATGTTTCTTTCCTTCTACGCCTAATTACTCATCCTTTTTTGTCTTCTCTGAGACCTTGTAACAACCAGCGCTACCTATGAATGGAGCTAGTTTGGGTAAATTTCTCTTCTGTGCACGCCACATCTCTTTAAGATTACTAATTAATTTATCATAGTCAATACACTTTATTTTTAAATAAGTTTTTTATTTTAGAACAATTTTTTTACCCTATTACTGACATCTGACATTAGTATGGTACATTTGTGGAAAGTAATGAACAAATATTCATACATTTTGAAATATCCATACTTTGTTCATATTTCCTTTGTTTTTACCTAATATCCTTCTCTGTCCCAAGATTCCATTCAGAATACCACGTTACATTTAGTCATCATGTCTCCTTATCTCATGTTGGCTGTGACAGTTTCTCAGATTTTCATTGTTTTTATATCTGTGCTACAATAAGAAATACATCTTTGCTGGCACATAGCTCCTAAAGCCCTTGGACTCTGGGAAGTGTTGAGTGTCTTTTATATGCTAATGAGGTGGATTTATGTTTGCGAGTCCCAAAATGGCTTCAGGATGGGAGCTGGTTGCCATAAAAATCAAGGCATAATTAGTGGACTGGAACTTTTAGCCCCACGACCCTCACTTCTGTGGAGGGGAGAAGGGCTGGAGTTTGAGTTAATCACCTTTGTCAATGATTTAATCAGTCTTGCCTACATAACAGAACCTCCGTAAAACCCCTAAAGGAGGGCATCCAGGTTGATGAATACCTCAAGGCGCTGATAGGGAGGTGTGCCTGGAGAGGGCCTCGACGGCTGCACCCCTTCTCCCATACCTTGCCCTATGCTTCCCTTCCGTTTGTGTTCTTTATAATAAACCTGTAATAGTGAGGAAAGCACTCTCCTTTGTTCTATGAGTTGTTCTAACAAATTATGGAACCTGAGGAGGGGGTTGTGGGAACCCTCGAATTTAGAGCTGATCAGTCAGAAGTACGGGTGGCAACCTGGGACTTGAGACTGGCATCTGAAGTGGAAGCAGACGTGTGGACTGAGCGCTTAACTCACGGATCAGTCACTAACTCTAGATAGTGTCAGAATTGAATTGAATTGTCTGGAGAGTTGAGGAATTGGTTGGTCTGAGGAAAAAATCTATATATTTGGTGTTGTGCGTAGAAATAGTTAAATGTAAAACATTTAGTAATATCTAGCCCATTTGGGGGTTGTTAGTGCCGTCGAGTCAATTCCAGCTCCTAGCAACCTCGTGTACAGCAGAGCTAAACCCGGCCCAGTCTTTTCATACACACCTTCCGTTGCTATATCACACAATACTCCACTGTTATTCATGGGGTTTTCATGGGCAATTTTCTCAGAAGTGGAATGGCCAGATCCTTCTTCCCAGCCTATCTTAGTCTGGAAGCTCCACTGAAAACTGTCCACCATAGGTGACCCTGCAGGTATTTGAAATACTGGTGGCACAGCTTTCAGCATCAGAGCAATACGCAGCTGCCACATTATGACAACCAGCAGACAGGTGGTATGGCTCCCTGACCTGGAAACGAACGTAGGCCATGGCAGTGAAAGCACTGAATCTTAACCACTAGATCATCAGGGCTGGCTATCTGGCTCATAGTAACTTCTTAATAAATAGTAGTTGTAATTATTGTACCCAAACAGAGACTACCAGCCCCTCTCACATCCTACAATCATTTTTCCTTATGGATACTCATAAGGCATAATTTTTAGCCACTCATCTTATTTTCTCTTGTCTTTCTTTCTCTTAAGCTTTCATTGTAAAAACTACTCTTTTCTTTTTTTTTCTCCTGAGGAAGATTCACCCCGGGCTAACATCTGTTGCCAATCTTCCTCTTTTTGCTTGAGGAAGGTTCGCCCTGAGCTAATGTCTGTGCCAGTTTTCCTCTATTTTGTATGTGAGTCACCACCACAGCGTGGCTGCCAACAGGTGGTATAGGTCTGTGCCCGGGAACCGAACCCAGGCCGCTGAAGCAGCACGTGCCAGACTTAACCACTAGGCCATGTGGCTGGCCCCTTTTTGGGAGCGTGGGGAGGAAGATTAGCCCTGAACTAACACCTGTTGCCAATCTTCCTCTTTTTTCTTGGGGAGTAGTGGCCGTGAGCTAACATCTGTGCCAGTCTTCCTCTATTTTGTATGTGGGTTGCCACCACAGCATGGCTTAATGAATGGTGTAGGTTAGCGCCCAGGATCCGAACCTAAGAACCCAGGCCACCAAAGTGGAGTGCACTGAATTTAACTATGCCACTGGGCTGGCCAAAACTACTCTTTCTAATTATCCCCAATAAGGATGACTTGCAGTTTTTGTAAACTGGACCGAAAAGGTAAAAGTTGCCAAACATGTACATAGAAGTTTATACACATGCAGTAGAATTTTGCACAGTAGAATTGGTATTTGGTGATGAATTGTATTTGGGAATGAATCACAGTATACAGTTGTAAGCCTGAATTCCTCCCTTCCTCTGTCCTGTCTTGGATTCCTGCAAGTTTCCAGTCCTTCCTCATATCTATTGACCGTGACTTCTCTCACTTGCTACTCAGTTTTAACTCATCCTTCCAATCAAGCATGCCTAGGCGGATATGACCTGTTCCCTCTGTGGCCTTTTTGGCCAGGAATGGCTACTCTCTCAGTAAAAACACGAATTCTTGAACAAAGTTTGAGCACTGATTGGAAGTTTCCTGCCAGGCAGAGAAGCCCATTCCCACACAGAGTTTAGAAGGATGAGGCTCCAAGGGAGGGAAATGTTGTCATGTGTACTTTTCATGTAACTTTTTAATATTGAATGATACGTGACAACTTTAATGTTTTTACTTGGTTGATTTTTTTTTTTAATTTACAAAGAACTCTTTTTTTTTTTTAGATTTTATTTATTTCTTTTTCCTTCTTCTCCCCAAAGAACCCCCAGTATGTAGTTATATATTCTAGTTGTGAGTGCTTCTGGTTGTGCTATGTGGAATGCTGCCTCAGCATGGCCTCATGAGTGGTGCTGGGTCTGCGCCCAGGATCCGAACTGGCAAAGCACTGGGCTGCCGAAGCGGAGGGTGCACACTTAACCACTGAGCCATGGGCCCGGCCCCCTACTTGGTTGATTTTTATTCCTAGACATTGCTTCTATATTTTATTCTCTCCAGATAGCATTTGTCCACTTTCCAATTAATTTAGCCTAAGTATAAAAATATTAACAGAAATAAAATTTTAGGGAAATAGTAGGAACTGTAATTTTTCCTCATAAAAGAAAAACCCAGGGGGCCAGCCTGGTGGCTCAGTGGTTAAGTGTGCACGTTCAGCTTTGGCATCCTGGGGTTCACTGGTTCGGATTCCGGGTTCAGACATGGCACCGCTTGGCACGCCATGATGTGGTAGGCATCCCACATATAAAGTAGAGGAATGTGGGCATGTATGTTAGCTCAGGGCCAGTCTTCCTCAGCAAAAAGAGGAGTATTGGCAGTAGTTCGCTCAGGGCTAATCTTCTTCAAAAAAAAATGTGTGTGGTTAGCCATTGGGATTGGGACAGCACCAATGAAACTCCTATTTTTGGCATATAAGATGCAATGACTTTCAAGAGGAAATTATTTTAGAGTAAAAACACCTATTTTAAATGTTTGTATACATATGTTTATGCATATATATGCTATTTATAAGAATTTGTCTTATTCTTTCTGGATTATGGTGGAAGAAATCTTGGAGGAGTTTTTACCAGATTTTGTGAGTAAATGATATCTTTCCTGTCCAATAGTTACCCTACACAGAACTCAACTTTTCTATAGCTTCAAGAATCTCAGTTTTCCCCACTGTTCCTCTAGTCACTATCCTTGTTAGATGGGTTATTTAAAAGTGTAGATTTTATTTGTTTTTATTAAATTTTGCATTTGGCTATCCAAATCTACTTTGATCTCTCAGTAAAATAATTTATACTTTGGTGTTCCATTATATTCATTCCAGAGACTAATTTGGGAAATTTAGTGTCATATGGGAAGCAAATGCAGTGCCCTTAATATATTGGTAACAAATTGGCCAACTTTTCTAATTATATAAAATTCCATATGCTTAATTTGTGCTTTTGAAGTTGTTTTAGAAAGCTGAGAATATTTTTTTTTAATCTACAGCTTTAAAAGAAAGCTCTAAAACTGACTTTTGAGTTTAAGGCCCATCTATATATGTCATTCTTCTGTTTGATGTTAAAATAAGTTGGATCCAGACCTTTCCTTGTAAGAGTTTAAAAGCTAAAATAAATTACGTTCATGGAAAAGAATGACTTCATTTGATAGACTATTCACTAAATGGAAAGAGCTAGCTGGTAAGGACAAACATTTCCAGCCTCACATCTTTATTCAGGGAAATAGAATTATAGTCTTCAAACTAGAGAGAGATTAAAGGTTTATTATTAAAAAATAGAGTTAAATTAAACAATCTCAAAGATCTCTTCAAAAGATGTGATGGGTTGTAGAATAGACATGCAAGGAATATAAATAGAACACAACTTTATTTTTCTTCCTTGTGGCCCCTTTAAAGTTTATTTGGTGGTGGTAATCTTTCTCACCCCTGATGACAGGCCCATGGGTTTTTTGCTCACTCTCAGGTAAAAGATAGTCTTTTAAATCACAAGCAGCCAATCTCATTTCTGTTAATAGAAGTGTCTAGTCTTATCTATTATTCACAATTTCAGTTTTAATTCTGAGGTGAGACTTCTAGATGGACATTACTAGTGCTCCCCAATATTTTTAGTTCTTCTCCCCTTCTAGTTATGAACAGATGCACAGCTGTCCATATTCTTTCCTCCTGCTGGAGCAAACCCTGAAGCATCATGTTGAGATGGAGATGACACAGTATCAAAGCAGCCTGGAAAGTTGAACCAATACACGGAGGACAGCTGCCCTGGAGAGTCATCTGGACCCATATTGGACTTTGTGTGAATGAAGAATAAACTTTCATGTGAAGGAACTGCAATTTTTGTGTTGTTACTTACTGCACCATAACCTAACGTGATTAATATAGACTTCTTCACCACCACCAGGCTATGATTTACTGCAGGTGGCTTCTCCCTTCCCTAGTTAATGGTAGGTAGTGATCTGGGATGGGAGAGGAGGAGGTCATAGTTAATCTCTCTCTCTCTCTGCTGCTCTTCCTTCCCCTACTAGCCATTGCTTCAGACTTTTGAGTCAGTGGAGTAGGAGGAAGGGGGCAGCATTGATTTCAGTAAAGAATGAGATATTTGACTGGATAGGTTTGTGCTCTCTGGGCCTGCAAGATATTTAAAGTTGACTTTCTCTTATTCTTTCACTGTATCCCCTTAATGTGGGCAAAGAATTTCCTTTGGTACCCTGCTGCCCCTCAGCCTGATTTTTTTTTTAAGTGACCCACTCCATACAGGCTCTTGCTTTCGAAGTCCATCCCTCTCAGGTGGCTCTTTGTGGCTGGATATAAATAGATTCCTGGCTGGTTTCCTCCTGTGTGGTCCCCGTCCAGTCAGTAGGAAGCATTCACTCATCCCTACCTCAAACTAGGAGTACAGGCCATTACAACAAAGTCCCCGCCCACCTTTTAAAAGTTCAGCTTTATTGAGGTATAATTGACAAAATTGTAAGATATTTAAAGTATACATCCCGGTCATTTGATATGCATATCTACTGATAAAGATTCCCCCCATTGAGTTAATTAATACATCTGTCACCTCACATATATATCTTTCATTATTATGAGAACATTTAAATTCCACTTTTAGTAAATTTCAGTTATGCAGTACAGTGTTACCAACTGTAAAAAATATGGAATGCTTCACAAATTTGTGTGTCATCTTTGCACGGAGACCATTCTAATCTCATTCCACTTTTAGTGTATGTGCTACCTAGTGGAGCACAGGAAAGTCACTTCTGCCCCACTGCGTATCGTTCTGTACCGTGGATCAGATACCCATCCTCCACTTTAAACACATTTCAAGTTCTTGAAGTGACCCCATGAAAGACTCCTCTTGCCAGCTTGGTGAGAAGGTAGCACTCCACCATACCCACCCCTTGAAGGCAGAGGGCAAATCTAACACAGCAACAATTCTTCACACATGCTCTCTTCCTTCCCTCTTTTCACCCTTTTTTATTCATTAAGTGGGTGTGGGCCCAAGAATCATGGAACAATTGTCTACATTTCCTTATTAACTAACATCCTTGGGGAGTTTCTTCCCCTCACCTTAGTATGATACCTCTCATATTGGTTCTTGAATTGAACCCAAACAGGAAGGTTCCTAATTTAATATCCTATTACATAAGTTTAACATTCTATGAAAAATTTTTAGATGTCACACTTTGTTAGGGGCTGAATTGTGTCCCCCAAAATTCATATGTTGAAGTCCCAACCCCTGGTACCTCAGAATGTAACCATATTTGGAGATAAGGTCTTTAAAGAGACGACTAAGTTAAAATGAGGCTTTAGGGAGGGACCCTAACCCAGTATTGCTGGTGTCCTTATAAGAAGAGGAAGAAAAACCAGGGGCACACATACACAGGATGAATTTATGAATGAGGCAGCAAGAGAGTGGCCATCTGCAAGCCAAGGAAGAGGCCTCCGAGGAAACCAAACCTGCCAACCTTGGTCGTGGACTTCCAGCCGCCAGAGCTGTGACAAAATAAATTTCTGTTGTTTACGCTGCCCAGTGTAGTATTTTGTTATGGCAGCCCTGGCAAACCACCACTCCTTTTGTTTGTTTGTTTAAAGAGAGTCACAAATATTTTTTGTTTTGTTTTCTTTTTTTGTTTGATGAGCATATGTCATTTTTTTCTCAAAAGTTATTCTTGCCCAGAGTCAATTTTTAGCACTCTAATAAAAAAGAAATCACGCAGTCTTTTGTTTAGAAAGTTAGATGTATTTTATCTGTAATGAGAAAAAACTGAGTCCCACCTCAAAATGAAAGCTATACAATGTTATTTTCTGCAAACTCTCTGTGTCACTGAACCTCAAGTTAAAATGAGTATGAAGTCGTTTGAGAAGCTTATTTTAAAATACACATGTCAGATTCTCATTTGTAGCACGTGTCAGCACTGCTGTGTTACAGTGTATTTTAGTGCCTAACGTGATTGACAACTTGCTCATGATTCTTATGAGATGTAAAAAATGATAAACCTAATCTAGCCAATACATTCATCAAAAAGAAATCCTAATTATACATATTTGAAAGGAAGAGACTAAATTCTCCACTTACAATGTAATTGTCTACCTTGAAAATCCTAATGAACCAACTGAAAATCTGTTAGAATTAATGCATTCATTAAGGTGATCAAAAAGATTAAAGTACAAAAATCTGTAACATTCTGATACACCAGCAAAAATAAATTGAAAGTCTGATAGAAAATGACTTGTTCACAGTAGCAACCAGGAAAAAATTTTAAAATGCTATGGAATTTTAAGCCCTTGCCTTTGAAGGAGACAAGGTATATATAAACATGAGGAGTTAAATAACAGACAAAGACAGTAATTGGGAATGTATGTAAGACGGATAAGCCTGGGACCGGCCCCGTGGCCGAGTGGTTAAGTTCGCGCCCTCCTCTTCGTCGGCCCAGGGTTTCACTGGTTCAGATCCTGGGCTTGGACATGGCACCGCTCATTAGGCCATGTTAAGGCGGCGTCCCACGTGCCACAACTAGGAGGACCCACAACTAGGGTATACAACTATGTACTGGGGGGATTTGGGGAGAAAAAAGCAGGAAAACAAAAAGATTGGCAACAGTTGTTAGCTCAGGTGCCAATCTTTAAAAAAAGAAAGATGATAAGCCCTGTGAAAACTTATTCAAATATTTATTTGCATATCCGTTGTATGCAACCACTGTTCTAGCCATTTGGGTACAGCAGTTAAGAAAACACAAAAATCCCTGTCCTGTGGGTGCTGGGGTTCAGAATGGTCAGAGAAAGAAGAGTTAATATTTAGGGAAGTTGGAAGAAGTAGGACTTGAGTTGGGCCATAAGGGTCAATGAAATGCAGAGAAATAAAGGATGTGAGAGAGCTTTGAGGCGCCTGGTAAAGTGAGCGTAGCGTAGCCAGAGGTAGATAACGAAGGGGACAATGAGTTGACAAATCCAGTTGGAAACAAAAATGCGTGTTACGAATTAAGGGATGATAGGAGACAAGGTTTGAAAGCAAGTGGAGTTAAATTTCAGAAAGCTTTTGATACCCTGCTTTAAAATTTTCTTGTAGATAATGAGGGTTGCTCATTGAAAGCAGCATTTTATAAATTCTGCTTGACTGGATGTAGAGACAGACAGGTGGGATCAATGATGATTCCAAAATGTCTCTTCCTCTCTGAGTAGCAAGATACAATTGACAGAAAGAGATGAGGACGGAGAGCTGGGATTGGATAGAACAGGAGTTTGTTTCCAGACGTGTTGGTTTTAAGGTGACAGCATGACACTTAGGTGGGAATGTCCATCAGGCATTTAGAGACAGAGGACTATACTAGGGAGAGGTGGAAAGTATTTTGGAAGTCACTTATATAGAAGTTAAAACTGAAACAGAGTCCGGCATGTGTTCTGAGAAGGAGAGGAGGGCTAAGGACCAAGGACTGAATTTTGCAGAAAATTCTCAGATAAGGAGCTGGAGAAAAAAACTAATTAAAGCAAGAAGCATGGTTTTAGGAGTTGCAGAATATTGAGTAGCTTTACAAAAGCCAAAAGGGAAGAGAATAGCCTAAGAAAAAGAGCAATCAAATATGGAAGGAGGGGCATGCGATTTACCAAGTCCAAGTTTTAATAGGGTGAACGAGGAGTAGAGTGATCCTGGCTGACCACACATTTGAGAACTTTTTTTGTAAAAGGATAGAGGAGGGGTTAATCAGAGAAAACCAGAATCAAGCAAAGGGGTTTTCGTTTTTCCCTAAAAGAAAAGGTTAAAAATGTTAGAAAAGGGTCTGATGTTCATGATTTGTATCAAATACAATTTGGATGATGGTTACTCTAAGTTTTAATTGTATCTTAAGTTACCATCCATTAAAAACCTTTACACTGATTTTTAAGAGCATACCATGCAAAATCTCATAATACTTTTAGGATAATGCTTCTAGCATCATTTAAGATTTTTTTTTCTTAATGCATTCTGCTATGAGTGAATTGAATACAGTAGTTTCCTCTTATCCGTGGTTTCGCCTTTTATGGTTTCACTTACCTGTGGTCAACTGCAGCCTGATAATATTAAATGGAAAATTCCAGAAATAAACATTTCCTAAGTTTTAAGTTTGGCACTGTTCTGAGTAGTGGGATGAAATCTCACGCCCTCTCACCCAGTCCCACCCGGGGTGTGAATCATCCCTTCGTCAAGCACATCCACGCCGTCTACACTACCTACCCGTTAGTCACGTGGTAGCCCTCTTGGTTATCAGATCGATTGTCAAGGTATCACAGTGCTTGTGTTCAGGTAACCTTATTTTACTTAATAATAGCCCCAAAGTGCCATATTTTGCTGTTTAAAAATCTTGCTTTAGGGCTGGCCTGGTGGCGCAGTGGTTAAGCTTACACGTTCCACTTCTCGGCAGTCTGGCATTCGTTCAGATCCTGGGCGCAGACGTGGTACCACTTGGCACGCCATGCTGTGGTAGGCATCCCACATATAAAGTAGAGGAAGATGGGCATGGATGTTAGCTCAGGGCCAGTCTTCCTCAGCAAAAAAGAGGAGGATTGGCAGCAGTTAGCTCAGGGCTAATCTTCCTCAAAAAAAAAAAAAAAAATCTTGCTTCATTGTGATCATGGCTGCTGACCCGCAAATTGGTTTGGGATAGAGGGACGTTCACTGATGTAATGTACATACATTTTACAAATGGTCAACCTGACATCTCAAATTCCACTGTATTAGCATAACTTTTGAACCACTGATAGTAAACATTCTGTACAGAGAAATGCTTAGTTCTTCATATGAAGAAGTAAGAGAGTCAAAGGAGTATAAACTCATGACTGAAGATATATTGGGTTATTAACTTTGTTTCAAATTAGTTTTAGGAAGTATTTGAATTATCGGCTTATTTGGTTTTTTTAAATTATTTTATTTCAAGATGTTTTATTTTATTCTGTGTCAATTTCTAGAGCAAGGCCAATCCTTGACACAAATGACACAAATTATTTATTTGTAAAACTTACACATTTTAGTCAGATTCATTTTTTTATCTAGCAGTTTATTTATTCTGTTCACCCAGTGAACAGTGATGAGACTTAATCTAGAGTATTTCATTCTCTTATTTTATATTTCAGAATTTATTTGATCAAACTATAGTATTTAGGTGTAAAATAACCTTGGATCGTTTGACTTATGTAACAGGTATTTTGTGACTTTATTCTGCAGGTAAGATTTCTTTCGTTGTTTTGGTTTTTTTGCGGGGGTAGGAGGAATATAGGTAACTTTATGCTTTTCTGCAGACCTTCCGTTTTCTTTATTCATTAGGATTTTTGAGTAGCAAGAAATATTAGATTAAAACTGGTAAATTTTCATATACTCTAAAAGCTGATGGTCACTTATTTTATATATTCAGGTGAGAAATGCATTTTTAAATTAAAAATTCATTATTCAATCAACAAACATTTGTTGAGTACTTACCGTGTGATAAGCACTTTTTGAGATACACATGTGAATAAAAAAAAAGACCCAAACCTCAGAGAGTTTACAGTATAGGATAGGAGACCCATAGACAAGTACATAAGTAAAATAACCGTAACAATAATAATGGTTAATGTTTATTGCGTATTTCATATATTGCCCAAACTCAGGCCTAATGCTTTTTTTTTTTTTGGAGGAAGATGAGCTAACATCTGCTGCCAGTCCTCCTCTTTTTGCTGAGGAAGACTGGCCCTGAGCTAACATCCATGCCCATCTTCTCTACTTTATATGTGGGACTCCTGCCACAGCATGGCTTGCCAAGGGGTGCCATGTCGGCACCCAGGGCCCGAACTGGTGAACGCCGGGCTGCCGAAGCGGAACATGTGCATTTAACCGCTGTGCCACCAGGCTGGCCCCAGGCCTATTATTGTATATGTCAGTCTCACTCTTCACAGCAGTTCTGCGAGCTAGGTTCAAATTATTAGTACAACCCGCTCTACCACTCCTAGCCCCACCTCCGTTTTACAAGATGTAGAAATGTGCTCTAAGAGTTTAAGCAACAGGAGCTTGCTCATTGTCTCACAGCTAGTGAGAGGGAAAGCCCAGATTCAAACCAGGTCTCTTTAACTTCAGTCAGCGCTCTTATCCTCAAAGCTCGATAGAAATATGCAGAAAGTGCTTCAAGCACAAAAAATGGAGTGCTTAATCCTACTTAGAATATATAAATTGTGCTACAGAATTGTAATAGTTAAGTGGAGCCTTCAAACGTAAGTTTAACAGGAAGACAGAGAGCAGGGGCATTTTGGGCAGAAGGAATATCATGAACAAAGGCATGGGGCAAGTAGTATTGTGGCTGCAGCATGAAAGGTGTATATTTGGAGGGAAGAGTTAGGGAATGTGGATAAAGAGGCCAAGTTATAAAGAAATCTTGTAAAGCCATTCTAAAGAATTTGCCCTTTAGGCAGTGAGGGGCCATCACATGTTCTTAAACAGGATAGTTGCATGCTCAAAACTGTGTTTTATAAAGATAACTTAAGACAAGGTGGAGTGGGAGAATAACGCCTGGAAATAATGAAGTAATTTAGGAAGATGACGGTATTCCTTGTGAAAGATGATTAGGGCCTAGACTAGGAAATGAGGGGTCAGAAGATAAACATTTCAAAGGTAAAATCAACACGACTTCGTGGCAGCACTAACTCTGGAGTCATACAGACCTAGCTTTGAACTAGGCTTTCTCGTTTATCAAGCTGTGTGATCTTGGGCAAGTTATTTAACCTCTCTGAGGCTCTGTTTCTTCATTTATTAATTGGGAGGTAATAATAGTACCTACTTCATAATTGTTGTAGTTGTAGAGATTAAGTGAAATAACACAGGGAATATAATTGCTTTCGTTTGAGAGCTTATGATTATTTATGATCATTAAATAAAGAAATTAATCACAGGCAGCAGCAACTTCAAGGTTACAAGGTAAACCTGGCTACATTATTAGCCAAGATAGAAAAAGGGGAAAGAGGGGCAGATTTGACGAGCAGCCAGGAGGCAGGGAAAATGTGGAAAAATAAGTGCACTTTGTTGTGTTAAGTTTGAGGTGATCAGGGAAGGGCCAAGTAGAAATGTCCATAAATTAGTTAATGTAAGTAAAGTGCTTAGAAAAGCATTTGGTTATTGTTGGTCCATATATTGGCCCATAGTAACCAAGATATATACATCACCTATTATTATTATGGCAACAGCTGCTGCAAATGTAGGGCTGGAGCTCAGAAGATAAATTGGGGCTAGAAACAGTATTTTCTCAAATGTCTAGTCTCTCAGCAGTATATTGGGAGAAAACTTGAGACTGCCGACATTTAAGGGCTGTTCAGTAAGGAAAGCAGAAAGCTGTCAGAGCTAGAATAACAGGAAATGTTTCCAAAAGAAGGGACAGAATCAGCAGTGTCCGTCCGCACAGGTTACAAGTTTGACTGAAAGGCTGTTGTAGCAGTGGGTTGAGCGGCTGCTAGAAAAACAGTGAAGTGAAGAAAACCAGAAAGTGATTGTTGAGTACAAGAAATACTTGTGGGCATGGGTTTTGCTTTGTTTTGTTTTTGAATGGTTGGCACATGAGCATGTTGGTAGGCCAGAAGGGCAGTGAACAGCGAGTGATTAAAGAAGTGAGAGAGGAAAAATCAATCCAGCTGAATTCCAGAGGAGACGGAAGGTAAAGGATAGAGAACACGGGTGGACAGATGCCTTTAGAAAAGAATAGAGAACATCTCTCTCTCTAAGAGAGTGTACTATTCATAGTGATTTCTAGGTGCTTATTTCCTCATATTCTTTTTTACATTATGGCATATTATTTTCAGCCTTACATTAACCACCTCCACGTACTTCATTCTGCACTTCTATCCCAGTCGACCTAATTTCTCTTACATTACCAGAATATCTTCTAGTTTTATTTTTTACCAGCAAATTATTTATTTTCTCTAGTAGAAAAGTAATCCCCAAAAAAGGTGAGGTGGTTTAATCTTATTCAGTTCTTTCCATATCTTTTATTCTCCCAAAGTAATTGGAGGAAGGTGGTCAGAAGGTACAAACTTCCAGTTATAAGATGAATAAGTCCTAGGGATGTAGTGTACGACATGACGGCTGTAGTTAACACTGCTGTATGATACATAGGAACATTGTTAAGAGAGTAAAGCCTGCGTTCTCATCACAAGGGAAAGGTTTTTTTTCTTTCTTTGCTTTTTCTTGTATCTATATAAGATAATGGACGCTAACTGAACTTATGATGATGATCATTTCACGGTATATGTAAGTCAAACCATTGTGCTGTACCCTTTAAACTTATACAGTGATGTATGTCAATTATAGCTCAATAAAACTGGGGAAAAAATTCTCCCAAAGTAAAAGTATCTAACAAATGAAATAAAACACAAGCATAAAACCAAAACATGTGTATAATCTTAACACTATCCCCTAAAGAGCAACAAGGAGGATGGGAATTATTTAGACAGTGGGGTAGAGGAGATGGAACTGTCACTAAAAGCTTCCCAACCAGTTAAAATCGTCATTTCTAATTTAAACACATCTCAGCTATTTCTGGCTTCCTTGTGATATCAACAGTTGCTCCTTAAATAGCTGGTGCTGTTTTTGAAACTTGAGGATAGTGTATTTCCTTCCTGGAGATAAACTTCTAACAAAACTTCTTCCTTTCTTCTATCTTAAGATACTATCAGATGTTCTCTGGGTCTTTGTACTGAGTGAGCACAAAGCCCGGCCGTTGAGTCTGTATTTAAAGGGAGGGGGGAAACCAAGATTTAAACAACTGCCTTAGTGGATCAACACTATCACGTAGGCTTTCAATATGTCTCTATATCTCAACTTTGATCTAATTTATATCAGTACTCAGATTTATGACCTTTTAGGACCTGTTTTGAATTCTTGATTTGTTTTGTGAAGCATGTTCTCTGAACTCCTGTGGCATTTCCTCACGATTTCTCATAATTTAGCAGTTACACTGTCTTAGGGTGTCTACTGTTGTGTGTGTTCACAGATCTGGATTGGTACATATTTCTTTGTCTTCCTTTTTGATTGATTGCACTTGACTAAGGGAAACAGAGATCAGAGATCCAAAATCAGTAGCTTTAATAAACAATACAGATTTTATTTTTCTAATGTAATGAGAAGTCCAGAAAGTAGGCAGTTGCTGGGGTTGGTTTGTTTGTTTTTTGAGGAAGACTGGCCCTGAGCTAACATCCATGCCCATCTTCCTCTACTTTATATGTGGGATGCCTACCACAGCATGGCTTGCCAATCGGTGCCATGTCCACACCCGGGATCCCAACTGGTGAACCCCGGGCCGCCGAAGCAGAACGTGTGAACTTAACCGCTGTGCCACTGGGCCGGCCCCAGTTGCTGGTTGTTATTAAGAGGTACAAAGACATCAAGACAGAGGTCTTGGAAATTTCCTTGGCTTTTCTCACAGTCACGAGATGGCCGTTGCAGTCCTGGCCAACAGGTCCATCTCCCAGGCAACAGAAAGAGGAAGCTGGGAGAAGGATGTTTATTTCACTAAAGCAGAACTTTCCCCTTACATGTCATTGGAGACAACAGTGTCATATGGCTGCCCTAACTGTAAATGAAGCTGAGGAATTTCTTTTTGGTTGAGCAAATTGCCACCCTCCAACAAAATTGAGATTCTGTTAGTAAGAAAGAAGGGAAGGATGTGTTTCAGTTAGGTAATTAGCAGTCTGCCGTGCTACACCATAGTGCCTATTTTGTTTCCATATCATTTGCCATTCAGTAAATATTGATTTAATATTTGATCAAATGAAAACACATATATATAATCTAATATTACTGGTGGTCAGTTGGCTGGTAGAAAAATAGAGCATTTCAGCTATTCCAAGTACTGGGTCAGACAGCAGCAAAGAATACAAACTCAGAATAGCTTTGATCCTCTGTCTGCCCCAAGCCTAACGATTTATTCATTTACACATGAAATGTCTAGACCTTAAATAGTTCTTGAGACATGGCCACTACCTTCGTACATGCTAATGAGATTTAGAAGCTAGTTTCTCAGTTATGTGTCACAACTAGCTTAAAAGCTAGAGTCCTAACAGTACTTCCTGAATGAATGACTATAAATGTTGTCAGAAAGATAACAAAAGGCTAGGTGGAGTTCAACGGAATAGGAGATTATATTGGGTAATATGTGATGGATGTGGTCGCATTTGAGGGGTAACAATCCTGATTCGTCCAATTTGAATAAAATATATTGTAAAATAAGGGAAACATTAAACTCTTTTTTTTTGAAGATTTAATTTAATTTATTATTTATTTATTTATTTATTTATTTTTACCTCTTCTCTCCAAAGCCCCTCAGTAGCTTGATGAGCTGCGCTAGGTCTGCCACCCAGGATCCGAACCTGCGAAACCCTGGGCCCCCGAAGCAGAGCACACGAACTTAACCCATTGGCCACGGGGCCAGCCCCGATGAAATTCTTAACATTGACAAAGAATATATAAGATCATTTCGAATCCTCAAATTTGCGAATATGGAAATGTTTGTACCAGGCATATGACTTTGTCCTTTCAAATCACATTTGTCATGTTTCCTGTGTGTTATCCTTTTGTAACAAGTTTAACCACATTTTCAGCTTCAGTGAAGTTTGATCTTTTATCTAGTGAACCATTTTTATGTTAGCTAGAATACTTCCCGAAACAGTTTTAGTTTTACAAACTATTTTTTTTCTTAATCCTTTTGTTGTAAATTCATTTATGTAACAGATGGAGCCACCCTTAAACCAGATACTAATATTTTTAATTTACCCAAGGATTCTCTTTTCTGGCTAAAAGCCATCATATCCTTAGATACTTTTACTTTCTTCATTTAGCAAGCCCTTCAGATGATTCTGACGCATGCTAAAGTTTGAGAACCATTGAAGTAGACAGTTTTAATTCTTGCACCCAAAAAAATTACACATTTTACAAGTCTCAAAACTTCTAGGTTAATTGCTCACACATAGTCAAAATTGGGGCTGCCAAACAATTACTGTGTGAAGAGAGAAAGCAAAGTGATGAGGATATATAAAAATGGTCACTTTCATTTACTCTGTTGGAGGCAGTACACATTGGTTAAATAAATTATAGTGCATGGTTAAATTACAGTGCATTTGTATAATATTGTGCAGCTTTAATAAACGAAAATAGGTCCAGCCTGGTGGTGTAGCAGTTAAGTTCGCATGTTCCACTTTGGTGGCTCCGGGTTCACAGGTTCGGATCCTGGGCATGGACCTAGCACCACTCCTCAAGCCACACTGTGGTGGTGTCCCACATGAAGTAGAGGAAGATTGGCAGAGATGTTAGCTCAGTGACAAATCTTCCTCAAGCGAAAATAGGAGGATTAGCAACAGATGTTAGCTCAGGGCCAGTCTTCCTCACACACACACACACAAGAGATAAAAACAAAAACAAACAGACAAAAGTAGATCTGAATGAGTTAATATTTTTAAAAAGTTCAAAAAATGGTAACTAGGAAAAAAAGCAAGTTGTAGAACAGTTGTGGTTCCAAAAGAGATACACATGGATATGCTTGTGTGTCATTGGAAAGTCTTGAAAAACGACCCTACAAGCTATTTATAGTTGTTACTGGTGACGGTGGGACTTGGGAGGATGGCACTGGGGAGGGAGATTTCAGCATTTCCATCCTTTACCGTTTCACACTGTTTGAAATAACGTGAGCGTGTATTTTATATATTTTTAAAAACTGGTTAATTAAAAGCAACAACATTTTTAAAAGTGTTTTGGGGCCACATTGTAGAAACATCTTTATTATCAGCAGTAAGGCGTTTGTAATTAATTTGCTAAAGAGCCTTTGAGTGTGTAATTTATTTCTTTTATTATTTTTTTTTCAGCACCAGTAGTCTAGTTTTTATCTGAGAGTGTGGTTTTTTTTTTAATAAAAAGATCTGGAATGCATTTTAGTGTAAGTCATCTGGTAGCTGAAGTACACTAAGTTAGCATAACTAGAATGAGGAGATGAGGAGTGGAGGGGAGAAAAAATTAATTTTCCCTCTGCCTTTCTAAGTTCTCCACTGGGGACCCTGTAACAAAAAACAGACTAACAAGAGAAAAACAAACACAAGTTTATTAACAAGTATACATGGGAGATACCCGGGGGAAATGAGTAACTTTCCTAGGTGGCTTAGAATTATACCATCTACAGCTAAAGACAAAAAGAGAGAAGGGTATGGGGAGGCCTGTTATGGGGTGGGGAGGAGGAAAAGTAGGATAAACATGAGTAAGGGTTGGTAGGCAGATTTATTTGTTTATTTTTTGGTGAGGAAGATTGACCCTGAGCTAACAGCTGTGCGAGTCTTCCTCTGTCTTGTGTGTGGAAGGCCTTCACAGCATGGCTGATGAGTGGAGCAGGTCCCTGCGGGGATCTGAGCCCACGAAGCCAGGCTGCCTAAGCAGAGCACACAGAACTTTAACCACTTGACCACGGGCCGGCCCGCCTGATAGGCAGCTTTAAATGCATGCCCTTTGATAGGAGCTTCTTGTGCTTTAGTCGTCCTTCTCTTCCTGCTACAGAGAAGGAGACACACTTATGGATGGTAATTTCCTTTATAAATGTAAATTTCCCTTACAAAAGGGTAACTTCTGCTCTGTTTTTGGTGCATCTCCTGTGTCTCCTCTTTGTCTGAAATAATCAAAGAATTAAAGAATCCGTATGCCAAAGAAGCATATGTTGAGGTGGCATATTCTGCCACCCTCGAGGAGCAGCAATTAAAATAAGCCTGGGTTAAAGAAAATGATGTCCTAGACTGCCATGGGAGCAGTAGACAGAAGAGGACAGAAAATTGACAGATTGCAGAGGTGAAATCTATAGGATTTGAAGGGGAGCAGAATTTGTAACCTCAAAATGTGCCTCTTTTGGCATAAGGATTATTTTGGGCTGATTTTTCTTTCTTTCTTTTTTTTTTTTTTTTGAGGAAGATTAGCCCTGAGCTAACATCTGCCCTCAATCCTCCTCTTTTTGCTGAGAAAGACTGGCCCAGAGCTAACATCCGTGCCCATCTTCCTCTACTTTTTTTTTTTTTTACAGATTTTATTTTTCCTTTTTCTCCCAAAGACCCCCAGTACATAGCTGTGTATTTTTAGTTGTGGGTCCTTCTAGTTGTGGCATCTGGGATGTCGCCTCAGCATGGCTTGATGAGCGGTGCCATGTCCACGCCCAGGATTCGAACTGGCGAAACCCTGGGCTGCCAAAGCAAAGCACGCAAACTCAACCACTCGGCCGCGGGGCCGGCCCCTCTACTTTCTTTTATATGTAGGACACCTGCCACAGGATGGCTTGCCAGGCGGTGCCATGGCCGCACCCGGGACTGAACTGACGAACGCCAGGCCAGCAAAGCAGAACGTGCGAACTTAACCACTGCGCCACCGGGCTGGCCTCCTGTACTGATTTTTCTTAAGAAACATTTTTTAAAATTAAAAAATAATTTTATAGCAGTTTGAATGTTCCCTATAGTTTATGGTAAATCATTTCCATATATTCCTCTTTTGTTTGTTTTTTAAATAATTCAGGTATCACATTACTTAGAGTTATTGACCTTAAGAAGCATATAAAGAATCTTAAATCCTAATTTAATCCTTATTCTCTTTTAAATGAGAAGTTGCCATTTTATACCTTCAGTATAACAACTTATTTGAAATCTAATGTCATAAACCTTACCTGATAGGTTTTGCCCTCTAAAAACAGCAATGGGGGAAATGTACACAATTCCATTTTTCTGTCAGCAGGTGGCAGACTTCTCTCTCTCTGTTATGGCCCAGTGGGTCATTTCTAAATTACCTTTCTTGTTTACTCTCCCAGTGTTACTTAAACTTGAAGGGAAGCAGAATATGCCACCCTAAAATGGGCATATGGATTATTGGGAGCTAAAGGCAATCAAGACCCCACAGACTCAGGAAAAGCTTTTTACCTCCACCGGAACCGCCTGAAAGAATTTAGAAGGAGTTCCTGTACCAGGAAAAGAGCTATTACCAGAGATAACTTTTTCATCTGAGAGACTTGCCAGCATGTCAGGGCAAAAGTTTGTTTACCAAGCATTTGCTCCACATCTTCCTGTGAATTGCCTTCCTCTCCTCTGAAGCCCAGGATGCCTACCTCTTTTCTCCTTAGCTCGGGATGTTAGTCTCAATTGCCTGGCTGTCTTTGGGTCTCATGTCTTTGTGGGGTCCCCACAGGTACAAAATTAAATTTGTTTTTGTTTTTCTTTTTTCCTATTAACCTGTCTTTTTAGTACAGGGGCGTCTCAGCCAAGAACCTAGGAGGGTAGAGGGAAAATTATTTTTCCTCCCCTACAAGCTATTAATCTATAAAATTTAAACCAAGTATAACAGTGTTCTGTCATCATATGTAGATGTAAATGCTGTTTGTCTGTTTCTTCCATGTATGTTTATCTTCCTCATTTTTAAGTTGCTAATAGGTTACAAAATTATTTAGCAGGTGATCGGAGAGTTGCTTAATTTGTTTGGCAAGTTCCTGCTTGTCAGTAGGTGGAAGTAGAGAGTCACATGACTAACATGATGTGGGTTCCTGCAAGATCCTTCCTGTCCCTATTTTATCTCCTCTGAAGCCTTGTCATGGCACAGCCCTTTCATTTACCTTACCTTAAACATCCCACTCAGGCTCGGCGTTCAGAATACCATCATCAAAAGAAATCATCATATTCATATACAGTCTTCCCCATGAACAGTTTGTCAGTTTATCTAGATTTCTCTGTCACACCCGTTAGCAGTCTAAGGGAATGAGACACTGTATAGATTTTGATGGAGGGAGACAGGAAAAATTTGAGAACCTCAGTGTTATAGCATAGCGAAATGTTACAAAATAGAAACCCACTGAAGTTACCTTAAGAACTACACTGGGCCTGAACTAGAAAACACTTAGAAGTGGATTCCCATTTGGGTTAATTTGGCACTGTCCTGTTAGCCTGTAACCAGGGAAAAGGAACTAACATTTTGAGATGTGTACTTAATGGCCACGTACATCCTGCATGTTTACCTTATTTAATCCTTAAAACACAGTCCAGCTGGTAACTGTGGTTGTAATTTTTTATTAATTTGCTTAGGAACTAGCTAGTAAGTAGCAGAGCCAGCATTCAATCTGATTCTAGCTCTCTCTGAAGCTTTTGAGTAAAGCGTGCTTCCAGTTGCGAATGAGAATTACTGCTTTAGTATGGTATTATTGTGTTGCTGGTCTTTAAAAATTTTATCTTTCCAAGCTAATTAAATACTTTATGCTATTTTGTCTTTTGTGCACAACTGTGTACTATATATATATATTTATATATATATGATTTTATCATGTGTTCCTAGTTTTGGTAGGATAAGAAAATCTAGCTAGTGTTCCATAATTATTATTCTATTGTTCTCCGTGTATTCTAAGTGTTGTGGCTTATCTAGTAAAGATATGCAGTATTTTCTTCCTTTAACAAATTATGTAATCTGTGATTTGAACACTAGACAATCTTGTCAGTGAATGAGGTCATGTAATACATAGCGTTTGAGAGTTTAGCAGTTAGTAAGTCCTTGGTTCAAATCTCAGCACTGCCGCAAGTTACTTCACTTGTTTAAGCCTCAATTTCCAGTTTTCTAGCATGTAGATTTACCTAAAAACTCTTCTGCCCCCTTGCTTCCTTCAGGGTATTACATTAAGAATATGTTCTGTCTTTGTACTTTTTATTTCACTTTGTGTTTTAAATAATTAGTTTGAGAGAATTCCAACAGTATATTATTCTAAATACTGTCTGCCTGGTTAGTTATTAAGATTAAAAAAGAGGTGATATACATAACAGTGCCAAACTATGTTCACAGCATAGTAGTTATTCAATAAATGTTCATTCTCTTATCTTCTCCCTTCTGTTAAGAAACACAGCTGTTCTTTTCCCAGCTTTCTTTTAGGCATGATGTTCTTTTATAGTAGGTTCATATTAAGTAATGCATTTAAAAATGATCTCAAAACCGTATTCTATTTGAGTTCTCAGATTTGGAGATAAAAGCGGAATGTCTAGTTATATCATACATCTTTCTTCAAGTTAAGAAGATTGGGAATAGGGAGATGTCCGGCAGTATGCCAGATTTTGAGGAACAGTTTTTAACCTGAGCATACTCTAGAAAACAGAGCCTGAGCCGCCTGCCTGCCAGCGTAACTGTGGCTGGTTAGACTGACCCGGGAGCACACTGGGAGGCTTGGCAGATATAATTACATCGTTTTCAGTCACTCAAATTTAATTTCACTAAAATTTGACGAGAAACATGGGTTATTGTAAAGGATAAAGCTTCTAGGTGTGTTTGACTGACTTTTGAAGCCCCTCTAATATGCTTACAACATGCACAGATCATGTGATTCACCACAGATTTTTAAAAATTACCTCATGGGGTCCATACGTGTGGATTTCCAGTCATGTGACTCAGCTTTAGGGAAGTTTTAATAATTAAGGACTCATGAGTACCTGAATCAAGATCCATCTTTTTGTAAGGAATTTCTCTATTTTTCATTAGTTACCTATTTAAAGCTTCATTTTCTCCTTGATTCTCTTTTAATTTCTGATATTATACATGTGATATAAAAATTAGTAAATCTAGATAAGCTAAAAGAAGTAATCTGCAATTTTTACCACCTAAAAAACCCCATCTCTTAGTAAGTATACTCCTTTCCTTTTCTATGCATATAACTAGTAACTATCATTTTTCCCAAAATGATATCATACTGTAACATTGCTTTTAACAAGATCATTCACGTATTAACTTATTCCTTAATAATAAATGTGTGCTTATTTTGATGACTATATTATATTATTTTGTTATATCATATGCAGATATAATCTTTTAGCAAGTTCTTTGTTGTTGAACTTTAGATTGTTTCTCCTTTTTCATTATGATAAATAATGGATCGGTGAACATTCTTGTAGCATGTGCGTGTCCATGATTGTTTGCTTAAATGGAATTGCTGGGTCAAAGGACATGCCCAGATCTAAGGCTTTTGAATGTGCTGCCAGGTTACCCTCTGGAAAGCTGATGCCAGTTTACGTTTCCACCAGCAGTGTATTTGAGTACCTAGCTCCTTGTTTTCCTGGGAGTAGGTATCATTTTTTTCTTATCTTTGCCAAATGATAGTTTTAAAAAATATATATTTCTATTACTTTTGAAGTTGAACTTTTAAAAATAATTAGCCATTTATTTTCTTCTTTTCTGAATCGTCTGAGTTCTTTTTTTTGATTTGGAAGGGCTTTTGTAAAATAATTTTAAACATGAGAGTATGTTAGAAATATATTTTTCCAATTTTTTTTGTTTCGCTTCCATTTTTGAGCAATTTAAATATGACCTTCTTTTCCAAAGCTTTAAATGGCTTCTTTAAACCAATGTACTAATTCTTCAGAATGTTTTACTGAGCGTAATTTGCTCGACTCCTCATCTACACATTATGACTTCATTTTATAGCCAGAGTAGGAGGAAAAGATAGCATGTTGTTTCAATAATTTGTGTAACTTTCTCATTAGTTTACCCTCCCAGCCATAAGATGAGGGAGACGACTACAGAAAAAACAGCAAAGTTTGATTTTGCCCTAATAGGTAATTTTCATTTTACTTTCATAAGCATGAGTTAACCTATGACATGTTCATTTCTTCTGAAGGTGTAGTAGAATACATACACTTTCACTTTCTTATATTTTGTAATATGTGACTTTTAAAAAATAATCTGTTTTCGGGGCCGGCCCAGTGGTTCAGTGGTTAAGTGTGCACGTTCTGCTTTGGTGGCCCAGGGTTTGGTTTGCCAGTTCAGATCCTGGGTGTGGACATGGCACTGCTTGGCAAGCCATGCTGTGGCAGGCGTCCCACATAAAATAGAGGAAGATGGGCACAGATGTTAGCTCAGGGCCAGTCTTCCTCAGCAAAAAAAGAGGATGATTGGCGGCATATGTTAGCTCAGGGCTAATCTTCCTCAAAAAAAAAAAAATCTGTTTTCTTCTCGGAATAAGATATATTCATGGAATAGAAAATATCAAATATATAGAAATATAGAAAATACCAAAGAGAATGGAGAAAAAATACAATCACCTGTGATCCTGTCATTCCTCTGTGGTGACTGTTAATTGATTTTTGGAATATATTTGATTCAGTCATGTTAGATGATTATTGTTCTATTGAATTTAGTTTTATACTAGTTTATTATTTAGGGGGTTTGTATCTATATTCATAAGTGAAAATAGGTGTGTTTCCTCTTTTTGTGCCATTATTGGCAGGCTTTTATTTCCGGGTTTTTATACTAGTTGGTTTCGTAAATGGAACTGGATACCTTAACTTCTTTTTATGTGGTGTTAAACAGTTTAGCATGGGAGCTATCTGTTCTTTAAAAGTTTTAAAGATCTCACCAGTATAAAACCTCACCATAAGGCTTTTTAAAGGCCATTCTCTGATAAACTTATTTTTATAAGTTCTGTGCTGATGAGCATACATTCCATTGTTGAATGTAATATATGTTATCAAAACTTTTCTAAGGTTAGATTAAGTGCTTTCATTTGCTATGTTGAGTTTATTAATATTCAAAGTAGTTTTTTTAAAAAGGGCTATGTTTTGTGACTTCTTCTACTTCTATACTTTTATTTATTTGTTTTTTTTTTTTTTGAGGAAGATTAGCCCTGAGCTAACATCTGCTGCCAATCCTCTTTTCTTTTTTGCTGAGGAAAGCTGGCCCTGAGCTAACATCCGTGCCCATCTTCCTCCACTTTGTATGTGGGATGCTGGCACAGGATGGCTTGCCAGGCGGTGCATAGGTCCACACCTGGGATCTGAACCAGCGAACCCCGGGCTGCTGAAGTGGAACGTGCGAACCTAACGCTGCACCACCGGGCTGGCCCCTCTACTTGTATACTTCTAAAACTCAAGTTAATCTCCCAGTGATGCTCCATATAATTTCAAATAATTCTTTGCTTCAAGTTATTAGTTTATGAACTTGAGTGTCTTTCAAAATAATTTTTTTCATTGTTTTCTTACCTTATTATTCTTTAAATGAGTTTTCTGGCACAGCAAAAAGAGGGGGTACTAAGTTCCATCTTTATACTCTCCATTTAGACGTATTGGATGTAATACACCAATAATAAAAGCTTAAATAGCATACCTTTTAATCATTTTTAATGTAACCATACAAAAATAACAATCTTAAACAATACTGTTTCTTTTCAACAGACAGAATACCAACTGTGTGATGTGGAAGGAGTCCAAAATTAAAACAAAGTTTTTCTTCTTGTTCCATTGCAGACACAGAGTTCCAGATATAATAAAATAGAACAATAGTTTCAGTGCTAAGGGTCTTGAAATGTTAGAACTTAGTGCATTTGAGAGGAGAGCTAGCAAAGACTCCCTTCATTTGTGATACTGTCTTAACATCCAATTTTCTTGAACTTGACCTTCCTATTGTAACATAAATGTCATTTCCTCTAAAGGAGTATAAAATACAGAATTTATTTAAAAGTAAGAAAATAAAAAGGATATAGACTATGTTCAAGAACTTCATTTGAGTTTCTGAAAATTAAGCTACTCGATCCTAGAGTCTTGCATAGTGTTTTTAAGAAATACATTGGGATTAGAACCATAGCTTTTCCTCAGTTTGCATATGGTGTGTAAATTCCTAAATGCAGCAGTCAACTTCACTAATAGTCACCTAATAGGATAAGTTTTTGGAATGATTTTAAATGAGAAGAAACTTATGAGAAAATCTTACTTGTCATTCATTTTTCCAAAATACAATAATTCATTGTTTCATCTGGTTTCACTCCTTAAACATTTAAACCGTATTCATATAAACATTCATAGCACCTGGTTTCAGTTCTGTTTTGAACAGTCGCAGTGTTGAAGTCAGTTGACTGTTGTCTTCAGAGAAGTTTTAAGTGAAGTCAAATACCTAAGTGGATGTTTTGCATGTTTAAAAAATCATATTTCTAGTTACGTCATGCAGCAATTAGCAGGAACAAGTTTTGCAAGAGTCCTTATGGAGAGTATTGCATCTCACCTCCTACTGAAGTGTCTTCCTTATGTGGCTTTATTGTTCTGTTTGGAATAACTTCCTAGGGTGTCAGTCAAGTTCTGATTGAAGATGAAAAATACATTCCAGGGACGAAGGATAATTGGGTTATGGTAAACTGCCAATTAGTAGTTAAGTCTTAGATTGGATTGTGGAGAAATAACTATACCTACTACAAGTTTTATGTGGGATTATGAAGTGATTTCTTTCACATACGACTATTAATATGTGTAATATGTTTATTCCCTTTACTTCCCTGGCCCAAGATTAAAGTCAAAGTGAGTCCATCAATTAATAAATTATTAATGTTTAACATGATAGACTTGATTTTCTGTGGGCTTGTTTTTTCATTATTCAAAAATTTGAGAAACTTTTTGATGGCAGAATATGAAGTGAGCATTTTTAGCTTTTCAAGTTGATTAAATAATTGACAGTATCTAAAAAGTTGTAACTAGTTACTCGGAAGCACAAATGGACAGTTCCTTCTCCATTGATAAAGACAGACAGTTTCAATGTTACAAGGAGAGAAGAATCTTCCAAAGATTTGAGTCCTGTGTGAGAAGTTCTCTGTTCTTTGGCGTGTCAGTTTTAGGTCTAGGTTCTGCACTAGGCTTGATAGGAGTGATTTCTGTTTCTATGACGAGTAAGGAAACTCCAAGGCAACAGGGCCAGTCATTGCGTCCAAAGATGGAAGTCATTGTGCTGCTGATGATCCTGCCTCTCCCGCTCAGTAGTAGATCACGTACACCTCAATATATCTGTATATGTTGGTCTCACAGAGCAGTGCTGCCCAGTGAATTACAGGCGTGGATTCTGAAGTCAGGGAGACCTGAGTTTGAATTCATTTCTGCTCCTTCCCAGTTATAAGCTTTAATTTATTCACCTGTAAAATGAGGATAATAATAGCATATACTTTCCAGGGTTATAAGTATTGCATGAGTTGAGGTGTGTCAAGTGCTTAGAAGTATCTAGCACGTAGTAAACATACAGTAAATTTTAGCTATTTATAATGATCATTTCTGAGAACTGTATAATTTTATATTTTATGCATATACCACAATTTATTTACCTCTCCTGTATTAATAAACACTTAGATATTGGGTGTTTAAGTTGTTTCCCGTTTCCCAGTATTATAAAACAACTCTGCAGTGTATACCCGTGAAACTAAGTCTTTGTGTACTGCCTTATTTCCTTAGGATAAATTCCTTAGGACATAAAATTGGTGTGTCCGAGGAAATGTACGTTTCTAAAGGCTTTAATAGTATTTCTAAATAGCCCTCCAAAAAGGCTATGGAACTATAACTTCAGCATTCTTTGTTGCTGTTGTCGAAGATGATTTATCTTGAGTCATCTTTCAGAGTGATGTCTTTAAAATTCTTCTCATTGCTAATATGTTAATATATTACAGGACGTTAAGTCATCACGCTCATACGTAATACAGAAGTGTTTTCAAAGTGGATCACCTCGTTACCCTTGAGCTTCCGTTACTAGGGTATAAAAGATTTTCCTCTTAGAGGAATGTTTTCTTGTGAGTCTTCTCATCTTACTAAAATAAGATAGCAGTGCCAAATTTTTAACATTTGGGAGATACCAAGTTTGGACAATTTGTTAGTGGCCTTTTTTAAAAGCAATTTGTAAATTTTTTGTGTTGTTTTTAATAGAGAATGCTGCTTCACAAAGTTTGCTCACTGAAACGTTGTGTGGGTTTGATTTCTCTTGAGCGTGAAAGAGAGAAGGCTGATAGAAAAATTTATTTACATAAGTGTAGCTTAGCCATGTTCCTAGTGATAAAGCTTCCCGGAGCCCAGAGCGTAACTTATCTCTCGGGCCCTGACACATGGTATTAGCATATTGCAATCCTACTACTCAGGTTAAAAGCAAGATTGGTTCTCGTTAAAAGTTAAAAATATTTTTCTTCACAACAGTTGACTGCTGTTGTTTCCAGCAGGAAAGGAACTTTGTTCAATTTTTTAACCATAAAAATTAGTTTTCATTGTTTGTGTTCAGATTTTCTAGCAAATCTATGCATAGTCTTGTTAAAATTTACAGTGTAGGAAAATAGGAAGAAAAACAAAAACCACTTTAAGTTCCCCTGCCCTGCAATAAAGACTATTAACATTCTATTAACTACTTACACGCATCATGTCTTTTTCACGTCTTAAATGAGCTAACCTCTTTTAAACTGTGGTAAAATATGCATAACATAAAATTCACCATTTTAACTCTGCTTAAGGTGTACAGTTCGGTGGCCTTAAGTACATTGACATTGTTGTGCAACCGTCATCACCATCTACCCCCAGAACTCTTTTCATCTTCCAAATTGAAACTCTGTACCCGTTGAGCAATAGCTCCCCATTCTCCCCTCCCCTAACCCTTGGCAACTACAACATAATCCTTTTTACTTTGTATTGAAATGGAATATACAGGAAAGTGCACCTACCACAAGATTACTGACAACCAAAAGATGTGATGAGGAAGGGAGTATTTTTAAGTGTTAAAATTGAGGAGCAAGTTGCCAGTGCTCTAATAGCACAGATTTATCTTCTCTCAACTGTCACATTATTTCAGTTGATCATGTTCTGTCGGACTGACTGGTGACTAACTCAGAGCTAGCAAGCCTGTCACCCGGAGCATAATAAAGCCCTGTGTAGTAATGCGTCACAAGACTGTTTTGCATAAAGCTCAGCGAAGGCTTCTGCAGCCACCCTCAGCTGCACCTTGTGCTATATAAGTACTTCTCAGACAGGAAGAATTTTCTTTCGCTGGTGTAGCCCGTCCCGTTACCTTCGGGGTAAGTGTGTACAGTTCATGTAATAAATGAGTTTCTGTTGTTTAATTTTATCTGGTTCTTATTT
This sequence comes from Equus przewalskii, assembly GCF_037783145.1. Taxonomy (NCBI): domain Eukaryota; kingdom Metazoa; phylum Chordata; class Mammalia; order Perissodactyla; family Equidae; genus Equus; species Equus przewalskii. Next base: position 63,177,641 of record NC_091834.1, on the reverse strand, counting down.
GGTTCAGTATCTTGTTGAAATTTTAGGCATTTAAAAATACAGATTAAGGAAGTAAAAATAGAGTGATCTAGTATACTGCAAAACTTTATAGTTTGCAAAGATAGGAATATGTAAAACTTTGCAGTGCCTTGGGTCTCAGAAATTACAATTTATAAGATCTAATTTTAAGAGTTTCTTGTTTTACTTGTAGATGTTAAGAAAAAGCAGAGTACCCTCAGAAATCTCTTTTTAAGGGGAAAAAACACTGTAAGATTCAATTTTGTTGTTCATTCAGTTGCTCTGTGACTGGATTTTGCTGATAGCTACATGCTTTGTGTCCCTAGGATTAGGAACTGTTATATATGGCTAGTAATAAAGATGATTAATTTTTATTTTGTGCATGTGAGCTTTATCCAGCATATCATGGAATGGGATTATATTGGTATGTTTTATGAATTGATAAAAGCTGGATTACTGTCTCTAAGGCTTATAACAAATTGTGTATTGAAAATTAAGATTCAAACATATACGTGACTATAAAAGCCTAGAATGTTGCAGCTAACTTAGATTTAAATAATTAAATTTACCTTATTTTTTATAGTTTTTTTTTTTTTAATCAGGAAAATTAGAGAATGCAGGAAACCGTTTCTTAAAGCAGTTTACTTGGGTTTTATTGGCAGCCTATATCCAAGCCCTGCATCTCTGGATATTGCTTACCACCTATGGTCTTGTTCTAGGACAAATTCAAGGGCAGAAGAATTCAGAGAGCCTTAAGGGTAATCAGTATAAATTACTTAATTTCCATGGGCCTTGGTTGATTCATCTTGAAAAACACTATTAGATATTAGGACACTGGGAGTAGGGATAAATGAATAAATTCTAAGCTCTGAAATTGTGTATTTTCACAAGAATCCATTAAATTCTGACTGAGAAGCCAAGTTTTACTGTTTAATAAAATTGCTGTGAATTGCCAGTTTTTAAATAGGCTTTGAAATCTATTTTTTATTTTCTTCTACCTTCTTTCCCCCTCATATCATTAGCTATTCAGTTTCATTTTTGCTTTATGTCTGTATCGAGAAAGTTTCACTTTCTAGTTTTTTTTTTTCCACTCCTGCCTTGAAAATCTAATTAGGGAACGCTATTTAAATGCCTTAAGAAACTGATTTGCAATACTATAGAAATAATGAATTTATAGTTTGATTTTTACATGTGCTAATCACCCTAAGAAAGTATCATGATTAAAAACCTAAACTTAGGGCAAGTAATATAGGTTGCTGGAAGAGTGCAGTACAAATAGATTCATTATGGATGTTTAGCACTGTTGCTGATCCCCTGTCTGTGTTATGGGATACATGCCTTTTCTTATGTAAGCAGTATACAGTTTGCCCTTCAAAATTTCATTACCTTATTGTGTAATTTAAATGTTTCTACAGGTATCAAAATTAAAGCAGAATCACAAATTTTTAAGTTAATAATGTAGGCAAGTAGATTTTTTTCATGTAGACACAGAAATTTTCAGTCATTGATTTGTAAATATCTTTTCAAGATAAAGTTAATCATCTCAGAATGAAATACCACGATAGCTAAAACTCACTTATCAAGTTTCTGCTATTCAAGTGAAATTCTTACCTCTTGCTTCAGTCTTTAGCCTTGTCCTACATATTCCTTGTCATGAACACTGTTACAGTAGCGACCTTATTAACCTCACAGTGAGAGCACACAAAGTAATTCTTTTCCAGTTTCCACTTTTTCCAGTCCACATTTAAAGATTCCAAAGACTCGAAACTTCAGAAAACTTCCTTTGAAGAGAGTTTATAGTTCAAGGGTAGTTATTTTCTATTTTTGAACGTGTCTTCTACACTTGATGTGTTTTTCCAACAACTCTTCTCCTGGAGCATCTGCAGCAGATGACTGTTGGCACAGTAAGCCAGAACTTTATATACCGAGTATAGGTTTACAAGCCTATTGGTTTAAAAATACCCTGCCCTAATTTTCAGTGTCTTCCTTAGAATAGTGCCAGAATGCTGACATTTATGCCTTCGTCTTTACACTTTTATAGTGAGAGACGCCGGGGTGACTTTTGTATTAGGACTGCAGTGTCACTTTACATGAGTTTATCTTTGAACAAGGATAAATTCTGGTCAGGTTGCCAGTGAAGATTGGGAAGAATGAGAGATCTCCGGTTGAAATTTGCAGAGTATCCATAAACTGTTAGGTTTACTTATCAAAACTAATGTCCTCAGTTTGGCTGTTATCAAATTTCTGATCACTCTTTGTTTTTTGTTTAAATAAAATATGAAGAGACCATGAGAAAGATGATTACTCTTTTCTCTACTTACACTGGTGTTTTTTTTCCTTTCTTTTCTTTTTCTACTAAAGATGAATGCTCCAAAAAGAGTCATACTTGGGAGTGAGGGGTGGAGACTAAACGAGCTGCCTGACTGTGTGTAACAAAAAGATCTTAGATTCCCGGATATTAAAATGTATTCGTCACTGCTTAAATTCTGTTTTCCTTTGGGTTTTTCAGATGTTTCAAAGTATGTGGTATTTTTGTGAACACTACTGTACTTTTCCACATTCTCCTTCCTCTTTTTTAAGCTAATAAAATGGTTCTATTTAAATAGGCCTTCCGAGAAATCTACACCCCCTTTCAGATGTTAAACATCAAAGAAAAGCTTTAAGCATTTAATATTGTATGCTTTGGTTTCTATAAGTGAAGAAGCAGGCTTGCAGGTAGCTTCTGTGGCATCTTCTTTAAGGTACATGACTGAAAGAAGGAAGTGAGACCAAGGAAAGGTTACTTAAATTGACCCTAATCATCTAAAGACGACTAACCCCCAAACTACCATTGTAATTACATTCTGAGGGTGGTGATCAAATGTTTTATAAGTTATATAGAGTGTAGATAGATAGAAGCTTCTGCAGATACTACATTATTTTTCAGATGTGAAAAATTGGAGGTATCTTAGTATTTGGAAATACTGTTTACTTAACTCTATGATGCCATCAATTATAAGACCGTGAACTTACTAAACAGCCTTTGGGAGGTGGAGGGGATACTTTTTTATAAGACATTCCCAATTTTATACACTTAAAATGGAAAGGAAGAAGTGGATTTTCGAATTTGAGAAAATTTTATAGGTCTACTACAGCACAAGTTAATTATGAAGAACAGAGATCTGATGTCCAACTTTTCTTACTAGAGTTTAAGAAAAAGTCAGATTTTTTTCCCTGTAAACTAAGTTGTCCTTTTTAATAGTGCTTTTATTATAGTGAAATTTTACTTAACCTAGAATAAAGTAAAAGTCAAGTCAGGAGGAGCAAAAATAAGTAATTTTCGCTAAGATTCATACTGCAAAAGCAAAAGAAATTTAGAATAATGATGAGATATTTTAAAAACTGCTTCTTTTGGCTTAACAAGTAGATACGTATAAATTTCACCCAAACTCTTGAAATGATCAATCAGTTAACAAACACTATCGCATCCCTGTTTCGTGGCAGACACTATGCTAGATTCAGACACAACTCCAGTCTTATCACATCATTTCACAAAATTAAAGATTTTAAAATGAGAAAATTGAAGAATAAATTTGACTTTTGTGTATTGTGTTTCTCCTTACGTTCTATTTATGTTTCTTCATGGATTTAGTAATAGTAATGCATAATTTTCCCACAAACTATCTTTACATGTAGAGAAAATGGTGATAAGATATTCGTGCAATAAAGCATTTTCTTGCAAATATATACTTCACTTTAACTCTTTATTCAAATCTTATTAACACCATATAAGTTCTTATGGGAGAGCTGCAAATTCTCCATAGAAAATTCTTTTCTTTTCTTTTTGAAGATTTTATTTTTCCTTTTTTTCCCCAAAGCCCCTGGGTACATAGTTGTATATTTTTAGTTGTGGATCCTTCTAGATGTGGCATGTGGAATTCTCCCTCAGCATGGCTTGACGAGGGGTGCCATGTCTGCGCCCAGGATTCGAACTGGTGAAACCCTGGGCCTCCAAAGCGGAGCGCACAAACTTAACCACTTGGCCACAGGGCCGGCTCCCTCCATAGAAAATTCTTAACCCAAAACTTTGTGAGATAGAGTAAAATCTTTGCTGAGCTTCTTAGGAAAGAAAAAAGATGCCTTCAATAACTTTGTATTTAAATCAAACCAAAAGTACCACCTTAGCAGATCATTAACATACAGGAAGAGCCTGAAATGTATGTGTGTCACGTGTACTTTTTTCTCTCTCTTTTACTGTGACATCACCTAGGAAAATCAAGAAGATTGGATAATCAAGAAATACCTAATCAGGATTCTGCTGTACATGTGAAAATGGTGGGTATCTGAATATTTCCAGTTCCATTTATTAATGGTGAATCTTCACCACTTTTACCTCTGTCTCTAACCAGATAATTAATTATGGGACTGTAATTTTATGCTGATCTTTCTTCATGGTGTATGACACACAATAGAACCTCAAATATTTGTTGAATTGAATTTCAACTTATCTTTGAAAATTTTTTTTGCTTGAAATATAATGTGCATTGTATTGTTTCTCAGCATATAAAATGGTACCCCATTCCTTTCTGTGCTAAGTTTTCCTTGCACAGCTACAACACACTTAAATCATACAGCAGATGTTTTCTTTAATCTTATCTTTCAGGCCTCTGAATTAAAATGACAAGCATTTAAATAAAAAAAATTTCTTGTACAACAGTAGAGTTTATTGCATTATACACATTAGAAGAAGCAGGAAAAATGCAGGCCTTGGAGTCAGAACTGGCTTCAGATCTTAACTCAGTCCTTAATAGCTGTGATGCCCTTGAATGAGGGCAAAAATCTCACCTTTAAGAAATGGGTATGAAACCACCAACCTCATGTTCTTTTTATGTTTTTTGCAGCTTATTGAGGTATAATTGACAAATAAAATTGTAAGATATTTAAAGTGTACGATGTGATGATTTGATATATGCATACATTGTGAGAGGATTCCTCCCATCTAATTAACACATCCATCACCTCACATATTTACCTTTCTTTCTTTGAGAACATTTAAGTTCTACTTTTTAAGTAAATTTAAGTTATACAATAGTGTTATAAACTATAGTCACCATGTTATACGTTAGATCCTCAGACCTTATTCATCTTATAACTGAAATGTTCTTATTCATATTTAATGGAAAAGAATGTAAAGTGCCTAATAGCACATAGGAAGCACTCAGTAAACGTTAATCTCCTGTATTATGTTAGTGAGTCTTTGAACTGTGTAAGTAGCATTTATTTATATGTGTTGGAAAAAATTATATCCATTCTCCATAGTCACAATGAAAATCCTAAAGATCACAATTTCTCCTTCTCTTTTAAAGAAGACAACTGCTCCATGATCTCTTTCTTGTTCTCTCTTTCTGTTCTTTTTGTCATTGTGCCGCTTCTCCTCCTCCTTCTATTTTTTCATTCTGTTTGTCATTCTCTTTCTCTCTAGCTTTCATTTTCTGGTTTGAGCCTATAAAATAGAACATGACTTAGCATGCAGATAGCCTTGTGTCACAATTAATCTCTTGTGCAGCTATAACTTTCCTCATCCAGTGTATAGTGGGAGCTGAAAGCTGACTCAAAAGTGCTGAGTAAGCTGTCATGAGTGTGGCTAGTGCTATTAGGATGAAGCATATGAAATTGCTGTTTCTTTATGTGTCAAACATAGTCCAATATTGGCAGTTTCAGATGATTCAACCTAATCCTAGACATGATCTTTACATCCATTGCATGATTAGCCTTTGATTTATTGGTAGTGAACATGTATCTCTGATATGTAGAATTAAATCAGTCTAAAATTATTTTCTTGTTTAAGTTGATTTTTTTTTTACCAAAATGAATTTAAGTGAGATAGAAATGTTTTCCATATAATTTGTTGTTAACCTGGGTCCCAGAACCCTCTAACATGTGTCTCCTTTAAAAGCAAATAGCAATGTAGTCAACCCACAAAAAGACTGTTGGAAGACAACAAGCCAAAAGATGATACGTACTTAATGTATTTTTTACTATCATTGCTTTAATTTACACCATTTATACCTTGGGTTTGCTTTTCTAAAAATGTTGATACATCTTTTAAGTTGACAGCTTCTTAGGATGTTACTCTTTTTTATTTTTGATTGAGATAACCTTGGTTATAATAGGATGTTATTCTTAACGTCTCACGATCTGGCTCCACATCTCTCCTTCCAGACTTCACACACACTCTTCTCCATGTACACTCAAGTTCCAGACAAACAGAGCTCTTTGTTCTTTTCCCACGTTGGACCCTGCACTTTGACTCCTCCCCAGTCTTGGCATATCCAAGTCCTGCTTTTCTTTGAAAACCTACCTCAGTTGGCTCCTCCTTCTTTGGCCCCAGCAGAAGTAATCTCAGTTTCTTCTTTTCCTCTTGAATTTTATCCGGACATCTTGGCAATGTATTAGTTGTTTGGGTTCCTGTATTACAATCCACATTAGAGACTATGCGTCGGGTATAAGATGTGTATCTTACTAAAACTTCTGTATCCCTTACAGAGCTGCTTAACATAGTGCCTTACACTTAACGACCATATGGTGAATGAATGAAAGAATTTGGCCTACATTACCTTAATGTGGAGACAGGCCAGATATGTGGTAGGCAGGAGGAAATGGCTATCACTAAAATTTAGTAATGCCTAATCTTCCAAATAAATTATAGGATCATCTATGTATGTGAGTAAATGTACCAGTCTGAATAGGTGGTTTTAAATCTATACTTTTTATGTAGTTAAATAAAAATTGTATTGCCCACTCCTTTGTATCAATGAATGTAATGTAATGAAATCTTTTGCTTGTACCAAATATGAACATTGGAAAACAAAAAATATTTCCCCTGAGAGCTTCGGACAGACATTATTAAGTAATTTAAACTAATTTTTATGTGGGCCATTTTCAGAAGAATCCAGGTAAACACCATTAGGATACTTTTCTGACTATACCATGCAGATACTCACTTATATCTTTTTTTTTTTTTGAGGAAGATTAGCCCTGAGCTAACTACTGCCAGTCCTCCTCTTTTTGCTGAGGAAGCCTGGCTCTGAGCTAACATCCGTGCCCATCTTCCTCTAGTTTATACGTGGGACGCCTACCACAGCATGGCTGCCAAGCAGTGCCATGTCCGCACCCGGGATCCGAACCAGCGAACCCTGGGCTGCCGAGAAGCGGAACGTGCAAACTTAACCGCTGCGCCACCGGGCCGGCCCCACTCACTTATATCTTGTCTCAATGTATCCACAAGATATCAAATAATCTAATCTGCTCTAGAGTTGTGAATGAAACTGTATAACTTTGAAATCAACTTCTTTAGAAATCACTGCCTTTTGAATATGGAAGTAGAGTTCATTTCATCTATATAAATACAGCATATTAATCAGCCAGAATAAAATATATTTTAGGTTTTTCTTAGTTATCTTTAGTGTTACTTCAGATTCGGCTCCGATCAACCAAAATACCCTGGTTCTCGTTAGGAAAACTTTGCTCCTTCCCCACCGTTTTACAGTATGGTCTTATAGGATGAATTTGTTTTCCTTTGTTCACAAATGATGGAAATTTTTAGTCCTTTGTTTATTTTCCATAAAATTGTGTCATAATCAAAATGAAAAGTTTTTGGACAATTCAGAATAACTTACCCTTCAAATTTGAAGTATTGTTATGTGCCGCCAGACAGGTGTATTTTTGTCCAAGAGGAGATTGGAAGAAGGGACTTGAGGAGGTAACAAAAGTCTGTGATGTATGATGAAATGCACACTCCTGCAGTGTGCTTCTTAATGTTCCGATATTTGACACATTTCATACCGTATTTTAAAATTACATTTCTCAGGCTGCATTTTAAAATAGTTGAGTAAAAAGCCCAATATCTCATGTTCCTGAGAAGTATTTATCATATACTATAGTGACAGTGTATGTGTATTGTGGAAGGGGTGTAGTGTATTACCATGTAACTCAAGGCAGATATAATTATCATGTTTATATTCTTACTGCTATGTCCTCCATCCTGTTGTGTTCTCTGGAGGAATTCGCTGCTCTTTCATCTGTTTCCATCACTGTTCTTTCACTCTGGTGCTATTTGGTTATTCACTACTCTTTTATCTGAAAATGAACGGTTGTGCAGAAGCAGGGGTACCACTGCCTCCAGCCACTGTGATGGCTCAGTGATGTAGGAAACCACTCTAATATTGTTAGCCTAGCACAAACCAGCCTGCTTTGAAGTGTCCTTGGTGCTCTTCTCCTTTCCATTGCCTGAAACAGGTTATTCTATCCTATTTAAATATGGCTTTTTAAAATCACATGTATTGTAGAATGTGATTAATTTGAGGCAGAACATCTTCCTCACTAAGGACACACTCATATAAAATGTTTGATTTCCTTGGTGAAAATTTAGCCAGTGACATATATCCTCTGTTACTCTCGATAATGGGTTAGTTACTGAATCCATCAAATGCTGATTCCTGTGCATCTTCCAGTTAAGGCAGAGGTAAAAGCAGGGTTCAGTTGTTAGGAGATGAACTTACTAGCTAAGGTGTTTGTAAGGGAGCTACTGAAGTGATGCTCCAAGACAGCAGTGGTTCCTAAAACTCATCAGGAAAACAGTGTGAGTACTGCTCGTCCTCATATCTCTGCATCTGGTGTCTGACCAGAGTAGACACATGGTAGGAATTTTGTTAAGAAATGAGTGGATTAATGAGTGAAAAACAGGAATGTAGGAACAAGTGCCTGTTTGCTTTTCTCATCTATTGAAAAATCACTATAAAATAAATATTTAGATAACCTTCTTTATTCTGTTGAAACCTTTTAAAGTCCAGTTAAGTTAAAAGGGTCACTGTGTGCAGGTTAGTTGCATACTATCCTCTTTAAATTTGGCTTTCTATAATTAAGTGTATTGTACATCCAAGTCTTCATTCATGGAGAAAATTGTAATGTTAGCATTTCTCTTTCCAGTATGCTTCTATAATCATCTTCCAGTCTTAGGAAAACATTTTAGCCTTTTTCCAATTGTCTAATTTTGTCCATTATGTAGAGACAACATGGAACCTGATAGACTTACATGGTCAGTTTCTCTTTCAGCAAAGATGTAACGTCTAGGGAATTTTTCATAACCGTGTCCATAACACACATGAAATTTGTTAATCTTGGTGATAACATACCCAGAATAATGCCATATAAAATAAATAAAGATTATAGGGTACAACCCAGTATAGAACCTTGGTTTGAGGTTCTGTTATCGTCTTTTTATACTGTGAGCTGACGATTAAGTGATCCATAACTTACTTCCCCAGGCTTCTTGTGCCTGTGCTGGAAGAGCACTGTGCTTATGCTTTTACTCTGATCAGTTTCATCCTGTCTGTGACAAGATAGAAAAAAGAAACTATATTTAACATTAAATTGTTGAGCACCACTAAAGCCTGCCTAAACTAGCCTAGGAACAGCCTAAGCCCAGGTGGTCTAATACTTTCTAGTAGTTGTCTTAACTTGAAATAAATCCATTGTAAAATTTGTGCCAAGAACAATGAAGTTATTTGGGATGTAGTACAATAAAGGAGCGAAGATCTTTAAGAAACTTGTGAAATTAAATATATTAAATATATTTAAATTATCCATACAAAGGTAAACTTGTGGAGAATAATCATGTCATATTTGTTTCCTTTCTGCTAAGAAATTTTTTAAAATGGAAATATGAATACAAGCTAAATCTTAAGCAGAAAGATTCTTACAAGAAAACTCTTGGGGCCGGCCCTGTGTCCTAGTGGTTCAGTTCAGCACACTCTGCTTCAGTGGCCGGTGTTCAGTTCCCAGGTGTGGACCTACACCACTCAGTGGTGGCCATGCTGTGGCAACAGCTCACATACCAAGTAGAGGAAGATTGGCACAGATGTTAGCTCAGCAACAGTCTTCCTCAGCAAAAAAAAAAAAAAAGAAGAAGAAAGAAAGAAAACTCTTCATCACAAAGTTCAAATGTTCTCCCTTCAATTCGAGGATTTTATTTCGATTAATGAATTCTGTTAAAATGTTTTTTATAACTATATATGTAGTAATATTAATTTCAAAAAGCCAGATGCAAAAGTATGTAATGAAATTAACTATGTGCATATTCATGCATACTTGTAATCATAGAAATGGAAATAATGGAAAATAAAATGTTTGCTTGTTTATCTTTGAGTAGTAGAATGCCAGGAAATTTTTATTTTCTTTTTCATACTTGTTTCTGTGCTAAGCATGCGTGACTTTTATAATTAGAAAAGTTACATTTTCTGGTAATATATTACAAATGCAGTTTTGTCTTAATCTTCTAGATGGAAACTACTGATGTGCTTTAAAATGTGTGTATCAATGGTATTTTAATACAGTGATTTGCTTTTTCAAAAAAATGCCTCAACATTTTTACGTCTTTAAATATTATAAGCTTCTGTGTGCTATCAAAGGAACCTGGGAAAAGAGAAATTAAAATAGTTAATTAATTGCCTTTTGTTTTTAGATGCCAGAATTCCAGAAAAGTTCAGTTCGCATCAAGAACCCTACAAGAGTAGAAGAAATTATCTGTGGTCTTATCAAAGGAGGAGCTGCCAAGCTTCAGGTGAGTAATTATCAAGAAGCCTGTATTATTAAGCCCTTATTTTTAGTGTTCAAGCAGATTCAGGCGTCTCATGTATGCCAAAATCTGAGTAAAGAAAGTTTAGATAGACAAGTTTTACCTATCCTTTTGGAATGTAAAATCTAAAAGATAATATCTAGAGTTGGCCTAAAATACACAGAATACCCCACTGGAAACAAACAAATAGTAATATCCTTGAAATAAATTTAGCTTTTCTTTAATATTAAGTTCTAAGCTAGCCAGTGCTGTGCATAATTATTAAGCCATTTTAAGAATAATATTACTATTAATAATATTAGTAGTAATATTATTCTTGAAAAAGTGTACAGTTTCAAGTTGCTCTTTCATATTTTAATTAAATAAATTACAGTAGGTCAAATTAAGATGTAACTTTATTAGGGGATAACTGATTTTTTTAAATTCTCTCCTTTTTTTAAAGAAATTTTTAAATGTACATCAAATCAACAATCTGGACATTCAGTAAAAAAAATTACGCCTTTTTTAAAACATTTCTGAAAAAGCGCTTAACCCAATCTCCTAAATTTCCAGAGCTGGTAAACTATTGCCATGTATCGTTTGTTCGTTGGTATAGTTCCCTAAGTAGACAAGTTAAATCGAGAAGCTAGCACTATCAGTAACTGAGAGCTTCATATAGTTTAATTGCTTCTGCTGCAGTTTTGTACACTGACCAAATCGATTGAAATTGTGCAATGTTTTCTCTCTCTCGAGAACAGTAACCATATCACCTGTGATTTCAAACTCCTGTACTGATGACTCAGATTTTATTTGGTGCCAGTGCTAGGGCACTTGAGGTATCACCTTGTAGATAAGGTAACTCTCAGGGCTTTATACAGGAGCTGCATCAGAGAGCTCAGTGGAGGGAATATCTACAGTGGGAGATGGGGACCCAGCACAGTCCCAGGCCTCGAGGAAGCGCAGGACGTCTGGCCTTGGTGGCTGTGTTTTTGTAATGCCTTTTCTCTTTTCTTACAGATAATAACAGACTTTGATATGACACTGAGTAGATTTTCCTATGAAGGGAAAAGATGCCCAACGTGTCATAGTAAGTGTGGCATTCATAATCAAATTCATCAACATAATCATTATTTTAAGATCCTTTTCTACCTATATTATCTATGAGATTGACTGCAGGTTTTTCCCTTTTTGGACATTGAAAATGATGGGACCTGCTTTTTTCTTATTATATTTTGAGGACTTTCCCCCCCCCCATGTTACATAAGTGGCTATTTTCATATATGGCTTTGGTTGCAGGAGGAATGAAGACTTCTGAAATTTTTCGCTCTAAATGTAGTCTGTTCATTCTTCAAGAATATTTAAATGGATTTTAAACTTTCAATTAACCTAAAGAAACAGCATTTATCAAATATTCTGTATTTTCTAGGAATGTTATTAAATTTTTGTGTCATTTATATATAAGCGAAAGAAAAGTTATTAAATAAATCTCAAAATGTGTTGCTAGGATAATACACCTTTTTGTTTTCTAAATTAGCAATGAATTTTTAAAATAATACTCTTCAACTTGACAAAGAAGCCATGATATAAGCCTTCTCATTTACTGCTGGTATATGTGTGATTTGAGAAATTGTTTTGATAATTTACATAAAAACCACAAAAATCATACCCTTTGGCCCAAGAATTCCTCTTTGGAGAATTTCTAATCAGGTAATCCCAAATGTAGGGGAAAAAAACTTTATTCACAAAAATAGTGGTAACTAAGTTCAACATAAAATTATTTACAATAGCAGAAGCTTGGAAACAACCAAAAAAGTTTTACACAATGGAAATGGTATAACTAGCGTCATGCCCACATAACAGAATATAGAACCATTATGAATGATATTCATGGAGAGCTTTTAACTGTATGGAAAAAACACAGACTACAATTTGAAGTGAACAAGAAAGCAGAGTTCAAAATTACAGTTCTGGTTTAATCTCTTATCTAACTGATATGCGTAAAACTTCAAGACTGAAAGGAAATACAGTAAAATATTTTTAGTAATTTATTATTAAATGGTAAAATTATGAGTAATTTTGTTTTCTTTACAATAATCTGGATTTTCCAGGTTTTCACATTGTTTAACTTTTTATTAAGAAAAAAGTATATTTAAAGGATGTATTCCTTGCTTCTATTTCATTAAAATGGAAGGTGAAAAAGGGACCAGTCAGTATACAATTCACAGTGAAGACTTTGAATTATCTAGCTCAGTGGTGTAAACAAACAACCGCTAAACTTTGGATATTAAAACCATTAGGTTCTCTAGCAATGCCTTGCAAATTACAGCACTAAGACCAAAAGTTGTAATGGCCGTGATAGTTGACTTGGCATTTAAACTTAAAAAAAAATACTAAGTTAAAGTAGTGGTAGCATCAATCAGAGTATTACTTTTAATGCCTGTTTGCCTTCTCTCTTTAGATATCATTGACAACTGTAAGCTGGTTACTGATGAATGTCGAAAAAAGGTAAACACAAACAGTAATCCAGAGTTACTCAAAAACTTCATTACCCCTTTTTGCCTGAGAATTTCTTCAGGTTCATTCACACCAACAAGAATGGATCCCTGGAGCCAGCCCCGTGGCCGAGTGGTTAGGTTGGCGTGCTCTGCTTTGGCGGCCCAGGGTTTCGCTGGTTCGGATCCTGGGTGCGGACATGGCACCGCTTGTCAGGCCATGCTGAGGCGGCGTCCCACATGCCACAACTAGAAGGACCCACAACTAAAATATACAACTCTGTACTGGGGGGATTTGAGAAGAAAAAGAAGAAAGCAAAAAAAAGAAGATTGGCAACAGTTGTTAACTCAGGTGCCAATCTTTGAAAAAAAAAAAAAAAGAATGGATCCAAAGTGCTTATAGCCATACCTGGCACATAGTAAACACTCAATAAACGTTAGGTTTATTATCTGGATGATATGCTCTCAACATATTAAAAAATTATTAACTTTTTAACAACAATAATAAAATTTACATAAAAAACTTTTAATTGATTACCAAAGTATTCTGGTGTCTTTCCTTACATTAGCTGGAGAATTAAAACAAAAGTACTTTGGTTTTACGTAATTGATCAGGAAATTGCCTCAATCCTCTACTTGAGTAGGTGTCTGTGTCTGTTTCAACAAAATAAGTCTCCAAATGTAAATCAAATTAATACTTTCATACGAGAATGAAAGTTTTTTTGTAGTGATAATTTGATTATTAGTGGGTTTCACTGAATTGCTGACATGTAAGTACTTAAAAAAAGAAAGGTAGGTTTTTTGCAGGTATATTTAGTTACATGTAAATTATGATCAGCAAAGAGCTCTTTAGTCAATATATGCATTAGCTAAGTGCTCATGATCTAATCTTTACTATATAAAGCAGTTTATGGAAAACACTTGTTTGCATTCTTTTGCTTTCTATAAAATGATGCAGCTTAATGACAACTCTGTAATCTTCATGAATATTTGTTTCTTTCTAGTTACTGCAACTAAAGGAAAAATATTATGCTATTGAAGTTGATCCTGTGCTTACAGTAGAAGAGAAGTACCCTTATATGGTAGAATGGTAAGTGTATTGGGTGGTGGGAGGGTTAAAAATATAATAACATTACAGTTAGAACTAATGGTTTATTTTCTTCTGTACTGTGTATAAATAGATTCATAAATTATCCAATGAGTTAGATCAGTGATTAAATATAACAAAATCAACTCTAATTCTCTATTTACTCTAATAGTCTAGAATTTGTTTTGTTCTGTTTTGGGGTTTTGTTGTTGTTGTTGTTGTTGTTGTTTTTGAGAAGATTAGCCCTGAGCTAACGTGCTGCCAATCCTCCTCTTTTCGCTGAGGAAGACTGGCCCCGAGCTAACGTCCATGCCCATCTTCCTCTACTTTATATGTGGGACGCCTACCACAGCATGGCATGCCAAGAAGTGCCTTGTCTGCCAAACCGGCGAACCCAGGCCGCTGAAGTGCGCTCTTAACCGCTGTGCCACTGGGTCGGCCCCTGTTCTGTTTTTTAAGATGAAGATCAGTAGGAATAAATTTAAAATTCTGCACTTAAACCTTAAGTTAAAAAGCTTTTGGGTGGGGCCGGCCCGGTGGCGCAGCGGTTACGTTCCGCTTCTCGGCGGCCCGCGGTTCGCTGGTTCGGATCCCGGTTGCGGACATGGCACTGCTTGGCAGCCATGCTGTGGTAGGCGTCCCACGTATAAACTAGAGGAAGATGGGCACGGATGTTAGCTCAGAGCCAGGCTTCCTCAGCAAAAAGAGGAGGACTGGCAGTAGTTAGCTGAGGGCTAATCTTCCTCCAAAAAAAAAAAAAAAAAGTTTTTGGGGGCTGGCCCTGTGGCCAAGTGGTTAAGTTCACAAGCTCTGCTGTGGCAGCCCAGAGTTTGCCGGTTCAGATCCTGGGCACAGACCCACACATTGCTCATCAAGCCATGCTGTGGTGGCATTCCACATGGAAGACCTGGAATGACTTGCAACTGGGATAAACAACTATGTACTGGGGCTTTGGGGAAGAAAAAAAAAAGAGGAAGATTGGCAACAGATGTTAGCTCAGGGCCAATCTTCCTCAAAAAAAATAAATAAATAAATAAAATGAATGAACCAGAGCTGCATGTATTCTATTAAAAAAAAAATTCCCACTCCTCAAACAGGTGATGTGTTTCTTTAAAAAATAAAAAAATTTTTTTAAGTATATAGACAAAATGTGGCTAAATGTGTAATGAAAAAGAATTGGGATTTAAATTGACTCTGAACTCAGTTGGAGCCATTGGATGTCATAGTTACTGAGACACTGAACTCTGATGTTGTTGCATTAATCGAAATGCAGCATTCCAAGCAGACCACACTGAAAGCATTGTGTTGAGTCCTGGGAGAATCCTGTTAAGAGAAATGTTGATGAACTTAGAGTGTGTCTAAGGAATCCACCGAGATAATCACAGGAATTGGAGCCATCCCATTTGAGGAAGATTTCAAGGACTAGAGAATGCTTTGATTTGAGAAGCAATAACTTGTGGTTTTAGAATCTTAAGAGACCAGGAATGATGTTATTTGTCTTCATTATTCCATTACCTAACCTGAATACCTTGCACACTAAATCAGCGTTTAAGGTGTGAACTGTTGAAGAGGTTAGACTTGCTCTACATGCCTGTAGGAGCAGAACTGGAAGCAGACTTGGAAAGCTTAACACGACTGATTTCCGCATGATGAAAGAAAGGACTGGGTAGCAATTAGAATTTTCTAGCACTGGTGTAAGCCTCCCTGGGAGAATGAGCTCACTAATATGATGGGAGCTGACCCAGAGAAGAGGGCCACTTAGGAATATTAGAGGAGGATTTTGAGGTATCGGATGGAGAGGTTCTAAAGGCCTGTTACACTGAGATGCTGTGATCATAGGTGTTTTTATGTACAGTCAGGCGTTGCTTATTGATGAGGATACGTTCTGTGAAATGCATTTAGGCGCTTTCGTCATTGTGCAAACATCGTAGTGTGTCCGTACACAAACCTAGATAGTGTAGCCCACATTACACCTAGGCTATATGGTACTAATTTTATGGGACCAGCATCATACACGTGCTCCATCGTTGACTAAAATGTCATTCTGCAGTGTATGACTGTAATTATAAAGCACCTATATATAAAACTTTCCATAACAAGGATTTTCTCTCTTGCTCACTAGGCAACATCTTAAGTACTTAGGCATTTCATGAAAATTCAGACTACAAACATATGGAAAAAATAGCTTTGCTTTAATTCTTACTGCAATCAGAGAAATGATTATGCCTCCCTAGGTTGGATTCAGTTCTTATCTGTAGACTGAGGAAAGGTTTACACCTTTCATTATCTTATTAACACATTTAAACTAAGCCAGGGGCCAGCCTGGTGGTGGTGTGGTTAAGGTTGCACACTCCACTTCGGCGGCCCCGGGGTTCACGGGTTCAGATCCTGGGCACAGGCCCACACACCACACATCAAGCCATGCTGTGACAGCATCCCACATATAAACTAGAGGGAGACTGGCACAGATGTTAGCTCAGGGACAATCTTCCTCAAGCAAAAAGAGGAAGAATGGCAACAGACGTTAGCTCAGGGACAATCTTCCTCACAAAAAAATTTTAAAAAATAAACTAAGCCAGAGTTTGGCAAGAACTGGGAAATGCAGTAAGAACAGCTGTATCACTTTTTGAGACACATGGCGTATACATTTGTTAGTGATGAATTTAAATCTCTAAAATTTAAATCCAAAATATGATGAATGAAATACTGCATTTTCTCACACTGAAGAATGCTTTTTAATAAAGATAATTGTTTTAGTTTACTTTAACTGATATTCTCTTTTTCTTTGGTCATAAACTCCAGGTATACTAAATCACATGGTTTGCTTGTTGAACAAGCTTTACCGAAAGCTAAGCTTAAAGAAATTGTGGCCGAATCTGATGTTATGCTCAAGTAAGTTTCTTGGGTGTTTCTTGTTGTTAATTATCTATAGACTTGAACTACTGTTATATATGTATTCAAGTGTGTATTAAAATAATCTATAACAATATCCCATATACAAACATATCCAGAATATGCCATCTATCATGAAATAGTGATGAGATGGGGATTTAGAGTAACGTTAGATCTTGGCAAAGGGAATAAGAGACTTGTGAGACTCATGTATTAATTTGCATTTCCTTTCTCCAGATTAAAGATTTCAAGACTAATTTTCAAATTTATGAAACCAAGACCATTTTGAAATTTTTTAGCAAAATCCTTTTGAAAGACATGAAATATGAAAGGAATGTTTACAAATCAAGTTGAAAAGGATTTTTAGTTCAGTACCCTATTTCTGAAGTTACATGAATCTACTTTCTGAATTCTCAGACTCCCTTGAAAACTGTCTCTAGGAAAGGTGAATATGTTTTATTTTAGCAAATAATAAAAATATTTGTAATACATGAATCATAAGATATAAACATTTTTAAGCTTATTTTCAATACTGTTTATCACTTCTTAAAATTTTCAACTCACTAGGCAAATATGATGACGCTATTTTGTTCTTTTTTCTCTTGTTTTTGATGATGCTAAATTTTAAGATGATCTACTTCTAAGGAGGAAAGCATTAACTCATGAGAAAGAGTGTGAGGATAGCTAGTACATATTTCCTTCCTTTGTAGGTAGCTTAACTTATAGCCCAGGAAGCGTAAAAAGGGAAGAAAAGATTTTAAGACCAAAACCTTACCTGGCTGCCGGATCTTAGGCAGGAGAGATGCCAGATGCAAAGAGAGCATAGCTCAGTTCCCACCACCCTGCTTTTCTAAAGATAGGGAGTAGAAGAGAGGAGGACAAGCAGGGGGTCTTCCTGCTCAGTCTAAGTGGGTTTTTCAAGGTCTGGTTTAAGTATTTGCTGTTACATGGTGTAAATTATGAACTGTATGCTTCTATTCAAATTCAGTGCAAGTCTGAAATCATCAAATTAGTACTATTAGAATTTATGAAAAGGAGAGTAAACAGTTAACTGTTGTTGGAAACACTTGTACTAATAGCGTCATAGACATCAGTAACAGCCTTCTTGGGCAGTATTTTGAAATGAGAATGTAAATGAGCCATAGAATTAGGTAGAGATAGTTAGCTTTTGTAACTTCTAGGTGAAAGGAGATACATCTTGCTCTTTGACGATCAGTTCCTCCCTCCATCTTGCAGGGAAGGATATGAGAATTTCTTTGATAAGCTCCAACAGCACAGCATCCCTGTGTTCATATTTTCGGCTGGTATCGGTGATGTTCTAGAGGAGGTTATCCGTCAAGCTGGTGTTTATCATCCGAATGTCAAAGTAGTGTCCAACTTCATGGATTTTGATGATAAAGTAAGAATATCAAATCATTCTTCATAATTACTCTTAAAATCTGAAAATATTTTAATCATGTAAACGTATTGATTGATTGTTATTTAATGTATATTCGTTAAATTAGGCCAAGTTGATAGGCCTACTGTGGGACTCAGCATCTCTCCCAGTGATATCCATATCCATGTTTGAAAAATAATATGCCCTTCCTAAACTTTTGTTTCCCAAGCTATAGACTAATATGAAAATTCGTAAAACTTTTAATTTAATGCAGCAACTCTGAAGACTTAACATCCATAGGTGGAAAAAAGAAGTGAATTGGAACTGACCTTATTTGAATGAGTTCTTCTAATCAAGACAATATATTATGATATACATAAAATGGGACCTTTTGGTTAGGAAACAAATGAAAAGTAAAAATTAGATTTTCAACTCAATGTGTTTAACATTTAAAGTAGTCTCTAGAAAGTCATTAACTTCTTCGAGCCCTTCTTACCTATCATGAATGTGAAAATAAAACAGAATTTGTAAAACCTATTGTTTCAAAGGATTTATGTTTTTAATAGGGGTTGCTCAAAGGATTTAAAGGAGAACTAATTCATGTATTTAACAAACATGATGGTGCCTTGAAGAATACAGAATATTTCAATCAACTAAAAGACAATAGCAACATAATTCTGCTGGGAGACTCACAAGGAGACTTAAGAATGGCAGATGGCGTAGCCAACGTTGAACACATTCTGAAAATCGGATATCTAAATGATAGAGTAAGTCTACACATCTGTCATTTAATTTGCTTTTAAGAAAAATTTAGGATGAAGCTTCATAGGCAGTTGTTACCAAAGATGCCTGAGAAAGTAGATATTCTAGACATTGTGATTGCTTTCTCCCTTCACGCTGGTGATTGCTAAAGGAGTTGGTCTGCACACAGGCATGCTGGAGGTATTGGGGGAGGGGGAGTGCATTCAAGGTAAGGCCTCTCGGGTCTCTCCTCACCAGAGCTGG
The DNA here is from genome assembly GCF_037783145.1 of Equus przewalskii. NCBI lineage: Eukaryota > Metazoa > Chordata > Mammalia > Perissodactyla > Equidae > Equus > Equus przewalskii. The sequence goes on along the minus strand of NC_091834.1, from coordinate 63,158,196 downwards.
TAGCACTCCCCAGTCACAAGAGTCAGAGATGTCTCCAGACATTGCCAGATGTCCCTTGGACACAGTCTCCTCCCCAGTTGAGAACCATTGGATTAGAGAGAGATCATTTTGAGAGAAAAGCCACCATGTGGGAAAATTTCTATGTCAATTAATCTTAAAAGTTTGAAAATAGGGGCTGGCCCAGTGGCGCACTGGTTAAGTTTGCACGTTCCGCTGCGGCGGCCCAGGGTTCGCCGGTTCGGATCCAGGGTAGGGACATGGCACCACTTGGCAAGCCATGCTGTGGCAGGTGTCCCACATATAAAGTAGAGGAAGATGGGCATGGATATTAGCTCAGGGCCCAGTCTTCCTCAGCAAAAAGAGGAGGATTGGCAGCAGATGTTAGCTCATGGCTAATCTTAAAAAAAAAAAAGTTTGAAAATATTTCTTCATTTCAAAGGTTTTATGAAAGTGAATTTAATTTGCTACATTTTGCCCAAAAGATCTAATGTAACAATGAGATTCATACAGAAATTATTTGCTTCTCAACTCTGCATATGTTAATTAATTATTATTTTTTTTATTAGGTGGATGAACTTTTAGAAAAGTATATGGACTCTTATGATATTGTTCTAGTAAAAGACGAATCATTGGAGGTGGCCAACTCTATCTTACAGAAGATTCTGTAGACAAGCGTTCTTCCAGAGAAGACCTCTCTCCTGTGGGTGCAATTGACGCAAGAACTGCTCATCCGTTCGTCTTGCTGAAAGACCTTATTTATAATATATTATTGCTCTTGAACTTTTTCCTGTACGTTACTGAAGTATTTTCAGACATGTTGAACCCATCAACTGGAAGCTCTTTTTCTCCACCTCTCCCAGTACACTCCTCCCTCACTATATTTTTAATAGAATAAAAAAAAATTATTAAAGTCAAAATTTGAAAAATAACTCTACATTTCCAGAGTGAATTTTGTAGTTCAATGTTATCATGAAGTTTTTGAGGAGTCTTTTTACACTGCAAAAGTTTGTAGAAGTTTAAAAAGAAGTTTTATGAAATGGTGAAATAAAGTGCATGATTTTAAGTGTCGCCATTTTTGTAATTTGGGTGAATTATGCTGATGAATCACCACCTCCTGAAATTGTGGTGTTTGGTGAAAATCCATATTTATCAGAAAATACTGGCACCTGGTGTTTGAAAAAACGCTTGGCATCCACATATCACTAATCATTACAAAATGTTCTGTATTAAAGCACTGATAATAAACATGAAATGAAAAGCCTTTGTAATTCTACTGTCAAGACTGTTATTATTCATTGATTCAACAAATATTAAGCACCTGCCATGTTTTTCTTGTGTGTGTATGTGATATTATGAATCCTAATATCTTTGTCATAGTGGCTATTTAGGTAGATTATTTTCAAATTTACACATCATAAGTTTAAAGATAAAAAGATATTTGCAGAGAAAATTTAATCTGCCCTTCAGAAAATACTGGGGCCTAGGAAAATTGTTTTCCCCCATTGAAAATATCAGTAAAAGAGGGTACTTCATTCTAAGTCTAGGAGATTCAGAAACAGGGGCCAGCCCCACAGTGTAGTGGTTAAGTTTGGTGCATTCCACTTTGGCAACCTGGCTTCATGGGTTCAGATCCCAGGCACAGACCTACACCAGTCATCAGCCATGCTGTGGTGGTAACCCCCATGTAAAGTAGAGGAAGACTAGCACAGATGTTGGCTCAGGGCTAATCTTCCTCAGCAAAAAAAAAAAAAAAAAAAAAAAAGGTTTATAAACAGCCTCAGGTGGGAAACAAAGTATAGCTGGGTCTCATGGTGACTACAACTGAGTACTGTGCAGCTAGGAACTGACATTCTCCTCTGCAGTCTGCCTTTCCATTCCAAATCTCTGCTGCCCCATAATTAGTCTACACAGGGCTTAGACTTGCCATTGTGATAAATTTGACCCTCACTATATCCCTTGACCTCCAGAGTCTGTGAGCAACTAATTGAGTTTCTTAAAGCATCTGAGCTGTGATAGACACAATGCATGATCCAGCTCGTTCTGGACATCCAGTGTGGTCAGCAGTCTGTCCAATCAGGTGTGGCACTAAGTCAAAGCCTCATGATGAAAACCTTTTTCCTGGGGCAGCCCCTCCTTATCCTCCACCACTGCTTCTCCTTTGTTTAATAAATAAGTGAAATAAAGTATGCATTGGCAAAAGCTAGACTGTTCCCTGCTTAGGTATTTTAAAAATCAAACCCAAAACCCAGCTTCTTGCTTTACGGCAGATACTGTGGCATGGGAGTATCAGAATTACCTGGAGGACTTTTCTCACATAGGATGAAGTTGGGAATCTCTGGTCTAGTGATAGCTCTTTACTCTTGTATTGCTGTTAGAGCTTGCCATGTTGGTTATTTTCCAAAGGAGTTTATAATAATGCTTCCACCGATAAACATACTGCATGGCACAGATGTAAAGGATACTGACGTTAGGACCTGCATTCTACTCATGGCTCAGCCCTTTACCAAGACTGTAGGTCAGTCAGCTGCCCATAAAATTAAGGCCTTAAGAGCATGCAGTCTACAGCCCCTTCACAAGCCACGACCATGATAACTTGATTATCAAGCCAAGGCCCCTCCACTATATGCCTGGGACCCTATCACATCTCACTGCCCCTGATGGGCTGATATGTAAAATAGTTGTATTCAGGGTCAGCTTTCAGAGCAGTTTAATGCAGCCGTTAAGAAATGGGCTATGGAGGGGGCCAGCCCTGTGGTGCAGCGGTTAACTTTGCACGTTCTGCTTCTCAGTGGCCCGGGGTTCGCCAGTTCGGATGCTGGGTGCGGACATGGCACGCCATGCTGTGGTGGGCATCCCACATATAAAGTAGAGGAAGATGGACATGGATGTTAGCTCAGGGCCAGTTGTCCTCAGCAAAAAGAGGAGGATTGGCAGCAGTTAGCTCAGGGCTATGGAGCCAGACTGCCTGGATCTGAATCCTCTTTCTACCACTTAGTAGGTGTGTGACCGAGACAAGTTATTTCAGCCGTGTCCCGTTTGCTCCTCTGTGAGGTGAAGGTAATGACAATCCTCTGGCTGTGTGAGGATGAAATGTGCTCATTTACATCTAGGTAGACATTCAAAATTTATGTTTGCATTTAGAATAGCTTAGCACAAGAATTCGATGTTGTTAGCTACTATCCATCCACAAAAGTATGAGGAGTTAGAATCCCCCATCAGTCTGGGGAAATTGATGAAATGGGAGGATAATTCGCAGCCCCAGTGAACGTTGGGAGTGTATAGTAACTACACATTCTCTAGAGCCTAGCATTAGCCGGTAGTGTTTCTCAATTTCAGACTTTACTTTGTGAAGCAAAGCGGTGTTGAGTGCTAAGATTAACAATTTTGATGGAACTGGAAAAAAGACAAACCTGTCAAAAGAGATACTAGCTTGTTCCAGAGTGATTTCACAAGAAATCTACATTCCATGGTGTGTTTAATAGACACCAAAGGTCACTAGGTAGATTACTGAAGGTGTTTTTTAACCAGACTTCAGGCTCAGGAGTTTCTCTTCAGTGTACCCTACGGAGAATCAGGAAGGAGAAGACAAGTGATCTCGAATGACCAGTCCTGAAACTTCTCCACGTCACTCCAAAATTGAACAATCTGTGCCGCTTTTCCTACTTAGTCTGGTGTTTCAGCACAAGTTTAACAGATGATAAGAAGGCCCGGAGGTGTAATGGCAGACTTTGAAATCAGGCAAACCTGGGTCTGCGTTTTTGATTCTGTGATCTGGAGTAAATTTCCAACTTCTCTAAGCCTTAGTTTGCTCATCTGTAAAGTGGGGCATTAACTCTAGAGGTGAGGATTAAATGAAGAGTCACTCACTTAAGTGCTTACTGTGTGCAAGGTTCTAGAGAAACAACCGTAAATGAATCAGACGTGCTTCCCGCCCTCATGTCTCATCCTAGTGGATGAGACAGAAGGAGAAAAGATGCTATTATACATAAGACAAATGTTATGAAGAAAGCAACACAAATAACAAGGAACCTATTTTAGACAAGGGGGTCAGAGAAAGATTGGGGAGGTGATGTTTAAGCCAAAGCCTGAAGGATAAGGAGTCATCCATGTGAGGAGTTGAGGGAAAAGCATTCCAAGGAGAGGGAACAGCATGTGCCAAGGTCCCAAGTAAGACCATATGGGGTGTTCAAAGAACTGAGAACTGGTTTAACAGTAATATTATGAACAAAAGGAAGAATGATATCAGATGAATGGGAAATGGGTGGGACAGTACTATTATGAACAAAAGGAAGAATGACATCAGATGAATGGGAAGTGGGTGGGTGCCAGATCACACAGGGCTTTGTAAATCATGGTAAGTTTGGTTTTACTCTCCCTGCAAAAATAAGTGCCATGATCTCACTTGCTGACGTGGAAAAGGACTGGTAAGGGAAGAAATACCCAAGCAAACCAGTTAGGTGGCTACTGCAGAAGTCCAAACTAGAAATTATGGTAGGTTGCCGGGACGGAGGCAGTGGAGCTGGAAAGAAGTGGGTCATTTCCAGTAGTTGTAGATTTAGAAATGACAAGACTTGCCTTTGGATTAAACATGTCGGGGGAGTGAATAGGAGGGGCCTCACAGATGTCCGGTTTGGGTAAGGGTGGAAGGGAAGAATGAGAGAGGAATAAGCTTGGATGGAGGGTGTTGGGAAGGGAGGAGAAATATACATTCTATTTTGGACATACAGAGTTGGAGGTGCCTGTGAGATATACAAGAAAAGATACCAAATAGGCAGACTAGAGCTCAAAGGGAAAATTTTGGCAGGAACAATAACTTTGGACATTGTCTGTATTTAAGTGAGATTTAAATATGGCCAGTGTAAGCTGGAAGGAATCCCCTGACCTATGGAAATTCCAACATTAAGGACAAAGACTACACAGCATCAAATACTAGTTTATTTATTTAATCTTTTTTTTTTTTTTTGCTAAGGAAGATTCACCCTGAGCTAACATCTGTTGCCAATCCTCTTTTTTTTTCTGCTTAAGGAAGATTAGCCTTGAGCTAACATCTGTGCCAATCCTCCTCTATTTATTTGTATGTGGGACACTGCCACAGCGTGGCTACTGAGTGGAGTAGGTCTGTGCCCGGGATCCGAACCCTCAAACCCAGGCTGCTGAAGCAGAACGCGTGGACTTTAACCAGTCAGCCATGGGACTGGTCCCCAAATACTATTTCAATAAGCATAAAAGTTTCATATCCACAACCAGCAATAAATAATTGGGAGCAGTGCTCTTATTTTATAAAAAGACCCCAGATTCCCAAGAAAGCCAAGGGAACATGGCTTCAAAGAAAGCAACCTTGCTCCTAGAAACCTAAGATATGAAAGTGCTTACGCATAATCTCACAGTCAGGCCAATTTCCCTGCCAAAATTAAAATTTTTTCTCTCTTATAAGTAATCATTTTGAAAAGTATTATAAATTCCTAAGTAATCAGAGAGTGAAACTTGCTCATTTTAACAAAATAGGGCAGACTGCTTATGCTCGTAAAACAGCCTGGTGGTGTTTCAAGCACAAGGGTCACATACACGCTCAACTGAAGTCATAGAAACAGTGAAAAAAGGAGGTCCCAGGGTCTGGAGGGCGGGGCAAATAGGGAGAGGTTGGTAAAGGGTACAAACTTTCAGCGATAAGATAAATGAGGTCTGGGGACTAATGTATAACATGGTGACTATAGTTGATAACACTGTATTGTATAAGGGAAATTTGCAAACAGAGTAGAACTTAAATGTTCTCACCAAAAAAAAAAAAAGATAAATATGTGAGTTGAGTTGATGGATGTGTTGATTGACTAGACGGGGGGGGGGGGGGGGGGGGATCCTTTCACAATGTATACATATATCAAGTCATCACATACACTCTAAACACCTTACAATTTTACTTGTTAATTATACCTCAACAAAGCTGAAGACAAGAGCCAGCAGGGCGAGAGGCCCAAGAAGAGCCAATAGTCCAGTCTGAGTCTGAAAGCCAGAAATGACCAATGTCCCAGCTCAGGCGGCCAGGCAGGCAGAGTTTAAAAACAAAAGCAAAAACGAGCTAAACTTTTCCTCCAGAAGCTCTAAGGCCCACAGTCCTTAATTTCCCCAGAGAAATAAGAGAAACGTATTTTTTATTCAGCCAACCTGTCTTTACCACTGTAGAAAACAGCTAGTGAAGAAATTCAAACAGGACCAACTAAAAATCTGTTGTAAGGGGGCTGGCCCGGTGGCGCAGTGGTTGGGTTTGTGCACTCTGCTTTGGCAGCCTGGGGTTTGCCAGTTCAGATCCTGGGCGCAGACCTAGCACTGCTCATCAAGCCACGTTGTGGCGGCATCCCACATGGAAGAGCTAGAAGGACTTACTACTAGGACATACAACTATGTACTGGGGCTTGGGGGAGAAGAAATTCTTAAAAAGAGGAAGATTGGTAACAGATGTTAGCTCAGGGCCAAGCTTCCACACACACACACACACACACACACACACAATCTGCTGTAGGGAATAAGCACAAAGTTTTACCTTCATGACAGTATGTGAGGATAATGAAGCTTACAGGCCAAATGCATTCCAAAGGGCAACTCAGTTTAGCAAGATTATTACCCTAACTAGCGCACTTAAGGAATCCTGTTACGTGAAAATCCAAGCGCCTGTGTGCTGGTCGAAGAGGGTGAAGGAGCATTAGTGACCACGGCAGCAGCAGCCAGGAAGGCCATGGGCATCTCCTTTGCCACCCAAAGCACACTGAGTCCCTGAAGTTGCTTCTGCAGAGAGTAAACAATAACATTCGCTTTTAAAAGACAATTATATATATATATATATTTCCCCCTACATATGTGCTAGTTATTCTCCATTTGCTCCCAGCCCAATCCCTACCAGAGCCATTCTCCACCTTTCTCTGAACCCCAAAAGGCAGACCTCTGAGAACACCAGCCCCTGAGCTCCTTTCCCTCTGGCTTTGGACTGGGTTCAGCTGGACGCCAGTGACAGGACAGAGAGGATGGGGGGGTTTCCTCCCTCGCTCCTCCTCTGCCACAGTTCTGGCAGTGGCTGTGTCCCTCCACGACTCCCACCAGGCCGCCCCGTCCGGGTTCCCCTTGACCCTTCAGGCCCAGGGGTGGAACAGCCTCTTACTGTTGCTGGCCAACAGCTGTCATGGGTATCTCGACATCCTTACTGGGTCCCGGAGCCCTGCCCACACCTCTGTAAACAGCCCTTTCATAGCTTCTCTTCACAAGTCTCATGAGGTGTTTCCTGTCAGGACCGTGACTGATACACACCCACACACTCTCCTTCCAATTGGATGCAATGCGGTCACACAGAATTTTTTTTTTTCTTTTTGCTTTTTCTCCCCAAATCCCCCCAGTATACAGTTGTATATTTTAGTTGTGGCTCCTCCTAGTTGTAGTATGTGGGATGCCACCTCAACGTGGCCTGATGAGTGGTGCCATGTCCACACCCAGGATTCGAACCAGAGAAACCCTGGGCCGCTGAAGCGGAGGGCGCGAACTTAACCACTCGGCCGTGGGACAGGCCCCAAGTCCCACGGAATTTTTATCAAAGGGATTCTGACCACATGGTGTATTCTCATGGGATCCTCTCAGCCTTTAAATAAAACACCACAAAACCAGATGACATAATTCAATATTTTATACATAGATCAGTTTTCCAACATTTATTCCATTGAATGAGTGCACGGCATTTTCATGAACTATCTCAGGGCTACATCAGTACAAAATAGTTTAAATTAGTAAAATAAAGCAGTTTCAAAAGGAAAATCATTGGTTACTTCAGAGTGAGTGCCACCACCACTTGGGGACAGGGGACATAAAGCAGCAAGGTAATTACTGCATAAGGTGGGGACAGACCAGCAGGTACAGTGTCCTTGTTATCCCAAGGAGAGAGAGGCCCCTGGCCTTCAGCGCACCTCCCTCTCCAGGACACGAACGAGCAGCAGAGGAATGTCACCCTGTTTATGCTCATCAGTTAGAACGCCACTTCCGTCTCGGCCACAGTGAGATGCTCCAGCTTGGCTTAGCCACCAGCCCTGTGCGTATCTAGCTGATCAAAGGATTCAGGGTGGGAAAAGTGCGCTACAGGGTAGAGTGATGGGACTAAGACAGAGTGAAGCAGGTAATCTTACACGCCAAACACAGAATCAAGGTCTCTACTCATGGTCCAAGATGCCTTTCGTTTGGTCCACTGGTTTTCTTTTTAACCTCCTAAGTTACTTGGCCAATGGGAGGACCACAACTCGGTGGGGTGTGATGAACTCGAGAAACACAGGTGTGTGTATGTGTGTGTACGTGTGGGTGTGTGTTTGAGCGTAGGGGGAAGACGGAGGCTGGGCATCATCGAAGCCTATACAGGCTGCTGAGAAAAGCGTTCTGGGGCTTTCTGGGAATCCTTGCCCTATGTCTTTTCTGCCCTTCTGGAGAACACTTTTAGCACACCAGAAAGTTAAAAAAAAAAAAAAATTTAATCCTCTTTATGTAGACATCCTAGACACTTTCTCTTCTGTTCCCTCCAAGATGTATATAACCTCTGGATGACACTATTTTCCTTTAATAGTAAAACTGCCCAGAAGGCTCACAAAACAGTGGTGGGCAATGCAGCCTTTTAAATACTCTACACAGCCCATGCTAAGGCGCCCTGCACCGATTTTCTTTAACATCACTGCCATTCAGCCTAAAATTCTCCCCACGTGTATCGACCCACCCCTGACGTATGCCCCAGGTGCCATGTGACCCATCTACTACTTGCTGATGTTTCAGCTTCTGAGAGACCCTCGCGCCATCACTGCAAATCATGCCACGACAGGGGGCTTGGTGTCACACAATTGGCTCATGTCAGGGTTAGAGTTCGTCATGTTTGGCTTCCTGGTCTTTGAGTTTAAACTCCTCAGCCGTGACCTTCCCATCTCCATTCCGGTCCTGGTTGGTGAACATATTCTTCACAATCATCTCAGCGTCAAAACCAGGAGCGAGTTTCCCTTTGCCGGATGCCACCTGGGCGTGAATGTACTCTGAGAACTGGAGACAAGGGGGACAGGACAGGCCATGAGATACAGAAGCTGAGAACGTGAGGCCAGGGCCTGAAACAGAGTGGCCCAAGGGTGATGGGGCTGGAATTTGAGTCTGAGCTGACAAAACAGACAAAATCTTAGGAGCTACATGACCTGGGTTTTCTTCTCCAGAGGCACATTAAAAAAGCCCTGACTAAATGACTCCAGGAGCCCTTAGGTTCCAGGCAGCCAGAATACAGCAGCCATTGGACCATCTCTTCTCCTCAAGTCAACACTTACTTCGCCACCAAAGCTGACCCGTAACCACCCCAGCCTCTGGGAACACGGCTGCCTGCAATTATTCATTCATTCATTCATTCATGCAATAAAAACTTATTGTCTACTGTGTGCTGAGAGTCATCCTAGACCCTAGAGATACATCAATAAACAAACAAAACATGCTGCCCTTTTAAATCTAGCATACTCTAGTGAGAAAGATACACACTTAAAAATGAACATAAAAAATAAGTAAATTACATATTAACTTAAAAAGTGAAATGCTCCAGAAAAATGAAAAAGTAGAGCGAAGTAAGGAAGATCAAGAGTACATGTAGGTGGGGAAGCAGGTTGAAGCATCAATCCAGTGGTCAGAGGACAGCCCCAGTGACAAAGGGAGCCTTGTGCAAAGGCCTGAATGAAGAGAGTGACCTGGCCAAAAAGTTATCTAGGGGAAGTGTCTTCTGAGCAGAGAAGAGCTGGTGCAAAGGCCCAGGGTGGATGCATGACTGGGGGTTCACAGAACGTCAAGGGGACAGCTGTTGCAGAGGAGGTTACAGTGAGCTGCCCATGGAGGGCCTTTGTGGGGCTTTTATGGGCCACTGTCAAAACTCTGGAAATAGGGGGGCCTTTGCAGGGTTCTGTGACGAACCAGGCCATGATCTGACTTATGTTTTAGAAGGATCATTCTGGCTGCTGTGAGGGGCAAGGGTGAAAGCAGGAAGATCTTGATAGAGGTCCCAGCAAGAGATGGCAGGCGCTGAACTAAGATGCAGTAGAGTGGAGGTGGTGTGAAGAGGTCAAGTTCTGGATGTATTTTCAAGATAGAGCTAGAGTGATTTCCTGATAGATTTACTATGGCCTATGAGAGAAAGAGAAGAAAGATTGCTGAGTGCTCTCACCTGAGCAACTGGAAGGCTAGTGTGGCCATTGAACGAGATGGGGAGGGCTCTGGGTGAAGCAAGTTCGGTGACGGGAGAGGATGTCAGGGGTTCAACAAATGAAGGTGTCAAGCAGGCAGGTGAGTATATGAGCATGAAGTGGAGAAAGAAGACCGGATCGGAGCTACAAATTTGGAGGTTATCAGGATATAGATGGTAAAGCCATGGGACTGGAGGAAACCACCAAGTGAGTCACATAAAGGTGGAGAAGAGAACAAGTTCAGGACTTAGCCTGGGGCACTCCAACATGAAAGAGCAGAGAGAAGACACCTGAGAAGGAGCTATAGTGAGGTAGAAGGAACATCAAGAAAATGCGGTGTTCTGGAAGCCAGGGAAAGAAGACTTCATGCAAAGGAGTCAGCTGTGTTGAAACAAGAGAATGAGGACTGACTGTTGGATTCAGCAACACGAAAGGCTCTGGTCGCCTTGGCAAGACCAGGTTCAGAGATGTGGAGGGATAAAAACCTGACAGGAGTGGGTTTAAAAGAGAATGGGAGGAGAGGAATTGGAGGTAGGGAGGACAGACAATTCTTTTGAAGTTTTTGCTGTAAAGGGAGCAAAGAAATAAATGAAATGGAAAGATGCATCAAGAGAAGGAAAAATAATAGCCTGTTTTTACGCTAATGAGAACAATCTGGCAGCTGGAGAAAAGCTGATGATGTAAGAGAGGCAGGGCAGAAGGCTGGAGGGACATCCTTGAACAAACAGAGGTGGAACACATGGAGAGCTGCACGTCACCACGGGTGTGAGAGGAAGAGGACTCTGTATGTAAAGTGCTTCGTCCATGAGTGTGTAGGTTATCATCATCACAAGAAAAAAGCACAGCTGCCCTCCTCACTCTGAGAAGGCTCTGCATCCAGAATGGGTCCTCCAGCCCAAGGAGGCTCCCTGAGCTCCTTCGGTCCCACTTTCCTTCAACAGTCAGTTACCTCTTCGAGGAGGACTTCTCCATCACCATCCTTGTCGATTTCTTCGAAGAGGTTGGCCGACACCTCGCCGTTCCATATGAACATGTACCCCTCGGGGAGGCCCGCCACGAGCTCCAGCAGCTCGATGTCAAACACCAGCACGGCGCTGCCAGGCACTTCTCCGTCTGCCTCACCGACAGGGGAGGAGGCAGTGTTAGCGCCAAGGACAGCGGGCAAGCCCGTCTCAACCTCCTTCCCCCAGCCCGGGTTCCAGCTGCCTCAAGGATGGCAGACATTTCTTATGAAAGCAAAAAAGTCAGCATCGGCAAGTGGTTTTTCCAAACTGTAGACAGTGACCATTAGTGAGTCATGAAATCAGTTTAGAGGGTGGTGACTAGCATTGTTTTTAAATTAAGGAACAGAATAAAATAGATCAGAGTACACTGCACATAGAAAGGATAGGTATTATTTTATGAAACTTGAGTTTCAACTTAATATATAAAACTACGTACGTATCTATGTATAAATTGTACGTTTATGTGTAATACAGATTGAGAGAGAAAATGTATTTCTTACTGGGTGCCTTGGTAAAAAAAGCTTGAAAGCCACTAATAAAGACTACAGTGGTAGACCTTTTGAATAAAACTAACAGCAGAACTTAAAGAATAATACGGTATGCCTTAAAAATCACGATCTGAGATATGACTATAAACACAAACTTGAAAACAGTATATACTATGTGAATAAATATATAAAGTGTAATTTGTATTATTTAAAATTATTATTACATATTATGTAAATTATATATTATAATTATTTATTCTCTATCAGAGGAGCATGGTCTTATAGGATACACAACCTATTTTTTAAAATGTCTCTTCTCGGATTGGTGGGAGTAGCAGAGAGTATTTTTACAATTATTTAAAAATTGTGAAAAAGAGAAAATCGATCCAAAGTGCCTATCATTTTCACAAGTGAACATTCCTATCTCCTCCATCTCCAGACAGCAGGAGCATAAAAAACCTGAAAAAGAAGGGGCCCCCAAATGCCCACGGGAAGGAATCATTCTGGCCGAAGTCATGAAGTAAACCATCTAAGAGCCAAGACGGCGAGGTAGAGCCAGTATTTCCAGAACTCGACACCAATCTCTTCCGAGAGGAAACCTCCTTGGATAGCTTACAAGGTCAGGAGAAGCGAAAAGCAAGGGCCTGCAGCATTCCAGCGTCCCAGGAAACATTCCGGAAGGAAGCACTTGGCCTCGCTAGAGAAATTGCCTGGAAAGCTCCCTCAGGGACATTTCCCACACTTGGGTTTGAAGATCCAAGGTTTATTTCATGGTAACCTCTGCCTTCTCAAGGAAGCGTGGGGTTAACACTGAATTCACAGCGGTCTTCAAACAAAAACACTAAATACTTAAAAAAATTAAAACCACAGATTCTTTGGGTTTAAAACGGAAGCAGCATATTGTGGTTTTAAATACAGCACCCCAAAAACCACAAATTCAGACGGTGAACGTGCCCCAAACACCCTTTAACACTGTCGCTTACTCACCCACGCCGGCCTCCCCATAGCCCAGGTGGGGTGGAATGATCACCGTCCGTTTCTCTCCAACGCACATCTCTCTGAGACCCATATCCATTCCCAACACGACTTGTCCAAACCCCAAAACAATATTATACGTTTTGCCTAAATTCCACCTGAAAACAAAACAGAAGAGGCCCTGGTTAGGTCGCCGACCCATTGGTACTTGAGAGTGTTCTCATGAGAATACATTGCTTCCCTGGCATGCCACTGCACTGCCAAAGATACAGAGCCCCATCTAGCCAGGAGGAAACGTCAGACAACCCACAGTGAGGGGTATTTCGCAAAACAACCAGCCTGAAATCTTCAAGTGTGTCAAGGTAAAAATCGAGTGAAGAATTCCAGAGCGTTGGAACATATGGGAATGGGATCCTTTTTTTTTTTTTTGAGGACAATTAGCCCTGAGCTAACTATTGCCAATCCTCTTTTTGCTGAGGAAGACTGGCCCTGAGCTAACATCCATGCCCATCGTCCTCTACTTTATACGTGGGACGCCTACCACAGCATAGGTGTGCCAAGCGGTGCCATGTCTGCATCCGGGATCCGAACCGGCGAACCCTGGGCCGCTGAGAAGCAGAACGTGTGAACTTAACCGCTGCACCACCGGGCCAGGCCCCAGAATGGGATCCTTTTGCCATAAAAGACCTCACAGGAACATTTGGCAGAACTTAAGTGGGGTCTGAGGATCAAAAGGTAGTAAAGCATCCAGTGTTAACTTCCTGATTTTAATGTATGTATTGAGTTATGTAGGAAAATGTCTGTGTTTGTGGGAAATGCACAGGGGTGATGCGACACAATGGTGGCAACCTACTCGCAACGGTTTAGGGGAAAAAATGTTCTTTGTACTGCTCTGGCCATTTTTCTCTAAGTTTTAGTCAGTGTTCTAGTCAGGAATTTTCATGAGAATTTTTAAAATATATAAAGTAGTTAAAATTTAAAACTCTGGCAGGGGAAAGGGGGGGTGGGGGGAGGGCACAAAGGGTGAAGGGGTGCATCTACAACATGACTAACAATAATGTACAACTGAAATTTCCCAAGGTTGTAAACTATCATAATCTTAATAAAAAGTTAAAAACAAATTTTAAACTCTGGGTTTTAGATTCAGCAAGACCTGAGTTTGAATTCTGGTTCTGCCACTTAATTTCACCCTGGGAAAGGTAATCTCTCAGTTTCCTCATCTATAAAATGGAGATAATAATAGCTATTGCACAGGGAATGGTCTAAATAGTAAATAATACATTATGCTTGGCACAGCAAAGAGGACGCACAAAGAGCTCAATAAATGCATGCCTTGAGGGTGTAAAGTGCTGGTGTCTGTAACAGTCTATGACTCTAGAAAGATAACTGCGAGTTTAACTTGGGCCATGGTTTTAATTATCCTTTTTTTTTAAGTTGAAGTATAATTGAGACACAGTATTATTTTAGTTTCAGGTGTTCAACATAATGATTCAACATTTGTATACACTGCAAAATGATCACCACAAAAAAGTCTAGATACCATCTGTCACCAAACAAAATGAATACAATATTATTGACTACATTCTCTGTGCTGTACATTACATCCTCATGACTTATTTATTTTACTACCTAAAGTTCATACTTTTTAATCCCCTTCACCCATTTTGCCCCCCACCCCCCGACAACTCTCCTTCCCTCTGGTAATCACTAATCTATTCTCTGTATCTATGAGTCTGGGTTTTGTTTTGTTTGTTTGTTTTGTTTTTTAGATTCCACATAAAAGTGAAATTAAGAGGTATTTATTTTTCTCTGATTTATTTCACTTAGCATAATACCTTCAAGGTCCATCCATCTGGTTGAAATGGCAAGATTTCACTCTTTTTATAGCTGAGTAGTATTTCTTGTGTATGTATGTGTGTGGGTGTGTATGTATATATATATATATATATATATATATATATATACATATATATCCATTCATCTATCAATGGACATTTAGGTTATTTCCATATCTTGGTTATTGTAAATAATGCTGCAACGAACATAGGAATGCATATATCTTTTCGATTAGTGTTTTCATTTTCTTTGGATAGATATCCAGCAGTGGAATTTGCTAGATCATATGGTAGCTCTATTTTTAATTTTTTGAGGAACCTCCATACCGTTTTCCATAGTGGCTGCACCAATTTATATTCCCACCAACAGTGCACAAGGGTTCTCTTTTGTCCACATTCTCACCTTGTTATTTCTTGTCTTTTTGATAATAATAGCCATTCAGACAGGTGTGACGTGATATCTCATTGTGGTTTTGATTTGCATTTCTCTGATGATTAGTGATGTTGAGCATCTTTTCATGTGCCTGTTTGCCATTTGTGTGTTTTCTTTGCAATAATGTCTATTCAGATCCTCTGACCATTTTTAAATCAGATTTTTTTTGTTATTGAGTTATATGAGTTCTTACATATTTTGGATATTAACCTCTTTATCAGACATATGATTTGCAAATATCTTCTCCCATTCAGCAGGCTGTCTTTTCATTTTGTTGATGGTCTCTTTTGCTGTGCAGAAGGTTTTTAGTTTGCTGTAGTCCCATTTGTTTATTTTTGCTTTTGTTTCCCTTGCCTTTGGATCAGATCCAAAAATCATTGCTAAAGCTGATGTCAAGGAGCTCACAGCCTATGCTTTCTTCTAGTTTTATGGTTTCAGGTCTTACATTCAAGTCTTAAATCCGTTTTGAGTTAGTTTTTGTATACGGTGTAAGATAGTGGTCCAGTTTCATTCTTTTGCACGTGGCTGTCCAGTTTTCCCAACACCATTTATTAAGAGACTATCCTTTCTCCACTGTATATTCTTCCCTCCTTTGTTGTAAACTAATTGACCATATCTGTGTGGGTTTATCTGTGGGCTCTATGCTGTTCCATTGATCTAATGCGTCTGTTTATATGCCAACACCATAATGTTTTGATTACCATAGCTTTGTAGTATATCGTGAAATCAGGGAGCGTGATGCCTCCAGCTTTGTTCTTTCTCCAGATTGCTTTGGCTATTCAGGGTCTTTGTGGTTCCAAGTTTTAATTATCCTTGATGCCCATGGTCCCCAGAGAATCCAGATAAATAAGAGCTGGCTCTATCACCTCAGTCACTACTGAAAGCAAATCTATTTCCAAACCTATGGCATTCCTACCACTTTCTGAAGGCAAACAATGGGAATGCTCCTCAACGCCGAGGAACAAGAGCCTCCCCGATATCTTGGAGCCCCTTGATGCCCACCACCAGGTGGTGACAACATGGAAGGGACAGCCCCTTTGGGTCACATCCCCTTCTCAGGCTTCCCAGCCTCCCTTGGGTGCAGAGTTGCTGCCTCTTTCTCTCTTCAAGCTGGTTCCCAGGGCCAGGCTGATTCTCTGGGGCTAGCAAATCAAAACAGGACGGCATTTGTCCTACCTAGGACGAAACCAAAACAAAGCCAATTCTGGCACTGGAGGCCTTGGCTGAAGGCCTGCGAGAGGGCATGTCCCCAGTCCCATCCCACACACAATCCCTCCTTTGTCAGCACCACAGAGGTGCCCTCCCACTGCCTTTCTCCAAGGACCATGGGGATCTCCCATGGGACTACTCGGTTTCCAAGTCTTACAGAATATTCAAGAACTCATTTAGTTATCAAATAATGAATGTTCATTCTTCCCCTCTGAGGGCAGTTGGAACACACATTAAGAAAATCCTCCAAGCAAACAATTTGTTTTCATGTGTCAACCCTGAAAACCCCACTGATTCTTTTTCCTCAGGTTATCCTTTTATTTTTATTTTTATTTTTTGCCAGTTTTTCTCTCAGACATTCACCTCATTCCTTCTGGGCATTCCCAGCTTCCCATTCATCACAGGCTTCCTGCTTCCTGCCTGCGGGCTGCCCTCTCTGACTCTCCGAGCCTGTTCCCCTCTACCCTCTCAGCCTTCAGGAACCAGCGCCCATAGCAGCACCTGCCTTGTTGTTTATAGAGCCCACGTGGGGCTTGGAGCGGGACCAGGTCCCACCTTCCAGAAGGGGCTCCTCTCCCCAACACAGGTAGGCAGATGCCCGCCACTCTTCCCACTATCTCATTATTCTGAAGCTTACACCCAGAAGAGACCAGCAGAGACAGCTGGACACTGCTCTTCCATGTAGATTTCCGGATAATACAAATGACTCTCTTGATACAGAATGTAGTCTCTGATCAGAGGAAGGAGAATCACATGGCTCCTGGGCATTCTGCAACAATACTGCGAATCCACCAAACACATCAGAAGGCAGGAAGACCGATTCTCTACTCGAGAAGCATATCCTGAACTCACTGAGAAGGAATTCCTTTGTTCATTTCCCACCCTCACTTCCCCTTTCCACAGCGCTAAGAGCACCAGATAAGAGTAGGAACATGAGCAAGAGCAATGACAGCAAGCCCTGGACCTCACAGACTGTTCTAACCTTGTGGACCATTTTCACACGCATAGACTCACTTGATCCACCAAACAGCTATAAGCTAGGCTTATTCCCTGCCGCCCTCCATGGGCTTCCAACACAGACGCAAGGAGGTCTGCTGTAAGCCAGGTCCCTGTAAATCTGAACTCCAGAAGCTAGTATGTTATTTCATTGATTATATCATGCATATTTTTTCACATTGTAACATCTCTGTAATTGGGATATATTTTATAATTGACAGCACACCATTATTTTTTTGGCAATATTTTTACTTTCTTAGAGATACAGAAAATGATGCTTCTAACAATCAACACAACACATTTTAGATTTGCTGAAGTACGCTAAACGCATTAGTATACAGGGTCTCGGGGCACCAGAGAGAATGCTCTGAAGAGTATGTCCCTAGGGCTCTCTCTCCCCCTGTGCCTGGCTCTCTCCGACCACACTCTGTCACCTGAAGCTGGAAGGCAGAGGGACGGGTGGGAGGGAGAGAAGGCCCTCCCCATCTAGAATAAACACAGCAGCGCATACGTATTTATACGAAGCCCTTTTTTCTCCCCAAGACCAAACTTAGGACTCCAAGTCAGGCTCAATACAAAAAAAGGATGTACTTACGTGGAGATGTAAAGAAAGGCTGAAAATGTTTCTTTCTCAGAGAAGAGAATATAGTATTAACATACAGATACACTGAAGAATCACATACCCAAGAAGCAAAGCTCTTTTTATCTGCATGATGTTAGTTTATACTGTTGATTCCTATTAACACATTTTCAGATTCATCTCAATCAACCAATATTTACAAAATGCTCCCTTTGTGCTTTGCTTTGGGCTGGGTGTAAGGAATAAAAATGTGAATAAACATGCTGGGTGCCCCTAAGGTATTCAGACCAGCGACAGAGATAGAAACAAACTAAATAACTACAAGGCAGGTATACGTCAAACATTATGAGGCAACAGAAGTGGGAGCAGTTGACCCTTCCTAGGAATTAAGGAAAGAGTTTGAGAAAAGCAAGGACATTTAAGCCAGGCTAGAAGTTGGCCAGAAGGAAGGGTGTAAGCAGTTCACATCCTGCCCCACTGTACACGGCAGCCCTGGAAGGCGGAAGGTGGGCCCCAGCAGAAGATGAGACTGGCGAGGCAGAATGGAGCTGACGAGAGCACCTGATGCGCCAGACTGTGGAATGTGAACTTTATCTGTGGGTTAATTTTTAAAGACAGCAGTTATAAGATGAGACCTGTTTTTCAGAAAGACAACTGCATAGGAGCAAGGAGAGACTGTTCATAGGGAACTCTTCGGAAAATGCACCTGAGTATGATGTAGGCTTGAGCTACGCGGGGGGAAGGCACGGACAGAAAGCTCTCAACCAGTATCTGCTGAAAATGAGAATGGTGGGGACACATGACAGCTCTCCGCCAGGCCCACCCCCGCACCGTCCCGGCGGCCCTTACGTGGAATCCAGCAGGGTCCCATCCAGAAGCGAGGCGTTGTAGTGATACTTGAGGTAGTCCCCCTTCTTACTCAGCACCGAGCAGTCAGGGGGCTTGTAGCGGGAGGTGATGCTGATGGAGTCTGAGGGGTTGTGGAAGTCGATCACGTGGATGTCAAACACCAGCACAGCCGAGCCAGGGATATTCCCTATAGCACGGACAAGGGAAATGAATGAGTGACCCCTCCAACCAGCAGCACATGTGTCCCCCAATACCACAAGGTACCTCCTCACAGACCCCAGCGAGGAACACGGGACCCAGCTGTGAAATCCTAGAGAATACTGGGAGAACGGAGCTGGAAGGGCTGTTAGAACTGCCCAAACCCTCATTTCATGGATGGGGAAACTGAGGCAAGATTTGTGCAGGGTCACACAACCAGCTAGGAGCACAGTTTGGACTACAATTCAAGATGTGAGTTATGCTCCATGGAATCATTGAGCCTGAAAGATTTACGGCTCAGCTGGTCACAGATAACGAAACTAAAGCTCAGCCAAATTGAGGCTCACCCCGCTCCTACCAGAAGTTAGAGGTAAGATGAGAAAATCAGCTTAGATGAAAATCACTCCAGCCCCATCACTGGGCAAGAGAAACACAACTAAGAGAATCGTCATAGGAAAAAACACCTAGGCAAACAGGCCCATATACACCCCTCGTGACATAGTGTGCCTAACAGTTCATAACGTGCTTTTACAACACATCCTCCGTTTGACACAAAATTATTAATATACTTTTTTTCATTATCTCAACTTTTGAAAACATCGCCTCACATCTGAATAATGTTTTACAGTTTAAAAAAGTATTTTTCACATACATGCTCTCCTTAAATCTCTGCAGCAACCTTGGGGTAAGCATTTCCATAAGTCCAGGACTAGCAGATGCTCCATGAATTTTATGACAGCCTCTCAGGGGGCTGGGGAGGTGGGGACACCTTAAACACATGCATCAGTTGATAAATATACCCTCAGATAATTTCAGAAAAGTTTAAAGGTGAAAATTTTGTAAAGGGTGTTACTTAGAATCAAGGATATATTAACACTTTCATTGGCAGTTTAGAGACAAGAAACCAACTCAGATATGATATAACTTGTTGAAGAAACAACACAGGAGCCAGCCTGGTGGCATAGTGGTTAAATTCGCACACTCCACTTCGGTGGCCCAGGATATGCCAGTTCAGATCCTGGGCATAGACCTGCACACCACTTATCAAGCCATGCTGTGGTGGCATCCCACATAGAAGAACTAGAAGGACTTACAACTAGGATATACAACTATGTACTGAGGTTTTGGGGAGGAAAAAAAAAGAGGAAGATTGCAACAGATGTTAACTCAGGGCCAATCTTCCTCACCAACAAAAAAAAAGCATAAAAAAATAAAAAGAAATAATACAGCTATAGACAGAATTCAGATAGAGATATGTGAACACCAATAGCTCCTCCCCACCCATGCTCCGCCCATGTACTTTTCTGTGTCTGTTTCTTGGTTGCTCTCTAACACACACACACACACATGCACACACACTCTTAATGGATGCACTCTTCTAAGTGCCTTATATGTATTAATTTATTTAATTCTCATTATAATCCCATATTCACAATCTACAGATGAATAAACTGAGGCACAGATTTGGGGGCCTGCACAAAGCTACTAAGGTAGTAATTAGAGAAGTTTGTTCTTTCATAGCAGAACTCAGGTGCCTGATATTCACTTGTGATGGGAAATTACCGATGTGAGTGGTAACAGGGTGTAGGTGCCTTCCCACAGGAGCCAGTTATTGCAGACTGCCAGAGAAGGTTGCTCAAGAAGGTTGCTCAGAACCAGGGCTAAGGGCAGCTCGACAGGGGAAACCAGCACACACTAACAGGGACGAGTGGCTGCAAGGCCAGAATAGTGTTTTCTCAACCTTGGTTATCCATTAAAATCAACTGGGAATGAACCTTGGAAACATTATGCTAAGTGAAAGAAGCCAGACACAAAATCATACTGCATGATTCCACTGATATGCAATGTCCAGAACAGGCAAATCCACAGAGACAGAAAATAGATTAGTGATTACCAGACTTGTAGGGTGTGTGTGTGTGTGTGTGAAATGAGGAGCAACTGCTCAATGGGTATGGGGTCTCTTTTTGGAGTGATGAAATGTTCTGGAATTAGATCGTGGTAACGGCTGCACAACCTTGTGATTACACTAAAACTATCAAATTGTACACTTTAAAACAGTGAATTTTATGTTATGTGAATTGCATCTTGATAAAAATTAAGTTAAAATATCTCTCTCCTAGGTAAATATCCAAAAGATAGAGAGTCAAACAGACATTTGTATACCAATGTTCACAGCAGCATTATTTACAGCAGCCAAAGGTGGGAATAACTCAAACGTCCATTGACGGATGGATGGATAAACAAAATGTGGTATAAACACACAATGGAATATTACTCAGCCATAAAATGGAATGAAATTTTGATATATGCTAAAACATGGGTAGACCTTGAAAACATTACGCTTAATAAGCCATACACAGAAGGACAAATACTGCATGATTCCACTTAGAACAGGCAGATTCATAGAGACAGAAAGAACGGTGGTTCCCAGGAGCTGGGGGAGGAGGGAATGGGGAGATATTGTTTAATGAGTATGCAGTTTATGCTGGGGATGATGAAAAAGTTTTGGTGAGAAACCATGGATGGGCCTTGAGGACGTTACAATAAGTGAAATAAGTCAGACAGAGAACGACAAATACTGTATGATCTCACTTATATGTGGAAACTAAAAAAAGCCAAACTTGTAAAAACAGAGAGTAAAATGGTAGTTACTGGGGGATGGGGGGTGAGGGAATTGGTGGTTTAAGGGTACAAACTTGCAACTGATAGATAAATAAGTCCTGGAGATGTAATGCACAGTACAGTGATTAGAGGCAACAATATTGCATTATATACATCAAATGTGCTAAGAGACTAGATCTTAATTATTCCCACCACAAAAAAGAAACCATAATTATGTGATGCAATAAAGGTGCTAGCTAACACTACAACGACAATTACATTGCAATATATGTGTATCAAATGTACCAAATCAACATGCTGTATACCCTAAACTTAGACAATGTTATATGTCAAATATATTTCAATTAAAAATAAAATAAGGTTTTGGGTATAGACAGTGGGGATAGTTATACAACATTGTGAATATATTTAATGATACTGAACTGTACACTTAAAACTGGTTAAAATGGTAAACATGTATATTATACCACAATTAAAAAATATACCAATTAATGTAATAAACCACATTCACAGAATAACATTTAAAAAATCATATAATCATCTAAAAATCACCCGGGAGCATTAAAAATAATGTCAATGCCTGGCCCTCCTCTGGGATTCGGATACAGCTCACGTAGAGCAGAGGTCTCAGGCGGTGTCAGAATGTCCTGGAGAACTTGGGAAAAATACAAACGGCCAGGCCTTTTCCCCCTCAGCATGGCCGGGTTCCACGATTTTAAAGCTCTCCAAGTGATTCTCATCTGAGATACACATCAGTATCTGAGAACCGCTGGACGAGTGGGACCAGGCTTTGCATTTTTTAAAACCTTTCCAGGGGTTTCCAACAGACAGCCAAGTTTAAGGAAAACTATGCTAACCGGTCTATAAGTGACCAGCTGAGGAGACTGAGGAAAAACCCATCTCTAAGAGGAGGACAAGGGTGCAGGCCGTGTTACAATGTGGTGGGATTGGTGGAAAAGAAAGCTGCAGCGTGACCAGCTCCATTAACCTCTCTGAAGAAAACATGGGTGGATGGAGCCCAGAAAGGGACACCTCTGACAAGGGCCTGCTGGCACTTGGCCAATGCAAATTTAATCTCCCCTCAAAGGCCTTTCTCACGGCAAAAAGGAACACGGATCACCCACCACCATGGGCCGTGCCGTCAGCTTGTCCAGCACTTTCCTAATATGTAACTCAGCTTCTCAGTCCCAGAGGATCCCAGGCCCAAGTATTCTGATCAGCGGAGAGGAGGATGACACCCAGTCAAGTAACTATTGAGCATCCGGACTGCATGTCAGCTCCCAGGCAGTTAGCATGAGTCAGTCTCCAACGTGCCCAATTAACCCACAAACACATGTCTATAGAGGCATCCACAAGAACGGAAGCTCTGTGTGGGCTGGGAGTTTTGTTCATCTTTTCTCAGCTGAGTCCCTGACATCTACAGCAATGCCTGGTCATGAAGGCACTCAAATCTTTGATGGACTGGTAGATGAAGTTTCTGGGCCTGCAAAACAAAGACTAGACCTCGAGCCCTAAGATCTGCCTGCCTCAGGCAGCCAGCAGCCCTCCCAGTCCACTCCCATTATCTTACTCTGCCTTCCACAAAAATCTACAGTGTAGGAGTAAGTGCAGAGCAGCCAACAGGTGAAGCAATCCAGCATTTCATTAAGGCCCCAACACCAGTCTCCTATCTGAACAAACCCTTCACTGAAGGAGAAGCTGTCATTCAATTTTCTTCACTACAGTGCCTCCTCCAGAAGAGACACAGATGACAAAAAATAAAGGCAGCCGGCTAGCTCAGCCCAAGTGAAAGGCTACAGCTCCTGGTAGTTGTGGGTTTCCCCCAAGAGCTCTGGGACCTCACTGGGCCTCTTATCTCAACAAAAAATTGTTTCAAGGTTTGAACGAGCTCATACGCAAGAAGTCCCTGACACACAGAGGGTAAACTATTAGTTGTTTTCCTCACTGTCCTCTTTCCTAAGAGTGCTCAAAAGGTGATTTGGAAGTTGGGACACAGAAAACCATTGAAAGGGATGCTTCCGAAACCCCATGGGCAGAATCCATTCTCCCCTTCAGGACTGCAAACATATCCAAGCATCCTAACTTCCAGGGCTGATCTGGACACAAAGCAGAGAGCAGAAAGGGCCAGAGCCTTTCCAGAAGGTCCACCCCCTCCCCTCTAGCAACCCTGAAGGGAAAAATGACTGCAACAAAATGAAATGCTGATGGAGCCTGAAAACCCCATGGAGAGCTCAGCATGTCATTCCTTCCACAAATATTTACTGGACGCTTACTGTGTGCTTGTGGGATGTGGCAAAGAAGCCACAAACTGCCTCTGTGTCCGGACACCCTTCTCAGGTCAGTTGCATTAGGTCCTATGCAAACCCCACAAAGAGGCCAGGGGTGCTCATCAAAAGAGGACAGAGGCAGGCCCCACATAAGAGCACCTGGGTGTTACATGTCAGTGCGTGCCTTCCCCCGCAGCAACATGTGGTTCAGGAGGAAGCAGCCTCATGCCCAGAAAATTTATGAGACTTCGCATGCTTCCCAGAACCTTATATAATTCTTTGCAGAGTTCTGTGTCGTACTTGATAGAAAGCCAGAAAGAGAAAAACAATTTAAACAAATGTTTTCCATCAATACATTCTTTTTAGAGAAAGGAAGGATTAGTCCTGAGGACATAATGAAACACGAACATTCAGAAAGTATTTGGCTATTTCTGTATGTACTTGGCTAGAAGTAGAAATTTACATGATACGAAACAACAGAGTATCCAGACACTGGACAAACAGGTGGTGAAGCGAGCTTCTTGAGTGTGTTTTAAGCTGTGATCTGTTATGCCTTCATAAATCAGAAATTTAAGTCAGGAGGAAAAAAATGTTTCCCCATGGAACACCCTGGTTTCCAACCAAGCTGATGTTTCTTAGATCCTCTGGACAAACCCTCCTGGGAAAAGGCTGAAGATTCACATGATATAGCAGCAGAAGTCAGAAGAGGATTAACAAAATGAATGGGCACAGCCAGCCAGGCCAGTCAGAATCCCACCAGCAAAAAGAATAAAACAGCGAAATAAATACTGCATCAACCATTCCTAAGCAAGTTAGCAAAAAATGGTATATGAGAAAAAACATAATTAAGAAAGAAAATATGGTTTGGAACACTATGCAACCGTTAAAAAAATATCTGTTGGGATAGAAAGTTGCTCACAACAAATTAGGTGGAAAGAGAAATCACAAAGTAACATGTAGAGATGATCCCCTTTTTGTGAGTATTTATCACTGTAGGTGGCTATGTACTTCCTTTTACCTACAAACGTTCACATATGCTCAGAAGTACAGAAGGATATTCACTCCACAGTTGTATGAGTTTCCCATTGCTGCTATAAAAAATTACCACAAACTTGGTGGCTTAAAACAACACAAATTTACTCTCCTATCTCTGGAGGTCAGAAGTCTAATTCCAAGGTATCGGCAGGGATGTGTTCCTTTGGGAGTCTTTAGGGGAAAATCTGTGTCCTTGCCTTTTCCAGCTTCTCGAGGCCACCCTCATTCCTTGACTTGTGGCCCCTTCATCCATCTTCTAAGTCAGCAGCTTAGCATTTTCCCCTTTCTCTGACTTCCTACCTCCCTCTTACACTCTTTTAAGTACATCAAGGCTACCTGGACGACACAGGATCATCTCCCCATCTCAAGATCCTTACCTGAACCACATCTGCAAAGTCCCGTTTACCACGTAAGGTCACATATTCACAGGTTCTAGAGACAGGTCACGACATCTTGTGGGGCTGCTATTCTGCCTAACACATTACAATGTTTATTCCTGGGTGGTGGGATTATGAGAGATTTTTGTTTTCTTTGTTTATTTCTATTATCTTTTTCTAAAGTCAACATGTATTATTTGCATAATTTTTTTAAGATTGGCCCTGAGCTAACATCTACTGCCAATCTTTTTTTTTTTTTTCCTTCCTCTTCTCCCCAAAGCCCCCATACACAGTTGCATATTCCAGATGTAGGTCCCTCTAGCTGTGCCACGTGGGAGGCCGCCTCAGCAGGGCCTGATGAGTGGTACCAGGTCCGCGCCCAGGATCCGAACCAGCGAAACCCTGGGCCGCTGAAGTGGAGTGAGCGAACCCAACCACTCAGCCATGGGGCCAGCTCCACTGCATAATTTTTAAAAGGGAATTTGCTATTAGGGTGACAAAATGTTCTAAACCTGGATTATGGTAATGGTTGTAGAACTTACCACATTTACTAAAAGTCACTGAATTGTATACTTAAAATGGGTGAATTTTATGGTATATAAATTATACCTCAATAAAGTTGTTAAAAAACAAAAACCAAAAAAAAAGGAGGGTGTTTTTGGGGCCAGCCCCTGTGGCCTAGTGGTTAAGTTTGGCATGCTTCACTTAGGCGGCCAGGGTTCGGTTCCTGGGCGTGGACCCACACCACTCGTCTGTTAGTGGCCATGCTGTGGCTCACATAAAAGAAAAAAAGAAGAAGATTGGCAACGGATGTCAGCTCAGGGCAAATCTTCCTCAGCCAAAAAAAAAAACAAGGGTTTTGCAATTTACTTTCCAATGGCTTAATAACAACAAAAATGTAATTTTAGAGAGAGAGAAAGAAAATAAATATAGCAAGATGTTAACAATTGGTAGATCTAAGAGGAGTTCACTGGAGAGTTCTTTCAACTTTGTCATAGGTTTAAAAATTTTCAAAAGGAGGGGCCGGCCTGGTGGCACAGCTGGTAAGTGCACATGTTCTGCTTCGGTGGACCGGGGGGTTCGCCGGTTCAGATCCCAGGTGCAGACATGGCACCGCTTAGCAAGCCATGCTGTGGTAGGCATCCCACATATAAAGCAGAGGAAGATGGGGACAGATGTTAGCTCAGGGCCAGTCTTCCTAGGCAAAACGAGGAGGATGGGCTGCAGTTAGCTCAGGGCTAATCTTCCTCAAAAAAAAAAAAAAAAGATTTCAAAAGCAAAAGGAAAATGGGCAGGAAGAACAACGGAAATAAACAGAGCACCTCTAGAGACAAGAGCTATTTGGACATTCAAGTCTGAAGCTGCACTTCCGCTTCAACATTCTGGCTCTCCAGAAGCCCAGGTTGCCTGGAAGCAGCCCGTCAGTGCCACTTAGTTTAATCTTAGGAAGGCCGCTCACCTCTTCCTTCCTCTCCGTACCCCAGGTGAGGGGGCACCACAATCCTCCGCTTCTCTCCGATGCAGACACCAAGTAAACCTTCATCCATGCCAGCAATCACGTAGCCCTGCCCAATGTACGTGTCAAAGGTGCGGTTCCGGGAGTAGCTGGAAAAGAAGAGAAAGAGGTTCTTCACAAGGGACACCACAGCAGCTGTGGACATTAGTCGGTACCATGAGCAGCAACAGGAACGCGGAGGCCTCCAGACCCAGAAATAGGGTGAACCTTAGAATCTGAGGACACAGCCTGGGAACATGCTCCCCTGAAATGGCAAACAACAAGAACCTACACACAGTGTGGGAGCGGCCGCCTGCAGAAACAAGCCCTCCAGCCCTCTGTTTTGGTCAGGTTGTGACTGGGACGCGGGGGACAAGGGGCAACCACACCGAAATGTAGCTAATGTAAATTGGACTGTATGCTTGGTAACCATGTCAAGTTAATGAAAGAAGCATCAAGGGTGGTCCTTATTAGAAACTAAGAATGTGTCATAAGGACAACACCTCCAGTATCTAAAGAGGAGAATATCTGTATATGTGGGACAGGACTATTCGGATTGCTGAGAAAGTATCATACACACTGGGAACAATTCAACTCTGCAGTCTCTGCCAGAGCCAGCCTGAACTCTCCCTAACGTAGTCCCTGCTCACGGAGCTGCCTTCTGGTGAGCACTTGGGTTTCCCAACTGCCACTAGCAGGAGGCCCAAGCATTCTGCTCAGTGGAGAGATCCAGCCTCTGCACAAATTGCCAACTGAGTCCAATCGTTGTGAGTTTAGTGAGAACAGGAATCAATTCCCCAAATCCTGATGATTCTTGGATGAAATAATAAAACTTCATGTGCCACATCTACTACCAAAGTCTGAACCACAGTGGTCTGCACCCATCACCCACCTCTACCTGGTGCAAATGTGGCCAAGAGCCCGTGGTGAAAAAGCCAGTCCATTCCACCATTACCTCATCGAACACAGCCAGAGGATGACTGTCTCAGAGAAGGTTGCCAGCTGAGCAGGGCCAACGAGGTGAAAAGGCAGAACCTGAGGGGCTCTTCCTTCTCAACATCCCTCAGAACCAGAAAGCCAAGGAGCGTGAAGAAATGGTAACAACAGATGATTCTCCTCACCCAGGAGGCAGATTATCTGCACAGTCCCCCAGAGGGGGCTTTGGAGAGGTACCCCCTCACACATTGAAGAGAGAAGCCCCCCACTGAGCAACTCCATCCTCATCCCCCCATACAAGCCAGGAGGGCCAGGATGGGAACACAGCAGCAAAGAACACAGGCTGGGCTCTCTAGCATCCTCTAGCCATGAACAGGCCTCTCGCCTTCCCCAGGTTACTACCCGTCCGGCAGGTATTTGGCGATCGTCAGCAGAGCGAAGCCCACCGCTAGGCATTCCAGGAAGAAGAGGACATCTGCGAGATGGGGTCCTTTGTAAAGGGACACCAAGCAGTGGGAGAGATGGCAGGTAGCTCCGAGGAGGGAAGAGCCATCAGGTGGGAACAGTCAGGAAAGGTTCCACAGGGTTGGGAGTGACAGTGGACACTGCGGGCTGCAGGAATCTGCACAGGGAAAGAGCACTGGGGTAACAGCAGGGGCCAAGGCTGAGAGGACGGAAAGAGCCTCAGAAGAGACTGGAGGACCAGGGTGGGCTTGAAGTATAGAGAACTCTGAACAACTCTAAAAGAAGACTTAAATAAATGGAAAACCATCATACTCCCCAATGGGAAAGCTGAGAAGTGGGAAGTCGTCAATGCTCCCCCAAACTAATTTATGAATTTTAAAACAATTCCAATCAAAATCTGAGCAGTGTGTAGCGGAGAAGGGAATGACTCTAAAATTCATTTGGAAAAATAAATAATCAAGAATACTGTTTTGACGGTGCAGGATATAGCAAGCTCTCATTTCTCTAAAAAATTAAAATGTTAGAATATGTATACGTACTTCATTGTATATGTATGGAGGCCCTAGGAAATTAATGACATTAGTTCCTGTGGAGAGAAGAACTGGGTGACTGAGGGACAAGGATAGGAGGAGAATTTTTCACTGAACGCTCTTTCATACTTTTTAGGATTCTGAACCATGTCAATGTATCACTTAGTAGAAAAAAGTGATGTTTAAAAAAGAAAAAGAATCCTCTCTACCACACAAACTAAAAAAAGCAACAATAGTTAAAGGTGTGATCTTGGCCCAGGAATAGCTAGATTAATGGAAAAAGATAAAAATTCTAGACAAAGACCCAAAAGAATATATAAGAATGTGGTACATAATAAAAGTCACATTTTAGATGAGTCAGGGAAAGTTATTCAATAAAGGATGTTGGAAAAACTAGCTAACCATCTGGGAAAAAATTACGTTAGATCCCTATTGTCACACTGAATACCAGAATAAATTCCAGATGGACTGAAGACTTAAACATGAAATCACTTATGAACAAAGAAAAAGACTGGGGGAAATTATTGATATTTACCTCAGGGTGGCAAGAATGGAAGGGGTCAATGGGAAATCATTACATTTTATTATACATGGTTGAATTGTTTTACATATACAATAAGAACATAATACTTTTTAAAATAAAAATTGTAAGAAAGAATATTTTAAAGGCTACAACACTAAAACCATTAAAAGGGTTTGAGGGAAATACAGGCAAACATTTATATACTCTAGGGGTGGGGACAGACTTTTTGGAAAGTCCCCAGAGAGAGAATAAATAAGAATTTCTATAAGAATAAAGGAAACCATAAAGGGGAAGTTGAATATATTTAACAACATAAAAAGTTTACATTTAAATAAGTCAAAAGTCACAATAACCAAAATAAAAATGCAAATAGAGTATGTTTTCAACAATATCCAAACATAGAAGGGTTAATATCTTTAACGTATAGAGATCCTCAAATCAATAAGAAAAGCACAAATACCAATACTCTCACTATAAAAACAGGCAAAAACATGAACAGGTAAATCACAAAAAAAGATAGTCAAAAATAGTCAATAAATATTTGAAAGAATTTCAACCTCAATAGCAATCACAGAAATTCAGATTAAAACTATAAGCTTCCATTTTTCTCCTATAAATTGGCATAGATTATTTATTTTAAAATGATTCTCAGTGTTACCAAGTTTGTAGGGAATGGGCACTCTTAGACAGTGATGGGGAGTAAAACTTGCCTTGAGGACAACTTGGTAGTGTATATCAAAAACTGTAAAAACACACTTAAACTTTGACCCAGAGATTCTTCTAGAAATTTATCCCAAGGAAACAATCTTATACTTTAAGATTTAGCTACAAAAATAATTACTGCAGCCCCTCTTAGTATGTCAAAAGGTAGAAAACAGGGATTGATTACCTAAATTAAATCTATACAATGGAATATTATGCAGCTGTTAGGATGGGCTAGATTGCCATGCACTAAACTGGAAAGCTGTTTAAAACCTAAGAAAATTGTCATTCCATTAATATGGAAAGAAATCTGATGCAGACTAGAAAAATGGTCTTTCAATTAGAAATATAATTCCAGGGAATAAAGGACAGAACCAAGCTCATATCTAACAACACACATATTGAATTTTTTTAATAATAGAAAAAGAATAAAAACAAATCAATAGGAGAATAGTTAAATAAATTTGGTATATTCACCCAATGAAATACTATGTAGACATAAAAAATAAACGATTTCTAGGGGCCGGCCCGGTGGCTCAGTGGTTAAGTGTGTGGGGGACTAGTATTGGCCACCCCAAGATATGTCTCTTTGGCATGAGGATTATTTGGGGCTGGTTACTTTTAATAAACTGCAGACAGGAAAGGAACTCTGAGAAGCAGAGTTTACTTACCCTTTGGTAAGAGACATTTACATTGTAAGGGAAATCTCCATCTGTAAAGGTGTCTCCCTCTCTGTACCAGGAAGAAGGGGGGATGACCTTATCTCTAGAAACTCTTAATCAATGCCAAAGGCAAGGACTTAAATCTGAATTTGTTTACTGTACTTGTGTGGTACTCTCCAATGATCGACTCCCCCTCCACCCCCAACATCTTCCTTTGTCGTTAGCTGAAGATGATATTTAAGGTGGGGGCTTCAGCCATTTTGGCAAGTTGCTCAGCTTCCCTGAGCCTCTCCCATGTATACATCTTACAAAGCTTTGTTCAGTTTTCTCCTGTTATTCTGTCTCATGTGAATTTAATTCGTTCTCTGGCCAGAAGAACCCACAGTGGGTAGAGGAAATGTCTTCATCCCCTACAAGTGCACACGTTCTGCTTTGGCGGCCCAGGGTTCGCTGGTTTGGATCCTGGGTGTGGACATGGCACCGCTTGGCACGCCATGCTGTGGTAGATGTCCCACATATAAAGGAGAGAAAGATGAGCATGGATCTTAGCTCAGGGCCAATCTTCCTCAGCAAAAAGAGGAGGATTGGTAGCAGATGTTAGCTCAGGGCTAATCTTCCTCAAAACAAATAAAATATATACCATATAAAAATTCTTCTGTAATGTTTCTGGATGACTAAATAAACCGAAAGTCTACTACCTCAGGGAGACAGGTAGATTGCTATCTCTACTATGTCTGCTCCACCAGAAGCTAAAGGAATGGTTTCCCAAGCACACATGCCAATTGAATGAGCAAGACACACCAGACGCCTGCTCCTGGCTCCAGGCCATCTGCACAACTGCAGGATAAGCCTGATAAACAAAACAAAACTTTGAATAACAACAGAGGCTCAGTAATTAGCCTCTACGGAACAGGAAGGAAGCTGTAGACAAGCCCTTAAAGCTTGCAAAGTGCTTTCACCTACCTTATCTCCCTAATCAACCATTTCTGAGAAAGGTGCTAATAACAGGTTAAAAGCTGAAGCTCAGGAAGTGAAACGCTGTCCAAAGTCACACAGCCAATGCACCACACACGGAACGGAACCCAGGTCTCCTGGCACCAAGTCTGTTCGGTTCCCATCCTACTGCCTGGACCTCCCTTCTGTTCCCGTCCTATCTTGGACACAATAGGTGGGTTTATACTTGGATAGGGGGAGATGGTGGGAGTCTAGGGTGAGCCTCTCCTTACTATATTTAGTAGGACGTTCTGGAGAGCGAGGGCTCCAGTCGTTTCCTTACCTGGAATCAAAGAAGGTGCCGTCCAGAAGTGTGCCATTGTAATGATACCTGAGAAAGTCCCCACTCTGACTTCGCCGCTCACAGTTTTCAGGCACTACCTTATTCTCAATGGAAATGCCATCCTTGGGGTTATGGAGGTCCAATAACGCAACATCAAACACCAGAGATGCCTGTCCAGGAATGTCTTTCCCTAGAGTGGAACATAGGGAGATGATGAAGTCAGGACACAAGATTTAGGAAGTACTTTAACTACAACTCGACACCCACTGTGTCAGCGTAACTCATTCCTTGAAGATTTCAAGCCAAGGAAACAAATGTTCTTCCATGTCTTGGGTGGCCCCTGGTGTCTGACCACGCTGCCTCACCGTGGTGTCCACGGTGTCTAACCATGGGTTGGTGGGTATAATTTGAAGCCTGACTTCCTCAGAAAAAGGAGCAAGCTGATGTTAATGACATGAGAGACTACTGTGACCATATTTTACATGCTTCTGCTGGCAAATCAAGGCTCTGTGTGGGTGGTTGTGCACCCACATGCAAACCCAAATACATAGCTCTGTGGGTTTCTGTTTGTGTACAAGCGCAAATCATAGACATTTAAAGGCACAAATTCCAAAGCTCAGATCTGGTTCTGGAGAACACTACATAGACTTGTTCTTTGGAATCCACAACCAATTTTTTTAAGAGGCAAAATGCAAAATTCATTCCTTTAAGTGCATCCCAAACAAGATATAAATAAAACTAAAGTTAGCTGAGATAAGATAAAAAAAAATGGCACCCACAATCCAAAACATAAATAGTCCTCAAATCATTTCTCTCTCACTTCTGGATGGTACTGCTTCTCTCGGATGTTCCTAACAGTGAGGATTTATTGAATATCTGCAACATGATAATCCACATGAGGAGATTATTAGGCACTAGCTCTCCCTGTAAAGATCAGCATCAACCAGTAAATAACTCTAAATCCAGTAATTTGGGACAAAAGGACATTAACCGACAAACCACCAACCTCAACACTCTTACTTGCCATTTGTCATACCACACAAAGGGTAGGCCTGGCTAACTGGGCCACACAGCATGGCAATCCTGTGCTCCTTTGATTGGCCCTCTGGCAGAGCCACCTCCCTGCCTCCTTCTCCCCAGAGGAATGATGAAATCTGCTGAAGGCGGGCTGCTGAGTCAGCCTCTGGAACGCAAGGTGTGGTCAATCCTTGAAATGCGGGTGTGGGTATGAGTGAGATAAAACATTAACCTTTTGTACTTTTCTGTATCTTTTAATTTAAGAAAATAAAAAAGCTTTAAAAGTAACCCCAGTGTTTAAATTTTTCTAGCATTATGTCCCAACTGAAAACTTTTTTACAACAATTTTATTGAGATATAATTCCCATACCATACAATGCACCAATTTAAAGTTATACCTGGACAGCTGAGCACAGTATTAAAGTATAAAAAATAACTCTTTTAAATAAATTATTTATATTAAATATTTAAATTATTAATTAGTTAAAATAAATAATATTCCTCATATTAGACTAGGCATCTAGTTTTATTATGTATGTTTATGCGTGTAGATGATGTCAAAAGGATTTGGGAGCCAAGGTGAATGAACTCCCACTGGCCAAGGATCACATAATTTGAGCATTGATAAGAATAACAGCATACCTGGGGGAGGGGAGAATTAAGACATATTATGGCAGTTGTTTTCAAACTTTATTTTTCTTTTAGCAGGGAACTCCCCCCGACTCCAATTTTTTTTTTTTTTTTTTTTTAAAGATTTTATTTTTTCCTTTTTTTCTCCCCAAAGCCCCCCGGTACATAGTTGTGTATTCTTTGTTGTGGGTTCTTCTAGTTGTGGCATGTGGGACGCTGCCTCAGCGTGGTCTGATGAGCAGTGCCATGTCCGCGCCCAGGATTCGAACCAACGAAACACTGGGCCGCCTGCAGCAGAGCGCGCGAACTTAACCACTCGGCCACGGGGCCAGCCCCGCCCCGACTCCAATTTTTAAAGAAACTGTCTGCAGATCTCCAGCATGTAAAACATATAAAAGTGGAGGTAGACAGAGAGGAGGCCAAGCCCATCCACTCAGGCTCCCCTTTCCTCCTGCCCTGTAGACCTACAGAGCCGGGAAACATAGTTTGCAAAATGTTATATTAGGGGCTTATTAGAAGTCAGGTACCAAGGTCAGTAACTTCTTAAATAGCATCATGTTTTCATTTCCATTCCAGTGTGAGGAAGATTCACCCTGAGCTAACATAAATTGCCAATCCTCTTCTTTTTTTGCTTGAGGACTATTAGCCCTGAGCTAACATCTGTGCCAATCTTCCTCTACATTGTATGTGGGATGGCTCCACAACATGGCTGATGAGTGGAGTAGGTCCGCACCCAGGATCCAAACCTATGAACCCAGGCTGCTGAATTGGAGCACACAGAAGTTTAACCACTCGGCCACAGGGCTGGCCCCGTTTCCATTCTTAACTACATATATCTGCTTGTTTAAATGCCTGGAGGTCTCTTTGTTGTGTCAGCCTGTCAGTATGGTTAAACATGCCTGAAATTCAAATATGAGTAACTAAGAGATTCTACTTATCAGCCAGTATTCTGTTTTCCTTCACAGTAAAACTACAAACAGGACATTAATTCAAATTAATGTTTTTCTAACATTATGCTTTGCATCTGTCCACATGGAGCTAATGTTACAGGTAAAACCCATCATAAAGGTACAAATCAGGGAAAACATGGCAACTCGAGCATTATATGCTAAATTTCTATCTTGCTGTCTACAGCCTTTAGACTGTCTAGTTGAAATCTCATTTCACAGATTGGAAAACACAGGCTGAAGAGGTTGGTGCCCAAGGGTACAGCTTATGAGGCAGTGGCAGAGGGCTTACTTATGAATGCCAATGACCATGAATAAGTGGAGGTTACTGCACCTCCATCATCAGACAGCAGATGCCCTAGGCTGGCTCCGTCCCATAGAACTTTCTGCAGTGATGGAAATGCTCCTTATCTGCACTGTCTGGTATAGTAGCCCTCAGCAACATATGGTTCTTAAGTACAACAAATGTGCCTGTGCAACCAAGGAACAGAAATTTTAAATTTCATTTAATTTTATTTTAATTTAAATGTAAATAGCCACATGGAGCTAGTGGCTACCATATTGGACACTGCAAGTCTACACCCAAAGGTCTGGTGGGTTTCACCAGTAAGTTAAATTAATCACTGCAATAAAAATGACAGATGAGAGTGGCTTGAAGAATGAGAAAGACTTACCGTCTCCATCTTCTCCATACGCCAGAAAAGGAGGTATGGTGATGATGCGCTTTTCCCCCACACACATTCCCAGCAGCCCTTTATCCATCCCAGGAATCAGCCAGCCAATTCCCACATACGTGTCATATGTTTTCATGCGATTGTGACTGAAAACCAACAGAAAAGGGAAAAGTCCCATATCATGAGAGCGTTTCTAGCCTACCCCTCAATAATGTTTTTTTTTTTTTAAAAGATTTTATTTTTTCCTTTTTCTCCCCAAAGCCCCCCGGTACATAGTTGTATATTCTTCACTGTGGGTCCTTCTAGCTGTGGCATGTGGGACGCCGCCCCAGCGTGGCTCGATGAGCAGTGCCATGTCCGCGCCCAGGATTCGAACCAATGAAACACTGGGCCACCTGCAGCGGAGCGCACGAACTTAACCACTCGGCCACGGGGCCAGCCCCACCTCAATAATGTTTTTGTTACCCAAATATTAGCTCAACAATGAGCCCATAACCAACCCTGGTGATAGGCATTTATGGACCTTTGCTCTCAATCAAAGAGCAGAAAGTTGTCAAGTTTATGAAAAGTATGTAATTAAACCACAGTGATTCACCAAGACAGGCCTGTTCTTCTATCTAACTAAATACACTATAATGAGAAGAAAGCCCAAAGGACAGACTGTTCTCCAGCTTAGCACCTAACCCCTGCACGTCTCTGTAGCTTCATATGCATTCAGCTTTCCCCTCCTCCTTCCATGGGAAAACTACAAAAATGAACCAAAAACTGCAGGAACGTACTTGGCAACAGGGCTCTTCACTTAACGAGATCTCAAAATGCTGTTAATTTAGATAAAGACAGGTCTCAGATTTTTCTAAGATGTATCAAATTTTGACTCTGGCACTATGAAGCATGAAACATTAACCAAAAGCCTTAAGTAAAGGAGTTGGAACTCGTGAAAGTTGGGAAGAGTCCCTCTTCTGGTTTCTCCATGGGCATAAAAAGCGGGTGAGACAGGAGGAACTAAGGGGCACTTCACTGATGCTACCATGAATGGCGGGACTCACCTCGAATCAAACAGTGTCCCATCCAAGAATGTTCCGTTGTAGTGGTACCTTACAAAATCAGACACCTGGATGGTCCGAGGGCAACTGGGGGGCTTGAAATAAGTGTGAATCTGAACCTGATCTTCAGAATTCCAAATGTCCATCAGAAGTACATCAAAATGAAGCACTGAATTTGGGGGGATCACACCAGCTAGAAATAAAAGAGAGTTCACATTGAGAAGCTGCTGCCTTTCAGGCCAAACATGTAGGATGCTGCCAATGTGAAAGGAAGCTAAAAGGGTTCAAGGGGTCACTGGTATAATATTCCAAAATGAGCCACACTCCCTCCCTCTTTCCTCCAGATGAAATTGAAAGAAAAGAGAAAAAAAACCCAAAATTTTCTTCTCAACAAGGGTAACATTCAGTACACCTGTGTTAATAACGCCGTCTTTCATATCGAGAAGAAATAAACCTAAGATGAAAGTTTAGCTGTACGTGTGTGGGTGTGTTCACTGCTTCTCATTTTTCCCCAATCTAAAGCTTTCAAAGAGTCTCTGGTCTGCCAGGACGGAACAGCGTGCAAATGTTCTGGTTGTTTCTGCAGATGTGTTTTCAAACATGGAACAAAAACTTACAAACTCCTTCACTTCCGTAGGCCAGCTTTGGGGGGATCTTCACAAAACGCCTCTCATTGACACACATCCCGACCAGAGCTTGGTCCATCCCTGCGATCAGTTGTCCTTTTCCCACAAACACGTTGAAAGTGGAGTCTCTGTCATAGCTGAAGACCCAAAAAGCAGGGAGAGAGAAGGAAAAGCATAAATAATCCTTCCCTTAGTGAAACCATCCTGTGAAAATGTACTCCTTGACGAGTGAGGTCACTGCAAAATAAAAAGCCTGCAGAGGAGTTACCGACACAGGAAACGTCTTCACTGCACAGGACTCCTAGGCTTGGAATTTTAAATTACCCCAAATGTTGCCAGCAAATCTAGTTAGATAAGCATCAGCATAACTTGTCCTAGAAAAAAATATATGTTGTTATGTTGTTTTGCAAAATAGCTCCCAATTCTTCTAATAAAAAAACAGAGTTTACTTCATTTCTATGTGATTGGTACCTAACAGCAACACCATAGATACTAATGAGCAAATTAACACTGATTTTCTTCTCTCTTTTTTTTTTCAAGTCAGTAAGTTAAACAAAGAGGCAGCATGGTCTAGCATAACAGGTACTTAAATTCTCCTAATCTCAGTTTCCTCCTCTACAAAATGAGAGCAATAATAATAGCCACCTAAGATCCGCGTGATATAACAATGTGAAAAGTGCTCTGAAAACCTAAGGGTTATGCTGATATTATTATAATTACTACAGGTAATAGAAAGTCTGAGGTAGTCTGGAAATCATTGATATATATGTTTTTAAGGCTGATTGGTTTGGCCTTAGGTAGAAAGATAAATAATGGAATCATGGCTAAGACTCAGGCTCCCATCCTCTTCAATGTCATCTTCAGCAACCACCAAGGGTTTGCCTATTAGGACACTGTGCTAGGTGCTCTGGGGGATATAAAAGAAGTGTAAGGCGTGGACTTTGCCTACAAATACCTTATAAACTGGCAGAGACACCACAGAGTTTCAGACACTGTGTTTAAGAAAACCACTACTGGGGCCGGCCCCGTGGCCAAGTGGTTAAGTTCGAGCGCTCTGCTTCAGTGGCCCAGGGTTTTGCTGGTTTGGATCCTGGGTGTGCACATGGTACCGCTCATCAAGCCATGCTGAGGTGGCGTCCCACATGGCACAACTAGAAGGATCCACAACTAAAAATACACAACTATGTACCCAGGGGCTTTGGGAGAAAAAAGGAAAATAAAAAAAAAATCTTAAAAAGAAAACCACTAGGGGCTGGCCCCGTGGCCGAATGGTTAAGTTCGTGAACTCCGCTGTAGGTGGCCCAGTGTTTCGTTGGTTCGAATCCTGGGCACGGACATGGCACTACTTATCAAACCACGCTGAGGCAGCGTCCCACATGCCACAACTAGAAGGACCCACAATGAAGAATATACAACTATGTAGTGGGGGGCTTTGGGGAGAAAAGAAAAAAAATAAAATCTTTAAAGAAAAAAAAAGAAAACCACTACCGGGCTTGGTTTATATTAATGAAACACGGGAAATAGAAGTCAAGAGTATGGCACCGATTGCATATAACGCAAGGATATGCAATAAAATGCTCTATGGCCATTTAAAAATGACAGATTTCTGTTATGGCGATGTAATGTACAGCACGGTGACTGTATTGCATATTTACAAGTAGCTAAGAGAGTAGATCTTAAAAGTTCTCATCACAGAAAAAAAAATTTGTAACTATGTACAGTGATGGATGTTAACTACACTTATTGAGGTGATCATTCCACAATACATACAAATCTCAAGTCATTATGTTGTACACCTGAAACTAATACAATGTTAGACGTTAATTATATCTCAATAAAAAAATTTAAAAAAAAAACAATTTCTATTCACTGACACAGAAAGACATACACATTAAGAGAAAAGTGCAGGTTACAGAGCCACAGTATAAAATAATACTATTTTGAATTTACATATAGAGATGCTTATGAAAAAATCCACAAGGTAACAAATGAAGATATTACCAATGGTAATCTATGGGTCAGAGATTTCAGGTGATTTAATTTATTTTCTCTTTAATTCTCTCTTAATTTTCAAAACGATCATATAATACTTGTGTTATAAAATCTTAAGAGCTGTTGGAATTTATCTCATTAGGATGCATGTGCTGCCCTCCACCTGGTAAATTAATGCCATCCTTTCCTCATTTTTCCTCATGAACGACTTGGGCGAGCAGCACAGCCCACCTCACTGTTGGGGCAGCTTCTGCAGACCTGCCCCCTCTTCCCGTTCTCCTCCCAGTTTTATAGTCCACTTTAATAGCCGCCTTTTCTCCAAGGTCAGTGAATGGAAAGCAAGATTCCAAGTTCAGGCCGACAAGCCAGAGGACAAAAGCACATGGTCAGCTCTGTGCCCAAGACAGCTGTACACCTCCATCCTCTCTCTCCCTCTGGGGGGGTGGGGGGTGGGGCAACACCACCCCCTAGAATGCCAGCTCTTGAATTTCACTTGGCTGAGCCTCACCATGCCATGCACCATCATCAAACTGGCAGGTTTATGTTAATAATGGACCAGAAATCAAGGCTTCAAAGACTCCCCAGGCACAGAACATGTGCAAACAGCAACAATGCACAGGCTGGAAACGACTTTATACCTACATTTTTCATCCACTGAATCTGAATATACTTCCCAAATTTAATGAGAGCTTTTAATAATAACCACTGTTTAGAAGTGTTTATTATGTGTCAGGGACTGTGGCAAACTAAGCTTTTCCATATACTCCCTCACTTAATCCTCATACAACACTTTAAGGCGAGTGCTAATACTCGGGCTCCTTGGAGGTGAAAAAATTTCCCAAGCTCACAAAGTTAGCCAAGTGGGAAAAAAAGCTAGAACCCAGGACTGCCCAACTCTCACCCTCCAGGCACAGGGCCTCCCTAGATGGTGTATAAAAACTGTTGTTGCCTCTCAGTATTCATTTTCATTTCTTCATTTAATGACTACCTAAGCAAAGTGCTGAAAACAAAAAAACACCTTTCTGAAAGAACACGTGTAATTTACATACATGGGAAACTAACAACCAAGACCAGTCTTATCTATGCTGAAAACTGCGACCATCTGGATAAACGTGCCAATCAGTACAACTGGCACAAATTCATGTGCAGCGTCAAGCCCAGAACTGGTCATGAAAATTATTTCTGCAAGCTCTGGAATAGGCACTTATCAGTCTGTCCCAGGTATCTGGCTGACTTACACCTTTTGCAGACATCCCAGTCGGGATCCTGCAGGAAACAGATTATATGCCCAAATTAGGCAGTTCCAGGAAAGTTTAATAAAGGCATTGTGTGCAAAGGTATGTGCAGGGTACAGAGAAACACAAGGGACAATGTAATACCTCTAGGGACAAGTAGGGGATGCTGTTGGGCCTAAGGGATCGCTGGACTGACAGGGTGGCTAAGAAGCTAAGTTGGGACCTTTGTTCTAGAGACACAGGTCATGGTGACCCTACAGGGAGGGAATCGGGGGAATAAATATCTCGACCTCACTCTCCTCCCTCCCTCTGATCTTCTGATGATGCCCCATTGGCTGGACCCAGCCAGAAGCCAGACGACAAGGGGGTCACAGATAGAACACATACTATGCACACGTACTCCATACAGGTCAGCCTCCCAGGGCAAAAACAAGTGGAACCAGGGGAGAGTGGACCCAGAAAGGCAAATGGAAATCATCCAGCACATCCAACATCCCCCTTTCCTCTCCACCAGCTTATTTTTCTCCCCAGCTCATTCACTGCTGCAGACCTTTCCATGGCTGCCCCTGACACCTCTACCTTCCCCTGCCCCAAGAGGGGGGTGTGAGGTTGCTGCAGCACCCTCCAATGATGTTCTTCAAGATTATCAGCCCAAGGACCACTAAGACAGGAGACATCACGTAAAACCCATCACATTCAACTCACTAAACTGCCTACACACAAGCGCACATTCTCTTGCAGCATATTCCTCAGGATAAGTAACCACCCCTGCGGCAGTATTCTTAAAGCATAAATACTCTGGCTCTATTTCTGAATGCAGGGTTCAATCTGCACTGAGGATGAACTTTCAAAAGAATACATGGCAAACTGAACACACTCTCTCCCTAGAGCCCTCAAAGCCTATTCCATCCCCCAAGCTCCTCATCTTCTCTATAAAAAAGGACTTAGGAAACCAGAGAGGGGACCCTTGCTGTCAAGAGACGGCAACAACATTTTGGCAGATGGAAAGGGAATGGCGGAGCAGGATCTGACCTGTAAGAGAAGAAACAGAATGCAGGTGTATGCAAAAGGGGATCAGGACAAGGCGGGAGCTGTGTGCCTCCCAGGGTCTGCAGAGGCAGGAAGGGCAGAAGGAAGCCTGGAGCTTGAAAGTCTGCATTCACAGCAGCACATCCCACCTGGGAGCCCCTTGCCCAGTTCTAGCAGCTTGGCAGCTATAATTTTAAGCTTTATGGAATTAACTGGTTTTTAAAAATTCTGTGCATATGTATTACTTTTAAAAATTAATTTAAAACTTTCTGCAAAAAATTGACACAGACTTTTACCACTTGTTGCTGAGATTATTTTGATCTCAGATCCAGAAACAAAGGAAAAATGGCCATTACAGAGGGAGGGAAAACTGCCCTGCGGTTAGCACTGAGGTCCTGATCAGTGGCGACAGGAAAAGTCAGTTTGCTCTAAATGCCAGTTTTAAATTCAGTTTAGACAAATAAAAACCAAATATGTTACTCCTCTCCATCTTTATTGAGGTATAATGGACAAATGAAAATTGTACACGTTTAAGGTGTAAGATTCAGTGTTTGATATACAGCGTGAAATAATCGCCACAATCAAGCTAATGAACATATCCATCTCCTCACATAATTACCATTTGTTTTCTTTCTTTCTTTCTTTTTTGTGGTGAGAACACAAGATTTACCCTCTTACCAAATTTCAAGTATACAATACAGTGTCGTTAACTATATTCCCACTGCTGTACACTAGACTGAATACGTTTATTTGAACATTAAAGAGACTGCCATATTTGAGAATTCATAACAAGGGGGAAGCAAGGTAATAAAGAGCCAGCCCACTGGGCATGGGAACCACCTTTTGGGTGCCTGAAAGTTGGTGCAGTCTCGGGCCAACTCAGATGTCTGGCTCACATGGAACCTGCTTGACATGAGGACTTGTGGTCCAGCCAAAGTCCTTGGTGAATGGGACTAAAACATGCACATGCATGAAAGCAGAAACTCACCTCCTAGCTGTCTGCCAAACCCTGGGATAACCCAGGGGAGATTCCACACCCTCCCTGGCTGAGTTCCTCCACTCAGCCTGGGCCCAACTGCAGACTCAAAAGAGGGGAAACAAAGTTTGACTTTTCTGTCTCCCACCACTCTCCCCACACAACTAGCTCCCAAAGGTGACTCTGGGCTTCCCAGATCTTTTGCCCAAGAGTATTTCCCTCAAACAACTACCTCCAATGAGCCCAGGCAGGGGAAAAAGGCAAGTCACTAATGAACTGGCAAACTACCTATCTGTTACCCAGATGGAAAAATGAGAGAACATTGCAACAGAGGAAGAGAAAAGAGGACCGAGTAAGAGGGAAGGAGGGAAGTAGAGGAGGAATCCATTCATATCTCCACAGACGATCAGACTCTGAAATGTGAGCAGTTGGCTTGGATGGTCTCTGGAGAATTAAAATGATTAAAAGAAAAACTTTGCAAAGTAAAATAAAATCATTACATTGCTATTGTGGGTTTTTGTTTTCAAGCAACTGCTCAAGTTGAAATATCAGTTCTCTACAAATAATTCTTCTCTTACACAAGTTCTCAGCCCAGTAAAATATAGCCAAATCAAATAATCAATATGATTGTAGAGTTGCTTTCAATGACCCACAAGTGAAAATTAAAAGCAATGCCATTAAGTGTTCACAGGGGTATTAGGGCAGCGTGCCAATGGCCTCAGGAAACCCAAGTGAGAAGAACAGCCTGGAGGCTAGACTCTTTTCCTAAAGTTAGCAGAACCACACCAGGCTAACACACAAGCAGCAGCTTCCCTTTCACCACACAGCTCTTCCACAGAAAGAGCTGTTGTGCAGATTCACACTTTAAAAGCTCCCTGCCTAAGTGAACATGTCCTGACCTGACCAGTCTCCTCGCCTCCATTTAACCCCTCCAGGTCACCCTGACACCATCTAGGGTGCTGCCCAGTACACTGGCTCTTCTCTGAGAAAAAGTCCAGCAGAAGGGGTGAGCCCTAACACCCCTTCACTTAACCCCCACCAGGGTAGGCACCGGACCCAAATGGAACCAATCCTATTCTCTCCTGGGAATGCAGAATTAAGACAGATACCAGTTAGTCAGCGTGGCTGGACCCAAGAAGCCATGAACATGGCATGGGAAGTCTGCTGGAGCTCTCCCTTCAGGGAGGCGAAGAATGAAGTCCCTGTGCAACCCCTCAGGGAGATGCAGAAAGTCACCTCAGTTCATGATACTGGACCCTCAGGGGAAATCGGAGATCCTTCCAATAAATTCCCTCCTATTCTGCTTAAGCCAACTGGAATGGGTTTCTGTGTCCTCCCCCAACCCCACCTTTGAGGGCAGGGGTGTTTTTTTTTTTAGACAGAATTTATTTTTTAGAGTAGTTTTGGTTCATAGCAAAACTGAGAAGGTACAGAGATTTCCCACATACCCCTTGCTCCCCCACATGCATAGCTTTCCCCATTATCAACCTGCCACACCATAGTAGTACATTGGTTACAATCGATGAACCTACCTTGACACATCACTATCACCCAAAGTCCACAGTTTAGATTAGGGTTCACTCTTGGTGTTGTACATTCTATGGGTTTGGATAAATGTATAAAGACATGTATCCACCATCGTAGTATCATATACAATAGTCTCGCTGAGGGACAGGGATTTTGGTCTGTTTTATTCTTTCCTATGTCCTAGCACCTAGAACAGCAGGTGCTCCATAAATATTTGTTGGATGAATAAATAAATGGATAAATGTGTAAAATGAAGTTGACTTCTGTTAATGAGTCTGATTCTTTTAGAGCAATGGTTTTCAAAGTGTGGTCCTCAGACCAGCAGCATCAGCATCACCTGGGAACTTGTTAGAAATGCAAGTTCTCAGGTCCCACCCTGGACCCACTGAATCAGGAACCGTGTAGAATAAGCTCTCCCGGTGATTCTGATGCATGTGCACTTTGAACACCACTGTGTCAGAGCAGTGCATCCAACAGGGCATGTGGTGGCACACAATACCATTTACTGAACATCTGGACCTTAAGGGCCTGCAAATGGGCCTGGAGGCTGTGAATGAACTGACCAGAGCTTGTTTTCCTAAAGATAACAGAACATCTTAAACTTCAGTCCCCAGAAGGAAACAAGAGCAAACAGAGACGATCATCTGCCTCACCCTTAGTGCTAGGAAGGCTATGGAACGCCTAAAAAACGGAATCACTAGTGGCTGACAAGTTTCTCCCAAGAGCTGGAGAATGAGCAGGAGCCCCAGGGAAACCTGCGGGCGAGAAGCTGCTGTCTTCTTCCGTCTGAAGCAGCAGCCACAGGAGCATATTAACGGGCCCACGGAAGCTCCAAAATAAAACGAAACCATGTCTGAGTCAGTGGCCAAGGGCTGAAGGGCTGGAACTCCTGGCAACTGCAAATGCCCCTAAGCAGAAAAGACACCACTGCTCCCAAGCGCCAGGCGGTGATGCAGGAAGAAAGGTCTGGGGAAAGAAAGACTCTTTGTGCTTTATGGCTCTGATCAGGGTGACAGCCACCATTTTCTTCTGGGTGAAACTTTCAAATCAGCAGCCAAAGCCCCAAAACCCCTTAGATTTTTCCTCCCCTAAGATCTTTGGGCAGAAAGAGCAAAGTCATGCCCTAATACTTCATAAATTCCCAAAGTAATGGCAGCCCTGGAGAAAAACTCACATTAGTGAAGCACCTACTGTGTGCCCTACCCCTTCCACTGTCCACACCACAGCCACAGGGACCTTTGTAGAATGCAAGTCTCATCCCTCACTCCCCTGATAATCCCTCACCCCGATTAAAACTCTCCAGTGGCTCTCCACTGTACTTAGACTAAGTCTAAACTCCATAGCCAGCAGACGAGCTCTGGCAAAAGCTGGCGCAGCCCCTCTCTGGCCTCCTCTCACCTCTCCTTTTTTCCCCTCTGTGACTCCCCTACTCCCACTCCAAGCTCAGGTCGTACTGAACAGCTTTCACGCCCCTGCACAATGCTCCCACCTCCAGGCCCCGCATACGCTCTTCTTTCTACGAGCCGTCCCCTTTCTTCCCCCAACCCCCTCACCCCTCAGCTCCTCCTGGTAAATTTTA
This sequence comes from Equus przewalskii, assembly GCF_037783145.1. NCBI lineage: Eukaryota > Metazoa > Chordata > Mammalia > Perissodactyla > Equidae > Equus > Equus przewalskii. The sequence goes on along the minus strand of NC_091834.1, from coordinate 63,113,247 downwards.
ATACTCCTCAGGTCTTATCCCTGCAATCCCAGGCCATCCTGACCACCCCTCACCGCCCACCCCCCCCACACACACACGCTCACACAACATACAGTTAAGGCTTCTGTGTGCTTCCGTAGCTCCTTGCCTTTCTTCCATCATATATACGGATAGACTATAGACTCTGGCCTAGGTTCAAAGCCCCACTCCACCACTTAGTAGCTAGCTATCTTGAGCAAATTACTTGGACTTTCTGAGCCTCGGTTTGTTCTTTTGTAATGAGATACCTACCTCACTGTCTTGTCAGGTTAAGTGAATTAGTTTGAAATTAAATGGATTAATATATGTAAAGGCATGTGGTAAAAACTATAAGTGAACTCTGCTTGAGAGACAGAAGTGTGTGCTATTATTCTTTCTGTACTTATGACACTACGTAATTGCCTGAACTATAAGCAGTAGGGGCGAGGAGGGGACACCATCTTCACAGGCAAACACTGCACACACACTTGTGGAATGGACGGTAGCTCCTCTGTACTCTTTCCACTATCCCACACTGCCTCACAGTGGTTGCCATGCCCAGAGGGTAGAAAGTATTAGATGACTTGTTCTAGCGGGAATTATTAATCACCACCAGCACAAGCAGGAAAGTCTTCCCTATTTTCGGACTAAAGAATCAATGACAAGAAGATATGTGAATGGTCAGTAAACACCTCAAAAGATGCTCAGCATCATTGCCCATTAGGGAAACACAAATCCAAATACCACTTCACATCCCCTAGGAAGGCTATAATCCCAAGACACACAATTCTAAGTGTTGGGGACAACGTGGAGAACTAGAACCCTCACACACTGCCGGTGGGAATGTGAAATGGTGCAGCCACGTTGGAAAACAGTTTGGCGGTTCCTCAAAAAGCTAAACATAGTTACCACAGGACCCAGCAATTCCACTCTTAGGTAAATAGCCAAAAGAAATGAAAACATATATCCACACGAAACCTTGTACATGAGTGTTCATAACATCATTATTCATAATAGCCAAAAAGTGTAAACAATCCAAATGCCCATCCGCTGATGAACAGATAAACAAAATGTTGTATGGCCATCCAATGGAAGATTAAACAGCCATAAAAGGAATGCGACACTGATACGTGCTACAACATGAATGAACCGTGAAAACATCCTGCTAAGTGAAAGAGGCTGGACGCGAAACACCACAAACTGTATGATTCCGTAAAGAGACAGAAAGTAGATTAGTCGTTACCTTGGGCCGGAGGGGAGGGGGGAACTGTTAATGGGTCCAACATTGCTTTTTTGAAGTGATGAAAATGTTCTGGAATTAGATGTGATGGTTGTACAACTGTGAATATACTAAAAACCAATGAACTGTTCACTTTAAATGGGTGACTGAATGGCATGTGAATTACATCTCAATAAAGCTGTTTAAAAAAAAGAAGCAACTGAAATAACAGTAAGAATGACCATTTCTAAGCACTTGCTATGTGCCATGTAGTATGCTAAACAGCTTTTGTATATTCACTCATTTTCTGGAATTTCAAAAAGGGCAAGAGAGGCTAAGAGTATTTTTGAAAAGATAACTTCAGCAATGAGCTAGCACAGCCTAGGGCACACAGCCGATGCCTGACAAACCGTTGTCTTTATCTAGTCTGTTGATTCACTGAGAAAAGTGTGGGCACAGACACGGGTTTGTAAGGTAGCCTTGCGGAGAAGAGCGGCTCGGAGCTGCAGGAAGAGAGGCCTGTTAACCCTAACGCTAAACTGGCGTGAAGCCGGGAGAGGTGGTGTGATCTTGGGGCAGAGCTGAGGGCGGGAATGATGGGCACGGTGCAGGGCCCCATGGCAAAGCTGAGTGACTTGACCAGGACTTTCTCCCACCCAAGGGAAGTTTTTGTAAGGCCGGAAACGGAGGGCAGTGGTAGAGACACGCAGACTCTGGACTTGGATGGTCTGGGTTTCAATCCGATTCCGCTTAAACAAGTTTCTTAGCCTCAAAAGCCTCAAGTTACCTCACTGGCAAAATGAGGATGAGTGTACCTGCCTCAGAGAACTGCTGTGAGAATGAAATGAGTTCATTATATGGAAAGCTCTTAGAACTACCCTGGCACATGGTAACAGCTCCATTAAGGTTAGCGGCTGCTATCATCATCACCATCATCATCATCATCACCACCACCATCATCACCATCATCATCTGCCAGACGCCTCGTCTGACCGGATCCGTCCTCAAGGAGCCTGCTGGAAGGAACTGTAAAGGGGAGGCGGCGGATGGACGTCAACATTTCCTCTTGGAGATCTACTCGTGGAGTGACCATTTTACACAGATTTCGCGGGTGTAAATGCGCTGGGCGGAAAGGGAGGGCGTGATTTGTCCCAGCCCCGCTGCTCAAGGCCCTACCCAAGATGCCAGTCCGCGGCGGGCTGGCGGGCGGGCCAGGGGAGCGCTGGGGCCGGGAGACTCGCCCCGGGGCTGAGCGATTTAGGGTCGGGAGCGGCCGGGGAGGGGGAGGGCGAGGGAGGAGCGCGGGCTGGCGGGGCGGGGCCAGGGGAGGTCCGGCGGGAGGGAAAGGCCTGTCCGGAGAGAGGGAAGCGGACAGCACCGAGGGCGCGGCAGCCTCGGACTCGGAGGCCGGGCTGGGCGCTCGGGGCGCGGTACCTGGAGTCGAACTTCTGGCCGTCGGGGAATGTCCCCACGTAGTGGTAGCGCACGAAGTCGCCGCTGAGCACAGTGCGCGGGCACTCGTCGGGCACGAAGCGCCGCTCGATCTGCAGCTCGGTGTCCGAGCCCAGGCCCAGGCCCGCCACGGGCGCCGCCTGCCCGGTCACCCAGAGCAGCAGCAGGAGCAGCGGCGGCGGCGGGGGCCGCCAACCCCGGGCCCTGAACGCCATCGGGGGCGGCGAGGAGAGGAGCGGGCGCGGGGCGCGGGGCGCGGGGCGCGGAGCGGGCTTGGGAGCGCGGAGCTCGGGCGGCGCGGGACGGGCCTGGGTGCGCGGCGGCGTTTGCAAACGTGGAACAGACTCCCGGCCCTCCCCGGGCGGCAGCAACCGCCCCCCTCGCCCGCCCCCCGGCCGCAGCCGACCGAGGGGAGGAGCCGCGGCCGCGCGCCGGGGCGGGCCTGCTGCGCCCTTCGCCGCCCGGCCCCCCGCGCCCGGCGCGCTGGCCCGCCGGGAGAGAGGGCTGGAACGTCAGAGGGACCGGCCCCGAGCGAGGAATCGGCAGCTCCTCGGGACCGGGCTTCGGCCCGAAGTTGGGAGAGAAAAACGTTTACGGCCCAGCCGACCCACCGATCTCCGCCAGTTCCTGGGACTCTCCAGGTTCAGGGCCACAAGGGACTCTTACGTGGCCGCGGATCCAATTATCCCTTGCTGCTTTCGGGAAGGGAGCGAAACTTAGATTAAAAAAAAAAAAAACTTAGTTACAAGGATGCATTCTACATTGAAAAAAGACTGAAACCATTCTTCAGGATTTTTTCCCCCGTATTTTCTTGTAATACTTAGAGAAAGGAGGAAGCATGTATTGGGAGACCCCCCTGACAGCTGTCCAGACGAAAGTTTAAGTTGCTAACTGTGAGCATTCCCCAGTCCATCAATAGATGCCCTGTGAGCTGATACTTAATAGCGAACTTTCCACATGACCCCACACACGTGACTAACCTGGGTGGGCCTTCACAATAGAGACCCAGATGCCGCGGGAAAGTCATTTGAGCAGTTAAATGCATTCTTACCTTAGAATTGGTGGTTGTTTTTTATTAAAACTATGGCCTAATGGAAAAGCAAATCACCAAGGGTTTCTCAGCTCATTTTGGAAGCATACAATCCTGATACCAAAACCTGCAAAAGAGCAAGAGAGAGAAAGAGAGAAACTGGGCACCAATCTAATTTATAAATATAAAGGCAAAAATATTAAATAAAGCGTGAGCCAATTGAATTAAACAATTTATTAGGGGAATAATACACCATTATGTGGACTATGTAGGTGACCTTCTGCAAGTGACAGTCTCAGTGTTTTCTGTAAGATGAAGATAAAACATGATGATGATAAGATTATTATAGATCTTATTAGATCGCAAGATCTAATGAGAAATGACATGTAGCACTAAAGAAATGCTCGTTGTTCCTCACACAGCTTATTCTATTGAAATAGACAACCTATGAATATAATTCGTCCTATTAACACTGGTTATTTCTAGGTGGTTGGATTTTGAGTGATGATTTGCTTTCCTCTATCTACTCCTCAGTATTTCTTTATGGTTTTTAATGACTATGTCAGGTTTTTATTAAAATGATCAAGTTTTACACAAAGACAAACAAAAAGTCAACCTCATTCCAGTCAGGAATCTTCCACCTCCTTACTGTGAGTGGGCAACACATGCCACGTCTCTGGGCCTCAGTTTTTTCATCTATAAAATGAAGTGGTTGATTTGTAAGACTTCTTTCAGTTCTAAAATTCTATGAACCTGTGTCAGAGAAGACACCCCAGGACAGGAAGGAAGACAGATGGAGGAAGAGACAGGCTGAGTGGTGACTGCCACTTCTGTTCTGCCTTTTAGGGCTTCCAAGTGGTTTAATTTCTTGTCATTCCTTTAAATGTGTTAATAATCTGGTCACATAGTATGTGTGCTCTTCAACAGTCTCTTTAAATCCTAACAGACATTCTTTGAATTGAATTTCTGCAGCAATCTACCAAAGAGAAAATTTACCTCTTGACTTTAGTGACTAATTAAAACCAAGCTGAAACTTTAAAAAATTATTAAGTTTCTGGGGGTTACTTTGTGAGGACTTAAGCCTAGAAACTGAATTTCACCTCAGGAAAAGTCAACAGTAGACTACAAGCTCAGAAAGATAAAGAGGTGAACGGGCTTGAGAAAAGGACCGGAAAGAAGAGAAGGGTATCGGAATAGAAAAAGGAGAGGAAGTGAGAGAGAAAGGCAGTAAGAAGGGAAAAACAGAAGATGAGAATCAGTGAGAGAACAGAGAGCCAAGGAACGAGAGAATGTGACACAATCAGAGAGAAAGACATAATAAGAGAAGCATCCAAAAGGTCGGAGGCCAGCATGAAGGCGTGGAACAGCATGGAGCAAGAGAAGGGGCTCTGGAAAAGGATTGGTCTGAATAAAAGACAGAAATCCAGGTTCCGTCCCATCCTCCTCCATACAAGAAGTTGAAATGTTTGCAGGAAAAATCAAACATAATCCCGCAAGTGAAGCAGGGCAGTAAAGAAAGAATTCCTCTGTTCTTCGAGCCTGAAATAAAGGAGGACTCGTGAATCAGATCTTCTAAGAGCAGTAAACCCTGGAGGCTAAGCTACTTAAACTGTTAACTTGGGCTTGGCACACACTGAGCGGAGATAAAGAAAAGGCCAGCATTAAGAAAAACATCCCCCGAAAGTCCATCTGAGCTGAACCTGAGGCGAATGAGAAGTAAGAGAAATTTGTTTCCAGCAATGCCCTCTTTCCTTCCCTCCCCAAGAGTTTCCAGGAAATTCTCCCACCCCCAGAATTGACAACACACCTGAAGTTACCATGTGGTTTGATGAAAAAACCTGGACCAGAAATCAGACCACCTTGGTTGTAGGGCACCCATCCCCCTACTCTCTGAGCCTCAGTTTCCTTATTTGTAAAATGTCTTGCCTGCCTCCATAGAGTTTCTGGAGGATCAACCAAAGCAATATATGAGGGATGGAAGTCTGCCAAGTACTATGTAAATGTGAGGAATCACTTCCATCTCTGAGTAATAGAAGACCCAACTCAAAATCACTTAATCCGTAAGTCAGGACCAGCTGCAGCCACCTTTCTACAATTGGGCCAACACCAAGTCCCTTTGGCTGGCCTTGAGAATGAATCTAGTACCTTAGGATGGGGCAGAGGGGTAGAAAAGACTGAGGTGGGGGGGTACAACAGGGAGGGAGTACAAAGAAAGCATCTCTTACTCAGCTGGGCTGGGAGCCTCAGTGCAAAGTGCAGGATGGCTCCATGTGCATTCATGGTTGAAGAGTAATCACTTTACTCTCTCTCGTGAAAGGAACTGTACCTGCAGACCCGTCCCGATGCTACAGGAATAAGTAAAGGGTGATGGGTAAGAATAACGGTTTAGAATTATAACCACCACGGAAAGAATTCCTGTTTGCCTCATTGGTTAATGGATGAGATGTTTACATTGACTTTCACAATCAGAAAACTGGGCTGAATTCGAGAGATGGCCCTGTGTAATAAAGAATCTGACTCCAGGACCGGCCTGGTGGCTCAGCAGTTAAGTGTGCATGTTCCGTTTCTCGGAGGGCCCAGGGTTCCTCGATTTGAATTCCGGTGCAGACAAGGCACCGCTTGGCAAAAGTCATGCTGTGGTAGGTGTCCCACGTATAAAGTAGAGGAAGATGGGCATGGATGTCAACTCAGGGCCAGTCTTCCTCAGCCAAAAGAGGGGGATTGGTAGTAGTTAGCTCAGGGCTAATCTTCCTCAAAAAAAAAAAAAAAAGAATCTGACTCCATTTTGGATGTTGACCACTGACAGCTTTCAAGCGCCATCTCCACTTTCCTCTTCTGTCCCACATATGGGCAAGCTGATAAGAAAGCCCACACACTCCTTCCCTTGACACCAGAGGAGAAGTTCAAACCACACAAAGCCTTGGCCTGTGTGCAGGAATGCCCACCCAGGTTTCACTCCCTAAACACAATAAAACTAGGGCCACTCGCCTTCCTTTTGCTGAAGCCGTTTTTGGACTGGCTTAGGTGGCTGACCTGCTCTCCCAGAAAGCCTCAATATATGAGTAATACATTTCTTCCTCCCCTCTTGGTGAACATGTGGCATCATCAGTCTTGACAGTGAACCAATTTGGGGTGGTCAGGGGGCGTCCATCACGCTTCTGCGGAGTGACCATAACACCGTGCATATCACTCTGGATCAGTAACCAGGAAACTTTCTAGTCTGTCAAAATACATAAAGAACCCAGACTTGTGTAAACAGGTGGATATAAGTAGCAAAAGGATGTTCACTGCTTTATAAGCTCTAGCATACTAATCATCAAGGAGGGATGCCTAGAATGCAGCCCAGGAGGTGGGACTGGGTAAGGCAGTCAGACTATTGAACTGCACAGCTGTTATTTTTCCCTGCTCAGCCTCCCTTTCCTCTTCCTCTCTCTCTCTCTCAATCTCTTTCTCTCTCTCCTCCTCTCTTTCTCTCTCTGTTAACAGCACCTTGATTTTGCTTTGAGGAACTATCCCTCCCCAACAGTTCGTCTATATAGCTTGGGTAAAGCTGATCCCACCCCTGGGAATTAGGGTGAGCATGTGACAGGCGTGGCCAGACAGAGTACTCCATCTCCCTAACCATAGTGATTGTTTCCATGACAGCTATGTGACCCTTGCTAAGCCAATGCGTATAACACATGGAAGTCTTACTGGAACTGAAAAAGATTTTTCTTCCAGTTGGGGCTGCTAAATTGTTGGCCACCTTTGGCTTCCAGTGGCCATCTTTGCCCCCGCGATGGAAGAAACTACATGAGAATGAAACAATGCAAAGCAAAGTGAAACTGAGAGAGAGAAATTGCTAACTATAACATTTCAGCACCCAGATCCAGCCATTCATTCCTGAAGTTCCATCCCATGACATTTCACATACGTGAGCCAATAAATTCTTTTATTTTATTTCTTAAAACAGTTTGACTTGGATTTTTGTCTATTGTTGTTTTCAAGAGTCTTGACTAATACTTGCTTCAGTGGAGTTATCAATCCCTGGGTCTTCTTGCTAATAGATCAAATCATTGTGTTAGGCAAATATTTGAATCGGTCAAGACTCTTTCAGTTGCAAGTGAGAGCAACTCAACTCAATTGGTTTCTGCATAAAAGTATATCCTAAGGTTTTCAGATTATGTGCTTGCTTGCTATAGGTCACTGCTTGTGACTGGCGAACGTTTGGTGTCTTTTCTTTTTCTTTTTTCCTTCTTCCTTCTTTTCTTTTACTTTAGGGGCATAGCTTGGCCAGCAACAAGCCTCTGCAGGAGGAAAGGAACAATTCTCATCCAGCTTGGTTGGTGTGAGCCACTTAGATCTACTCTGGCATGCACCATGGAGTTATCTGACAGGCGTTGGGCGTGATTAGGCAGTGAGGTCTGGCCTGACATCCCTCTCTTTATGGAGTCTCAGGGTCTCTTCATGTGATCTCTACCCCTTAGTTAGTCTGGGCCTCCTCGTGGAATGGTGGCTTCAGGGCAGTTGAACAGCTTACATCCCTGAAGCCCTCAGGAGGGTCTATTTCAGGAGAACCAAGTGGAAGCTAGATGACCTTTTCTGATCTAATCTCAAAAATGAGGCATCACTTCCACTACTTTCTACTAGATACGAGCAAATCACTAAGTTTGGTCTAGATTCAAGGGAAGGGGCATAGACCCCACCTCTCCGTCGGGGGAGTGTCAAGGTCATTTGTAGAAGACAAATAACATGAGAGAGACTATTGCAGCCAACTTGGATAATACAATTTGCCACAATAACTAGTCATAAGATACTAAATTATAAATCACAATGTCGAGATATTGACTTACAGTAGGAAACATGCCTTCCCACTGACCCCAATACTCAGATCTGACTAAAACACTCTTTTCCTCATATTGGGGTCCGATATAGTACACTGTCAGAATGTTGCAGGTGAGAATAGAACCAGAGCACAGGGGTTGGGTGGTCTTGAAGGCTATTTCCTTTAAGATGGGGCAAAATTTGGTCAATTTTATGCCTTATTCCAAATGGTGCACATTTCTCTAGTGAGCAGAACATTCGTGTTTACAGAGTTTGTGTCATTAGTGGACAATTCTGGACAAACACTGCCTGATTGCTTTTCCTTGGTTCTCCTATTCTAGAATCTTTAGACCAACTTCCTCCTGTAACACAATTTTAAGTTATGTTTTCTTCGTTTCTCAATCACGTATTCCTGACACTGTATTCTTGACTAGATGAGGATGTCTTGCAAGGTATCTACAGGCCACTTACTGCCCATGTAACTTGCGTGAGCAGCTGGATTGGTTCTCAGAGGGAAACCTGATTTCCAAGTTCTGGGACACGTCAGTCTAACAGTGCATGTCTGTTCATAACCTTTTGTGTGTTTATTTGGATTTTTGCTAATAAATATGAAAGAGCTCCTCATATATTTTAGGTATTAACTATATTGAATGCCACATTTGAGGGAAATATTCCCCATGCTGTTACTTTTACTTCCTTTGTGGTTTCTTCCACTATGTCAAAGCTGAAACAATTATCACAACTTCACCTATTAGATACATTTTTTTTTTTAAAGATTTTATTTTTTTTCCTTTTTCTCCCCAAAGCCCCCCAGTACATAGTTGTATATTCTTCGTTGTGGGTCCTTCTAGTTGTGGCATGTGGGACGCTGCCTCAGCGTGGTTTGATGAGCAGTGCCATGTCCGTGCCCAGGATTCGAACCAACGAAACACTGGGCCGCCTGCAGCGGAGTGCACGAACTTAACCACTCGGCCACGGGGCCAGCCCCACCTATTAGATACATTTTGAAAATACAACCTAGTCAGGCACCTAACACTTTCACACCCTGGCTCCACGACTTACTAGTTCTCATCCTTGGGCTGTCACTTAACTATCTGGGCCTCCTTCTCCTTATCTATAAAATTAGCGTAGTACATAAGGGTAATAAGAGTACTTGAGGGCTGGCCCGGTGGTCGAGGGGTTGGGTTCCACTACTCTGCTTCAGAGGCGGGGTTTTGCCGCTTCGGATGCTGGGCCAGAACATGGCACTGCTCGACAAGCCATGCTGCCGTGGCGTTCCACATGCCAGGACTAGAAGGATCCACAACTAAAATGTTTAACTATGTACTGGGGGGCTTTGGGGAGAAGGAAAAATAAAATAATAAAATCTAAAGAAAAAATAGCACTTGAGTTTTTAAAAATTAAGTCAGCACTTAGCTCAATGACCAGCACATAAAAAGTGCTCAGTGTATATCAGCTTTTCCTTTCCAATACCCAAACTTTCTCTAAATTCAGTATACACTGTTTTAACCATGGATGGCATGCTCTAGAAAACTGGAGAATTTCTATGGAGAGTCTTGCTTTCTTCCCAAACTGGATGAATCCTACTAACAAGTAATAGCAGCTCCTGTGTTTCTAACCACTGGGAGATACACAGATGACTTGCACGGGTTCCCTGGCCTCCAGGATGGAGACCGCAAGGGCAGGGAGCCCGAAGACGTGTGCTCAGCCCTCCGGGCGCGCGGGAAGGGCTCTAGGGCTCCCCCGCGGGCGTCCTCAGCCCTCGGCTCCGGCACCGGCACCGGCCGCCACCAGGGGGCGCGCTCCCACCTTCGGCACCGGCGGGCCTGGCGGCGGGGCCGGGCGCTCTGAGCCAGGACTTGGGGCCACGCCGCGGGGAGGCGGCCGGGCGCGCCAGTCGGAAGCGGGGGCCGGGCAGCCTCGGCGGGGACACCGGGCCCTTCCCCGGCGGGCGGCGGGCGGCGGCAGGAGGGGATGCTGCGGGGCTTGCGGGCGCGGCGCAGAGGAAGTGCCGTCTTCGCCGCCGCGCCACGGGGGCGCCTCCGGCGCGGGCCGCGATGTCGTCCCGGTCGGGGCGCGACGACGCGGGGGCCGGGGGCGCGCGGCGGCCGCGGGAGCCGCCCGAGCAGGAGCTGCAGCGGCGCCGGGAGCAGAAGCGGCGGCGGCACGACGCGCAGCAGCTGCAGCAGCTCAAGCACCTGGAGTCCTTGTGAGTCCCCGCCGACCCGCCTTCTGCGCGGAGGGGCCCGTGGGCGCGGCACGCGGCGTCCCCGGGGTCCGCAAGGGCCAGGTGGCCGGCTGGCCGTCGGAGACGGCGTGCCCGGTGCCGGCCACTGGCCCTCGGCGCAGAGGGCAGGTCTGTCCGGCGCCCCGGGCGGCGTCGCCGGGAGGAGCTGAGGCCCCGCCCCGAGGCCCGTCCGGGCGCGCGGGGCTGTCCCGGTGCCGGAAGCGCCGCGCTGGAGGGTCGTCCCTCGCCCGCTGGAGGGTCGTCCCTGGCTCGCTGGGCCGGGGTGCCTTGCGCGCTGCGGGGCGCTCCGTCAGGACTGAGGACCGAATGCAGGAGCGCTGCTCCCTGTCCTTTCGGGTTTTTCAGTTCAAAGGGCCGCCTATGAACTGCGTAAAATCCCCATTCTTTTCATCTTCTGCTGTTAAGGGAAGAGAAAACCCAGTCCTGTAAGGTTCGTGTGGTGAGAGAGAGAAGAATGAACAATGGGGTGAGGGCTCGTCCCTAAACATCGGAAAGCTGGCTGCCAGGTAAAAGAGAGTGGAGTGCTGAGGATTTTTACCAGGATTAAGGGTGGAAGCTGCAGAGAGGCCAATTCCATCCAGCTCAACAGAAAGAATTAGGACCAGAGTCATATATTCTTGCTGGTCAGTGTCAATGCCAATAATCCATAACCGATCTGTAAGTCAGAATTGGGGTGAGTTTATTATCAGCCAGATCTGAGGACTAGCCGAGGGCCTGCCTTCCAGAAGGAAGGGCACCAAAGAATTGGGGTGTACAGAGTGGATATGTACGTCTTGGAACAAAGAGCATACATCACATATGTTAGGAATGTCCCTTTTACAATTGTCACAAGATGCTTCGCTCGCACAGCAGTTGGGTGGTCAGGAATTAATCCTTAGTTCCCAGGAAGAGATGCTTATCCTTAAGGAAATGCTGATATGGGGGAAGCTACATCCTTATCTGTAAGGCCATCATTCTTGTCTTTGGGACACAGTAAATGTTTAAAGCAGATGTACAATGCACACTCAACAGGCCACAGCAGGCCCTTTTGGAAAAACAAGATCAGATCGAATTAGTTTTAACCCAAACGGCTTCCTCACGTACTCCAGTATTTCCTGTTGCTTCTCACTTGTTTTTCATCAACTTGGCCTGACTTAGGAGGCACTGTGCACCCCCAGCTCCAGAGGGTTCAAGGAGAGTCCAGAGAACCAGTGGGAGAAGGGTAGGTTGTAAAGGAGATTAAACATCAGGCGGGAGGTTGGAGTAATGACCTTTCAGGTCTCTTCCAAGATTCTGTGATTCTATAAGTAGTTGTAGAAGTCAAATTTTTCTGTGTTATTTTCTGAGTTAGTGGGTAAATAATTCGTTTCTGTTTCAGGCACATCTCATTACCTAAACTAAGACGATCATGTAAAGAAAGGTCCTTAAACTGTTGCAGTCCTACATAAGTAACCTTCTGGGAGCTTTGACACAAAATGCATGCCTTTTTGGAGCACCCCCTGCTCTTTTCCCGGTGGCCCTTGAACTGAATTTCCTCAGGAGGGCAGTGGTTGCAGGATACAGGCTCTGCTCTGCTGCCTCCGTGGTCCTGGCCTCTGCAGCACTCTTTGTGGTGCTCTGTCTCCTGTGAAGGCGGATGTTCAAAAATCTTTCCCCAGGATAAGCTCAGGCAGGGCTCAGCTCAGCCCAGGTCTCAGTATCTTTAACTGTAGGATGCTGGATGTTGTTAATACTATACATTTATTTTGTAGCTCACAGAACTTTTTCACAGACAAGAGAAAGATTATAACCTCCTTTTGTAGATGAGAAAATGGAGGCTCCGTGGTTAAGCCACTGACCTATTAAACAGCAAAACTAGAGCTGAATCCAGGTTTCTTATTCTCAGACCAGTGAGATTTTTCCAGTTTCAGAAATTTAAAACTGGCTGGCCTATTGACAAGTTTTCTTTTTCTAGTTCAGAATCTTGTTTAATTTTAAATTAAATTTTATTCATACCTGAGTCATACTTGTATAAGTTTAAAAACTAAAATAGTACTAAAAATACTACAGAAAAAAGTGGTGGGCTGCCCAACTCTTCATGTTCCCCCATGCTCCCTGCCCAACAACCCCCATTCCCTGGCCCACTAGACAAGACCAGGGCTTCCATGTGCAAATTGTTGTTTTTTTTTAAAGATTAGCACCTGAGCTAACAATTGTTGCCAATCGTTTTTTTTTCTTCTCCCCAAAGCCCTCCAGTACATAGTTGTATACTCTAGTTGTGAGTGCCTTTGGTTGTGCTATGTGGGACGCCGCCTCAGCGTGGCCTGATGAGCCGTGCCACGTCTGCGCCCAGGATCCAAACAGGCAAAACCCCGGGCCGCCGAAGCAGAGGGTGTGAACCTAACCACTCAGCCACGGGCCAGCCCCCATGTGCAAATTCTTTTAATTTTTACTTCTTGGATTTAAGTGCATGTTTCTAAATTATATGCTTACCCTGCTTTCTTTGATTCAACAATTTTAGACATTATCTGTTAACTTCTTGTCATAGTAGATAAGGATTTAGCTCTCTTACCTGCCCTTCTTGTTTCCATCCTTCCAGTATAGCTCTATTAGACTAATTTTGCTAAATCAGTGTTCGTATTAACATTATTATAACTATGCAATATTGTTTACTTTTGAGCCAAATAGTATTTTATGATTTTTTCTTTTGCTTTCTAGTGCAACTGTTACCTTTCTAGTCGTTAATAAGAGCCTCAATTTTTCATCTGTTTCATTTTCTATTATCAACTGCTCTTTTTCTCCCAAAGGCTCCAAAAGCTGAAAGTACCTTTCCACATGTTGCTACACATCAGACAATTAATGTTTATTTCTTATTTACAATCTTCCATCTGTTGTCCTGCAGTAGTCATTGGTTACTTTCTAGACCTGGTGTGGAGCGATCGTCCTGGGACTTCCTTTACCACTCTCCCTTCTTGAATCCCATTCCTGGATTCCACATCTGCCTCTTTCTGTCATTACTCCCATATTTTACTGAAGCACATTCTGCAACTTCCTATGAAGGGTGCACTGGAGGTTAATTGACACCTTGCGTGTCTGAAAATGTCTGTATTCTATCCTCAAACTTAATAGATAATTTGGCTAGGTATAGAATTCTGTGTTAAAAACTATTTTCACTCAGTTTTGAGGGTGGTATACCAGTGTTTTCTAGTTTCTGGAATTGCTGAGGAGTCTGATGCCATTCTGATCCCCTTTCTTTTATGTTACCTGGTCAAGCTCACCCTATTCTTAAAGCTTTGGAAGCTTTAAGGAACTTTCCTTTATTGCTGCCGTCCTGAAGGTTCATGATAATATGGGTCTTTTTTCAATGGAGTCTTTTTTTGACATATCATGAGTACATTAACTATATAAATGAACTTGTGTTTTAATTTCTTCTCCATTTTGTTTTTTTCTTTCTGTTGGATTTCTATTGATCCTCTAATTATCTTTTCTCTCCTTAGTGTCCATATCTTTGACTTTTCATTCTACTTTGTAGATTTATCTTCCATTTCTTCTATTGTGCATATTAAAATTCTGCTATATTTCTAAATTCAAGAGCTTTATCTTAGTCTGAGAATTCTTTTTCCATAGCATCCTGTTCTTGTTTCATTGATGAAATATCTTCTCTTTGAGGATACTCAATAATTTTTCTCTTTTTTTGTTTTCTTCTGCTCCCTCTATTGCCTCTGCATTTTGTTTGTTGTTTCTTTTGATCTCTGTCTTCCATTTAGAGTTTTTTCCCCTAACATCTGGATATCTTGGTCTCTATTCATATTTAAGAGTGTGGAACTATAAAGCTCTTTTGACAAGAGGCTGTGTGTGAGACAGACAGAACGTGCCCATTTGCTGACTGGATAGCTTCACTGTAGGGAGATGAGGCTGTGTGCCACCCTTTTAATCCAGAGATTCTCAAATGTTAGTAAGTGGAGATTTTTTCTGGGGCTTTTCAGTTTCTCTGGAGAAGAATCTTCAGTCTGAGGATATATGCCTGGCTGCCAGTGTTCTGGGGTGGGTTGAGAGGGAGAGGGCTGAGTGTCCTAGAGTTCAGACAGAGACTCAATCAACACCCATTTTCAGCCCATGCTCATATCATCTGCATCCTCACTTATGCTCAGAGGGGCCTAAATCTGCAGTCTCCTCCAAGGCTTGGGCTGGCAGAGTCCCTGGCTGTAGGGAACGAGGAGAATACCACTGGCTTCAGCCACTCCATGTCCATATTCCCCAACCCCCATCTTCCAAAGGTGTAACCTCCTACATTTACAGAAGTCAATGATTACTTCCTTGCACTTTCCCAAATTTGTTGAAATCTTACTCTGATGTTGTCTCTGCTCAGGATTTCTTTGTGGCTTCCTTTTTTATTATTTTACTGTCATTTTAAAAAACAGATAAGCATGTTGGTCAGTTTGCCATGTTAATTGAGAAGCCCCACAGTTTTTTAATAAATTGAATGCAAATCTTTTCATCTCTGATGTGCCTTCTTCAATCGCTACAGGACATTTTCTTACACTTGACTTTTTCTTGCTCTTTGACCATGTGTGCCAGGCCCTTGAAGGCATCTGAGTCCTCCACCCGCGCTCCAGCTCTATCACTCAAGTGCCCCTGGGCTGCTCGGCATACAGAATGGACATTCTGTGTATATGTGGCAATTTCATCTCTGCCTTCCAGCCCCGGAGGAGCCGGCTGCAGGAACAGTTGTGTGGAATGGATTTATGCTTACATAAAGGACGTGTCTTTTTTTCTTTTTTCTTTTTTTTGGAAGATTACCCCTGAGCTAACTGCTTCCAATCCTCCTCTTTTTGCTGAGGAAGACTGGCCCTGAGCTAACATCCGTGCCCATCTTCCTCTACTTTATATGTGGGACGCCTGCCACATATAAAGCATGGCTTGCCAAGCGGTGCCATGTCTGCACCCAGGATCCAAACCAGCGAACCCCAGGCCGCCAAATCGGAAGGTGCAAACTTAACTGCTGTGCCACTGGGCCGGCCCCATGAAGGACCTTTCCAAAAGAAATCCCACCCCAGTACTCAAAACCACAAACAGTGATTAGAAATATTTGGCAAAAGAAAGATTTCTTGCCCCACACACAATTGGGAAGATAATATTTCTCCCCTCTTACATAAATTTAATCTTTTTACTACACAGAGCAAGTTATTACAATTTGAATGATTTACCAGTAGTCTGCTCAGAGGGTACAAAATAATGGGCCACCACCAACTTTTTTTAATATTAAGAATTAACTACAAAGATAAATGTAGACTTCTTGACTGTCATAGCGCAGAGGCTAGACTGCACATAAACATGCTCCCATTTCCAAATCTGTTATATTTAGTAAATATTACTTTAAATTTTGAGAATTATCTTTTTTTTTCTCCCCAAATCCCCCAGTACATAGTTGTATATTCTGGTTGTAGGTCCTTCTAGTTGTGGCATGTGGGACACTGCCTCCGTGTGGCTTGATGAGCGGTGCCATGTCTGCACCCAGGATCCGAACTGGTGAAACCCTGGGCCGCCGAAGTGGAGCACGTGAACTTAACCACCCGGCCATGGGGCCGGCCCCAAGAATTATCTTTTTTAATATGTTAAATTAATAAATTGTTTAGCCCTAGGAAAAACTACCAACCATCTTCTGTTAAACTTGGAAAATTGACTTTTTAGGCAATTCCATTGCTAATAATAGATTTCAAAATGTGTAGTTCTATCACATTCCTTTCCTCTTGGCAACAACAGTTACATATTTTTCAGGAATTTGGATTTCAATTTGATTGGCCATATGTTGTTTGTACAACTCTTGTGACTCAAAGGATGTATAACAGGATTATTGGATTTATAGCCAGTATTACCAAACTCCCTCTGTGCATAAGGCATAGCTTTAATGTTTCTGATGGCTGCAGGTAAACTATATAATTTCCTCAGTTTAGCAGATTTCCATTGTTCTTGCTGAGTTATGGCTATGTCATGCCACCGCTTTGTGTTAGAAAATATTTTAATCATTCGCTTTGGAAAAGCACTGTATTATACCTAAGAAGTTCAGTCTATTCATGCCCAGTTGTTTACCCTGTAATCTTCATGGGGCAGATACTCCTCTGTCCACTTAGAAAAGCTCTGGATTAGCAACTCACAGTTTGTGTCATTTATCATCCAACAAGTTGTTTTCTCCTACCTCTTTTGGGTTCAGATCTTGGCCTTTGTGATGCTAGCGCTCCAGGCTTGAGCTGCCTCATGAGGCTGACCATCAGCTTGTCTTCACCAGAAGGGAAGAAGCCAGCACTGTGGAGTGCCCTTCACATGTGTGCTGTGAATTATTTACCCATGGGGAAACTGAGGCTCTAGGGGGGTTAAGTGTCTTGCCCACAGTACACAGCAGTGAGAATGAATCAGAATTCAAACAGAAAGTTTTTACCTCCAAAGCCCATGAGGTTTCCACTCAGCCTTGTACCTCTACAGGATTCACGTTTACACTGATTTAGAACTGGAAAACACTCCTGCTTGAATTTCAGATCCTCTACGCCAAGAAAACAGAACATCTTTTATCAGGATAGTTATAAGAGTTACACTGTCACTTCTGAGAGCAGTTTTCATTTTATGTTTTCTTAGATGTAAATAGGGATATCTTTATGCCCTTAGTTCTCCCTTCTGCTGCTTAGCACCGTGCCTGGCACAATAATTGTTGACAAGTGACTTGTGCAAGGAGTAAGTTTTTCTGTTGAACCTTCAATATTACTTGAAGATCAAGTTTAGTTTTGCCTATTATACCTGCTGCTTTTAGGAGAAAAATATCAAGCTGATTAGGGCTAGAGTGGGGATTTTAACCGTGAAACAATTACGGAAATAACATTGACTTTTAAAACAAAAATTCAGTCCATATAATTATATAGCAGATATAAACTCCTAATAGCATATTTTTGGTTTCACTTTTCTTTCATAGTTCCAGGTTACCTGTGGTTTTTCTTTCAGAGATATATTACCTGGGCTTATACCACCATAGCTGTAATGAAGATACCATTGATTTCATTTTTCTTTTGTAATTAAAAAGCATTTTGTAGGTTAATATATGTGCATGTAAATATAAATAGAATGAAAAATAAAGGTCTCTATTGTTATGATCCTTAGTTCCCCTCCCTAGAGGCAAGCATGAAACCAGTTTCTTAGGTATCCTTTCAGAGATATAAAGGTGTGCGTATATGGCCTTATATAATCTCCTTTTCCCCATACGCACAAATAGAAGCATACCAAAAACACTTTTGCTTCCTATTCCCTCCCTTTTTTTTTTAAAGATTGACATCTGAGCTAACAACTGTTGCCAATCTTCTTTGTTTTTTTTCTGCTTTTTTCTCCACAGATCCCCCCAGTACATAGTTGTATATTTTAGTTGTGGCTCCTTCTAGTTGCGGCATGTGGGGCGCCACCTCAACGTGGCCTGACCAGCGGTGCCATGTCCGCACCCAGGATCGGAGCCAGCGAAATCCTGGGCAGCCACAGCGGAGCGCGCAAACTTAATCACGTGGCCAGCCCCAACTCCCACCCTTTTGTTTTTAATTTAATCTCTTGTGAAGATTGCCCCATTTCAATATCCAACTCACTCTTTTAACATTTATTTAATGTTTTTCTGGTGATTAAAATAATACACATTCATTATAGAAAATTTGGAAAATTAGTCACCCCTGCTGTCACCATCTGGGTGCAGCACTGTTGAAGCTCCAGCATTTCCAAGTGTCTGGAGTTCAGATACACTTTGAAACCAGCCGCAGTGCCAGATGTCCTCAGTAAAATGTTCCTCGTAGAGGCATTGAATGCCTGCAATGTTCAGTTGTGTTTCTTTTTTCATTCTTATTTTTGTTTTTGGTCCCTTAGGCATTCACTATTAAAGCCAGACACCCACGCTTTGTGTTTAATAGCCAGTGTGTGTCAATACTTAAAAATGAACGTGAGCATTTGGCGCTGGTTTTCCAGATTTGGAATCCAGAAGCCTCTTGGGCAGCTCCGGCAGAGTGAAGGAAAGTGGAAATGAATTGGGCGCACAGGCATGATTTGTATCCTCAGGACCCCGGGGGTCGGAGAGCTCTGTGGTGAAAGGGAAAGTAGTTCCCACGCAGTCGTTCCTGTGCTTCGTCTAGCGGCATCGTTATGTCATTCAGGCACTGTGAGGAGTGCTGCCCCTCGAGTCCAGGAGTCCAGGATGTCGGGACAGGCACAGACGGCAGGCAGAGAGCCCAGGGGCAGGGAGGACCCTGAATTGGGAGGACAGGGAAATGGGAGAGGGAGCCTCCAGGACAGACCACCCTGACCTCCTTCCCCCACAGCAGGCCCCTCCCTCCAGCTTTGCTCCCCACCCCGCGCCGCCCCAGCCACGTGAGCACAGTCACTCAACCCTCCCCACCGGGAGCCCCTTCGGTGCTGGGTAAGCGGGAGTCGTGCTGGCTCAATGACCTGACAACCGTAGTAACAGTTTGGAGCCACAGTTAACTCACGGGTCTACCCTCACATTTACCTCACGTTTTCCCTGCAACCTCTTGCTTTCCCTTCTTCCAAAAGTAAAATCGTTGTGCTAAGACACCAAGTTAGTTATTATTTCCGTGAATTTCAGTTCTACATCCCAGCAGGATGTGGTATAGCATCTGTTTACTTATATGTGCTCTCCTGAGTGCCGGGCATATTTCACTGTTTCAGATATAATGTCGTTTTAAGTTCTTACGAAAAACATCCTTTTTATTTTGGCCTGTGGTTGCTTTTTGCTCATTAAAATGTGTTATGTTCCTGTTAACATGGTTGATGACAGATTTTTTTTCTTTTCTAGTTATGAAAAACCTCCTCCTGGGCTTATCAAGGTCAGTGTGAAGTTTATACTTTTGCTTATTCTCTTAGACAGCTGACTCAGTGCTCAAACTCATTAACTTGTTATGAAAACAGCTGCGTCAGGTTTTAAACCTCCTTTTATAACCCTGTTCCTCCCTGCAGATGCCCGTCGGTTCATACACCCTGGGCTTTGTCACAAGCCTGTGCCTTTGTAGAAAGTTAGTCAGCTGTGTGTGTGTCCCTGAGAAGCCGTGGCAGGCGCCGTGTGCTCCTCAGCCATCACTCCCTTCTCTCTGCCTGGTGACTCCATCTTCTCAAAGCTGTCCTGCCCGTGTGCCTCCTCTCACTCGCCTGCTGCTGTTTCTTGAGTGTCTGCAGCTCAGAGAGCAGCGGGCTCTGAGGAGACTTGAAGCTCATCGGGTCCAGCCTCCCTGGTGCAGGAGTCCCTCCTCCAGCACCCTGGCCACAGGGTCACCGTCTTTCTGTGGGACCGAGACCTAGAGGAGGAGTTAAAGGACAAAGCAACCTCTGCTGTTTGGTAACTTTCAATTAGAAAAAGATTTTTAGAAAACATTCTTTCCTTATAAATTTAATATTCATGGAAACTGAAAAGAAAAAACTTCTTAATTGTAAATCCAGTTCTTCAGGGGTGAAAATGCATAGCAGAGCTATAGCAGGTGTGTGACTAGAAAACATGACAGTGGCCTTCAGGGTATAATAAGCTATTTTAATATAACATGCCATTTTTATTATTCCAGATAACCTTATTTACTTTAATTCTTATACCTTTCCTCATTCCACAAAGATTTTGAGGCAGTGAAACCTTTTTTAATCTTAGAATCTAATTTACATTGGAATTTGGAACCCACAGATCATTCCTATATGAAGGACAGATTTCTGCTTTACCAGTAACGTTTCTCTAAGAACAGCTACATCATTTTTGTGAAATAGTTCTTCTGGTATATTTATATCCATTTCTTCTGTCTGGTCTAATTCGTCTTTCTTTCCAGATCTTGAGAGGGTTATCACTGACACTGGGATCTCCAGCCCATGAGAAAGCCAGGCACTGCTGTGTTGTGAGGCAGGTGGGGAGAATTCCAGTGCTTTCGCCATAGTGTTTACAGGTCGCTTCTTTCTTTAGGAAGGTGAGACTAAGCCAGAAGACTGTATACCAGACGTACCAGGCAATGAACACGCCAGGGAATTTCTGGCTCACGCCCCAACTAAAGGACTTTGGATGCCCCTGGGGAAAGAAGTCAAAGTCATGCAGTGTGAGTACACAAGAGCTTCACCAACACTCCTCAGTGCATGCAGATACATCTCATGACTGACAAAGCGTGTTTACTTCCTTTAATTAGTTGGTTCTCACCACGGCCCTGTTAAAGTCCTGGCATGGTCTCTCTTTAGAGATGAGGAGGCCGACTTGCATCTATTACTGAGTGGTCCAGGATAAGAGGTAGAGCAGTGCTTCACCTCCAGGGCTTCTGGCTCCAAGGGCAGCGGTCTTTCCTCAGGGCCGTAGCTGCCTGTGGAGGATGCTCTCCAGTGATATCCTGTAACAGAACAGTACTCCACGGTAGAGATGCCATGGGGGACAAGGGATGCAGTGGAGGCCAGGTCCCTTTGGGTCCTGCCTCAGTCAGTCATCCTCCATCAGTCGCGTTAAGGTTTTATCCATGTAACCTGAGAGGAGCTTGGGGCACAGAGGGCGGGTCTGGAACAGGTAGAGCTGTGCGTGCACACCCCCAGCCCACCAGAGCAACAGCACTTTCATGCAGCACAGATGGCATTTGAAGAAAGGGTACTGCTGCCTTTTAGGACATTTGTCTGTACAAAGATTATTCGTGCACATAAGTAAAACAGCAGTTCCCAGTCTCCTTTTTCTCCATTCTCACTTGAAGCTGTTTTAGTTGGTTATTTCGATATTTATCTTCATATGTCTGAAGATCATGCTTGTATTGTATTGATTTTTCAGGTTTAGGCGTTATCTGTTGACATTGTACACCGGAAGATGAGAATTTAGTTCTCTCCTGCTCTCAGCACACGTGTCCTCTTAGTATATCTCATCTTCCCAAGAATGGTGTTATCATAATTTTGGTTAATAAGTCTTTGGTATTTATTTTATTTTGATTATATTCGGAGCTGAGCCATATAGTAAACTGATTACTTTTCCTTTCATGCATCCATCAATGCCCTCCCTCCCCCAGAATTAACAGTTGTCTTGTTTTTGTTTTTTTGTGTGTGTGTGTTGTTGTTATTGTTATTATTTTTGGTTTCCATATCCTGATTTCTAATTTAACCCCAAATTGTTCCCAAGCTTGACTCTTAAGACCTTCAAATGCTTGAAGTGTTCTGTCAATTTCTTCTTTCTGAAAATGGTTGCTCCCATGCTCATCATCCAGGGATCTCCCTTTGCTCTGTGTTATGAATTGAATGTTTATGTCCCCCCCCCCAAATTCATATGTTGAAGCCCTAACCCCAATGGGATGGTATTTGGAGATGAGGCCTTTAGGAGGTAATTAGGATTAGATGAAGTAATGAGGGTGGCTCTCAAGATGTAGTAAGTTCCTTTTAAAGGAAGAGACACTAGAGAGCTTGCTCTCTGTCTCCACTGTGTGGGGACATACTGTGTGAAGACAGCTGTCTCCAGATTCAATACAATTACTATGAAAATCCCAATGACATTTTTTGCAGAAATAGAAAAGCCCATCCTAAAATTCGTATGGAATCTCAAGGGTCTCTGAATAGCCAGAATTATCATGAAAAAGAAGAAGAGAGCTTAAGGACTCATACTTCCTGATTTCAAAACTTACTACAAAGCTACACTAATCAAAACAGTGTGGTACTGGCTTAAAGACAGACATATAGACCAATGGAATAGAATAGAGAGCCCAGAAATAAAGCCTCACTTAAATGGTCAAATGATTTTTGACAAGAGTACCAAGACCATTAAATGGGGAAAGGATAGTCTTTTCAACAAATGGTGCTGGCAAACTGGATATCCACATGCAAAAGAATGAAATCGGACCCTTATCTAATACCATATACAAAAATGAACTCTAAATCGATCAAAAACTTAAACGTAAGACCTAAAACTATAAAACTCTTAGAGGAAAACACAGGGCTAAAGCTGCACAAAATTGGATTTGGCACTGATTTCTTGGCTAAAACACCAAAGACACAGGCAACAAAAGAAAAAAATGACAAATTTGACTTCATCAAAATTTCAAAATTTTGTGAATAAAAGACCTTATCAGTAAAGTAAAAAGGCAACCCACGGAATAGGAAAAAATATTTTCAAATCATATATCTGATACGGGATTATATGCAGAATATATAGAGAACTCCTAACACTCAACAACAAAGAAACAACCAGATTAAAATTTGGCAAAGGACTTGAACAGACGTTTCTCAAAAAAAGGATATACAAATGACCAATAAGTCCATGAAAAGATGCTCAGCATCACTAATCATTTAGGGAAATGCAAATAAAAACTACAATGAGATATCACTTCACACCCATTAGGATGGCTACTATCAAAAAACAGGAAATAACAAATGTTGACAAGGATGTGGAGGAATTGGGACCTTTGTGTACTGTTGGTGGGAATATAAAATGGTACAGCTGCTGTGGAAAACAGTGCTGCACTTCCTCAAAAACTGAAAAATAAAATTACCACGTGACCCAGCAATTCCACTTCTGGGTACATACCCAAAAGAATTGAAAGCAGGGTCTTGAAGAGATGTCTGTATACCCATGTTCATAGCAGCATTATTCACAATAGCTAAAACATGGAAGCAACTCAAGTGTCTACTGAGGGATAAATAGTTAAGCAAAACGTGGTGTATACATATAATGGAATAGTATTCAGCCTTAAAAAGGAAGGAAATTCTGACACATGCTACAACATGGATGAACCTTGAGGACATTATGCTAAGTGAAATAAGCCAGTCACAAAAAGACAAATACTGTATTATTCCATTCATATGAGGTACTTCAGGTAGTCAAAATCATAGAGACAGAAAGTAGAATAGTGATTGCCTGTTCACTGGGGTAGGAGTGGGGAATGGGGAGTTAGTGTTTAATAGGTATAGAGTTTCAGTTTTACAAGATGAAAAGAGTTATGGAGATAGATGGTGGTAATGGTAAACTTTATGCTATGTATATTTTACCACAATAAAAAAATTTTTTTTAATTAGTTTTCTTCAGAATTTTAAAAGTATTGTTCCATTGCCTTGTGGTTTCTAGAATTGCTATTGAGAAGCCCAAAGTGATTCCGATTCCTGATTTTATGACAGGTCCTAGTTTTTTGTTGTTTTGCTTGTTGTTAGTCTTTCTTCTCTGGAAGTTTATAGGATCTTCTCCTTTTCCCCAGTTTTCTGAAATTTCACAGTGATGTGCCTTGGTATGCATCTGGGTTCAACCATTGTACAGGTTAATTGGTGAGCCTTTTCAATCTGGAATTGCATGTCTCTCACTTCTTTTAAAGATTTTATTTTTCCTTTTTCTCCCCACAGCTCCCTGGTACATAGTTGTATATTTTTAGTTGTGGGTCCTTCTAATTGTGGCACGTGGGATGCCACCTCAGCATGGCCTGAGGAGCGGTGCCATGTGCATGCCCAGGATCCGAACTGGTGAAACCCTGGGCCGCTGAAGCTGAGAGTGCAAACCTAACCACTTAGCCACGAGGCCAGCCCTCTGTCTCTCACTTCTAAGAATTTTTTTTTTTAATTTCCTGTCATCTGTGTTTGCAGTTCTCTTATTCAGAGAGTAGACTTCCTGCAGTGATTTTCTAATTTTCTTATTTTCTCTCTCTTATTTTCATCTCCTTTTGTTCTCCTTTCTAGAATATATCCTTATCTTTATTTTTCAATCATTGTATGATGTTTTTTCATTTCTGTTATATTTTTAAAGGCTCTTCTTTGTTCTCTGAATGTAGTTTTTGATAGTATGCTATTCTTGTGTTTCGGTTGCAGTATCTTTTCTCATCTCTAAGGATATTAATATATATCTTTCTCTCTCTATGTACTTTTTTCTTTACATTTGCTTTCCCTGGGGTGTTTCTGTTAAGCTCTCTTCTATTGGTTTAATTTGGCTTCTGTCTTTCATTTAAGAGGATTTCAGATGTCTGGTAATCTGTTTCCTTGTTGTTTTAGTTATCTGTTGCTGTATAACAAGTTATGCCAAAATTTAGAGGCTTAAAACAAAAATAAATATTTACTATCTTACAAATTCTATGGGTCAGGAACACCTTAGCTAAGTAGTTCTGGCTTTGGATTTCTAATAAAGTTGCAGTCAAGATGTCAGCCAGGGATTCAGACATCTGTAGGCTTGGCTGGGAATAGAGGCTCCCCTTCCAAAAAGGCGCACTGATGTGCTTGGAAGTTGATGGTGGTTTTTGTCCTGAGGCCTCACCTTGCCACATAGATCTATCCATAGAGCTGTTTGAACATTCTCCCAACATGGCAGCTGGCTTCCCCCAGAGCCAGTGATCCATGACATAGGAAGGCAGGTCTTTTATGACCAGCCTTTGAAATTACACATCACCATCTCTCTAATATCCTAGTTTTTACTAGGTAGCATCATTCAGGGCTGCAGGGACTACTTGAGGGCGTGCTTTCCAGGAGTCAGGGGTTACTGGGCCATCTTGGAGACTGGCTGCCATAGCCATTCTTGTTCATAAGTGGGAGAAAGAGAGTTGATTGGAAACTCAGTGTGTGAGTGGGGCTTGTTGGGTTTCACTCTAGGGTGATCTTTCTATTCCAATCAATTGGGGAAGCTCTGAGGTCAGTACCATCTAGGTTTTTCTTTGGGTGGGTTATATTTTCCTAGAGAAGAAGACTCCTCCATGGAGGGTGAAGCCCATGCTGCTGGTATTGTGGGAGCTAACTGAGGAAGAAGGCGGGGAAATTTTGCCATCTACTTTTCATTCGTTCATGTAATGCTCTATATTTACTGCAGCACTTTGCCTTCAAATGTCTCTGGCTGGAGACCCTATACTTTACCTTTTCTAGACAATAAACTTCCTTCTACCTGGACTAGGGAAGCTGCCCTTGGACTTTTTTTTTTTTTTAAAGATTTTATTTTTTTCCTTTTTCTCCCCAAAGCCCCTCGGTACATAGTTGTATATTCTTCGTTGTGGGTTCCTCTAGTTGTGGCATGTGGGACGCTGCCTCAGCGTGGTTTGATGAGCAGTGCCATGTCCGCGCCCAGGATTCGAACCAACGAAACACTGGGCCGCCTGCAGCGGAGCGTGCGAACTTAACCACTCGGCCACGGGGCCAGCCCCTGCCCTTGGACTTTTAACCACTCTTTATTTTAGCTCGTCCTTCACCTCTACTTCCAGAGGTATCTTGTGCTGCCAATTCCTGAGCTTTTGGAGGTTCTGCAAATAGAAATTGAGTTAATTCTCAGTTCTTCCTTCTGGTGCCTTAGAATTCGGTTTCCTGGAGTCTGCTCTTCATTCAGTATTAATCTATCTGCATTATGACGTCCAACTTTTTTTTGCATTTGACTCATGGCTTTTCCCTGTCCTTCTGGGTTTGTGGCTTTTTGAAAAAAGCTTTATAGCAGTTTAATTTACATATCATGAAATTCGCCTATTTCAAGGTGAATACAGTGATTTTTAGTAACTAGTGAGTGTGTGCAACCATTACCATAAATAAGTTTTAGAACATTTCATCTCCCATTAAGATCCCTAATGGCTACTTCCAGTTAATCCCCATTCTCAGCCCTAGACAACCATTAATCTATTGTCTTTATCAATTTGGTTTTTCAGGATATATCATATAAATTTGTGGTCTCGTGTGACCTTTTTCTTCTTTTGAATTAATTTTTTTCTTTTGCTTGAGCTCCACTATTTTTTTTATTTGAGGTATAATTGACATACAGCATTATATTAGTTTCAGGTGTACAATATAGTGATTCGATTTGCAAGATGATCACTACAATAAGTCTAGCTAACATCTGTCATCATACATAGTTACAAAATTTTTTCAGATCTACTCAGCAACTTTTAGATATGCAATACAATATTATTTGCTATAGTCTCCATGCTGTACATTGTATCCCCATGACTTTTTTTTTTTTTTTGAGGAAGATTAGCCCTGAGCTAACATCTGCTGCCAATCCTCTTTTTTGTTTTTTGAGGAAGGTTAGCCCTGAGCTAACATCTGCTGCCAATCCTCCTCTTTTTGCTGAAGAAGACTGGCCCTGAGCTAACATCCATGCCCATCTTCCTCTATTTTATATATGGGACGCCTACCACAGCATGGCTTGCCAAGCAGTGCCATGTCCACACCTGTGATCCGAGCCAGCGAACCCTGGGCCGCCAAAGTGGAATGTGCGCACTTAACCACTGTGCCACCGGGCTGGCCCACTTATTTATTTTATAACTGGAAGTTTGTAAACCTTTTGACCACCTTCACCCATTTCTCCTACCCCCCACCTCTGCTCTGGCAACCACCAAGCTGTTCTCTGCATCTCTGTGCTTGGTTGTTTGGGTTGTTTGAGACTTCACATATAAATGAGATGACTTCTTTCATTGAGCATATTTTTGAAGTTCATCCCTGGCACAGCATTTGTCAGTAGTTCATTATTATTTCTTCCTTCTGCTTGCCTTTGGTTTGGGATACTCTTCTTCTTCTGGATTTTTAAATTGAACCTTAGATTATTGATTTGAGATCTTCATTCTTTTCTAATATAAGCATTTAAAGCTATAAACTTCCCTTTATCTGCATCTCATATGTTGTGTTTTCTCATTCAGATCAAAGTATCTTTCTAATTTCCCTTGGCCCATGGATTGTTTAGAAATGTGTTGTTTAATTGCTACATATTGCAGATTCCCCAAGTTTCCTTCTATTGCTGCTTTCTAATTAGTCTCCTTTGTGGTTGGAGAACTTACTTAGTATAGTTTGAATCCTTTTAAATTTATTAATTCTTGTTTTATAGCCTAGCATATGGTCTACTGTGAATAATGTTCCATGGAGGCTTCAAAAGAACACGTATTCTGCTGGTTTTGGGTGGTCGAGTGTTTTATAGATATCTGTTGGGTCTAGTTGACTTATAGTGCTGTTCGTCTATTTCGTTGTTGGTCTTCTCTCTAATTGTTTTATCCACTGTGGAGTACTGAAGTCTCAAATTATTATTGTTGCCTTATCTATTTCTCCCTTCAATTCTGTCGATTTTTGTTTCACCTATTTGGGGCTATGTTGTTAGTGCATATATGTTTACAAATGTTTGTAAATAAATCTTCTTGATGGGTTGACCCTTATATCATTATAAAATGTCCGTCTTTGTCTCTTGTAACAGTTTTCTGTCTTGGAGTCTATTTTGTCTGATACTAGTATAACCACTCCATCTCTGTTTCAGTTATTGTTTGCATGGTATATCTCTTTCCATCCTTTTACTTTCAATCTAATTGTGTCTTTGAATCTAAAGTTTGTCTCTTGTACTTGGAAAGCATTTTTTATCCATTCTGCCAATATCTGCCTTTTGATTTTAGTTTAGATTAATACTAATACACTTTCAATAGCACACAGAAACTTTGTTCCTGTGTAGCTCCATTCTCTCCCTTTTGTGCTAATATTGTCATACAAATTACATTTTTATACATAATAAGCCCATCATCACTGTTTTATAATTATTTCTCTATGTAGTTGTTATTTAGAAAGAGATAAGAGAATAAAAGAGTTACCAAAAATACACTTATACTATCTTTTATAATCTACTGTTACTTGCCATCAAGTTGGCTCCAACTCCTGGCAACCCTACAAATTGAGTGATGTCCACAGTGTCCAGTCCTCAATAGCTACTTGGCTTCTGTGGACTCACACCTGTGGCTTCCTTTTTGGAGTCAATCTATCTCACATTTGGTCTTCCTCTTTTCCTGCTGTCTTCTGCTTTTCTCAGCATTATTGTCTTTTCTAAAGAATCCTGCTTTCTCATTATGTGCCCAAAGTAAGACAGCCTCAGTTTTATCATCTTTGCCTCCAGTGATAGTTCAGGCTTAATTTGGTGTGGGACCCACTTGTTCATCTTTCTGGCAGTCCAGGGTATTCATAGAGCTCTCCAGAGAACACCATATTTCAAATGAATCAGTTTTTTTCCTATCAGCCTTCTTCACTGTCCCGCTTTCACACCTGTACATACCTATGTAGTTACCTTTGCCAGTGCTCATATTTCATGTGGATTTGTGTTACTGCCTAGTGTCCTTTCATTGTTTCAGCTTTATTATTTTTTTTTTAGGGCAAGTCTACTAGCAATAAAATCTCTCAGACTTTGTTTATCCTAGAATATCTTAATTTCTCCTTTATTTCTGAAGGATAGTTTTGCTGGTATAGAATTCTTGTTCAATAGTCTTTTTCTTTCAGCACTTTGACTATGTCATTCCACTGCCTTCTGGTCTCCATGGTTTGTGATGAGAAGTTAGCTGTTAATCTTATTGAGGCTTTGCTTATATGTGATGAGTTGTTTTTCTCTCAGTGCTTTCAAAACTCTCTTGTAATCTTTGGCTTTTAACAGTTTGTCTGTGATGGATCTCTTTGAATTCATCCTACTTGGAGTTCATTGAGGTTCACGGACTTTTAGAGTGATATTTTTGATCAAATTTGGGAAGTTTTGGGCCATTATTTTTCAAACATTCTTTCTACACTCTCTAGCATTCCTCTTTTTCCTGAGATTTCCATTATGTGTATGCTGTGAAACTTGATGGTATCCCACAGTTCTCTGAGGCTCTGGTTAGTTTTCTTCATTCTTTTTCTGTTCCTCAGACTGGATAATCTCAATTGTGACTTTTCTTCAGGTTTGCTTATTTTTGCTCTGCCATCTCAAATCTGTTGTTAACACCTAGTTAATTTTTCATTTTGATTGTTGTCCTTTTCAACTCCAGAATTTTTTTGAATTTTTTTCATAATGTATGTCTTCTTATTGATAATCTCTATTTGGTACAATATCATTTTCATACTTTCCTTTAATTCTTTTTAGATAATTTCCCTTAGTTCTTTGAACTTCTTTATAACAGCTGATTTAAAGTCTTTGGCTGGTAAGTCCGGAGTCTGGATTTTACTGTTTCTTTGTGTGTTCTTCAATTTTTGGGTGAAAACTGGAAATTTTAGATAATGTAAGTTAGTCTGGAAATCAGATTCCCCTTCCTACCCAGAGTTTGTTGTTGTTCATTTTTGTATTTTTTAGTGACTTTCCTGGAATGATCTTTAAGTCTGTATTCCCTGAGGTGTATGGCCACTGAAGTCTCTGCTCAGTTAGCTGAGTGGTCAGCTAAGAATTGAACAGAAATTTCTTTAAATGCCTTGATCCAAGAAGCCTTCTACACTTTGCATAGAGGTCATATGTGTGTATAATGGCATGCCTTCAAATGCTCGTGTAGTTTACATGTCTGCCTTAGCCTTTAGTGCCTGGTTGTACAGGACCTCAAGGTGAGCCAGAAGTGAGAGAATAAGGCCTTTTCAGGCCTTTACTATGCATGTGCACAGCCCTGCACACATGCACAGCCTTCTAGCTTCCCAGGATTATGTGAGAATTTTTGAAAGCCCTCTATGGACATCTCGTTCCCCAGATCTTCCTTTTAAATTTTTGGCTAGGTTCTTATTTACTCAATGGTATCACAGCCATAGGCAGCTGTGATGTTAAACAATCATGGGTGATTGTTTTTGACAAATATTCTGGGGATACGGCTTTTTTGTAGAGTGAACCACATGACCAGCCAAACAGCAACAATACCCTGTCAGCATAGCTATTCCCTGGGGTTAGGGCTTTTTGAGGGGCTCAAAACCCAATCTTCCCCCTTTGGTGGGTGTGAGACTGCTGCGTTTCATAGCTGTCATGGTTGCAAGGCTGTTGGTTTTCAAGGCTATTGTGGAAAAAGGGAGAAAAGGTTGGAAGTAGGCCCTGCTAAAATGCGAGAAATCCTGCTGTTCTTATCAAGGTTCACTAGTTTTTCTTCAATTAATTATCCTCAGATTGTGGCAAGCCTCTGGTTAGTTTTCGGGGTTGCAAATAAGTTTATTTGGGCAAATTTGCAACTATTTTCAATGCTAGTATGGAGGAACAGATTTATGGAGGTTGTCACTTGGCCATTCTTGAGGTACTTCTTGACTTATTCCTTTTGAAGAGAATTCTTTTCATTGTCATTTTCATGGAATCTCAGGAAGGGAATGAAAGCAGATGAATGTGTTTAGTCTGTCCTCTTTACCCAGAAGTCTACAGCTTTTTTTTTTTTTGAAAACCATTGCTCTGTTTGATGAAGTGGGTAGTTGCATTACACTTACCATTTTATAGTTATTTGCATTGACTTCGGAAATAAGAGTTTTGTGTTAGGACCAGAGCCAGTTTTACCAAGAATCAGATGAAGCTTAAGCTTCAGAGCCCCTCACTTGTGCCTTTCAAAGGCTTGCTGGGACTGCAGTGATGTGTTGATATGGTCTATGATTTTGCAAAATTTGCTAAGGCAAGATATTTTTTTTCCTAAATAGCCCCCTCCCACTGAAAACAATTTAAGCTCAGGCTCCACAAAACTTGGATTTATCCAAGATGGGATGAAAGACACATATACACATACATACTTCCATTGATTTTTATTGATTGTAGTGTTATCTAGAACAGAGGTTCTCAAACTTTAATATGTCTACAAATCCAATAAACCTTTTGAAAATATGTGTATTTCTGGGGTGGACCTAATACTCTGCATTACTAACAGTCTCCCATGTGTTGCCAGTTTTTTTGTCCATTGACCACATTTTGAATTGCAAGAATCACCTTTCCTTTAACAGTAAGAGTCTTGAGCACAAAGAAAGACATTGGTTTGAAGGAGTATAATCTTTTCCTGAACTTTAAATGTTTGGGGAGATAAAGACAGGGATAGCTCAGAGCCAAGCAATAGAGAATCCCTAAACTTCATTTTTTTCAATGGTTTCATGCATCCACCCCTCAAAATTAAAAGGGGAAAAACTTTCACTCCATTCAGTAGTTGCCAGCATAGAGCAAAATTGGCTTGATCTTAGCTATAATCCCTCTTCATGCTTCCAGACCTTTTGGGTTGGAGTTGCTTAATGTCCAAACACAGGGTCTCATTTGGCCCACCATTCTCATATGACTTCCTGATTTGCTTCAAATCCAGATGGTTCTGAGAAGATGAAAACAGGTGAGAGAAGTAATAAGGATCTCTTCCATTCCTGCTTTGTTCATCACTTCATTTTTCCCACATCTCAATGCCTGATGCCAAGTCCATAGTCATTGAAATTCCATGAAGATGTATGTTTCTCTCTATTGCCCTGGAACTTGTATATGCATTTTCTTATTATGTCTCCTCCCAGCTACACATCAGGGCATTTTGCTGCATCTAATAATAAACCTCTTTAAACAAGACAATTTCCCTGTTCAGCAGGTAAAGTTGTATTAGGGTGCTGATGGAATTAATATTTTGAGAGAATTCATGATTTTGTTTAGTTAAAAATGAGGGATTTGTGCAGTGGTTGACTCAGTCAGAGAAAGAAACTATTTGCTTTAGTGTCTAAAATTATAAATGAGGGGGCAGGCCCCATGACGTAGTGGTTAAAGTTCAGTGCGCTCTGCTTCAGCAGCCCAGGTTTGCAGGTTCGGATCCCAGGCAGGGACCTACACTACTGGTCAGCCATGCTGAGACAGTGACCCAGATAGAAAATAGAGGAAGATTGGCACAGATGTTAGCTCAGGACTAATCTTCCTCAGCAAATAATATTAAAAAAAAGAATAATAATAAACGAGGATCACAGTCACTTGATGAATAGAAAAGATTCTTTGAAAAATATAGTAAGCTACAGACTAAAAATAAATAAATTCACTCTTTACAGTACTTTTACATTGGATTATTAAATAAATACCTGGTGTAGTAGTATTTATTGCTAAAGCTAAAAGATTAAAGGATGCTTGGGGAAGCAGTTTCCCTTTATGTTCTAGGATCTTACATGGTTCATCCACTGAGTGCATTTGCTTTTAGAAGTGGAGTTTAATGAAGGAAACTTTAGTATGTTCTGCTGATTCTTCATCTTCATTAAATGAAACTGTATTATCTTACAGAGATATTTCCTTTTTTGTTTGTTTTTGGGTTGGCGTTGTAAACGGTATGGTCACCGAACAGGCGACAAAGAATGCCCTTTTTTTATTAAAGGCAACCAAAAGTTAGAACAGTTCAGAGTAGTAAGTAGAACCCCATCATGTCAATTTAGATTCATCAGAGATGGTGAATATCAATGATTCAGGCACTAATCAGTGAACTGGAAGGTCACATAAAATCCATGCCCGGAAGCCTGTCAGTTAGTGTCCAGCGTTAACTACATCACTGTTGAATCACACTGTGTGACAGGTTAGTTCTTTAACAGAAAGCTAACTTCTTATTAAAGTGTTATTTGCTTATACCTTGGGAATAGTGATTCTTTTTCTGAGGCAGACATGATTTATTCAATCGCTTTTTTAGACTTATTATATAAAAAATAATTTTTCATAACTAAAGTCAGGGTTTTAATTTCCCAGTCTTTATCTAAATATTAGATGTCTTTAAATTTTAAGTTAGGAGTGTAAATATAAATTATATGTGCTCTTTAGATGACAGTAAAATAGATCCATCCTTCCCTCGCCTTATTTTAACAGTCACCTCTCAGAGGTGTTAATCCAGCATTCAGTAACTGCTTCTGCCAAGTGAAACAGACTGCTGTCTAGATGTTCTCAGGTTATCAGCATCTATCAGACTGGGATCAACAGACATTCTCCAAAGTTTTTAAGACATTTAAAATATTGTGTTTTCATTTTAATAATCTGAAATAATTTATTTTGGATCAATTATTCCACTTCTAGGTGGAATGTCAACTTTTACAGATCGTATAAAGTATAGTTTGATGATACATCTCAAAAACTTTAAACATATTCATTTTATTTTTTGACTCAAAAATCCCACTTCTAAGAATTTACCTTCAGGATATAAGAAAACATTAATATATACACAAATGTTTATGTATGTATAAAGATAACTTTCCTAATTGTTTATATGATTGAGAAAATGGAAACTTAATAGTCTAACGTACCAACATAAATTACTGGAATATAGAAATTATTTAGCCATTAGGAATTGTGTTTTAGAAGAATGTGTAATGTCACGAGAAAACATTCATGAAAATGTAAGTGAAAAGCAATAGAGTTATATAAATGATTATAATTTTTTATAAATTATGAGTAATGATTGAAAGAAAGAGACCAAATGTTAATAGTAATTATCTCTGGGTAGTGAGGTAATAGGTTTTTTTAAATTTAGCTTTTGGTAACATCTTAAAATTTCTACAATAAACATTCTTTTTTAAAATTGAGGGGGCTGAGTGGTTTCTCACCCTATCTTTATTCATGTCTGAGAATAATTTTTAAGCAATAGCTTAGATCCTGAGTGGTTCTAAGGTTGAGGCTGAGTGGTTAAGTTCGCGCGCTCTGCTTCAGCAGCCTGGGGTTTTGCCAATTCGAATCCTGGGCACAGCCATGCTGAGGCAGCATCCCATATGCCACAACTAGAAGGACCCACAACTAAAAATACACAACTATGTACCAGGGGTCTTTGGGAGAAAAAGGAAAAATAAAAAAAATAATAAAATCTTTAAAATTGAGATCACTCACATACCATAACATTTCCCCTAAATGTATTATTTTTAAGTAACTCAAGTCATTTAAAGTTATCTATACTTCCAGACTTTGTTTGGGGTACTTAACATATATTTTTGTATACCTATATATAAATGTTTCATTCTTATATATCATTTTGTAATTCAGTTATTTTTCTTAATACTATCTCTTTGTCATCTATCAACATAGAACAAAGGATTACTTCAATATTTCTACCTTTACTAGTATTTCATGATTCTGCCATGGTTTGTTTCCTATAGAATATTTAAATTATATCCTGTATTTTTCTAATTGGAAAATCCTTTCCACAGCCTCAATGAGTTTGCAGTGATGGTGACCCTGAGGAAGGATTAAAACATGTTGAATAAAAACTATACCAAAGTGGGGAAAAAAAAACACTGGTTTTAGTAGCATAGGGATTTAATTTTTATTTAACTAACAGTCCATGGAGCCTAACCCAACCTTAACCTTTTCTTACCCTTAAGGCACATGAAGATCCCATGTATGACATCATACAAGAGAATCAAAAACATGAAAAGGATGTAAGATGAGGACATCCTGATGATAACAATACCCTCTTAAAGTTTTAAATTATATAAAGTTGGAAACAACCATTCCAGTATTAGAGGAGTGGTTTAGTAAATATGGTACTTTGTGAAATATTTAGAAGGCAGGAGTAATCACTGAAAAGACCAGTGTGTGGGGAATGAGCAGGCCAGCCTTGTTCTACTTGACTTAGCTTAAAGCAGTGGGCTTGGCCCAGCCCACAAACGCCACTGATAGTTGATGCTGGCAATCCACATTGTGGTGTCTAGGTCTACTATATGATTGATTCTCTTTCATATGATTTAGTCTGTTTTCTCCAATGTCTTTAAGGATCTAAGCTATTGCTTAAAAATTATTCTCAGACATGAATAAAGACAGGGTGAGAAAACAAAAGGGTGGTATTCAGTTGTAATCATTGAGGAGGTAGATTATCTTGTATGAAGTTGAGCAGTGGGGGAGTGATTTAGGAAAAGATGCGTTGTTAGTAGTCGCAATAATAAGGACTAGAGAACCATGCAGAATATTTAGGACAATGAAAGGAATACAAAATGGCTTGTACACTGGTTACATTCATGTAAAATAGGCATGGATGTGGACAAGAATGGGGAAAACATGCAAAGATAAAAATAAATACTGTCTTTAGTAAGGTGGTTATTCATGACATTTTTTACCTTCACTACTGCTCTTATATTTTTATCTAAAAATTTTTTTTAAGTTAAATATGTTTCTTTGGTCAATCTTACATGTTTAGGATACAGGAGTTAAAACAGTTACTGGAGGATTCCACTTCAGATGAAGATGAGAGCAGCTCCAGTTCCTCAGAAGGTAAAGAGAAAAACAAGAAAAAGAAGAAAGAAAAGAAAAGGAAGAAAAAACGAAAGCATAAGTCTTCCAAGTCAAATGAGAGTTCAGACGCAGATTGACAAGAACTTGACTTGTTCAACACTCTCTTCTCAAAGATCAGAGGAATGCGGAACGGGAGAGGAACGAGAGAGAGACAGTGAGAGAGGAGGACATTTGGTGTCACACGTGTGCATTCTCACCTACCTTCCAGTAAGGACGTGACCCACAGGAGAGGAGCTCTACCTTCCTGGGTGCCAGCTCTGGAAAGCGGCTGATTCCAGGCAGGACAGCTTTTCTCAGTGTCCTCCCTGCGGATCACTGCGATTTGTGATTCCTCAGAAATGCCTCTGCCGGGGCAGCCAGAGGGAATCTCTGAGGAAGCTCCCCAAATGCTGCCGCAGCTTCCACCCTCCAGAGTGGGGCCACTCAATTCCCATTGACTTCAGCCTTGACTTTCTCTGTTGTTAAGGCCAATAAAAGCTGATGATTTTATTTATTTAAAAAATACTCATTTATTTTTGAATCATAATATACTTAACATGGTCCAAATTTAAAAGGTAAATAAGGTTTAATTATGAGAAACCTTTCTCCCCCAGCTACTCAGTTCCCTTCCCTAATGGCTAACAATGTTACCAGTTTCTTATGGAATCACCTAGAAATATTTTATATATCACAAATTATTTTTTCTTTTTTTAACATAAATACATGCATACTATACACATTTGTCTCCACAGTTTTTATTTTTCATTTTTTAACAACAGTATAAAGCATGTTGGGCCTTGTTGCATACAAAACACCTGTGTTCATAAACCCCTGGCATGATTGGTTGAATTTTTTGGGGGGTGGGATATCCTATAATAACAATGAAAAATCATGTATTTAACTTGCTTGGATCTTATTGCCATTGTCCCATGATTATTATTCCCAGAATAATTGATTCAGAAAAATTATAAGGATGTAGGGATTACTGCACTAGGTCAGCTATCCACTCCCCCAAATTCATCCTCAATCTGTTGGCTAAGCACAGCCCACCTGAGAACTCCTAGCCTTGAGTGTGCTGCAGCTGAGGCAGCTCGGCAGGTTGCGGTGGTACCTGCAGCTAGGGAAGGGTGTCTGTTCTGTGCCGAGCCAAGTGGAGTCAGATCTTGCTCATGAGTAAGTGTCCCTCCATCTCCACCAGGATCTGTTACTGCTTTTATCACTCAAGCTCCCAGGAATTCACTATTCCCACTTCCTGCCTCTTTCCTCGGGGCTTGATTCCCCCCTTTTTTGAAGAATAACCAATGCAGGCCAGGCTGGCTCCTTCTCCAATTCTCTTCAGTAACTGCTCCTAGTCTTGGCCTTAGAAAATGTACCTAAGTAACACAATTGGTCCAGACTGGAATGGCTAGGACTTATTTCTGAACACCCTAAGACCAGTTAATTCAGCCATGCCTTACCCTTATCCATGGCATCCTAACTTAGCATGCAGCAGCAAATTCTCCTTCCAGGAATTTTCTTTCTCCTGCTAGAATGGAATCCCATTCATGATAAACATATTCTATTACAATATGGAAGAATAATATCAATGATTCTCCAACTTATGGGGCATCAAAATCACTTGGAGTGCTTGTTAAAACAGATTCCTATGCCCTACTCCTAGAGTTTCAGAATTTGATTAACTACGTCTGGGATGGACTGGGGAATGTGCATTTTTAACAAGTTCCCAAATGATACTGCTGCTGTTGGTCTGGGGAGCAGACTTGGAGAACCACTGCTTTGCATATTTAACCTGTTACTGAAGCCTTCCTCCACTTCCTGCTTTAACTGGAATCTCACCATCCACTGCCCTTGCAAGTTAATTCCTGTCTCTTCTTCACTCCAGGTTTCTGTGTCTTCCGTTTCTGGCCTAGGTTCCATGGTCCACCACTTCAGCCTGTCATCTCCCTTGACCTCTGGTCCTTTAGTGCAGCTTACCCAGAAGAACCTCAAAGCAAACTCTTCCTCCTCTGCCCCACTTCCCAGACTGCTGAGCCCATAAAGGTAATCAGTCAAATTTCTTCATCCTAAAATCTCGCTCCTCAGACTCAGCATTCTCCAATTCTATTCAGGAAGGCAAAAGCAGCCACCAGACCTCCCTTGACCAAGGTATCCCACCAACACGTCATCATGGTTGTAGTAGGCAGAACTGCAAAACGGCCCCCAAGGTTTCCTGCCCAAATCCATAGGACTGTTACTATAACAGGTTTTCCTCCCATCACTACATTATGTTACAAGACACAGTTGAACCTTTTCAAAGGGTGGTTATTTGGGTGATCGGAACCAAATCACATGAGAATTTAAAAACCAGAGGATTTTTTTCTGGCAGGTAGTAAAGAGGAAGTCAGATTCCGAGCTTGAGAAAGAGTTGATGTGCTGTTCGTGGTGGCTTTATTTTAAAATGAAGGGGCCATATGGCAAG
Source organism: Equus przewalskii (assembly GCF_037783145.1). Taxonomy (NCBI): domain Eukaryota; kingdom Metazoa; phylum Chordata; class Mammalia; order Perissodactyla; family Equidae; genus Equus; species Equus przewalskii. The sequence goes on along the minus strand of NC_091834.1, from coordinate 63,075,226 downwards.
GAATTTGGCAGCTTCTCAGAGCTGAGAGCAATCCCTCACCGACAGCCAGCAAGAAAATGGGCACCTCAGTCCTACACTTGCAAGGAACTCAATTCTGCTAAGAGTCGCAATGACCCTGGACGTGCATTCTTCTCTAGAGCCTTCAGGTAATAGCCCAGCCCTGCCCACACCTTGTTTTGGCATTATGAAGTGCTAAGCAGAGAACCCAGTCTAGTCTACCCAGATTTCTGACCTACAGACCTGTGAGATAATAAATGGGTATTATCTTTCACTTTTTAAAAAATTCATAAACTTTTACAGCAGATTTAGGTTCACAACAGAACTAAACAGAAAGTACAGAGGTTTCCCAAAGATCTTCTGTCCCCAAGCACTGACAACACTCCCTTCCCCACAACTATCAACACCACAATGATAGACCTGTTATAATCAGTGTCTTACCTTGGCACTGGGTCCCATAGAGGTTTCTGATCTGTAAGTTGTGATTCTCTGAACCTGCCTGTCTTTCCAGTTTCTGGGTCAGCCATTTGCCCGGTGACCTCAATTCTCTGATAGATTTAAGAAGACTGGATTATTTTTTAGTTTGCTTAGCTTTTTACTTTCTATAGGACAGAGTGAAGACTTCTAACAGAAACCAGAAGTCAATGAGTACCGTTTTAAGCCACTACATTTGTGGTAATTAGCAACCACTCACATGTCTGGAAGCTTCTTGAGGGCAGAGACATCTTGTTTCATGTTGAATTCTCACCTTATAACACAATGCATTGTGCATAGTGATGTTCAGTGGGATTTTATTAAAAGTATGGTTACATTCTCCAGTTGGAACATGATTTGGAAGTTGTAGAGGATGCTGAGTTGTGCCATTCATATCTGCCGCCTAACCTCCACCTGACTTCAGGACTAAAGCATTTACTCTCCCAGCTCCTGGGATGGTCGGGTTGACCCTGGACAGCTTGCAACTGACTTCCCCTTTCCAGGGAGTGTTCTTTCCTGGAGAGCTACCCTTCCCAAGGTCATGCTCCTTTGTAGGGACATCCTGTGTCACTGTGACTGATCAACACAGGGATGTAAGGTGTGGCCTTTTGCCCCAATTGGGACAACTCTGCAGGGTCATCACAGCTCAGAAATTCTCAACGGGATTGGCTAAAGCCTTTGTTGAGACTGCATCACACCCAAACGCATCCCTCTGCTTAATCACGCTTTCTTTGCCCTCTCAGAGATGTTATTCCCCAAGTACTCCCCACTAAATTTCCTGCACACAAATCATCTCAGAGTCTGGTCCCAAGGAAACTCAACCTGCCACAGCGGTGCAATAGCTGGTTGGGAAAATGAAAGGGTAGGTGTTGTCAGCAGTTACCTTTCCTTTTGGACTCCCTTTTCCAAACTTACGCTTGACTTTTCATTTAGCCTATAGGATAAAGGTAAGACTGAGAAGGATTACAAAGCAGGAAAGTGTTCACTGGTACTATCCTCCTCTTTTTGTGCTTCCTCTTTCATATACTGGAATAATCATCTTCCCCACCTTCTAGGGTCCAACATATTCCTACTAACCAGAGAGCCCCAGTTATGGTCCCTTGAAGTGCCTTGAGTTAGTTCACCCACAACACTGCAAACTATTTCTCAAGTGTCAAAAAGTTGAATCTGATTAGATTCAACTCATTCATACTAACACACTAATGAAAAGCCACTCCCTTTAATCTTCTCATGGGAATTTACAGGTGAAAAAATCAGATTGCTGGAATTTCCGGTGGGGAATAGTTATAGGAGTGGAATGCCTTCCTGGTTCTCATAAGAGCAAGGAAGTTGCGTCATCTGGACTCAAGTCTTCCCTGCTCTTCAGTTACTCCAGCCAACGCATTCCTATCTCAGTCTTTCCCCTTTAGTTGTGTTCTGCTAGCTTGGAATGATGGTGGGAACAATGACCACAAGGCCAAGTCATTTAATCTAAACTGACACTAAGCCATTCATTCACAAATACTTGAATGGATATGATGTGTCAGGACACATCATATAAATTTTCATATATCACACAACTATACTAACTTTTCAAGATACTGCAGTAGATACAATGAATCCATGACCCTAAGGAATATATAGTCTCACCAGATCTTGAAGTAGGGGTTAGGCAAAAAGTCACAGAACTTCCCATAAGACCAGCCTTGGAAACAATTTCTTTTGCTTGCCTTTTTGCATCTCATCTGAAAAAATGCAGTGCCATCACTTTGTACCAGTCTCCTTAAACTATCTTGAGAGGTATTTGATTACTACAGGGAGTTAAAAAGAGGACATTTTCATCACAGGGTAGCTTAGAAGCAATATTGGGTGGACCCATCCATATGTATCGCCACACTCTCCATACTGTCACTCAGAGAGCCTTACTTGGAGGCACCCCCATTCTCTCCCACATCTGCCCTGTTCTTTCAAATAACTTTGAGAGCGCCTTCAACCACACATAAACCTTTCTGGCACCTAGTAACACACTTCACCTGTAGGTCCTAGATTCTAAGTATAAAGAACTTTTGTTTGCCTAAAGCTTCCTCTGTTTCTAGGAATGCACACTGATTGGAAGTAAAGAACATAGGATACTACAACCCACCACCCCTGGTCATATCCATCAGTGGATCTATGTGCCTGGTCTCCATTTATAAAAAATGGGTAAGGCACAGTCTCTGTCCCCAGGGTAGTTCCTGTTTATGGGGAATCCTTAATCTACTTATTTATTAATGTCCTCAATTCCACCATCCTTTCTCCCTTACCCATAGATCCTTGGAGAATACAAGACTGAAGCATACACACCAGAAGTATTCATGAATGACTCAACTCTATTGGTGTTATTAGTGATGTGGCCATTTTAAGAGAGGAAGAAAATGCTTAAGAATGACATGCACATGCAATTCAATTTATTTGCTGTTTTCCAACTTATAATTCCAAAGGCTTTACAACGTCCCGTTTTCTTAACTTGTTTGTAGGTATAATAGCTTTATTAGTTCAAATCAAGAGAGAGATCACATGCTCCAAACCATCACGACAATGCAATATTTAGCTCTTCTTTGTAGGTGGAACTCAGCAATTTGTTTCCTATGAAATAACAACAGAATGATACACTTCCTGATATCTGTTGTATAACAGACTCAAGATACATTATACACAGAATCATTAGGAATCTTTAGTTTCCATCTCTGTAAGATAAAGCTAAAGGTTCTGACATTTTGCCTGAACTTGGTTATCAGTCTTTCCTTTATGACCAATGTATGGCGGGAATAGCCTTTAAAGCACCCTCAAGTGACTGCTCCCTTACCCCCCAGGCCTAGGAGTTGGGGCCGTGGTAGGGATACTCAATGCCAAGACTCTGAAGGAAAGCCGGTCATGCTATCATGCTACTAGCCCCTTGAGGGAGATACTAAGAGCTTCCAGTACCCAGCTTCAAACTGGGACACTTTAAGAGTGAAGCCACCAGGGTAACTTACCAAATCCCATATAACCCACAATTTACTATCATTAGCAACATCAGGAATTAAAAGTGAAAAACCAGGATAAAAATAACATTCCATCAAACTGAAAGGCTTTGGCTCCAATAAATTTATAAGCTAGGGTCTACAGAAATGTCTTTTAGCTGGTTAGAATGCTGCCATTTTTCATTGCCCACAGGAAGTATTAGTTTTGGAGGGCAGAAAAGGCACTGAGTAGGAAACCCTAAACAAATTAAATCCGAAAAGCAAATCATAAAACTGGACACAAGATAGATACCCACCTCTATATCTGCTGGGTATTTCCTAAACTTTACTGCATCTGCCTCGAATCTTTGTTTTTACTTGTTAATTTGTAAGGTACCTTGGTTTTCGCTCTCTCACAGTTACCTGAGGGAAGAAGGGATTCATACATTCAATAATCCAAGTTGCTTAAAAACCAGAGAGAAAAACAAATCAAAAACGTCTCTTTCAAGAAAATTACCTATTTTTCAAGATGCTATTTTATACCATTCTACAATTCTTAGCAGCAAAAAAAATTATTTGGCAAAAATAATAACAAACACAACCTAGAGGAGAGAGCCTTCAGCCTGGAAATTAAAATCCTGACTGTGTAACTTCGAGTAAATTAAAGTTCTCAATATCCGCTTCACACAGCTGTGATAGGACTACCCAAAAAGACTTTCTTTCAGACGTGGTCAAAGGAGAAAGTGCTCAAGCTGATAAACTACAGTATTAAGGTAGGCAAGGGAATAAAGTTAAAACCAATGTCGTTTCCCAAGACAGAAAAAAGGCTTCTACACACTATGATGGGAAATGACAGCAGAGGCAATTAAGACTAAAGGTCAGGTGGCCAGTGTTTGACTATTAATTTTACAATGTTAGTCGTCAGGAACTAGGGCTTACACATCTGGAATGCTCCCATTCATTACGAAGTTTATGCATGAGGGTTCTGTAAGCACAGTGGCCCAGAACATTCATTCTTGCCCTCCTTTATAAGAAAGGACTAACCGTACCAAAGGCAAAAAACTCTGCTCATATCATAAAGTCAGCTTGTTTTAAAAAAAAAAACCCTTTCCAAATCACTGGGTATGAATCAAAGTCAAGACAACTAACAGCCAAGAGTGAAGATTTGACAATACCCCCACTTTTAAAAGAAAAGGTAGGCTTAAATACTTGTTGGGTCTAAAGGTCTTGGGGCTAAGAATGGTACTTAATTAAATTTCCCTGGGGCCCTTATGCCTCCCATTCACTTACCTGCTTTCATTCATCCTTTGCTCCCCAGATGTGATCATTCCCCAGAGCTCTACTTTGGGCCCTTCCCAGTCCTCCTTGAGCTCCCTCCCACGCCCCATTCACAGGGTGGGCCAAACTCCAGCTTCCACCAGATGTGGATGATCTGCTGATCCAGTCCCTCAAACTCACCATTTTATACACTCCTCCCACCCACAACTACGCAATAAAGCAAAACAGCTTCTCTTCCCAAACTGTTTCCAGGGATGCTATCATTGTCTCCAGGTATCCTAGTTCAAACCTCAGCATTTTTTTAAAGAATCAATTTTGTTAATAAATCCCCTGCGGTGTTTTTACTCCCATGTGAGTTGGGACTCTCATCTCTCCATATCCAACGTTGAATTAAACTAACTTTATACAAGATTTTCAGCCAAATCAGCACTCTCCATTCTAATTCTGCCTAACAATACTGCCAGTTGAAGATTCCTAGAGCACATTTCTTCCTGTCATTTCTCTACTCAATTTGAATTGGCCCCTTATTACCTACAGAATAAAAATAAAAACTAAAGGGAAAATCTATTACTTTAGCCCAATTCTGCTTGGCCTCTCTTCTGTCCCAATTCATCACCAGTCTTCCCTCTGGCAGGATGGTCTCAGGCTGAATCCCCGGAAACTCTTGACCTGCCCTGGCTGCACATCTGAGTTCAAGCTACTGTCTCCATTCCTACTCCAAACTTTCTCTTCTTTCCCACTCCAAACCACAACTCCTAAATCCATATACAAACTCACTGCCTCGGGAGCTGGCCCAGTGGTGCAGCGGTTAAGTGCGCACGTTCTGCTTCGGTGGCCCAGGGTTCGTCGGTTCGGATCCCGGGTGTAGACCTGGTACCGTGTGGCAAGCCATGCTGTGGCAGGCATCCCACATATAAAGTAGAGGAAGATGGGCACGGATGTTAGCTCAAGGCCAGTTTTCCTCATCAAAAAGAGGAGGACTGGCAGCAGATGTTAGCTCAGGCCTAATCTTCCTCAAAAAAAAAAAAAAAAAAAGAATTCACTGCCTCCACATGGACTGCCCATTCTCAGCAACTCCAGCTCCATCTATGTCCATCTCTCTCTCCTTTGCGATCTCAACCCAACTCTTATTTACCAACATCACCTCGTTCTTTATCATCGTCTACTAGAGGTCTTTGTTTCAAATTACATTATAATTTCATAGAAAACAGAAACTCTTAACTAGAGATTCTCTTTGCAAATCCTACAAATATGGCACCTATAGCTTAAGTAAGGACATGCTTTCCAAATGGAGAAATACTACTCATCCATGGCTGCTTCTACATCTAGGACCCAGTATGCAACAACCAGAGACAACCAAATAGTATAGGAGCCCATTAGTCACTTACATTCCAATGAACTGTGAGAGGCTCTCTTGGACTCCAATCTCTCCTGCTTGGCCATGGTATGTTTCTTGTGGAGCCTGCCGTAAGTGATTTCACAGCCATCCTGTCTCTTCACCTTGTAAACCATAGGGATGCTCTCATATTCACCACACTTCAACTTGTACCTATATCTGGGCCATACAATAAGTTGGGGAGGGAGAGAGCTCTCAGGTGGTATCCTGATTATCCTGCCAGACTTGCGATACAACCTTCCTATGGAAGATGTCAGAGGGCCCTGTGGACTAACCTCCCCAAAAAGGCATGCTACCTCATACATTTCATCTTCAACTTCCTGTTCCAACTCAGTGTCTTCTGAATCCTCAGGAAGTACAACGTTCAAGGCAGCGTTTTTCTTCAACAAATAGACTGTCTTACCATTTGAGAAGCTGTTCAGCACATTCAGCTTCCTGCCTTTCGCAGTCTTTTTAGTTTTTGCATACTTTGTGAAGTTCTCATTATATACCTCCTCAGTCTCATCATCTATGATCATTTCTTCTTCATCTGTGTTTAATTTCCTATTCCTGATTGACTTTTTCCATGATCCCTTTATTTTGCAGTCTGGTGACGACTCTTCATCTATAGGGGGCATTTGCTCAGTGGATTTCTGGAGCTCTGCATCCTGCCACCAGCTCCTATCACACTGGATGCATTCCCTACTCGTGCCTGACTTGTCTGACCCCTTAGAATTGCAGTCTTGCAATGACTCTTCATCGGCTGAGGAAATTTCCTTAGGGGTTGTTCTGACCTCCTCACTGTGGCACAAGCCCATATTACACATGATGCCTACATCCACTCGTTTGGACTGGGCCAACAAGGTAGGGGAAGGGACATATTTCTCAGGGTAGCTATTACTCTCTCTCGCTTCACCTTCATCCAGTTTCCTATTCCCGACTGACTTTTTGCCTGTTCCGTTTCTACTAATTTTTGGTGATGACTCGGGGGATTTCTCCAGCTCTCTATCCTGCCACCAGCTCATGTCACACTGGATGCCTTCATCTACTCGGTTGAATGGGACCAACCAGGTATGGGAGGGAAGGCACCCTTGGGAGTAGTTATTATTCTCTACCACTTCATCTTCATTCAGTTCCCTACTCCCAACGAACTTTTTCTCTGTTCCCTTTCTACAACTTTCTGGTGATGACTCCGGAGATTTCGCCACCTCTGCATCCAGCCACCAGCTCACATCACACATGATGCTTTCATCCACTCGGTTGAACTCTGCCACCCACGTAGGGGAGGGAACACACCCCTGGGGGGAGTTATTACTCTCTACCACTTCATCTTCATCCTGTTTCTCCAGGGAGCCATGGCTCCCACTACTGTTGTGGGGCTTTCCTTCCCCAATGCTAAGGGGGGTCTGGGTTTGAGACTGTAGGCTCAGGTCATTAACTGTTTCCATGCTAACGCCGAGTGGGCTTTCCTGCTGGAGCTTGTTGCCATCTCCAGTAGACTGGCACAATTTTGAGATCAAGGTATTCTGGATCTCATCTTCACCTTTTACTTCATCTGGAGATGGCAGGATTTGGGGAACAGCTGAGAATCCTTTCTTTTCTTTATCCAAGTTCACTTCCATGGTTAATCCTGACTTTGACATCTCATTATGCCTTACAATATCAAGATGCTGCTCCAACGGAACAGCTCTTTGTTCATCTTCATATGTAATGCCATCTTCATCCTCATGAGGGTTACAGAGCATACCCCTAATTTCACATGAACTCTGTGAAAACTCATTTTGCTGCACCATGTTCTCTGGCACAGCTTCACCGTATGCTAGGTCAAGCAAACGCATGATTTCTTTCAAAGTCTTCCGGAACTGTATTACAGGGGATCCTTCACCCTGCTCTATCCTCATTTTCTCTTTCTCAGATGTAAAGCTTCTGTGAAGCCTCTTTCTATTAACAGCGTTATTAGAAGGGCTCTTATCAAGTAGCTCCCTCTTCTGGGCAACAGAAGACAGAGCCCCAACTGTTTTTGCAGGAATGTTGTCAGTTTCGATGTCAACATTAGTAGCAGGGATACTGGTCACCCTACCTGTGTCATGGCCATTGACTTCTGAGTGGATGTCTTGTTTTTTGCTCATGTTTTCAGCCTGCTGAGGTTCAGTTTGAGTCTCTTTTGTTTTCATTTTTTTTCCATAGCCACTATAGTGCCGGAATTGTGCTGGATTACAAAACACAGGGAATATGGGTCTTCGGTTAAGTGTAGTGGGCAATGGGGACTGAGGTACAAGAAAGCCAGGATATTCATTGAGTACCACTGAATATGGGAAATACAGACCTCCATTTCTGAAACCTAGAAAGAGAATACAGTAGCTAGTCATTTTGTCTCTTGCAGCCAATATGCACCTATATGGCCGTACCAATTAAAATGTTGAATTTCTTCCATGCCACTTGGTAACTAATGCCCCCAGTTCCTCCTTGGATATTCCCAGGATTCAACAAATGAAGGGGCAATGACTGTAACAGTGGCCTCTGGGACCCCTCTTCAGCACTAGAGTAGGCATCTGTACTCACTGGTTAGTTCCTAGGCCATATCAGTTAGTCGGCATATCACAAACATCACCCATATTTAGTGACTCTTTTTAAAAGAGACCGACTACCACTAAGCATAATTTAGGTTGTCATCGCTTCAGAAAGGCTAATTCATGTCAGGCCTTACAGAACAAATGGAAACAAAAGTCCTTTGGATTTAAAAACCTTTCTAAATCTACAATTCAGCACTATCCTTTAACACACACATCTTCTCCCATTTGAATTCTTCAGAGGTAATCATTGCAATGGTGTCAATAATTCCAGGCATTTCTCTCATACAAATACATTTTTGGGAAAGCCATTTGGTTTTGCAAGAGAGGTTTATATAACTGACAAATGAAGTTAAGATAAAACTTCTACTAAGTTTATAGAAGAAGCAATAGTTATACTCAAATCAGTGCTCATGAGGCGATTTACTCAATATTGTGAGGTTGATCTTACGAACTCAATTTCACTGCTGAGGAATGTATCAAAGTGCCTCCCATACCTGGAATAATATATCTGTACAAGCATTTGGGGTTTTTTTCCTCTAATGAAAGAAAGGAAAGAAGTCTCAGCTTGGATTTCAGCATTGTTTTAAGAGTTTAGAAGCCAAAAGAATGAAATTCATGTAACTACAGTGTCAGATAACTTCCCTGATAAAAATCCCAGAATACACATTGTACTGTCTAAGACAGTACGACAAAATACCTTAATAGCAGATCTCTGCCACTAGAAACCATCACAGGACCGCTATCCAGTCACCCACTGCAAAAAATAGGTATTAAAGTTGTTTTTTTCTCTCTCCCTAAACAAAACCTATGTCTACTCTTCATAAATGCCTTCCCTCTTCTGTTACCAATGCAAAGGACTTGAAGTCCTCTCCAAGTTTTTACCCATATATTTACTAGTAACTTTCTTGACCCATCCCTGACCATCTCACAGGTCGGTAACCCATACTGCTTCCAGAACAATCTTTCTGACCCAACTTTGATCCCTCACTCCAGTTACAGTATTTGAATGGCTTACCATTGCCTGTCAGGAAATGCGGAACAATGACCATATACCTTAGAATGCCATAAAGACCTTCATTATCTGGTTTCTCACTGTATTCTCTCAATACTCTCCCATTAAGAGTAAGCTGTAGGCTCCAGTCATATGTGGGTTTCTCCATTATGCCAACTTCTCTTCCCTTTTCTAGGACATCCTCCTTCCCCTGCTCCCTTCCAACTGCTACCAAAACCTAATTCATTTTGTTAGAAAAGGAAATCCTGCCATTTGCAACAACAGATGGACCTTGAGGGCATTTTGATAAGAGAAATCAGCTGGACAGAGAAAGACAAACGCTGTATGATCTTACTTATATGTAAAATCTAGAAAAGATGAACTTATAGAAACAGAGAATAGAACGGTGGTTGCCAGGGGCTGGGTGGTGGCAGAAATGGGGAGATGCTGGCCAATGGCAAAAAAAAACCTAATTCATCCTATACAAAGGAGGACACTGAGACAAAAAGAATTTAGTATTTATTCAAATTCAGCCCCCTATTTCAGTTGGACTGCACCGCATACTGCATGTCCAACTAATATTACAAAGTGGTCGACTTCCTCATTCTGAATATGTATGAAGCTTGGAAGTTACTCATTCCTAATGAAGTAAAAAAAGTTGAACTGAAAAATCAAGAACTCTTCTTAGATCTGTCACAGCAGTGAGGTTACGGGGCAAATTGCTACCCTCAATATTGAAGAGACATGAATACAATCACAGCTCACAGGAGCACAAACCCAAGAGATGAAAACTCCACAGGAACTAGGAGTAGGGTAGGGAAACCTGAAGTCTTACTGACAAATTGTAGGCTCAGGGTCAGCAAGTCCGAGAGTTAAAAATTTCAGGGGACCCAGGCATAGGGGGACCCCCACATGCTTTTCTGAGTTTTACCTGCAGTAGTTCAACCAGTTTCTCACAGTAAACCTAGGGAAAAAAAATCCCCTGTGCTTCTCGCCGAGAGAGGGGAAAAGAAACCACTGCATATACACCAGAAGCACTCCACTCTTCTTAACCAGGTTGGCCCTCAGGAGTAATAGTTAATCAGCTCCTCAGTGACTTGGGGAAAAGGAAATAATTATCTCCAGCCCACTCTAGCACCCTTCCCAACTCAGTGGGTGGGGAGAATTGAAGCATATGTGTAGTTCACGGTCCAAAGGCACAATCTCATTAAAAGACTGAGACCTAATCATAGCCCTTTGATAACCATAGGACTATGATTCCCTTCCCCAGCTCCAAGAACATATCACATTACTAAAGACCTGTTTAGAGCAGTTCCTTTCATCCAGTACAGAAAGACTGGTGATCAAGAAAACACCACAAGGCATACTGAAAGACAAATACTGTTGGGTATAAAAACTCACTTTAAAATTAAGACAGCAATTAAAATTAAGTGGATGGAGAAACATGTACCATGCTAACACTAATCAAAAGAAAGTGGGAGAAGCTGTGTTTATTTCAGACAGAGCAGACTTCAGAGCAAGGTAAGTGATCCGGGATAAAGAGGGGCATTACATAAAAGGTCAATTCTTCACTGAGATTTAACAATCTTTAAACTGTATTCCCCTAACAGACGGTGATACTACATGGGGCAACAAGTGAGAGAACTGCACGGACAAAGAGATTAATCCATTATTATCGTTAAAGACTTAACACTCCCCTATCAGAAATGCACAGATGCAGGAGGTAAAAAAATCAGTCATGACACAGTTGAACTCAACAGCACCATCAGCCAACTTTGACTGACATCTATAGACTACTTCATTCACAAAGAATACACATTGGTCTCATACTCACATGGAACATTTGCCAAGACAGACCACACAGTGGGGCATAAAACACACTTTTACAAATTGAAAAGTATATTAATTATACAACGTCTGCTCTTAGACCACAACTAAATTAATGTAGAAAACAAAAAGAGCTGGAAAATCCCAAAATACTTGTAGATTAAACACACTACTAAATAACACATGATTGAATGAAGAAATCTCAGGAGAAATTAAAAAGTACTTTGAACTAAATGAAAATACAACTCGTTAAAATTTGTTGAACAGCATGAAAGCAGTGCTTAGAAGGAAATTTACAGCATTGAATGCGTATGCAATCATGCACCACATAACAATGTTTCGGTCAATGATGGACTGCATATATGATGGTAGTCCCATAAGATTAGTACCATGTAGCATAGGTGTGTAATAGGCTATGCCACCTAGGCTTGTGTAAGTACTGTAGGTGAGGAAGAAATTTTCCTCTCCCCTTCTAAATTCTTTTGGCTGGTCTGAGAATTAAATTGACATGAGACAGATTAACAGGAGAAAAACAAACAAAAGATTAATAACATATATACATAGGAGAAACCCAGGAAAACTGAGTAACTCGCCAAAATGGCTGAAGCTCTCACCCTAAATATCATCCTGAGCCAAAGACAAAAGAAGATGTTGGGGGTGGGGAAAGTCAGGGACTCCAAAGGTAAGGAAGGCAATTCACAGGTAGGTGAAAATGAGCAAACATTGGGAAAACAAGTATTTGGCCACAGAGAAACAGGAGAACAGGAGCCCATCAAACAGGCTTTTCTAGGTCCTCCCTGTCTACCACCTAGTTCATATTATGCTAAAGTGATAGCTCACTTTCTGGGACAGGTTTTTTTAATCTGAATTCTTTTAGGCACTTAAGAATGAAGTAACAAGAAAAACTTCTGAGTCTTTAGTTTCTTAAAAATAATCAGCCAAAAATAATCCTCAAGTTAATGAGACACATTTTCATGTGGCAATTTTATTCCCATTCTATGATGTTCACACAACAATGAAATCATCTAAGATGTGTTTCTCAGAACATATCCCATCGTTAAGTGATGCATGACTGTCTTAAAAAAGATCAGAAAATCAATCATCTAGCATCTAACTTAGGAAACTAGAAAATGAACAGCAAATTAAATCCAAAGTAAGAAGAAAAGAAATAAAAATTAGAGCAGAATCAACTAAATTGAAAACAAGAAATCTAAAATAGAGACAACAAAACCAAAAGCTGATTCATTGAAAAGATCAATAAAGGTGATTAAGCCTCTAGCCAGGCTAATTAAGTAAAAAAGAGAAGACACAAATTACTAATATAAGAAATGAAAGAGAGTACATCACTACAAATCCCATGGACATTAAAAAGATAAAGGAATACCATGAACTCTATTCCCACAAATTTCATAACCTAGATAAAATGGACCAATTCCTTGGAAGACAAAATTTGCCAAAACTCACACAAGAAGAAATGGACGATCTGTGTAGGCCTATATTAAAGAAATTGAGTCAATAACTAATAACCTTCCAAAATAGAAAGCACCAGGACTGGAGGGGCTCACTGGTGAATTCTACCAAACATTTAAGGAAGAAATTACAAATAGATCAATGGAACCGAACAGAGAGCCCACAAACAGACCCAAATCAGTATAGTCAACTGACCTTTGACAAAGTAGCAAAGGCAATACAATGGAGCAAAGACAGTCTTTCAACAAATGATCCTGGAACAACTGGACATCCACATGCAAACAATGAGTCTAGACACAGACCTTACACCCTTCACAAATATTAACTCACGATGGATCACAGACCCAAATGTAAAATTCAAAACTATAAAACTCCCAGAAGACAACACAAGAGAAAACCTAGATGACCTTGCTATGGTGATGACTTTTTAGATACAACACCAATGGCACAATCCATGCAAAAAATGATAAGCTGGACTTCATTCAAATTAAAACCTCTGCAAAAGACGCTGTCAAGTGAATGAGAAGACAACCCACAGACTGGGAGAAAATATTTGCAAAAGACATATCTGATAGAGGACCGTTATCCAAAATATACAAAGAACTCTTAAAACATTAAGAGAACAACTCAAGTAAAAAAGAGGCCAGATCTTAACAGACATCTCACCAAAGATATATAGATGGCAAATAAACATATGAAGAGATGCTCTGCAGAATTATGTCAGTAGGGAATCACAAATTAAAGCAATGAGATACCACTACGTATGTATTAGAGCGGCTAAAAGCCTGAACACTGACAACACCAAATGCTGGAGAGGATGTGGATCAATGAGAACTCTTTGTCATTGCTGGTGGCAAAGCAAAATGGTGCAGCTGCTCTGGACGACAGTTTGGCAGTTTCTTACAAAATTAGATATACTCTTGCCAAAACCTGGAAGCAACCAAGATTAGGTGGGTGAGTAGATATATAAAGTGCAGTACATTCAGAAAATGTAATATTATTCATCAGTAAAAACAAATGAGTTATCAAGTTATGAAAACACATTAAGTGCATATTACTATGTAAAAGAAGCCAAACTGAAAAAGCCACATACTGTATGATTCCAATGATATGACTTTCCAGAACAGGTGAAGTTATGGAGACAGTAAGACTATTGCTGGTTGTCAGGGGTTAGGAAGGATGGAGGCATGAATAGGCAGAGTAGAGGATTTTTAGGGCAGTAAAACTATTCAGTAGACTACTATAATGGTAGACACCTGTCATTATGCATTTATCCAAACCCACAGAAAGTACAGCACCAAGAGTGAACTGCAGTGTAAACTATGGTCTTCAGGTGATCAGGTGTCACTGTAGATTCACTGATTGTAACAAGCGTACCACTCTGGCGGAGGATGCTGATAATGGGGGAGGCTTTGCGTGGTTGAGGGTATATGGGAAATCTACCTTCTGCTTCATGTTGCTAGGAACCTAAAACTGCTCTAAAAAATAAACCCTAATAAAAAGAGGTAGAGAATATACATAGACTATACATGGAAAAATAACCAAATAACTGGCAACAGTTTTTGCCTCAGGAGGGGGGACTGGGAGACTGGGAAAAGGCATTGTAACGGAAAGACCTCATTCTATGCTTGTACACTATTTTAACTTTTAACCACATGTATTTGGTTACTTTTTCAATAAAAAATAATTTAAGCCAGTTTCAACTGGAAAGATGTTCTGTAATTCAGAGAGCAGTTACATCTCTAATTCTAAATAATTTCTAGTTAAAACAACTAGGTATAAAACAGGCCATGAGAAGCTGACCTGTAGGTTAATACAACCAGAATGCTTTGAGTCCACTTGCTCAACTGAATTCATCTTGTATTCACTCAAGGAACGTCTGTACACCTGGGCCATGACACTGTCATGCTGTTTACTACACAATTTCATCAAGCTATTTAACAACTTCTAATACATTCCTCTCACTTCGTAGCTCACTAACTCTATCCAAAAATGATGTAAATTATCTTCAGTGAATCTATAGTCAACATCTTTTCTGTACCCAGCATCCATTCTATCTCCTTGTGGTAATAGGCTCCCAAGGTCCTCTGAAAAACGACAGACCTTCTCTGTCCAAATGATATAGGATAGGCTCTCACCACCTTCAACATGGGGCAGATAACCTAGACTGGTCTAGAAGACTAGTCCATCTCCCTGGCTTGGTAATTAAAACAGGGAGGGCACGCGACAAAGCCAGACCAAGGAGAATCAGCTTTGAATTCTTGCTGAAACTACTGGAAGAGAGGGCTCTTCTTTGGGAACACTAGCCATAAAATCATTACAGGCCTGGAAATGCTGTGACTCTGTCACTTTGAAATGATGGCAGAGAATGAGGCCAACACAGAAAAAGTCAAAACCTAGAGAGAAGGAGATAGAGACTCAAAAATGGTTTATATCCTTTGATTCCCTATCTAGCAGCCTGAAGTGGCTTCACTTTTGGAATTTCAGGTTACACAAGACAATAAATCCTATACATTTATTTTTTCACCAAAATCTGTTAGGTTGCAATAAAAAAAAAATCCCATTCCTGCTGCCAGTACTCACTACTTTAATCCTCCTAAACCCCAACTTTAAAGGACAAATATTTTAAGGGACTCAAACTCCACAAGCTAAACTAGCCTGATCACCAAAGGACAAATATTTTAAACCTTAAGGGGAATGGTATGGTAAAACCGCCTAAGTATAGAATCTCAGCCTTTTAATTCAAAGAATGTTGAAGATACAATATGTATTTCTCTCAGGAATTTCCCACCCTCTGTACTCAAGGGTTTTTCTCATACAATTTCTTCCTCTGTACCACTTCAAAATAGCATTTCAACATCTGTTAGAGCTCTCCAGAGAAAACAGTCAACGGTTTATATAAAGAAAAACTTCTCTAAAGAATTGGCTCACGGGGACATGTACCTCCAAAATCTGCCAGGTAGACAGTCACTCTGGAGACACAGTAAAAAGCTGAAGTCCATAGGCCATATACTGGCAGAATTCCTTCTTGGTCCCACTGCAACTTTGAAATGGCTGCCACCAACAGCTCTCTGGATGAATTAAAGATTCTACCACCCAGCTGGGAGCAGTGACTGATGAACTCAAAAGCGCTCCTCATTACCCCTGGTTTTCTACTTGGAAAACAGTTGCATAAGGTACACAGCATGCCTTATCCACAGCAGGGTACACACTATCTTTGCTACTGGAGGTGTGGGAAGGGAGAATCACCCCCTGGAGGCCTCCGCCCTGCCTAAAGCCCCTGCCTATTACAGTAAACCATGTACTCAACGAGATCCCAGATATCCACCTTCCAAACACTTTCAAGTCTTGCTGGCATTCTTCCCCCAGAGTACTTGTTGACCTCAACATAGTAGCTTTTAGAATCTTCAGCTTTGTTGAAAACATTACAGGACTAGGAGCCCTAAAGTACCTCTTCCAACCAGACTAGTCTCCGAACATAAGGACATTTGGAGTTGACTACTGTGTGACCCTGAGCAAGTCACTGACTCTCCAGCCTCAGTGCCGTCATTTGGGAAGCAAGAAGAGCAATAATACGTAGCTCACGGGGCTGCTGTCAGGTCTCCGGGAGAATCTATTTCTAGTATTTAGCACAGTACCTGGCCTAGAGCTAGACTCCAAATCTCTCCTAATAACGGGAACTTCAAACACTGCCCCTGCGTGCTACCCCAATCCCTCTTGTGTCAGGACAGGGGCAGGAAAGGGAGGTAATGGAGAAAAGCAGTAGAAAACCTTCAGGCACTGGTTTACAGGGAGGGTTCCCAAGCCCACTAAACCTCTTACCTGCCCCAGGAATAGGGAACGGGCTGTAGGTGAGATTCTGGTACCAGGGACTCGGGCAAGGATGCTGGCCCATGGCGTGTACATAGAAAAAGGGTCTGGTGTTATTGCCCTCAAAAAGTGCGTGGTTTTCCGAAGAAGAGTTCATTTTGTAGGCTGAAAAACACATGTTCGTATTTAGGAAAGGACCGTCGCGCTGAGCTCTGTGAAATGCCGGGAGGGTAGACACGTCATCCTAGTCTCCCTTGGAACTGCAGCCTGGCGGGCAGGGTCCTCAGCTTCTCTTCCCTCTCGCCCGGGATCGGGGACAGAGGGCTGCACTGCGTTTACTACCGGGGAGCGGCGCCCAGACGCCGAGCCCACCGTCGTGCCTGGACAGGTCGAGGCTCCCGGGGCCGCAGCACCGAGGGATGACTGAGGCCTGGAGGCCCTGGAGGGGACCCGCACGGCGGCTGTGCTCGAGGGCGGCTCAGGCCCGGCCCGCACCACGCTGGTCCTCAGCCTCTCCAGCGTGCCGGCCCAGCCCCGTCCCGGCCCGAACCCGTCCCGGGTCCTGAGCACTCTATCCCGGGGCTCAGCTCTCCTTCCCCACGGCTCACTCCACCCGGCTACCGAGGAGCCCCTCACCTCCCCCGAAAGCCAGGGTGAGCATCCCCGCTCACCCCAAACGATCCTGTTCTGCGTTCTGCGTTCTGCGTTCTGCGTCCCTACCTGCTCTACTTCGACGCCTGCAACTGGGAAGGTCTACGGTAACACACCAAGCCACGCCAGTCTAACCTATGCCACCGGAGCGTGTACGGCAGCTCTTGCGCTGGCGTCTGCCTTTACATGCGCCGCGGGGCCAGCACGTGCTGCCTGTTGCGCAGGCGCCGCCCGTCACCCTTCGCCTGCGCATGCGCCATGTGCAAGGCCGCCCCGCCTGAAGGCGCGGGAGGAAACCCTGGTGCGCTGAGACCTAGCAGCGTGGGGTACTGCTCCGTGTGCGCTTAATTCTCTCTTCTGCGCATCCTTCATGCGTCTAGACGCCCTGGTATCTGTTCTTCCAGAGGACGGAGCAGTTCCCCCATGCTGCGGGACTGCCCCCTCCGTTTGCGTGTGTTGAGTCGGGGCAGGTTCTCTTCGCTCCTCCGAGCTCCTGGTCTCCTTTCCTCCTGGGACCTAAAGCCGCTGACCGAGCAGAAGGAGAGAGGAAGGAGGAGGCCAACCTGGACAGAGTACAGGCCAGCGAGGAGGAATATTCACACGGGAGGGGCCCTCAAGCATGCTTGATGCTGCTGAGAGTAAAACCTGGGAGAAGGGGCTCTGGCTATTAGGACGCCGTTGATATGGGAAAGTGGTGGGACGGGAAGTTGTCTTCTAGTTGCATGGATGATGGATGGACACTTTGAAAGTGAACCTGGCAAATAGTCACTACTCTTTCTTTTCATGTGAGAGAAGGAAAAGACGTAGGGTGGTAGTTAACGGGAGTCGTGGAGTGGTAAGGAGGATTTGGCTTTTTTGTTTTATTTTTCAAAGATAAAGATTTAAGTATTTTATTGCTTGAATGGAGAGACCAGGAGATGTCACAGATGGTGGAGGGAGAAGGGATGTTAGGAGGATATTCTGAGGAGGCAAAAGGGGAGAGTAGGTAAGCCTGGTTACAATGCTTTGCTTGGACAGAACAAAGAGGTTGAGACAGAAGGGAAATGAAGTCCTGAAGGCAGGAATTTAAGTATATTAGCATCTGATGACCTTGATTTTTTTCATTGTAGGAGAGCAGGAATAAGATTTGCAGGGAGCATTGAAAATGTGAGATGACTGACTGCATTAATTAGGTAGCAATTGTGTTTGACCAGAAATAGCAGTGGCTGAAACTAGATAAAAGTTTTTCTTTCACATAAAGAAGTCTGGAGCATGCCATCTACAGCTGGTCTGGTAGCTCCTTGCTGTCACAAAGAACCCAATCTCCTCTCTTTCTACTCTACCATTGTTAGCACTGGCTTTCATCTTCAAATTGCCCCTGTTCCAAAATGCCAGTTCCAAGTATAAAGCAGGGGGATTAGTAGGGAAAGGGTGAAAAAGAGTAGAAAGGGCACACAGCAGCTTCTGCTAAGTTACCAGTTTTGCTCTTAAGGAGACTTACCAGAAGACCCATGCGACTTCAGATTGTACCACATTGACTTCTCCTGGCTGAAATGATTTTTTAGCTGGGCATATTGCCACTTGGAATAAACTGGGATTCTGTGACTAAGGAAGAGAATGGGTATTAATTGAGCAGACAACTACCAATGTCTGCCACATTGCTGTAGGGAATGGAAAAAGCGGTAATCTACAGACAGCAAAAGGGTTGCTGGTAGAATTGAGGGCTGACCTGGGGTGGGGACCAGTAGTTTATATTGGCCCTCATCTGCAGTGATATGTCACTTGCTCAGTCATATTCAGTCTCTTGGGAGAGACACTGAATTGTTAGATGGATCGAGACTGGTTTTGCAAGGCTTATGGGAAGAAAAGTCAAGGTTCAAGAAAGTTCAGTGCAATGGTGAGAAACTAAAGTAATATGTCATAGCACATAATGTATACCCTGCACTTGCATTGCCCCTGAGTGTGAGGGCCTCCTTAAATTTTGCACCGTTGGTGCCTCACCTTACTCTATTTAGTGGCCTAGCATATAGTTAGGAAGAGAAAATAAGTAATGCCAGAAAGGAGCTGATCAAATGAAGAAAAAGTGGTGGCAGTCTTCTACATGAGAATGAAAGAGCTAGAGGAGGGGGATATGGTCAGACAATGGAAATTTTAAGTTTAGGATTTCCGAGTTGGAGCACTTGCTCCACATTGTGGCCTAGTAGTGGTTTGCTGCAGTGCTGTGGGGGTGAAGGTCACTGGTGTTGAGGAAGAATCTGAGAGGCTCAGATTTTGGATAAGTCACCCCCTCCTTCATATTGTAGTCATTTAGAGATTCCCATGTCCTCAACGAATGTGGCAGAGTGACCAGCAAGATGAGAGATAGAACACAAAATGTTTATATTTATAATTTTTTAATGTTTTTCTTAAAAAGAGTCCCCAAATTTTATAATATTCATTCCCCAGAAAACTTGGGCTTGCCACAAGCTAGTGGCCATGTCTCAGCCCTGCAGTGCATAGAGGGTGGGAGAATGAAGAACCTTCTTATGAGGGCAGCTCAGGACAGAAGTGTCCTTGGGAGGGAACAAAGTTCAGTGACTAATCAGTGAATAGGTTGATGGGATATGGTGGCTTGTGCTTGGCCAAACAGGGCTTCCAGGTGGCATAGTTGAGAGGGTTGGCGGATAGAACAGCAGGGAGCAGGACTGGAATGAGAGTGTCTGAGAAAGGCCAGCTAATTGGAAGCTTCGGATTTGAGACATTGCTGGAAGGATCAAGGATGAATCATAGAGTAGATTCCAACTACACCTGTGATGTAAGGATGTTTTTGTGCCAACTGGGGCATTTTCTGTGGTGTGTCTGAGGTTAGATGGTGGTTGCTATTTTTGTGTTAAGATCTAGTTAGTAAAGAGTGTGCTCTTTTCTCAGGATTCCAAATGGGTATTATCATCATCATCTCTATTTTAAGATGAGGACACTTGGGGCTGGCCCAATGGCATAGTGGTTAAGTTCGCATGCTCCACTTTGGCGGCCTGGGGTTTGCAGGTTTGGAGCCTGGGCGCAGACCTACACACTGCTCGTCAAGCCATGCTGTGACAGCATCCCACATACAAAATAGAGGAAGATTGGCACAGATGTTAGCTCAGGGCCAATCTTCTCACCGAAAAAAAAAATAATAATAAAAGATGAGGGCACTTGAGAGTCAAGGAGTAATCTGCCCATATGGATGAAGTTGTAATCCTACTAGTTGGAAGGGGAGTAGGCTGAGGTCTTTGGATTCCTAGGCCCAGGGCCTTTTCTAGTGCTTGTGTGGTCAGTGTTGCCCTCATTTTAACAGTTTGATAGTCTCTCTCTGTCAAAAACAGAGTGATTTTTACTATCCCCTCAGTTGACATGCTGATTTCAGATTGAAATTTTAAAATGAGTGTAATGATAGTCTTGTTTCCCACACCTTGAGCTTCCTCTCTAACATACTGGTCAGTAATAAAAACATCAAGGATGCTCAGCCTCACTAGTGATTCTTTCTCCACCCATTCCCTCCACAAATATGAGTCCCTACAATTGGATGGGCCCAATTCTAGCCCTGAGGAAACAGCAAGGAAGAAAAACAGTTACAGTTCCTAGGGAGCGTACATTCTTGTGGAATTTGCAATGAGAGGGCATTAATAACCATAGGTTTGGAGGGAAAAATGGAACAAGTGTGACAACATCAAGGGTTAAGGCGGAATTAGAGTGACTAGAACATGTATACACTGCTGGTGAGAGTGTAAATTGGTAAAATCACTTTGGAGAGCAAGTTGACAATATCTAAAAAAGTTGAAAATGTGTCAAAATCCATGCATGAACAATTCTACTTCTAGAAATATCTTAGAAAAAGAATCTTGCATATACACACAAGGAACTACTTATTAAAACTGTTTTGTTGCAGCAGCATTGTTCATAACAGAAAAAAATTGAAAACCATTGAAATGTCCATGAAACAAGAGAATGGATAAATAAATTATACTATCAATAGATTATGGGATACTACATAGGAATTAAGTGAATGAACTAGAATCACATCTATCTCCATGGATAAATCTTTATTTTGTGTGTGTGAGGAAGATTGGCCCTGAGCTAATTTATGTTGCCAATCTTCTTTTTTTTTTGCTTGAGGAAGATTGTTGCTGAACTAACATCTATGCAAATCTTCCTCTATTTTGTGTGGGATGCCACCACAGTGTGGCTTAACCAGCAGTGCTAGGTCCACGCCTAGGATCCAAATCTGCAAACCTCAGGCTGCTGAACTGGAGCACATGAGCCTAACCACAATGCCACCAGGCCAGCCCCTCCATGGATAAATCTTAAATACAAGGTTCTAATTTATAATTTCCTTTATAAATACCTTATAGAGTTATAATTTTTCTTGCTATCGACAACAATTTCTTCTATTAATTACATTTTCTGAGTGTGTTGGTGGTGTATAGGAATACTATTGATATTTATATACTGATTTTATATTCTAGCAACTTTCTTGAACTCTCACTGGTTTCAATTTTTGGTAGATTTTCCATATGGGTACTCAAATCATCTGCAAATAATGACAATTCTTTTCCTTCCTTTTCAATGAATATCTTTTCATTTCTCTTATTTGTCTTAATCTTCTAAGACCTTCAGCACAATATTCAAATTAAAAAACTGGTAGCAGGGGATTCTGGGGACATGGCAGCAGCGTGGGAAGACTCTGAACTCACATCCTCTCACGGACATAAATCTACAACTACCTGTGGAACAGTTTCCTCTGAGAGACATCTGGAAACTGGATGAAAAGAACCCCCACAACAAGGAACAAAACTGACAAGGGTGGAAGAGGCAGAAATATACCTCTGCTGAGCAAAAAACCACATCCTAGCCATGGCGCTTCACAGCCAGAAGCAATCTTCCCCCCCCCCCCGCCCCAGGAAGATTAGGCCTGAGCTAACATCTGCCAGTCCTCCTCTTTTTTCTGAGGAAGCCTGGCCCTGAGCTAACATCCATGCCCATCTTCCTCTACTTTATATGTGGGACACCTACCACAGCATGGCTTTTGCCAAGCAGTGCCATGTCCACACCCGGGATTCAAACCGGGGAACCCTGGGCCACCAAAGCGGAATGTGCGCACTCAACTGCTATGCCACTGGGCCGGCCCTGCCAGAAGCAATCTTAAAGGTATGAAGCTTTTCCCAGAGGAGTAGGGGGATCTGAGTGGGATATTTGTGCCCCAATAGATATTCCAGCCTTTAGATTCAGCAGAGCTGAGACAAGACCCATAATACCTGGCTTTTCTGGCTTTGAAAACCAATGGGGAAGCCCTCCAGAAAAACTATCAAACTTCAGAGAAAGGAAAACTGATAGCAGATACCACCGTCTTGTACTTAATTTCTAGTGATTCACCGTGAAGGATTGTTGTAGGTTATTTTCTAGGTACCCCTTATCAAGTCAGTGGAGTCTCTTTTATTCCAGATTAGCTAAGAGGTTTTAAAATTTTGAATGAATGTTGAGTTTTAGCAAATGGTATTTCTGCATTATTGAAATAATCATATTTTTTCTCCTTCTTCACCTTGCTAACAGGGCAGATTCCTTAATAGATTTTTTTTTTAAAGATTTTATTTTTTTCCTTTTTCTCCCCAAAGCCACCCAGTACATAGTTGTATATTCTTCGTCGTGGATCCTTCTAGTTGTGGTATATGGGACGCTGCCTCAGCTTGGTTTGATGAGCAGTGCCATGTCCGCGCCCAGGATTCGAACCAACGAAACACTGGGCCGCCTGCAGCGGAGCGCGCGAACTTAACCACTCGGCCACGGGGCCAGCCCCCCTTAATAGATTTTTTTATCATTAAACAATCCTTGTATTCCTGATATATACTCAACTCTGTCTTGAAATATTTTAATATACATTTCAGGATTCCATTTGCTGGTATTTTATTTAGAATTTTGGAATCTAAGATTACAAATGAAATCATTTTATAATTTTCAATTCTTACATTGACTTTTCTTGCTTTTGAGATATCCTAGCCTCATAAAATAAGTTAGAGAACTTGTCATCTTTTTCTGTACTCTAGAGCAGTTTGCATGAGAGAAGGATTATCTACTTATTCCTTGAAGGTTTGGTAGAACTTCTCTGAAAGAATATGTTGTGTATTTTGTTTATAGGTAGACTTGGCTACTGATGCAATTTATCTAATGTTCATAAATCTATTTGGTTTTTTCGTTTCTTGATTTAGTTTTTTTTTTAAAATATTTTATTTTTCCTTTTTCTCCCCAAAGCCCCCTAGTACATAGTTGTATATTTTTAGTTGTGGGTCCTTCTAGTTGTGGCATGTGGTATGTCACCTCAGCATGGCTTGATGAGCAGTGCCATGTCCACGCCCAGGATCTGAACCAGTGAAACCCTAGGCCACCGAAGTGGAGCGTGCAAACTTAACCACTTGGCCACGGGGCCGGCCCCTGATTTAGTTTTAATAACTTGAATTTTTCTAGGAAATTATCCTTTTTGTCTGAGTTTCCAAATTCACAGGTATAAAATTTTTCATAATTTTTGCTTTTTAAAAGTGCTTGTGGGCCAGCCTCGTGGCCTAGTGGTTAAGTTTGGAGTGCTCCTCTTCAGCGGCCTGGGTTCAGTTCCTGGCACGGACCTACACCACTTGTTGGCAGCCATGCTGTGGTGACAACCCACATACTAAAAAGTAGAGGAATGGGGCTGGCCTTGTGGTTGAGTGGTTAAGTTGTGCGCTCCACTTCAGCAGCCTAGGGTTTCACCGGTTCATATCCTGGGTGCAGACATGGCACCACTCGTTGGGCCTTGCTGAGGCGGTGTCCTACATGCCACAGCTAGAAGGACCCACAACTAGAATATGCAACTATGTACTGGGGGCTTTGAGGAGAAGAAGGAAAAATAAAAAAGAATAAAAAGATAAAAAATTTTTAAAAATAGAGGAAGATTGGTGTGGATGTTAGCTCAAGGCAAATCTTCCTCAGCCAAAAAAAAAAAAAAAAGCTTCTGATATCTATATAAATGTCCTCATTTTGAGTCTTACTATTATTTGTCTTTTGTATTTTGTTCTTGATCAGTATGCTTAAAAGTATGTCTGTTTCATTAGTCTTATCAAAGAATCAGCCTTTTCTTTTGTTGTTTCTCTCTTATATTTCCTGTGTAATAAATTACTATTCTTTTATTTCTGTCCTTAAATATCTTTGGGTTTCCTCTGTTGTTTGCTTTTCTAGCTTCTTGAGTTGAACATTTAGCTAATTAATTTAATTTTCCTTGTACATATACATATAGATGTTTAAAGCCATAAATTTCCTTCTAAATAGTTCTTTAGTTGCATTCCACAAGCTTTGTTATGTAGCAGTCTCATAGTCATTTATTTCTAAATAATTTCTAATTTCCATCTTTGCTCCTTTTTCTAATTTACAGTATGCTTTCTTTTATGATCCATGAAACATCAAGAAGTAGGTTTTTTGGGGCCAGCGGGGTGACACAGCAGTTAAGTGCACATGTCCCACTTTGGTGGCCCGAGGTTCACCAGTTCAGATCCCGGGTGTGGACATGGCACCGCTAGCACACCATGCTGTGGCAAGCATCCCACATATAAAGTAAAGGAAGATGGGAATGGATGTTAGCTCAGGGCCAGTCTTCCTCAGCACAAAGAGGAGGATTGGCAGCAGTTAGCTCAGGGCTAATCTAAAAAAAAAAAAAAAAGGAATAGGTTTTTCAATTTACAAACATCAGATTATTTTGGTTAAAATTTTATTATTGATTTCTAATTATATTCTATTTTGGTCAAAGAACATGATTTGTAAGCTACCAATAATTTGGTATTTGTTTGGGTTTGTCTTAGGGCCTTATAAGTATCCAAATTTCGTAAATGATTAACATAAACTTGAAAAAAATGTTTATTCACTAATTATTAGATATTCTTCGTTTATAAATGAACTTTAGATAAAATTTTTGTTCTGTTCAAATTCTCTATCCTCCTGTTCATTTTTGGTCTACGTGATCTATAATTTACTGAGAAACATGAGTTTAAAATCTCCCATTATGAGAAAGATTTTTCACTAGTAGAGGAGAGATTTACAAATATAGAAAGGGGGAATGAACCCAGTGGGATTGGATTAAAATTAGAGACATTAGTGTGAACTCATGGTTTTAATAGATATATAGATGGATAGATATAGGTATATATGTAAATTAGTGCATACATACATGTATGTACATGTATATGTGTGTATGTATATACTACATCTGTTTTCTGGTTCTGTTTGATGAGAGGGCCTAATGCAACAATACCTCAGGAACAAGGAGCACACCTAACCCTCAGATCTTGGTTTCTAAATACCATCCTGCACTAAAAAGAATCAGAGCTTAGAGAAATGGCTAATTCTAGGAGAGGTGAATACAGAGAATCTCAATACTGGAGCAGAAACCCAAGAGCAGCAACCTCTGTGGGAACCAGCACCAAGTAGGGAAACCTGAACTGTAACTGACAAATTGCTGGAGGCTCAGGGTTGACAAGTCTGAGAGATAAAAACTCTAGGGAGACCCAGTCACTGGCAGGGCCCCCACACCTCTGTGAGCTTTACCTCCTTGAGCTCTACCAGCTTCTCATGGTGCATCCTGGAGAATAATCCTCAAGTGCTTTCAGCAGGGGTCGGGAAAAGGAACTGTTTTTAAATATACCAGATTATTCTGTTCTTCTTAACAGGTCTGCCATCAGGAGAAACTATTTAACCAGAGCCTTACCTGCTGGGGTTTTCTCAGAGCCTAAACTACCTCTGGGAAGGAAAATTCCCAGCTTCAGTCACTCGAGTTATCCTAGCGCACCTAAGGGTTGGGGGATGGGACAGAGACGCATATGTGAAGTTCGCAGTCCAGAGGTACACACTCACTGAAAGACTTAGAACTAATCATGGGACTGTAGAATACTTGCCCTCCCCTATACCTTACCACCACATTGCAAAAAGCCTATTTACAGCAGCTCTTTATCCAGTACCCATGATGTACTTTACCCAGTACCTTACGTCCAACTATCAAGAAAAAATTCCAAGACACACAAAACACAGTTTGAAGAGACAGAACAAGCATCAAAATCTGACTCAGATAAGAGAGGGATGTTGGAATTATCAGACCAGAAATTTAAAACAGCTATGATTAATATCCTAAGGGCTTGAACAGATAAAGTAGATAGCGTTCAAGAACAGATGGATAATGTAAGCAAAGAGATAGAAATTCTAAGAAACAATCAAAGCAAAATGCTAGAGATCAAAAATATTGACAAAAATGAAGAATGCCTTCAAGGAGCTCTTTAGTAGACTGGATACAGGTGAGGAAAGAATCTCCGAGCTTGAGGATATGACAACAGAAACGTCAAAAACTGAAAAACGGAAAAAAGACTGAAAAAAGCAGAACAAAATATTCAAGCACTGTGGGAAAATGACAAAGGGTGTAACATATGCATAATGGGAATACCAGAAGGATAAGAAAAAGAAAATGACAGAAGGAATATTTGAAGCAATAATGACTGAGAATTTCCTTCAAATTAACAGCAGACACCAAAACACACACCCAGGAGTCTCAGAGAACACCAAGCATGATGAATACAACAATAATAATTAAAAAAAGCTACAACTAAGCTTTTCGTTTCCTAACTACAGAAAATGAAAGATAAAGAAAAAATCCTGAAAGAAGCCAGAAGAGAAAAACACTTTACCTGTAGTCAAACAAAGATAAGAATTATGCCTGGCTTCTCCTAGGAACCATGCAAGCAAGAAGAGAGTGGGGTAAAATATTTAAAGTGTTGAGAGAAAAAAAACCAACCTAGAAATCTGTACCCTGCAAAATTATCCTTCAAAAGTGAAGGAGAAATAAAGACTTTTTCAGACAGACAAACATTGAGGGAATTTGTTGCCAGCAGACTTGCCTTGCAAGAAATGTTAAAAGAAGTTTTTAGAGAGAGGGAAAATGATGTGTCAGAAACCCAAGGAAGATCATCACAGAAGGGATATGTGATGGTAAAATAAAGACTTTTTTTTTTTTTTAAGATTTTTATTTTTCCTTTTTCTCCCCCAAGTCCCCCGGTACATAGTTGTGTATTTTTAGTTGTGGGTCTTTCTAGTTGTGGCATGTGGGAGGCTGCCTCAGCATGGCTTGATGAGTGGTGCCATGTCTACACCCAGGATTCGAACCAGCAAAACCCTGGGCCACCAAAGCGGAGCACGGGAACTTAACCAGTCAGCCATGGGGCTGGCCTGTTTTGGGGAGGTTTTTGATTACTGTTTCAACCTCTTTACTTGTGATTTGTCTATTCAGATTCTCTGTTTCTTCTTGATTCTGTTTTGGGAGGTTGTATGAGTCTAAGAATTTAGACTTCTAGGATATCCAATATGTGGGCATATAGTTTTCATATTATTCTTATAATCCTTTGTATTTCTGTGGTATCCATTGTAATTTCTCCTCTTTCATTTCTAATTTTATTTATTTGAGACTTCTCTCTTTTTTTCTTAGTGAGTCTGACTAAGGGCTTGTCAATTTTGTTTGTCTTCTCAAAGAAACTGCTGTTAGTTTTACCAATCCTTTCTATTGTTTTTTAAGTTTCTATTTCATCTATTTCTGCCCTAATTTTTATTATTTCCCTCCTTCTGCTAACTTTGGGCTTTCTTTATTCTTCTTGTTCTTGTTCTTTTAAGTAAAGTTTAAGATTTCTTATTTGAGACTTTTCTTGTTTGTTGAGCTAGGCCTGTATTGTGGTAAATTTCCCTCTTAGTACCACTTTTGCTGCATTCTGTAAGATGGTATGTTGTGTGTTCATTTTCATTTCTCTCCAGGTATTTCTTGATTTATGCTTTGATTTCTTTTTTTTTTAATTAAATTTTCTATTGAGTTAATGATAGCTTACAATCTGGTGAAATTTCAGTTGTACATTATTATCTGTCAGTTGTGTTGTAGGTGCAACCCTTCACCCTTTGTGCCCATCCTCCAGCCCCCCTTTCCCCTGGTAGCCACTAATGTGTTCTCTTTGTCAACATGTTTAAATTCCTCATATGAGTGGAGTCATACATAGATTGTCCTTCTCTATCTGGCTTATTTCACTTAACATAATTCCCTCAGGGTCCATCCATGTTGTTGCAAATGGAACGATTTTGTTCTTTTTTATGGCTGAGTAGTATTCCATTGTGTGTATATATATATATATATATATATATATACACACACCACATCTTCTTTATCCATTCATCTGTTGATGGGCACTTAGGTTGCTTCCACATCTTGGCTATTGTAAATAATGCTGCAATGAACATAGTGGAGCATGGGACTTTTGGAATTGCTGACTTCAAGCTCTTTGGATAGATACCCAGTAGTGGGATAGCTGGATCTTATGGTAGTTCTATTTTTAATTTTTTGAGGAATCTCCATACTGTTTTCCATAGTGGCTGCACCCAGTTTGCATTCCCACCAGCAGTGTATGAGGGTTCCTTTTTCTCCACAACCTCTCCACCATTTGTTACTGTTTGTTTTAGTATATTTTGTCATTCTAATGGGTGTAAGGTGATATCTTAGTGTAGTTTTCATTTGCATTTCCATGATGATCAGTCATGATGAACATCTTTTCATGTGCCTATTGACCATCCATATATCTTCTTTGGAGAAATGTCTATTCATGTCTCCTGCCCATTTTTTGATTGGGTTGTTTAATTTTTTGTTGTTGAGTTGTGTGAGTTCTTTATATATTATGGATATTAAGGCTTTCTCAGATGTATTACTTGCAAATATTTTTTCCCAGTTAGTAGGTTTTTTTTGTTTCAATCCTGTTTTCCCTTGCCTTGAAGAAGCTCTTTAGTCTGATGAAGTCCCATTTGTTTATTCTTTCTATTGTTTCCCTTGTCTGAGAAGACATGGTGTCTGTAAAGATCCTTTTAATACTGATGTCAAAGAGTGTACTGCCTACATTTTCTTCTAGAAGCCTTATGGTTTCAGCTTTAAATGTGTAGAGGCTTGCCTTGTTTCCCAACATATGGTCTGTCCTTGAGAATGTTCCATGTGCACTTGAGAAGAATGTGTATTCTGCTGTTTTAGGATGAAGTGATCTATATATGTCTATTAAGTCCAATTGTTTTAGTTTTTCATTTAGCTCCACTATTTCCTTGTTGATTTTCTGTCTGGATGATCTGTCCATTGATGTGAGTGGGGTGTTGAGGTCCCCTAGTATTATTGTGTTGTTTTTAACATCTTCCTTTAGGTCTGTTAATAGTTGCTTTATGAACTTTGGTGCTCCTATGTTGGGTGCATAGGTATTTATAAGCATTATTTATTCTTGATGAAGTGTCCCTTTGATCATTATATATTGTCCCTCTGTGTCTCTCTTTACCTGGCTTATTTTGAAATCCGTTTTGTCTGATATAATAATTGCAACACCTGTTTTCTTTTGCTTGCTGTTGGCTTGAAGTATTGTCCTCCACCCCTTCCCTCTGAGCCTGTGTTTGTCCTTGGGGCTGAGGTGTGTTTCCTGGAGGCAACAAATTGTTGGATCTTGTTCTTTAATCCATTTTGTCACTCTGTGTCTTTTTGTTGGAGAGTTCAATCCGTTTACATTGAGGGTGATTATTGATGCATGTGGACTTAATGCTGTCAATCTGTCGCTCGTTATCTGGATTTCCTGCTTTACCTTTGTTTCTCGTCCTGTATATTTTAGCCTACCCATTGACTACTGCAATTTCTTATGCTGGGTTTCTTAGATTTTTCCTTATTTATGTTTTGTGGCTCTGTTCTGTTTTTTAGTTTAGTGGCTACCCTGAAGTTTGTATTTAGAATCTCATGTATAATATAGTCTATTCTCTTGTGGTCTCTTACTTACTTGACCTAGACTGATTTAGTCCCTTTGCTCTTCCCCTCCTAAATTATTATTTTCATTTCTTACT
This sequence comes from Equus przewalskii, assembly GCF_037783145.1. Taxonomy (NCBI): domain Eukaryota; kingdom Metazoa; phylum Chordata; class Mammalia; order Perissodactyla; family Equidae; genus Equus; species Equus przewalskii. The sequence continues at coordinate 63,044,929 of NC_091834.1, read as the reverse complement.
CCAACTCGTGTTATGAATTTGTAGTTAGAGTGATAAGATTGTCCTTGCTTTGGTAGTTTCCTTACCTTTATCCTAATGCTATAGTTGAATATTTGCTATCCTATTCTGGTTCTATCTATCTGTCTCCCTACTCTGTGGTTTGTGACCCTTTTCTCCCTTTTTCCTTTTTTCAGGTATGAGAGCCTTCTTGAGGATTTCTTGTAGTGGAGGACTTTTGGTTACAAATTCCCTTAACTTTTGTTTGTCTGGAAAAGATTTAATTTCTCCCTCATATCTGAAGGATATTCTTGCTGGATAGATTATTGTTGGCTGAAGATTTTTATCTTTTAAAGTTTTGAATATGTCACTCCATTCTCTCCTAGTTTGTAAGGTTTCTATAGAGAAATCCGCTGAAAGTCTGATAGGAGTTCCTTTCTAGGTTATTTTCTTCTGTCTTGCTGCCCTGAGTATTCTTTCTTTGTCTTTCATTTTTGCCACTTTTACTACTATATGCCTTGCAGTAGGTCTTTTTACATTGACAAATCTGTGAGATCTGAAAGCTTCCTCTACACACATTTCTCCCTCAATCCCTAGATTTGGGAAGTTCTCTTCTATAATTTCATTAAGCACACTTTCTGCTCCATTTTCCTTTTCCACGTTCTCAGGAATTCCTATGATCCTTAAATTCTTTCTCCTCATTGAATCCGCTATCTCTCGGAGATTTTCCTCATTCTTTTTAATTCTTAGTTCTCTTTCTTCCTCTGTCTGGAGCCATTCAGCCTGTCTATCTTTGATTATGCTAATTTTCTCCTCTATGGTGTCTACATGGGCATTCAGGGAATCCATATTCTGTTTTGTCTGGTCCATTGTGTTTTTCATCTCTAGTAATTGTTTGATTCTTCTTTATAATTTCAATCTCTTTTGTGAAGTAACTCCAGAACTCGTTGGCTTGTTTCTCTATCTTTCTACCTCATTGAGTTTTTTTATTATAGCTACTCTGAACTCATTTTCACTTAGTTTACCTATTTTCAAGTCCTCAGAACTTAATTCTGTGTTTTTATTGTTTTCCTTCTGGTCTGGAGCTTTTATAAATTGCTGGATGGTAGAGGAGTGGTTTTTGCGCATGATGGTAGAATTCGGTTGCAGTTACAGCGTGTCGCCACTAGATGGAGGTCGATAGCCACACATTCTGAGCCCTCCGCCTTCAGGCAAGATGGCGGCACCCAGTGTGGTTTGCCAGGGGGGAGGGGCAGTTTCTCTCACTCACCGATCTGGATTCGGATCAGCTCTGTTCTCTGGCCTCCCAGGGCCCTGGCTTTATGGGGTCCCCGCGCATGGAAGCTTTCCCCCATCAGTGGGTTTCCACTGTACTGGCGGTGGGAGTCCTGGACAATCCCCCGGTCACGCGGCCCCTCCCCTGCCCCTTCCTGCAGCCGCGGCAGCGATCCCAGTCTCTAGGGGAGGGAGCAAAGTTCTCTCCTACCCCGTTCCAGCTCCTCCGAGGCCGGCTGCAGCCTCTCCGTCCTCTGTCTTCTTGGTGCTGTAGGTCTCTTGACGGTCTGGCATTAGGTTTATTAGCTGAAATTCAGTTTTTCCAATCCTTTGTTGTAGTTTGGAGGGGAGGAGTCCCGGGTCAGCTCACCCCGCCATTTTGCTCTGCCTCTTCCTTGTCTGTCTCTTTATCTCCTTGCATAAAGCTTTGTAAACCTTTGCCTTTTTGTTTCAAGCAGGAGGGCTCCCTTCATCATTTCTTGTAAGACAGGTCTAGTGGTGATGAACTCTCTCAGCTTTTGTTTATCTGCAAACGCTTTTATTTCTCCATTGTATCTGAAGGCTGCTGAAGTGGAATGTGCACACTTAACTACTATACCACTGGGCTGGCCCCACAAAGAACTCTTAAAACATGAAGAGAACAACCCATTTAAAAAAGAGGCCTTTTTTAAAAAAAACAGACCTTAACAGACACCTCACCACAGAAGATATACAGATGACAAATGAACATATGAAAAGATGCTTTCCACATCATTATGTCATTAGGGAATCACAAATTAAAACAACAATGAGATACAGCTACACACCTATTAGAATGGCCAAAATCCTGAACACTGACATCACCGAAGTCTGGGGAGAATGTAGTGTTTCCGGAACTCTCATTCTTTGCTGGTGGGAATACAAAATGGTACAGCTGCTTTGGAAGACAGTTTGGCAGTTTCTTACAAAACTAAACATACTCCTACCATGTGATCCAGCCATCACACTTCTTGATATTTACTCAAATGCTTTGAAAACTTATGTCCACACAAAAACCTGCACACAGATGTGTATAGCTGCTTTACTCATAATTGCTAAAACTTGGGAGAAACTAAGATGTCCTTCAGTAGGTGAATGGTTAAAAAAACAAAACAAAACTGTGCTACATCCAGACAATGCAATATTATCCAGCACTAAAAAGAAAGAAGTTATCAAGCCATGAAAAGTCATAGGGGAAACAAATACATGCTACTAAGTGAAAGAAGTCAATCTGTGAAAGCTACCTACTGTATGATTCCAAGTATATGATATTCTGGAAAAGGCAAAACTATGGAATAAATAAAAAGATCAGTGGTTTCCAGGGGTTGGTGAGGTGGGTATGAATAGGCAGACCACAGGGGATTTTTAAGGTAGTGAAACACTTCTGTGTGATACCTAAATGGTGGATACATGTCATTAAACATTTGTCCAAACCCAGAGAATGTAAACACCAAGATTAGGATCAGAGATGCTAAATAACTTGCCAGGATTATATAGCCTCTGGATGGCAGATTGAGGATAGAATTTACCCCAGTACTCTTCCTGAAGTACACTCTCTTTTACTAAGTTGGTCTCAGGGGTTGATGTCTTTGTGGCAGACATCGTTGGTAGTCTTACTAATAGTCTCACCCACTTCTTGCTTGCTGAGAGATCCAAGATTTTGTCTGGATAAAGAAAAGCAACGTGCTTAGAGAAGGTTAGTCTCTTTGCCCTCTTCCCCATCCAATGACTGGGCACCAATTACAGCAAACTCATTCTCTTGGCCAAAAAGACATAAGAGGAACTTTGCTGAGGATTCTGGCAAATAGTTTTTCTATCTGATAACCCAAGAGAGGGGAGAAGAAAAATCACTTTCTTTTCCTTCTTGCTCATACTACTTTAACCATGTTGCTGAGTTAATCTGGTAGTTCCTAAAATTTGAAGTGATAGAAGAAGCTATTGGCTACAAGGAAAGACGGCAGTAAAACAGAGTGGTTAAGATCATACACTCTGGAGCAAGACAGCCTAGATTTTAATCCTGGCTCTGCTAATTTATTAGTAGTGTGATCTAGAGTGAGTTATTTAAGCTCTCTGTGCCTCAGTCACTTCAACTGTAAAGTGGAGACAACAGCAGCAAACTCATATAGTTGGTGTATGGATTAAATGAGTTAATATGTATACAGTGCCTGGCACATAATAAGTACTCACCAAGTGTTAGGTGTTATTTTTCTTGTTATTATTATTGGTGCAAACAAAGTCCTAGGACACTCAGAGGTTCGTAGACATATAATCCCCAGAGTGGGACCTGCAATTACTAACAACCTAGCTTGCTTTCCTCTGCTAACACACAAACACTCAGGTTGCGTTTTGACCTTTTGGGACATTGCTACATTTTGCTTCTTCTATACTACTCTTCATGATCTGTATCTGTCTCTTGCCTTCTTCTCCAGATATCTTGTCATTCCCCCACATGCATTCCATGTTCCAGTCATGGCCAGTGACCTCATTCACTCAACAAATACTTATGAGCGCCTAGACATGAACTGTGTAAGGCATTGGAGAGTCAACAAGATGTAAAAGTGGTTTCTGCCTTCATGGAGGTTACATTATAAAAACATTTAATTATAATCTATCTTTTATAAAAGTTAAAAGTACAGTGTGCAGTGAAAACATATAGTAGCTAAACCTACCATAGCTCATTTAAACCTCTATGCCTTGAGCCCTGCTATGTTCCTTTGCTGGTTCCCTTCTTTTTCTACCCTCCTTGCTCCACTTTTTCTATGAAGCCTTTCTTGACTGACTTCTTCTTCTTGTGTATTCTCATAACACCTTGTGCATAATTGCTTTCACAGAATTTATCACACTGTTGGTTTGCTTGGGTCTTTCCCTACAATATTCCCATTCCTCTATGAGTCTTTTCTCTCTGTATCTCAGGGTATTAAAAGAAATCTTTGGGGGCCGGCTCCGTGGCCAAGTGGTTAAGTTCACACGCTCTGCTTCGGCGGCCCAGGGTTTCGCAGGTTCAGGATCCTGAGTGTGGACATGGCATCGCCCATATGCCACAACTAGAAGGACCCACAACTAAAATATACAACTGTACTGGGGGGATTTGGGAAGAAAAAAGCATGGAAAAAAAAAAAAAAGATTGGCAACAGTTCTTAGCTCAGGTGCCAATCTTAAAAAAAAGAAAAAAAGAAATCTGTTGAATGAATGATGTCCACTTTAAAAAAACTTTTTATCTTGAAATAATCATAGACTCAGAAGAAACTGCAGAAATAGTACAGAGAATTCCTTATACCACAATCGAGATACAGAACTGTTCTGTTACCACAAAGAACTCCCTTGTGTTATAGTGATGTACATTTTAACTAGATTTTCTCTGCATTATTACAGGGAAGAGTGATAGGATCTATAGCATATTAGCTCTGGAATGCAGTGTCCCCCTCAGAGATGGCCTTGGTAACTTCCTTTCCTAAATCCTAGATTTTTAAATAGGTTAAAATGTTAAAATTAAGAATATTTTAGATTATCTTACTATCTTACATGATTATAACATTCAGAAATGGTTAGGCAAAGAAAAGACTCAACTTTAGAAAATTTGTAGTTGCGTCTTTGTTTTTCCAGGAATCATTTCTGTTTCCTTTGTTTTCCAGAATCAGGGCAATGTTTAAAACGCAGTCTTAAGAGGATTCTGTTTCACAGCCATTGGCACTTAATGAAAAGAAAATGCCTTTTAACTAAAAAGGAATGCTTAAAACAATGTCATGTGCTTAGTTTTGGATATGGATCACATGGGAGCTTGTTATACATTCCAAAAAAGTTAGTTTAAATTGCTAGAAAATACTTATTTATGTTCTCCCTAAACTGGACACTATAACTAGCTGTGACTGTTCAGCTTCCAAGCTGAGAGGCAAGATCCGTAAGGAAATCAAGGCGGTGTTAATACTAATGACGCCAAGCACCCTACAGCTGTTCTACTACAGCACCTGCGGAAGAAAACCTGACTAAATCGGCCTCCTCCGACAGCAGCAGCCCCTTCCTGATTCTTCCAGTGCCCTCTGAGACTTTTTAAGGGGATGGCAACCTTGAGGGAAGGAATGGCAAACAAGTACAAATATTTGAGGATAAATATTCAACCTGTTATTTTCCCAGTTAAGATTAAACACCAAAAAGATTGTCTTCTTTGAAACTCTAGAAACATCGTCAGCCTGCCAGCCCTCAGTGTTTTAAATGTCCCTCACTGATGCTTTAAGTATTAACTAGCAGACAGCTATTTGTCTGACCCAACATCCATCCCCAATGCTTTTCTCCCATATAGCCTTGTGCTAGAGCTTGGAAAAACTAAGTCTTTGCAGCTATAGTTGCCTAAATTACAGTTCTAAAAAATGAGATGTATATGAGTCTGCTGAGTTGGGCCTATCAGGTATTGTCCTGGGAAACCTTTTACTTTCCTGAAAAAGGAAAAATATATAGGTGGCTGAAGTCACTCCTCTATCTAATCACTCTAGCTAGAAAATTCAGTCATCCTTCACTTCTTATTTTTCCTCATCCTCTTAGTAACCAAGTCTTGTTTATTATACCTAGTTTCAAATCCATCTCTGCTTCACTATCCTCATTGCCACTAAATTAGTGTGGACTCTCTCTCCATCTGTCTGATCTATTTTAACAGCTTCCTGGATAGTATCCCCAGTTTCAGTCTGATCTCCATCGTGCTTCAGAATTTTTTCTAAAATCTTATTGAGATATTCTCCCCCTCAAAAATCTTAAGTGGTTCTCTGTTGTCTATAGGGTGAAACACAAACTCTTACCATAAGTATTGTTTGTTGTTTTTGTCTTCTTCTTCAGACTTTACATCTTCAGGATCCAGTCTGGCACTGAGTAGGTGTTCGAGCGTTTGCTAAATGACTGAATCTTTTGTATGGCTTCTTTGTTGTTTAATACCAAAACCACTTAAAACATTTAATCAGACTAAGCAGAGTGATAGCATGCTGGGCAGTCAATAAAGATTTGTTGAATGAATCTAGTTTCTAAATTCTACTGTAAAATCCTCTATCAGTAGTCCCAAGTACATACATGTTGGTGTGCAGTCAGTTGATCTAGCCTGCCCTACAGGAAGACTCTTCAGTACCGTGTATGCTTTTAGTTTACAATTAGTCATGCACACTCTCCAGACTGGGCTTGTGCCAAGAGTTACCAACTTAGGTGAAGTGTGTGTGGGCATTTCTGACAATTTCTGATCCATGAATAACTTCTATCAAATGAGAGAGCAAATCCACAACTTTCTGCTTGCTAGCAAGCTGCACCAAGTTAACCAAACCAGTGTGGGCCACAGCCATTAGCTGCTACAAAGGCTTCGCTTTGTGAACTGAAGGCGCTCCTTTGGAACTTGCTGACGGGGAGCGGGGAGCCACCGCATTGCAGCACAAAACTACCTGAAGGCTTCTCATGCAGAGGCTCCCCTCCGCCCCCCTAGAACTGGGAGCCCTGGAGTTTTTGCTTGGCCTTAAGAGACCAGGGCATGAAGCCCTTCTTGATGAGATCCGGGAAGCCGAACATGCTCTGGAAAGTGGAAGGCGTGTTCTGGAGAGAACCGGCTGAGGAGACAAAGCCCGCTCAGCCAGCCGACCAACGTCTGCCCTCCTTCCCCTGGTCTGGTTTAGCCCTCCTCATTTCCACTCCTCGAACCAGCCTGCAAATTTCCATATTTCAAGGGGGTGAAAAACAGCCTACAGCATAAAACTTGGTGCTTTGCTGTCCACATGTCCTAGCACTGAGTTCCTCGGGCCGCTCCTTTCTCCAGAGTAAGCCTGAAGTCTCCGACCCCACTGGCGCCCCAGGTCCCCACATCTCCGGAGGGGGTGATGGGGACGAACCCTCCGCGGCGCACGCGCTCTTCGCTGACCTTCCCCGGGAAACCCCTTCAAAAGCGCTTCCCCGGCACCTCATGCCGCCCCCGCCCTTCCTGCTCTTTCCGCTTCCTTTTTCGCGCCTGCGCGGACCCAATTGTTTTGGTTTTCCGGTGGGATCCGGCAAAGGAAAAAGGGCGGGGGCGCCTCGAGAACCCGGGAAACTGCAAAACTGCCGCTTGGGTCGCTAGGCGCGCGCGAGCGGCGGGAACGAAAACCTGGCGAGGGCCGGCCCACAGTCCCCAGCCCGCGCGTTCCCGGGCCGCGCCAGGGGCCCGCGAAGGGGGCGAGAGCGCGCCACAGGGGCGGGGCGGGAGCGGCGAGCCGGGCGTCTCGCGGCCCCGGGGCTGACGAGGCGGGGCGGGCGGGCGGCGCGGCTCCCGGGGGAGGAGTCTGGCGGTGGTCGGGCCCTGAGGAGCGTGCGGCGGCGCCCGCAGAGGACGGTGCTTTCCGCGCAGGACGGACCGACCGAAGGAGGGCGCAAGGGAAAACCGGAAGGAAGAGGCGGCGGCGGCGCCAGCCTTCCTCGGCGGGAGGCGGAGGCGAGACCCCGGCCCCGGCCGCGGCTGGAGGGCCACGCCCCCGCCGCCGCGCCCGAGGGGCCCAGTGTCTTTGGGGCGGCCGGCCGCACCGGATCCCAGCCCTCGGGACCGAGGGACGCGGGTGAGCAGGGGTCGCCAGCGCCGGGCCGGCGGGTGGGGGCAGCCCGCGGCGAGCTGTGAGGGAATTGGGGGAGGGCTGCGGCGGGAGGGGGCTCGGCCCTTTGTGGCTCGGCGGGCAGGGGGTGGCGGCATCTTTCAAACCCCAGACGCTTCCGCCGCGGGCGGGGGAGGGGCGCGGGCGGCCGGCGCCGCCCTCCGCAGCCCGCCGCGGCCCCTCTGCGCCCGGCGCCGGGCGGGGGCGCGGGCCCGGGGCGGCGGGGCGCGCCGCTCGCGGGGGCGTTTCCGGCCGCGGGTCTCCGGGCGGCGCCCTGGCCCGGCCCAAAGAAAGCTGTTTGCCGACGCACTCGCGAGGTGGTGGGCCGGAGCAGGGCCGGCCCTTCCGCGGCTTTTCTTCTCTCCTGGTAGCTCTGAAGTACCTGAGAGATGTCTAGATACGTGGGGGTCCCCTGATGATCCAGGAATGATCTTAAAAAGAAAGCAGAAGCTGCCCTTTGAAGCGGAAAATTGTGTACGTGTTTACTTGAGACTGTGAAATCGTGAACTTACTTGAACTCGACCACCTCCCCCTCCTTATGAATTGAGAAACCGTGGAGTAGAAGGATATCCTTTAGTTTGATGCGGGGCAGTTATTTTGGTTTAACGTCTTGTTCTTCTGGTTTAGCAATCTCAGATCTCTTATAGCCAGCCGCCTGAAAGGGAGAGGCGTCTCCTCCGCACGAGCCCCAGATCTCTAGAATTGTCCCTTATCAGTGAAAATAGAGAAAGAATCCAAAATGGAAAATTAACTTTGAAAGGGTGTGTTTGTGTGAAATATCTTCTATATCGGTTAGTTTTACGAAAACGTAGGGTGCGGGACTGGTCACGTGTTGTTTATACATGAATCTGTATGTCTGGCTCACCGAGCTTTCAGACATTCAGAAAGAAAACCCTGTCAGCAGTGTGGTCTGACCAAAATTATATTTTCTTCTATTGAAGCAACTAATTAACGGGGTGGGGTTTTTTTTTCCCCTCTCTTCTGAGTTGCGAATTTTGAATTTGAGTAGTATGAACTTCAAAGTTCTTGCCGTCGTAACTTATTTTAGTTAACCTTTGGTAAGGACTTTTTTTCCTGACGTTGTTTCAGAAGGACTTTTTTTTTTTCCTAACGTAGAGTAAATTGAAAAGTCGAACTAGTCAGTTGTTTTCTAGGCTTGATGGTGTGGAATTTTGCTGTTCTTTTCAGCTGGCTGCCAGCTATTGTTAAGCTGACTTTTTCACTTTGATCTTTTGTTGGTCGAGTGCTTAATGAAGCTCTTTTAAATTGGGCCCTGAAATCCTGAAGAGGTGGTTGTGTGTCAGTGAACTCTGCAGGACCGTGGCATTTCTGTTGAGCATGCTTCATGGTCCACGCTTGTCCACATAGTGCTGTGTTCTCTGCACATATTGGGTAGGAAGAGTTTTAAGTGCTGTAACTCTTCTCTTTTTGCTCTCGTAAGAAGCATTGCCGTAAAATTTGTTAACCTTATTCACAGGGCCTGTAAGGAGATGAGCGGGGGTAGAGATGTCGTAGTACTCGGGTCCACACACTTTCATAGGTTTTCTTTCTCCTGGTTAATGGAAATAATGAGATGTTTCATAAGATCCAAACATTGAACACTGTGTTTAAGGTGGATCGTAAATTCCTAGAAACTTGAATGTAGTCTTAAAAGCCAAAAGAGACATCGATTTTCCCAAAGATTGTACACAGTTATTTAGAAAAGAGTTGTTTTTCTCCTTGCCCACATTCTGAAGACCAGGAAAAAGGATTGGTCCTGCTGTCATAAAATATGTGAATGAAAATGTCGAAGTCGATTATATCTCAGCCTTGTCGTTTTCAGTTTTGGGGAGTTTAAATAGAACAAGTGGTATTTAAATAACTCATAGTATTAGAAATAATAGTGGATTTCAAATCCACTTTTTAAGTATGTGAAGATTACTCCTGGTTCCCTTGCCAGGAATGTGCAGCACCTAGATTTTTCTGTGTGAGAAGGGATTATTATAGGAGATTTGGGGAAAATATAGTCATTTAATGAGCGATGCTTCTCTTTCTGTGTTGCACTCCCATACCTGTGACAAGTTGTGACATATAACACCTTCCATTGTAGGCAGAGAATTCTAAGTATTCCTCAGTTTACCTTTTTTTTTTTTTTTAAAGAAACTGAGAAACTTCAGTAGCCCTAATCACTATTAAGTAGCTATACCCTTAATGACCTCATGAGTATGTTTGAACATCTGGGAAATATTTTCTTCTGCTGTTGTGATTGGAAAAAATCATTGACTTGGTGGAAAATGAAATCCCAGTGAAAAAGTTGGGGTTAATTCTGCTTTAGCCTCTATTTCTCCAGCTTTCTTAAGTCACCGTGCAGAGCTGGGAGGAAAAGAAGAAAAGCAATAGCCACATCAAAAGAACATACTACACATGTCTATCACAGATGGCATCTCCTTTATGTTCTTGTTTAATTTTTTAAAAGTGAGATAACTTATTAATAATAATGTAGTACAGAAGCTTATGCTTGTGACCTGAATTTACTTAGGGTAGTGAGCGTAATTAACTTGATGGAGCCTTTTCTCTGTGGTTGGAAAGGGGAACACAGGGGAATAGACCATAGCTCTGAATTTGATTAGAGTAGGGGAAGCTATACCGAAATTTATCAGACTTGATAAATTCTTCAAAAGGCAAGGTGTTTGTTTTTTACTTGATGTTTGTCACAACTCCAAAAAATTCTCTGTAGTGGTTGACAGTCAGTCTAAAGACCAAGTGGTCTTCCAAACAAACGTTCCCAACTGTTAGGGTGGTTTTGATAAGTTTGAAAGCAAACTGTTTCTGGCACCAATGTTTTGTTCTCCCAGAGGAGAAACCTGTCTCCTCAGTGAAATGAAGAAAACCTTGTTTTCTGCACAGGCATCAGCCTTCTCAAGATTAGTGTTTGTTGAACTAGTTTGTTTCATGATTTGTACCATCAAAATACTCCCTAAAAGCCTTGAATGAGTTTGTCTTATCTAAAAAACTATTCTCTCAGGGTATAAGAGAACTGTGTTTGAGTGCTGAGACCTGGTAATTGGGGCCCCTAGACCTGGTATAGGTATGGAGATTCAGAAGTTGGGAAAGTGCTATCAAAAGTATGACTAGTGAACATGTTAATAAAAATAATTGCAGATATTTATGTAGTAGTGCTGTGTGTCAGGCACTGTTCCAAGCTCTTTATGAAACTTGTTTAATCTTTAATCCATTGAACAGAGTTCTACTTTTATCCCCCATTTTACAGATGAGCATACTACAGCACAGAAAGTAAATAGCTTATGAAAGGTCAGGCAACTAATAAATTGCAGAATTGGGCTTTCCACCCAAGTAGTTTGGCCCCACGGTTCAAGATCTTAATTTTTTGGTGATACTTAATTTTTTGGACGTTCAGAATGCCTTGAATCATTTCCAACAAAAGTTTTCAATCTTCTGTATTGAGGTTTGTAGCATTAAAAGATGAGGGGCTGGCCCCATGGCTGAGTGGTTAAGTTCGCACACTCCGCTTCGGTGGCCCAGGGTTTCACCGGTTCAGGTCCTAGGCACAGACATGGCACCGCTCCTCAGGCCATGCTGAGGTGGCATCCCACATGCCACAACTAGAATGATCCACAACTAAAAATATACAACTATATACTGGGGGGCTTTGGTGAGAAAAAGGAAAAATAAAATGTTTAAAAACAAAAAAAAAGATGAAGCATCACCTACGTTAGTAATATACAACTTGAAAGTGCTTCATGCGGATGATGACCTGTAGCCCACTGCCCTTCTTCTCTATCACTGTTTTATCCCTACTGTATAATTTCTGTGCAATCCTTGTTCACAGCCTCCTCCCCATCATCTTTTTGTCTGCCTTTCAGTTAATATACACAGCCCAGTTAATTGCTATAATCAGTCTCATTTTCACTTTCAGTAGTTATTTAATCTTTTGTTCTTTCCTTGATCATCCAGGTCTTGCTTGGTTAATGTTGGAAAAGCTTGGTTTGCTTCTTTTGTGTTTCTGTAGCTACTGGAAGAGTGCTACAAATGACACACCTGTGGGATTGAAAACTAGGTTTCAAAGTGAAATTAGACACCTTCCTTTACCCTAGTAAAAACCACTGCCATCAACCCTAAAACCTTTAAAATTATTCAGTTATTTTTTAAAATTTCAGCCTTTCTCCAATTATTCTTGGTTTCTATTCTTTTAATATCAATATTCAGAATTTATAAGATGAATGTAAAATTTTTTCTGAGTCTTGCTCAGAAAAAAAAAAGGAGAATTGGCAGCAAATGCCAGCTCAGGGCTAATCTTCCTCAAAAAAAAAAAATTTGGTCTTTGTTCCCTATTATTTACAAAAAGTCAGTGGGTAGAGAGAAGAAGATAGGCTCTCATGCTATCCTGCTATTCTCTGCCATTAAGCAAATCAATCAAAAACATTGAATTGAGCCCAGAACTTAGAAATAGGAGTAAGACTATCCATAATTTTTATATCAAAGTACGTTGCCCTTTATTAGATTCTGAATTTCATTATATCATGTTTGTATGACTCCCATTTAATTGTTATTTTAGTTGGCATTTTTCACTGTGGAATATGCTCCAATGACCAGCTTTAGAAGATAGAACTTTCCTATTAAGCTTGAAGTGCCAGTTACCAGGAATTGTGGCATATAACAGTCATTTCCCAGTGTCTGGCCCTTCGTTCATATAATGAATCTGTGTGTCCACTAAATGACTTTACACAAGCATTTTCTTATATACGTGTTTTTTAAATATATCTAGATGTTGCTGTAGTTGAATAGTATTTTTGACTCTATAATAGTCTTTTCTCATTGTGGGTTTTTCCCCAACAAATTATCTTGGAGAGGAATGTCTTTTTTTTTTTTTAAACTTTAATAAAGCATGCTTCAACTAGATAAAAGAAAAAGCGTTTCAGAAGTCCGCTGAACCTCCAGTAGGTGGGGAAAGCAGTTATGTGGTTAGATAAAAGACGTTAGAATATTTCAGTTGAAAAGTAGAATATATACAGGTTAGATCAACGAAGCATGATATTTAATTCAACTTTCAAGCATTTAAGGTTTGTGCTTTTTCCTTGGTTTTGTGATCTGAAAGGAAAACATTCTTCTAGAAAAACAACTTGAGTTAGGCATTTTAGGTCACTGACTTAGTATTTGATCAAGAAGCAGTCTCAAGCAGAGATTGGTACATGTGGCCTGCAGCCTGTTTTTGTAAATAAAGTTTTATTGAAACACAATCATGTCCATTTGTTTACATATTGTCTTTTGCTGCTTTCAGACTACAACAGCAAGAGTTAAGCATTTGGGAGAGAGATTTTATGGCTTGCAAAGCCTAAAATATTTTGTCTTTGTAGTATACCTTTTGAAAGATTTTTTTAAATTAGATAATCCTTGCGTATATTAATAAAACCTAGAAGGTTTAAATAGATCTTAACTAAGTTTTCTTCCTCTGCAATGTGAACCACTGTTAGCAGTGAGACCAAGTGCCAACTACCTCTTTTGTTCGTTTTACTTGTACTGCACTTTTTCTTATGGTAAAGAATAAAATTTCTTGGACTTTTATGTCTCTATTGAAAGTTTGGAAATGAAGATCAAGGCAGCTAGATTTCAAGAAAAATGTTTCTTATACCCAACTTGCTTCGCTCATTTGCCTCCCTCTTTTGGCTTTTGAGTTTATCTAGAAAAATTAGTTTTTAAAACACCCTGTTTTTAAGTGATAGTCATGGTTTTGGCTGTAGTCTGTATTAAAAGTAAATGCACTTGGTATTTTGGAGCTCTAGTGGTTGGCAAACTCTCAGTCTTGAGTACTTAGAGTACAATGACCAGCACTTGGTAAATACTCAATAAACATTTGTTAAGTTATCATAGTGATTAATTTATAGTAGAAAATTAAGGAAACAGTTTCCTTGATACCTAATAATCACTCAATCTGAGGATGCTAACTTCTACCGATAATAGGATGTGACTTATTTTGAAGCTAATTTTAGCTGTAATACAGAATGATATATGACAATATATTCATTAGAAAGGGAAATTTGTAAAATGTGTGAAATCACTGGTACAGACTATTTGACATGTTTAAGAGTATTTAGAGTATTGATTTCACGTTTTGTTTTTAGGAGAGAAGGAATCTTGTTACAGAATATGTTCATGTTATGACCATTTGAAGGTTATTGGTTGATGATCTTAAACTTTGCAGCTTTTCACATTTTTAGTTAATACATTTTGAAGTCTATGTTCCCAGAGAAATGATAGTTTTGTTTTGGATTGTCCTAGATACAGATCTATTTAAATTATTAATTTATTTACTTATCTGAATGATCTACTTTTTCTGCCTATTTTAATATTAAGATATCCTAAATAAAAATTACCTTATCAGGAAGAAAATGAACCCTAGATTACAAATGAAGGGGTGGGAAATAGGGGTGTATAATTCAGTGATAATGAGGATTACATAAAGTTGGCTCACTGTGTAATTTTCTAAAAGCAGACTTCAGTTGTTTTAATACAGTTTCAGTATATGATTAAAAAAAATCAAATCTAGTAAAACCAACGTAACAAATTAAATGGGGCCCAAAATAGTCATTGCAAACATCCACAGTGAGCCTGTACAGCTAGCCTGCAAGGAATTCTGGGATCTGGCAGTGTGATCCAAATCCATCCTGGTCCCGGCCGCCAAGTCCTGTCACCTGGTTTAAATATGGATGGCGACGATTTTGGGTCCTGCAGCTGAGGTTATGACTTTCAGTTTATTAATGCATGCATTTCTGTAAGATAAATTTCTAGAGGTACAATTGATAGATAGAGGTAGTGAGCATTTACAGTGCCAAATATTGTATCTTCTATAATACTTCACTTGGAATTCTGAAATTCAGAAAGCTAAAATCAAGTTTTTAAAAAAACTTTGCAAAACCTGACCTGAAGTAACATGAGGCTATTTATAGTATTATTTTTCACACTGTTCATATTTCCTGCCACGAGTATGGTAATATGTTCAATTATGAAGTACTGCTCCAGACTCTTTGAGAGAGTCTTGTAATACATAGTATATGTACCACATTATTTCCATAAAATCTGAAAAGTTCTAAATTCCAGAATATATCTAGCTCCAAGAGTTTTAAATAAGAGCTTGTAGGTATGTGTTGACTTACACTCCTGTGTAAGAATGTTCATTTTCCTACACCCTCACTAATACTAGGCCTTGCTGCATTATTAATATGTGAAAATAGCCAGTGATACTAGGTATTGTTAGCCTTAGAGGTTGTAGTGGTAGAACTTAGATTTATAGTGTAACTTTCAGATTTGAAGAGCAAAGTCATTACCTTAAATGACCCAAAGTGTCACTCTGCCTTTGCACCTGTTTTAGTTACTTCTGTAGTTAACTTGGCTGGAAATTTGACGGTCTGTATCAAGTTAGCAGTTTGTGTAATAGTATAGTTTGGCAGGAAGTACAATGTAATCTTCTCTTTGACATATGGATGATATTTGGTGAGAAAAAGTATTAGTGGTTCCAATGATGGTCACATTCATAGGTTTCATGTCAACAGCACTTTATTGTTATGGGAACTGAGAGTCATTTAATTAGAAAAGAGGTGGTAGTTTTTAGCTAACTGTAACTGGCATTCCCTTTGGGTTTTCCCTCTTCCCAATTTGTAATTCCTCTGCCGTATGTTGTAAATACTGATTTCCAAATAACATTTTAAGGTTAAACTTTAATTCAGCTGGAATTTCTTTTGATGAGTGGTATGCAATATGCAGTATGACTAAAACCTAAGTTATTTTTTTTCGAGTATTTAGCCAATTGTTCCAACATCATTTGTTGAAATAAGCCCGTCTTCCTAATTTGAAATACCATGTTTATCATATCTAATTTCTTATGTTTACTTGGGTTTATCGTAGATTTGTAATACATTTTAATATTTGATTAGAGTCATGAGGAAAAACTTGCCCTTTCTTTCCCTCAAATATCTTGGCAACTTTTGTTCATTCTTCCAGATGAATCTTCTGCAAATAGGATTGAGATTGGATTTGCGTTAAATTTACAGATTTTGGAGAACATTCATATTTGTATAATATGAAGTCTTCCATGTAGGAACACGTCTCTCTATTTTAACATGTTTTATGTTTTTCCCCCCAGTAAAATTGTATGCTCTTATAAAGTTTTCTAGGAGGAAACCACTCTATGAAAAGAATATTGCATATACTTCCCTTACAGGATTGAACTGCAAATTTAAAAAATATGTAGTTTATACTTTGGAAATAGATTGAATCTATTTGCCAAATAGTTTAAGTAATTTAAATTAAATATAAAACCTTTGCTAATACATTTAAAGTATATCCCCAAAATGAGAATCTCCATGCAAGAGAAAGGAATTTTTTTTCCTCTTAAATTGTGGTCATATGTTGCTACTAAACAAATAACTAGCAGATATAGTTTTGCTGGTAATTTAAATTATTTTATTTTTAAAGAACTTTAAAAATATATGCTTATTGATGTGCTCCTTATTTTCTAGAATGTTTATATTTTGTTTAGTAGACAAAAAGTTAACTTAAAATTAGAAATGTTAATTTTTTTCAGCCTGTTTTTTGTTTTAAATGTAAGAGATTTTTTAAATGTTGCTTTTCTCATATTTTATTTTTTTGGTAATGTCTAAAGTTGAACTTCAAATAAATATAATTTATTTATATTTAAGTCTGCCATTTTAAATGTATTCTAAAAATGTATTGGCCTAGATACGCTAACCGAACTTTTTTTCTTTTTAGTTTCTCCGGAGGATCCACAGAACATAAGATGTTGCCACCAAATCTACCTCGTTTGTTACTCTCTTTGACTCATGAGCTGCACAACAATTGCACATTTGAGCAAGATGTCTGCAGACTGTGTTGAAAAACTCTCAAGAACCTAATTAACACAGGATGACCTAGGAGTGATTCTAAGCCTATAACAAGATACTATTCATTAGTAAATGTGTCAGTCTTGGTTCTGAATGCTGCAGATAACAGCAAGCAGAGTTTCTCCTTTCTTTATTACTGAGGCATTCACTTGACCTTCCATCAGTAAGACTGACTTTTCTAATCTGTGCTGGGAGATTTTAATGGAATACAGTCATGTCCACTCAAGACGAGAGGCAGATCAATACTGAATATGCTGTATCCTTGTTGGAACAGTTAAAACTGTTTTATGAACAGCAGTTGTTTACTGACATAGTGTTAATTGTTGAGGGCACTGAATTCCCTTGTCATAAGATGGTTCTTGCAACATGTAGCTCTTATTTTAGGTAAGTACTTTAATCTTGGTTAGTTGGTAATTTCAAATGCAGAATGTTACCTTATTTTAATATTTTAATAGGAATTCTTTTAAACATTATTTAAATTAAAAAATGGATATCTTAATGTTTTCCTTAAATTTTTTATTTGCATGATGTAGTATTTACCAAATCACTTCCTTGCCTGTATAAGTAAGGGACAAGTAAAAGAAATTTTACAAGGATTTAAATACAAGAAATTTATTGAAATTAACTAAAATTTTAATGATGGGGAGGCAAAAAGATTCAGAATACTATTTTTCCATTAAAAGAGAAAGAAAAACAAATGGGGTAATTTTCCCCTTGAGATTTTAAAATACTAAATTTAGAAAACTGGTCATTGTTTATAAATTTAAGAGTTACAGTAGGCTCAATAATAACTTTTAGAGGATAATTGGCACTGTATAGACATATTAAGGACTTTCATTTCCTTTGCAAAAATGTGTTTCTTTTTCTCACTCTCGGTTACTATTATCATTTGATACCCTTTTAGCCTTAGCAGGCTCCTTGTCAGTTTTAAATATTTAATAATTAATAACATTGTAGGTATTCTCTTTGCCTCAGAATGTAGAAGTTGATTTAGTTATTTATTGTTTGCTAATTACAAATAAATGAGGCTTAATTTTACATTTTTATAATATTTTGCAACTTGTAATCTTTTTAAAGTAGATTGCTCTTTATTATGAGTTCCATGAGAGGAGTAGAAGCTAA
Organism: Equus przewalskii; assembly: GCF_037783145.1. NCBI lineage: Eukaryota > Metazoa > Chordata > Mammalia > Perissodactyla > Equidae > Equus > Equus przewalskii. The sequence goes on along the minus strand of NC_091834.1, from coordinate 63,027,063 downwards.
GGCATAGAAATTCTATTGTTTTATGCCCTTAGGTTGAATTTTTAACGTAATGTTTAAAAGAGAGAGGGTAAATAAAGATGAATTAAGTGTGGACCATTATATTCCTACTACAAATGTTTAGCGGCCATGAATGGAGATCAGTAAAGAAAGTTAGTTTCTTCTGCTCTTTAGTGGCAGCTATAGACAGCTGTAGTCAGGTTTAATCTTGACTTTTCAAGACTAACATATGTGAAGGTGTAGAAACTTCACATTCCTCAGTGTAACATATCTTACCATAATTACAGAAGCTAAGGCCCAAATGCCAGTTGTCTTTGCTGTACCTGCAGTTTTTTCAGGTTAAACTGTGGATTTTTTGTGTAGTTTCAGACACTGATTTTCTTATGTTAGAAAGCTTAGCATATTTGCAAACAGTGGTTCAAAAACTTGGTTGATCATCGGAATCCTCTTGGGTGCTTTTACAAATAGAGATTGTTGGATTTCAAACCTAGAAATTTTGATTCATTGGGTCTGGTTTAGAGTTTCAGAATTTATACATTTAAAAGCTTCCCAAGGGGCCAGCTTGGTGGCATAGTGGCTAAGTGTGCACGTTCCGCTTTGGCAGCCCGGGGTTCTCCAGTTCGGATCCCGGGTGAGGACATGGCACCGCTTGGCAAGCCACGCTGTGGTAGGCGTCCCATATATAAAGTAGAGGAAGATGGGCACGGATGTTAGCTCAGGGCCAGTCTTCCTCAGCAAAAAGAGGAAGATTGGCAGCAGATGTTAGCTCAGGGCTAATCTTCCTCAAAAAAAAAAAAGCTTCCCAAATGATTGTGATGTTCAGGGTGTTTTTTTAGATCTATTGGCTTAGTAAATGATGTTAGGAATTTGAGGTTACAGATTCAGTCAATACCTGGGCCCATTAGCTCTCCCTTTTTAATGGCCATTAATTATAAATTGATTACCCATTATTGGAAAGACTTTGTGCCTTAGTTATGGATTTTCAGATTTACATTTGTAATCAAAGGGTAGAATCTTTTGTGATAATAACCTTAGCAGTCATCTAGTCTAACTTAAAGCTATGCAGAAACTCTGTCGCTTTAAACTCTATCTGTAATATTTTCTGTATTATTGTCTTTATCAGCAAGTAGCACATAGGTTTATTTACGTATCTTCCTTTTTTTCTTTCCTATTTAAGTTTATTTGTGACTATATAGGTAATAACACAGTTCTTTTAAATTCTCTAGCCCTGAGATTATTATTTATCTTAACTGGTTGGGTTGGAGTTGGTTTTCCTGAAGACCAAGAAACTTAAATTTTTCATTAATGTTACAGTCTTAAAGACAATACAACCTTTTATTTTTTTGAGGAAGATTAGCCCTGAGCTCACATCTCCCGCCAATCCTCTTTTTGCTGAGGAAGACTGACCCTGAGCCAACATCTGTGCCCATCTTCCTCTACTTTATACGTGGGACGCCTATCACAGCGTGGCTTCCCAAGCGGTGCCATGTCCTCACCTGGGATCCAAACTGGTGAACCCCGGGCCTCGGAAGGGGAATGTGTGAACCTAACTGCTGCGCCACCAGGCAGGCCCCTAATACAACCTTTTTAAGGCTGCTATTATTTCCTTATTACTAGCTAGTTCCCTTCTTTAGCATCCTTGGCCTTCCGAGATAATATATTCTGCATAAAGTGAATCAGGTAATAAGAAGTGGGAATAACAGTAAGTAGAAAGAAGAGTCTCATACATGTCTGAGATTAAAGTCACACTCATCTTTAAAATCCTGTGTCTGGGCCGGTTTTACAATGCACAAAATGAAAGCACTCATAGAGTAGGTTTTTTGTCCCATATATATTTTTTCTCTGGGTTGGGTAAATTATCACATACTCCCACAATAATAATTTGATTTTTTCCTAGATGTTCTTCAACTGGATTCTGCTTTCAGGTTTATAGATTTCATTATCTTTGCATATAATGCTACTAGCAATCTTTACCGTTAGAAATTTACTATTGGAAAATTTGCCTTTTGAACTAGATACGTTCTTCCTTTGAAGTTTGAGTTACCAGTTCCATCCCACCTCTGATATCAATAGAACCTCTGATATCAAAAGAACCTCTGAAATAGTAGTTTCTGCTTCTTAGTAACATTTACAGTTCATTTTAGACCCTAAATGAGAGATTATTTGAGAATTACTGAGCACCTCTTATACTGTGGTACTTCAGCCTGTCATAATATTATGTAATTCAGTATTTGCTGTTTCTTAAAAATGTCTGTTTAAAATTTTCATGATCAGATTGGCTAGGCTTCTACTGTCTTTGGTCTTCAGGAAGCACAGTTCCTTCCCAGAAGTCCATCATTCTGGTATCATAAACTGTAGTCTAGAATAACCAGTCTCGGTGTCATCTGTATAGTCAGCTGTTTCCTTGCCCTACTCCCTCTTCCAAGTTACTACCTCTACTGGAATAGACATAAAAACCACTTGACCCCTAAATCTTCCGTTTTTACTTGGAGCTCTTAGATTTCTTTTTCAGATTTCTGTTAGTTATCTCCTATTCTCCCGTGTCAAACAGGTAAAGCCAGTAGCAATAGGTGTTTTTTTTAAGGGTTTCATGTTATGTCTTGGATGTTTTTCAAGAATACTTCCTGCTCTCCATTGCTGGGTTGGGTTTATTTATAGCCATCCTGTATTCTTCGGGAGATAGTCATCAGCTGCCCTGATTGAAGTTGTTTGTGCCTCTCCTCCCCTCCCCAGCTGCGTGAAGTTTAGCTGCTGTCTGCACTGCTCATTCTGAGCTACACCAGAAGTCACCAGTGACAACCTAATTGCTCTTGCAGTGTTTGTTACCCATCACTCCAGTTTTTTTTTTTTTAAAGATTTTATTTTTTTCCTTTTTCTCCCCAAAGCCCCCCGGTACATAGTTGTATATTCTTCGTTGTGGGTCCTTCTAGTTGTGGCATGTGGGACGCTGCCTCAGTGTGATTTGATGAGCAGTGCCATGTCCGTGCCCAGGATTTAAACCAATGAAACGCTGGGCCGCCTGCAGCGGAGCGCATGAACTTAAGCACTCTGCCACCGGGCCAGCCCCATCACTCCAGTTTTTGACACCCCACCTCTCTTGCCCTGAGTAGCATGGTACTGGCCTGCTTGGTCTTATTTCTCTGACGAATCTTTCTCAGCTTTCTGTCGTTCTTTTCTCTTTTTTATCCTTATTGAACTCTCCCTCAGGTTGATCATTGGGATTCTGGGTGGATTTTTCTTTTAGTTTTTTCACTCTCCTTCAGGTAACTTACTTGGCTTGAACACATCACTTTGTAGATAATTCACAGTCCATTGTGTTAACGCCTTACCTTCTCTGAAGTTCCACTAATACCAAATACTTAACTGATTATTGTATTATTTCCATTTGATTCAACTGTCCTTACCTCAAATTAAATATATCCAAAATTTAACTCACCTTTTTCCCAGGGTTAACTTTCTTCCTTGACCTTGGAATTTTTCAGTAGTTCACAATATTTTTTCAAGTCTTTGCTTGAAAATAAACAGGTAGCTTTGATTTTTATCCCCTACCTATTTCCTACTCTATCCCTTTCCTTATCTTCAGAAAATCACCAGATCTTGTTAGTTGTTTGTAATAGCTTTTGTATCCATTTCTGCCACCCTAGCTTAGGTTCTTCCTTCTGATCTAGTTATTGCAGTAGCTTCGTAACTAGTATTTTGATCTCTAGCCTTTGACCCTTGAGGTCTGTCAGTAGAGTATTCATCCTAGAATATATTTTATTATGCTAATAATACCATGCTCAAAACTCTTCAGTGTTTTCCACTTACCTACAAGAAAAAGCTCAGACTCCTGTGTCTCATTTTAAAAGCCCTCTGTGATTTGAGTGCCACTTATCTTTCCAGTTCACTTTCCAGTCTCCTGCATAAGCCCTTATGTTCAGCCATGCCCCTGGAGAGAACAGTTCTTATGTTCTACTCTCACTCACTGTTTCATCCATTTTGAGTGCCTTCCTCATCTTGTCCTTGAGGGGCCCAGGCTAGTGACTGTTGTGATAACCACTTTTGATCACTACAGGCTTTTCTCTCCCATGCGTGCAATAATATTCTTTGCATTGCTTTTTCGTCCTCCCTTTATATGGGCTCTCTGCTTTGTATTCTCCATAATGCTAATTGTCTTTCCAGTATGGTTTCCTATATACAGTAAATTTTTAGGAAACTATTCTGCATGTTTTTAGGAAATCATTTGAGTAAATTAAATTTTTAACTTTTTTTTTGAGGAAGATCAGCCCTGAGCTAACATCTGCCGCCACTCCTCCTCCTTTTTTGCTGAGGAAGACTGGCCCTGAGCTAACATCCATGCCCATCTTCCTCTACTTGATGTGTGGGACACCTACCACAGCATGGCTTGCCAAGTGGTGCTATGTCTGCACCCAGGATCTGAACCGGCAAACCCTGGGCTGCCAAAGCGGAACATGCAAACTTAACCACTGTGGCACTGGGCTGGCCCCAAAATTTTTAACTTTATTGAGATATCATTTACATGCCATAAAGTCCACCCATTTTAAGCATACAATTAAAATGAATTTTAGTATATTTAAAGAGATGTACAACCATCTCTGCAATCTAATTTGCAACTTTCCATCACCTTGTACCCATTTAAAGTCACTCACTGTTCTTACAGCCCTACGTAACTACTAATCTCCCTTCTGTCTCTTTATATATTTGTTTTTGGGGGCATTTCATATAAATGGAATCATATAATATGTGATCTTTTGTATCTGGCTTCTTTGAGCATAATTTTTTTTTGAGGTTCATCTGTGTTGTAGTATGTATCAATACTTAGCTCCTTTTTATCGCTAAATAGTATTCCATTGTATCAATATAAGGAATAAATGAATTTTGATGTTTTCATTCAGGGTGGCAGAGTGGAATAATTTGGTATATATCTTTGGCACTAGATTGTACTTTTCTGTTGTCTCCCTTAAAAGTGTTCCCTTTAAGTTGTCCATCAGTAAATACCCTAAATAAAAATCCCACATTACGCAGTTTTTCTTTTTAGCTCTACATTTGTTTTATGCTAAACCTGTAAGCTTTGTTTTCCCCCTCCTGTAGAGCCATGTTCATGAGTGGACTAAGTGAAAGCAAACAGACACACGTACACCTGAGGAATGTGGATGCAGCCACCTTACAGATAATAATAACTTACGCATACACGGGTAACTTGGCAATGAATGACAGCACTGTAGAACAGCTTTATGAAACAGCTTGCTTTCTGCAGGTAAGCAGTTTTTTCTTTCAGTAATATATATTTACTGGTTTATTTTCTCAGGAAACATTGTTTCATCAGTGATGTCTTACAGCTATATAGTTTTCTTATTGCAGGAAGGTAAAAATTTTCTTCTGTTTTTAAAATATGCAAGAGAAAACCAGAATAGAATTTGATGAACCAGTAACCTTGTTTAGTTTTATGATGAGAACTTAATTAATAAGGTAGGTGTAAATTTTATACTGGTTTCATATTCTGTCTACCCGAGAATTTAGATTTCAAGTAAAAGCAATTTTTAACAGTGTTTATTAAATTTAAGTGCTTCAAAATTTTTTGCTAAAAGCTTAGATGTACTAATTTTTGATGGTGTTACTTTTCATAGAAAATTTCTAGATTCTCATGGAAATTACCAAATTTGAATATTTGTAGTATCATGTGACCATACTGAGCTATTAAAGTATTTAAACTAAAATAAAAAGTGATGATTGATATATTTACATCGATAAATTTTTACTCTGTATTTTCCCCTCAAAATTTTTTTCAATTTTAGGAGGAATATAAAGTGTTTTCCCCATTCTTTCCCCTGCTTTGGAATAACACTTTGTATTTCAGAAACCGAAAATTTCTTCAAAGGGAGAACCTTCAGACTAAAGGTTAAAGTTTGGAAGCACACTTCGTGGTACCTAGTAGGTACTTGATAAATGTGTGCTGAATGGATGTGAATGACACTTGGTTGAACACCAGTATATGAGTGTAACTTCAGGAACCAGAACTCAGTCCTTGCCTTACGTAGCTGTCTTCTTTTTTAGTTCTGTACTGGTTTTTTTCCACATAAAATTGTGCAGTATCCTGCTGTACCCGTAACTCTTGGGAAATTGAGGTCATGGTATCTTCCTGGTGCTTTAAGAGTCAAAGACATTCACATCCTAAATCCAAACTTGAAAGAGGGAAATGCCTACTGTAAGCATTTTCTATAGCCTGTAAGTTTTTATTACCTTTTTAAAAGCCAGGAACTAAAAGCAATGTTTTTTAGAATTACTAAAAAATTGAGGAATTTTAAGAAATTTGAATTCCAGGACACTTTGCTACTGTAAATAGTGGCAGTGTACTTTATAATTTTTTTCCAGTATGTTAGTGAAACCCATATGCCTATGCTTGTCCAAATGTAAAACAAGACTCTGCCACTTGAACTGGGTCACCCTGGCAAACCTGGGATAGGACATTTTGTGACTGCCAACATGAATTTCACTATTAGCCACATGAAATGATAATATTTTTATATGCCAGATACTGTACTAAGGCTTTATATGGCTTCTTATGTGATCTTTACAATAATCGTTTGTAAGAATTTCCCCATTTTACACAAGAGAAAACTGAGGCTTAGAGAAGTAAAGCTACTTGTCTCTTGTGTACACACTGAAGCCAGGAATCTTGCTTTGCACCTTAAACTGCTTCTAGTTAACCACTATGATGTTGCATAGTATTTATTAGTAGGTAGCATTTCTGATTCAACTGAGATCTACTTTTCCTTCTTAAGAAAAAACAGATCTAGATAACGTAAAAGTGGCTAAGATGGGTCATTTAAATGTAGTAAATTATGACTGCATATAAATGTGTTTATTGTTCCTTTGGTTATCTTATTTCACTAGATAAGAAAGGCAAATAATAACTACTCTTAGTCACTGTGCATGATTTTCTGGTTTTATAGGTCTTGTCCATGTTGAGAAAACTGGATTCTAGCTAGTCCACAATAATCGTTTCTTTTACTATGATGTATTTACATTGTTTCCATTTGGTTCTCTCAATTATGTATTTTTTAAAGCCTAGAAAAGTATAGAGCTTATTCATGAATTTCCTTACTGTTCCTTTAAGGCTATTTGGTTTTTTAAGAGCCTATTTAATGTTATACTACCGGCTCCTAAATAGGGCAGTTAAGTAGGCCAGTGGACAGGAAGAAGAAATGCAAAACTGGGCTCTGTCTTCTGATTTATTACTGGAAGATGACACCTCTTAGCCCAAACATATATATCTAAAAATATAAACTACAGTATAGGGTTCTGATTAATATACCTGAGTCTTACATAAAAATAAAATTTGTCTATCCTGCCTTTTATCAGCCTTTTTTTTCCTTCCCATTTTAGGTAGAAGATGTGTTGCAACGTTGTCGAGAATATTTAATTAAAAAAATTAATGCAGAGAATTGTGTTCGACTGTTGAGTTTTGCTGATCTGTTCAGTTGTGAGGAATTAAAACAAAGTGCTAAAAGAATGGTGGAACACAAGTTCACTGCTGTGTATCACCAGGAAGCGTTCATGCAGCTGTCACATGACCTACTGATAGACATTCTCAGTAGTGACAATTTAAATGTAGAAAAGGAGGAGACAGTTCGCGAAGCTGCTATGTTGTGGCTAGAGTACAACACAGAATCACGATCCCAGTATTTGTCTTCAGTTCTTAGCCAAATCAGAATTGATGCACTTTCAGAAGTAACACAGAGAGCTTGGTTTCAAGGTCTACCACCCAATGATAAGTCTGTGGTGGTTCAAGGTCTGTATAAGTCCATGCCCAAGTTTTTCAAACCAAGACTTGGAATGACTAAAGAGGAGATGATGATTTTCATTGAAGCATCTTCGGAAAATCCTTGTAGTCTTTACTCTTCTGTCTGTTACAGCCCCCAAGCAGAAAAAGTTTACAAGCTGTGCAGCCCCCCAGCTGATTTGCATAAGGTTGGGACTGTTGTAACTCCCGATAATGATATCTATATAGCAGGTGGTCAAGTTCCTCTGAAAAACACAAAAACAAATCACAGTAAAACAAGCAAACTTCAGACTGCCTTCAGAACTGTGAATTGCTTTTATTGGTTTGATGCACAGCAAAATACTTGGTTTCCAAAGACTCCAATGCTTTTCGTCCGCATAAAGCCATCTTTGGTTTGCTGTGAAGGCTATATCTATGCAATTGGAGGAGATAGTGTAGGTGGAGAACTTAATCGGAGGACCGTAGAAAGATATGACACTGAGAAGGATGAGTGGACAATGGTAAGCCCTTTACCTTGTGCTTGGCAGTGGAGTGCAGCAGTTGTGGTTCATGACTGCATTTATGTGATGACACTGAACCTCATGTACTGTTATTTTCCAAGGTCTGATTCATGGGTAGAAATGGCGATGAGACAGACTAGCAGGTCTTTTGCTTCAGCTGCAGCTTTTGGTGATAAAATTTTCTATATTGGAGGGTTGCACATTGCTACGAATTCTGGCATAAGACTCCCCTCCGGCACTGTAGATGGGTCTTCAGTAACTGTGGAAATTTATGATGTGAATAAAAATGAGTGGAAAATGGCAGCCAACATCCCTGCTAAGAGGTACTCGGACCCCTGTGTTAGAGCTGTTGTAATCTCAAATTCTCTGTGTGTGTTTATGCGAGAAACCCACTTAAATGAGAGAGCTAAGTATGTCACCTACCAATATGATCTGGAACTTGACCGGTGGTCTCTGCGGCAGCATATATCTGAACGTGTACTGTGGGACCTAGGGAGAGATTTTCGATGCACTGTGGGGAAGCTGTATCCATCCTGCCTTGAAGAATCTCCATGGAAACCACCAACGTATCTTTTTTCACCGGATGGGACAGAGGAGTTTGAACTGGAAGGAGAAATGGTTGCACTACCACCTGTCTAGTTGGGGAGTTCAGGGGGTGCACACTTGATCTATGTGCTTTGTCATTTTCTTTGCTCAGCAAGAGAGGCTATGAAAGGACTAAATATGAGTACATAAAAATCTATCTTTGATAAATTTTATTTTTATGCCCTACTTAATATTTGCATCAGTATAATATATATCAGTGAGTCTTACAGAAAGATATGCTTCCATAATATGAAATAGATTATCCAATAATGGAGAAACTTTTATGTGTATCATGAGCATAAGAATCTGGATTATCTAACATTGATAGCCCTGTGTATGTACAGTTCAGAAAGTTCACTAATTAAAGTAGTTTCCTGTTCCTAGTGTGGTATATCGCAAATTGTGCTGAGGTTATTTTAGTATATGTATTTCATTCCTGTGCTTCTCTTCTGAAGTCCTGGAATACGGTTTTTTCAGTGTAATTAATTCAGCTGCACTTAACACTAATAATGTCCATGTTGGTATAGAAATGCTTTCTAAATCCTATCCTAGAGTTGAGGAAGATCTTCCATTTTATGGTATTGCACAGGGAAGCTATGACTGCAGGATCAGTCTAACTGTACTAGTAGGTGCATGTATTCTCTTTTCACTAACTTATCCTTGTCTATCTAGAATACAGGTCTTCCAATCAGCTGGTCATTTATCAGGTGTGGACTTAAGTTGCTGGGCTTGCAATAAGAATTGCTAGTCCCTCATTGTGCGGGTCTGTGTGGAGCTTTAATCAGTAAATGCCTCCACTTTCTGTATTACATTAACATTGGCTCATGCATATAACTACCTGCTGCTGTTGTATTTCTCCATCTTAAAGATCTAGAGTGGGTTAACCAGGTCATTACATCTTAATTTAATAACAAGCATTACTGTAGAGTGATTGTGTATAGATACCTGTTAGCTGTCAGGGTGTGTTTTTTTTAACCTGTTGTGTGTGTGGGGGGGGTAGGATTAGAAAGGTGAACTGTTCAGGAATTCTCTGCACTAGCTGTGCAGAAGAGCAGATAACTAGTGCTGCTCTGGCATTAATCCCAGGAACCACTAGCAGTAGCGGGGTGCCGCCAATCTAACATGAGCACAGGTGCTTCATGACAAACATTACTAGCATGTTCAGCTGCATAATGTTCTGGCACTGTATTTTGAATGACATTAATTTATTAAATAAATTGTATATATTCAATATCTTTTTCTTTTGTGATGAGAATGGTGTAATGGTCTGCTTTTAGTTTTAATTTTACTGGGTCAGGTTAGCTTGTTACAGGTGGTTTTTTCAGAATTTTTGCTTGACATACACATACACATACATAGCAGATATGGTATAAAATATATATATTTCCCTTTTTATTGTCTGATTGAGCCTTACCATATCAACAAACTACAGATCAAAGGCGATGCCTTTCAACCCTATTTGCCTAGTAGCTTCATCTGGGTACTTTTAAAAGCTTAGGATGATGCCTGAGCCTCATCCCAAACAAAAGGAACCAGTCTCTGGTGGGTGGACCCAGCAACAGTATCTTTCAAAGCACCGTTGGTGCTGCTTTTCTGCAATCCTATTGAGAACCATTGGTTTAGGCCTTAAATATAGGGATTTGATTCTAGATTACCAGTCTTCCCAGAACACATTATTGATCATGTTTACAAACTTTAACTGCATGAAGTCCAAATTCTTGAGCACATTTAAGGCTCTCTGTAATTTGGCTTTAAATTACCTTTACAGCCTTATCTTAAACTGTTTTCCCACAAACCTTAACTTCTGATCAGGCTTTTGCTATACTTTTCTGCCTTTGCCTATGCTACTTGCTCTACTCAGAATGGTCTTTTCATCCCAACTCTCCATGTGGCTCTCTGTATTCAAGATCTGCTTAAGGCAATTTTTGAGTGAATGCTTCCCTGATACCCTGTGCTGTAAAGAATGCCTTCTCACATCCTTAGTACCTTGTCCCTTCATCTGTTGATTGTACCGATCATTCTCTTTAGTATTCTTATTGGTCTTAATGCTTTTCTACAAAATGATCAAGTTTTTGAGGGTAAGGACTTTTTTATATATGGCTGCATCCCCCTACAGTGTAGCATAGTTGGTGATAAAAATGTTGAATGAAAGCAGGTATATCCAGATGCGTTTGAGTCAAACCCAATATACCAAATCCTTTGTTCTCGTTAGGAGTTCCATTAGTCACCTTTTTTCTTACCTCTCCATCCAGCTTAGATCTGTCGTCTTAGTACTTCTGCCACTCTCTTGGCAATATCCTAAACTCCTTTGCCTTATTACCATTTTATACCTGTGCGGCAAAACCTGAATCTTAGATGAGTTCAACTCTATCTGCCTTATCTGATTACTGTTGGGTTGCTGAGCACTGCTATGGAAAACCACGTGATGACACAGATTGGTGCCACTATATAATTTGCAGTCACCATCCTCAGCTACGTCCTCAACATTAGCAAGCTGTCCTTCATTCTTCAAAACAACTTGAAACTTCCAGTCTCATTAAATCTTTACCTTCCCCAGCTCTGCTATTAGCAGATTCTATTTCACAAGAGAAACAGTAGAAGGGAAACTTCCTGAGCTATCCATCACCAAATCTGTCTGTACCCGCATCTACTATAGGTTCTCTCCTAATTCAGAAAGAGTAAAAGTATTAAGGATCTGTGTTAAAGATACCATCCTTTCCAACCTTCGTACAAAGTTTGCTCTTTGTGAGACTCTCCTGGCTCCCACACTTGCTTGTGCGCCAGGATCATGTCAGGAACTTAAATACAGATTCCTGGACTCTACCCAAACCTTAAACCTTAAGCCTCCTCCCCAGCTGATTTTTATGCAGTCTTCTCATTCCTTCACTATCTTCAACTTCTCTATTTTGCTTCTTCCTTTAAACATAACCAAACCTTTTTAAATGAAAATCTCCCTCTTCAACTCTTCCCCTCTTTTCCCCTTCACAAACCTGATTTCTTTCCTGAATTGTCTTTTGATGAACTACATGTCACCATTTGCCACGACCCATGTGAGACTGGTTTCTGCTGCTGTCCACTCGAACTTGAACTTCAATTTTTTTTTTTTAAGTTCTGAGGCAACTTTGTTCATTTTGTTTGCTAAACACTTTATTTGAAAGATTCTACACTGGATTGTGACGTTATGCCACCTGGTTTTCTTCTACCTCTGGGGCCTTTCCTCAGACTCTTGCTGATTTCACCTCTAACCATCTCTTAAGTCTTGGTCTTCTCTTCACCCATGCCCTAAGCAATACTGTTCACTTCAGTGACTTATGTTGACTCCCTTCAGCTTAGACCTTCACCTGAGAGCCACATTGGGAAATTGTCTTAGCTTGGGCTGCTATAACAAAGTACCATGGACTAGGTGGCTTATAAACAACAGAAATTTATTTCTCACAGTTCTGGAGGCTAGAAGTCCAACATCAGGGTGCCAGCATGGTCAGATTCTGATGAGGGCCCCAGTCTGGGTTGCAGACTGCCAACTTATGTCCTCACATGACAGAAAAAGTTTTAGCAAGCTCTCTGGCCTCTTGTAAGGGCACTAATCAGATTTATGAGGGTTCTACTCTCATGACCTAATTCCTTCCCCCATGGCCTCACCTCCCAAACTGTCACATTGGGATTAGAGTTTCAGCATATGAATTTTGGGGGACACAGTCCATAATAGATATCTACCTTGAATATCTCAAAGTTATCTCAAATTCAACATCTTAAGATCTTCTCCCACCCCCACCTCACACACTTGCTTCTGGTTCCACTTCTGTCAGTAAATGGCTCCATCATCCATCCTGTTGCTTAAGCCAGAATCTTGGAGGTTAAATTTGGCTCTTCCCTATGCTTCACCTCCATATCGTGTCAGTCACCAGGCCTTGTAGGGTAAGTATCTGTTGAATTCATCCTCACTTCTGACACGTTAATCTGGAACCCCTGTCATCTCTCACCTGGAGATTTCCTAAGTCACTTAAAAACAACAACAGCTTTATTGAGCTGTAATTCACATACCTACAATAGAATGGTTTTCAGTGCATTGACAGAGTTGTGCAATCACACAATTGTAGAACTTTCTATGACCCCTGAAACCCTTATCCACTCTCCCTTGCCCCCCTAAGTGATCTCTATTGGTACTGTTCTTTGCTCACACTTTCTCCACACTGCAATCAACTTATCTTTTTCAAACAAATTTAATGTCATTGCTTAGAACTCTTATCGTTCTTGTAATAAAGTCCAGGTTCCTTTCTGATTTACTAGGCCTTTAAAATCTGGTCTCTGCTTGCTTCTCTGGTCTAATTTCCTTCCTTACAATTTACGAACTCACTAAATTGAGATTTTTAATGAACCTTGTCCTTTTTCATATACAGTTTTTTCTGCCTCAAACACTCTCCCGCTTTGACTTGTTAGATCTAAGGTGACCATATGTCCTAGATTCTGTTTTCCCGTTCACTTTGAAGAGTGCCCCTGTCTGGATGGTAAATGATACGGTAACCCTGGTTAAATTCAATTTACACTTCAGATAACTTCCTCCAAGTAGCTTTTTTTTTTAATCCTACTACTTTGTGCTTCCTTTATTTAAATCTCACTTGTACCCCATATTGCTAAACACTAATCAAACTGTCTGAGAGTTACTTTTTTTTTATTGTCTTCACCACTGCTGAGAGGGCAAGGGCTTGTGTCTCTCCTATTTATTTCTGTACCCTCAACATCTAGCAATGCCTGGCACGTAGTAGGCACACAGTCAAATCTATATAAAGGAGTGTATAGGTCACACGGGGAATTTGAATTACAGTAAAATCACTCAGGCCACTACTTTGTATGGTAGTAATTAGTGCTGGAGTGTCTCTGATACTATGGAAAAAGAATTTGTCAAATTAACATCAGATGAGCTGGCATTAAACTGCAACATAAAAAGGATTTGACCAAGTATGGTTTATCCCAGGAATGAAAGGCTGGTTTAATATCTGAAGATCACATAATATACCATATTAACAGAATAAAGGAGAAAGATCATATCATCTCAATAGACACAAAATATTTGACAAAATCCAAGACCCATTTATGATAAAAGTAAATTAGAAAGAAGGAAATTTTCTTAATCTGACCAAGAATATCAGTGGAAAACCCACAACTAATATCATACTTAATGGTGAAAGACCGAAAACTTTCCCTATAAGATCGGGAGCTAGATAGGGATATCTGCTTTCGTCACTTCTATTTGAAACTATACTAGTCAAGGCAAGATGGCAAGAAAATGAAAGGGCATATGGCTTAGAAAGAATTTTAGAAGAAAAAAGCTACTAGAACTAATAACTTAGGAAGGTCATAGGATACAAGATCAAAATGTAAAAGTAAAAATCAGTTGTATCTATATATTATCAATTAACCATAAAAATTCCCTAACGATGATATAAAAAAAATCACACTTAGGAATAAATATAACAAAAGATGTGTAAGACCTGTACACTGACAACTACACAACATTGCTGAGGCAGATTGAAGAAGGCCTAAAGAATTGGAGAGATATACCGTGTTTGTGGATTGAAAGAATTAATATCGTTAAGATGGCGAGTCTCCAAATTGATCTACAGATTCAATGCAATCCCTGTCAAAATGCCAGTACACTTTTTCCCATAGAAATTGATAAGCTGATTTAAAGATCTATATAGAACTGCAAAGGACCTACAATAGCCAAAACCATTTTTACAAAAAGAAAAAAAGTTGAAGGACTTACATCAAAAAAATTTTTAATTTTACTATAAGGAAGACAATGTGGTAAGCCGTAAGGATAAATCTAAAAAAGTGGAATAGAATAGACTCCAGAAATAGATTCTCACATGTGTATGGTCAATTTTTTGAGAAAAGTGCCAAGGTAATTCAATAGAGAAAGAGAGCCTTCTCAACAAATGGTGCTTGAACAATTTGTTCATATATATTTTTATATGTATGAATATATATATTCACAGAAGCACTAGAGGAAGCATAGATGAATTCTTCTTTAACCAGGGACGAGGGACAACTTTCCTAATAATATCTCAAATTCTAGAAGCAATAAGATAAAATATAACTTTGCTTACAAAAACAAACTTTTGCTTAGAGCAAGACAACATAGGCAAAGTAAAAAGACAAATGACAAAATGGGGAAAAATATTTCCAAGTGTTAGTATTTCTAATATCTTTAAAGAACTTTTAAAAATAAAAAGACCAAGAACTCCAGAGGAAATTGAACTTGTGAGATGAACAATCAACAGGAAAAGAAATAGCTCTAACCATAACACTCACCTCATTCATGTTAAGAGAAACATAAAACAATAAAAATAAAACCAACACTGAGATACTAGTTCTCATATATTAAATTGTCAAAAGTCCAAAAGTTTGTTGATGGAGAAACAAGCACGCTTGCTGATGGTCCTGCAAATTATTTTGGGAGTTGTGGGGGATTTGGCAATACTGGTAAAATCACCAATCCCCTTGAGCAACCTCATATCTGGTGATCTCTCCCAAAGGTAAACTGGCAAAAATATTTTTTAAACGTATGCGCTATCTTGCCCTGTGGCACATCCATTACATCCCATTTGTCAAACACGTGCACAAGGCTGTTATTTCTTACAACAGTGTTTGTAAAGCAAAAAGACCAGAAAGATCTCCAATGTCCATCAGTAGAGGATTGGTTAAATAATGTCAGATCCCTATATTAGATCTCCAGAGTATATTATTAAACAGCAGAGTGGAGAAAACTCTGAATGTGTGTGTACAGTAAAATGTATAATATATTATCTATAATATCTTTGTTCAAAGTAGAGGATAAATTATAAACATTTTAAAGTGGTTAACTAGAGGGAAAGGGAAGGCACAGGATGAGGGATGAAAATAAAAGTCTTCTTTGAATATACTTTGTTTTGTAAATTTGACTTTGAAACTGTAAATATTTTACATAATTATAAAACAAAATTAAATTTTAAAATTTTAAGATGAAGCAAACAAATCTAAATTAGTATCCAGTGGGTGGCATAACCACACAAAAAGGAACTTTTAATCAACTTAAATCAGTAATTTGTGCATCCCTAGCAGAATAAACTCTAAAGAAAAAAGGAAGGAAAAAAAATCTTTAGTTGTGTGATGAGTGGTAGCATCGGTATCAATGTTCTGAGACTATTGTGTGTACTGTGGGTTAAAGCAAATGAGTAATAATCTAACCTGTTATTACTAGAATCTTTTTAGACCTGGGATTCTCTGCACAGGAGAAAGGAGATCCAGATGTAAAATGGGAGAGGATAAGTAAAGCCCTTGTAGTCCTGAATTTTAAGTGCAAGCATCTGTATGAACTCACATTTTATCTTAAAACAAAACGTATTTCCTTCTTTCTATGGAATAGGCCTGGAAAAAAATCACAAATCCTCTGGCAATGAGCAGCCTAGACCCTGGATTGTAGTCTTGAAATACTATTTCCCACTAAAGGAACCAAGGATTCTTAGAGAAAAGGCTGATTCCAGTTGCTGGGCAAGAAATATACAAAGGAGGGGCTGGCCCGGTGGCACAGCGGATAAGTTCGCACGTTCCGCTTCTCGGCTTCCTCCGCTTCACTGGTTCGGATCCCGGGTGTGGACATGGCACCACTTGGCAAAAAGCCATGCTGTGGTGGGCATCCCATGTATAAAGTAGAGGAAGATGGGCATGGATGTTAGCTCAGGGCCAGTCTTCCTCAGCAAAAAGAGGAGGATTGGCAGTAGTTAGCTCAGGGCTAATCTTCCTCAAAAAAAATAAATAAAGTAAAATTAAAAATTAAAAAAGATATACATACAAAAGAGCCTAGAACATCTTATTATACCAGATATCAAGGAAGCTATCAAAGACTATCAGAGTCATGTGAAACGACTTGGGAACCAACTCGCCAACAAGAACCATTGGCCAGGCCTGACCAGGGCTCCGTGGGATGGGAGACACCTAGGATTCATGATTGCCAGACAGGCCCCAGGGCCCATAAGAACAGCAGGACCTTAATGGGGTCTGATGGTTACTACCAGTCAAAACTGTTCATCAGTGGTGTAGTGTGAGAGAACAGCTGAAGTGCAGGAATACGGCCTTGTGGGCTAGGACAGGCCCTGTCCAACAGCTAGGAGGGTCTGATGCCTGAGGGCGGGTGCGGAGGAGCAAACTGCACATGCACATGCAGGCCTGACTCAGCATCCAAGCTCCCGGGGATCAGTCCCCAGGTCCCTGCCAAGTAGGTCTACACTGGGCCACAGGAAAAAAAAAACAAAAAACAAAAAACCACTGGCCAAAGAGGACCCTATGAGCAACAGCAAGAATAATAACTCCAATAAGAGGAAGACACATACATTAATTATTTGTTGATATTTAAATCTTCTGAATTATAGCACATTTCCCCTTCACTTATTGTGGTTAATTTTCTCTGCCATTTATCATTATACCAGTATTTTTAGAGGGGAAAAACAGTAAAGTGCAAACATTAATATATGTATTTGAAAGTAGACATTTTTCCAGTACCAACCACATGTTGTGTCATATATCTTCCATGTTGAAAATAATCCTCTTTCTGTGCAGGGTGCCAGCTGTTTAATGAAACATAAAGGAACAACTTTTACCCTTAATCCACTGAATCTGCTAGGGAATACCACTAAAAATACGTCAGTGCTTTTTTCCCTGGAAATGGTCTACTAAATATCTAATGTCTTCTCTTTATCTTCTTCTGAAACTAAAATATTAGCATGAAAAATTTCAAATGTTTTTTTTTTTTTAAAGATTTTATTTTTTCCTTTTTCTCCCCAAAGCCCCCGGTACATAGTTGTATATTCTTCGTTGTGGGTCCCTCCAGTTGTGCCATGTGGGACGCTGCCTCAGCGTGGTTTGATGAGCAGTGCCATGTCCGCGCCCAGGATTCGAACCAACAAAACACTGGGCCGCCTGCAGCGGAGCGCGTGAACTTAACCACTCGGCCACGGGGCCAGCCCCTCAAATGTTTTTTAAAAACAATTTTTATTTGGAAAACATGTACCCACCAGAATATTTG
Source organism: Equus przewalskii (assembly GCF_037783145.1). NCBI lineage: Eukaryota > Metazoa > Chordata > Mammalia > Perissodactyla > Equidae > Equus > Equus przewalskii. Next base: position 63,009,137 of record NC_091834.1, on the reverse strand, counting down.
AAATATTAAACCCTAAATAAGAGGACCTTATATCAAAAGAAATATCATCACTAATCATCTAATATAATGAATGTCAAGAATTCTATTCATGTGTTTCTGCCAAAATATGGAAACTTATTTTTAAAAACTGAACTATTACATAAAGCAAGAATAATAACTCCAATAGATTAGAATAAATTAAATACATTTAATCCATGAGTTCATTTTTAAAACCCACAAATAATTGGTTATTATTAGAGGATGATAATGAGCCAATTCATTTTGAAAAGTAGTAAATAAAGGGAAAGATTCAAGCATTTTAACCTTCCTTTTATATGCAAACTGAATCATGCAGTAACAACATAATTTGGGGCAAATTTTTTCTTTATACCATATTCTAGCTAATAAATAAAGAAGAAATTAAACTATCACTACTTCTCATCCCATGAGGGATCTGAGCAATGATCATCAATGGCTGCTAATATCAAAAAAAGAGAGACAACTAGACATTGTGGTGGTAGAATAACAGCCTACCTATAAGGTAATCTTGCCCTCCCCACATCAAGTCTGAATCTGATCAAGCCTCTATACCCAGCCACCCATTTATGCAACTACAGATGTAAGAAGAACATATTAAATTACACCAGGAGGATGCAATCAACAAAATCCAGATTTTGGAAAACTGTACAGGACAAATGACTCAATTTCTTCAACAAATTGGAAAAAAATATACAGTTGTGGAGGAGAAACCTACAGAGGCTTAAAAGACTTATCAACCACTGGCATTGTTTGGACTTTCTTTTGGTCCTAATTCAAACAAACAAATTAAAAATAAATATAGCTTCACACAAAAACTTGTACATAAGTGTCCATAGCAGCATTGTTTGGAATAGCCAAAAAGTGGATAAACAAAAAGTGGTATATCCATACAGTGGAATATTATTCAGCCATAAAAAGGAATGAAGTACTTATTCATGCTACAACATGGATCAACCCTGAAAACTTTATGCTAAGTGAAATAAGCCAGACATAAAAGGCCACATATTGTATTATTCCATTTATATGAATGTTCAGAATGGGCAAACCCATAGAAAGTTTATCGGTTGTTGCCAGCAGCTGAGTGGGAAATAGGAAGTGACGGCTAATAGGTACGGGGTTTCTTTTTTTTTTGCCTCCTTTTCTTCCCAAAGCCCCCTGGTACATAGTTCTGTATTTATTTTTAGGTGTAGGTCCTCCCAGTTGTGGCATGTGGGACGCCACCTCAGCATGGCTTGATGAGCAGTGCCATGTCTGCTCCCAGGATTCGAACTGGCGAAACCCCAGGGCCGCCAAAGCAGAGTACACTAACTTAACCAGTCGGCCACGGGGCTGGCCCCGGGTATGGGGTTTCTTTTTGGGGTGATGGAATTAGATAGTGGTGATGACTGTATGACATTGTGAAAATACTGTAAACCGCTGAATTGTACACTTTAAAAGGGTGAATTTTATGGCATGTGAATTGTATCTTAATAAAAAACACAGCATCCTTGGGGCTGGCCCAGTGGCCAAGTGGTTAGGTTCGTGCACTCCACTTCGGAGGCCCAGGGTTTCGCAGGTTCGGATCCTGGGCATGGACATGGCACCTCTTGTCAGGCCACGCTGAGGTGGTGTCCAATGTACCACAACTAGAAGGTCCCACAACTAAAAATACACAACTGTGTACCGGGGGGCTTTGGGGAGAAAAAGGAAAAATAAAATCTTAAAAAAAACCCCACAGCATCCCTGAGACAAAGGGAAATTTAAATACTGATTTGCTAATACTGATAAACTTGATATCAGTTTATAATATTAAAAAATATTTGTCTTTTAGAGATACATTCTTAAATATTCAGATATGATGTGATGCTAAGATTTGCTTCAAAAATAATACAGGATAGTTGGAAAATCATTATTTTGCAGCTATCAGAGTAAAGATTGAAACAGGCAAGAATCATCAGTGGATGCTGTGATGTTCCTAAAATATGTCCACAAATTCTTTAATATTCCCCTTGCAAGAGTTGGAGCTTTTTTAGAAAAAAATGTTAGAGCTTAATTCTCCTTCCCTGGAATGTGGGCTGTACTTGGTCACTCACTTCTAACGAGTAGACTGTAGTGGAAGCGACAGTGTGTGACTGCCAAGCCTAGGTCACAAGAGGCATTGCTCTTTGCTCTCTTGAGGGTCACTTGCTCTAGAGGAAGCCGGTGCCATGTCATGAGGACACACAGCAACCGTAGGGAGAGGTCCGTGTGGCAGAGAACTGAGGCCTCCTCAGTTCCAGCACTGACTTGCCAGGCATGCGAATGAAGCGGCTCGGAAGTAGATCCTCCGGCCCCAGACACCCTTCCGACAGCGGCAGCTTCTGGCTGACAGCTAACGGCAATCTCACAAGAGACTCGGAGGCAGAACCATCCAATTTCCTGCCCCACAGAAACTGTCTGAGATCATAAACATTGTTTTAAACTACTAAATTTTGGCATACTCTATGATTCAGCAATAGGTAACTGAATACAGATGCTGAGTCTAGGGGAAATTTTGATGACAAACAGAATATTTGCATGATCTCAAAGTGTCTCCCCACAGACGGTTTATTATTTGCAAGGGAGGGAAAAAAACTCCAGTAATTGAACGATGATGAAATTGGGCAAGATTAACATCACTAATAACGGGCAGATGGACATCATATTCTCCAGATGTGATACCCTGAGAGGGACACAACATCACCTAGGCAGTATTCCGCACAAAAATGTCTATCTTGAATCTAATCATAAGGAAACAGCAGACAAACCCCAAATGAGGAACATCCTATTAAAAAAAAGAAGGATTTATTTTTCTAAAATGTCAATGTCATAAAAGACAAAGGCTCTGGAAATGCTCCTGATTAAAGGAAGCTGACTAGTAAATGCAATACCTGACCCCAAACTGGGTCTTGTACTGGAGGGGAAAGAAATGAGAGAACACAGTGGACAAACTGGAATACGAAAGGTAGAGTAGTTAAGACGGTTTAATCAACGTTTAATCAACGTTAAATTTACTGAAGTTGATAACAGTAGTATGGTATGTAAGAGAATATCTTTATTCTTAGGAAATACACAATGAAGTATTTAGGGATAAAGGGCCATGATGTACGTAACTTACCCTCAAATGGTTCAGAAAAAAATGCGTGTGGGGAGGGTGTATGTGTGTGTGTATGTGTGTGTGTCTGAGAATGAGAGAGAGTGCACAAATAAAGCAAATGGAATAAAATGTTAATAATAGATGAATGTGGGTAAAATGTAACAGGTGTTGCTGTTGTTACTATTTTTATTTTTGCAACTTATATGTATGTTTGAAATTATTTCCAAATAAAAAGTTTAAAAAATAAAAATTCTAGAGATGGAGGAAAATAAGTGAGGGTAAAGATGAAATAAGACTGACAATAAACTGATAATTACTGAAGCGAATGGTTTATTATATTATAAAAGGAAGTTTATTATCCTCTTCTGACTACTTTTGTATGTATTTGAAATTTTCCATAATAATAGAAGGTAAATGACAATGAAGGGGGTGAGCTTGAAGATCCCAAGCGTTTCTTCCAGCTGCACAGTTAGCTCCACGTTCTTTTAGAGTGTGATGGATTATGTGCGATCTCAATTTGAGCTCCACCTTGGTTCAAATTTTTCCTCCCCAAATTGGGGATAATAATTTCTACTAACGGGATTATTAAATATATGGTACACGTGTTAAAGGGTTTAGCACATTTCCTGGCATGTAGCAGGTGTTCAATATATGTTAATAATCACCGTTATTATTGGATGAATAAGTGAAACAAAAAGATGAATTTCCACTTGATGCTTAAAAAATGGAGTATTGTCCCATGGAGTTTGCTGGCAAGGAATTACCTGCATAACCACTATCATTATTGGCACAAGGTATTGGAAGAGATTCATTGAAGGTGCTACAGAAAGAATGTTTTTATCATTAATTAGTTTGACTCCTCTGTATTAACATATGTTTCTTTTTTTTAACAGGATGTAACAGAGTCCTCTTTTTACCAAAAATAAGATGTGTAGAGAATAATTTGGATAGTGCCCCCAGTAAAAGTAGAAGGCAGAAAATTAGTGGCTTTCCCATCACTAAAGAAAGGAACTGTGTTATCAAGTCTAGATTTTAAAAAATTGTGGTAAAATACACATAAAACTGGCCATTTTAATCAGTGGCATTAAGTACGTCGACACTGTGTGCAACCATTTCCACCATCCATCTTCAGAACGCTTTTTTTATCTTGCAAAACTGAAAGTCTGTAGCCATTAAACAACACCTCCCCATCCCCTTGCCTCCCCCCAGCCCCTGGCAACCACCCTTCTACTCTCCATCTCTATGAGTTTGACTACTCTAGGTACTTCCTATAGGCAGAATCATACAGTATTTGTCCTTTGGAGACTGGCTTATTTCACTTAAGATAATGTCTTCAAGGTTCATCCATGTTGTGGTATGGATCAGAATCTCCCTCCTTTTTAAGGTTGAATAATATTCCGTTGTATGTACATACCACATTTTGTTGATCCATTCATCTGTTGACGGACACCTGGGTTGCTTCCATACCTTAACTATTGTGAAAAATGCTGCTGTGAACACAGGCATACATATATCTCTTCAAGTTCTTGCTTTCAATTTCAAGCCTGGATTTTTGCAATTTGTTGGAGAAAGAAAGTGATAGTTTAAATTCCTCTTACGATCTGGGATTTAGTTTGATGTTTTTAGGTGACCTTTAAGGGGACGAGGATAATGGTTTTTCTGATAAAACACTAACACGGTCTTGACCTGTTCGCAACAGCTAAGCTTGTTTCATTTCAAAGAGTTTCTTCACAAGCCACGTTGCTCACGCAACTATTTGGAAATTATTTCTATTGGAGGGATTTGATGAGAGAAACCGTGTTTTAGGCTTCGGACACAGGGTGAGCCTGGGGAAAACTGACTGAGGTTGGTCAAGTTCATGAGAAAGGGCACATGAGCCTGGTTTCTCTTCAGTAACAAAGTCCTCTTCTGTGAGGCCTGAGAACTGTTCTTTTCTCACACTTGATTTTCCTCATACACCCCAGTACGATGGCACCTCTTGCCTCTTTCCTAAAGGGTCACATAATTATGCAGATTAGCATCGTGGGCCTTCTTCCCCTTGGACAGTACTTTCTGGAACTGCTAGATTTCCAGATGAGAACTATTTATTCTGGATCAGACTTAATTTGGTCAGCTGAATTCTCTTGGGTACGGAGAGTTTTTCTTACCCTTGGCCTACTTTTTGTGGTACTAAATATCCTTTTACAGTCTCACCAAACACTTTGTAAAAGAGAAAGGGTTGAAAGCACTGCTTTCTTAGTTCCTTTTGCTGTTTCAGGATGTCAGTGACATCGTGCTTCTTGGAAAGCCACAACCACAGAGCCCTGTGTTGGAATGGCTCTGTTCGTGTCACAGTATTCATCAAGTGCCTACTCCTACTATGTGCCAGGCTCCCCGTCCTCATAGTTCATTACAAAACCAGATAGTCCCCCAGAACAGTAAGGAGGGTGAAGGCAATATGCTTAGACCTAACAGGGAAAACGGCACCGGCCTAGCTGAAGGCCTGAGAGAATTTTACTCAGAGGCAGTGTCTTCTCCACCTCTGCTTGTGCTTGGATTCCGTCCCCTCCCAGTACAGTAACAGTTCAGAAGCAGAAGATAATCACCATAGTGTCATTGACCTCATAGTCAACTCATTTTTCCACGGTCTCATAGCAACAGGGGAGAAACTGAGAAAAGACACAGGAAGGAGGAAGAAGAAATGCAGAGGGAAGCAAGTTGGACTCTTACCCTCCTGCAATCTGCCTCCCTTTGTAGGATTTTGTATTCTGCGTTTTTCTCTTCTCCACATTACCCCAGTTCTCAGCGATTTTTTTTTTTTTTTTTGGTGAGGAAGTTTGGCCCTGAGCTAACATCTGTTGCCAACCTTCCTTTTTTTTTCCTCCCAAAGCCCCAGTACATAGTTGTATATCCTAGTTGCAGTCTTTCTAGGTCTTCTACGTGGGATGCCGCCTCAGTGTGGCTTGATGAGTGGTGTATAGGTCCGCGCCCAGGATCCGAACTGGCAAAACCCAGGGCCACTTAAACAGAGAGCAGAACTTCACCACTATGCCACCGGACTGGCCCATTCAGTGATTGTTTTAACAGCTGTCTAATGTTACAATGAGCATCTAAGTGTGATTAGTATTACAACTAAATATCACTCAGCCCTTCTCTGTTGGTTGATCCCAATTTTGCATTATTCATTATAATGAAAAATGCCATGACAGAGAACTCCATGCAGCAAGCTTTTTCTTCGTTTTAGATATTTCTTTGACATCAACTCCCAGAAATGGAATGCTGGTCAGCCTTAGGATGGGATTAAATCCATTTAAAATGAACAGGAGGGGGCTGGCCCAGTGGCACAGTGGTTAAGTTCACACGTTCTGCTTCTCGGCAGCCCAGGGTTCACCAGTTCCAATCCCGGGTGCGGACATGGCACCGCTTGGCAAGCCATGCTGTGGTAGGCGTCCCACATATAAAGTAGAGGAAGACCGGCATGGATGTTAGCCGAGGGCCAGTCTTCCTTAGCAAAAACGAGGCGGACTGGCAGCAGTTAGCTCAGGGCTAATCTTCCTTAAAAAATAAAAAAAATTAAAAAATGAACTAGATGCTCTCCTAATTAAGGTACAGGACCATAAAAATGTTCTCTCCTGCTTTATTGACCAGGGCTTCTTCAAAGCACCTCTCTTTTAAAGCAATGAAACAAGTGTTAGCTTAACATTCAAACACACTCAAAAAAGAACTCCAGTGGAGAGTGGGAGCAGATACAGTACAGGAAGCATTGAGTCATGGAAACCTAAATATGGAAGAATAAATGGTCAAGTGCTGGGGAGGTGCCCACTTCCGTCAGAGCGGCCTTACTCATCATTCATCCGGGGCAGGATATTATTTGAGCAGTTTCCCATCTAAGAGAGTATTTGAAAACCACTAGAAACATCTCCTGTATTTTATTCAGAACATAGGCCCAGAGAGGTCTTTTTTTAACTTGGCCAAGCTCACACAAAAATGTAGCACTGCATTCTGCCTTCTCCTTTTGGGGTTCTCCGTACACAGAAATCCTCCCGCAGTCAATGAGGGAAACTGAGGTAGTGACTGGACTGGGAGCCCAAGGGAGGAGGCCCATGTGGGAGGAGTCTGACGTGCTTCCTGCTGCCTTTCTTCCCTCTTCTTCTCTTCTCTTTCCTGGCTTAGAGGGGTGAGACACACCATCTTAAGTCAGGTGGTGGAGTGTTTATTTTGTTATCCTTTAGACTCTACACGTTAGGTAAAAATTCATTTGAATCTCAATTGTTACTATACAGAATTAAAAATGATAGTAATAGCAAACGTGTATCCAGAGCTAACCATATATCAGATACAAGGCCAGTTTGAGGATGCATAAGTACATTCCTATTTATAGCCAATTTTGTCATTCATTTCCGGTCCCCGCTCCTTGAACCCCAGGAACTCATACTATCCTCTTCATTCTCCTGTGTTCTGTCAGTTACATAAATCTCCTTTCTCTCCCAGTTACAAATCAGAACTGTCTGTCCATCCATTCATCCAATGTTTGCAAAGTGCTTACTGCATGCCAGGTACTGTTCTAGTCCCTGATGATACAGCAGTGAATGAATTAGACAAAAATCCCTCCTCGCGTCGTATGGGTGAAGATGGACATTAAACAAATAGGAACACAAACGAATGTGTCTACATGTTCGTCATCTAAACCCAGTGCATGCAAGAAAAGCCCAAGGTTCAGAGATGTTAAGTAACCAGCAGGTGTGGGTGCTGGATTTCAAACCCAGGCCTGTCTACCTCCTATTTGTGGGGTCCTAACTTGTAAGTTACAAACCCCGAGGAAAAGCACGGGGTGATGCTGATTATCGTCGCCAAAGCCTAGCGAAATGAAAATGCGGGCCCTTTTTTGTAATTCTCTGTCAGAGATGCCAGCCTTTTTGAATTTGCAGTTTTCTTGAAAGATGTGCGTGAAAAATGTAAACCATATTCCTTCCATTGACCATGCCTACCTAACTCCAGGAATAAATGACATTTTGAAATGGTTGGGTTTTTTTTACAGTTAAAAAATTTTTAATGTCTTATGTATACAACTTGATTTTAACTATGTGTACTCCTGTGTAACCACCTAGATCAAGTGAAACAGTTGATTTTAATGAATACTATGCTTGGCCTGGAAATCTGTCACAGCTTGAAAGTGCATAAAACATCTTTTGGTCCCCAAAGAAAACAAATTGATGTTTCTTTTCAAAATGTTTTGGTTTGTGAAGTTGATATCAAGGTAACTGCAGTTTCCAAACTTTCCGGCTTACTTGATGGCAGGTATTTCGCACTCCTGACCCTGGAAGGCCAGCCACCCGACACAGGTCCTCGACACAGACGACCCCTCACAGGTGCTTCCTCTTCCTCCTGTATCTGCCACTAGGGGTCTCCCCTCCTCACCCTGTTTTGCTTAATCCCTGTGTTCTCCAAGAGTGACCTCGGAGGTGGTTTCCAGACTTCAGGTTCCTTCTGGCTATAGCATCCCTTGAGAATGTTTTCTTCCTTAACCCTCCTCTGTCATCACTCCTTACCCCCTCCTAGAACTTTCCTCACTCTGACCTCCTCCTCTCCTGCATCACAAGCCATGGCTCCCCATGGGTGGACTGAATATCTGCTCTTATCTTTACTGCTTCTATTCAAAATCTTACCATCTTCACTCAAGGAGCAATGTGAATGACGCTTCCTCCAGGAAGCCTTCTCTGATTATTCCAGCGGAAAGGACTGCCATGGCACTTTACTGGACCTCGCAAGACACTTCATCACTTTCTATATATCAAATTTTTGAGCAGATCTTTTGTTGTCTGGACCCCAGACAACAACTCAACCACAGTAAGCAGTTTTGTGACTGAGTGGATCTTACTCCTGCTAGGGCTGAAGCAGAGGGAAGTATGTTTTTAGCTGTCAGGTTGTAAGTTAACACATTTCTCTGTTGTATGGAGCATTTCGGTTCTCTGGCATCTTCATCCTGTGCTTTGGAATAGACTCTGGCTCTCTGAATGCAGGTTTCTATGAACTGAGACTCAGCTGCCATAAACAACACGTCTGTGAAGGAAACCCCTTCCACATCCCCTGGGAATTGTATCAGAAACTTTGGAAACACAGCCTGCTCTTCAAGGGAGAAGAGTCACAGAATTTAACCTGATCACTTAAAAGGAAACAAAAACCAGGTTTTCCAACCAGAGGAATAGGGACTAGTATCCTTTACTTCCAACAAAGCCCCAAAAGAAAAATTCTAAGGGTTCATTAAGCCCAGATGCTCAAAGGATTGGAATTAATGGCACTCAAAAATATTTTAAACTTTGAGGCTCAAAATGAGGGATCTATCGATAAAGGAAAAGCACACTTTAATGGTTATAAAATACGTAAGGTTTAAAAATTCCAGTCCTGCTGGCCGTGTGCTTTTAAATGACCATAAAATGAGTGACACACACAAAAACCCTCATTCATCTTCACCTGTTAAAACTTTACCTGGGAATTTCCATTTCGAAGGCATTTAGTGGGAGTGAATGATCTATTGAGGGCACAGAAGCTTTGGTGTCTAAGGGATGATCGTATACAAAGAACCAATTCAGGAGCACGGCAGCCAAGGACCGGGTAGCTTGACTTCTGTCTCCGTGGTTTCTAGGAAGCGCTGCTGAGTGACTGTTTTCTAGGGCAGAGCCAGGAGGGGCAGGTGGAAAGCCTCCTTTTCAAATTCTCCAACTGTCCTACTTTGCCTTAACCATTCCCCAGAGCACGAGGCTCATCTGGTAAAGTTTATCAGAGAAAAAAATGTCATGGGGTGGATCGAGTATAAATGAAAATCCAGATGTTAACCATAGAACATAAAGCACTCCCTTCCTGCTTGTAAACTACAGGAAGAAAAAGTGAGTTTTACCCAAGTTTAAACACAGCAACACAGCGCTGCTGGCAAGTGTCTCCTGCGTTTCCACTTTGCCCAGAGAGGTACTTAAACAGATGCTAACCTGTTCCCTGTGCTATCCTTGCACCGTTCCCCTGTTATAATTGCTTTTCACTGACAACCCTGCTAATCTAATCTCTGATGAAATCAGAGGGAAACATGTCTTCTCACGGTGGCTGGTTTTTGACAGAGGGCTGTGTCATAGGAGTTTCATTCTTGGGCCTAAGTGTTTGCAGCAAATGTGATTTAAAGTGGGTGGACAACTGTGAGATGGGCCACTCGGTTGTTGAGTTCAGAAAAACAACATTGAATTCACAGCTAAGGGCAGTGTGAAGGCAGCGGTGCCCCAAATCAGAAAGCTTTCTCAAATGCAGCACCCACACTGCCACTTGCCCGTGGGGAAGTCCATCGAGGTTTCCCCTTGCCTTTTAGGTCAAGCCTACACTCCTTTACCAGGCTGACAGGGCTCTCCTCATCCTTACTGGCCTCATTTTCCAGCCTCATCTCTGGCCCAACTCTCCTTGCCATTTAGGTTCCATAACACCAAAGAACATTCGCTCCTTCCAAGTCTTTGCCTGTGCTCTTCTCCCAGGCCCTGGAGCCCGTCATCTTACGACCTCTTCCTCCACCCCCAACTTGCCCCTAAAATTGACACTTAGACTTTGGGTCTCAACTTAGGCTTCCAGGGGAAGAACCATCTACTCAACCCTGTCAAAGAGGAGTTGGCCACCATGATGTACTCAGACCTAGGCTTACCCTCGACCCAGCTGTCTTTACCCTCTCTGGTAACTGCCCATCTCCCCCTGCTGAACAGCAAGCTCTAAGGGGGCCTGGAACTCGGTGTGTGGCATGTACTACGGGTGTACATAGTAGGCACTCAAATACTTGATGGGGAGAAGGCAGGGTTTCAAATGCAGTGTGAGGGACTTGGGTTAGTCTTAAGTGTGACTTCCCAGTGCAAGTAGCCAAAGACATTCAAATCTTGGGTCTCTGGAGGCCAGTGTGGGTCCCTGGTGCAGTGCTAAAAGTCCTTAGGCTTTGTGGCTGCCCAGGACAGGTCTGAAACACTGGACATTTATATGATTGTTAGACTTGGGGAATTTCAATCCTTCAGAGTCAAACAATAAGGTTCCTTCATGCATCTCCATGAACTGGTGCTGAGGCAAAGCTTTGCATAGGACCTGCAACAAAATGAGAGAAATATGGACAAATTAAACTAGTACAACTCAAACAGTTAATTATTTGATTTAAAGGATTCTCCTTTCTTCTGATCCTATGTTCTTCCCATATTTTGGTACTAAAATTTCTTTGTATGAAGCGATAGTGATGAGTGAAGGTAGTTTAATAGAGTCCTTACTTGGCAAAACAAAAAATGCCAAAACATTCTAGCCCTATGGGGGGCGGAATTTGACCCCCACTTCGCACTGTTCTAAAATAGAAATTCCAGGTGGATAAAGCCCTAAATTTGAAAGGCAAAACTGAAAAACTTCTAGATTGGAGAGAATATCCTCATGACCTCAAGGTAGAATAGGGTTTCTTAAATAAGACAAAAAGATATGATTTCCCTTTAATCGTAACAGGAAAGATAAATTTGACTACATTAAGAACTCTATGCATCAAAAGACACCATAAAGACTGAAGATATTTGCAAAGTCACAGAATGAGATATTTGCAATACATGTAATTGACAAATAATATTCAAAATACATACATATATATGTACATAAAATAAAAACTCAAGGAAATAAAATAAAAACTACACTAATATATCACCCTATACCCATTAGAATGGCAAAAATAACCAAAACAAGAAGTAACAAATGTTGGAGAGGTTGTGGAGAAGAAGGAACCCTCATATACTGCTGGTGGGAATGCAAACTGGTACAGCCACAACGGAAAACACTGGAGATTTCTCAAAAAATTAAAAATAGAAATACCGTATGACCCAGCCATCTCACTAATGGGTATCTATCCAAAGAACCTGAAATCAGCAATTCCAAAAGTCCCATGCACCCCTATGTTCATTGCAGCATTATTTACAATAGCCAAGATGTGGAAGCAAGCTAAGTGCCCATCAACTGATGAATGGATAAAGAAGATATGGTGTATATATATGGTATATATATATGGTGTACACACACACACACACACACACACACACACACACACACACAATGGAATACTACTCAGCCATAAAAAAGGACAAAATCGTCCCATTCACAACAACATGGATGGGCCTTGAGGGCATTATGTTAAGTGAAATAAGCCAGACAGAGAAAGACAATCTCTGTATGACTCCACTCATAGGTGGAAGTTAAACATGTTGACAAAGAGAACAGATTAGTGGCTACCAGGGGAAAAGGGGGGTGGGAGGTGGGCACAAAGGGTGAAGTGGAGCACCTACAACATGACTGACAGACAATAATGTACAACTGAAATTTCACAAGGTTGTAAACTATCATAATCTCAATAAAAAGTTTAAGAAAAAAACCTCAAGCAAATAAAACACAGACAACCTAATAGAAAAATGAGTAAAAGATTTGAACAGGCATTTCACAAAAGTGGAAATCTAAATGGTCAATAAATAAATGAAAAGTACTCAACGGTATTAGTACTCAAGAAAACGCAAATTAAAATCCACAATGAGATACCATTTCACACCCACCAGATCAGCAAAACTTTAAATTCCTGGTGATATCAAAGCATTGGAGACAATGGAACAATGACATTCTCATACCTGCTGGTGGGAGGGTAAAATGGTAGCATCACTTTGAAAAACAAGTTGGCATTAACTAAAAAGGTTGAAGATGTACACAGCCCCATGACCCTGCAGTGTCACTCCTACACTTAGACAGGTACGCTGGGATATCAGACTAGAATGATCAGTACAGCACTGCTGTTCACATTAGCCCCAAGCCGGAAACAGCCAATGTCCACCTATAGCATACTGGATACACGGTGGGACAGCCATACAACTAGAAAGCAATGAGAGAGAATGAGCTCCTAAAAATAAGCAAAAAAAAGATATAATACAAATGGTGTGATTCCATTTGTACAAGTTCTAAAACAGACAAAAAAGAAACTATGTTGTTTGGGATACATACACAGGAGGAAGGAAGTCAAATTACAAAGAAATGATTATCATAGCAGTCAGAAGACCAAACACCTCTGTGGGAGGAAGAGTTATGATCCTGGAGAGACAAGGGGGTAGGGCCTTTTAGGTGCTGGCAGTATCCTATTTCTTACTTGGGTCGTGGTTGCTTTGTATTTATTTTAATGTCTATGTTTTTTGCTCTTTTCTGTCTGTGTATTTCACATTTCAGTTGCCCAACTTAAGACAAACAACTTAAGCTGCCCATCCCTCTTCTTAAAAAAGTTTTACTAATTGCAAATCTCTATGACTGGGAAGCACCTATCCATGCAGTGCTCAATAAACACCAGGTCCAGGTACTTTAGAAGAACTCAAAGTAGGCCTGGGGGAGACTTTAAGGAGGAAGAAAGGCTGGAGCTGGGCCTTTGGTTAGAGTCTATTGTCGGTTGTCTCAATAATGCTTCTGCAAGAACTAAAGAGTGGGAAAGCAATAGTCTTAGCAAAGGTTTCCGCTGGGCTTGTGGAGGCCAGGGAGACAGGGGAGGAACTAACAGGGACCGAATGTGTGATGGACCCTGAATGCCTGATTGAGGAATCTGGAATTAATTCTGTAGATAATAATTAGACATTGAGGGTTACCATGCAACGAAATGACAATTAAAAACATCCTAATGTGGGGCCGGCCCTGCGGCGCAGTGGTTAAGTTCAAATGTTCTGCTTCGGTGGCCTAGGGTTTGCGGGTTCGGATCCTGGGTGTGGACCTATATACCACCTGTCAAGCCATGCCATGGCAGGCGTCCCGCATATAAAGTAGAGGAAGATGGGCATGGATGTTGGCTCAGGGCCAGTCTTCCTCTGCAAAAAAACAGAGGACAGTTGGCGGTAGATGTTAGCTCAGGGCTAATCTTCCTCAAAAAAAGAAAACCCCAGCAAAACCCTAATGTTTTGGGGAGATGAATCAGGGTGTCGGACGTACGACAGATTGGAAATAGGGAAACCAGTTAAGGCTCATGCACAAGACGCTGGAATGATGGAAGTGAAGCTAGAGAGACGTGGAACTGATGTTACCGAGGAAGAACAGTGAGAACTTAGTGACTGAATAATAAAATTTTCCAAAAACTGGACTTCCTGTTCTTTTCTAGCCCTTCCATTCTAAAGCTAACTCTAGGGGTACAAAGAAGAACTCAAGATAGATTCTGCTTTACCAGGACAAGTGACTAGAACCACACAAGGTCAGAACAGGACTAGCAGATACACTACACTGATTTGATGCCAAGAGCACAACCTAAGGCTTTAAAATTCCCTGCAACCATTGACGAGAATCGCCTGGGCAGGAATAAGCAGGCAAATTAAAGAGTGGTAGTGGTGGCGGTGTTGGGGCATGGAGCCTTTTCGCCAGCAACAGAGTTGTTCAATGGCTAGTAAGTTTTTAACCTTCATTATGGAAATTCTCAAACATACACAAAACTAGAATAGTCTAACAAACTCCCATGTACTCATCACCTGGCTTCAACAAGGATCCATATTCCATCAAGCGGCTGTCTTCAGTTTCCCACAGTCCCAGTCCACACCCAGGTGCTCCAGGAGTGTAGCCGGGTCCAGCGAAGGATAAGACACACACGTTTAAAAATATCTGAATCTTAGTTTTTGTGTCATGTTGAGAGGTCTGCAGTTCCAAATGCAGGTGTTCATAGGATCAAGAGCAAGGAGCACAACCATTCTGATCTCTTGCTCCCCTGTTCCTTGGATTCTGACACCATGATCATACAGACTGTTCATGTGTGCTGAGTGGCTGTCAGTTATGCGACTGGAAGGTCACTTGGGGATTTGCTGATTGTGAACTTGGACAGATCGGTCCTGCCCCAGTGCAGTTCCCCAACCCTGTGCAGGTGACCCCAGCAGAGGGAAACCCTTCACGAGGCGCAGTTCTTTGGAAAAAACTGGCTCCATAATCACACTCCTTCTAGATGTTGCCAGATTCAAGAATTGCAATGCCCATCCTATCAGAGTGAAGAACAGGCAGCTCTGCCCTGGGAGATGACGGGGAACCACGCCATCACCTCACCACCACGCCAAAGCCCAAAGCCCAGCCAGAGCAGGTCCTCGGAAAAGAGGAGATGCCAGCGGTGCAGAGTTCTACTGTCCAAGTCACCTCAACAGCCCCAGGGCACTAACAGTCCATGTCAGAGGACACCGGTACCTTAAACTTAAGGCTGCACTCAAGGAAGTGTCCTTTCCCAGGGCGCGAAGTTTGTCTGCTTCTTCTGTGAAGCACATCCCAAAGTGCCTGTTCGGTAGAAGAGCTGTATGAAAACTCAGTATGTGGAAATATACATGAAAATGTGCCAGGAGTCCTCGGTGGAAATGTCAAGGCTATTTTGAAGCTTACCAGTCCGGGTGGAAAAACGTCCTATTCCCCTGGGGGGGTCTGTCAGTGAGCTCGTGATGTTATCAGGACCACCTCTGTTGGGTTGTACTTGGTGCAGCCCTGTGCACTTAGCATTCCACAGAAACTAAGGGGCTCTTCCTGTGGGGTCACCACCTTAAAAACTGAGGCACCACTGTAGGCAATGCCAAATGAGAGCGTAAATGAGAAGCCCTCTAGCTCATTCTGTGTGCTGGTTTCTTGATAAATGAAGCTGGCACTGCTGTCCAACTGTGAAGCAGGCCAGAAACCACACTGACAACGTGAAGGGTATTTCTAGAAAGACAAGGCAAGTATAACTGTATGCAGGACAAACAGGATAATTTTATTCTCATTTTTCCTTAAAATAAAGACACAGCAGAAGTTTTACAATTCAGTATGATTAGATGTGATTTATAATTTTAACTTTTTTTTAAACAAATGACAACAGAAATAAAGAACCAGTACAAATCATAAAACTACGAGAGCAAAGAGAAACCACCATTCTGATCAAAACGTGTGCCACAGCTAAACTTCCTTAGAAAACTTTCTAAGATTTCTAAGCTAAACTTTCTTAGGGATTGTAGAAAGCCTTTAATCTCAAATATTTAAACTATTTTTGTAACCACTAAATGCCTTAACCAACTTGTTAATCAAATGCTTCCTAAATTTAGGAACCAATGACCAAGTGGCCTGAAACACATTAAGTCTTGATCCTATTTTTCCAGCTACAGATTATTACTATTTCAAGAAAACAAAACATTTTCTAAGTACAGAAGCTTTCTAAAAGCTTCAATTACCTTTTCTGGCTCAGTACCTGACTGAAATGTTCAAATGTTTATATTGCACACAAAAAATCTGAGCAGCATACTATGTGTGAGAAGCTGATGAAAGATAAGATTGGGAAAAAACCCTAAATTGTGTCCCACTTACATGATTTAAATATATACTTCCTATATCTTTAATTAATATAAGTAAAAAGGTAAACTTTAGAACAGCACAGAAATACAAATGCATTAGAGTTTTACAAAATATATTCAACCCCTTATCCGTGCACAATCTTTTAATTTTGGAGTTACCATACAAGGGAGCTAGTTTCTTCTCCTTCATACGAAAGCAGGAAGTCATGTGTACAAAGTTATTCATATGAAAAGAATAAAGATCCACATTCCCTTTCTTTGTCCTTGACAAATATTTATGGAGTGTTGGAAATTATGAAAAAACAATTCCAATGTTATGAAGTCCAAAGACTTGGAATGAAAAAACTCTTAGTGGCACACTGTGCTACGTGGAATGACAGTCATCTTCCAGCAACGAGGGCTGCGTTCTGTGTCATGTTTAAAGGCTCCTACGGAACTGGGTAGAAAGGCCGTGAACGCTGTGCCCCCTCTGGTCAGGGTCAGAGCATGCAAATGTCGATGTTGTCTCAAGAGCCCCAACCAACTCCGCCATAAAACAACAGGCAACAATTGGCAGCTACCATCCTAACGGGCTACCTTCCAGGATCAGGACTCAGGATCAGTCCACCGGCCCCTTACAGAAGCTCACTGCTCCCAAACTCATCACCACATCTGGAGGGAAAAGGACCACTGGCTATAACTTCCACAAAACATAAAAGAAAAACAAAACCTGTCTGCCAGGGAGATGTTGTAGCTTCAGTTTAAAACTTATTAACTAGCAGATTAGTATTCTAACCCCTTTGTAAAAGAACTCTTATAACCTTTAGCATATTAAATACTTTCCAAATACTTTCCATTCAGATTTTAAGTACCTTCTTCCTCAGCCTTGCAACAACTTCTCACTTCTCCTCTCCTTTCCTAATTTGCTTTCTCTTGCCTTTCCAAAATAAATTATTCTAAAAAAAAATTCATTGCTTAATATAGAACTTGAAAAGCAAGGTAAGGTTGAGGAAACATGTCGTATGCTCTGGTTTGCTGCCCAAGGATATTACTGCTGTGTTTCTTAAAGAAAACAAGAGGAGAAGTGTTTTAGGGCTTGGGGGCTAGTAAATCATAAATGGATCTGGGGATAGACTATTCATACTGGTTCTGTGAGCCAAATGCATATGCAAAATAACTCTAAGCCTCACGGTGACAAGCAACTTTTTCTATTCACCGAGACTAGGACGTGGTAGCTTTAATTTTCTTTTCCTTACCTATGTCATTGTCATCCAGTGCCCAGTAGGAATTAAAGTATGCCACGAACTTTTTCCTACTGTCATTTTTAAGTCACCTAGACAGCAGTGGAGCCACCACTAAGCTACAGATGCAGTCTGTGTGCTTGGCACACCCTGAAATAGCCTGCTGACCTAGCTCCCTCAAGCCTACTTACAGATACTCAGTTCTTAGTCACAAAAGCTCTGGAGCCAGTGTGGCCAACCCTAACACACACCTTTACCTGTGATATGTCCGAAGGTGGCCCAGCGTTGGCTCCTCTGGCTCACAGAGCCAGTGACTGGAGGGAGGCTACTGCTTCTGGGCTGGCCACTCAGCTGGAGCCTGGCACCTAAGCGTGAAGCAGAAGGCTCCCAGGACGAGGGGTCAGGCTTCCTGCCTTCAACTGTGCTGGCTGCCCCTGAGACCCTGTCAACACAATCACCTGTGCTCCCTGAAAACTCCAATCCCTCCCAGAACCTGAAGGAAACAGAGTGATGGTCTTTGACCATTTCTACGACAAAGGTTCTACCTTCTGAGATATTTATTTTACGCTGAAAGTCAGTTAAACGATCACTTTAAGAGTTGAACTCAACTAAAACATTAATAGAAAGTTCAATTGAGGTGTATGTTAAAATGGGGAACCAGTGATACAAAAGGAAAGTTAAATTTCATTTAACTATTTTTATTTTAGTGGATTCCAAAGTGTGGATGGGACTCCTTTGAATAGTGAGAGATGGGAGTTTACCCCAATCATCCAGACCAGACAAACTAAAGGAGGAGGCAGCAGCGTGCTGGCCAACCCCTCACAGAGCTCTCAGCGCTGTGAACTTCTGGCAGTTGAGGGAACAATTGCAAACCAATACACTATCACACTCCAACTAATGACTTGGCCTCATGAAACAGCAGGATGTTAGAATGAATTCTTTATAGTCTCAGTGCAAAACTGATTAAAGTACCTTTTAAGGTTTGGTTTGGTATTACTTTCCTCTCTTCAAATAACATTTCCTGAGAAGGTCAGCTTTCCTAGCAGAAGCAGAATTAATGGAGTTCTCCACAATAAGCCCTTTGATTTATCATCGCTGAATTCTGGAGTTATTATGCTCAAATGGAAGGATGCTTTTATATTTGCTGGACTTGTGTTAAAACACAACTTGGAAAATTTAGGGATATTTAGATTATGTCCCTATGTCCATTTCAACATGCCCTGGAAGGATTTACTTTTTACACAAACATTTCTGAAGGGATAAATCAAATATAATCAAGTGTCCTCCTTAATTAGACCCCTCATTTTCCCACTACTCTTTACATCATATGTAGATTATACTCACAATGTATTTTCCAAGTATCCTTTGTTACTGAAAAAGCAGTCTGTCCCCTGTAAGTACTCCCTGAGAACACCCATCCAAAGTCCCCTTGAAAAGCAAGTGGCAGATACGTGAGGTCCAGCTGTGTAGTCTTCAGCAGACAGCACACTCACGCAGGGTCCACGCTGAAACCCGATGCCCTTTATGAAATATGACTGACGTCATGGCTGTAGTTTGCTTCTTTTGCCTCTTGCTTTTCTAAATGTGAGCCAAGATGCGATTTCTTTCCATTATTTACAAATCATCTTGTTTTTCTTTTATAAAATACTTTTAGAAGGGGGTAGGGATTGATTATAGGAGGATTTTCCGTCAGGGAAGTAGGAAGGCCAACCGCCTTGAAAAGCTTATGAAGAGTAAGACAGAAAAAACCTGTAGGTCTGTAAACACCCAATGGAAAACTGTTCAAAAGAAGAGATAGAAGGCACAAACTTTGGGTTAAAAAATGCTTGTGAAAGACTAGAGTTGACAAAGCTAACACCTGGGTCTTCTAAAGTCTTGCCCTAAATACACATTCACGGTAAACTGCTTGAACAGCGCTGTAACCATCACTACGCTATCTCCTCGCGCTTCTACCTGCACAACTAGGAAGAGGAAGAAAGCACAGTGACGCTCCTTCATGCTTCAAAGCAAGTGTGTAGGATTGGGAAAGAATAAATTAAAAACAGAAACAAAATACTCCATCCTCAGAACTACCACCTCTGGCTTTCATGTTTCTGGGAGGAAGTGAATCGATAAATGTGTTTCGTGGGTAGAAAACCAACAAACAAAAAATCATAACTCAGTAAAATAATAACAAAGAGCTGAATTGTATGACCCCTTAACTCTATAAGTACATTTTAGGGCCAATCTTAGAGAAATTAAAATAGTAATATAACTTAATTTTAGCACATACAAATTACAGTGACCACCCTGGATATTCAAACAGTAAAACAAAACAATTTACATAAGTAAAAACTTTTCTAAAGTAAACAAGTGTATAATATCAGAATTCAAAATTCATTACAAGGTTCACTGTGTGTTTTAATCAGGCTCAGATTGAAATAAAAGTAGTCAATTTAAACCCCAACCTGGAAAGCCATCCCTGCTATGGTTGTGATTTCATCTTCTCAGCACCCTGCAACATTCATTTAGACAGAGGGCAACCGTCCATGTAAACAGTTTGATGTAACGGTACCCTGCTGTGGACCAGTGGCTGACGAAGAGGAACAGTCTGGGAGCAGCAGACAGACAGGGAACACTTAAACCAAGAAAGCAACAGCAGCAGACTCTGGACGCCTTGCTCAGGGCTTCCCGTCGGGCGGCTCAGTGAGACTCTGGGGGGTGGAACTGGTGAAAGTAGAAAGCCATGAAGACATAGCTGTCTTTGCACTGGAAAAAGCTCCTCCAACTGACTGGCCTGGATGGAAACGAAAGGAAAAACAAAAGGAAAAATGTCTTCACTTTTGCTAAGAGACAGTGAAAGATCAATGTTAATTAATAAATGTTAATTTTCTATAACACATCAATTTGTTAATAGTTACTAAATTACCATTTAAATTTCTAGTTTCAAAATGATCTCTTTCCTATTTATCCAAAGAAGATGAAATCAATAGTTCAAAAGGTATATGCACCCTTACGTTCATTGCTGCATTATTCAAAATAGCAAAGACATGGAAGCAAACCAAGTGCCCATCAGTGGACGAATGGATAAAGAAGATGTGGTATATATATGTAATGGAATACTACTCAGCCATAAAAAAGACAAAATCATGCCATTTGTGACAACATGGATAGATCTTGAAGGTATTATGTTAAATGAAATAAGTCAGAGAAAGACAAATACTGTATGATTTCACTCATATGTGGAAGATAAACAAACACATAGATAAGAACAGATTGGTAGTTACCAGAGGGGAAGGGGGTGGGGTAGGGTGAAAGGGGTAGAGGGGCACATACGTAAGGTGATTAAAAACTAGACTATTGGTAGTGAACACGATGTACGCTATATAGAAACTGAAGCATAGTGATGCACACTTGAACTTTATGTAATGTTATAAGCCAATATGACCTCAATAAAATAATTTAAAAACAAACAGACTAAAACAATCTCTTTCCATGGGAATGCCTAAAAGGAAGCCAGATAATTTCTGGGTGTAAGAGCCTGCTCTCCTAAGCATTCTGAAAGTATTTAGCAAATTCTTTCCTCAATACCCACTGTGTGAGGCCCACGGTTCTCAACACTGGCTGTGCATCAGAATCACTTAGAGAGTGAAAAAGTCCTATGTGCTCTCTGTACCCTAAATCCAAGTTGATAAGTGACAACCATCAAGAGAGGGAAGAACGGTTAGGCTGCATTAGGGAAATTTGCTTTTGTCATCTAAATGTTGCATTACTGAAGACACACAAAGCTCTAACTGCCTCAGGTCCGTTTTATTTTTATTTATTTTATTTATTTTTGGTGAGGAAGATGGCCCTAAGCTAACATCTGTTGTCAATCTTCCTCTTTTTGCTTGAGGAAGATCGTCCCTCAGCTAACATCTGTGCCAATCTTCCTCTATTTTGTATGTGGGTTGCCACCACAGCATGGCTTGATGAGTGGTGTGTATGTTTGCACCTGGGAT
This sequence comes from Equus przewalskii, assembly GCF_037783145.1. Lineage (NCBI taxonomy): Eukaryota > Metazoa > Chordata > Mammalia > Perissodactyla > Equidae > Equus > Equus przewalskii. The sequence continues at coordinate 62,987,512 of NC_091834.1, read as the reverse complement.
CCGAACCCATGAACGCCAGGCCACCAAAGCAGAGCATGTGAACTTAACCACTGTTCCACCAGGCCGGCCCCAGGTCTGTTTTATTTTAAAGAACATTATCCCCAAAGTTGACGCTAAAGTGAAACTAAGTTGAATCATATACTCCCACTATTCCTGGAGAAGAAAGTGTGGAAGAGAACTGGCCTTAGAATTTAAATAACAGCAGCAGCGTTGCTAAATATTAAGCAACAATTGACATCATAAATCTATGATGTAGAATTTTTCTATTAAAAAGTAAGAATTCAAAATAAGTCAAATGCATAATATTGTATGGAAATAAATGCTTATATATCAAATTCCATTCCCTTGTAATAAAGCAAACCTAACGAGAGGGCTGTGAGCCCTGTGTTTGTTCTCAGACGAGTCTGTAAAGCAGCACTCTAACGCTGTCTATCTCTAGGCACACAGAATGTTAGAGCTACGAGGACCCCGGCACAGAAATCACCTAGTCCTGGGGCTTCTGAACTGTGTTCAGTAAGGGTCAGTAATCTCTCTCAGGAGCTAAGGAAGGAGGTGGGTCCCATTTTTACATACTGATATGACAAAACAAATGTGGCAAAATGTAAATAATTGGTGAATCTGAGATCATAGGGAGTTCCTTATACACTGCTGCACCATTTCTTTAAGTGTGAAATTATATAAAAATAAAAAGTTAAAAATACAGAAAAGAAGGAATGAGAAATTTCTTTAGAATGGATACGGAATAGCCTTCCAAATATTTTAAGTGAAAAGGCTAGGTGCAGAAGAGGCTATCATTTGTCTGGCTTTGGTATCAGGGTAAACTGGCATCATTAAATGAGCTGAGGGGTATTACCTCATCCACTACTTTCTGGAAGAGGTTGTATAAAATTAGTATTACTCTTTAAACATTTGATAAAACTCATAAGTGGAGCCGTCTGGGCCTGGATTAAATTAAAAACCTTGTGGCCAGGTTTTAAATTTTTAATTCAATTTATTTAACAGGGCTACTCAGATTCTCTATTTCTTATTGCATCAGTTTTGGGCACTTTTAACACTTTAACAGCATTAAGCACAATTTGAGTCTTTCAAAGAATTTGTATATTTCATCTAAGTTGTCAAAAAACTGGCATAAAGTTATTCATAATATCTGCTTACTATTTTTTAAATTTCTGTAAGATCTAGAGTCATGTCCCCTCTTTCATTCCCAAGACTGGCAATTTGTATCTTCTCTCTTTTTCTCTTTATTAGTCTATAAAGGTTTACTAATATTGTTGATCTTTTCAAAAAATGAACTGTTGGTTTCACTGATTTTCTTTATTTTGTGTTGCTCCCTTAGAAGACAGCAGCTCCTAATCCCTCCTTCATCACGGCTCTCTACTGTCTATAAAGACCTGTGGGCAGCTCAGGGATTGGGGAGAAAACTCCTGTGAAGCTTGAATCCTGGGAACAGAACAGTGAACTCAGCAGAAAATTCTGTCACTCTCTATCAGATGTGGCAAATTTGCTGAACTTTGCTTGATATTATCTGGTGCCATAAGAACTTTTTTTAATGAATAAGACAAAAATTAAAAAAACACCTTTGTATTTGACCACCTTGTATTATTATGTGATATACAGATCTCTAAAACTTTATGTTCTTATCAGTGATATATTGAGGACAGAGGAGAAATGTGTTTTGATTCCAATCTGTTCCTGGCTAAAGGTACGCCTTACCAACAGCTTTTCCTGTTTGTACGACATTCCGGCTGGTTGTAACCATGACATTTCCAATTTTTTTGCCACGTTCACTGTTTTGAACAGAACTGAGTAAAGGAAAGAAGTGTTAAGTACAATTTTTAAAAATCACACACACCCTGCACTTTATGACCATCCCCCAAATTAGCATTGAGAAAAGAAGCTAAATTATTATCTGTTATGATCAATTAATTTACTAACCTTTTAAGCATGCGAATTTTCAGGAAACACTAAAATGTTTAAGATGAACCAAAAAGTGATAAGCACATAAGGATGTATGGTTAATTCTCCCTACAGTCATGATTGCTAAAGTTACTTCACCAGAATAAAAATGGCAAATCCTATTATTAGTTCACACCATTCTCCATGAAACAGCAGTGTTTTCACTTTGAAACATACACACTGCTGAGCTAGAGAATGTTATGCACATATTTGGTTACTATTTGAAGCACAAGTCTATCAAGTGGAGAAAACAATTCCCAATTAGCAATGAAACACATGGCATAAATTCAGACATAAGAATTTTCCTAGTATTTTCACTGAATACTCACTGTGAGAATCTTAACTTCATGTCTGACACCGAGTACTGGCCTTGAAAAGGGTGGCTGCAAAACAAAGTTGGAGTTCAGGTCATGAGTGTTTTCACCAGTAAAGGCACAAATCAGGGTTATCACAAGGAAGTCTCGTAAACATCGCAGGGTGACTCAGCCGGGCGGCGGTGCTCTGAACGTGATGTCCGGAAGCCAGGCTTTGATCACGGCTCTCCACTTGCAGTTACGGGAGCCTCTCGTGCTTATTTCCTCACTCGTAAAACAGGTGTTTATTTTCTTGGGTGGCAAGGTTTGTGTTAGCGCTACTCTGATGTTCTGATTTATTTGTTCTGGGGTGGGGCAAGCCTCAACATTTTTAAAAAGCGTCCCAGGACAGGTAGGGTTGGAGTTACTAACTTAGCCGTGGCCCGGCTTGTATCTTGATTCTGGCTATCTTATAAATGTGCGCTGTTGATCATATGAAGATCTGCAGACGGATCAGGAACATCTGTACTTTCTATTAGAAAAAACTCAAAATGCAGGTCTTAAAAATACACAAAAGGGGAAAAAATTATATATATATTAAAAAAATTAGGCAACTTGACCAAAGTTACACTAAAAGAAGTCAACAAATATCCAAATTCTTATCACATACTCTAAGGTCTCTCTGTCAATGTTTAACAAAGAAAGCGACCCTAGTGAAATCTATAGCCACCTATAAAAACAGCAGAATGCTATTTATGGCTTTTCAGATAACATTAAATTTCTTTATTGGCCATATTAAGCATACGTAACAACTTCCCTCTCTTTCTGGATTCCTGAATCACAGGTTGAAAGAGCTGAGAGAGAATTTACCCATTCTCCATATTCCTGGAAATGCTGTGTTTTAAAGGATGAAATATGCCTGCTGTTTAAGGCAAGTTAGAGGACTGCCTTCTCTGATCTTTAAGAGAGGAAGGCAGGCTTTCATAGATCTCAAATCTTACAATTAGTTTGGAATATTTCTAAATTATACCCCTGATAACAAGCGAAGACTATCGTTTCTTGTTTTTAATTTGGTAAAAATATTGAAAATCTGCTGGCTATCATATCTGCATGGTTTCCCTACCTATGTATTTCAGGGCTTTCTTCAGCCTTCTCTTCAATCCAAATAACCTCAATTTACCTACACATTTTTAAAAGTACTGTTTGACAATCCTTGAAAACCCATTCCAGCTAAGCCTCTTATGCACCCGTATGAACATCAGTAGAGCTGGTTCAAGTGAAAGGCACTAGCAGATGCAGAGACTGGCTAGAGAGGTGACCAGGTTCCCTGTGTGCAGCACTGGGGGAAGAGACCGGACGGCCCCGCATGCTGTACTGTGACAGGTGCCACCCCCTCCACCCCCTCCGCACCACTACAGTAAGTGCCACCAGGCAAACAAGTCACATCTGTTTCTCCTCATCACTCTTTAGAATACAGACCTTGCAGTTAGTGAGGAAAATACTTTGAACTCTTATTAGCCCTTTCATTTAATACTTTTAAAATGTTTTTGCCTTTTAATTCTCTATGTTTTTACCACATTCAAAAGGCAATAAGTTTCTGCTACAGCCCAGTATAATGAATAATTCACTGAAACTAGTGCTAAATAATAAACCCAGTCATTTTTCCTGATAGATACAAAGTTTAACAGACATATTCTCCAAAACCCTGCTACAGTACCTCATCCTTGCAGATGCTTCTCCAAGTTACTATGACATCAACATCTAGATTTTGTGTGTGGGGCGGGGGAGGAGCATTCTTTCCAGGACCGCTTAATTCACATCCCCGGCTAGCTAAGTTGACCTAGCTCCCAAAGAATATGGTAGTCAGTACAAAGTCGATTTTTGTTTAATTCTCATCAAGAAGGAAAAGTTTAAAATACAAATGACAGCATTCAGTGTATGCTTGTATCATAAAAAACCATCATTTTAATCTTTTAATTTCAAAAATAAGTTCCCAGGATGTACACATTGTATCAATGATTTCCTTAGCCTCTATTCCCTTTCATTCACACAAAGATGGTGTTATTTCATAATGGCCCCACTCCACAGCATGCTTAAATGTCTTTTATGCCCATGTGGGAGAAAGTCTTTGCCCAGAAAACATTCAATATTGTGACAGGTATTAAATTTTGTTGAATTTTAGAATCTGATGTGGAAACTAGGTTTGACCACTTATCCAGGAGTTCAAATATCAACTTTAGTTTTTCACACTTCATGTTTTAAAATAACCTCTCAGTTTTAACCAGTGCTATTTCCTTCAAGATTTCTATCTTGTTTGACCATCCTGCTGAAGTGCAGATCCGGGGAAAGGAAAGAAGAAGTATCACATACTGAGCATTGCCATGTGCCAGAGCTTCCTCTCTCAATTACACCAAGAGCTGGGAGAAATGTGAGTGTTTCCAAAAATGCCTTGTGCTTTTTGTGTAAGAAGTGTGAACGGGGAAGCAGTCTTCAGCTGCTCCTCTGTATTTGGGAGCCCTTTTATAATCTACTTAAGGAGATTCTTGAAGGTACTCACAATATCATCAAAGTTAAGATATTTTCTTTATATTGGGGCACACTTGATAAAACAACCATTTTACGTCTATTAATCTCCAGAGGACGTGCTTACTTTGGATTTATCTCTGCAAGTGCTGGATGCTTGTTGCTGTTCCAGACCCTGTAGTTGTGAGTATTCTTCCATGCTGTAACAAAGGCTGTCCCATAGTCCGACAATATCTTTTCATTATCTGTCAAGCAAATATTTGAAAGTTGAGCTGGACTGTAGTCTGTCAGGGATGTGAAGATTAACAACCAAACAGGGTAAAGGAATGGCTTTATCCCCCCACCTCCTGTTCTTTTGGGGAGACAGCCTACCAGACGTCAGGAAACTTGGGTCTTGTTCCAGAAATCCTGTTAAAAAGCTATGTGGCCTTTGGCAAGTCACATAATCACTCAGAACTTCATTTTCCTAACCAGAAAATAAGAGGGTTGAGGCAGATATTTTCTACGGTTCCTTACAACTCCAAAATGTTTCCATGTTCTCCTTACCAAAGTTAGAAGGCATAGTATTACTTATTAAACAAAAACTACAGGCGAGGGGCTGGCCCGGTGGTGTAACGGTTAAGTTTGCGTGCTCTCCTTCAGTGGCCCTGGGTTCACTGGTGCAGATAATGGATGCGGACCTGGCACCACTTATCAAGCCATGCTGTGGCAGGCGGGCCACATATAAAATAGAGGAAGATGGGCACGGATGTTAGCTCAGGGCCAATCTTCCTCAGCAAAAAGAGGAGGATTGGCAGCAGATGTTAGCTCAGGGCCAATCTTCCTCACAAAAACCCCACTGCAGGCTGGACTGAGTACATGTACTGATGTATACATATAAAGTAGGCAATCAGGGTATCTTTCTATCTTTTCACAAATGTCATTTTCTACAAAAAAAGATTAGAAAGAATATGTGAATTGGTTCTATTAGCCATTATTTTTATTTTCTCCTCTCTGGACTTTGTCTATTTGGTGAAACTCACTCTTGAGCTTCCATGCATTTCACTGTCAAAATACTTAAAATAACAAGGTGAATTTTCATATTTAATGTTTAAAACTTTCCCGCTTTATCAGTATCATGGAGAAACTTCAATGCAGAGTGTTTCTTCTAGTTGGAAGAGAAAAAAAGGTTTGGAGAACTGATTCAAATGGCTATTGCTTGCTATATTAATTGCAAGTTACTTGCTTTGAAGGTGAAACGTGACTTTTGCTGCTGGGAAAGGAAGAGAAGGATATACATGGTTCCATATACACCTTAAGGAAGTTCTTTTACTAACATATTCCTCAAACAACACTTCATTGCGCTGAATTTCCTTTAACAGCACGGGCCTGAGCCAGACTACTTGGGTTTAAATTCCAGAAGAGCCTCTTACCAGATGGATGGGAAGCTATTTAACCTTTCTATGCCTCATTTTCTCTTCTGAAAATGAGGATAACAAGGTGTCTACCTCCAGGACTGCTGTGAGGATAAAATGAGTTAGATGTAAAGTGGTCCAAACAGGTCCTTGCACATATTAAGTGTTCAGAAAAAAAAAAAAAAAGTTAGCTGTTACTATTATACAGTGCTTACAGGTACCTGGGAAAATATTTTTTTATTTTAATTTTTTAAATTTTTTTGAGGAAGATTAGCCCTGAGCTAACATCCATGCCCATTTTCCTCTACTTTATATGTGGGACGCCTACCACAGCATGGCTTGACAAGCAGTGCGTAGGTCCGCACCCAGGATCCGAACCAGTGAACCCTGGGCAGTTGGAGTGCAACGTGCAAACTTAACCGCTGCACTACTGGGCTGGCCCCAGGGCAAATATTTTTAAAAACTAAATTAATTACTCTTAAAGCAACACGACTGATGGGAGACTCAGGTTTTCTTACTAAATTATTGAATGGTTCCAGGTTAAAGGATTTAATTTTGCTGTCTCAGCTGCTACATTTGTAGAAGAGGCAGACATTTAAAAATATCCCACTAACAAATAAGGACTTGCTCCGTAGCTTTCCCTTACAAATGAAGAATATGCCTGAAGCTTGGCTTTCAAACTCCATATATACTATGTTAAAAACTAACCTTGGAGGTGGCAGTGGTGGGGTTGATTAAAAAAGACTACTGACAGGGCCAGCCCAGGGGCATAGTGGTTAAGTTCATGTGCTCCACTTTGGAGGGCTGGGGTTCAGGGTTCAGATCCTGGGCATGGACCTATACACTACTCACCAACCCATGCTGTGGTGGTGTCCCACATAGAAAAAACAGAGGAAGACTGGCACATATGTTAGCTCAGGGCCAATCTTCCTCAGCAACAAAAACAAAAACCCCCAAAGCAAGAACAACAAAACTACTGACAGAACAATGTGAATGTACTTAATGCCACTGGGAAACTATACACTGATAAATGGTTCAAATGGTAAATTTTTGGTTATGTGTATTTTACCACAATTTAAAAAAACCGAAAAATTGTGGCAGAGATAATGGAAAAAAGGAAAAACAAAAGTTCAACACTCTTTTAACAACAACAACAACAACAACACATCCATTGAACATCTGCTAAACACTACATGTCCAGGGTGGCAGGCATCCCTGGTGGGAAAGCCCACCGCAGAGCTTCGCTTCTCTTTTCATGTATTTTTTTCTCTAGGGAATGAGATAGTTTCAATATAGGAGTGATTCGATGTTTACCTGCTCAATTTTAACCACTTAACGGGAATAATATATCTTAGAATGGGGAATAAATTTCAAGGTTTAATCACTTAGAATGTGATTTCCATTTTTTATATTTCTCTTTTCTCCCTCTTTATATCTTAAAAACATGTAAGTAATGTTTATAAATAGCTCCCAAATACTGATATTCCCTTCCACTTGGTGGAATACTAAGCAGTCATGTAAAAGTGACAAGAATCTGCATTTACTGCCTTGATACATATCTAGGTTTTTCTATTATAAAGAAAAACTAAGTTTCAAAAACACGTATAATGGGACCCATTTTTGTAAAAGAACTACCACAAATATTACAAAACTAAAATCCAAAATACATGCATAGAAAAAGGTCTGGAAGGATATAAACTACTCAAAATGCTAAGAGTAGTTATCTCTGTATGAGGAAATAACAGGTAATTTTTCTACAATGAAAATGTATTTCTTACACAATTCAAAACATCAAAATGTTACAAAATGAAACAGTGGCCATGTGCTCCTTACCTAACTGTAGTGTGGCAGCCAGCAGAGCATGGATGTAGACTGCAAACTGGGCTCGGATCCATTCGTCACCTCCCTCCCAGCCCGTGCCATCCAGGAAGACATCATCCCGGTTCTCAGTCACATGCCTCACTAGGTAATCTGCGAACCTTAGGTCTGCAGTGGTTGGGTTAAGCAGCTTCCTGAGTTCTGGATCATGGATCTGGATCAGAGCTTCTTCTACCTAGAGGGTACCCAGGTACAAGTCAGAGTCTGGGCATTCACGCAGATATCCATGCCACACTTTAAAGAGTAACTATTGGGAAGTTGGAGCTGGAAATAAAAAATATGAATAACAGCATTCTCAAAAGGTGAGTTTAAGAAAGAGATAGGTTTTTACACTAAAGTTTTTTTCTTTCTCTATTTAAAAAACGCTCATTTTCTGTTTTTAGAAAACACACACATAAATATTTAATTCTGAATTATAAAATTCATGTGGATTGTAAATATTTTGGAATATATAGAAATGTGTAGTAAAAATCACCTTTATCACACAACCAGAAATGAATACAATAAGTCCTAAGTTTTTCTGTTGAGTGCAGAGATATGTTGGAATATTTTTATTATGTAATATTTGATATACAAAGAAATATATGTAACTTACAGTTTAATTTTGCAGTATAATAACAAATACCCATGAACCCCCAACCAACTTCAGCACTAGAATGTAACTAATAATGTTGAAGCAACTCTGTGGTCCTCTCATTTGTATCCTCTGTCTTGGAAGGTATATATATATTTTTCTTCCTCAAAATTGGGATCATAATACCTATAGCTTTGAATCCCAGATTTGTCATTTATTATATTATAAACATTTTCCCTGGAAGCACGTTTTGGTACTTTCTGTTAGAAACTATAAAAACCTTAGGGTGACTGAAATTTCCCCCCCCTTTTTTTTTTACACAATACTTCATTTGTAAAATGGCTTAAATTTCTTATATATTGATAAGATGTCAAATATCTATCTCTAGCTCCTTCCTCTTGATATCAGGAGCTTATTAAACAGGCTACGAGTATTGAGATTATTTAAATGACACATTTTAATTGTGAGATTGTGGTAGGACCAGACTGCCCGGGTCAAAATCCTGGCTCACCCACTTATTAGCTGTTTGATCTCTCTGTTCCTTAGCTTTTGCAGGTGTAAAATACGGACAGTAATAATACCTATCTCACAGGTAGTTATGAGAATTAGATTAGTTAATATACCTAAGGTGCTTAGAACGCCTGGCAGAGAAAGCAATTATTACCATTATTAGTGTTATTACTATGCCCTCACAATTCTATTTAAGAAAGGAAAACAGGGACCAGCAGTGTCAAGGACATGCGCTCATACATAAACCTACTTCCACAATGGCATCACTGAGGTGTTTCTGTTGCCGAAAAAGGATGTTAGTAGCTCCAGCAACAAATCCCCGAACGGTGACATCAGAGAGAAGATGATGTTGCTGCAATGCCATGTAAGGCAAACACAGATATCCCTATGAATTACAAGAGCAACAGAAAATATTAGAAGAGCAACGGAAAAGCCACCTCTCTTCAAGCCTAGAGAGCTGGCGGTAGGAAAAGACATCCCCCATCGTCCCCCATCCCCAGGCCATCCCTAACGCAGCTGACCTTTGACTCACTACAATCCGTTCCAGAGGAACCTCAGGTCTTGACTGCGTTAAGTCCAGTTAAGCGCTCGTCTTCTCCACGAATGGGCACATCTTGGCAAAGCGGTCTAAGAGGAACGCTGTGCTACTTGATCACTTTGTTCTCGGGTCAACTTACAAAAGCCTCCACAGTAACTAATGAACTGGACTTTTTCATTTAGGAAATGAACTTTTGAGCCCATTAAAAAGTATGTTGTTTAGTAGAAAGCTGTTAGTTTCTTCCAGTAAAATTTTAAAATGTACGCATCTGCCCATAACCACTGAAGTGCCATATGAGAATAGCAAAGCACTGCATAGCATTTGTTTTATTGTCTTTGTTAAAAATCACGCAAAGGGGCCAGACCGGTCACGTAATGGTTAAGTTTGCATGCTTTGCTTTGGCAGCCTGGGCTTCGTAGGTTCGGATCCCGGGTGTGGACCTACACACTGTTCATCAAGCCATGCTGTGGTAGCATCCCACATACAAAAAATATAGGAAGGCTGGAGCAGATGTTAGCTCAGTGCCAATCTTCCTCAAGCAAAAAGAAGATCGGCAACAGATGTTAGCTCAGGGCCAACCTTTCTCACCAAAAAAAGACAGACAGAAAGAAAAAAAACCCATGCAAAATACATTTCAAGATATTTGCTACTAAATGTTTAAAGCAAAAATGACACTGGCAATAGTTGTCTATTTAATTAATTTCCATTTGAATTGTATTTGAAAATACCACTGCCCTGAAAATTATAATTGCTAAACCACAGCAGGCAGTTAAGCATACAAAAAAACAGCATGTTTCCTGAGAATAAAGGTGTTAATGCTGCAATGATGCACTGAAGGAGGAAGTAGAATTTCTGCTGAAAGATTCGAAATCAAGACAGATCTTCAATCAGTGGCACAATTTGTGTACCAAGTCAGGAGGGCAGACTTGTGGAACCCCTGAACTTGTTTTCAATCTCAAGTCCTATGACAGCTTTATTTATTTATTTATACTTCTCATCACTTTTTTAAAAAACACTGAATTATAGTTGTCTGGACGATGTCTTGTTTATATCACAAGATGAATCTCTCTGAGGGCTGAAGATCTCCCTTTTGGTACTTCATGTTCTTTACTGTATCTAGGACATGACTTGTACCTAACAGTGGTTGTTAAATACTTAATACGGGAGAGAAGACTTCCAAAAGTTGGAACATAGGTCTAGCAACTTGGTTTCATTCTTATTCTTCTTCATAATGTCTTCCTCTGCTCGACAAAACACTAACAGAAGTAGCAAAAATAAATCCCTGTCTGCATCAGAGACACTCATCAGTGCTTCTCACCCTACGCCCTCTTGCGACGAAAGGCTGACAGGACCCCTGTTCCTCAGTCAGAATCAGTCAGAACAGCCAGGTCAAGGTTCACGGTTCACGCTTTACTTTGTGTGCTATGTGCTTAAAAACAATAAACTCCTCCCTCCAAACTGTTTCCAAATATAAATATTACAATATTGAATGCTCTTTTAAACTTGATGTGGACCCCAGAACACCCACTCCCCCAACTAAGATTGAGAATCCTTTTGATAAAGGCACTCTCAGAGCTGCCAAATATTACAAAAGATTTATATTGCAAAATAGTAATAAGAGAATTTAATTGCTGACAGTATTACATTTCATAATTGACTGTTAGGGAAGAAAAGTCTATTGTCAACAATGGAATTCTTGGCCAAGTCTCTAACAGTAGGAAAACTAAGAAGTCTGTTTTAAAAAATAAATAGTTCAAAGCTTTTTAAAAATATGAAAAAATACATTCCTTAAAAATTATACATATATATACTCTTTGACCTAGCATTCTACTTCTTGTAGTTTATCCTATGGATATACCTGCTCAGGTGTGAGATTTGTAAAAAGTTTTTTATTGCAGTATTTGTTATAGTTCAAAGACTGGAATCCTAACCATTCACGAACTGAATAAATGGTCGTCGGAACAAAGGACAGCAATAGAGCGATGAAGCTCACCTCCAAGGAATATTTTGTAAAAAGGAACATAGGCATAAAAACGGGTATAGTCTGCTACCATTTGTGTAAAAAGGAACGGGGAAAAATATCTATGCATTTTTTTATGCACAAAATACCCGCAAAGTGAAACAGAAGACATTGATAACGGTTGCCACTGGAGACGGCAACTGAATAGAGAGGATGGAATGAGAGGGAGACTTTTTATCACAGACGCTTTGGACTCTTTTGCATATTGAATTCACCATTACATATTTATATAAAAGTATTTAACATAGTTCAAAATAACTCTAAAATGTTGCCTTCATTACTTTTAATGATGATCAATTTAGCCTAAATCTTTTAAAGGTCCTTAATGTAGTGACAGCAAGAGCGTGGGTCCTATCACATAAAGCAGCCTCTATACTCAAGCCCACCCTGGCTTTCCACTTTTCTAGGGTACTTTAAATTCTATATTTGAAGCTGCAGAATGTAATGGTAAAAAAAAAAATTGAAGAGATATATGCACACTCATGTTCATAGCGGCATTATCGACAATAGCCAAAGTGTGGAAGCAAACCAAATGTCCACCATCAAATGAATGCATAAACAAAATGTGGGATACACATACAGAGGAATACTATCCAGCCTCAACAAGGAAGGAAATCCTGTGATATGCTACAACATGGATGAACCTTGAGGAATTATGTTAAGTGAAATAGGCCAGTCACAAAAAGATAAATATTGTAAGATTCTACTTACACAGGGCATTTAAAGTAGTCAGATTCATGGAAACAGAAAAAATGGTGGTTTCCAGGGGCTGGGGTGAAGGAAGAATGGGGAGAGTGGTTGTTTAGTGGGTACAGAGTTTCAGTTTTGAAAGACGAAAAAGTTGTGGAGATCTGTAGCACAACAATGAATATAACTCAACACTACTCAAAATGCGCCAAAAAATGATAAAGAGGATACATTTTATGTTTTTACGATTAAAAAACAAACTAACACACCTCAGCTTGCTAAATCTTGTAGAACTATTGTGAGCTGATGTGCTAAAGAGCTGCAAAGGCTTCTCTCTTGCGACTTGGGAAGGCCTACAATATGATCAGGAGCAACTGCCATTTTCTCACCTCTGCAGGGATGTCAGTTCTCTCCAAAATTGATCTAGAGTTTAAAGGTAATCCCTATCAAAATCTCAACCTGTGTGAGAACTAAAGCTGATTCTAAAATTGATGTGGAAACGCAAAGGGCTAAGAAACTCTTGAAGAAACATAACAAGAGGGGAAGACTTTCCTCTGCCTGACATGACATACCTGGTAATTAACAAAGTGTGGGAATGCCCCAGGGAGAGACAAATACACCAGCGGAACAACAACAAAAAGTCCAGAAACACACTCTCTCCCCGCAATCTTACACACAAAAATTAAACCTGGTAGATAAAAACCAAAATGTGAAGGTCAAACTATAAAGCTTTGAAAGATGATATAGGAGATTGTCTCCATGACCCTGAAGTAGGGGAGGATTTCTTAAATAAGGCTCCCAAAGTATTAACTATAAAGGAAAAAACTGATAAAGAAAAAAGGTATCCAGAATATATGAAGTTCCACAAATCAAGGAAGACAATCCAGAAGCTCTGAACAGATACTACACAAAGGGAAATCCAAATAGTTACTAACAATATGAAAAGACCTTCAACCTTGACGGTTATTACTGAAAAAATTGCAAACTAAGATCCACAAGATATCATCAGATTGGCTAAATATTAAGAAGTCTGACAATATCAAGTGTTGCTGAGGATGTGGACTAATGGGAACTTTTACAACCATGGGAATTGAAAATGTCACAACCACTTTAGAAAACAGTTGGGAATTATTCTAGTAAAGCTGAAGAGACCCATTCCCTGTGATCTAGTATTTCCACTTCTAGGTACTGAATCCTAAAGAAACTCTTGCATGTGTACAGCAAGATTCCTGAGTAAGAATTTCATAACAGCATTATTTGTAGTAGCCAGAAATTGGTGACAATGTAGATGGTCTATCCACAGAACTGATAAACTGTAGAAGAGCTGAAAATTAAAAACTACACAGGAATAACAATATGCAACTTCATGCAAAAACAAGGAGGAAACTAAAAACAATGTCAAGAGAAAAAATAAAGTATGGTTCCACTTAAATAAAACTCATAAACACACATCCATGATATTTTAGCTAGTCAATCGTTATTTGTAGGTTCCCTAAATTTGAAAGTGACAATTTGCAAGCAAGTAAACCAAATATAAACTCTAAACTCAGAAGCAATACTTAAAGGAATTTAATATGTGTGGCAGATAAAAAAAATTTGGTTTCCAACTACATATCCTTTTAACTCTTTCAAAAATTTGTTTTACTAAAAAAGTTACAACTGAAATTTAAGAGAATTCTAAGTGATCTGGTGGAGGCAATTATGTACGGATAAAAAAAGTACCAGATACATACAACTAAAAAAACTAAAAAGTGGCCGCTGATCTTTTAAAAAAAGCAAAAAACTCACAAAGAGATTTTCTTTAGTGATTGCCTAAAATCATCTTCCCTATTCCTCAACCACTAAAAATCACTTTTTATTCAATTAGAGATTGAGGTAACTTTTCATCGGAGTTCCGTTTATGGTAAGACTCAACTAACTTTAGGAAATAAATATGATCTCTAACTAGAAAAGAGGAGGGGGACAGACGATTCAGGAGATGAAAACAGGCAGGAATCCTCACTCCCGAGGCTCTAGTCCTTTCTGGCCCGTCCTCCTCTTAAGCGCTTTGCTCCAGGGTGTGGCCAATTCCAGAACTCTTTCAGTAGTGAGGTAGGAAGATTTAAAATCAGGGAAAAATGGAAGAAAAGCCCTCAGGACAGTCTTTTGACATCTGAAAACAGCTACTCCAACTTCCTCCTTGTCTTTTTTCCGTCTCCCTCACTCTCCTTCGACTTTCCTCTGGTCATAAAGTGGTGTGGTCCAGCGGAGCAGCCCTAGCACACATACATCTTCCAGTTTCCCTCCTTCTCCTTTGGTTCCCCATTCCCTTCCCCTCATCCCATGGATATTCGACCCCAAAGTTGCCTCTAGTCCCATCACCTCCCCCTCAGTATCCCAGTTTCTTCCCTATACTTCTTAAATCAGCTCTTGGGAGAGGTTCAAGCATATTTTACAATCTGGTAGCCACAACATTTATGCAGAAAGTCTTCTCTCTTAAGATGAACATGAAAGGCATCACCCTCAGGCAATTTCAAGTACCAGAGAAAAGACAGGAAGGCTGGAGAGCTGGGGACTTTCTTCCAGACATAACCGTTTTATTATGTAGAAATTTGTTTCCATGTATTCATATGCTAACTGAATCAGGGGACCAGTCAGCTTATTATTCTCTTCAAAGCTCACTATCCTACTTCAGCAATATTTATTCCCCAGGCATCCAAGCTTCACTCGGGCTATTTTTGAAATTACTTTTCAAGATGCTTTGCTAACCTAATTTCTTTTGTACAAGCATTTTAAGATTTTCAAGAGAAAAAAACCCTGAAGACAATTCACTTTTAAGAATATTTCATATTCTAAAGTTACTGGCATGAAAGAATCAGCATTTGTATTTAAAATTGTGATTAAACAACAAATTAGATTTTAATCAGGACATCATAGAACATAAAACCAAAAAGAAAAATGTTTTATTTGCCATGATGATGGTGGTAAACTCATTTTATATTCAGTACTGGTATAATGCACACAAATAAAATATTCTGCCAAACATGGTTTATTGACAGCACACAAAATACACGTTTACACTGCTTTGTTTAATTCAGCAGCCTCACAGACAAAAACTAAATCCCTCCCCAGTCAATCTCCCTCTTGATATCTCCACAATGATAAAAATTAGAGAGTGGGTGGGTCGGGCCTCCCTCAATTAAGGGTTCCAAAAAGTATATGCAGTCATGTCAACCACATGGAAGTTCAGAGAACCCGCAATTTGTGGCTACTGATTATACCTAGTAGGTTTGAGAGCCCTGAGTTTTCTCCCCAGGTTCCTAAATCCCAGTTTTAAGAAACTGCATTAGTTCAATCATGAAACCAATTAAGACAATTTCAGAATCCCCCAACAGGCCACAAAATGAACAAAGACACATTCTCTGAGACACAGGGCAACTACGAATTTGTAAAGCTGGATAAGCCCAGAAAGAATTTATCACAGAGTACAGCGGAGGAAGAAATATACTTTCAAGTCAATATTACCCATCTTTCTTTTCCACATAAAGTTTTATTTCATGCATATAGGATGGTATTTAGAGAAAAACAAATATTTGCTCTAGTTACTAGAAAGATGTATCTGTTTTTCATGGTAGACTACAAGATCGTGGATGTAAGAATTTAGAACCTAGTATGGTGCCTGGCACATAGGAAGGCAATAAATACTTGTTGACTAAGGAGTGAAATGGAATGTCTTTTTTTCTGCTCCATTTTGAAAAATAATTCATGAATGGCAATAAAATAAGTGGTTTTTCCTAAATAGGATGAAAAAACTAAAAAATCCAAATAATGTAGCTTCCAGAATCTTAACATATTACTGGCATTAAGAAATGATATTCTGGGGCGGGGGGGAGGGCAAAAGGGGTAAAGGGGCACATATGTATGGTGAGTGATGAAAACTAGACTATGGGTGATGAACATGATGCAGTCTATACAGAAAGTGATATATAATAATGTACACCTGAAATCTACACAATGTTATAAAACAATATGACCTCAACAAAATAATCAAAACAAAACCAAAAAGAAACGATATTCTGGGACATAAGATCCTGAATCGAAGATTCAATTTGATTTACTATGTTGTATTTAAGCTATTAAAAAAAATAACAAATACATTTTAAATGGTTTTTGATTAAAAAAATAAAAAAATAGTTTTTAGAGCAAGTTAACCAAAACATTATATCTATGAAGTGTATTAATACTTAAGTCAGCCATCTAAGCATTTTTTCCTTATAAAATTACTTTTAAAAATAGCTTTTGGAATTGTAGTATTTTAATATCTATTCATTAAGTATAAACAAGACTGTTTGAACTTTCTGAATTCATCTTTTTTTCAAAGATAAATGTGAATAATTAAAAAGACCCAACTCAGTGATGGCTGACCTCACACCTACTAAGTTTCCAAACTTTCCAATCAGAACCTCCTGAATTAATTCCCCGTAGCTTACACAATGGCCACAGATGCCACAGCACTACACATCTGCTATGTATTTTACAGTTTTCAAGGAAAATTTTCAGACCTGAAAATGTGCTCAACACTAAAAGTTAAATTCTAAATGGATTTTGTCAGATTCTTGAAGGCCCTCAATAAAGGACATTAAATTTTACCTTTGTGAAGATGGCCAGGGGCATGCCATACTGATCCTCTTCCAAACCGGAAATCAGCCCTGGTATCAGGACAACCTGGCCGGTATTAGCTTGAGGTTGTACAGTAATTGGAGGACTGTCAGAGGGCACAGACTCCTTTGGAAATAAGTTTGTCTGTTCTGACCCGACCTGTTCCCTTTCTTTCAAGGTGGAGTCCTCTAAGACACTAGGATCCAAGGTCTCCCAGTCACTTTCTGAAGACTCTGGAGATGGGCGAGAAGGAGGTTTCAAATATTGATTGGTATCATTGGGTTCCTGTCCTTTGCTGCTGTCATCTTCTATTTGGAACAAAAGTTCTTCAGTCTTGATGGCGGCATCTCCTCCACGGTTTCCTGTCATGCTTTTCTTGACATTTCCCAAGTTGGTATTCGAAAGGTCAGGAGCAGATAGAGAAACAAAGTCATCTGCGGGGGGATTACTTTCTTGAAGCGCAGCATCTTCAGACATACTCTTTCGGGGTCTGTACTGAGAAGAGTCACTGAGACCATGTTCAATCATGCCTAAAACATACAATATTGGAGAAAAGCCTGGCTTATAATAAGGCAGAACAAAATAAGAGTTGTATATTCTGTTCTAAATAGTGGAACTTGCCTGTAAAAATTTTAATAGGCTACGCTTGCACATTGTTTGAATTAAAAGAAAGAAAATCTTAGCCAAAGGGTATTTCCAAAATAAAAATGTCATATTAAAATAGAAATGTTAACCCTAACGAGTTTATCCTTGAAAACTTTTACCCAGTACAAGTTAAACAAAACAAAGAGAGGATACTGCTACCCTCTTACCTGGAAAAAGGGATAACACAGTCATCAGGGCACCCACCAATTTATTCACTGGAGAAATATAAAATAGAACCTGAAATGGATTCAATCAAAATTAAATTAGAAAATCCATTAGTCCACAATGATACTAAAATAAAGGGGGCGGGGGGAAGAGAGGGAAAATTCTTCTTTCCAAAAGAGTTTTCCAGAAAAAAACTAATATATATAGAATTAATGATAGAATTAGAAAATCACCAGGCATACTTCAGGTAAAATTATCAATGGATGCTAAAGCTATTGTGAAAGCTTGTTGGGTAACAGGATATTCACAAAGCTTAAAATTTATCATCCCAGAAATTACCTATCAATTGCAAAGGCAAAACAAGTACCTTAATATGAAGAAATTTGGCAACCACCACCTTAATCAAATGATCAAACTTCCCGTCACCAGTAATACTACAAACAGTTATGGGCTCCTGATGTGATGCCATGAGAAGGACACACCACCACCTGCATTGTATTCTTGCCAAAAAAGCTTAATCTGAAACTAACCACAAGAAAACAATCAGACTAATCCTACAATGCAACTAGTCTGGATTCTTAAAAAATAAAAGCACCAGGGGCTGGCCCAATGGCACAGCGGTTAAGTGCGCACGTTCCACTTCTTGGTGGCCCGGGCTTCACTGGTTCAGATCCCGGGTGTGGACATGGCACCGCCCGGCACACTATGCTGTGGTAGGCGTCCCACATATAAAGTAGAGGAAGATGGGCACGGATGTTAGCTCAGGGCCAGGGCGCCTCAAAAAAAAAAAAAAAAAAAGAAAGAAAAAAGAAAAGCGCCAATGTCATGAAAAAGAAAAAAAGAGCGAGGTGGTGGAATTGTTTGAGATTCAAGAGACCTAACAATGCAATGCATGATCCTTGGTCCCAGACTGAAAAAATAACCAGTTTTAGGACACTGTTATCATGACATCTGGAGAAATTTGAAAATGGACTGTATATTAGATATCATTTATTGTATTACTGTTAAATTTCTTCTTTGTGAAAATGACATTTTGGTTATGAAGCAACATAGCTTATTCTTAAGAAATATATCCTAAGTCTTAAGGGGTGAAGTACCATCATGTACACAATTACTTTAAAATTATTATGATTCAGGGGGGAAAAATGAACATACATAAAGCAATATTAATACAAAAGTGGCAAAATGTTAACAATCGGTAAATACAGACGAAGGGTGTAAACTGTTCATTATATTATTCTATCAACTCTTTTTGTAGGTTTGACATTTCTCAGAGCAAAAATTGAAGGGAAAAAAAAAAAATGGGGCCAGCCCCGTGGCTGAGTGGTTAAGTTCGAGCGCTCTGCTGTGGCGGCCCAGGGTTTTGCCAGTTTGAATCCTGGGTGCGGACATGGCACCACTCATCAGGCCATGCTGAGGCGGCGTCCCATATGCCACAACTAGAAGGACCCACAACTAAGAATATACAACTATGTACCGGGGGGGCTTTGGGGAGAAAAAGGAAAAAAATAAAATCTTCAAAAAAGAAAAAATATTAATCAGAAACAGGATTCAGTTAGATACTGCACTAAAACTAACACGGGCAATAATTAAATGAGTGAAAAAAAAAAAAACAAGCAAAGACTTGCTTGTGAGCTTTTTTTCTTTTTTAAACAAACCATTTAGTGACATTAAAGTGCTATTTGACAGACCACAATTGTCTGTGTTCTCCTTCTGCTTTGGTCTTATTTAAGGAGTCCCTTGTAAGCACAGAGAAACCAATTGTTGCATTAAAGGATATCCTTATTTTACCAAATCAATATAAAAAGAGTATACCTGTGATTTGCCACATTAAATAAAGTTTATTTGATCATAAATGCCACTGCATGTAGCTAGACTAAATATTATTTTGCAAAACTTTTGTTTCAGATGTGTATATCCATGTGTGCTCTAGGCTGCAAGGTAAAGTATTTTTATTATGAGTTGCAATAAAAATGTTTGAGGGCTGGCCCAGTAGCACAGTGGTTAAGTTCACGTGCTCTGCTTCATTGGCATGGGGTTCACTGGTTCAGATCCCGGGCATGGACGTACATACTACTTATCATGCCATGCTGTGGCAGGCGTTCCACACATAAAATAGAGGCAGATGGGCATGGATGTTAACTCAGGGCCAATCTTCCTCAGGGAAAAATAAAAACCAAACACAGAGGAGGATTGACAGTGGATGTTAGCTCAGGGCTAATCTTCCTCAAAGAATAAAACCAGTTTGAAACCTACAACTCAACAACAACAAAAAAACCTGATGAAAAAATGAAAAGGACTTTAATAGACATTTCTCCAAGGAAGATATACAAATGGCCAACAGCACATGAAAAGGTGCTCAACATCACTAATCACTAGGGAAATACAAATCAAAACCAGGAGATACCACTTTACAGCTATTGGGATAGCTACTATCAAAAAACTAGAAAATAATGTGTTGGTGAGGCTATGGAGAAACTGGAGAGAGGAATGCAAAATGGTGCAGCCGCTATAGAAAACACTATGGTGGTTCCTCAAAAAACAAACAACAGAATTACCATATGACCCAGCAATACCACTTCTGGGTATATACCCAAAAGAATTGAAAGCAGAGATTCTGTACATCCATGTTCATAGTGGCATTATTCACGAGAGCCAAATAGTAGAAGCAAACTAAGCATCCACTGATGGCTGAAGGGGTAAACAAAATGTGGTATGTACAGACAAGGAAATATTATTCAGCCTTGAAAATGAAGGAAATTCAGACATACGTTGTACATGGATGAACTCTGAGGACATTATGCTAAGGGAAATAAGCCAGTCACAAAAAAACAAATACAGCATGACTCCACTTATATGAGGAACCTAGACAAGCCAAACGCACAGAGCAGGAAGCAGAAGGGTGGTTTCCAGGGAGGACTGGGGGAGGGCAGAATGAGGAGCTATTGTTTAATGGGTTCAGAGTTTCAGTTTTGCACAATGAAAGGAGTTCTGTGGATGGATGGTGATGGTAGCACAACAGTGTGAATGTATTTAACACCATTAAACTCTACACTTAAAAATGATCAAGATGGTAAATTACATGTTACGTATACTTTACAATTAAAAACGTTTTTAAAAAGGTTGAAACATTGCACTGGTATATGTTAGATTCACTTTTTAAAAAATTTACTTTTTTCTCTTTGAAGGAATACATATTCATTGTAGAAAACTAGAGTACAGAAAAGTACTTCCTTCTTAAAAATATAAACTACATTCTCATCAAATAGTTGATGTCTTTCCTTTCAGTCTCTTTCCAATAAGTATACATTTATTTATAGAATTAGGATCATGGGCTTGACACATAGTTGGACAAACGTTTTTTCACTTAACATGCCATGAAACATCTTTACAACAATAAAAAGTCTCAGAATCTTTTTTGTTGTTTGGAATTTACACAAGATAAACCATTTCTTAGTTATTCACTGATAATTCATTATTAAAAATGACTCAGTGATAGAATTTCTTAGAGCTTTGTGTCCAACTTGGATTAACTCTGGAAAATAAACCTCTAAGAGAAGAATTACTGGGTCAAAGGAATAAATATTTTTAAGGTAAAGAGTGATACTGGATGTTATAAATGGTCAACTCTCTAATATCCATATCACCCCTACTCGAGTGAGCACAGTAATATAGTATATAAAACTGGCCCCAGATCCAGGGATGGCTCCTGACTAGTCTAAACCAGAGATCAGCAAACTTTTTCTACAAAGGGTTAGATATAAGTATTTCTCCTTTGCGGACCACATGGTCTCTGTTGCAACTACTCAACTCTGCCACTGTAGTGTGAAAGCAGCTATAAACAATAAGTTGATGAATGGGTGTAACTGTGTTTCAATAAAACTTTACTTATAAAAATAGGTGGTGGGCCAGATCTGGCCCTGGGGCCTAGTTTGTAGACCTTTGGTCTAAAATCCCTGATCTAAATCTTTGGTCTAAAATCATAGCAATCTTATCCCTTTGTACTAGACAGCGTAGTCTGAAACCCAAGTTTAAGCCAGTCAGTACATTTCTTTGACAACAATTATTGGTTCAGGTAGGCAAAGAATATAACCCAATTACAGTTCGCAGATATCCTAGACTACAATGGAAACCAGGCTCAGAATAAAGCTAACACTGTGGACTGTAGAGCAAAGAGATGCAAAAAATCTACATACTTAATTATACAGTTGAACCAGTTTGTCAACCAATCCTGAAGTCTGAAGTGAGTCAATACATTTCCGTATTATCTAAGTCAGTTTGAATTGGGTTTTCTGTTACCTGTAGTCAAAACCATTCTGATAACTAAATACTATTAAACTGGCCCCAGAAAAGACTGATGAATTTATACGTCTATGGTAGTGAACCAGAATATGGTGCTTTGGCTCACCACAATGTGATAGGCAAAAAGTCTTAATTTATACTTTACCATTAGTTTTAATTTTATATAGTATTTAAGAAATGTCACTAAATGTTAAATATTCGATCCCTTCAAATCTCACCTTTTTTTCAAGAAGAATTAATTTAAACAGGATTAGAACCTGAAGAAAGAAAAAAAAATTGTATTAAAATAAGAAACTCATGTCCATATGCCTTTTCCTTTCTTCAAGCAGAGCCATGTATCATTTAACCAATAATATTAAATAATTACAGTGCTTTAAAAAATGCATTGAAAATTACGAACTTATACTGAGAAATATTATCTGTGTCCTCTAAAAAATGTGAGAACCACATAAACCTCTAACAAATTGTGCTTTTTGGAAGGAGTTGTGCCATTTTTGCTTGAACTATTTGAAAGCTCCTTAAAGGGCAGGGACCATTCATTTATTTCTGGATGTCTAGGGCATTCACATAGCACATATTCAATAAATGTTTGTTAAATGAATGATTAATGTGTGTATGTCCTAGTCAACATATGCTTTAATAATAAAGATTACAAGGCAAAAGCATAGATATTTTATTGGAAAATGTTTCATTCTCAGGGCAGCATATAAAATATTCTGCAAAATTAAAACATGTTTCTCTCCAAATTTCATGATATCTGAAATTACAAAGACAAAAACTATCCTGCATAGAAATAAACAGACATTTCTATACTTTAAAGAAATTTCTATCATACAAGCACTACCAACACTTTTCGACTTCATATCATTAAGAGAGCTGTCTTACAAGAACTAAAACACAGTTATGCCACAACCTGCATTAGACCATGTAGCACACAGAATTTGCCCAGTTAAATGAGCACAATTTTCGTACATCATAAATTAAATAAGGTACCATACCTTGTGTCGAAAATGAAGCACAAGATCTCGAGGAGACAGACCTACAATGTTAACAAAAAAGCTAATTTGTGATTACAACCTACTGGTTTTGTCAAAGAAAGTTTTTCCCCCCTCTAAGGAAAGGCAGGTAAAAAAAGAAAGTAGGGATACGCAAATATTAAAATATTTAATATTTGATTACACAAACATATACTCAGAATTTACCAAATTATTGTTAATAGTCAAACACAGCGCTTCCAAGAGAACTTTCTGCAATGATGGAAATGTTCTAAATCTGCACTGTCCAATACAGTAGTCACACGTGGCCACTGAGCACTTAAAGTGTGGCAAGTGTGACTGACAAGCTGACTTTTTGATTTTACTTAATTTTTAGTAATTCTAATCAAAATGTAAATAGTCACACGTGGCTAGTGGCTACTGCTGTGGACAGTGCAGCTCTAATACCTTCTCCCCAATGAATAAACATCTTACCAATTACACAAATCTAGAAATTATGAAGTTTATATTGCAGTGGCAGTCAATCATTTAAACATGGTTTTTGGTCACTATACTCCATAGGCTACTATTTCTCAATCACAGTCTTCTCTGATCATTTGCCACAGGACAAGAGAAAATAATTTAGAGAAAAACATGTTCACAGGATAGGTGTTTTGTAACCAGTTTACACTACACACAGGACTGCAAAAGTGAACTACCACAGTTTGGCTACTTCAGGCTAAAATAGGAATTGAGTGAGTATAAATCATTATGTAATTAAAACCTTTTTTTAAATCATGTAAAGGATATTTACTGAGTGCTTTCTGAGTACCATGGACACCAATGGACATTCTGGGTTGTCAAAATAGTATAAATTAAACAAAGCCCCCAACGTGGAAAATCTTAGAAGAGAAAAGAGCTAAGCAGATCTCCTTCTCTCTTGTTCTCTCTCTCTGTTACAACATGGAATTGACCTGGTCAGCATTAATATAAAGAAAAGAAAAAATTTCCATTAGTATCCTGAAAAAGCATAAATTTGCCTTATATAATAATAGTTGTAAATATTCATATAAGTATGTTATAATCCTTCTCAATATAAATGCTGGTTAAGAAGATATTCAAGGAAGCAGTAGCATCAAACATTGAAGAATTCAGATCCCATTCAGAAATGTAAATCTGATCATGCAGTTTTATATGCAACCCAGGATGCCAAACAAAAAGGCCTGCATTTCTTCTGACTTGTAAAAAAGCTACTTACCCAGATATACTTGGGATCCTTCTAACGAAGTTCCTCCCAAGGAACTATTCATATGTTCATAAAGTTCCTATAAAATACAGATTCAGTTTAGAACATTTTACTATCATTTTAGACACTGAATTAGAAATATGATGATCAGGAAAAAATTGGTTCTTTAATTAAGGCAGTTTGTTTTGCCAGGCCCTAAATTTAGAAACAATCGAGGTCTGTCTGAAACCTTGCCAGTTTCTAGCACCCCTTCCTTCTCTTCCTCTACCTTTTAGAGCTTGACTCATTCACATGGTGGTATGGATTCCTAGGATAAATTCCCTCTACATCCCTGCTAACTACCTAACTGTCCTACTCTCCCTAGAATCCAGGAGAGATCCATGTTCTACACATTCATGACAGCCTGCAGAAAAACATGTTATTCATCTTCAGAAAACAGTCACGTGGTTTTTCTGGTTTTTTGGTGTGGGAATTAGAAACCAAAAGCCTGATATATAAACATACTGTGCAGTGTATTAGCACTGCAAAGATAGGGAAATTCAGAGAAACAATGCCATAGCAAAAGGGCGATTATCCATTAATAGAAACATTTATGCTAGTTACAGTCACCTGTAGCCATTATTTCCTAATAAAAGACAGTTTGGTTAAATTCTTAAGCTAATAAATGATTACCTTTCACAACATTACTGACAAGATTTACTTGATTTGTGAATCTGTCTTCAGCCAACACATCTAGAGAAGGGTATAAAGTTACCTTTAGAATGGAAATTTGGGAAAAATCCTTTTCTTCAAAATATGCATGTGTGATGAGCTGAAGTTTTGCTTGAAGTAAGCCATAGAGAGGCTTAAAGAAAAAAAGAGATATTACCGCTGGTTTGATAAGAGTAACAAACACACACTCTACAACTTTTTAACTTCAAGCGAACAGGGAGAAAAAAGTTGGTAACTGTCAACTTTAATATCTTACTATTCACAGCTGAAAGCTGTTAAGTGACCTGTTCTGGCTCTTCAGCTGCAGTTGAAAAGTGCCTGACACACTGAGCAAAGTGACTGAGACTGGGCATAGACCTCCTGGGTCTGCTCCATCACTTGGCCACAACACTCTGGACACTTAACCTCTCCAGACCTGCTGACTGATGTGAACATGAGTATGCGAAAAAGTGCATCTTACGGGGCCCACTGAATACCTTGGACACCAATGGAGATTCTGGGTTGTCAAAATAGTATAAATAAAAAAAAAAACCCCAACTTGAGGGGCCAGCCCGGTGGCGTAGTGGTTAAGTTCAGTGTGCTCCGCTTTGGTGGCCCAGGTTTGGGGGTTCAGACCCCAGATGTGAACCTACACCACTCATCAAACCATGCTGTGCTGGTGTCCCATATACAAAAAATAGAAGAAGACTGACACAAATGTTAGCTCAGGGCCAATCTTCCTGAAGCAAAAAGAGGAAGATTGGCACAGATATTAGCTCAGGGCCAATCTTCCTCACTGGAAAAAACCAACACACAAAAAAGTGAAAAAAAAAAAACCCCCAACTTGAAAAATCTTAGAATAGAAAAGAGCTTATGGGGTTGTTTTCAGAATTAAATAACACAGGTAAAAGCACTTAGTAGAGTAACTGGCACACGGAAAGCATTTAAACAATAGCTATTATTATCATAACATTTTAAACATTCTAATTCTGCACACTGTTCTGCTGGCTTGTGGTAACTTTTAATCATCCTGATAGCAGCCAGTTCTTATATCTAATTGCACGTTCATGATTAAATTTAAGTTCATTGCCCCTTTTTTGTCCTCTGTGGAGGCTTAGAATAACTAATCTGTGTCCTCTACCATAATACTTTTGTATACTTGAGCAAAGTTATTCCTTAATTCTTACTTCTCCTATTTAAGACCCTCTTCTACCATTTCCATTCTTGTATTTTTAATGTTCTTTTCTAGATGTTTTCTCATTTAAATTAAATTGATTTAAATCAAATTGAATTAAATTATGATTACTATTATTCATGGTTTTTTCCTTTAAGCTTGGTAATAAAAGCCAAAACAAATCCTATTTTGCAAAACTCAACTTATATTAAGCAAACTACATTTAAATTGTCTGTGGATATAAGAAACTGGACAATTGCAGAAGAAATAATTAAACAAAACCTACATACATTTGGTGACTAGGCTAATGAAGTAGTCTCAATTTTGGTTTAGGTTAACTGCAGAAATGTTTGTATTCAGTAATCATATAGATCTCAGATAATTAATGTGATAGAGGTCTGGATTTTTCCTCACACAGGGGATTTGGGGGACTATATTTTACATGTAGAATTAGGCAGTTGGTGTTACTGGAAAAGGTGTTATTATCCCATTAATAAAAATGGAACACCACAAATGATTTAATG
Source organism: Equus przewalskii (assembly GCF_037783145.1). NCBI lineage: Eukaryota > Metazoa > Chordata > Mammalia > Perissodactyla > Equidae > Equus > Equus przewalskii. Next base: position 62,960,781 of record NC_091834.1, on the reverse strand, counting down.
AAGAGAGCTACAAAAAATACAAAATGTTATATATTTTATTTTTAAAAATAAAAAGTTAAAATGATTGTACACTTGCATCTGATCAACTTGTACTGAGAAGGAACAATTTTAAAGTATTGTTATAGTACAATTCATTACGTCATTTCCTTTCCTCAAACATTTCAAGTTTTTAAAGAACAAGTTAAGGCTACAATTTTTCATCGCACAAGAGTCACGCACTTCTATACTGTCAATAAAATCTGAGCAATTATAATATTTGGAATTTTAGTAAAGTATTATTTATCCAAAGTCTTGAGAACAAAACAAAAATGGATAAATGAACTTTATCAGCTATCTCATTGTGGTCGCGTCAACCTCCTTCCCTAAAACCTATCTGTCAGATCTCCTTCCTCTCGTCTAGTTTTGGGCAGAGGAGCAAACGAGAATAAAACTGCTGAAAGGCAAAGAGAAAGAGGAGATGCGAGAGCATAAATAATGAGCTCCGAATTTCAATATATTACTGCTTTCATAAATCTCTCCATATTCTAATAATGCCTTATCCTCAAATAAAAATCTGTCATGAATGTTGAACAAACACATTAACAAGTTATTTGGTCTCTCACCAGCTTGCTTAGAACACAGACACTCTTCTGGACAGTCTCTCTGGTGACATCTGCTTGCCGGACTTTCAATGCCTATTATAAACAAACAGTCATTATTAGAAATATTTCACAGAAATATTTAAAAACCATTATTTTTAAATATAAAACTAGCAATTAGATAGAAAAAATTTCTTGCATTTAGTTAATTTAATTCAAAAAGTATATATTGAGAATCTCAGAAAATATTTATTGAATGAATGGATTCGGCCAGAGCGCTATGCACCAGAATCTGGCAGGCAATGGGAATATAACAGTGAGAGACAATCTCTACTCTCAAAGAACTTACAGTCTGCAGGGGAATACCTTATGTATAAGTTGCCACATCCATAATACAAATCAATGGTCCCTGGTTCTGGTTTTAAAATAGGCAGCCCTCTCAGAGACCACTGTTTCTGGTGAGAAGGGGATAGTTTAAGAGATGACAAAAACAGGTTGTTTCTCCAGATGGAAGAACTGTCAGCAGTTTTGTTAAGCTGATTGTTCTATGGTACCTGGAGTCTATCCTGCTGACTTGTATTGTAGCCCAGACCTGAGCCATAACTCACACCTCAGCATTCTGGGGATGACCATGTGAGATTTCTACAGTTCTCTGCTGGGAGAAAACAAGCCTTGATTTGATCAGCCTCAGGTGAGGCTGCGAGGGCAGTAAGAACGACTCTTCCCCATCTCGTGTACTGCCTGATGTCTCCCTGGATCTGTCCTGAGGACTGAGGGGCCTCAGTGTCTTCAACTGACCGATGATTAGTCATTAAATTAAGCCCAGAATAGAGCTTTTCCTCAATCTGTTTTCTATCTCTCCGCCTTAACTGGATTCATCCATCAGGTCCCACCTTCGTTCAGAGGGAATTAAAGTCTTTCTCCTAGGCTCTAGATCCCTCTGATATCTGGAATATTTGTTTGCTTATCAGATGAGGCTAGACAAACCTGGAGAAATGAGCAAATCCAATATACCGTGGAGTGGGTCAGACCCAGGAGGTGAGAGAGACAGGCAGTACGAAATGCCATTTAAAGCCTTTGCAGAGCATGAGAACTGTTGTTAATGACAACATCTCTAGAGAAATAATTTTACTAGTGCTTATATAACATTTAGGAGAAAAGAGGTAGTAAAAGGAACAGATTTCCAAGAAAAGGCAATAGCTCAATTCATCTCATATAAAAGGATGTAAGGATAACAGTACATGAAGAAATCAAATGCACAAAGCTACCAGACTAACTCTTATTCTCAGGTTTCTTTATCTTTAAATTCAGTTATTCATTCCACAAAGATTTACTGGGTGTGTCCTATGTCCCAGGCCCTGGCATGGAGGGTTATTTCACGGAAGTTAACTACTTTGGGTATGCTGGAATTTACACCTGCAGTTTACTTTCAAATGCTTCAGGGAAAAACACACACACACAGCAAATATGGTAGAACATTAACAATTGTTACATCTAGACAGTGGGTATACAGGTGTTCATTGTATGATTCTTTCCATTTTCTGCATCTTTGAAATGTTCATTATAAAACGTTAAAAATTTTTCAAAAGATTACTAAGTTAATTATTCACCTGAGGAAGTTTTTAAAATTTATAATTGCCTAGGCTCTACTCCCAGAGAGTCTAATTCAGTCAGTAGAAGGAAAGGCCAGGCAAATATATTAAAAAAAAAAAAAAAGCCTCCAGGTAATAATTCTGGTTAAAAACCATTGTTTTGGAGCAGTGGTTTGCGATCTTGGCAATCTATTAAAATCAGCTGGGGAGCTTTCCAGACCATTAAATCAGAATCTCCGGGGTTGGGACCCAGTCATCCCTGGTATTTAAAGCTCCCCAGGTAACTCCAGTGAGCAGCCGAGGCTGAGAAGCACTCACTACTGCAGAGTATTAAATAGTGCTCTCACGAGAAGAAAGAGATTTTTACTCATAAAGCGTATGCTCACCACAAAACAGCGCTGCTCAGAAGCAAACCAGGAAAGGGAGAGCTCCCCATCTTGGTTTATTTGAATTTATTAATTAGAGCTATTATACTAAGTCAGGCATTAAACTAGCAGGTAGTTTCAGAATTATCAAAATCTTAGTTATACATAATTAAGATAACTTGTGAGTAGTTTGAGGCTATTATAAGTATTTTCCAATACTTCTAAAACGCTGCTTTAAAGAAAATACATTACCACTCCATTTTTCTAAATTACATACCAAACATTGGAAATAGGAAATTCAAGGACACAATGAAATTTAAATACAGTATTCTAAAGACATATGGATAATTTAGGTATCACTATCTAAAAATAATGTACCAAATATTATGATACAAGATAATTATAGTCACCAATGTCAACTAAGAAAAACATTCATGTGAATAAACTGGTAATACTGGTAAAACAGCTACAAACTGTTTATAAATTTTTTTGAGGAAGATTGGCCCTGAGCTAATATCCATTGCCAACCTCGCTCTTTTTCGCTTGAGGAAGACTGTCCCTGATCTAAGATCTGTGCCAATCTTCCTCTATTTTGTATGTAGGACACCACCACAGCATGGCTTGATGAGTAGCGTGTAGGTCCACAGCTGGGATCTGAACCTGCGAACCCTGGGCTGTGAAAGCAGAGTATGTAAACTTAACCACTACGCCACTGGGTCGGCCCCTATAAAAATTTTAAACAATATCACAAGCACCACATGAAAAATAAGCACTATGTATTTCCCCAAATCTTACATTTTGTTAGAATTTGAATTGGTAAGAAAAGAATTTTGGAGTGTTTCTTTTTTTGTTCATTCTAACTATCGTACCTTGGCTTCAATTTGTCGATAGCAAGAGATACCATATACTGTGGCTCCATTTCCGTTTCTGGGTGGCAAGTGAAAAAACACAGTATCTAAGAGATACACAGAAAAATGTAAGTACCAAAGTGAATTACCCTTTACTAGTAAATAAGGAAATGTGAAGTTATTATAATGCAGTCACTGAAACAAAAATGATAATGTAATAAGGAAACCTGTATTATACTTATTTCTAGCATCACAACCACTAGTTACTTAGAATTCCTCTCACCGCCTTACAGTGTACACTCATCACAAAAAGCCCAGGAGGCTGACTTATAACAGGTTCAACTGAGACTACACTCACTTATCTCACAAAATACTTTATCTAGGATTATATACAGGATTATTATAATATGTAGAATATAATAGTACAGGATTATTCCAGATTAAAAGTAGAGAATCATAAAACCCAGAGGCAACACATGAATCTCGACTAGATCCAAGAGATTCTTGGGACAACTGGGGTAATTTGAACATAATTAGGCGGTATTATGGGATTACTGCTAAATCCCTTACCTGTGATAACAGTACTACATGTTATCCTGGGGAATGATCTTATTCTTAGGAGATGCATGCTGAAGTATTTAGAGGTAAAGTGTCATGATGTTTACAACTGACTTTCAAATAGTACAGGCAAAATTGTACACATACACAAATAAAAAGAAAATCTGTGGAATATTTGCTGTACTATTCTTTCAAGATTTCTGTATGTTTAAAAGCTTTCATAATAAAACAGAAAAAAGATTTGTGACGTTAAAAATACTGTACTTAAATTTTATGTTAAACTGTGTAGTAACATTTGCTTCATTTCATACAAAGATTATTAAATATTAGGAAAACAGTTAATCAAACCAAGTTTAATCTAGTGTTTTCGTAGAGCCTCTCTAAGACTATGATAAAATAGTCCTTGATTAAGCGCTCATTTACAAGGTGGTAGGAGACTCAGTACTAACTTCAGGACACTGGTCTCTTTAAGGGTGTTAGCAAGCTCCGCACGCATGCAAGCAAACTTTCAAGCATAGCACTGTGATAGCAATGGCTCCAGGCCTGGAGAAGCAATCTCAGCTGTTTCCAGGTGGGCACTGGAACACTGACCTAGTAAGTCTGCGGCTAGAGTGCCAGTCAGTCTGCAGCTGGTGCAGGTAAGCCCTTTAGTCTGCCTCTGAGAGGAGTCTCAAGTATAAATGCAGGAAGTGCTATCAGTAGCAGATGTCCTAATCAGGCTCATCACTTACCTTGGCCAGGGCTACTGGCAAGAGTGGACAAGGTTCACCAGCCATTACCAATATAAGCCTGGCACCCCTCTGGAGATCCTCTACTTCATGACTAGTCATCTCCAAACAAGCATTTAAATATTTTATGAATAGTCACAATAGGCCAAAGCCCTTTCATTTATCAACGTACTTAGAATCTAAGATGTCTTGGCAAATTAAATAAAAAAAGGCACCTACCAATTGCTTTGCTGTGTGTTTACATACCTTCCTGGTAGTTGTGTGCGCCATCTGGTAAGGCAAGGAAGGGCAAGTATTTCCACTCTTCAGGTAAAGTGTGACTATCATGTCCCTCTCCTGGAATCAGGGGCGGGTAGGAGAATTCAACCTAAAATGGGAAGAAATGTTAGCCAAAAGGTTGTTGATCAAAGGGCATTTCATCCTGACAGGCAAAAATGCTTTTAAACTCTGAATGAGAGAAGCAAGGATAAGACACTCTTGTTGATGCATTTGACATTATCAGCAAACCTATTGCATAGAATAGGAAAAAGAAAAAAGGAGTAAGAGGAAAGATTTGTAAGCCTTTTCCTCTTTCTAATTTAAAGGTTGTGATTTAAATTTTAACGTGCATAAGAAGGTAGTGGGTAGGCGCTGGACATATGGCCAAGTGGTTGGGTTTGTGCGCTCCACTTCGGCAGCCCAGGGTTTCACCAGTTCAGATCCTGGGCGTGGACATGGCACTGCTCATTAGGCCATGTTGAGGCAGCGTCCCACATACCACAACTAGAAGGACCCACAACTGAAAAATATACAACTATGTACTGGGGGGATTTGGGGAGAAGAAGCAGAAGAAAAAAAAAGAAGACTGGCAACAGTTGTTAGCTCAAGTGCCAATCTTAAAAAAAAAAAACAAAAAAAGAAGGTAGTGGTAGTGAGAGGACTGGATATTTACATTTAGGAGTTGCCACCAAACAGATGGTAATTGAAGCCATGGAGCCCTGAGGAAAACCAGCTTTTCATTGAACTGAGTAGAAAGGGTCCAACAAAGGAGCCTGAGAAGTTGAGCCAAGATCCAGGTTTACTTCCCATCAATTGGTTCCCTTGCTCCCAACACTTGCAGCTTTGAGCTTACGGTTTTAGTGGGAGGTTGGTGGGGGGTGAGTGGACATTAACCAACAATTCAGGTTATATTTTTTAAGACAGAATTGATAGATTAAAGTTCAGTGAAGTTCTCTCTCCAACACTGTGTCTTGTAGAAATAAAGTTTTTAGTATGCGCCCCCAGTTTCTGGTGCTCCCCAGGTTTATTAGGATGTTCTCTGTGCTTCTGGTTTTTTTTCGTTATTTCAATGAGACTCCTGGATAGGAAGGCAGAATTAAATGCATGGTACTTGAGTTAGCAAATTGATGTAGAAGTTTTAGGTGACTTATGTTTAATTTTCTTTCAAAGTATATTTAAGCAGGAATTTCCACTGCATTAGTAATATATACACTAAAGTTGGAACAGCATAGTAAAAGGAATCACTTTTAGATCCCATCTTTAACGTGGAAAGATATGATGGCTCATCTTCCCACATCTCAATGGAATCAAACTGCCACATGAATCGCATAAGAGCCAATTATAAAAGGGTTTTAACAATGATGATTATTTTTAATATATGATCTAGTTCCACATTCGAAATGTTTAAAATCACCGGAAGGAGTATAGGTACAGTAAAAAGACTCCCTCCCCACCTTGACACTACCCCCTGGCTACCCAGTCATTTCCCTGGCCCCATCTCCAGATGCAATCAATGCTTTCAGTTTGAAAGGATTTTTTTTCTTTGAGGAAGATTAGCCCTGAGCTAACATCTGCTGCCAGTCCTCGTCTTTTTGCTGAGTAAGACTGTCCATGAGCTAACAACCGTGACCATCTTCCTCTACTTTATATGTGGGATGCCTGCCACAGTATGGCTTGCCAAGCAGTGCCATGTCCGCACCCGGGATCCGAACCAGCGAACCCCGGGCTGCCAAGAATCAGAACGTGTGCAATTAACCCCTGTGCCACCCTGCCGGCCCCTGAAAGGATTTTTAAAAGGTTTGGATTACGGAGTAAAAATGTTCTCTCAGAGATTGGTCATTTAAGATCGATTAACTGAAGGCTGGGCACAAACAAACTCAAACTACATTTTACGTTTCTCTGTTTTCTCTATATATCCATCATAAAGGTTTTATATATCGACAAGTCTTTAAAGTGTGAGGCAAGGAAGAACGTGGCAAAGAGGTAGTAGAGACATTTACAAATTCAAAACTGATGCTATGAAGCTGGTAGTTATAGAGTTAAAAAAAAATTCCCAATTCAGAATTCTTGCTTTAACACCAGAAAAAACAGAAACAAGGAAATAAATTATTGTATTTTATGTAATCAACACCAAAGTCCAATATATAATATTTACCATAAGAAGTCTTCGTATTACAAAATGATTTTAGAAAACCACTAATTTTAATGTATATTTATTTAAAAAGCATTTAGTATAGAATAAACATGCTTTTAAATAAATATAAACATCATGGACCCAAATTCTCGTGAGTTTATCATTTAGGATCCAAAAAGTTTAATATAGAAAATTCCAAAAGAAAGTAGTACAAAAATGCTCAACCTCACTTTTAATCATGAAAATGCAATCTGAAAAATTGAAAACCTAAATATTCATCAGGAGAGTGGTTAAATAAATTTTACATCAGTTTTATCCAGCTGTTAAAAAGAATTCACGTATATGGATAAAGCAAGATAAGTATGATATACTGTGTGTAGGCAAAATAAGAGCCCCCCAAAACGTCCATGTCCTGATCCCTGGGATCTGTCAATGCTACCCTACAATGCAAGAGGACTCTGCAGATGTGATTAAGGACCTCGAGATGGGGACTGCCCAGGGAGGCCCAAGGTAAGCACAAGGGTCCTTAGAAGAGGCAGAAGAGTCGGAGTCAGAGATATTCGAAGACGCTGTGCTTCAAGAGGCTTTGAAGATGGAGGAAAGGACCATGAGCCAAGCAATGCAGGCAACCTCTAGAAGCCAGAAACGACAAGAAAATCCAGTCTCCCCTAGAATATCCTGAAGAAACACAGCCCTGCCAACACCTTGAATTTTTTTTTTTTTTGGTGAGAAAGACAGGCCCTGATCTAACATCTCTGTCAATCTTCCTCTATTTTTTGTATGTGGGATGCCACCACAGCATGGCTTGATGAGCATGGTGTGTAGGTCAGCGCTGGGATCTGAACCCCACAAACCCTGGGCCAGTGAAGTGGAGTACATGAACTTAACTACTACGCCACCAGGCCGGCCCCACCAACACCTTGATTTTAACCCAATGGAACCCAGTTCAGTTTCTGACTTCCAGAACTCTTTAATAAATTTGTGGGGCTGGCTCGGTGGGGAAGTGGTTAAGTTTGCGCGCTCTGCTTTGGTGGTCTGGGGTTCACTGGTTCGGATCCTGGGTATGGACCTATACACCGCTTATCAAGCCATGCTGTGGCAGGCATCCCACATATAAAATAGAGGAAGATGGGCACAGATGTTAGCTCAGGGCCAATCTTCCTCAGCAAAAAGAGGAGGATTGGCGGCAGATGTTAGCTCAGGGCTAATTTTCCTCAAAAAAATTTATAAATAAATAAATTTGTGTTATTCTAAGTCACTAAGTTTGTGGTAATTTGTCTCAGCAGCAATAGAAAACTAACACATACTGTTAAATTTAAAAAGTGGAATATCAGTAAATATAGTATAATCTTACTTAAACTTATTCCATTTATGCAAAAAATTATACTTACATATCTCTGTAAATGGATTAAAAAACATGCTTGAAAACATACAAGCTAGACTGTTAACAGAGGTTTTATCTCTGGAGAGGTGAACAGGGTTGGGGATCGAAGATAAAGGAATATTCTAGTTAAGTTTTTTTAATCCTCTTTTTTTCTTTGAAAATTTCAAACTTACAGAAAAGTTGAAAGAATATGAACATTATAACCTTTATCTATATTCACAAACTGATCATTTTTTTGCCACATTGCTTTAGCTGTGTTGCATGTATGTAACATACACTTTTTCTGAACCACTTTATAGTAAGTTGACAATATTTTCATTCATTTTTAAGTAAACTGGTATTAATTTTTAAATGGATATGTACTGTTTTTAGAGTTCAAAAACAAACCAAAACAAGCAACAGATAACCACAAGCAGTTCCTAACTTCTGAAGGAAATCTTATTTCTACCCTATCCTCTTGGAGGCAAAGGGAGATGCAGAAATCTCTTTTCTGAAGATTCACCTAACAAGTTACCAATGGCTAGAGTTTAATTAATATCTGATGCTATGCTATGTTCAACATATTCTCCCAAGTCCTGATTCTACTGAAGGAAGATCTGTTTTGGGTGACTCTAGTTGGAACTTAGAATTCAATCAACTCATAAAATTGTTCTAAGTTAAGTGCAGAGACACATATACTCCAAGAATTCCATAGGTAAAACTAAGCTGGCTTTTAAGCTGACTTGGACCCAGAGGGTTTATAACATTTCTTTGGGAAAATGTATTCAGAATTTCAAACAGCTAACTTTTGGGACACAAGTTTTTCATAAATTGTACACTGCCTGTATTGTGTTGGCAGCTTTCTAGAATTCTTTTCTTCTCCTGGTATATTTGCTACCAACAAATCCTTGCATTTGGAAACCACAGAACTTGCTAATCAAGTTCATACAAACTCCTGTGTCTACACATACACAACAATTTTAATGGCTATATAGTATTGTTTCATTATTCAATCAATCTTTATTGTTGAACATTTTTTTCTAGTTTTTTTTAACATTATTATAAACTACTCAGTATTATTCAAGTGTGGTAATAAAAAATATACATATTTTGTCATTGTCTCTGGTCCTGGCCCAGAGCTCCTAAAATCCTTGAAATTTCCTGGGCGATGGGAACATCTTTTGTTATTCATAACAAGACCCTTTCAACCATACCAGGGTTTATGCTAACGAGGTGACTCTCCGTGGTGGTGGTGGTGCTGCTGGTGGTGGTGGTGGTTGGTGGTGGGGCTAAATAGCTTCAAGATGGGGCCGAAGTCACCAGAAGGACCAAGACTTGATTAGAAGGTTGGAACTTTCAGCTCCACCTCTTGACCTCCAGGGAGAGGAGAGGGGCTGGAGATCGAGTTGAATCACCAACGGCTATTTAATCAATCCTGCCTATATAATGAAACCTCCATAAAAACTCCTAAACTATGGGGTTCAGGGCACTTCCAGGTTGGCCAAGACACTGAGGTGCTGGGAGGGCAGTGCGCCCAGAGAGGGCATGGAAGCTTCATGCCTCTTCCTCCATACCTTGTCCTAGCATCTCTTCCATTTGGCTATTTCAGAGTTGTATCCTTTATAACAAACCAGTAAAGGTAAGCGGTGTTACCCTGAGCTCTGTTAGTTGTTCTAGCAAATTACAGAACCTGAGAGGGAGTCACGGAAACCTCCGAATTTGTAGCTAAGTTGTTCGGAAGTGCAGGTAGCCTGGGGACCCAAGACTGGCACCTAAAGTGAGAGCATCTTGTGGAACTAAGCCCTTAAACTTGTGGAGTCTGATGCTAACTCTGGGTAGTTAGTGCAGAACAGGACTGAACTGTAGGACACTCAGTTGGTGTCTGGGGAAAAACAAAATAAGAATCTGTTATTTCTTAAGCCATGGGACTTTTAAATCTTAAATTGTATATTCTTCATATTTTGAACAGACTAAATATTCTATGTATCTTTTGATACGTCCAAAATAATCCAGACACACAGTTCATGGCACAGAGCCTTAAGAAGAATTCTCTTAGAAGTTACTTGAGACTTTTAAATAATATTCAGTTGAATCAAAAGGCCATTTAAACAATAATGCAATTAAATGAAGCAGTACAACAGAAAGTAAAGTGAGGTATGGTAGGCTGCCTCACTGCACAACTCCAGGGGAACCACCGACTCTGCAGTTTACACGAAGGCTCTCCCTGCACAGCAGGGCTGTGCAAAGTCTGTACAGCTGGATACGGCAGCCTAAGCGTATGTGAAAAACCACTGACAAAAATCAAAGTCAATCCCCAGAGATTAAGAAACATTTAGAATGAATTATCATCTGGTAGGGTTGATAATTAAACAGTGAAAGTTCATAGCCTAAAATCTAAGTTAAATTTGGGGATCAAAGATGGTGTCTGGTAGGGCATTAGCACATGTGATGTGTGACAGATACATCAAATGTCTCCCCAAAGGATAAAGTTACTAAAATTATGCAAATTTCAAATCTCTTTATATGTCAACCAATATTCATGTGGCTGAATCTATTTTGATCCCAATTAGTAGTAATAATTGACATACACTATTACAAAAGAAGATAAGAAGAGGGAAAAAGAAGACGACTGATTTCTAAAAAGTGAAAGCTGAATAAAGATGCTCTAATCACAAGGAATAAAAAAGCAATTTTTCTAAATGCTAAATGAACCATGTGAGAAATGGTAACCTAAGTCTGTCCTCCAGGAATGGTAAAAATTATGACCCCTTTTCATAGTTTACAAATCAAACTGGTGTCCTCTCGTCAGATTCCATTTACTTTGTCCTCAGAAACAAAAGAATGAAAAACTACAAAAACAAAACAGTAACATAGTATCCTGTGTGAGCCCTGAGTACTTCAAAAGTACCCTTTGTTCACTTTCTAACAATGCATTCAACATCCATTCCGCTGTTAGAGAACCATACAAGTAACAGAAGACACAAAGCCACAGAGCGCACAAATTGAACACGTCCATGGGCCCCACAGCTACTGATACAAAGGGGCTGACTGAGAGAAGGAGAGTGCTTCCTAGAAATTCCGGCCGCTGCTCTGCCTCTCCGCTCCCTTTCTAGGCACCTCAGGGATGCTGCCCCCTTCACTCAGAAGCATGGGATATTTGTTTTCTTAAGAGTAAAAACATTTGAGGCATCAAAGTCAAGGCTCTGTTACACTTTAAAGAAAATCCTGGACGTAGAAGACATGTCTTCTTTAAGTTATGTTTTCTCTCCCAAATCTTTTGAAGGATCAATACTACAAAAGAATTGGCACTTTTCCTCTTCACTCTCTTATAAAGCTGGCAGCAAATGACTATATTTGTCAGCTGTTTATTTCTGAACCAGCTTGTGCTTAACACTCTTCTACCTCAGCATGTCACACTATAGTTTCATGAACCCACTAGATGCCCAGAAAAATAAAGTGTACACTGTAAAGCTGCAATGTTCCTATTGAGACTTACCTATTAAAATAAGTTTTATTGTTTTTAAAACTAAAAAGAAATAAGTTTAAAACATTTGCTTTCATATATTTAAGTGAACAAAGGCTGCTAGTTCTATTTTTTATCTAGAATTAAAGAGCTATTTTACTATTCCATATTCCTTTACTTAAGATGAGGTACTTGGTTTATGAACAGGAAAATAGATGATGCGTATTTTAATTTAAATATAAAAATTTATTTTTTATATAATTATGAACCCCACTACAGTGAATCCAGAATCATATCAAGACTCTATTATAGAAGAACATGACATTTTGCTGGTATCAATAAAATTATACGGGGGCCAGCCTGCTGGCGCAGCAGTTAAGTGCACACATTCCACTTCTCGGCCGCCCGGGGTCCGCCAGTTCGAATCCTGGGTGCAGATATGGTACTGCTTGGCAAGCCATGATGTGGCAGGTGTCCCACATATAAAGTAGAGGAAGATGGGCATGGATGTTAGCTCAGGGCAAGTGTTCCTCAGCAAAAAAAGAGGAGGATTGGCAGATGTTAGCTCAGGGCTAGTCTCCCCAACGCACCACCCCCCTCCCGAAAATATATATATAACTATATGAGGGAAGTTAATTTTCATACTAAAGGTACTTGAGGTATCAAAATTAAGATGTCATCACTCTGTTTTTCTACTTTAAAACCACTGGAACAAACAAACAAAACAAGAGGAAAAAAAACCCACTGGAACTTTACATAGGTATACACGTTCATTAACATGATGTATATACACAGCCAATTAAAATAAGACTTTATAGAGCCATGCTCCTTTTAAATAAATTATTTCTTCTAGGAAGGAAAAATCTTTACTATCTAGATATGAATAGTGAAATTGAGAAATTCTACTAAGTATTCATCTCCATTAATATTAATGATACAAATATATCTGATATGAGAATAAACAGCACTGTTATAAGGATTTGGCATTCATTGAAACATCATTATTTGCAAATTTACAATTCACAAATCAGAAATGCCAACAGATAGAGAGTCAATGCAGTTTGATTTGTAAGTGTTTCAGACAAATAAAGTGTCATTCATTTCCAATAAAATCAGATTAGTTTTGGACAGCTACTTTATGTAAGCTAGATAGGTTTAAATGTGTTTACTAATTATGAGCTCTTATTTAAAAGAAAAAAATAGTTTTGAAGAATCTTAAACATACTTGACTTACTAGGATCTTTTACATTAAAGAAATCTAGAACTTCTATATTATCCTAGGTTCCAAGTAAAATAAACACTTTGGTCACGTAGCACAAATGTGTATAACTACATGGAAAAAACTCCAACTTTTACAAACTCAAACCTGATTTAAAAAAACAAAAAACAAATAACAACCACCTAAGTTGTAAAGTAAAATGTTTTTTGTTTTATTTGTAATAACCAAAAACTGGGAATAACCCACATGTCCATTAACAGGAAAATGGGTCAATAAATCATGGTATATTTACACAGTGGAATACTATACAGAAACTACCGACATAAGCAACAACACGGATAAATCTCAGACATAATACCGAGTGAAATGAGTCAGACACAAAAGAGACAACACCCACCTACAGCGACATAGGTCAGAACAGTGGGTACCTTCAGGTGGGGGCACATGCGGGATCTTTCAAAGTGCCGGAATTATTCTATATCTTGATCTGGATGGTGGTTAAAAGCATGTATATGCATGTAAAAATTAAACAAGCTGTATCCTTAAGTTTTGTGTACTTTATTCTTGATAAGTTATACCTCAATTTAAGAAAACAAAATATTTAGGGGCTGGCCCAGTGGTACAGCGGTTAAGTGCGCACATTCCGCTTCGGCGGCCTGGGGTTCGCCAGTTTGGATCCCAGATGAGGACATGGCACGGCTTGGCAAGCATGCTGTGGCAGGCGTCCCACATATAAAGTAGAGGAAGATGGGCATGGATGTTAGCTCAGGGCCAATCTTCCTCAGCAAAAAGAGGAGGATTGGCAGCAGATGTTAGCTCAGGACTAATCTTCCTCAAAAAAAAAAAAAAATAAATAAATAAAATGCAAATATCTGAAGTGTACAGAGTTCATATGTTTTGAGGATTTATACATCTACGGGCAACCACCCCGTCAAGACACAGAATCTCATCATCCCAGAAAGTGCCTCTGTTCAGACTGCTATGACCAAACATTGGTTCTGCCTGCTGAATTGAAGGGGATGTTTCTGAAGGTAGCATCTAACGCGGGCACTCAGTAAATGTTTGCTGACTTCATCTTAGAATCATGGAAGTGGAGGGAATCTCAGCAGTCATGTATTTAAAAACCCTCATTTTACAGATGAAGAAACTGAAGTCCATAAACATTAGGCAATGTGCTCCAGGTTACACACCTAATAACCATCAGGGTCAAACTGAAACTCAGGTCTCTTGATTACCAGATATACTTTGCTGTTGATCAAGCAGACAGTGGTAAAGGAGAATCTATCACAGCTGAAAGTACGAAGGAATATTAGGAATACTGTATATAAAGTTCCTCTACCAGATGAGACAGAGGACAAGGACTTGTACAAAACATACGGTGGAATGACAAAGACTGGCCTTCTGGATGAGACGATATAAATGGAACATTATTTATTGGTAGGTTACTGAAAATATATACAAACATGATATCAAAGCTACAAAAAATATTTTCTTGCAAGAAAAAAATTAAAAACTTCCTAACAAATGATTTAAGTCAATTTATTTTAATGAACTCTACCCTAGCAATCTTTTATACATTAATTTATTTTTAACATTTCAACACTGAACTTTTTCTTTTTTTTCCTGAGGAAGATTTGCCTGAGCTAACATCCGTGCCGATCTTCCTCTATTTTTCAGAATGTGGGCCATCAGCACAGTGTGGCCACTAACAGAGCAGCGAGTTTTGTGCCCAGGAACAGCGTACTGAACTTAACTACTAGGCCACCAGGACGGGGCCCTCAATACCGAACTTTCACATGGCAAAAAAGATTCCAGTTTCTAGGAGTGCACCAAACCCACCAAGCAGAGCTGACAAATTACTAACATCACCAGTGAAGGCCATGGGTGCAGGAACAGGTTTCATTAACAACCCTGTAGTCATTTCCTTATACATGAATACACAGCATACCTCGTGACCATGAACATCAGTTGGATGAAGAAAATACAAGTGCAGAGGGCCATATTTCAAATCCAACTGGACACCCACACATAATTTATTCACAAGTCAGACTTTTGATAATTTAGTTACCTAGAATACTGCCAAGAACCAGAAAAAAGTGAGAAAAGCATCTATCAGCCTAACCAGCTATCATGAAGCTCCCAATAATATACCAAAGAGAAATATTTAGGGCGTCTTTCAAAAACTATGAGTAAATCATTTTATTTCATACACAGTTCTAACACGTTTAGTAGATGTGGTCTCCCAGTCCATGGAAGAAAGGAGAAATGCAAAATGAGAAAGCAGGGAAGGGAAGCTGGAAACTACAGTGCAGTTTCAGGTCAACACTGAGGAGTAACTGCTAACTGCTCTGTCATCTCCCTCTCTCTGACTGGCTACCCAAAGCCCAGCTGAGGCAGAGGCAGGTGCGAAATGCTCTATGTTAAAATAAACTGAGAATGCCACATTAAGGCAGAATCATCCAGACTAACTTAAACTGTATGTGGTATATTCTGCTCAAAATCCATTTTAACAAGATGTCCATGAAAAAAAGATGGCTTAAAATGAAGTCTCCACACTTAAGAAAAAAGGTGCAAAGATTTAGTCACAAGGATGTTCTTTGCAGCACTATTCAAAATAGTAAAAAATCAAAATGCCACCTAAGTTCTAAAAAGGAAACCAGTTAAATATTTCTATAAAATATTATTTAGCTATTTAAAAATGTTATGATATTTATTAATATGGAAAGATATTAATGGTATATTGTTACATAAAAAGGCAGGTCATAAAACTTGATTACAATATAACACATTTTTGGAAAAAGCTACGTATAGTCATAAAAAATAACTGGAGAACTGGAGGGATATTCATCAAGGTGTTAAGACCAGATTTATCTAGGATACAGGATTTTAAGTGATAGTTTTCTCTATATTTCTTCACTTTTCTTCTACAGTGAGTACACATTACTGCTGATCAAAAGAAGTGTTATTTTTTTAAACAGGTGGAATACAATCTAAAAATTGTCAAAAATATCAATTTAAATAACATCCTCTAAAAATATCCTAGGGAGAAACTGAGTTCTTAATCTGATGGCATCTTAACCAAAGAATATAATAGGACTAGCCCCTCTCAAAATTATTAAGTAAATAAAGACTCCTCTCCCTATATGTCTTCATCTTCCTCCTATAGCGCCCATCCCTAGTAGACCAGGGCCCTTCTGCGGTCTTCCCTTATCTGGCAAAATCTGTGCTCAGCGAAGGATCTGAATCACCTTAATAACATGGAGGAGAGGGTTACCCTGATACATAAGCATTTTACTAGGGATCAAAGACTTAAGCCAAAGAAAGAAATTTAGGCACTATTCTGCACTTTCTAGCTACCTGGAGGGAATTATAGGAGGACCAAAGAATTTTCCTGATATTTCTAAATTTCCATTACACAGGTTGACACCCACTCTGCTTAGCTGTGAAGCCAAGGCCTAAATGAAAACGATTCCACTGCTCTGTGTTAATGTTGCAGCCCTGCAAAGTCAGAGACTATCATCACTTCAGCATACAAAAGGCATGGCTAACATCAGGAAAAAACCTCCACCACAATATTTAAGTTCAAGAAATAAAAGTGCTGTGGAGGGCCAGAAAATACAATCTTGTTTCAGGACAGTTTCTCTAAGTACCTAAGGAGTCTTTAGATATTATTCTTCCCTAATTGCTAACTCTCCAAAAGTTTGTTCTTTCTGTTTCAAAGGTCTACTTATTCCAACAAGAGTCACAAACAAAACCTCCTCAATGTTTCATCATTGTCATCACAGGATTCCATCAACAGCAGGTGCCAAAACTACATGCTTGTCAGCCAGCCATCTGTCCCCAAAACCTGAATGGGCCAGGGCTTGACACTATCACCCTAACATAAACCAACCCCCTCCCACCATCTCCTCAACCCATCCCTGAATTTGCAATGCAACACCTTGCTACTTAAGGAAACTTTCCTGTGATCAGCTCACTCAGACCAACAGGAAAATATATTGTTTTCTTCACCACTTCTAGTTGCTTTATTCACTGTGAAACTAGTGTAAACATGAGTTCTAATTCTTTCATAATTCTACTTTTTTAAGAAGTACAGTCTGGTAAAGCCAGTTTATTCAAGAATTAAAACTGCTAGCAACGTACTATACAAAGCCATGAACTCAGAACAGTGGTCAAAAATCAAGTAATTCCAACTTTTCATAACATCACTTTGGAAAATAACTATTCCCTATTAACTTGAGTGTTTAAAAAAATTCCAGTCTATGAAAGAACCAAAAAGTTTATTTGATATGCACTTGATTATTTTGCCAAAAACTATGCTAATCTGACAAATGCAGTGTATATATTTACTGCTACAAAGCAAATAATAAACAAAAGTCTGGAACACAATCTATAACAAGCAAACTACTACAGAGAAGGTGTCCTTAAATGAGCTCATGTCAAAAAGTCTCACTGCAGGTGAGTTTTTAAGGAAGAAGGGTCTTTTGCTAAAGGCTAACTTTAAAAAAATTTCAGAAAAACAGAATGGATAAATATTTCAAAACTATTTTCAACGTCATGGTAGTACTTTCACTGAAAATGTTCTAAATAAGCATATCAATAAACTAGAATAATCACCATTAGAAACTAACATGTTATTTACAGAAGAATTCATTCCTACAAATTACCCAAATAAAACTGAAAAAATGAAGTGATAAAGTTAATAGATGTTGATTTTAATATAAGTGAAGAAATTTTTCATTTAAAATACATCTGAAGGCCTCAAAGGTGGAAAAAATACAGGAAACAAGATGAATGAATACCTACACGTCTAGTTTGGGGATCTTCAACACAGTTGTATTAGAAGGTGGCTTTATCCTTGTGGTCCACGTGAAACGGCCTGACTGCTTTATCACGCCCTATAGAGCACCTCTGTAGCAGAAGAGTCTAAAAGATTTAGCATATTTTCCCATGTAAAGTTATCGTGCTTAACCCAGTAGACTGATGAAAGGAATTACGTTTAAACAAAGGTTTTACTTTGGTTCACCTGAATCTAAAAATTACAAATTACAACCAAGTATGGAAATTTTCGCTATGAATAATCTCAGTACACGCAAAGAACGGAGATCCACATGACCCGCAGCATTGTGGAGACTTGGAAGAGCAGCCTCACAAAGCACCCTCACACATTCTGAAACAATCTGAAGTCAGCCACAATTCAATGAGCCATGCACTTTGAATCCTTTACACCTGGAAGTAAAATCTTAAACGGAGAGTAAGGCACCTGATTAACCTATCCTGTGGGAAATTGTACATAATTAGAGCCTCTGAAACACTTGATATACTGATTAAAAAAGAAGCGTCTCTAGAACAGTAATTCTAAGACAATGCATGTAACACATGCACTTTCCGGAACATGAAATCTATGTGGATTTTGAAGGGTGAGGAAAGCAGAGTTATAGCACATCTAAAAAGACACTAATTTGCAGAAACGAAGAACATTCTTTAAGAATTAACATAACATATATTTGAAATTTTAGTACACTTTCTTTTATAATACTCCTCTTTACCTGGCGAGATCAACACTGTTCTTGATATTTTACAAAAACTAAGACAAACATGGGAAAAAGCACAGCAACCCAAAATGAAAAAAAAACGTAGCTGAATCAACTATTTCCACATCTTTCCCAATACTATTACAAATCCATTGAACATCCTGTTCCACCTGCATGAACTACCATGAATTTCTACAAATTATGTCTCCAGCAAAAGTTTCATTGTTTTTGACTAAATTGACCTGTCAATTTCACAACCAACTCAGTGTGAGAGACTTTTTTCATTCATTTGCTCTGTAGTCTGAGTGGACTGGCTGTGTCAGCAGCCCCTAGACACAACCTGGCGAATACCAGAGGGTTTCCAATGAAGGTTTTTCAGATTCTCCACTCACCCAACCTTCACTCTCTTTACAGTCCAGAAATCATAACAACATCTATCCAACCAACCTTCACTAGAGGAATAACAGAAAATTAACAGCATGCTAGTAAGCCAAATTTTTTCTCTGAGAAACAGTAATAGTTCTATTAAAATTATAAATGTTTGACTCACGCAAAAGCTGCAGAATAGACCCGTCTAAAAATCACTTTTTACTCACTTTACATTTTGACTTTGACTAGCTATTATAAATTCTCGTTTGATTTGCAAAACCAGGTTCTTAGCTCTTCGTTTTCTGCTCCAAGAGAGGTTAGGTGTAATTTTAGAAAGCTGCTGTCAGGGCCAGCCCGGTGGCACAGGGGTTAAGTTTGCACGTTCCACGTCAGCGGCCCGGGGTTCACAGGTTCAGATCCCGGGTGTGCACATGGTACTGCTTGGTGAAGCCATGCTGTGGCAGGCGTCTCACATATAAAAAGTAGAGGAAGATGGGCATGGATGTTAGCTCAGGGCCAGTCTTCCTCAGCAAAAAGAGGAGGATTAGCAGCAGATGTTAACTCAGGGTTAATCTTCCTCAAAAAAAAAAAAAAAGTAAAAGAAAGCTGCTTTCTTTCAGTCAGCAATAAGAAAATAATCCATTCTAGGTTTCTCATCTTTCATTGCACTTTGGCAGAACCCTCTGCACTCTCACTCAACAGGTATATTTATTCAAAAATAATTGCCCTTGTCTCTGCAAAGCACCATGTGGATTACAAAAACAAAAAACCAAGCATATCTTTTTCCTTTCTACTAAGAGCCTACAACTTAAAAGTGTTATTAAAAGAGATGTGGTTATAGAGACTAGGGACATGCAGGTTTCACTGTTAGTGCTGACAGTCTCTCCTGGACCAAACTTCAGTCAGCCTCCTCGGAACTCTCTTCTCAACCGGCTCCTGACTTTTGGGCTTCTGTATCTGTCTCTGCACTGTCCAATTTTAGCAAGAATCCTGTTAGGTGGGTTTAGCCAAAAACCCCCATAACCTGCTGCTGACTCCCACTCTTCTCCTCGGCTACAAATTCCCGATTTTCCTTGTTGTATTTGGAATTGAGCTCAATTCTATACTGAGGTGTCTTTCCCCTATTCCAATAGCTTTTCTGAATAAAATCTGTTTTTACCGCTTTAACTACTGTCCAGCTCTGGTTTTTCTGATAGCATCAAGCTATCTGTGTAAGGATGCTTACGTTACTTCATCTTTCTGGGTTTCAGTTTACTCATCTGTAAATGTAAGGGAGACAGAGTAGATGATCTCTAAGGATCCTCTCCAGGTCTAAAATTCTCACGAAGAAATCTGGTAGAGGAAAACGAGGTACAGAAAAATTAAGCAATTGGGACTTGCTGGAGGTCATGGGAGCTGTGAGGCCAGGATGTCATCCAGGTCTCCTGACTCCCAGCACCGTGTTCATTTTATCAAACCAGTCACCTTTACCTCAGTGCCGAAACCAAAAGCCAGACAAATCCAGAGAGATGCCACAGCGCCCAGGGCGCTACTTCAGCCCAAAGTGCCTCTTTCATCTTACAATCTGTTGCTAAGTTTTCTTTAATCTCCAAGCAGCATTACATTTTTGTTTCCTAAAATAAATAATTTTTCCTTTCTGGAAATACAAATTATATTACTTTTGCCAATAAAACAGGTACAAAACATAATAATTAATCGATTTTAGATGACAGCAAAAATTAAAAGATTTTATTCTACCTCCTATCAGTATTTCCTTCTTTTTTGTCTTTAAAAGTTCCATTCAGTTTGGTCTAGAAGTGGGCCCCCACTTCTTACTCTACCTAAAAAACTCCTAAATGCCACATGGCTTAGAAGACTGAACACATATGGTGCCAGAAGCAATTCTAAGTCTGACTCCAGGTCTGTTTTGCAGTGTGACCTCAGAAAGATCATTCTACTTCCTCCAAGTTTGTTACTTCACCCATAGCCAAAGTAAGTTATAAAGTGACAATTAAGATCAAAGCTGTGGAGTCTTAAAATATTAAAAATCTAATAATGATGAACACTGTGTTTGCATGCCATGGTACAATCTCAAATATCTATTCTCTTACCTCTAAATATAGGGCCACATTTAAAAAACTTATATTCTACTGCTGCTGCTTGGAGGAGGTGGGGTTTTTCTTTGGTGAGGGAGATTGGCCCGAGCTAACATCTCTGCCAATCTTCCTCTATGTTGTATGTGGGACGCTGCCACAGCATGGCTTGATGAGCCGAGTGTAGGTCTGTGCCTGGGATCTGAACCCGAGAACCCCAGCTGCCTAAGCAGAGCGTGCAAACAACCACTACACCAACAGGCAGGCCCCTGCAATTTTTTTAATACCACAATGAATAACGCCACTTCCTCCTTGGTATCTTTCTATGCCATTTTTACCCGAGAGACAAGGAATATGATCTTTTGAAGTTAAGCAGTCTTTAAAACACGTACAAACACAACCATCTTTTCATTCCCTTCATCACTTTTCTGTTATCATTCTCTAACAAACTTAAATTTTGCCAATAAAAGTCTTCTAAATTGTTACATTTTCTGTGAAGAGCAAGCAACGAAATGCTTCGTTACCCAGTGGTAGCAATCAGTATTTTTAATACCTTAGGCATTTCAAATAACTGTTCACTAACACATTATGACATCATTGCCTTCCAGTGTTTGCTCTCATTAAATAATTCTGTTTCTATTTTGTTCCCTTGCCTTCAATACACAGACTGCAAATGTTCCATTAGTTCTCGTTCATCATTTCAGCGAAGCAGCTTAAAAATGACTTTGTATTTGCTCGGTAAATACACTTTCTCTTATTGCAATTACCCTGGAGAGAGGTCACTCTCACCAAAAGGCAAGATCTGGACAGGATCAAATAGCAAAACCGAAGCTCAACGGGAAGGGGGGACAGAGTCAGTACGCCACGCTAATACCCCGAATTCCAGGGCTTCCACAGATAAACAAAGGAAGTTGATTTCCCCACGGCGCCGCGAGTGCTTTAACCAACCTGAGGCATCCGTGTGGAAGCCCACCGAGCTCATCACTTTGGAAACGCAGTCCAAGTGCTGAATTTTTCTAAAGGCTTCCATGATAGGCGGACACCCAGAAAGTCAATGGAAACAGATGGATGGGGAAGAGAGTGGGGCCGATCTTTGATTCCTTCTTCCCACTACATCCAAGAAGCTAAACACCTACCAGCCCCAACATACCAACACTCAGCTCCTCCGCCGCTCAGAATACAATTTCCGGGGGCAGGAGAGAGAAGGGAGTGTGGGGGATGGACTTCAGGGAGGGCGAGTTCGAGAAGCTGGAGAGAGGAGTCCAGTCCGGAGGCGACGAGCCGCGCCGAGGGGAGTGGGCGCGGCGGCGCGCGAGCACCCGACCGGCCAGGGGTGGGCTCGGGCCCTTGCTCACCTGGCAACCCTTCTTGTGGTGGAAGCCGACCACCACGATGTGCAGAACGGGCCCCCGCGGGGCGCCGTCGCCGCCCCGCCCGGCCTTCTCCATGGGCAGCCGCCGCGGGCCCGCACGACGACGACTTTAACCGCCAAGGGCGGCGGGCCGGGCGACCCCGCGGTCCCCCAGGAGGACGGCGAGCGGCGGCTTCCAGGTGTCAGCGAGGGCGCCGCATGAGGGCCGCGCAGAGGGCCCGGAGGAGGCCGAGGCTCCCGCAGCTCCGCGCCGCCCCCCGGCGCCGCGGCCACGCTTCCCTCATCCGCTTCCGCTGCTTCCGGGCTGTCACCTGATGCGGCGGCCGCCGCCGGCGAGGCGGGGCTGGGCAGGACCCGGAGGGGACCTGACGGGGCGGGGCCTGGGGAGAGGGGCGGGGTCTCTCGGGGGCGGGGCCCGTGGGCGGGGCCTGTGGGGCCTCCTCGCGCACCTGTCTCCTGGTACCCCGGTGCGGCCTCGACCCGCTTCTGCCCTCTACTTCCTCCTTAAAATCTCCGTCGTTTCCCTCTTCTTTCCTCATATTTTTCCTTTTTTTTTTTTTAAACGTCTTTTCCCTTCACTCTCAGTAACGAATTCCTTCACTTCCTTTCTTTCGCATCTCTGGCCTAGGGTCTCTCTGCCCTTTACTCTTAAATATTTGCTAAGCCGGAGGCATATTGGTGCGGCTCTGTATCTGTGCATTCAGCTTTTAAATTACTTGCTTACCCACGGTTGCTTCGTTCTGGGTTTTATTTTCTTGTGTAAATATTATGTATAGGAGTTTGGAAGCGTTTTAAGGCCTCAAGCAGTATATCCTTGACAATAAAGGTAGTTTACAGAGAGATCTTTAAAATTATTGTCCAAGTCTTGCTATTTTTAAAAAATATTTTTGGGGGCAGAACGGTGGCGGAGCGGTTAAGTTCGCACGTCCCGCTTTGTGGCCCTGGGGTCACGGGTTTGGATCCTGGGTGAGGACATGGCACTGCTTGGCACACCATGCTGTGGGAGGCATCCCACACAGAAAGTAGAGCAAGATGGGCATGGATGTTAGCACAGGGCCAGTCTTCCTCAGCAAAAAGAGGAGGATTGGCAGCAGTTAGCTCAGGGCTAATCTTCCTCAAAAAAAATTTGTTTTTCATTTTGTCTTTTCCTGGGTTTAGTACTCTCGTCAGCACGAAATATATGGGATCTGTTGGTATCAGGGTTTTTAATTCCTTAAATTCCTTACTCATTGTACTACAATTTTTTTAAAAAAGCATTGAATCTCTTCCTATGTCAATTTAAAGTGAATAGTGGAAATCCTAACAGATTTAATAAGTCTTATCCAGGGCAGCTTTGGGATAAACTAACGGATAGCGGCCTGCTTTAAATAGAATTCCAGATTACTGTAATAACTGACTGTGAAGTTTACCATTGCTAGTTGCACATCCCTTAGTTTAGACAACCTTAGCAGTTATTATTTTCCATTCCTGGTCTTGAAGTTTAATGACCTGCCTTACAATCTAAGTATAGCTGAGAAAAACAGTAGGCTTCCTATAATCAAGTTTAGTTTCTATGATTCAGTAGAACTGTTTTAATGCTAATAAAAATACTGTAAAAATTTTTCAAGACGTTACCATTTCTTTTCTGTATTACAAAATTCTTGGCATAGGCTCAGAACGTGTGTGAAACTATATTATTCCCTCTATGCAGGATATATTGTTTTTTTCTATCTGCCTTGACATTTTCCACAATAGCCATAGCTAAAATTAAAATCTAAGTGAACATCTTTTAAAAAATATGTTAAGGACAGGGCATCTTAGAATTCTATATCTACAGTGAACACCAATTGCTTAATTCATTGTGCAGGAGACCCAGTAGTAGCTTTATAAAAATCTGTGTCACTTTGCATCCTAGAGCTTCCAACTAAGATGAAATCATTTATTCATAACTATTATGTTGCTTAAATGTTTAAAATATATATCACTTAGGGGCCAGCCTGGTGGTGCAGCGGTTAAGTGCACACGTTCTGCTTCGGAGGCTCAGGGTTCACCGGTTCAGATCCCGGGTGCAGACATGGCACCGCTTGGTAAAGCCATGCTGTGGTAGGCGTCCCACATATAAAATAGAGGAAGATGGGCACCAATGTTAGCTCAGGGCCAGTCTTCCTCAGCAAAAAGAGTAGGATTGGCAGCAGATATTAGCTCAGGGCTGATCTTCCTCAAAAAAAAAAAAAAGATATTGTCTACAAGGACAAATATCTGTTGCGGAAAAAAAATAAATTTCTCCTTTATTTTAAAAAGTGTTGAAAGGAGATTATTAAGATTGGAAACAACAATTTCAGACAACATAATACTTTTGGAACATTATTTTGAAAGGAAAGTTTTATTTGTATTTTTATGATGACATTTGTCTCCCAGGAAAAAATTAGAAATTCTTTTCTGAATATATAATACACTGAAGAGCCTCTTCTAGTTACATGTATTTTATGATGACTTGTAAATTCTGTTTCATGTCTGCGCTGTAAGAGCTAAAGGGAGAAAAACCCTGGAGACAGAGCTATGACATGTTTTCTAGTTCATTAAAAATGAACTCTCTATCTGGAATTGGCCCCTTGTTTCTTTTTGCATCTTGCCTCAGGAAAGAAAACGATAAAACCACTCCCTTCCTGCAATCCCCATTAACTCTACTGTGTAAATGAACTATATATCTTTTTTCAGAGTGTAAAGAGACTTTCTTTATTCTTCATCAATAGTATTGAAAATTGCTACCGTACATTTTGTTTTTGTAATGGAAACCAAAGTACTGACTTTCTTAAAACCATGTTTTTCTGAACTTTAAACTCTATCAAGTAGCAATAATGCCTTGAATTTGGTCTCTACCCTTATTATGGTATGGAAAAAATAAAACAAGGATAGAAATAGAAAAGAAAAACCAGGAAAAGAAAACGGCTTCACAAACAAATCTGGCATTACTTTGCCTTTAGAATCTTATGAAGATTAAGGAGGATGTTGATGGGTATGAATGATATAGTAAGAATCAATTTAAAGAACATTCATTAAACCCTACAGTACACCTGGAACTGTAATAGGCACAGAGCAGCAACAACAACAAGAATTAAAAAGAAAGAGGAGAGTTGGAGAGAGAGAGAGAGAAAGAAAGAAATTGCTGTCTTAAAGTGGCTTATATCTTATTATAAAAATAAGATAAACATGAAACAAGCTAGCAATGCTAGATTTTGTAGCACCTACTCCAAGCCAATCATCATGTTAAGTATTAGGAAACACAGATAAATAAGCAATAACAGCTCACATTTAATGAGTAAGCACTATGTGCCAGTCCTCTGCTAACTACTTTTCATGGATTATCTCATTTAATCTTCACAACAATCCTATAAGTAGATGCTATTATCCAATGGGTAAATTGAGAACTAAGAAGGTTAAATAACTTGCCCAAGGTCAAATAACTAGAAGGAAGTGTGGTGGAGATGAGATTTGGACCAAAGTAAATTAACTTCAGAACCAATGGATTTAATCACTATATTGCTTCCCCAAATTCTTGACTTTCAGCAACTCACAGTCTTTTTCAGGGAGAGGTAATCCCCTGGATAGATAATTATAAGAGAATACCTTGAGAGCATTCTGAGAGCTATTAACATTCTTGCAGGATAATGAGAAAGCTCACCAAGTCTGCAAGTCGGAGAAGCTTCACAAAGATGGTCACATTTGAGCAAGGTCTTGAAAGATGAGCACGATTTATAAGAACTTGGGGGCAGAGCATCCTAGTGCAATAAAGTAAAATCACTAAGGACGGGAGTTATTAAACAAAAACGTTTGGGAAGGGAAGGGTTTGATGCTAAACTTAGTGCAAGTACGTAAGATTTAAATTAAAGTGCAAGAGATGTTTGGAGGTGGGCACATACCAACTGCATACAGTATTCCCTCTACTTGGAATGCTCCTCCTGCCCCTTTTCTGCCTATCCAATTCTTACTCATGCTCCAAGACTAGACTCCTGTCAATTCTTTGTGAAGTTTCCCAAGCTATCTATGTAGCCAGTGGGCAAATTATTTAACCTCTGAGTATGAGGAACTTCATCCTAACATCCGTCTCAAAGAATAGTCATAAAGATTAGGAATAAGTGTGTTTGTAAATTTCCTGGAACACAGTAGGTGCTCCATTTTTAAATATGCAAAAAAGCCAGGATTGGCTTTGTATTTAGAAGGAGGCTGAATGCTTTGGGGCTTCTGAACCTCCTCACTGATGTTTACCTTAAAGCCTAGCTACTTCTCTAGGATTCTTGAAGCTAAAAAAGGTCTTTTTGCTTTATAGATTAAATTTTATGTGCCTTGTACATAATGTTTATTAGTTGTCTTTCTCTCCCATTCATCCATAAGATCCTTCAAGGGCAGAAGACCTTTTAGTTCTGTTCTGTACACTGTTTTATACTGAGCAAAATGCCAGACAAACAGTGTGCAATTAATACATACTTGTTCAGTGAGTGAATGATGGGTTCTTTACAACCGTTTGTTGTGTGGATGAATGATGTTCTTTCCGGCCTCTGCTGTTTAGACTCTTTAGCTTTAAGTTCCTAGGATACAAACAGAAAACAGACGAAGGAAGAGAATTTGCTTTCTATTCTTTTCAAAACGAAAGTGCCAAAGCATTAAGCTTTCTTAAGTGTGATGACGTTAACAGAGAGTGACATCTGGTGGTTGCCTGTTAGACAATGTTTGTTGAAGAAACACTGAATACAAAGTCTATAACGGACTCCTAGATATAAGAAGAACGATGAATTAAACAAAGTAGTAGAAAATAAAAAGAAAACATACTTTATTTTTAAATGCATTTTTATTTTCTTAAAATTTTTTTTTAAAGATTATCACCTGAGCTAATCAACTGTTGCCAATCTTTTTTCTTTTTTCTGCTTTTTCTCCCCAAACACCCCCAGTACATAGTTGTATACTTCAGTTGCGGGCCCTTCTAGTTGTGGTATGTGGGACACCGCCTCAACGTGGCCTGATGGGTGGTGCCATGTCCGCGCCCTCCAAGCTGGTGAAACCCTGGGCCGCGCAAGCAGAGCGTGCCAACTTAACCACTCGGCCATGGGGCCAGCCCTAAACAAAATTTTTAATTAATTTTTTTAATTGAGATTTATAATAGTTCACATCATTGTGAAATTTCAGTTGTACATTATTTCTTGTCTGTCACCATGTTCCCCTTCACCTCCTGTGCCCACCCTCCACCCCCCATCCCCCTGGTAAACACTGAACTGTTTTCCTTGACCATGTGAAGAAAACACACTTTAAATCCCCACCCTGGAAGTTTTAAAAAAATGCTGGTTGTGGATTTTCAATCCACTGGACTTTTAAAAGAAGCTGTAGATTCTTTAAGGAAATGAATGAGTTTTACGAAAATTGCAACACAGGGAATTGGTGGCGGGAAAAACAAATTGATTTACACTAGTCTTAAGAGCCTCTTGCCTTGGGAGAGGACTCACCTCAAATGGGAAAATAAGACAGACTCAAAGTTTTCCTATTTTGCAAAATCTTCCGGGTTAGAGGAAGAATTTATTCACAAGGCAGAATATCTTTAACGTCTCTCGAAAATTGCGAGGGGAGAGTGAGCAACTGTCGAGACAGTACAACGTTCAGCGGACAGAAAGATTCCCCGGGCTCTCACTGCCAGGGAAAGAAGCGACTGGGCGCGATCCACGTGGCCTGGCCCGATCGCACGCTCGGCCTCAGATTGGTCGAGCCTGTCCGGACTGCAGAAAAAAGCGGAAGCGCGCTCTTTGAAACTCGCCGTCGTAACGTCGATGGACGCAGGCCACTTCCGGCGTAGCCATGGCGGCTAACGCGACCACTAACCCGTCGCAGCTGCTGCCTCTAGGTAATGGTAGTCCTGTGGGGAGCGGGGACGCGGATCCGAAGCTTGGGGTTGGGGGCCGAGGGGCTGCAGGGAGGCTGCCCCTGGCAGAGTATTAGGAAGATGTGTCGGACCCGCTGCTTTCCACCTCCGCGGCTCGTCTTTGGGTTCCAAGTGTCTGCGGCCGCAGGCTGCCCGTGTCTCCTCGGCGTGGTAGGATTCCTTGAGCCAGGGACTTGTGATTCCTGAAACCAAACCGTCACCAGAAAAGGTCCACACTTAGTGAATGCGTCGTGGGCCGCCTTTGTTGTGAGCTCACCTCTACAGACGTGGCTAGCCGTCCCGCTCCTCAACCTAGCGTTTAAATTCCCCAGATTGGACCCTGTCGTATATCTGGCCAGTTATTGAGAGAAGCACCGGGGTCTGGAATGAGCCTTAGAAGAAGAATCTGGAACTAGTTCTATTTGTCAGTCATTCATGCAGCAAACAGTTATTGAGCATCTATGCACCATACGACGTGGCTGGGCACTATTCAAATTTAAATTACGGCCATTGCCTGCCAATAGCACACAAACCAGTGGAGGAGATAGGATACTGGACAAAAACATCATACCAAAGGACGCTAAGGCTGCTAAAAAGATGTTCAAGCTGCTATCAGACAGAGGATAGACTTCTCAGGGTGAGGGAGGTGGTGACAAGAAGGAATCTCTGGTGGCGACAAGTTATGCCTCTCTCTCCCTGAGGTTTTGTAGCTGAAGAGTGAGTTAGCGAATGTGGCCGTGATTGAAAAGTTTTTCCTTCATTCGACAGACTTTTTTTGAATGCCCAGCATATGCCAGGTACTGCCCATTGGGGATACAGTGATCTGCCCTCATGGAGCTTAGAGTCTAGAGGGCGAGTCATATGTTAATCTAAAATAATATAAAAACACAGCCATGATAATTTGCTGCCAAAGGTAAGTGGAGAACAGGGAAAATTTGTTAATGTAATGATTGAACAGAGATATGTAGTCTAAGATCTAAAGCTTTTGAATAAATTCTTTTCCTGGTTTGTGTTTCTCCGTTTGTGAGTAATAAGTGTCAGTAGGCACTCAAATATTTGTGAAAGTAATGAGTGGGTAAAATAATCTTTTCCGTCTTTCCTCCTTTTCCTTTCTTTAAAAAAATGTATCTACAGAGCTTGTGGACAAGTGTATAGGATCAAGAATTCACATTGTGATGAAGAGTGATAAGGAAATTGTTGGCACGCTTCTAGGATTTGATGACTTTGTCAGTATCCTTTTAAAAGGTGGTGGTGATATGGGTTTTTCTTCAGTATTTAAGAACAGAAGAACTATAGACAGTCGGTACTTACTAATTATTACAGTAAGAATCAATTTATTCTCAGGGAAGTTGTAATGTGTTTTAAAAGGTGTTTGTACTGAAAGATTAAGTTCCTACCAATCACAAGCATTTTGAATTTGAGTCATTGTGTTAAATGTTATGATTAAAACTGAACAAAGGCAGAAGCCAGAGTAAATTCAACCTGGTATATTTTCTTAACACCAAATTTCAGATATGGTACTGGAAGATGTCACTGAGTTGTGAGTAGTGTTAAAAATTAAAGAATTGGGGTGGGGGTAATCTCTCGCTTTTTAATTTAAGGCAGTTTTAGTATTATTGAGGCAGTAAAATGATGCATGCAAAAACATTGTCTGTTGGAATTACCTTAAAATAGAAATTTTATCTACTGACACTAGTAATTGGATTGGAGGGTTATTACCTCAATGTAATTATTGCTAAACTGGTAGGGAATTAGTGGAGGCAAAACTTTAAGGTAAAAGATACTGAAAAACAGCCAAGAATCTTAGGGCTCAGGTCACATCAGGGAACTGATAGTAAGATCATTTACTGCTTTTAATTAAATTAATTGCTCTGTAATTTATGTATAATATAAAATGTAGATGATGAGTCACTTATATTAGTTATAAAGATCACAACCAATATCTTCACTTTCAGAATTGAATTGAATACAGATTGGGTTTAATGGGTAGGAATCAGTAATAAGTAATAGGAAAAAGAATGAGGGAAGTAAGCATTTCATATTTGATCTCCTTGGCAAGTTTCAGCTTTTATGAAGATCAGCCCTAGTAGATGTGAATCTTAGGGCGGTCAGTCCACTCTGTTGCCTTTGGGGAAGAGTATACATCACCCAGTGGATAACCTTTGTCTCTGAAAACTGTTGACCTAATTGCCTGACCTCACATTCATTTATATACAATAATTAATCTTTCCAGGGATCAAAATGTTGGCTTTGATTATCACTGTTTATCCTGACTCTTTTTTATCTATTCATTTAGTGAAATCACACCAGAAGGAAGAAGGATTACTAAATTAGATCAGATTTTGCTAAATGGCAATAATATAACAATGGTAAGACAGTAAACCTGATTTTATTTAGATGTTAAACCATTTTTTGGGTCAGGACTTACAGAACTAACTTGCTGGATGAAATGTTCACGGCCCAGTGGTGCCTGAGATGGGGAAGTGGTGCTCTGGTGGTCAGGCTCTAAAGCTGAGCTGTTGAAGGTGACATTGGGCCTAAAGATTAGTTTGTGCTTTTTAGTATTTCATTTTATTTTTTTTATTGTTGAGACACTAAATGTTAATTGATCGTGTTGGAATTATAAACAGCAGTGACATGGAGAAAATGGGGATGTGGAGGAGGGGCTGAGGGGCAGAAGTGGCTTTGGTCAATGAGGAGCTCTCAGTAAGGGTTTTTAGAGGATGTAGTGGTGGTGTTATTAAACTTTTTCCTCCTTTGCAGCTGGTTCCTGGAGGAGAAGGCCCTGAAGTATGAATGGATTTCCTTGACTTATGCTGGATTCTGTTTTGTCTTATAAGGACAACAAAATAGAAAATTTTTTTTTAACCTTTTAATGTTTGGATTCTATGAAGCTAAGTTTCCCGTTAAAGGGAAATGCTTTGAAGATGCATTGTAAATGCCCATTTTTTAAGTTAATCATGATTGTCTTGGAGAAAGAAGAACAGTTCGTTCTTTGAAGACTAAAATAAAGGTGTTTTTGGTTAACTGTCAATTTGTTTATTATACTGCAATATCCAGTGGAACAAAGCTTGTAGTTATTTTGTCGCTTGCTTTCCTGTCATTTTACTCCTATTTGCTTCCTGATTTACTTCATCATTCGATTCTCAAACAACAATTGTTCCAAACAAAATGATGAACTTTGCTTTTGAACAGGTGCATTTAAAAAACCTGTAATGATTACTTAGAAAATTCAGTTCAAACTCTGATGCTTTGAAATGAGGACTTTTCCACTGAACTCAAGTCCCATTAACGCTTATTAAAAACAAACAAGAAAAATACCCAGGTAATGTATACACATTATAGAAGTGAAGATAAGTCAAAAGGAAAATATTCATCACACTCTGCTGTATATCCTTTTAGACTTTCTCAGTACAGTCTTGGTACACATTTTACTTTTACAAAACTTACTCATCCCGAATATACTGTTTTGTAGCCTCCATTTAAGACTTTTTGAATTTGAATGGTGAACATCTTTCCATGTCAAATATTTCAGCAACATTAATACAGGCATAGTATTCCATTAAGTGGATTTATAATAACTTATTTAGCTTATTCTTATGGGTCACTAAGTCCAACTAAGTCTATACATTTTTATTTTTCTTAGAATAAGTTCATAAATGTGTCAGGTCAATTCTATTGTCATGTTGCCAACAAAAAATTTGTACCAACCTACACTTCGTTGTTGTTGTTGAGGAAGATTGGCCCTGAGCTAACAACTGTTGCCAGTCTTCCTCTATTTTGTATGTGGGATGCTGCCACAGCATGGCTTGATGAACGGTGTTTAGGTCCATGCCCGGGATCCAAACCCATGAATGCCGGGCCACCAAAGTGGAGTGTGCAAACTTAAGCACTGTGTCACCGGGTTGGCCCCTCAACCTACACTTGCTGGCAGTTTTTCATAGTACCATTTACATGCTTACCAACATTGGCTATATTCTCTCTTCTCCTGTCTTTGCCATTGTGATAGGCAAAACCTCACATGTTAGAAATTTTCTTTATTAATTTTGAACTCATTTATATTTTGTGAATTAGTTGTGTGAGGCTTTTGCCATTGAGACGTTTGTGTTTTCCTTACTGATTTGTTAGAATTCTTAGTAGGTTACTCTTGAATTTTGCAGATAACTCCCCTAGTATGTAGTTTGCCTGTCAGTGGTACTTTTTTTCACATAAATAATGTATTTTTGTGTAGTCATTGGTTGGTCTCCTCTTTTATGGTTTTTGTCTATGGTACACAGGTGGTGGATCAGGAAGACTGTCTTTGCTCTGATTATATGTATTTTTGGTACTATATATTTTGTTTCATATAAATCTTGAATCCGTCTTCAATTTTCGTGTTTCCACGTGAAAAAAGGGCTCAACTTTATTTTCCAAAAAACAAAGCACTGATGTATGGTCTTTTTTGACTTTCATGGTGTAAGTACTCCTTCTGTGGCTGGTTTCATGCTGCCAAGGGTATAACAGCTGGCCTGCAGACTTCCTAAAGAGTGAAGAGTTGGTTCTCAGGAGCCAGTAGGAGCCTGTTACTCCAGCCACTGCCTCTGACCCTTGTTGGGGTGGCAGGGGAATGCTTTCCCTCCTCTTGTTTCTTTCCCTTTGGAGGGAGGTTAAATGATGTAATGATACTACACTTTTTCTACCCTTTTACTCATCCTCTGGGAGCTGGGTAGTCATGCTCAGCTCTTACTGTTTTTCCATCTAGGAGTTAGTAGCCTGCAGGGAGCACATGTTAATTCCAGCATGCTATGAGTTTTAGAGGAGCCTGACCTCACTTAGGGAGGCGTACAGTTACCTAGTCTGTGGCTGGGTGGATGAGTTCACTCTGGGGTTCAGTAAGAGGAAGTTCACTTGCCTACAGATAAGCTGTCTCTTAATCTGGTCTTTAGCAGTAATAAAGATGATGATATGACTCTCATTTGCTTACACTCTTGCCTTCTATCACAATTCGTTTAGATTGGGTACTATTCTAAATAAGGGTTTCTTAACCTTGGCACTATTGACATTTTTGTCTGGATAATTCTTAGTTGTGTGGTCCCTCCTGTGCATTGTAGAATGTTTAGCAGCATCTCTGGCCTCTACCCACAAGACGCCAGTGGCATCCTTCCTTTTCTTCCCTGCTTCCCCCAGATATTGCCAAATGTCCCTTGAAGGCAAAACAATCACCTGTGGTTGAGAACAACTGTTCTAAATAATAGGGATGCTATTTACTGGACCCTCCAAAATCTAATATTTGGTGTATGGGCGAGGAGCATTGGATCTAGACCATGAGTAAAAATTAGGGAGAAAATGCTGCGATTGAGGATTCCAGCAGGGTAATATGGTTGGTTTAAAGTTGAAATGATGTATTTGGTGCTAACCATATAGGGTTTTCACTTTGGCAGGTTGCTGGTGAGTGTCTCTTTATAGAGGTGGTGTTTCATTTCCATAGAGGTAGGGCTGTATGTGCTGGGCCCTAAAGCAAAAGTGTGGCCTCCGGAAAAGTGAGACCAGAAAAGGTGGAAGCTATGCTGGCATTGGTGACTTGATCAGTTTTTCTCAAACTTTGGTTTGAAAACTGGTATCAGAATCACTTGGAGAGCTACTAAAGAATGCAGAGGCCCAGGCCCACTGAAGTAGGATAGGGCCTCCGGCCTTTGTATTTTTAGCAACTTGCCCAGTTCCCCAGATAATTCTGTTCCTTACCAAAGCCCTAGACCCACCACACTGGAGTGTAGGCTACTGCAGGTGTAGCTTTTTAAAGCAGGTATGACTGAAGCAAGGATTTGATAATAGACATGTGAATCTCTGTATAGATATTTTATACATTAGTGGATGGAACTGTATTTGCCACATTTAAACTGCAAGGCAACTAAGTTCTGTGTGTGCTGTAGAGCACTAGTGGAGTTCTAGTTTGAATTGTTAGTGCCAGGCCTTGGCAGGCAGTGATGCATCTCCTGCCCCAAGAGCCAGCCTTCGGTGTGGAACAACGAGGGACCCGTTGTGGGGCAACGTTGGATTCACATGGCTTGTCCTTAGGCTTGAGAGTCACTTCCCATCAGTGCAGTCTCAGTTTTGTTCTCGAGGGTTGATTTGTTGATTATACAAAGTGTAGTCGTGTCTTTAGATTTCAGGGTCCAAAATTGCACCTTCACCCCTAGAGATGAGGTGGGATTTTGCCAGTAGAGAAAAAAATGTGAGCCCTTATTATAGAGAGAATATGCCATCTTCTAGAATTGAAGGTGAGAAAAATTTCAGTGAAATTATTGTAAACCAAGGGAGGAAGGCCTGTGCTCGGGGCATTTTATTTTTCAAGTTTTATTTTGTAGCGGTTTCACATTTAATGAAGAAAAGTTGCAAGAATATCAGAAAGAGCTCTTACATACCCTCACAGAGACCCCACTCAAGTTTTTTGCCCCAGCCATGTCCACAGCGAAAGGATCCAGTCCTGGGTCATGCGCTGTACTCAGTTGTCATGTGTTTCTAGTCTCCTTCAATCTGGAAGAGTTCTTCAGTCTTCCCTTGACCTTCACGACCCCAGAATTTCTGAAGATTGCAGACTAGCCATTGTAGAGTGTCCTTCAATTTGGGTTTGCTTGATGTTTCCCCGTGAGTAGGCCCCAGGTTTATCGCAGGAGTAAAGCTATTCTTCCCAATGAGTCTCATCGGGTGGCACATAATATCGACGAGTTCCATTTCTGATGGTGTTAACTTTGAGCTTTGATGGGTGATGTTCAGCAGCAGTTTCTGTTCAGGAATCTGCTGGTGTGATTGTTCAGTTGAAACAAATGTAGAAAGGGGAGAAGTCTTACCCAGGAAAGAGATTGCCAGAGTTAAGCCACTTCATCAGCAACAAAAGCAGAAACCATGCAGCAGGACTAGACTAATATTCCTGTTGTTGAGTGAGGCCGTGTCACTGGACAAAGCCCACCTTAATGCAGCACTAAGGTACCCAAAACTCAAACTCATTTCCAAGGGTACATAGAAATTGGGAGGTTTAAAATATGTTGGATGAGGAAGACAGGCTGTCTCAAATAAGACCTGGTCTGTACCTGTGCAAATTTCTCAACTCTGCAAGAAAGCAATGTTATTGCGTATGCCAGTTGCTGAGAAAGAGAGGAGACTGTTTTCATAGATGGAATTTCCCCCAGATGTGGGCAACATAGTGCCATAATTAGCCTCTTAAGGTAACTAACCAACTGAATTAAATAAGCAATCCAGTTGAAGTTCTAAAGTCATGGGTTCTGAACAATTGGCAGAGACTGACAGGCATCCTGGCAAGGCCTAAACCTTCCCTTAGCTGCTTCTGAGTCTCTGCCATCGTCCTGAGCACTGCTAAGTTTTATGTTATAAGGGTATAATTTTACCTAGGAGAACCTTTTTAGGAGCTGTTGGGTGCACAACTGCATGAATATGCTAAACACCACTGAACTGTATGTTTTAAAACAGTGGATTTTATGGTACATGAATTATATCTCAACTTTTAAAAAAGCAAGACCTACTTGAATCATATCTAATGTAACTTCTAAGGCTTTAAAAGAAATACTGGCTGTGGCTGTTGAAAGGACCCTGCCCTCACCCAAGCGTCAAAGTCCCCTCTGGTTAAGATTGAACACAAGAATTTGGGGAAGGTTGTTTTTGATCTGGACTTTGGTCTTTTAACTCACAAAGACACGGAACTTTAGTTTTGGATTTTAATTGTAGTGGTCTTTAACATTTTGGATTTTTATTTGCAAGATTTAATTTGTGAACCTTGATTTCTCTCTGTAAATTTAATTATGGGAGGGGATGATATTTAAATTTGGGTGTCTCTAAGTTGTTGGCGTTTTATTGTCTAAACTTCTTTTGGCTTTGTTGACTTCTACTCAGACTTTAAGAGTAGGTTCTACCACTTCTCAATGCTTCTCCATGACAGATCATGGAGACCTCAGAGTGCTTTTCCATAATACTGTCTTGATAGCTGCTCCCTTCTAAAGAGAATAGCCCCAAACAGTTCATGCTGTGCAAAGTTCTGGTTTCCAGGGAAACAAATCCTGTTACACTGTTGGACCAGAAACTAGAGTCTGGGCCGTCACTACCACCACGAGCGCCACCATCATCTGAATAGCTTTTATTTTTTAATTCTATAAACTGATGTTAGGGATATTCAAGGATCTGGTTCTTGAGTTTTTGTGAACATGTGTTTTATTATCAATGAATTAATGATTTAATCAATACAAATGTAGAAACAAATGAAGAAAAAGACACTCAAATACAGACCAATGGTGAAGACTCGTGACATAGGAGTCATGGATGATGAAAGTACATGTCTGAAACTCTGAGGTCCAGCATGAAGTATTAGTCTTAGTATTAGCAAGGAATTAATCTATTCCTTCTATTGAAACTTTCTACAGAGAGATGCTAGGAGTATTCAAACATCATATTCTTGTATTGATTTTATAAATATAGATTTGTTATGAATTGAATAATGATAGAACCATTAAACTAATATAAATATATAAAGAAGAACAGACTGAAGCATTGTTTAACTATGAACATGTGTGGTGAGGCAAAAATGTATTTTTGATAAGCATTGAAAACAGTGGTGCCCATTAAGAAATAAGTGGGTAAAGGTCTCACCTCTTCAACTAAGGTTATGGAGATTCTGATAAGGAAGAGTCAATTTTATTGTTTTGTGGCAGTCTCAAGACAGAATTGTTCCTTTTGGGAAGATAAAATTGTATATATTAAGGAAAAATAATAAATGCCTAAATACTGAGTCAAAGAAGCATAGAAAGCCAGGATTAATGCTGATTAGGTGATTGTCTGAATATCTTGAGAGTTTGGTTGGCATGGTCAGTCGACCCTGAGTGCAGTGATGAAACTGGACTCTGGCTGTTAACAGGGAAGCTGGGAGGCAGAAACTCAGGGAGCTCCAGCATGGTCCTGCTGCTCTGTGAGTCTCACTCGTTGACATCTCTAAGTGGTGGAGCTGGCACTTGATCTCAGGTCAGCCTGATGTCCAAATCCATGCTCTGTCTACTCCAGTCATAAGGAGTGTGAGGTCAGTGGGCATGAGGCTGGAGCAGAGCATGGCCAGGAAACAGACTTAATCTACTTTATCCAAGGTTGACCCTGGCAGAATCTTTGGTGGTTAAACATTTCACTCCTGAAGAAGGAAAACCATGCATTATATCAGCTGGCCACCAGAGGGCACTGTGGAACAGGTAGCTAGTTGCTGAAGCCAAGGCTGTTTAGTTTTCCCTAGATCCTGCTTCAAACTCAGATTCTGGTCTTCCCGTCTGCTGCACTTACTATTGGGTCACACCACAAGGCCAGCTAAAGGTTTGAATCTATACTATTTTACACTTACTTTTGAAAAAGAGAAATCTATTTTTCATGTTTTCTACATGAACTGCCTTTTTTGTGCTGTAAAAAATTGTCTTTAGGGGCCAGCCCGGTGGCTCAGCGCCTAAGTGTGCACCTTCTGCTTTGGCAGCCCGGGGTTCGCCGGTTCTGATCCAGGGTGCGGACGTAGCACCGCTTGGCAAGCCATGCTGTGGTAGACATCCCACATATAAAGTAGAGGAAGATGGGCACGGATGTTAGCACAGGGCCAGTCTTCCTCAGCAAAAAGAGGAGGATTGGCAGCAGATGTTAGCTCAGGGCTAATCTTCCTCAAAAAAAAAAATTGTCTTTAAGTATAATGTTGTGAATAAAAACATGGGCTCTAGATTTGGACTTACCTGGACTCTAATCTCAGTCAATCATTTATTAGTTGTGTGAGTTTAGTGGCTACTTAATGTCTCTGGCCTCAATTTCCTCATTTGTAAATTGGGAAAAATAACCATCTCTCAGGTTTGTAACAGTTAACTAAGATAATATATGTAAGGCATTGGCATAGTTTCCATCATAGAGTAAGTGCTCAATAAATGGTGATAGTTACTACTACTATTTAAAGAGCCCTAGATCAACTTATTTTTATGGTTTTTCTGTGACTGCAATTCCATTTCAACAACACAAGCTAACTGTCACTTAGTCCGTAAAATTTTCCCCAAGAATTGAGTCCCTAGTCTAGTCACCTTTGAATCTTCCATCACAAACTACGGTGCTTAGGCACAGGGGCTCAAATGATATTTGTTGAACTAAGTGGTGACAATAGAGTGAGGAGCTTTTTTTTTTTTAAGATGAGACTGAGAAAGTGGGCTTTATTACTCAGAAAATGGCTCAACTTACACAGCAGTTAGCTTTAAGATTAGCAGGGGGAGTAAAATGAAGAAGCGAGGAGATTTGAAAATACATTCATGGTGATCACTAATAAAGCGATCATTTCTTGAGCACCTACTTTGTGCCTGCCCTCCAGAGGCTCACTGCCTGGCCGGGAGATAGAGATCTCCCTAGTTGTGATACAGTGTGATGAATACGTTAGCTTTTGAAGCATGTGAAGAGGAGAGGATGGATTCTGCCTGTGGTGGGAGTGGGAAGCAGGGAAGGCATCTGTGCCAGTTAGTCTTTTTTTCCCCGCCTCCCCACCCCCAATCCATTCTCTATCCATTCTCTGCCCTGCTCTGTGTCCTGGGATGCTGAATCCTGCATAGGCATGCCAGTGCTCTGTTGCCCTCTGGCATCTGGTTGGGTTCCTCCAAAGGGAAGCAACAGTGGGAGATCAAAGGGTGGGAGGAGAGAGAGGCTGGGGTATTTCTTGCCTGCTTCAGCACCGTCTCTAGCAGTGACTGTGGCTGTCGGTGCAGCCCCTCCTTTGTGCCTCCAGCTCTCAAAGGGCTCGTGTAACAGTATTTCCTCCTCTTGGCCCATTCAGTCTTGGGGTAGTAATGGCTTCCTACATTTGCTGTTGTCTGGGTGCCACCCTATCCCTCATTTATTTTTTTTATATTGCCCGTATCTCTGTAAGTAAGCTTTCCACTTAAGAAAATCTCTTCATCTGGACCTTGCTGGGACCCAGATCAATACAGCATCCTAGAAGAGGAGACGCTGGAGCTGGGCCTTGACAAATGAGCAGCATCTTGTCAAGCAGAGAAGAGAGAAAAAGGTATTCCAGACAAAAAGGACAGGCATGGAGATGGGAAAGATTTGTCACTTGGGGCTGCAATGGGTGATGTAGGGTAGCTGGAATACAGGGTGCAGCTGAAAATTGGATCTGGCTGAGACAGAACTGAGCATGGTAGCATCTGGAGTGTGGAGTTAAGGGATTCCCTTCTCTAAAGGGTCTGTTTGCACCTTCCAGTTTACAAGGAGGATGGTGAGTCTTGGAGGTTGTATGTTCAGACCTGTTCAGGTTTATCTGATGGATTTGGAAGAAAGGTGCTGTGGAAGTCAAGATAAAGGGAGAGATTCCAGAGATCTTGAGATTTCATCACAAGGGAAGAAAGAGTCACAAGTATGAAGTGGCTTCAAAAAGGATCAGAAAGGAGTGATGGTCCCAGGAAAGCATGGTGACTATGCTTGAACTAATCCTAACTCGTCCCCCCAGGGGTGCACATCCTGAGGAGGAAAGGGGTTTTCTAAGAAGGGTTAAGAGCTGTCTCTCTAAGGTCTCTATATCTTTAGGGCCAGGCATTTTCCCTTGGGTACCTTGATAGGAGTCCTGTGTCACCAGGACTATCTCAGTCACACACAGGCCAAGTGGGCAACTGAACAGTTTGGAAAGAGGAGTGGAAAGACAATCAGGAAACCCGAGGTTGTTGCCAAGTGCCCATGTAACCTTGGGCAAATTACTCCATTTTTTCAGGACTTCAATTTTCTCATCTAGCAAACAAAAGTTGAAATTGGATGTTTGGGTTCCCTTCTAGAATCCACCCTCTACCTTTGGTTGTCTCTACTTCAGTGGAAGAGAAAGTCAGCCAAGGGCCTGAGGTCCAAGTAGGGAGGAGAAGTGGCTGACCATGAGTGGCAGGTCGCATCCTCAAAGCCAGCCATGCTCATTGTTTCCTCCAGCCATCAGTCACCCATCACTGCCAGCTGTGATGTGTTTGGAATCTGTTGAGCATTGGTGGCCATTGAGAACTTGGGGGCACATTCCCACATCTGCTGATTGCCCATGACTTATTGTCCTGTGGGAATCTAGTGGTTTGGATACTGCGGTCAATCTTTTAAAGCTGTGATACTTCCTGTTCTCCTCCTGCCTCTTCCTTTTCTTTCTTTCTTTTTTTTTTGAGGAAGATTAGCCCTGAGCTAACATCTGCTGCCAATCCTCCTCTTTTTCTTGCTGAGGAAGACTGGCTCTGAGCTAACATCCATGCCCATCTTCCTCTACTTTATATGTGGGACACCTACCACAGCATGGCTTGCCAAACGGTGCCATGTCCACACCCGGGATCCGAACCAGCGAACCCCAGGCTGCCAAAGCAGAACTTGCGCATTTAACCGTTGCACCACAAGGCTGGCCCCTGCCTCTTCCTTTTTTGTTCTGTTTCAATGAGAGTGAACTTGAAAACTATCAGAGTGGAAACCACATACAGACGAATTGTCGTCTGATGTAGAAGCCCTGTTGCTTACAGATTGAGTGAGGTCAGGCAAGCCATTTATCCTTTTTGAGTCTTGCTTTCCTCACCTTTTAAACTGAGGCAAAACTCATGCCTTTCTCTTCCACGCAGATATTCTGAAGATGCAGGAGGCTCTCAGATGTGAGATGCTTTAATTTGACCAACTTTCCATATTGACATGAGGGCCGACCTTGGATCCTTATTCATTCATCATTGGATACTGGCCGGTAACTTCCTGGTTGACTTTTGAAGCTATACTCCACCACTTTCCAAAAAGAACTGTGGCATCTACAAAATAATTGGTCATTATATTTCCTATAAAATAGAGAAATATACTAGAATAAAAGACCATGACCATGGGATGTGGTG
Organism: Equus przewalskii; assembly: GCF_037783145.1. Classification (NCBI taxonomy): domain Eukaryota; kingdom Metazoa; phylum Chordata; class Mammalia; order Perissodactyla; family Equidae; genus Equus; species Equus przewalskii. The sequence goes on along the minus strand of NC_091834.1, from coordinate 62,919,578 downwards.
AACCCCCGTAGATATGTGGGCCATGGGCTCACCTGCTTCCCCTGCTCTCTGGGAAGGAGTCTATTTACTTCCTCTTAAGGATTTCCTTTTGTCTCCTAATTGCTGCTTCTTGTGCCATGGGCCCCATTAACACTTCTTCATAGCAACCCTGTTTGTCATTGGTTTTAGCCAGCTTCATGGTCAATGTCTCATGAGGGTAGTAAGAAATGGGAAGGACCTTATTTTTCCCTCTACTGAATTGCCTGGAGATCATCTCTTAGTGACTGCAGCTGGAAGTGTGACATTTAATTAGTGGAGAAAATTGAGTCAGGCAACAGGCAGCCTGTGCCAGTGAGAGGGTAAGAAGAGGCTGGGGAAGAAGTGGTGTGCTCAGTAGGGCAGTTTGGCCCAGGTTTGCTCCTAGATCCAGATCCGGTGCTCACATCACCACAGGTGGAGATTGTAGAAGCTTAGGGAATTTTCCATAGTGATGGGAACCACAAATGAGCCCCCACATACACCTAGTTTCTTCTAGTCCACCCTTTATCTATTTGGAAAATAAATGATGAATTCCCGAGAGGTAAGGACCTCACCCAACAAAGCCTGGCCTCCTGCTGGCCTAGTGACTGGTACTTGAGGATGGCAAAATCTTGGACTGAGATTTGTGGCCTCTCAGATCACAGAACCCAAGATGTGATGAGCTGGGAAGGAGCTTACAGCACCTCTAGACCGAGTCCTGCACTTTATAGAAGAGGAAACCAAGGCCCAGAGAGGGGCCTTGACTTGCCTAAGGGACTCAGGGGCTGAGCTGGAACCAGTGCTTAGATCATTGGAACCTGGTTTGGAGCTCTTGGCTATGTCACTCCACCTCCATGACCAGATGGTGATGGTTGGGTTACCCTGGGTAAAATTACCCTCCTCTGCCCCAGAAGCCAATTGAACTCACTTGTGTCTGAGCTCCTGCTCTTGTCCATAGGTGTCCTAGAGATATGCATTCCCAGTTTATTTCCAAAGAACCATCTTGCTACTTGGAGTGATGCCTCAGCTCCCTTTGGGCTCCTAGCACCTTGAAAAGGCTGATAATCAGCAGCAGGAGCCAAAGGGCGCAGGGGACAGGAGGAGGGGCTTAGATGGAGCAGGAGCCAGAAAGGAAGAGGGCCCAGGAAAGAATTTAAAGGAAGTGTGTGTGGGGGGGGGGGGGGAAGGGGGGGAGAGGGGTGGGCGGTGGGGGGGGTGGTGGCATGGATCTGGCTTTAATACCTGCTCGTTACTTCTCAGTGCTGTGACCTTGGAGAAGTTACTTAACAACTCCAAGCCTTAGTGCCCTTCTCTGTAAAACGGGAATGAGGACATGTACTTCAGGGTTATATGAGAATTAAAGGAGGTACTGTATGTGATAAATAGATGTTATGTTACATACATGTGTAAGAGATGATGTATGTGAAGTATATGAGATATGAGAGCACCCCACAGTGCTGGCTGTGCAGTAGGTGCTCCACAGGTGGGAGTTTCCTCACTCCCTCTCTGGAAACGGCAGCGCCTGGAGCGCCTCACATCTTTCACCCTTTGTGGAGCTCCCTCCCCTCAGGTCTCCTCCAGCTGTGCGGGTTGCATGTTCTAGTGACAAAGGTCAAAGTGGATAGTGTTTTGTTATTGTTTTTAAGAAAAAAAAGGGGATATTTATTGCGTCACATAATTTAACATTCTGCTTACCACCATGGCTAGATCCAGGTGTTCTAATGACATCAGCAGGATGCAGTCTCTCCATCTCTTAGCTCTGCTCTCCTGTGTTATGTCCATTCTCAGGCAAGCTCTTCCTTGATGGAGTTTAGAGCAAGGATGCAGACCCACATTCTGATGTCATCAGAAAGCACAGCAGAAAGAGCACCAGTAGAAGTGATAGAAAGATAATGTTTTTGTAGGGGACCCTGGAAACCTGATTTTTGCTACCTCATTCTAAGTGGTCCCCAGGAGAAACATGTGCCCAGAGGATAATAACGCTTGGGCATGGTAGTGGAAACTGCTGGTTGTCCCCTATTCTTCACTCTCTCCTTGCATGGTTGACCAGCTAAAGACTACATTTCTAAACTTCCCTTTCAGCAAAGTGGAGCCATGTAAGAATCATGCACAAAATTCTGGCCAACGGGATATGAATGAAGTGATAGAGTGTGAGATGGACATTACAGAGTACTCAGAAGAAGTAGTTCCTGGCAATTGTGGAGCTCTTGACCCATTCCTAGACCACCTACCTGGGCATTTGCATGAGTGAGAAAAAAAAAACTGTCTTATATAACCCACTTGGTTAAGCCTAACCAATACAGGCACAAATGCAAAATACGGTGACCTAGCGAGCTAGATTAGACCATGCAGGGGACTCCTTTTGCCCAGGCTAGAGGCTGTCTTGGGCCTAGATTCAGAGCATATTGAAGACAAGCTAGGATTTTCCAAAGCAAAAGTTACAACAGCTTTGCCTAGGGGGAACTCCTGCTCTTAGTTGGTCCAGAGGTATGTGGCCGACAAAGCCCTCAGCGGCTGGTTCTCAGAAGGCTGGGAAAGGCTGCGTGAATGAATTGCATCCAAAGATCATCTGGCATTAATTTACTAAGTCCTTTACATTTCCTTTTCCAGAAAGCCTTTTTAAAAACTGTTTTATTATGAAAACATTCAAACATTCACAATGTTAGAGAGAATCTTCATGCCCAGATCCAACAATTATCAACATTAGGCCATATTTACTTAATCTTTGTTTCATCCTCCTTCCTTTCTCCTTCCTTCTTTCTCTCTGACCTTCCTCTCTCTCTTTTGTTTTATCTTTTGGATGTAGCCTTTTAAAGCAAATCTCTGTCAATATGTTATTGTGTCCCTAAATGCTTCTGCACATATTTCTTAAAAATTTTCTTACAAAATAATAATAAAATTGTCACACTTAATTAAATTAGAAATAACTATTAATATTATTTAATACTCGATCTGTATTCAGATTTACCATTTGCCTCAAAACTGCCTTTTTACAGTAGATTGTCTGAATTAGGATCTAAACCAGATCCACCCACTGCATTTAGTTGTTACACCCACAAACTTTTTTTTTCAATAGTTTTATTGAGATCATAACAGTTTATAACATTGTGCCATTTTGGATGTACATTATTATTTATCAATTTCTGAATAGATTTCATTGTGCTCACCACCAGTAGTCTAATTTTTGTCCATCATTGTATATAAGTGCCACCTTACCCCTTTTGCTCACCCCCCAACCCCCTTTCCCTCTGGTAACCACTGGTCTGTTCTCTTTATCCGTGTATTTGTTATCTTCCACATATGAGTGAAATCATGCAGTATTTGTCTTTCTCTGTCTGGCTTATTTCACTTATTTTATCCCCTCAAGGTCCCTCCATGTTGTTGCAAATGGGATGATTTGTCTTTTTTATGGCTGAGTAGTATTCCACTGCAAATATATATACCACATTTTCTTTATCCATTCATCTCTAGAAGGGCATTTGGGTTGCTTCCATGCCTTGGCTATTGTGAATAATGCTGCAGTGAACATAGGGGTGCATAAATCTCTTTGGATCACTCATTTCAAGTTCTTTGCACAAATACCCAGTAGTGGAATAGCTGGATCGTATGGTATTTCTATTTTTAATTTTTTGAGAAATCTCCATAGTGTTTTCCATAGTGGCTACACCAGTTTGCATTCCCACCAGCAGTATATGAGGGTTCCTTTTTCTCCACATCCTCTCCAGCATTTGTTGTTTTTTTGCTTGGTAATTATAGCCGTTCTGACTGGTGTAAGGTGATATCTCATTGTAGTTTTGATTTGCATTTCCCTAATAATTCGTGATGTTGAACATGTTTTCATGTGTCTGTTGGCCATCTGTATATCTTCTTTAGAAAAATGTCTGTTCATATCCTCTGTCCATTTTTTGATTGGGTTGTTTGTTTTGTTGTTGAGTTATATGAGTTCTTTATATATTTTGGAGATAAACTCCTTGTCAGATAAATGATTTGCAAATATTGTCTCCAGTTTATACCAACAAACTTTTGACCAGAGCTGCTGCAGCCACAGAATCTGACAGACAGCATTATGATAACTCTGCCTGTCCTTAGAGAGTGGCCACTCAGAGGGAGGTAAAGAACAACGGGTCTGAAAGTCAGATAATCAAATCCACAGGTCCCTGCTTTGCTCAGACAGGCAATTTCTTTAGTTTTTGTGTTTGTAATAGCTCACTGAATATGAACAATACAAGGGTGAGACACCTCTAGCTCCTGATCCAAATCCAACCCTTGGCTTAGTTTTATACATATGAGTTCATTTGAAACTCACTGATCCATGCCTTCTCATGCTACATATGTTGAGCATGAATTATATGTCATGTACTGTGTTAGGTACAGTACAAAGGGCACAAAGATCCTTAAGAAAAGCTAGCGGGGGCCAGCCCGGTGGCATAGTGATTAAGTTTGCGCACTCTGCTTTGGCAGCCTGAGGTTGGCTGGTTTCGATCCCAGACATGGACCCAGCACCACTCATCAAACCATGCTGTGCTGGCGTCCCACATAAAATAGAGGAAGATCAGCACAGATGTTAGCTCAGCAACAATCTCCCTTAAGCAAAAAGAGGAAGATTGGCAATAGGTGTTAGCTCAGGGCCACTCTTCCTCACATTAAAAAAAAGAGAAAAGCAAGCAAAGAAGCTCTTAATTAGATGGAGGACACAGGTGTGCCCCTTGAGCTGTGGGGTATTATGCAGAGATGGAGCAGAAAGAGGGGCTGTGGGTGTACAAAGGGAAGAGGAGTGTGATCACCTCTACCAGGAGTGGTCAGGAAAGGCTTTCCAGAGAGGTAATTATTGAGCTGAGTTTTGTTGGTTGTTTGCCTGGTAAGAGGAAAAGCATTGCGGGTAGTGGGAACAGAATATGCCAAGGCACTGAAACTTTCTAAAATGCTGCAAAGATCTTGAGCATCATTGTTTTTAAAGTCATGCAATGGATGTTTGGCCTAGGAAAACCATTCATTTTATCTGCAAAATATGCCTTCAGATTTTAAATAGGGGTGAAAATGCTTTTTAGAAAAAATTTTGACAATGTTATTTTTTAAAAGTCTACTGGATTATGCACCATTCATCCCTGCCCTGCCTCCATCCCTTCCCAGGCCAAACAAGATTCATTCTTGGCCAATTCCATTTCTTTCTGAGGCCCCCTTTACCATTTCCCAACCTCGTTTCTCATGCTGATCAAGATAAAACCAAAATAAAATGCTAAAAATGTCCCCATGCTTAAAAAAACCCGAACCTTTAATAAATAACTTTTTACCTTTATGATTTTGATTAGCCATTCATCATGAGTCAATGACACTTGATGGAAAAGTGAAGTCCCCACCTGTGGCTTAAAGCCAAGCCCAGATTGCAGCTTTGAGGGGATTCTTGAGGGAGTCCCATTAATAACCCTAATGCCCTTAGGGAAGAATGAGATGGTCAGATTCTAGTTGCATCTCCATCACCCGAGCAGTGAGACCCAGCCATTTTGTGAATCAACTGATAAAGGAGGTGGCGAGGAACGTAGGAAATGTGTTCTCATTTCTCACTCGAGTAGCTCTGAAAGGCAGGCCAGATTGGTACAACTCTCTGTGCAGTGGGCAGAGGAAATATGGCGTGTGGTTTAAAGTCTTGACTTTGGGGACTCAGCTCACAGCCACCAGCCAAGTGGTCTTGAGTAGGTGACATTTAGCATGGTCTTTCCCTTGTGTCAGGCACTGTTCAAAGCATGCTCCTTCTCACAGCAACTCTGTGAGTTGGGATGTGTTATTGTCCCCTGTGTCAGTCAGGATTCTCCAAAGTAACTGAACCAACAGGAGACATATGTCTGTCTGTTTGTCTATCTATCTATCTGAAGGAATTGCTTTATACAATCGTGGGGGCTGGTAAGCCCAAAGTCCATAGGGCAGGCCAGTAGGCTTGGGCAGGAACTGATGTTGCTGGAGGCAGAATGTTCTTCCTCTGGGAAACCTCCGTTTTGGCTCTTGAGGCCTTTCAACTGATTAGATGAAGCCCACCCACGTTATTGAGAGTAAGCTCCCTTGTTTAAAGTTAACTGATGGTAGCTGTTAACTACATCTGCAAAATATCTTTACGGCAACACCTAGATTAGTGTTTGATTAAATAACTGGCCACTATAGCCTACCCTAGTTGACACATAAAACTAACCATCACATCCCCTTTTATAGATGAAGCAACTGAGGCAGAGTGTTAAGAATGCGCAAGGTCTGATGTGGCAGAGTCAGAATTCCAGCCCAGGCTCCACAGCTGTGCCCTTCACCACTGTGTTGCTCCGTGGCCTAGCTGGTTGCATTTTCCTCAAGTACAGAAGAGGCTAATAATGCCTGTCTCTTTTTACTCCCAGGATTCCTATGCTTATTGATGTGTTTTTCTTCTGTCTCATTCCAAACTGGATTCGAGGAGGCTCTGAGAAATCAACCAGACAATTCCCATAAAAGCGTTTTGAAGAACAGTAAGGGAAATGTAAGAAAACTAACATTGACTGGGCACCTATATGTGCCAGACACAACACCAGCATCTGCATATTTGTTGTTTAACACTCAACAAAAATTGCAAATCTTCCATCACTTGAGGTTCTTTGAGGGCAAATAGACCTTGTTCATATGGATATCCTTGATGCTTTTCACAGGGCTGGGAGTAGTGTAGACACCCAATAAGTGCCTATAAATCAACGGAATTATTGCCCAGTGGTGTGACATGAAACCAAGGTGATCGTTGCTAAGAGCTTCTTGGGCGGGCAAAGGATTTTCTGTGGGATCCAATATGTTCCAGGAGGTGAAAGAGTAATCCCAGCTCCTGTTGCCCTGGAGAGGGAAGGAGGAGTCTTCTCCAGAGACTCACTGGGGAAATCATCAGCAGGTGAAGTTGCTAAATTTATCTACTCCTTTTATGCAACACACTCCCCAGACTGAAAAACACTGCCACATACGTCACCTGGACTCTTCAAAACTTGCTCCTCCTGTAGGCAAATCTCTCCATTTAATAGGTACTGAGTTCCTGTAATTCCCAGCCCGGGGAAGTGTCCCCCTGGAGGGAGGTAACATGTGTGGGTTTCTGCCCTGTGGCTTATTCCACATCAATCCCTCCTCACATAAACTCAAAGCAGCAAAATAGCCAGCCCAACATGCAAAGGGCTTTGTGTTAAGCGGATGTATATTAAGGAGTGGTTACACGTAGGCAGGGTTCAGGTACTATTTCAGTATTAGTGAAATATATCCTGCCAGACAATCAGGTTTGTCGTAGGCTCTGGGAGGACTGGAGCTTTCTGAAATTCCTAGGAATTCTTTAAACATGGGTCTCTTGATCTAAGGGAAGTGTTCTTCCTGAGAGGTGAAGAGGCATTGGCCTCTCTTCTTGCGTCAGGAGGAAAGCGTGTGAGGTTTTGGAGTTAACCACCCATGGTGACTGGCTCTGTCACCTCCTAGCCATTTGAGATGGAGCAAGTTACTTTCCTCTCCAGGTCTCGTTTCCCATATGTGTATGTATATGTATATGTATATGTACATGCATATAGAATTGGGAGATATTATGTACATCATAGGGCTGTTTTGAGCATTACCATGAGATTATATATGTACAGAACCTGGCCTGCAGTAACTACTCAGTACATGTTGGGTCTCATCCTTTCCCAAACCACAGCTGAGGGCTGGCCCAATGCACACTGTGGGGAGGCCACTCTTCCCCCATTGCTGAATGAATCTAGAAGAAATCTAATTAAAATGGACACCAGGAAGATCTGAGAGGGGAGATTGTGGCTGAAGGTGTGGAGGTTGAGATGTCTGCCTGTGGGGTGGGTTCTGGGAACTATAGCATGTGCTGTCAATGCCTCCTGCCATATCCTCTTGGCCCACCCTGTAGGTCGTTTGAATCTTGGGTTTCCATGTCACACCAATGACCTCCCTTAAGCACATGATTCTTTCTTTTTAAAGGCCTTCTTTGGTGAGCATGCTATGCTTGGAAGTGCTGGGTAATTAATGCCCCCAGGAGTGACACTCATCTGATGGGGATGGGAGTTGATGGATAAAAATCCCAGAAATTCTGGGATGTGTTCTACAGTCTCTTGGAGCGTCCCTAGTAGTCCATAGCAGCAATGCACTTATTAACACATCTTGTCACACCCTGTAACATACTTCTCTGCTCCCTCACTTGCTTCCTGGGATGACCTCCAAAAGTACTTGTACCCAAATCATTTTCAGGATCTGCTTTTGGGGGAACCTCAACCAAGAGAGAAACCCATAGCCCTGTTGCCTCCTGAGGTGTCAGCCCTGCTTCTTCATCCTGGCCCAGCTCCTAGATATTCTCTTCTTCCTTTCTCATGAACTCCCGCTCCATTTCACAACTGCCATCTTTTTTTTGTGGGGGGGGTAAAGATTTTATTTTTGCTTTTTCTCCCCAAAGCCCCCTGGTACACAGTTGTATATTTTTTAGTTTTGGGTCCTTCCAGTTGTGGCATGTGGGATGCCCCCTCAGCATGGCTTGAGGAGCGGTGCCATGTCTGCGCCCAGGATCTGAACCGGCGAAACATCAGGCCGCCAAAGGGGAGCGTGCAAACCCAACCACTTGGCCACGGGGCCGGCCGCTGCCATCTTTTTTTGTGGGAGAAGACGACTTCAGTTCCCAGGATTGTGGAAAATAACCAGTCTCTGATTCTCTCCTTCTTTCCTGTGTTTGAACCAAGCCAAGAGTGTCCCTCTTTCAGTGAGAAAGAAGGCACTTTCTTTTGCTTTGCCAAACTTGACTGCAATTGTCAGTCTATTATTTGTAATAATACCTGGGGGGATTTTTCTTAAGAAATATTTTTGCAAATGAAAGAGCCCTCCTCTTGGAATGAGAACTCAATTTATGACACAACTGAGCATAGCTATTGTAGTGGACACTTAGGATTGTCCTCCCAAGACCCCTTTCCTTGGAACTGCCTCTTCATCCATCCACACAGTTAGAACAGAAGTTCTACTGTTAGTACAAGCTGACTCCCAACTCCTGGCTTCAGCTGATTTATCCAGGGATTGGCATCTAACTCAAGCTCAGCCAATGAAGCCCTTTCCAAAGATTTTTGACTTGGGACCAGAGAGACCTTGAATTCAGTTTCTCTACAGTGACTGAAGTTGTGAGATGTAAATTTTGGTTGCTGTCAGCACCCAAGTTTCCTGCTATGTGAAAAAATCCAGTCTGAGTGGGAAAGAGCGACATCAGTATGCAAAGAGGAGCAGAGGTGAGCGAGGGAGGGAGAGTCCTGGCAGCACTCATGGTCCTGTTCCAATCGCGGCCAAGCTGCATCCCTGGACATCCCCTCAGGCTGGAAGTTTAACCTTTTCCTGGATACTGAGAACAACCAGTTCCATTTAGCTAATTGAATTGTATTTCTGTTACTTGCAGCCCCAAAGTCCTAAATAACAGAGAGAGAAGCTTCAAACTCTTAAGGCTATATGTAGGGTTCCAGCATGACTTCTAGTTCTTCCTAACTAAGGAATTGTTGGAAAACTATAGTGGATTTTATGGTATCTCTTAAACATCAATCCTACCCCTCCACCGCTCGGGAGCAGTCATGCCGTGGGGGGATTGTCTATAGCTCCCGGCGAGGGTCTGAATTGTTTAAGGCAATAATGATCATCTCAACACCTGTGCAGTGATTGAGTCAGAAGAAGGCATGTGACTCAATTTTGGGATGTTTGCTGGGGGGTTTTGGGGAAAGTTTATCCGTTCTTGAGAGAGACCCAGAGGAAGAGCTGTGCTATTCTTTCCCAGAGCCTTGTTGTGTGTGGATGTGAGGCTGGCACCTGCTGTAGCTATTTCCGTGCCAGTCTAGGGATGAAACCCAAACTTGGAGGAGGTCAAAGAAATGGAGATAGAGCTACCCTATGTCTGTCTTCCAGTTTAATGGACCAATGTATTTGCTTATAATTTAAGCTAATTTGGGTTGGGTTTTCTATCTTATTGTTGTTGTTTTGCTGCTGAAAGCATGCTAACCAATACAGAACTCTCAGCCAATGGACCACAGGAATAATCTTGTTCAGATGAAGCCTTCTGTATCAGAATCTATCACCCCTCTTCCATTTGTCCCGTGTTGTTCTCATTCTACTGGGATGAATTCCAGTAGATGGTACCCTCGTATCAAGGCCTGTGATTCAACTTTTGCAATTGTTAGCAAAAAGTTTATGTTTATTCCAATTTTCATCAATCGATTTCTGCAGAGGCTTGTTTTCTCCAATATGTGCTGCAAAATTCTGAGGTCATTCTGTTTTTGGTTTTCTGGGAGTGGCTTTTATCTTTTTGCTTGGCTAAGAAGCTCTCTCTCCATCTGATGCTTTGTCTGGTGCCTGTTTTCAATCTCAATAAACTTTCTCTGCTTTGTTGCTCTAGTCTCTGTGGCAAGAAGAGACACCTTCTGATTGGGGTGTCGGCTGGGCACAGAATTGTACCCCCACCCCATTGCATAGCACAGTGACACTTTCTGTAACATGGTCTACATCCTCTCTGGTAAGAGTAGCACGAGGACATGCCTAATGAACTCAAGGGCTCTTAGTGCCGGGCCACAAAGCACACAGGCCTTTTTTCTTCTAAATGTTTTCCTACTAATCATAGGGAATGAGCATCCAAATAAACACATATTGGGGAAATTACAATGGATCAACAAATCTCAAAAAGTTCTAACTGCAGTCATTTTATAGTCTATACTAAAATATTGGTGGGGTCATTTTCTTTTTATGTGATAGTCCTTTTCTTTGCTCACATGGCAAGAGAGTGGATGAGAAAGATGTGAAGTAACGTGTGGCATAAATAAGAATATCTCTTCAAGGGGCCGGCCCTGTGGCCGAGTGGTTTAGTTTGCATGCTCTGCTGCAGCGGCCTGGGGTTCACTGGTTCGGATCCTGGGTGCAGGCCTACACACCGCTCATCAAACCATGGTGTGGTGGCATCCTACATAGAAGAACTAGAGTGACCTGCAACTAGGATGTAGAGCTATTTACTGGGACTTCAGGGAGGAAAAAAAAAGAGGAAGATTGGCAACAGATGTCAGCTCAGGGCCCATCTTCCTCACACACACACACACACACACACACACAAAAGAACCTCTCTTCCAGAGCTGGATTCACTGCCCCAGGCCAGCACCCACCCCCCCCGCCCCTTCCTTCTCCTCTTCCATCGTGAGGGGCAGCTCTTTCCTGCTCCTGCCATTACCACCTTAAGGATCCTCTGGCTCTGCCAATCCCCAGGCATACCCAATATGGTGGTGTTCTGTGGCAGCTCACACCAGGACCTGTCCCAGAAAGTGGTGGATAGACTGGGGCTGGAGCTGGGCAAGGTGGTCACTAAGATGTTCAGCAATCAGATCAGCATAGACATTGGTGAAAGTATGAGAGGCCAAGCTGTCTATATCATTCAGAGTAGCTGTGGAAAAATTGACACCTTGATGAAACTTATTATGATCAACAGTGATAAAGCCACATGGTCCTCCAGAGAGAAGGTGGTACTCCCATGTTTTTCATCCTCCCGACACGATAAAAAGGATGAGAGTCACGCTCCAGTTTCTGAAAAATTTGAAGCCAATCTGCTTAGAGTAACTGGGCCAGATCACCCCATTCCCATGGATCTGCCTGCTGCTCAGATCCAGGGCTGCTTCGATATCCCAATGAGTGACTTACATGCAGAACCAAGAGAATATTGCTGACTGAAGGAGCTGTGTCATTGTTTCCCCCAAAGCGGACGGCTACGTCATTTCCGGACAGACTCAATGTGGAGTTTGCTTTGCTTCATCGAGAGAGAAGGAGAGCCATGGGCGTGAATAGGGTGATTCTGGTTGGTGATGCTGAAGATCAGGTGGCCGTCCTCATGGACAACATGACTGATACATGCAGCACAAAATACTATGCTGTGGTCAAGCTACTCTATGCCAGAGCCAGCAAAGTTTACGCCATTTTTACTCATGGAATCTTCTCTGGGCCAGCTATTTCCAGAATTTATAATGCTCCCTCTGAGGCTGTCGGCGTCACAAACACCATTCCCCAAGAGGACGAGATGATGCACTCCTTTAAGATTCAAGTTACTGATATTTCAATGATTTTGGCGGAGGCAACCCAAAGAGCAGACAACAGCAACTGTCTCTTACTTGTCAAGCCATGGCCCCCTAGGCCTCCAGAATATTATGACTTCAAACATTGTACTCTGAGTTTAAAAAATTATTTTGACTTTAGAATTCAATAAAATATAGAATGATGAATACTAAAGCATCAGATCTCTGTTGTAAACCTTGGAACATATCTTTATGGTTTTAGGAGACAATGGATAGGGATAGAGGACTGTTTGTTTTTAACTGAACTTGTCTTGAATGAGAAATGTCTGTTATTTTTCCTTGTTGTGATGGATAAGGTTTACCTTTGTTCTTATGATACTTTGAGGCCACAATCATATAATGTAATTGCTTTGCTGTGATGGAATTATACTTCAAGTTAAGGTCTAAAAAAACTCCAGCTGTGGAAGCAACATAAATGGATTCTAGACAGTACTTCATCTAAGTTTCCATGCCCAGAGAAGCTAATGTCAACTCATCATGTGATACTCAATTTATACGATAAATTATGAACCTGGGGAAAAAAATAAAATAATGATCCTCAGATAGAAAACATGATTTAAAAATCTGCATTGTCTTTCCCTGGCTTGAGAATTTGTTATTCTATCATTACTTAACATTATGTTTGTATTTTAAAGTATTGTATACACACTTGTGAATTAATTAGGCTGGATTTGGCCATACTAAGCAGCCAAATTTTAATTTAAGGAGATTTGAAGGTTGTAATCCAGCCCAGTTGATAAGGATCTTCAGTATGCAGCTGATCCCGGTGCTTGCCCATCTTTGGCTCCTCACTGATCCAGAAGCTGTAAGACCAACCTCATTTTCTGGTCACATCTACCTCTGTTGAACGCAGAAAGATCTAACCTCTATCTAGTCAAATAAAGGAGTCAGGGAAATATGAACATGCAAAAGTCATTGAACCAAAACATAAATTGTATCAACTAACCAAATAACGTGTTCATATTAGACCATATTATATGCTGACAATATCCAGAAATAGTGGTACTGTGGTGTCTATATGGAATAAATGTTCCTCCAGTTCAATGGTAAACATTTTCAATAAAATCATGTAGGAAACTAAAAGCAAAGTGACAAAAAAGAATATCCCTTTCTTCTTAAAGAATGTCTTATTCCTTTTTACTGAGTGTTTCTTGGAAGTTGGTCTAGTCATGAGCTGAAGGAGCAAAGAGGCATATCAAAAATGTCTGGGATCCATAGAAACTTGTACAAGAATGTTCGTAGCAGCATTATTCATGATTACCAAATGGTAGAAATAACCCAAATGTCCACCAATAGATGAACAGACAAATTGTGGTATATCCATACAATGGAATATTTTTCAGCCATAAAAAGGAATGAAGTACTGATACATGCTACCACACGGATGAACCTGGAAAACATTGTGTTAAGTAAAGGAAGCCAGACACAATAGGTCACATAATGTGTGATTCCTTTTCTATGATATATCCAGAATTGGCAAATCCATAGAGACAGAAAGCAGGTTAAAGGTTACCAGGGGATTTGGGTAGGGGAAAATGAAGAGCAATTACTTAACAGGTACAGAGTGTTCTTATGGGGTGATGAAAAGGTTTTGAAACTAGAGAGAGCTGGTGTTTGCACAACATAGTGAATACACTAAATACCACTGAATTGTATACTCTAAAATGGTTAATTGTATGTTATGTGAATTTCACCTCAATTTTAAAAAAGCAGCAGGGAAGGAAAAATCTGAGCCCCTACCCTGTCCCATCTCCACATTCTGATTTGCCTCCTAGGGAGCAAATTGATGTGCAAGCTCACGTTATAAGGGATGTGAGGTGACTACCTGACTTAGGGTGACTCATCATCATTTATTAAGTAACCTGGAGGCTTAAGAGCAGTGCATTTTGGGCAATTTGCTGATTCCTTTAGGCAATCTTAACACGAAGCCCCGTGGGTAGCAAGAAATAGCATGTGATTAGAACAGAAGCAATTACTCTTAGAAAAGCATCATTAATTTCAAAAGCTCTTGTCCTGAGCTATGTGGCTAAGTGGAGACAAATTAGGATGCTGTCTAGAGGAAGGAAAGTGAAGTTGTTTTCCCCTCTTTAGGACAGAAAGGAAATCTAAAGTTCTCTCTTCCTAGTAGTTATTTCTTCCTCCGAGCGGTGGGAGTGGCGAGTTTGGGAGGGGGCGGTCGGTGGTAGGTTAGTCGTAGGAGGCCTGGCGTTTCTATCAGTTCTACTGCAAGCTCCTTCAGTGATAAAAGGAACTGTGATAAAAAGGAACTGCTCATAGTTCCCATTTGTCTCCATCATAGAGTCTTTCTGGGGTCTAATTAGTAGGATGGAAAGGGCAGTGGTGCCTTCTCAGAAAACCTGGTTTCTGGGGTCTATTCTGGGATCCACTGTGTCCAGCCAAGTCTTGTCCTTTTTTGGGGCCTTGCTCTTCAGTAAAGTAAATCAAAGCAAAGCAAGATCATCTCCCAGGTCCTTATTTAGAAACAGATCCTGAAACACAAATTCTTACTGACAGTGTTCGAAGCATTTGGACAGTGTGCTCTTTTACTCTTCAGTTCTGAAACCTGACTCAGACAAGATCTAAATAGAGAACAGAACAAAAACCTCAAATGAATGTCATAGGAGTTTGTCAAGATTATCAGTGGGATTACCCAGGGTAGTAGTTGCTCTCTCTCTGAGGCGTAAAATAACATATTGGGCACATAGTATGTGCTAGTCCTTGTGCTATGTCCTTTTATAAAGATTATGTCATTGGATGATATTTTGAGGTATGACTATTCCACTTTACAGATGCAAAAACTAAGGTCTAATGAGATTGCATAACAAGCCCCAAATCTCATAACCAGGATTCAAAATGCATGTTTCTGACTCCAAATCCAGTGCTCTTTCCATACAGTATAGCTAACTTTTTTTTTTGAGACTTATCTTAGCAGTTGTACCTACTCTTCCTCTTCCCACCTTTGTCCCCTTTTTAGCTCCATAAGCGAATCCTTATTCCTTCAAAAGAAAAAAACCACATTCAGTTTCTAGAATTCTATACCCCCTATTTCATTTTTTAGCCCAGAGCGATATGACTTCTGCCTCCATCTTTTTACTGAAACACTTTGCAAAAGGTGGTTTCCAAAACACATGGGCATATTTAGTCCATATTCTTACTGGACTTCTCCATGGTGGTGGCATTGGTGACCAGCCCTCCCTCTTCCTCTGCTTGCTCATCCTGGTCTCTCCTTGTCTTTCTCCTTCCCTGAATGCTGCTGCTCAGTCCCCTTTGAGGGTTCCTCCTTCACTTGGGATGATCAACAGTGGAAACGCCCATGCACTGCAAGGGAAGCCCCATCGCCTCTCACAGTTGCGCAATGCTTGTGCATTTCCCGAAGTTGGGTGATTCCAGGTAAATGGCACCACGCAAAGTATGATTCTCGTTCTAGGCTGGGAACTTCTTCGCTTCTGAATCCTCACTGCTTGGCATATTATTAGTCTAGAGGGAAGTATATACTGAATAAATTCAAAGAATGATGGACGGATCTTCGAAAAAAGGAGTAAGTCCACTCCATGCAGAGGATGCAGAAAGTGCCCAGGAAGGTGGCCAGAAGGTTGTGGGGCTTTCCTAGGGAACTGTGAGGAGCACAGTGTGGCTACAGTATAAGGTGGAGGGCTGGAGGAACTACTGCTGATGAGGCTGGAAAGTGTAAAAAAGTTGTCAAAGACGTTGAAATGGAAAAAAAAGAAAAAGAGAAAAAAGATTACTACCTGTGTTATTAAATTAAATTAAATTAAATTAAAAAGATTACTAGGTGTCTTATAGAATGCTGGGCATTGGGGCTGGCCCTGTGGCCGAGTGGTTAAGTTCGCGCGCTCCGTTGCAGGCAGCCCAGTGTTTCGTTGGTTCGAATCCTGGGTGCGGACATGGCACTGCTCATCAAACCATGCTGAGGCAGCATCCCACATGCCACAACTAGAAGGACCTACAACTAAGAATATACAACTATGTACCGGGGGGCTTTGGGGAGAAAAAGGAAAAAATAAAATCTTTAAAAAAAAAAAAAAGAATGCTGGGCATCATCTAGTGCACTCTTCCACGTTATCTGGTTCTACAGTGGTCTGCACCTTTTACTGTCTGAGCTTTTTAAGAACTCTATAAGTTATAAAAATCTGTAAGATTTACAACTCTGAGAGCAATGCAAATGATTCTTGTCTGTAAAAATGAAAATGAATTTTGTCAGGTGGAGGTGCAGTTGCTTCCCTGCCTCCTCCACCCCTGAACTCCGCTGGTGGAAGCATCTAGTTTTGCATCTGTTGGATTCATTTCAGCATTCCTGAGGGCCTGTCTACGTGTCTGCTCTGTGGACACTCCTTTGAACGGGGTTTTAACACCTTACCAGTTCCTCATTAATTAGTATGCTAAATAAAATCTTTGACATGTGTTCATTTTATATTTGTATGAGAGTCATGATTTTACCCTTTATAAAAAATTCTCCTTTAACAGAAAGTAGATGGGAGTTAGGTTCCAAAGGAGCTTAAAAGCTCAGAGGTTTTAAAAGCAGAAACAAAATGGGTTTAGATTTATGTTTTTGAACAAATGCTTTGGAGCACATGTGGTTGGGATGGAGAGACCAGCTATTGCGCAACTGCCAGAGTCCAGGTAGGAGAAGGTGAGAGACGGAATAGGTGCAGCACGAAGCCTGAGCACGTGGAGTGCTGCCTGGTGCTTCATTAACACTAACCGGAGAATAAAGAAGTGGATGAAGTAAGTACTAACTTTAGGAAAGTGTCAGATCAGAGAAGCATGTCTGAAGACAAGTTTCCATTAGGCACACCCACTACCTTCCAGACTTAATAATTTAAGCCTTTCTGATTAAATTATCCAGGTTCACATTTTCACGGACCCTTATATATATATATATATATATATATATATATATATATATATATATATACACACATATATATGCATATTTTTTGGTAGCACCAAGTACCAAGTCTTCTTAACACATATTCTAAAATTCTCTCTAACTCAATCCTATACTCCAGTTGCAGGGTTGTTTCTGTTGACTCAGAGAGTCTTTGGCCCACATGGTCTCACAGTTGTGCTCCTGGCAGAGTATAATGCTCCCCAGAGAGGAAAGTAATGGAACTGGTGCTTTAAGATTGTGATAGACAATGGAACTGGGTCCCCAGTGAACCCACTTGTGTAGTCTCCCCCTACATTGGCCTTGTGATTTTTTTTGGCCAGTGGAACATTAGCAAATATGATAAAAGCCGAGGCTGGACACACACTTGTACATTGTCCTCTGGAACACTCTCTTGGAACCCAACTACCATGCTGTATTGAAGTCCAGGCTATACTGTTGGAGAGAGACCACATGGGGAGAAGCTGGAGTTGGAGTAGCATACGGAAAGAAAGAAAGACCATGTGACGGAGAACTGGGGTCCCTGTCTGAGCTCCCAGATAGATGCAAGCTGCATGAGTGACCCCAGACACAATCTCCCACAGACTTAAGTGAAATGATAAATTGTTACAGTTTTAAGCCACTATGTTTTGGTGTGTGAGTGTGTGTGTGTGTGTATGTGTGCTTTTCATAGAGCAATGGAAAGGTGAAGCAAGATGAGAGCAGCTCACCTAGAGGGCAACTTGGAAGGGTACATCTGACCCAAGTTCACTGTTTGACAAAGTCTCAGTCAATGGCCCCAGCGATTCTGTTCAACCACAGTTCGTATCTCCAGTAAGGTAGCAAGTGCCCCCACTTTGTGAGCTGTCTCAGCCTCAGGTCTCAGCTGACTAAGGTCAGTGGGTCTTTGAGTGCCTCATTTACTCTATCCTCTGCCTGTTCTGCCTGGATCTCACCGGAGGGAAAGATAGCACGGCAAGTCCTCAGGTACAACTGGGATTCTAGAGGGATCCCAATAATTGGCTATGTCAGACAGACGCCTGTAAATTGGTTTCGCCATAGCAAGCGCTCGAGGGATTTTGGGAATTGTTTCCATGTGGTTAATTATCCTTGATATTTAACACACAGACACCTGAATGTAAAATGTTTGAACATGAAATTAGAGCTAATGAGAATAAGGTATGACAAACTGAAGTGACTTTGCCTTGTTCTTGCTTTGGGTATATTTTTTATCTCACAGAGACAGGAATTTTAATTGTAAAAGTTAGCTTCTCTTGGGTGACCTAAAAAACGAATACTTGTCCAAAGATATAACAATGAACACTCTCCTTCTAGTATTCCCTGTCAGAAATTGCTCACTTTAATCTCTACCCTTTATCCCTTGCTCTCCTACTCATTCTACTTATCAACATGTATAATATTGAATGAAAATTTTAATTGCTTTGCTTGAGGAATAATATTTGGTTCTAGATCCAGGAATAGCTGTTGGGCCTTTGGTTGAGTGCATAAAGTAAGCTGAAGGCAAGAGCAGATTACTCAGGACGATTTTTGTAGAGGACGTGTGAAGGAAGGGCAAAGAGGGGAGGTGCGAGTAGCGGAGAGGCAGGTCTGGAAGGGTTATTTAAGGGAGAATTGTTGGGGTGAAGGGCTATGTGCTGATGCTCTCCACTCCTCTGTTTCCATTTCTGTGGAATCTATAGTACACTACCCATGACTAGTAAATTTGCTGTGGAATTGGTTTGTTTTGAGATGTGATGAAGTGCTGAGTCCTTGGATGTGAGGGATAGCAGAGACTTCCCGTGGAGACTTACACCATCTGGGTGCCACGGGTAATGTTTGTGGCAAGAACTTCAGTGGTATAATTAGCAGAAACTGGCCCTCACACAAAGAGCCTCCCCACTCACTAAGGACTCTCTTCTTCTGTGAGCAGGCCAAATGGATTTGATTACTCAAGGACCAAGTTCTTGGGGAGGGGGAAGAGGTAATGAGTAGGTTGGGAGTAGGAGATGGAGCCACTGCTGCTTGCCTAATCTTGTTAAAAGACCAATTTTGTTTGGGAGGCAATTCCCAGCCCCAGCCGAGGAATCAGGATTGACTTAAGCTAATCATGGGATCTCATTTCTCTTTGCTAGTGATTGATTTAGGGACCTGCACATATGACCTGGTTCTGGCCAATGAGATGTAAGGGGGGACATTTGCTGGGTGATTTCTCGGGGACAATTTTCTTCCCTAATGAAGGAGAGGTCTGTGCTAAGACAAGGCCCTTTCCTACCAGTCTTTTTCCTTCCTGCTTGGATGTTATTGTGTGAAGATGCAATGCTTGGAGCTTTGGCAGCCATCTCGTGATCATGAGAAAAAAGCCAACATAAGCAGAGAGAGGTTGAACAACCCTGGAACTACCTATCTCCAGATATTTTGTTAGGCTGGATGAATAAATATGCTTGTGGTTAAGCCACTATTGGTCAGGTTATGTGCATCTGATATAGAAACCAAGTATTTTCCCTGTCTTTGGTCATGGGCTAGATGAAGTTGGATGCTTCGGTGTCCTCACCTTAAATGCAGAGTTGGAGTTTCCAAGTTCCAGCCAGAGGCAGCTGCAAAATTGAGGTAGTGATCTGGGGTCATGGAGAGTTTGCTCTGGGTGCTGGGCAGCACACTGGGGTCTGGTCGCTACAGAGCATGCGCTCTCTTTCTCTCTCTCCGCCCCCGCCCCCCCCTCCCTTTTTCATGACTCCTTTACCTTCATCTACACTCCCTCCCTACTTCTTCCAAGAACTGCCTGTGGGGGAGGCAGCCCCTAGCCTGGAGGGAGACCCCAGAGGCAGCTCATGCTCCAATTGGACTTGGGTATGTTCCACTTTCGCTAGGATCCTTTCAACCTAGACAAGGCTCCAAGAGCTCCCCGGAGCTCACGAGTGTAGAGGCAGTGTGCCACCTGCAACCACCTTGGGTGATCTCTGATGAATGCTCTGTTGTTGTGTGATCTTCCCTTCAGCCAACACCATCTTCTTCCCCTCCTTGCCCCACACCTTAAGCTCTAATACAAGTCCTGGTTATAGCGTTTACATAAAAGGCAAGTCATTAACCTTTCTATGTCGCAGTTTCCACGCTGCTAGATAATTGTACCTATATTTAATTGTTATCATGGAGACCAGGGGAAGTGGAAATGCCCTGGTCTCAGTTGGGTATTGCCGCTTCTCCTGCTCTGACCTCCTGTTCAGGTTAGCTTGCCCCTGGGCTCCCCAGTGGCTGCTGGGACCCAGCCCCTTCCTCATACAGCAGAACTGGTGACTTGTCCTTTGTTTGTCAGGCCATGGCTTGATAGTTTGTTGTGACCTTAGTTCCATTCTGAATAAATGGCCCTTTAGACAAACTAGCAAAAAAGTTTCTCAAAAATTAAAAAATAGAATAAATGCACACAGATCCAAAACAATTCTGTCATTTTCAAAATGCTGCAGATTTGATAAATGGTGGGAGTTTGGCATGGCACAGTGGTTGAGAACATGCGTGGGTCTGAGTCAGAAAGACTTAGATTTGAACTTGCATAAACTTGGACAGGTAGCTTAACTCCCTGAATCTATTTCCTTGTCCGTAAAATGGGATTAACACTATACTGACCTCGCTATGTTGTAGTGATGACGTGAGAGGATGTGTGCTAACATGTGTTCATATTTACTATGGACCAGCACTTTATATAGAGAGTTCGATGGCAAACTTCTTATTATCTTTCCCCACTTCACAGATAAAGAACCTCAAGAACAGAGAGGTGAGATAATCCCCCAACATCACACACCCGGTAAAGTGGGGAGCTGGGCTTTGAATCTAGAATATCTGTCATCAGAAGCCCTGCTCCAAACAAGAAGCTAAGTGCTGCATTTAACATCCCCCAGCACGCAGGAAGTGCTCAAGAAAGACTACCTATGATTGTTATTGTTTATAAATGCCCGGTAAGTCTGAAGTATCATTAGAGGAATTTGTTTAAAATTCCTTGAAATGCTCCAAAGACGGTAAAAGATGAATAATACTAGCCAGCAAATGCAGACACTAAAAGTGTTAAAAATTAGTTTTAGTTTGTAGCATAACTTGTAATAATTTATAAATTATTTAATTATGGGGCCGTCCCCGTGGCCAAGTGGTTAGGTTCGTGCACTCCACTTTGGCGGCCCGGGGTTTCGCAGGTTTGGATCCTGGGCACGGACATGGCGCTGCTCGTCAGGCCGTGCTGAGGTGGTGTCCCACATAGCACAACCAGAGGCACTCACAACTAGAATATACAACTATGTACTGGGGGGCTTTGGGGAGAAGAAAAAAAAATATTGGCAACAATTGTTAGCTCAAGTGCCAATCTGTAAAAAATAAATAAATTAATTAAATTAATTAATTAATTTTTCTGAGGAAGAGTCGTCCTAAGCTAACATCTGTTGCCAATCTTCCTCTTTCTGTGTGTGTGAGCCACCACCAGAGCATGGCCACTGACAGATGAGTGGTGTAGGTCCACACCTGCAAACTGGACCCTGGGCCGCGGAAGCAGAGCATGCCTACTTAACCACTAGGCCACCAGGTTTGGCTCTATAAATTATTTTAGACACACTGAGAAGAGCCCCAACTTCCTGTGGCCTGCCTGCTTGTCTTTGTGTATACAACCTTCTCATAGCCTCCCAGTCATCATTTTTGCCTCCTGCTGGGCCCGATGAGCCTCTGAGACAGGCCCTGGGTAATACACTCCTCAGGCTGGCTTCTCTCTCTCCCCGGGCTGGTCACTGGGCCTGCCTGCCACTGACCAGGTGTGATGCCTCTCCTAGTTTTGTTTGTTCCACTTCCAGAGTTTCTGTTCTATTGCGTAAGTGCACAAATCTTAGTTTGAAATTTTGATAGCCAGTCTCAAATAAGTTATTTGAGTAATATTATGTGTAATTGTTAACTACTTCCCAAGCATTAGTCCATTTAATTTTCTCAATGAGATAGATACTATTATTAATTCTAATCTTAGTATAGACCTTAAAACTCTTTGTTTAAATAGAAAGATCTTGGAGCCGGCCCCAGGGCCAAGTGGTTAAGTTCGAATGCTCTGCTTCAGCAGCCCAGGGTTTCACCAGTTCAAATCCTGGGCGTGGACATAGCACTGCTCATCGAGCCATGCTGAGGCGGCATCCCACATGCCACAACTAGAAGGACCCACAACTGAAAATACACAACTGTGTACTGGGAGGATTTGGGAGAAAAAGGAAAAATAAAATCTTAAAAAAAGAGTCCTAAAATAAATAAATAAATAGAAAAATCATAGGTTTTATTTTAGCTTGTACATGTGAGAGAAAAGGAAGGTGCCATTAATTTTTCCTGGCTTAAAGAAAATTTACAAATATTTATACCTTTCAGAAAACAAAGATATCGATTTAAATATAATTGGCAGGGCAATACGTTATTAAGAAAGAAGACCAAGTCAAATTTCAGACTTTAAGAGGTGAAGGCTTACTTTCATAGTCTGGCCGACTTAGAGGAACTCCTTTGTTAGAAAAATCATTTGCAAGGGCAATTTTGTGACACAGGCTCCTTGTTGCTTTTCTGCAGCTGGAGGGGAGGCCTATCTTGTGGAGCTGTCTATGACCAGGTGGTGGGAGGGCATTGCTTTTTCTCAGCCATGCCTGGTATTTTTCACTAGTTAGTAATGAGAGAAATAAAGGCTGGCCAGAGAAGCTCAGAACCAACAACAAGGAAAGGACAAAGGTAGGATAGGATTTGTTAATACAAAAGGAATATGGGCACTGTGCTGGATAGTCTCATTTCACCCCTCTGGATCCACCCTCCACTCTTCTTTACTCTGTTCTGTGTCCTGGGACATAGATGAAGTACAAGAGGCCCAGGTAAATTTGAACTTGAATTTTAGTAAACAAATACATTTTTAGTATAGGTATGTCTCATGCAATATTTGGACATACTTATTCTAAAAAAGCATTTGCTGTTTATCTGAAATTTAAATTTATCTGGGCTCCTGTATTTTGATTTGCTAAATCTGGCAGCTCTACCTGGCAGGCTGCTCTGTCTTTGCTGCACCAACAGGTTCCTGTGCCCTGGCTTCTTTTTGGGTGTGATCAATGGGAGGTGCTGACAGGAGGGAGCAGGACAGAAGAGAAGGAGGTCAGGATGTTGTTCTCCTCTGGCTCCCTGCACGTCCCTTGTTAACCCTGAGATACTGCACTATCCATGTTTGGTTTCCCTAGACTCTGCCCACACTTCTGTAGATGAGAGCCTTTATTAAACTCTTGTCAAATTGTCCGTTTTGAGAGTGCCATCTGCTTTCTGCTGTATCCCAACTGATAAAGACATATAATATTTTACATCCAAAGAAGACACTGTTAATATCTTATTTTTGCAGATGAAAACAATGAGGATCAGAGAAAGGTTAAGTAACTTGCCCAAGGTTTCAGTGTTGTAAATGCCGAGAAGTAGGTAACAAACCTACGTCTGTCTATTCCAAAACTCAGCCTGCTGCTATGCTATGCTTTATTAATGAGCTTGAGGAGACCTGAGGCTGGAGCTGCAGGACAGATTTCACGAGCTTTATTGTTTATGCTTTTACACCAGCATGCAGAGGCAGAAACAGATGCTGTGAGGTAGACTGTGTCATTGGCCCTGATTCTTTGCCTCTTCCTGTGCTTTGGGCCCACTTCCCTGCCTTCTTGACTTGGGTTTGGCCATGTGGCTTGCTTTGGCTAATAGAATGAGGCAGAAGTGATGCATGTCATTGATAAGCCTCAAGGAGCCCAGAGGACTTGTAAGATCCAAGAAGCACAGATGAGTGGAGCAGCCCCAAGTACAAAAGGGAGTGTGAACTAGGGCTCCAGGTGGAAAATTGGGGATTCTGGCTAATTGGGACAGAGGGGTTCCCATTGCCTAGGGTATAATAATTGCTGATTGGGTGGTGCCATTCAATATTTAAGAATATATTTTTAAGAAATCAACAACCTGGTTGTGAGAAGCTGTTGCAGCTTGGTTGAGGCTAATTTTTATAGAGTTTTCACTCTTCTGGTTTGTAACAGTGGAAGCAACAGTGAATCAAAGAAAGTCCTATTGTCAGGACTTAAATTTAGAAAAATGTCAAGTAAAGAAATTTCATGAATTTATCATTTATCTGAGAAGGCTTTGAGAACATTGTCTTAAATGTCAGCAGGACAGATATAAAAACATTTCCTAAATCTAAGGAGCTTGCCTTGTCTTTGAAGGCAGTGACATCTCTTTTTGGAGGGTTGTAGGTCTACAGCTCTTTTTAGAGAAGGTTTAATTCCATCTCTACACGAGATAAAAGGTTCGACTGCCCTCCTTACAGCTTTTTATGTGCCTGCCTTTCCCACAATGTAGGGTGGCGGTCATGTCAGATTCGTCTCTACTCCTAGCATCTGATGCAGTTCCTGGCATATAGCTAGTGACTTTATAAATGTTCATGGAATTGAAGTGAATTTTAGTCTTTTGCACTTGAAAGATGAATATACAAACAGACCATGATGAGACCGTATATAAAAATATAACCCTGACCCGCTATCTGCAGCAACCAGCCCAGGAAGACTTCATTAATAACTGACAGCTTCTCCGATTTTTGCCCTGCTTCCAACTTGGGACCAACTGGAGAAAGCCAAATATGTACCCCTTACAATCATATAAGATGTTCCACTTCTAGTTAGCCTGACTACAGCTCTCCATGCCAACAGCCTCCAACCAGGGCATTCCTAAAGTCTTCCCTTTTCCCACTATAAAGCTTTCCCACTCCTCTGCCTGCCTTTGAGTCTCTGCCAACACAAGTGACATGGTAGTTGATTCCTTTGTTATAGCAAGCTCTGAGTAAATAGCCTTTGCTTGTTCTCATTTGAGTAGTCTTCATTTATTTCCACACATTTGGAGTAACTGCTTTGTTTAATGAATTGAAATAGGAAGATTTAAACTATTTCAATTGAATGCAACAAACGTTTATTACATGCCCAGTATACACCAGGTGCTATGTTATTTGCTGTTTCCTATTTAAAAAGCAGATAGTTATTGTAATGATTTTTATTGACTAATTTTAAAAACTTAAATTTTTAATTGTTTTTTAATTTTAAAAATATTTAATAATTTTATTACAATAACCATTGTATTTTGATATTTTGTTAAAACATTCAGACTGAGCTATCATTTATTAAATTGTTTTATGTGAAGATCTGTTATAATAAAAGCACATGGGTAAGGACAAACCCCAAGTCACTTGAAATGTTATCTGCTTTTGGATCCAAAATAGAAATTACAATGCGAATCTGTGAAAGAAACTGTATCCTGGTCATGATCATGGCCACTGTCCCTTAGATCTTTTTCTATGAATGGCCAGATAGTGAATATTTTGGCTTTGTGGGCCATACAGCATCTATCAAAATGACTCAACTCCATGGTTGCGGTGCAAAAGCAACTACAGATAACATGTAAACAAGTGAGCATTGTTCTGTTCTAATAGGTCTTTATTTATGGGCCCTGAAAATTGAATTTCATATACATTTAACATGTCATGAAATATTCTTCTTCATTTAACTTTTTCCCCTACCATTTAAAAATATAAAAAACATTCTTAGCTCACATGTTGTGTAAAAACAGGAGACAGGCCAGATTTGGCTTGGGGGCCATTGTTTGCCTTATAACATAAAAATACAGTGACCATCTTGTAATTTAACAGTAGGAGTACAGAAGATATTGAGATTAGTCCTTGCTTTTCCTATGTATTTCTGCTATGATTTTACATGTCCTTATATATGGTATATGGTTTAAGGTATATGTATTTCTAGCTTAGTGAGGATTGATTACACACACACACACACACACACATCACACACACACATTTCATATAAAATTAAAAGAATATTTTCACATACATATGTTTCATATAATATTATGTATAATTAAAAATAACATCTTAATGTTTTCTCTACCCTCTGCTTTCACTTAGAGTTATGTTTCTCGTTTCTAATTTAGACTCTGGCTCAGAACTGGGTGGGTGGGGACGAAACAGAATGATCAGCCCAGCACATGCAGATGTCCTTCAAAGTCTGAGGGGATGACAGACATTAGGTTTCCTTTTCTAGCTTCATTTCCTACTACAGGGTAATGACAATTAAGAGCAAATGAGGCACTCCTGCTAATATCCTTTAGCTTTCAAATCATAGGACCTTCAGCAGAAATTCAACCACAGTAAAACCCATAGGGCCTTGCTGGCAAATCGGTTGTACACTTGCTTCTCTCTCTTGCCTCTGTCTTTGACAGATACCTTTCATCTATCACTGTGTCCTTTTGCTCTGCTGGGATGTGGCTCCAGATTCCTGCAGGCAGCCGTTACCAAACTCAGGCACATTGAGTGAAGCTGATTTGCCACGTCTGCTGTATTTCGTCTCAGTCTTGGTCTAACAAAAGCTCACTTGTTAAAGTTTGTTATGTGAAGAATAGTCGAAGAAGCTGGGAAGGCAGACTCATGTGACTTTCAGATTTGGTCTTTTTATTTAGACCGTGAAATCTAGTGTTTTTCCCTTCTTCTTTGATTCTTGGAAGTGGTTCAATTTAATTTAATTTAACACAGCTGAGGCAAAACATGAACTGAAATAGAATATGAATAAATTAAAAATTCTGCATTTAGGCTCAAAGACCCATGTAACAAATGGGGGAAGCAGCTTCCACAAAATGACCTGGGGTTTTAGTGGGTGACATTCTCACCACACACTGATGGAGGTCCAGGGTCTGCTGGATTATGCAAGGAACAGTCCCAAAGTATTCTATCACATTTAAATCATAATCTTCCATCTGGGAATTCAATTTTAAGAAAAACATTAAACAACAAACAACTAGAGAGTATTAAAAGGAGCACAATGGAGAAAAACAAAGGGTCTGAACAGCCTGTTAAATGGGGAAGAGATGATGAAGCTGCTAATGGTTGGCTTGAAAAAGAGAAGGCTGATGGGAGCACAATGGCTATCTTCATATGCATACAGTTTTATCACCTAGAAGACGGCACAGGTTCATTCTGTGTTGCTCTGGGCAGTCAGGCTTGCTTTCTTTCCTTTTTAAAAAATACTTGGATTTAAGAAAAAATTGTGGTAAATTCCGCACAGCATAAATTTTACCATCTTAATCATTTATAAGTGTACAATTCAGTGGTGTTAAATATTTTCACAATGTTGCGCAACCTGTCTCCAGAACTTTTTCATCTTGCAAAACCGAAACTCTTTAACTGTTAAACAACTCCCCTTGCCTTCTTCCTCCCAGCCCCTGGCAACCACTATTCTACTTTCTATTTCTCTAAGTTTGAGTATTCCACGTACCACACCTAAGTGAAATTATATAGTATTTGTCTTTTGGTGATAGACTTGTTTCACTTAGCATAATGTCCTCAAGTTTCATCCATATTGTAGCATGTATCGGAATTTCCTTCCTTTTAAGGCTGAATAATATTTCATTGTATATATATATACACCATATTTTCTTTGTCCATTGATCTGTTGATGGACACTTGGGCTGTTTGCACCTTTTGGCTATTGTGAATAATGCTGCTATGAACACGTGTGTACAAATATCTCTTTGAGATCTCGCTTTCAATTCTTTTGGGTATGTATACAGAACTGGTATTGTTGGAGCATATGGTAATTCTATGTTTAGTTTTTTGAGGAACTGCCATACTGTTTCTACAGTAGCTGCACCATTTTACATTCTAACTACCAACATTGCACAAGGGTTCCAATTTTTCCACATCCTTGCCAATGCTTGTTATTTTCTGGTTTTTAAAAAATTTTATTTTATAGAAAGGGCAATTTTATGGGTGTGAGGTGTTATCTCATTGTGGTATGGAGTGTTTCTTAACCTAGGGGAATCCATGCTCCTTTTGAAAAAAAGTAAATATCCCAAGTCCTTTTTAAATGTTGCTTGAAATTTCAAAATAAATAGAATATCTTGTCCCAAAACACATCCAAGCAATAGTAAATTTTAATGTGCTTTCCCGATCACACAGACCCTAAAATGTCACCAGGGTGACCATCTTCCTCCCCACAATAAAACTTTCCATTTGAAAATCTAGAGCAGAGGGTGGCAAACTGTAGTCCACAGGTCAAGTCTAGTCTGCTGTCTGCTTTTTCTTTTTTTTTTTTCCGCTCTTTTTTTTTACTGTGGTCATAATAGTTTATAACATCGTGAAATTTCAGTTGTACATTGTTATTTGTCAGACACCATATAAATGTGTCCCTTCACCCCTTGCGCCCATCACCCATCTGCATCCCCCTGGTAACCACTAAACTGTTCTCTTTGTCTGTAAGTTTGTTTATCTTCCACAAATGAGTGAAATCATATGGTGTTTGTCTTTCTCTGTCTGACTTATTTCACCTAACATAATACCCTCAAGGTCCATCTGTGTGGTTGTAAATGGGATGATTTTGTCTTTTTTATGACTGAGTAATATTCCATTGTATATATATACACCATATCTTCTTTACGCAATCATTAGTCAATGGGCACTTGGGTCACTTCCACATCTTGGTTATTGTGAATAATGCTGCAATGAACACAGGGGTGCTTAAGTCTCTTTGTATTGTTGATTTCAAGTTCTTTGGATAAATACCCAGTAGTTGGATAGCTGGGTCATATGGTATTTCTATTTTTTTTCTAAAAGATTTTATTTTTTCCTTTTTCTCCTCAAAGCCCCCCAGTCACATAGTTGTATATTCTTTGTTGTGGGTCCTTCTAGTTGTGGCATGTGGGATGCTGCCTCAGCGTGGTTTGATGAGCAGTGCCATGTCCGCGCCCAGGATTCAAACCAACGAAACACTGGGCCGCCTGCAGCGGAGCGCGTGAACTTAACCACTCGGCCACGGGGCCAGCCCCTGGTATTTCTATTTTTAATTTTTTGAGAAATATCCATCCTGTTTTCAATAGTGGCTGCAGCAGTTTGCATTCTCACCAGCAGTGTATGAGGGTCCCCTTTTCTCCACAACCTCTCCAACATTTGTTATTTTTTAATCTTGGTGATTATAGCCATTCTAATGGGCATAAGGTGCTATCTAAGTGTAGTTTTGATTTGCATCTCCCTGATGATTAGTGATGTCGAACATCTTTTCATGTGCCTATTGGCCATCTGTATATCTTCTTTGGAAAAATGTCTGTTCATATCCTCTGCCCACTTTTTGATTGAGTTGTTTGTTTTATTGTAGTTCAGTTGTGTGAGCTCTTTATATATTATGGAGATTAACCCCTTGTCGGATATATGATTTGCAAATATTTTCTCCCAGTTGGTGGGTTGTTTTTTCATTTTGATCCTGGTTTACTTTGCCTTACAGAAGCTCTTTAGTCTGATGAAGTCCCACTTGTTTATTTTTTTCTTTTGTTTCCCTCGTCCAAGTAGACACGGTATTTGAAAAGATCCTTTTGAGTCTGATGTCAAATAGTGTACTGCCTTTACTTCTTCCAGGAGTTTTATGGTTTCAGGTCTTTCCTTCAAGTCTTTGATCCATTTTGAGTTAATTTTTGTGTATGGAGAAAGATAGTGGTCTACTTTCATTCTTTTGTATGTGGCTGTCCAGTTTTCCCAGCACCATTTATTGAAGAGGATTTCCTTTCTCCATTGTGTGTTCTTGGCTCCTTTGTTGAAAATTGGCTGTCTGTAGATACGTGTTTTTATTTCTGGGCTTTCAATTCTGTTCCATTGATCTGTGTGCCTGTTTTTGTACCAGTACCATGCTGTTTTGATTACTATAGCTTTGTAATGTATTTTGAAGTCAGGGATTGCAGTGCCACCAGCTTCGTTCTTGTTTCTCAGGATTGCTTTGGCTATTTGGGGACTTTTGTTGCCCCATATGAATGTTAAGTTTCTTTGTTCTATTTCTGTGAAGAATGTTGTTGGGATTCTGATTGGGATTGCATTGAATCTGTAGATAGCTTTAGGTAGTATGGACATTTAACTATGTTTATTCTTCCAATCCATGTGCATGGAATAGCTTTCCATTTCTTTATGTCATTACCAATTTCTTTTAGTAATGTCTTATAGTTTTCCTTGTATAGGTCTTTCACCTCCTTGGTTAAATTTATTCCTAGATATTTTATTCTTTTTGTTATGATTGTAAATGGGATTGTATTCTTGAGTTCTATTCTGTTAGTTTGTTATTGGAGTATAGAAATGACACTGGTTTTTGTAAGTTGACTTTGTATCCTGCAACTTTGCTGTAGTTGTTGATTATTTCTAATAGTTTTCCAATGGAGTCTTTAGGGTTTTCTATACATAAAATCATGTTATCTGCAAACAGCAAGAGTTCTCTGTTCATTGCCTCTTCTTCATTGCCTATCTGGATTCCTTTTACTTCTTTTTATTGCCTAATTGCTCTGGTCAAAACCTCTAGGTCTATGTTGAATAAGAGTGGTGAGAGTGGGCACCCTTGTCTTATTCCTGTTCTCAGAGAGATAGCTTTCAGTTTTTCCCCACTGAGTATGGTGTTGGCTGTGGGTTTGTCATATATGGCCTTTATCATATTGAGGTACTTTCCTTCTATACCCTTTTTATTGAGAGTTTTTATCATGAATGCATGTTGAATATTGTCAAATATTTTCTCTGCATCTGTGGAACTTATCATGTGGATTTTCCTCCTCATTTTGTTAATGTGGTGTATCATATTGATTGATTTGCAGATCTTGAACCATCCCTGTGTCTCTGGTATAAATCCTACTTCATCATGGTGTATAATATTTTTAATGTATTGCTACATTTGGTTTACCAATATGTTGTTGAGGATTTTTGCATCTATGTTCATCAGTGATATTGGCCTGTAATTTTTCTTCTTTGTGTTGTCCTTGTCTGTCTCTGGGATCAGGGTGATGTTGGCCTCTTAGAATGTGTTAGGAATTTTTCTGTCTTCCTCAATTTTTTTGGAATAGTTTGAGAAGGATAGGTAATAAATATTCTTTGAATGTTTGGTAGAATTCTCCATAGAAGCTATCTGGTCCTGGACTTTTATTTTTTTGGGAGATTTTTGATTACCATTTCAATCTCTTTACTTGTGATTGATTTATTCAGACTCTCTATTTCTTCTTGATTCAGTTTTGGGAGGTTGTAAGAGCCTGAGAATTTATCCATTTATTCTAGATTGTCCAGTTTGTTGAGATATAGTTTTGCCTTTTGCCTGCTTTTGTACAGTCCTAGAGCTAAGAATAATTTTCACATTTTTTAAATGGTTGGGGAAAAAACCAAGAGAAGAATAATATTTTGTGACAAGTGAAAATGTAGGAAATTCAAATTTTAGTGTCCTTAAATAAAGTTTTATTGGGACACAATAATGCACGTTCATTTATGTATCATGTGTGGCTGCTTTCATGCTACAACTGCAGAGGTAAGTAATGTGACAGCAACTATATGGCTTACAATGTCAAAAACACTTACTATTTGACCCTTTATAGAAAAAGTTTGCTGACCTCTGCTCTAGAGGAATGTTTTTCAATAAATTTGTGCTACAATCTGGAGTAAGAAATATAATTTATGTTGTGAGGCAGGAAATGGACAAACACCACCCATACACACAGAGTGGATCAAAACATTCACGAAACAGTTCTCCACTTAATGTGTTGCCTTCTGATAGTCTATTCCATTCTTTTCTATTTTGTTCTATTCTATTCCATTCCATTCCATCCATATAAAACAAAGGCCAGCAGAGACTTACTAAATTCATTTCATGACCCAACGGAGGGTCACAACCACAGCCTGAGCAATACTGCTCTAGAGAACAGAACTAGAGCACAAAATGAAGCAAGACCATTGTGATTTCAGCCCAATATCAAGAATAGCTCAAAAAAGCCATTTTGTTATGGAAAACTTAACACATATACAAAAGTTGAGAGAATGGGGTAAGTAACTTTCAAAGGCCTATTACCATGTTTCAATAGTTATTGATTCATAGCCAATCTTGTTTCATCTCTACACCCCTCGTGCCTTTACTCTGGTTAATGTGAAGCAAATCCCAGACATATCATTTCATCTGTAAACATTTCAGTAAGCATCTTTAAAGTCAAAGAATGTTTATAAAAAATTAAGCATAAAATTTATTTCATCTAAAATATTAACAATAATTTCTTAACATCATCAAATATCCAGATAGTTTTTACATTTTTCCAATTATTGTACAAAGTTTTTTGGTAGTAGTTTGCTTGAATCAGGAACCAAATAAAGTTCATACGTTACAATTGGTTGACATGTTTCTTAAATGGCTTTAATGTATAAGATTCTCCCCTGCCTCCACTTGCAATTTATTTGTTGAAGAAATCAGTTGCTTGTCCTGTAAAATTTCACAGTCTAGACTTTGCTGATTGCAACCCTGCGGTGTCATTTGCCACGACCCTCTGTTCTCCGTATTTCCTATAAATTGGTAGTAGATCTAGAAGCCTGGTCAGATTCAGGTTTGATTTTTTTTGGCAAGACACTTCACAGGTGGTGTTATAAACCTCCATCAGGAGGCATGTTCTGGTTGGTGGTCTTGTCTCTCTTGTGATATTAGGGGCCATTGATGATTATTGTCTAGAACCATTAATAAGAACAGCTTTTAAAAACATTTTTTCTGTCTAACTGATAAGTAGACTGCTTTGAAAAGAAATGAGAAGAGTCAATTTATCAAATCTCTTTAGACTAATCTGTAATATTTACTGCATTTCAAATAATATCTCATTTTTTTAGGAGGATGTTATAAAAAAGTGTCTAGAGGAAAATTTGAGTAAGAATATCCAAGAAGATTTTGGAAAATGTTATTAAAACTTATTATAAAGTTGCAGTGAATAAACTATCACAGGAATAGGCTAGTAGATTAATGTTCATTCCATGTTATTTTTGTAATTCTGAAAAATGGCAACAATCTAAATGACCAACATTGGGGTAGAAGTTAAGTAAGTTACGGTATGTCAAAGAATGAATGAATATCTTGTAAACATTTCAAATGTTTTATGGAAATTTTAAATTATATTCTGAAGATAATATATTAAGGGAGAAAATCTGGTCACAAATTAGTAATTAAAGTATGATTCTAATTCTGTAAAATACGGATATATTGGACTGGGTGTATATGATTGGATGGATATATATGATTGGAAGACACTATTCCAAAAAGTAATATAAATCATATCTTGGATATTATCCTGTGTAATACCACTAAAAAATCAACATATACTTCATTTGTATTTTAATAGCAAGTAGAAAATAAAGGATATGTCAGTGTGGTGGGATTATGGGTAGTTTACATTTTATTCTTTATGCTTTTCTGTAGTTTCCAAATTTTATGCCATGAGTGTGTATTACTTCAATAATTAGAAAAAGAATATATTATAAAAAAGTAATGAACTCTTCATTACTGAGACATTAAGGAGGGGCTATAAATTTTAATTTTACTTTTTTTGTCAGAGCCCTATGGAAGGAAGTCCTACACTGGTTGGTAAGTTGGAATAAATAGATGGCTCAAAGATTCAACTTAAAAGTTTCTTTTTGATTTTTACAGCAGACAGAACACTGGTTGGAGTCAGAAGACCCGAGATCTGGAGCTAGACTTGTGCGTATCCTTACCCATCACTTAGGTTTGTGCAATCCATTTGAGCTTTTAAGCCCTTGTTTTGTTTGGATACAGAATGAGGGTGAATAATACCTATAACCTTTCTAACTCACCAGGATACTGCAAAGACAAATGAAACAATGGAACGTCTAGCAGGAAAACATCCTGTGTGTCATTGTTTTTAAGAACAGTTTTGGGATGTTTATTCCTCTACCGTACCCAGAGGCTTAGCAATGACGTCACAATGCCAGGGCTCTACATCCCAACCCTTCTCTGACTCTCAGATTTCCCTGGAGCAGGTCACCCTCTGACCTTTCAAGGTTGAGTTAAGTGCATTTTTCCTTTTATTTACCAATGCCTGTGGTACAGATCAGGCTCCCAGCATTATATTATATTCCCGTAGTCCCTACTAGGCAGGACCTATGTCTAATTCTGTGTTTGGTTTACCATAAAAAGCTGCTGGTCCCTAGTTGATGTTAAAGGAGCCCAGCTGAGTTGCTTCTTTGTTCCTGTGTGTTCTGACTGGATTTGAAATCATTTGATTAGAGTAGTTCCCCCTTATCCGTGGTTTTGCTTTTCCTGGTTCCAGTTACTTGGGTTCAATCACAGATATCATCTGCTCCTGATATCCAACCATTGCCACCATCATGGCTCGATGATCTTCCTTCTGACATTGTGAGAAGGACAATAGTAGCCTAACAGTATGTCACAAGGCCTACGTCATTCACCTCACTTCATCTCATCACATAGGCATTGTGTCATCTCAAGTCATCACAAGAAGGGGGAGTACAGTACAACAAGATATTTTGAGAGAGAGAAAGAGACCACATTCATATAACTTGTATTACAGTATATTGTTATAGTTGTTCTATTTTATTATTAGTTATTGTTGTTAATCTCTTACTGTGCCTAATTTATAAATTAAACTTTATCATAGGTATGTATGTATAAGAAAAAACATAGCATATATAGGGTTCACTATTTCAGGCATCTACTGGGGGTCTTGGAATGTATTCCCTATGGATAAGGGGGTGATACACTATAGGAGTTTGGGGTCTTCTCTGGAGCCCTCTGAACTCTCTTGGGAATTGTTAGACTACCTCAGCAGAGAGTAGTTAGAAGAAGGCTGAAAATGAGATAGAGCCATGAAGCTGGTGAAAATGGTACCTGTGGTTGTGCTGGAAGGAGATGGAGCCTGGGGTGGAAGACTTGGACCCTACTCTGGGCTCTGTTGCCACTAACATTCTGGTTGATTCTAGTTTCCCCAACCTGACCAAGGAGTCTGGTTAACAGGCATTTTGTCCAATTGATCAGTGGGGATGAAAATAGTCCAGCTAGTTGCTTATGAGGCAAAGAACGGGAATTTGGGGTGTTAGTGTCTAGCCTTGTCATAGGTAAGCAAAGGGGCATCCTTGAGTCTTTTCCAAGTCGTTTGGGGAAGGGTGGTTTTTTTGTAGTAAGCTGTTTTCCAGAACACAAAAGGGTGAGGATTTCTTCACCTTCACTCTTTTCCAGGAACACAGGCCTCAGGTAAAATTCAACATTGTCAATGGTAAAACTTCAGGATCCAAAGTCCTCCAGTTGGTGACAAGCTTACAGGATTTGGCTAGGTGAGTCAGAAGATCTTTCTAATGCCCCTCAGTGCACACTGGGCTGAGCACCCACTGGTGGAAATCCGGAGGGAGCTCTCCTGTGCTTGATGGATGAGGTCAGAGGCCTGGAAGGAGAAAGGCAAGGACCATGAGAACGAAATCGCCTGCAGCTGGCATCTGCTGACAGCTTCCTCTCATCAAGCTCTAGATGACCATACACTTTTTTAAAATGCAAGTGGAAGAGGAGACTGGGAGGGTTGTTTTGGTTTTACAGGCTCGTCTCTCTTCTCACTGACAGGAGAACTGAGAGAATCTGATTATCAGCCAACCAAACTCTTAGTTATCTGAGCCTCCCTCCTAGAGAAGGAAGTGTGTGTGTGTGTGTGTGTGTGTTGTCCTGGGGGAAGGCCTGGGTCAGCCATTGTGACAGGGGGGATTCTGGGGGCTTAGGGTAGCAGCTCTATGTTATCGCATTCAGTAGAATTATGTTTATGTATTTTCACAATAGGTACAGGCAAGTGGACTATGTCACTTAGGGTAGGTCCAGAACGTCTTACCTCCATCCACGCCCACCTTTATGTTATTTCTAATGATGTCCAAGTCAGCTTTTCAGGAGAATCAAGTGAAGACGTGAGAATAGGAAATGTCTGCCCAGGGAGCTCCCTTTCTTAAAAGTCCTTTGCCCAGAGAGAGGATTTATACCAGGGCTTACTTGTCCATCAGGTGAGCAAGGGAAGAATAAAAAATGATTAAAAACTTTTAAGGAAATTACTATAGTCATGCAAACACATGGGTAGGTGGACCCTGTTGTGTTCCTTTTGCCTGCCCTGAGAAGATGGGTTCCTGATGTTAGCAGACAGGAGAGGACACTGCCGATGGTCCTTGCAGGGTGTGGGGATCATGGTGCCTATTCCCTTAAATGGCAGACAGTCCTCCATGTAATGTTAGCTCAGGGACTAGGATTTCAGCTTCTGCTCACCTCACAGGAAACACTGCCAAGGACAGAGGAGTGTACTGGACCCACAGATGTCCCATCCCAGTTAATTCTCTGACTTGTCTCTTCTCTAAATACCAGTTGAGGATTCTTAAACCCTCTTTTTCTCTTTTCCCTTCTTGGGGTTTGTTGATCTAGAAGCTACCTCCATAATACTACTACTTGACACGTGCTTATTTGTATGCCATTTTACAGATGATAGTGTCAAGAGTCATATTATGCTGTCTAGAAAAAGTACTGGGCTCTGAATGAGGACAAGGGGAGGTTGAATCCCAGGCTAGCTCAGGAATCCCTGATAAAGTCTCTCTACCTTCATACATTCCAGCCTTAGATATGCTGTGTATTGCACAGTTGTCTTGCTTCATAATTCAGTGTCTGAAAACATTTGGAATGGGGTGCAGTGTGGACAGGAGACTGGATCTAGAAAGAGAAGACCCAGCCACAAGACCCAGCTCCACCACTAACCAGCTGGGTGACCTTGGGCAAGAACTAAAACTTCTCTGGGCAATAGGATTTTAGCTGGAACACAATCCCAAGCTACTCTTTTTGCTTCTGGCCCCACATTAGGCGTCACCACCTTGCAGTCAGAGAAAGCATGGGGCCAGTGGGGCACGTCTATTAATAGGGTCCCTGGCTGCTGTGGCTTCCCGACAGGGGAGCCCCCAGGGCCAGTTGGCGCCTGCCTCCCGCCTCCTGCTTTCCTTCAGAGAACTAGCTGAGCTGCCTTCCCTTGCCCCTCCACCGCTTTGCTCAACCCCTCACAGGAAGGGTGGGCAGTCTCGGTGCCCACCAGAAGGAGGTGCCCAGAGTAAGGGGCACAGGAGGAGGCATGCTGAGGAGGGGAATTGCCAAACCTTCCTCAGGGACAGCAGCGAGCAGGGCTTCTCAGGAAAGCACAGCATATTAGAGTAGTGATATTGGCTCTAAGAAGAGCAATTGAGAAGAAAACAAATCTAGGCTCCTCCTTCGTTCTCAATAAACCCTCCATCCTCCCCGGGGACAGAGGCAGCCCAGATGTCTCTGGAGGAGCAGGAAGGACGTGCCAAGCCTTTGGCCCCAGGTGAACCAAGTGGAGAAAGTAGATAAGAAAGTATCCTTCACTTCATGCCACGCTCCTTCCTCCCCACACCCCTCAGTAAAGTCTCCGGACAACCTCTGCACACCGTCTCTTCCAAGTGTCCCCGTCCACTCCAGACTGCCAGACAGGCGCGGACACCGCCGAGGTTGTCCCCTGTCCACCCAGGGTGGGCGCGGAGTCCTCCCTGAAGCCTCCGCCGCCTCCTCCTTCGCCAAGGAGGGGCTGTAACCCGCGGGGGCAGAGGCGGAGCAGAAGCCAGGGCGCTCCAGCGCGGAGAGGGACTAAGCATTTGGCAGGCAAGGGGTACGAGTCCCACAGGGAACCGGGCCGCTCACCTGGGCCCAGCCCGGCCCGCTGAGATGGGCTCCGTCTCCTCCGCGCTGGCGCGGTCCCGCAGCGCCGTGGTGCAGTCGGGCTCGTCGCCACCGCAGCCCGAGGCGCCACCGGCTGCTCCCGCTGCTCGCCGAGATCTATTTGCGCTCCCCAAGCCCCGGAGGCTCGGACCCGGGCGTGGAGAGCCGGCCGCCCCGCCCGCAGCCTGGGAGGCTCAGCCGGCAGCGCCGAGCCCGGAAGGGCGCGCGAAGTTGGCGAGTCCGGAGCTGTCCCCGGTGCTGAAGAGTGCGGAGAGTAGTATGTCCCAGCTCTCCTTGCCCCGAAGCCACAGCGCCGGGGGTAAGTCTGCTATCTCGCAGAGGGATCGCGAGGACCAGCTGCTTGGAGACCTTTGGGGGGCTTCTTACCTTAAGGGAGAGAAGTGAAAGCTCTGTCTCCCAATAGGATTTCGCTTTTCTTGTCCTCTCGCCTATAACTTCTTTTACAACTTGACTCATTTGTGGTTCAATAGGGGGTTATTTCAGAAGGACCATCTTTCACAGGGATTTAAACAGGAGCTGGCAAGGTAGTTTACACCCTAAGGATCCCTCTCCCCAGCTTTGTACTGGCGCCAGCATCATGGGGAGAATGCTTCCTTGTTGTCTTGGAAAGACAAGGATAAAGGAGGCGCTCCTTCCCGTCTCCTCCTAGGGAGATTGGGAAAAGGGCAGGAGAGTCCTGCTTGTCCAAGATTTAGTTCCATCTGTGAAGAAGGAAACCAATATTTGAACCAGTCTCTTCTGAAGGGACTTGGGGTGTGTGGTGGAGGGAAGACGTTTTTAGGGTGGGTAGCAAGGAAGAAGTGAAAAGAGCACTCAACATTTGGAGTCAGAGGTGGATCTGAGTCTCCATCTGCTGTTTTCATTGTGATCTTGGGCAACATACTCTCCTTGTGCCTCAATTTTATCATTTGTGATACAAGATGACAATATGTATCTCACTAGGTAGCTGGAAAATCTGACCTGACACGGTGCATGTAGAAGTACTTTGCAAACTGTAAAGTGCTATGCAAATATTCAGTATTATGCCTGAGCCAGATCTCCAAACCTCTTCAGCTGAAACTGAAGGGAATGGAGAAACTTTTCAATTTTTAGTTTGAGATGTGCAAAGGTTCCATTTCATCATGGGATGTTGTTTTTGGTAAGTGGGAGGAAAAGTTGGGACATGTAATTTAGAAAAAATCTCTCACACTAGAAAAGTTACTAATCCCATCAGCTGGCCTTTTAGTCTCATACAGAAATCCCCACTTCATATCGGGCAATGTTATGATGCTTACTCCTGTTGTCTGTTGACTTTTCAAGAAGGATTCAGCAGATTCAGTGGGCAATGTTGGTTCCCCTAAAGAGAAAAAGATGAGGTTAGTGCACAGGGGCAATTGGCTTCGACTTTGACTCACTGAAAGGTAAGGATTCATGTATCCTTATTCCCTTGAGAATTAATATTTAAAAAAATATTGTGAATGTATCTATTAGTTTTTATTGCTCTTATTTCATTCAAACAGCCTTTAAAAATTAAAAGATGATACATGCATATTGACTTGCAAAGGGGGATGTATCACTGTAAAATATATTAGTTTTTTTTCCATCCATTGGACATATCTTTGTAGTATTAATAGAAAGAGAACCAGATTTTGAGTCAGGATATCTGGGTGCTGCTAAGCTCTGTGTCCTTGGGCAGGACATCTATATTTTCTAAGCCTGTACTATCTGTTTCTTTAAAATGAGTGCAAATAGAGTTTCATCATCTTTATGCCATGAAGCTCAAAGGAAATTATAGAGATAAAAATGGTTTATACTATACAAATGTACGGCATTATTAAAGTATCTGGAGTCTTAATATTTTCTAATGTGTAGGATGCAAATTTAGTTATGTAATCTTATCATGGTCTATCATAGTTACATGGGATGAAACATAGACTTCCTTTGTGAAATTCTTCAATATCAATTTGTGTGTGTGTGTGTAAAACATCAGTTGAATTACAAATTTATGTATCCACAGAAGAATATTACCATATTTCTTTTCTCACACTTTTGATAGTGTGGACAGAAGATTCAGATATTGCAATTAATTCATAGATTTATAATTCCTGAAAACTAGTTTCTAGAAATTTGCATTGAATTATTTTCTGTTCTGGATTTGGTGAATGCACCTTCGAAATACTATTAACTTTTTGGTTGTACAAGAATTAATTTTTTTCCATTCCTCCCATTTTATTTCATGAAGATTAACTCCAATTAAAAATGACATTCTGAGTTTGAGATCACCTAGGATACTTACGCAAAGTTATTCAATTTCTATATTTTGCTTTTTAAAAAAGAACAGTATTTGAGCTTAAATCTTTGAGGTGTGGTGGGTTTAGATAGCTGAAATTGCAGATAAGGCTCAGTTTTACCATCAGCAAAAATGAGGTGAGTTGCCCCTACCTGTGAAGCTGAGTGGCCCTTTGCTGGACTAGATTGAATTTCTCCACATATTTGTTAGTACAGCACAGAACTTATGAATCTGTGAGCAAACTAAATCTTGTACTTTATAAGCCTAACTGAATATGTACATGCTATACACCAGATGCTATTTTATGAGATGGTGGGATGGATATTTTCATTATCATTTTACAAATGAAGATATTAAGGCACAGAGAAGTTAAGTAACTAGTCACACAGCTAGTAAATGATAGCCAGAATTTAAGCTCAGGTACTCTAGCTCTAGAACTGTATTATTATCCACCTCTCTATGTTACTTGTCTTAAGAGCTATGTATTTATTTCTCATTTGGTAGTTCCTTAGTTTAATATTTAGTAATGTACTTTGAAAGTTTCATCTTGTCCCAACTATGGTCAGGGGAACTAAGGGAAAGTGCGTTGGTCCTGGGAGGGAGGTGTCAGAGTATTAAGGAAGAAACAGCCATGTTGGATATTACTGTGGTAGTAATTAAAGCCAGAGAACTTTAGGGTGAAAGTAAGACTCAGGGTGCACAGTCAGGGCAGTAAGGTCAGCTGTCTCCCCTCATCTAAATTTAAATGCTTTGAGCCTAGGAGATTTACTTTACTAAGGAGGGTGATGGTTCCCTGTTCCTCTCTCATCATATTGTTATGAAGATTAAATGAGATATGGTGTCAAAACCCAGTGGGGACCTGGCAAATATTAAGCATGGGTAACTTGTATGTTTGTTTCTTTCCAGAGCTTTGGGGCCCCACTCACTGATAGACAGGAGGGAATAGCTTGATCCATTTTCAATAAAAGGGTATCTCAAAATAAACAAACAAAAAACTTACAAGGCTGCTGATTGTTCAGATGTTTTCACCTTAGAGTAAATTTCATACTATTTTGTTAATCCCTTCACCACTATTTGCCTCTAACTCTGTTCCCTCATATGTTAGGATCAGTGGTTTTCAAATTTTGGTGTTTATCACAATCACCTGGAGAGCTAATTCCAGAATCCCAGGCTTTTGGGTACGGAATAGGCCGGGGGTGGGGGGGGGTCTTAGTACTTTAACCAAATTTCCCAGGTGATTCTGTTACCCATGAAGTGTGTCTCACAGTCACCTGGAGCCTTGCTAAAACACAGAATCCTGGGCGCTGCCTCCAGAGTTTCTAACTAGTAAGTCTGGCAAGCAACCCCAGAATTTGCATTTCTAAGAAGTTCCCAGATGCTGCTGCTGCTGCTGGTCAAGAGATCACTCTTTGAAAACCCCTCGTCTATGCATAGAAACCACCCAGAAGGGACACTATTCTTAGATGTGTTGTGTTAGCCGTTACTGAGTTCTTGATTGGGATCTTGACAGGTGCTATTGAGGGGAGAGACTCTAGATTCAAGGCAGCTTTCATTTACCTGATCTCTCTGCTTCACCTGCCCAGTCCCTTAGCAACCACTCTCTTGTGGATTTCTAAAATGTCAGGATAATTATGATTCTTTACCAGTGATGCCTTTAATTTGAGATTAAATTTTCTGGAAATGTTTAGCTGAATTAAAAGGACTAGTTAGTGTGAAAATAAAACAAAACATCATTTTGAAGATCAGAGGATGGTTGGATGAAATGGTGATGCCACCAGTGTCTTAATCTTCAACACTCACAGCATCCTCTAATGTAGGTCCCTGTTCTGAGTTAATTTAAACAGATACATGCAGCCTTCTAAAAGCTTAGGTTAGTGACAGGCAATAAATGTGACGGGCAAGTGCTGGACCCCTGTGGATTTGGCATTACATCCAGAAACTGCCCCCGCTTCATACTGTCTTCCCCCTAGGGAGGCAAGCCAAGGTCCCAGTGTCCTATCAAGACTGAACAGTCTCTGAACCACTTTCCTTTCATTCTGTTTGCTGGCAGTTACTAGAGTCATTGCCTCCAGAGGCAGTCTCAACTTAGGGCAGAGGTGACAAACCTCTTTAGGCCTGAGCCACCAGGCCTAAAAAGCCCCTAGAGAGTCTCTTTATCATTTGTCTTCAGGACATTTTTCTGAGGTGGATAGGACAGATGGCCTTATTGTTCCTCTTTAGTAAAGAGAGGGAATTTAAATCAACTTTTTATTTATTATTGATGACTTGCAGTTAGTTAGACTTTCAGGTGGCCCATTATTGCTTTTTCCAGGAAGCATAGTGCCAGGAAAAGAGGCTCTGGAATCTTAATCCTTGGTCCGGTACTTCCTGGCTATGTGAACTTAACTTCTTGAGACCACTCCCTCATTGGAAATGAAAATGGAAATAGTTTGGACCTCATCTAAATAAGGTACTTTACACAAGGCAGTTAGCACATGCCTGGGACGTGATAATCATTTAGCAAATATTGGTTATCTTTACGAGATCAGAGATGGAGGTGTCTGTCTTGGAGTCCCACAACCAATGGACTGCAGAGTAGGAAAGAGGGCTTTGATTTCTAGAAATCAAAGTTCTCTTTCCACAATGTCATGATGATACTTCAGCGGAAATAAAACAATTAATGTCATGAGGAAGGTAGGCAAGAGGAGGGTGTATAGCTAGAGAAAGACTGAAAGCAGAGGGGAAGCGAGCAAGAAAACACAAATAGTTCGCTTGGTGTTAGGGGGCTGGGGCCTCACATCACTTGTTTCTGGGGTAAGGACGTAGATCTCATATACGTATGTCGTCTTTGGTGCTATATGGTCTGTAATTTACTCAAACTGTTCAACCTAGATAGTGATTGTGTGTGTGTGTGTGTGTGTGTGTGTGTATTAGTTTTAATCCGCCTTCTAGGAGTGGGTAGTGAACATTAATACCCTAATCGGAAATACTCACTAAGAGGTGTATTCCTACATTCTTCAACTATTCCTCCAACTGTTATGTCTAATTGCCTTAAAACATTTTAAAATCAACATAAAGGTAATTAGAAATAGTTTTTCATTGGTCAAAATGAGTAGTGCTTAGCAGCATCAAGCAGGGTGGGATGGTGACACATTTTGTAAGTGTGAACTTAATTTGTTACCAATTATTAACTCACAACTTATAGCACTCAACCACTTAATAATACTTTGAATTTGGTGTTAATGATCAGTTTCTCTAAATACTGCTAAATCTGTGTAAGATTCTCCATTGCCATGAAAATACTATTATTATTTGGACCAATAGTTACTATTAGAGAATTTTTGTTTGCAGTTTTATTACAGCTATGATATTTGTGTAAAAAAAAAAAAAGAGTAGTGCTTAAGGTATGTCAATTAGTTAGAAATCTTGTCAGGCACTTCTGCCCTTGCATGAATGGAGCGAGCATAAGAATCTGGTGAGTCCGGAATCTATACCCGCCTGAGTGGCATCTTATTCCTAGGTTTCTGATTTGATCCTATATTCCACCTCTTAGCAGAGGATTTGGAGCTTGGTCCTGCTTGGACTGCAGACAGGTCCTCCTGATATATGGCCCTACCTTTGTGCAAGGGGCTGGAAATGTAGTTTTCCATGTGTCTAGGAAGAGGAACAGAACCATAAATATTGTGAGCACTAGAGATGTTAGCACATTTAGAGTTGATTTTCCTTCTTTTACAGCTGAGGAAACAGGCTCACGAAGATCATGTGACTTGCCCAAGATCACAGAGCTAGTAGGTAGCAAGCCTGGGATTCAAACTTGAAATCGAGTTGGGGAGATGATAAATCTAAGTTAAACAAAGGTGAGCAGTGTAAGATGAACTCTAGTTAATACAGCTGCACAGTATGCACCACAGCGGTATTTCTCAAAGTACACGTGGAAGCCACCCGCC
The DNA here is from genome assembly GCF_037783145.1 of Equus przewalskii. Taxonomy (NCBI): domain Eukaryota; kingdom Metazoa; phylum Chordata; class Mammalia; order Perissodactyla; family Equidae; genus Equus; species Equus przewalskii. The sequence continues at coordinate 62,875,794 of NC_091834.1, read as the reverse complement.
TCAGAATTCCTCTGAGTTTTTGTTAAAATGCACTCTTCTGGGCCCCCTTTTAGGTGTAACTGATTCAGAATCTCTCACAGTGAGGCCCAGAAATCTGCATTTTTTGCAAATAAGATGAATCTTATTCACTCTAACTTTGAAAATTGCCCCCCGCCCCCATGTTGTTCACTAAACATTCCGGAGGATACTAGAAAGTTGTTAATTTGAACAATATATGAAGTAAATTAGAAGTCCAAATTCAGTAACAGGCACTTTCCTCCAAAAAATTTGACCCCCCTCACTTTCTTCTCCCCAGTGTACAGATTTCAGGAGGATTCTATCACGTTGCCATTTTTCCTACCAGCACTACCAGAGGGCTGGGCCCCATTACTGATGTCAGATCTTCCTAACAGCCCTGCATAAAATTGAAGACATAATGGGAAAAAAGGAATTGGATCAGTACCTACGTATCTATTTATTTATCCTTCTTGGTATCGTGGTGGGTTTTGCCGGTAGTGCAAATGTTCCAGGAGTTGAGTGGACCTCCTCTTCATGCTGTTTTGAAGGTTGCATGGCAAGGCTGTTTGAAAAAAGGGTTTTCTTTACTTCTCAAGCCCTGTCTGGCTGTTGTTTAGGCAACAGTTGAATTAGTCCCCGGACTTTGATACTCTAACAACTGGGCACCACCAGGAGACAAGAAATGTTACTAATCTGAGGGCATCCACTCCAGAATAAAGCCTCTGTTCTGAAGGCAAAAATGATCAGTCTTGAAATACAGGTGCCGGTCTATCTTCCCATGTCTGAATCTTGTTATGTAATGATACTGTTTGGAAAGGCAGCAGTGTTTTTTGTTTTTGTTTTTTTTTAATGATTGGAAAATTGTGGATCAAAAATTAAACCGTTACATTGCATAGCAACAATAGTAACATTTATTGAGCATTTACTATGTGCTAAGGCACTGTTTTAAGAGTTCTTTATGTATCAGCATTACACTGTGGCATGTTTGTTATCTCCTTTTAATAGAGGAAGCACTGAGGCTTGGAGAAGTATCCCAGGTTACACTCTAGTGAGATCACACATCTAGTAAGTGCTGGTGGTAGGATCTGAACCCAAGTCCTAAGCACTGTGCTGAGCTTCCCTAGACATCAGCAGCTTGAGGCTGATGAAGACATTTGGCCAACTTGCTGTTGCCAAGGGAACAAATAGTTTGTGAGGAAGACAACAATGCTGTAAAAGTTTCCAGAAGTATATTTTATAGTTATCATTCATTGTTTTAATGTTGTGGTCTAAACATAACTGGTAAATAAGTTGATAGTTTAGCTATAGGTAATATTCAAAGTATTATGTTGAATCAGATTATTTCTGTTTAAAGTTGAAATAGGAATATATATTTATATAGCATGTAGATATAGATATCTATATATCTGTATATATATTTAGATTATAAGATAATATAATTACAATATCAAGAAAAACTTGAGATAAAGGAAAAAGGCTCCTAAAAATATCATCTCCTTAATGAAACAGCTATTTTGGCATTTGAGTATACTTTCCTATTTTTTTGTTTATGTGTGTAATATGATTTTTACCTACTTGGGATTATAGTATTAAAAAAATCAAATTTTGCTCTGGGAGTTAATATTATTTAGTAGTTACAAGGCCAGGTTCTGGAGTGAGACAGATGGAGTTAGAACCCTGGTTCTGCCCATTATTAACTGTGTAGTCTTGGGGAAGTTACTTAAACTCTGAAACTTAGATTCCTCATCTGTAAAAGAGGGATGCAAACAACTGGCTTATTGGGTTATTTTGTGGGCTTAAGGGTTTAAAGCAAAGCTCCCAGCATGGGGCTAAGCGCAGAGTCAATGCTCAATAGGCGTTAACTATTATTTTTGTTATCAGATATTGTTAAAGGAAAAATTATTCTGACACTTGTTAAAATGGGCATTTTTAATATAGCTTCCTTAAAACTAGGACTAAGCTGTTGTCATTGCTTAAAAAAAAAGGTGTCATTTTCTAAAGGAAATCAGTCAGAACTAGGACTCCCTCCTGCTTTGTACCAGCTTTGCTGGGTGCCTCTGAACTTTTCTTCTTGACGTGGTGCCTGTGACACAGAGCTGGGTATTCCAGCTGGGAGCCGCTCACCTCAGAAAGGCTTCAAGACGAACTGGGGCAGTAAAAGGCCCTGATGAGCCAGCTGAGGGCCAGGCTTTGCTCCTGGTGGTGTTTGCAGCTCATTAGAGGCCCAGAGCTTTGGTTCTTTGGAACTCTCAGGCCAGGTCAGTCTGCCCTGAGGGGGGACAGCAGCATTTTAAAACATTCTTGTCCTCCTGAGTCTAGGCAGAGTGTGTCGGTTGGCAGAGCAAGGCATGGGGTGGTGTTTAAGGCTAGTTCTGTCTGTGGTTGTTCTCTGGGCCCCTGTAGACTCATGCAGGCGAGCAGTTGCCCCTGGGTCTCTCCCTGGGTCACTCTCTCCACAGCTCTTCATGGCTGGCAATTCCTCCTCACTCATCCCCCGCTAGACCTGTTCTGATTTAGAGAAGTGCATTCTGAGTATATCATATTGTGACTTGACCCCAAAAAAGAGTTTTTCCAAAGAATATGTACAGACCACTGCCCCAAGCTTGAGCCTCACCCCATCTCTCACCTGGACCCGATGCTTCCTCAATCCCTGACAGTGTCCCTGAGCTCTGGCCTGTCTGTCATCCCATGCCCACCTTTCCTTACACTTTGAAGAGAGTATACACTGGGTGAGGGACAGGAATGGGGGTGGGGGACAAGGGACCAGGCCAGCTGATTAAACTGTGTTTATTGCTTAATAACAAGTTTTAAAAAAACAGTTGGCCACATCAAAACAGCCATGTCAAAATGGCTGTAAAAACGGCCATCAAAATGTCACACATGCTGTGACCTTCTAATGCACAATGTCATCAGTTTTTCAGTAGGGAGCAACCACTTGGCCAAATCCCTGTGAGGTTACATTTTGAGTTTCCTGGAGGAGCAGGGCAGGGATGTCTCGGCATCTCTCTCCCTTGCAGACCACACAGCGAGGTCAGGGAGGGTCCAGGGGCTCTTCTCACCCCTACCCTTTAAATATAAACCTGCAGGCCATTCCCAAGCACGATGGAGCCTCTGCATCCCAGAGGGTTCAGTGAAGACCTTCCGAAGTTAGGCTAAAGAAACTCAGTGCATCCCGCCAGCGCGGCCTCGGCCCCATGTGCTATCAGCGCCTGTCAGCGTGTTTATCCCTGTGCCACCGACGGACTCCAAGGTCCCAGTGGCAGGCATATCGGGTCGCATTACTTTTAAAGACTGCGGGGGGTGGGGGGTTGGGAGTTGGGGGAGGGCGGGGGGGCGGGGGGGGAGGGCGTCCGTCGCCCATCTAGGTCCTCTGCCCTGGGGTGGGGCGAGGATGGGCCGGGCGACTCAGCTCCCCTTCCCCGCCCGCCCCTCCCCCCCACACCTTTCGCACTTCTCGGGTCCCTTCCCTAAGAACGGTCCCTGCCCAACTCAGGGCAATACTGTTCTGCAGAGATTTTCACCCACCACGTGGCCTTGGGGATGACTAGCCTATAAATCAGCCAGCAGAGTTTTTGCTTTTTCCGCTCTGTCACTCTTGCCATAGCCATATTAATTGTGGGCTCCCCAGGGAGAAGGAAAGGAGACGGGAGCTGTGTTCCCAGCCGCTCTCCAGCCTCCAGCCTTTGCTTGGTTATCATCAGTCCTGGGATTCGGCTCCACTGGGTCAGGAAAGGGGGGAAGGGTAAGAGTGTTGGGTAAGGAGGGGCCTCAGACCTCTCACTGCACTCCCACACCGCCTCTCAAGCTGTCTTGTAATGAAATGACCCAAATTCAAGGCAAGTTGTCTTTTTCTTCTTTAAGAAGATTCCTCAAAAAAAAAAAATTTTTTTTAAAATGGCCTACTTGAACATACAAACTTTGAAGGGACTAGAAAAGAGATCACATGTGTACTTTTAATATTTATTTTGTTAGTTTGGTTATACCTATTTAAAAATCTAAAGTTGCAGAAAATACATTAATTTAGAAGATTACTTTTTCCCTTTTACATTTCGTAAAAAAATTTTATTTAATCTTTTTACATGCATTTTTATCACTAGTATCATCACCTTCACTAAGGTCATTTTGGGGTCATCTGACACTTTTCCAGAGCACATCCTTTTCACTTGTGTCTCAGTTGTTTGTATCACAGCACTTTTGGGATCTGTAATAGTGCTTGCACTGGAAATTTACAAGGCAAGCATTGACTGAGGTTTGGGTTTCAGCCATTCAGATTTATCTCTCCTCCCCTTTTTGTGAAGTCTGAGTTCTCATCTGCTGGAAAGGAGAGACTTGATGAGAACTCACATGTAAGTCAGTACCTCTTCCTGAGGGCTAATTTTGTGCACAAACACACACACACACACACAAAATCCTTGCTCAATATTTGGGCATACACAGCGTTAATGAATCTTTATAACTGCAAGAGACCAAGGAGATCATTTGGTGGTTGATAACAACTCCTTTCAGTATTTCAGTATGCCTTGAAAGTGGTTCTGTTATTTTTATAAAAATAATGAAAGCTTGTGGCAAAAATGTCAATGTAGAATAGTACAAAGAATAAAGCACTAACAAACTACCAGCCAGAGACAACCACTGTTAACATTTTGGTCAACACCCTTCCGCATATATCTTTAGGCATACATGCACACATACATTTTATATAAATGGGATCATATTGTACATGCTATTTTATAATGTCATGCTTTCCATTCAATAATATTTTGTGAGCATTTTTTTTTTTGAGGAAGATTAGCCCTGAGCTAACTGCTGCCAATCCTCCTCTTTTTGCTGAGGAAGACTGGCCCTGAGCTAACATCTGTGCCCATCTTCCTCTATTTTATATGTGGGACGCCTACCACGGCATGGTGTGCCAAGCAATGATGCCATGTCCACACCGGAGATCTGAGCTGGTGAACCCCGGGCTGCTGAGGTGGAATGTGAGAACTTATCCACTGTGCCACTGGACTGGCCGCAGTGAGCATTTTTCTATCAATATGGTTATACACGATTATTTTCGATGGGTGATCTTCTGTGTATATAGTATGATTTACCTCTTACTCTCCAACTGATGGATTTTGGGCTGTTTCCAGTTTTCTTTATTATAAGCAATTCCGTAGTAAACATCTCTAGGTTCTGAGTCCTAGTTATAGAGATAAAGGCCTTCTCTAATCTTATCCAAGCTTATAAAGGAGTTCTCCCATGTTTTCTCCTAGTATTTTTCTTTTTTTTTTTTTCCTCTGTTTTTTTTTTTTTATTAATGTTATGATAGATTACAAGCTTGTGAGATTTCAGTTGTACATTTTTGTTAGTCATGTTGTGGGTACACCACTTCCCCCTTCGTACCCTCCCCCCACCCCCCCTTTTCCCTGGTAACCACCGATCAGATCTCCTTCTCAATATACTAATTTCCACCTATGAGTGGAGTCATATAGAGATCGTCTTTCTCTGACTGACTTATTTCGCTTAACATAATGCCCTCGAGGTCCATCCACGTTGTTGTGAATGGGCCAATTTCGTCTGTTTTTATGGCTGAGTAGTATTCCATTGTGTATATATACCACATCTTCTTTATCCAGTCATCAGTTTCTGGGCATGTAGGCTGGTTCCACGTCTTGGCTATTGTAAATAATGCTGCGATGAACATAGGGGTGCAACGGACTCTTGAGATATCTGTTATCAGGTTCTTAGGATAGATACCCAGTAATGGGATGGCTGGGTCATAGGGTATTTCTATTTTTAACTTTTTGAGAAATCTCCATACTGTTTTCCATAGTGGCTGTACCAGTTTGCATTCCCACCAACAGTGTATGAGGGTTCCTCTTTCTCCACAACCTCTCCAACATTTGTCGTTCTTGGTTTTGGATGTTTTTGCCAATCTAACGGGGGTAAGGTGATATCTTAGTGTAGTTTTGATTTGCATTTCCCTGATGATTAGCGATGATGAACATCTTTTCATGTGTCTATTGGCCATATTCATATCTTCTTTTGAGAAATGTCTGTTCATGTCCTCTGCCCATTTTTTGATCGGGTTGTTTGTTTTTTTGTTGTTAAGCAGTGTGAGTTCTTTGTATATTATGGAGATTAACCCTTTGTCGGATAAGTGGCTTGTAAATATTTTTTCCCAATTAGTGAGCTGTTTTTTTGTTTCAATTCTGTTTTCCCTTGCCTTGAAGAAGCTCTTTAGTCTGATGAAGTCCCATTTGTTTATTCTTTCTATTGTTTCCCTCAACTGCGGAGTTACAGTGTCCGAAAAGATTCTTTTGAAACTGATGTCAAAGAGTGTACTGCCTATATTCTCTTCCAAAAGACTTATTGTCTCAGGCCTAATCTTTAGGTCTTTGATCCATTTTGAGTTTATTTTGGTGTGTGGTGAAAAAGACTGGTCAATTTTCAATCTTTTGCATGTGGCTGTCCAGTTTTCCCAGCACCATTTGTTGAAGAGACTTTCTTTTCTCCATTGTAGGCCCTCTGCTCCTTTGTCGAAGATTAGCTGTCCATAGATGTGTGGTTTTATCTCTGGGCTTTCAGTTCTGTTCCATTGATCTGTGGACCTGTTTTTGTACCAGTACCATGCTGTTTTGATCACTGTAGCTTTGTAGTATGTTTTGAAATCAGGGATTGTGATTCCGCCGGCTTTGTTTTTCTTGCTCAGGATTGCTTTAGCAATTCACGGTCTTTTGTTCCCCCATATGAATTTTAGGATTGTTTGTTCAATTTCTGTGAAGAATGTTCTTGGGATTCTGATTGGGATAGCATTGAATCTGTATATTGCTTTAGGTAGTATGGACATTTTAACTATGTTTATTCTTCCAATCCATGTACAAGGAATGTTTTTCCATCTCTTTATGTCATCGCCTATTTCTTTCAAGAAAGTCTTGTAGTTTTCATTGTATAGATCCTTCACTTCCTTGGTTAAGTTTATCCCAAGGTATTTTATTCTTTTCGTTGCGATTGTGAATGGGATAGAGTGCTTGAGTTCTTTTTATGTTAGTTTATTGTTAGTGTATAGAAATGCTACTGATTTATGCACATTAATTTTATACCCTGCTACTTTGCTGTAGTTGTTGATTATTTCTAATAGTTTTTCTGTGGATTCTTTGGGGTTTTCTATGTATAAGATCATGTCGTCTGCAAACAACGAGAGTTTTACTTCTTCGTTACCTATTTGGATTCCTTTTATTTCTTTTTCCTGCCGAATTGCTCTGGCCAGCACCTCCAGTACTATGTTGAATAGGAGTGGTGAAAGTGGGCACCCTTGTCTTGTTCCTGTCCTCAGAGGGATGGCTTTCAGTTTTTGTCCATTGAGTATGATGTTGGCTGTGGGTCTATCATATATGGCCTTTATTATGTTGAGGTACTTTCCTTCTATACCCATTTTACTGAGGGTTTTTATCATAAATGGGTGTTGGATCTTGTCGAATGCTTTCTCTGCATCTATTGAGATGATCATGTGGTTTTTGTTTTTCATTTTGTTGATGTAGTGTATCACGTTGATTGACTTGCGGATGTTGAACCATCCCTGTGTCCCTGGTATAAATCCCACTTGATCATGGTGTATAATCTTTTCGATGTATTGCTGTAATCGGTTTGCCAAAATTTTGTTGAGGATTTTTGCATCTATGTTCATCAGTGATATCGGCCTGTAGTTCTCCTTCTTTGTGTTGTCCTTGTCAGGTTTGGGGATCAGAGTGATGTTGGCTTCATAGAATGTGTTAGGGAGTTCTCCATCTTTCTCAATTTTCTGGAACAGTTTGAGGAGAATAGGTATTAAGTCTTCTTTGAATGTTTGGTAGAATTCTCCAGAGAAGCCGTCTGGTCCTGGACTCTTGTTTTTGGGGAGGTTTTTGATTACCGTTTCTATTTCCTTATTTGTGATTGGTCTATTCAGATTCTCCATTTCTTCCTGATTCAGTTTGGGGAGATTGTAGGAGTCTAGGAATCTGTCCAATTCTTCCAGGTTGTTCAATTTGTTGGCATATAGTTTTTCATAGTATTCTCTTATGATCTCTTGTATTTCATTGGTATCTGTTGTGATTTCTCCTCTGTCATTCCTGATTTTATTAATTTGCGATTTCTCTCTTCTTTTCTTGGTGAGTCTGGCTAGGGGTTTGTCAATTTTGTTAATTCTTTCGAAGAACCAACTCTTTGTTTCATTGATCCTTTCTATTGTCTTTTTTGTTTCAATATCGTTTATTTCTGCTCTTATTTTTATTATTTCCCTCCTTCTACTGACTCTGGGCTTTGTTTGTTCTTCTTTTTCTAGTTCTGTTAGGTGTCGTTTGAGGTTGCTTACGTGAGCTTTTTCTTGTTTAGTGAGGTGAGCCTGTATTGCGATGAATTTCCCTCTTAGGACTGCTTTTGCTGCATCCCAAATGATTTGGTATGTCGTGTTCTCATTTTCATTTGTCTCCAGATAATATTTGATTTCTTCTTTAATTTCTTCAATGATCCATTGTTTGTTGAGAAGCGTGTTGTTTAGTCTCCACATTTTTGCACCTTTCTCTGCTTTTTTCTTGTAGTTGATTTCTAGTTTAATAGCGTTATGATCAGAAAAGATGCTTGATATTATTTCAACTCTCTTGTATTTATTGATGTTTGCTTTGGTTCCCAAAATATGGTCAATCCTTGAGAATGTTCCATGTGCACTTGAGAAGAATGTGTAACCTGCTGTTTTTGGATGAAGTGTTCTATATATATCTATTAAGTCCATCTGGTCTAATTTTTCACTTAATTCTATTATTTCCTTGTTGATTTTCTGTCTGGATGTTCTATCCATTGGTGTTAATGGTGTGTTGAGGTCCCCTACTATTATTGTATTGTTGTTGATGTCTTCTTTTAGTTCTATTAAGAGTTGCTTTACAAATTTTGGTGCTCCTGTGTTGGGTGCGTATATATTTATAAGTGTTATGTCTTCTTGGTGGAGAGTCCCTTTTATCATTATATACTGTCCCTCTTTATCTTTCTTTATCTGTTTTGTTTTGAAATCTACCTTGTCTGATATTAGTATAGCGACACCTGCCTTCTTTTGTTCATTATTAGCTTGGAGTATTGTTCTCCATCCCTTCACTCTGAGTCTGTGTTTGTCTTTGGGGCTGAGGTGTGTTTCCTGGAGGCAGCATATTGTTGGATCTTGTTCTTTGATCCACCCTGCCACTCTGTGTCTTTTGATTGGGGAGTTCAATCCATTTACATTTAGAGTGATTATTGAGACGTGGGGGCCTACCACTACCATTTTGTGTCTTGTTTTCCGGTTTTCTTCAGTTTCCTTTGTTTCTCGTCCCATGGTTTAATCTGTTCTGATGTAGAGCTGCTACTCTCTGTTGTTGTCCTTCTACTTATCTCCTCTGCTCTTGGTTTTGTAGCCCCTTTCCTTTTTTGGATTTTTCAGGAATGAGGGTTTTCCTGAGGATTTCCTGAAGAGGAGGTTTTGTGGCAATGAACTCCCTTAATTTTTGTTTATCTGGGAAAGTTTTTATTTCTCCATCGTATTTGAAGGATATTTTCGCTGGGTAGAGAATTCTCGGCTGTAGATTTTTGTCCTTCAGATTTTTGAATATATCATTCCACTCTCTTCTAGCCTGTAAGGTTTCTGCTGAGAAATCTGCTGATAGCCTGATGGGGGTTCCTTTGTAGGTTAGTTTCTTTTGCCTGACTGTCCTTAATATTTTCTCCTTGTTGTTGACTTTTGCTAGCTTCACTACTATATGCCGTGGAGTTGGTCTTCTTGCATTGATAAATTTTGGAGATCTATTGGCTTCTGTCACCTGAAGATCCATCTCCCTCACCAGATTTGGGAAGTTCTCAGCCATTATTTCTTTGAATAGGTTTTCTGCCCCTTTCTCCTTCTCTTCTCCCTCTGGTATACCTATAATCCTTACGTTGCATCTCCTAATTGTGTCTGATAATTCTCGGAGAGTTTCTTCATTTCTTTTAAGTCTTGCTTCTCTCTCCTCCTCTGCCTGCAACAATTCTATATTGCCATCTTCCAAATTGCTAATTCTTTCCTCCATATTATCGGCCCTACTGTTCAGAGCATCTAGATTTTTCTTAATCTCCTCTATTGTGTTCTTCATTTCCAATATTTCTGTTTGGTTCTTCTTTATCGTATCAAACGCTTTTGTGACATAGCTCCTGACCTCGTTGAGTTGTCGGTCAGAATTCTCTCTTAACTCATTGAGAATCCTAATGATGGCTGTTTTGAAGTCATCATCATTTAGGTTATATATCTCATTTTCTTTGGGATTGTTTTCTGTGTATTTGTTACTTTCTTTCTGTTCTGGAGATTTAATGTATTTTTTCATATTGCTTGATGATGTTGATTTGTGCCTCTGCATGGAGATAGAGTTTAGTTGCTCCTTTCACTTGTTTCAGCTGCTGCGGTGGGGGGAGCAGCTGTTTATACTTCACCAACCAGGAACCCTGTCCGTAGTTGCTAACTGGGCCTGGGCCCCTCTTCGTAGCCACAGTGGCCCTTTGGATTCCCTCCTCTGCCGTGGGGGCCGTCACAGGGGGGCTTCAGGCTGCAGGTGCCTACTGTTGTTGCCCACCTAGATGCGCTCTCTCCTTGGGGTCTGCAACGGTGTTATGGGCTTTTCCAGCGGCCAGGGGTGGGATCACTTATATTTGTCGCTCCATTGCTGTCGGCACCCACCAAATCTCACTTGTCCTCTATGGGTCGCAGGAGAGCTATTGGCATCTTCTACAGTCTGTGGTTAGTACACCTAGCTATGCTGCTTTTGCCCTGGGGTCTTCCAGCCTTGTGGCTGGCGGCTGGGTGCCTTCTACTGGTGCTGTGCAGAGGCTTTCCCTAAGGCTGCTGTGAGCCTGTAGGGTTTCCCCCTAGGCTACTAAGCTGGGTCTCTGGAACTCTCTCCAGCCCCAGTCCTCTCCGAGATCTCCAGCAATCCCTAGCCTCACGGGGTGGGCAACGGCAGCTGGGGGTCGCCCCGCCCTCTGGGATTCTCTCCGGGCCTCTCCCGGAGCCGTGAATGCTCAGCGTGGCCCCTCTGCTAACGGCACACAGAGAGTTTTGTCTGCTGCCCGGGCGGAGCTCCGGCGCTTCCCCTCCGGGTCGCCGAACCGGCCTTTGAAAGTTCCCCCGCCCCGGTCCTCTCCAAGATCTCTGGCAATCCCTAGCCCCACCGGGCGGGCAACGGCAGCTGGGGGTCGCCCCGCCCTCTGGGTTTCTGTCCGGGCCTCTCCCGGAGCCGTGAATGCTCTGCGTGGCCCCTCTGCTAACGGCAGACAGAGAGTTTTGTCTGCTGCCCAGGCGGAGCTCCGGCGCTTCCCCTCCGGGTCGCCGAACCGGCCTTTGAAAGTTCCCCCAGCCCCGGTCCTCTCCGAGATCTCCGGCAATCCCTAGTCCCACAGGGCGGGCAACGGCAGCTGGGAGACCTCCGTGCCCTCCGTGTCTCTCTCTGGGACCCTCCGGGTGCCCCAAGCACCAGGCTGGGTCTCCCCGCCAATGGCGGGGAGAGACTCTCCCTGCGGGCTCAGGTGTGCAACTCCAAAGTTTCCCTCTGCGTTTAGGAGTAATTGCGGGGGGTTTAGGTAGGGTTCTGGTCACCTGTTTCCACCGTCGCTCCTCTGTTGTGTTCTCGCTCCTGCCCTAGATGTGTGTGGATCCTCTGGGGGCGTCCGTTGGAAGAAAGCCGCTTGCGGGTACTAGGCTGCCCGTCGGGGTCGGAGAGTTTTCACCTATTTCCACATCCTCCCGGAGGAAAGTCCATCCACCTTCCGATGTATAGTCGCGTGGGTGTCTCAGACGTCCTGAGATGCTGTCTGGATATCCTTTGTCAAGCGATAAGTGTCCAAATAATTGTAGACTCGAAGGGCGAGAGACAAAGAGGACTACTCACGGCGCCATCTTGGCTCTATTTCCTCTCCTAGTATTTTTCTACTGAACAGATTTATTTTTGTTAACTGTGGTAAAATATACATAACATAAAATTTAGCATTTTATCTGTTTTTAAGTGTACAGTTTAGTGGCGTTGAGTACATTCACATTGTTGTCCAACCATCACCACTATTCATCTACAGAACTTTTTCATCTTGTCAAATTGAAACTATACCTGTTAAATCCTGACTCTCCATGGCCCCCTTCCCCAGCCCCTGGCAATCACTCTACTCTCTGTGTCTGTGAATTTGACTACTCTAGGGACCACATGAAAGTAGAATCATACAGTATTTGTCCTTTTGTGACTAGCTTGTTTCACTTAGCAGAATATCTTCAAGGTTCTTCCACATTGCAGCATGTGTCAGAATTTTTTACAAAACATGTTATTATTAAAAATGTAAAACATACAGCAAAGTTGAAAGAACTTTATAGCAAACACTCCTATATCCACCACCTAGATACTGTGATTAACATGTTTCTATACTTGCTTTATCACATATCTATTTATCTATTCATCCCTCTACTCATCCCTTCATTTATCTTATTTTCGGTGCATTTAAAACTAAATTGCAGATACCAGTACACTCCCTCCTGAATTAATCCACATGCATACCACTAACTAGAGTTTGATATTTGTTGACCATTTTTTTTGTTTTGATATAAAATCTATATACATACAAAAAATATGAAAATCTTAATTAAGGGTATATTTGCTGAGTTTTGAGAAATGCATACACTTGTGTGACCCAAACCCCTGTCTAGATACAGAGCATTACCATTATCCCAGAAAGTTCCTTCATGCCCCTTTCCACTCACTCTCCACCCCATTCCCACCCATAGATGCATCTGCGGATTCACTTATTTGTTCCCCACTCTAGATTAGTCTTACCTCTTCTAGAATTTCCTATAAGTGAAATAAATCATACAGCACAAATTCTTCTGTGTAAATCTTCTGTCATTCCACATTTTTGAGATTCATCTCTCTTGATGTGTGTATCAATAATTCATTCCTTTATACCACTGAAAATATTCCTTTGTGTGACTATACTACAATTTATCTACTTCTAATCTTTTTATGGTTTTATTTTGTCTTCACTTAATATGATTTGGAGTTATCTTGGTGTACCATGTGAGGTAAGGGTTTAACTTTATATTTTTCCAGATGGCTATTCATTTGTCTCAACAATATTTATTAAAAATGTCCATCTTTACTCCATTGATTTGAGATGCTAACTTTATTATACACTAACTTCCCTGTGTATATTTGAATCTATGGATTGTATATTCTGTTTCGTTAGTCTATATATCAGTCAGGTTCCTGGTAGGAAACAGAATTCCACTCAAATGGTTCAAATGAAGGGACTTTAATGGAGGTGTGGTTAGGGTTCAGGGAACCTATAAGGGATGTTGAAAGATCCAGAGACCAGCAATGGTGGGAAGCCATTACATTCCTGGGTCTGGAGGAGCAAGGAGAGGAAATAGTGTTATCAGGGTCCTATGAGAGCTGGAGTTGTGCAGGAGGGAGCACTGGGCAGGAGCTATAGTATTGAGGGAGCAGAGCCACTCCCTGAAAAGCAGCGAGGTAGCAGGGGGAAAACACCTTCACCTCTCTCTTCTCTCACCCTCTGATCTCCAACCAGGGCCTCCTATTGGCTGAACCCACAGGAAGCCAGAGGGCAAAGATCAACTGATGCCTCAGGGACACAGGGTGGGGCAGAGAAGGGTGGAAAATGATGAGCGGGTAATGGCAAGTGGAGAAAGAAGCAGCACAGTTTACCTCTGTGTTTCATGACAGTACCACACTCTTCTAATTAATGAGGCTTTAGTAAGACTAGTTCCAGCTCGTTGCTTTCTTTCCTCCAAGATTTTCTGGCTGTAGTTGCTTATTTAATTCACCATATGAATATTAAAATCAGTTTGTCTAGTTAAAAATGAAACCGAAATAAAACCCAATTTGTTGAAAATTTTGTTTGGATTAAGATAGATTTATAAATTAACTTAGGAGAAAATGGACATCTTGATGATGCTGAATTGTCCTGTCTATGAACATGCCTTTACAGTTGTTCAGGTGTTTTTCATGTATGTGTGTGCTTCAGTAGTTTCCTACATTCAGGTCTTATATATTTCTTTTCAAGTTTAGTATTTGGCATTTGGTATGGTTGCTATTTTAAATGGGATCCTTCCTTCTCTTACATCATCTAACTGATTTTAGTTAGTATGAAAAAAAGCAGTCAGTTTCTAAAAACTACTTTGTGTTGATTTTATATTTCTGTATCTTACTGAATTTTCCTATTGTTTGTAGTAGTTACTTGTTGATTCTCTTGGGGTTTCCAGATATATAACCACGTTATAGTAACAGTTTTATGTTGCTATTTCCATTTTTTATGTTTCTCATTTCTTTCTCTTGTCTAGTTACATTCACAATTACATTCATATTACCTCCAGGACCAGGTTAAACTGTAATGGTGAGAGTGAGACTTCTTGTTTCTATTAGAATGCCATCTTTAGAATATATGTTATATATACACATATATATGGAAAACAATACATATTATATTAAGGGATGTAATATGTTAAAGATACATGTGTGTATACATATTTGGAAATATATATATATATATACACATGTATATATACACACATATACACATAGAATTATTCAAAGATTCCTATTTTCTTTGGCTTAAAAAAAACCAAGAATAGGGGCTGAGGTTTGTCAAACGCTCTTTCAGCCTCTAAGGAGTCAGGACGGTTTCTCTCCTTAGATCAATAAATATGAATAATCAATAGATTTCCTAATATTGAACCACTCTGCCTTCCTAGAATCAACTTCACTTGGATATGACATATTATTGTGTTAATGTGCTGTTGCATTCTGTTGGTTAATATTTTATTTAGGATTTTTGCATTGATATTCTTAAGTGAGGTTTGTCTATAGTTCTTACTGTTACAGTTTTTAACACGCATGAAATATTTATCAGGTTTTGATATCAATGTAATATCCTCTTTAGAAAAATAACTTGGAAATTTTTCTTGCTATACTCTAGACAAGTTTAAATACCATTGAAATTAGCTGTTCTTTGAAAGTTTGTATAATTCTGCTGGGAAACCTTGGGCCTTGTGCTTTTTTAGGGGCAGTTTTTTGTCAACTTCCTCTCTTTCTCCTCCAGAAACTGGACCACTTAGATTTTGGGGTTCTTCTGAGGAATCTTTAGGCAAGTTATATTTTGCTAGAAAATTATTTCATTCAGATTTTTTTAAAATGTGTTTATTTAGGGTTGAGTGGTCTCTTATGCTTCTTTGACTTTTATTTAATGTCTAAGCAGGATGGGCTCAAGCTCCCCGACCAATTAGCGGGCTGTGCGCATTTCTCCCAGTGACCCCAAGTTCCTAATTTCTAGATTCTGTGGTGTTGTCCATTTCTCCCCTCTGCATGTCATTGCCTGTCCATCACCCCACCGCAGCCTCCCTGGATACTACTCTGATTCCATCAGTCCCCGAAATCCCACTGACCCAAGATTGGGGGGGGGGTAGCAGTTTATGGAAGTTTAGGGACAGGGAAATGGACAACTTTGAGCTCAGCACAGTAAGCAACTTGAAAGTGTATGTTAAACTGCTCTGTTCTGTACTTTTCGTCCTCTCTTGGTCTACCTCTTGTTGCTTTGCTCTTTTCTCTTTCCTGCCTGGTATCATCTTCCCTACCCCTTTATCATGAGAGTTTTCTAGTTCTCTTGGTCTTACTCCTTATCCAGTTAATATCCTGGAACTTATCTTTTCACCATTAAATACAATAAACCCCAGCAATAATGGTGCCCTGGGATGACAAAATTCAGACATAACACAACTGACAATATTTCCCTCCCTCTGCCCAGCTGGATTTTAAATTCCAGTCTCACTTGTGGGTGTGGGGAAGTATGGTGGGGCGAGGAAGTGAATCCTCTGTGATCATGTGGAACTTCTTTGGTTTAAAGTAAAGCGTTTCTGACTCCCATCAAGACATTCTCTCTCTTCCATGGGGAGGAGGCCACAGTCCTGCCTACACCAGCTGGTCAGGTGCAGAGTCTGAGCCCTGTGCAGTCCTGGCTCTTCCCTTCCTCTTCCCACCCAGGTTACATCCACCCTGTGCAGGGTTTTGACTGGAGGGTGTGTCTCCCTGTCTCCTTGTCTCAGTCAAGAAAACCAAACAGCTCCAAGGAGCACCCCCACAGTCCCATATGCATGCACACTATATAGTAACTGGAAACCTTCCTGAAGAATATCGCTTTTCATTAACCTTTCGATTATGCAACTTTAGCATTTCGTGCATTGGATTTTCTGGATTTTACTTTTTGTGTTACAGAGGAGTTTTATTGTAAACATCAATATGTTTTACTGAACAAGAGGAAGTCTGTAGCATTTGAATAGCATCCTTTTTCTCCCTCATGTACTAGAACTAGAGGTCATCAATGGCCTCTGGGCAAATTCGGTGTTCACCTCCTTATTCTTCTCTCTACAGTTTGTACCTGAGTGTGTTGTATTTGAGGATTTTACTTATTTTCCTCTGCCAACCTAGGAGCCCTTAGGAAGGGATTTTTATTTCCTTTTGCTTTTTTAATTCCAGTGCCTGATCCTGGGTCTGCCTCAGGGTAGGAGCTCAAGAAGTGTGGTGGAAGAATTCACAGGAGAGGCCAGGGAGTGGATCAGTGTGTCACTATGACGAGAGCCTGATGGTACAGGTGAAAGACAGTGGGTGAAACCAGGAGGCTACTCCTGGCTGTGCTTCCAGTTTGCTTTTTGTCTGCTGTAGGGTAAGACACTTAGCTTCTCTGGCATCTATTCCTTTTCTATAAAGTGAAGATAATAATACCCATAATGTCTACCTCATGGGGTTGTTGACTTTACCAAAGAATATAATGGACATGAAAGGCACTTTGAAAAGTATGCTGAGCTACACAAGCCTGATGACTGAACTAATGCACGGGGGACGGGTGTGCACCTAATGGACACACAGCTATACTAATAGGCTTCTGACTTCCATCTGATCTTTACAATGGAATAGGTATCCTGAAAACTCTTCTTACAAATTCCTAGAGTAATTGATCAAGCACAGCAAACATCTTTTTAAATGCAGAGCTGAGCTTGCAGCAAATTAAGGGAACCTCTTGGGGGCCGAAGAAGTGAGGTGTGGCTGCAGATCTCGGGCACTGCTCTGGAAGACAGGAGACAAGGCCTCAGGCCTGGGTGAACCAGGAAATTGGAACCGAAACCCCTGCATAAAGCTAGCACTCTTGTGAATGAATATGCTAAAAGAAATTTTACCCACCAGCAATAAGAAAGAAATAACAATATGTTATATGTCTATTTTATTTTGGGTTTGGGCGAAGGAAAAAAATAAAGACATCTCTTTTAAGCCTTGATCTCTGCAGGTCTGCTGTTGCTTGTGTGTGAGTTCCTGATTCACACTACCTGTATGACCTGGGACATTATGCAGTAGACTTTATAGTATACAATTTGTCTAATATAAAAGTATGTACATTTCTATAATGTACAATATAAAGTAGACTTGGGTTAGTAGTGCCCGGTGTTCCAAGGAAAGGAAATGTAAACAATTGCTGGAGAGATATATCCTCAACCCAAGACCCACAGGGCTCCCAGAGATAAAGTCCTGCTGAAATAAATGCTCTATCTAAAATTACAAGTACAAACAAGGCACCGTGAGCTGAGATTTTTTTGTTTTTTTTTGAGGAAGATTGGTCCTGAGCTAACATCTGTGCCCATCTTCCTCTATTTTATATGTGGGACGCCTGCCACAGCATGGCTTGATACGTGGTATGGAGATCTGCGCCCAGGATCCGAACTGGTGAACCCCTGGCTGCCAAAGTGGAGCACGTGAACTTAACTGCTGCATCACTGGGCTGGCCCTCAGCTGAGATATTTTAAGTGAGGAAAGTAAGATGCATAGAAATGTATTATAATATGATTCCATTTTTAAGAGAATGAATACTCTTGTCTCCCACACATACTCATGCATAGCCTTCTCTCTATAAGTTTACATATGGTTAGATGAGCATCAACAAAGGGCGGGATACCCATCAGTTGTAAACATGGGCCATCTGGAGGTGGGATATTGTAGGATGAGGGACAAGAAGGCAAGCAAAAGTGGAAAAGAGGTCTACCCAGTCTTGGCTCCTCCCTTCTTCCTCCCACTACGGCCACGCCACCCAGTGCAGGGTTTTGACTGGAGGGTGTGTCTCGTTGCTTCCCTACCTCAGCCAAGAAAAACCAAATAGCTCAGAGGAGCACCCCTACCCCTGGCATATGGAGCACATGGGCACAAAGAATAAGTAGAGTCAGCAATGCCAGTGAACAGACAAATAACAGCTATTGAAGATTAAGTTAAACACTGGTGTGGATGCCATAATTAACAGCCCTCATTTATTTATTGCTTGCTATGTGGCAGGCACTTTCTAAATGCTTTCCATGTATAACTCCATTGACCCTCATGACAACCCTATGAGGTAGGGGCCACCCTTGTAATTCCCATTTTACCCACGAGAAAAGGGGAGCACACAGAGTCCAGAGAACTTGTCCAAGTTCTTGGGTCCACCTCCACAATGGGGGGAGGCTGCATTCAGCCCCAGCAGGTCACTCTGCAGCCCAGGAGCTTTGTCACTGGGCTAATACGTATGTGTGCAAATGGAAGATTTGATACAATAGTGATGATTTTGGTGTTGAGGGTAGGAACCTGGGTAAGTTTTGAATTGTTATTATTGTAGTCTCGTGTTTTCTTAACTTTGCTATGCTTAAAATTAAAAAAAAGGAGAAAGGATGTCTTCTCAATTCTTTGAGTCAGGAGTGTTTTAAAGTTTTCCTCATGTAGGTTTTCCTGGGGATCCTTTTTACTATATCTCTAACAGATTTTGTTATATCTCTAACAAATGTCTCTGGCTGCTACTGGTGATTCCTGGCTTTATAGCTTTAGCTAATTAAAATGTTTTTCCTTAGGGGCCGGCCTGGTGGCGCAGTGGTAAATTTTGCACGTTCCACTTCTCAGCAGCCTGGGGTTCGCTGGTTCGGATACCGGGTGTGGACATGGCACTGCTTGGCACGCCATGCTGTGGTAGGCATCCCACATATAAAGTGGAGGAAGATGGGCACGGTGTTAGCTCAGGGCCAGGCTTCCTCCACAAAAAAAGAGGAGGGCTGGCAGAAGTTAGCTCAGGGCTAATCTTCCTCAAAAAAAAAATAAATAAAAAATAAAATGTTTTTCCCTATAATTTATAACTTGACCCCAGGTTTTAGTTTAGCTCCAGCAGAATAACATGTAAGAACTATAATTTCCCTTCCCAATAGGAGTTTGAGCCCATCCTAACCGGCCTCCGTGCCCCTGTTCACCTCCTCTACCCCTACCTCCCACCCTCACTTTGCACCCCAGCGATATGCAATCACATGTATCCCCACACACCCCATCCCTTTTCACGCCTCTGTGCTTCTGCTCATGCTTCTGCCTGCGGTTCCTTGCCCCTTCATCTTTCTGGTAAACCCCAGTTTTTCTATGTAAACTCAATTGAAGAGTCACCTCCTCCAAGAAGCCTCCCTGACTTCCCATGGCACACCTGCTCTCATAGCACACTCCTCCCTATACCTGTTTTGATTCCTGCCCTCATGATGTTGTGAGGTGATGTGTTGTACGTGTCTTTCCTCCTTGGTGCCTGTTTCTCCCCATTCTTATATTACTAGCATGTAGTACAGCTCCTGGCACATTGTATGTACTCAAATATTTGTTGACTAAATGAATAGTTACAGGCCGATTTATCATCTTTTCCATATAGCAGCCCTTTGAATAGTTAGCGATCCCTGTTGTGCCTGTCCTTCAGCCTCCTTTTCTCAGTTCTTTTAACAGTTTCCCCTATGGTGTACTTTCCAGATAATCCCTTACTGTTTGAAGGGACGTTTAACCAGAGAGACATTTCATAGTTTTTCACATCCTTTGCATTACTAGCAGACTATGCATCTTAGTTCCCAAACTCCGGGAGTCCCAATGGAGGGTTAGATAACTCAGAAGCTTTTTGTGTACTTATTTCTCAACAATTCTCAATTTTGCAGACTTGAGCAATGACAACTCTATATGAGGTTATTTTTGAGTCATTAGTAACCTGCATTTTTTCTTTTATCATTCCTTTTTTTTTTTTAAAGATTGGCACCTGAGCTAATATCTGTTGCCAATCTTTTTTTTACTTTTTCTTCTTCTTCTCCCCAAAGCGCCCAGTACATAGTTGTATATTCTAGTTGTAGGTCCTTCTGGCTCTACTATGTGGGACGCCATCTCAGCATGGCTTGATGAGCAGTGCTAGGTCTGTGCCTGGGATCCTAACCGTCAAAGCCCTGGGCTGCTGAAGCGGAGTGTGTGAACTTAACCACTTGGCTACAGGGCCAGCCTCTCTTTTATCATTCTTAAGCAAAGCATAACAGGTATGTATTTCCCATAAATATTGAAATATTTGTGGCATTGGGGAAATATCTCATAAAATGTAGTTAAGGGGGGCTGGCCCCATGGCTGAGTGGTTAAGTTTGCCCACTCCGCTTGGGTGGCCCAGGGTTTCGCCAGTTTGGATCCTGGGTGTGGACATGGCACCACTCATCAAGCCATGCTGAGGCTGCATCCCAGATGCCACAACTAGAAGGACCCACAACTAAAAACACACAACTATGTACCAGGGGGCTTTGGGGAGAAAAAGGAAAAAAATAAAATCTAAAAAAACAAAACAAAACAAAAAAACCAAACATAGTTAAGGGAAGACATAAAATGGGGTATGTGTTAATGATCTCCTGGCAACAATAAGACAAAATATATGATTTGAGTGTTGGCACAAATTTAGGCAAAACACTTGGCAGGAAATCTGAAGAAGCCTCCAAATGCAAGTGGCATAAAGTTATGTTTTTAAATTATATGAAGGCCAGGTCTATGCTTTCTCAAAATGCTGGGTATTTCAGGCTCCCAGCAGCTGAAGCGAGCATGTTTCCTGGAATTATTCAGGAAATAACCACTGAATAGGAGGGCTGATCCATCCTAGGAAAATGGCAATAATTTACAATTGAAATAAGGGCCAATATTGTCCCTTTAAGTCATGGCTTTGTAGATTAACTTAAACAATTAAAGCAATTAAACAATAGACCACAGAATTTTCTTTAGATCTGCAGAGCCTTAAACAGAGTAGACAAGTTAGAAGGAGAAGAAATCTGTAAAATATGTTACGTGCTTCTTCTACAGGTTTCTTTAGATTTTCTATTTCTGCTTGAGTCAATTTCAGTAAATTATATCTTTTTGAGAATTTGTCCGTTTCAGCTATGTTGTCTAATTTGTTGCTGTAAAGTTGTTTATAGTAGTTCCTTATAATTGTTTTTATTTCTATAGGGTTGGTAATGATGTCCCCTTTTTCATTTCTGATTTTAATAATTTGAGTCTTCCTTATTTTTCTCTTGGTCGGTCTAACTAAAAGTTTGCTAATTTTGTCATTCTTTTTGAAGAACTAACCTTCAGTTTTATCAGCTTTTCTCTATTGTTTTTCAGTTTTCTGTTTTATTGATTTCTGCTCTAATTTTTGTTATTTCTTCCCTTCTGGTTACTTTGGACTTAGTTTGCCTTCTTTTTTTAGTTTCTTAAGGTAGAAGCTTAGGTTATTGATTTGAGACCTTTCTTTTTTTCTAATATAGGCATTTAAAGTGATAACTTTCTCTCTAAGCACTGTTTTGTCTTTATCCCCACAATTTTGATATGTTCTGTTTTCGTTTCTGTTCAGCTCAAAACATTTTCTTATCGCCCTTGTGATGTCTTCTTTGGCTCAGTGGTTGGTTAGAAGTGTGGTGTTTAATCTCCAAATATTTGCAGATTTCTTATATAATTCCATCATGGTCAGAGAGCATACTTTGTATATTTTCAGTCCTTTTAAATGTATTGAAACTTGCTTTACACTCTAGCATAGTCTATCCTGGAGAATATTCCACGTGCACTTGAAAAGAATGTGTTCTCTGCTGTTATTCAGTGGAATGCTCTGTAGATGTCAGTTAAGTTGGTTGATGGTGTGGTTTGAATCTTCTACTTGCTGCTCATTTTACATCTAGACGTTCTAACCATTATTGAGAGTGGGATTGAGCCTCCTACTACTATTGTCGAGTTGTCAGTTTTTCCCTTGAAATCTGTCAATTTTTCTTCATGTATTTTTGGACTTTGTTGTTAAGTGTGTATATGTTTATAATTGATATATTTTCTTGGTGAATTGATTCTTTTATCATTATAAAAGATCCTTTTTTGGCTCTGGTAGTATTTTTTGTCTTACAGTCTATTTTGTCTGATGTTGGTATAACCACTCTGGCTCTCTTACAATTACTGTTTGCAAGGTATATTTTTTTCCTTTTTTCTCTCAGCTTTACTGAGATATAACTGATATAACATTTTGTAAGTTTAAGGTGTATGGTGTCGTGATTTGATATACGTATTTGTGTATACAAGTATATTGCAAAATGATTACTACAATAAGGTTACTTAACACATCCATCACCTCACATAGTTACCTTTTCTTTTTGTGGTAAGAACAATTAAGATCTACTCTCTTAGGGGCCGGCCTGGTGGCGCAGCAGTTAAGTTCACACATTCTGCTTTGGCGGCCCAGGATTTGCTGGTTCGGATCCCGGGTGTGGACATGGCACCACTAGTCAAGCCATGCTGTGGCAGGCATCCCACATATAAAGTAGAGGAAGATGGGCACGGATGTTAGCTCAGGGCCAGTCTTCCTCAGCAAAAAGAGGAGGATTGGCAGCAGATATTAGCTCAGGGCTAATCTTCCTCAAAAAAAAAAAAAAAGAAAGATCTACTCTCTTAGCAACTTTAAAGTATACAATACAGTATAGTCAACTATAATCACCATACTGTACATTAAATCCCCAGAACTTATTCATTTTATAACTGGAAATTTGTTTCTTTGAATTCCTTCTCCTTTTTTTTTACTTTAAATTTGTGTCTTTGAACCTAAAGTGTGTCTCTTGTAGACTGCAGATAGTTGAATCCTTTTTGTGCAATCTGACAATCTCTGCCCCTTGATTAGAGTATATAATTCATTCACATTTAATGTTATTATTGATGTGATTGGATTTACATCTGCCATTTTGCTATTTGTTTTCTGTATTTCTCATTTGTTTCTGTGTGCCTCTTTTACTGGTTTGTTTTCTATTAAATAGATATTTTTGAATGATCATTTAAGTTCCTTTGATTTTTTTTTCACTATAACTTTTTGAGTTATTTCTTCGTGGTTGCTCTAGGGCAGGATTTCTCGACTTCTGCACAGCTGACGTTTTTGGCCAGATAATTCTTTGTTGCTGGAAGATGTCCTGTGTGCTGTAGGATGTTTAGCAGCACTCCTGGCCTCTTCCCATCAGATGCCAGTAGGGCTCCCAAGTTGTGACAACAAAAATGTCTCCATACATTCCCAAATGTCCTCTTGGGGGCAAAATCCTTCCCAGTTATAAACCATTGCTCTAGGGATTACAATATGCAACTTAATTTATCACAATACACTTGATATTAGTATTAATTTAATTCCAATATAATGTAGAAATTTTGCTCTAGTGTAGCTCCATTCCCTGTGCCCTACTTTGTGCTTCTTTTTTATATGTGTATGTTCTACATAGTCTATATATATTCTAATCCCAGCTATACCATGTTATAACTGTTGCTTTATGCTATGTCTTTTACAAAGTTAAGAGAAGAAAGGAGAAAAATTTATTTACAGAATCTTTTATGTTAACCTGTATATCTATTAACCTAAATATATTAACCTATATTTTCTACGTCTGGTACCCTTCATTCCATCCTGTGCATTGAATAATGTTTTGGTGTAATGTCCTTGCTTCAATATAGCTAATTCCTTAGGCTCAGAGAGAGGAGATGAAGAGGAAGTATTTTCAGAGAAACTTTGTGTCACTTGGACTTGAACTGTAATCGTGATTCGCTGACGAGCCATGGAAACTTGGACAAGTTTTCCAACATTTTTAAGGCTCAATTTGCTCATCCCTAAAATGGAGATATAGTAATACCCATTTTTCATGATAGTTTTGAAGATTAAAGAGAAGATGTTTTAAATGCCTGATAAGTT
The DNA here is from genome assembly GCF_037783145.1 of Equus przewalskii. Classification (NCBI taxonomy): domain Eukaryota; kingdom Metazoa; phylum Chordata; class Mammalia; order Perissodactyla; family Equidae; genus Equus; species Equus przewalskii. The sequence continues at coordinate 62,851,734 of NC_091834.1, read as the reverse complement.
GTCTCTACTTAATGAATGTTATTATTAGTATCATCTGGGCTGCCTCCAAATCATTTACAGATATCCCCCAGGTGCGATGGATTAAGTGCTCAGAAAAATGGCAAAACAATCTTCTTTGATGTTAAAGCGGTGTCCTTTGGGAGTGCCTTATTGACTCTCCTAGGACTTATGGGGCTGGGGTGGGAGTAGCAGTCAAGGAGGGCTTCACAGAGGATGTCATACCTCTGTAAGCTAGGCTTTGTGGCATGTTGGGATCTTAATGACAAATCAGTTTGGAAGGGCAAAGAGCCAGGAACCCATGGGGCCAGGTCCAGATGGCTGCTTGAATATGGCAGGTCCTGCATCCAAATTACAGATACCAATATCTAAGTTGACTGGATGCATGCTTTTACTCACAGCTAAGAAGTTCTGACCAGGTAGACGATCTCCGGCTGCAAGGAATTTTAGACAGTAGTCTGATTCTCTGGGTCTCTCTAGTCTGGAACAGACTCTAAGGGAGAGGCTAGGATGAGCCCAGCAGAGGATCTAAGCCCCAGCTGTGTAGGCAAGAGTTCAAAGCAAGGCTCCAGCTATCGACTAAATCTAGGAAATGCAGGAAGAAGCCTGATCACATGGACTGGGTGAATTTGGTGTGGATAAAGAAAACCCAGGGCTCACATCAGCCAGCAGAATGAGATTAATTCTAATTGCAAATCAGAGATGGAGATGGGGTGCTAGTGTACTGCCAGACTCAGTCAGGGTGAGCTTAGGAGGCAGGAGCTCACTGAGGAGGACATTTGAAGGGCATTGAGGATGAGTATGGGTTTTAAAAAGTGAGGGGACATGGTGGAAAGGACTATTGGCTTGTGACAAGAAGTATTCAATGTGTTTGAAGAACAGTAAACCATGCAGTAGACTGAAGGATACATTGAGGGGTCCTCTGGCAGTGAGATTAAGAAGTTCCCTTAAGAGCCAGTGGTGAAAAGCCTTGAATGAGGTGCTTAGGCACTGGAGGAAGCCACAGGAATACCTGAGGGGGAGAGTGACAATCTCATATGTGTTTTAAGACTGTTGAGGAATAAGTTGGTCATTATACTATTATTCTAAGGATCCAAACATGCATATACACAAATATATAATTTTGGGGGGGGGGGCGGGGGAGAAGATTAGCCCTGAGCTAAATGCTGCCAATCCTCCTCTTTTTGCTGAGGAAGACTGGCCCTAAGCTAACATCCGTGCCCGTCTTCCTCTACTTTATATGTGTGACGCCTACTACAGCATGGCTTGCCAAGTGGTGCCATGTCCGCATCTGGGATCCGAACTGGAAAACCCCAGGCTGCCGAAGCAGAACAGGCACACTTAACTGCTGTGCCACCGGGCAGGCCCCTACACAAATATATAATTAACACAATTTTTATTACAACATTCCTCATGACAGTGAAAAGTTAGAAACATACAATTCCCATTTCCAAGATTATGGTGGACTAGGTTAATTCAACCAACATTCCCCCTTAAAATAACTAAAAGTACTAGGCACAAAAGTAATGATGTGGCCAGGACTTCAAGACAGGAGTCAAGGAGAGATGAGGCCAGTTCTGGGGAGCTGACTGGGATCTTCCCAGAAAGCCCACTCTCAGAGACCAGCAATGATGTCTATGGATATCTCCATGGTCGGGACCGGAGAAGATGGGGAGAAAAAAGGAGGAAAGTTGGGCTTCTAAGGGAGGGCTTTCATTTCTTTTTATTAACTCAGACAAGGTAAAGCCACTCTGGGCTCTCCTCAGCTTCATTTGCTTCTGACTGGTTTGTCTTTCTGCTTGCCCACCTTCTTGCTTCCCACTGGGGGAAAAAGAATGAAGATGGGGAAAGAAGCAACAGTTATCGGCTACCTACTAAGTATCAGGCACTGTGCCGGTGTTTTGTAAACATGGTCTCCTTTAATCTTCAAAAGCGCCCTATGAGGAGGATGTGATTGTCTCCATTTTACAGACTGGGGACCTGATGCCCAGAGTAGAACTGACTTGTTAAAGATGATGAGCCTGGTTCAGGGGTGGCAAATGTATGGTAGAGCTGGGACTTGAATGAAGGCTGTCTGACTTAGGGGCTCGAGCTTTTTCTGTTACCCCTGGGATCTTTTTTTCTTTTCATATTTCACATTGTGTCCTTTTGCTAAGACAACTGTGTCTTTAATTTTCTGGGTTGCTCTCAGTTTAAAACATTCTGTCCTTTGGTCATCATAAATATCCTCATACTTGTTATATTTATATGCTCTGATGTTTTAAAAATAGAATTGCTTAGGGGTCTGCTCTTCTTGTTTACTCCTTGTTCCAGAATTATGACTGGAGGGTCTTAATCTGATTTGCCAGCAATAGATCTTTCCATGGACTGACACCCATAGTTACTGTTATTTTTTATTTTCTGTCTTGAAAAATGTGTGCCTTTTGCACTATCACAGAATAAACTGAATTGTGATATGTTTTGTACTTTATATAGCTGATTTCATGTTACTGGCATGTTTTCAGTTCTATTACACTTTGGATGGTTACAATTTTCTTTTCCTCTGAGGACACTGGAACCTTACGTTGTGCAGGGAATGGAAGAGGAAACTGTAGTTTTTGAGGGAGACGTGGTGATTATACTTCTGAGGGAAAGCATCCAGTAAGAGCCAAATGCAAGCGAAGGGCATGGCTAGAAGTGTAAATGAATCTTTCAGACTTGTAAGAGACCTCAGAGCTCTTCAAATTCAGATCTATTTTTTTAATTGAGGGCTCAGAGAGGAGACGTTACTTACATGAAGTCATAAAGCTAAAAAGAAGTGGTGCCAGAACAATGTTCCTTTACTTTCAATATAGTGCGTTTTCCAAAGTGAAATGTGATGAGATGAAGGGCATTTACTCTGCAGGTCTGACAGCCAAATTAGGAATTATCACTGACATTTCTTGGTTTCCTTTTTATGCTGAATGAAATAATATTGGGGAAAAAAGGAAGGTAGTACTCACAGGGCAAGAGAGAAGCAATGGCTCTAAGAGGCTGCTTCCCTGCTCTTCTCCAGGAGGAAATTTGTGCCACATGAAAGCAGGGGAGTAGGCAAATCACTTGGTGGGCCTAGATGGGCCCCAGATTTGTGCATTCCATGCAATTCTGTCATTTTCAACTTCCACTGTTATGAGAGAAGTCAGCTGTCAGTCTAATGGTTGTTTGACTACAGATAATCTGCCTTTTTATTTTGTTTGCTTTTTAAGATTTTATATTTAATGTTTTGAGTTAGAATACAATGCGTTTGATGTGGTTTTCCTTTTGTTCATTCTGCTTGGAATTTACTGGTCAACCCGGGACCACTTTAAACTGAATGTTCGACTTGAGGTTTTTCTGTGCCCACAGGTAGTGTAGATTTTAGCTCTGAATCCATGTGAGTAAAGCCTTGTGGCTCAGAATTCTTTAGGGAGATTTCTCCCCTACTCCCTGCACCCCCCCAAACCCCCCCAATTTTTTATACTCTACTCAAAGTCAAGGTCAAAACACTCAAGCCCTCCACTGTTTGCCCATACTGTGGGGAAAGCTTTTTTAAAAAATCTAGTTTATACTATTGAGGATGGTGCTTTTTGGAGGTCCTAGTTTTTGGTGAGAGCTCTAATACAGCGTCTTACCTCATTCTGGTTCCAGGCTTTACTTCCTGTCCTCCCATGCTCATGAGGCCCATTAAAATCAGTCCCTAAGCCACCAGGGATTGACAGATGTCTCCAGAGAGAATGCTAGTTTTAGTACTTGCTCGTCTCTCTGGATTTATGATTTCTCATTGTTCCTAACCTCTGAGCATTTCTTTTATTCTCATGCCAGATGAGCCATGAAAGTGAAAAAACATTTAAAAAATGTTTTACTAGCATTTTAGGTGTCTTGGGCCAGGAGTCTTTTTCCTGCACAACCAATTCTGTCATATTGCTGAAAATAAAGTCAGTCTATTTGTTCAGTGGAATAGCCTGGCTATTACATTTGGACATTATCTTGATGTCACTTTAGTGTAGTAGCCATGTAGAACTCACAATTTATTGAAAGCAGCAGACATTAAACCATTATACACAATAAATTGATGTAGAGGATAGGATGGTCATCCATACAGGGTAAATGAGGACAGAAAGGCAGGAGTGGAGGGTCCAGGGAAGTCTTCTGGCAAAAGCTGACTTGAGCTGGGTTTTGAAAGGAAAGGGTGGAGAAACAAAGGAAAGAGCGGAGGGAGCTGAGTCAATAAAAGCATGGAGGTGTGAAGCAGCATCTTTCTGCTCCGATAGCCAGAGCTCCTTGGCCATCCTAGTCTCTGGGACAGGTCCAAGTCCTGGTCTTGGGGTTTTTAAGGAGCCCCAGGTCAGTAGCTTGGTGCGTCAGCAAGCAGCAACTTCATGCTTGGTTCTTCTAACCTTGTGCCTTGAGTTCCATAACTAGTCTGATGCACAGGGACAATTTGTCTTATACTTGTTTTTTTAATTGTGATATAATTGACCTATAACGTATGAGTTTAGGGTGTAGAAGATGTTGATTTGATTATACTGCAACATGATTACCACTGTAGTGTTAGCTAACACCTCTATCATGTCACATAATTATTTCTTTTTTGTGCTGAGAACAATTAAGATCTAGTCTCTTAGCAACTTTGAAGCTTATAATACAGTATTGTTGACTATAATCACTAGGCTGTGCATTAGATCTCCTTGATTTATTTATCTACTAGTTCCCAGTTTATATTCTTAAACAACCTCTCCTCAATCCCCCCCCCCGCACCCTCCCCCCCCACCTAATCCCTGGTAACCACCATTTTACTCTCTGTTTTTACAAGTTTGGCTTTTTGTCAGAGTCCACATATAAGTGATATCATACAGTAGTTTTCTTTCTCTGTCTGACTTATCTCATTTAGCATAATGCCCTTAAAGTCTGTCTGTGTTGCTGCAAATGGTAGGATTTCCTTCTTTCTCATGGCTAAGTAACATTCCATGCGGTGTGTGTGTGTGTGTGTATGTGTATACATATATATATGTGTCACTTCTTCTTCATCCATTCATCTATTGGTGAACACTTGGGCTGTTTCCGTATCTTGGCTATTGTGAATAATGCTGCAATGAACATGGGAGTGCAGATATCTTTTTTATATCCCTTTTTCATTTCCTTTGGATATATATCCAGAAGAGGATTGCTGGATCATATGGTAGTTCTATTTTTAATTTTTGAGCAACCTCCATACTGTTTTTCATAGTGGTTGAAGCTATGAAGGAGTTTGAGTTTGAAGTTCAATGGGCAGAAACAAGGTCCCAGGACAAGCTTCCCACTTCCAAGGCTGCCAGAAGGAAGGCAATTGCAGCTCTAGTCTCTTTGGCATATAGAGAAGGAAAAGTAAAAATCTACCTGCTGATAGCTCCTAGATCTATGCTTCCAATCTAGAACTCTCTTCTGAACTATGGATCTGTACGTTCAACTGCTTACTTAGTATTTCTACTTAGAATTTTCAAAGAAACATCAAAAGTGCAGTGTGTACAAAGATGAATTCCTCTTCCCTCCCAAACTTGGCTTCTCCTTTTGGGCCTTTGTGTTGGTCAACGTCACCTTGCTTCACTCAGATTTCCAAGCCAGGAACCAGAGCCCCACCTCTGCCTTCTTCTCCCCAGTGACTCCTGTAATATTCTCTCTGCTCATCTATTTTATTCCATCTCCGTTACTTCCTCAGCCCATTTCCTCACCATCGCTCTTCCGACTGGTGCCCCTGCCTCCTTGGTCCTCTTCTCTTCCAATCCATTTTCCAAAATTGGCTAGAGTGACCACTTTAAAACCTTGGTTCTCAAAGTGTGGTCCATGGACCAGCCCCGTTGGCATCACCTGGGAGCTCATTACAAATGCAGAATCCAAAGCCCCACCTCAGACCTACTGAGTCAGATGTGCATTTAACAAAACCCCTAGGTAAGATCTAAGTACATTAAGATTTGAGAAGCATAGCTCTAAAATGAATATCTAATGATGTCTCTGCCTTTTAAAAGCCCTTAAAGGCTCCTTGCTGCCCTCAGGAAAATCCACCCTACTTAACGCCGCAATGCCCTTTAAGCTCTAGTCCCTGTGGACCTCGGCAGATTTGTCTCTTCTCTCGCTGCTCGTGACCCCTGAGCAGCAGTCACTGACCGGCTCTCAGTTCGCTGGCAGGCTGAGGTCTGTGTCTTTTCTCCAGGATTTTCATATGATTTTCCCTCTGCCTGGAATATTCTTTCTCTGAAACATTTCTTCCTCCAGGAAGCCCTTGTGACCTTCCATGTCTGACTTTGATTTCCCTTCTGTCTCCCACAACACTCTGGATTTCTCTTATCTAGCTAATTAATTCCTTTTTTCACTTCCTCGAATATATTTATATAGCACCTGTGTGCTTTGTGTTGGGATGCAAGCGGCTGAGAATACCCTGGACTGGAGATGTTGTTTTCATGTCCATCTTCCCCTCTAGACTTGAAGCTCGGTGTGGATGGAAACGCTGTTTATTTATTCACTTGTGAGTCCTTAGACCCAGCACAGTACCTGGCACAACACGACACTCAATAAAAGCTTGTTAAATGACTGAGGAGCTCCAGCTATACTGACGGTGCGTATGGGATGTACAGGAACTATCTGGGGAATTCGGGGGCTCATTTTGGCTTCTCAGCGGTCCTGTGTGTGTCCAGGCTTCTTGAATGGGCGCGTGATGTATACGCTTCGACCTCCTTTGATCTGACTGTGCTCAAACAGGTCTATTGTGAGTCTTCTGGAGCCTGGGAAATGGAGGCAACGGGGACTGTTATCTCATTTTAAAGATGTAGAAACTGAGATTCAAAGAAGTTAAACAACTTGCCGAGGGTTAAACTGATTGTAAGAGTTGGAGCCGGGACTCCAATCCAGGAGTGGCTGATTCCAAAGCTGGAGACACGTTCCAGGGTCAGGACCTCCGTAAAGTCAGGTTGGCCTTTTCTGTCCTGAATGAATGAATGAGTGCATGCAGGCATTCATCCATCATTCTGATAAGTACTTTAGTATATCAGGCATTTCACATTCAAAAAGCCAACCGTCTCTGACAGAACAATCCTTCCTGGTCTTTTCCATGGACAGCAACTCCCCAAAGAGACTTTCCTTTGGTCCCTGCTGTGTGGATCTGAGGCCTCTTTGCCTCTCCATAGAATGCCAAATCCAGAAGAGACCTCATTAGAGGCCAATTAGTTCCATTCTCTCTTTTCACCAAGGCTCAGAGGCACAGAGTGACTTACTCAGGGTCACACAGCAAATAAGTGGTAGAACTGGGGCTCACACCTTGACTGTTGAGTAATCAGTTCAGAGCTCTAGCCCCCAGGCTTTGCTACCTGGTATGCAGTAGGTATTCGAGAAATGCTTGTTGATAATCTTGTGATTGTTACTCACTGCTGGGAACTCTTGCAGTGTGTGTGATGACTCAGACCTCAGTCACAGGCAAGCCCTCTGTGATTTTTAGTAGGCATAAGAGAAATGCATGTCTTGAGCCGTGATTATCTGTTCAAATTCCTACAATTAGTGTCAAAGATAATAACTTGATCGTTATTATTAAATGTAAATGTGGAGAGTCCTGAGATGCCCCGATGCAGCTGTCTGTTAATTTTGAACAGAGACATCTGCTGGCTGAGGTCTTGCCTCATGACCCCGTGAGTGTGTCGTGTGTGCGTGTATATGTGTGTTTGAGTCTAACACTCAGACAACCAGGGCAATGTGCTTCAGAATTTTCTACCCCCTGTTGTCTTGGAGATGCAGGAGGAACAAACAGACATGTCCACAGACTGGGAGGGGGTTGCCTGGTGACAGTGAGGAGGAGTAGAGAGTGCGGGTGCCGGAGTCAGACGGACTGGGCTCTCGTGCCCTCCCTGACCTTTGGTAAGTTTCTAAACTTTTTAAATTTGTGAAGTGGGTTCGATAATACCTATCTCACAGGATTACATAAGGTCGTGTGTGGGAAGTTCTGTACACGGTGCCTGGCACATTGTACGTGACAGGAATGGTTATTGAACTGTGGACTAGCAGCTGGTAAGGTTACCTTGTGGACAGGCTTCTCCCCACGGGCCAGTTTGGGAGGCAGTTATTGGGCTGCCAGCCATGTTCTGAGGGGTGAGCCAGCTGCAGCTCGGCGGCGCTCCTGGGATAGGCTCTCTCCAGATCACCAGATGGTCAGCACCTGAAGGCCTCTTGGCCTGTGGCAGAACTAGAAGCCTTCTTGTCTTTGGGGAGGGCCCTGGCAGGGCCTGGTTCTGGCGACAAGGACTTTAGGCAGGTGGTCTAAGCCAGAGACTTAGGACTCTTTTACCAAAGAGTAAAGCAGAGATGAAGCTACCAGAATTGGGGCTCAGGTGGGGCCCAGCTCTCAGCAGGGCAGACCTAAGGGGCTGCATGGTAAGTCTGAGCAGAATGGAGCCTCATAAATTCCTCCAGACTAGACACTGAGCTCCTTAAGGGAGGTGCATTGTGGTGGTGTCAGACAGCAGGTGCTGGGGACAGGCTGCCTGGGTTCAAATCCTGGTTTTGCCATCTACTAGCTATGTGATTCTGGGCAGGACATACCACCTCTCCATGCTTCGACTTCTGTGAAATGGGAATGGTAATCACACCGCTTACCTTGTAGTCTCTTTGAAGGATTAGGAGTTCATTTATATGAAGCACTCTAACCAGTGTTGGCATATGGCGGTGCTCGGCATATGGCAGTGCTCAATAAAGATGTAGAGTGTTCTATGTGCCAGGCACTGTTCCAGGCTCCAGGAGTATGGTAGGAGACCAAAGTTCCTTCTCTCGTGGAGCTAACATTCTAGTGGGTTGGGGGGCAGACACATGACAAACAAATACACAGATAAATAAACACTGTTAAAGGGATAATATGTAAGCAGAGCAAAAGAGTTGAAGGGGAGGAGCTATTTTGGATAAAGTGGTCAGGAAAAGCTCTGGCTAGGAGACTTGAAAAGAGGCATGGATAACTGAGAGAATCATGTGGATATTAGAGGAGAGTAGCTTTCCAGGCTGAAGAAAGAGTAACTGGGAGGCCCTGAGGTGGAAGGCTGCGTGGGCATTCAGAGACCGGTAAGGAGGCCAGTATGGCTGGTGGAGGGAGCCAGCAGGATAGTGGGGAGTGAGGTTGGAGAATTAGTTGGGGCAAGTACACACAGACTCAGGGTGAGCCACAAAGAGGGTACTGGATTTATTATAATGGAGATGGAATGCCATGGAGGCTATGCAGCTGAGCAGAGTGGTGCAATTTCACCCAGGGTGTGTTGATAAACAATCTCTCTGGCTGTTGAGTGGAAAATAGACTGGTGGTGGGGAGATGGGACAACATTTGAAGCTATCACCATAGTACAGGCCAGAGAGAGTGGTGGCTTTGACTAGAGAAGAAGTGGAGGGGTGGTAAGGAGTAATCATATTCTGCATGTATTTTTAAGGTGGAGTGGATGTGGAGTAAGAAATAAAGAGTGGAGTCAAAGATAACTACAATATCTTTGGTCTGAGTGACTAGAAAGTGGAACTGCCATATCCCCCTGGATGTGATGAAGACCCGGGGAGGAGGTGGTGTTGAAGGGGGTGAACAATCCTGCTTTGAATGTGTTAAGCTTGAGATGTCTGTGAGACATCTAAGTGAGGTTGTCAGGAAGTTGTTCGGGGGAGAGACTGGAACTGGAGGTGTAGAACGGGGCATTGTTAGCATGTGTGTGGGCAAGGTCACCTGGGAGTGAGAATAGATAGAGAAGAAGAGATTTCCAGGAACTCAGCCCTGGAGGCCCCCAAAGCTGGAGGTCAGAAAGAAGAGGACAATTCTCAAAGGAGGCTGGGAAGAAATGGGCAGTGAGGTGGGAGGAAAACCAGGAGCGTGGTATCTGGAAGCCAGTGAGGTGTGTGTTCCAGAAGCGGATAGTGATCAAATCGTTACCACCCAAGGGAGGGTCATCGGCCCTCCACAAGACATGACAATAGTCAAGAGGTAAGGTGGTAGGAGAGAAAGGAATTTATTACAGCTTGCTAGGAAGAGGGAGGATGGCCGACTAGTCCTGGAAAGAACCATCTTACAAACAAAGACTACAGGCCAGTTATATAGTGGGCTGGTCTCTGAGTGGGGGCATCCATCTGATCTCCGTGGGGGCAGACATCTGGTCTCAGTTCCTGATAGTCTTTTGTTTTACTGGGTATGCTATCAGAGACAGAGCAAAACCCCATACCCTGATCTTTCAGTTGTCCTCGATGATGGCTATCAGCATAGACTCTTTGCCTGGGGGGTCATCACATTCCTAGAGAATTCAAAAGAACAAAGTTATCAACTTATAGTAGCTGACAGGGGCCATAAAATCTACAGAGCATGTCTCGGTTAGTTAATTAGACATCGTTCAAAGTTACAATATGGTTTCTTTTCTACAATATGGCTCCCCTTGTGTCAACCTTGTGCCCGGATCAAAATGTGTCACAGGCTGCCGGAGGCTCAGTAAGGTGAGGATTGAGGATGACCTTTGATTTGGGAACAGAGTCATTGTTGAGCTTGATAAGGGCAGTGCCAATGGAGTGGTAGGGATGAAAGCGCAATAGGGGCAGGTTCAAGAAAGGATGAGAGGAGAGGAAAGAGGTTGATAATTATGGATGCACGCTTTGAGGAGTTTTATTATAAAAGGGAGCAGAGAATTGAAACAGTGTCTGGAAGAGTGTGTAGTCAAGTGATAAAGGGTTTTCTTTTATGATGGAAGAAATAACAAATTTCTGTGCTGATGAGCATGATCCAGTAAAAAGGGGGACACTGATAATGCAAGAGAGAGGGGGCGATGGCAGGAGCCAAGTCCTTGAGTAGACAACAGAGGATGGACCTGAGTGCCCTGGGGATAGGCTGGCCTTAGCAGCTCACACCCCAGTGGAGCGCTAGGTGCCGGCTGGCGGTCCCTGAGGGGAAGGGCAGCAGTGGCATAGTGAGTCCTGCAGAGACTAGAGAAAGGCTTGTTCCAGGGACGAATGCTAACTTCTTTTTACAGTTTCAGATTTCTGGGTGTAGACGTAGAGTGAATTGGATGAATTTATTACCAGAAACGAGAGAGGGCAGTCACTGATAGCAGCTGTAGGAAATTCCTGCCTTCCAAATTAGGCAGTTGTCCATCAACAGCTCAATCAAAGCGCTCAGGCAGCAGCGGTTTGTCAGCTGTGTTTGCATTAAAAAGGGTCAGAGAGAAGCCCTCAGGAAGGTTAATGAGAGGAAAGTCCACCAGTGGGCTTATTTTCGATATTCTAGGCAACTCTTGTATGGGTAGAATCTCGGGCTGCTTTATTTCGATGTTGCTGGGAATTGACAATTGAGAGGATGGCCCTTCAAATACCAGACAGCTTCCTGCAGGTCATGGGCAATGGCTTGGCTTTTTCATTCTAGGGCACAGCTTCTTTTTTTTTCAGGAATCTTGGGTTGTAGGAAGTCTTTGTTTGCCAGCCCTAATTATGATTTATAACTTTGCAAACCATCTGAGATAGCTTGTGGCATTGCCCTGAAGCAGGACATCTGGGGATTCTGTTGTGACTGACAGCATCTCTCTGTTTCTGACATTGGTTCTGTTTTCCTCTCTTGTCGAAAGCCCAAACGTCTCTCTTTGTTGCTTTGGTTTGCATCACAAGTGACTGCCTTGCTTGGTGTCTCTGATCCTTGGGTCCTTGGCTCAAGGAGTCTCTACCCATGGTGTCCTTAGCTGTCTGGACGTGGCCTCTGTGTGTCTTACCTGCACGTCTTGCCCAGTATGGCTGCTGAGTCTCTGGCTGCCAATGTCATGATCTGATGCCCTGGGCCCTACCTGAGCCCTGAGGAGACCCACCTGGCTGTCTGGACCAGCCCCAAACCTATATTGATAGCCTACACTGGGCCAGGCTGTGCATGGCAATGGGGACTCAGAGATGAATGGGATATGCCCTCAAGGGGCTCACAGTACAGTGGGGAGACCAGCCACAGGGAAGAGGCAGAGAGCACGATCTCTCTCTCAGGGAACTGCACCTCCTTTATTGAGGCTGGAGCTGAAGTGCAATGGAGCTGGAGCAGGGGAGGTAGGCAGGCCAGAGTTTGGAGTTAAATACTGAGGGCAGTGGGGAGCCACTGAAGTTTGAAGAAGGTGACTGACTTGTCAGAATTGCATTTGAGATTTGCATGCAAGAATCTCTCTGGATCCAGCTGCTGCTGTGAAGAGTATGGATTGGAGGGGCAGGAAGACCGATGAGGAGGCTTTGTTCATCTTGGCATCTGCCTGAGCCAGGGAGGTGGCAGAGGGGATGTGGGGGCAGACATCAAAGAGGGTAAACGCGCTCAGTTGGCAGGCCTCCCAGCTTGGCTTTAGAACACGATGCCAGTGAAGTACCTTGCACAAATCTGATTCCTTTCAGTCTTCATACAAACCCGTTACTCTCCCCAAGGCATGAGGTTAGCAGTAGTGTGACTTTAAATGCTGCGTCCCCCTCCCACAAATAGTCTCTCTTCCTAGAGATTGGGGGAGGCGTTATCTCGCTTTGTGGACTCCTGTGCACCAGAAACCACACTCCCAGTCCATGGGCCATTGAGACAAAACAGAAGAGGGAACTCACATGCTGTTTTCACTTTTCATCCTCTGTTGCCGTTTTGTTTTGCTTGGTGAGAAGCAGTAGATAGGTTACAGTGTTGGAGAGCGTGAATTTTGTAGGAAGACTGCCTGGATTTGAATCCAAGCTCTGCCATTTACTAGTGACTGTGGGAGAGTTACTTAACCTCCCTGTGCCTCAATTTCCCCATCTCTAAATCGAGCATAATAATAGTAACCTATATCATGATGTTGTTGTGAAAATTAAATGGAATAGCACCTGTAAAGTACTTAGAATAGGGCTTGACCATAGTAAGATTTAATGCACCTTACCTGTTATTGTTGGTGACTTGGAACATTTGAGGACAGGAGGGCAAGGATGAAATGCTTCTCAATGGCAAAGCAACTATAGAGAGACCCAGCAAAATAGCCCCTCCCAACCTGGGTACTAAAGAGGCAGGGATGAGGCCCATAGACTATTTTGAAATAGCCAATAGGAAGTGCACATTAACCTAAGGTTAGCATCACAGGTTAACGATATTGCAATGCAACGTGGTTATAATGGTGATATGAACAAGGTCTTCGGGAAAACTGAGGGCGGCATCAACGCTCCTTTTGGTGGGAGAGATGGGGGTGGGGAAGGAGGTTAATCAGCCTCCTGAACTCCTTCCCAGAGACCTGGCCTTGCACACTTGTGACTAGTTGGACCACCTCTGGGCAGCTTCCACTTTGCTCAGCTATTGAATGTCCTGGGGTCATTGTCTAATCCTTTCCACTTCATTCTCTAGATTGACTGAAGAGTAGAAAGGTAGGGGGAGAGATGGCTGCATGAAAGGACATAGTAATTCTTCCCTGGGTCCATGAGGGGGTGCCCACACTAGATGAATGGCTTACAGGATTTTTGGAAAGAGGAAGTCATCATATTTTTACGTTTATACAAAGAGACATGGGCTTAGGAAGCTCGAGCAAAAGCTGATTGAGTCCACTAGATTAGCTGCCATGGAGGATGGCCCATGGGAAAGAGATGACCTGAAGGTTAGGGAGAGAGAAAGGACAGAGCAGTCCTTCGCATGGGGGACCTACCAGGAGCAGCAGTCATCCCTTCTCGGGGTGCAGGACTCTGTGGCTAACGACCTTGCCTGACCTTCCCAGCGACCCTAGTGAGCAGGGAGGCAGGTGCAGAGGTACTGCATTTTGTGAGAATTTTAAAAAGCCTGATATAAAATATTAATAAAATCTTACTTTATGCATGAAATTAATGTGATTCTCCCAAGTGAAAAACCTATCAAGAATCACATAATTTCAAAGCTGTCTGGCAGATGGAATTACCAATGGTGTTTATGCTATTGCCACATGGCTGCATGGGTTCAGCTGGTAAACAGAATGACCCGCCACTCCCTGTAAGGATTGGCTTTGAATTATTCAAGGTTTAAGTTATATCTAGTCTTCAAGAATGCATCTTTTACATAAAAAGCAAGGGCCCTATATGATCATAGTCCTAATTTGACAGATGTGAAGGAGGCTCAGGGAGTGGTGTCACTGGCCCAGGCCGTAAAGCTGTTGGCAGCACAGCAGGGGCTGGGAGCCAAGTTGCATGACCCCAATACCAGGACTTTTCTGAGAGCACCCTTTGGCAGCCTGGGCACTATTGATGTTTTGGGCTGGATTCTGCATTGTGGGGGCTGTCCTGGGCATTGCAGGATGTTTAGCAACATTTCTGGCCTCTGCTCACTAGATGCTGGTAGTCCCCCAACCCCCCAGTCTCTTTGAGCCTTCCTCAAATTATCTTTTTTATTATCTGTTTCCTAAGAGGACTCGGGAAATACAAGGAATCTGGGCAGCCTGGTTCCTGGGAACTCAGTGGCGCTTATCCAGAATCAGGGATGATGTGTGACTCCCAGTTTTGGCCTGGGCCTGAGTGGACTGGGCACCATGGACGTGAGATGGGCTGAGAGCTCGGGTGAATTGAGTTCACATGATGTCAGGGATTCAGAACGTTTCTATTTTGCTCAGAGCCTTAGATCAAGTTTACCTTTTGAGCATCTGTTCTGGTGACAGTCGCTGTATAACAAAGCACTTCCATGCTTAGGACTAGTTTAAAACAACAGCTGTTTAATGATTCAGTAGGTCAGGAGTTGGGACAGATTCAGCAGGCATGGTTTGTCTCTGCTCCACGGTGTCCAGGGCCTCAGCTGGGAGGACGTGGAGGCTGGGTGCCTCTTGGCTGTGGGCTGGAATCATCTGGAGCGTCATTCACTCACGCGTCTGACACCTGGGCTGGGGTGACTGGAAGACTTAGCCTGCTTCTCCATGTGGCTTGGGCGTCCAGCATGGCAGGCTCGAGGTGGTTGTTGAACATCTTACATAGCGGCTCAGGATACCAGGTGTGCGTGCTCCAGCAAACCATCTTTTATCTAGCCCTGGAGGTCACATAGTGTCACTTCTGTCACACTCTGTTGGTTGAAGGAGTCACAAGTCCACCCAGATTCAAAGGGAGAGAACATTGCACTTTTCCATGGAAGGAGTATCAAAGAATTTTGTGGCCATTTAAAAAAACAACTTTATTAAGATATAATTCACATACAATATAATTCACCCATTTAAAGTGTATAATTCAGGGGGTTTTTCTGGTATTCAAGAGTTGTACAACCACCGCCACAATCAATATTAGATCATTTTCCTCACCGCGAATAGAAATCCCATATCCATCAGCAGTCACTCCGCATTTCTTCCCCACTCCACCCTAGGCAACCATCACTTTACTTTCGGTCTTTATAGATCTGTCTATTCTGAACATCTCATATAAATGGAATCATATAATCTGTGGTCTTTTGTAACTGGCTTCATTCACAGCATAATGTTTTCAAGGTTCGTCCATGCTGTAGCATCGATCAGTACTTCAACCTTTTTTTGGCTGTATAATATTCCATTGTATGTATAGACCTCGTTTTATTTATGCTCTCAGTATCTGTGAGGGTCTGCTTCTTAGTTCATAGATGGCTGTCTTCTCTCTCTGTCCTTATATGAGAAGGGGCAAGAGAACTCTCTGGGGTCTTTTTTGTAAGAGCATTAATCCCATTCACGAGGGCTCCAGCTTCGTGACCTAGTCACCTGCCAAAGTCCTCACTTCCTACTACTATCACATTAAGGGTCAGGATTTCAACATATGAATTTTCGGGGGAACACAAGCATTCAGTCTATAGCAGCATCCATCCATGCCATTCGTTCAGTAAACGTTGGCTATGTGTGCACTGTAGTCAGGCACTCTGCCAAGCACCGGGAGCACAGTGAACAGCGAAAGCAGGCACAGCACCTGACTTCCTGGATACACAAACCAGGGGAGAACAGACATTAGTCAAATAACGACTCAAACAAATTGTGATTATTCACAAACTGAGAAGTGCCATGAAGGAAACTCTTGGTTGCTTGGAGGGTATGTAACAGGAGGACCCAACCCGGCCTGGGGATCTGGGAAGACTTCCCTGAGGAAGTGATGTTTGAGTGGAGGTTGGAGGGATGCAGAGGAGTTGGGTGGGCAAAAACAAGGGATATTTTTGGCAGGGGGAGAGGGAGAGAGAGAGACAGGGTAAAGGATAGTGTTCAAGGCAGAGGAAGCAGCATAAACAGAGAACCAGAGACTGAAAGGAGCACAGCAAGGTGACGGTGATGTGAATTAAGGTCCATGGGGGTGGACCGTAGAGCCAGGGGCAGTATGTGCCCTTGGAGATAAGGCTGAGGAGGCGGGCAGAGCCGTGTTAAAGAGGGTGTGGATTTAAGAGTTCAGATGCTAGATCCTTGATGTCACTGATAGGCTGTCTAACCTTGAGCAAATTACTAACCCTCTCTGTGCCTCAGTTTCCTCATTTATGAAATGAGAATGTTATTCTCATGTAGCCAATAGGGTTGTAATGAGGAATGACTGAGGTAATACATATAAAGCACGTAGAGCAAATCCTGGGACACAGTGAGGGGCCAGTAAGTGTTGTCTGTTACAGGTACCGTGAATTTTAAGAGAAATAGGTTTTTAGCAGGGAAGTGCTGATCTCGTCCTCAGCAACTTTTAAGCAGCAGCTAGTTGTGAAAATACAAGTGTGCGTTTGTGTGACGTTTAACATATTTAATGAAACATTTTAAGCACGTTAGAAGCACTCATTTAAATAAGATTGACAGGCCACTGACTCATCATTTTGATCCATTTGTTAAAAGAAGAGCCTCAGATACTCTTCTTGACAATCTTCTCTAAGTGTGGAGAATCATCCAAGTTCATTTCTTTCAACATCCTGTCATTCAGCCTGACTTTACAGCCAGTTCAGATTAATTTAGGGCTCACTTTACAGTCTGGGATCTTTTGTCTCCCAGGGAATATTCTGGATTTTGCTACAACACGGGGCTTTGCAGAAGGCAACAGAGGATCATGGTGGGACGTCCTGGCTTGGAATCCCAGCTCTGCCGGTTACTTGCTGTGTGACGTTGGGCAAGTTGTTTAGCTTCTCTGAGTCTGTTTCCTCTTCTGGAAAAGAAATTAAAATAAAACTTACCTCATGGAGTTAAATGACTTAAACTTATACGTAATGGGATGACCGTATATTTCAGTTTGTTCCAGGGTGTTCCCTGATTTTCCCTGTGGTCCTAATGTAATTAGTCATGGTGCCCCCTTCACTCCCAAAAGTGCTCCTGTCTTAGACAATAAATTATGTGCTCACCATATTTATAAAGAAAGCTGAATGGTACTTGGCACATAGTAAAACCTATATACGTGTTAGCTATTGTTATTGTGTCTTTGCCCATGAATGGGTTGGTTTTGTGATTGACCTCCTCCTTCTCTCCCTATGGACATGGAAGGACAGAATGATATGCCACAAAGGTCACACGCACGCAGCCTTCCCCTATCTGCCAGATGCTGCTGGCAACACCCCGGGTACTTTTGTGTTAAGTCCTTCTTTCACCTTTGGGGTTTAGCACATTTGCTCAGAGGAGCTCTGAGGATGTCATGTCACCGAATCAGGGAGTATTGTGGGCTGCTTCGAGCTTGGAAGGTCACCTACTTTAAAATCTGCCCCTCGTCTGCTTTGGGGAAGGGCTGGAGAGGAGGATGAAGAAGAGATGCTTCGGACCCAGGCAGGTCATTGCTGCCTTACCTCTGGGATTGGGGTTTTTGCTTGTGAAATCACCCTCAATGAATATTGTGTGGCTGTGTGTCTTCCCTTTCAGGCTGAACTAAATCTGTTATTAATCGTGTGTTCTAGAACATCCAGCAGAAGTGAGAGATGGAGTGGTCAAAGTGAGGGAGAAGATGGTGGGGATGTTTTCTTCTTGGCGACTCAAGTTCTGAATCAAGTGACTGAAGCCATTGAGAGAGAGACGGGGTTGAGATTCACCCATCGAGGCAGGTGCAGGAGGCATGGGGACTGCCACTTCTAACAGGGCAGCTTGCAGAACACTGTCCCTTGGGACACCCCTGGAAGACAGATATCCAGAGTCTCTCCATGTCTCTCTCACACACACCCACACACCCACACACACCCCTCTGTGACATTGTACACACCTTTCCTCTGGTTAGGATGTCTTTTTTCCCCGCTCCATCTGGCTAGCTCCTACTCACCCTTTGGTCGGACTTGGACATCACCTTGTCTGAGCCTATAATCTTCTCCACCTGGTAGGTGTCCCTGCCCCTTTGAGGGTAGCCCTCACTCTGCTGCATTGAAATTGCATGTGAACTTGCCAGTCTCCATGGGACGGCGCGTGTTCACCCATCTTTGTAACACAGCATCTGGCACAAAGCAGGCAGTGTTGAATGCAAGACTTGAGGAACCTAGGTTTGAACCATTTCTAGGTTCTCGTGGAAAGAAGCGCAGACTCATTTAATTTTTCATCCGGTAAACATTTCTGAGGGCCTACGCGGTGCCAGGCCAAGACAAGGCGGTTCGGGAGGGGAGACACATTAGTAAAGAAATGACCGTGATGCGCTGTGATTAGTGCTGGGGGCGCACAGACGGGAGGAGTTACTTCCTCTGAGGTGATCAGGGAAGGTGTCATCAGGGGCGTCTGAGGTGGACCTTGAAGGAGGAGGGAGCCTCACGATTCCCCCAGGGCTGGGAGGGCAGAGGGCGAGACGCGAGCAAAAGCCCTGAGATGTGCAGTACAGCGTGTCTGAGGACTGGGGCAGCTGCATGCAGGGCACGAGCGGGGGGACTCCTATGCCCCAGAGGGATGAGGCTGTCCTGCCTTGCAGCCACCGTAGGGGCCACAAAAAGGATCTGGAGGCAAAACTGCCCCTGTGAGAACCTGCGCAGTTAACTTCGGCCCCTGGTACAAAGCTGCAAGTGTTAAGTGAGGCCCTGAGGGTGAAGGCGCCCAGCTCAGCGTCTGGTACTTAATAGTTGTTCAGTTAAATAAGTTCTCTCCCCTTCTCCCCTCACCCATCCTTCCTTTATGCCTCTAAAATGGGGTAAAGCTAACGCCTTCCTCATAGAATTGTTTTTAAGATTAAAGGAGATAATCCCTGGAAAGCTCCAACAGTACGCGTCTGTTGCTGCTGCCGGTATTATAGGTCACCCCACGGGTTTCTGCTGTTGTCTTCTGTCTTCCTATTTTCCAATCCTGAGCCCTGAGTTCAGACAGAGGATTTTACACCTGCAGACAGCAGGAGCAGTGCCTTTCTGTCTGTTTCCTGAGGGGTTTCCTCAGGACAGGCTAGGTAATTTGCAGGGCTCAGTGCACATCGAAAACCCAGGGCCCCTTGTGTGAAAATTGGTAAGAATTTCAAGCCGGGGACAGCAAGGCATTAAACCAAGAGTGGCCGCTCCCGAGGGCAGAGCCCTGTGTGATTGCATGTTTTGCACACCCAGGAAGCCGGCCCTGGGTTCCTCCGCCTGCAGAGCTTTGACTCCACGAGGATCGGAGTAGTGCTGATGCTCTCCTGCCTCCCTTTGAAGTCAGATTACAGCGGTTTTCAGAATAAGACCTGCACGTTTGAGGAAGAGGTGGGGAAAGTGATACTGCATTCGATGTTGTGTTTCGTCCTCTCTAAACCCATTGGATGTGTTTTATTACTGCCCATAATAATGGTAACCACAGCAACAAATAGGATGGTTTTCGTTGGATCTTTCAACTTACTCATCACAGTCCTTGCCCAGACCTTATAGATCACAAATAAAGGTACCATTTACAGGTCATCATAGATGGCCCGTTAGTTGCTCCCTTCATTCCAGATAGGTCAGCCCCCACGTTCCAGCACTGCCAGGCCATGAGGGTGAGCTGAGCGGCTGGTCTCTCCCGTATAAGAGGTGGTCACTGAGCTTCTGATGTCTACCTCATCCTTGCTGGGCTCTGTCCGGGGTTCAGAGTCAGGGAACACATCATTCTTGTCCTGCCCGCCCCCCGCCCCGCCCAGGGGAATCTCCCATCAAGTACAGGGACTCTACTTGATTTAAAACAGTTAAATATTGAACTAAGTCTATTTGTAACGACAGGAGAATTCGGAGGAAAGACAGACATGTGTGGGCCGGAGGGTTGGAGACAGCTTCCTGGAGTGGTTGGGGTTTGAGCTCACTTTGAAGGACAGATAGGATTTGGATGGGCGCTGGGGGGGAGAGCAGGCATTCCAGGCAGAGGGGACTGCGTGAGCAAAGGCTCTCCAATGGGAATGGTACAGTTATGCTGGGACAGTGAGGGAATGGAGCAGAACAGACACAGTGATTTGGGTAAAAAATAAAACACTTAATAACAATCCCTTACATTTATAGTTTACATTTACAGTTTACATTTACATAGTGTAAAAAGAACAGCCATTCATAGAGAGGTGGTATGACACGGTGGTTACTTGCCATGCTGTGTTGGCGGCCCACATAGAGAGCTAGAAGTACTTGCAACTAGGACATACAACCATGCACTGGGGGCTTTGGGGAGAATTAAAAAAAAGAGGAAGATTGGCAACAGATGTTAGCTCAAGGTGTATCCTTCACCACCTTAAAAAAAAAAAAAAAGACTAATCTGAGAAAGGGAAAAATTTCTTCCATAATATCATTTCACAGACTCCTGCAAGCTTCAGGTGTTCTAAAGCAAGAAATTTAAGCAATCTAAAAGGCAGCAGATAACATTCAACAAATTATTGCTTCGAAGAAAAGAATGGAGGTGATACCTACAGACTTTAAGAGATTTAAAGCCATATCAATCAAGTGCTGTGTGCAGACTTTAGTTTCTAACAAACTAAAAACTGTTTGTTGGACCCTGATTCTAACAAACTAAAAAGGAAAACAACAACCATTTTCAGGGATCATTTGGATATTAGAACACTGAATATTTGATGATATTAAGGAATTGTTCTTAACTTGGTTTAGGTATGGTAATGGTATTGTGGTTGTGTTAAAAGAGAAGGACACTTTGTGTTTTAAAGATATGTAAGATGAAATGATGTAAGATGAAGTGATATGATGTCTGGGGTTTGCTTCAAAATGATGCCAGAGGCGGGAGAGGTGGATGGAGGTGCAGAAAGGACAGAATTGGCGGTGGATTGATGGTAGTTGGGGCTGGGCAATGGGTAGATGGGGGTTTGTTATATTATTTTGTTTATTTTTGGGTATGTCCAAAAAAGACAATACAAAGGAATGCCACAGACAGGACATGATTAAGGATCATGTGATTGTAACAGAGCAGGAATGTGAATACAAAGTAAGGAACTTGTTATTGTTCGTGGAGTAAAGGAACTTAACTTATTGCTACAAGCAGCATATTCTAAACAGAGCTTTCTTGGATCTACTTTAATGAATAGAGGAGACAGCTCTTATTGATAAATGCATTGCTTAAGAGATGTTATAAGGGCCAGTTTTGAAAATGCTTTGTTCTAAATGTTCTTAGGAAACAGTTCTCCAGAGAGTGCAAAAGTTAGCTTTAGCCCATACCTGCCTGACTAAATTTAATTTTGGATCCCCTCTCGGGAACTTGCGGATCTGCCCCTCCCCCATCCCTTCCTCCCCTCTGCGTCAGCCGTCTATGTCTTTATTAGATCAAGCATAGTTGTCCTGTGCCATGGTCTGCCCCACTGCCCTGAGTTCCTTCAGAGCAGGGACGGGCCTCGTCCCACTCTGTGTCCCCACCCACAGTCCAGGGCCTGGAGCACCGTAGGCTCAACAGAGATGAACTGAACTGAATTGAATAACATTTGGTCCAGTCCGTGAACTTTCTGCCATATCTGAAGAACTCCCAGGAGGCCATAGGTCACCTCTGTGGAGGGACTTGGAAAGGGTCCTTGACATTTGAGAATGAATTTGAAGTGAACCCCTTTGAGGGGATGGTTCATTGTTTCTTTATAGCATGACGCCCCCTGGTGGTTCTCTATTAGAATAGCTTCTTCAAGGAGCTATCTTATCCACCGTTTTGGTTGGGTGGGAGGAGGTTTTAGAATCCTTTGTCGTAAGTTTAAGCTGCAACTGGCATCTCTTGGTCACTTATCGCTCTTTATTGTAGGAGTGGCCAGTATGGGTGAGCTCATCTGCATATGAAGGGGCCCATTCGATGGTGCAAATGGGGTGGCCGTGTCCAGCTCTTATAATAAGGGCTTCAGGGAGTCGCTGGCTTAAGATGCATACTTTGGTGGCCCCCTATGGAGTCCTTCTACCTCAGATAAGAAAATGAAGCTGGATCTCTTGTCTCTCGAAGGTCACTATTAAAATGCACACTCACGTTCAGGGGAGAGGGGGTGTCTTCACACGAGCAAAGAGTAAAGTAACATTTCTTGGGCACCTGTTGTGGGCAGGATATTGTTATGGGCTCTTTCACGTACCTTCCCATCTTTAAGCTATGGCCCCCACCCGTTCTGATGTTTGTTGGATAAAATCGATTTCAGCCCCAGTCCCACTGCCCCCATAAAGTCCTTTGCAGTCATCAGACTACGGATGCTGATTTTCAGCTCAGTAAACCACACTTACAGTCTACCAGGACAGCAGCTCAGACGCCTGCATTAGATGTAGCGATCTGGACAAAGTTAAAGATGCCTCTTTTGTGTGGCAAGTGTATAGTTTTCTCTTGTTGTGTAATGAATTACCATAAAACACCGTAAAACAACATACACTTGGTATCTCTCAGTGTCAGGGGTCTGGAGGTTGGCACAGTTTAGCTGAGTCCTCTGTGAAGGATCTTGTGAGGCTGCGGTTAAGGTGCTGGCTGGACTGCATGCTCATCTGGAGAAGTATCTGCCTCTAAACTCATCCAGGTTATTGGCAGAATTTATTTCCTTACAGCTATTTAACTGGGGGCTCCAGCTGTTTGCTGGCTTTCAGCTAAAGGTGCCCTCAGATCCTAAAGGTTGCCCACAGTTCCTTGTCGTGTGTATTTCCTCAACACACATGCTTACTTCATCAAGCCAGCAAGGAGAAGCCCTGACCTCAAGGAGGGCTTTCATCTGATTAAGTCAGGCCCACCCTTGATAATCTCCCTTTTGATTAACTCCAAATCAACTGATTTGGAGCCTTAATTACATCTGTAAAATACCTTCACCTGTGCCGTATTCTGTTGGCTAGAAGCAAGTCACAGATGCCGCCCACACTCAAGGAGATTACACAGGCCATGACCCTGAGGGGGCAGGGATCCATGGAGGCCATCTTAGAATTCTGCCTACCATGATAAGATTGGTCTTGATTCTTTCTTATTCCAATATCACAGAAACTGCAGGTTCTGTGAAGACAGAAACCGGCCAATAGAGTTCCACTCTTCCTTGATTCCTCAAAAAAATTCAATACTGTGTACTACCCAGGTGTCAGCTGTGCTGTTCCACCTCTTGGCATAGGTGGCGGACATTCTTTAATTGCCCAGGTGTTCTCAGCCTCAGGGCTCGCAGTGCTTCCTTGGCCATAGCGTGAGGGGTCCCTATGCTGTGCAGCCCTGTGTGTGAGTCTTTGCTGGCCTGACCAGACGATGTTACAAGACTTGGGTGGGTTGTGAGAAATAGGGGTGAGGACTTCAGATTCTTTTTTAAACAACTTCATTGAGATATAATTTGCATATCATACAATTTACCCATCTAAAGTGTACAGTTCAATGAGTTTTAGAATATTTATGCATTTAAATCATCACCACAATCCAGGTTTAGCATCCTTCCATTAACTCAGAGTTCCATTGGGCCTATCGCACTCAATCTCTGCTCCCAACCCCCAGCCCCAGATAACCGCTGATCTGCTTTCTGACTCTATAGTTTGCTTTTTCCCCCTAGAAATAGAATATAAATGGAATCATGCAATACGTGGTCTTTGGTGTCTGGCTTTTATCAAGCAGAATGTTTGTGAGGTTCACCCATGTTGTTGTGTGTATCATTACAGGCATGCCTCATTTTATTGTTCTTTGCTTTCTTGTATTTTTTAATATTTTTTTGTATTGCTGAAGTCTCAGAAGATGGTTAGCTTGTTTTAGCAATAAATTATTTTTTAATTAAGGTATGTGCATTATTTTTTTAGACATAATGCTATTGGACAGTTAAGAGACTACAATATAGTATAAATGTAACTTTTTTTTTTGAGGAAGATTAGCCCTAAGCTGACATCTGCTGTCAATCCTCCTCTTTTTTGCTGAGGAAGACTGCCCTGAGCTAACATCCGTGTCCATCTTCCTCTACTTTATATGTGGGACACCTACCGCACCATGGCTTGCCAAGCAGTGCCATGTCTGCACCCGGGATCTGAACTGGCAAACCCCAGGCCGCTGAAGCGGAACGTGCACACTTAACTGCTGCACCACCGGGCCAGCCCATAAACATAACTTTTATATGCACTGGGAAACCAGAAAATCCATGTGACCTGCTTTATTGTGATATTTGCTTTATTGTGGTGGTCTGGAACTGAACCCATAATAATTCCAAGGTATGCCTGTACTTCATTCCTCTTTATCACTGCATAATATTCCTTTCAGGACTGGCTACATAATTTGTAGGCTCAGTGCAAAGTGACAATGCCAGTCCCCCTGTTCAAAAAGCAGGAAAAAAGTGCCATTACCCTATTAGAGTGCAAAGCATTTCCCTTTGTTCTGCAGTCTCTTTCCCAGCTGGTCACGTGTTTTATTCGCTGTTTAGGGTTGTGTTGTGCTCTCCCAGGCATGGGGCTCCTCACTGGGGCTCACCATGTGCCCATGGCCCACCAGCTGCTGGGGTGCCTTTCCCATCGGCCGCTGGACCAACATGCTGTGGCTTGGCTCTGGGTGGGGAAGTTGAGCCAGGCATCTCTCTTTCGCATGGACCAAATGCCCCAACCCATGGTGACAGGTGAGCCCCAAGGGCAGTGCCACCTCTACGCTGGGATGCAGGAGGTACCTGGATCTGATGCATGTCCCATTCATTTACTTCACTTACCGAATACAAATTTAAAAATAAATTTATTAAGAATTTCAAAACAGCAACTTAAGACATTAAACCTTAAGCGTGGGGCCCTTCTGAGTGTGGGGCCGTATGCAACCACACTGGCTGCATGCCCATGAAGCTGGCCCTGATTCCATTGTACGAGGCATCATTTTGTTTCTCCATTCACCAGATGATGGACATTTAAGTTGTTTCTAGTTTTCGGTCATGATGAACATTCGCTCATGAGAGTCTTCATGTGGACGTGTGTTTTTCTTCCTCTTGGGTGGGTGCCTAGGAGTATAATTTCCGGGTTATGTGATAAGCGTGTGTTTAACCTCTTAAGAAATTGTCAAATTGTTTTCCAAGTGGCTGTACCATTTTACATTTCACTAGCAGTTTCTGAGGGTTTCTTCGCATCCTCCCCAACACTTACTATCTGTCTTTTTGATTATAGCCTTTCTGCTGAGGAGTGTGTGGTGGTATCATATTATGGTTTTGATTTATATTTTCTTAATGACCAGTATTAACATCTTTTCATGTGTTTATTTGCTATCCATCTGTTTTCTTTGGGGAAGTATCTATTTAAATCTTTTCCCCATTTGTTTTTAAATTGGGTTGTTAGTTTTATTATTGAGTTGTAAGACTTAAAAAATACATCCAGATATAAGTTGGTTCAGTTATATGATTTGCAAATATTTTCTCCTGGCCTGTGACTGGTCTTTTCACTTAATGGTGTCTTTTGAAGAGCAAAAGTTTAAATTTTAACGTAGCCTAATTTATCATTTTTTTCTTTTATAGTTCATACTTTTGGTATCAGCTGATTCTTTTTATTACTCTCCTCAGGGAAGAAACTAGGGGCCACGGTGACTATCGTCACTCTTTTACTTGATTTGGGACACTGAGAGACAGATGTCTCTTGATTGTATTGTAGAAACACACAGGGAAAATGAACATGATTTTTAGATTAACAAGGGCTTTGCGGGCTCTCCCTGCCCCCTCTCCCCCATTGCGGACGTGCAGCCTGTGTCTGGGGAGAGGCCCGGGGGCAGGCCTTGGGACGAGAGAGAAGACTCACAGCCTGACACGTCCACTCTGCGCGTGAAAAGGGAAAACATCACTTGGAGATTTCAGGGATCGGGGATCCTCAGACCCTGTGTGAGGGATTTTCCCAGAAGATCTGACCTCATGATCAGGCCAGAAGGGGAACGGTTCAAGGCTGAAGCTCTCCTAATTCTTTGTTTCAGAATCGAAGCACCGTTCAAGGTAAACAATGAGCGCCTCAGTTTTAGCTAAAACTGCAAATGGGATGATAGATGCAATACTCATAAATGATGAAGAGATGACTCAGGACATTTTGATATTATGAATACCTTTTTGTTAGTTTAAGAAATATTTATTGAACACCCATTATGTGTGGGCACTGTTCTAGGCCCTATGATTGCTTCAATAGGACAGAGCAGACAAAAATCCTTGCTCTGGTGGAGCTTACATTCTAGGAGGGGAGACAGACAATACATAAAAAGTAAGGAAAATGATACAGTGTGGTTGAGGTGATCACTGTTATAGGAAGAAAAAGCAGGGGATGCTGCTTAGGGATGCTGAAGATGCTTCGTATCATATGTGGTGCTCAGGCGAGAACTCACCCAAGGGGTGATATTTGATGTGGCGAAGTGATATCTGAGTAAAGAAGGAAAAAGGAAGAGGCCCTAGCCAGTGCAGAAACCCCAGGATGGCGCGCCCGGCAAGTTCAAGGGCTGGTGCAGAGGTCAGGGGAGAATGAGGAAGGAAGAATAAAGCAGGAGACCAGCCAGAGAGGAAACAGGGCACATGAACTAAGACTCTTACATGGAGTGAACTAGAATGAATTTTGTGCAGCTATAACATCTAAATTTCTATTCCATTTAGGTGTTTAATAGTTACATTTGCCTCAAATGATTTCCCAAACAATACAAGAAATTCAGTGTGTCACTGACTAATAGTTGACTTTTTTAAATGGAAAATCATACTGTGTGGATAGTGAAAGATAACAAATGGATCTAAAATGTTATTACAGAGCTGCCAAAAAGATGAAAGTACTGGCCTCTGTGCAAATGAATAAAATTTAAATACAAAAATGCATCTATTTTCAGGGGGCTGGCCCCGTGGCCGAGTGGTTAAGTTCGCGCGCTCCGCTGCAGGCGGCCCAGTGTTTCGTCGGTTCGAATCCTGGGCGCGGACATGGCACTGCTCGTCAGACCACGCTGAGGCAGCGTCCCACATGCCACAACTAGAGGAACCTACAACGAAGAATACACAACTATGTACCGGGGGGCTTTGGGGAGAAAAAGGAAGAAATAAAATCTTTAAAAAAAAAATGCATCTATTTTCTTTGAAATAGGTTTTCAATGGATTAAATATAGAGACCATGGGAAATTACAAGAGAGAAATTATTACAAAGCAGGCTGTAAACAAGGAACTACAATGTCACAGTGAAGACCTAGATTTCGAGAATGACTCACCAGACTATGCGCTTCTTAGATACGAGTAAGATATACACTTGAAGCTATTTTTACTCATACCTGAGTAGTATGGAGTAGCGTGGACCATAATTTAAACGGACTATCTCCCTGTGCGCTGGGGGAAGAGAGGGTTGGCCCGAACACTGTAACTCTCCTTGTGGCGTGGGCTGGGCCCGCCTGTGGTGGACTGTGAACCCCGGTCACCATCTGCGAGGGAGTGAAAGAGACTTGCAACCGGCTCTACAAGTCCGGGGCAATAGGACTCTGAGAAAAAGCTGTGGGGTATGTGGCTTAATCAGTCATTTAAATCAGAAAGTTCTCCAAGCCAAGGGGTCCTATATTGCCAAAATTGGACCTTTAAATGTAAAGGAAAAAACCTGCCTCCATCTGACTGGAGTAGACTCTGAAGTATTTCTGGTGTAAACTGACCTGTTTCTGCCTTTCCGGATATTCACCTTGGCACGGCTTTGTCAGAAACCCACTGTTGGCGCCCTCTGGTGGCGGATTCGAGCTGTGAGCTAGCGACTGGCGATACCCTGGAGCCAACATTTTCTAACAGCCCTTATTTAATGAGAAAGCTTGTACCAACTCATCTCGTGTAAAATCTAGCATTTCCCATTGCTAATGATGCATATTCTAGAGTTTAATAAAATGACTTGAACGCTAATATGGGCTTAAAAAATAAATAAGCACAAAATAAATAAGTATAAAAACTTTGGTGGAAATAGCTACTATTTTGGGGGTTCTTACTATTCTAAGTGTTTCACATTTATGAACTCATTTAAGCCATACAACAACTCTATGAGATGCTGTTATATTCCCATTTTGCAGAAAGGGAAACTGAGACACAAAGAGGCCTCATTTGCAGAAGGTCAACCAACTAGTAAGTGGGAGAGTTGAAATTTAAACTCAGGAAGTCTTCCGACTCTGTGCTCTGAACCACAGCACCATACTATCGCTCATGTAGCTGGTTTCACGCAATGCCTGGTTCTCCAGCATTGACTATCATTCTTCAGATGCTTTTGCTTTTTAAAAGCAAAGCAAGATAATGTATTTGTATATATGTATGCACACGCACCTAAACAAAACATATATGAAGTAAGATATATCATTTAAAGACAGGTATGTAAAAAGGAAGAATTATATATAGGAAGCAAGATAAATACGTGGTTTCAATTTTAAAAGAAAAATATTTAAAGGTTTTTATGTGGGATGCGTATATTCCAATAATAACATTTGCTGTCATTAATTAATTTAAAGCATTCTTCAGATTGGGATTGAAAATGTAAAAAATTCTCCATGTTGGGGCCGGCCCTGTGGCCAAGTGGTTGAATTTGCACACTCCGCTTTGGCAGCCTGGGGTCTCGCTAGTTCGGATCCTGGGCACGGACATGGCACCGCTCATCAAGCCATACTGAGACGGCATCCCACATGCCACAACTAGAAAGACCCACAACTAAAATATACAACTATGTATCGGGGGGCTTTGGGGAGAAAAAAGGAAAAACAAAATCTTAAAAAAAAAATTCTGCATGTCAATCTGTTAGTCTAAGCTTCTTGACAGCAGAATGGGTACAAGTTATCTGAGTGCCAGTACAGTGGGGACTCTAGAATACTTGTGGAATGAATGAACAAGGGAATGGATGGGTGAATATGTCAGCTGAACTTTTTTCTAAGTAATGAGCATTCATAATATTGATAGCAAATTCTTGTATGATGTCTATGATTCATTGCTTTCCTAACTACTTTATAAATACAAACTCAATCTACAGCAACCCTATGAGGTAGGTACTGTTATTACTCACCATTTTACAGATAAGGAAACTGAGGCACCAAGGTTAAATAACTTGTTCAGGCTGGTAGGTGGCAGAGCTAAGATTCAAACGAGGAGGTTTGGTTCTGGCCACGAGCCCAGCCATCGGGCCGCCCGGCCTCATGCTTGCTGGCTTGAGCCGCCTTGGCTGTGATGAGTGTGTTTACAGAGCTGCAGGGGCGCACGCTGAGGGCTTTTCCTGTGCTTAGTGCTTATATGGAAAAGGTATTGGGCATGGACTCGTTTCTGCTCTGGGAAACTCAGACTTCACGTGCCCACTCAGACTGAACTCACCGTGCTATTCCCCAACCCCCCAGCTCACTCTCATTCTCTGCTCTATGTCCCACCAATGGCAACAGCGGTCTCTTGTCTGGGCTCTCCTTCTCCAGGGTTGCCCCTGTCTCACTCATGCACACAGCACTCCAGAGTGGTTTTAAAAAAATCTTAATTTTAGACTTTATTTTAAGCATAACTCTGCAAAATTGAGCCTAAGGTTCAGAGAGTTTCCATACACCCCCTGCTCCCACACGTGCTCAGCACTCTCAACATCCCGTGCTACAGAGACACATTTATTACGAGCGATGAGCCCACACTGACACAGCGTTATCACGCAAAGTCCATAGTCTACATTAGAGTTCACTGTAAGTGTTGCACATTCTATGGGTTTGGACAAATGTGTAATGACATGCATCCACCTTAACAGTGTCATGCAGAGTAGTTTCACCACCCCAAAGATCCTCTGTGCTTGGCCTGTTCATCCCTCTTTCTCCCCTGACCCCTGGCAACCACTGATCTTTTTGCTGTCTCTGTAGTTTTGCCTTTTTCAGAAGGTCATATAGTTGGAATCATGCAATATGTAGCCTTTTTAGATTGACTTCTTTCATTTAGCAATGTTCCTTTAAGTTTCCTCTATGTGTTTTCATGGCTGTATTGCTCATTTCTTTTTAGCATTGAATAATCTCCATTGTCAGGATGTGCCACACTTTGTTTATCAGAGAGATCTTTTAAAAACATAAATCTGATTGTGGTTCTTTCTACTTAAAATCTTTTTCATCCTTAGGATAAAAAAGAAACTCATTAGCATGCGTTCCAAATTCTTCACAAAAATGGCCTTGCTATTCCACTCCAGCTTCATCTCTCCCATGGTGCTCTGTTCTGCATCCTTAATGAACTTCAAAGTGACATATTCTCACTTACCTCAGGGCCTTTGCACATGCTGTTCCCCCTTGCTTCACATCCTCCCCCTACTCTCTGCCTTAGCTCCCGTTCTCCCCTTCACATAACTTGTTGTCCTTTGGGGTGACTTCAGCATCCATGTTGGTGATCCAATCAATATCCAGAACTCTCATTTCCTTGACCTCCTTAGCTCCAAAGACCTTTCATTCTACCTGATTAAACCACCCACTTACAAAGTTGTCGAAAATAACTGTCCCACTTCTGAACTCTAGATTCCCAGCATCCTGCTCTCTGATACCTCCCTACTATGACTCCAGCTCACTTGTTTAGGACTCCCACCCAGGCAAGTCCCAGACCACAATGCAGCCTCTACTTTTCCACCTACCCCTCCTCATACCCTCATTTCTCTCTTTGTGCCACATAGATTCTATGGCCCCGCATTGCAATCCTTCCCTTGCAAAGTCCTGTAAACCTCTTGTCTCTCTCTTTCCTCTGTTGTCTTTGCCCAGAAAAAACCACAACCTGGTTAAAGCCCTAACTCTGCCCCTGGCCCTGAGCAGCTGTGTGTAGGCCACCACCACGCCAACGAGGCTCTGCCAGCCTTGACCCCACGCCCTCCTCCAGCTGTGGCCTCGCCTCATCTGCTTCGGTTCAAAGGTCAAAAGTTCAAAGAAGTTACGTATCCTCACCAGCTCTATTTCCTCACCTCCCGGTCTCTCTCCTCCCTGCATTATTTCCATCCGACGTCTGAAACTCACTCTCCTGAAATGACTTTGACGAAGTCTCTGATGCCATATTTTGTCACAGACAGTTCTGTCCTCATCTTATTCAACCTACAAAATGGACTACTTATTCATTTTCTTATTCTTCAAAAAAATTCTAAAATTGTGGAAAAATACAAATAATGTACACTTTGTCATCTTAACCATTCTTACGTGTACAGTTCAGTGGTGTTAGTACATTCACATTGCTGTGCAACCAATCTCCAGAACTCTTTTTTTCTTGCAAAACTGAAACTCTGTACGATGTTAAATAAGAACTCCTCATTCCCTCTTCCTCCCAGCCCCTGGCAACCACCATTCTACCCTCCGTCTCTGTGAATTTGACTACTCTAGCACCTCATACAGGTGGAATCACACAGTATTTGTCCTTTTGTGCCTGACATTTCATTAGCATAATGTCCTCAAGGTTCATCCATGTTGTAGCATGAGACAGGATTTCCTTCCTTTTTGAGGTCGAATAATATTCCATTGTATGTATGTAGCACATTTGCCTCATCCATTCATCTGTTGATGGACGTTTAGACTGCCTCTACCTTTTGGCTATTGTCAATAATGCTGCTATGAACATGTATGTACAAACATCTGTTTGAATCCCTGCTTTCAATTCTTTGGGGGCATACACCCAGAAATGGAATTGCTGGATCATGTGATAATTCTATGTTTAACTCTTTAATGAACCTCCAAACTGTTTTCCATAGTGGTTGCAACATTTTCCTTTCCCCGCAAGGTTCCAAGTTCTCCACTTCCTCGCCAGCACTTGGTATTTTCTGTTTTTTCAATAATAGCTGTCCTAATGAGTGTGAGGTGATATCCCACTGTGGTTTTGATTGGCATTTCCCTAATGATTAGTGATACTGAGCATTTTTTCATGTGCTTATTGGCCATTTGTATTTCTTCCTTGGAGAAATGTGTATTCAAATCCTTTGCCCATTTTTTATTTGGGTCGTTTGTTTTTTGTTGTTGTTGAGTTGTGTGAGTTCTTTATATATTCTAGATATTAACCCCTTATCCGATATATTTTCTCCCATTCCTTAGGTTGCCTTTTCACTGTTGATTGTGTTCTTTGATGCACAGAAATTTAAAATTTTGATATAGCCCAATTTACCCATTTTTTTCTTTGATTGCCTGTGCTTTTGGTGTCATACCCAAGGAATCGTTGCCAAATCCAACGTTAGGAAGTTCTCCCCTATGTTTTCTTCTGAGAGTTTTTTAGTTTTAGCTCTAATGTCTAGGTCTTTGATCCATTTTGAGTTAATTTTTATATGTGGTATAAGATAAGGGTCCAACTTTATTTTTCGCATGTGGATATCCAGTTTTCCCAGCACCATTTGTTGAAAAGACTCCCCTCCCTCACTTCTGAAACACTTTCTTTTCTAGTGTGCTGTGAATCCTCATGCACCTGCTTTGCCTCCTCCCTCAATGACTGTTTGTTCTCCTCCTCTTTCTGACCCCTAACAACTGCATCTCCATAGGCTCAGAGCTTTCCCCTCCCCTCCTGCTTCTTCCCTCCCCTCCCTAGAGATCTCATCCAATCCCATGGCTCTACATAGTGACGACCCCCAGTTCTCTATCTCCATCCCAGGTCCTGGACTCTGGGCTCACCCATCACTTGCCTTTTTGATATCTTCATTCAGGTGTCTAATAGCCATCTTAACCTCACATCTCTTGATTACCCCATTGAAATCAGCTCATTCTGATGCTTCCCCCATGTGCCTCTTTGCTGATCCTCTCCGAGAAAGAATATGTACAGCAGTCAACATTTTTCAATGGCAATTTCATTTCCTTTTACTGCACTGGTTTGGGTCTCCCAGTTGCCTGCTCTTGTAGCACATGTTCTCATCTGCCAAAGTGCTCGTGGACTAGTTTATTGTAATTATTTGTTTCTAGCAACTGGCTCTCGCTCCCACTAGACTGTCACCTCCACGGCGTGTACCTGCTTTGTCAAGGGTGAATCCCAGGGCTCAGCATAGTGTCTGGCACACAGTATGGGCTCGTTAGATACCTGTTGATTGAACAAATGAATTATCAGGCAGTGGATTTGGGGGGGTTTTAGAGGTGAGATGACCAGAGTCAGGGAGCCCATTTCCTAGTCTAAGTAAAGGTGATGAATGCCTGAGCTAGGAAAGTGGGGCGGCAAAGAAGAGATATATTTAAGAAATGTGAAAGCTGAGTCCATGGATTATGAATGTCTGGGGATGGGGAGGGAGGGGGGTAAGATGACTCGGGACTTGTGCAGAAAGTACGCTTCAATGATGTGGCTAGGGGCTTGTTCAACGGTGCTCGCCAGAGTTGTTTGTTACTATAATTTATGGAAACGCTGTCAGCAAAGAACTGTATTAGGCAGTTCCTTACTTTGCTGTAGAGAATTCACTTCTTTTCTATAGAAAGTTTCCTATAGGCAGTTCCAGAAAGAGTGTGCAAACGTCACATTGCCAGGGAAACTCCATTCTCTGAGATCTAAAACGTGGTTTCAGTCCCAAGTTACATCTCATCTTTTAGGCCCAATCTTTGGTCACCTGGCTTTGGAACTTAGTCTCTGTTCTTTGGCTTTTTTCTTTTTCTTTCGCAGATGTACACACATCGGCTTAAGTTCAGTGAACTCCCAATTGACAGAGTCCCTAATTCAAGCCTACATGATGATTCCCATTTTTGTGTCAATTGTTGTAAGGTTATGAGACTTAACGTTTCCAATCACTAGTTCTAACCTGTCATTTTCCCATTTTCTACACATTTATTTGACATAATAAGGGCAAAATGCAGTAAAATATTCAAACAAGTGCACAAACAATGTCTTTAATGGATACAAGTGAAGGTGCTGCTAAAATTGAGCTATGAGCTGGCAGTTGGCATGACAGCTCCAACGTCTGCTTGTTGGATAATATATGAAAGCTCTCCCCGGCTGAGGGCAGCTTCGTTAAGCAGTGCCCTGCTGAAAAGAGGCGTGAAGAAGGTGGAATTCTAGGTTTTAGAAAATTTGTGGGTAGTTCCATACAGTATCTTTATTTGGACTTTCCTGCTTCTATCAGACCCACTCTCTATGTTCATTTCTTTGAGGGGGGTTTGTTATGGGCTGAATTGTGTACCCCTAAAATTCATATGTTAAAGTCCTGACCCCTAGTCCCTCAGAATGTGACTGTATCTGGAGATAAGGTCTTTAAAGAAGGAATTAAGGTAAAATGAGGTCATATGGATGGGCCCCAATCCACAATGACTTATAAGAAGATGAGATTAGGACACAGACTTGCACAGAGCGAGGACCATATGAAGACATAGGGAGGAGATGCCATCTATAAGCCAAGGAGCGAGGCCTCAGAAGGAACCATCTCTGCTGACCCCTTGATCTAGGACGTCTAGCCTCCAGAATTGTGAGAAAATGAATTTCTGTTGTTTAAACCACCCAGTCTGTGGACGTCGTAATGGCAGCCCTAGCAAACTAATGCAGAACTCTTTGACGGAACACTACCGGCCTTGCTGAGACCTCTTGGACACCCTCTCAGCCTCGCAGAGTCTCCCGGGCCTTAGAGGGGAGAGGCAGTTCCTTAGGGCCCAAGTGAGGAACAGAGGTTATGAGCAGTTGGACAACTTGTCCAGGTCACAGGCCCAAGGGGAGGCTGGACCGCCGACTTGAGTTTACTGTTCACCACATAGTCTCCTTGAGAGATGTGGACATGTCCATTTTTCAGTCTATTTGAGAAAATGCTGTTCACGGCCTAAAATCTTGAATACATCCATGTAATCACTTGCAAACAGATGCTTATTCTTCTTTAGATCACCTGATAATGTTCATAAATGTTTCACATGAATGGCCAAAATGAAAGAAGTTGTAAAGGAGAGAGCAGTAATAGGAGAGGGAAGGTTTTGCAAATCTATACTTAGGCTTCTGCCAAGATGTAAAACACATCGAAACAGTGAAAATCAGGGGCTGGCCTGGTGGCCGAGTGGTTAGGTTCATGCGCTCTGCTATGGTGGCCCAAGGTTTCACCAGTTCAGATCCTGGGTGCGAACCTAGCACCACTCATCAAGCCATGCTGAGGCGGCGTCCCACATGCCACAACTAGAAGGACCCACAACTAAAATATACAGCTATGTACTGGGAGCTTTGGGGAGAAGAAGGAAAAATAAAATCTTTTTTTTTAAAAAAGCAAAAATCAATTGCAGATCATTTTTTAAAAGAAGAATCTTTTCTTATTATGAAAGTAATAAATATTTACGGTGTAAAAATTTTTTTTTATAAAGATTTTATTTTTTTCCTTTTTCTCCCCAAAGCCCCTCCCTGGTACATGGTTGTATATTCTTCGTGTGGGTCCTTCTAGTTGTGGCATGTGGGACGCTGCCTCAGCGTGGTTTGATGAGCAGTGTCATGTCCGTGCCCAGGATTCGAACCAACGAAACACTGGGGCGCCTGCAGCGGAGCACGCGAACTTAACCACTCGGCCACGGGGCCAGCCCCCAAGAAAAAAGTTTTTTAAAGGGCATATTATATCTTCAGTTTCCCCCAAATTAAGAACCTTTATTTAGGCAATTATAACTGAAGTTATTCTTTCTCGGTAATGATGTATTGTCACTGGAGGTAGTTTAGTTTTACCAAAAAAAATCTGATTAAAATAAGAAATTAAAGTAAAATTTATTTTTATGACTTTTTTTGGACCTTCTTTTCATTGAATTGTTAATTGATGGTTTATTTTGTTTTCGCTTTTAGTGTGTGAACCCAAAAAGGTGTTTGTTCGGTGAATTCAAATTTAAGATTCCAATGCCCTTCCTCCTTATATTTGTCATTTTCTTTCTGAAATGACAGCGCCTGGCATATTTTTAAACATTTTCTAAAAATGTCCAGTCTGTGAAGCAAGTTCAAAAGGCCTGGTCTTTTGTCCTCATTAAATTATGAAGGAAATAGAGAATGTTAATGCGTTCACTTGAAAACGGATAGAATCGCAAGATAGGGAATCAGATAAATTACTACAACTGTCTAGCATTGGTTAAGGGCTTAGTATGTGCCAGGCACTTCCCTGTAAACTGTTTTATTTAATTCTCACTCTAGTCCCACAATTTAGGTAGTATTTCCTCCATTTTATATGAGCAGACACTGAGTCAAAGAGGTCGAATCGCTCGTCCAGGGGCACATAGATGATAAGTGGTGGGCTCCAAAGCATGTGTTTTTTTCATTATGCAGCACAAGTTTTTAATAACCAGGACAGCTCCTCAAATAGTTTTTGGACTTCTTTAATGGGCATTCAGTGGCAAGGAGCACGCCCACAGACCAGGTGTGATGATAAAGTAATCAGACTCATTTTGTGGGTGGTTATGGAAATCATTCTCATTGTTTTGTAGGCACAGGCTTGCATATGTACAGTACATAGCCTGTGGGTGGATGAGTGTATACAGATACACACGTACAAAAGGCTACCCTGAAAGGGAGACGATAATGCCTTTGCAAATCTCCAAAATACAGCCAAATCCTATAGCCAAAAAAAAGTTGACAGCCAAATGCTGTAATAACAATATATCAAGGCCCAAAACTTGAAAAATGCTCAGAAAATTAATATTTGAAAGTGCAATGATTTTTACTGTTTATTATTATTTTTTCATCTTCATTCTTTTAACTTGGTGCTTGGCACTGATTGGCCAGGACCTTAGTTTATCTTGACTATGACTTTGGTTATTTACTGCAGCCGTGTTGCGTCTGGCTGCCATAAGCAAATACTCTTCCTAGATGTCCTTAGAGTACATTGTTTACTGTATAACATAAATGTGTTTAAACGTAGACAAACTACACGGTACAGGTTGATGGATTTTCATGAAATGGACTCACCTGTGTAGCTGGCACTCAGACTAAGAAAAAGAACATTACCAGCCTCAGAGAAACCACCCCATGCCCAGTCTTAGTCACCATGGCCCCCTCCCCAGACGGGAGTTTTATCAACATAGGTTAGTTTTGCCTGTTTTTGAACTTGATATAAATGGAATCATAGACAATACACTATTTTGCATTTGGTTTCATTTTTCAACAGGATGTTTGTGAGATTATCCTTGTTCTTACATGTAGCATCTGATTATTCAGTTTTATTTCTACATGGAGTTCCTTGGTGTGAATGTCACAATTTATTTTATCCGCTTTCTTGTGGATGGACATGTGAGTTTTCCCCGGTTTTTGACTGTTGTGAATAGTGCCCCTAAAAACATTCTCATACAGATCTTCCGGCACAAATATGTACATATTTCCATTGGATAAATGCCTAGGAGTGGACCGCTGGGTCATAGGGTAAGTGTATGTTCAGCTTTAGTGGATGCTGCAAACACGTTTTTCCGAAGTAGTTGTATCAAGTTAAATTCCCATATATAATACGTGAGAGATCTAGTTGTTCTGAATCTTTCCCAACAGTTGGTATTGTTAGTCTTTTTCATTTTAGTCATTTGGTGGGTCTGCAGTGGTAGCTCCTTATGGTTTTATTTTGTGTTTCTCTAATGACTAATGAAGTTGAACACTTTTTCATATGTTTGTTGTCAGTTTGGATATCCTTTTCTGTGAAATACCGGTTCAGATCTTTCGCCCATTTTCTATTGGGTTGTCTATGTTTTTCTTATTGATTGTAGGAGTTCTTTGTGTGTGTGTGTGTGTGTGTGTGTATATATATATACATGGGATACATATATATATGTATCCCAGATAACACAGTGGCAGGAGGCAGTATGAGGGTCCTGGGATCCTGAGGGTGTGGCACAGAGGGGAAGGAACAGAAAGGGAGTTTAGGGATCAAGTAAAACCTCACTTTCTTCTCCTTTCAGCCCCCAAATGGGAAACATGTTTTAGGTAGCAATGCCTTAAGTGCCCCTTGGTGGCTCTGTGCTTCACCAAGGGGTAGACTGGCCCCACCTCTTGGCCTGTTAATCTGGGTTTTGAAGTCCCACAGCCTGGGGATCTATACAGTATTATAAACAATTTCAGATGATCTTGTCCAGTCCCGGATTGGGAGTTGTCTCCCTTCTCCTCACCTCTCCTCCAAGCCCTCCCCTC
The DNA here is from genome assembly GCF_037783145.1 of Equus przewalskii. Taxonomy (NCBI): domain Eukaryota; kingdom Metazoa; phylum Chordata; class Mammalia; order Perissodactyla; family Equidae; genus Equus; species Equus przewalskii. The sequence goes on along the minus strand of NC_091834.1, from coordinate 62,813,592 downwards.
TCCAGTTCCACCAAGTCCTGTCAGTTCTATGTCCAAAGTACGCATCAGATCACTTCATCCCACTTCCACCACCATCACCCGGTTCAAGGTTCACATCCTCTCTCCCTGAGGCCAATGAGACAGCTTCCAAATGGGCCTCCGACTGCCCCAGTGACCTGATGAAAACATAAATTTGAACTCTACTTAAAGTTCTTTATTCTCCCTTTATTGTTCCTCGCAACCCTCTTTTATAACTCCTTCCTTCATAGCACTTACCACAATTAGTAATTACGGGTTTCTTTCTACCTTTGTTTTCATGTCTGTCTTCTTCCTGGACCTGTCAATTCCATGACGGGATCAGGCCTACTTTGTACACCAGCGTAGCGCAACAGTTGTTGAATTTAACATGAGCGATTGAATGAATGCCTCACGTCAAATCTGAATCTCCAATGCCCCTTCAAGTGGTCATCCAGCCTCTCCTGGGTACTTCAAGGGATGGGGCTCTCACTACCCCCGAGGCCACCTAACCTGTATTTGAAAGGAAAATATCATACCTAATTCAATGTTCAAACAGGAGGCAAAGTGTGTAAGCTAAAGGAAGGCTGGGGCCTCAGCAAGACGGAAAACAGGAAAATCTTCCCAAGGCACCAATGTCCTTGCTTAATTGTTTTAGTTGGAAAACTCTGTAGTTAGCAGATGCAGTTCCTGGCTCTTTGGCCTTAACTTCCCTCCCACCCATAGTGTTTCTAGGGAACTGGGTGCACTTCTGTTCCAGGGACAAAGCAAGCCTGGGGGGTCGATTCTGTTCCCATGCCCTGCCTCTGACCTTTCCCTCTGGAAGTGAGGTCCAGAGTGGAACAAATCGTGGCCTGGGGCTCCGGAACGGGTCTTGCTCCTCTCTCAATGGCTTAGCTCCTTACCCAAGTGTGGATTATTTAACACAAACTCATCAAAGGCGGTGGCGGGGAGCTAGATGTCCAAATGCATCCCCCGAAAGAGACAAGACCGCAGTTTGAAGTTCAGGCTGTATTGAGGCCGTGTCCCCAGGGTTTAGCTAGTCTATTAAGTAGTAATCTAACCCTGTGAAGATTTCAATTAATTTGACGTTTTCCCCAGTCCCCTTTAGATAGTCTGCGCTCAGCACTGTGGGTTCACGACAATTTTAAATCCAGTACAGGAAATGTCCTCCTCTTTTCTTCCTCCTTGTGTTCTCACAGTTTGCAGCCAAGGAGAAGTCTATCAGTGTTGCTGAACAAGGCCTTGGAGCCAGAGAGGTCTGGGTTCAAGCTTGATCCAACCACTTACTATGTGAGACCCTGGACGGTTCACTTACTTCGCTGAGCCTCACTGTCCTCATCTGCAAAATGGAGATAATACTTACCTCCAGGGCCATTGTGAAGGTTAAGTAAGCTAGGAAAGCTGTCCAGCACTGTAGCAAGCCCAGAGTCAGAGTCCTGAATGGGATGGTTCTTTTTCCAAAAGGAGTCTCCCATCTTCTGGGAAAGATGGCCAAATACGGCTTCTGAATCTATTTGGTTGTTCTAGGAGATACTACATTTACTCTTGATTCCAGGCCAGTGTTTGCCGAATTGCTATAGGTACTGCTGGGCTCTTCAGCATCCCTGATGGGGAGACAAAGGCAAAGTGTGGGAGGTGAATTGAGCAAATGGTCTGGAAACAGGTCCAAACCCTGAAGCTTTTAATAATCTATCTCCAGTTCATTCTCAATTCATTCCTACCGTCGAGGGCATAGAGGACTTTAGTTCCCTCCCGTCCACAGCGCAGGCCTGAATAACTAGAATCTGCCCAATGCCCTACTTTATACAGATGTTCCGGACAGGTCCTCTCCCGAGCCTTTTGAACAACACTGACGATCAAGGAAAAAAGAAAGAGCGAAGACTTGGAGGAGATCCACTGATTTTTCCCGGGTGGTAGAAGTATGGATGGCTATTATTTTTCTCTTAGCAATTTCCCACATTTTGTAAGTGATACTTTAGTAGCATTATTATCAGAATCTCCCCCCCACCCCAACACACACATACAAACTTTCTGAATTAAAACACTGGGCAAATTAATTTAAATGCTTCTTCATCTCTGAGACAATGGTGAACCTATATAAAGTAGTCAAAGCTCCTATACAAAGTGAGCAGGAGCCCAAAGGCACCTTGAGTTCATCCCTCCTGGATTAAAAGCTTGTTCGCAATTGAGAGGGAGCAGTGATGTGGTTTCTGTTGCAGAGCACGTGGGCCTTACCCCATGCATCGTAGGTGCTCAGTAGACAATGGCTAAGTTGATGAATAAATGATGCTTCCTTTGAACATCTCAGAACATTTTGGCTTATCTATTTTCCTCACTGAGAAAGGGCTGCTTAGCTTAGATCCCCCAGATAGGAGTACTATTTCTTAAACCAATCAGCTGATAAAAATTTATTGAGCTCCTATTATGTGCCAGGTACTGGGTATGCCGTAGTGACCAAGAGAGTCATGTTCTTGCCCCCAAGGACCTCATATGCCAGTGGAGAGTATAGGATATGAACAAGTAAATAAAGAAATAAGATGTGTGTAGACATGTCGGGACTGCAGAGGAAATAACTCCTGATAGGGAGGGAGGGTAGGAGTTCTCACCTGAGGAAGTGACTTGTAAGTTGAGACCTGACGGATTAGTAGTAGTCAGGAATGCAAGAAGCTGGGGTGAGGGATGGGGAGTGGGGTTGTGTTCCAAGCAAAGAGAATAACATATGCAGAGATCCTCAAGTGGGAGAGAGCTTGGCTTGTTGAAGGGGGAGAAGGGGGGCTGGTGTGCCTGGAGCACAGTGAGAGTCGGGGGGTGTGGTTGGTGTGAGATGAGTTGGACAGATGGGTTGAAGCCAGATCATGCAGGCACTTGGAGGCTGTGGTTATGAGTTTGGGTTCGCTCTGAGTGCACTGAGAGCCATTGGAATGTTCTGAGAAGGGGAATGGTGTTCTCTGATTTGTGTTTGAAAAATACTTCTCTGGTTTTTATTTGCGGAGTGGTTTGGAGGGAGGCAAAAGTGGAAGCAGGGAGATTGATTAAAAGGCTGTTTTACTGAAACTTCAATGAGGTAGCATTACACTCCACTGGAATGGCTAAAATGAAAACAAGCACAATATCCAGTGTTGTCAAGGCTGTGAGCAATGGAGCCCATCTATACTGTGATGAGAGTGTAAAATGAGGGAACCATTTTGGAAAGCTGTTTGGCATTATCTTCTAAAGCTGAGTGTATATGTCACTTGTGAACCAGCAGTTCCACTCCTGAGGACACGCTGAGCAGAAATGCACTCTTAGGTGCACCGAGAGATAGGAAGGAAAATGTTAATGACAGGTGATTCACAATAGTCTCGAACTGGAAACAATCAAATATTCATTAACAGTAGAATGGATAAATAAATGGTGGCATATTCATCCAAAGGAATACAATACAGCAAAGAGAAAGAATGAACTATTTCTATATGCATACAACATGGGTGAATCTCACAAATATAATTTTGAGTGAAAGAAACCAGACACAAAAGGAGCCAAACTGCATGATTCCATTTACGTACATTTAAAAATAGACAAAAATACTTTATGTTGATAGAAGTCCAGACTTTGGGATGGTGGTGAGTGACTCGGGAAGGGCATGAGAGGGGCTTCTGGGATGCTAGTAATGTCCTATTTCTTGATCTAAGTGGTGGTTACCCTTGATATGGGTGTGTTTACTTTGTGAAAATTGATTAAGCTGTATCCCTATGATTTGGGTACTTTTCTATATGCATGTTATATTTCAATCAAAAGTTTCTCTTAAAAAGGAAGAGTGAGAGACTATTGTAATAACACATAGAGAAATAAATTTTACTTCGGTCAGAATGATAGTAGAGGAGGCAGTTAGAAATTGTCAGATTTCGGCATTATAGCCAATGGAGATTATTGATGGATTAGATGTGTGTGTTGTGGTGGGAGAGGTTAGGTAAATAGGAAAGAAAGATGACTTGGGTGTTTTGCCCATCTTATTAGATGGATGATGGTGCCATTTGTGGGGCATCTACTTTTGCACTAGATCCCAATCCCTATTGCCTTGTCAAGAACATGCCTCCAATGAGTACCCCTTTCCCTTCTCTGCATCATTCATTTTTCCCCTCTAGCTTGTTTCATTCTCATAGCATGCAAATATGCTGTTATTTCTGTCTCCTTAAAAAATGTTCTCTTGATGCCTTTTATCCACCAGCTACCAGCCCACTGATCTGCATCTATGTGGAGAAAAATACCTCCAAACAGGTCTCTATACTCTGTTTCTAATTTCTCTCCCCTCTTTTCTTTTAAACCCCCTCTAATAAAGGTTTTGCCTCTGTCCTCCACAGGAACTGCACTGGTCAAGGCAGCGATGACTTGAACATTGCTAAATCTGGTAGTCAATCATTAGTCCTCCTCTCTGCTTGACCTGTCCTAGGTGTTTGACTGAGTTGGCCACACTTTCCTTCTTCACTTGGTTTTCAGGATACCATATTCTCTTGATTCCTCACTGGCTGCTCTTTTACTGTCTCCTTAGCAGGTACTGGGTATGCCGTAGTGACCAAGAGAGTCATGTTCTTGCCCCCAAGGACCTCATATGCCAGTGGAGAGTATAGGATATGAACAAGTAAACAGGTCTCTATACTCTGTTTCTAATTTCTCTCCCCTCTTTTCTTTTAAACCCCCTCTAATAAAGGTTTTGCCTCTGTCCTCCACTTCTCTTCTTCTTCTCCCAAATCTCTTGATGTTGAAGTGTGCTAGAGCTTAGTCCTTGGTCTTTTATTCTCTATCTGTGCCCTTGGTTATCTCATTCAGTCTCATGGCTTTAAAAACCATCTATATACCAGTGACTCCCAAGTTTGTACCTCTAGCCCAGACCTCTGACCTGCACCCCAGACTTGTATTCACAACTGCTTGTTCAATGTTGGGTGTCATCTAAATGACAGCCCCAAATGAACAAGTACAAAACAGAACTTCTGCTCTTCTTCCTCGAAACCTACTTCACCTGCAGTTTTTTCCATCTCTGTTTTTGGTAATCCCATCCTTCCAGTTGCTCAGGCCAAAAACTTTGGATTTATTCATGACTCCATTCTTTTCCTCACACCATATCTGATCTGCTGGAAAATCCTGCTGCCTCTTCCTTTAAGTTATAATAGAGTCTCACCACTTCTCACCACCTCCACTCCTCTACTCTGATCCAAGCCACCATCATCTCTTGTCTGAATTACTGCAATTGTTTCCCAGAAGATTGGGCTAAGAATGCTAAGTCACACGGTGGTGGTATAGTGGTGAGCATAGCTGCCTTCCAAGAAGGCTAAGTCAGGTTATCTCTCTCTTGTGGTCAAAACCTACCGATGTTTCCCCATCTCACTCAGAGTGAAAGCAAAAGTCCTTGCCATTGTACAATCTGGCCCTTTCCCTGTCACCTCTTAGGCCTTGGATACAAAGTTAGTGGGTGAAATACTGGAGGGGGAATCAGTGGCTACAACCATTCATTCTTTCAGTCATTCCTTCAACAAATGGTTATTGAGAGCCTACTATGTGCCAGGCACTCTTCTAGGTGCTTGGGACATGTTGGTGACAAATCAGACAAAAGTTTCTGCCTCATGAAGCTTGCACGATAAATAAGTAAGTTACATAATTTGTTAGAAGGAAATAAGAGTTAGGGGAAAAGGTAGGACAGAGTAAAGAAAATCCATAATCCTTGCTGGGGGGAGAGTGGGGAGAAATTGTGGTTTTTAAATACGGTGGCCTTGTTGAGAAGGTGATATCTGAGCAAAGCCTTATAGGAGGAGAGGGAGATAGCATTGCAGGTGACAGCAGTAATGGGGTCTTTCAGCAGCGGCCATGCTGGGAGTCGAGCAATGGCTGCTCCTGACAGGGTGTTGCAGGCAGTGGTAGTGGTGGTCATAGTTGGGACAAATAATTTGGGTCAAAACAGTGAGCTCTCCATGTAGCTTTGATGAAAATATATTTGTTAGATTTCTACTTCCTTTAGAATCAGATTCCCAAAGTGGATTCTGAGCAATAGTTCTCAACAGGTCAAATAAGTCTGGGAAATGTTGCTTGGAGTTTCACAGGAAACATCAGCATCTTAAAGGCTTTGAGGGGCTCGCCGGTAAAGAAGCGTGTTTAGCTCAACATTTATTAAGCTTATTTAGTTGTGGAATTCTTTTTTTAAATGGAACTCCTAGTCAAATTCCATAGAACTACAAACTTGGAAATGTTTATGTAGACATATTGGAACCAGCCAATCTGGGAAGCTTTGGTTGGGTTCTCACTGGGGGCAATGTGCTTAGAGGAGCTAGAAAACAGAGCTAGTTGCTGGGGTGAGTGGGGTCCTCTAACTGGGAAAGTCTGGATAGTCATGAGGTTAAAAAGGGCTGGGGATGGGTCTAGAGTCAAGTAATCATTGATTAAATATTTATTCAATGTTTCCTTTCTTGTGGAATATTATGTGCTGAGAGTTGGCAAACTTTTTCTGGAAAGGACCAGATAGTAAACATTTTAGGCCTGTGGGCCATAAGGTAGTGTGAAAGCACCTATAGACAATATGTTATTGAGAGAGCATGGCTGTGTTACAATAAAATGTTGTCTATGGATACTGAAATTTGAATTTCATATAATTTATATCTCTCATAATATGTATTTTTCTTTTGATTTTCTTTCCAATCATCTAAAGATGTAAAAACCGTTCTTAGCTTGCATACCCTAAAAAAAGTAGGTGGTGGGCTAGATTCGGCTCCTGGTTGATGTATGCCAACTCCTGCTCTTTGCTATGTGCGTGCAGGAGCTCAGAGCCTAGCGGGAGGCATCTGTGTGCATAATTACAGTGTATTGTGGAAAGGGTGTGGTCCATGTCAGCACAGGATGCTTTGAGAGCCTGCAGAAGGAGCTCCCAACCCATGCTGGGAGGGCTTTGGGTGGGTTGGGAGGGGAGCTAACTGGTAAGGCCCTCTGGATTTTTTGCTTCGTCTTCAAGACCTGGTTGGGTGTTGCCTTCATGGTGTACCTGCCTGAACTCAAGTGTTTCTTCTTCTGCCTGGGCATCTCTTTCCCTCAGGTCCTGGTCCTGACCCTCAGTGTTCGCCTTGGGTCTCTTTTCTGGTGCTACTATTTTCCTTCTGGCCCCTTGGTTGGGTTCTGTGGTTTATATCCTCGTTTGCCCTCAGTTTACTACTGAGGCCTTATGTTTTGAGGATGGGCCCAGCTGCTGCAGCTTTCTCAAGTTTGGGTGTGTTTCCTCCCTCCTGGCCTCTCTCTCTCAGGGGTGGTATTTGCTCTTGGCTCCCTCAGTTTCTGACACTCACTACAAGAACTTCACACAGTGGTGTGCTGGAGCCAGCTCAGCTGGTTCCTGCGACCCAAATGCATGCACCTCATCCCAAGTGAGTTCAGTGATGTCTGGTTGGTAGTTTGAAATCTGCCACGGTGGGAGTATTTACACCACAGAAATTGGCAAAGGAAATCTGCAAATGCAAACCAGGGCTCTTTTTCTTTGTGGTGACTATTCCTGCCCTGGAGAGCAGGTTTACCAGCATAGCACTCTTTATAAGCCCAGACAAAGTTATTTTATTTTATTTTTGTGAGGAAGATTGTCCCTGCGCTAACATCTGTGCCAATCTGCCTCCATTTTTTGTATGTGGGATGCTACCACAACATGGCCTGATGAGCAGTGTGTACGTTCATGCCTGGGATACGAACTCGCGAACCTCCGGGTCAGGGAAGCAGAATGCACAAACGTAACCATTACACCACCGGGCCAGCCCCCAAAGTTATTTTTTAAGGTATAACACAACCCTACTCATGGATTTATAGAATGGTAGAGCTAGGAGAAATTTGGAGTTAGGTGTAGTGTCCGCTACTAAACTGTCAAAAATGCCTGGGATATCTCCTCACTCCTGTGCCTTCCTGACAAATTCCTATGAGACTCTCCCAGTTGGTGCTGGTCACCCTTCTTTAGTATGTGCAATCATGTCACACTTTTTTGTCATCTTCTGATTCCACGTCTATCTTTTATTCAACTATGAGCTCCTTGAATGTGGGCCAGGAGGGGCAACTGTAGGGTGGTGATTAATTGCCAGGGCTCCAGAGCCAGGCTGTCCGAGCCCCAATTCTGGTTCCATTACTTATGATCTGAGTGACTCTGAGCAAGCTACTGAGTAATTCTGTTTACTTCATCTGTAAACTTGGGGTAATGGTAGGACATTCCTCATAGAGTGCAAGGGCGAAATAACTTAATATACACAAAAGCACCTAGAACAATACCTGCCTTCAAGAGGCATTCAGTGAACTCAGCTCTTATTAGCAATCATTTTGTCTTCAATTCCCATCATATTGTCTGGCACATGTCAGATGGGACATATTTAATATGTACGTGAAAATCTAAGCATATGAGCAAAAGTGTAAATGGAGACAGAGAAGGGAGTGATTTTTGTGGGCTGGAGTGAGGGAATTTAAACAACTGATGAGGTTTGAAACAGGACTTGAAGGGTGGGTAGAGCGTGGCCAGATGGGGAAGGTTAATGGTTAATTCAGCAGGCATCCGTAGGAAGAACTCTCCACAAGTGAGGCCATTTGGTAAATATAGAAACTGAATGTGAAAAATAATTAGCATTAAGCTGATTTCATCTCAAGTTAGTAGCAGGCCTGCTATCAAAATTCCATTTCTCTCCTCCCTAGTGTCTGCTGAGGTGTTACTAAGTGTTTTGCTTTAGGAATATAATGGATTTTAATCATTGAACGAAGCACTTGAAGAAAAAGCAGGAGGAAGTGTGGAATGTTCTGTAACTCTAGGCATCTATTTTATGCATGCTGAGAAATTAACACAATATGATAACATTTCCACAACCTTCCAAGAGTGATTTTACGATGACTTAGAGATTGCAACCCCTTGATTCTTCCCTCTCCCACCTCCATTGTCACTTTGCCTTTTGTGAATTATTCTTCCTTTTGGAACTCACCTGTACTTTCTTTTGGCAAATCAAATGCAGACTAATAACGTGAGGCTGGGCCCTGAGATTATGCTAAAAGAGAGACTGCTTCACAAGAGAAGGGAGGAGGGGTATTAATTTGTCTTTTTAGGACCTACACAGTGATTGAGGCTGACATAATTCTCTTTGAGGTTTTTATTCCTTTGTCGTTGAGCAATTGTTCTTCAGCTGATAAGAGTAGATCAGACAAGAGAGGGAGACTACTACATAAGAGAGATCAGGACTGTTGTGAAATTTATCTTTAGTCCTCTCCCCACTCCAGAATTCATGGCTTCTGGGGCAGGACAGATCTGAGTTTGAGTCAGGACTCTGTCATTTTGTAGTGGGTGACCTAGGGCCCATGACACACCTTTTATTTTGAGTCACACTTTCCTCCTCTGTCAACACCTGCACGGCAAGTGATGTAGGTTTCAATGAGATGGAGCTTGTGGGGGGCGCCGGGGGGCGGGGACAGTATGAGCCTGAACCCCGGAGGCTTAGGAGACGCTTGAGAAGTGCTTCCTTCCTTGCTCTTGCTTTTCAAAGTTCTTTTCTTCCAGAAGGTGTTATATGTGTTAACGAATGGTGGGATCTTCCTTACACATATTTAAACTGATACAGATATGTGAAAATTAACATCCAGATGGAACTTTTATTTTGTGAATGTGTGCAGGAGTATGAATGTGTGTGGGAGTATGAATGTGTGTGTGTGTGTGTGTTCCTGGAGGGCCTGCAGGCACAAGTATGATAATATTCCCACAACAATTTCTTGCATCCTACCCTCAACTCCATTTTTTTCTTCTCTTCCATCAAGAAAGCAAATCTGTTAACCAAGGAATAGAAAAAAGTAGCAGACTGGTCTGAAAATGCATTGGACAAGAAAAACCCATTCTATTCTTGTAAAATCTTGGAGATTTATGACAAACATGATACTTGAAATTCACAATACACAAACAGTTGTCATTCTCAAAATATGCTATATATTGGGTGGTCTCAGTGAAATCCAAACTTTTGTGAACTTTACAAAACGTTACTGCAAACAAGGGTTTGGTGAATCAGTAATGTCAATTAGTAGATTGAAGATTCGCTGTTTGGTAAATTAGCATTCATTGAATTGACCCAAATCACCTTGTCTACCGCCTCCCCAGCTTGCCTGGGTATGGGCAGGAAAGCTTTGCCTTGTGTCCAAGGCCATGGCATTCAGAGGGGTCTTTTATCCACCTCATTCATTTTAGATTTGGGTATAATAAAGCATGTAATTGTGTTTTATTTTCTATGCTCAGGAGGCATAAAAACTATACAAAGCTAAGAGAAAATACTTTCCGTCATAAAATATATGCAATTAAACAACATCTTAAGAAAAATTTCTGCAGGCCAATTTTCACTTTAGAATGGACTTCTTAACTTTTCAGTCTTCATACCCAGAGGGGGCGCTGTGGAGAGGAAGAAAGTGCACTAGCCCTATTGAAGACCGGTGTTCAAATCCAGACTCTGCCACGTATGAGCTCTGTGACCTCGGGTGTATTACTTCACCTCTCTGAGTTTGTTTTTCCACTCGAAAAATGAGTCATTCTAACTACTCACAGAGTTCTGGCTAATGACATTCTATAGTGGCCTTTAGCCTACTTTTCCTTTCCTGCCTCCTCTGGACCAGCGCTCTCAGGATGCAGGAGTATTTGCCACATGGGGATCATTCCAGCGGTCTGGAGGAAGCCCATCTCACCTTCCCAGCTGATTCCTTTTTCAGTGATGGCTTGCCCATTGCCCAGATGGCCTGGTCCCTTCATGTGCTACCTGGAGAGATAGGAGTCAACAGCACTCAAGGGGACGGATGCCATCCCTTGGAGGGTGAGAGGAGAAAACGGGCCTGTAACAGAACTCTTGGGAACACCAATGTTTAAGAGACAAGGGGAGGGTAGAAGGCTAGCCCGGAGGGAGCTGGGCATGGGAGAGCGGGAAGATCCAAAGGCAAAATCAGGCAGAGGAGCTAGTCAACTGCGTCGGACACAGCGGAGAGGCCACGGAGGACGCGCTCCTCTGGTTATCTTCAGGTGCCTGACAGGGCATGTTTCTTTGCTGCTAGAGGCAGCAGCCAGGAGGGCAGCAGCTGCAGAGGAGTGGCGGGGCCGGGGGGTGGGGTGGGGCCCGTGGAGGAACTAGAGGGCCCAGGAGAGCAAGGTAAGCCCCGCTGAACGCAACTAACTTCGTCCAAAATCGTCCCAACGCCCTTCTTTCCTCTGCTCTTGCAGCAGCTTAAGAGAGCACAGTTCCACTGAAGCACGATCAGTTCCACTGAAATGATGGAAAAACCAAGACTCAGAGGACGAATGCTGTTTTCAGCCATCGTGGAGCTGGGATTTGAATCTAGCTCTCCTGAACCTCAGTCCCGAGCCCTTTGCGTCTTTGGGAGTTTCCTCAGCGTTTCCAGTTCCCAGGGAGCAAAGCTGCGCTTGTGCGGTATCCCGGCAGGACTCCACGCTGGCTCTCTTTGTGGGAGAATATCTGGGCAAACGGGGTCCATCGTCCTCATGGCAAATCATGGCATGATTTCCCGCCTTTACTCCGCCGCCTGCGCTCGCTGCCTTTCGCCCTGGTCACTTCTGCTAGATAAGTGGGGCGTCCTTACAGCCTGGCCAGGAGAGACCACAGGGCAGCCCAAGAAGGGGCGGTCTTGCCAAACCCACAGGCGCCCTCCAGCGGGGCTGGCGGTAAGCACAGCCGTGTGGACAGCGCCCAGGCGGGCGGGAGTCTGGGAGGAAGGCCTGTGTTATCCAAAGTGAGGTTCCTGGTGCTGGGGGCTGTGGCCGTGGTGGGGGATGTCTGGACAAAGGGACCCTGTGAGGCTCTTTGGAATGGGGAGGAATTTTATCACAGTTAGTAGGAGATTGGGTTTGGATTCTGAGAATCCTCAAGTTACCCCTGGGTGTGACAATGTTGCCAGTCACATTGTCACCTAGTGCCATTTCCCTCCTTGTTTTTGTGAAAGGAACACTGGCGTCATTAAGGCTTTTGAAGTGCCTTTCTTCTAAAAGTTCAGGGTTTCTTTTTTTTCCTTTTGAGGAAGATTAGCCCTGAGCTAACATCTGCTGCCAATCCTCCTCTTTTTTGCTGAGGAAGACTGGCCCTGAGCTAACATCCATGCCCATCTTCCTTTACTTTATACGTGGGACGCCTACCACACATGGCTTTTGCCAAGTGGTGCCATGTCCGCACCCGGGATCCGAACTGGCGAACCCCGGGCCGCCAAAGCGGAACGTGTGCACTTTGCTGCGCCACCCGGCTGCCACCTAAAAGTTCAGGGTTTTTACATAATTTTATAAAGTGTTGTGGAGCATTGGAAATAACACGGGCAGTCATAAGTTCTGGTGGCAGAATCACACGAACTAGTTTGGGGAATCTATCCCCTTCTCTGACCCTGTCCCCCTCCCTGAACTTCTCACCCTTCACAGCTTGCTATGTCAAAGAGACATGGTGCAGAACTGCCCTGAGATGCATAAGGTGCAAAAAGACAGCAACGACAATGAGAGCAGCAGCTGATGTTTATTGAGCGGTGACTATGTGCCGTACGTTGCTGTAAGCACCATTCATGGATTAAGTCATTCAGTCCTCACAAGAGCCATATGAGGTACCACAATTATCTGTGAAGAAACTGAGGCAGAGCCCAAGGTCATGCAGCCAATAAGAGCAGCGCCAGGATTTGACCATGGCTATGGAGCTTGTGCTGTTTGTGGTGATGTTTTACTGTGTTAACATGAGCGTAGGTAGGATGAAAATGACGTGGGTACTGTTAGGGTGAAAATGACAATAATAATGTCAAAAAAAAAAAACCCTATCACTTTGGCTCATGTCTTTTTATCACTCTCATCTCAAAAAAGAGACTAGTGTAAATGTTATCTCCTCCAGGAAATTGTGGGTGGAACTAACGGCCCTGTGCTGGGCTCCCCCCACCTCCTGAACGTCTCTCTGTCTTAGAATCATGTGAGATTATCATCTACTCCCTTGTGGGTCGGCCCTCTAGACTGCGAGCTTCCTGAAGGCAGGGACCGTGACCCACAGCCTGGCCCAGGCGGGGTGACCATGGAGCTTGGACCCTGGGCCTCTGGGTACTCTCAGCGTTTTCTCGCCTTCCTCTCTTCCCTCCCACTCCTTTGAGGCAGCTGGATCTCCCTCCCGTCTTCCTAAGAGGGTCTCTGTTGAGACGTTTCAAGATCTATCTGGGAGTCAGGAAGGCAGGTCTGTGGTCCTCTGAGGGGCTGCTGACTAACGGGTGAGTCATCTTGACGACACTTGTGGTTTTCTCATTTCCCTTGGTGCAGCAGGAAGCTGAGGTGGTCAGTGCTGGGGGCCTGTGCCATGTTGTGGATGGGAACCAGGCTCACCTAAGATACCTGGGGGGATAGGGTGGGGGAGAAGCTTGGGAGGTGGCTAAGGGCTCCCTCCCCCAGGGACAGAAACCTTAAGGACAGTTCAAGGGCGGTAAATCTCAGGGCCACCATTCTGTATTCCAGGTGCGGGGATGGGAAAGGACTAGGGCCTCCCCTATGGGCTCTAACTAGCACCTGTCTCCTCTCTGCTTGTTTATTTCTTTGGACTTTATTCAAAAAGGAAGAGGTTGAAAAAGTAAGAGTGGATGGAAGGCCATCGGATGAGACTGTCTGGAACTTTACACCCTCTCAGAAGACGGAGAAAGACAGGGTAGCACGGGGCATGGGAGCCTGGAGAGGAGTCGGACTGGTCTCCATTTAGATCTCACGCTCACCTTGCTGTAGCCAGCCTCAGTTTCACCACGTGGGAAATGGGGATTGTTGTGAGGGCTCAAGACAATTCTGTAGGGGACAGGTTCTCGCGCAGTTACCTGGACAAACATGAGTTGAAAATGAAGAAAACTACTAGAAAGATCCACTGACTTTTCTCTCCTTTCAATTTAATCATTGAGTTAACACTTCAGTTTTTCCCTTTTCCACTTCTTATTATTTCCAACATGTGGGCTAGCATTTCTAGCTCACTGCCAGTGTTCAGTTTTCCTTGTGATTTGCTTCAGTTGTCACACGTTTTGAGTCAATCCCATAACCGTGTGCTGAGTGCAGGCTCTGTGTCAGGGACGATGCTTTGTGGTTTGGAGGATATCTTCAAAATCAGAGGGAGAATTCATGAAGCATCTCAGGTGAAAAGAGGAAATAAAGTTGCCGCCCATTCTCCCAAATGCCTTTGTTGGCTTGAGAGGCATTTTGTTAAAAATTCAGTTGCCAAATGTACATGGAAGAATTTATCACAATGAAAAAAATACCTTTTGGGAACTTACATACCTGACAAAAGCATCTTAGCATTAAATCGTTAATACTCCCACCTGCTGCCAACTATAACTGCTCTCTTTTGTCATGATAATACAGACTGTCTGATGCTCTGGGAGAGGTTTTGGGCAACAATATAATCAACATCTGGGAAAATTTGCTTGCAATTCTGAGATTTCAGTCATCTTGTCAATGTAGAGTCTTTGTGCTTTGCCCACCCATGAAGATTTTTATAATTCATGATTGTAATTTAGAATTCCAACCACACAAGTCTGTAATCTATTTCTTTTGGCATCAGCTTGCCTTGTATGGTGAACATGCCTAATAGTCTATAAGGCACCAATACATAAGGTGTCTCATAACTGATGATGTGGTATCAGGACTTTTCTGTTAGGCTGTGTTTGATGGAAGAATGAAATCCCTTCTGAAGAGAGGAGCCAGGAGTCTCGAGACAATGAATACGAATTCTTCTTTACTCAATCAGTGGGAAGGATGGACCATCTTAGCCTGATTCATGAGGATGGTTAGAGCACATCCCTGACACAGAAAGCTGACATGCTAATTTCTACATTTCTTCTTAAAGCTACTGCTGTAACCAGAATATTTGTGTATTCATTCAACAAGTATTTGTTAACTGCCTCCTCGGTGCTAGGCAAGTTCTAGGTATTTGGAATACATCAATGAACGAAATAGGATAGCCTTCACGAAGCTAACAGTCTGGAGATGGGTCATTCATCTGGCTCAGGATAATTTAATCTATATTTTACATTATAAAATGGCTTAAACATGAAAAATACAGGAAGTAATTTAGATGCCCATATCTGTATTGACAACTGACTTTTAATATGTTTCTTTTTTTCTAATTATGGGCGCAGTACAAAATTTGGAAGACACATAGAAGAAACTAAACTCCACCAACCTTCCTGGTGGGAGGCCACCCGGAGTGCAGCCAGTTAATGTCCTTAGGAGCTAGGAGAAGCCTGAGCTCTCTGGCTCCAGGAAACCAAGTTAACTGTATTCCCAGCCCTGGCATATAATCACGGTTACCATTTTGGTGTGTTTCCTTCCTGTCTTTCTGAAGTGCATTTTTAACATAGTTGCAACCACATTGTATCCTACTTTGTTGTTTCCTCTTATTTCTTAAATGTACTTTATCTTTACTCTTAGTAACTGTGTTATTCCGTGACATATCCTCCAAAACACCAGCATCCTTATCATTATCATCAACAGAGGCCACATCCAGGACACAAGAGTGTGGAGTATGTGTGTGTGTGTAGCTAGCTGTGTGTATTTGTGTGGGTGTGTGTTTGCTGGTGACAAGAACATGTTTGCCGTCCTCGTTTGAGGTGAATCACGAAGCTGGAAGAAAGTCCTAGATGAATTTGGCTACCAGTGAACAACAGATGGAGGAGAATCTCCCTATTACAAGTCATTTTGGCAAATAGTTGCATCCACTCTGGTGTCGGAAATCCCCTTTGGGCTGCCCGTCTGTTCTCTTTGGTTCCAGCGTTCTTGGTGCTCTTGGTAATTCTGTTGCCAAGGTTGCCACTGAGAGGAGTTACCTCCTCCAGGGATTTCAGAGCCACGGTAAGAAACTCTAACTCCGTAATTTTGTTTATGGTTATTGGAGGGCTTGAAATGAGATGCATATGTAAAATACTTAGCATAGAACCTGGCACCTGGTGGCCCAACCCATGTTAGACCCCTAAGAAACCACATTCCCTTCCCCACGTCCAAGTGCAGGTGTGTGCCGACTCTCCCGATAATGCACGATCCATCTGGGACCTATTGCGGTGCAAGTCGTAACCTTGGATGCTCTGTATTTATTCTAATCCCCTATTCCCCAGACCTTAGTCGAACATCTTTGATGTGGCAAATTTTTCTGGCCTACTAAAGATTATTCACTTAATTTCTCTCTGCTCTTCCTCTTGCCTCTTGACACAGTGGCATTTTTGTATTTCTATATATTTATGTTTCCTAATTACAGAAAGAAAAAAAAAAACATATGTTAAAAGATGATGTAATTTTCAACTACTAAATGAATTATGTCTTGGCTTGTTTCCTAAAGCCCGAGCCATAACCACTATTAAAATTGTTTATACTCTAAAACCTATAAGTGACAAGAGCAACAACAAACCATATGAAAAAGAGATGTTCTTTCTGGGGCAAATCTTTAATGTATATTATGGTGGTGGGCTTAGGTTCTTCAACTGAGTGAGCCTAGACTTAAGATTGAAATGTTAAACTGTCATTTGGGGACAGATTTTTTTCCTCAGCCCTGCGCACACAGGTGGAAACCGTGTCTGCACCTGGTGAGTTGGAGGTCAAATTTGGTCAAAACAGTGGAGAGGATAGAGTTTCAAAGGATCTATGTTTACCAAACCCTCTTTTCTTTCCTAATTTCATTTCCCCGGCTCCTTCTTGCAGTTTGATGGGAACGTATGATTAATTTCTGGCTAATGGAATGTGGGAAGAAGGGATATGTGTTTCTCCCACACCTGGTCCCTATAATCCTTCTTCATGGACCTCCACCTTATTTTTCCTCCTTCATCTGTCAGCTAGATGTGGAGCATCCCGTGGAGGACTCTGGGACCTAGGGCTTGGTGCAGCAACAAGATGGAGGGATCTTAGGTCCCTGAATACCTCCAAAGAACGAAACCCAACAGCTCCCTGCTCTGATCTACATTGGGCTTTGTAATGAGCAAGAAATAAACCTTTATTGTGGTGTCAGCCTACGGAGAATTTGTATATTTGTTACGATGTTAGATACCCAAACTAATATAGGATTTGGCACATAGTAGGCCTTCAATAAATATTAGTATTTTTTCCTGTTGGTCCCCAGGAAGCACAGAATGTCAGAACCCTCTCAAGGAAGGCTGAAATGAGAAGAATTGATAGGGTATGTCTCAGCAAAGTCCTTGAGAGAAAGTCAGGAATCAAGTGGGGAAGCCAAATACATTGCCAATGGCACATGGTGGGGTCTGCAATGGAAGATGTGGCCTTGCCTCAGGAGCCAGATAGAAACATGATGGAAACAGGTTGGAAATAGACTTGGAGTGTTTGGGATAAATGTTGCAAAACAGTAGTAGTTCTTATCCCTGCTTTCTCACTAGAATCATCTGGTGAGCTTTAGGAAAGGCCAATGCTTAGACCCCTATCTCCATTCAAGACCAGTGAATCAGAAGCTCTTCTGGTGAGCCTTGATGTCTATATGATTTCCTAGTTCCAGGGGTGAGCTCAGCTCGCTGTTGTTGTTGAGAACCTCTGCGTAAATAATATTGAAGCATTTGTGTCTCACCTTTACTGAACAGTGGGTACTTGTGTGAGGCATACTTGGGTACCCAAAGGGACCGAGTATTCTTAAGGTGTGCTAAATAAAGTTCAGAGATAGTTGCAGCCAGAAGAAACTATGGCTCAAATATGCCATTTCCCGAGACACGTGTGACTTTTTTTTCTGCAGAGATGTGGAAGGTCAGACTGTCGGATGGTCCTGATGCCTTTGAGTTCTGTTCCAGTGTTCTGGGTGCTCGGTCAGAGGACTGTCCCAGAGTCCTGGAGCCAAAAGCTCCCCTTCCACAGTTGTCATGAGCCATGTTCCTGCTCTCTTGGGGAATTATGGAGCTTCACGTCTCTGAGGCTGGTTTTGTGTAGAGATGAAAGAGCAAGGAGTTAGTGGCCACTGTGGATAATGGAGCTTACTGACAGTGATCGCTAGCAAAATATGATGCTTTTGAGGATGTGGACAAGTTGAATGGGAGTAATATTTCAACTGAGCTTAAATACCTGCTATGATTTTGGAAACCTTATCAAATTCAGTGCCATCTTATTAAAATGACCTAAAGAGGAAGATTGAAAGGCGGTGCTGAATCGCCGGCTCTGAGTTGCCTTTTCTTTGAGAGACACTGTACTACGGGAGGTCCGCTCGGCACTGTGACCCCCGTGCACTATTCACCCACTCATTCTTTCAACAACTTCTAATGGGAATTTATGTGCCAGGCATCGTGCAAAGAGCTAAAGAAGTGAATAAGACATGGTCTCCATCTTCAAAGATCTTTTTGAAGGAATTTTCACTTGTAGTTTGTGTATTTATTAGGCCCTGCAAGAGAGGCCTGATTATGCCCATTTTACAGGAGAAGAAAATGAGACAGAGCAATTAAGCAACTTGCTGGAGGTCACACATCCTCTGGCACCTGTATCCTCACCCTGGGCTTCTCACTCGGGTTCAGAGGCCTTTCCACAGAGGCCTCCCCAGGGAGAAGAACCAATGGCTGTTGGAAGGTGGAGGGGAGAAAGGTGCTTGCCAAAGCTGATGTTCCCGTCCTGACCTACCAGGGAGGGACTCTCTGAAACGAAGGCATAAACGTGAATTCAAAACTATTCTAATCATTTCACCACAGGGAAAAGTGTATGAATCTAAAGGTGGATGAGGAAACGGAGGTGGCCAAGAGAGGTCTTCAGGAGTCATCAAGTGCCCCAAGCTTGCTTGGACCAAGGAGCACAGTCAGAATCATGGAGAGAAATGCCTTCCTGAGCCAAGAGAGGTCTCACCACAGACAGTCATTGTGCTGGGGGCTTCTCCAGCTCGTGCTGCTGTTCTCAAACTGGCTTTGGCCTTCAAACTTTCCTTGGGGTCTGGAATATGATTCCTGCAGATGCTCCGATTCCTGGGTCCTCTCAAGCTGCTTGATGGCCACTTGTATCTATTTCCCATCTTCTCCAGATTCTTTCTTACTACGTTTGTATTAGTCATGGTTCTCCAGAGAAACAGAACCAACAGGATGTGTGTATGTATGTATGTATGTATGTATGTATGTATGTATCATCTCTCTAGGGAGAGATTGATTTATTTTAAGGAATTAGCTCATGTGATTGTAGAGGCTTGGTGAGTCCAAAGTCTGCACAGTAGGCTGGCAGGCTGGAGATGAAGGGAAGAGTTGCAGTTCAATGGCCATCTGTTGGTAGAATTCCTTCTTGCCTTGAGGAGGTCAGTCTTTTTTCTATCAAGACCTTCAACTGATTGGATGAGGCTCACCCACATTATGGAGGGTAAAGCTTTCCTCAAAGTCCACTGATTTAAATGTTAATCTCATACAAAAAAAAATCTTCACAGAAACATCCAGAATAATGTTTGAGCACATAGCTGGATACTGTAGCCTGGCTAAATTGACACATAAAATTAGCCAGCATTATCCCCATGCCTCTCACATGTGCTCCCTACCTGTCAGAGTGTGCATGAAAAATGACACATCCAAATGCTCCTTCTCTGGCTTGTTCTCTGCATCTGCAGTTAGAGTCTTCTTTAAGAAAAGCAAATCTGATGGTATCAGTGTAGCAGATTCTGTCAAGGCCCTGTCCCTATCCTATGCTCTTACTACTGCATCGGCATTTCTTTGCCCGAGAGCTTCATCTGGCCACCAGATCTTGCTCTGCTGCCATTTCAGCAAGCCAGAAGTGCCAGGGAGTTGGTGCCTTCGGGGAGCAATCCTTAACCAATGACTGACAGGAACGCCCCGGCTCCTTCTCTCCTCGGGGTGATAGCTGAGGCACGTGCCTTACCCTGGCCCCTGCTGTTCCACAGAGGATTAAGCTGCGGTTGCCCACAGTGCTAGCTTGTCTTTACCGCTGTTTTTCCTTCCTTGTCTAACTTCCTCACTCCCTTCCTGAGAGTTCCCATTTCCTGTAAAAGCATTTCACTCTCTGTAGGAGACAGTCCAAACTTCCCAGCATGAAAACCAAGGTCCCCCGTACCTCTCCAAGGATCACCTAGGCTCCCCTGGACCAGTTCCCCCCAAGATTCTGGAGGCCCTATGAGCCAACATAAGGAGTTTTTACTTAATTTTAAGAGTCTACTCTATTAGTTTATTCTAAGAGTTTTTACATTGTTCTGACAGTTTTTCTAGAGTGATGGGGAGTCACTGAAGGGTTTCAGGCAGAGGAAGGACATGACTAAATTTTTATTTAAAAATGTCACTTTGGCTGCTGGGTAGACAATGGCTTGGAGCAAGGATTCAAGCAGCTTGGGGAGTTAGGAGGCTGTTGTGACAGTTCACGTAAGAGATAGTATAGCCTGGACTAAGGGAAGGAGGGGCATGGAGAGGAGTGGATAGATGCCAGCCATTTAGGTCGTAGTTCTGCCAGGACTTAGTAGCTGTTTAGATGAGTGAGACAGAGGGAACAGTAAGGACTCACAGGTTCTGATCTCATGGTAGAGTGGTTGGGGGGAACTTTTACAGAGATGGGGCTAGTGGAGGTTGAGAGTGAGGCTTTGATGATATTCTGGAAGTATTATGGCTAAGAACCCCAAAACGCCTGTCCATGAGGGGCCATGTGGGAACAAGCCCATGCTCCACTTTCCACACTCTGTGTTTGTCCTCATATGGGCTGCATCACCCAGAAGGGCACCGTTTGCTCATCCTCACAGGGGTGCCACATGGCCTCTCCCCAGCAGAGGCCCTTGCCCTAGGAAGTTTGGCTCAAAGAATGCCTTGGAACCCTAATCAGTCAGAGAAAGAAATTCTCCTCCTATGGGGATAGGTGGAAAGAGGGCAGCAAAGGTGGTCCTGGCCTGGGAAGGGGGGTGGAAGCACTGTCCCCCTCCTCCAACATCCCAAGTGAACTCTGGAGGGGGGGGTAGGAAGGTGAAGTGTTCAGATTTGGATGAGTCGAGGTTGGGTGCCTACAAGACCTTCTGAAGAAAAAGGAGATAGTCTGTTGCTTGGGAAAGTGATCTGGGTTGTGGAAATAGATACTGGAGAGTCATTAGCAGAGCTATCAAGAGTGAAGAGGCTTGCTCAGGGGAGAGGGCATGGAATGAGAAGATCAGAGTTTCCCTGGTTAACAACAACAGTAAGGGAATTGGCCAAGAAAGCTAGAACGAAAACCAGGAGTGAGTTGTGCCCTGAGGCCCAGGGAACAAAAGACATCCTAACTGATGCAGCTGTGGTCCACGGAGTTACATACTGCCAAGAGGCCTAGGAGTTGAGCGCCATGATACATCCACTAAATGTGGCGATGCCTAGGTGACAGAAGTATCATAGAATGGGGATGGGGCTGGAGGCTGGTGGGCGGCAGAGTAACTGAGCACTTCCTGAGGGTGTTTCCTGAGCCAGGTCCTGTCCAAGCTCCGGACTCCAGCTCTAAGAAAGCCCACGAGTGTCTGCAGCTCAGTTGAGTGATGGAGGCCTGGAACCTCTGTCTTGATGGCTCATGGGGGGTTTGATATTCCAGGGCTTTGGACTGAGGAGTGAGTGAGCTCTGAGCCTCGTTCTTCTTGCCTCTGAACACGGATTATCTCAAAACTCTATGTAGAAAACAAGCACAAAAGGGACCCAGTGTCCTAGTGATGATGGTGATATTAAA
The DNA here is from genome assembly GCF_037783145.1 of Equus przewalskii. Taxonomy (NCBI): domain Eukaryota; kingdom Metazoa; phylum Chordata; class Mammalia; order Perissodactyla; family Equidae; genus Equus; species Equus przewalskii. The sequence goes on along the minus strand of NC_091834.1, from coordinate 62,791,982 downwards.
AATAATATTTATTGAAAGTTTACTAAGGGTCAGGTTCAGGATAAGTCTTTAACATAAATTATCAGATATTCCCTATGAGGTAGGTATTACATCTCCATTTTATAGAAGAAAAAACTGAGAGTCAGAGAGGCTAGGAAACTTGCTCAAGTTTACACAGCAAGAAAGTAGAGGAACTTTTTGTCCTTTAAAATTTATTTTTAATGTTGTTAACCTATTTATTATGAACTAGCACCAAAGTTCATTATAGAGGAAGATGGAGAATGAATGGAGGGAGGGAATGACGGAGAATGACCATCCTGCCCCAATCATGTCACCTCCTTGGCAGGCAGCATTGTGTGTTACATCTGTGTTCACTGTTCAGTTCATCAAATGTTTTAGTGAAGGTCTCTCTGTGCCAGGCACCAGGCTGGGGCTGGGATGGAAGACTCACCCCTGTGGCCAGCAGCTCCTATCCTCATGGGGTGACCAGTGCACAACAAGCGGTGTGAGTGTAGCATGATGATTTTAGGATGGGGATGCAGAATGGGGTCCAGGGGAGGCTTAAAGTGGAGCGGCCACCTCCCTCCAGGAAAGGCAGGAAGGACCTGCTTTCTGGAGGACTTGGGACATCAGTGGAGACTTGAAGGATGAGGAGGAGTCTACAGGCAAAGCAAGTGGGCTGTGGGCGAAGAATATTCCAGGCTTGATATTCTGAATTAGGAAAAAGAAATTCAAGACAATCATTTTATCTCCCCCATCCCCAGCACAGAGTGTCTCCAGTTCTCAAAATCTCCTAACTGCAAAAGCTATTGGAACATTCTCCCCAAATTCTTAATGCAAAAAAGAAATTTAATTTACTCTAATTTGCTACCTACTATTATGGCAGAGCATTGGTCTGGGAGCCCCTCAGCTAATATTTTTTGAGATATTGAAGAATTTTTTGAGACACTGAAGGCAAGTACTGAAAAATAGTCAATTTCACAGGTGCACTAATAATATGTAAACAGAAAAAAAATTGAAGAATAGACAGAGGCCATCCCTAACACAAAGAAAAATCACCAGTGTGTGCAAATAGGATTCTGTAATCTGCATCAGGCCTTCCAGGCATTTTTCTGCCACCTGTCTCAGGCCCTCAAGTGTGTAGGCACTTTGCTTTTTACTCTCCCTGTTTATTTAGATGGTCTCTGCCATCCTTGGGCCGAATTAATATGAGAAACAAAGAATGGGCTCTAGGGGTGCAATAAAGTAGAAGCAAGATGAAACAGAAAAGGGCATTAGTGACCACCAAAGAGGAATTGCATCCATAAATACAGACTTTCTGAGACCGCTCTCATTCAGACCTCTGGTTCCAGAGGTTGTTCTGGAACTTACTCTTCTTGTAAAGTCCTCAAAGGCAGGGACTGTTTCTTGGTTAGCACGATGCCTAAAACACAGTTGCCACTCAATAATGTTAGTTTAACACTTCCCTTTCTCTGTTCATTTCTTCCTCCTCTCCGCCCCTCCTTGAAGGTAGTGTTTGGTAGATCAGTTAGGATTCTTGGTTGCAAGCAACAGAAACTCACAAGAAGGGAATACAGTCTAAGGTACTAGGGCATCTCATGGAATTTGGGAGGAGTTTATTTTCAGATACTAGTTGAAATGGGGCCTGGAGTGTACTGGAACTTTCTCTTCACTTTTCTCAATTCCTATTTCCAGCAAAGATACTTACCGGCCCTATCTGGATCCTACCACTTACCACCAGAGGAGCAGACTTGCAGTTCAGAAACTTCATTGCCTGCAGCCGTGTCTGTGATCATGTGAATGCGAGGGGGCCCTTCCCAGAAGTGGGAGTGGTTGTCAGGCAGCCTGTTGGGTGTCCGTGATGAGTATGAACAGCCGCTCTTATTGGAGAAACTTGGGTTTACAATTCTTGGACCATTGGCTGTTGGGAGAATTCCAAATGGTAGATGGCTTCCTACCTGCAAATGGTTGAAATGCATTAATGAACTGCTGAGGAGCTATCTCCTCTTTGGTAAAACAAAAAGTTATTTTCTTAGAAAGCTGGCTTTTTGATAACATATGCTACATATAGTGTCTCACTTTTTTCCAGAGGTTTAAAATCCAAGGAGCAATATTTACTTGCCATTGACACTCTTTCTCTTATGTAGAAAGAGGTATCAGCCCCTTTACAGGGAATATTCAAGGACATGATATTAGTGCCTGAGTCAGAGGAGCATCCTGCAGGTTTTTATTTTCCCATATACAATTGTTATGTTTTGAAGGACATTATTTGATCCATGAGCTATGAATTGATTTAGGTACTGAGTTCAGTTCCTACTTTACTTTCTCGGGCTGAAGCCAGAGTCACACATTACATCTTGAGAGAAATTAATCTTGGCTAATGACTAGATCAAACCATTTTATGCATCTTGTTTCTTTCCTTCCTTCCTTCCTTCATCAAACATTTGTTGCTGTGCCTTCCCTGTTAGAATCCATTCCAGTGCTTAAAAAAAGATCAATCCTTTCCAAACTTATTTTAAAGTAAACGTAATAAAACTAGAAGCTATCCAAGCCTGGACAGGTGTGAGGTATTTACTATAATCTAGAAGTCAGCAAACCTTTTCTGCAAAGGGTCAGACAATAACTATTTTTGGCTTTATAGGCCATACAGCCTCAGGCACAACTACACAACTCTGCCTTTTGGTTTAAAAGCTGCCATGGACAACAGGTGAATAAATGAACGTAGCGATGTTCCAATAAAACTTTATTTGTGGACACTGAAATTCGAATTTCATATAATTTTAACCTGTCGCAAGACTAGCTCTTCTTTCGAATTTTTTTCAGTCACTTAAAAATGTTAAACCCATCCTTAGGTGGAAGACTCTGGAGAAACAGGTAGCGGCTGCATTTGACCTGCACGCATCAGTTTGACAACTCCTGCTCTACCAAGACCATCGGATCCTCTCATCTGCCTGGCTGTCCTTGTTTAGTTTTTCTTACTTGACAGGCATCCTTGAAGGAGCATTTCTGAAAGGGCAAGCCAAATCAATGCTTCTTTTGATCTTAGTCTTGAACTCCTTCCTTCTCGGCTTATGTAATGGTCGCATTCGCCTTCACACGGTTTGGTGTGAGAGCCCCACACTGAGAAGGCTGCTTGAAGACTCTGCACTTGAAGCGATGCCTTTAGTGGTTCTGTAGGTGTGCAGTATCTAAAACCAGGGAGAGAGATAACGATTCCGGGGAGAAGCAGTTTAAAAACAGTTCTAATTGTTCAGGCAGGTTATTTTTACCAGTCTTTAGGCGACAGATCAATGATCACATTGTTATTATTTTTATAGATGATATTTCAAAAAGCTTTTCTGCTAAGAGTGATTAAATACCAAGTTTTAATTTTACTCACTCAAGGAAAAATTTCCATCGCACTAGGATATTTTTTCTTGATAATTTACTATAGGAGACTATCACTTGGAGCTTTCAGGTGACACAAAAGAAGGCATGCGCTGCTGATGAAGGTTTGGGAAAGAGGGAGAAATACAGGGTAATGGGAACTATAGGAAACTTTTGGTGGTTACTATATGAAAAAATATATAGGGGCCGGTCCTGTGGCCAAGTGGGTAAGTTCGCGTGCTCCGCTTCTGGCGGCCCAGGGTTTTGCTGGTTCGAATCCGGGGTGTGGACATGGCACTGCTCATCAAGCCATGCTGGGGCAGCATCCCACATGCCACAACTAGAAGGACCCACAACTAAAAATACACAACTATGTACCAGGGGGCTTTGGGGAGAAAAAGGAAAAATAAAATCTAAAAAAAAAATTTTTACATATAAAGATTTCTTTACTTATAAAATTAATGGTGATAACAATAAGTAAAATATATTATTGCCATGAAGAAGAATTTTCCAGTGTCTACGTAATGAAACTTGGGAGTCACCTGGTGATTGCAATAACTGAACGCCTACTGCATGCCTAGGTTTCACCCATTTCCTCTCACTTGACCCTCATTGTAAGACAAGGAAAGCCAGACTCAGGGAGGTAGAGCTGGTAAGTGGTGGAGGCGGGATTCAGACCCAGGTCTGTCTGTGGAGCCCTTTGCAGGTTTTCACACTGTAACCAGTTCCAGTCTCAAGGAGGACCGCAGGGTTAGAAGCACCCCGACTCCCAAGCTGAGGTGGGCCATTCTGTGTGACATGAGGTCCATGACACCCATTGCCTTTTGGATCAATTAATCTTGCCATGCATGTGTGCAAACTGTCAATGTGAGCCTGGTTCTAACCTTCCCTGAGAGAATTTTTAACTGAAGTTCCAATTACATCTGACATAAAGAAAAAACCATTTCTCTAAAAATATACGGTGAATTGAAGAAGATTTAATTCCTGAGACAATCGTTAACCTGGATTCCAGTGGGCTTGAGAATTTTACGGGTCCCCTGAAATTGTATTAGAATATTGCACGTGTGCATATGTGCCTTTTTTTGGAGAGGGTTTCTAATTTTAGATTCTGAAGATGTGTGGACCCACTGTTCCCTAAACTCAGTTGGAACCAGTTAGGGATATACCTGACTGACTATCTTGTTATTGACAAGGGTTTGTCAGTTGTATCGAATTCCATCACAACAAATGAGGTTAAATTAACTCTAGTCCCATAATAGCCTGAATATGGCACTGTCATTCCACGTTACCCTGGGTGGACTCCACCAAGGGTCTCAGCTCTAGTCTCTTCCCATGAGCTGCACAGCCCCTGACACAGAACAATGCAACTGTAGATCCTTAAGAACTGCTTGCTGGTTGGAGGGAATGATTTTCCCTATTAGAAACCTTGCCTAACTCAGTCATTTCAGGTCCTGGAAGGACCAATGATTGACTTGGCGTCATAAAGCGAAACTCCTATGTCCAAACGCTGCCACTTTCCAGCTGAAGGGGCTTAGTCAAGCTCCCCTCGGCCTCAGTTTCCTCTTCTGTAAAAAGGTTAGCTGTAGCATTGGTAAAATCTCTCCCACTTCCACAAATTCCAGGAGTCTGGTATGTGGTGAAACCAAATCAGAAAGCGCTGGGACAAGCCATTTGGAATGGGCTACAGCTTGGTCGTGAACTGCACATCTTAGCGCCTCTATATGAAAGCGCTCGGCCACAAACATGGGTTACCTTGATAATTATCTTCTGGCCGGGTCTGCTGAGAGTACAGTAATCTTATCGGGGCTCCAGGCTGGTTAAGGGGACAGCTGCAGGGAGGAAGTGGGCGTGGCGATTTTCCTGACTTCCTTGTTTGGAGTAAACTTTGGCAGCATCTGACCGGCTTAGAGGTTTGCTTTCCCATCTGTTGATGTGCTTTTTGGGAGCTCTCCTGCCTGCCAGAGAAAACATCCAGAAGAAGCACGACGCCAAATCTTAGCCATTCCCTTGGGTCCCCAAACCCCACCAGCCTCCAGAGAGGGGAAGGCGAAGCTGAGATAGAAAACAGACGTGCCTGTAGCGCGCTGGCTTCAGCGGCTCCCAGAGAGCAGGGTGGAAAATACAGGGATTTCGGCACCCAGCCACCAGCCCCCATAACACGCACGGGTGCGCGTCGCCTCCCGTTCTTAGCGCTCCTCTGGCCGTATCTGGAACTTGGCATTGGAGATGGGGCAGTTGCGATGCTCGCTGACTCCGCCGTGTGCCTAGAGCATTAGGTGGCTTTGCGGTCCCCGCGCCTGCAGCCGGCGCGCTCCGCTCAGAGCGCGCGGCGGGTCTGCGGGAACAGCGCGCGGCGCGGCGGGGGAGGGGACGCGGCCGAGCGCGGGGCGGGGGCGCAGGGCTGCGCGCTCCGCCGCGGGGGACCCCGGGACGCCACCGGCTGAGCCATGACGGACGCCAGCAACAGGAAAGAGGGCTTCAAAAAATGCCGGAGCGCCACTTTCAGCATCGATGGCTACAGCTTCACCATCGGTGAGAACTTTCCACCCTCTGTCCGACTCCTGGCTTGGGCAAACACCCTTTCCGGTGGCGGCGAGGGTCCTTTCTAAGCGAGGGGGCCGGGGGTGGTCAGGGGTCGGGCTGGGCCGCGAGGCGCTCACCACGCGGCCCCGGGGAGAGGCGACAGGGCTGGGAAGTCGCGTGCGTGGCCGGGTCGCCGCGCCCGGGCCTGTCCCCGCGACGCCCCTCCCGCCGCTCTAATCCGGCATCCCGCTGAAGCTGGTTTTCAGGATCTCACCTTTCTGAACTACTCGATTTCCTTGCTGAGATTTTAGTAACGCAAGCCAGAAGAGGACCGATAGAGACTGGGATGAAGGCAGAGAGATGGAGAGTTGGAGACAGAAATATGTGAGAGGGAAGTCAGAAAGCGACAGCAGACGTGGACGTGATAGACGCTAAGACAGTCACACAGAGAAACAGAATGACAGAGACATCTAGACACGGAGACATTAATGGAAACACCTAGACACAAGGTCAGAAATACACAGACAGAGACGCCAAGACAGAGACTAATAGAGAGACAGAATGACAGAGAAGTGGAGACAGTGATGGAAATAAGAGAGATGCAGAAGCTGAGAGAGATGGACAGAGATAGATTCAGAGAGAGACTGAATGAAGCTTCTACAAAAGTTGAAACAAGGAGAAAGGAACACATGGAAAGAGAGAAAGAGATGAGAAGGGGAGGGTGAGGAGAGAGAGAGACAGAGAGCGAGAGAGGCAGAATTCAGGGAGGGAGGGATGTACCATGTTACTGAAATATTTGAGAAAAAGCTGTCCTCTGGATTCCCAATGGCTCCCTGTTTTCCTGCCTTCCCAAACTCTTTACTGAAATGGGTACCAGCTGGGGGGCTGGAGCTGTCTTCCCCACTCTGAGAGGGAGCAGGACCACACGGCTGCCCCTCTGGAGGCTGAATGTGAAGAGATCACTTCTTGATGCTTTTACTCCTGGTCCTGTGCTGTGCACTGTTTTGAAGCAACTGGTCCAGGGGTTACCTCCTCATCTTCCCAGGAGTGAGGGCAAAGCTGGGGAGGCTTCCTGTCTTGAATGTTAGAGTTTGGAGAACAGCGGGGCAGAGCCTGGTGCTGAGGAGCTGCTCTAGCATTTCTACTTCTGAGTGTGCTCAGGTCACTATGCCTTTAAGCCTAGACTTCACCCCAAAGCCTTTGAAAATGTGGGGTATATTAACTTGCTTTGTGGTGGGCTGCACCTGCTTGGAGGTATAGCAGGAAATTGCTAGGGACCAGAAGAGACCGATGGAGAGGAGCTCATCTCTGGGCCACTTGTGCTCCTTCTAATGAAGTGGCCCAAGATTTCTGGGGCATGGATTGAACACGTTACTTCCAGAATTGTCTAAACTCCTTAGCCTGCTTCCCAGGGCTCTCCATTCTGGCTTGAGTTTGCCTTTCCTGCCTCCACTGTTACTTCAAACCTGTTTCTTCCACACATTCATCATTGCTTGCCCTTCTCCAAATCCCACCCCTCAGAGACTTTGCTTGGGCAGTTCCCTCAGCCAGGAGTGCCATTCCTCCAATTCTGCATTGAGAAATCTTGTCTATCCTTTGCTCTCCTTCCCCTTCAAAAGGAATTTTGGCCCCTGCACTCCCCTTAGCCTCATAGTCCTCTGGGAGAGCTCACATCCTGCCTTCAATCACTTATTTTGGCACCTCTTGGTTGTCCTCCTTGCATGACAAATTCCTTAAGGATGAGTGTGTTTAATTTATCTTTCACCCTCTAATGGTGATGGTGGCTTCTTGTTGGGAGTTTTTGTAGAAATGAATTAAAGGTTGCCAAGGTCAAAAGTGATTCATTGAAAGGCCGTTGTCATGTTAATTTTAGTTTTCTTGAATCTGGTAAGAGAACTTCCAAAAGGGATTTTTATGTTTTACTTGGTAGTTCCTGTGAAATCTTATCTTCCAAAAGAAATGTGGCTTCTACAACCCGGGTTCATAGTGTGATCTTGCCCCTCCCAACCCCTTGCCTCCTTTTGCTCCTATCTTCCCTAGAAGAAATGGTCTGGCATATTGGCATGGTCTGCTGCTCAGAAGGGACCTCAGGAGTGAGCTGGTCACTTCCTGGTAAGGGAGCTGCCAGCTTATTTCAGATCTCTGGGCATTTATTCCTTCACTCCTTTCCATCTAGCCTCCTCCTGCCCTCTCTCCTTCAAGGAATACTTATTGAATTTTACTGTATTAAAAGACACAATTTGGCACAATGGCAAGCATTCAATAAATGGTAATTGTTGTAATTATTCAAGGCCTAAGCTAATATTATGGGGAGTTTATGGAGATAAATCAGACTTAAAACCTGCTATCCGAGGAATCTGTATTTTTGGGGTGATGTGATATGTTCATACACAACATTTTACAAAGAAGAAACTAGTAAGTTCCATTAGCAACATTTTTCAGCCCTTATAGACATTTTATAAAACACAGATAACAAAAAAGAAAGAAGAATATCACTTGTAATTTTGTCACCCAATGCTAAGTATTATTAATATTTCTTGTATATACTTTCAGTACATTTTTGTATATACAAAATTTTTTCAACAAAAATGCAATCATAATGTTTGATAGTCTTTTATTTAATATCTTATTAGTTTACTTTAATATCTTATTTGTTTCATGCTATATATAAAGTCTTTAATCAGTCTCCTATTTGCTGGCTATTTAGGTTGCTTTTAATTTTCACCATAATAAACAATGAGAAAAGACTAAATCTTTGGGTACATCCATGAATACTTTTGAGGATAAATTTCTAGAAGTATAATTGCTTGGTCCAAAAGTATGCATATTTTTAGGGATTTCAAGACATATTGCTCAACTACCTGGAAATACCAACTTTCATGCCCACCAGCAGTGTATAAGGGTGCTCACACATTCTCACGAGTACTGGACACTATAATTAAAAATCAAAGGTGCTGCTTTGAGAGGTGGAAGGTGATATCTCAATTCCACATGTTTCACTTGTTTTGTAAAATTGCCTTTTTATGGGGGCTGGCCCCGTGGCCGAGTGGTTTAGTCCGCGCGCTCCGCTGCCAGCGACCCAGTGTTTCGTTGGTTCGAATCCTGGGCGCGGACATGGCACTGCTCATCAAACCACGCTGAGGCAGCGTCCCACATGCCACAACTAGAAGGACCCACAACGAAGAATATACAACTATGAACCGGGGGGCTTTGGGGAGAAAAAGGAAAAAAATAAAATCTTTAAAAAAAAAAAAAAAAAAAATTGCCTTTTTATGTTCTTTGTGTGTTTTTCCTCTGAGGATTTCATCATTTATTTTTAATTTGCAAGTACTTAATGTATGTAATACATGTTAATTATACATTCAATCAATATATTAATTATACATAATATGTAATTATAATTACTATATATTAACTATAATATACTTTATATTATATAATTACTATATATTAATCACATAATTATATAATTAATGTCTATCAATAATATACATTATATGCACACATATATGTCTCTGTGTATGTAGACATATATGTGTGTGTGTGTATATATGTATAATTTGCAAGAGCTGTCTGTCATGTACGTTAGAAATATCTCCTCCGAGCATGAGGACTCACATTCCTGCAACATCAGTGTGTGGCACTTAGGATTTGCTTTGTGAATGTAGATACCTTGTCGCTTACACCCATGGTTGCCAGCTTGTCACATGGCTTCAGCAGGGTGGAGTAGGTGCACAGTTTCCCTCTTACCACGGGAGAGAGGAGTCCTGAGGAGATCCTGGTGGCCCCCAGATCTCTCTTTTGCTCAGGTGTCTGACATTCTGTCATTAGGAATTACCTCCTTTTCTAGTCTGTTAATTTTGCAAAATTTCCGGGTCAAAGGACTTGACTAAAGAAAGTTATGTTATGGTATTGGTGACTCAAAAAATTCTTACTGGGGGAGACCTGTGAGGACAATAGGAGTATTGGGGGTTCTGCAGGAGGGGAGCTGTGACCCACCCCTGTGGCAACGTCAAGAATAAAGTTTCCTTAGAGGGCCCCCGACAAAACTTCTCTCTGGTGAGTGGTCATTTCTGGGCTAAGGGGAGGCATCTGCTTCTGGTTTAGACTGGTAGGGAGCAAACTTCAGCTATGGTTCTCCATCAGGGGGGCCACTCCCCAGGCGGTGTTTAGACATGTGCAGTGTACTTTTGGTAGTCGCGTGCTGGGGTCCTGGGGACAGGCTCTACAGACAGTGAGCAGAGGCCAGAGGAGTTCACTGTTCTGCAGCGTGAGGGACAGTCCTGCACAGTGAGGAATTGTCCTAAACACCAATCACACCCCTGTGGAGAAACCCGTGAGAGTTCCCTCAGACATGGAAGCCTGGGGCTTGGGAATGCCCTGCCTGCGGGGACTCTGACAGTCAAAGCTGCACTGAGAACGGTCCTGTGTAGCTGTGGGGTGTGGAGCGGGCACTGAGCTGGGTTCTTCACTCAGCTCATTCGATCACCTTTCACAGCAACTCTGAAAGGTATCTGTTATGACCCTCATTTTAAGAGAAGAAACTTCTAAGACTCTGAGAAGTAATTTGCCAGAAGTCACAAACTAGGAAGTGGCCGAGTTGGGTTCAGACCACGTCTGCCCTGACTCCTCAGCCCAGTGTTTGCCCCACACTCCGCTGCCTCCCACAGTGGACCTTGTTTCTGCCTGAGCTTTGGGACCAGCCATCCTCTCGATGAAGAGTTTGTCAGGTCGGCTGAGTCAGCGCAGGCTGGGTCTACACCAGAAGGAGGAGGACTGTTGTCACAGGGGAGCTGGGGCTGCTTGTAGGAGGATAAGGTGGAAGAAACAAGGTTTGTTAATCTGCCTCCCACGGGGGCTGCCTGTTCACTCCCATGCTCCCCCACCTCCCCTGGCAAATGGTTTTGTGTCCTCTTCGTATAATTTTCTCAGATCATGAAATCAGGTATGTGGTCAGGAGGTCTTAGAGACAAGACTATGAGGTTGAACATGTGCCACATCCAGAAAGCGTTGGCTGTCCTTGAGCCTTTGTGATTTGAGAGGTCCATCCCTAGGAAACCATTGAATTTATGATTGTAGCAAATGATTATACTGATTAGCATTAATTGAAGGCCATATGTAGAAGTTCAAGTGTAATTTGACTCTGGTGAGGTACTTGCTAGCTAGTATTTGAATATGAAATGAATGGTTGTGGGGAGAGTTGCAGGATCATTGTTTTCCAGAACTTTCCTTGTCTTCTGCAATTTGGATATCTATTTGGGTTTGTAGTAAGTGGATTCACAGATTCCTACTTTGTCCATGAGGCTGCCTGAAATAACAAACACACATCCACCCCCCCAAAGGTGAAGTATGTCTGCAAAAAACAAAAGCGCTTTCTTTTTTGACCTGAGAGGGCCTCACTCCGACTCTTCTGGTACTCCTTACCACTCACCTTACACATGAGAAAGCCAGGCTCAGGGAGGGCCCTCATTTCCCCTTCTTCCCTCAGTGATGACCTCCAGGGTGTCAGGAGGAAATGGGTGAAACCAGAGGCGGGGAGGGTGTGAAGTTGGTGGGATGTATGGCAAAGAAGCTGCTTTCTTCAAAAATGAACCTGGTGGTGGTGTGGAAAATTCAAGGCCTGTAGTGAAGAAGTATTGCTAACAGAGGGATGTGTTTCCTGTAGCAACTACCGCTGGCTCCCTTGCCCCTGTGTTTCTCTCCATGGGGTTGACTCAGAGGAGGAAAAACAGGGGCACCCTAGATAGCAATTGGAGGCCCAGGAGACTGGGAGTGAGGATTTTATGTCCCACCCTTGGACTGCTGGGAGCTGGGAACCCACGCTGACTGCAGGAAGTCTGCTGGCAGATGCTCCTCTCACAGGAGTTCTGGGGTGGGCATGGGTGGCTGAGGCCAGGGGGACTTGGCTTCATGCGCTGGGGGTGTGGCCCCCTCTCCAGCCCAGGCCTAGTGGCCTCTGGCTTCCCTTGGTGCATATGACTGAGGACTTTCTCAGCCCAGACTGGGTCTCGGGGTTCTCTCGGCCGAGTGTCTTGTCTGTCTTCTGTCTGCCTGCTTGTCTGACTAGGAGGAGACCTCTGGGCATTGTATGCTTGGTTGGAGGCGATGGTGGGGAGCGAAGAACTGAATAAGGATCCAAGGCAAAATACTCTACAGCCACCTCTCCCATTGACCTAATTCTCTCCTGCTCCTCACATCTCTGGGAAGACTGAAGTGGAGTGAGGTGAAGTGGGGTGTGGAACGAGGGGTGATGCAAACCAGGCCTTGAGGTCTCTGCTCTGGCACTCGTCTCCTCCTCCCTCCGCCCTGCCTCCATTCTGCATCTTGGGCAAATCACTCTTTGAGCCTCAGTTTCCTCATATGTTAAATGGAGGGTGTGATCCTTAGTTACAGAGCTGTGGTGAGGATCAAGTGAAGTTATGCATCAAAGGATTGCTTTGTTAACTCTAAAATGCCGTTAAAATGCTTCTTATCAGGGAAGACAATACCAGTTGAAACTTGCACACCCTTCTTCACAGCATTCTGCTTCAGCAGAGAGACGCCAGTCTTTAGCTTGAGGAAAGGAGCTCTCCCCATGCAGCTGATTCTCAGCCAGTAATTGGAGTGCACGGTTTGGTTTTAGGATGCATGTCAGCTAAGAGGTCGCATTTGTAGAGGGAAACCCTGGGCTTTGGAGTCACACAATGACTTACCGTGCTAGCCAGGCCAGTTGGGTAGCTTCTCTGAGCCTCAATTTCCTTCTCAGAAGAAATGAGACTAGTAACACTTTCCTTGTGGGTGAACCATGGCCAGGGGAGTGAAGTGCCATGCACAGTGCCTGGCTGTCACACCTGTGTCTTTTCTCAGTATCACTTTCCTTCACCTGAGATCATACTGTGACTAGAGTCGGCTCTGGCGGGAGTGAGTGAGGGTCAGTGTTGTGATCCTGAGGGTTTGTGGGTGCACTCTGAAGCGGGCTCAGAGATGGGTCAGTATTCACCTGTACTGGTGTGGGAATGGCCACCAGGAAGCCCTGTACAGCTGTCACCAGACAGGAACAAGAGCAAAGTGTGCACTGGGCCCCCTCCTGCCCTCAGCTGGGCTGATCAGCCTCCCAAGGCCACACAGTGCACGTGGCATGTCTACCCAGCCTCCGCAGACCTGGGTGGAGCCCTGGGTAGAGTACACCTGGGGTCATGGGGACGTTGAGGGCAGGGGGGAGAATAGCGTTGCAGGAATGACCTTCTGAGTCTGGCTTGGGGATCTGGCCTGGGACACAGAAGGAAAGGGAGACCATGATGGTTAAATTGGACTAGTAGAGTCCAGAATATACAAGCTCTGGAGTTAGACACTTGGGGTTCAAATTCTGAATCCTGTCTTCCTTTTGTTGTAATCTGGGAGAGGTGGCATTACATGGCTAAAGTTCAGTGTCCTAAGCTGTAAAATGGACATAATAAACAGTATCTACCCTACTGGGTTGGGAAATTAAACGAGATAATGCAGGTAGGGCTCCTAGCAGGGCTGACTGATCCACTGGGTGCGGTAGGCATAGTGCCCAGGGCCCACAAGATTTTTAGGATCCCAGGACATGATTTTAATTTCTTTTAAAATCAGAATAAAAAATGGACTTTTAGGTTGAATAAAATGTCTTAATTTATAATATTAATATTCTTCAAACCAATGCAATCCTAGAATATATTTAAAATTTTTAAAAATTATTTTTTGTGGAGGAAGGGGCCCACAAAGGCAAAAGTGTCTAGGGCCCTTGAAAGTTAGAATGTGGCTCAAGCTTCTAGTATAATGCATGTACTAGGCATTCAAAATTGTTAGCTATCTGTCTTAGTCTGTTAGGGCTGCTGTAACAAAAATACCATAGACTGGGTGGCTTATAAACAGCAGGAATTTAGTTCTCCCAGTTCTGGAGGCTGATCAAGATCAAGCCACCAGTAGAGTCAGTGTCTGGTGAAGGCCTGCTTCCTGGTTCATAGAATGGCTGTCTTCTCTTTCTCTCACAAGGTGGAAGGAAATAGAGATCTCTCTGGGGTCTCTTCTATAGCGGCACTAATCCCTTTTATAGGGTCTCCACCCTCATGACCTATTCACCTCCCTAAGGCCCTGCCTCCTATTACCATCACATTGGGGATTAGCTTTCAACATGTGAATTTTGGGGGGGGCACCTTCAGTCTATAACACTATTGTTGTTGGAAGTTAACAAACATTTGCTGAATAGGCCCTGTGGAAAGACGAGAGAACCACAGAGGGAGAAGTGCACAGTGTAGTGGAAAACACATACTAGACTCAAAGTTGAGGGATGGGGTTCACTTCTTACTAACTTGCTATTTAATGCTATTGACTGGGCAAGTCACTTAACATGGGCCTCAGTTTCTCTATCTGCAAATGAACTGGTTGGGTAAGGAAATCTCTTTGGTGTCTGCCACTCCCGAAGGAGGTGTACTTTGAGCCCTGAAGGCCTCATAGCTTTCCCAGAGAGGGAAGGTGCCGGGGAACGGCTGAGTGAGGCTCACCTGGGATCTTTGGTGAGCGATGCTTTGCAGAGTTCAGAGCAAAGTGGAGGCAAATTGGATGTAGGACTAGCGAGTTCGAGATTATTCTTGAAGTAGACTAGACTCTGTGTATACAACTTTGTACAGTAATTCTTACTCACAGTGAGAAGTTTGATGATTACTGAGCGAGACTCAAGGAAGGAACCCAAGGCAAGTTAATGTGTAGCTCCCTGGCCTTCCAGCCATTTCATGTTTATGATATCAGATCCCAGTGGGAAATAGGGGAATGGGTGGAGATTTCCAAGTGTTCCTGCTTGCCTGCAGGGTTAATTCCATTCTGATGTGACATGAAGCCTTTATGGCTTCAATTCATGTTACTAGATTTGTTTGTTATGAAGAATAAATGTGATAATAGATAATAGTTATGGAAGCACCTACATGGGTCCTGCTTAATAAATGCTGGCTAGATTTGAGAGGCAGTATGTATAGGGTTAAGAGCGGCGATTGTGGAGCTGGACTACCTTAGTTTGAATTTTGGTTCACAGTTTATTAGCTGTGTGATCTTAGACAACTTGTGTAACCTCTCTGTATCTCAATGTGCTCATCTGTAAAATGGAGATAATTATATTACCTGTCTCCTAGAGTGTTGGAGAAGTAAATGAGTTAAGGTATATCAGGCACTCTGAATAGCACCTGGTACATAGTAAATTCTATATAAATGTTTGTCATAATATTATTTTCATAATATTGTTATATATAATAATAATAAAATTCCATAATATTATTATTATTAATGTGAAAATAATAATAATAACCAACTCTGAATTCGTCTTGATCAACCACACATATATCTCGTTCCTTGAAAAGCTGTAAGGATGACCTTGGTCTTCTGCATTCCCTTGTTCAAAATTGGCATGTCCTTCCAAAAGGCATTCACTTCTATGTCCTTGGGCGTTGGTGTCCTGATGATGTACGCTAGTCTTGATGAATCCATGGTGGATCTCCAAATGTTCTCATCTTCTCAACCAGTTAATCATCATTTAGGATGGCTTTGTGAAGTGAGTCCCTGGCTGCCAGGCTCTTTTTAGATGGTTAGCTCTCCTAGGCCAGGATGCTAGGTGGAAAGGAGGTGATGCAGAAGACCTGGGCTCTAGACCCACTTCTCGCCCTTCCTGTCCCTTTGACTGTGGAAAAGATCGTTAATCTCTTTGAGCCCCAAGTCCCTCATTTGTAAATGGGATAACACTTCCTTCTTTGCCGTGTTCTTGGGAGAATTCAGTAGGATGAGGAATGGTAAGAACCCAGCACACTCTAGGTGCCCCATAATTGGTAGCTGTTGGCTGTGATGATGGAGAGGCTCTGAAATCAGGGCAAGTCTCCCAGACCCGCAGCTGCTTCCCTAGATGGTGCTCACCAGCCTCCCCCCTGGCTGCCTTCCACAGCCCCCGACCAGCCACTCATGTCAAGTGCTGGCACTGCTGCAAAGCTGTCCTTAGGATTTCTGACCAGGCCCGGGATCTGGCACGGCTGCCTCACCCCAGCCGAGTGCTTCCAGCTGGGTCTGGGTAATTGGTGCCAGCTGCTCTGGGGAGAGCTGGTTGGCACTTCCTGTGCTGTTTGGCAGGCAGGCTCTGGAGTGTGGCATGAGCTTGGCTGGAGAACCAGGCCTTCCCCAAGGGGCCCTGGGAGGGCTTGGAGGCAGAGTTGCTGGAAGTTGGTTTTTACTCGTCAGAGGACAGCATCTGCTGGACAGCGGTCCAAACCACTGAAGTCTGTCTCCATGAATATTAGTCCATGTGTGCTGCTGCCCAAGTTTGTTTCTCTGAGAGGAAATCACGTTGATTTGCTGACTCCTGCCTTTTCTCTCTGCTTCTCTAGACAGCTGTTCTTTCTCTCTTCTTGATAATGGCATATTGTGGCTCAGGTTTGATTCCATGGGCTTGGAGAAGAAAATAAGAGAAGAATCAGCTATCCTGGACTTGCGTCACTAGTGACTATCAGTGTTTGTTTAGTGTTAGAGAAAGGGCTTTTTGCAGACGGTGCAGTTGAGCTTCTACAAGTTGGGTTACAGGTGGGGCCGTTACCGATGAGTGAGGGTTTCAATGCAGGTCTTCAGAGTTCAGATCCAGTGCTCTTTCCTGTTCTTTTATTTTTACTTTTTGGGTTGGAATGCTATGTTAGACTTGCTGAATCATACCTTGTGTTCATCAGACATCTTGACTATTGGACACCATCTCGAAGAAGTTTTGTGGTGTATGAGGTGGAAAGAGTATTCCTTCTTTACTTTTGGACAAACCAGAAGTTGAGTTGCTGAGCTCTGATGCTAGCCATTTATGAGATCTCGGATCACTCTCTTTACCTTTCTGAATCTTGTAAATAAAGTAAGAGTAATAATATCTATATACAATTACGACAGTTGTAAAGTGCTGGCCCAGTAATGAGACCATCCAGGTGCTTGTAACTCTTAGTTCCTTCCCCTTCCCTTTTCTCCTTCCTTAGTTCATGCCAAACCTGAAGGTATTTTGGCTGGCTTAGAGGTTCACCCTGTAATCACAAAGTCTGGGAAACCTCCAGCCCTTTGGAAGCCTCATCTGTCTGAGAGGCCTCAGGAGAAAGCTGGCATTGTTTTTCTCTGACTCTTGGGCACAGGGAGCCCAAATGAACACAACAAGATTTAGGTAGCGAGTGGGAAAATGGATGGATTTCTATTTTAAAGTCATTAGTTTACAATTCCCGAGAAAGGCTCATTGTGTCTAATGACTCACCTTTCTTTAACTGTTGGAAGTTACTTTGGATTTTCAAATTTTGTCAAGTCAGTAAGTATTGAAAGGGAATCCAGCATCTGTGAAAGAGGGAGCCAGCAGGACACTGAGCAGAACCACATCCCAACCATATGCTGGGCCCCAGGGAATCCCAACTTGCCAACAAGATGTCTATGCTTCCTTTTTCATCTGGGTCATTCATGAGGTCAACTGTCTAAGACAGTGAAAAAAGTTTAAAAGATGCAGAATTTGGGCCAGTTGTGTAAGACTGTGAGCCCGGTCTTAGTGACTATTTCAAGGAGGCTATTATGTAAGCTGTTGCCCCCATATCTTGTTGTTGATAATGATGATAAAGTTTTATCATTTGTGGAGCACTTTCCAAACACCAACTCACTTGATTCTGTCAATAACCCTGCAGGAGAACTATGAGCAGCTCCATTTTCCAGGTGGAGAAAAAGTGACTTGTTTTAGAACTCGAATCCGGTTTCTACATTTTGGAAAGCTCAGGTAGCTGAGGCAAAAATCTGGGAACCTGCTCAGATTCTCTTTCCTGTGTCTCCACTCCTACCTCATCTAATTAGTCATCAAGTCCTGTAGAGTTTCTTCTCTAAACTCTTTCTATTCAACTTTTCCTCCATCTCCCCTACCTTAGTTCAGAGCCCCCTCTTCTCTCACCGAGTCTATTGCAATATTTCCAGGTGGTCTCTCTACCTCTCAACTTATCTCCCTTCCAAACTCCTCTCAACACAGCAGCTAGAATGTTCTTTTGGAACACACAACTCATCCTGTTGCCCAGACTGTCTAGAAGCTTCCCATTGCTTGCAGGATCAAGCCCACATTCCCAAGTAGGGCTCACAGGCCTTCCATGATCTGGTCTTTGCTTTTCTCAAGACTCATACTTAGCTGTGTCCCTGCCTGCCCATGGATTGTAATTATTCACTTTGCCTTTTGTTTATGGAGTGCCCACCAGATGACAGCTATTGTGTTAGGCACTAGGAATACCATGTGAGTAAACCTGACTAGCCCGGTGGGGCCCATAGACATTAGTGGCATAACTGTGCTTTGTCCTCTGACAGAATGACCAGGGTGCTGTAGGAGTGCCCGGCAGCGGGATGACACCTAGTCTGGGAGATTGGAGTGGGCTTCCCTGATGAAGGAGGTGGTGGGGGAGCATCCAGGTGGAGCAGACAGCCTGTGTAGAGGTCCTGTGGCTGGAGGGTGGGTAGAGGAGGAACATGGATCAAGAAGAGGCTGGAGAGGTGGGCAGAGGTTCTCGGAGGCCAGCTGCAGGGTTTTGATCCTCTCCGCAAGAGCAGTGGAAGGCAACTAATGGTTTTGAGCAGAAGTGACACAATCAGATTGGTGTTCACAAAAGCACACTCTGGCTCTACTGTGATGAATCATTCTGGGAGTGTTTGTTGATTGGTCTTGCTGTTGTGTGATAACCAGCCACTACTGTGTGTGCGGCATCGTTGCTCTGTTTCTGGGTCTTCCTGCGTACTTCTGAGTGTTCATTCTCTCTTTGGAACAAATCAGACAAACATTCAGGCTGCCAGAGAGGCAGGTGGTCCGTGGGGGTTGGAGGCTCTCTTCATTTTCCTAATTACTTAATTCATTTTTTGACAAAATGAAGATAGGATTATTAATTTTATTTGCCTGTGATAATGGTTCATATTCCTTTTAGGAACTCAGGAAAGAAAACCTCATTGTCCAGAGATGACCTCTGTTAATATTTAGGTGAACCTACTTCCATGTTCTTCTTTGTCTGAGTTTCACATAATATTCTATTGCAGTTTTACATTTAAATGGGATCATACATGTTGTTCTAGTACCTGCTTTTTAAAACTTAACTGTATGTATAGACATTGAAAGTTACTCAGCTCGCTCTCTCTGACAGTGCCTGGGCCCTCCTCTGTGCTCATCTCGGCTTCCCTAATCCCGATACCCCATGAGCCAGGTGAAACTTCTCTGAGCAATTCACAGCGTGGCCTTTTTGGGCAGTGCTGTCACACCAGTTATACATGCACAGGTTTTATGTACAAACACATGTACTCACACACACCACATATACTTGTTCCCTCTCTCTCTGTAATTAAGCATTTGCTATTTGCTGGGCACTGTTCTAAGGGTTTTGAAAGTACTAGCTCATTTAATTCCCCATTTTCTTTTTTTATTTAATTATTTTATTGAGGTCACATTGGTTTATAACATTGTGTGAATTTCAGGTGTACATCATTATATGTCGGTTTCTGTATAGGCTGCATCATGCTCACCACCAATAGTCTAGTTTCCTTTCGTCACCATACATATATGCCCCTTTACCCATTTTGCCCTCCCCCCACCCCCTTCCTCTCTGGTACCACCCATCTATTCTCCTTATCTGTGTGTTTGTTTGTTTATCTTCCATGTATGAATGAGATAATATGGTGTTTTCTTTCTCCATATGGCTTATTTCACTTAACATAATACCCTCAAGGTCCATCCTTGTTGTTGCAAATGGCACAATTTTGTCTTTTTTATGGCTGAGTAGTGTTCCATTGTATATTTATACCACATCTTCTTTATCCATTCATCCCTTGGTGGGCACTTAGGTTGCTTCCAAGTCTTGGCTATTGTGAATAACGCTGCAGTGAACATAGGTAGTTCCCCATTTTCTAATGAGGAAACAAAGATATTTGCCTGGGGAAGTGGAGAGACCAGGACTTGAATCCAGGGCATCTGAAGCTAAAATGTTTATGTGTGAGCCTGACTCTGCATGGGAGATGTCACAGGAAGGGCTCTTTGTACACCTGTGGGACATGCCTTTGGTAAAAATTCAAAGCACTTTCGGGACGTCCAACATCTCCTCTTAGCATCCCAATGAGAGAGTTTGTCACCCTATATGAAGGAGGCAAACTGAGTATTAAGCTCTTAGGACCAGAATGTTTCTTATAGTTTATTTCACCTGAAAGCTCAGTCAGCCACTCATTCCTTCATTCATTCTCTTACAAACATTTGTGCAAATAAAGAGACATTAGACAATTTTCTCAGTTTTGAAAAGTGTGAAAGCTTGTGGTAAGACTAATATTAAAAAATAATGTCCTTGGGCCAAATGTTGTTTGAAGGATTTATAAAGGATGAGGGTAATAGGGCCAGGAAGGTCGCACTAACTGTGGGAGTCAGCAAAGGCTTGGACTCAGTTTTTTCCCGTTTTGTGTCATCTTTTCTTCCCCTCTCTCCTTCGTGCCCATCCTTCAGTTTTATTGAGGTGTAATTTACATACCATAAAATTCACCCATTTAAAAGTACAATTCACAATTTTCACTCAATTGACAGAGTTATGCAGTCGTCACCATGTATAATTACTTCATTGTTTTATTTTGAATAGTGTGCGTTACATTGATATATACATTTGTTTATTCACCAGTTGATGGACACGGGTTGTTTCCGTTATTCGGCTGCTATGAATAATGCTGCTATAAACATTCACGTACAAATCTTTGTGTGTACATAGGTTTTCATTCTCTTAGGTAGACTCCTACGAGTGGAATTGCTGGGTTGTATGGTAAGTTAACTTTTAAGGAACTATCAAAGTGTTTTTTCCAAAGTGGCTGCACCATTTTACAATCCCACCATGTACCCGAGTCTTTGAACTGAGTTTTAAGGAAGTGGGAATTAGCAAGATCAGTAGTTTTCAAATACTGCAGGGGCAGGGCTGGCTTCATAAGGACCAAATGGAGAGCTTGTTAAAGATTTCTGGGCCCACGATTTGGAGATTCTGATGCTAAAGTTATGGGATGGGGCCCAGGTGTGTGCAAATCTCTCTCGGTGACTCTGATGTGCCGCTTTGTTTGTGAATCACTGAACTGGATAAGGTTGAGGGTGGGATGGGCGCGGGAGGGATTTTGGGAAAATTCTAGGCAGAGAAAACGGCGTGTATAAGAATAGCATAGTATGCGCTTGTTATGGTTAGCAGTAGGAGTGGCTGGAGAGAGAGGCTGATCAAGACCTGAGGTGGGGACGAATTCATTCACTGACCTATCCATCTAGTTGTTTATGAACATTTTTTAGGGGAACTAACTTTTTTTTGTGTACCAGGCACTAGGGTCAGAGGTTTATATTTAATTTTCAACAACCCTTTTTACTCATTATTATTGTCAGTTTACAGGTGGGGAAACTGAGGCTCAGGAGATTAAGTAATAGGGCTGGGACTTGAAAGCAGATCTGTCTGGCTCTTTCCATTATATCAGTTTGCATCTACTCTGTGCAGAGCACTGTGGGAACAGGGTCTCGGGATTTCATATTCATTATAGGAGAATTCGTTATGCATTCTAATATTGCAGTTGATTCTCTGGCTTGCTGTGCAATCACTGCTATTTGCTCTTCTTTTCTGTGGGTTAGAGGTGTATTAGATTTTCTCTAATGGAAGTGACAATATTTCAACATTCTAGGGAGATGCAATGTAAGATCTCTTAGTTAAACGCCTTGAGGCTTTAGTTTCTGTCTGCTTCAGTGAAAGTCTTCTGGCCGCTTCTTCCCTCCTTGTCCTTGTTGATGGAGGTTGCATTTACTGATGGTGTTGACACTTGACCCTGGATCTTGGTGGCTGTCAGTCTGAGCTCTACAGAAGTGGGAGATTAAGGCCCTCTGTGAATCAGGAGTTGGAGTTCTGCGGTAGGGCTGTTTTCAGAGTTGGATGCGTGATGAGGGGAAACTTGTAGTAATTACTGAACAGATGCCCTTAATGAGGTCTCTGCTGGATTTCCAGCTGGCAGTGAGAGCTCTGCACTGGGACGGGAACACGCAGTCACTGGATCATTATGTGACATCACATCCTCCCCCTTGTTGTCATAGCAGCTGTAATCATCCCACTGAAAGTGTCCCTCAGGGTGATGACAAGCCACATCTTTTTCCATTAATGAGAGTCCATGGTGCTTTCTTCTATGCTAAGGAGAAAAAGAACTAGCATATTAATGATCTCTGAAAGGAGAAAAACTTGATTTTCAGCATGATATTACACCTACTGTTGTTATTATTTTGACAGTTATCATGCAAGTCGTACATGTTGATTGTGGAAAAATTTGTAAAATAAAGATTGGCAAAGAGAACCACAAAATCCTACTTGTGATATCAACATGTACAGAGAATTGCTGTTAACATTTTGGTAAATATGTTTTTTCTGCTTGAATTTTAACACATATGTGTATTCATTATTATTTTTTCAAATATGGGACTATTACTGTATTGTTGTTTCCTTTTTTCTCCTACCTAACAATGTATAATTAATATCATTTCATATCAATAGTCTTCAACAGTGTTTTTAAGGTACCATGGTTCATTTAGTTGGTCTCTACTTTTGGATGTTTAAGTTCTTTCTGCTTTCTTGCTGTCACAAATACAACTTAGTGACCATCATCATTCTACATCTTTATAAATCCTTTTTGCCTTAGCATAAATTCTTAGACATTTTTGAGTAGAAAGAGCTGAATATTTTTGAAGTATTTGAAATAGTCTTACTCCCTCTCCCAATGTTGAACAAGTTTACAATTCCATAAAGTTGTACATAAAAACATACAATATGAGTTTACCTGTTGACCCTTACTTACATTGGATCTCAACTTTTAAAAAAGTTGTAAGTTGATAGGTCAAAAAATGGCATATAACTCTTCTGTTAATTTATTTATTTGTGGGTTTGATCCTTTTTTTCTCATGTGTTATTTCTTCTATAAAGAGCATCTGTATTTCTTTTATAAATAACATATTTGTTTTTCTATTGGCGTACTCTAATTTATATAAACTTTTTATATATTAAGGCTATTAAACTTTGGTGATATTTGCTGCAAATAATTTTTACCATTCGTAAATATGCCTTTTAACCTTGTTTGATATTTGGACATTAAATTCTAAAATAAACCATTTTTTTCATTTATGGTTCATGTTTAGAAAAACCTTCTTCATAGAAGAGATTATGAAAATATGCATCACTTTTTTTCTAGTACTTTATAGTTTTATTTTTATAAAATCCTTAGTTGAAATCTTTGAGTTTATCTAAAATTTATTTTGTGATGAGGTAGATAAAGATTTAATTTTGTTTCCCTTCTAAATTTATCCATTTTTCTCTGCGCTGATTGAAAATATTAATTTCGTAATAATGTCACACACACATATGTACATACATTTACATCTCCTTTTGGAATTTCTACTCCATTCTTCCATCAATCAGTCTTTTCCTGTGCTAGTGTGATGCTATTTAATTATTGCAGCTTTATGATAACATTTGAATACCCAATACGATAAGGCTATACTCATACATCTTTTTCATAAAGTTCTTGGCTTTTCCTGCACATTTTTCTTCTTGATGAACTTTAAATCTGCCAATTTGCATTAAAAAGTCCTTAAGGTTTTTGACAGGGTTGTAGCTAAGAACGTGTCTTAGCAACCTCCTAGGTGCTCTCCTTCTAAATCACCTTTTAAAAATGTTCCATGGGCACCTAAAAATAGAGTGTATTTTCAGTTTCGTGTCTGTCATTCAATATATTTATTAAATTGATTGTGTTTTAATTATATAATCCAGACTAATTATCCAGATTAATAATCATATTATTACTGTTATTCAGATCCTTCTCTATTTCTTTTGGCTGCTTGACCTGAAGAAGACTGTTTATTAAAGGCTTCTCATTATTATATTTTGTTCTTGTAAATTTCTCTTTGTATTTCAGTTTTAGCTTTATATATATTTTGGTACACTGTAACTTGTTTACTTGTTTTGTAGGATATATAAAAATTATGTGTTTGCTGTCAATTTTACTCTTTTTCAATATAAACAATTCTTAGTGGCATACATACCACTAGGTGGTGTTTACCATTTTCTTTCTTAAAATTTACAATATCCTTTGTGTGTGTGTGTGAGTATATTATATTCTCATTGTTAAAAACTCCAGTTAATCAGACCTCCCCACTCACTTCCCAAAGCGTTAAACTCTCCCTAAATCTACTTCTGACATCTTGGTGAACACCCTTTACTTACTCTATTGGTTGTGTGTGCACGTAAACACACATATTCACAGTTTGCCGTGGGATCATTCTGTACATGCTAGCATGTACTCTTCATTTTTTTCCTACTTAAAAACATGTCATGGTCATCTTTCTGTTGCAATAAACATAAAAAATCACCATTTTGAATGAAGTTCTTCGTGGTTCGAAATGTTTATATTTTTCATCAGCTCAAGAAATTAGGCTTCTCATTGTTTTGCCTTCATCCTTTTTGTTTCACTCTGCTTTAGGTACAATATTTTGGTTTTTGCTCCAATTTGATAGTTTTAATTTTTTTAGTTGGGGAGATTAATATAATTACCATTATAATTGTTATATTTGCTCTTCTTTCTGATATATTAACAATGTTTTCTACTGAAAAAACTGCCACATTTCTCTTTCCTTTTTTGTTTTTTGGTATATTGACTGTATTTTCTTTACCTTTTATCTTTTCTGGTGTTTGCAAGGCACACGTTGTATTAGTAGTTACCTTTCATTTTTCAAAAGCTTCTTTAAAAAGCTCTTTCAGATTGTCAGAATCAAGTGTGAAATGGCATCTTTGGTGATAAGGCATTTAGCACATTTTTACTTGTCTTGCCTACTTCTTAGGCTATATTGATATAACCTTGGGTTTAAAAAGCCAGATGTTTTGATATTATTATTTTTAGCATTGTATATTTTTCTTTTTGGATACGTTTTTGTCTTTGATTTTGTTTTTTTAAGCACTGATGGTTAATTTTATGTGTCAACTTGACTGGGCTAAGGGGTGCCCAGATAGGTGGTAAAGCATTATTTCTGGGTGTGTCTGTGAGGGTGTTTATGGAATAGGTAGACCGACTATAGATTAGCCTCACCTAAAGCTCGTGGGCGTCGTCCAATTTGTTGCAGGTCGTGGAACAACTCACCTCCATAATTGTATGAGCCAATTCCTGTAATAAATCTCTTATATATACCAATATATATCCTATTGGTTCTATTTCTCTTGAGAACTCTGACTAATAGTTTTATTGAGGTATAATTTACCATAAAGTTAACCTACTTTAAGTATACAGTTAAATGATTTTTAGTAAATTTACAGAATTGTGCCACTGTCACCACCATCCAATTTTAGCTCATTTCCATCACCCCAAAAAGAACCCTTATGCCCATTCATAGTCCTTGAATTCAGTTTTATAGCCAGCTTTCAGCTAATTATTTACTCTTTTAACAAATTTTATTTCTCACCTCCACTCACTGTTGTGCCTTTCTGGAACTCTTGTCTTAATCTTCAGATTGTTGGATTACAAATTCAAGAAACTTTCTAGAAGTTCCTGTGTATCTTAAGAGCTCATGTATCTGAAAATCCCTTTCTAACATGGCAGATAAATGGGTGGCATAAAATGCTGGATGCTAACTTTTTTCTTCTTCAAAATTCTATAGGCGTTGATTTAATGTCCCCTTGTATTTAGTCTAGCAATGGAGAAATCTGAGGCCTGACTGATTTTTCATACTTTCCAGGCAACCTGGTTCATCTGCTTGGGTGCTTATAATGTTTTTTTTTTGTTTATATTTTGCCTTTTTTTGCTGAGGAAGATTTGCCGTGAGCTAACCTCTGTTGCCAATCATCTTCCTCTTTTTTATATGTGAACTGCTGCCAGCATGGCTACAGATGAGTGGTGTAGGTCTGTGCCCGGGAACTAAACCTGGGCCACCAAAGTGGAGCACTCCAAAGTTAACCACATGGCCACTGGGGCTGGCTCACTTATAATGTTTTTTAAATTAAAATTGATCTTTGTAGTTAAATAGTTTTGCAAACATGTAGGTAGATGTGGTATCTTTTAGGTGACTTTTAAAGAAAGCCAAAGGCCCATTTGATCTGCTTATGCAGTTTTTCTTCAGGTTAGGGATGATTTCTTCTATTATACCTTTGATTATTACTTCTTTTCCATTTGTTCTGAATTCTCTTTCAGGAACACCCCTTATCCCTACATTGACTTTCAATTCTCTATTTTCTACAACTAGAATCACTTTAATTTCGGTTTTCTTCCCCTCTGATTTCCCTTTGCTTTGACCATGAAATAGATTTCGTATACCATTAATTTGATTCTTTAACTGAATTCTTTACTTCCCACATGTATGTTACTTTTGCTATTGCATTTTTATTTTCTTCAGGTCCTTTCTCTCTTGTATTTGTTTTATTTGCAAGTTTAATTGTATTTTAATTTACATCTGCCCATGTTTCTATTTTTTTTGCCATATAGTCTGTGGCAAAGCCTTATTGTGCTCGGGGTGTGTTGGTGTGCACTATTCCCAGCTCAGCTTCCTATTTCCGTAGGCTGTTACCCAATGAGTCCTGCTCTACTGAAGTGGCATCTTCTGTCTCCTCCTATTGCCTGATTCTCTGACACTCTGAATGTGAACAAGACACAGTTACCAGTATGCATTGCTATCAGGGTTCATCCTGGTGGTATACTGCCTTTATCTAAGAGGGATGTACTGTGCTACCATCAAGTCTCTTCTCACCCACATCGATGTTGTATTTTCTAGAATTGTGATTTCTGCTTAGATTTGGAAGAGGTAGGGGATGGAGTTGGGATGAGGATAAGGGAACAGAATCTGAGGCTGAAAGATGAAAGGGGAAGTTTGAAGCATCTTTCTTTGTTTCTCTCAGTCTCTCTTTCTTTGGTTTCATGGTCTCTGTTTCATTCATCAAAGCCAGGCTATGTCAAGAGCTAAAGTCTTCACAGCTATTGTTTTAATCCAGTGCCATCTATTCTATGCTCATCAGTTGCTCCCAGGTTCGGGTATGGGACTGTGATCAGTTTTAATTTTGTTAGGACTTTTTATCTTTTTCTATGCCTTCTTTGCTGTTAATGAGAACTGAAGAGCATCTGCATTGGGGGCTTGTGACTTTATACCATTTTGGGCCGGCAGCATCATATTTGATTTTCTAAGACTTGTATAAAAGTTTTTAAATACCTATTGGCAATTTGTGAAGACTTTGTAAAAGTGAGATTTATAGAGGATTAAAAAAATAACTCTTCATATCTGAGTAGTGTCATATGTTGCTTATTGTTGGGAAATTTGGCCTATGTGCGGATTTAAGTGATGTGGAGTGTAGAGTTGTTTTTTTTTTAAGAATGAGTCCAGGAGCAGAATAGTGAACAACTGTTTTATAAGAGCCAGGATTTTGTTCTTTCTATGCTAAGCGAAGCCTCATTTCCCGGTTTTTTCTTCCTCCACTGGCGGTATTAGTAGTTATAGTAACAGTCACTGATGTCTGTTGAGTGGTGCTTGTGGAGCAGGTACTATGTTAAAGCTTCACATGTAGTAGCTCATTTAATCCTTACAACAAGCCTGTGAGATAATTATTATTATTATTATTTCCACAGAAAGGTTAAGCGATTTGCCTGAGATCCCAGAGCTTACAGGTGGCCTAGCTAGGGTTGGAATCCAGGCTGTGTGGCTCTGGGACCCTAACTCCTAACCATCACACAGCACCATGTCTCAAAATAGCTGCCTTTCGTGTAGTTACCCAACATCCCTCCCAGATCCTGAGTTCCATTTCACCCCTAACTCTAGGATTTAATGTCTGCTTGCTCTTGAGTTAAAATGCCTCTCATTTGTGTTAACAGAGAGCTGAAGATGATGTTTGAGATGTTTAAACTTCTTCTCTTCCTTGTTTTTTGAGTGATGGTTAGATACGATTTTATCTAGATTGGAAAAGACACATGCTCATTTAAGTCCTGTTTACACTTGTTTTTATCAGTTCTAATACTTTATTTCTCGTCTTTGCTTCACTTTGCTTTGATGTAAAATGAGGCTGATAATAGTACCTATTTCTTAGGGTTACAGTGAAAATGAAATAGATAAATAATCTATGAGCATAATAAATAATCTAAGAGTACTTAGAACAGAGCTTGGGACATGGTTAATGGTCAATAAATCTGGTGACTATTGATTTTATTAGTCATGTTATTGTAATAAAATTTTCTACTTTCATTATGACCATTTACACCTCAAGTAAATGAAAATATGTTTGCATTTTCTCAAACTGGATGTCCTGTAGTTCATGGGTAAGGTTTGCCGACTTGGTGAGCTGTCATCTACAATTATGGAGTCTTACTAAGTGAGCATGGTTATGTATCATGTCATTATGTCAATGAATTTGCTGGGTGTTTTTACCCACTGCAAATAATATCTCATCTTAGACGTTCAGTTAAACTCAGGAACAGTGATTTGTCGGCTCTCTGTGGTCATGAGGTTTGAGAGTGTGTGTATAAATGAACCACAGGGAACTCTACACTTAATTTCATTGCTCTCCTGCTACCAAAACCCATTCCAGAAGCTGTTTGCAGGGGCAGTGCAGGAAGACTTGTGACTTTTTTTTGTTTCATTTTCCCCAGCCTTCCTGCCACCTTGCAGGTCGGGAAGTCTTAAGTTAGAGCCTGGGATACAGAAAGGGGGTTTGGAGAATTCTCCTACACCAGATGGCTGTAGCTAAATTGAGCTGTTTTCCTGCTGCTGGTATTTCTTTGTTTGGTGCTACATGCTTACCCTGAAATGTGTTTTCAAGTTCACTGGCTTTCTTACTTTTTATTCAGCAAGATTCATTGAGAAGGGACAAAGTATGGGCCATGAAGAGAGAGGCCACTAGTGTGACTGGCTGTGCAGATTATGTGCCTACACGGACTTGCATGAACCTGCTTGGCTCGCTGCACCCACTGACGTCAATGGAGGCTGGGCATGGGCACCCTGCAGAGAAGTCTTTATTTAGAAGTTGCTTTTTTTTTTTTCGTTTTAAACTTTGAAATATATGTCAAGGTGTTCAAGGTCCCTTCTGATGAAATATGTCAGCTTGCTTTCTTTGCTAGCCATAGAAAGGATGCTAATATGGAAGGGGAACAGCTTTTCTTAGAAGGTGGAGCATGCTTATGGAAGTACCTTGGAACTTGGGGTACAAAGTTCTGGGTTTTAGTCCTAGAGACGCACCTTTAACTTTATGACTTTGAGCAATCATCTCCCCAGTCTGGGCTTAAATTCTTCATCTATAAATTTGGGGAATTTAATTTGATCAGTGGTTTTCAAACAGTTCTGTAGAATCCTAGGGCCTGGTAGAGGTGCTTTAGGAATCGGGCAAGTGTTTGATTTTCAAGCATCAGTTGGAAAATATATTTTTAACTTTTAAAAAACTATTATACATGTTCACCTGTCTTATCAGATATACAAATTTCTTGAACACATCAGCACTTGTAAACGTGTTAATTTACATTGCAAGATTAGCTATTTTTCTAGTGGAATTTAGGAATAAGCTTCCTCTATTTCGATTTATTTGAAAAGTGTCCTGAGATTGCAGGGTGGATAGCAAAGCTCATCCAGTTCATCCCTACTTAGAAATACCAATCAGAATTTTTTGGACCCTGTGTAAGCAATGCAAGATCAACAAATACATTGGATGCTGAAGCTGATGTAATGCACAACCATCATCCTTTACCCCCAATTTGAAATTTTCACGTCCAGCAAAACAACATCTAAATGATCTCATTGACCCACTTTATAATAAATATAAAAGTTTTCACTTTTAAATAAAATTATGATAATTAAATACCATTATATCTGTATTGGGGTTCTGTGTAAAATTCCATTTGAAGACAAGGTTTACTGCTAACATGTTTGAGATATCATACTAGATGTTTCTAAGTGTCCTTCTAGTCTAAAACCCTCTTAAGAATTGAACCTTAAGCCTTCCTGTTATCTCTTGGTGTATGTTCGTTACTAAACAATTCTCCATTCTGCTCCTCTATAATGAGAATAGTTCTCACGTCGTGTTTTGAGATCTCTAGAGAAGAGGCAGCAGCATGAACTGATATTCTGAGTACATGATTCTCCTCAGGAACCAAACAAGATGGTGATACTAGCAATCAGTGTTTTTAGATTTGGGACACTTTCACATTTGATTTCTGTGAATTAGGCTGCCACCACAATTATGGTGTCGATGCAACCGATTTTGTTGCTGAATCAGTTGGCTTCCTGCTGACTGTAGACACAGCCATAGTTGTGGTGCCCCCCCACCCCCCACATTGGTTGTACTAGTCTTTGAAGGCAAAGTTCAGACTTCTCCCTCTGGTTCTCCAGGATATCCTCCTCTGACCGTCACCATGCCCGTCTGTCCTGCTGACTGAGCACGAAAGTGAATTCCGGCTTACTAACAAAGAATGTGAGGACCCACAAAAGAAATCCAGTGGGTTCTGAAACCAAGTTCCAGTTCTCACTGTGATGACTCTATGTCCACTGTGGCTGAGGAAATAGTTGTGGGATGACCTGTGTCCTTTGGTGTAGCCCCAACATACTTTCAGAAGTACTGTAGTTACAGGAAATTCTTGGTTTATGTTTATACATTGGCTCAAAGCACAGGAGCAAGACTTTATCACTTAATTTTTATGGATGGCTTTGCTTTCCTCTAATATGATTTGCAAAATGCTGGCTGCCTACTTGCCTGGTTCATGGGACTTCCTGTGACAGGCTGTACATTGTAAGCCTCTGACTGGGCACCCTTTTTGCCTTATGTCTATCATTGCTGCTGCTGTAACTACTGGTTTTTTTTTTGCAACTAATGTTATTTGAGTGCTGTGCTGGAGGAGTCACTTCCTGGGTATGCTCCAAGCTGAAGATGATTTCTCCGTTGCCAGGTTTAGGGCATTTCTTATTTAGTAACGTGAAACACCCCCACCCCTATCTCCATCTTGAAGCAGATGCTTCAGAGGTTACTGATTATTCCCTACCGAATATAGAGTTAATTAAGCGTATAGTAGATGCTTAATAAATACCTGTTAAAATTAGAGCATGGACCTGTGTCCTTTTGCCCCGTGTATTCTTCCACATTGTCACATTTGACATATATGCCCAATAAAAATAGCTTTATAAGACTGAGCATTTGTTCTCCAGCTTATCACTTAATGATGGCTATATGGCTGCCTCAGCAGTTATCCCCTTAAATCTCATTGGCTAGAATGAGGTTATAGGCACACTCCTAGACCAATCACTGGCTTTGTGGAAGGGAACTGTCATTATTGACTTAGACCAATCCATGGACTGGGTCCCTTTCACCCAAATGTAATCAGGATTCTGGTCGCTAGTCTTTGAAGGGGAAATGGCTGTTGGTTAGTCAGCCAGGAGTGACTGACCCAGGCAACCTAACACAGAATACTTTGCTGGTTGGAAGTCAGGGTTTTTGCTATATAATAAATCTCACTGTAGGCTTTGAGACCCTATTGATTTGTGCAAATAAGTGTTTAGAATTTTCAGAATTTAGTTAAATGGGAGGATTACGTCTTTGTTGGTTCTGTGCGAAGTAAGTTATTTTCTGAAATTTCCTTGTGAAACAGATGGGTGTATACGTGTCTGATCTGGTCTGGTGGGATGTTTGGAATGTTTGTCCTGGATGTGTGAGAATTTAATCATTTAATCATTTCTTAGTCCAGCACAGGTCAGTCAAGCTGGGTTATGAGGGCTCCCCCTGAGACTGGGCCTCCCCCTGCTTCGTGGGCCTCATTATTCACTGCTGGCCCTGCTGTTCTTTCAAACCCATCTGGCTAGTCTCCATGCTCCTGGCTGATCACAAGGGGTGGGGAGAGCTCTCCAAATTTCATGGCGCTGCCTTGCTACACTCCCCAATCTACTTGCCCAAGCTAATGAGCGTCTTCATTTCTCAGGCATGACCCTTCCCAGGCTGAGATGCTGCTGGGGTGAACTGGTGAGACACAGTCGAGGCAATTTATTGGCACTTGTTGCAAACAAACCAGTAGAAGAAATGACAGGTCTGCAGCACCCACTCCAGAAGTTCTCTACCAAGAAGCCCCAGTTTATCTCCTCAAATTCTTCCCTCCCTCACTTTGTCCTTTATTTGCCACAAAAAGTCCTCCCAGATGCCTGCTCAGGCATTCTGCAAGGTGGACCTGGAAAGACCACAGGAGGCTTCACCTCTGACCGGTGTTCATTTCATTTGCGAGCATTTTCCCATTTATCATTATTGTAAGGTGGAGGACTGTTGCCAAGTCAGGGAGGGATGGGGCACAACCTGCGACAGGTGTGCCAGCTTCTTCCTGTTTTGCCTACTTGTCGGGAAGGTCTTGTGGGACTGTTAATTTTCTAAATTTTCACAAGTAATTTATTTAATTTCAACTAACTGGTCTGATACCATAACTTCCTCAGATGTATTGGATTTCTTTCTGATGAAAACTACCCATTTCACAGCATCATTCCTATTTCTCACTGGATTATCAGACAAGAATATATACAGGCACAGTCAAGAAAGCAAAGAAGATGAAAGACCTCTGGGGAAGTCAAGCTAACTTCATTATTGACTGTGCCACTCATCAGGGTGCCCCCAAGGCCTTTAGACAAGGAGATTGGTTTCCAGTGGCTTGACCTGAGGAAAGAACTCCATGCGTGACAAGTCGAAATATAAGGAGCTAGTTTGTTTGTGATTGAAGTGATTTGTTCCTGGGTAAAATATTCTTATGTTTAAACTATTTCTCCCATTTATGTTTCTTTAAAAAAGACGTCTCTGATTGTCTATCTATTATAGACTATCATAGCATTCTATCCTCACACGAACTCATTCAAAGGAAGGAATGTGTACCCAGTTTAGCACAATAATATGTGCTGAGGTTAAAAAGAAAAATTCCTTCCATGGGCACCGACCCTGACAAATTGATTAGATTGTCAGAGTTTACCACTGAGCAGGCCAGCATTGTGGAAGGGGCTTCTCAAAGGCCGTCTCATTTAACAATTCCTCAGAGCCCCGTTTGCACCTCTATTTTGCACGTGAGGAAACTGAGACATGGAGAGGTTAAGGGACTTCTGCTAAATGGCAAAGAAGGAATTTGAATCTGGATCCCACCCTCTCCAAAGCCTGTGCTGTCTGCACTGTGCGTCCCCATGTGTCATAAGATCATGGGACAGGATCTTGAGGGTCATGGCATCCAGCCCCTTGCCTGCAGGCTTGGGGGGCTTCAGGTCTTGAGGCCAGGTGGCGTCTTGCTTACTTTTCCTAACTAGCTCCTTATATTTCGACTTGTCACGCATGGAGTTCTTTCCTCAGGTCAAGCCACTGGAAACCAATCTCCTTGTCTAAAGGCCTTGGGGGCACCCTGATGAGTGGCACAGTCAATAATGAAGTTAGCTTGACTTCCCCAGAGGTCTTTCATCTTCTTTGCTTTCTTGACTGTGCCTGTATATATTCTTGTCTGATAATCCAGTGAGAAATCCTTTTCCTGGGCCTCATAAACTCTTACAGATTTCTTTTTTGTTTATTATCCAAATGCCACTTGATTATTGTAAAAAGAAAAAAAATTAGAAAATGCAGTTGTATGAAAAGAACAATTAATTAAAATCACTCAAAATCTACCACCTGGAGATAAATACTGTTACATGTTGTAGTGTATTATTTTAGTTTTTCTTACGTGCAAAATTTGCATATAATATAGAATTGTAATGTATATACTGTTTTGTGTTCTTTTTAATTGTATAGTCTGCTGTTATTGCTTAACAATCCATCCTAAACTCTGTTCTATGTTAATTTATATAGAGCAGTCGCATCATCATTTGACAGGTGCTCATTATGCCAGTGTACATTTGTTATAGTTTAACCAAGGTCTTGCTACTCAAAGTGTGATTTATGGGCCAGCAGCATTGTCTTGATCTGGAAGCTTGTTAGAAGTGCAGAATCTTGCCCCTGGCCAGACCTACGGACTCTGACTCTGCAGTGTAACACGACCCCTGGGTGATTCATGTCACATGAAAACGTGAGAAGCACTGGTTTAACACAGTCCTCCTTGAACCTGTAGGTTGCTTCCAGTGTTTGAACTGCAAACAACACCGTGGTGAACATTTAACAGGCATTTTTAAGGAGGTCTCTATATACTGCTACTGTCACAGCTGTCCTGGCAACGTGAGTTCAGCAAATTTGGGTGGCTTGTGTTTTATAGCTTATTGCCTCTTTCAGGGCTCATGGGACAGAATTCACAAGATCTAAGAGGTTCTCTCCAAGTCAGAATAACTGATAATTTATTATCAGGGGTGCTAGCTGGTCCTGCCACCTCTCTCGCCGCCTCCCTGACCAGCAGGCAGCAATCCTTTCATATGCATGCGTTTGATGATGGGGTTGGGGCGGGGGGGGGGGGGGGGGGGGGGAGCATAGGGAGGGAAGGTCTAGTTCAATGTGATTAATCAGTGAAAAGCTGCATGTTCTTTGAAATGTTACCTATTGTCCTAACTGCATTCAATGCTAGACTCATATTTCCCCCTCTCAGTGAAAGGCTTGAATTCAAATCACTGATATTAAAAACAACCTAATGAATTTCACTGTAGGCAATTTTTCCTCATTTTCTCTTTGAGCCTCTCTGAGGAGATCAAGCTCATTAGTGTCTATTTTACATTTACTCAGCCAACAAGTGTTTACTGTGCACCAGCTGCCTTAATGCTCTGGGGACCAGGCTAGGTAGAAATAAATAAATGTGGAGCCCCTACTTAAAAAATCTTTTTCTTTTACTGTAGCATTTCTGGTATCCTCCACGTGCTATGCTTTATATATGTTATTGAATCCCTTCTATCATTCCAGAAAGAGTGGTATCATTAGTCTCATTTTCTGGCAGAGGGACTGAGGCTGGAGAGGTTGGTGATTTGCCCGTAGCCATGGGGTCAGTATGTGGTGGCACCAGAGTTTAAACCCAGGCACTGTCTCCAAACTCCCCCTCCCCCACCAGTCGCCAGTCCTGCCCCTGCTGTCACCAGGCCATGCTGAGTAACACCTTCCCAAGCCTTTTGGCAAAAGGTAGGGAATGAACCATTCAGAAACTTCGAGACTGAACTGAACTGAAGTTCAAGACATCAGGTCTTACTTACCTTGAGTATCTCAGGGTCTAGGAATGGACCTCCACAGTTTGAGCTCCGGGTCTGGTGAGGCCCGCGTGGCTGGGCTGGCAACCCTGGAGGAGCCTGCTGTTTCTCTCATCTCCCTGTGACCACCACATCTGGCATGCTTGTCTCCGTAGCACTGCCAACCTGACTTTTCCTTTACTGACGGACGCGCGGTGTCACCTTTAGGACAGTCGTCCTCTCTGAGCCTCTGTTTCCACTTCTGTAAAATGGGGAGAATAATCTGTAATTCCTAGAAGTGCTGTGATGATTAAAAATAATAATTTCTGTGAGGTGCCTGAGCGCTCCGTAATTTGGAGGCATCAAAATTGTTGTCTGTGGACGGCCCCTGCTGGGAGATGAGGCAGTGACCAGGAGGAAACGAAGTGATTTTGGATGGGATTTCCTGCCACTTAGACATTATATCCTTTCCCAGTCATTGCCAGGGGCGTGAGAAGAGACCCCACTTCAGGGATGGGGGTGTCGTTTGCTGGGATGTTGGGTGGTGGGTAGAAAGAAGGAGAGACAGAGAGAGAGAGAGAAAGAGAGAGAGAGGGAGGGAGGGAGGGGTATTTCTCTGCAGTTTGAGGGGAGAAGGCCCTTTGGCTCCTCCTTCTTCCAGAAGCCTTCCCTGCCTCCAGTGCTTGGTAGCTGCCCCTCCTTCTATCTGACTCCCCGTCTTCATCAGCTCCTTACATGGCGGTGCCCAGGTTTGGGCCTCAGTCTCCCCTCCCCCCTTTTCACTGCACCTGCTCTGAGCGTTCCCATTCACTCCAAGGTGTTTGCTGCTGCCTGTGTGCCAGACACCCCTGGAGATCTCTCCCCAGCCCTGAGATCTTTCTCAGACTCCAGAGCCGTGCTCCCCACGGCCCACTGGATGTCTCCACCCTAGTGTCCCCTAGACGCATCCTGCTGGGCACGCCCCAAACTGAATGCACCCCTAGCGCTCCCTCTGCCCTTAGATGAAAGTCCCCTAACCGCGGCCTATGACCCAGCCTGTGTATCCCTTGCTGACCTCATCTCCACGCTTGGCCTTGCTCACAGTATTTCGGTGGGAAAGCCCCTTACCAATCTGTAACTAAGGAGTATGATTGACCATGGGCATCTCTGGAGGCTAGGCCTCCCAGGGCCTCTCCTGGCCATTGACTGGGCGGTGGGAAGACTGAGGCAATCGGGACTCCTCTGACTGCTGACTCAGGCTCTGTGCTGCCCTGCCACACCTCCTGTAGACTGCTGTGGTCTAGGGTGCTTCCACCCAGCCTTCTCTTCCTCCCTCCTGCCCTCCAGTCATGCATCTGCTTTGCCAGTCACATGGCTCTTCCAGCTCCATCCCCCAGCTCCCGCCCGCGCCCTTTACTCATAGGCCTCTCATCTCATGAAATTCTTGCCCATTTATTCCCATTTTGCATTGAGGATGGAGGCCAACACACTCTTCTTTGAGCTCAATCACACCTCACGGCTTTTGCACTTCTAATTCTGTTTTGAATCTTCATCCTCGCGGCCAGCTGCATCTCATCATTCAGGTCCCTGCTCAGATGCCATATCCTCATGCCCTGACCATTCTGTCTAAAGAAGTGCCCCCCGTCATCCCAGGCCCTGGATCTTATCTATCACATCATGGATTTTAATTCCTTCCTAGCCTCCTGAATTCTTTTTATTTGCCGAACTTGTATTTTGTTGCTTACTCCCCTCCCCCACCCGTCAATGAGAATGGAAGCTCTAAAAGGACGGGAGTTTCATCTGTCTGGTCCTCAGCGGGGTTCCAGTGTAGGGAACAGCACCTGGCAGGCTCTCAAAAAAATTTCTTGAATTGATTAATTTGTTCTCCTCCAAGTCTCTCTTCTGCTTCTGCTAATGGTGCCACTTGCTCACTCCACCCTTCACTTTCATCGGAAAGTTGGTTTTCATCTTTGATTCCTCTGCTGGAGATCTTCTCTCTTACATATTGTCAAATCCATCCCTCTCTCCACCTCTTTCCTGCATGTGTTTCCACCAGGATCACCACCGGAGCCTCCTAACTTGTCTAGCTTTGGCAGATTTGTCTCTTCTAAATTTTTGCGAGTGATCTTTTCAAAATGTAAATCTGACTGTTCAAACCCTCTGGTGCCTGGCTTGGGTCCTGATTTGAAAAAAACAAATATAAAAATACACTTTGGATACGACTGGAAAATTGAGCGCAGACTGGTTATTAGATATTAAGGCAATGTTGTTTTTGTTGGGTGCAATAAGGATCTTGTGGTTATGTTAAGAAAAGGTCTTTAAAGATAAGTATTGAAGATTTTATTGATGAAATAGTGTCTAGAATTTGCTTTAAAATACTGCATGCCTTTGTTTCTCATGTTCTTCTGGCTTGGTGCTGTCTTGCGTCTCTCTTACTACTTCCTCCTTGTGTCCCCCCTCAACCCCCAGGGGAGGTTTCCCAGATATTCTTACATATTCATTAGGAACTTGCTCAAGTACTACCTCTTTCATGCAGCCTTCCATGATTGCTCCCTTGGAAGTGATATCTTTTTCTTGTGAATACACCTAACACCATGTGTTCTTAATTTCTCACAGTACCACTCTGGTCCATTTTTCGGTTGTTTGGATATGTATCTATCTCTGTTAGTCAGGATTCCTTTGGTTGTGGCCTGTGAACTCAGCCGACTTCAGTGGAAAACCTTTACATACTGACTCACAAAACAGAAAATACCAGAATTACAGGGTAACCTAGCTTTAGGCATAGCTGCATTCAGTGGCTTGAATTGTGTCCTTAGGCTTGGTCTCTGTCTCTTTCTCTTCATCTCTTGGCTCTACTTTTCTCTGTGTTGGCTTCACTCTCAGACGAACTCTTTCTAGGTGGTGGCTTCCAGTTACATTATCCTTGAAAGAGAAAGCACATTCTTCTCTTTCCCTATTATTCCAGCTTAAAGTCCTGTGATAGAGTGTTGTTTGCTTGGATTGGATCACGTGCCCATGTGCTGAACGAATCCCTGTGTCTAGGGGACAGTTGGATGCACTGATTGGCCAGGCTCACATCAGGTGACCACCCCTAGGGCTGAAGGACGGGGCTGACTTCATTCGGTGTTCCGTGTGCCCTGTCTAGATTTGCTCATTAACCATTAGTAGCAATCTCATTATCTAGGCCAAGGGGTAGTGAGACAGCACAAGGTGCTGGTGAAATGAGTTTCCTTCTTTCTTGCTAATCTTGCTGTCTTAGGACTGGTTCACCTTTTCTGTTTTGTTAGCTGCTTAAACCCAGTACTACTCTTTTTTTTAAAAAAAAATTTGTACTCAGGTATAATTGACATAAAATTATATTAGTTTCAGGTGTACAGCATCCATTACTACTCTTAATTTTACATATCTCAGTGAGTTTCATCACAGACTGGACTATTGCCCTTGCTTCTTGGCAAAGCCATCCCAGATTCCAGAGGGAAGTGTAATTGGGATTAAAGAACAATAGGGTAAATTGTAGTGTGAAACTAGAGGAACAAAAAAGCCTCTGTTTGGGCATTTTGGAAAAGTCTACTTGAAAAGGAAGGGAGAAGTGCAGGAGGCTTCCAGGCAGAACTTTCATTAGTGTTATATGGTTGGCTGTTTTCTAGCTCCATGATAGGCCCAGAGAATGTGGGGCATGGAAGACTCTGGTTCATTAACTTTAGGACAGATAAAAAAAGATAGGATCAATGTGGGCACTGAACCCAGTGGATCCATTTGAATAATTTCTAGTGGGCTTTATCAGCCATTCCTTGAGCATTGCATGTGGGCAGCTGCACCCAACCAAAGTCCTGGATGGCCTGGGGTGTTTCTGCATGAGGTCTCTCATCTGATGGACACAGTGTGATGAGAGACCTAGCAGCTTGGATCCATTTTGGAGGGAATGAGAAACTAGCCATGAAAGCAGCAGAGTGTAAAAAGTGTGGGCATTTGAGTCAGAGGGACCCATGTTCAAATCTCAGTTCAGTAACTTGGTAGCTGTTTGACTCTGGGCCTTTTAGCTAATCCCTCTGAGCCTCAATTTGTTAATCTGTGAAAGAATAAAAATACCTGCCTCACAGGGTGGTCAAGAAGGGTCATCGAGATCATGCATACAAAGGGCTTGATTATGGTAGGTGCTTGATAAATGTTGGCTTCCATTCCTGCTTTTTAATTTTTTTGAGGAAGATTAGCCCCTGAGCTAACATCTGCTGCCAATCCTCCTCTTTTTGCTGAGGAAGACTGGCCCTGAGCTAACATCCGTGCCCATCTTCCTCTAATTTATATGTTGGATGCCTGCCACAGCATGGCTTGCCAAGCGGTGCCATGTCCGCACCCGGGATCCGAACCAGTGAACCCTGGGCTGCTGAAGCGGAATGTGTGAACTTAACTGCTGTGCCACTGGGCTGGCCCCTCCATTCCTGCTTTGATAAACACAAATAACATTATCTTTTATGTCCCCTAGTTTGCACGTTAAATCTTCAACACCTGTCAGTGTTTTAGGGGTTCTCTGTCTAGTGGTTCTCAATTGTTTGGTGTATAGAGAGGTACCCTAGCGACCTGGGGGGCGTTCACAAGCAACATTTTGTAAACATCGTAGTAAAGATTGGATCAGGCAAGAATCATCAATGGATCCTAAGTCTAGGGGGTGGGTGGGATTTTGGTGACGAGCAGTATATTTGTTTGGTCCTAAAGCATCTTGCAAGGGAGGAAACAAAACAGTAGGGACATTGTGGAAAAATCTGACATTGCCTTTGTCAGGTGATCAAAATTAAAATGGCTTTTGAGGGACAGAAGGACATTACGCGCCTCCAAATGTGAGACTCTCAGAAGGAAACCACATCGTCCATGCAGTCTTCTGGCCAAGATTACAAAACCTCAACCTAATCATAAGGAAACATCAGACACACACAAAATGAGGAACATTCTCATATAAAAAAACAAAAGTTTCGGGGGCAGGGCTGTACTCTTCAAGAATGTTAATGTCATAAAAGATATCGAAAGGCTATTGGAAATGTTCCAGATTAAGGGAGGCTGAAGAGGCATGACAGTTAAATGCAACACATGATCCTAGACCAGATCCTGTGCTGGAGAGAGAAATGCCTTAAACGATGTATTAGATCAACTGACAGAACTGGAATATGGATGGTAGAGTAGGTAAAAGTGCTGTCAGTGTAAATTTAGGAAGTTGCTAACTGTTTTGTGGTTATCCCTATTCTTAGGAAATACAAACTTAGGTATTTAGAGGTAAAAGGCCATAATGTATGTAACTGACTCCAAAATGGTTCAGAAAAATAAACTTTTTACATATACCCACAACTACACCTATATCCATATACACATTATGTAAATAGGAACATATACATGTGGAAGGTGGAGAGAGGAGGAGAAAGAGAAAAAGAGACAAGCAGAGAGAATAAAGCAAATGGGGTAGAATGTTGACAGTAGATGAATCTGGGTAGTGTTTGTGGGTGTTCTTTGTACCACTTTTGCAACTTTTTGTAAATTTGAAATTATTTCCAAAAAGTTAAAGACAATACATTGTGCTCTTCCCCCTTCCCTGTCCCCAAAGACCTGCGTTACTGGGATGTTGAGGTGGTGGTGATGAATAGGTGTGCACTGAGAAAACTTTCGTGGTGATTCTGATAAACTCTCAACCATGCCTGACTAGAAGGAGGAAGCTGGCCTCTGTGGTAGGAATCACATTTGACATCTTAATTCTTTAATTACAATTCAAAGGTGGTAAAACCAAGAATCATAATTTTGTAGAATCTAGAATGAAATGATTTTTGTGACTGAGGACTAAAGGATTCAAGAAGGAAAGAGGCAACGAAGGCCTTGTGGGCAAGGAGAGCCTTTATAGGAATTTTCATCCCCACACCTAGGTGTGAAGGACATCTTCTCTTTCTAAAAGTCAATTTAAACTTTATTCCAAGCTCCCATTCCAAGTGGTTGGCAGGAAGTTCCAAGAGTCATTACTGGGGCTCCCCCTTCTCAGGTCCTAGGAACGAGAACATCGCTGCTTCATACTGGGGACCGTGGAGCTCCCCAGCCCCAGCCTGATTCCCTGCAGGTCTGGTTGGTGGTTTTGCTAATTCTCCACCATGTTCGGTACACAGGAAGTCTTTGGCCAGTCTGGGAACCTGTGTGCCTGGGACACTGCCATGCTGGGGGCCTCTTGCAGTTACCCCTGTGAGGTCTTGCCACCACCACCTGGTGCCTTGCTACATAGAGGGTATGGGCCACTGCTACTCATGGGACCCCTCCCCCAGTCTGGATCTCTTACCATCTGGGGGATTGTCTCCCTTTCCTCCTTCAGAACCTTCAAAGTCACATAGCACCGTCTGTGCCATCCTCCCAGACCACCTGCTCACTCCACCAGCATAATTTTTTCAGTGAGTTTAGGATTTTACAAAAGGTAAGAGAGGCCCACAGACTTAGCTACCTGGTTACTTGCTTGGAATTGGGTGTGAAGTGGAGGTGGGAACCACAGAAAATACAAATTCATGTCAAAAAATACAAATGAATGCCAAAAATTAACCTGACACATAACTTTTTATCTCCTATTTATAGTCCAATTTAGAATTAAAAAAATTAAAAAATACTCCCATCAATATGGGCAAATTAGAAGTTCAACCTGGTTTTTGGCAGCTGTTTTCTCACCAACCACCAGATGTCACATCTGAAAAACAGGGCAGCCACAGGTGTGTACCACCTATTTCAGGATCAGCACACAATTTTTTAAAAAAATTTTTTGAGGAAGACTGGCCCTGAGCTAACATCTGTGCCCATCTTCCTCCACTTTATATGTGGATGCCTACCACAGCATGGCTTGATGAGTGGTGCATAGGTCTGCACCCGGGATCTGAACTGGTGAACCCTGGGACACTGAAGTGAGCACGTGAACTATGCTACCAGGCCAGCCCCATCAGCACACAAGTTTTATAAATATTTTGGTGTTCAGAATGGAAGCCTCAGGATAATTTTAGTCCATCAGTGTTTTATTTGTTTAAGGACAATACTTTAGAACTGGTGCCATGTTAAAAGAAAAATCTACAAAGTAGTGATATTGAACTGATGCCAAGAGAATAAATGATTTCAAATTAGTGAATGGTTTACACCCACCAAAATATCTGTCTAGCTCTTCTGATTCCTATTGTCTAGCTGTCACATTAATAGACACTTATGGGCAGGTTCAATGTAGAAATCAACGTTGACGTAAGTCCTGGCTTCTGATCCAAGAGGCCAACAGGGAACTCACAGAGCAGTGGTGGGCACTTTCTGGCTTCTCTCCGTCCCCCAGGGGTGAGGAAGATGAGATCTCCCCACAGAGGAACGCATGGAGGGCTACTCTCCACGGACTGAGCACTCTGCTCGTGAAACGAGGAATTGGAGTGAATGAACTTTGAGGGAAAAGCGACTCGTGTTTCGCTGGACTCTTCTCTGTGTCAGATGTTTTGCACGTACATAGTCTCATAATGCCTACGGCACTCCTGCAAAGTGGACTTAGTTACACCTCCCCAATTTGCAAATGGGAAAGCTGAGGCCCAGAAAGGATGCAGAACGTTTCCCAGGTCTTGTAGCTAAGGAGGGCTGGAGCCAGGCTTCCCGACCTCTCCACTGCTGACGGGTTTGTTCATTTACTTTGGGTTGGACTGCGTTCAGTGCTGCTCTTCCCTTCTCTGCCTCCCTCCCTGACTTTGACTGGTTTTCACAGACTTCCTGCTCTGAGTCAGACTTGAAGGCAGAGTCCTGACCACTGAAGTCTCTCCTGTGAGGTGACCCTCCTCAGTGAGCTTGGAAACAGGAAGATCCACGTAGCAGCTCTCTGGAGACTGGTTGGGCCCAGTCCTCAGGGTCTGATGACACTTCTTTGGGAACAGCCCAGTGTTTAGGTGGGACAAAGAATTTCTGGGCGCCCGTCCATGGCTGGTGAAAGGAAGGATGTGCTGTGGGTTCGTGTTGTGTGTTTATGTGGTGACATTGACAGATGCCTCTGACGGAAGCTGTTGAGAAGTGAACACGCAGAATAAATCGACTCATCCTCTGCT
This sequence comes from Equus przewalskii, assembly GCF_037783145.1. NCBI lineage: Eukaryota > Metazoa > Chordata > Mammalia > Perissodactyla > Equidae > Equus > Equus przewalskii. Next base: position 62,748,953 of record NC_091834.1, on the reverse strand, counting down.
TGGAGGCCAGAGGTGCTTGCTGGGGTGACAGGTGGCCTCTGTTGACAGTGTTCTCTTTCTCGAGATTAATCGGGTCTACGTCGGCTACCATAGCGATATGGTAGGGTGGAAACGTGATGATGTTTGCTCAAGGAATTTCCCTGGGGGTGGGTGAGAGAACAAATAAAGCCTTCCTTAAGAGCAGTGTTTTTGTTTGTTTTGCTTTTTAAAATTTCATCCCAGTGTAGTGAGAAAACCACGAGATTTTAAGTCAGATCCAGAGTCAAGTCCTGGGAATGCCTCTTCATCCCTACGGGGACACATGGAGGACTGGGAACTTTCCCAAGGTCCCCCAGCTGCTGAGAGGTGGAGCCCAATTCCAGTCCACTTGGCCTGGCTCCAAGGCAGTGTCCTGTCTAGAGCAGAGCCTTGCCCCGGGCCCCGAGCACGAGGGGTTTGTCCTGAACCTTTGGGGCCCTTCTCCAGGTCCACTAACGCATAGGTGGAATATCATGAAGCGCTGATGAAGGGAGAGAGGAGAAGGAAGAAAAAAGGCAGCAGAAGGAAAGGCCTGGGTTGGGGTCTCAGTGCTGCCCCTCACCAGCCTTGGCCCCCTCTTCCTGCTTGTTTAGAATATGGCAAGGCAGTTTATCAAAACTTCTGTTTGGGAGGAGAAAAATGCTGACAGCATCCCTGGGTCTGAGGAGTTGGGAAACACACACTACATGAAATATTTAAAAATCAGAACTGTAAAAATATCTTATTCCATTTGATAAGCCCTTACTGACTGCCCACAACGTGCAGTGCTATTGAGGTTCAAACCATGGAGTGACCTCGGGGAACTTTCCGAGGACCTCCCTCGTGCTGGGCGCATGGCAGACGTTCCCTCCTTCCGTCCCCATAATTGCTCCAACAGGTAGATCCTATTGTTTCCAATCACAGATGAGGAACGTGAGGCTCCAAGAGGGTCACTGAGTGGGGTCTAGCCAGCGCTTTGAGAGCAAGAGCTGCCCCTGGAAGGAGCTGAGCCTTTTGCAGGATGCTTTGAGGGTACCAGGAAAGATGTTCTTTGGCTTGAGTGAAAAAACCTCAGCAGACTGCAAGCTTGTCCAAAATAAAGTTTTGGGAAGTTGGCTGCCTTGCCCACTGGATTTCCTGGAGCTTCTATGTGTGAGCCAGTTCCTAAATGGAGCCAGGCTAGTTTTTTCATTCACTGGCTGGGCTATTTATTTATTTATTTTTAACATCGTGATCCTTCAGGGACTCCAAAGTCTTGAATTCCCTTGCCTGGCACAGGGTGTGCTGGGCGCGCCTACAGCTTGTTAACTGAAAATTCTCCAGGGGTGTGCCCTTGCCCTTGTCCCTCTGCACACCAGCCCTCCCCAGGTCATGCCCCACGCAGGGGCCCAGCTCTCGAGGGTGAGAAGGGAAGCACATGGAAATGTACTGGTGAGAGAGTCACTGTCAGGCTTTTGTGGTTTGAAGAGGCAGGTGAATAGGCAGGGGCCCATGTGATACCACATCCAGTACAGGCTCCTTTTCACCTCACTATTTGAAACGCCTGCGATGTGCTGGCCCTTGAGCTGGGATATGATTAATTCTGAAAAGTAGGTTTTATTATCCCATTATATAGATGAGGACACATAGATGATAAGGAGGTGAGGGAACTTGCCCAAGGTCCCCCAGCTGGTGGGAGGCAGAGTCTAAATTCAAACCCAGAGGCATTTGTCCTGTACCTTTGGGGCGTTCGCCGGTTCATCTGCCCCTGGAGACTCGGCAGAGGGCCCTGGTGTCTTTGATTCTGCCCGTCTGGCTCCTTGGAGATTATCCAGCTTGCCCGAGCAGATGGATGGAAAAGAAAGCATGTAACCTGGTACCCATCTCCTTGGCTGCTGCACAGCCCCTTTGAGAGCTGGTCTCTGCCTGTCTCTAAAGGAGGCATCGTCAGGATGCAGTGAGGTATTTGATTCTGCCCCCAGAGGCACACTGTGGCCTTGCACAGTCAGAGGGCACCAGGCAGAGCCTTTGCTGGTGTCTGGTTGGCTGGGAGCAGCCCCGCTCTGGGGCTCTAGGCTTGCTAGGAGCCTGTGCTTGGGCAATTGAGGTACATGTGAACTTGGGTGCATTGTCTGTCCTGCTGCCTGAGAGATAGCTGCCACCCCTTCTATTTCATGATTGCTCAATATTGATAATAATAATAGTAGTAGTAGTAATAATATAACAATAATGATAATAGCAAATACTGTGGAATGATTACAGGCACTGTTCAAAGCATTTTACAAGTATTAACTCATTTTAATCTTCCCAACACTTAAGAGTAGGTATAATCATTATCTCTTTTATAGATTAAGCTATCAAGGCACGGAGAAGTCATGTAATTTGCCCATGGTCACACAGTAAACGAGGGAGCTGGGACTTGAATTTATGGAGTCGGTTTCTGGGACATCACTTCAACGTCAGTCAGTCTTCATTGAGCCCTCACTCTATTTCAGGCACGTGCTCAGGCCTGGAATAGAGGGGAAGCAGCCGATGCAGCTGGTGGGAGTGCTGACACCTGAAAAGTTGCCATTGCTTTTTCTTGATTGTTTTTCTCCTTTCCCTGACTTTCTCTAGCTTCTCTAAAATCTGTTATTCACCTTTTCGTCATCCTCACTCTTTCCTCGGTTTGCACTGGCGCATGGAGGCTGGTCATCCCGCTTTGGGTGAGCAGCTTATCTGTGAGCCCTGGAGGTCAGGAACTGTGTGCCTTATGATCCCAGCAGCCGCACAAAGCCCGATGCGTAAAACATGCTTGCGCATGTTTATGGAATGGAGGGATGGATGGACCGATGGACTGATGAATTTCAGCCCTGCCTCCCAGTGATCTACCTCAAAATGATCTTTCTTGGGTGAGCAAAGGAATGGGGAGTGGCTAAAGAAGGTGGAGACAAAGCAGGAAGCTGAAACTTGGGGATTGGCTTGGAAATAGAAAGAATGGCACCATATGCTCATTGGCAGTTCGTGAAACATTTTTATATGCCTCGCTGTCTTTAATCCTCACAATAGCACGTGTTAGAGATGGGGAAGATGCTATTACTTCCATTTTACAGATGAGAAAACTGAGGCTGGGAGGAGAAGTAACTTGCTCAAGGTCACATTACAGTGTATCTGGTGGTTCTCCCCCTACGCCATGGGATTGGCCAGACCCAGAGCCGGCACGGGAGCCAGGTGAGCAGCCTTTGTGGAGGTGAGGCTGAGTGGGTGACAGGAGTCCTTTGGCAACTGGCAGAGATGTTGGCAGAAATACAGGCCCCATGGTGAGCTGGCTGCCGTTAAGCCCTGACGCTCATGCTTTGGAAGAAGGGGAGCTAGGTTGTGGATGCGGGGCTTTGCCACCAGGCAGCTATCTCAGCCTCTCTTGGGCCTTCCACCCTGGTCACCTGGCAGGACAGTCATACTGTCAGGGCTGCAGTGGGAGCCCCTTATCTCTAACTCCAAAGAGGATGTCTACACTAAGGTTTTGGCAAACTCTACCAAACAAGCTGCTTTTACCTTATACCTACTTGAGTGGAGCCTCCTGGGAGATGTCCCTTTGTTCAAGTTCAGAGGCTCATGTCTCTGAGGATTAATTCCTTCTGTGAACCTCGTCTTATGTGAAGTGGTGAAATGCATTGGAATGAGTTTGGGTAATTCTTGTGAAACATCTGTTGATTTCGTCCCCTTGTCTCCTCCCCTCTGCAATCGCTTTGGGTCAGACTCTTACCATCTCTTGCCTCTCAATGCGTTCCCTACTTCTAATCTTGGTCCTCCAATGCGCTGTGTCCTATCCAAAACACACGTATGGTTGTGTCCCTTATCTGCGTCAGTATTCAGTGTGTCCTTATTTCCCTCATGGGAGATTTCTCACCCTCCACGTATCCGAACTAGCCTCTGCCTCTCCTGTCCACCCTCTCTGAAGTCTCACAACAGTACAAGCCACTTCACTTGCAAGCTGGCCATCTGTTGTCCGGCCTCTGTGCTCTTGTTTCTGTTTGGGGTGTCCTTTCTCCTCTTCCTGTGTATCCTTCAAGGCCCATCACAAACGTACCATTCTCAGTGAAGCTTTTCAGGCCATTTGCTTCCTTGTAGGCAGGACAAATATCCTTTCCTCCTCTGTTTCCAGGGCATTTCATAACGTTTCCAGCGTTATACTTAAAACAATGCATTTTAGTCATTTGCTGGTGTCTGGCTCCCATGATGTTCCCAGGGGCAGGAGGGGAGGCATCTTCAGCTCAGTCCAGGTGCCCAGCACAAACGGTGGCTCCAGCTAATAAATGTTTCATTACTAGATGACAGGGAAGCCAGTGGCCAGGTGTGTGAGTGAGTGAGTGTGTGTGTGTGTGCACGTGCGCGTGTGCTCAATACTTTCTTTTTGAGATTTGGGCTTCAAGGCTCAGGATTCTATTTGTATTACTGTCTTGGAACCTCATGGCTGTCTTGGTGCGAAACTCTAGATTCCATTTAAAATTCTGGATTCCATTTATCAAAGGCCTCTTAGGTGCCAGTCACTGAAAAACATGTTCTCTCATGCAATACCCAAGGTGACTCTTGGAGATGGGTATTCTTATGCTCATTCAAAAGATGAGGAAACTGAGGCCTGGGAAGTAAGGTAACTTGGCAGAGGTCACAGAGGTAGGAAGTGATAGCTCAGAGCTGCTCAAAATGTGGTCCACAGGCTGGCTGCCTTGGCCTCATCTGGAAGCTGGGCAAAATGCAAATTCTCAGGCCTACACCAGCCTCACTGAATCAGAAACTCTGGTGGCGAGGCCCAGGAATTTGTATTTTAACAAGCTCTTCAGGCAGTTCTGATACACACTCAGGTTTAAGAATTTTAAGTATGGTCTGGCCATGTTCAAACTGAGGTCTCCGCTTCTCCAAAGCCCATGCTCCCCTCCTCCCCTGTGGCTGCTGCTCTCTCAGAGGGAAAGACGAAGGGCAGGAGGGCAGGAGCCCTGTGTCAGAGAACTAAATCTGGGCAGTTTATCTTGGTGTTTTCATCTGAGTGGCCTTGGGCCCCATGAACTCATTAATGCTCTTAACAGCTTTGCAAAGTGACGTCAGCCACCCTGGGTTCATGCTCTGGGCTCTCGCCAACCTCTGGGACCGCTTGTTATCAATGTGGGTGATTTCCAAAACAGAGGGACTTGGGTTTCATAGCTCTTCTGGGAATGGGTTGGTAATGGGGAAAGGGTCAGTGTTTCAGCTGCTTGAGATGGGATGCTTTTGATAGACGCCTAAGAAGAAAGGAAAGATGTTTCTTTGATTTTTTTTCCAAGTCATGTAAGGATGTGTGTTGGGCTTCCTGGGGCAGACATTATCTCCTGAGAGAATTTCAACAGCAAGGAAGGTCTCCTTGGAAGCTTAGAGATGATCATGGGGTCCTAGGCCCCTCTCTGGGGCTGCCCATCTGGGAAGTAGACAACTCCTCCTAGCAGGGGTCTGAGATCTCCTCTGCCTTCCCCTCCCTCACCTGCACATGCACGCATACACATGTGTTTGCGCACACATGCACACATGCATGTGCACCCAGGCACGCACACAACACACGCACACACAACACACACACAACTCAAGTTCACCACTCTGGATGGATTTCTCTAAGTCAGTGCTGTCTCTGATGAATAATAGAGAAAAGTCAGGATCTTTCTCTCTTCATCATCTGCCTAGAAAATAGCATTTATTTATTGCTTTTGGAATATGGTGATATCATTGGGTGAACGAAGCCGTTGGACTTTCTGGCTTCATTTAAAGTTGAGGGGAAGGGAGAGGATTTTTCCCTGCTTTCTCACGAGGTCTGGGAGAGAAAAGTGGTTCTTTTTTACCTGGGACCAACACCTCATTTTGTGCCTTCAAGTGACTGTGCAGAGGACCCAAGTTTCCTGGGCCTGTCAGTACAGGTGAGGTCACAGTAGCAAGTCAGATGTCACTGGCTTTTGTCCCCACTTGCATAACATAGGACTTACAGCCCCCTCAGGGTCTCATTGTTGTTTCTGGAGGTATCCATGGAGTGTCACGTGTACACAGCCGCTTTTTTGTTCTCTTTAGCCACAACAATAATGACAACAACGACCCTCACTCAAATGTACTCTTATAGTTTAGTCCCAGATCCTCGGACATGCTCCCTATCGTCTCATTTCATTGTTTCACTGGGTCACAAGGCCGGTTGTGATTCCCTGCCCCTGTCCTGCCTTATTCCTTTTCCGTTATTTCCACACATTTTTCTCAGTAGTGAGCTACCTGTGGTTTCCAAATGCATCATGCTGATCGCTCTCCCTAGGGTGGTGTTCTTAGGTTTGTCTGCTTAGGAAATCCCTTTATCTGCTTCATAAGATCAGCCACCACCTCATCTAGGAGCCCTTCCCCAACTCAGTGTTGCCCTGCCCTCAGAGTGGACACTCCTTCTTCTGGACACTACTTTGTGTGTGTCTGTGGATTGCATCCACTGTGCAGTGTTGTCCTTTATTATTCACACCTCGTCTCCCCATGCCACAGTGTTAAGATCAATGCCTGGCACATTGCTTGTGCCACAGAAGCACAAGAAATTCGCATGTTTGAATCAAATTGAAAACATCTTTACATTAGCCCTGCGAGTAAGCCAGACCAGAGATTATTGGCTCCATTTTGTAGATAAGATGAGAGGCTGCTCAGTAGGCACCGGGTCTTAAAGCAGATGCACCTTAAAGCAGATGCGCTATTGAGGCAGGTCACAGAAGCCTTCTATCTAAAGGCAAAGGCCTCTGCTCTTGCTTCTGAGCTGAGCTGCCTCCTGGCCTTCCCTGAACCCGGCTGCATAAACTCAATTGTCTCTTAAAAGTCATCAGGACCCTTTGGAAATTCATCACTTTAAGAGAGATGAGAAAATAATGAAAAGAATAGCCTATTATAAGCAGATTCTCTTTATACCTCTTGGGTTTCATTCATTGCAAGGCATTTGCATGAAGAATGGCAGCCGTGTTCTCTGGAAGGCTGGGTAACGCTGATGGATCATCATGGGATTTCAGTAAAGGCCAGTTGGGCTGTGGATGGCACAGAAAGGCTATTTACAGAGGCAGCAAAAAGGATCTTATTATAAGGTCACCAGTAAGGTGGCCCTAAGGACTGTATTTAAATAAGGCTTTGGAGAGTCTGCATTTACTAGATTTTTGGAAATGTGAATCTACTTCTGGAGATGACCTTAAATCTCATTTAATAATGGATGTTGATGACTACGTCATAGCTTGTTGTAGGCATTAAATGTCATTCTCTCCAAGATATATCATCTCTCACCAAGGCACCTACAGTAGCCCTAGTTGCCCCTCCTACCCCAAACCCATTCCTCATACAACAGCCAGAATGATCTTTAAAATACAGAATTCCGAATTTACCTTACCTGTGCTTAAAGCCCTCTGATGGCTTCCCATCCGCCATGCTACTCAAAGTGTGGTCCGTGGACCGGCTCCTGTTTGTTATTAATAAGCTATGAGAAAGGGCACAAATTGAGAGCAAGCATTTAGAAACCTTTATAGTAACTGGTGGAATAATTTATGCCTGTTAACTCCAATAGTGAAAAATTTGGGCTTGTATTTTGTATGTCTTTTAATTTTAATTTTCTAGAAATCCGTTTTTGTTGTATTTTACAAAATAATTTTGGATCAGTCCGTGACACATTGGAAATAAATAGTTTGAGCAGCACTGGCCTACAAGGCCTAAAGGTTCTGACCACCCTGCCTCTCAAGATCTGGTTTTTGGTCCCTTCACATCCTTCTATGTGCCGCAGTCACCCTGGCCTCCTCAAACATTCGTCTTCCTCCCTAGTGGAGCTTTGCAAATGCTATTCCCTGTGCCTGGAATGCTTCCTCCCTGCCTTTCATCATTGTGAATTTAATTCCTGCTTATCCTTCAGGTATGAGCTCACACATCAGTTTCTCAAAGTCATCTTCTTTTTTTCTTTTTCCTTCCAGACTAGCTAGTTATATGCTCTCTTTGCACCTGGTTTTTCTTCTTCACAGTACTTTACAAAATCATCATCAAATAATTAATTGTATAATTTGTTGTTTAAAGCCTATTTTCCCACTAGAATATATGTTCCATGAAGGAAGGGGCTGTGCCTGCCTTGTGGTTTATAATCCTGAGATCTTTTACAGTACCAGGCACAGAGTAGAAGCTCAATAAACAGTTACTGGATGAGTGAATGAAGAATCCATTGGAAAAGGCACTTGGTACATTGTTTATATTATTATATTAGATATAATTTTAAAACAAGAGAGCACTTGCCTAAGAATAAGCAAGTCAGAGAGGAGGGGACACAGGTGATCTGTACAACACATAATTAGATCATCACCTTCAAACAATTGAAATTTGCCTAAAATATTCATAAACCCTAAGTATCTGGCTCTATAGGAAAATACAAAATGGAATCCTCCTTGGAGACATTAGCCAACAATTGGGTTGTTTTTACAACCCCGGGGTTGAGATCTAATTGATATGATCAATCAGATGAGATCTCAACTAAAATGACTTCACTTTGCTTGGAGTGAGGAGTGGGATGAGGGAAGCAGCAAATGGCACATCTGGAGAGATGACTATGACCTACCTTTGTAAGCAATCATAAGGAGTTTGGACTTTATTTTAGTAGCAGGGGGGAGCCGCGAAAGTTGAAATGAGGGGCAGGGTAGAGGATGGATAATGGGGCTAAGGCAAGAGGTAATGAATATTTTAATAAGACTTTCATTATTCATGGATTGATGATTTAGTGTGTACCTTACTCTCCTCTGAGCCAGGCACCCCCTCTGTGCGGGTGCTGGGGAGAGAGCAATTGACAAGACATGGAAGACTCTTGAGGCAGGAGAGTGTTGGAGACTACCACAGTAATCCCAAGAGGATGTCTGGTGGCTAGAATAGGGAACTAGAGTCATCCTGGCAGCGGTGGGCTGGAAAGAGGCAGCCAGACTAGATGTAGAATTGATAGGAGTTGGCGATGGATTCGATGTGGAAGGTGAGAGAAAAGGAGTTCAAGAATGATGGAGTTCAGGTGCCTGGACTGGAAAACCGAGTGGATGCTGCTGCTGAGCTGAAGCTTCAGGCTGCTCGTGCTGCGTTTAGATTGGGCCAACCCAGCTTCAAGTGTGGAGGCAGAGGTGGGTTGGAAGAGAGCATAAGGGGCTTAGCCCTCGGCTGCTGACTTAGGCCTACGTCTGCCTGGCCTGTGGACGTGGCAGCTGCAGGTGGGCAAATGCAGAAATATATCCAGCTGTGAGAGGCTGGGGACCCCAGAGGCCAGGGAACAGGAATAGGCTGATGGGGGATCTGCTGCCACAGTTTAAAGAATTGAGCTCTGTGTGTGTGTGTGTGTGTGTTGATAATCCATCATTTCTTTATCTGCATCATGCTTCACTAAACCTCTTGACTTAATCCGGCTTGACTTGCACAAATGTCACCATCTGGCACTAGATCATGTGCCTTTTCCGTCAAAAGGAGTGGAATGATTCCATTCAGAAATGTAAGTCCATGACTGGATGCCTTCGTGGTGTGTTGCAGCCAAAGCTGAACTTGTAATCAGCCTTTGAGGTGTTTTTTAAGTAAGAAGCTTATTTGGATTAACTATGAAACAGATTTCATGCAGGAAAAGGTCTACAGTTTCAGGGGCTTGACTTTGTCCTGAATCATTAAAACAAAACCCGGGTGGCTGGGTGTATTTATCAACGACTTGGGGCATGTCGCTCCAGAGATGAGTGGTGAGAGGATGTGGCTCTAGCATTATCAGTAATCACCATCAAGCATTTTATTAATAGCCCTCACAGCACTGGCAGACAGTACTGACATGTGATTTTGTAGAAATTACATTAAGTACGGAGTTAGAGCCTATAGCAGGGTTTCTCAAAGTGTGGTCTGTGGACCACCCACATCAGAGTTGACTGGGAGGGGAGGCAGGATTCTGAGTCAGTTGGTCAGAGATGGACCTACAAAACTCCATTTTTAACAGGCGTCCTCCCCAGGTGATTCTGGTGCACACCTCATGTAAGCATCATTCCTAAAAGCCCATGTTGGCGAGTCTGACAGAACTCTGGCTCCAGCTCTGCCACTTACTGGCTGTGTGTGTGGCCCACGGTAACTACTCCTCCGCCTCAGATGTGTCACCTATAAAATGGGGATAGTAGCAGTGTTTACCCCATAGACAGAATGGTTGAGAGGATTCAAATAAAGGTCTCCACACAAAGCTTGGCAGGCAGTAAATCCCCGGTAAATGGGAGCTATTGTGTCATTACTCAGGACTGGACAGGCCAGCTGATCTAGGGCAGCTCATCCGTCTTAAAACAGAGCTATAGAGTTTAACACGCTATGCATATGGTGGAGCAGTAGTGTATGCACGCTTGGTTTATAAAAACTTAACTGTATTCCATTTTTCTCTTGTATAATTTAAAATTCTCCAAATTTATATTTTGCGTGTGTTTTCTTTAATAAATACTCTACTGCCTGCATTCGTCTTGTGTACTGTTTAGGATTATATATGTAAGATCAAAGAGACTATACCTTACAATTGATTTAAGGGATTTTCAAAGGCAATCCTTGAGCACATGTGATTTTTGCCTTCTGAGCTAACTTTGGAGCCTCACCCCCACAGAAGGTGTGACTCCACTGTACTTAAGACACGATGATTGACTTATTTTTGTGCGTTGATTTTTTTTTTTTATCTGCAGAATTGCAATAATCTCATGGGCTGTTGGGTGGATACATGAGATAGCAGTTGTGAAAGGCACTTAGTTCTTAAAAAGAAAAAGTTTTAAATTAGTCCGAAGTAGAATTGATAAAAATAGTCGCTAAGTGTTGGGAAGCCCTTTAAGATCAACTCTTGGAAACTGGTCTGGGGCATCTTTTGTCCTCTTCCCACAGCTGTGAACAGGCTTTTTATTAGGCTCGTGTTTAAGAGTACCCTCTCCTTTCCCCCAGTCTCCTATGAAACCACTGAGGGGACACCCTTGTGTGCAGCACCAGGTGCCATTTCCTCAGTCCAAGGAAGGCTTGGGCTTTGTTGCCGAATAGATCCTCTTAACATGTGGTTAAATGCTTGCGTCTGCAGGCTTGCATTTACCCCGCCTCAAGGAAAGGAGAAGACCACCAGTGGTTCTTCCAAACAACTTTTGTAACATTCAGAATCACCACCTTCAGGGAAATGATCTAAATTCTTTACCTAATAACTATAGAACCTTAGAATCTTAGGGACTTTCTGTGCCTTATTTGAATCTGCTCCATAGCATCCTGATAAGAGTTTGTCCAGACCCTGTATGGACAATTCCAGCGAGGAAAGGGAACTTGTTATCCCCCAAGGTGGCCCACTCCCTTCCAGATATCTTTGGCTATTGGACATCTTTCTAATGCTTTATAAAACATTTGACTCCCAAGAGCTTCCATCCCTTGGCACCTTAGAGCATATGTCCAGTCCCTCTTTTGTATGACAGCCCTTCATACATTTGAAGACTATCGTTACTTATCTTCCTTACCATAAACAACTCTGCTGTTACTCCCACCTAACATGTCGCATGCCTGTTCTTCACATATGCAGTAGCATTTATGTATAATGCACATGAACCAAAGGAAGCTTTCATAGTCTTTTCTCTCTACATGTTTTGTTTTCCAGGTGTTGGTGACATTTTGCCCATTAGTGTGGTTAGAAGTTAATTTTGGTGCAACACCAGGGTCAGAAGGCATCTGCTGCGGCAGAGGGTCCTGGCGTGTCTGTTTGATGAGAGGTGGTAATGGTTATTTGCAGAGGTTGTATTTTCCTTTTGTAAATCTTACCTATCCTTCTAGGTCTCTACAGAGCTCACCTCCTCTGGAGGTCTTCTGTCAGTCTGTCGTGTCCTCCGACTTTGTATCGATGTGATTCACTGGGTAGGCTTTCCTCCAGGTTCTGGGAAATCCCTTCTGGGGCTGAATCAAGCTGTCGTTTCAGTTTTACATGCTGTTTTACTTCTCCATATGTTTATCTTTTGAATCCCCTGCTATATCATAAGCCCATTTAAGTACATATAAGTATTTAGTACATAAAAGTATTTCTAGTCCAGTGTTTTCTACATTCTTGATGTTCAACGACTATGATATTGATTTGAAGAGGGTTTGCTCTTACCTTCAATCCTAAATTCTCTCCCTTGGGGACCTCACCTATTGCAGTGGTTTCTGTATGGAGTCTCTCACTGTCTATATCAAACTCCAGACCCAAATGTCCCATTGCCAAGTGGATCTCTGTATTTATATTCCACAGGGACCTCAAATGCAACGTGTACAATATTAACTAATTATCTTTTACACCCTCGCCTTGGCCACCTAAGCCTGTTCTGATGGGCAACATGTCTTACTTCAACTGACAGCGAGCCTTGCCTGTGCCCATATAGTATATTCAGTTATTTATTGAGTTGAGTCAATTCAACTTTGGAAAGGTCTGTGAAATCCATTTCCTCCTCTTCGTCCTCACTCTCATGCCTCCTTGGAAGCCCTCACTACTACCATAGTGTCCTAGTACTCACTGTGTCACTTATCCTTCTTCCTTCAGGCCAACTTTCACCCCATTGTCTGAGTGGACCTACTAGGTGATAGGTCCACCTATCATCTATAGGATAAAGTTAATTCATTGACTTAACAATGGTTCTTGAGAGCTTACCATGTGCAAGTCCCTGTTCTGGGCACTGGGGATACAGCAATGCACAAGGCCAAAGCCCCTGTCCTCATAGGGCTAACATTGTGGTTGGAGAGACAGGCCATAAATCAGTAATCCTGAGGTTGGACAATGGGCCCTTGGCTTTCAAGCCCTGATCTTTGTCTCCTGCTCCATCTTGCACAGCGTCTCTTCTAGTCATTCCCAAACACACTACCCTCATAATCCCTTCTTGGCCTTTGCACATGTTGATACCTTTCTTCGTCTATAAAACTCCTACTCCTCTTTAATAGGTTCAAGTGTCACCTCTTCTGTGGAGCCTTCCTTGGCTTTCCCAAGGAGGTTAGTCACTCCTGGATCTCCACAGCACTAATTTCTGTGCTTTATTATTGACCCTGTAAGGTTATGATTATTTGTTTACGTGACTGTCTCCCCCACTGCCTTCTTGAAGGCGGGCACTGTGTTTTATTTATCTCCTTAGCTTCAGTGCGTAGTATTGTGCTTGGCACAGGGAAGGCACCCAATACATTTAATAAAAATTATAGTCATCATTTATTGACATCTTATATACCATGCATGGTGACACGAAGTTATTAACATGAGTTAATCTCATTTTATTCTCGTAACAGTCTTATGAGGTAGGCACTATTATTAAACTTATTTATGCCTGAGGAGACTGAGGCTTTGTGAGGTTAACATGCCTAAGGTCACACAGCTGGTCATTAGGAGAACCAGGTTTGAACCCTCATCTCTGGGGCTCTGGAGCCCCTGTTCTTCACAAACATGCCTCCCTGCCTCTTGCAGTAGATATTTCTTGAATGTGTCGCTAAAAGAACTTCCTAGGAGTTATAGATTTCCACGTTCCTACACTCCTGTGCAGCCTCACCTTTGCTAAATGCTTCTCTGTGTCCTAAGAAGATCTCAAATACATAAATAGTATATAGTATGGCCAATAGCTAATTAGGGTTGTGTTCCCTGGTGGAGCACCTGAACATCTAGGTTTTCCTGGCGTTGTGTAGTTGACCTTGGGAACAGAGAGAGTACACACCTCATCCCCTGATCCTGCCTCTGACCTTCCTCCAAGGGGGCAAAGCTTTTCTTTCATCATGAGTATAAGAAACAATGCCTGATACACTTGGAAGGAACCCAGGAGCACAAAATGCTCAATAGTTGTCATTGGCTGGTATTAGGCCCTCTCCAGAGGGCAGAAGGCGGGATGGGAGGGGATGGTGGTGAAAAGGGGGAAGTGGATGGGGTGGGCTGGAATAGGGACAGAAGATGGCATTAGACAGCAAAGCTCCTGCAGAAATGATTTCTGCTTTCTTCATAAATGGACTCACGACCAGCTTTGGGTAATCAAAGAGCTCATTATATTGCATAATTATTTTATAAGTGCATGGTATTTCAGGATTGGAAGGAATCTTAGACATTTTGTTGTTTCAACTAAAGACAAGCAAAGAGAGGAACTCCCTGTCTGTCTGCTTAGGCCTGATGGGATGGCAACGCCAGGTAGGGTTACCATGGCTCCCACCAATTTATGTATTTACATTGGGAAATTTAACTTCCTAGGGGACAAGCACACGTGTGTTGTTGGCGAGTGCACTTTCTCCCTGGGAAGCACACTTGGCAAAGGAAAGAGCACAGCCTTTGGGGTCCCTCTGACCTTGGCTGGATCCCATCCTGCCACACACTGGTTGTGTAAGCTTGGCCCAGTGACATGCTGTGAGGATTAAGGTGCCTGCCTTGCAGGGCTTTCCTGGGGTCTCTGTGAGCTGACATACGCAGAGCACCCAGCACTGCTCCAATAGGAGGTTGAACTCAAAGAGGTTAGTTCTTTAGTGGGGATGGTTTATGTGAAAAGCCACGTAACCCTCAGAAGTGTGCTTGGTAAGATTAGAGTTCACATTGAAATATGCATACTTTGAAAGGCTCCTCTTGTTGAGTTGTGACCTGCTGAGGCAGCTCGCTTCCATCTGGGAACGTCCCTGCCAAGGGACTGTAAAAATCCTGGCTGTTGTCAGGGCAGCTTCCGGAACAATGTTAATGTTCTGGCATGTAACTGACACATTCCATTTCTTGGGCTCCCTTTTTTGTTAGTCACTGTGAGCTCAGTGTCATCAGTTTCTGTTCTTGGTTTCTTCAAGTCATGTCTTTCCCAAAAGCCCTTTGTGAACTCTTAATAGTTTTGGAAATCCTGGGTTTGGTGGTTTTCAGACATAAGCATGGATCAGAATCATGTGGGGAAGCCTGTTTAAAATGCAGATTCCTGGGGACCCCTGCCCCCGAAATTCTGATCCAGAGGTCTGGGTGGACTTGAGTATATGCATTTTAGCTAGCTTCTTGGGTGCTTCCAATGCAGGAGGTAGGATGACGACATATTGAGAAATATTTGCCTACTCCCATTAACAACACTTTACGTGATGTTTCTCAATCCATAGATTTGTGGAAACAAATGTCAGTTTGGGGGAACCAGGTATAAAATCCCTATCCTCACAGTAAGGTCTAAAATAATCTCCAGGTGTTGGTTAGTGGTCCTAGATACTTATGCGACAATAAGAGAGGAGCCTTAAAATAGAGAGGATCTTCACAATGCCTCCTAATATCCTTGGTTCAGCAAAATTGCCAACCTTCCCCTCTTTTCAAGTCCTACAGCATCTTCTTTGTACCTCTTTCATGATGCCAACATCTTAAAAATCTTTGCATTCTCCATGTTTATTTGTGGAATGAAACAATGCAAAGTCTCCTCACGTTTGCAGACCCCAAGTCTTTAGCTTAGGTCTGTTTAGTGGGTGACTGGGCAATGAAACCATCTGAGCCACATCTTGAGGATTCCCAGGAAAGCATGAGTTCCAGGGGGATGTTTCATGGATGGATGGGAAAAGAGTTGCCTAGTCACATACGTTTTAGAAACACTGTTCATCAGGTTTCTTTACAGCAGAACATCATGAGCCTTTCATATGCCATGTGCCTTGTGCATCTCTGGGATGGGGAGATTGTTTGGAGGGTTGGCCAGCATTATCTGATGAGGCACCTTTCCTGCGTGGACTGTCTTGTGGTGCTGGTGTTCCACAGACTGCTCATTGGAAAACAATATCCCAGGCTGAGGGAACTCGTGATTAGGCGGAAATAGTAAACACCCACAAAGGAAAAAGAACTAAAGTGGATTCCATTTTCCATGTTCAGTGTGAGGGCTTGTTGACACCTGTTCTCAGAATACCGCTTCAGTGCAGGACTGGCTGGGTCAGGGCAGCTGGTTCTGGAATACCCAGAGTGCTCGGGAGGCCAGCTTTCACGTGTCATTTTGCCTGCGTGGCTTCAGGTACGCGAAAGCTTTAAGAACCAGTCTGGGCTCTTGAGTTGTTTCTTGTTATCCAGCACTACTACTTGTCTCAGCCCAGCGACCAGGTCCCTAACTGCCTCTGTGCTCCCTCCTTGGGCCCCATGTGGCCACTTTTACATGCCCTTCTCCTTTCTCTTCCCCCATCTCTACATGAAGGAAAAACGCAGCCTTCGTTCATTCATTCCACAAATTGGGTGTAGTGAGTGCTGCCTTTGTATCCTGCTTTTAGGCCTCTTCCTCCTACATTTCCATCATTTGTCAGAACGTAGAAGGAGCTCGCTGAGAGCAGGAGCGTGATGTTATCTTGTTTTTGTAGAGGGAGTGCAACTCATAGTAGCTTTTGTAAAATCTGTCTCCTTGGAAACCCATTGACATGTAAGTCCTCATCTTGAAAGGGTTTTGAGCCATGCTTCATTCTGCAGCCAGTTCAGAAACATTTGTGTCTTAGTGTCCTTCCTGGTCAGGAATACCAATACTTACTTGTCCTCTTACTCAGGTCTGTAGGTCCCAGATTTCAGTGTTTCATTCTGGGAAAGGTGATAAAGAAAAGTAGCACTGATTTAGTACTAAGAGCTCAACTGACTTTGCTCTTCACAGTGACTCTCAAATGCCAATATCATTGTCTTCCACGTTTACATGCAGAGAAACTAAAACTTGGATAAATGACTTCCCCAGGAAAAAGGCAGGATTTGAACCCAGGCTTGCTGACTCTTACCTCCAGCTGCTGATCATTAGAAGGACTCTTCTGGGCCCCACTATCAGCACCTCCCATCCCAGCCACAATGTTCTTGAAGACCTGACTTTCCTTCAGATCTGTGTGATGGAGGGGGACTTGGTTTTGCTGCTTCTGGTGCGTGGTTTGAACCATTTTAAGTCCACTCAGAGCCAGTTCCCATGACAGGTGGGTCAGGCAAAGTGTGAAATTGAAAACCACAGATAATTTCCACACCCTATTTTAAACTAGTGTCATCAGCTTCCTCCCACTTGAAAACATCACCTCAAGCTGCTGATCTATAAGGCCTGAACGGACTAATCTGAGTTCCCCATTCTTCTTATCTTGTGAGCAGTTTGTCCGTATCAACCCAGGAAGACAGGCACTGCTTGTGTGTGGAGCCACCTCTTACGGCATTCATTTGTAAAGAGCTCTTTGTCTTAGAGCCATTTCCTTAAAAAATATATCATGCGTATGTTCATTGTGCAAGACTGTGTAGTGCCTATATGATCCAGGCAAACCCCATTTTCCCTCTTCCTGACTCTACCTCCTTCCCACCCCAATTGCCTAAGAGACATCTCCTCGTAGCTGTCCACCAGGAGTCACTCATTTGTGTCAGGCACCCCAGGAAGCCAAGACATGGGTCACCCATCACCATCTCCCAGACACTCATCTCCATATGGCTGTTCTATCCTTTAATCAGACTCAATCTCTGTCTTCTCCTGGTTCCCCTAAACTTCCACATGGCCCTATAGACCCCTCATTCTTTCATTGGTAAAATCCCCTGTGTCACAATCTTTTCTCTGAATTTTCACTTTATTTTTTTGCTCCAACTAAAACTGGACTGTCTGCAGAAGACACTGCTTCCACTGACTGTTTTGCTCTCCTGTGCCCCACCAGGCCCAGAGGCATATGCGTGGACTTCCCACTCCTCATGGTGGCTTCAGGCCATTGTTCTTGCCTCCTCCTGGGAAGCCCCCAGGTCTTTTGAAGCTCCTCTCTCAGTCTGTGCCACCCACCATCCCTCTTTGTTATAATCATCTATAAACCATCTCCAATCATTCCTTGAAGACTTTTACACTTGGTTCACTACTCTTGTCACAATTTTTGGTGGTTTTGATATACCAAGTAGATGATTCTCTAAATATCATGCCCTTTCTATTAATTTACTTCCTTACCTTGAATGATCTCGTCCTCTCTTAGCCACTCACTCCCATGGGTCAACCCTCCACTTTTTCATTACCGATCACTGTCCCCCTAATCTCCCCATAACCCCATTAACAACATCCCACTTGTTAACTAGTCCTTTCTTCCCTTCCAGATCATTTCTTCTAGAAGCCCACCTCCAACAATTATTTGACCCCTCTAGGAACTCAAAACTATTGAACCTACCTTCTTTTCACTGGCCATCACCCCTGTCATGTCCTCAGTTCCCTTCTTACCCATCTTGTTTCCATGGGCGGCCTTTATAGTCACTCCTTTGCATGCCCTTTCTACTCACCCTCTACTTGCCTAGCAAAAACCCATAGCCAGGTAAACCACCGACTCTCTGCCTCCTCTCTGGCACTGAATGTGGCTGAGAAAAACATACAACCATGTTGTCTTATTTAAAAGTTCCTGACCATGAATCTCTTATTGGACCTGGCAAATCTTAATCAATACCTTCTCCCACTTTGAGAGACAACTATTTTAGATCCTCTCTTCCCTCCTCAAAATTTTCACAACTCCTGCTCCGTCTTCATTCTCTGCTGATGAATTTGCGTCTTCTTTCCCTGAGAAAACAGAAGCAATCAGAAGAGAAGCTCCACGTGCTCCTATTGCCACATCTTCCACCCTTCCTGCACCGTACCCATATATTCTGCATTCTTACCCTACGCTTGTTTCTCCCTGCATACTCTCTCATCCTACAGCAGATAGACTGTGTCCAAGGCCAACAACTCCACTTTTGCAATGGATCCTATATCCTCTCACCTTCTTAAGAACTTTGCTTGCAATAATTCCCCCTCCACTGAATCCTCAATTTTTCTTTTACGGCTGGATCATTCTCACCAGCATGCAAACATGCTCTAATAGCTTCTATCTTAAAAAAAAAAAAAAAAAAAAAGAACGAAAAAAATCCTAGATGGACATAACATTCTCCTCCAGTATTGCCCTATTTCTTGGATCTCCTTGGTAGAAAAATTTCTCAACATAATTTTTTATACATGCTGACTCAGTTTTCTCTCTTCAGTCTGTGCCAATCCCACACCCCACCACAGCTTCAGTGGCATTGCTTCTGTCACGATTACCACCTCCACAGTAGCCAAATCCAGCAGCCATCATATTTCACCCTTGGTAGGTTTGACATAGTTGCGCACTCCCTCCTTCTTCAAACCTTCCTTCACTTGGCTTTGAGATAATGGCCTTGGTTCTTCTTCAGGGGAGGCTCCTTCTAGGTTTGCTGTGCTGCCTCAGGGTTGAGTCTTTGGGTCTCTTTTCTATCTAAATTTTTCTTGTAAGTGATCTAATTCAGTCCATGGCTTTGAATATCAGCTATGTTCTGACCACTGTAGCCCAAACTTCTCCCCTGAACTCCAGACTCGTGTGTCTAATTGCCTATTTGATCTCACCACTTGGATTTCTAATAGGCATCTCAGACAGAACATAGCCAAAACCAAACTCCCGATCTAGTCCCCTCCCCCTAATCTGCTCTTCCTTCAGTCTTTTCTATTCAGTTAATGGCACCTCCATTCTTGGCAATTGCTTGGGCCAAATGCTTTATAGTCTTCCTTGACCTGTCTCTTTCCTTAGATTACATATCCAACCCATCAGCAAATTCTGTCACATCCACCAATAATCCTGAATCTGATCATTTCTCACCACCTCCAGTTCTCCCCTTTGACCAAGCCACCATTTTCTCTTGACTGAACTGTAGTTCCTACATAACTGGCCTCCCTGCTTTCACCTAGCCCCTCTTAAAGATTCTCCTTGGAGCAGCCTGAATGACTCTTTTAAGACAAATGTCAGACCATATCTGTCTTCTGCTCAAAGCCCTCTGATGGCCTTCCATGGTCTAGATGGCTCTACATCATCTTGTTCTCAGCTCTCTTGTTCAGCTCCAGACGCAAGGGCTCCCTTGCTGTTTTTTGAAGAGACTTCTGCTTAATCCCCTCTCATTTACCCCCCTAAATCTTTGTACCTTGGTCTCTGCTCAGGTAATTCTTTGTCAGAGACTTTCCTGACCACGCTATTTAAACTAATGAGCTTTTACCCTCTATCCCTTAACCCTGCTTTATTTTTCATCATAGCAAATAATGCCATTTGACTTATTACATATGTATTTGTTTCCTGCCTCCCCTCCTTTAAGCTCCACAAAAGCTTTTTGTACTTTTGTAAGCAGTTGAATCCATGGCACCTAGAACAGTGCCTGGCACGTCATAAGCCCTCAATATTTGTAGAACGAAGGCATACATATCCTATACTTAACCTAGGTAACAATTCATTACCGTAAAGCATTCTTTAAAAAATTGTGAAATATTTTAGGCTCACAAAATATAGTGAATAATATAATGAGCGTCCACATGCCTACCACCCAGTGAAAGGAATGAAATGCTCTTCTATTAGAATGGGCTAGTTTGTGCTGCTATAACAAACAGGTCTCAAGACTAAACAAGCAGTTTTACTTCTCACTCGTGCTGCATGTTCATGTAGCTCGTGGAGGGGAGCTCAAATATTTGTGAATAGCTCTAGTGACTGTCACAGTTACACATATAGTTAAAGCTCTCTGTGAAGCCCTGCCTGGTCCCATTTTTTTCCTTGTCTCTAGAGAACACCACTATACTTAATTTGGTGACATTTCATTGTGGTGTTAGTTTTCATTTTCCTGATTATTAGTGAGGTTGAGCATCTTTTTATGTTTATTCACCATTTCAGTTTCCTCTTTTGAGAGTTGGTTCTTTATATACTTTATTTAATTTTTAAAATTATTATATTATCTCTTGCCTTTGTATTGATTAATTGGAGTTCTTTATGTATTTTAGATACTAGCACTTTATTGATTATATGAGTTATAAATATATTCTTCTGCTCGATGGTTTGTGTCACACTTTATTTATGGAATCTTTTGAAACAGAAGTTTTTTTTTTTTTTGAGGAAGATTAACCCTGAGCTAACTACTGCCAGTTCTCCTCTTTTTGCTGAGGAAGCCTGGCCCTGAGCTAACATCGGTGCCCATCTTCCTCTACTTTATATGTGGGACGCCTACCACAGCATGGCGTGCCAAGCAGTGCCATGTCTGCACCCGGGATCTGAACCGGCGAACCCTGTGCTGCTGAGAAGTAGAACGTGTGCACTTAACCGCTGCACCACCAGGCCGGCCCCAGAAAAGTTTTAAAACACTTTCTTGTTTATTTTTTTATCTTTTATTTTATGGTTTACGCTTTTTGCATCTTGCTTAAGAAATCCTTTCCTACCCTGAGGAAATAGCTTTTTGTTAGGAAAATTTTCCTTTTCATATTTAGTCTTCATTCTTCCTGGAGTTGAAAATTATAAATGGTGTGAATTAGGACTTTATTTTTCTCTAGTATGGATAATGAGCAGTTCCAGCATGCACTAATTTGTAATGCCTTTTCTGTTGTAGATTGAGTTTCCATATACCGAATAATTCAGGACTCTTTATTCTATTCTATTAGTCTGTGTATCTGTTCCTAGGCCAATAAAAACATTTTCTTAATCGTTTCATAATTAAGTGCTGATATCTGATAGAATGAGAATTATCCTTCCTCCCACCTCTGTTCTTGAAGATTGCTTTGGTTATTTTTGGACCATTGTTCTGCCTTAAAAATTTTAGAACAAGTTTGTCAAGTTCCGTGAAAAACCTTGTTGAAATTTTAATTTATTTGTTCAATAACAGTTATATATCACTTACTATATGCCAGGCACTCTTCTAAATGCTTTGCAAATACTTCTTTAGTTGAAACACATACTTTCATCTGGAGAGAACCGACATCTTCAGGCTGTTCAGTCTTCCCGTTCACGAACATGGCAAAGGTCTGGCCACCTTTAATATCTCTCGTTAAAATTGTATAGTTTTCTCCATAATGGTCTTGGTGTTTTAGCTAGATTTATTCCTTAGCACCTTGTAAGTTTTTATTGCCATTGTTGAAGATCTCGTTTCAAGAATTACACTTTCTAATTGTACATTGCTGTTGTCAAGGAGTCTGTTATAGATTTTTATCGTTAAACGTAAATGCAACAACTTTGCTTAACTCTGTTACTAATTATAATTATTTGTCTGTGAATTCTCTTGGATTTCCTGGGTGAAAATTATAGCCTCTGCTGCTTGAGACTCCTGGGTGAACAGAAGTGGTGGTGATGGCTATCCTTATTTCATTCCTGGTTGTAGAAGGAATCCTTCTCATTTTTCACCACTAGGGAGAATGCTTGCTATAGGTGTCTGGTAGATTTTCTTGATCAGATTAAGGAAATTGCCTTCTATTTTTTGATGGCTGAGAGATGTTTTGGTTTTGTTTTGAATTTTATTTCTTAAATTAACATATAAATTATTTTCTGGTGTAGATAGAGTTCTGTAGATCTTAACGCATGCGTAGGTTTGTGCATGCCCCACCACAGTGAGGGTGCAGAACAGTTCCATCACCCCAGAAAACTCCCTCATGCTATCCTGTTATAGTTCAACCCTCTCCCCACCCCAACCTCTGCCAACTACTGATCTGTTCTCTGTCATTACTATAATTTTATTCTTTTCAAGAATTCCACCTGAATGGAATCGGACAGTATATGGCCTTTTGAGACTGGCCTTTTTCACTCAGCAAAATGCCTATGAGACATCCAAGTTGCATGTAATAGTAGCTTGCTCCTTAGTATTCCATTGTATGGACATACTACAGTCTGTTTATCCATTCACTCACTGAAGGGCCTTTGGGTTGTTTCCAGCTTTTGGTGATTATGAATAGAGGTGCCATAAACATTTGTATACAGGTTTTTGTGTGACATAAATTTTTATTTCTTTACGATAAATACCTGTGGTAAATGTATATATAACTTTATAAGGAACTGCCAAACTGTTTTCCAGAGGGGCTGTACCATTTTGCATTCTCACCAGCAATGTTTGAGAGTGTCAGTTGTTCTCTATCCTCACTAGCACTTGGTATTGTCAAAAGTTTTTATTTTAGTCATCCTACTCATCCTAAGAGGTGTATAGTGGTGGTTTTAATTTGTGTTTCTCTAATGGCTTTTGATGTTGACTATCTTTTTCTGTGCTTTTTAAGCCCACTGTACATCCTTTTTGGTGAAGTGTCTAAGTCTTTTGCCCGGTTTTTAATTGTGTTGTTTCATTTCTTATTATTGAGTTTTTAAAACTGTGGTAAAATTTACATAACATAAAATTTACCATTTTAGCCATTTTTAACTTTACAACTCAGTGGCATTGACACTGTTGTGCAACCATCACCACTATTCATTTCTGGAACTTTTTCATCATCCGAAACAGAAACTGTACCCATTAAATAATAACTCCCCATTCCATGCTCTCCAGCCCCTGAGAACCTCTATTCTACTCTCTCTCTCTCTATGAATTTGCCTATTCTAGGTATCTCATATAAACAAAATTTTACAGCATTTGTCCTTTTGTGTCTGGCTTTATTACTTAGCATAATTATCAGGGCACATAGTTTTCAAGGTACATAAAGGTTGTAGCATGTATCAGAATTTTGTTCCTTTTTATGAATGAATAATATTTACTGTATAGAAATACCATATTTTGTTTATTTATTCATCTGTTGATGAACACTTGAGTTTTTCCCGCCTTTGGCTATTGTGAATAATGCTTCTGTGAACATTGGTACACAAGCATCTGTTTGAGTTCCTGCTTTCAATTCTTTTGGGTATATACCTGGAAGTGGAATTGCTGGGTCATATGGTAATTCTATGTTTAACTTTGTGAGGAACTGCCTAACTGTTTTCCTTAGTGGTTGTACCATTTTACATTGCTGCCAGAAACTTACTGCTGAGTTTTCAGAGTTTTATTTTATTTTATCTTTCGTGAGAAAGATCGGCCCTGAGCTGGCATCTGTTGTCAATCTTCCTCTTTTTGCTTGAGGAAGATTGTCCCTGAGCTAACATCTGTGCCAGTCTTTCTCTATTTTGTATGTGGGACACCACCACAGCGTGGCTTAATGAGCGGTGTGTAGGTCCGCACCCGGGATCTGAACCCGCGAACCCCAGGCCACCAAGTGGAGCACGTGAACCCAACCTCTATGCCACAGGGCTGGCCCCTTGAGAGTTTTTTATGTATTCTGAATATGAGTCTTTTGTTGAATATGCCATTTGTAAATATTTTCTTTCAGGCTGTAGCTTTTCTTTTCTTTCTTTTAACAGTGTCTTTTGCAGAGCAAACGTCTTAAATTTTGGTGAAGTCCAGGTTATCAATTTTTTTTCTTTTATGGATCATACTTTTGGCATCATGTCTAAGAACACTAAGATTTGTGTCTTCCAATCCATGAACATGGCGTGTCTCTCATTTATTTAGGTGGTCTTCTAAAGAGTTTTATGGTTTTTATACCTTATACTTAGATCTATGTAATATTTTTAATTGATTTGTGTATAAAGTATGAGGTCTAGGTTGAGGTTCATTTTTTTCTTTTCTTTTTGCATATTGATGTCTTATTGTTCCAACACCATTTGTGGAAAAGATTATCCTTTCTTCATTGAAGAGCTTTTGCAGATTGTCAAAAGCAATTGGCCATGTTGGTGAGTCTGTTTCTGGACTCTCTACTCTGTTCTATTGATTATGGGTCTATCCCTTTGTTAATACCACACTGCCTTAATCACTGTAGCTTAAGTCTTAAAATCAGGTAGTGTGATTCCTCCAAATTTATTCTTCTTCACCAGTGTTTTGGTTATTTGAGTTTCTTTGCCTTTCCATATACATGTTAGAATCAGCTTGGACATATCTACCAACGTTTCTGCTGGAGTTTGATTAGAATTGTGTTCCGTCAGTAGTAATTGTGTTCCATCGGTAGTAGTTTGTGGGGAATTGATACCTTTACTATGCTGAGTCTTCCAATCCATGAACACAATATGTCTCTACATTTATTTACACCTTTGTTAATCTCTTACATCAGCATTTTGTAGTTTTCAGAACATAAATCCTGTACATGTTTCACTAAGATGTATAACTAAGTATTTTGTTTTTTGGAGGGGAGTTATTGTAAATGGTATTGTGTTTGAAATTTTAGCTTTTAATTGTTCATTGTTGTTATATATAAGAATGATTGATTTTCGTGTGTCGATTTTGGATGCCGTGATCTTGATAAACTCACTTCTTAGTTTTATTTTTTCGTTTCCAAACTGTGTGCCTTTTCTTCCTTCCTTCCTGCCTTCCTTTTTTCTTCCTTTCTCCCACCTTCCCATTATTTTTTTCTTTAGGCTGTTAATATGGAATCCATTGATTGCTTTTCTAACATTAAGCCATCTTTGTATTCCAAGAATAATTCCCACTTGTTTGTTTATGTGTTGCTATATCTAACTTGCTAATATTTTATAGAGGGATTTGCATCTGCATTCATGAGAGATATTGGCTTGTAGTATTTTTTTTTTCTGTCTTTGCCTGGTTTTGGTGTCAGAGTGATGTTGGCTTCATAAAATGAATTGGGAAGTATTTCCTCCTCCTCCATTTTCTGGAAGAGATTTTGTAGAATTGTGTTTATTTCTTCTTTAAATGTTTGCTGGAATTCACCAGTGAAGCAATCAAGACTTTGGTGTTATTTTTCCCCCTAGAAGGGTTTTAACTACAAATTCAACTTATTACTAGTTGTAAGACTATCCAGGTTATCTATTTCATCTTGAGTGAGTTCTGGTCGTTTGAGGTTTCTAGAGTTGGTCCATTTTATCTAAGTTGTCAATTTTATGTGCATAGATTTATTTATAGTTGGTTTTTAAATTATCTTTTTAATGTTTTGCTGAGTCTGTATTAATATCTCCTTTTTTATTCCTGATGTTGGTAATTTGTGTCTTCTCTCTTATGTTCTCTGTTAGTCTTGCAATAGTTTCATCAATATTATTGTTATCTTCAAAGAACCAGCTTTTGGTTTGACTGATTTTCTCTACTGTTTTTCTGTTTTCCATTTTATTGGTTTTTGTTCTTGTGTTTGTTGTTTCCTTTATTCTGCCTGTTTTGGGTTTAATTTGCTCTTTTCTTCCTAGTTTATTAAGCTTACATTGTTGATTTTAGACTTTTCTTATTTTCCAATATAGGCATTTAATGTCATAAAGTTTCTTTTAAAGCATTGGCTTTAGTTGCATCCCACAAACTTTGATGTTATATTTTTATTTTCATTCAGTTCAAAATATTTTCTAATTTCCCTTGAGATTTTCTCTTTAACCCATAAGTGTGTTGTTTAATTTCCAAGGGATTGGAGATTTTTCTGCTATGGACTTCCAGCTTAATGCCATTATGACCAGACAACATATTTTATATAATTTTAATTCTTTAAAGTTTGTTAAGCTTTGTTTTATAGTTGAGGATATAGTCTATTCTGATGAATGTTCCATATGCACTTGAAAAGAATGTGTATTCTGCTGTTATTGGTTAGCATCTTCTATAAAGCCAGTTAGATCCAGTTGGTTGATGGCATTGTTGAGTTATTCTATATCCTTACTGATTTTCTGGCTACTAGTTCTACTGATTACTGAGAGGTGAGTATTGAAGTCTCCATATAATTGTGGAGTTGTCCATTTTTCTTTCATTTCTGTTAGTTTGGCTGCATGTATTTTGAACTTCTGTTGTTACGTATACATGCTGCTGTTGATTCTATCTCTTTTCTTTCTTTAAAAAATCAAAACTAACATTTATTGCAAACAATATAATGTCAGGCACTTTTTAAGCTCTATACATGTAATGTCTTGTTTGGTCTTTTTTTAAAAACAGCTTTGTTGAGTTATAATGATGTACAAAAATCTTCACCTATTTAATGTATACAATTTGTTGACTTTGAACATATGCATATACCGTGGAACCATCACCAAATCAAGGTAATAGATATATCCATTATCTCCAAAAATTTCCTCTTGTCCTTCCTCCTTTTTTTGTGTGTGTAGTAAGGATACTTAATATGAGATCTATCCTCTTAACAATTTCTTAAGTGCACAATACAGTATTGTTAACCATAGGCTTTATGTTATCCAGCAGATCTCTAGAATTTATTCATCTTGTACAATTGAAACTTTATACCTGTTGAACAACAACTGCCCGTTTCTTCCTGACTCCAGTCCCTGGAAGCACCTATTCTATTCTCTGCTTTTATGAGTTTGACTATTTTAGGTACCTCATATAAGTAGAATCATGTAGTATATCGCCTTCCGTGACTGGTTTATTTCACTTATCATAATGTCCTTCAGGTTTATCCATGTTGTCACATATGGCAGGATTTCCTTCATTTTTAAGGTTGAATGATATTCCATTGTTGGTATGTACTACATTTTCTTTATAAGTTCATCTGATCTTGGATATATAGGTTGTTCCATATCTTTGCTATTATGAATAATGCTGCAATGAATATGGGAGTGCAGATATGTCTTAGAGATCCTGATTTCAATTCTTTTGGATATATACCCAGAAGTGGGATTTCTGGATCATATAGTAGTTCCATTTTTAAAGATTTTATTTTTTCCTTTTTCTCCCCAAAGACCCCCAGTACATAGTTGTATATTCTTCGTTGTGGATCCTTCTAGTTGTGGCATGTGGGACGCTGCCTCAGCGTGGTCTGATGAGCAGTGCCATGTCTGCGCCCAGGATTCAAACTAACGAAACACTGGGCCACCTGCAGCGGAGCGCGCGAACTTAACCACTCGGCCACGGGGCCAGCCCCCTCTATTTTTAATTTTTTGAAGAACCTCCATACTGTTTTCTGTAGAGGCTGCCCCATGTTACATTCCCACCAATAGTTTACAAGGGTTCCAACTTCTCCACATCCTCACTAACACTTGTTTTTTTTTTTGATAATAGTCATCTTAGCAGGTGTAAGGTGACATCTCAGTATAGTTTTGATTTGCATTTTCCTGATGATTAGTAATTTTGAGTATCTTTTCATATGCCTGTTTGCTGTTTGTGTGTCTTCTTTGGAGAAATGTCTATTCAGGTGCTTTGCCCATTTTTTGATAGAGTTATTATTATACATTTTTTGCTATTGATTTCTTTATATATTTTTGGTATTAGCTCCTCATTAGATAAATGGTTTGCAAATATTTTCTCCCATTTTTTAAGCTTGGCTTTTCATTATGCTTATTGTTTCCTTTGCTGTGCAGAAGCTTTTTAGTTTGATGAAGACCCACTTGTCTATTTTTGGTTTTGTTGCCTGTGCTTTTGGTGTCGTGTCAAGCAATCATTGTCAAGACAATGTCAAGAAGCTTTCCTCCTATGTTTTCTTCTAAGAGTTGTGCAGTTTTGGGTCTTAAGTCTAAGTCTTTAATCCATTTTGAGTTGATTTTTTTTGTATGGTATAAGATTAAGGGTCCAGGGGCCGGCTCTGTGGCCAAGTGGTTAAGTTCGCGTGCTCTGCTCCGGCGGCCCAGGGTTCGGATCCTGGGCGCGAACATGGCACTGCTCGTCAGGCCACGTTGAGGTGGTGTCCCACATCCCACAACTAGAAGGACCTGCAACTAAGATGTACAGCTATGTACGGGGGGTGGTTTTGGGGAGATAAAGCAGGAAAAAAGAAAAAAAAGGAAAGAAGATTGGCAACAGTTGTTAGCTCAGGTGCCAATCTTTAAAAAAAAAAAAAAAAAAGATTAAGGGTCCAATTTCATTCTCCTGCATGTGATTATCTAGTTTTCCCAACACCATTCATTGAAGAGACTATCCTTTCCCCCATTGTGTATTTTTGGCATCCTTGTCAAAGATCAGTTGACTGGTATATGTGTGGGTTTATTTCTGGGCTCTTAATTATGTTCCATGGGTCTATATGTTTGTCTTTATGCTAATGTCCTTCTTTATCCCTGGAAGTTTTCTTTTTTATGTAGTCTACATTGTCCTATATAAATACAGCTATTCCTTTATTTTGATTAGTTTTTTAATGGTATATCTTTTCTCATCCTTTTAATTTTAACTTTCCTATAGCATTGTTTTAAAAATTAGTTTCTTGGGCCAGCCTGGTGGCATAGTAGTTAAGTTTGTGTGTTCTGCTTTGGTGGCCCAGGATTCACAGGTTTGGATCCCAGGTGCAGACCTAGCACTGCTTGTCAGGCTATGCTGTGGCAGCATCCCACATAAAATAGAGGAAGTTTGGCACAGATGTTAGCTCTGCGACAATGTTCCTCAAGCAAAAAGAGGGAGATTGGCAACAGATGTAAGCTCAGGGCCAATCTTCCTCACCAAAAAAAAAAAAAAATTAGTTTCTTGTAGACCTCATATAGTTCGGTCATTTTTAAAATTATTCTAACAATCTCTATCTTTTAATTGGTGTATTTAGACCATTTACATTTAATATATTATTGATGTGTCTGAATTTAAGTCTACTACTTTATTATTTATTTTATGTTCATTCCCTCTGTTTTATCTTTCTGTTTCCCATTTCCTGCACCATTTCCTCCCATTTTTGGGTTATCTGAACATTTTTTAGTCTTTCCTTTTGTTTTATCTGTAGTGTTTTATTGAGACTTTTTATCTTTCCATTATTTCAAGAGTGTTTGCCCTTACTTATTGGAGAATTTTTATAATAGCTACTTTAAAATCTTTGTTAGATAATTCCAACAGCTTGGCATTGCAACATTGATGTCTGTTTATTGCTTTTACCCATACATTGTTCTTCGTACCAGAGTAATTTCGAATTTTATCCTAAACATTTAAAATATGTGTGTTGGGACTTTAGGTCTTATTTAAATCATATGGAGAATGTTGATGTTTTTGTTTGGCAGCCAGTTGGGTTCAGATGGAAAGTTGGGTTCAGACAGGAAGTTTTGACCTGCCTTCTGTGGGTTATGGTTAGAACATCAGTTCTGTTTTCAAAGCCTTTACAGTGTTATTCAGAGCTGTCTCATGTGTACCACTCAGTAGTCAGTCTGAGATGGG
Source organism: Equus przewalskii (assembly GCF_037783145.1). Lineage (NCBI taxonomy): Eukaryota > Metazoa > Chordata > Mammalia > Perissodactyla > Equidae > Equus > Equus przewalskii. Next base: position 62,719,213 of record NC_091834.1, on the reverse strand, counting down.
TGCTGGTCTGTCCTTTAGCTCAGTTCTTGAGGCCTATGCTATTCGAGTCAGATTCGTACATGTACTGCTTAGAAGTGAGCCTAATAGTTCATATGACTTTATTGGTTTGCTTTCCTGAACTTCTCCCTCTCCATAACTCCCCTCATACTTTATGATTTTCCTGAGTCTCTCATTTTAGGTCTCTGGCCAGGAAGCTGGAACTTTATTTAAGTTTCTCTGCTACTCACTTCCCATGATTGTACCTGAATCCCAGGCCAAGGGGTAGGAAGACAGAGAGAGAAAAATAATGCATTGGGGGTTTATGTCACTCTCTTGGGACCACAGCTCCTTTGAAAAGAGAGGAAGCTGCACCTCCCTCAGAGTCTTAGGGGCTTGTGGGTTTGTAAGGGCTGAGATGCAAAAGAGAAAAAATACATGGATTTCTTCTACTCAGAGCATTAGGAGATCCATTTCCTAATCCTTGTGGTGGATTAGGATCCACCAGGAGCTCTATTTATTCATGCCGATGTCCACTTCATGGTGATATGCACTGTTTATTCATGTAGGTATCCACTTGGACTGCCTTGAGGCAAGGCCAGAGGGTAATAGAGGAAAAAACAGAAAACTTACTACCAGTTTGGTGGTACTTTGAATTTTTTTCCCCTTAAACTGCTTGCTACCGTTTACTTTCCAGCATCTTCAAGTAGGTTCTTCATTTATTCCATCCAGTTTTGTAGCTGTCTTCAGTGGGGGAGATAGGGCGGAGTGTGTTTACTCCATCTTACTTGCAACCAGACTTCTTCCTTTTTGTTTGTTTCTTTTAAATATGAATAAATCTAGACTTTTTTGAGAGACTCTTCCTATGTCTATTGAGATGATATTTTTATTTCTTCTATAAATCTCTTAGTATGCTAAATTGTATTATGAGATTAATAGATTCTCTAATATTATTCTTACACTTCTGTGATAAGCATAATTTGTTTAAGCTGTATAATAAAAAATGTGTTTTTGTCTTCAGTTTGCTAACTGGTGTTGGCTCTGGTGTTTATTACTATTATTTCACTTATGTTCATGTTCATGTTAGTAATATCATGAAAATATTAAATTTTCCCGTACTCTCTTTCAACATGTTTCTCTTTTCAATAATTATCCCCACATGCTGGCTTTAAGATTTACTTAGCTCCTGTGAAATGATAAGCTGGTCTTCATAGTTTATAAAAATTGGACTCCAAGTGTAATGGAAGAGTGCTAAACTGGAAGATAGCTGTACAGAGAGATCTGTTGGTGGGTCACTCGATCCTTCTTCCAGGAGTGATGTGAAAGCTTCTTCCAGCACCAATTTGCAGGTAATTCAGGAGTCTGTTCTTTCCTGGGCTGTGCAGGGTGTGGAACTGGGAGTCTGGAGTTCTGGATCTTCTCCTTCTGTGGTTTCTAACAAGCTGTGTGCAGGGGCAGTGTCAGTGACTGAAGCCGGAAAATAGGTGGATAGGTTCCTGTAAGGTGGGAGTGACCACTGTAAGTGATGTCATCTCATGAATGCTGTTGAACCAGGAAAGGTAGTCGAGTGATGTCAGGTGGGTCATCCTAACTCCCTGAGCTTCAGTGTCCAGGGGGAGTCTCTGTGGTTCTAGAGGTCTTTAAGGCCATCATGCCTTTAGCCTAACTTGGGCATGCTTGGGCTCCAGTGTCTGGAAAGGAAGCTGGGTGGGTCTTGGGGGGGATCCGGAAGAGGCTGTTAATGAGGCAGCCCAACAGGAGCAGGGCTGAGTGGCAGCCCCAGAAGGGTGAAGCTTTTTTTGTTGTTGTTGTTTGGGTGAGGAAGATTGGCCCTGAGCTAACATCCATTGCCAATCTTCTTCTTTTTGCTTGAGGAAGATTGTCTCTGAGCTAACATCTGTGCTAGTCTGCCTCTATTTTGTATGTGGGATTCTGCCACAGCATAGCTTGATGAATGGTGTGTAGGTCTGTGTCCGGGATCTGAACCTAGGAACCCTGGGCTGCTGAAGCAGAGCGTGCAAACTTAACCACTACGCCACTGGGCTAACCCCTGGGTGAAGGATTTTAATTGGCATCTTCCACGGAACAGCAAATTAAGCGCTCGGATTTCCTCCCTGTGTTCTTTCTCCCTTGGCTCCTATCACCTTGGCTGGAGTCCAGACAGAACTGAGTTGCCGCTCGGGGGCCATTGCCATGGTTTCCAGGGGCTCCCAGGGAGGCCTGTGCAGACTCTGAGTCCTCCCTTCAAGGTGGATGCTGACTACCTTGAGAGCCACCAGGGAGGGCCTGGAAGCTTCCACTTAGCAACGGTTTCCCTCCCAGGACCTGAAAGGCCTACAGAGGAATGTACTTCTCGCCTGTTCTGGAGAGCCTTCTGAACTGTGGCCCTTTCAGCTCCCCCTTCCCTCCAGCCTGCTTTGTTTTGAAGCTTGGACTTCAGAAAGTTGTCCGGTGAGGGACACTCCCTCGAGACCCTTCACTCACTGCCTCCACCTACAATTGAAAAAGTGATTCTGATGCAGAAGAAAGTGAGACTGCCGGCCTAGATAACCTAGCTCTGGTCGTCTATGGTTGTGCTTAGAACAATGTTACATCAGGGCTGGACCTGCCTTCACTTGCACAGGATGCAAGTCCCAGCTGTGCCACAGCCAGCTGTGTGATCTTGGGCGGCTTACTTCCCCTCTCTGGACCTTGTATTCTTCCAATGCAGAGGGAAGGTTTTGAGGTATATTATTGATTACCAACATCTTTTCCAGCTGGGATGATCTAGAGGTCTGTGACTCCGTCTCTGCCAGCTGAACTGGGAAGCACTTGATATGGAAATGCTTGACGTTATCCCAAGCAAGGTGTGGAGGTCTGGTGGAAAGAGCAAGGGCTTCGGAGTCAGACAGACAAAGGGTCAAATCACCACTGACCAGCAGGGTGGTGGTTATCTAGTAGAACCATTATGGACCCATGTGCCTTTGTGCAAATTAGAAAAAGATGCCCCTTCTGAAGTCACTTTCTTATGGAAAATTCTCATGACAAATATGTAAGTCTATGGTGATTATTATGTGACTTGCACTCCCTAGAATTGTGCAGTACTCAACCTACCCAGCTGTACACAACAGCTGTCTGTGTCCTTGGACAAGTTACTCGACTTCTTTGAATCTCTGTTTACTCACCTGAACAAAGAGGATAGTGATGCCTATCTCACAGGGTAGTGGTGAGGAGAGAGAGAGGTGGAAAAAGCCCAGGGTCCATACAGAGTAGTTGCTCTGGAAATGGAAATTTCCCTCTTCTTTTTCCAGGAACAGTCTTCCTGGAATATGGCCTTCAGGGCCCAAAGCACTTCCCCCTTCCAAAAGAGCAGCAGGTGGTGGCCTGGTGTTTTTAAGGTGGGTTTGGAACCCAGAATCATACCCTGTCAGCTTGCCTCAGCTTCCGCTGCTGTCTTGGGAGTTCATTCCGAGATGCCTTGGAATGCTGTCTCTGTTTGCCCTGAAGGAGGGAGGGGTGGCCCCTGGGGGCAGGGCGGTCACCTGGGGCATAGAGTGGCGTCACTGTTGCTAGGCGGTGAGGACACTCATGAGAGCCAGGGGTAGCAAGGAAGGGCGGCACAGACTGCGAGGAGTTCTTACCTGGCCGTGGGTGACCCTGGAGAGCCCTCCATGGGATGGAAGCAGAGGCACATGGGCTGTTCATGCCTGGCAGGCAGGGCAGAAGCACTGGGTCACCCACTGAGTCATGGGAACTGGGATGGAGGCTGCTGTGGCCCCTGGTTGAGGAGTCATGGAGCTCTCCTAACACAGAGGTGTTGGAAAGAGAGCCAGCTCTGATGTTAATTCCTCTTGCATTTGAATTTCAGGACTGCCACTTTTGTCTCTCCCAAATTCAGATGTTGAAGCCCTAAGGCCATGGTATTTGGAGGTGGGGCCTTTGGGAGGTGATTATGTCAGGAGAGTGTAGTCCCAGTGATGGGATCAGTGTCTTTATGAGAAGAGGAAGAGAGCTAGCCCTCTTTCTCTCAGCCGTGTATGGATACAGTGAGAAGGCAGGCACCCATGGGCAAATTCCCTAACTTTCTGAGCTTCAGTTGCCTCATTTATAAGATGAAAATAATTATTCCCACGTCTAAAGAGTCCAAATCCTTTAACATAATATTCAAGGACTCTCAGGATGCAGCCCCAACCTCCCTTTTCAGTGCCATTCCTAGTACCTTGTGCTCCAGTCATCTGAGATGCTCTCCCATTTCCCAAACACACAGTCCCCCATGCCCTCTCCATCCCTTTCCTCATATTCCCTCTGCAGGAAATACAGTGTCAGGGCCTGGTGAAATCCTCCTTGTTCTTCAAAGCCCTGTTCTCTGAAGGTTTTCTAGTCCTTTCCTGTATTAGTTGTTCAATGCCGAGTAACAAATTGTCCTGCAGCTTAGCAGCTGAGGGCAACACTGAACACTTATTATCTCACACAGTTGATGTGGGTCAGGAATCTTGGAGCAGCTTAGCTGGGTGGGTTTTGACTCAGGGTCTCTCATGAGGTCACATTCACGCAGTCATCTGGGACTGTATTCATCTGGAGGCTTGACTGGGGCTGGAGGAGCTGCTTCAATAAGGCTCACTCACATGTCTGGCATGTTGATTTGGCTTTTGGTGGAGGCCTCAGTTCTTCACCATGTGGACCTCTCCACAGGGCTGCTTGAGTGTCCTCACAGCATGGCTGCCTGGTTCCCCTGGAGCAAGGGATCCCAGAGAGAGCAAGGTGTGAGTAGCCATGGTTTTATGACCAAGGCTTGGGAGTCATACCCCATCCCTTTCACGTGTTCTGTTGGTCATGTGGGTCAGTCCTGACTCAGTGTGGGAAGGGAGCACACCAGGGTGTGAGTATTAGGAGGCGAGGCTCACTGGGAACCATCTTGGAGGCCGATATCACATTTCCCCAACAGAATTAAGTGTTTTAGTGTTTAGCAACACTCATTTGTTTACAGTGTCTTTATATGCCCCTGCCTCATGCCAGCCATGTGTTAAGTCCTAGGAATATGGGTGTGAACAAGACAGACAAGGTCCCTGCCTAATGGGCCCATTCTTATCAGGAGAGACAGATATTAGTCTCACAAATCATTATTCCATTATAGTTTTCATAAATGCTGTGAAAGAAAGGAAGGAAAGGAAGTGGGTACAACGAGAACATATGATGAGGGATCTCAAGTAACCTGTGTGGGGCTGGAGGATGGGCTTCCCTGAGGACGTTCCCTCCTCTGCGTTCCCAGAGCATTTTGTACTGAGGACCACCCTGCTCCTTCTTCAACTGGGCAGTCATTATTTTGACCAGTATTTTCTTCATACCAACCCCCCACCACATAGTGAGCTCAAGAGCGAAGATCCCACCTCATGCGGTTCTGTGTTCCCAGTGCCTGGCCCAGAGCTGAACACACACTCAGGGGTCAGCAAATGTGAGCCAAGTGACTGCATGATCTGTCACCTACAGAGACCTCCTTTCCTCAGGAGGTGTGTTTGGGGGAGAGGGAGGCGGCAAATACGGAGGAGGCAGAATCCAATTGACAATGAAATAGAGTGACTTTGCCACCCTCCTGTGCAAGAACTACTTCTTAATGACCTCTGCCCACATGTGGCTGTTTTCTGTAGCAGCGTTAAAAGAACCCCAGAACTGAATTCGGACTTGGAAGCTGTGATCTGAAGGGCCCTAACTAACATCTGTTGTGATGTATTGGGTTTCCTTGGCTTTGGCTTACCTGTGAGTGGAAACTGGCTGGTTTTTTTTGTTGTTGTTGTTCTGCTTTATCTCCCCAACCCCCCCCCCCCCCGTACACAGTTGTATATCTTAGTTGCAGGTCCTTCTAGTTGTGGGATGTGGGATGCCACCTCAACATGGCCTGACGAGCGGTGCCATGTCCGCGCCCAGGATCCGGACCCTGGGCCGCCACAGCAGAGCACGTGAACTTAACCACTCGGCCACGGAGCCGGCCCCCTGAAAGTGGCTGTTTTGGCAGCAGTGAGAATGGTAATTGTTATCACAGTAGCCCCTGCTTATTGTGTGCTTATTATGTGCTGGGCACTGCACTATACTTTCTCTCCACTCCATCACTTTCCACCTCAGGCTCTTTGCACTTGCTATCCCCTCAGCCTGCTGTGCTTTTCTCTGGACATCCCCACTCCATGTGGGTGTCGGCTCAGATCTCCTCCTCAGAGACCCCGCCTGATCATGCTATCTAAAACTGCACCCCAGGCCCTCTTCATCTTCTCACCTGGCTCCACTTCTCTTCATTGTACTAATCATATCAGCTATTATGTTATTTTAAATACAAACTCTGCCATCTTAGCCTCCTTGGGCTTCTAGAAAGCACCAGAGACTGACAACAAATGTTTATTTCTCATAGTTCTGGAGGCTGGAAGTCTTGGTGAGGGCTCAGTTTCTGGCCAGCCCACAGCCTCCTCCTTATTGTGTGCTCACATGGCTGAGAGACAGAGGTGGGGCTAGCTCCCTTCCTCTTCTTATAAGGCCACTACTCCCATCAAGGAGGCTCCACCCTCCTGACCCAGTTACCCCCCAAGGCCCCACCTCCAAACACCATCACATTAGGGCTTCAACCTGTCAATTTTGGGAAGACACAAACATTTAGTTCATAGCACGTGGAGATAAAGAAAGGGGTCACAGTGTTCGTCCAGGGGAGTAAAACATTAAAATTCTTTGTGTTAGTGGAGATATAAAATTTCGCAGTGTGACCAGAAGTCCTATTGAAGTCCTCATCACTTTATGTCTACGGAGTGTTTTCTTATAAGGCAGCTCATTTGGCCCTTTGTTAGAACAACACTGCGAGGAAGGCAGGACGGGAATTCTGCCTTTAAAGCCATTTTCTAGGAGGAGCAGCTCAGGCCCAGAGAGGCTAAATGAGGGAGTCAGGGCCAGGCAGAAGGAGGCTGGGATACAGACCAGGCCCTGGGATTCTAAATCTGGAGCTCTGTCACGGCGCTGTGTTGTACATGATAAACTACAGCGGACATCAAAGTCTGCAGTCATGTGAAAGTAACTCTCATAAGACAGCCTTGCTAACACTCAGTTGCCCAAAGTGAGTAGAAAGAACTGTTTCCATCGGCCTTGCTTATCCTCGGCCTTTCTTTTGAGGTTCTTTTTTGCAGGGCTCCGTGTAAAGGTGAGCTGAGCGAATGTTGGAGATGCAAAGGCAGTGTAGTTTTTAAAATCTCATTGTGTGAGCTTGAATTTGATTTCCTCAGAGAGTCCTATTCTGCTCCCCAATCTAAAATATGCACCCCCATGACCTTCCTCTCTCCAAGGGCACCCTGGCCTGTTCTGTCACAGCACTCACTACAATTCTTGGCTGTGAGACTCCAGCCTCATTCGAAGAGAACCCTGTGAGAGAAAATGAAGACAGCTCCGCTCATCCGGGCAGTCGGGGCATGTGAGAGTGTGTGTGCCAAATGCTTGGAGGAAAAAGATGGGCTTGTGTGGAAACTACAAATGGAAACAGAGAAAATCCCATCAGGCGTGTCCCATGAGCTTTATACCGTGCGCTCCAGAAGCACAGGGGCCGCCTTACCTCCCCTTAACATTATTTAGTTGAAATATGTCTTCTTGGTGGGGATGCTGGAAATTGAACAGATCCAGCCAGGCTGCCAATATATGATGAGGATCCCCCTTCTTTGAAAATGGGTAATGATCAGTTTGCTTTTAATGCTTCATTTCTTTCCAGTTCATCAATTGATTGTGGTGTATTTAGGTTTTTTCCTTTAGTGATAGAGAATGAAGTCCATCACCAACGCCGTGTCCCTGGGAGGGCTCTTCCTCTCCAGCTTGTCCCCCTCCACCTCCTCCCAGAGACAAGAGCCGGTGTTTTTTCTAAACAGTTTTTCTAACATAAGATCAAAGGTGCTGAACACAGTTTTGTCCATCTCTCAATTTTTCCCTTGTTCATAGTAAAACAGAAGGACCAGAGCAAGGTTTTGACTTCGTGCGATCCCAGAGGCATCTGGAACCGGAACCCAAGGCCCCTACTCACCCATTTCTGCAGGGGACGGTCATTGAGATTTCTGTGTCGTGCACGTGCTGAGCAGGGATGAGACAAAGAGGATTGAGAAGGTGTCCTTCCTTTCATGGAGCACACTTATTGTTGGGAAAATAGACCGTAAAGAAATAATGCTCTCGAGCATCTCATCTTGACTGTGTGCCAAGATGGTGCTGAGTGTTTCACACATTTTGTCTCCCATCCTGACGACCCTGAGAGGGAGGTGTTGTGACTTAATTGTGGACATGAGGAAAGTGACTCAGAGAGGTTTGGTGACACAGCAGAGCAGCCAGGATTCCAAGTCCGGTCTGACTCAAAAGCCAGCAGTCTTTCCACCTGTCATGGTAGGAAACTGGCATCAAGGGACAAGAACAGACCACAGAGGGACTTGTTCTTTGGGACGGTTGCGTTTAGGCCCTGGTGCATGGGTGGGCGTTTGTTAGGTGGAGTTAGCGGAGAAGGACATGGAAGTCCAGGAAAGGGTATGAATAAAGCCTTGGGGTGGGAAAGTGCCCAGACTGGGACATGCAGGGAGAGCGCTCAGGATCCCTGGTGTGCAGGGGTGTGTGTGGCGGGGGGAGATGAGGCCAGAGGGATGGCTGGGGCCACGCTTTGCAGGGCCTCAGCACCCGGGCATGGACTCTCTCATGTAGCGCAGGCCATGGCGTGTCTACAGATAATATTACAAGAGAGACAAGATGGAGGATTGAAAACCTGAATGCCTTCGGGGGCCAGGCGGTAACATAAACCATGTAGTAGGTCTGTTAATGTTTGTTGAGAGGGCTTTGTGCCAGACACTGTCCTGAGTTCTGGGGGTACAGAGAATAAGACGGCTGGGAGCTCCCTTCAGGGAGCTCATATCCTCTTGTGTCAGGTGTTTGTGTTGGAGAAGTGTGTTAATTCCAGATACTGATGGATGCTTGAGACGAGGGTGTTCAGGGAAGGCCTCTGGGGACATGCCATTTGGGTTGAGACCTGAAGGTGAGGAGGCTTCTGTGCAAGGGGTGAGACCTGTAAGAGGCAGGGTACTGCAGTGGGTAAGAGCTAGGCCCTGGAACTAGACTGCCTCCATATGAATCTGGCTCTGCCATTTACCAGCTGTGTGGCCTTGGGCAGGTCACCTAACTTCTCTGTGCCTCAGCTGCCTCATCTGTAAGTGGGGACACCAATAGCGCTACCTCCCAGGGTGGTTGAGAGGATTACATGGATTAGCACACGTGAAGTGCTTAGACCGGCACCTGGCGTGTGGAGGGGCCTGTGAGGGCAGCCACAACCACTCGAGTCCTTCTTCCCAGGAGCCTGGCATTCCCAGCAGGAAAGGCAAGGGAAAAACACTGACATGGGATACGTTTGGTGGCTTTGGGAGAGAGAAAGGTGGCCAAGGTGGCCAGAGCTCGCTCAGCTGGCAGATGAGGCGGGGAGATGAGGTGGGATCAGGGTGGTCTTTGGAGGCAGCCGTGTGAACACAATGCGAGCCATGGAGGGTTTGAAGTGGGGAAGCGATGCAGTCTGACGGGCTGGCGGCTGTGCGGAGAAGGGGCAAGAGTGGAGTAGGAGAGCCTGGGAGGATGTTGGGGTCGTCTAAGCGAGGGACCCTAGATGCTTGGGCTAGAGTTTTAGGAGAGGAGCTAAAAGGAGTGGTAGGAGTTAGGATATATTTTAGAGATAAAGCCTACACGGTTTGTTGATGGAAGAGTGTGGGTATGAAGGAAGGTAGGGAAATAAGAGTAACTTTGCATTTTTGTCCTGATCAACTGAGGGGTAAGAGGAGAAGGGTAGAGGGAGAGAGGAGGGTAGAGGAAGATGGTGCCATTTACTGAGGTGGGAAAGCCTGGGGGAAGAGCAGATTTCTGGGAGAAACAGTTCTGCCGTGGCGTGTTTGGTTTGAGAGTCCTAATGCACACCCGTGTCTCAGGTAGGCAGCTGGGATGAAGCAGGCCTGGTGTGAGCGGCAGGCATTCATGCAGCTGTGGTGAACTGTTCCTAAGGGAATTCGGATCATTTCCTTTTAAGCACTGTGCTTGCCAAGCTCAATACACCTGCCTGCAATTTGTGACCCTTAGATGATCCCCAAACTTCCATCCAGCTTAGAAGATAAATTACCAAGCTAAGAGTGAGCCTTTAACTGGTTGATAGCAAGGCTCTTTGGCTTCCACAGAGGAGAGTTCCTGGCAGCCTGGCCAGTCTCCATCCCAGGGCCTCTGTGACTTCATGACCGGGCCTGGCTTCCTCCACTCATTCCCCAGCCCCTCACTTCGCAGCCCGTGTGTGCCAGGGCCTGTGCTAGGCTGGAAGGAAATAGTAGGAAGAGATGAGGGCTCTGCTGTGGAGAGCTCAGTCTAGTGGGCATGTGAGTTCCTTGCCCAAGGGTACGATGTCCCTTGCCTAGTTTTATTTATTTGATGCATTTGATCTGTTCAGCCTGCAGCCAGTTGGGAACAATGTGATGATTTATGCTGCTGGACATAACTGTGCTTGCAGTGCACGCTTGAACCACATTTGGGAGGGGGGTGTGTGTGCACCCGTGTGTATGCACGCCAGCTCTCATGAGCTCAAGGTACTGCGAGGAGCGTGGATAAAAATGGAGCAGTTCTAGTTAGTTCTGGCTGGGAGGTTGACTTCTTTCCTTGGAGCTGAGGAGCGCTGTTCGTTTTGGGCTCTGTGCCCGCTGGCAGCTTGCCCGGGGTGGTAGTGATCTTCTAGGTCAGCTCTGTTCTGTTTAATGCCCATCGAGGGGGGTGCGTTTCCCTCTCCCCCTCTGCTTGGACTCTCCTTCTCACACGCACACTCTCTCAGTATCTGCCCTTAAGTAGGTTTCAAGGTCGTGCTGTTCACAGTTCTTTCTCACAAAAATTACTGAAAGAAACCAAGGAAATTGGACATTAAATTCCACAGTGTGCATTTTCAAAACTGCCCTGGGGCTTTCCAAGGAGCTCTTAGAAAGGGCGCTTGACTGTTCCTTTCCAAAGTGGGTTATGTCCTTTAACACCTCACTACTCAGAGTGTGGTTCCCTGACCAGCACCATCGGCATCACCTGGGAGCTTGTTTGAAATGCAGAAGCTCAGCTCCACCCCAGGCCAGCTGAAGAGAATCTGCATTTTGGCAAGATCCCCAAGTGATTTTTCTGCATAGTAAAGTCTGGGATGCAGTGCTTCAGTCTGGCATCCTTCTGGAAAACGCACAGTCCCTTTGGATGGCTCCTGAAGATTCAGTGCAGAAGATGGTTCCCAAGTGCCCTTTATGTTTCCTGAGAATCAAACAAAAAGACTGAGAAGACAGAGTTTTGGCTCAGCCTGAAATCATTGTGGAAGTGAATGTTGTTAAGCAGTGGGTCGCTGAAGGTTATTGAAAATAAAACATGTCTTCTCTTCTTTTGGCAATGATTTAAGTGACTTTACTTTTGTGGGTAAAGGCCTAGGGATATTTTTGTCAAATGAGGAGGGAACTGGGCTTGTCAGCATGGAGAAGAGAGGACTCAAAGGGTGAGGCCATGACAGTTATCCTCGAATGTTGGAGGGGCCCTTAGGAGGAAAGCGAATCAGGCAGAAGGAAGATCTTCAGAAAGATTTCATATCGTGAAGAAGAGCTTGCTAAGGTTGGAGAAGTGGTTAAAAGTGAAGGGGCCTGTCTCCAGAGGGGTGAGCTCCCATCCCCAGGGGCAATTCAGGCATGAGCTGAACATCCTCTTATTTGGGATGTCGTAGGGGATTCAAGCAGGACATGTGGAGTTGGACCAGACAATTTTTAATGTGTTTTCCAGCTGTGTAAACTATCGAGAAAAGAGCAGGGCGCACAGAACTGGGTTTAAGTCCCAGCTTTCCCATTTACTAGCCCTGATTTGGACAAGTTTCTTAACTCTTCTGAGTCTCAGTTTCATCATCTGAAAACAGAAATAATAATACCTCATGGGATGGGGTGAAAACTAAATAAAAATTATGAGTGTAGAGTTCCTACCAGTGCCTGGCATGAACTAGGGGCTTAATGAATTTTAGCGTCTCTCCTCCCTCTTCTGTATACTTCTTTGCCTTGTCTGGGGTGGACTATAATTAGTTGACAGTTTGAGCTTGATATTGGATTTTAATCTCATACATTTTTGATTCTTGTGAACTACACTCTTGAGAGGGTAGTTGGTGAGTCTTAATCTGCTCTGAGGTTCTAGAATGTACCACACCTCCTCCCTCTTCCTGGAACAGCTTCCATCATCCACTCCACCTCACTGACTCTCACCTGTCCCAGGTCTCCTGGAAGCCTCCTCGTGCTCCTCACTCCAGGCCACCACGATCTCTCCCTTCAATGAACAAGGACCCTTCATTTAGCATTCAACAGAGTTTGGGTCATGTCATGTATTAATATTATGTTTCCGAACTTGGCCTCAGGCTCCTTGAGTTCATGGCTTGGTAGCTTGGCCAGGTGATTTCCACAGAAATGCCAGATACCTTGATAATTTCTTATTGCTCCAACTCCAAAAATCCATGTCAGGAAGCTCAGTGCCAGGCATCTGGGTCTCAGCTGGACTCCTGGCCACTCGAGGACCACTTACATCCATCCTTGAATCCAGCACAGCGATGGGTTGGAGGGGGCTGAGGGGGGCCTCAATAGAGGTTACTAGATTATTTGATGGGAGTAACAGGGAGCCATGGAAAGGCACTCTGAAACCTGGCAACTTGGAAAGAGGGATCTGGAAAAGGGAGCTAAGAAGTGATTGAAGTAAGTAAATTTCACTTTTATTAATATCCCACTTTGTTCCATAAAGGATTGGTGCATAGAGCAAAACAGAAGTAAAATATAATTTGTGGGTTGAGGCATAATATAGATAAATCAACAAATGTATAAAATCAGCACCAGGGAAGAAAGAAATATATCACATGAGTCTTTCCATATGACCCAAGTTCCTCCAAATTAAAAAAAAAGTAAAGGAAATATGTTTCCCAAGCTGTCTTTTCAGGTTGGCAAGGGCTGATTTGATTTTCCCTCTGTATTTCATTGCTCCAGGGGCTGAGTGAGCCAATGGGCCATTCTGTCCTCTGGCAGACAAGCCTTGTCCTCTGTGAGAATTTGCCCATTTCTCTAGGAGAGAAGGGCCTGGAAGGTGCGACGTTCCTGCCACTTTCAAATCATCAGCCCTGATGAGTCATCACTACAAATTGGTTTTATTTTCTTTTGTGCAAGAGCCTGATTCAGAGTAGATTTGACAGCCAAATTGGCCCGGAAGGTATAATGAGGCAACAATTCTGAGCATTTCTGAATAAAGGAGGGGGAAGGAACAGGCTGAGGAGTGGGGATGCTTTTATGTCGCTGGGGCACACCTTCCGGCTGGATGGCAGAGCTCAGTTCTGGTTGAGGAGCAGGAGAGCAGAGCGCATTCCTCTGTGGTGCTCCTGACTTGAGGCTAGTGGAGGGGAGGCCAGGGGCTTTCCCGCTAGGTCTGGGCTTCTTGGCAGTAAGGTGCATCAAACAGTGCCAACATTCGGATATTAAAAATGTGATGGACAGCAAAGGGATTAAGAGCACTGGTTCTGGAATAAGGTGGTGCCGGATTCAGTTTCCAGATCTGCTGCTCACGAGTTGTTTCATCTCAGGCAATTAAGTTCTCAAAGACTCAGTTTCCACACCTAGAAAATGGGGATATAATGGCAATAACTTCAGAAAGTTGCTGTGAAGATGAAATTAGGTAATGAAGGAGTGGTACTTAGTCTGGTGCTTAGTTATTAAATTATATAGCGTCTCTCATTTTCAGCAACTCCAATATCATATTTTACATCAAGTATTTAATTAACTCAATTATCTTTGTCAGTTATCCATTTTATGGCCCTGTTCTTTTATGTTCCGTCTAACCTGGCAGGGATTTTCCCATTTACCCATCTTACCTTGCCCCTCCAGCCTCCCCCTCCCCCATCCGTGGCAGGCTTTGGTAATGTGTCACAGACACATCTTGCTAAGCTCAGACTCAGCATCAGAAGCCTTGTCGACACAGCACTTGATTCAGCCATCGCCAATCAGTTATACATTTTTATGCTTAAAACAGATCCTGGGTTTGTCAAGCATCAATATTTATCAAACCCAATGGGAGCAGAGGAAGCCAAATTCTTTACTCTACCCTTGACAAACGACTACATGGGAGTTAAAGAGGTAGACTACATCTCCTTCTCTGAGAATGCTGGACCCGGAGCTGGAAGAAATGGAGGACGCTTCTGACTCTGCTGCTTGGCCTTGGTCTGATCTTGGACAAACCACTTGATCTCTTGGAATGTCAGTTTCCTCACCTGTTAAAGAGAATAGATCTTGCCTCCTAGGGGCTGTTTTTATGAGTTGTCCTGCTTTTCATGCTAAGATGAATTTGATTCTTGTTTCTCTTCCCTTGTTACTGTTTTCTACGTGGGGAGGGTGTCATAGGGTTAGGGAGACACCTGGCAGCTGGTAGGGGCTCCTGCATGAACGTGGCAGTGAAGCTCCTCCCTTTGTAACTAGCTTCTCCTCCTCTAGATCCCATTTCTGTGAGTCCTGGACCTCAGGCCCCCCTCACAAAAGGGCCTCTCTCTACTGACAGTCTCCTGGGCTTGTGCCCGGTACAAGGTCCTAGGCAGTTGACCGCGCACCGCCCCCCATTCTCTGCAGGCTGGCATGGGTGCTCACTGGAGCTAGAGGCGTGGGGGACGGGGCCAGGCTCAGCGAGGCTTTTCTCTAGGTGTAGCCCTCTCTGGAGCACGGCTCCTATCTCTCTACCATTCTTAGAAGGCAAAGAGGCTGAATGGAGAGGACACAGGCTTTGGAGCTAGGTACAACTGGGTTTGGATTGGAGTTCTGCCACACAACTGTGTGGTCTTGGAAAAGTTACCTGACCTTTCTGAGCTCCAGTGCCCTGTTTGTCTATGAAATGGGAATGACTGTCTTCCTCAGTATGAAGTCAGCGGGCCATGGTTGTTGGCAGCTTTAGCTAATATCTGCAGGTTAATCAGTGCTTGATAAATATTTATGAAGGGCTGAATGGATATTTACAGCACGTGTAAGTGCCAGTGCGTGTTAATGTCCTTGCACCTTCCTCCTCCAGCTCTCCTTCCTTCTTGACCCCCATTGCACTCTGCCTGGTAGATTGGGAGAAGGTTGGTCATTGATTTGTGCAATAAATATTGTGTGCCAGGCATTTAGGCACTGGGGATATAGGAGTTTTTTCACTGGCAGAGAATCCATGCTTGTGTGGGCTTACTTTGTAGTGGAAGGAGAAAGGCAATAAACCCGATGAATAAAGTGTAGAGCTTATGAGGAGGGGAGGAATAGGGCAGGGAAGGGGGATAGGCAGAGGAGGAGGGGAGTCGGGGCCTGCAGTCTTAGTAAGGTGGTCATGGAAGGCCTTACTTAGAAGGTGACTGCTAAGCAAAGATAGTTAATGATGAACTTCGACCAACTCTTTCTCCCCAGCATTCCTTCCAGCTTTCCTGGATGTTGCTTGGGTCTTTGCAAGTTGAAGACAAGGAGAGCTGAGGCCAAACATCTGTGAGAAATTCCACGCTTCAGCTTCTATACTAACTAAGAAGGTGCCTAGAACCTCCTTCGATGGTTCTCTTTTCTTGGAGTCCCTTGTGCCTGGCTTTCCAGCCACCAGGCTTCCCAAAGGATCTTACCTTGGAAGGTCCCTGGGCCTGCCCCAGAGATCATGGCAAAGCAGCAGGAACCAGCGCGTCAGGCAGATTTCCTTTCAGGAAGCCAGGCTCTGCCCCCGGCTTGCTTGCTCACTTGGTGCTTGCCCTGGCACCTGGCACCCCAGCTGGGTTTATGCTTGCCCAGGTTCCAGGGTGTTCAAAACAAGGGTGGCAGTGTTTTTGGTGCGAGTTTTGGTTACAAAGCAGTGTGCACCTGCCTAGGCCACCACCACAATTATTTGGACCGCCCTTGCCTGTCCTGTTCTGATGGCCTGGATTGTTGTGGCTTAGCTGGGACGTCAAAGCTGCCTTCATTGCCTGGGGTTGGGATGCTCATTGCTCTGAGTTAACTTCCTGCCTCACCTGCTTCCCTCCCACTGATCTCCATGACGTGTCCTTACTTTAAGATTTGTTTCTGGCCAATTTTTGGGGGGGATACGTACAACAGCCATACCAGGGGCCTACTTCACTTAGAATGCCACTTCTCAGATGTGAGTGTAGCTTCTGAGGCAATTGCTTAAAACCTAGACTCCAGTCCCCACTTGCAGGGATTCTCATTCAATGGATCTGGGACCAAGGAATCTGCATCATTGTCATCATCATCTTAAAGTCAGTTCTAAGCTGATCACACTGGGATAAGCCCAGATTGAGAGGCACAGCTTACCTCCCTCACTTACCTGTCTGTCAAGGCTGAGTGGAATCCATTGTTGCAGTAGTCCACCCAGCATCTAACCCAGTGCCGAGCTCCCAGTTGATGCTCCGTACACATGTGTTGGAGGGTGGAGGCAATCCTTTTATAAGGAACCCTTCATCATTTGAAGAGTTGCTCCCTAATTGATCTCCATAGTTATGTTTGTAGTCCTAACAGTTGTATTTTTCTTCAAATAGAGGGATGTCTCCATTCAGGATTTTAATGACTAAACGATAGCATCCTGAAAAGAACTGAAGAGGAGTAATTATTTTGAAAGGACTCTGAGCCACACCTTCCTCCCTGAAGGTTGCTTTGATAAAGATGTGTGAAGTGACATGTCTGTTAGTGCTTCTCAGCCTTAGCTGTTCACTGGAATCACCTGGGAGCTTAAAAAGTACCGGGGCTTGGGTCTCACCCCCTGAGGCCCTGTTTAATTGGTCTGGGGTGTGGCGTGGGTGTCACGATTTTAAAAAATTCCCTAGGTGATTCTAATGTGTGGCCAGGGCTGCAAATCACTGACCTAGAATTTGTGGAACCTCCTGGAAAGCAAAATGGGAGATTCATTGCTTGAGTCTTACAGGGAGTCCTCTTGGACTAGAGTTGGAAAGTCCCCTGGATTCTGTGATCCAAGACTGGTCTGACATCTGAATCCAAAACATAATTTACATAAATAAATAAATAAACATACATATACAGTATCTAAAATTATACATATATATATATATAAAATAAGTTAATTGTTTTCTACCCCTTTAATAAAAATAAAAATTTTTCCTGAGTATAAACATAGTGCATGCATATCATGAACTATTGGGTTTATGTAGAAAAGTCTAAAAAGGTTAAAAGTCTCCCCAAATGCCAACACACAGAAGAAATAACTGTTAACGTATCTGGTGCACACCCTTCCACTCGTTTCTCTGTGCATATATGCACATGTAGCCTAGACATGCAATTCAACATCAATGGAATACATCGATGGATACATAGTGATCTGTGTGTTTTGCCCAGCAGTGTGACATGGATAACTTTCCTTAAATCTACATAATCATTTTTATGAGATCTTACCAAATTCAAGCTCTAATTGCATCTAAGTGGAACATCTACTTTATTGTTAAAGCTTGCCATGTATTTTTAAAAATAAAAGGCAAACAGCAATGTGTGAAGGCTCTTTTGCTGGTCAAGAAGCCTGGGTGTGTCTGCGCAGTTTGTTGAATGTGTCTGGGCAGTTTGTAGGCTGGGGACGAAGAGCTTAGCACGCTTGGCCACAAACTCTGTCTAGTGCTGGTCTCAGTTGAGTTTTACCTTCGTTCTTTAATCCTTTTAAGAGGTCCTGTTTCACTTGCCTTGCTGAGACTATAGAAAGCCCAGTGCCAGTCAGCAGTTACCTCCTGAACATCCAGCAGGTGGGCCCAGCCATAGAGGACATTTCCTTGGTGATCTATTGCTGGGCTGTGAGACTGGATAGTCTTTCAGTTATTGAGAGAAGCTGACAATCTTTATTTATATTTGAAATCTCTTGATTTGTAAATGCAGAAAACTAATTGTTTAAAAATGAAAAACATTGTGGGACTGAACAAAATATACCTGGGACTTTTTATAGTCCCCTGGAAGCCAGTCTGAGGTCTTGGTCTACTAAGCCATCTGTGGCATTTGGTATTGATTCAGTCTACTTCATTCAGTTCTAAAAATATTGACTGAAGGCATTATTCTGTGTGCCAGTCACTGTTCAAAAGGCTGGAAATACAAAAATGAAAAGTTATGGTGCTCGTCTTGGGTGGGGTAGCTTGTATAGTTTAGAGCAGCTGTCCTCAAAATATGGTCCCCAGACCAGCATCCTCAATATCACCTGGGAACTTGTTAGAAACGCAAATTCTTGAGGTCCACTGCAGACCCACTGAATCAGAATCTGCATTTTAATGAACTCTGCAATCTATTTTAACAAACCTTCCTCATATTTGCCTGGCAAAGTTCGAGAACTATTGGTCTGGAAGGGGAGTCAGGCAGATGGGCAGAGATGGATGGGATGGAGAAGGTGTGATGGGAGTCAGGGAAGCTTTTTGGAAATGAATGGCCGCAGCTGAATCTTAAAAGATGAGTAGGAGTTGGTCAGGCAAAGCAGTGGAGAAGGGTGTCTCGGGGGAAGGGGCAACAGGAGCAATAGTAAGGAGGAGAGAGAGTGTAGAGTATGTTGGGGGAGTTGTCAATTTAGAGCGTGTGGCTGGGCACTGAATGATGCTCTAGGAAATACAGTGAGCTAAGACGAATGGATGGGGCTAGGTTTTTGATACCAGGCCAACTTGGCTGGATTGTATCTTTGTAGGCATTAGGACATCACTGGAGACCTCTTAACAGGGAAGTGTGGCATTGGGTCTTTGTCTAGGAAAATAATACTGGTAGCAGAGTTCAGATTCCTTTAGGGTAGAGACAACTCTCTTGGTACTCCACTGGCCTAGATCTTGATTCTTGCCTCTCCTGGTGTGACTCAGATCTGGGTCAGCTATTCGCATCGTAGGACAGAGTGGAGGGGAGAGGAAGA
This sequence comes from Equus przewalskii, assembly GCF_037783145.1. Lineage (NCBI taxonomy): Eukaryota > Metazoa > Chordata > Mammalia > Perissodactyla > Equidae > Equus > Equus przewalskii. The sequence continues at coordinate 62,700,352 of NC_091834.1, read as the reverse complement.
AAAAGCCAGTGAGTGGGGAAGCAGCCATGGCTGCATGTAAAATAGTGACAGTAGCGTCGTTGCTCCTCTTTCTTCCCATGGGGAAGACGTGCACTCTCCAAGTTGAACATTTTAGTTGTTGCTGGTATTTTCAGCAATTGCAGTGGTCTTTGTAATCCTCCTGTAAAAGCAGCTCATCAGTTTCTGCAGCAAATATTTTGGAAAAAACCTTGGTTTGTTTCTTTCTTTAGAGATCTATGGTGTCTAAAGAGGAAACAATTTGAAGGGAAAGCGAGGGAATCTCACGTCTGTACCTAACTAGGGCTCGCTCCTTTCTCTTTCTCTGCCTCCCTCTCTTCTCTCCATCTCTCTTCTTTTTCTTTTTGAAATGCTGGGTGTGAGAAAGAATGGAAGCAGGATGCAGTGTCACCTCCCCCTGCTGGTCATTTTGTACAACGTCTTGTTTGTAATACAAAGAGAGCGGGGACAAGTGGGGCAATGCAAATAATGTAATGCAAATACAAAAGTAGGTTGAGATTGAATCCCTTAATGTAAAAAAATTGTCCACGTGTAGTCGATTTTAAAGTGTTTACCTTTGTGAGAGGGTGAAAGGAATTTTTTGACTCCTTCCGTTCTTTGCAAGATATTGTAATCTTTATGAAGTACTTATTTCTTTTGTCCTACGGCTGCAACTTCTCATATATTAATGATTACATCAGCAGCCTCTTTATCCTGCCTGTGTATTGAATATTTTTTCTAAACTAAAATGAACAGGGTTTTCCAGTTGATTGCTTTGGGTGTTCGTTCAAGTTGATCACAAGTATCATGCTTACTTACTGTGTATATACAAGACAACCAAGGTGTCATCTCTATGCGCGTTGAAAGTGCTATTTAAAGAGAGTGAAACTTGTGTCTCTACTTAATAATTTATCTCTTTTTTAGTCACAAAGAGGGTGTCCATAAATATAGGGCATATTAATTATGACTCTGTCGACGTGATAAATTATGTGGAGGCTTTTCAGGGGAGAGTAAACTGCCCTGCTGAGGAACGTTAGGGGTAAGCTTTTCTACAGCCGTTCTCGGAACAATTTCCTCCATCCCCCTCTTTGAACTCCTTGTTGGTTAGCCTCTAAATTTAAATATCCTTCTTAACAAAAGCCAACTTTGTTGTTATCTTCTGAAATCGCTGCCTTCTCTTTGCCGCTGTCCATCCCAGCAAATCGGACTATGTCAGGTGGTTGGGGTGCATTTGCGTGATGAAGGACAGCCCCATGAGAGGAAGCTTGAAGCAGAAGGATATACCTCGACTTGGAAGCCAGGCATGCAGGCCTCTTACCAAGTGGATGTGAGCCAGTTTACTCCCCCAGGCAGAGTAAACTGAATGTGGTTTAGGTCCTCTCCAACCTTATTTGGATGTTCTAATCAAAATGATTAAGACATTTGACCTCATTTGGGTGTTGAGAGCAGCACTGGAAATATGGCAAGACGGGGAGTGAAATTGCTGTTATTCTCCTACAAAGACTCTCAGACACAGCTTAGTGTCAGATCATCCAGAGGGTTCGCTGTGTGTTGGGCATATTCTGTGGACCCACGTGCCCTGTTCTTAATTGCATCTTTTTTTTTTTTTTCCAGTTGCAAATGAAGCTGGAGACAAGACTGCCAGGCCCCTTGCCCGCTTCTCCCGTGAGTAAATCTTCAGTCCTTTCCTGGGCTCCTTCAGAGGGCTTTTGTTGGCACGCTTCACCCCTGTAGTGCTGCCAGCTGTCAGTAAAACACTGTTAATAAGTGAATGATGTAGGAAATGTCTTCAATGGGGAATATTACATTTGAGCCCCATCATGCGGAGCTATTCATTGCTATTGTCTTTTCAGTCCTTAGAACTGTGTTTTATCAAACTCTGCTCTGTGCTTTGCTGCTCAAGTGTGGTCCTGGGAGCTGGAGAGTCGAGATTACCTGGGGGCTTTTTAGAAAGGCAGAGCCCCAGGCTCACCCCAGACCTACTGAATCAGAATCTGCCTTTTAATAAATCCCCAGGCAGCTCCTGTGCACTTTTGAGTCTGAGAATTGCTGTGCTGGGGAATCCCCTCTGAGTGCCTGCCATGGGGTGGGCTTTTCATGAAGATAGAAGGAGGGAGAGTATATGAAATGCCTGTAGGTGTCAAGGTTCATACATGTGTGAAAGCATCATCACCACCCAAGATGGATTTATGAGCTGGCCCTGCTGGCTTTACCTCACTTAGGTGACATTTGAGGCCCAGGTAGATTGAATGGTTTTCCTTCGGCACAGGGATATTTGTCAGGGCCTTGGAGCTCCCCATCAATTTCACTTGATTCCTTTGTCTCTAGGTCTTGATCCTAACGGGAGAGCAGGAGTTGAAAGCCTCTTAGTGTTTTCTATGTCAAATTACACAGCAAGTTAATGCACTCCCTGGAATGAAAACCCAGATCTCAGTGAAGGGAGCAGTAATACCAAGATGGAGCAGGGTTGGGTTGAGATGCTCTCCAAACTGCCCAGGCAGCAAGTGGAGAAATGGTGGAACTGTAAATGAAATAGATGGACTTTTCTTTCCAGCGTCATTGCTACTCGCTGACTTTCACTTAAAGTAATTTCACTTATATTTTCTGGGCCTGAGTTTTCCCATCTGAAATATAGGACATTCATACCCATCTTCTCTCCTTTATAAAAATGTTGCCTTTTTTTGAAGTCATGGCTACTACAAATTCCCAGTCACTGCATTGTTCATGTAAGGTCGATCAAGTCTTGAGTGTGGATACTGCTATCATTAAGTCTTAATATGTAGAGTTGAAAGTATACTTTCTCTATTTTGAGGCCTTTTTCTAAATTCTGCCTTCTGGCTCTCTGGAGGAGGCTTCAAAACTTTAGGACTGATTCCTAGAAACGATTTTTATAGAACTGTAATAATATATGATAATGAAAGAGCGTTAAGTGCTCACATTTTAGAAATTGTGTAATAAAACACTTGCCTCTCCCAGGCCCCATTTTTCACTACCCTCCTACCTGGAATCATTATTTCCAAAATAAGTATTTCATCCCACAGCTCAGTGAGGGTGATGAATAGGCTTTTAGTCCCTTTATTTCTCCATCTCTTGAGCAGTAGTGAGGCAAATTAATCAGCTGGAATGGTAACCTGGCCACACTGTGCATGCTGCACTGTAGGCACCTCCACGGGAGTGCCTGGCATTCTGACACTCATCAAGAGATGGAGGAAGGGCCTGGGGCCCTTTAACCACGAAGCTAGACTGGACCCTGGGGCGGCTAGTCCCTTCTCAGAGAGAAGACAGTAACTTCTCCTGTACGTGGCTTCCACAACTTCTAAGTTATGTGATGGGTTGGAAAGATGACGTGTTCCCTGGAAGCTTATTAGTAAAAGATAAGTGAGGGCATGAGGAAAAAAATATCTATATAGGAAAAAAGTAATTAGTGGCAAACCCATTAAGTTGGGCTGATTCTGGGAAAAAGAAAAAAGAAAGGAAAAAAAATTTCCTGACTCAGTGTAACATCCTGGAAAAGGTCAGATGGCACATGAGCTACTGAATCTTTTTGTAACAAATATTAGAGGGAAAAAAATTAGATGGCTTTTAGGAAGGAAAAAATAATTCTTAATGTAGTGTTGTCCGATTGTCACTTTCTTCACTTTACCACATTGAAAATGACCTTGATCATGTGGTATGGTGTGAATGAAATGTTCAGTTTGGGAAGATTGGAAGGATCTGGATGATAGACTTTTCTTTGGAGACTGGAAGATGAAGTACCGCAACCTTCTCTACTTTTTGCATCCAAGAAGACGTTTGTAAAGCCCTCACAGTGTGGATTACCCAGCATGGAATTAGGCCCCATGGGAGTGGGAGGCAAGAACGTAGGCTAGAAATGCTGTGAAAACTGGACCCGCCAGGGGGTCAGCAGAAAAGAGCTTGGGGTGGGAAATAAGGGACTGGCCCAGTGGCCCATAACTAGTCCCAAAGTTTTCACTCTCTTTGGGGTTCTCAATTTCTGATTCCTGATGCCTCTGGAATATACCGATGATTTCTATATAGATTTTGCCCACACTTGAATCAATATACTTTTCTGGCTTCCCATATTACAACATACGTGAGCTGCAATGATTAGATTAAGAAATTCTAAAGGAGAACCAAAGGGGAAGAGAGTGTAGGAATCATGAAAACGTCTAGCTTTTCAAAGGGCTGGTTTCTGATCCTACTTTGGCCAGCTGGTTTACCAGCCTTGTGGGCCTCATTCTGGTCCACTTCCGAAGAGGATCACTTCCACAACACAACCCCATGCTTGGGGCTTCTTCTTGACACCCCTATCTATAAGTGGCTGACACAACCACCCAGAACCACTGTGCCTTCCTCAAAGAAATCAATGCCAAAGCCCATGGGTCAAGCTCAGTTCCTGTCACCTTTAGACTGGCGACATGGATGTGCCATCAAATGGCAGTGATGCGGTGGTGGATGTTGTGGAATGAGTCTTGTGAGGCTTCAGATCCTGTCAGAGGCCCCTTTACCACCCCTGCCCTTATCATTTTAGGCTTAGCAGTGGCTTTTGATCAACCTGACCTTAATCAGAGATCTGTCTAACAATCATGGGCACACAGAGCAGCAAGGAAGTCATTCTTCTAGGAGTGGAGGTGGAGAAGGAGATGGAAGGAAGGAGGGAGGAGGGTGAGATTCAAAGGAAGTGGAGAATATCTTCCCCTTAAAAACCTATAGAAGAATGACAGTGTCTGAGAGAATGAGAAGTTGAGAGTGACCCTGGCTCTAAGGTCCAGTTTATCTATTTCTTCTCGGGTTTGCTTTGGTAGTTTGTGTCTTTCAGGACATTTCCTATTTCAGCCAAGTTGTGCAGTTTATGGCATCTGGTCGTTCAGCGTTCCCCATCCCTTCCATGTCTGTAGGGCAGGTGTGGCCCAAGGCACGTTGGTTTAGAAAGGCCAGTGCTCACATAGTCTTGTTGTGTCTCCATTTTACAAATGAGGACAAGGTTGGGGGAAAACATTGAGAATTGCTCGCTGCTGGAATTCTAGATCTCTCAACTCCAAATCTTGGCTGTTCCCAGTGCACATTACTTCCTCCCTGGTCTAACGGCTGGAGTTTGCCAATTCTGGAGCTTGGGGACTTGGGGGTCTGCCAGCTTAGTAGCAGAGGGGGTCAAGCCTTAGCAGTGGGCAGGCTTTATAGATCCACATTATAATGACCCCACTATAATTGATTCCATTGGGTCGGGAAGACCATTCCTCAAACGTCTCCTTCTAGATTGTAAATTGGCACAGCCACTATGTAAAACAGTATGGAAGATTCTCAAAAAGTTAAAAATAGAACCCACATATGATCCAGCAATTCCACTTATGGGCATATAAGCACAGGAGACAAAAACACTGACTTGAAAAGATATCTGCGTCCCATGCTCACAGCAGCATTGTTTACAGTAGCCAATTTGTGGAAACAGCCTAGGGGTCCATCGGTGGACGAATAGATAAAGAAGTTGTGGTATATATACACAATGGAATATAATTCAGCCATAAAAAATGAGGAAATCCTGCCATTTGTGACAATATGGATGGACCTTGAAAGTATTGTGCTAAGTGAAATAAGTCAGACAGAGAAAGTCAAATACTACACGATCTCACTTATATGTGGAATCTAAAAAATAAACAAACAAAGAACCAAACTGATAGAAAAAGAGATCAGACATGATCAGAGGTTACCCAAGGTGGCAGGTCGGGGGAGGAGGAATTGGAGGAAGGTGGTCAAAAGGTACAAATTTCCACTTAGGAGATAAAGTAAGTCTTAGAGATGAAATGTATACGATGACTACAGTTAACACTGCTGTATGATACATAGGAAAGTTGTTAAGAAAGTAAATCCTAAGAGTTCTCATCAGAAAGAGAAAATTTTCTTCCTTTCTTCTTTTCTTCTTTCTTTTCTTTTTATTGTATCTATATGAGATGATAGGTGTTGGCTGAACCTATTGTGATAATCATTTCACAATACGTGTAAGTCAAACCATTGTGTTGTATGCCTAAAACTTATACAGTGATATTTGTCAATTATTTCTCAATAAAACAAAACAAAACAAAACAAAAACAACCAAAACCCATCCGCTTCTATCAGCTCCCTGATATCAGAAATCCCTAAAATAAGAGAAAAACTTGAAGACTTGAAAAGCAGATCCCCTTGGGAGTGGAGACACAGGGATCCATTCTTACTGTGGAGAAAATGATTGACAGCAGACCTTTTAACTTTTCCCCGAACACCTGAAAGTTTATTCTCAGCGTATAAACAGAGGGGACAGAGGGGTTGTTTCATGTATTTGTTCATTTACTCATTCATTTACTAAATAGTTACTAAACACTCACCATGGGCCTGGCACTCTGCTAAATGCTGAGGATACAAATTCAGATTAAAACAAGATCCCTGCCTTGCAGGCGTTTAAGGCTTGCTGAGGGGAGACAGAGAAGTTAGTCAGCAGTGTGGAGAGTGCTCTCAGAGGGGCTCAGTGTGGGGCTGGGGGTGTAGGAGGTGGGGTCAGTGGATGAGCTGTGTACTAACCGTGCCTGGTGTGCTTGTTGAAGGAAGACTGAGTAAACTAGTACCTGCCTGCAGCTGTTACCCGCTCCTCTTCCTATTCCTGCCTTCATAAGCAGGGGCGGGCAGGCTGCCCCACTGCTAGCACACACACTCCCGAACCACTGCAGAGTGTGTCCTCGAGGGTCTCCCACACACTAGTGTGAGGGTCCTCAGAAGCCATTAGGGACACAGGCTCTGGTGTTAGGCCTGGATTTGGGTTGTGTGTTCAGGAATTCTGAATTCCATGTGAATTGGGGCAGGTAACTTAACCCCTGGAAGCCACACTTTCTGCATCTGGCTTCTGGGACAATACTAGAAGTTACTTCCATGGTTGTTGTGGATGATCATATGCAGGGGTAAGTGCCAAGATACTTAAAAACGTGTGACATGGTCACCAACCAATTAGAACAGATGTTGACCATGGGAGATGTGAAGGACCAGGGTCCAGGAGACCCCTGATAAGCCAGTTGCTAGACGAGGCTGGGGCAGCTGAGATGGAGATTTCCCCGGTAACGTGTGATGATTTATTTAAAGCACAATGCCTGCACACTGTGAGACCTCAAAAAGCATGGGTGATTGTCATTATATATATTATTACCCATGGGTGATTGTCATTATATATATTATTACCTTGAGTCACCCCTCTCCTTCCCTCCCACCTTCCTCTCTCCCCACCTTCCTTCCATCCACATATATTTATTGAAGACTTTTCTGTGCCAAGCCCTGAAGACACACAGATGAGTAAGTTTGTCTTCAAAGAGCTCACAGTCTAGTCAGGGAGATGGGGAAGTAAATGGCTACAGAACAGTGTGTGGAGGGAAATGCTAGAGATTGGTACAAGGAGCTGCGTGAGCCAAGACGGGGGAGACCTCATCCGACCTGGAGTGGGAGTGGATTCAAGGAAGTCCTCCTGGAGGAGACGAGCATTAGCTGAAGCTTGGCGAGTGAGTCGGGGTTAACAGGTAGAGAAGGTGACTTCTAATCTTTAAGAAAAAGCCCTCAAGGTCCTTCCATGTTCATTACGTTAAGTTAAATAAGTCAGACAGAGAAAGACAAATACTGTATGATTTCACTTATATGTGGAATCTAAACAAAAACAAAAACAAAAACAAAACCCACCACCACCAAAAAAACAAACTCATAGATACAGAGACTAGACTGATGGTTGCCAGAGTCAGAGGGGGTGAGCGTGGGGAGTAGGCGAAATGGGTGAAGGGGGTCAAAGGTATAAAATTCCAGTTATAAGATAAGTAGGTCCTGGGGATGTAACGTACAGCATCGTGACCATAGATAATAATACTGTATTATATATTTGAAACTATCTAGAGACAATAGATCTTAAAGTTCTCATCACAAGAAAAGAATTTATAGGGGCTGGTCCAGTGGCGCAGTGGTTAAGTGCACACGTTCCGCTTCAGCGGCCCGGGGTCCACCGGTTCGGATCCCAGGTGTGGACATGGCACTGCTTGGCAAGCCATGCTGTGGTAGGTGTCCCACATATAACATAGAGGAAGATGGGCATGGATGTTAGCTCAGGGCCAGTCTTCCTCAGCAAAAAGAGGAGGATTAGCAGCAGATGTTAGCTCAGGGCTAATCTTCCTCGAAAAAAAAGAAAAAATTTTATAACTGTGTGTGGTGGTGGATAACTGGACTTATCGTCGTGGTCACTTCACAATATATACAAATATTGAATCATTATATTGTATACTTGAAACTAATATAATGCCATATGTTAATTACATCTCAAAAAAAAAAAAAAAGTGATACGACTATACAACTTTTCAGGGAAGAAAGGCCACATGTAGTGTTCAGACGTGGCCACAGTGTGGCAGGAAAAGCCCAGAATTTGGTGTGCCTTTCTCCTCCAGGGGACTGAAAAGAGGCTGTATTCCGTGTAGTGGACAGAGCATTTTGAAGGGAGTCCAGGGCACTGGAAGAGACTATGCAGAGCGAGACATTGGCCCCAAAGCTTGTGTAGCTGGGCAACTCCAATCTGGAGTTTCGATTGCTTCCCTAACTGAGGAGAGAATAATTTCTCCCCAGAAATGAGCAAAGGTTGAAAAGAAAATCGTGGTATCATAAACAGTAAGAAAATCGAGCCTAATTTGGCCCACTTTTGCTTTGGGAGGTAAAAGTCCAGATAGTGTTGAAAATAGATTGTCCTGTTGAAAAGCTGGAGTGATTTGAGTGGATGGATGATGATAAAGCAAAGGGAGGTGACCTGCTATTTTTGTACTGTGTGTGTGATCCAGGTGAGATCCTGGGCAGTGTGTGATCCAGGTAAGATCCTGGGCAGAGGTGGGGAGGGGCAGATAGGGATGTTCAATGAGGGTGAGCACTGGGGTTGGGACAGAGGGTGAGTCAGTACATATTACATGGTGATGCCCATTGTGGAACCCCAGGGCAAACTCAAAATCATGTCTGAAAAAGTGCTAGAGTGTAGCCAGAGAACTTTTCCAAATTGCTTGTCACAGCTAGGAGGGCCTCCTTCAAGCATTGGGAGCTTGAGTTGGGGGTGGATGGGTTATGGAACCAGGATGATAAGAACAAGGAGAAGATAAAATGGATGCGAGGAGGGGCTGAGAGCTGCCATGAGCAGTGGGCTGTGGCTGGTAGCTGATGGCTGGGTGTTCAGTCTTCTCAGGGGCATGGACAATGGATGGACCACAGCCATATAAGGAGCCCAGGACAGGGCAGGAACTGGGTCTGGAGAATTTCTGATTTGTCTTAAACAACCCTAACTATTTCTAAAAAGTTCAGATCCTGTGTAGAGCTCTGGGTCCCACCTCAACAATATTCAAGGACTGAGCATCTTCATTTCCCACTGTTCCAGCAGAAAGTTATCTTCAACAATGGCAGCTCTAGAATTTCTATGCATGAACAGCTTAGGGGCAGCAGTCTAGCTCAGTGGTCCTCAAAATTGTTAGGAGTACAAGTACTCAAACCCCTTTCTCTGTCTGCTGAATCAGAAATCCTTGGGGTGGGTCCCAGCAATCTATATTTTAACAAATTCTATTGGTGATTCTCATGCACGCCAAAGTTTGAGAACCACAGCTCTAGTTGTGATGGTGGTGATGGTGATGGAGATAGAGGCAGAAGCCAGGGTGCAGAGCAGTACGATGTTTTTATTTACTTCATATATCACAGAATAATACAATTAACAGTTTTCTATAGCCACTTGTAATTACATATACATAAGACAGAGCAAATGTTAATTGTCCTTATCCAAGATGAGTATGTAATTATTTTTCCTGGAGGGGTTTGAGGGGCTAATGGTGATTACGGGAAGATGGTCTAAAGGTTTCCCTACTTGACCCTTGGAACTGGCACTGCTCTGTATCATCTCTTGAAGCTAATCCTTTCTTTCTTTTTCTAAGGTCATCCATTGCCTAGTCTTGGCCTTTCCCCTCCACAATAAGAGCTGCTTGGCCTGCCCACTAGCTTCATGCTTGCTTCTTCAAATCACCCCCTGTGTAGTAACCTATACGATCATCCTCAAACTCTAGTTTTTGTCATGACATGTTTGTGCTTCAAAACCGGAGACTGTTACTTCCCAACTTGTGTTCACCCAAGATTTATCTGCCTGACCACAAGGGGCTCCACTGCTTTATCTTACTTCTTTTCTCCACCCCTTTCATCAAATACAGTTGTTGTCAGCCAAGCAAATCTGCTTGGTTCAGAATAAAAAGATATATCAACCTATCATCTTAGATACGAAAAATTTCCAGTTAAATGAGAACTTAAAAATGATCTGGTCCAAAGCTCACTACCTCATGTAAAGCTTGCATCCTCTCTGTGGCATCCCTGTCAGGGGATCATAAACTCTCTGCAGGAATCCATCCAGTGGGGAGAACTCACCTTCGCCTGGAAAGAGTTGATGGCCATGGTCATAATGAAAGACTGGAGCGTGTATGTGTGTCTGGGGAACTGAGACTCACTCTACTTTTCTCTTTTTGAATGTATGTGATCGAGTTCTGGAACATGTCCACTTTATCACTTGGTCCCCAGTATGTTAACCATTGGTCTGCTAGTAGACTGTCTGATGGTGTTATAAGTAGCTTCTAGGAGCTTATGGATGACATAACCCAGATGTCAGCTGGAGGCTCCTTGTCCATTGAGATCTAGGCTCAAATCACTATTGTGTGTCCTTTGGAAGTTCAGAGCAGTCCTCAATGTTTCTGTGAATACCTGGGATAACCTAATGTTCTTCTTGCCCTGATTTCCTACCTCTGTTGATTGTTTCCCTCTATGTGCTTCTGGCTATCTTTATATCTGCTCTGACATCGATACAGATATGAGACAAATCCCCTTCTTCTCTTCTGGAGAAACCAAAAGTTATTGGTCAGAGCAGACCTTGACTGAAGATTAGAGATCCACAAGACAGAGCACAATATGCATTTGCATGCAGACAATTTAAATTCATAGTTCTGTTCTCAACAGCCCTTTTGTCCATCCCACCACCAATAATGTTTTTTAAAGACCACTTTGCCTATACAGCTCCTGGCCTACCACCCCTTGATCCTTCTCTCGCCACCCTCCTCCAGTATTTGCCCTTTATTTCCATTTCCCTCTTAGGAATAAAAAGACACTCTTCCCAGTTTCTCATGCAGAGTAGCTTGACTATCACATTAGTTGCCTTGGTATCTGCTGACACCTTTGCCCTCAGCATCTCACCTCTACTTCTTTCACATAATTTTTTTTTCCTGCATACAGTGTAATTTCTTCTTCCATAATGGGAGTTGTGGTCCAACCTGTTGAGATAATAACAAATATTTACACTTTGCTGCATGTGTATGAACTCATACGATTAAAAAATCTGATTACAAATTTTTGTGTGTAATGTGACCTCAGGGTGGACAAAGAAGACATGAATTAGCTGCTGCATGCCAAGCACCTCCTCCCTTCCCCCCTCAATGTACACTCCTTTGAATAAAGTTAGGGTGAAGTTTCTGGTTCCAGCAAAAGGTGGACTAGGATAATCTAAAACCCTCCCATTTTTTATAAGCACATAGAAATGCTAAGTAAAATATTAAAAAAAATACTTTAAAATGCATAATTAATCTTGCAATAAAGAAAGAGAACTTTGCAGGTGACAGAAATGAAGGAGGAATTTAATATCAGTACAGCAAGCTGTGAACACGCCTGCTGATTCTGCACCTCTGCTGTGTGGGCTAGTGTGGCTAAGTCCATGGGATCTAGTAACATATGTTTTAATAGCCACATAGGGAAGGGAATTAAGGCCTTGGGCTGTGCAGGGTGGGGAGCTGAATCTGAGACTTCTGCCTGAACTTGGACTCTTAAAACATATGGCAAATTGTGTTTTCCAAAAATATTTGCCATTAAATCTCCTATCCTACATGCTCTTCTTGCAATGTGATGTTGACAAGCCTCTCACTGAGATGTGAAACCTGCGCTCTCTCCCCTGGAATCTGGGTGGCTTGTAACTGTGGCAGAAATGATGCTACATGACTTGGAAAGTTAGATCATCAAAGGTGATGCAGCTTCCACCTGGGGCCAGTTGAGATGCTTGTTCTTGGAACATTGTCATCATGCTGTGAGGAAACAGAGAGACCATATGGAGAGCCCACTGCTGGGCCTGTCCCAAAGTGCAGGTTTGTGAGCAAAATAAATGGTGGTTGTTTGAAGACACTAAGTTTGTGGTGATTTGTTATGCAGCAATAGATAACTGGAACAGAGGGCTCTGTCTTCAATGAAAGAGGGATCTGGAAAATAAAAGGCAGCCATTAGCATAGGGAGGTAACAACGAAACTTGTTTGCCTCCTTTGGTTCTTGAGGAAAATCTCCTCTGGGCAGGTGAAACTACCTGCATGGTCTAGGAACCCTTTCAAACTAAGAAATTAATGAAAATTGGTTCTAGGCTAGTAATGGCAGAATCAAATGAAGAAAACCTGGCAGAATCAAATGTAAAAATCTTTTGAAATAGAACCTAAGTCATGAGATATTCTCATAGAGAAAACATGACCCACTAAACATAAGCTCACAGTCAAAATTAAAACGAAAATATTTGTAGGAGGCAACAATCCACCGTGATAAGCAAGAGTCAATGAGTGCAACAGATAGAGAATTTGAACCTTAAGACCTTAAGATAAAATAGAGAATTTGAACCTTAAGACCTTGAGATAATATAATGATGAATTGAAAGAAAACAAAGCCTATTTAAAAATGATTAAAGATATAAATAGAATTGAAACTCTAAGAAAGGAAGAAGATATTTTGAAGAACAAAAGGAATACCTTAAAGAGAACCTATAGAACTTCAAGAAATATAAAAGATAGCATAAAAATACCCAAACAAACCTCAGACACAGTTTACCCAACAGCGTTGGATAGGACTAAATAGGAAAATAGTGAACAGAAAGATACATCTGAGGAAATGATCTAGAATGCAGCACAGGTGAACATGAAAGAATAGTTAGGGATTTTGAAAGATAAAATGAGAAGGTCCAACATACATCAAACAGGAATTTTAGAATGAAAGACCAGAGAGAATATGAGAAAATGAATAACTGAGAATCTAATGGCTGAGAATCTTCCAGAATTGATTAGTGATATGAACCATGAGATTGAAGAACTATTCCTAGTTTAAATTAAGACCATGAAAATTAGCCCATTGCTAGAGAGTTTATAATCAAACTGCAGAACACAGATTACCCACTGTGGCTAAAACTGTGAGTTTAGTTCTTATATATTAAAAGAACCTTGATCTTTTAGTTCTTATGTCCCCACACTCCCAAACAGAGTGCATTCTCCAGCTTCTCTTCAAGCTGGGTGTAACCTTCTAACTAAGTTTTGGTCAATAGAATGAAAGCAGAACTGTCAGGGGAAGGTTTCTGGAAACTTTCTGCAGGCTCTTGTGCATCCTTTATTTTTTCTTTCCATCCGGTGGTTTCCACTTTTTGGCTATTGTGAATAATGTTACTATGAATATTTGTGTATCAGTTTTTGTGTGGGTGTGTGTTTTCATTTAGCTTGGATATATCCCTGGGAATGGAATTGTTGGATCACGTGGTAACTCTAAGTTCAACATTTTGAGGAATTACCAGACTCTTCCAAATTGCCTCCACCATTTTATAGTCCTACCAGCAACATATAAGGGTTTCAATTTCTTCAAATCCTCCCCTACACTTGTTATGGTTATTCTTTTAAATTTTAACCCTAGTGAGTATGAAGTGGTATCATATTGTGGCTTTGATTTGCATTTCTCTAAAAATGTTTAGCATCTTTTCATATTGGCTATTTGTATATCTTCATTGTAGTTAGTTTTTAAGAAAAAGAGCCGCATCCCATTCTCTGATTTTCTAGTGGAAGGCAGTACACATAAGATGGAAAGCAGCCATCACAAGGAAGCTGCTAAACTTACTTATGAGCCAGAGGTGGAAGAGACCAAAGACCTCAAAAGCAACAGTTCCCAAACTGGACTCATCATCTCTATACAAGTTCCTGCTCCTGTGTTTCCTAACTGAGTTGGTGCTATACGGTTCACTAGACTACATCAACCAGAAACTTAGAAATCACACGCGCATCCTTATTCTCCCTCGCCAATCACTAAATTCCACCGAAGCTATCTCCTGAATTCTGTCTCCTTCAGATCCTTTCATTGCATTCTCACTGCCATAGCTTTATTTCAGTCCCTTGCCATCTTTTACCTAATGATTCCACTGAGCCTCCATTTTCCTCCGTGAAATCCATTCTCTTCTCTGTCAGAATGATCTTCCAAAAGGTAAATCTGATCATGTAATTTCTCTCCTTAAATGCTTTCAGATGTCTGCTTCTGGGAAGATGGAGTAGATATACTTTTCCCTATTCCTCCAATTAAGTATAATTAAAATCTCTGTCATTGTATATAAAATAAGCAAAAAGAAATACTCTTAAAGGTGGATAGAAGAAGCCAGACCAGTTAGAAATATTGGGACTTGAGGAATGACACAGTGGTGAGTTCTCTGGGTTTTCTTTTTGCCTCAAATATCCCAGACGTGGAGACAGAGAAGCCAGAAACCTGGAAATGCCCACAGAACCAGACAAAAAAAGCCCCAACAAACCTCTGCTTTCTTTACCCAAAGGGGCAGGAAAGGGGCAGACAAAACTTTTAGACAATCACTAGACACTCCACTCCAGCCAAACACAACAGAAAAAGTGGGGCCCCATCCTCACCCATGCCAACAACAGTTGAGTGGGGAAACTGGATGTTCAGACTTATAAGACTATGAGGTAGCTTAACACGCCCACTAGGGTGGTCTCAGAGAAGGCCAGGTATGGGCCTGGGACTTTGATCTCACTGGCCAGTAATGAGGCCTCCTTCCTACCATGGTATCAATGAGAACATGTGGGTAACATGGACTTACACTTCCTATTGGCAGTATCCCTGGTGGGGTGGTGTTAGAGGAGGCCTAGTGGAGAGTCAGGTCTACGTCATTGTCCAATGGTACAGAAGCCATCCTCACCAGGTATCAGTGGAGATCACTTGGGAAGCTGGAATGCTCACTCCCTCCCATCAGTAACAAAGTTACTCCCCTCCTCATGTATCAGTGGAGAAATGGAGGCCTAGTGAGTAACCTGGACTTCTCCCTCCTCCTGTCAGTAGTGAGATGGTGCTCTGCCTTCCTCTGCCAGGTCTAGTCAGAGAGAGTCAGTTAAAACAAGATAGACCTCAAACCAAGAAAAGCCCATCTTGAAAACTCAAGAAAAATCTTCAAAGAAGCCAGGGAAAAAAGAAGAAAGAGTAAGAAAACTTACCTATAGGGGAAAACAATTTGAATGACAGCAAATTTCTCATCAGGAGGCCAGAAGGAAGTCACACAGTATTTTTCAAGTGCTTAAAATAAAAGAACAGTCAAGTCAGAATCTCACACCCAGTGAAAATAGCCTTCAGGAATGAAGGCAAAATCAAGACTTTCTCAGATGAAGGAAAACTAAGAGAATTTGTTGCCAGCAGACCTACTCTAAAAGAATGGTTAAAGGAAGTTCTCCAAACAGAAAGGAAATAATAAAGGAACTCTGGAACATGAGGTAGGAAGAAAGAACACAGTAAGCAAACATATCGGTAAATACAATAGGTTTTCTTTCTCCTCTTGAGTTTTCTAAATTATGTTTGATGACTGAAGCAAAAATTATAATTCTATCTGATTTGGATCTAAATGTATATAGAGGAAATATGTAAGACAATTATATTATAAACAGGGGAAGGTAAAGGGATGTAAAAAGAGGTAAGTTTTCTATATTTCACTGAAACTGGTAAAATGATGACACCAGAAAAGGATGGCAAGTTATGTATATACACTGTAGTATCTGGTGCAAGCACTTGAAAAGCTGTGCAAAGAGATACATTATATATAAATCAAAGTAGAAGTCTAAAAAATGTCTGAGTAACCCACAGGAAAGCAAGAAAAAGAACATAGAGAAACAATAAAAAAGAGAGAACAAACAGAAAACAAAAAATGGTAGGACACATTTAAGCCCTGAAAATCAGGGCTTAAATTAAATTAAATTTAAATAGTTTAAATATATCAATTAAAAGACAGATATTGACAGAGTGTATTAGAATATGTGACCCAACTATATGCTGTCTACAAGAAGCTTATTTCACATATAACAATATAAGGAGATTGAAAGTAAAAGGATGGAAAAAAGTGTCTCCTGTAAATATGAATCAAAGGAAAGCAGGAGTGGCTAGACTAACATCAGATAAAGTAAACTTCTGAGCAAATAAAATTACAAGAGGGAGGGAGGGAGAGAAAGTGAGAGAGAGGGGCATTATACAATGATAGAAGGGTCAGTCCACCAAGAAGACATAGCAATCTTGTATGTGCATGCATTAGGCAACAGAGTTGCAAAATCTGATGGAACGAAAAGGAGAAATAGAGAAATCTAAAATTATAGTTGGAGACTTCTCCACTCGCAACAATTGGTAGAACAACTAGGGAGAACATCAGCAAGGTTATAGAAGAACTCAACCACAGCTTCAACCATGAGGATCTAATTGACGTTTACAGACACTTCACTCAACAGCAGCAGAATGCACACTTTTTTAAAAGTACCCAGAGGACATATACCAAGATAGACCATATCCTGGGTCATAAAACAAAACTAAACACATTTAAAACAATTGATATCATATACAATATGTTCTGTGATCACAAGGAATCAAACTAGAAATCAATAAGAGACAAGTAACAGGAAAATCTCCAAACACTTAGAAACTAAACAACATACTTCTAAATGATCCGTAGATCAAAGAGCAAGTCTTGAGGAAAATTAAAAGCACACTGAACTGAATGAAAAAGACAATACAACATATCACAATTTGTGGGACTCAGCTCAAATGGATTTGAGAGAGAAATTTATTAATTAAATAATTAAATATATACATTAGAAAAGCATTAACTATATACATTAATATATACATTAGCATTAATATATATACATTAAATATATTTATTAATTAAATATTAATTTATATTAAAATATATAGCATTAAATATATACATTAGAAAAGAGGAAAAGTCTAAAATCAATAATCTAAGGTTTCATCTCAAGAATCTAGAAAAAGAGGAGCCAAATAAACCCAAAACAAACAGCATGAAGGAAATAATAAAGATAGGAGCAGTAACCAATGAAATTGGGAAAAAGAAAACACTAGAGAAAATCAAGGAAACAGAGAACTCGTTCCTTGAAAAGGTAAGTAAGATTGATAAGCCTCTAGCAAGACTGAAGAAAAAAAATTGAGAAGATACAAACTACAAATATGAGGTATGAAACAGGGATAGTAGTACAGATGTTGAAGACGTCAGAAAGGATAATTAGGGAGTGATATGAACAATACTACACAGATAAATTTGACAACTTAGAGGAAATGGACCACTTCCTTTAAAAACACAAACTACTACAAGTCACCCAATATCATATAGCTAATGGCCCAAGAAAAGTTCACATCAATTTTACACAATCTCTTCCAGAAAATAGGAAGAAGGGAACATTTCCCAATTCATTTTATGAAGTTAGTATTACCTTGATACCAAAACCAGAGAAAGACTACAGACCAATATCCTCATGAATATAGATGTAAAAGTTCTTAGCACGATATTAACTAAAGAATTAAAAATTATGTAAACATAATTATACATCATGCCAAGTGGAGTTGATTCCCTTTTAATATTGAATCAGTGTAATTCACCATATTAATAGGCTAAAGAAGAAAAATCACATGATCATATCAATTGATGTGGAAAAAGCATTTGACAACATTCAACATTCATGCTAAAAACTCTCAGGGAAGTAGGAACATCCTCAATTTGATAAAGAGCATTTACAAGAAACCTACAGTGAACATTATACTTATACTTAATGTCATCATCAGGTGAAAGACTGATGCTTTCCTTCTAAAATTGGGAACAAGGTAAGGATACCTGCTCACATCTTTTTAGTCAACATAGAGCTGGAAGTTCTAGCTGGTGCAGTAAGGGAAGAAAATGAAATAAAATGCATCTAGATCAGAAAAGAAGAAATAAAATTGTCTCTCTGTTTGCAGAAGACATGATTATTTATGTAGAAAATTCCCAGGAATCTATTAACAAAACTCCTAGAACTAATAAGTGAGTTCAGCAAGGTTACAGGATACAAGATAAACATTAAAAAATCAGTTGTATTCCTACACTAGCAATGAACTCATGGACACCAAAACTAAAAATACAATAGCATTTTCAGTTACTCAAAAAAAGTGAAATGTGTAGATGTAAATCTAACAAAACATGTGTAAGACTTAAATGTGGAAGACCATACAATAGTTTTGAGAGAAATAAAAAAAAATCTAAAGAACCATGTTCATGGACTGGAGGACTTAACATAGTAAAGATTTCAGTTCTTCCTGAATTGAAATACAGATTTAACACAACTCCTCTCAAAATCCCAGCGAGATTATCTGTAGATATAGACAAGATTATTTTGTAATTTACATGGAAAGTCAAAGGAATTAGAATAGCTAAAACAATTTTGAAAAAGAAGAATAAGGTGCAAGGAATCAGTCTATTCAATTTAAAAATTTAATGTATAGCTGCAATAATAAAGACTAGGTGGTACTGGTGAAAGGATAGATCCATAGATCAATGGAACAGGATACAGAACCCAGAAATGGATCCACACAAATATGCCCAACTGATATTTGACCGAGGTGCAAATGCAGTTCAATGGAGGTAATATAGCCTTTTCAACAAGTTGTGCTGGAGTATTCGGACATTCATAGGCAAAAATACAAACCTTGAGGCTGGTCCTGTGACCTAGTGATTAAGTTCAGCCTTCTCTGCTTTGGTGGCCCAGGTTCAAATTCTGGGTATAGACATACACCACTAGTCAGCCACACTGTGGCAGTGACCCACATATAAAGTAGGGGAAGATTGGCACAGATGTCAGCTCAGGGCTAATCTTCTTCAAGCAAAAAAAGAGGAAGATTGGCAACAGATGTTAGCTCAAGGCTAATCTTCCTCAGCAAAAGAAGAAAAAAATACAAACTTCAACCTAAATCTCAAACTTCACACAAAAATTAACTCATAATGGACTATGGACTTAAATGTAAAATGTAATATTACCAAACTTTTAGGGAAAAAATACCGGAGAAAATCTTTGGAATGTAGAGCTAGGAAAGAAAGACTTGTCACCAAAGGCATGATCCATAAAAGGAAAAAATTAATAAATCGGACTTCATCAACATTAAAAACTTTTGTTGTGCAAACGACTTTGTTAAGATGTTGAAAAAGACGAGCTACAGAGTGGGAGAAAATATTTGCAAATAATGCTGCCATTGAAGAAAGTTCTGGTATCTATAATATATAAAGAATTCTCAAAACTCAGAAGTAAAAAAGTAAACAATCCATTTAGCATATGGCCAAAAGAGATGAAGAGACATTTCACCAAAGTAGATATACAGACGACAAGTAAGCACTTGAAAATATGTCCAGCTTCATTAGCCGCTAGGGAAATGCAAATTACAATGACAATGAGATACTACTACACACCTATCAGCGTTGCTAAAATAAAAAGTAGTGACCATACCAAATTCTGGCAAGGATGCAGAGAAACTGCATCATTCATACATTGCTGGTGGTACAGCCAACTCTAAAAATGTTTGGCTGTTTTTAAAAAATTAAACATACAACTACTGTATGACCCAGCAATTGTACTCCTGGGCATTTACCCCAGAGAAATGAAGACTTATGTCCACACAAAAACTGGTACATGTGACCTCACACCTATTAGGATGGCTAGTGTAAGAGAAAAAAAAAAAACAAAGAATGTAAGTTTGACAAGGATGTGGAGAAACTGGAACCCTTGTGCTCTGTTGGTGGGAATGTAAAACGGTACAGCTGCTGTGGAAGGGAGTTTGGTGGTTCCTCACAAAATTAAAAACAGAATTGCCATGTGATCCAGCAGTTCCACTTCCGGGTAGGTACCCCAAAGAACTGAAAGTATGGGCTTGAACAGATATTTGTATACTCAGATTCATAGCAGCATTGTTTACAATAGCCAAAATGTGGAAGCAACCCAAGTGTCCATTGACAAATGAGTGGGTAAAAAAAAATATGGTATGTTCGTACAATGGAATATTATTTAGCCTTAAAAATGAAGGAAATTCTGGCACATGCTACCACATGGATGAATCTTGAGGACATTATTCTAAGTGACATAAGTTAGTCACAGAAAGACAAATACTGTATGATTCTACTTACTTGAGGTAGCTAGAGTAGTCAAATTCATAGAGATAGAAAGTAGAATCATGGTTGCTAGGGGCTGAGAGGAGGAGGAATAGAGTTTAATGGATATACAGCTCAGTTTTGCAAGATGAAAAGAGTTCTGAAGGTGGATGGTGGTGATGCTTGCATAACAATATGAATGTACTTAATGCCACTGAACTGTACACTTAAAAATGGTTAAGACGGTAATTTTATATTTAAGATGGTAAAGTTTTATTCACAATAGCCAAAAATTGGGAACAACCCAGATGTATTTATCCAGTGTATGGTTAAACAATCTGTGGTACATTCATACCGTGGAATACTACTTGGCAATGAAAAGAACAAGCTATTGATACATGCAACAACCTGGATGCGTCTCCACAGGATTATGCTCAGAGAAAAAGCCAATCCCAAAAGACTATCTACTGTATGATTCCAGGTATACAACACTTCTTAAAATGACAAAATTATAGAAATGGAGAACAGATTGGTGGTCGCTAGGAGTTAAGGAGGGAGTAGGGTGGGAGGGAAGTGGATGTGGTCGTAAACAGGCAACATGAGGGATCCTTGTGATGATGGCAATGCTCTGCCTCAGTGTCAACATCCTGGTTGTGATATTATACTACGGTGTTAGAAAATGTTACTACTGGGGAAACTGGGTAAAGTGTACATGAGATCTTTTTATTCTCTCTTACCAAGTGCATGTGAATTTGTAATTTCTTCAAAATAAAAAGTTTAACAAACCAACCAACCAACTTTCAATGACTTCCCATGGCCTACAGAATAAAGTCAAGGTCCTTGGCACACCACACAAGGCTGTTCAAGATCTGGCCCAGCTGACCTCTCTCGTCAGGCCCTACCTCATTATTTAAGCCCCAGAAAAATGAAACTAGTTGCCTTCCCATACTGTTTCTCTCCTTCACGCCTTTGCACATTTGATTCTCTGTGTCTGAAATGTCCTCTCCCTCTGCTAACCACCAGGCCAACCCATTTGTCTCTCAAAACTCTGGTCATAGGCCACCTTCCCTGTAAAGCCACCCTGACCCCAGGGACAAAATGATCGGTCCCTCCTTTGTTTGGCTTCTGTATATTTCTACACAGTTATATTATTACTTGCTTCATAGTGTATTATAAGTATGTCTTTCATGACTGTCTCCCTACTACATTTTGAGTTCCTTGAAAGCAGGAACTGTGCCTTGCCAGTGCGGTTATAATAAGTGTTCGATAAATGTTTGTTCAGTTGGACTGAAAGCAGAGTAATGGAAATGTTCCAGATCTGTAACTATTCCAAAGGGATAAAACCCACTCATTGCCTGGACAGTTCTTAGGGATTCATGCTCAGTTACCTTACTAGAAAGAAGTTGGATGCATTTTAACTTAGGGACTCCCATGATTTACCATCATAACTTCCCGTGATACCTTTCTTTCAACAAATGTTTATAGAGCATTTACTGTGTGCCAAGCACTGTGTCTAAACCCCCTCCCTGGATAGGCAGGTAGACCAAGGTGGTGCCACAGTTCCTGCCATGGTGTGCATGGTGTGGGTTGAATCCCAGGGTGGACACATACAGTCTTTTAGGCTGTGAAATGTGTGACTCCAAGGGCATCATCCTGCAGACTAAGCTACGGCCTCTGCAGGGGTGCAGTCCTGGGAGCTCTGTTGAAATTCTCATGTTTGCAGTTGCAATTCTTGCAACCTGTGGAAGAATTGCCTAGTTTCCAGGCCAGTAAATGTTATGAAGCTAGGTTCCCTAATCCACTAGGGCAAGATAGGAAGGGAGGCCAAGGTGTGAAGCCAGTTGGGTGAGAAACTGAAGAAAACTCATGCGTGATGTAATTGAAGCACACGGAAGGAAGACAAGACTGATAAGATGTTCATCCAAGTTTTTAATGTGGTTTTTACAGCCTCAGAAGCAGATATCTGAGAAGCAGACCAAAAAAGTTAACCTTGAAAGGACATTTTGGGTGCAGGTGTATAAAAATGAGTAAGTCACAGTTCTTTCCCTGAAGGAGCTTACCACCAACAGATGATCCATTGTCTTTATTTTATTACTGGTAATGGCTGGTTTGGGCCAAAATTCTTCTCTGTGAACAATGTATTACCCCAAAACTTTTGTTTTTCTGGAGCTCTTGATTAAAACTTCATATCGCCAACCAATTATTTTCAAACACTTTTATTTTTGATCAAGTACACATACCATTTAAACATGTCTAAGATGAATGTGGTACATTCTTCTAAGTCCTCAGAGCTCTTTCATACATACTGCATTACTGAATTCATTCCCACCCAGTTTTTTTTAATGAGGTTAAAAATCAGTCCTCGAACTTCCCAAAGGAATACTAGGCAGATTTACAAATGAATCATACAGCAGATGGTAAGACTTGGATTTTTGCATGCTTTGCAGACGTGAGCATACTTCAAGGTAGTTATGCATTGAAAAATTGTCACATAATTATGGGGGATGTGATATCTGAATTAGTGAAAGTCTGAATTATGGAAAACTTAAAAAAAAATGCTGTCTTCTAACTCTCAAGTACCTAACTTACACTAACCATTAACAACGTGTTTGTCAAGTAGATTTCACTCTTAGTAGATAAGCTTCTCTTTTAATTAGTCTACTAAATGAGTGCTGTCAATGTTCTTGAAAACAGTCTCGCTTTAATCTTGTCTACATCATTACTCTGCTGAACAGCCTCATTCTTTTGACGTATGACAAAGAGTAATCGAGACCTTTCCTCTTGGAATTGATGATCTCACTATATAGTGAACCACTGCACAAGATGAATTTCTAAATAGACTTTGAAAATTATATAGGAGCTGTGCCCATTAATTGGGTAAAGACAGATGCAAGGTTTTACCTCGAAGCATATTGGGCACCGTTTCTCCTGTTCACTGTTTAGGACTGGGTTGTGCATTGCTCATTGTGATAACTAGCTGTTTGCGTATAAATGTGAATCTTACGCTTGGTTCTTTCTGCTGAGTTTATCTGGCAGCCCCAGTAGGTAGTGAATGAAATCTAGTGACCTACACACCTTGCCCTTTGGAAAATAAGCTCTGTATGAATCTTTTTGCATTCCAGAATGATTAAACTAACATTAAATCCAAAATAAAACTCCAAACAAAATATGAAGAATTATGGAAATGAAACACCATACTAAAGCCTTAGGGGAAAGGTGGGCTTCTGAAAAATGATTTAATATAGAAGCCAAAAGAAAAAATGCAAGTGCTGCTTTGTATTTCCCCTAAGAAGCAAGAAAACATAACCCTTATGAGATAGGAGCAGAAAGCCATAAGAAGAGAAACAGGTTGATTTTGAGTTAAGATGCAAAGAAAGTAAAGATGCAACATAGGACTTAACATCCACACTGAAATATAGAAATGACACTGAAAAAAATTTTACTCAATGAGTGGAAGACAAACTTGAGGAACAGTGTCTCCAACTATAGATGGAAGTGACGCAGAATTGAAAAACATGAGAAAAGATAATTGGAGATCAGAGAAGAAAGAACCAACATAAATAAATGAATCATAGATAGTCTGAGACTAAAGCCAACAGTTGGAACAGAAGGAGAAATCAAAGGTGAAGTTGAAGGCAGCTTGCTTGAATAGAAGAAAGTAAGGCCTGAGTTTGCATATCGAAGGGGCTCATTATGTTCCAGAAAAAGAAATTTAAGAACCAGTAAAAATAACCCCCAGTTACATATATGCTAGCAAAATTTCTGAAATACAAAGATAAAGAAAAATGTTTGCCTACAGGGGAAAAAAAATCTGTCAGACTTGGTTCCTGATTCTCTTCTACAGCATATAAATAGCAGAAGGTAATTAAGAAAAAACATGGTCGGAGTTTAATGTGAATTCGGTAAATCTGTACCTAAGTTGTTGTTCATGTGTGTCTCATTAATCGTCTTGTCATTCTTGGAAAAATTATTCAAGGATGTACTTCAGCCACTTGAAACATGGATCAGAATAAATTCTGTACAGCTGTGCTATCCCATGCAATGTGACTGTTGAGCACTTGAAATGTGCCTAGTGGTAACTGAAATGTACTGTAAGTGTAAAATACACACTGGGTTTTGAAAAAAAGAATAATATAAAAACCTCACTAATAATTTTTATATTGATTGTTAAAATGATAATATTTTGGATTTATTGACTTCAAGGAACCATAGGGGGTGCATGTAACTTTTTGAATTACTGTTTTCATTTTCTTTAGATAAATACCCAGAAGTGGGATTGATGAATCATATGGTAGTCCCATTTTTAATTTTTTGAGGAGCCTCTATACTATTTTCCGTAGTGGCTGCACCAGTGTACATTCTCACCAACGGTGCACCAGAGTTCCCTTTTCTCCACGTCCTCACCAACACTTGTTATTTCTTGCCTTTTTGATAGTAGCCATTCTAACTAGTGTGAATGATATTTCATTGTGGTTTTGATTTGCATTTCCCTGATGATTAGTGATGTTGAACATCTTTTCATGTACCTATTGGCCATTTGTATGCCGCCTTTTTGATTAACTGAAATTTGGATTGCCACATAGACTAGTGGCTACCATATTGGATAGCACAGCTCTAGAAAATAATTAGAGAAGAAAATAAACAAATACTCAAAACTATGAATACATAGATTAAGATTAAAACAGAAAATGCATAGAAATCTATTCTAACAAATTTGAATATCTCTGAAAAATGGCAATTTCTAACAGAAAATACTGACTCCCAAAGAAATAGATAAACTGAATGCAGCAATAGCAAAAGATGACATTGAAAAATTTGTGAAATGATTACTTTGCTAAAAATACTTTGGATCCCAAGAATTTTCTAGGCAATTACATTCAAATATCAGGGAATATGTTATTTCTATGATGATGACTATATAAAAGAAAAAACTAAGGGCTAACCTTTATGAACACAATTACAGAAAGGCTTAAATAGAATTCTAGCAATACAAATGTTTAAGTGTACCAAAATAACAATACAACATGGCCAAATAGAACTTATTTGAGTAATGTAAGGTGGCTTCACTATTATAAAGTGTTTTAACGTATAATCCACATGTCATATAGACATGATGTTTAAGACCTACATATGACTGTCTCAAACCTCACATCCCACATCCAGTTCTAATCCTTAAAATTCAATCAGTGAATTTTTCAGAGGTTTCTCTAAGTTTCTTCTTGTTACTTCTGGCCATTGTTGCCTAAGTCTGTTGAATTTTGTCCTACACTTTGGGTCTTGCAGCTGTTTATTTACTTTTTTCCCAGACAACAAACAAAAGATGAGACATGGCCCATTCTTCATAATTTTTAAATCTTCTCTCCAATATCACTTTCATAAACAGCAAGTGTGTAAGACTTTCACTTTTCTAGAGAGGTGATTACATTGCAGTTGCATACAGTATTTAACTTAAACATGGATATCAGGCTTATATGTTCTTTGAAAGTTCTTCACTTATTTCTATCAAGCATGGTTCCAGCTTGGAGCTATATTGCTCAACTTTCTCTCTCTCCTCTCTTTTTCCCTTTTCTCTGCTCTTGCCCACCTTTAAATTCTCTTCATTTTGCATACAGAATAGTTTAACTCTTTCTTTGTTGTCTCCTTCAATCAGTGCCTTTAGGGCTCTTCACCCCTTCCTCCCACCATCAATTATTTTTCTAACGAAGTTCCTTAGAGGAAATTTGATTCCATCTGGAAAGTAAGTTTTTTCCATTTAGCTACCAGTATAACACATCAATAGGTCAAAGAGAGAGAGAGGGAGGGAGGAAGGAGGAAACAATACATGATCATCTCAATAGAAGGTAAAGCCTTTATCATTGAATTTTTTTATTTCTGGAACAGACAGTTAATGAAACTAGATTATAAAATGGAAATAAGGCTACAACAGAAAATTTCATAGATAGAAAATGAAGTGAAGCTATCAAAATGATCAGGTTGCTTGCTATTGCCAATATAGTTTAAAATTCTTCTGGAAGTTTTAGCCAATGCAATAAGACATGAAACAAAAATAAGAGGTATAACTATTAGAAAAGAAAAAGGAAAATTATTGTAGATGGTATTTATGCTTAGAAAAATAAAAACGAATAAACAAAGAAATCCTTAAAAAGAGTCAGAGTTTAGTAAGGAGACAGACTGTTAAGCAAATACACTAAATGAATAGCTGTCTTTTATCCCAGCAACGACAATTTAGAATATAATCTAAACCTGTAC
Organism: Equus przewalskii; assembly: GCF_037783145.1. Taxonomy (NCBI): domain Eukaryota; kingdom Metazoa; phylum Chordata; class Mammalia; order Perissodactyla; family Equidae; genus Equus; species Equus przewalskii. The sequence goes on along the minus strand of NC_091834.1, from coordinate 62,673,837 downwards.
TCCATTAACACAGGTGGGTTAAGCATGTAAAATGCCCAGGAAAAAACTAAGAATTTCCAGGACAAAAGAAAATTAAAACTATACTGAAGCAAATAAAAGTTTTGAATACATGGGAAGACATTTTGGTTGGCAGGTGACAGAAACCCAATACAAACTCTTAAGCTTAAAAGGAGCTTTGCTGGAAGGAGACTGTAGCAATTCACAGACCTAGAGAAGAGCTATAGATCTCGGGATATGACGGATTAGAACCAGGGATGTGCCACTCTCAGGACTCCTCCTCTTTTATCTGCTTTCCTTAGGGTACTAGCTTTGTTTTCTCAGGCTCCTTATGCATTGGGATGTGGTTGCTAGCACTAGGAATCTAACAGGAAAGAAAAGGCTCTTCCTTTTGGTTTCAGTATGAAAAATACTAGAGAAGAACTGTGATTATCCAAGCTTGAGTCATATACCTACTCCTTGACTTATCACTGAGGCCAGGGCCATAGACTAACATAACTGAAAGTCCATCAGACTCACATGGAAGGAGTAATGAGCGAGGAGATGTTCTCAAAATAAAGCAAGAAGGGCTATTATAAATAGGGAGGAGAAGGTGCTTGGGTAAATAAATACAACAGACATTCCATACCGAAAAGACCAATCATCTACCTGGATGAGAGCATGATAGGTTGTTAAGATGATAATCCTTTTGCTAAATAATTAAACAATTATATTTTTGTTAAATACTATGTTGATATAAATTCAAAAGGGAGATTTCTCTTTAGAAATTACAAAACAATTTTAACTAAAGTTTTCTTAGAGACTTAAGCAAGTAAGAATAGCCAAAAAGAGAGAGGAGGAAATCTTGCACTATCAGATATTAATGGATATTATAAAGCCATAATAAGGAAAATAGTGTAATCCAGTTATTAAAAAAAAAAGACAGGTTAATCTAACAGTATACCTCAGAAATAAACCCTAACATATTTGAGAATTTAGAATATGTCATCACAAATCAAGTTGTATTCTTAGACTTTGATAGGGGAGCCCTCCTCACCTTGATGTGTATGATATCTGAAATAAAGTTAGATTGCAAATCTGTTTGAAATTGTGGAAGAGAGAATTTCTTAAAGTTTCTAAAACCAAGAATTGGCATATTTAAAATAACAGAGCAGTACCTATGTGACTGGTTTAAAGATAGTCAAAACATTATTGATACTTTTTTTTGTGCTATCTTTATTGTTTTATTTTTGTGAGCATAAAACTCTTCATCTGGGTTTTTATTAGGTTCATTCCTGACCTCTGTAACCCAGCCCCAATTTTTCTGCCTTTTAGGAACTTTTGGAGCCTTATCCTCCCAGAAGGAGAGGATACCTACAAAGCCATGTCACAGATGTTTTGAGACCCATTGAAGGTTTCCAAGATTTTTTTTTTTGACCTTTCAGAGAATTAAATCTCTTCTTTTCTCTGTTCTTTTCAGGACTCTAACTTCTCAGCCTTTTGTCAGCATAATCTTTGTGTATTTTTTATCAGGAACTGAGTTGATAAGTTACTTGTCGGATTTAAATGGGATTACCACATCACCTTGGGCTCTTCGTGCCAACAGGTTATCAGGCTGCCACCATTACACACTTCAAAATGAATCTGTAGTTATTTCTGTTTTAGATTCTTCTTATTTTCTGCTTTCTTGTCTTTTCTCAACCCATTAAACTCACCTTGCATTATTCATCTCCACCTGTAGCCCGAATTTCCTTCTTTAAAGGAAGCTGCAAATTGCTTCATGCAAGAGACTAAGCAACAGTAAGGCTCTCCCTAGTTACAGATACAGTGTGTCTTATTTCATACATAAAAGGACGTCTGTTTTGTGCTAAAAAATGCAGAACATTTTGCTTGACGTACGCTGTGTGTTTGTTTATTTACGTATAAATAAAGTACAAACAGTGTGATGTATCACTCTGAGCCCTGGATTAGGAGAATGAGAATTTTGGTCAAAGCAGTCTGATCTAGGTTATTTAATCTCCTGGAGCCTTAATGTCTCAGTGTTCAAAAATGTTTCAATAATACATTCTTTGAAGGGTTGATTTGATGATCAAATAAGGTAACATGACAGTGCCTAGCACATACTGAACAAATGTTTGTTACATTTGATTTGAGCTCTTGTTCTCTTGATAAATTCAGTAGTATGGATGCTGCTACCAGAGTTTATGACTGTGGAGGATTTATAATCAGTCTGGAGGGTTCAAGGCATTCACAAGAAATTGTCCTTCTGAAGAGAAAGGAGTGGATTTATGGCAGGGACAGAGGGGAGATAACAGGAAAGGAGAATGTAAAAGGCATCGAATGAGAGTCAGGAACAAAGGAGAGAGGAGAGCTGGGGTGGGGAGAGGCGGGGGAGTGGGCAGAAGCAGATGAGATGGAGTGGGCTGAATGGAGTTTCTCAGCTCCTGCACCTGAGTCACATTATTTTTGGTACCCTGAAGGCTTAGTTTATCTATGATTTCCCTCATGGGGTTTTTGATATTGAAGAGAGACCTGTGTGACTCTATCTGTTCCCGTATTTTTACTCCTATTTAGTCATAGACATTTCATGCTTTCAAAATCAGTTTAAAATAAATCAGAACAGGGGAATTTTTATTTTTCATTTTGTCAGAGCAGACCATTCCGTTGTCCCTGGAGAGTGCTCTGTCCATGTTTGTGGAGAATCAGAGGAAGAGTTCTTTCTCACTCACTCAGAGTTCAAAGAGGACAGTGCTCCAAAAGGCTCACTCAGGTTGAGTTGGGATGAACCATGGCAGGGGGCCATTGTGATCCTCCAAGGCAGGGATAAGTAGTACGTGGGACTCTGGTTGTATTTTCTAGGATACAAAAACTGAGTGGAAACTCTATATATTGGGTACCTCTTGAGCCCAGCTTCACATTTTCTTGGCCCGCTTTTTAAGCTCTAGCTATATTGCTTTCTCTTGATTTCTGTCCTGGGGATTCTCTGATGATGTGGGAATTGCCCCACAGTCATGCATAGTAGACCAGAAGGGCTAGGGAATTAATACCCTGTGGGGTTACCCTTGTCCTTGGGATGAGAGCCTGCAGATAAATCTTCCCTCTTCCATTCCTCGGGAGGATAATTCTGAGCATCACCCACAGCTCTGAAGATCTCTGACAGCAATGATACGAGAGATGAGAGGGAGGAATTAGGATTATTTTGTTATTATAAGGTACTCACACTATGTGTAAAGTAGTATAGTGTTATTGGAAACTGAACTTGTATTAGCTGTAAATGTATATTGTGAATTCCAGGGCAACCACTGAAAAAAAAAGATAAAAGAAGAACTGTAACCAGTATGCTAAGAAAGAGAGGAAATGGACTCACATAGGATGCTCAATTAAAACCCTAAAGGCAGAAAAACAGTGGAAGACAAAAATAGGAGCAAAAAACAAGGGCAACACTAGTAAACAGTAATGAATATGGTAGCTATTAATTCTATATCAATAATCATTTGAATGTCAGTGTTCTAAATGCACCGATTAAAAGACAGAGATTGTCAGAGTGGATCAGAAAACAAGACCCAACTATAGTTGTCTACAAGAATCCTGTTTTAAGTATAAAGACTCATATAGATTAAAAGTAAATTGGTAGAGAAAAATATACCATGCTAACACTAATCAAAAGAAAGCAGGAGTAGCTGTGTTAATTCAAACACAGCAGACTTCAAAGCAGTGGAAGTTATCAGGGATAAATAAGCGCATTATATGATAATAAAGGGGTCAGTTCTTCAAGAAGACATAACAATCCTTACAACAGAGTGTCAAACTATGTGAGGCAAGAAATAATAGAATTGTAAAGAGAAATAGATGAATCCGTTATCATAGTTGGAGATTTTCCACACTCTTCTCTCAGAAACGGACAGATCCAGCAGGCAGAAAATCAGTAAGAACATAGCTGAACTCAACACATCATTAATCTGGTAAAATTGGGTTAGAAAACTGTCTCTAAATCAGTGGTCTATATATTTTAGTATTTAGTTATGGACCCCTTTGAAGATCTAATAAAAAAATCTGGAATCTTCCCTCAGAAGCAAAACCGAAAACGTTTACTTATTGAAAGTTGCTATAAATAAAAATAACAGGTTTTTTTTTACACTATAAAGTTTTCATAACAAATTAATTTTAATTATGACAACACTTATGAATGGATAGTTCTTTAGGTGCTAATTAGGACAACTAACTGGACATATTGTTTTTCCAAAGTATCATCATAAATCTTTAGAAGTATTTTTCTCTCTCTGGGATTGGGTAGTGAGAGGAGGATGTGGTACAAAGTTATGGGAAGGGGCCTGGGAATCCACATGTGCATCAGGAAGTATCTGTATACTGAACAAATAATAACTCATGTCTGTATGTAACAATCTGTATATACATAGATGCTGTTTTGATGAATGAAATAAAATTTATTTAAAAGGGAAAAAACCCCACATCATCAATCAACTGAATATAATTGACATCTATAAATTAACTTTATCCAGCAGTAGCAGAATACACATTCTTCTCAAGCTTACTTGAAACATTTACCAAGATAGACCACTTTCTGGGATGTAAAACACACCTTAACCAATTTAAAAGAATAGAAATCGTACAATGTCTCTTCTCAGACCCCAGTGGAATTAAACTAGAGATCAATAACAGAAACGTAACTGGAAAGTCCCCAAGTATGTGGAGATTCAGTAGCACACTTCTAAATAATACATGAGTCACAGAAAAAAATCTTGAAATTAAAAATATCTTGAAGTAAATGAAAATAAAAACATAACATCAAAATTTATGAGATGCAGTGAAAGAAATACTTAGTGAGAAATTTATAGAATTGAATGCATATATTAGAAAAGAAGAAATATCTAAAATCAACAATCTAAGTTTATTGTTTCTACTTTAGGAAACTAGAAAAAGAAAAGTAAATTAAATCCAAAGTATGCAGAAGAAAAGAAATAATAAGAATTAGAGCATAAGTCAATGAAATTGAAAGTGGGAAATCAGAGAAAATCATTGAAACCAAAAATTGGTTCTTTGAAAAGTTCAGTAAATTCAATAAATCTCTAGCCAGGTGAACTAAGAATAAAAGAAAGAGGACACAAATTACTAATATCAGAAATACGAGAGGACATCACTACCGATCCTATGGACATTAAAAGGACAATAAAGAAATACTCTGAATAACTCTGTGCCCATGAATTTGATAACCTAGATGAAATGGACCAATTCACAATTGTAAAAAGGGTACCACTCTGATGGGAGATGTTGATGATGGGGAGGCTATGCATGAGTGGGGGCAGGGGATATATGAGAAACCTATGTACCTTCCCCTCAGTTTTGCTCTGAACCTAAAACTTCTGTAAAAGTTAAATTGTTAAAAAATAAAAGATAATTATAATCAGAGATTGCAAGAGGAAGGGGTACATCACACCATGGGGGCCAGACAGGGAAGCACCAGTGTTCGTCCCTGGGCAGAGGGAGAGCAGGCACTGTGAGCAAGAGCCTTACTGTGGTTTCCATAGGAAGGAGTGGGTGAGGCAGGGTAAGCAGGTCTAGGATTGGCTACTTTGACTAATTTCAGTGGCCTCTGGAGCATAGGGACTGTCCTTAGTTGTTTGGTACCCGGCTATGGGGTGATTTGGGCAGATGGATAGTGGCCCAGAGTATGAGAGCCCAATAAAGGAGGTGCTTGGAGATGTAGACTCTGGATTGGTTGGTTTGTATTTTAAAAGCGTGCCCTTGGGAGATGAGTCTCCCTGAAGGGCGGGGTGGGGTAGGGAGGTGAGGGGAGGGGGGCAGCAAAGGAGGCAGGAGGCTAAGACAAGGTGAATCAGGCATATTATGGGGTTGTCCAGAATAAGACATACCTGACACATGCATATGGGGCAGATGGTAAAGCATCAAGTTTACCGAAGCCAGAAACGTGGTTAATACACCCACAGTGGTGATGACTCAATATCGTACCTGTGTGTTGGCTTTCCTTTGTTGTTCCCTGATTCATCCTCTGTCCTCCACTCCTGCTTCCTGGAGTCACTTCCAAAATAAACTACTTGCTACAAGCCTTTGTCTCAAGGTCTGCTTTCTAAAAGGAAACTAGGCCAAGACCCTATGTTGGAAGCAATTCACGATGGCCTAAGAAAGGCCTCATTTCTCTGGACATGGTAGTATTCTTTGCTTCACTCTTAGGATATTTCTTGTTGTGTATTTTTTATTTCAAATTGTGGAAACTATTTTTGCTCGCCTTTTGCCTTAAAGGTTTATTGTTCTTTTTAATTCATTTTTTTTCTGCCTTATCTCCCCAAACCTCCCCTGTACACAGTTGTATTTCTTAGTTGCAGGTCCTTCTAGTTGTGGGATGTGGGATGCCGCCTCAATGTGGCCTGACGAGCCGTGCCATATCTGTGCCCAGGATCCCAACCCTGGGCCGCCCCAGCGGAGCACGTGAACTTAACCACTCGGCCATGGAGCCGGCCCCAAATTCATTTTTATTTTTATTTTTTTGCTGAAGAAGATTCACCCTGAGCTAACATCTGTGCCAGTCTTCCTCTATTTTGTATGTGGGTTACCGCCACAGCATGGCTGCCGACGAGTGGTGTAGGTCTGCACCTGGCAACTGAACCCAGGCTGCCAAAGTAGAACATGCTGAACTTAACCACTAGGCTGCAGGGCTGGCCCCTTAAAGGTTTATTTTTTGAAAAAATAGTCTATCATTTATGAATTAATTTATTCAGCAAACATCTCTTCAAGTCCTGGTGAATATGATCATGAGTTCATACTGATTGCTCTAATTCAAATCCAACACCACAGGGTTCTTCTTTGCAGTCTTCCATTCCATTGCCTATTTATATTTTCCTTCTCCTGAACTGAGAGCTCTGGATCCCAAAATCCTTGTTATAGCTGCTCATTTTCTCTATCCTACAATATACGTGACATAGTTTAGATTACTACTTTATGATTACTACTGACTAGAAACCTACTAAGGGAAGTTCAGGATTTCTTTGCAGTGTGTGTGCATGTGCATGCATGCTTAGAATTAATTGGTCTAAGGATGTACAATTGGAGTACTGTATTCAAAAGATATTTAAATTAATTCTTGTTTTCCATTATGGTTGTGTTACCAACTTGATATACAGTTAGGTTTGTTTGTTCCTGTTTGTATTCAGTTTTAGGATTTCTTTATTCCTTGTTGATTTTATTTTATTTTTGAGTATTAAAACATTTACATAGTTCAAAAGTAAAAAACTATCTATAAATGTGAAGTCTTTCTCTCATCTCTAGCCTATTCTCCCTATTTTCAATCTATCCTCTGTAGGTAACCATTTTCATGGTTTCTAGTCTATTATTCTTGTTTGTCTTTTTGCAAAAGTAAGCAAATACATTTCCTCTTGTTTCTTACTCAAGAGATAGCATAATATACTTATCAGATACTAGATAGCATAGTATATGATTCATGCATATTGCTTTTTCCCCAGCTTACAATACATATTGGAAATCACTCCTTGTCAGTTTACAGAGATCTTTCTTTGGAAGATATTAGTACCCTATTATAGTTAATTCAACTGGCCTAGATATGGTGAGGTTAATTACAGAACTTTTCAAAGAGGTGCAGCAAATGTTGGTTGTGGACTGCATGAGAACTTTGTTATTGCTAAAGGATAATTTAAGAAAATTTATACAAATACCAAGTGAATATGTGTCAAAGATCTTATTTGTCTCATTAATTGATGAAGAAACCAGTAAGATGTTACAAGTGGTTTGAAGGAGAATCTGGAGAGCAGACAGATATACAGGTCCATCAGGAATGTTGAAGTGAATTTCCTTAATAGTTGTAAAACTGCCTAAACTCATCAGTAACTATAGGCAATAATTAATTGCATTCCGTGGGACACAATTTACATTTCTATAAACAAGAATTATTTGCCTGGCTATCGGTTTCCTCCAATTTACAGAAGTGTAAAATAGTTCCAAGATAATGAAAAATGGAAATAACTGAGGTGGGTGAGGTAGACAGTATACCCACTAAACTTTTTTGCCCATTTCAAAGTCTTTAACCATTTTTTGGGCAATGTTTTAGGAGGGGATGGGGATGAGGAGTAGGGGAAAACCAGTTCATTTTTCCATAGACTGGCTCTAATCTGAACCAGTCAGTAGGCGCTTTGCGTTTTTCTGGCTCTCCAAAGCTTCTTGAGGGCAGGGATGGTGTAGTGAGGGTTTCTGTAGGTCTTTAAGCATCCAGCACCGAGCTCTGAAGCACTCAGCACTGTGCTGGAGTGTTGGGGGCACAGACATAGTCCCCTTCTGTTGGTGGTTGGCATGTGTCAGTGGACTTATCCCTCAGGCATACCCAATATTCTTAAATCTTCCCATTTTGTGTTGTGTTCACCTCAAGCAGACTGTCGTCAATGATTTACCTTCTGAAAGAAATTAAAACAGAAATAAGCAAAATTTTCCTCAAAATTTGCCAGCTTCTTGGATTGCTCTGGGGTTTACACCTTCGAGCCAGGTTATAGGTGAGGCTCACTAATGAGCTGTTATAAGTAGATCCTTGTGGCTGGAGCCCAAGTTCTATGTAGTGACAACTTTGATCAAGTCAGAGAACAGCTGGAGCAGTCCAGGACAGGGCTGGGGCTTTGATATTGCCCTTCTTTAAAATGTTTATTATTATTTTAGTTATTAGTTTTTGGATTTGATGAGAACCAAAAATTTTTTTGAAGAAAATTTTTGTTTCACTTTCTCATGCTGCAGAAGTTTTTCTAATCTCAATTGTGATAGATGTGTTTACCGAAATACAGTATTCTCATTTGAGTCATGTGTGCATCAGCTGCATGCTCCCTCTTTATGAATATGGAGAGGATCTTTGTCTGTATTTTCTATCTTGAAATACAACTTTTCAGAAGATAGTTCAACTCTGGGCCCAAAAGCTGCTCTGCCCCCACTATTTTTTAATGGCATCGTTGCCTACCTGGCCGCCTAAACAGAAACCTCAATCTATCTTGACATGCTCTCTTCTTTATCCTCTACATCTCATCAGTTACCAAGTCCTGTTGATTCTGTTTGCTTGTCGCCTAAAATCACCCTCTTATGTCTTCATTATCACCAGGTTTTTCCAGACCCCTCATTTTCTCATGGCTGATTTCCCTTCCAGGTGATTGCCCTAGTTCTAGGCTCATGCACATCTCCCAGCTAGGACATCCTCTGTGTCACTGGTTCCCAACATTTTCTTGAACAGAGATCCCCTCCCCACTTTTTTTTTTTTGAGGAAGATTAGCCCTGAGCTAACTACTGCCAATCCTCCTCTTTTTACTGAGGAAGACTGGCCCTGAGCTAACATCCGTGCCCATCTTCCTCTACTTTATATGTGGGACACCTGCCACAGCATGGCTTGCCAAGTGGTGCCATGTCTGCACCCGGGATCGGAACTGGTGAACCCCGGGCTGCAGAAGCAGAATGTGCGAACTTAACCTCTGCGCCACCGGGCCGGCCCCCCTCCCCACTTTTTAAGTTAAAAAACAAACAAAACAAAACAAAATCACAGGCCACCCCATGAGAGTAATTATTCTCTTGGCTCTCAAAGGTCAAGAGAAACACAGATCATTTCTATTTTTTGACTTTCCCAGAATTTAAAAAAAAGTGAAGAAATGCTAAAATAGGTTATAAAAATTCTGCTGTGTTTGTTCACGTTTAACAAATTAACAATTTAACATGAGAAAAGTATGCAATGTAATTATGACTTTCAGAAGATAGTTGGAGGATTTATTAAGATATCAGTTTCTAGTGCTTTATCGATGGTACCATTTGGATATGGGGAATACCTTTATGTTATGTGATAAGCATACATGTAACATTTAGGAATGCATTTGGTTGCAAACAACCAAAGACCTAAGAATGTACTAAGTGGGTATTTATATGTCTCACAACAAAAAATCTGGAGATGGGAGAGACCAGGGAAGTTGTTCAACTGTGTTGTCAGGAACCCAGGTTCTTTCTGCCTTTCCACTTTTCCATATGCAAGATGTCAGCTTTTGTTGTAATGCTTGCCACTTCGTGGTCACAAGGTGGCTGCTGTAGCTCTAACACCACGTCCACCTTCCAGTGAGAAGAAGAAAGAAGGGCAAAGGGGAAAAAAGGGGCAAAGTTTAAAGGGACAAAAACGTTTTTGTCCTATTGAGACTTTACTTTTTTACTTAAAAAGAGACTCTAGCCCCAGGAATTTCCACCCACATTTCATCGGCCAGAATTATAACATTGTTAGCCATAGCAGTAAGGGAGGCTGGGAAGTGGAATATATTGTTTTCTTGCCTCTTTAGAAGAGGAATGCAAGTGAACAGGGGATTGGGAATGAATGTTGAGTGAATCCTATTCATAGCTTATAACACAGTCTTCTCTTAAACTTGCCAGTGTCTTTGTAGCTGTTAGTACAACTTCTGGAGGTGCTGTCACGTCCATTTGGGACCTCTAATGAAGAGAATGCTTAGGTCATGTGATCCTTCTGATTCACTGACTGAGAAAATGTTGAAAAAACTATTATGAATTCAGTAGCACTTTGACATGAATTTGTAGTTTATTCATCACATCCACATATACTTAAAAGTCAGTCATATATATATATCTATATATATATGTAAGACTTTGTTATTTTGTCTACAGATGAAATGGGTCCATGAACCCCTTCCTACAGCCCTGCTTTTCCTCACAGGGTCACTGCTCTATGACACACTGGTTTCCTTTCTGAAACACAGATATGCTCATGTCACCACAACCTTGCTTAAAAATCTTTAGTTCTTTTTTGCCTACAGAAGAAATTCTAAAATGATTACCATTTTATTCAAGACACTTTACAACTGGCCCCCTCAGCCTTTGGCCTTATCTCTGCTCACTGCCCCCTCTCCCTTTGCTCCAGCCTTGACAAGCTGCTTTGTTATGCCTCTGAGCCTTTGCACGTGCCTTTTGCACTGAATGTTCTTCTCTCTTCCCCACCTGCTGAAGATCTGTTCCTGCTTTAAACCCACGTCGAGGTCATGTCCTCTGCTCAGCTCTCTCCAGGGCCCTAAGGCAGAGTGGGTGAGCTCTCCTCTGCTCGCTGTAGCCTTTTATTTGCCCCTTAGATATGGTGCATTGCCCATTTATTGTGATTGCTTATGGGTTGACGGGTTCCCAAGGGGAACATTCTCATTCATCTTTCTATTTCTGGGGTCCAGAATGGAACCTGGCATATTGACGGAATTCAATATGTATATATCGAATGAGTAAATGAAAGAATGAAGGGAAATGGGGAGGAAGTTTATTGTAAGGCCTTCACTTAGATCAAATTTAAGAAAACAGGCTGCTGCTGTTGTGTTTCCTCCTAGAACCAGACCTTGGTTAACATAGAACAGACCTTTGTTAACGTAGAACCAGACTTTCGTTAATAGGACCAAATCTTATTAAGATATATGTTTAGGAGTTTAAAAGAGCTGTCTTGCATTTCAGAAGTGGGAGGGGTCTGTTTCCTGCCACTAATGTGCTTTAATTTTCTCTTGATTGACACAACAAGCAGTTAGGATATGGGACACCCCAAGGGGGTCAGTCATGGCCATGGTCCTTAGACCAAAAGAGTTGTTTGACCCCTGGGTGTCCTTGAAGGTTCAGGGATCCTCGTGAGGGGCTCCCTTTTGTGTGTGAAGTTCTCTTGGTCTTGGTGACAGAGCTGTCCTTCAGGCACAACAAACCACAGTGATTTCTTCTATGGTGGGCTGCAGGCGGCGGGTCAGGGTCTTGGGGAGGTGCCCCCCTGTGCATACAAATTAGTCTGTACACACCTGTCACACGCATGTGTGTTAGCTGTCACTGCTTCTTACCCCTCCATGCACACCTCCTTATGCCCCATGAAGAGCCTTTGTGTGAGTTAGAAAAAGGTACTCCTTCTGCATGGATGGGGTAGAAAAAGCCAACCTCTTCTGGGTGGACAGCTCCATGGGTGCATAGCTTGGCAACTGGACAGTATCTTTGTGCAAAGGGAAATGCTTTCTTTCCTCTGGGAAGAGGAAACCCAGCACAAGCCCATGGCAACTGGGTGATGGTGATGAGGCCCTCAGGCTCTACTTTTTAAAAAAAGTTTGCTCATAGACTTCTTTTATAATAACTTTATTTATAGTATTTTATTTATTTGTATTTTTATAATAACTTTTTATTTTAGAACAGTTTTGGATTTACAGAAAATTTGCAAAGATAGTACAAAGAGTTCCCATATACCCCTCACCCAGTTTCCCCTATTATTAACCTCTTAAATTGCAATGTATGGGACATTTGTCATAATTAATGAATCAATATTGATACATTATTATTAAGATGCTTTATTCAGATTTCTTCAGTTTGTACCTAATGTCCTTTCTAAGTTTTAGGATCCCATCAGTATGCCACATTACATTTAGTCATCATATCTTCAAGGCTCCTCTTGGAGGAGTTTCTCAGACTTTCCTTGTTTTTCGATAACCTTGACAGATTTGAAGAGTACTGGTCAGGTGTTTTGTAGAATGTCCTTTAGCTGGGATTTGTCTGATGTTTTCCCCATGACTAGACTGGGTGTTTTAATAGGTTTTATTATTATTTAGCCAGCCCTGGTGGTCTAGTGGTTAAGATTCTGCACTCTCACCGCGATGGCCCAGGTTCTTTTCCCAGTCCAGTCAGGGAATCATATCACTCATCTGTCGGTTGTCATGCTGTGGTGGCTGCCTGTTGCTGTGATGCTGAAAGCTGTTCCACTGGTATTTCTAATACCAGCAGAGTCACCCATGTTGGACAGGTTTCAGCGGAGCTTCTAGATTAAGACAGAGTAGGAAGAAGAACCTGAACACCCACTTCTGAGACAATTTACCATGAAAACCCTATGAATAGAACCAGAGCATTGTCTGCTACAGCACCGGAAGGTAAGAGGATGGCGCAAAAAGACTGCGCAGGGTTCTGCTCTGCTGTACACAGGGTCCCTAGCATATGGAATCGACTTGAGGGCACTAACAGCAAATTATTGTTTAGGTATGGTAAGGCCAAGAGATCAGGGGGTGATGGTCATTGAAAAGATAGTTTGTTAATATTCACAGACCCCCAAAACGGGGTTAGATGTCACACCATGGAGGCCACACTGAGAGGCGCTGGAGTCACTGAAGAGGCGGAGGGAGAAGGGGAACTATGGGAAAGAGTCTTTATTGTGGTTTTTGCAGGAAGGAACAGGCGAGGCAGGGTAAGCAGGCTTAGGATTGGCTCGTTTGAATGACTTCAGTGGTCTCTAGAGCATTAGAGCTGTCCCTAGTTGTCTGGTACACAGTCCTGGGATGACTGGGGCAGGTGGATAGTAGCCTGGAGTGTGAAAGCTCGGTGAGGGGGGTGTTAGGGATGTAGGCTCTGGATTGGTTGGTTTGTATTTGAAAAGCATGCCCCTGGGAGGAGGACTCTTCCTGAAGAGTTGGAGGAAGGGAGGAGGTGGAAGATGAGGGAGGCAGGAGGCCAAGGCAAGGTGACTCAGGCATATTATTGGGTTGTCCAGAACAAGGCATGTCTGGGATTCTGGGGTATGTATGTAGGGCCGATCTTAAAGCATCAAGTTTACAGAAGCTAGAAACATGCTTAAAACACTGGAGTTATGTGTTTTGGGGAGGAACACTACAGAGGTAAAGCGCCATTTTCGTCACATCATATGAAGGATACATAATATCAGTGTAACTTATCACTGTTGATATTGACCTGGATTACCTGGCTGATCCGGCCCTATTTTGTGACACCGTATCCACTTCGTGTCTGCCTTTAACATTCATCTCATGTGTTTGAGGTATTTGAAGAGTAAGATGTCAGTAAACATGCAGTGTAATTTTCCTTGGATCTTGATCTTCCAGAAGAATGAACTTGTCTGTGGTGAGTTCTGGTTCTTAGAGGTGGGGCCCTCTATGGCATCAGTGTCTCCCAAAGTCTTGAAACTTGGGCCTCACGCAAGCTGAGTTCATAGGGGAGACATGTGTTTGAGCATCTTTACTCTTCTCTAAAGGTAGTCCTTTGTATGCTTCCAATTGCTGAACAAATTCCTAAGTAGATACCTGTGGCTCTATCAGGAGTTTGGGTTGATCACCACTGAAATGAGACAGGATATATATCCATAAAACTTAGTTATGATTCAAAATAGTCAGAGTGTTAGCCTATTTTCTGCACAAAAATTAAAAAATTCCTGGTTACTCCGTAAGTTGCCTGACCCGTATCTTTTGGAGTCCTCTGATGTTGGTGGAGATCATGAGAAATAGGTAAATTTCCCTGCTCTGCTTTTGAAAATCCTGAGCTGGGCAAGGCGGGACATAGAGTTGATTGGTAATTCACTTGCACACCTTGTTTCCCTCGTTCTTCAGGGTCTAAGTCGCAGAACTGCCTGTGGAACTCCCTCATCGATGGGCTCACAGGGAATGTCAAGGAGAAGCCACGGCCAACGATTGTCCACGACCCCCGGCCACCGGAGGAAATCCTAGCTGATGAACTGCCCCCGCTTGATAGCCCGGAAGCCTTGGTGAAGACATCCTTCAGGTTTGGTGGATCGCAACTCAGTTTGTTCCTTCTTACTTGCTTGTGGAGTTATTTCAATCCAGTTGGATGCATCATCAGCGTGGCCAGCAAATTACCTCGTTTCTTTACACTGAGTAAATTAGAATTGATGGGGAGTGCTGGAATTAATGCTAGCTGGACTTCTGGCTGGATTTCCTGAATGTAGTGAAGATCATATCAGTAGTTAAGTTGCTGTTGGTATTTAATTGGTATTGGCATTTAAATGCTGAGGGAAAGGGTTTACTGATGTTGGCAATTTGAATTGGATTAATGAGTCTTTGCTTCAAAGGAGGATGACGCATGGAGATAAGTGCACAGAGAAAAAGCACGTGGTGGGCATTAATTCAGTCCCGTGCCTTTTGAATCTCTTGCTGGGAGAAGGTTTCTAGTTGTAAGAGATATGAGAGCTGCTGCCTCCTGCAGTGAAGCGAGGATCTTCTCGTGTGGTTCCCAGGTGGCCGTTTACTCTGTTCTTGTTCATCGTTTAGTCTTGCATCTTGTTGTAAAGGCCTCTTGCGTTTTCTTTCTGTATTATACTCCACTTTCATCATGATTCTGTCCCTCACTTTCTCACCCGTGTTAAATAAAAATCAATCTGGGTATGGATTTAGTGTATAAAAGTGAGATTTTTTTTCTGAATTGGGTCTTTCTAACTCACTTTTGAAATATACAATAGTACTGGTATTAAGATTAAGAAATTAAGATTTGATGATTTTGCCAGCCTGCCTTCCTCCCCCTTTCTCCCTGTTACCCTAATTTTACTTCTTTCAGTTTCCTTTCCATTATATAAGGCTTTCATACTCTCCACATGGCTAGTGGAACATATAAACCTCCCTTTTCTTCCCCATAAACAATTCAGACGACTCTTGGAGTCCATGAAATATATTTGAAAAATGTGCTCTCTTTTGCATCCAGGTGACGTGTGTAATCGCTCGGTAAAAGCCATTTCATTGTGTGAAGGTTCCTAGTGTAGATTGAATTATAGATGAGTTCTGAAAAGAAGTGATGAATAGGGGTTTGGATTCCTTTATAGAATGTGACTGATTCAGTGGCGGGACAAGAATTGCAAGGCAAATGCTTTCTTATTCCTAGTAAGGGTTTGGTTACTGCATTGTGAGGTTTTCTAAAAAAATAAAACCCACTCAAGTAGAGAGAAGAACATTGTCTGAACCTGAGATTCTCTGCAAGTGACTGCGGTGGGAAAGGGGAGGGTGAATGGCTTTCTAGGTCTGGGCGTTCTCATCTTGGCTTCTCTGGTGGAGTCAGCCCCTTCTCATACAGTCTTCTTGTAGCTACTCCTTCTGCTCCAGACCAGGTTCGTCATCTTCTTCAATGAACAGCTAAAGAATTGGTCTCATGAAAAGCACAGCTTATTTGCTAGCCCGACTCCATTACCATCGTCCCTTCTTTTTGCATTCCCTCAGTGCTCTTTAATAGAGAAAAATGTATTGATGGCCATGAACTTCATTTGATCTGCTAGTTGTATTATGTGTCCATGTCTTGGTTCCAGAAGGAGATTAAATTATAAGTTCGTTAAGATCAGGACTTATTTCTGGTTCCTTGTAACACTTGGTGCTGTAGGAAAAACACGGCATGTGTAAATGTGCCAACACTTCAGCAATTGAAGCTAGAAATCCATTGGCATTGGGTATTCGTTTATTGGTCTCCCTAATACAACTGTGTCCTTTCTTCCACAGAAGATGGTTGATTTCAATGGCAACGCCAGAGGGTAAATATTCTCTAAAGCAGTTGTGGTAGTCACATCAGTTGTGAGATTTGTTGTACATAAATTATTATAAGCAAAGTACTAAAATGTGGGAACAGTTTACTTATCAAGAAATAAATTAGAGCAGAATCAAGGTTACCCTTGTGATAATGCTGCTTGTTAGATATCTGCATTTTGGATTGCAATGAAAAGAATGAATTGTGGCTGAATTTTAAATAATACTGGTAGGAATATATCTCTCATGTCTTCTCTCCCCATTTCACTCAAGGAGTGAAAAAACCTGAGAATTGCTGACTCCCAATGTTAGTGATTCTGGGAAATCTAGGAAGAATGGTATATTATACTCCTATATTTTTAAACTTTGGAGATGTGTCAATGATCAGTGCTCTCAGATCCTAAGATAACTCCTTTTACCAAGCAGGACAGTCTTCCTTTTACTGAGGTTGAGGTGTTGAGTTCTTTTTTCTGACCCTGAAATTTAGAGCCTCTCAGCCCCCATGCCCTGTGTGTGTGTGCACGTGAACATATTTATACTCGCCCCCTCTGCCCCCACAGTAAGGAATCTGAGCCTGCGATTGTTAACATCCTGTCATTCTCAGTTCTGGAGGGTCTTGCTTCCTGAGGAGGAGCACATGGTTCTCATGAATTGGCGTTGTCTGTCCTCAGAGCTCCTCTGTCCGGTGGTTACCACTGAGCAACACAGGGTTAGTGAAAGCTTTGGTTACTCCCTTCTCTTTCTCCTGGTTCATACCGGTCATCAGCTTTCATTGTTCACTAAGATCCAAAATGCGATGACAATAAGCCTAGTGTGCCAAATGATCAGGAAGTCCAGTCTTTTCATGGGGTTCTTCAGCCTAACTCCTCCCAAGGACCCCCAGGCTTACTGACAGTGGTTTGAGAGTCACCCCTCACCCTGCTCTGTCTCCTGCCACCTGCCGGGGAAATGGGGTCTCGCTTTGAAGGTGGACTTTCTGACCTCAGTGAAGTTATGTTTACATCATCAGTCCAGATCTCCTCTTTCTTTGTGATGTCTTCTCCTGCTGGCTTCTGTTGTCCTTCCCTGACACCTGGCCCAGTTACCAAAGTTTCTCAGACAGGTTCTAACAACGTTGATCCTCAAAAGGAAGGGGTCAGATGCTTCATGTCACTTTCCCCAGAAATCTTTTCTAGCTATTTGTGAGTATGCGGAGACAATTATATACACACCGTTCCCAGGACAAAGAGTGTAACTTGTTTTATATATGCATAATATTTTCTTTCAGGTGGTTCTTTCTAGAATCAAAGGAACAGTCTGTCTTAAAGGTAAATTCTATGCTCTATTCCAAAAAGTAGGAAGTGTTTATAAATTTGTAAATGCTAGGTGTTTTACAAAAAAGTTTCTAACGTTTGTATGTTTCCATCTCCCCCAGGCTCCCTGTTTCAACAATAACAATAATAGGTATTCTTAAATTACCAGGCATGATCCTAACAAACCAAAGATTATGTCCATTTTAGAGATGAAGAAACTGGCCCAGAAGTGTAGAGCTTATGGTTCTGATTGAATTCAAACACAAACTAATAAGGACAAGTGCTTGTAGACTGGTGGTCACCAATGGCAGAAGCAAGGGGTAGCTTGGGTAGACTTTAGTCCTGCTTAATCTTTATCAGCCCCTGGAATCCCACCCCAAATAAGCATATCATCTATAAACTCACATAAAAAGCATGCCTGTGATACAAATGCAGCTTCAAGACGACTCTTCTTCCAACCAAACTGCCACTGGTGGCCAACACTATCTCTCTGGGTCAGTTAACAAGAATGCCAGAGGGTATAGGAGAAAGTGAGAACTTGACACATAGATTTAGAAATAAAGATTTTGGAAAATGAGAGGCATCACCTCTTTCCCCCAAGGCTTATGAGGTGATAGTTGAAGTGTGTGCAAATGCCATCTCAATTCTGAATGCGTTCCCCCATACGCTCCTATCTAGTCCTTCTCCTTGCTGGGCTGTGGTGATGGGGCACATGTTCCACGTCATGGAGCAGACAGATCAGCAGAGTCTTGGGAGAAGGACACCAGTGCCTAAAGGGAAGGGTCTCCTCATTCCTGTGCAGGGTCCATCCCAGCCAATATCACTGGAAAGTAACACAGTTCGGTGCTCTGTTGTACTATGGACTTTAGTCTCTACTCCTCAACAAAGGGGCATTCTAAGCTACCCAGGAAGGAAAATTCAACTTCTGAAAGCCGCTGTCCTGGGCTTTGGTCTCAGTTCAATTACCACTGGCACATTGCTTCATCTGTTTGAACTTCTCTTTTAACTGTCACATCTGAGGTTCTCAAACTTGAGTGTGCATCACTATTACCTGGAGGGCTTGTTAAAACAGATTGTTGGGTTCACCTCCAGGTCTGGATGGGGTCCTAGGATGTGCCTTTCGAACAAGCTTCAGTTGGTGCTGACGCTGCTGGTCCAGGGGCCACACTTGGAGAAGCACTGGACTGGATGATATTAAATACCCCTTTGAACTCTGAAATATTTTGCTGTGTTAATTTGAGCAGGTCACTTATCTAATCTGGCCTCAGTTTCTTCATCTTCGAAATAGGGATGAGGATGCCCTCTTCCCAGGGTTGTTGGGAGGATTTGGAGGAGCTAATATAAATCAAAGAGACAAGCACAGTATCTGGCACGCAGAATGTGCTCAGTAAGTACTACTTTGTATTCCTGCTCAGCACTCGCTGGAAACCTTGCATGCCTTTGAGCGTATACATGCAGGGTAAATAGCATCAGACTTGGGTTTTGTGGCTCCAGGTGCAGATACTGTGGGCTCTGAAAGCTCACTAAGCCTCTGGCATGAAAAGTCTGCTTTCAAAACCTGAGACTTTTGAAAAGAAGAAAGTGGGAACCATAGGTAAATAAAAAGCCTTGCAGTCTACAAAGTAGATACCCCTGGGAACTGTACCCCAGAATGCCTGTTTGCCTTGTTTCCCATGACCTGTCCCTTTGAACCTATGTTCTGCTCAGGTTTTTCTTAAGAGATGAAAGAGTAAACTGAACCTGGAGCTTCAGGGAGACCCACAACTCCAGTCAGTCTGATTAGTGATGGGAATCTCAGTGCCTGCCACTAGAGGACCCAAGAGAACAGGAGAGAGCTGGGTACTGAGAGCCCTTTCCCCAGCCTCTACTGTGCACCTTTGCACCGGTGAGACCCAGCCCAGACTGCACTTTAAGACAAGAAACCAGTGCTTCTTGAGCACCTGCTTTGTCCAGAAACTGTACATTCATTTGCTCATTTAATCTCCCCAAACCCTGGCAAGGTGAGTATTCTTATCCCAGTTGTAGAGATTAGGAAACTGACGCTCAGAGACTCAATCAAGCAACTTACCCAAAGTCACCCAGCAGGTGGCAGAGGTGGAAATTTCAACCCAGTTCTCCTGGCTCCAGAGCCATGCCCTCTCCACCATGTTCTACTACTGCCACATCAGCTTGGCTTTCACGCTGCTGGGTTCATCGTTGGTGAAATAAGGTAGCATGATTGGTTCTACTCATTTGGGCGTGCACTTTGGATATGTAGTTTGATGCTTCTCCTATGCAACTGACTCTGTTCTATTGCTGTAAATCCTTTTTCTAGTCCAAACTTATGTTTTTAAGCCATCCAGCCTTTTCAGATAGGAGCCCTTTAAGGCAGTGCTTCTCAAACTTTATGACCAGTGAATTTCTTGGAGGATGCTACTAAATGCAGATCCAGATTCAGTAGTCTGGGTTGCAGCCTGTTAATCTGCCTTTCTTACAAGCTCCCAGTGATGTGATGGTTCGAGGACCACTCTCTGAATAGTGAGGCATGGGCTTTGGAATACCATAGGTATGAGTTTGCAAACACTTCTGAACTATGTGATTTGAGTCATGGTTTTTATTCACAGTTTCCTCATTTTACAAATGGAAACAGTGAAATAAAAACACAGGCCTTGGGGGCTGTTACTAGGATAAAGTGGGCTAATGAATGTGACAGCCCCTAATTCCTTCTCTCCCAGTTTTCAAAACCCTATTTAGGAGTGGATTGATCCTCTACACCGTGACCCCTTCTTCTGTGACCCGGTTGTGCACTGAGCCCCAGGCTGGGAAGATAAGCCCCGTGGGTGCTTTGTGAACAAGGCTGGCCACTGGCCTGACCTCCTTGGGCAGCAATGGAAATTCTGAAGCCACCCAGTGCGTCAGCCATCTTGGTGACTTGCCTTGAATTATGTGACTCTCAATATAGGTTGAGCTGCCAGGTTTTGATAATTCTGCATTTGGAAGAGTAGCACGCTCTCTCCATAGAGAATCACTGGGGGCTTGAAGAGCTTCTCTTCCCACGTAGAATGGACTTATTTGGGCTTTGGCAAAAGTGTTCCTGATTCTATACATAGCTTCCTAAGAATATGTTGCAGAGAGCTGAACTGCATTGAGCTAACACACGGCTACAGATGAGATTAAGGCCTTGTCAGATCCCGTTTAATGGATTGTGTTTTCCATGCAGAATTAAATTGTTGAACTCATCCTCATTTTGGCTTTTGGCAGTCATTTTCCCACCAGGGGCTGCAGCCAAGAAGACAGTTTCTGACTTCATTACTTTCAGGAAATGTGCAATCTGGCTGATGATATGGCGTGGCGTGGGTTGGTGTCCCCTGCAGCTTTGGACCCCACCCTGGGATAGTCATGGGTTAAAATTCTTGATTAGCTCATGGGAAGTCTGGTCGTCACACATCTTTCTCTATCGCCATATGTTGGTCACCCACTGGGAACTTTGGGGGCACCTACTTTCCTGACCCAGTGCTGCCTCCCTCTAGTTGACATTTTTCCACTCTAGTCTCCACTAATCCAGATCAGTAGAGTCTTCCTCAAGGTTGCGAAGGGGAAAAAATCAAAGAGTGATTTCTGAGTATTTTTTTAAAGCTCAGAGGAGTTTCTAGTGCAATGTTGGTTTCCCGTAAGGGAAATATTTAGGCTTCCCTTTGTAAGTAAATTTTTATGGACAGATTATCCTATATTGGAAATAGACAAGCATATATCATGCAGACACTGTTCCTCTTGCGTTCTTCCTTGTCCTCCCACAGTATTTTGGGAAAAGGAATTTGTCTCTTATGGTGGCCATGTGCAAGCTGCTATGTGAGTGCTCTCACGTCTCCGACCACAGGGAACGTAATTGACCCATGGCCCCAGCTTCTGTGTGAGGAAATTTGTCCCTGTCCTGGCTGAGGCTGTGTTTCCCAAGGGTACTCTTAAGCCGATGACTGAGTGTCAGGGATGCTAAGGCTGGCGGTTCCTGGAGACATGGGCCTTCTCTGACATTGGCTCAAGGACTCCCTGATGGCCTTTAGAACTGCGCTGTGGTCCACCTCACTTCCACCCAAACTTCCTTTCTTCTCTCCTTCACTGGAGTCAGACCTGCATCTCGCCTCTTCTAGCCTCCATGGCTCCTTCCCCGTTTTCTCTTACAGATGTTTCCCCTGATAAATTTCTGGCATGAGTAATCTTGTCTCAGCATCTGCTTTTCAGAGGACCCAAGCTAATGGTCTCCCACCATGCTGTGATCCTCTGCTGGCCCACCACTGCCAGCTCTGTGTTGTGGACACAGCTCCAAGGCTACTGGCCTAGAAATCCTTGGCCAGTCTTTCTCTATTTGATTTTCTGTTTTACATTTGATGTGTCTTCTCCATGGGCTCTAGTGGTGGGGTTAAACATGGGGCAGGCCATGATTTTTCTCACTGTCTTGTACTTTTATTGCCCTCAAGAGACTTTGCTGAAGCATTGGGATTAACTAAAGTAACTACAACATAAGAGGGAAGCATTTAAAATCATACCCAAAATATGACTGTTTCTCTTGTCCAAGGGAAATGCTCAAAAAATGTTGAACACTGTACAGATGGTTCCAACACTGTACATTCACATTCCAGTTCCCAGCCAGTGGGCCTGTCTCCAGGGATAACTTCCCCTAGAGAGCTCATCCTTCAAACCAGACACATTCTCACCAGGCTATTGGGGAATCCAGGTTTCTACCCACAGGAAAGGAGCTCGTCTGAGGCGTCCTCCACCCCCCAGTATATGCCTAAATCAGAATCACTCCTAGCAGCACATTTGACAAAGTGTGAGTGACTCATCCTGCAATAATCCCACAGGGGAAGAGCAGGGAGCTTCAGTACTGTCAGGCGGGGAAGCAGGGACTGGGATAGTCCTGGAGCCTCCATCGACATCTCCCTGCCCGAGTGAAGTGTGGATCAACTGCCCCATGCTTCCTGATTAGCAACAGGCACTTCTGTCCTAGGCCACACAGAGACCTGAAGTGTGTGGGGAATCCCTGAAGTTCTCTCCAAATGAAGGAAGGCCCCCCGCCCCCCGCCACGCAGACCCCTCCCCCAGCACTGCTCTGGGTCCCATTGAAGTCTGGTCATCATTCTCATATGGTTCTGGATCAGGTGGTCCAGGCTTTATCCTTTGGCTACTTTGTCCCCATGTCAACCTCACTGGCCAAGTCCTCAATCACAGTCCCGGGTCGTTTCTGAGCTTTAGCCTCAGGCGCTTGTGGGAACTTCTGAGGACAATTTGGGAAAGCTAAAATGCATCCTCCCTCTAAGTCTACTGGCCACTGAGTTTACTTGGCTGTAGACCCTCTGGTTTGTAGACAGATGTCCCTCTAGAGAGAGAAGAGGAAGCCTCACTCCTGTTTCTTCTGACCTGGTTTCCCTTCTCCCTATAAACCCCTGAGTCAGAAAAGCTGGACATCTCGCTTTCCACTTCTAGATTATATCCTCCTTGTTCCCCAAAAACCCTTTAACACTGTGCTGTGCAATAATGCAAATCTGCATATCCCTTGGTTGGTGATCGGTCCCTGGCATCTGCAGCGGGATCAGAGGGTGGGCCCTGGTTACATTATTAACCTCATGATAATGTGACCCTGTGTTTTACTCTGTAGAAGTTTTTGTTCCCACTTGCAGCATTAGGGCAGGGGTTCTGCCCTTGCTAGAGGAAAGGAGCAGTTTCCTTTTTTATCAGACTCTTTCTAATAACCTATGCTCTCTTCCCATTCAAGTGCACGTTCTGTAGTCACATCCTGTTCCAGGAACTGGAGCCACATGGGATGTACTGGACCATGCCCTGCCTCCCTGGACCTCACATAGATCAATGAATATGTTGAATGGTACTTGGTGTAACTATGAAACAGGCCACACTGGATCATGGTGGACAGAAAAGGGAAGCCACAGAAATATTGTGAGCCAGGGTCGGGAGGCAGGAAGACGTGGCATGTGTTGGAGCAACTGTTGGATTTGCCTCTCAGGCATGTGAGAGGTAAAGTTGGGACCAAATATGGTAGTGTCTTGTTTACCACAACAGTTTTATTCCACAGGCAGAGATCTTTGGAGCTCTTGGAAATCTTTGGAGAAGCAGGAAGAAGACTGCATATTTTTTCATTAAGTTACAGAATTAGGAATTATATTTCCATGCCTCGGTCCCCTACACACAGTGCACTGAAAGTGTTTCCTGGCCTGCAGCAGAGGTAGAATAATGGAGCTGGAGAACAGCCTGGGGTCTGAACACCCATGGTACCGGGAAGAAGTGCATGGGTAATCTTGGGAAGAAACTTGTGAAAATGTTTTTCCTCAAGAAATGGAAGAGAGACCAGTTTTTTAAATTTCTTCTAAATGCAGTAGTAGCTAATGGCTATTGAATATACTGTCCCATAACTGTAACCTAGCTGCTCCCCATTTATTGATTACTGTTAAGAGCAGCCAGAAGTGAATTTGCTAGGATGAATTACCTCCAGACCCTGGAGGTCAGCTCTGTTGAGGAAGGATTGTTATTTGAACAAGAGCTGCGGACCTGCTTGTCCTCATTTGGAAGAGGTGATAATTCTGGCTCAGGTGATAGGGCTCAAGTACTTGGAGGCAGGCACATTGTACTGCCTGAGAGCATGACTCGGGCACTCTCTGCCAAGTCAGAAACAGACATACGTGAATCAAATAGCAAACTTGGATTACAGATCCAAAACTTTGATCTATTCATCATTTTCGTTCTTTGAAAACGGTCCAGATTTAGAATTAGAAAGGATGTATGAAAGAGGGCTGAATTATATTTATTAAATTATGTGTTTCCTGAATATTCTGCTAATTATTCTGTCTTTGACTATGTGGCTGGCCATGTCAGCGTTGAGTTTCCTTGGTCGTTAAATTTCCCTGGGTAGCCCTGAACTAGGCTGTCGTGTCTGGCTCTAAGCCAACTCATAGGTACCTGTATTTAAGAAATGCCTTTGCATGTGTTTTGTAAAAAACTATTTTGACAATTTTTAAACCTTCAGAAAAGTTGCAAGACTAGTAAAATGAACAACTCTCTTCCACCCAGAGTTGCATTTGCTTGCTTACTATCAAATCTATTCTCTATCTTTTTTTTTCTGAATCTTTGACCCTAAGTTATAGATATCATGACCTTTCAGCTCCAGCTTGTATCTCTTAACAATGAGACCATTTTCTTACACAGCCACAGTATAATTACCAAATTGAGGATGCTTAACATTGATATAACACTGTTATGTAATGTACAGCCCATATTCAGATTTCACCAAATGTTCCAATGATGTCTTTTATGGCAGTCTTTTTTTTCTGATCCAAGGACCCATTCTGGAAGCACACATTACATTTAGTTGTTATGTCTATAGTCTCCTTTACCTTGAAGCAATTTTAACATTTTGAAGCAAACAGGTCATGTGTTTTGTTTTGTAGGACATTCCTCAATTTGGGGTTGTCTGATTGTTGCCTCGTGATTCGATTCAGGTTATTCAGGTTGACAGGGATACTACATAAGTGATGTCATGTCCTTCTCAGTGCAGCAATAAGGGGCAGGATTGCCAGTTGTCTCATTACCGGTGCTGTTAACTTTGATCTTTTGGGTAAGGTTGTTTTCCCCAATCTGTCCACTGTAATTGTGCCTTTCTTCCCGTTGTGGGAAATAAGTTATCTTTGGGGAGATACCTCGAGACTATGTAGATAACCTCTTTCCAACAAACTTTTATGCAATGGTTTTCATGTCACTTAATGATTCTTGCCTGCACAATGGTAATTTCTAACCCTGTCGTTCCTTCTCTGTTTATTAAATGACATCTGACTGCAAATAGGAGCTTCCCCTTTCTCTCCCTCTCTCCCTCCCTTTCTAGATTTTAGCATCAGTATGGATTCTGGATCCTTTTTTCATCCAGTATTTTATAAGCCATTGTATCTTCATCCTAGCTGGAGCCCAGGGGGGTTATTTGTGAGAGAAAGGACACAAAGGCCAAGCAGGGGGGGCAGTATGGGTGGTCTTTCAGTCCAAAATGCATCAACCCTAACAGGCAGAAATAAGCTTGACTTGGAATATGAAGAACTGTGTCAGCAAATCCAGGGACTAATGCCCTTCCCTGCCCGTAGGGGCTCTTTCAGGGTCTTCTAATCTGGTCGAAGGCAGTGTCTTTACCTGGACCTGTTGGTGCCACTGGAATTATGGGAAATTGCAGAGTGGAGAGAGTCACGTGGAGTGGGGGGTGGGGTGGGGTGGGCAGAAGGCCTTACTTAGATTGAGAAAGGAGTTTGAATGCATCATCTGATTTTTTAGCTGGGTCTCCAAGTCTTTCCTCACTTGCCTCTTTCTGCCGTTTAGCGCTGCTCCCTGCCTGCCACTCCTTCTGGCCAGTGTCTGAGGCTATGCCAAACACCGTGGTCCAAAGAGTTGTCTATGTGTTATCAGTGAGGGGTATGGTGGGAACACCTGAGCTCTGGTTTTAATCCCAGCTCCACTCCTTGCCTGCTATGTGGCCTTGAGCATGCAGTTTAAACTGAGCCTCAGTTTCATCATCTATGTAGTGGGATTAGATGTTCTTTTCCTCATGGGATGCCTGTGAGGAGTGAAGGAGGTCATGCATGTCAAGCATGAGCAGTGTCTGGCCTCAGCAGGTGCTTTATGATTAGTAGGTAGTATGATTCAGCATCAGCATCCTGCTTAATGCTCTCGGAAGGTGTACAGTTAGCTCTAGGCTGTGTGAAGGATCAACTTTATCAGGCTTAAACAGCGATGTTCACGTGTCCCTCAGCACTGAATAGCTGCTCTGACACCTGGGACCTTTGAGGTACCCTCTCTCTTTCTTTGGTTTCTAGCATTTTCCTCTTAATCCTTGTCCAGTCACATTGTATATGGTAATAATAGCTAACTTGATTGAAGGTTATGTGTCAGTTGCTTTTCTGTGTGTTTTATATGTTATCATTTAATCCTCACAACAACCCTGTGAGATAGATATTTTTATTACCTTTATTTTACAGATGGAGAAACTGAGGCACAAAGAAGTTAACTTCTCCAAGGTCATACCACCAGTTGGTAGATGTGGGATTCAAAGCCAGGCAGTCTGGCTCCAGAACCCACATTTAACTGCCAGCTATACTTCCTCCTTGGTCTAGCATTGAGGAGAGGGTCTCTCTCTTCTGGTTTTGTTGCTGGTGTGGACCTGCTTTCTGGTTAGGATCCTGCTTTCTGCCTGCCTCCCAACCTTCCTGATCCAATGCTGGGTACCAGTATCAGCCTGTTTGCTTCGTTTCCTTCCATTTCCTTATGCCTGGTGTGGTCTGTCACTGCATCACCATCTGGCCTGCTCCCTTGGGTTTCATTCCCTGTGTGCCCCTTCCCCCTGCAGTACATTGCTCAGCCTATCAATGCAGCTTTAGCAGCTGGGCTGGAGAACTACAAAGCCTTTCTTAAGATTTACTGCTTTTCTAGGAGCTAGTCACCAGCATCATGCTGTGGTCTCTCCAGAGCCCTTTCTCTCCAATGGTCGTGAACCATGGTGGGGTGCATTTTTTAGTTTGGGGACCCGGTAGAGGATGGTGGTTTAGAATCAGGACTTGGAATCAGACAAAGCTGAGTTTCTATTCCAACTCTGTCACTAAACCACCTTGGGAAAGTTAGTCAGCTTCTCTTGGCCTCAGTTTTCTTTTCTGCAAAGTGGAAATAGTAATGACGGGAGGATGGAGTGAGAAAATGTGTGTAAAAACACTTAGCATAAAAACTCCATCTAGGTAATTGTATTGTGTCAATGTCAATTTCCTGGTTTTGATAATATACCATAGTTGTATAAGATGTTATTGTAGGTGGAAGCTGGTGATGGGTAAATGGAAACCCTCTCTACTATTTTTGCAACTTGTGTGTCTATAATCATTTCAAAAAAGGTTTAAAAGACATTTATCATAGTACCTAATATCTATTAATTGTAGTTTTTAAATTATAAAATATCACCAAGAATTCTGTTGTTTGGCGCAAGTTCGACTTTTTGTGGTAGATGTGTGTGGGTGTGTGTGTGAAAGAGAGAGAGAGACATCCACTTAAGAGAAAGTAGACCAAACAAATCGTAAAATTATTTCCCTTTTCTGACACATTGAACAACATCGATGGCATCACCAGTAACCACAAGTGAATTCTCTTCATGCTGTAATTTCATCTTCCCCGGTTGAAAACCTTTTGACTTTTACTACACTTAATGGTCTCTATTCTCTTCACATCTATTATCTACCTTCTGTTTCAGTGGTTCTTAATCCAGGCTGCACAAGAGACTCACGAGTGATTAAACCAGCATCCCTGAGGTGGAGCCAGGCAGCTGGATGTTTGAAAGGTTTCTTGGGTTTTGTTGCGTTCAGCAGGCCCGAGAACCGCTGCTCTGCTTGTGCCGCAGGCTCCCCTTTGGCCTTTCGTTGCTTCCCTTCCTTCTCCCACATCTACATCGCCTTGGCGTGTGCTGCTTTCACAGGGCACCATTTTTCTAATGACCATTGAGGCCTTTCCTGACCGTAGTTACCAGATGCAGAGTTTGCTCCCTTCTTGTAGTATTTTTCTGGAATGAGTGTCTAGAGTTTTGGAGCAATCACAGAATGAGCTTTCCCACCTCCCGAGATGCCATATGTCCATGCCATTTTAGATAACTGAAGTGTCACCAAATGTCCCTTCTGTTGTCTTCCTCCAAAAGCAAATTCAATAGAATGCAGGCGAATTGCATGTTTTCTTTTGGGAATGTAATATGTGGAAATTTTCAAAAGCCTGTTAGGCACTGACTATTTTTACTTACTATTTCAACGGCTGACGTGTTTTCACCACCTTCTGGATACACTGACTTTGAGATGTTGCCTCAGTTTCTTAGTCACCAGTCCTCCGTTTCAAAATGAAATTTTGTCATAAAAATAATGTACTTACCTTGTAGAGCGTTTGATAAATGGTAAAAGAAAAAAAATTTCGAATGTGATTCCTGCTATCATTTTGGCATCTTCCTGAAGTCTTTATATCTATGCATTATTCTTAGAGTTGTAATTATGGTATGGATACAATTTTGTATCCTAATTTTTTTCACTGAACATTTTATCTTAGGCATTTTTCCATGTTGCCCTCTAATGTCTGTGTGAATGTATATTGGACATTTAGGTTGTTCCCAGAGTTTCACTCTTTAAGGAATGCTATGATAAAAATCTTCATGCGTCTGGATATTGCCGTATTTTAAGCTGCATCTTAAGGGTAGATAACTAGGAGTGCAAACACTGGTTCAAAGAGCATCTTGACTCTTGAGAAAACGCATTACAAGAAGAGTCCTGGGTAGCCCCTTTCAGTGGGGCGTCTTCCAGCAATTCCAGTCAGCATCGAACCCCTTAGACTGAGTGTGATGGTTCTCATTTCTCACAGCTTTGAATTGATTATTATCAGTATATTTTTCAAGGTAGCCTGCCTTCCATTAAAGCCATACAATGCCTCTGCTGACAGTTTCTGTGTCTGTTGCTGACATGCTACTCACTGGAGTGAAATAGTCACTTATTGTTCTGCTCCTGGTAGTTGTCAATATCATTCCTCTTTTACATATTAGCAAAGCAAGGTTCAGCAAAATTAAGTGACTTGCCCAAGGGCACACTGAAAACTAGCAGAGCCAAGAGTCAACCCACATCATTTTGACCCCACAGTCTTTGCGCTTTCCACTCCACTTGACTGCCTATTTGGAAACAGGAGCACGGAGAACAGAGTCATAAATGGTTCCTGGGGCGAGGAGTTAGGGGCAAAGAAGAGGAGAAAACACGTGCCCAGAAAAGACTTCAGGAAGGTTCTTGCCCTCAAGGAACTTAGATTTTAGTGGAAGAAATATAAAAGTAAATCAACAATTACTGTATGGTGTAGTAACATTTGTTTTATTTATTAAAATATCAGTTACTTTGTATAATTAATATTAAAATATAACTAAAATAAATGCTATCATAAGAATAAACAGAGGAGCATTTTTACAAACGGCTTTATTAAGATATCGATATAGGGAAAACCTGCACATATTCAAGTATTCAGATGGATAAGTTTGACGTTTGTCATACCTGTGAAATCATCACCATAATCAAGATAATGAACATATCCGTCACTCTCAAATTTTCCTTGTGCGCTTTTGTAACTCTTCCTTTCAGCCTCTCTGTACTATCCCCAGTCCGTCCCCAGGCATCCACTGATTTGCTTTCTGTCATTATAGATTGTATAGATTAATTTGCATTTTTTAGATTTTTATATGATGCACTCATACGGTATGTATCCTTTTTAAAGAAAAATATGGTGTCTTTCACTTAGTATAACTATTTTAAGAGTCACCCATGTTGTTGCATGTGTCAACAGCTTCTTACTTTTTATTGCTGAGTAGTATTCTATAGTGTGGCTATACCACTATTTATTTATCCATTCAGCTATTGATGGACTTTGGCATTTGCCAATTTCTGTAGTGTAAATATTCCCACTATGGCCAATTTCAAGTTACTACCGTGAAGTCACAGAATGTGGAGCTGGGAAGAGATGCAAGAGACAGTCTGCTCCATATGTGCTAGGAAATTTGTCCTGGGCAGTAAATGGGTATGAAGTGAAGGGGATTGGAGCATCTCATGGGAGCACTTGGTTAATGGAACACCTTCATCTTGGGGAGTTCTTTATCATTCTATTTGTGAGGATGGGGCTGGTTCCCACTTACAAATAGCTGGTTTGGACTTTGCCCATGTGATTACTAAAAAGCACTGCTGTGTTTACAGAGACTGTTTGGTTTGAAGGAAGATTTATTGCTTAGGAAATAACTGTTGAGAATGGGTAGGAGTGAGAACTGTACGATTTTATACAGTTATGATTATTTTAAAGAATGAAAGTGAATATGTGAATCTTTTTTTGAGGGAGAGTTTCTTTAAAACTCTTTATATTACCTGCCTACGCATATTGTTAAATTGACTTCATTTTGGATGTCATGTGGAATGCAAAAGAGCTAATTTTCAAAGTTAATAGAAAAAAATGTAGAAAGAAAACTGTGCTGCTTTACTTCGTCTTTCAATATTTTACACATTTTCCTCTCTGGGAATAATAAATCATGTTTATAGTGTAACAATTTACATTTATAGTAGTGCTTTTTATTCCACAAGTAAATCCCAAAATGTTCTCTCTGATCTCTTCATTCATCATTGAATAGCAGCCATCACCCAAGAGAAACAACACCAACCGTGCCCACGATGCAGAGGAGGTCTAATGAGGGAATGTGGTCAGAATGCCAGGAGAGGGGAGGTGGCTTAGAAAAGAGCAGTTTTTTAAAAGTAGGGGAGTTGGGTCAGGCATGGACTTGGGAAATCTTTTGCGTTCATTCATGTGTAATAACCATTTGTTGATCTCCTACTGTGTGCCAGGCATTGGAGTAGGTGCTAGGTGTACAATGGAAACAAAACTGACGTGATCCCTGTCCTTGTAGAATTTATACCTCCAGTACATGGCAGGGAGCTCAGGACTTTCTCAAACCTGGACTCAAAGAGGCCTTCCAAAGTGACCATATTTACCCCAATGAAACATCAAAGAAATTATTGGACCAAATGCTAGCTTTTCTGCTCTGAAAAATTTAGGCCCTGTGGTTACTGGGTGTTTGCCCTATAAAGATGTATCTGGAACTTACAGTTACCAGGCATTCTTTGAAGGTTCAGGTGGATCCTTCACTTCCTTGTCTCACGTTGACTAAAGCAAAATAATGTTGAGGATTTTTTCTTGAGGAGTCTGTCTTGACCAAGGTCTCTGCACCTCGTTGTGGCTCCAGATCTTCAGTGTTTCTTCCTTGGGTTAATGTGGATGGCCAGTGAATGTAGTGTAGGCTCTTAACCTGGGGTCACACATACATGGATGACTTCAGGGGGCCTGGGAATGTCTAAAATGAGGGCCTAGGGTTACATGTTTATTTTTCAGGGAATATGAAACTTTCAACAGATTCCTATGGATTTGTGATTCAAAAAAAGCTTCAGAACCTTCAGTGTGTTGGAAAGAGCGTTGAATTAGTGTCAAGTAACCTGGGCCCTTCTCCAGCTGTATGTCAGGAAGCTTATGAACCTCTTGGTGCCTCAGTTTTATCATCTGTATGACGGGGATAAATAGTTTCCCTTTCTACTCATTGAGAATATTCCAAGGTCAAAGGAGATAATTGTGTATGGAATTGCTTAGGAAATGGCCCAATACCATGCAAAATGAAGTGTGATATCGCTCATATTCTTACGACAGATTATAATGGTGGAGATGGTAGCTAGGGCAGGGGGTGCAAGACAGGGAGAGGAGCCAAAGGATGGATGAGGCATCTTCCTCAATCATCTGATAGAGGATTAGCAATCTTTCCTATCACCTCAGTGTCCTTAAGTTATCCAAGCCCTGGGACTGTTACTGTTGCACCCCAGCTCATCCTTGGATGAGAAACAAAAGTCAGGAGAAGGAGGAGGAAACCTTGTGTGAGTGACAAACACAGAAAACAACAGAACTCCACACCAAAGGGAAAGCACACTTATTAACAGAGTAGGTCAACCTTCTTAACAAGTAAGTATGACAGAGAAATATACCTCTTTCTCCTAAATATGTTTAATCTGAATCTGGCCCTAACCAAGGAAGACATTTTGTTTTTGAA
Source organism: Equus przewalskii (assembly GCF_037783145.1). Lineage (NCBI taxonomy): Eukaryota > Metazoa > Chordata > Mammalia > Perissodactyla > Equidae > Equus > Equus przewalskii. Next base: position 62,641,627 of record NC_091834.1, on the reverse strand, counting down.
GCCCGAGAGACCTGGGTTTGAATGGGGACTCTGCCACATGTGACCCAGGCAAGCTACTGAACCTCTCTCAGCATTAGTTTCCTCACGTATAGAATTGAAATACTCATAGTTGCACTTCATGGCTGTTGTGAGGATTAAAAACAATACAGTATGTAGAGCTCAGCAGGGCTTGGCCTGTGTTGGTGGACTACAAATGTTTGTCCTCTGGTACTAGGAGGCAGTCAACCAATATTTGTAAATGAATCAGCTCCAACCCTTTTGTGGTTCTTACTAAGGGCCTGGACCTAGTCTAAATGCTTTATATACAGTAACTCACTTAATCCTTACAATAATCTTTTGAGATAACTACTACTATTATGCTCGTTTTGCAGATGGGAATACTGAAATATGCTTAAATAACTTGTCCACATCATGTAGCTCTCAAGTGGTGGAGCTGGGTTTTGAACCCCTGCAGTCTTTCTCCAGAATCAAAATGATTAGTCGCTGAACTGTGCTTAACCCATCAGTTGAGTTTGAGGGGTTCTGCCTGTCTCTTTGGATGCCCATCGGCAAGATGTGAGATTTTGTCATCCTGGCAGGGATCCTTCTGCATTTTAGCCTCTGCTTACACTTGGGAAATCCTACTGACTTTAGAAGGAAGATGGCCTATTTCACAGGCAAGACCAAAGGGAAGCCTGGGAGGGTTTGGGAGCTGTCTTTGCCAGCCCTTGGCTTTCTGCAAGGACGTTTCCTATTCCAGTCACTCTATCAGTGAGGACTTAAAGTGGCTGACTTTCTTGAATAGTGTGAACAACATCTCCCAGAGCTGGGTGGCGATTATCCAGTTGTTTAAGGCCACCCATACTGATGTGGCCCCATATGAAGCGGATCTGCTGGAAGCCAGCCAGAGTACTTTGGGAATATGAGCGACTCTGCTGTGACAGTTGAGTTATATCTGTTGTCTGGACTCAATTCTGCAGAGCTGTGAGAGCTTGGACGTCAAGTTAGACTGTCACTGAGCAGTTGCCACTTCCTTCCAAAGGGTGATGATGATTCTTGACCCACCCAGTAGCTTAGATCAACAACTCAGGGAAAGGATTATGTCCTTGATTACGAGTGGAAGCCCATTTTCTATACAGAAAGTAAGAGAAGCTTTTCCCTCATGGGGGTTTTGTTACTCATAGTAGGAGGAGGAGGAGGGTGGACATGAGCTGTGTTGGCCTGTTTGGAAATGTTTTTTTAAAAAAGAAATATGTTTCCATTATAAAAGTGATACATGCTCGTAGAAAAGGGAAAATGGGAAACTATCACTCATTGTTCTTTCTTTTCACATTGTTAAAATTTGATTGATTTCTTCTATGAATGTGTTGTGTTTAACTTCTCTTTAATCACACAGTATTGTGTTCTGAAATTTAACATTATAGCCCACCCAACATTTCCCTGTGTTTAAACTTTCATGAGCATCAAAAAATTTTAAATGTCGCTTGGTGGATGTACCATAATTTAGGCAACCATTTCTTGCTATTTTCCCGTGTTTTTGCAAATGTAATATAAGCAATGCTGTGATGGACATATCTGTGTAAGTAGATTTTTGTAGATTTAGGGCAATTTACTTGGGATAGATTCTCATATCCCAGGCAGAATTTGTTGAACTGCCCAGATGAGCAGTGTGGTCTGAGATCAGAGGTACTCTGGCTAATAAGGCCTTTCTTATCCTTTGGACACTGTTCTAACACTCCTTCACTTGGCATTTTCTTATCAAACAGTCATTAACTGTGATCTCTTGGTCCTAGAATGTTTTGCCTTGACCCTTCCCCTAATTGATGCACAAGATCTGTGTAATTTTGGTATTCATGTTACCTGTTGATACAGGAAATTGGGGAGAATCCATTCTCAGCTGTACTCAGCATTCTTTGTGCAGTCTGCAGTGTTTAATTCAATTCCGCATGCATTTGTTGATCACTAAAGAACAGTTCTGGATCGGTTGAAGGAACTTAATTGAGATTCAGAAAATCTGGGTGCAAAATCTGGCTCTGCCCTTTACTAGTGACCTTACCCACCGCAACTAAGCTTTCTGATTCTTCTTCTAATTTTATTTTCCACCTGAAAAGTGGAAATAATGTCTTTCTCAGTGGGTATTTGTCAAGATAAATAGATGTTGAGCTTAGTAAACTGTGCAGTAAACTGTGTTATGTAAATAAAAGGTACAATTACTGCCATATATGCAAAGTGTTCTACTGGATACTGTGGGTGACACTAAGATGAACAATTCATTCATTTATTTACTCAACAAGCATTTATTGAGTAACTACTACATGTGAAGCAATGACCTGGATGCTGGGCATGCAGTGGTGAGCAAGGCCCTGTAAGCCCTTGAAGAGTTTACAATCTAGTAGTGTAGACAGCTATGCTGTCCAGTGTGGTAGCTGTTTGCTACATGTGGCTAGTGACACCAAGCAACAGAATTTTTAATTTTATTTAATTTTAATGAATTGAAATATAAGCTTTAAAACTGACATCAATTCAATTATTGGAACACTAATGTTTTCCATTAAGAGTTATGTCTGGAACAACTTGAGTATGTGAATCTACACATTCAACTGTACATTTTATGAAATCTAAATACAGGTGGATATTTACAATGAAAATTTAGCTTCCAAATTGAGATGTGCTATAAGAGTAAATTACACACTGATTTCTAAGGCTTAATATGTACAAAAAAGTAAAATATCTCATTAATACGTTTATTATTGATTATGTGTTAAAATAATATTTTGGATATATTAGGTTAAATAAAGTATATTATTGATTCATCCATTTCTTTTTACTTTCTTAAATGTGGCTACTGGAAAATTAGATACATGGCGTGCACTATGTTTCTGTTGGCAGTGCTAACATGAGTAAAGAGATGCGATTCACAGCATGAGGTTTAGTGCAGACGGCTGCTGAGGGGCAAAATGCTCTGGGAATTTTCGGGTTGAGGAGAAGAGAAGCAATCCACCGGCAGGGTTCAGCAAGGCTTCTTGGAACAACATCATTTGACCGGGCCTTGAAGGCAAGATATGGTTATGTGTGTGGTTAGGTTTTGTGAGGGGAGAGCCAGCTCCAGAGAGAGGAAGTAGGTTTTGCAGAAGCACAGGGGTCAGGGAGTTTGGGGCCTGCTATTAGGAAGTATAATGGCTTAAAAAAAACTTGTCATCAGCAAAATTTAACGCCACCAGCTTCAGCTCTGCCTTAGCTGACGTCTCCGGGGTTCAGAGGCCTCTCAGGGTCAGGCTCGGCCCAGGTGTCCTGAAGTATCATCCATCCCCTGGAGGACGATGGAAAATGTGTGTGGGAATTTTGCTTGTCACAATGCTTAGAGTTGGGAGTTGGGGGAGAATTTAAATTCCTAATAAATGAATGACAGCCCAAGACAAGGAGGAATTGTTTTGCCCCAAATGTCGATAGCAACCCCATTGAGAACCTCATAATATAACCAACCGAATTGCTTTGGGAGCTTTTTCAACACCCCCCAAACTACCTACACCTTCTCATTTCTCCCTATTTAAATTTTCTTATTGGGAAAATGCGAGTAGCTGAAAATCCAAAAGCTAGATGATAATCCAGTTCTCAGGTTGGGAGCAGTTTTTATTTATTAATTTTTACTGCAAATAATGAAGTGGAAAATCTTGGTCCTAGGAGTCAGAAATCTGGAGTTTCAGCCCTGTCTCAGCCACTTATCTGTTGTATGATTTTGGGCAAGTCACTCAGTCTGATAAAGCTTGTGGAATGGGATCAATAATACATGTTCCAGAATTATTGAGAAAATAAAATAAATGGAGATAAGTGAAAGTGTAAAGTGGTAGAGTGCTATAATACATAAGGCACTGTTTTGAACAGTTATTATAATTATACAATAACTCACAATTACAAGTATTAATAATAATGCCCAATCATTAATAATCACATAAAAATCACCAATTATTATAAATTATTTTCTTATATTTTAAAGTACAATTAATAAGCAGTTATGAAGAAACACTCCTTTGAACCTGATAGCAAGATCTTTGCTTAGACAGGAATCCCCGTATCTGCCCCCTATCATTTCCTTTTGTTCAGTGTGTATGTCATAACTGGTAGGCAAGTGAAAGAGTTAATGGGAGGAGGAGGTGAGAAGGGATGGTTTGGAAGCTGTCAGCTAAACCTGAAGCATCTTCTGTTGTTGTTCTCCACTCAATAAATAGTTACATCCTGTGCAATATCTCTGTAATTAGTTTCTTTTTTTTCCATTCTCTCCAGCTATTAGTCCTCGGCACCTCTCACCTTTCCACCATAATAGCCTCCCGACTGGCCTGTCTGCCTTTAGAATCTCCTCACCCAATCTCTCCTACTCTTGAAAACCTTCAGTGGCTCCCCATTGCCTACAACATCTGTGCTCAACTGAGGCATTGGGAGATATCGTTGAATCAAAGTAATTTGTTACTACTAATAATTAGAGAGCAGAAGTCTGTGAATAATTTATTCTCTTTTCGTTTTACTCTTTCAAAACCAATTAGAGCAAGGTTCACTGTATCATTGCTGTCTAGTGTGGGAGAATAAGGGTGGAATCAGAGCTAATGCATGGAAAAATCACGAATAACCCCCGGATATGCCTGCAGATGGTGTCATTCATCATTTATGTTGTGGGAGAAAATAGTTGAGAACCAGTAGCCTGAAGAATAAAATCCACGTTTCTTTGCATATTGTAAAAGGGATCCATGATATGGTCCTTATTTCGTCTTGATCCTTCCCTCCCACCACCTCACCACCCTGACATCCCTACCCCCTGTGCTCTTCCCCAGCCTCACCAGTTGTAGTGACACTTGTTTTCTACCCAGCTTGTGTTCTTTCTTCTTGTGGTGACAGCAGACTGGTTCCCTTTGGGGGAGCTCTGTTCCTCTACTTTCAGCCTGCATGGCTGAACCCACCTCCAGCCTCTCCCAGGCTGGGCCCTGTATCCAATGCCTGGCTGGCAGAAGTACAGGAGTTCCAGTGGGTATTGGTTGAGATGAGCAGATGCCTCTAGCTGGGCCAATCAAAACCAACCTGTGATTTGGCAGAAGTTATTGGGGAAGTGGTGCCAAGCTGGTAGCATGTGTGTCTGGCTGCCAGGGACCATGTTGTCACTATGGGGAAAAGCCTACATGAGTATGAAGCTGACACAGAGAGAGGAACACTGAGAGATAGGTGGACACAAAGTCTTGGTGGCATCATTTGAGCTCTCAGATCTACTTGAAGCTAGATAATGCTTGGTTTTATGAGCTGACATGATATCTGTCTATCTGTCTCTCTTGCTTAAATCAGTTTGAGTTCACTTTCTCTCACCTCAAACCGAGAGTCCTGATCAGTATACTGGACTCCTTACCATTCTCGACCCTGGCATGCCCTTTACCGTGGTGTGGTTTTGCTTCTGGAGTACCCCTCCCCATCTCTGAACCCAGCACATCCTCTGCTTCTGTCCAGGCCCAGGTCAGATATCCCGACTGCCTTTCCATCCTACCTGGGCAGAATGAGTCTCCTCTCCGTGTTCCTATAGCCCAGGGTCACACACATCATTGCACTTTATCTTGTGGTTAGTTACATGTGCCTTGGAATTTCTGACCCCTTACTTAGGAGATACTTAATTTCAGACACTTATTTACATTTATATCCCTAACATTATATGCAGCTTCTGTGAATAGCCAATAAATATTTGTTGAGCTGAATTTAGTAGAAAAGGAGAAATAATAAAAGGGGAAAATACAGAAAGAAAAGAAAAGAGAAAAAGTGCCTTTTGCCCTTTAAAATGTGAGTCTTGGACTTTGGCTGTGGCTAAAGGAAGATGGGAACAACTTGTTGAGTAACAAGTTCGATCTACTTAAGCTCTTTTTCTGGGAACTGTTTGTACCTGATAGCTGCAAAATATATGGTAGCCTCTAGATGGGAGGAATTTAGCATGCCCATGGGGATGGCAGGAAGAGAGGTTGAAGCAATGATTCTAAGTTACATAAAGTCACGGTCAGTGACACTGTGTCCTGCGTGGCTGAAAAACTCCTACCAGCTGATGGGATATCAATTCCTGGAATGTCTCAGGATTCTTGCCTGTCACCACCTCCTAGTTCAGGCTGTCCCCACTAGACTACTGCAGTCGGCTTCTCACAGGGATCCCTGCCTGCCCTCATCCTGTATGTTGCGTCAGAGCAGTCCTGTAGATCAGCTCGACTCCTGTCACATTCTTGCTTACAAACCTTAAGTACCTAAGGTATCTCTTTGAGGTGTCACTTAGGACTTGCTATGGTGTGGCCTGAACTTTCTTTCACAGACTCATTTTCCAGTATTCCCATTCTTCCCTGTAGAGTTCCAGCTAAAGTGAACCGTATGCCAGTCCCTACTGTTGACCGTGCCCAGCCATTTACTATCTCAGTAATTCTCTTAGGGAGATCTCTCCACCTGGAATATTCAGTTTCCACCTCTGCAAGACCCAAAACTGTCATCCTTTGAGGCCACAGACTAATTCTACCACCTCCCCTTTCCTCACTCTGAACTGCCTTAGACTGTTTTAGTCATTAGAGTTATTTGTATATATATTCTTTATTAGGATGGGCTAGTTGCTGCAACAAACAAGCCTCAAATCTCAGTGGCTTAGCACAGTAAAACTTTATTTCTCACTTGGCCACCATCTTATGCAGCTTGAACATCTCTTCTTTGTTGCCGTTGCCAAGCAGGGACTCAGGAATCTGAGCATCTTCCGTAATGTGGCTTTACCATCTCAGAGGCCTTAGCTTCCGCCTGCCTCTCTAGAGAGCTGGAGAGAAAGAGAGAGGGTGATGGATGACATGCGATGTTGTGGAGGCTAGACTGGGAGTGATGCATGTTATGTCCACCTGTACACCACTGGCCAGAACTGAGTCATATGGTACCAGTCTGAAAGCAAGGATGGCTGGGAAATGCGGTTTTCTTGTGGGGCTTGGAAGAGGAAATGGCGTTGGTGAGCCTCTGGCCAGTCACTTCCACCTCCCTACTGGAGAAGTTTGTCTCACCATTTCTGCACCCTTTGACATTTATGGACAAAATACCCTAATCATACCGGACAGCAGTGACATTGATGCCCTTGAGGACTGTGTATGAGCAGCGCTGCCCACACTGTCTTTTGCTACTTTAATTTCATTTTCTTGCTCCTGAGCAGGGACGAAATAAGTGCCTTCACCTCTATACTTTCCTCTTCTCCTTCTTCTCGTCCTCTTCCTTCGTCTCTCTCTGTTTTTCCCCCTTATCATCTAAATATTTTCCTTTGCCTTCTCTTAACCTACTATTCATTCTTACCTGAAACCCAATTGCAAAAGGCCGAAGTGCACACAGCGTCAGGGATGGATATGTGTGTGGTCTTGGGCGGGTCGAAAAGAAGGCAGCCATTTGACTTCCTTCTATTCTTTTTTTGGGGAAGGGGGAGGTGTTAAACTTTTTCTGGGATAATTTTAGATTTACAGAAAAGTTGCAAAGATGATTCAGGGTGTCTCCATATATCCCTCATCCAGTTTTTGCTACTGTTAACATCTTAGATTTCTGTGGTAATTTTTTCAAAACCAAGAAACTAACATTGGTATGTTGCTATTAACTAAACTCCAAACTTTGTTCAGGTTTTACCAGTTTTTCCACCAATGTCCTTTTTCTGTTCCAGGGTTCCATCCAGGGTACCACATTACATTTGGCTTTCATGTCTCCTTAAGTCTTTTCTGGCCTGTGACAGTTTGACAGTCTTTCTTTGTTTTGGATGACGTTGACAGTTTTGAGGAGTACTGGTCAGATATTGTGTAGAATGTCCCTCAGTTTGGGTTTGTTGGATGTTTTCTTATGATTAGTCTGGGGTTGAGTTCTTGGGAAGAAGACTGCAGAGGTGAAGTTTTCTCCTCATCACAGCATGTCAGGGGGTGCATGACACCCACATAACATCACTCATTATGATAAATTTGATCACTTATTTAAGGTAGTATTTGCCAAATTTCTCCACTGTAAAATTATTTTCCCATTGCTATACTCTCATTCATTGGATACCAGTCACTAAGTCCAGCCCACACTCTAGGAGGATGGGATTAAGCTCTATCTCCTGGAAAGGAGAGTGTCTACTTAATATTATTTGGAGCATCCTACTCTTTATGCTTCCCCACTTAAATGCTTTCAAAGTCCCTAAAGAGAGTTGAGCCTCCGTGTAGAGAGAAATCATGGCCTCGAAAGCTATCTCCCTGACAGCTAAATGAAGAGCCTTGCAAATTTCTATTCCTCAGGTAAGAGAGAGTCCATCCTGAGGAATCAAAACAGAGCAAGCAAATGAACCTATTAGCATATAATCACTCTGTGAAGTAGCACACCTTGGAGTGGGCTAATAACCCCGAAATGCTGCTTAATTCACTCACTGCCTCCATTGTTCCTGAATGCACATCCTCACTCTTGGGTGGATGTGGGGAAGTGCCTAGGCTTTTCAAAATTACTCCCAGCCTTTGTGGCAGGCCAAGGTGCTCTGGCGGCTGGTGAGGTAAAAGGGCAGGAGGCTGCATTTTGCTACTGTCACAGCCACTATCACACCCTAGCGGAGAGCATCAGGCGTGTCTGAGTGGAGCTGGGGAATGTCTTATGGGAGGCGGAGTTTCTGGCTTCCACCTGCTTTCTCAGCTGTTGGGAGAAGTGTGAAAGGGAATGCTTTGAAATAAAAATTGAAGTGAATCACAGCTCTAATTGTTTTCCGTTTATAATCATAGCTGGGTGAGATAATCTGGGCGGATTCACTTTTTTCTACACGTGAGAAGATGCAGGTGATGTGAAAGTTAATGCAGCTGAGTGCAGGAACCAGGCCACCTCAACTCTTCTCTGCTAATTCACGTGTTCTTCGGGACATGCAGTTCTGAGATGCAGCAGCTGGAAGAGAAGTATGTGGGTTTTGGCATCAGGTACACCTTAGTTTCAGTCTTGACACTACCATTTATTAGTCAGGCGACCTTTACAGCTTCATCTCTTGAGCCCCAGATTTCTCAGCTGCAAGGTGGAGTTAGTGAAATTTGCTTTGGATGGTTGTTGCAAAGATTCGACAAGATAACACCTTTTGAGGGCCTTCCTCTTACTCAGTAGATGGCAGCTGCATCAGAATGCTTTTGGTGCAAGTAACAGAGAGTCCAACCCAAAGTGGCCAAAAGAATTAAAAGAATATTTATGTTATTTCAGATAAATAGAAGTATAGTAGTAGGATTAATCCCGGATTGGTTGGTTCAGAGGCTAAATATTGTCATCAAGAGCCCAGGTTTTTTCCGTCTTTCTGCTCTGTCATCCTCAGCAGGGTGGGTTAGTCCTCAGACTAGCTTTCCTCACAGTTATGATATGGCTGCTGAAGTTCCAGGCATCACATTCATAGTTGAGAAGCTCTAGAGGAAGATGAAGTATCTCTTACAGTGTCTTTCTTAAAAGTGATGAACCCATTTTCAAAAGCAGCCCCCCGCTTCCTTCCCCACTTGGCTAGTCTTCATGTCTCATTGACTAGAATTACTTCACAGATTTGTGTCTAAATCATGGGTTGTCATAATTGGTTTAGATCAATCAGGCTCCACTCCTGGGCCACCATAATTGGTTTAGACCAATCAAGATGCACTCCTGAGACAAAGCTTGGTCCAGCCTCCCTGATGCAATGGCCACATTTTTACCTGAAAAACAAGATCTGGATTCTGTTAAGAAGGAGGAGCATTTGAATATGTCAAACCTTTGCAGATTCAGACAACAAGGTTACTGAGTTAATTCATGAGACTGGTCATCGGTCTGATTGATTAAAATGTAGATATCTCTTCCTCCCCTTTAAATTGGTCGTTTGGTTAATTCTTTAATATTGTAGAATCTCTGAGTTTGAAGGAATCTCTCTAAAGCACATCTAAAGAATGATTACTCTCTTCTTGAATTACCACCAGGATAGAGGAGTCTGCCCCTGAAGCGTGGCTGAATGGCTTCTGGTGAACCCACCTTGCAGTTATATCTTGTAGTGATTATTTAAATTCAAATTAATTAAAATTAAATTACAAATTTGGTTCTTTAGTTGTTTCAATTCCTCAATAATCATATGTAGCTAGGAGCTACTGTATTGGACAGTGCAAATTATGTAACATTTTCATCATTGCAGAAAGTTCTACTTACTGCTCATGATTATCCTCGAGAACCTTTCAATTTTAAAACTCTGAAGAAGTGAGAGACTCAGGACTACTACTGTTTATGTATGGATTTAATAATTTGATGGATAAATTGATTGGTAAAAAAAATAACTAAAAATTATTTATGGGTCAACATTTAGAAGTTCTTACCATAAGTTATTTGTCAGTTGATCTCTATGAACTGAAATTAATGATTCTCGATGTGCCTACATTTGCAATATGTTTTAATTAGTATTTAATTTATTTCGTGCCTACTCATTTATGTCCACAAACCTCAACTCTTCGGTATTCTGACCTTATTATTTCCTCTCTTGTCTTGGTTCGCCCTGTACTCTGCATTTCCCAGCTATTAACACTTTCATCAACCAGAAGATAGGGAAAGGAGAACATATTAAATTCAAATAGTGAAAAATTATAGCTTGCCAGTGTCTTGGGTGAAGGTTTGCTGGGAAAACATTGGTTCAAATAAGGAGTTTGGACCATCTGCTGATTTAATTGTCTACAGATATTACTAATAATAGTACCTTCTATTGGAATATTCCTTTCATGTTTGTTATTCATTTAATCTAACAAACCTGTGAATTGTTGTATTATCCTAACTTTCAGACAAGAAAAGAAACTAGATTACTGCTATGTAATGTGATGCATTAGTTGGGGTTAATGTTTTTTAATAAGAATCTGGCTCAGTAAAACTCTCACTGAACATATACAGCATGTATTTCAAAACGTTATAAAGCTAGAACTTGAGCTCAGAACTCCTTAGTCAAAATTCAGTGCTATTCTTATTATCCCTGGCTATCTTTCTTTGTTTTCTTCTATATCTTTGTGCATTTCTCCTTTGCCAGAGATAATTGACAAATGTCCATGCTCAGCTCTCATAGGAAGTTATGAAATACAAAATAAATGGACTCAATTTATAAATAATCATGGAAGAGCTTGGGGATCTTGACATAAAAGGTATGCTGAATTATAATTATATAAAGGTATATAAATTAGAATTTTTCTCAATCAGTCAGAGATGTAAACACTTATGGATTGATGCAAGCCTCTTGTTTACTATAAGTAACCATTTCCTTGTATCCAGTGGGCTGATGTCAGAGAGTGGAGGGTAGGAGTATGAGATGGTGAGTTGAATCGACAGATACATCTCTTTTCCCTAATGTATTCTCTGTTAATATTGTTTCTAGAGAGGAAACACTGTTTCAACTGATGTAGACAAAACTTGAATAATAGATCGAGTGAATTGCATAACAAATATTGAAGTGGAAAATGATTATTGGCTCTTTTCATTATTTTATCTGATGATGAACAACCTTGGTCACCTCCCCTTCTGCTGCATCTTCAGGGGACAGAGGACATAGAACAGCTGGCAATGAGCTCATTGCTCACTTGGTTGATTATTCAGTTTTAGGGTCTTTATTTAACTGTGATTGCTAATCAGCTCTTTTCCAGGCAGTCTCCACATTGCTTTTTGGTAATGGTGACACCCAAGCAAAGCATATGACAGGGATTAATTTGATTGTGTTGTCCAGAAAATGGAGCATGGGCTCAAAGGGTGCTGCAATTGCACAGCCCTTGAAGAATCAGGTGATGCTGACGATTTTCCTAATGGAGAGTGAAGATGGAAAGTGCAGGGGCTGGAGGTGGATCCTACTCTATTTTTAGATTGCTGTGGATTGCTTGCTATGCATCTTTGCTTGCAGCATGAAAGCTGGTTTCTTGAAGCAAACTTCCCTCCACAGTGCATATGATGTTTAGTATTTTGTAGGCTCTTTATTGAACCAGACCCTTACTGTATAAAAACATCATAATATTCTTATGCCCCATCCTCGATTACTATATACAGGACTAAAATAATGAATGAATGAATGAATGAATGGATACATGACTCTGGGAGTAAGGGGGAACTACTTAAAGAAAATGCAATCCTTTATAAATGCTAGATTTAAAAAGAAAGCCTTCTGGGTATAATTGTTTCCTTCTTTTCTGTTAAGGACTGCCAAATAAACAACACTAAACTACTTTTAATCAAACAAGTGAACTCTGCATGTCTTTTCACACGCAGGCAATTTTTTGGAAAAAGAGGAAACATTTTAGATTCTGTTAGGCCCAGAGACTTCCTCTGTTTAATTACAGTGCAGCAGAGATTTTTTTTTTATTGAGATACAGTTGATATATAACATAATATTAATTTCAGATGTACAACATAATGATTCGATATTTGTATATATTGCAAATGATGCCGTATACGTTTATCTTGGGAGCAGAGCTGATCTAAACCTACCTCAAAATGGATCAGCATTTCAGCAACTTTGGCCTTGCTGTTATTGCTACATGCTTGTTTTAGCTCCTCTCTCTTTGTAACTAAATGTGCATTTTTATCAGATACAGTCCATTAATAAGATATAAAATCCAAGGGAAGAGTAACATTCAGCCATTTTGAACCAATTTATTCTTTCAACAAATATTTATTGAGCATTTGCTATGTGCTAGACACTTCTGGGCACAGGGCAAGCAAAAATGGATGAATGAATTAGGGTAAAGTTACTGGGGTTGGTCATAGAGGGCTATTTTTCAAAATATCCCTTGAAAAGTCCCACTTCTCACCATCACTGCCCCAAGAGATTTTTCAAAGTTTTATTTCCCAACAACCAACAAGACTCACTATGCGAGGAGTTCTGGTAATGCAGTTTTCTCCGTTGGATTACATTTCCCTTGATGTTTTAGTGTTCCTTCTAGATTGGCATGTTGGGAAGCAATACCCAAGACCCTTAATCCTTAGATCTCTGTATTGGGGTCACTGAGATTCCTCTGAATGGTTTTACTTAGGAGCAGGCATAATAGGTTTTGCAATTTAGAAAGTTCTCTGTCATCAGAGTGAAGAATGGAAGTCCTTGCCTTTCTTCTTTGCCTTTCTCTCTCAACGTCTTCCTATTATACTGTTTTCTCTACCCCTTCACTGGGACTGCTCTTATCTAGGTTTCCTCTGATTCTCATGTTGCCACATCTGATTGCCACTTCTTTGCCTTCATCTCACTTGATCCATGCTACTACGTGGTACATGGTTAACCATTTCCTTCTTCTTAAAACACTTTTTCTCTTGGCTGGGTGATCACCACATTCTCCTGTTTTGTTTTGTTTTTTTAAAAATACTTCATTGGCCCTTTTTTTCTCAGTCTCCTTTCCTGACTCTTCATCCTCTACTTGACCGCTCCGATTTCAGGATCCTATGGTTTAGGGCTTCAGTTTCTTCTCTATCCTTACCTTAGGTGATTTTATCTGTCCCAGGTCTTTATCTTTTGTTTTGATACTCATATTATGATGTGCCTAGGTGTGATTTTCTTGAATGTACTCTTCCTGAATCTGCAAATTTCTGTCTTTTACCAAATTTGGGAAGTTTTGGTCATCCTTTTTTAATAACTTTTTCTGGCCTAATTTCTTTCTCTTCTCCTTCTGGGAGTCCAACTTCCTTTATGGTAGACCTTTTGAAATTTTCCACAAGTGCCTGAGGCTCTTTTAATTTTTTTCAATATTTTTCCTCTGTTCTTCAGATTAGATGATTTTTATGAAATCTATCTTAGAATGTACTGAATCTTTCTCTTGTTATCTTATTTATGAGGTGAAATACATCCAGGGACTTTTTAATTTCAGATACAGTATTCTTCAATTATAAATTTCCATTTGGTTCTTTTTTATATTTTCTATTTCTTGGCTGAAATTCCCTATCTTTTCATTCATTATGAGCATGTTTTCTTTTACTTCAATGAGAATGATTATAATAGCTGCTTTCAAGTCCTTAGCTGGTAATTCCAACATTTATCTTAAAGTTGGCTTGTTGAGAATGGGTTACATTTTCCTGACTCTTCATGTATATACTGGACATTGTGAGTGTTATGTTGTGGAAACTCTAGATTTTGTTATATTGCCCCACAGAGTGTTGATGTTTTTGATTTAGGAGGCTATTAAACTTGATTTACAGTTTAATTCTAAACTGTCATGCCTGTGTGGCTTAGATCTCATTTCAGTTCTTTTAAATCTTCGCTGCAAGGTAAGGGGTCAGCCAGACATTTGTGCTAAATTTATATACTGAATTTGGGTTCTCCCTTACTCTCTGGTAGGACTGGATACCCCAGGCTCCTTCCCTGGTTCCTTCAGCCTGAAAGATGTCAGGCTTTCTATTGGTGTTTAAACTCTTCCCTCTCCCACCACTATGACAGTCCTCAGAGTGAAGCTGCAAAAAAGGGGAAATTCATAATTATCATTTGCCTCCAGTTTCAACTTCCTCCAAAATCTCCCTGCCTTTGTTTAGTCTTCAGAGCCTTCAAGTAGTTGCTTTGTAAATTTTATGGCTGTTTTTTCTTTCCTAAGGATGCATTTGTTAGGTGTGCACTCCCCCATGTCAGAAGCAGATGTGGCCCATATGTTCAAATATTGTTTATATACCCATGACTGCCAAATTTATATGTTTGTTTTGCCCATTCCACCCCTACCCTCAACTCTGACCTCTGAGCTCCAGACTCAATTGTTCAACTTCTTATTTAATATTACTACTGGATGTCTAATAAAAATCTCAAATTTGATGTATTCAAAGCAGAATTTATAATTTTTCCCCCAACTCTTATTTTCCTTACTATTCCCCATCTTAGTAAATGACTCATTATCCACTCCACTTTTTAAAATAAAAAATAAAAAAACCCAGGAGTTATTCTTGATTTTGTTTTCTCATATATCCCACATCTAGCCTAACACCAAATTTTCATTAGTCCCACTTCCAAAACATTCCTTAAATTTGCTCTTCTTTTCACCCTACTGTAAGCCACTCCCATTTTCATCTGGATTATTACATTAGCTTCCTAACTAGACTGGTCTCCTTGATTCTATTTTTGCCCCCTACACTTTATTTTCTGAGTTGCAATTAAACTCATGTTTTTAAAGTCAAAAACATTTTATGTCACTTTCCTGCTTAAAACCTTCCAATGGCTTCCCATCCCACTCTTCTCCATGGTCTAGGAGGCTTCCCATGGTTTGGCTCCTGTGTGTCTTTTCCACCCCACTGGGTTCCCCTCTTCTACTTGCTCACTAGATTTCAGCTCTGCTGGATTTATTACTGGGCTTCAGCTCTACCAAGCTTCTTTCTGTCCAAAGCCTTAAATTTACTATTTCCTCTGCCTGAAGTACGTTCATCCAGGCCATGATCTACTGGTTCCTTCTTGTCTTTCATCGCTTTGCTCAATGTCATGTCCTGAGACAGGCCTTCCCTACCCACTCAAACTAAGCCAGGCTCTCAGTCATTTTCTATTACATTATCTCCCTGTTTTCCTCGATTGTAAATTATTATTATTATCAGTAGTATTACTATTATTACTATTCCTATTACTGTTATTATTATCTTACTGATTTGTCTGTCTCCCCCTACTATAAACTCCATGAAGTTAGGGTCCATTTCTGTCTTGTTCACTGCTGTCTCTCCACTGTCTAGAACAATGCCTGGCAGTGCTAAGTAAAGAATTGTTGAATGGATGAAGGAAAGAACGTGAAGCCATTTGGAAGGCAATGTCTATGTCTGGAGTGAGGCAAGGAGAAGCTGAACTAGGGCAGTGGCAATCGGGAGGAAGAGAACGTAGACTCAGAAGGATATCTTATCATGAATCATATTATCAGGTGATTGAAATTCAATACAAATAAACTATCCTGAGGCAGGGAGTGAATGAATTAAGCCTAACAGGCCTCATTGACTCTAATGAGATGGCTTCACTGGGGCTTCTAAGGGTCACTAATTCATTAATGGGAACTCAAGTCTCAGCTCTGATGTCCAAGTGACCAAGCATTTGCTTCCTTCTAAGCATCTGAAGATTTAAAATTTTCTATTCATTCATCCAATGAACTAAGCAAGCAAGCAACCAACCAGTTATTACCCTCACTGAGAATCTACCATGAACTGGGGCCTGGGCTAGACCGTGGAGATTAGGTATAATCTAGATTAGATGTGATTAGGTATAGACCTTATGTTGTCAGACTAGTAAAGTCAGGCCTTAAAAAAAAAATCAGTGCCGTCCAGCATGAGGAAATGCTTGAATAGGGGTATGTGCCAGGAGCTCTCACTCTGAGAATGAGTGTAAGAGGTTCGGGGAGCATTTTGAAAGGAAATGCTTGAGTTGTGACATTTGAAGGATGAATAAATGCTCCTCAGACATCAAGGGAAAGGCTTATGTGCAGATTCATGTAGAGAAACCATCAAGAGGTTCATAACCTGTGGGAAAATCCCAGCACTCTTTACGGTGGAATGTGGCAGTCTTGATGCACTTAGATTTATTCTGTCCTCCTCAACTTGAAAAGACTAAGAATGTGAAACAGGGCTTAGAACACAAAATGCCCAACAAAAGTTAGCGATTATAATGGCACTTATTACCATGATTAGCATAAAGGGAACTGGGCAGAGCAGGAGCTCAGGAGATGCTCTTATACTTCTTGCCATCACTTGCCCAGTTGGGAGGTAATAAGAGGAGAGAGGCTGTTGTTTTTCCAGGGCTTTGCTTTTCTCCTTTTCCTCAATATGAGGTACACGGTGATGCTATTTAAGTACTTCCGTTATCTCCTGCACCAGAGCTGGTAGAGGTGCAAGGGAATCTGCTTTCCTGCTGGGTAGATTGTGAATGCTGCAAGGACAGGAGAGGTTTGGCCAAAAGCAGTTAGGGAAGTAAAGGACTGTGCAGATCCTTTTGCAGTTGAGGGACAAGGGGTCTAATGAGACAAATTCATTACGCTAAAGTTAAACATATGAACAATGGCCATTCTAGGACAGTAGTACTTGAGCATCCTAACTCCTACTCTGGGACTTTTTCCAGAATAGCACAGGAAAAGGAGGGAGCGAGGAAGGAGGGAAGAGAGGGGGAGGAAAAACGGGAGAAGAGGAAGAAACCCTTAATTAATATTCATATCTTGACCAAGTTTATAATGTATTTTCCTTGTCTTAGTTACCTTCTATATTTTGTAATGGAGAAATGTTAGTTCCCACTTCTTCCAGGAAAAAAAAATCTATGGTGTTTTTCCCTCAGAGGGTGGGTAGATCGCTTCTGTGATGACAGAGAGAAAGAGTTGTTTTGAATGTGAAAGAGACAGTGTTCCTGTTGGCTCTACCTTTCCTATTTGCATATATTGGCACTATTTTATGAAAATAAAAACAGACAACCATCAGAAAGAAAATCTATATAATGGGAAACACTAATCTGAATAAGCACTTAGCTTGGTTTTTGGACTCGTGTGTTGGAACTGTGCTTCTGTTATTGCGTGAGGTATGTTGTTTCCAGGTGACAGTGAAGAAAAAGCTTGGAAGCTCAGAATCACAACTTTATAATTCTCTAACTTTGTAAGGTACTGTATAAAGGAACTTGAGGCCTAATTATATTGGAACAGTGTGTGCTCTATTTTAATCCTGAGCTGAGATAACAGAGTCATCGGTAAGATTATTTCTTTTAAATCAAAAGAAGAAGAAAAAATAAGCCCATTAAAACAATTTAGGGTCTTTGAATGAAAGCAATAAAGAAGTTAAACTATTACAAGACTATTTTTGTATTACTTCAAGTTAATGGGGAGTGACTCAAGGAAGTAAATGCAAAAAGTTTTGAATCTGAGGAAAACTAGTTAATAGAAGGCAATTGAGAAAACAAGAGTGAGTTCATTAGCCTTGTTTTTTCTTCGGATAAATCACTGCCATTGTAACACCTTGATAAAGAGAAACTTGAGAGCTATTATATTTTAAGAAATTAAAAATAATTTGTTTTCCTGTTACAAAAGTATTATGTTACATGTTCATTAATATATTGAATTTGGTAAGCAAATAATATATTGAAATTAGTATAAAAGTAAACAGAGAGGAAAAATTTAAAAATGTAATTCCAATACCCAAATATAACCATTGTAACATCTTTTATATCCTTTTACTATTTGTGTATGTGTTTCTCAAAAACAATTTTATGATTTGAAATTATAATTATATCTAATTTAAATTATAATTATAAAGCAAATTATAATCTGCTCTTGGCATGAACACTCTGTCAGGAACATCCTTCTATGTCAGTAGATGTGCATCTTCGGTGCTGTGGTCTCAGCCATTCTTTTACTCCAGCACAACTGAGGAATTAAACACAGTCTTGATAGTGGTATTCTATGTCACTTCTTTTTTTTAATGGTCAAGGAGATAGGGCAGAGAGGAGGGAGGAAAGATGGTCAGTTTATGTCACAAAAAATCCATGTGACAGATACTGATCTGCAACATCACTTTTAATGACTATATAAATTATAGTGTTTTAAAAACAAATTTCCAATTGTTAGCTATTTAGGTTGTTTCTCATTTTTAACCAGAATGTGTAATATTGTGCTAAACTTTTTAATATCAGGCTCCCCCCCCACATCTGATTATTTCCTTATAATAAATTTCTAGGTGTAGAATTACTCTATCAAAGAGCTTTTCCTGCACTAGCAGTACATTGATTTTAGGCCATTGCCAAATTGTTCCCAGAAGTGTCATAACAGTTGACGCTATTGCCAGTAGTTTATGACATTGTCCATGTTCTACCAGTTAGGCCAAGAGTATTTAAAAAAATTGCTGCCAATTTGATGGGATAGAAATATTATCATCGTTTCATTTACACTTTAAAACTGAATAATGAAGTTAAACATTGTTATAATCTTACAGACCATTTGAATTTCTTCTTTTTATGTGTCGCTTGATAATATATATTTATTTTATTGAATTCTAAAAATTGTGACATTACTTCATTTGTAGGTCATACTTGTTACAATTTCTTCCTCATATGTTTGCTTTTAATTTTATGTTGTGTGTTGACACATAGGAATTCTTACAAAGTCAAATTTCTCAATCCTTTGTTTTTCATGCTTAGAAAAATAAATTTTCTAAATAAAATTTGTAAATAAATTTTCTACTTCCGTGTCATATAAACAGTTCCTTAAGCTGTAATTTAGCATTCATATGGCTCTATTTTTTTCCATTTATATCTTTAATACACTGATGTTTATTTTGGTGTCTTGCATAAGATAGGCACTAATTTTTTACTGGATTGCTCTATACCTAACACAATGTCAGCTCTTAAAATTCTATTTCCACCAATGTTAAATGCCACCTTTTCATATGCTAAATTCAGAAGTTTACTTCAGTTCTTTCTTAACTTCCGGTTCTAATCCATTAGTCTGCGTTATTTTTCCTGCATTAGCATCACATTGTTCTATTTACTGTAACTTTATAAAATATCTATTAGTATCAGGTTGGGTAAGTTTCCCTTCATTGCTGTTCTTTTATTTTTCTCAGAAACATCTTAATCAATGTATACTTTTAATCTTCCAGGAAAAATTTGGAGTATCATTGACATATTGACAAATATCCCATTGAAAGGACATTAAAAGTATAGATTATTTGGGGGATATTTTACATCTTTACAATATTGTGTCTTTCAATACAGGAATTGGTGTGCTCTCTACTTATTTTAGTCTGCTTTTATGTTCTTCAAGAGGGTTTTATCAATTTTTTGTTATGGTTCTTGTTATGCTTATTTCTAGATATTTTGTATTTATTATTGCTATTAGGAGACCCCACCTTCCACATTATGTTGTCTTGCTTATTGTTGGTATATGGGAAAGTTATTATTTTTTATAATGTATTTTGTTATTTTTCTTTCTGAGCTCTTATTGGTTCTCTTTTGAGTTTTCATGGTAGATAATCATAGTGTTACCAGACAAAGGTCCCAATCTGCTTGCCTCGAGACTACAGGCAATCATGAAGATGCAAGATGGTAGCAGAGAAAGGACATTTTATTACAGCTTGCTAGCAAGGGGGAAGATGGCTGACTAATGTTCGAAAGAACCATCTTAAGGGGGCACAGAATCTTGAAGCAGTTATACAGGCCAGTGGGTTATAGGGGAGGGGGTTAGGAATGTTGACCCTCTGGTGTTACAGCCTGAGATTTGTTACACCAGATCTTTCAGTTTTCATTGATGATGGCTATCAGCATAGACTCTCTGTTCAGGGGTCATCACATTCCTAAGGAACTCAAAATAACGAAGTTATTGTTTTATCATAGCTGGGAGGTACATGCACAAACAGGGGCCCTACAAGCTACAGAGCAGGTGGATCTCCTGGAGGGCACATATCCAGCTGGGTTAGTTAGTCAGAGGTTGTTCAGAGGTACCATATGGTTTCTTTTCTACAATATAGTTTCTTTTCTGCAATATGGCTTCCTTTATGTCAACCTTGTATTGAGCCAGTATCAATTGCATTTGCAGATCAACCCAGAGATGTTTTCTTCTATTCTCTTTGATTATTACTCTTGTTTCGTTGGTTCTACTCTTTCTTAGGAGCTCGCATTATTCTAAAGTACTCTCTCAGTGTTTTTCTTTGCATTTTGAGGAGCTCTTACATTGGTCTTCCACGTTAATCTCTATATTAATTAGCGTTCACCAAAGATACAGAACCAATGGGATGTGTGTGTAGATAAAAATAGATTTATTATAAGAAATTGGTTCACATTATTATGGAGGCTGACAAGTCCCAAGATCTTCAGTTGGCATACTGATCACCCCAGAAAGTCAATGGTGTAGTTCCAGTCCAAATGTAGGCAGGCTTGAGACCCAGAAAGGGCAGTTTGAGTCCCAAGACAGGAAAGAACCAATGTCCCAGCTCAAGGCAGCCAGGCAGGAGTTGTTCTCTCTTGCTCATGAGAGGGTCAGTTTTAGGCTGTTGTGGAAACTGGAGCATTTCCCATTAAGCTGTTGCTTTTCTGAGACCCCTCTGGCAACTCCGAGTAGAAGACTTAAATGAGGCAAGCTTAAGTTGTATTTAAGATTTTGGATTAAGCTGGGCCTTTTCAATGTCATTCTGCATGGTTCCAGCTGGCAGTTTTGGCTTAGTAGCTTGAGCGTTTGCAGTCTCCCTTTATTTCTTTCAGTTCCCTGGGAATCCTCTTGAGCTTTTTGTAGACTTGGAATTTTGGTATAAACAGAGGATGTCCAAGTATATCCATGATCAATGTGAAAGGCAGGGATTCAGTGGGGGAGGGAGAGAGGAGAAAATAAAAACTCACTTTCAGCTTGCCATTGAAGCTGGGGCCTTTCAGCTTGCCAGTCTCCATGTCTTGAATACCCTCTCACACATTAGCTGGCATTTAGTACTACTCCCCGTCCTGGAGGAGTCTGTCTAGAAGGAGTTCTGGGCAGGATCAGAAGTCAGCCATATTACCATAGTATCACAAATAACATAGAGCAACTGCAAAATGCTTTGACCTAGAGGTACGAATAATTTCATGTTTTATTTTTATGTTTTTAAATGAAATCAAACCTGGCTTTAGGCTCACTAGCTATGGTTGGGGAAGAATTCTAATGTTCATTTTTATTGGGGCTCTCTTTATTCTCTACTTTATCATGCAAGGACCTCAGAAATTATGTGTGTCTTGGGAAATGGAGGAAGGACCTGACCTTAAGTCCATGGTGGTCACCATGATTGGTGGCCTTCCACCTGTTCCTAGTCTCCAGTTCAGACTTGGGTCTTTGTATCTATGGTCATGCACATAGGATTGCTCCCCGCTGATTGCAGGCTTGACCATGGTGATGCTCTGCAACCCTCCCCTCCTCTTCCTCCTCCCTAGTATTTACTTCCCAAAACATATTCACATGACTTCCCAGGCTCTGGGAATCCAACCCTTAGAGAAGGGACAAGTCTTCCTCCTATTGCATCAGTGTTCATCCTGTCCTTTCCTTGAACAGTCTCTCCTAAAGTAATGTCTTGTTAACTCTTTCCTAAGGGTAACAGAAACCAGCCCTCAAGAATGCAGAGCCCAGCTCCCTCTTGAGAGGAGAAGGAGAGTATAGCTTTATTTTTTTTGTCTAACAAGTTCAAAACAATATCTTGCCCGCCAAATTAAAAGCATGGTATCAATTTAATTTCCCAATAACTCACTATATTCCTGAATTTCCTTAGGCATTTAGAGGAAATAGGTGAGCAGTGGATTTTGAACATTCTTAACCACAACCTACCATAAGAAATATAGCCTCTAGCGAGACCAATCAAGAAAATGAGAAGACAAATGACCAGTATTAGGAATGTAAGAGGAGGCATCACTATAGATCCTAGTACACACATGCGTATATGTATCATGTGTGTACCCGCATATGTGGCAAACTCACCAACTGTTATAATAAGTTTGAAAGACTTGAAGACACAAAGAGGTAAGAGTCCTATACTGGAATTAGAAGGCTTAGATTCCAGTTGGAGCTCCAATAATAATTTTGAGCAAACCTCTCAGTTACTATGGGCCTGAGTTTTATCATCTATAAAAGAGTATAATAAACCTGCACCCATAGGCCCTGAGGTCCAAAAGGAATCATGTATCTAGAATCACCATACAGACTATAAAGTTCTATTTACATGTGAGATAGTTTTCTTACAGTTATTATTACTATTAGTGGAGTTTGGTCAAATAGTTTGGAAAGCCTAGCCTGCCAACCTATTTGAGATCAATACTTTTCTCTTGACCTTTAAAAGAAACTCTCCCTGAGGCGTTGGCTAGAAAAAGAAGTTGATCCTGTCAAGAGAGGATGTTTTCCCTCTGATGGGCTTCCATCTGCATACCAACTGAAGATTTTGATGTCTAAATGTTGCATCTGCATGCTCCCAGGAGCAGAAAAGCAGAGATTTTCACTTGCATAGTTGCGTAATAACTTGCAAATAAAAATGCTTTTTGCCATATGGCCCAGGAAATCACAGTGGGATGAGGAGTGTTAGCATTCCGTTTTGATGTTTAGTTTACTGCCATAAAATGGGCTATAGGGTGCTGTTAATGAACTTGTCCAGAGATGTGACTGAAGCTCTGGGAAGAAATAACTGTGTGGTTACAAGGGGCACAAGTATTATAATTCTATAGTTTTGTGGTTCAAATCAATAGCAAAAGATGGCACAAATCACCGAATAGGAAGTGTGGACTGAAAGGGCTTCCAGACCGACCTCTCTTCTGGCTTCCTCTCACTCTCTAGCTCACTGCTTCCTCAGCTCCCAGCTTTCCAAGGTTACTGCACCTTCTGCGTTTCCAACAACTCATCATCCCTCTCACCCCAGGTGGTGGAATCAGGAGAAGAAAGTACAGGTGGCAGAAAAATTCTGGCACCTTCTCTTTTGCTGTTTTACATATGTATGTACCTATTATGAGCAGCCCCCCTGCCATTTGGGGAGGTCATGAAGGTGTTTACTTGGAATAAATCTGACAAACCCCTGCCTGCTTCTTGGTTATTATGATGCATCAGCTTTAATCAGAAGCAGCAAGGACACGCTCCTCCCATCCCCTGAGAATAGCAGGTGTATTATCTTAGGGGGTTTGCACATTAGGAGTGTCCTTTGGCAGTGAGGTAGGTACAGCTCTGTGCTAGGAGGAAGAGAAGTGAGTCAAATCTTCCATAAACTGAGTGGCAAATGAGCGCCCCATAGCAGACCTCGGTGCAGAAATATAAGGGGGACTGTGTTGACTAAGGTGATGCTATCAAAACATCACCTGAAGTTTCAAAGCGCTGTATAGTTCCATCCCAGGGAAATGCCACATTTAAAGACATAACTTTCTTGACTCAGACTTCTTTAATGTTGTAGGGATTTTTAAGGGCATGGTTTAAGGAAACTCTTTTTAAAAAGTCCCTCATTCTCTCTCTTTTTAATACCCTCATCTCCTGAGATTTTCTCACACTTCTACTTGAGTAGCCCTCCCTCATTCATGCCATTTTGTCCCCACCATTTTTGTCTCTTAGTCATGCGCAGCTTTGCATGATGGGCTGTTGACAAATTGCATCTTTCTACTGTGCAAAGCCTTTTGGGAGGTGTAGTTCTTCCCTCTGGTGGCTGTTCTTTTCAGAATCTGCCCTTGTAGCTTCCATCCTTTCTCTCCTCAGAGAGCTGGGGACAAGGAAGAAGCTAAAAGGGCAAAGGAATTGGGGCCATATGGGAAAGTCTCCTACATTTATAACTGTATCTTATAATGATTAAATTATCACAGTGTTTTTGATCGGCCATTTGGCAGATTGCCCAGACTGGTTGGCCTTTTTCCCTTATCTTTCCTCATTAGGAACTTAGCCTCACAAAGTTTAGAAATTAAAAGATGCAGTGAGTTCAACGTCACAAATAGTGGTTGTGATTTTTCTTAGAAATTGTACTTCAAAGACAACTACTGGCCAATCTCATTTCTGAATATAGATGCAAAAATTCTAAAACCATTATCAAATCAAATCTAACAGTCTCACAACCAAGTGAAGTCTATGCTAGAAATGCAAGGATAGTTCAGTACTAGAAATTCATTACATTAGTAGATAAATTGATTTAAAAAGGCAATATCCACTTCTTTCCCTTTTTCCCCCTAAATTATTTTATTTTACTGTGGTAAAAACTCTTAACATGAGGTCTACCCTGTTAACAGATTTTTAAGTGGAAGTTTGCAATATTCATTACGAAGCAAATCTCTTAGAAAAGTAGAAATAAAAGGACAATTATTTTTAGAACACAAAGTATAGTGATGAGGGGGGATTTTCACCTTGGAAAGATGTATTATGAAGCTATAATGATTACAACGCTGTGTACAGACTCAAGTATAGACAAACAGAGATGAAGAAAACAGAGCAAAAAGTCCAGAAATGAACCCAAGTATATATGAGTTTTATAAGTAGTGAAGAAGGTTTTTTAATTGTTGGGTAAAAGATGGCTAATTCAATAAAATCTGTCGGGACTGTTGGCAAAACATTTAGTAATAATTAAGTCCGACCACTTATGTCATTCATACAATAAGCTTTGAAGATTTTATTTTTCTTTTTTCTCTCCAAAGCCCCCTAGTACGTAGTTGTATATTTTTAGTTGTGGGTCCTCCTAGTTGTGGCATGTGGGACGCCACCCCAGCATGGCTTGAGGAGCAGTGCCATGTCCATGCCCAGGATCCGAACTGGCAAAACCCTGGGCCATGGAAGCCGAGCGTGCGAACTCAAGCACTCGGCCACGGGGCCGGCCCCCATACAATGAGCTTTAGAAGGAAAAAAATGGAAAAATAAGAAGAGGAAGGAAGAAGATGAAGAAGTATGAGAAGGAGGAGGAGGAAAATGACCTAAGGAAGTGGAAGAAAGCATAGAAAAGACATCATTTTGGAGGTGTGGAAGGCTGTGTGGGAGGAGCAGCCTGAGGTGATAACCTAAAATTGTGAGACAACCCATGAGAAGACTTGTACCCTCCTTGAGGGAGAGACATACTCTCTTCAATACAGAGAATCCCTTCTGATTCCCAGGGTGTTTAGAAAGTTTAGGTTTCTGATGACCCATCTTTTGGGAACAGAAGATTATAGTTTCTTGACTGAACGGTAATATGATAGCCATGAATGAGTTCAAGCAATATTGGGTGAAGATACCAAAATGAGGTTGGGAGAACATCAAGGCAAACCAGCCTTATTTATTTTCCATCAGTATTTTCCTGTAAAGTGGGCAGGTAGATAACTTACAGGGGTTTGTTACTGAATCCTGTTTTGTCTGCCCTTCTTCTGACTCTTCTGCCATTCGTGTGCTGACCCATAGAAGTTAGCTTCTAGCTCCCACAGAGTGGTGGTGCACCTCCCCCATTCCCAAGCTGTTCTTGTCCTCATCCTGTCTCCTTAACTCTAAACTTTTTTCCTGCGGTTCTGGCTGCTGCCTGACTGTGATCCAGAGGTCTCTCGGTCTTGGTTTCCCCAACGAACTTTGACTTGGTGGGCTTGTGGCTCCCAACACTTCTGTGCCCCAGAAGAACCCAACTCCCAACTGTGGTTCCACAATCTCAGGCTAATTGGTTGTGACCAAGCATCCTTGCCTGCTGCCTCACTCCACCTCTACTCCCTGCACCATTTCCTATGATGGGGGAAGGGTTCCAACAAGTTTAATGTAACCAACACCTCATACCTCACAGAATTTTGTGTCTTTAAAATGCTATGAATGTGGTGATAATCTTTAGAAGATTTCAGGATCTATAACAAATCTACTATCTTTGGTGTCTCAGAAATATCCTTATCATTACTTCATACCTGCCCTCCTGCTCCAAGCTCAAAAATCTAGGGACTTTGAACTAGTGATATATAATTTTTGTACTTTCTGATTTCATTCGCCTTCAATTCTTCTGACTTTTAAGAGATTTTGTCCTTTTGAGCCTGATTCAGAGAGTGCTCTTGAGTTTGCTGTGGGACAGAGAAGGATGGGAACAGCCCCTTGCTCTCAGAGATCTTGTTTTGCCATCTGGTTGCAAACCCTTTTTCCTGCTGTGGTGTGTGTGAAAGGCCTCACTACGAATTTAATTTGCCTCAGTCCACTGCCTCCCCTCGCATCTCCCAACAGCACCCTCCAGCTTTGTTCACTTAATGAAATACATTCGATTAAGATGGTTTATTTCTAGCAAATGTGTAGTTGTGCTTGGAGCCGCTCTGGAGTTTTTGAAATTTCTCTGGGGAGTTTAAGGAGATGTTTAGTTTCTTCTGAGGCAGTGAAAGTCATCTTCTTGTAAGCTCAGTTGTTACTTTCCCCACCTGTTTCTGAGATCTAAAATGCAGTTGTTCAGAAAATATCACCCATGTGTGGGGTTTAATCAGATGGCAGTCTCTGAAAGGCTGCTGAGTTAGTGGCAGCAGCACCATCTTGAGGGACGATGGTTCATTGGCACCGTCATTATGATGGTGTATAAATTGAGGTTAGTCTGTCACTTTAAATTAGGCAGAGAGAGAGAGAGAAAGGGTTGGAGGGAAAGAGGTGATGACATAAACGGCCAGGGGAGTGGCACTTGGTGGGACAAATGTGGAGCTACAGTCTTTTTTTGGTCAATCAAAGGAAAGACCCATTCTTCTTTAATTGTCATGGGTTCTTTGTGCCAGGCAGCCAGACTTTGTAATGAAAATAATGCTGATATATGTATCTCACCATATGCTAGACCCTGTCCTAAGTTCTTGATAATAGATATCATTTAGTGGAAAGTTCATGGGGTTTGAAGACAGACACACCTGATCTATCACTTGTATATTGTAATCCTGGGTGAGTGGCTTTTCTAAACCTCAGTTTCTTCATCTATAACCTTACTTTGAAGGGTGGTAAAAGAACCTGCTGTAACACTGGCCCATGACAGGCCCTCCCTGGCAGTTTTGTTTCATGATCCTTCATTGATTCCTCTTGGCCTGGGTATGGCATACCTCATCTCAGCTCTAAACATGTCCTCATCTTGCTCCTGTAAAATATACTTCCCCTCCCTTGTGCATGATCTAAACCTGTTACTCTCGTTTCAAGTAATGGCTTAGCAGTTCTGTTTGGTTGCCCCTCTGTCTTGTGCACATTCATGTGTCCATTTTGAAATGCAAAGCCCTGCGAGGGGAGTGGTCAGCTCTCTGCCACTCCCTCTCTGCAGGGCCAGGCTGTGGCCAGGCGGAGTTAAATAGATAATGAATATGCTTTGACGACTATCTCAGTGCTTTATGGAGATAGCAGATGAGAATACGTGCACACTTCCCCAGCCAGAATCGGCTTTCCATTGGTTGCCTCAAGAAAGCTAATGCACACACGTGTATGAGTGTATGGGAGGAACATGTGTGCCCATGGTGGTGAGTTTGCATGCTTGGTATTCAGGTGTTTATTTAGAATGTTGGCATGTGCAAGGCACTGTTCTAGGTGCTGGGCATACAGTAGTGAACAAAATAGACGAAAGTCCCTTCTTGTATTTAGCTCACATTCTATAGCTAGTGGTAAATAAGTAAAACATAGAGTGTGTCACATGGAGACAGGGCTATGGGGAAAAAGTCACACAGGGAAAGAGGATAGGTGGGGAATGGGGTAAAATTTCACTTAAGGCCCCCCTGAGAAGGTGAGTTTGAGCAGAGACCTGAAAGAGGTGAGGGAGTGAATCGTGCAGAGCTGTGCGAGAGGATTTCAGACCCAGAGAAGGGCAAGTACAAAGGTCTGAGGAGGGAGTTGGGTGAGGAACATCCAGGAGGGCGGTGGGCTGGAGCAGAGCAGGGTGGGGGTGGGAATGGGAGGTGGGGGAGGAGTGGTGGGTATCCGTGAGGCCAGAGTAGGGCAGGACCTTGTGGGTCCTTGTAAGGACTTTGGCTTCTACTCAGTGAGGGTTGGGAGCTCCTGGATGATTTTGAGCAGAAGAGCAATATGATTTAACTTACATTTCAGAGGATCACTTTGACCCCTCTTCTGAGGAAAGACTGAGCAGGGATGAAGGCAGAAGCAGGGAGACTGTTGGGAGCCATCGCTAGAGTCAGGGTGGGAGATGCTGTGGTAGAAGCAGTAGAGGTGTGAGAAGTGGTCAAATTCTGGATATATTTCCAAGGTAGAACTAGCAAGATCTGTGGACGTGCAGGGAGAGAAAGGGAGAACGGGAAGTAGAGATAGCTACCTGTTGCTCTCGAAGGCAGAACTGGGGACAAAGGATGTTACAGAGGAGCTGGTTTCAGCTTAGGAATTAAAGAAGCAACAACCCCAAACTAACACTCAACGCTGTCCAGTGAAGAAATGGGCAGCCCCTCATCGGTGAAGTGCCTGTGCCTGGGAGAGTCTCAGCCTGTTGTCCTGGAGGAGATGCCCATGCTTGGGAGGAGGGGTCAGCAAACGCCTTCTGTAAAGGGTCAGAGGGTAAATATTTTAGGCTTTATGGGCTGGTCTCTGTAGCAGTTGCTCAGTTCAGCCAATGTAGTGTGAAAGCTGCTGTAGACAATACATGTGGCTGAGTTCCAAACAAACTTTATTTACAGAAACAGGTAGCGGACTGGATTTAGTTCATGACCGTAGCTTGGTTATCCCTGGACTAGTGGGTCACTAGAGGTCCCTTCCACCTCTAAGATTCTGTTATTCCTAGAACTAAAAACTCATCTCTATTTGGTATATATAAGTATGGACATTCAAGGTCCAAGCACAGAAATAGTACATTTCATTTTGGGTTTATTAACAAAGTCCGTTGGCCAAGGCAAGTTCTTTGTTTCAACCTGACGATGCAGTATTTTTAAAATACTAATAACTCCTTAAGAAATACATGTTCATGCTATAGAAATCTGAAGACACTTCAGAGGACCTCTTCACTCTAAAGAGAAGAAAGGACAAATCATTTGTCATTTCACCAAGCAGAGACAGCTATGGTTAAGATTCGCTAAACAGTAAATACCTAACTAAATTTGTGCTGTGTGCCCTTCCAGACTTTTTCATTTAGGCCAGTCATTCTCAACTGGGGATGGTTTTGCGCCCCAGGTACATTTGACAATGTCTAGGAGACATTTTGGGTTGTTAAACTGGGGAGTAGCTATTGGGACCTAGTGGTTAGAGGCCAGGGATGCTGCTAAGCATCCTGCAATGCACAGGACAGCCCCCACAACAAAGACCGACCTGGACCAAAATGTCCATAGAGCTGAGGCTGAGAAACCATCGTTTAGACCTATTAGATGTGTTGTCTGTACTTTTTTTGAAAAACACGAATGGACTCAAAGGTATATACTATTCTGTAGTCTTTCTCCCCACTTGGGATAAACATCTATCTGAGTGTATAAACTCATCTCGCTGTTTTTATTAAAGCCTGTGTTGTCTCTTCCTTCATATGGAGGTACATACTATGATTTAAATAAGCTCTTCTTTATTTTCAGATACTTAAGTTATTCCCAGTTTTTTGTTTTTGTTTTTGTGATCATAATCAACAGTATGAGGAGAATTCTTATACATAAATATTTAAGCACTTTGTTAAATTTTATACCTCAGTGACTCACACCGTGCCCGGAGTAGGAAGGGTACTTGATAAATGTGCCCCAAGGCGGAGCTTTCATTTCTCTC
Source organism: Equus przewalskii (assembly GCF_037783145.1). NCBI lineage: Eukaryota > Metazoa > Chordata > Mammalia > Perissodactyla > Equidae > Equus > Equus przewalskii. The sequence goes on along the minus strand of NC_091834.1, from coordinate 62,611,616 downwards.
TCATTCCTCTGCTCCTATGGTATCTATGGCCAATTTCCTGCGTGTTCCTTTGGCAAAGTGGCCTTATTTTACCTCAAGTCCTGGAGTGAGGACCAGATGAATCAGAATATATGTGTGCCAGGGGGAAGGCTGAGCTGAAGGGAAGGCACGAACGTTGGAGCAGAAGCAAGTGGTAGCTGGCATACTGCACCGAGTGACTCAGATTCCATTTGAAATCTCCGCACTCTGGCACAACCTGCAGGCCTGCTTCTGTGGACATGGACAAGGCCAGAGGGGACCCGGGCTGATATCTGACAATGTGAATGCAGGAAGAAACTTTGGCCAGATTTTCTAAATCATGAACATTGATGCTGTGTATCCTATATGCTTATTAGAACAAGGAGGGAGCAATTTGATACAGGTTTGGAGCCAAATGCTGATGTTTGTCATGGTACTGGGAGCGTACACACTTAGGGAAGGACTGAGGTTGTGTATCTTACATCTCTGTAATTTTCTTCTGGAATCACGGTCTGGGCAAACCCTTTGAGCCATCCCTGTCTCCTGGATTGATCCTCTAATTTTTTTTATCTTTTCTATTTCTCTTTATGTTTTTTTTCTTTTTTGCTCTACTCTATGGAAGAGTTCCTCAACCTATGTTGCAGTGCTTTGATTGAATTTTTAATCTTTTTTATCATATCTTTAATTTCCAAGAGTTATTTCTTATTCCCTTATCTCACTGAAGGTAAATATGATAGTGTTTTCTTGTAGACTACATATAGTTGGGTCTTATTTTTTATCCATTCTGACAGTCTCTGTCTCTTAATTGGTGTATTTAGACCATTCACATTTAAAGTAATTATTTCCATAGCTGCATTAATATCTACCATACTTAACTGTTTTCTATTCATTGCCTTTATTCTTTGTTTCTTTTTTTGTCTTCTACTCTTTTTCTACTTTCTCCAATTTTAATCGAGCATTTTATGTGATTCCATTTTCTCTCTTGTTTTAGTATATCAACTATATTTTTAAAAAATTTTTTTTAGTAGTTGTTCTAGAGTTTGCAATATACATTTACAATTAATCCAAGTTTTCAAATAACACTCTACTGCATCACAGGTAGTGTAGGTACTCTATAACAAAGAATTCCTAATTCCTCCCTTCCATCCCTTTTAACATTGCTGTCATTCATTTCACTTACCCATAAGCTATAATTATTGGATGAATGATTACTATTATTATTTTGTGTTAACTATTACCTGTTAGATCAATTAAGAATAAGAAACAAGATTTTATCTCCGTTTATTCCTTCTCTAATGTGTTATCTTTTTCTTTATGTAAGTTCAACTTTGTGACCTATGTCGTTTTTCTTCTCTCTGAGGTATTTCTTTTAACATTTCTTCAAAGGCAGGTCTGTTGGTAACAAGTTCCCTCAATTATTGTTTGTCTCAGAAAGTCTATTTCTCCTTCACTTTTGAAGGATGTTTTTCTGGATAAAGAATTCATAGTGGTGGGTTTTTTATTTAACACTTTATATTTCACTCCACTTTCTTCTTGCTTGCATGGCTTCTGAAGAGAAGTCCAATATAGTTCTTATTATTGTTCCTCTGTAGGTAGGTGGGGTTTTTTTTTCCCCTCTTTGTTTTCTTTCAAAATTTTCTGCAGTTTGAATATAATACGCCTAGGTGTGGATTTTTGATATTTATACTACTGTATGTTCTCTGAGCTTCTTGGATCTGTGATCCAGTGTCTGTCATTAATTTTGGAAAATTCTCAGTCATTATGACTTCAAATATTTTTCTGTTCCTTTCTCTCTTTCTTCTCCTTCTGATATTCTCACGATGTAAATGTTACACCTTTTATGATAGTCCTACAGTTCTTGAATATTCCGTTCTACCTTTTTCATTCTTTTGCATTTTAGTTTTGGAAGTTTCTATTGACAGACATATATTCAAGCTCGTTGATTCTCTTCTTAGCCATGTCCAGTCTACTGGTAAGCCCATCAAAGGCATTTTTTATTTCTGTTACAGTGTTTTTAATTTCTAGCATTTGCTTTTGATTCTCTCTTAGAGTTTCCACTTTTCTGCTTATATTATCCATCTGTTCTTTTCTGTTGACCACTTTTTCCATTAGAGCCCTCAGGATATTAATGATAGCTATTTTAAATCCCTGTCTGATAATTCCAAAATTTCTGCCACATCTGAGTCTGATTCTGATGTTTACTTTTTGTTTTTTGCTTTTTACTATGATTTGTCATTTTTGGTTAAAAGTCACATGTTATGGGGGCTGGCCCTGTGGCTGAGTGGTTAAGTTTGCGGGCTCTGCTGCGGCGGCCCAGGGTTTCGATGGTTTGGATCCTGGGCGTGGACACAGCACCGCTCGTCAGGCCACGTGGAGGCGGCGTCCCACATGCCACAACTAGAAGGACCCACAACTAAAAAAATATATGCAACTATGTACTGGGGGGATTTGGGGAGAAAAAGAAAAAAAAAGTCACATGTTATGTATCGGATAAAAGGAACTGAGGTAGATAAGCCTAATTCTTTAGGAGTTAGATTGTGTTTACTGTAGTGTGGCGTCAGAGGGTGGAATTTCCTCCAGTGTCCTTGTTTTTGTCTCTCCTGTTGTCTTTGATATTTCCTAGAGACTCCTTACATGGGGTCTGAGGCTTGCAGTTCTTTTATCCATAATCCTTTTTTATTATATAGGAGCCCTACTGATGTGGTGGGAAAGTGTGGGTGGTGATAGTTTTTTTTTAATTTAAGTTTTCATCTCTTTACAAAATCCCTCTTTCTTCTCAGTCTTTCTATCCTCCTCCGTCCTCATCTTTTATGTTAGAGACTAACTTCAGATGTCCGATATTCTTCAATAAGCTGTTTGTATTGAAGAGAAGGGCACTGAAACACCAGTTGTAAGCTCTCTATGTGAGTGGGGAGGCAGAGGTGGGATGGTACTTGTAGATTGTGGACTTTACCATCATCTGGTTGAGTTGTTTTGGGGCAGAATCTCTGCTATCACTATATATATATTTTTTTCTTGGGCTGGTCCAGATTGCTCAGGAAGACTCTTCCAGTCTCTTACCTCGAAGCTAAATGCTTATCTGCCAACACACTGGGAGGCAAAGGGGAGGAGGGCTGGGTATCCTCTTTCCTTCCAGAGACACTCTGCTTTGCCCTCCCCAAAGATTAAACCTTCAGGCTTGTTGGGATAAAGGGAGTGTCTATATATATGGAGCATGGCAGAGAATCTTGACGTCTGATTCTAACCAGATTTTCAACCCATCTCCTTATTTTCAGCCTTTCCTCTTCCAGAGGAACATGGTGCTGCCAATTACCAAGCCTTTAGGGGATTCCTTTTTGGGACTCCTGAGTCAGTTACCACTCATCTCTTTGCTTTCCAGGTTCCAAGATATTGTTGCTATTCTATTTTCTTTGTCTTTGTATGCTTATGCCTTAAAAAACCCATCATGCTCTTTTTAGTGGAAATTTGGGAGAGCGAGGGAGTGAGTGTGTAAGTTTTGTCTACCACCTTTAGCTAGAAGCATGCCTTCCTTCTCTATTTCCTGCCACATCTCATTGGTGATGGCAACTGTGGGGACTTCCAAACAGGCACGCTTAGATCTTCCTTTGCAGTTAGACCCTTATTTTCACCAGCTTGGGAGAAGTGGGGTTTTCAACCATAATATGTGTGGGAAGACATTAGAGTGAAAAATATGTTTTTCCCCCAGAACTTTGAAGTAGGAAAACAAATTGAGTTCAGATCTCAAAGAGAAGATGTTTGAAGTATTCTTTCTGCCTTGCATTTGAACTGAATTACTAGTCAATTATTCTTTTGAAGTGACCAGTCTAAATTCTGTGGTGAGTCTTGGTTAAGTTTTTGGTCTTTTTTCTTTTAAATTAATATTTACTTTTTTGTCAAAATGATACATGCATACAGTACTATTCTTTTTTTCTTATTAACCTCCTGTTCTGGTAGATAAACATTCAGTTTCCTTAGATCACCATTCCCATTTCTACTCTCTCCATCCACTCAGTGTGTTTACATTATCCTTTTGGCTCCATCACCAATATTCATTGTGTTTACAGTATCTTGACATGGGACCCAAGAAACAGGAAATCCAACTCAGGAAAGAAGGCAACTTAAGCCATGGGGGTAGCTTATGCTCTATGGCTGCCTGAGAAAAGGAATACATTTTGTTAGTTTTTTGGTGAACTTTGCACATCTGAAAATTTTTAATTCTACCCTTACAATAAATACCCTTCATTCTCCCCTTCTACCCTATACTTGTTTGAACGTTTAGCTAGGCACAGTTTAGGTTGAGGAAGGTATTTTTCTCAAAGCAATTAAGATATTGCTCTGTTGTCCTTTAGGTTCTTGTGTTATAATTGAGAACTGTGATGCTTCCTGATTCCAGTTCTTATGTGAACTGTGAGCTCCCACCCCCTGAAACTTTTTAGTATTTTCTCTTTAGCTCTGGTTCTCTGAAATTTTATGATGATATACCTTGATATGCATCCTATTTCTCATTATGCTGGGCACTTTGAGGACACTTTTAATCTGGGAATGTGTGTCCAATTCTGGGAAATGTGGCTGTATTATCCCTCTGATAATTTCTTCTCTTCCGTTTTCTCCATCTGGAACTCTTCTCAGTCAGGTGTTGGATTTTCTGGATTGTTCTCTCATTTTTAAAGATCTTTCCTACAATTTGCTATGCCTTTTTGTTTTACTTCATATTAGATTTTTTCAACCTTTTCTTCTATTCTTTGTGTTGAACCTTTTTATTTTTTCGAACATATTTTTCTTTCCTTTTTTTGAGGAAGATTAGCCCTAATATCCACCGCCAATCCTCCTTTTTTTTTTTTTTTAAGATTGACATCTGAGCTAACAACTGTTGCCAATCTTTTCTTTTTTCTTTCTGCTTTTTCTCCCCAAATCCCACCAGTACATAGTTGTCTATATTTTGGTTGTGGGTCCTTCTAGTTGTGGCACGTGGGACGCTGCCTCAGCGTGGCCTGATGAGTGGTGGCATGTCCGTGCCTAGGATCCGAACCAGTGAAACCCAGGGCTGCTATAGTGGAGCGCGCGAACTTAACTGCTCAGCCATGGGGCCGGCCCCTAATCCTCCTCTTCTTTTGCTGAGGAAGATTGGCTCTGAGCTAACATCCATTCCTATCCTCCTCCATCTTATATGTGGGATGCCTGGCACACCATGGCTTGATAAATGGTGCGCAGGTCCACACCTGGGATCTGAACCAGCGAACCCTGGGCTGCCCAAGTGGAACGTGCAAACTTAACCACTGCACCACTGGGCTGGCCCCTGTACTTTTCATTTTTAATAGCTCTCTTGTTCTCTTTCCTTTTATTTGAGTAGCATCCTATTCTTGTTTTTTTGCCTGCAAAATTTTTCCTTCGAAAGTTTCTTCTCTTCCCTGCATTGGATTGATTTCCCCCAGGTTTCTTTTTGTTCTTTGTTTTTGACTCTTATCATGTTGAAAGATTTTCTTAAATGTATGGCAGTCATTGTCCATTCATATTTAAGAGTGCTAAAGCAGGGCTGGCCCCGTGGACGAGTGGTTAAGTTCACGCGCTCTGCTTCAGTGGCCCAGGATTTCCCGCGTTCAGATCCTGAGTGTGGACATGGCACCGCTCATCAGGCCATGCTGAGGGGGCGTCTCACATTGCAAAACCAGAGGCACTCACAGCTAGAGTATACAACTATGTAGTGGGGGGCTTTGGGGAGAAGAAGAAGAAAAAAAAAGAAGATTGGCAACAGATGTTAACTCAGGTGCCAATCTTTCAAAAAAAAAAAGCGCTAAACCTAATAGCAAGCCCTCTGTACGTGGTTGGGCTTGTCAACTGTTGGGCTTTACTGTAGGGTAATTGGGCAGCTTTCTAGCTGGTTTCTTTTTGGGGAGTCACATGTTAATATCTAGCGGTATTTTCTCTGGAGCTCTTCAATGCCTCAAGAAAGAATCTTACAGTCTCCTCCCTGGGCCAGAGGAGGTGAGAGACTTCTGTCTGGCTGCCAGCATCCTGGGGGATAGGAAGCAGGCTCAGACGCCTGTCCTCAGCTCTATCCTCACCCCTACCTTCCACTGAACTTGACTCCTTCAAGTCTTGGGTTTTCCCAGGGTTGAATCAACTCACTGCTCTTTTGGAAGAGTGTAATTGTTTAGATTGTAGCCTTCTCTGCTCTGTCTGGTGGCATAACCAGACTTCAGCTTCTCTCCGCCCTTCTCTGTTCCTAAGTATCTATTGGAATCTCTCACCCTTTGATGTCTCCTCCACATTCTTTTTGTCTATTTTTATTCTTGTGGGGTATTGAGTGGGAGAGATGAGGTGATAAAACCCAGAACTTAATTGATTATGTTTAACCAGCATCCTCTGAACCTGTGCTTTTAGCTCAAGCAACTCTCCATTACTTGTATGTGGCAACTGAGTTTCAACTGGCCAAGGCAGAAACTGTTTTCCTATTGAATGGTGTGGTTTTATGTGGCTTTTCCTGAGCGCTTCAATCGCCTGGGGAAACCCCTCCATCCTGGCTTCTCTATGTGAAGCAACCCCACAGAGGCAAAGGGAGGGCTGTGAAAGCCCCATGAATGCATGCGCGGAGTGCAACATGCCCATAATGAATCAGCTTCTTCAAGGACTGCCCTTGGCAGCAGGTGAGTGCCCAGTGCTCTGCCAACAGTCTCCAGCAGACCACACCAGAAACACGATGGCTAAATAGCAGTCACCTCGAAATTCACCCTTTGTCCCTCTGTCTCCCTTTGGCAGCATGCTGTGCTGTGGAAGCAGATGTCACTCCAGATTCCTCAGGAATGAGTGCAACTTTTCCTGGACAGTTTGCCTCCTGCTAGATAGGAAAGGAAGGAGGGAAAGGAGTTGACGTTGACTGAGGCAGGCACCGTGTGAGGCGCTTTGTTATAGGTTTGCTAACTTCATTCTTGCAACCACTCTTGGAGAATAGTGTTGTTACCCTCATTTTACAGATGAGAAAGCTGAGATTCAGGGCGTTACATGGCTTGCCCAAGGGCATGATTGGGAAGTGGCAGAATGGGGATTCGAGCCCAGATTTGTCAAGCTCAAAAACTAGTAGACATCCCGTAGATCCATGTGGATGATGATGAAAAAGGGAGCCTACATTCCCAGGATGCCTCAAAGGCACCGTTCTCTGTGTTAATACATAGCCAGGAGGTGCTCAATAAATGTGGTCTGAGTGAACAAATGTGATGGAAGGATCCTCCTTTCCTATTCACTTTAAGAGCCTTAAGAATACCTGGAATTGTAGATCATTGTGTAGAAGAATACAGAAATTTAAATACCTAGCCAGGGGGCCCCGTGGCCGAGTGGTTAAGTTTGCATGCTCCATGTCAGTGGCCCGGGGGTTGCTGGTTCAGATCCTGGGTGCTGACCTACTCACTGTTCATCAAGCCATGCTGTGGCAGCATCCCACATAGAAGAACTAGAATGACCTACAACTAGATATACAACTATGTACCAGGGCTTTGGGGAGAAAAAGAATAAAAAGAGGAAGATTGGCAACAGATGTTAGCTCAGGGCCAATCTTCCTCACCAAATAAATAAATAAATAAGTAAATAAATAAATACCTTAAATACCCAGCCAACTTTCAATTGTCCTTGACCAAAAAATATACCTTGGGTATCTGATAATACCCAAACCAAATTTTTATCATTACTTTCAAGTAGTTCCCTCTGTGGGAAACCTAATATAAGAATAACTTTGTCAGTTGACATCACATCCATTTGTTTGAGAAGTAGGTTGACCTTTTGTGATAATTTTTTTAAAATTAAAAATTTTAAAAAGTAAAAGGGGAAAAAAAAAAGATATTCAGAGGACAAGAGAATTTGGATCTGAGTCTTGTTTCTTAATTTCCAGCACTATGGTCCTATGTTTAGCCAGGGGTCCCAGTGTGGGAAGTGATATCACATGTGATCAAAACCTTCGGTTGATTCTATCTACTGTGCCACGTGGAAATCCCATTAGTTAGAATAAGGTGACGGTGAATCAAATCAATCGGTTCTTAAGGGCATGTTTGTCCAATTCTTTCTTTTTCTCTAGCACATTTGTTCAAGTCCTGGGGAGAACATAGGAGCACCAAGTCTGGCACCAGGTGGGGATGGGGCTTGGGACTAAGTTGTTCAGCAAAGAGAAAGTCAGGAGCAGGAAAACAAGTGTGTGTATATGTGTGTGTGTATGTGTGTGTACATACTTGTGTGTGTGGGTGCACGCACGTGTGGTTGTCTCAGGCATTGCTCCAGATACTGTTTGGTGTTTTGGGTCCACCTTTCTTATTCTGGCAAGTAGGTGGGTCATGATGGATCTGTCTAGATTAAAGAGGAAGGTCAATGTCTGACGCTATAAGGCATTATGTACTGTTTCAGCCAAGACTGAAGTATTTACGTGGCTTTCTGAAAAATCCAAGTGAAACATCATCTTCACTTTTTCCTTAATTTAGTAGAGATCGGCAGCTCAAAGCCTATGGCTTGGGTGTGTAGTTTAAGGGAAAATAGATGAATATGCCACCAGGCAGCAGTTTCATTTATGGCATTGGGTGACTAATGGGAGCAACCAGAACTATGGACTTATTTTCCTATCAAACATAGCAGAATTTATACCACTTATTTCCTCAAATAAGAAATTCGTCTTGGGGCCGGCTCCATGGCCGAGTGGTTAAGTTCGCACGCTCCGCTGCGGCGGCCCAGGGTTCGGATCCTGGGCGCGGACATGGCACCAATCGTCAGGCCACGTTGAGGCGGCGTCCCGCATCCCACAACTAGAAGGACTGGCAACTAAGATATACACCTGTGTACGGGGGTGGGTTTGGGGAGATAAAGCAGAAAAAAAAAAAAAAGATATTCATCTTTAGGAATGTCATAGTAAAACAGCCTGAAGTTTGATGGGACATACAGAAATGTTGCCTGCCTGCCTTCCTCCCTTCCTCCTTCTCCCTCTCCATCTTTCTCTTCCTCCTTCCTGCCCTGGCTTTCTTCCTTTCTTTCATTCTGTCCCCAAAAACTGAGAGATGGCTGTTTGCCACCTGCTGTGCTAGGCACTTGGGAGGGGAATGGAGTCTCAGGGGCTGTTACCTGGCACAGAGTGACTCACCGTGCAGATGGGCATATTAAAAAACATTGTGCAATGTGAGTACAACTGATAGTGAGATGTAGAAAACAGAGATGCAGAAGGTAGGACAACTGCTTTCATGTTGGTGGTGATGTTGATGAAGGGTGGGGGCGTGTTAAGGGGAAGGTCAGAGAAGACCACACTGAAGAGGTGATAGTTGAGTTGGGTTAAAGGGAGAGTCAGAGTCAACCAGGGGAAAGTGTACCTAGGTTAAGGGTGGGTGTGAGTGGGGGAAGGCAGAGCAAGGACCTCTAGCCAGAGGAGAGAACGTACTCAAAGGCGCGGTGGATGGTACCCTTGACAACGGCGAATGACTATAGCCTGTAAAAGGTAAGCATCATGGGCGCTGAGGAGGCTGGAGCTCAGGAGCTCAGGCTGGATTTTATAGACAAGAGGGATCCAGCAGAGGTTTTGTATTTTTTAATCGGTTAACGTAGTATTTATTTAATCATATAATGTATAAGGCCTTTATACAAAACATGCAAAAGAGTCCACATTTCTAAAATGTTTCAGTTGAAAAGGACCTGAGGTATCACTTAATCCAAGTTTTTTTTCTAGATGACAGCATTAACACAGTGGAGGTGAAACACATGCGAACACAGAGCTTTGCAGAACAGCACACAGCCAGTTAGTGGAAATTTTTAGAAGCAAAATCAGATTTCCTGATTCAGTCCAGGGTTCTTTATAAGGCCAAAGGTGACATGAAACCAAAGTCTGTGCATAACTTTCTTTTTAAAAAAAGATTAAAGGTTAAAGGTAAAAGGTTAAAGACTTAAACCTATTTTTTTGGCTAAAAATGTATTTTACTTCATTTTTTTCATGTTTATATAAAAATATTTATAAATCTCTTTTTTTGTTTTATTTTTTCTGTGTATTGGCAAGAGCAGTTGTTGTTGCTATAGCACTCTAGCAATTTTTTAGAATAACTCACTGGTTTTCCCAACATTTAATTAATTAATTAATTAGTTAATATGTGATAAGATATACATAATATAAAATTTACCATTTTAACTCTTTTAGAGTGTACAATTCAGTGGCATTCAGTACATTCACGTTATTTAGCCACTATTGCTATTTCCATCTCCAGACAGATTTTCACCTGGATCTGATGTTTCATCATTTCAAACTGAAACTCTCTCCCTACCCCCGGCCCCTGGAAGCCATCATTACACTTTCCCTATGAATACTCAATATTTTTAATGGAAAATTTCAAGTATATAGTTAAGATGATAGAATTGTACAGAGAACCTCATATATGCACCACCTTGACTCTAAGATTAACAATTGCTATATTTGCTTTCCCACACATCGGTCATCCATCATTCCATGTTATTTTTTCCCCATGTTACTTTTGATGCATTTCAAAGTAAGTTGCAGACATCAGTATCCTTCCCCTAAAAACTACAACATGTATATGTTACCAAGAGTCAAACATTTGTTTATGACAGAAAGGAAATGTTATTAATTTCAACAACAGGAAACTAATGTGTTTAGATGGTTCAGTGCTTTAGAGAAAGAACTCTGGGCCCATTCAGTAGGAGAGAGAAGATGGCAGTGATCGAGAGGAAATTACTCAAACTTCTATTGCAGGCCCCAGATATATAGAACGAGAGTCACCCTAGAAGGTTCTGAAGGATGTGAAAACAGAGCAAAATGACAAAACAAAAACCTAGTTCAACTAAATCTCTCCAAAGTAATGAAGTAAAGGAAGTAAAAGCTTTGGAATCTGATAAATCTAGATCATCGTTCCAGATGTCCTATGCATCCATCTTTCTACCTATCCTTCTACTTTGATGCATAAAAGATTTGATGTGGCTATAAAAACAAGAGAAAACAGAAATTAAAATCCACGAGTAAGGATTATATTAAGATCATTTGAATTTGAGTTTCCTGGCATCTTTTAACAAAAGGGCAAATACAATCATTTGTATACTTTTCATTGTTCATAAGGAGAGAGGCTATCCAAGGTCTTATAACCTTGCTGTGAACCCCAGTTCTCTCATCCATAAAGTGGGGGAAATAAATGCTTACCTGCCTCAGGATTGTGGTGAGAGGTGTGTGGGTCAGTGTCTTTAAAGGGCTCAGCACAGTGCTTGGCACATCAGTGCTCAGCCATTGTTAGTTCCTCCTTTCATGCCATGTTGCCTTGTGGCCTGTGTTCCTACTAAAAGTGAAGTGTAAAGAGTCCAGCATGATGAAGGTTTTAGTTAGAGTCTCATTAATGGAGATTTTAGTGCTCATGGCAACTGTTCTTCCTGTTTACGCCCTCATTTCCTAGTGGTAGTCTAGTGCATTCTTTAATTGTTCATTTTTTTCAGTGCTGGCAGAAAGTTGCTGGGGTGCCTCATTGTTTTTTTCTTTTAATATGCACCAACAAAGTAGAGCTATATGATTATTAAGAAAAACCACATTGCTGTCAGCATGGCATGCTTTATTTGATGGCTTAGAGCATTTTGTCTTCCATTTATCATTCTCCAAATGTTGGCATGGAAGTTGGCGTGATGATCTACTGATCTCTGGGGGTCAGTCAGTGGGTAACAGACAAGACTGTTGAATAGTTCAGTCTAGCCAGATTATTAAATGATTCCTCCAGTTTATTTAGCGTCTTGGCACTGAAGTTGGGTTGTCATTTGGCATTCCAACTTGCTGCTTGGCTCTCTGGTCTTCCAACAGCCAGCCCCAAATCCCAGATTTACCTAACCTAGTTAATTCAGTAGCTGTATTTTGATGTTGTGATGGTTAATTTTATGTGTCAATTTGATTGGGCTATGAGGTGTCCAGATATTTGGCCAAATATTATCCTGGGTGTGCCTGTGAGAGTGTTTCTGGATGAGATTAGCATTTGAATTGGTAGACTGAGTAAAGCAGATTGCCCTTCATAATGTGGGTGGGCCTCATCCAATCAATTGAAGACCTGAATGGAACAAAAAGGCTGAGAAAGAGAGAGCTCTGCCTGCTTGACTGTTGATCTGGGACAGTGTTTTTTTCTGACCTTTGGACTTGAACTGAAACATCCAGTCTTTTTTGGTTCTTAAGTCTGCTGGCTTTCAGACTGGAACTTATACCATTGATTTCCCCTGTCTCCAGTTTGCCCCTTGCAGGTCTTGGGACTTTTCAGCCCCCATAATTGCATGAGCCAATGCCTTGTAATAAATCTCTTTATCTGTGTATGTGTCTGTCTGTCTATCTACTTTATCTATCTATCTATCTATCTATCTATCTATCTATCTGTCTGTCTGTCTGTCTGTCTGTCTATCTATCTATCTCCTATTGGTTCTGTTTCTCTGGAGAACCTTTACTAATACAGATTTGTCCTGCACCAGGACATACTCTAGAGCTTGGAATAGAACTATCACTTATCTATAGATAGAGCATAGGTTATTTGCATAAGCCATGGTAGGGTGTTTCCATATCATAGAAAAATAATACTTTTTAAGGCATGTATTAATTGCTTTTTATCATGTGATAGTGTTCATTGTCTTATTTAATTCTCACAACAGTCCTGCAAGGCAGGTTTAGAGCCAGTGAATAGGAGCATAGCCAAGATTTGCACGCAGGTGTGTCTAATTCCCAAGCCTGTGCTCATTCCACCATGATGAGAATTGATAAGAGGTCAGGGGGAATGAAGAGTTTCTTCTCCTGGCAGTATTTGATGCTCTCTCTGTCTCTACAACTGAGGATTAAAAAATTTTGGTTTGGAGATATTTTAATATTTTCTGTTTGATATTCTGTTGTCTGACTTCAGTCTGTATTCCCCTCTGATAAGAGGGGAGTGTTAAAAAAAACATGTTCCCAAACCATTAATGCTTTCTTTCCCTGGCTTTGGTTGAAGTGCGTCGCCTGCTCAGTGATTGAATGAGTTCGTGAGGCTGAAGCTGGATTCCCAAAGTTATGCTGGGAGAGCATTAATGGCTAAAGACCATCCACCAAAGAAGGAGCTGAGTAGGGGTTTCCATGGTCCATTAAGTTTGGGAAACACTGCATATTATACCCATTTAGGAGGTTCATGATACATCTTAGCGTGTTAAAGCTCTCAAATGTCCTCCAATATAGATCCCGCTTCATACTTTGTAACCCAGCATTTCTGTAATTTATTTGACCAAAGGCCATTTTTATGATGCCAATTAATAATTCCATGCAACATAATATTATGAGAAATGTTGGCCCAGGCATGGGGTAGATGTTTGCACTTGATACCTGTTGAGGCTGGAGAGGGGCCACTTGTGAGGGACATTGTATTGTGCTGTTCTGTAGGCAGTTTACTTACAGCCTAGTTTGTTTAGGTCTTATCTGGGGTGAAGGCCTGGAAGGTATAACCACATTTGCGTAAGGATAGTGAACCTCCTATGCACCCAGTTTCCAAAGTTCAAGAAGCAGAAAGAGATGCTTCCCCAGAAGCAGCCTTCTGATTCTGCATACTGAGTTGATGAACATCCATGGTAGAAGTAACACACTGGGTATATTAGAAAGATGAAGTAAAGTCATAGCTATATTTGAGGTGTGAAATGGGCTATAGAACGATGATAATAAGCACTTGTGTCCTGCTTGGTGTTCCCTGACCTAGGTCAAGGCCAGCGTGATTCTGGCCAAGCGGCATCGCCTCTGCAGCTGTGCACTGTAACACAGCAGCAAAGGGCAGGCCAGTCTCGGCAGAGGAAGCTGCTGGGAGTGACATAGCTCAGATGCTGTTGTCTGGAGGGAAGAAACTGAAGATGAAGGTGGGATTTAATCGTTGGGGGGCGGCCTCTGGATCTGTCCATCCTGGAACATAGTCTTTGATTGTTGTCTGACTTCGGCCTCATCAGAAACGCCATCTCTGTTTGGTTTCTTTCCTGAGATGACTAACAGTCTTTGGGCAATCTGAGCACGCAGAAGTCTTTTGGAGCAGCAGGACTGTTTTTCTTAATGAAATAACAAGATGATTTAGCATGCATTTATTCAACCTTCCCTATATGTTCTGGAGGATAAATTAGCCCAGCTGTTGCCTTCAAAGAATTTATTTAGTATAGAGGGGCAGACTGTCTTTTAAATAAATAAGGACAATAAATTAATAGAACAATATGCAGATCTTAGCTTGGGATGGGAGATGGGCAGAGAGGAGGCATGTCCCCAGTAGTGGTGAGGGGGAAGCTGTGACTCAAGACCAGAGCTGGGAAAGAGCCAGTCATTTCAAGGAAACTCCAAGCAGTGAGGCTGGAGTTTAGACAAGGTTGCAGGTCCAGTGAAGAGAGGTGAACAACGAGAGAGAAAGCTGGAGAGGACGTGGGGGCAGGGCAAAGGTGGCCTCTGTGCCATACTGCATATCTGAGAATTTATCCTGTGAGTAATAGGGAGCCACTGAAAGACTGAATCTGGGGAGCCCCATTATCATACCTACACTGTAGACAGAACCCTTGGGCTCCTCTGTGGAGAGATGTGAACAAAAGAATAAATAATAAATAGGGCTCAGAACTCAGATTTAGTTGTTGGATTGGCAGTCTTACCCACTCTGAGGTGGTCTCCTTATCTCTTTAATAATAACTGCTTCCCTTCTTTCATAGCAGTTTTTTAAGTTGCACTAAAATAATACATGTGAACTTGTTCAGCACTCAAGAAAGAAATTACTTGACTTTTTAAGTAGTAAAAATGCACACACCCTCTACTACAGTCAAGCAAAATGTCATGCGCTTCCTCCATCTGCTTTGTTGTTTGGTTATTCTTACAACAACACAGTTCCCCCACTCCTTCATTCAAGAATTGCAAGAAGGTGGAACTGAAGAAGAAGAAGGGGTTGAGTTCTTGGTGTGGGGACTTGAGTGGTGGTGTGCTTGAGGTGGCTCATGAGAGGTGACTGTTAACATCTCTTCCTAACTCTGTGTTCAGTGACTTCATGTTGGTACCTTGAAATTGGCCATGATGGGAGTATTTACACCATGGAAATCCGCAAATGCTACAAATAAGGGCTCCCTCGCCACCACCAGAGAACTGGTTGTTAAACACTTACCAGCACACCATTGCAATGGGGGACACTTGCCTGAGCAAGAGAGAGATAGGCAGGGGGCCCACACCCTCCTGCTAGAGAGGGAGGAGTCCCTTTCCATCTATTTCTGCGCCAGAGTGACATGCTCAACCTTCCTGTCCATTTGGGCATTATCCCCGAGATTAAGAGGCGGGCCAGAAGATTGTACCTTCCCGTACTTTCAGCCTGTGGAGAGAGGTGTAGAGGACTTGTCTGCCCCTTGGGTCCACCCTGCCAGCAGTGTCCAAAGCACACAAGCTTGTGTCAAGGCCTCTCACCCCAGGCCCAGCTGGGCTGGCTGCACAAAGCCATAGGACCCAGAGCAACAATTCAACTGTTTTGGCTTATTTTTGCCCTTGAGTTTCTTTGAAGTCACTGGATGATAAAGAGAAGGATAATGTCTTCTGTGTCATCTGTCACAGTCTAGGTCCCAGGATATCATATCAGTGAGACTCCTTGAAGAGAGAGCCCTTTGCCAATTGACAAGTCATGTGAAGACAACAACCCTGGGCCTGGCACAAAGTTGGCATTAACGTTTGTGGAATGAATGAGTGAGCAGTACTAGCCAACGGTGCATCCCAGCCTCTGGAGAAGTAACACCGCCTTTCTGAGCAGCCGAATCTTATCCCAAGCAGCTGAATTCATTGATGTCCCCTCAGCAAGATATTGGGCCAGAGACCTGGAGTAAATTAGTCAGGGGTATAAATTATAATGACCAAAACAAGAGACACAGTTGACATTTTGCAGCAAACAGATGCTAAAGGGAACTGGAGTTTGGAACACACACAACTGGCAAGCTTGCTTTGGGAGTCAGCCGGTGGAAGCAGTCCTGGTGTGGGGTTGATGGGTAGGAAATTGGGGATTAATGTTCTACAGCAAATTCTCACCAAAGACTCCACTCTTGTGATTGCAGAAGATGACTGGCTATAAACCTGATCTTCTTAAAGGTGAACCCCCAGGAGCCCATATTTACCTTAAATAAGGGTGTACACTTGTAATTTTCTCAATGATGTTTTAAAGACTTCAGTGGTTCTACCGAATTTTCTAGGTATTCTTGAAATGATTGCATTTTATATGTGCATATTTTTGTTTCAAGAAGCAGCTAGAATGACTGTCTTGTCCTGGTTTGCCCGAGACTTTCCTGCATTTAAAATGGAAAGTCCCTCATCCCTGGAACCTTCCAGCCCCAGGCACACGGGGACGGTCGGTCATCGTAGAGGCAGTTGTGCTGAAAGCTGTACTTTGAAGTCGGACATCTGTACTTACCAGCTAGATGGTTAGGAAGTTGCTTAACCTCCCTAAACTTTCCTTCTCAGAAAAATAGAGAAAATAGTATTGATTTCCTGGGGTGTTGTGTAGATTGAGCAGGACACTAGTGCCATGCACATAATAGAGGTACAACAATACATTTTTCCTTACAAAAATGTAGTTTTTCTGTCATCTTGGTTTTTCCATTTTAGCATTTTTAAATTTTTTTGTTTTTGTTTTTTTTTTGAGGAAGATTAGCCCTGAGCTAACTACTGCCAGTCCTCCTCTATTTTGCTGAGGAAGACTGGCCCTGAGCTAACATCCATGCCCATCTTTCTCTACTTTCTATGTGGGATGCCTACCACAGCATGGCGTGCAAAGTGGTGCCATGTCCGCACCTGGGATCCGAACCGGCAAACCCCGGGCCGCAGAGAAGCAGAGCGTGCGAACTTAACTGCTGCGCCACTGGGCCGGCCCCTAAAAGGAAACCCTCAAAGGAAGTAGGTGAGAGACTCCTCCTCCTCAAACCCTTCAGCGCTTCTTGCTTCAACCTCCTGTAGATTACCCTCCGCTGTCTCCTTGGCTGAGCAGTGTGATCTGCAGGGGAGCTCCAGATTCACTCTTGATTGTTTCCAGACCCGATGGCTGGACCTTTGCCCAGCAGCCTAGGCTGACCTGGAATGCCTGTGTTCTTCACGGGGAGAGGGGACAGCTCTGGCTTCTTACTCTTGGTGTCAGATTTGGGTCACCCGGAAGTCAGCAGCTCTCTAGAGCTCCCAATTTCAGAAAGCTGCTTGAAAGCACCAGTGTTTGGTGGCCAGCAGGGGTGCGTTCAGGTCCTGACCTGGTGTCCAGCAGAGCAGCAGAGAAGAGCATGCAGCCATAGACGTAAAGGCACGGTGTACAACAGAGGAAACGCTTTCCAAAGCTTGCTTTCCAAGACTCAAATCAAGTGAAAACCATGCACTTTTAGGGACCTCTTTCCATCCTCTTTTCTCATAAGGCTAACGTCTCTCTCATGAAAAAAGAAACACGTCTGGAAATTGTAAACATATTATTTCTCTCAGGCTGGTTTTGAGGCCTTGAGAATAAGACAGCAAGCATTCAAGGCTTGTCTTCTTAGAACGCAGGGATGAGTTAAAACAGATGTCACTTTTGTTCCTCGGGCCAAAAACCTTGGAGACATCCTTAACTCCTCTCTTCACTCACATATCCAGAATACACTTCTCTTCATTCTCGCTTCTACCACCCTCGCCAAGCCACCATTATCTTTTGCCTGAATAACTAGATGTGGCCTCCCACCTGGTCCCCATCCTGGCCTTCACCGCTGCCACGCTCTGTCCTCATGCCAGCAGCTAAAGTGGTCTTTGTAAGATGGGAGTCAGATCATTTCCCTGCCTGTCTCCAAATCTTGCACTGGGTTCCCATCTCACTCAGAGTAAAAGCCAAAGTCCTTGCAATGACTGACACGCGGTCTTTCGCAGCCACCATTACCTCTCCAACCTCACCTCCCTGGCTCTCCCAGCTCCAGCCGCACTAGCTCCTTGTTCCTTGAGCCTCCAGGCGTGCTTCTGCCTCAGAGCCGGGCTGTAGCTGCTGCCCCGCCTCTCATTCTCTTTGGCACAGTTCACCCCCTCACTTCCTCTGAGGTTTTGCTCAAAGCTCACCTTCTGGAGAGGCCCGTGCTGAGCACACTGGTCACTGCTGCCGCCTGCCCTTCCCCTCCACGTACTCCCAGTTCCCTGCTCTTCTTCTCCTGTTTCTCCCCACCAACATAGCATAGTTTATTTATGTTTATGTCTTTGCTTTCGTCTCGGAGAAGATCAGTCAAATGTCCATCAAGGTGCAGGGGAAAGGGCAGAATTTGCATTCAGATTCCTCCTCCACCATCTATTCCCTGTCTGCTTTGTGTAAGTTAGTTAACTAACCTCTGAGAGGCTCATTTCCTCATCTACACAATAGTAATAATTAACTCACGTGGCAAGTATTGAATGAGCACCAGCACTGTGAAAGGCACTGGGGATAGAGAGGTGAATGCAGAAGTCACAGTCCTTTTTGTTGTACGATTGTAAAGAGGATTAAGTGCAAGAAGGCGTATCATGTGCCTGGTGGAGGACTTGGCATGTATTTGGTGCCCATTAAATACAGTTCCCTTTTTGAAGAACTTGAACTTCCTTTTTATTAGTTACCATTTCCTTTTAGTTCACATTATTTTATTTTAGTGCTAAGAAGAGCAAACTAGATTAAAACACGTACACACATACCCGTCACTGAGCCACAGAAGGATTTGGGGCAAGGAGGCTGGATGAGGTCCAGGAGGGTCTGAGAGCCTCCTAAAAATTTATGCAAATCATCGTCTACACATTTTATTTAAATAGATAGAGACAAAGTCGGTAACTTTACAGATTCTCAAAGGGTGCCCTTGATCCATAAAAGTTTAAAACCTTTCCAAAACCCCATGATTGGTCTGCTGTTCCAGGCTTCTCTAAACAAAGATTTGTAATGGAAACTCTGAAATGCTGATTAATTCCAGGGTGGAAGGTGGCTTCTGTCTGGTATTGGTGCTGAGCCCCTACTTCCTGGGTAGTGAGAGGAAAGCCTGTGTATGTCAAGGTCACTGTCTTTTGAGTCCCTGGTACCACTGGAATTTAGAGGCTTGCTCCCACGCAGATGAAGCCACCCCTGAGATGGCTGGGATGACAGTGCAAGAAGTGTAAGCACAGGTGTTGTGAATGCTTCATTAATCTGGGTTGAGTACAGATCACAGAGGGTAGAGCCCATCGGGCCTTCTGTGTAATTCTGTGTTCTGATTTGGGAAGCCTGAGAAAAAGACTGTTCCAATGGGAGATAAATGCAGAAGTGTTGTAATTCTATTATTATTATGATGATGTTGCTGACAATAAGGCTGCTGACTCATTTAGCTCCATGCATTATTTTCAGCTCTGTAGCATTTATTCTCAGCTCCTATCTTTCTAGCCAGCCCTGGTGGTCTAGTGGTTAAGATTCATTGCTCTCACCACTGCCTCCCAGGTTTGTTTCCTGGTCAGGGAACAACACCACTTGCCTGTCAGTTGTAATATCGTAGTGGTTGCTGTGATGCTGGAAGCTATGCCACTGATATTTCAAATACCAGCTGGGTGACCCATGGTGGACAGGTTTCAGTGGAGCTTCCAGACTAAGACAGACTAGGAAGAGGGTCCTTCTTTCTAGGAAGAACTGGCCTCCCACTTCCGAAAAAAATGGCCATGGATTGCCTGATAAAGCACTGAAAGCTGAGAGGATGGTGCAAAATTATGGCGCAGGGCTCTGCTCTGCTGTACACAGGTCATTAGGAGTCAGCCTTGACCCAACAGCACTAACAACAACCTATTGTTCTGTCTTCATTTTCATTTATCGTTCTGGGAAAACGTTTTCTTGCAAGAGAAAAATTAGACAAAAGGAATGAAAGAAGTTTTAAAGGCAAGAAAATGGTACGAAGAAACTACTTGTCCTGCCTTAATGAAGCAAGCAAGTAAAATTTTTACCGTAGTGTCCTCGCCTCTTGGAGAGAAGGAAAAATGCTGGCGGGGGGGGCGGGGGGGGGGGAAGCAAGAAAATGGAGGGAGTGAAAGAGGAGTTTCCTGGGTATGTGATATGCAGGGCTTCCCACCTGGAGCCCCTAACTCTGCTTTCATTCCAGGCATTGCTCAGCACGCTTGTGTATTCCCTTTATGTTATTTGAAACCCTTGGGAAGACAGCATGCCTCCCTGTGAACCCTGCGTGTACACACCCCCTGAGGTCTTGGGTACCAGCATGGCCCTGCTGTGGCTTTCTGAGGCTGTGGGTTTATTTGTAGACCCTCAAATGAATGATTGAAGCAGTTCCTATAGTGAAACTTTCAGTCTCCTTTTTTCCCCCAGCCTTGTTGAGGTATAATTGACAAATAAGAGGATGAAAAGACAAGCTACGAAATGGAAGAAAATATTTGCAAACCATGTATCCAACAAACAAGTAGTATCTAGAATATATAACAAACTCTCAAAACTCAATGGTAGAAAGACAAACACTCTAATTAGAAAATGGGAAAAAGAAATGAAAAGACATTTCACAGAATAGGAAATACAGATGGCAAATACATGAGAAGGTGTTCAACAAAAGCAATTAGGTAAATGCAGGTGAAAACAACAAGGAGATATGACCACACGCCTATTAGAATGGCTAAAATAAAAACTAGTGACAATAGCAAATGCTGATGAGGATGTGGAACAACTGATCACTCATTGCTAGTACAGCCACTCTGGAGAAGAGTTTGGTAGTTTCTTTAAAAAAACTAGACGTGCAACTGTAATACAATTCAGTAATTTATACTACTGGGCATTTATCCCAGAGAAATGAAGAGTTACATTCACAGGAAAACCTGTACATAAATGTTTATAGCAGCTTTATTCATATCAGCTAAAAACTGGAAACAGCCCAGCTGCCCTTCAACCAACTGTGCTCTGTCCGTATCATAGAATACAACTCAGCAATGAGAAAGTGTTGATATATGCAACAGCCTTGTGAAATCTCCAGAGAAATAAGCTGAGAGAAAAAAAAGCCAGTCCCAAAAGGCTATATACTGTATGTTCCCATTTGTAAAACCTTCTTGAAATGACAAAATGATAGAAATGGAGAGCAGATTAGCCATTGCCAGGGGCTGAGGAGAGTGTGTGGGGAATAGGAAATGAGTGTGGCTATAAAAGGGCAGGGTGAAGGATCCTTGTGATGATGGAAATGTTCTGTATTTTGTCTGTCAGTGTATCCTGGTTGTGGTATTGCACCATGGTTTCGCAAGACATCACCATCAGGAGAAACTGGGTAAAGGATACATCAGATCTGTTTGTACTGTTTCTTACAACTGCACGTGAATGTGAATCTACAATTATCTCAAGTAAAAAGTTTAATTAAAAAAAGTATATATTTAAGGTGTACGAGGCGATGTTTTGATATATGTATACATTATGAAATGATTATTCATGATCAAGCTAATTAACGTATCCATCACCTCACATAGTTACCATATTTTTTTGTGGTTTGGACACTTATGATTTACTCTCTTAGCAGTTTGACTCATAAAAGCAGGGAGTAGAATAGTGGTTGTGGGGGGGTGGGGGGTGGAGCGAGACGGGAAAATGAAGAGATGCTGGTCAAAGGGTCCCAAGTTTCAGTTATGCAGGATGAATAAGTCTGCAGCTCTGACGTATGGCATGGTGACCCTGGTTAATGATGTTGTATCGTGTTGAGATTTGCTGAGAGAGTAAGTCTTTGGTGCTGTCACTGCAGCATTGCCACGGTCTGTAAGCGTGGCCTTGGGCTGGTGGTCTCTTCTGTACTCTCCTTGTTCTTATTTTTACAGCTGTTTAAGGATGGCTTGAAGTGGTCGGTCCCTGCGAAGTCGTAGCACTGTCATCAGAAAGCTTTGGGTCAGAGGGCCGTTTGTTGATCAGACACATAGAGTTAGCATCCCAACTTACACAAAACATACCTACATCGGGGAGACATCATAGTGGGGGTAGGGCAGTGACAGGCTTCAGTTCAAATCCAGTTCTGCCACTTACTGCATGACCTTGGGCAAGTTAAGTGTCAGTGTGAGGGTTTCATGGGATCTCATGTTTGTCAAGAGGGTAGTATATACATACATGTAATAAATAGGAACTATCATCATCATCATCGTCATCATCACTATACTACTCATTACTATTACTACTCATGTTGGTAGCAATATTTATGTTTGGGGAAAGGAGAGAGACTGGATATGTCCTCTGGATACCATCCAGGGTTAAACCTGCCCTTTCAGTAACAGTGACGGCTCTGTCCACACGTGGCCTTTTCGAGCTATATTTTGACAACTGCTCAATTACCCAGATAGCTGAAAAATATGTCAGCCACGGGTCCTGATGCGTTACTGATGTTGGCCCTTTTCTTCCAGCTGTATTTCACGGTCCTTGTCTGCTGAGAACAGGAAGGGTATTCTCTCTCTTGTGTCCCTTGGAGTCAGGCCAGTGTGGACTCCTGCTCCAAAATGTTACTTCTCTTCAAAGGTGAAAAGCATGAGTCACATCTGGTCGTCCCCGTGGGTTATTTCCGAGCAGCCTCTCCTCCGCACCGATTCTCTCCTGCTCCATTTCACGGGTGATTAGAGACAGGCAAGCGCTCTGCTGGAGTGAGGTCAGAGCCGGAGGTGCAAAGAGGGATTTTCCTCCGCTTTGCAAACACGCGGCGACGTCACCGAGCCTCGGGGGCGCTATCAGTTGCTGCCGCGAATGCACCGACTGACTGACGGGATATTAGTTGGGCGCGATGGTTAGCAGCAGCTGGGACAAATGGGGCCTCCTCTTCGCTGCGGGGCTCCGGCTGCCTTGGCAGACCCGCCCCGACAAGAAAAGCATGGCCCGAATGTTTGCAAATGCCAGGCGAGACGGGCTCAGCCAGCGCCGCGAAAGGACGCAGCGCCAGGCGGCTGCCAGGATGCCCAGAATAATGCGATCACGTGCACTTTTGAAGAGCAAACTCTGATAAGCTCTCAAATTTAAGCACCTGCTTAATTGGTTCAAAAACAGAGAGAGAAAGAGAAAGAAAAGTCCAATCACTACATTTTCAGAAGTCTATCTGCCTTGAAGTATTCAGCGCTTTTTTCGGAGTGGTTTTCTTTCCTTCCTCTTTTTCCTCCTTTCTTTTCTGTTTTAAATGGTTTATGATGATGCGTTTATTAGTCGTGGTTTCCAGAGCTGCATAGTAACCGTGGGAGGTAGGTTATCACTGAAATTCTAATCAAATTTATAATCAAAGTGAATGATGTAAGTCTGCCTGCCAATATTCTGACAAAAACGCATTTTCATTTTGATGAGAATGTTGTTTCTGAAAGCCACAGTTATCAAAGAAATCTCCCCAGGTCACCAATAGTCAATGACCAGCCCTCTGTCAGTAAATCCTGAACCCAGTTTGACTTTGCTACAGGAGGTGGAGAGGTTTTGAAAGGTCATGCCTTAAAATTTTCTCTCTGACCAGCTGGTTCCAGCACAGAGTTAGAGACACAGAAATTCTGCAATAAATGAATAGGGAAAGTAGTCACAAGTCCCAGACAATAGTGGCATCTTTAGGAATTGCTTGGAATTGATCTGGCAGAAATGGTTGGCTTCTGGTAAATTGAATCATATGTAGAAGTGTATGTGAGATGATTACTCTGATCATTTAAATTGGAACCTCCATGCAGATGAGACTGATCTGCACTGAGGATGCAGTGGGTACTTCTGCTATGCTGTATGGATGGATGAGGTGGGGACTGATTTTCACAAATGCTCTTGGTACCCGCGTCGGGGAGGGGAAGTATTAAATGAAATCTTTCTTATTTAGAGACTAATTGATTCAGAAGGCTCTGTTTGGTTTGCCCGTAGGGAACGCAGAATGGCTTCTAACAGGACCTTCACTGACTTGATTGGAGCTATTTTCAAGGACTTAGCACTCTTTCCTTTCAAAGCTTTGGTTAAAATTCTCAAGTGCTTCCTAAATCCCACTGAGGAGAATAATATTCATTTTTCCATTTGCATTTGGCCCAGGCAGTGGGGAAGCCATGTAGCCGTACGTGTGAGAGTCCACCTGGGTTCCACGGGGGTCCTGGCAGCACGTAGTGCTTTTAGAGTCTCTTGCTGAGATTTGCTTTGCCTGCTAATTACTTTAAATTGTGTCCATAAGTTTCCATTCCTCTCCATAAATCAAGTCCCACTTCCTGCTTATGGGAGTCTGTTTATATCTCCGAAGTAGAGATATAAGCATATATCAACCTCGGATGTGGCTGTCAGTCTGGACCTGTGAAGGATTATGGGCCAAATCGAGGTGCCTTCAGGGTCTTTTTTATTAGCACGAATCTGTCAAAAGCATGTGAGTGGAATGCACTCATGGAGACGTTATTCTTTTGTTCTCCTGGGTTTTAAAAATCCTTTCACTTCTGAGAACCACAGGGACTTGAATGGACCATTTAGATGTCCCCAAGGACCATTTTGAAAATACTGTCAGGAGTTGTGACTGTCTCTCATCCCTCTTGTGTGCTGAATCAAGCAAAAAGTAACGTTTCACTTATCTGGAGGCACAGCTGCCAGCTTACTGAAAGTTAATCCTTTATGCACCAAACTGTAACCTGGGCAGGACCTTATTGCCTTTCCCTCAACAACCTCGCATTAACTTATGGTCTAGCTGAAGATTCATTTGTTTCCATGTCAGGTTTGCTCATGAATATAGTTTGTATGGCAGCAATCATCTTGGACCATAAAACAAATAAATTTCATAGTCTTTCTCTGAGAAACTCAGTTGGTCATCAGTCAGTTGGTCTGTTGTGCACTCAGGAGACAGTGAGGGACAAGACATTTATGATCTCTGCCCTCCAGGACACTATTCTAGTGAATCCTGTGATAATACTACCAACAGGGAAGTTAGTTCATCATCACTGATGAATTTGTTCACTATGGTCACTGTTGATTTTGGATGCTGGAGCTCATGGGTCTAGAGTCTCTTTTCAGTTCAGGTCACTTCTTGAGATCATTTAGCATCTCTGATTAAGCCAGGGAACATTCTTGCTCTTTCTAACCATTCTTCGCATAGCAACCAGAACCATCCTTTACAAATATACATCTCTTGAAATCCCTAAATGATTTCCTGTTGCACTTCAAATGAAAGCCCTTAAATCTGCCCTCAGCACTCTTCTATAGCCCCACCCACCTGCCTCCTCCATCTCATCCCAGGCCTCCATCTCTTCCGTTTGCCAGATCACTCCAGCCACAACTTACCTCCTTCTAATTCCTTGACTATATCAAGCTCCTTCCTGCCTCAGAGTCTTTGCACATGATATTCCATCTTTTCAGAAATGTTTTCCTCATTCTTGTTACCTGATAACTCCTTTTCCTCCTTTAGGTCTTGGCTCAGATGTCACCTGCTCACAGAGGCCATCCCTAACTACCTAGGTGGATTCAAGATGGCTATAGATCTGTGTTACTGCCCCCTCCCTGCCCAACCCTCCCCTCTACCCAATCCTCATCTTGGGAAATGGAGTTTATTTCTCCTGCCCTTGCATCAGAGCTTCAGTGATTGCTTCAACCAACCCAATGCAGT
This sequence comes from Equus przewalskii, assembly GCF_037783145.1. Taxonomy (NCBI): domain Eukaryota; kingdom Metazoa; phylum Chordata; class Mammalia; order Perissodactyla; family Equidae; genus Equus; species Equus przewalskii. Next base: position 62,586,125 of record NC_091834.1, on the reverse strand, counting down.
GGAAGTGATGCTGTGCCAGTTCTGGGCTGGCCTTCAGAGGACTGGCAGCTTCCACCTCCTCCCTCTTGGAGCTCTTGCTCTTGCAATCTAGCTGCCTTCTAAAGAAGTCTAAGCCAGCCCTCATATTGAGAGGCCACATGGAGAGATCATGTGGAGAGATCATGTGGAGAGAGAGAGGTCCTGGCCTTCCAGCCGTCCCTGCCAAGGCCCCAGACATGAGTGAAACCATATTGGATATTCTAGTCCCTGCTGCCATCTGACTACAGCTGCATGAGAGGCCCCAAGCAAGACCTGCAGAAGAGCTGCCTGGTTAACCTACAGAGTCATGAGAGACAAAAGGTTGTTGCTGTGTTCTGAGCCACTCAATTTCAGAGAGTGGTTTATTACACAGCAATAGTTGGTGGAAATGCCAACCTACTTATAAATTGGCCCCACTTTCATTGTTCCCTGTACTGGACTTTATTTTCTTTTCAGAACTTTCCACGATTACAATGATACATTTAGTGTTTTACAATCTGTTTAGTATCTGTTTCCTCAATTAGACTGATGCTCCTTGATGCAGGCCCTGAATTTTTTTTATTGACCACTGCAGACCTACTACCACAGAGTGCCTGGCGTGTAGTCAGCGGTCAGCAAATGCTTGTTGAGTGAATGAATGAATGAATGAATTTAATAGTTTCCAGTACTTATTTATTTGTGAGAGCCCCCCCCACCAATACAGACAAGAATCTGAAAATCTTCTCTGGTTGCAGTTCAAATACCATTTTTGAAACATTGTTTTTATCCTTATTTATAAGTCATACTTATTACATCACAATTTTACTTTGTATCTCCTACACACCTGCTCTGTGGATTTTAATGATTCCTTATTGGAAGGAGCATTAAAAGACTAAGCTTGCATACGGTAGTCCAGGCCCCCCTCAGTCTGCATATGCAACCTGTGCCCATTGTCCCTCTCTTGACCCCCTCAGACCCATCACATCAGGTTCCTTGCTGTTACCTGGGCCACCATGCACATTTCCACTTTCTGGGAGTCTCTCTTCTCTAGTCCTTCCCATTTCCCAAGAGAGCCTTCTCCCGCAGGGAGCTTTGCCAACGGCCTGTGCTTTTAGTGGGCATTTCTTCTTATCTATGACCAAACCATTGAGCCAAATCCTCGGGTGGAAGCGGGAGCCATTCTTGAGAACTGAGAAGGAAGTTAACAGATAATAGAGCCCTGGGCTGGGAGTTTGGGGACAGGGCTTCTGGTCCCAGCTCTGCCACCATTAAGCATTAGGCTTGGGCCCAGTTATCTAACCTGCTTGGGCTGCTCGTTCCTGTCAGTGTAACCAGGCACCTGGGTGAAGGGATTGCTGAGGTCCCTGTCCGCGCTGAGGTTTTTCCACATTCAAATGTGCTTTACAGCAGCGGGAAGAACAACCCACTGATTTATGTGCATTTGGGTCAGAATTTGGCTGACTGTAGCATCAGCAGTTTTACATGAACAAAAATTTCAATTTCATTAGTACAGCCAAGTTAATTTTGCTGGATTGGCAGTGCGTTCTGAGAAGCAGAGTGGCCACTGGGGCCAGGAGTCAGGAACCTTGTGCTGTCGTGCTGCCTGGCTACTAGCTGGAGGGGGAACTAGCCCAAGGGAAGCCCACGGACTCTCGGACACCATCCCCTTCATTTCTAAAATGAGGATGATGATAATACGTATTTCAATCACTTCAGGGTCTTTTGGAGGGGCTAATGTGTATAATATAGTAAGGCTTTGCTAGGTCATTATCAAAAGGTTATTGAAACATTATTGATGTATCTATTTATCAAGGTAATAAAGGCTCCTTATATTTACCTTGGATGCTTTGCCCACTCCAAGGTTCCTGTACCATTTTCTAATTTCCTTCCCTTCGTCTCCTGCTGGATGGATGAGTTGAACGAGGACCTGCTATTTTATGAGAGCCTCCAATATTTAAGGCACTGGCCATATGTTGTTTTTCTAACTCCTTATAACAGTCCTCTAAGAGAAGAGTTGAATTAGCCAGTATTATTTTAGTTGTCAATGACAGAAATCTTATTCAAGCTCGTTTAAGTGAAAAAAAAAACATGATGGGGGGCATTTATTTGGTTTATATCACTTAAAAGTCCATGGGTAGCTCTGGCTTCAGGCATAGCAGGATCAAGGTGCTTGAAAGATCCTTTCACATTTTTTCTTTGTCTCTCTAGTTCTTTTCTCTGTGTTGGTGTCATTTTTCTGGTATACTCTCTCCACATGGTAAAAAGATAACCCTAGGGCCAAGACAACCTCAAGCTTTATAGCTTCTTATCTCAAAGAAAAGAGAAATAGACCCCCTCTCCCTCTACCAGTGGCCACATCAAGTCTCCCATAAGGAACTAGGATAAGATCTGCGTTAGTCACATGTCACCCTCGGACCAATCACTTTGTTCAGAGATATGGGCTCTGATTGGCCAATCTAGTTAAGTTTATTACAGTTAAATCTAGCCAGGGTCCAGACTCAGGTTTTGCTACAGCTGTTTTTTTGGCCCACAAAAAGCTTGATTAGCTCAGGCCAGGCTATGGGTTTCAAATCAGGGTATGTGAGGGCTGGAAAGGGATCCAGAAGTCACTGAGCCCAACCCAGCCATGACCAGGGAAGAGAAGTGTCTTGCTCTAGGTCACGTGTAATTCAGTGCTACTCCAAGTCCTTTCCTTTGCCTGCGCCACCTCCACTGGCAGGATTACATGAGGTTCTCCCATCAGAGCAACTGAAGGTTCTTGCCAGAGAGAGGGGCAAAAACTCTGGGTCACATGCAGGTTACGACGGACCTCTCCTGAGCTGGAACTGCATCCTGTCTCTTCTCCCATCTCCTCTCTCTGCCTCTCTGGGCCATTCTTGGGATAGTTGAGATGTTGGCTACTTGGAACTCCATTTCGTAAGGAGCTGAGAATGGGGGAACTCTGGGCTTAGCCAGTCCACTGCCTCTTCCTGCACCTCTTCTTTCTAGGGGACGTGGTTCCCAGGGCAGAGTCTGCCCCTTAGCATAAAACCAAACAGAGGAGACATCAAAGAGAAAAGCAGTGTGACTGTCACCAAAAAGGCCCCCTGATGGAAAGGGGAGCCAGTGGGAGAGGAGAGCCTCTGCTGATAATGTGTTATGGGGGCTGGCTCACGTCTAGTGTGGGCAGGAAGGAGGGGCTGCTGTGCCCAGTGGCGCTACTTCAAATGTCCTAAATGCTTCTCCAGAACTTCCCTCTCAACAGACTCTCTTGATGATGCCGCTGCCAAGTTGTGAAAAATGTGTCAAGGGCACTGGCTTGCTTCATGGGGGTTGAAGCAAGCAGCCATAATCTTGTGGCTGGGAGGTGGGTACTCATGGGAGACAATGCTGTGCTTTTTCTGATTTTGTCTCTTTTCTTTGTCTGATTCTTCCCTCTTTGTAACCTGAGGAGCTTGTTTGCATTCGGTAGCTGGATTCCTCTTATAAGCCCCATAGTTGTTATGTGCCCCTGTGGCAGGTTCCTGGGGAACTGACCTCAGCGTATGATGCATATTCAGGGCAGCAAGTACCCTCCACATGTGACCATGCCTCCCTCTGCCTGGAGCCACCCATGGCTGTCTATCTTCTGCAGGAGAGAGCCCACGCTTCTTCCATGACCACAAGGATTTGGCGGGCCCTTCTAGCATTTTCTCCTGCTCTTCTTAGTCATATATTTCTGTTTGTGGATTGCTGGATACCCCACCCCTTCTCATGTTTCTGTGCCTCTTTTCATACAGTGCCCTCTTTCTGGAACCACCTGCCTCCACTTACCTTCCACGTAAGCAACTTCTATTCATCTACCTTTAAGATCCAGTTCAAATGTCACCTCCAGTGTGTAGCCTTCCTAATTTCCCCACAATATTAGTGACCCTTCCTCTGAGCTCCTGCAGTCCCCTTTCCCTGTCATTTACCTTTTTACTTGTGTTTTTATATGTCTGTAGGGAGGTGGTGTAAGAAAGGGATAAGAAGACGAGCTTTGCACTCTGGTCTGGGTTTAAAACCTGGCTCTGCCCCTTATTAGCTGTGTGTCTGCAAAAGTGATCTGACCTTCGGCACGCTCTTCTGTCTTTACCTGTAAATGGGCATAATGAACTCTTCAGAATTATTCTGTTAAGGATGAAATGAACCAACCTATGATGTGCTTAGTGTGGTGGTTGGCACGTGGTGGTTCTCCATACCTGGTGAGGGGAGTGGTTGTGGTTATTGTGATTATCACTGAACTGTGAAATCTTAGAGAAGAAAGGGAACTGAGGGGTCGTTCTCATGTCCACAAAGCTTGATTCCTTCTCCCTTGTCAGATAGTCATCCAGCTTCTCCTTGAACTTGGCCAGGGACAGGGAACGATACCTAATGCTGGTGCCGCAGAGGTTTGCTGGTACTTAGGCTAAGTTACTATATGTCTGTTTGGGGGACTGTTTTAAATTGGCAGTTATCTGTATGTATGTGTGTGTGTATATGCATGTCTCTATATATTTAGTGATGTTTCGCCATAGAAGATTTCCTAAAATGTCTTACTAAAAAAGCTGGATTAGCAAGTCACAATGGAAATTCACCTTCAAAGCAAAGTTGTGAATGGCTTTGCATTTTCTTAGATCTTTTGTTTCTGAGTGAGTTTGCATGGTTTTTTGCTTGCTTCTGAGTGGAAGGCCAGTAGAAATTGTGGCATGTAATGTTGCTACAACTCTCAAGCATACCCTTGTCTATGATAGATAAAGACAGAACAAAGCCTGAGTGACACCATAACATGGTCACATGCATCATAACATGCATCTAGAAGTAGTAATGTTTTGTTGGCAGAGAGAAGACACACTTTTCCCACAGTGGTTTGGAAAGAACACTGGATTAGGAGTAAGGAATCCTAAGAATTATATGGTACTTTGGCCTCAATTTTCCCATCTGTGAAGTGGGAGCATTGGTCCCTCGGAGATGGGATATGGAGAAGGCAGAGGTGGACTTTGTCCCTGAGAACTAACTGCCCCCCTTCCCCACTGAACCAGAGCAGCTCCTTCTTTACTTTTTAAATCTGAGGTGTGCGTTGGAGTCCCTTGTAGGATGTTATTTGAAATAAAATATTCTGTTGCTTAAAAAGTTTGGAGACTTCTAAACTAGATTATCTTTAAGGTCCTTCTACCTCCAAAAACGATTATAGCTCTAAAATAAAGCAAAGTCATATCTTTATCAATTTTCTAATACATGTTTAGTTTTTAAAATTTTTGTGAAATGTGACAAAATCATGTTTCAGAAACTTTTTTAAAGACTTTTTTTTCTCCTCCTTCTCTGGTTAGCTTAATTGCAGTGAAAGGCTAGTCCTTTCCTTTTCCTCCAAAATTTGCTTTTCTCTGACTTAATCAAATCCCACTAACACTAGGAGAAAGTCTTAGGGATGGTGTAGGGCAGGAAGGCAGATATCATCGTCTTTATTAATCTCTTCTCTTCTTTCATCCCAGGCTGGCCGTTGGAGAAACCATGACGTAGTTAAAGTCTGTATTCGGCAATATCCATCTCTCTTTTCATCAATTCCTTTCCCCAATTCTCTCTACATGACCTCACAAAATCATAAAGGTGGAACAGATGTAAAAAATCTTTTTGCCTAAATTCTTTCCTTTAAAGATATGGACAGTGGGACCCTGTGAGGGGGACAAATTTGTCCTGGGTAAGGTAATGAGTCATAACTCAACTGGTCTTTTCCAGTTCATTTCTCTTTCAAGTAGGTCTAGATACCCTCCTATTGCTTCAGTTTTCTTACTGTAATATGGAGATGATAATAGTAGTATTTGCTTCATAGAGTGGCTAATATTATGTGAGCGTAGAACCCTTCGAACAGTGAACAGCACAGCGCCTGGAGCATAGAAAGTTTCCGATACGTTTGCAATTACTATCATTACTATGCTTCATATACTGATAGTAGGCTGCCCAAGGTGTACACACTGATGGAAACCCTATTTGAGGACCATCCTCCTGTCTTGCATCCCCAAAGCACGTTGTTAAAATAATCTCTTCTTTTAACATCCCATTCCCCCAGGTGACCATTCCCTGCTGGATGACAGTGGGTGGGTAATTGGTTTTTTTCAGATAAATGAATTTCATGTTAGTGTGTTGGCTGCTTAATGCTGGATTTGCCTGGTAGTAATGCCTTAACTCACTGAAAATGTGTGTGCTTCCAGAAAACCCTTGAGGACTGACTTTAATGGGGCAATTTCAGATTGTGTGCCAGGTCAGTGTGTAAGTCCGTGTCAATCAAACAGGTCTGCCATCTCACCTTGAGGCAGGTGCCTTCTCCACTGGAATGTAAGGGGCTAGTCATGCCATCCTCATCACTCTCACCTCTAAATTCTGGAAAGTAAATGCCAGCTACCAAATGGGTGAGCGTTTAGAATTTAGATACTATCATTTTAACCCTTTATGAGGGTTGTATGAATGGAACTTTACTGGAGCAATGCAGAAAAACTAGTTCTTACCTTTGAGTTTATCTTACTTTTGAGAAGCAGGCAAATATCTGATGGATAGAAAAAGAATACTGGAAGCATGACTGAAAGAATCATTACCTGGTAGCGAGGAAAAATATGGTTATAGGGCAAGCTGCATCCTGAATGTCAGGAGCCCTGAGTACCAGGTTTGCAATGGACCCTGGGAAGTGGTGGTGGCTTCGTGTAGAAGGGAGTTTGACTACCAGTTCTGTGAGGTCAGGGCTGCGGTCGGTCAACCGGAGCACTTCTCTTTTTCTCTTTATGGTCCCTCTCTTAATGCCGCCTCCCTCCCCCATACCGGGTCCCAGTCTTCCAGAGCATTCTATTTTATTGACATTGTGAATGACCTAGGGGGACAGTGACAGCGAGTTGCAGCTTTGTGGAATAAAAGCTCTTTGCCAGTCTTAACATTCACTCAGCCACCACCATACGGGGACCCCTTGAGGAGTATGTGGCATTAATCAGTGGAAACTAGCACCTTCTCACTGTTGGTTTATATTTTCCTTTTTTCCAACCATTGAAAAAGAGAGAGAGAGGAGCCAGAGGAAGGAGAGGAGAGGGAGAGAGGGAGAGAGGGAGAGGGGGAGAGAGAGAGAGAGAGAGAGGGAGGGAGGGAGAGAGAGAGAGAGAAAGACTCCTATTCCCATTAGCAAGAAGATACCAGGACTTTCTAAGTGTGATGTGTGGTTACTTCAGTGCCTATCAATTGCTTTAATATTTCAAAATGGAACCGGCTCTCTGGCGGGAGTGTAAGTGAGCGCTGTAAATGAAAGCTCAAAGCACCAACTCCGGGAACCTCGCGCTGCTCTTTGCCCCACCAGCCCCCTGGGAGGACACAGACCTCGCTTCCCTCGGATTTCCGTGCCCTGTTATTTATTTTGTGCGGGCTTCGGGAGCCACCGACACACCCGGGCTGGGGGCCCTTCGTGGCGGCAGGCTGCCCTGAAGCGCGGGACGCCCGGGTCGGAGGCTGGAGCCCGGCGAGCGTGTGCCCTGCAGACGGAGGTGCCCGGCGCGCCCCTCCCTCCGCGCCCGCGGGTGCCAGACCAGACGCCAGCCCTGGCTCGCTGACAGACGACTTTTCTCAGTTGTCAGTTTTCTCGCTTGTCAGCAGAGCTGCTGGTAAGTGAAAGAAAACAGAGAGGGGGCTCGAAAGCAGCGAGGCACGGGAGAGAGAGCGCGGGGATGGAGGAGCCGCGAGGCGTTCCAGGGCAGGGGGCGCAGGGCGGAGCTCGGGGGCCTCTGGGTCAGACCACCCCGCCTCGCGCCAGCCCCACCTAGGCTCATCTCTCATCCCCCTCTGGACTCCCCCTTCTCACTTTCTCCCTGCTTGCTTCCTCTCCTCCCCACTCGGTCTTTCCTTTCTCTCCCAAGTCGTTTAGCTGCCACACTGATCGCTTCTGCGGCTTTGTCTAAAAAAAAAAAAAAAAAAAAAAAAGAAAGACTCTGAATAGATCCGAGGTGCTTTCTTCTTGAGCAGAAGCACAATCTCTATTCCTGGGCATTAGCCCGGGACCATGGCTGGTTACCACAACTACCTCCAGGGGGCACCCGGGCCCGGGGTCGCCCGAAATCCGAGCCCACTTTAAGTCCGGATTTGGGGGGCGCAGGCTGGAGAGCGCACGGAGAAAGTGACAGACTGGCTGGGGGCTCATGCTGGGCCAGGAGGCAGGGAGGGGACAGCCCAAACTCTTTCAGCCTCACTCCCAGTGATAACTTGCAGCTATGGAGTCGCCCACCAAGGAGATTGAAGAATTTGAAAGCAACTCTCTGAAATACCTGCAACCCGAACAGATCGAGAAAATCTGGCTTCGGCTCCGAGGGCTGTAAGTAAATCTATTTACTTCTCTTGCCCCATTTCCCTCTCCCGTCAACATTTTACTACACATCCACACTCACGGCTGCTCACCCCGTTCCTGCACGGCCCTTTAAATACAGCCCTGGAAGTTCCACAACTCCTTCTCTGTTAATTACAGTCACTGCTACCTTCCTTTCAACAGAGATTTGTCTTTCTGACTTAAATTGCCTTGCTATTTCCGAGCTGTGCTTTCTTTGCGGGGAAGGAGAGATGTCTTCAGATTTCAGTTCTAGTAGGTCAATAGCCACAGAGATGTTTCTGGACCTTTTTCCCCCGTGAGAAAAGTTTGGGAGCTCAGGTCACAGACTTTTAATCAAAGGAAGGGTTTTTCTCTGCAAAGTGCTTGCAAACACCTTGGCAGGTGGTCCAAGAACTTACCAACGGCTCAAATTCAACATGCATTCTGGCTGCTAGATTTGTCTCTCCCTTTCCCCAGCCCAGTTCAACTTCTGATATTTTCTTAGGATTCTTTCTAGCAGGAAAATAGTTACTGGAAAGAAGGGCTATTTTTGGAGAAAGTGGGGATCAGAACCAGTATTGGAATTTCCTAGCAATATTTGAACAGTGAAATAGGGCGCTTGCTTTCAATACAGTGGCCTGAATTCTAGTTGGACTGATGCACGGAGATCTCTGAATTTCATTCAGCTCGTTGGGTTCTGTCTGTCTGGGTATAGAGGAGAGGTGACCTGAAAATACAGGGTCTTTTCTGTGAAATGATTTCGTAAACCCCAGTCGGGAAGCTGTAGTGATCGCTGTAGATTTACAGCTTCTCTTCAGTTGACCAGGCAGGTCCCAGATATTTGGCATCAAATATCCAGTACCGTTTAAAAAATAGTTTTTCTCCAAGTATGTTCTTCAGACACTTTGTTTCTACTGAGGACGGTGATGGGGAAACCAGCTCCCTGGCAGTTTGTTTTGCTGAATTTATTGTTTTTGAAAGCACACACACACATACACACAGCACCCAAAAGAAACCAAATCAAAAAGGCACTGATCTAAGTTAGCTTAATCTTAGCTAAGGGAGACCACATCCCAAGCAGGATAGTCAGAGTTTCTAAGGGGAAGCAATAAGGTAGTATGTGTTTCTTTAAGGGGTCCCTATTTAAATTGCAATTTGTAGAAGCCCTTCCATCAGTAATCTAAGTGAGCTTCACTGCCATTGATCGCAATGGGAAATCGTACCAAAAATAGGGTCTTTGAATTGTCTGGGTGCTGCAAGCAGAGGCTGTAAGATTATTTGGAAATTTTGTCTTTCTGGCTGGCAGGTGGTCCTGACGATGGAGATGTGTGCAACACAACACCTCTCTCAGAGCAGTGTTTCCAGTAAGCCCTTGTCATATGTAATGAACATTGTATCTGATTATATGGTGGCCCATACAGAAAGTTTGTTGCGTCCACAAAGTCTGGGTCCGAGATATACAATGTGAGAGTGTTGTCAGGCTGGTCTCCTTGCCATCCCGGCTAGAGGGACTCCTGTGCACACTCGGGAACTGCTTTTCTCTGGCTGTGCTACAATTCCAACCGGCTCTATAGAGCTGCTCAGGCTAGAGAGAGCGTTTGGGCACTTCAGCAGGGCTGAGGTGGGAGCTTGGGTGAAAAAGCATTTAGCGCTTGCAATACACCGTCTTGTAGCTTTCTCGGCTTCGAGTCTGTTAGGCTTCTCTCCCTAAGGTGTTGTGTGTGATGCATCCACGTTTTCGTTTTCCAGTCTGTCGTATCTACCCAGCACCTGGTGCCTTTGAACATAAAAGGTGTGGGTTGATTCTTCTCCAAATGTGTGTTTTGAATTTCTCTCTTTACCCTTCCTACTGAAATACCCCACTCAACAGCAGTCCCAGGAGATATGTGGCTTCACTTTCTAATTTGAAGAGGACATGCTACTATTGTTATTATGACTTTTTTTTAGTAGTGTTATGGTTTTTACTACCACTTTTTTTTTTTCGCAAGACAGTAGTGCTATAATAAGTTGCTAAAGACTCCAGAAACCAAAGCACATGCTTATTTCTACAACTTGGAATAACATTTTGCTGTTCACAAAATAGAAACCCGTAGGAGATGGAAGGTTGTGTGTCTATTTATCCACACAACAGACTGTCAGTAGGAGAAATGAAGTTGCTCTTTCAACATTTTGGAAAGACCCAATAGCCACAACTGGATTTTCATATCAATTTATTACCATGACACCCTTAGAGAAAAGGCTTTGTAGATGACCACGGATAGTCAGGAATTCAGTTCAGCTTGTTTGAGAGCCATCTAAGTTCAGGACTTGATCATCTCGTGCCTGGGCTATTCAATGGTATCTGTCGTCTTCTTGTCGGTATCTCCCCTGTTTCATCTATTGTTGAATTTTTCGTCTCCTCCATTGGAATGTACGTTCCTCTAGGACAGACACATGTGTGTCTTGCTTACTGCTGTACCTCCAGTGCCTAGAACAGAGTTTGGCATAAAGTAGACGCTTAATCAGTAGGTGATGAAAGAAGCTTAAAGAACCAAATGTGAACTTTCCAATGTTCAAAATGAAGATAAATATATATTTGGGTCAGCTTATAGGCCACGTGACTCATCAACAGGGTGTTCCATGAGCTGGAGGGGAGGCAGGTTTTATTGACAGGATTACCCAGGTTGGGACACAGAAATCTACACCAAGGTGGGAACTGGACAAAGCCATGACCCAGGGCTGAATCCCACTCTTGTGTTTACCCAGGTGCTCTCTTTCCCTCTCCTTATCTCTCCCCTCTCCTGTGCTGGCCGGGAGTGGTCTTCACCAGCAGGTGATGAGGATTGCTGCGGTGCTCTTCTGCCGAGAATCTACAGTGGAGAGAATGCAGAACATGAGCCTCTGTCTATTATAACTCCCGCCCAGCCCCCTGCCATGCTTTCTTTTTTTCTCTTTCTTTTCTTCTTACTGTCTGGATACTATATGTTTTATTTATTATGTTTATTGTCTGACTCCTCCAACTAGAGTATAAGCTCCCTGAGGACAGGGTTTTTTGTTTCTTTTGGTCACTGGTGTCTCCCTGGTGCCTACAATACTACCTGGAGTACAGTACATTATCAATATGTATTTGAAACCTAGGGCTGTTTCACATGTTTCTCTGGGGAAGAATTAGGAAAAATTCTTAACCTGGCCTTGCAGCATCATCAACATACTAATAGTGCATCGAGTATTGGAAATGTGAATTTTAAACACTATCTCCCCTAGCTGAGATTACAAAACCCTGCAAGCCTAGGTGGATGCTGTTATGACGACTCCGTTTCCCTTGAGCTAGGTGCCGCACACCGAGGCAGAGAGGCCCACTGTGATTCGAGGGGTGTGGTGTCCTCAGCCTCCCTCTGCAGCCCTGCCCCCTGCTCAGACACATGTTCACATTCCTGTAAGCCGGAAGGGAACAAATACCACACACTTGAGCTTCCTTAATTCTCTCTCTCAGAGGGATGCTGTCCTCTTACGTTTCTGGGAGGGGCCTTTTCTTTTTCTCATTTCAGTTTCTATAAATCTCAGTTGTCCCCAACGAGCCGAGCCGTCATCATACCTCTTTCCTCTGTAGGAGTGGGTGGAATTTTCAAGAGCCTCTCCCAATGGCTGTTTTGTTGGGGAATCTTCCAATCAGAGAAAATACGTCAATGGCTGTGCTTTATCCCTCTGATGATGTGCGGAGCCTCACGGCTGCATGGCTTTGAGTCATGACTTGTACCCTGGGTCCTAACCAAGAGTTTTTCTATTGCCATCCTGCTCTATGATGATGAAAAGGTACTTTTATGCTTTTTTAAAATTGAAAGTGAGAGAACACTTATTCCTTGGCATTGTCACAATTGTAATTAAGCTGTCATGTGTTTATTTTGATCACTGGTATATCCCCAGTGAGGTAATCAGTATAATAAATGTTATGCTTATACAACACTGTCTATGAAGATGATGATGCTTTTTTTTGCATTATCTAAAATAATATTATGAATGTAAAGGGAGGTCAGTGGCTATTAAGGTAACAGACTGGGACTCTTGTTTTTGTCTATCCAGCAAGCTTTCTCATTTTCCTTATTATGTGACAGACCCTGCCCCATTCCACACCCCCACCTCCCCGCCATAGAGATGGGCTTATGATCTAGGACTGGCCAGTCATACAGTTTCACCTTTCTGGCAACAGTGGTGGGTCTCAAGCACGTCAATGAACCCAACCAGGAGCATTAGGGTCCTTCACTGAGCTTTCTCTCTTGGCCATGGGAGAGTGCTACTTTCCCTTTTTCTGGGTTTTCCTGGTGGTGGCCAGTGGCTCTATTTCCCACTTTTGGGGGAAGACCTTTTTATGATGGGACACACTGAGGCCAAAGCTCAAGGAGAAGCAGAGGTGAGAAGATGGAGTGGAAATCCCTGGGTCTGCTCCCAGAGGCCCCAGCTCCTGCAGATGTTTCTCTGATTCTGTCTGCTCTTCTGGTCAGGCTCTGTTTCTGCTTAGGCTGCTTTGAGTTTGGTTTCTCTGAAAAAGTCTTCACTAATACCCCACAAAAATACACAGAATGTAAGGGACCCTTCCAAACTACTCAGCCAAGATGGGAGGAAGAAGCCGTAGGCGAAGAAGCCTGGATCTTTGGTTTCATATTTCTTATTTAATAAAGCCCTCTCACGCTGTTTTCTTTCTGTTCATCTAAAATTTTTAATGGTATCATTAACGTCGGATCACATGAGTTTACTCAGTTAACGTTTACTGAGTGTCTGTTATGTGCCGGGCACTTTGATGAGCTCTGGGTATGCAAAAGTCCGTAAGATGCTTACCTGACCTTCAGCAATTCCCAGGCTAGTGAGAGAGACTGACATGAATAGCCGGAAGTGGTGGCTATAGTTACAGAGGGATGCAAAGGGAGCTACTTCTGCCTGGGAGGGCCAGAGAAGGTGTTGCGGATGAGCAATGAGCTGAGTATTTATTCTGGGCAGACTCCTTAGAGTCACAGGGAAGAAACTTGCATAGATTCCTTTCACTCATATCAGCCTTTTGCAAAGATGCAAAGAAGCCTTTTGCAAAGATGCGAAGAAAACGAGGAGTCACCCAGTCGGCCCAGAATAAATCAGCCCAGAATTCTGAGCTGTTTTTATGGACAACTGGAAAAGCTGCTTATACTTACTAGGGATACAGCCTGAATCCTAGTGTCCTTCTCTGTGCTCACCCCTCATTGTTAATTTCCAAAAGAGAGGGTGTGGTTGAATCTGTTTGCTGTTATTCAACATGGAGCTGTTGGTCAGAAATCTCCCAGATCACCTCAGAAGCAGCTGACCCCCAAATTAGCCCCTGGTCCATCAGCTGTCCGGGTAACAGGGTTACCTTATCCCCTACACATCAATCTCCAAGAGCTCTGGTTACTTTCCTTAAAAGGTCTCTGTGTGGTATCCTCTTGCAGCACATCTAGTGCAATATTTTTTGTTTGTTTGTTTTTTGTTTTCTCTTTTTGGAGGAAGATTAGCCCTCAGCTAACTACTGCCAGTCCTCCTCTTTTTGCTGAGAAAGCCTGGCTCTGAGCTAACATACGTGCCCATCTTCCTCTAGTTTATACGTGGGACGCCTACCACAGCATGGCTGCCAAGCAGTGCCATGTCTGCACCCGGGATCCGAACCAGCGAACACGGGGCCGCCGAGAAGCGGAACGTGCGAACTTAACCGCTGCGCCACCGGGCCGGCCCCACATCTAGTGCAATATTGAGGGATAGATAGAAGGTAATGAATGGGGGTAGCAGAGTGTGCAAGGGTACAGAGGCACGGGAGGCCTTGGCACTTCGAGGAGAAGTGAGAGGTAATGTCGGGAAGGAGGGCAAGGGCCAGGTATGACACATGAAATCAAAAAATATTTTCTTTTACTCAAAATTATACACATTCATGATTTAAAGAGTCAAGTATTTGAACACATTTTACTACATCGCACACAAAAATATGTTTGAGGTGTTGCCCTTCATATCTTCCAGAGATCCTTTTTTTTTGGTACATATAATTGTAAAGAGTTTGCATTTTATCCTTTAAGTTGTAAGGAATTGTTAAAAGGCTTTAAACTGGAGAGTAACAAAATGAGATTTGAATTTTAGGATGGCTATTCTGGAAGAATTGTGGAGGACGATTGGAGATGACACTTAAGGCCTAGAGACCAGTTGGAGAAGGTGCCTAAGTTGGGGTAGTGCCACTGAAGGTGAGAGAAGAGGGGGCGTATTTGACATAAAAATTGACAGAACTTAGTTTTGGAGCAGAAAGAGAGAAGGAGAAGTTGTCTTCCATGTTTGTTTGGCTTGGATGTCTTAGTAAGTTTGGTGTCATTTGCCTTGTTAGGGACCATGGAGAGAAGAGCAGGCTTGGATAGAGTAGAATGATAAACTTGGGTTTGGACATGTTGAAGTGGAGTAAACTCTGGAATGTCCAAGTAGCCGTTGGCAATAGCAGTCTGGAACTGTGGCGAGACCTCTGGCCTGGAGTGGTGAGTCTGAGAGTCATAGTTCTGAGTTAAAGCCGTGGGAACAGATGACCTATGGAAGAGGAGCTGGATCTGAATCTCAGCTAATAAGGCAATTCCAAAAGAATAATTTAAATAATTGTTGATTTCCCCCAGATTACACATTTTAATGTTATTAATTGGTCTTTTCACTCTCCCATTTAATTGGAAATGTCAGATGGTTCAGCATATTTTTATTGGACTCCTATTCTGTGCCAGATACTGGGAGCTTCAGAAGAGATATGAAAACATCAGAAGAAAAGCCCTACTCTCAGAAAACTTGGAGCCTAGTTAGGGAGACAGAGAACTCTGTATACATGTGAAAAGTTAAAAAACAGCAATAAAAGGCTGGGCAATAATTAATTGCTAAATAAGTGATTTTGACACTATGTCCTAGGGATCAGAGAAGGAAGACATTTGCGTATGAGGGATTATTTTTGTCTTTTTTTTCCTGATAAAGATCAATTAAGTCTCGCTGAAGTATGTTCTTAATGTATATTAAAGGGGAGAAAGAGGTGAATGTCAAAAAGAATGAAATTTTCTTTACTTGAATACTAATGCAGTCTGTTAGTACATCATCACTTGCTTATCATAATTTGGTTGCGTTTATTAGCTAATTACAACTCAATATTTAGCAGTGAAGTGTTTGTTATTTTGACTAAGCTTTACAGCCTCTGTCGGTTGGGAAGCGGCCCCAAGCAGAGAGATTTGTGCATTTCTAGCCCTGATTTTCTGTCTTTAATTTTCTTTGGCTCATAAAAAACTACTTTCCCTGGTTCCGGTTTCCCCATATGGAGAGAAAGTGCTTGTATGACCTGCCTCATGGCTTTTTGAGAAATGACTAAGAAAAATAATTGTTAAATATGAGACACATAAAATAGTCTATAACAGCTTTGGGAATGACCATCACAATTTCCCCTTAGTAATAAAAAATGAATTCCAGAACAAATGAAACGCTCTATTTTTGGAGAAAGTATACTGAATCCATGTAAAGCGTTGGTATTCTTCAGGCTTATTGGAGTGTCTTCTTTATTTAAAGACCTCTTGACAGCTGTTACTAAACAAAATAAGTGAGTCTTAATGAGGGTAAGAAAAACCTGTATGTTCCTAGGTTGTGAAATTCTGAAAAAGCTTAAGAGAATAATTTAATCAACAAGACATAATTTATGATTATAGGTAATGACTTTTATTTACATATTTGAATGAATACACACACACATCTGTATGCAGGAAACTCATCCATGACTCGTTCACTCAGCAAACATTTTTCTAACACTTACCCTGTGTCAGGCGCTATGTTAGGCACCAGGACACAGCGGGAAACAAAACAAAGGCTCCCTCCCTTAGGGGGCATTCAGTCTAGAGGCAGAGGCTAATAATATTAAATATATAATCCCACAAGAAATTATTTACTGTGATGAGTGCCGCAAAGAGGTACAGGGTGCTGTGAAAACATTTAAGAGGGGCCCAAGCCTGGGCCAAAAATCAAGGAAGGCTTCTCTGAAAAAGTGAGATTTAGGCTGAGATCTGAAGAATAAGTAGGTATTAATTACATAAAGAGTTGAAGCAAAGATTCTAGGGTATTCAAGGCCTGGGAAAACACCATGCGAAAAGAGCCAAAGGAACATGGCACCTCAGAAAACAAAAGAAGGCCATGTGGGTGCAGCATAGATGCTGTGGAGACAGGAGGCTGAGGGCACTGCTGGAGAGGGGTTAGGTATTGCCTTCTTTTAGACCAGTGGGCCTTAGCAATGGGAAGCCATGGTAGGTCTGTAGGGGTGGATTTGAGAGCTTTTCAGGAGGTCGACTCAACAGGACTTGGACATGGGGGATGAGGAAGAGAGTGGAGTCTAGGATAACTCCCAGGTTTTTAGCTTGAGTCTCCAGGTGCTATTCACTGAGATTAAGAACAGTGAGGAGGGAACAAGTTTGCAGGTTTGGTGGTGGGTGGGAGCAGAATGAATGATGTAAGGATCATGAATTCAGTTTTGGACGTATTGAATATGAGGGGCCTATAAGATATCCCTGAGGAGATGTGGTGAATTCATGAGCAGTTGGATAAATGAGATTGGGAGAAAGGTCTGGGTTAGAGATAAAATGTACAGCCCAGCAAAGTAAGAAGAAAAAATATTGTATATTTATATGTGTGTGTGTGTGTGCCTGCATGCATGTTTGTGTCTGAATGATGCTAAATTAATAGTCCTATGACTATTACAAGTAGAGAGAACCAAGTTTAGCGTGATCCCCTAAAAAGTCTGACAGAAGGTGCCAGGAAACTATAAGTTTATATATATTTTCTCATTGGCATTTACTTGTTCATAAATGGGGAAGACCAGCTAGCAGTCAATGCACATAGCTTTGCGTGGAACCCTTGTATTGATTACTTGGTGTCATGCCCACCACAACATGGATTTAGAACAGAGACAGAGGGTGGGTAGGCAGGATGATTCTCAGTATTCCATGGGCAGAAAGAAACCATGACGCAAAAAGTCAAATGGACTGAGGCCCTCATCAAGGACCTTCTGAGAACTATAGGGCATGAGGCCAGGCAGCAAGACCCTAAGCCTAGAGCCCAGCCGACTGCAGAGGGGCCTGGTGAAGCTTGGCTGGGTGGAGGCTCCCTAGACCTTGCAGGAGGCCATGCTATTGTCTAGGCTCCTTCATTGGGCGCAGCCTCCCACTGCTGCTCCAGAGGTGCCCTCCAGTGGACACACCTGGCCTCTGTCTCTTGGGGCAGTGCACAGCCCTGCCATAGTGCTCACTCTCCACACCTCTGCCTCATTCATAGCCCTTTTCCTGCTCTTTAAGGTCTTTCTAAAAAGAGCCTTCCCTCTCTCTACTTCCACTCTTCTCCAAGGCCCTATTGCAGAGACCCAATATTCAATATTCTACTGAAATACAGCTTTCCTTTCTTTTAAGGCCACCAGAAGAGTGAATATTTAGACAATCAACATGAGAGTGCATTGAGTGTTTTGGCTGAAAGTCACTGTTGGACATCCAAAGAACATTAAATTCTGTTTGCCCAGATTCCAAACAACCAAAATGCTTAAATAACCAAGTCTTTTCTTACACTCTAGAGACATGCTGAGTAAATCCAGTAGTGAAAGATTAATTTTTGAAAGCTACTTCCAGGTGTTTTAGGAATAGTTCAAATTCAGACTAATCTCTCACCCCTGTTTTCCTCTAGCTCTCTGACTTTTGTCTAAGGATGGCTCTGAGGGGTCTTACACTACCTTTAAATTAACCCCCCCCCAAAGTATATTACATTTAGTATACTATTCCAGGGGGTTGTTACTTGGAAAGCCTGTCTGCTAAGGATGAGGAATGTAAACACTGTTGTGAATAGGGTCTTGTGTAGCTCATTTTTGAAATATAAGGATTAATTATCATAAATCAAGCTTCATAAATGTTGCTGAGAACTGCCATTCTGTCTATAAAACCACTGACCGAAATTAGTCATTCTTAAAAAAATGAAAGAATTGTTCAAAGCACCTGTTTCTGGCAGTCTTGTCATGGTTTCAGTGAAGGTAACTATAACTGAGGAGAATTTGGCTGGAATGCTCAACTGATTTCACTTGACAGTAGATCTCAAAATGGTCCCAAGGAATGCATCTGCTACTTGGGTTTTGTTGTTGTTGTTGTTCTGTACTTTGGATATTGGCCCCATTTTTGCCATATTTAAACTGTTGAAATTTACAAAATCTGTGTCCAGAGAAGAGCCTTATACAGATGATGCTACTGTGAGAGAAAGCTTTAGAGGAAATAAGAAGGACTTCTCTTCCCCACAAGCTCTTGTGTTGACTTAAATTCTCCTGGAATTGGAAATGACCAAGAGCTACTTTCTACCAGGAGTAGATTTTGATAAGAGTTTTGAGGAAGGGAGTAAGAGAGGAGAGAGGGAAAGAATGCGACTGGAGTAGACAGGAAAGGATTGAAAAAATTAGGCTGGTCACTAAAGTTAAACTTGGCAGAAGATGCAGTTTTGGTTCTGGCTAAATCTGCATGGGGAAAAAATGAAGAAGAGCATTGAAGCAACTCTCTGAGTAATTCAATTCAAAAAAACCTACCCCTCCCCTGATTACAGAGATCTATCTGTGAAGAGTGAGATTTTGTCTTAATCCTTTGGATATATCTCCAGTTGGGCAGTGTTGTCACAGATGTTAAGAAATATTTGTTTTCAGCCTTTCTCATTGATGTTTATCTAAATAGGAGCCAGGATCCCAAGAAGGAGGTCACAAAAATCTCTTCCATTCCCACCCACACAGTTTTGCTGTACTTATAACACAGCAAGTGGTTTTAGTAAATATGTGAATAGATGAATAAATCATTTATGCAAATACATACTGCTTGGATTTCTACAAGTGTGACATTTACTTTCTATTTTCTTTCTCTAAAAACCTCTCCATATTTTTTCGTTGGTGCCACTGATTAGCTTATTGCCCAGCTTTTAAGCAGTAGATTTTTAGCTAGAGGGAAATAGTGCTTGGTCTGCTCAAAAACCTTGCTTTCCAGAGGAAGATTTCAGCTTTCTTTGGGGAGGGGTCCCATTTGGGGGCCTGTCTGACAGTAATCTGAGTGCTGGAATTTTTAATCCGGGCCCAGAAGAGAAGCAGGCAGGAACAGGAGATTGGGATCCCTGTGTCTGGCCAGCTGTCTGCAGGGCTGGGGAGAACAATGAAGAGACAGGCCTGCGGGAATGTGGGAGCAGCGGCAGAGGTGTGGATTGGCTGTGTGTGAGTTGGGGCCATTCCAGATGGGAGTTGTTTAGTTTGGGTTAAACCTCCTCGAAGATTTCTCTTCTTTCCACTGCCCAGCCAGCACTAGATAGAACCACATTCATTTGCTTCCAGGAGTGAGTTAAAAATTGATCGTCTTATTTACAGCTCTGTTTCAGATTAGCATTCTCTCGTTTTTCGAATTCACTCTCCCCAGCCCCAAACTGCACTGTGAAAAGCTTCTTTCATTTGACTTTGATCTTATCATTTTGGGTTAAACATACTGGAATTTTATACTTTGGGAGTTGCTGTCCCTGAATATGACTTTCCTTTTCTAAGAGGGCTGAATGAAAGGGCGTGAGTCTTTAGGATGATTTTCCCCAATAGAAAACCTAGGAGAAAAATTCTCTAGAAAATTCAAAAAAAAAGCTCTTTCCTGATTATTGAGTTATTCCAGGTAAAAGTGAGTTTATGTCATTTCATTATTTTTTATTTTTTGTCTTGCCTTGGATCTTTAGCCAAGCAGGAGAATAGAATAATTGCCCCCATGGATTTCTCTTCTGTAGCTAATCAGCTAAAAACCTTTGAGCTGGTAAGAGAAGAGAGTCACTTTCTCTGGTATCTCCCACCCGCTCCCGATAGTCTGCCAGAAGGTGCCAGGAGACTGCAACTTACATATATTTTCTCATTGACATTTACTTGTTCAAAATATGGGAAAAGCCACCAAGCAATAATATACATAGCTCTGCAAATCTAGGTTTTAATGTACAGATCGTGGAAGTGAAATCACTGGTAGGAATGAGAAGAAATGTACAAGGACCCTCGACTCTCAGTAACACATCCAGTAGTTCATACAAACGATTTAAGACAGATTTAGTGGATGTTTCTAGAGATAGCCAGTTCTTTTCAGTCTGCACCCCATGTGCCAATGAAAAATAAAACCAGAGGCTCAGATGACTGTTCAGAGCCTCCCTCATTTCATGGGTATTTGTGGTATTTTATCTCGGTCTTCTTTCCCATGAGTGAGCCGCATGTGACCTGAACTCATGAGAACTTGTAGTTAACTCCATGAGTCTTGCTGCTAACTTTGTTTTTCTGAGTCTGTCCCCCCATCTCCTCTCCCTTGAGGGAACTGAGAACGGAGGTTTCCACAGCTATCTGTACACTGGCAGTGGTGGTGACCTCGGTAGGGAAGGCCAGAGATGGGATCTGATGGGATCTGGAGCAGAGTGAGTCCTCGTTGGCCAGGAACCCCAGAGGACACTGAAGGCAGAAGTGGGATTCTCGTTGTGCGTGTGCAGTTGTTGTCTACTCACCTTTCTTTACCAGAAAACCTTCTTGTGCCCTACTGGGAGGCATCTTGCTGTCAACTTTGAAACTGAGCACAAATTTTGGTTTTTCGAAGCCAGCTTGTTTGAATATTAAGCCTATTTATAAACCTCATTATTCCAGCACCCATATGGCTCTTACTCAAAGACACTCACTTTAAAGAAGTGAAAGCCTGCCAGGCACTTCATAATTTAACATTAGTGCTGAATGGACTCTCGCTGATCCAGGCTATCAGGAATGATTCCCAAATCGTCTGTTTGACTTTGGAGTTTGTGAAACTTACGTTTGACTGCAGGTGTGCTCAGTCTCCGGGAACTCCTAGCCCTCAGAAGGCAAATAAAGCCCCTCACAACCATCCTTGCTCCTGCTTCACTGTTGTCTCTTGCTGTTTCCTTGCTGTCTCTACTCTGCCCCTAGGCAGGTCCATGTTTACTGTGGACAGAATCACCCCTTATGCTTTCTTAGTTTCATCCTTTCTCTCCCTGATTGGGACCAGGAGAGGTAAAATGAAGTTCAGGGTCTAGCAGCTTCTTCTAGATGACACAACTATGAAGAGCTTTGAGGAACCTTTTTAAATATTGGGGGTCAGTGCTCTCTGCTCTTTGATGATGCTCCTGTCTCTGTATCCTCCTGTCAGAATGTGATCAGCTGGATGTAAATGGACTGAAGCCTTCGGGGGTGGGGGGGGCGGGCGGATTTTCCAGCTCCTCACTCCCCCTGTTGTGTACGTGTGCACACATGCACACGCACACAACATTTGCTACTTCATGGGCAATCCACAGTTCCATAGAAACATTCCAGACTTAAACAGACATTGATTTTCAGTGAAGACCAACGATCTTTTAATTTGCTGAAGAGATAAGTGGATCCGGGTCAATCAGTCATGCCAGTTGTAGCACATGGTATCTCTGCATTGAGTTACATCTTCTGGGGATGCTTAGGCATTCTGTGTAAACAACTCACTGGGCTTCAGTTTTTAGGGAATTATTAATAAAAAAAAATCTTCAGTAAAAGATAATTTCAGATATTTCTGAGAATTATAATGGTCTCTCTCTCTTATATACCTAGTTTTACTTTCTTTTTACCTGCCATCTGAGAGATGGCCCAGGTTTGACATTGGAGGGAAGTGTGTGGTTCTGCTAGGCTAGCTGGGACCCCTGCCGGGTGGGTGTCAGAGAGCACAGCCTGCAGAGCCCTTTGGGTGTGGCGGGGAGGGAACGCTGGGCAGGGTTTCAGCACCCCTTGCTCTTGTCAGGACTGAGATTAGCACCTGCTTTCTTTGTGGTTGAGTCTTCTAAGATAAGGAGAATTGGGAATATTCGATTTTTCTACTTTAGAAAGCAATCTTCAACCTTTTTTCTTTACTTTTGTAATCAATGAAAGGCTTTTTTTTTCCCAAACAAAATTTGGAAACCTATTGAATTATAATACCATTATCATTTATGCAATGCTATTCTTATTCATACAGTAGCTGACTCTTTCTTGAGCATTTACGGGGTGCCCAGCACTGTGCAGAGTGCGGTACATTCAGCATTACATTGAACTCTTACATCACCTTGTGAGGTGGGTATTGTTGTTACCTACGTTTCACAGATGAGGAGTCAGGCTGTTGGGAAGGTGATGGAAGTTACTAAAGGTTGCACAGCTTATTGGACACAGTAAGTTAGAGAAGGGATTTGAGCTCAGTCAAGTGATCTGAAGCATTATGCTGTAATTGCTCTCTGTAGAAAAACAAAAACAGACAAACAAAGAGTATGCTGTGTGTGTGTGTGTGTGTGTGTCTGTGTGTGTGTGAAGGGCAGACCCTGTTCTGGGGAACAGTTTGAAAAACACTGCTCAAGACCTTCATTGAGGTGGCTGCCTTAGCCCGGCCTCGTGAAGACCTGCCGTCTGCCTGAGCATGAAGCTGTGCTCCCTCCATCTCCCACCCTGCCAGCATTGCCAGAGCCCAGAGCACAACAGCTCCTGGTCATTCCCTACTTTCTACATCAGCTCAGTCTAGCTACATGGATCTTGAGATTTGTGATATATTGTTTCAAGTTTGAAAAAATTGTAAATGTTTTGGAAAAAATTTGAAAAAACAAAACAGAACATTTAAAAACATTCCCTTTGTCTTTCAGGTTATGAATCAGGGATAAATTCTGTTGAAGTTCTTAAAAACAAAAGGCCAAGAATAAACTAGATTCTTTTCCAGCTCATTTCCTGGGTTTGGCTGGAAAGAACCTAGTATGTTTTACTGTTGGTTTTGTTTGTTTTGTCTAGTGTCTAAGTTTCCTCCTGGCATCTTTTGACTTCTTTGCATAATTTCCTCACTTTTCTTTGAAGGCTTCAGAGTTTGCTTTCTGTCTCAATCACTTTAAGATTCTGTATCCTTAGACAACTTACTTAGCCTCTCTGAGCCTCACTTCCATCAAATAAAAAGTGAGGTTAGCCTCCCAGGGTCTGTAGGCAGTCACAGTGAATTAATTTATGTAACAGGCATGAAACAGAGGAGATGCTCAGCAATTGTGAGCCCCACGTCTTCTCTCATTATGTCCCTCCTGTGTGTAGAAAACCATGCCTGTGATTGAAGTCCTCACTGCTTATAGTAAATCATTGCTAAACACAAGGAAAATTACAAACAAAGCAGTGAGCAATTTTTAGATCAGTTTCTTGATAAAAAAAAGTTTCATTCATTCATTTCACAAAAATATATCGAACAGCTGCCATTTGCCAAGCACTGTGTTAGGTAAGGGAGAAACACAAGCAAGTAGTGGACAAGCCATCCATCTTGCCATTAGCGTAACAGATCCTACCACTTGGAGTGATAAGTGCAATGATTTGTGTGAACCCTGGCCACCATGGGACACACAAAAGGGACATTTTCCAGTTTGGGAGGCGCTGGAAGGTTTTCAGGAGGAAGTGGTGTCTCAGCTGAAGGATGAGTAGGGCTCAGTCAGGTCTCACCGATCTTACCCCTCAAGATGATCTGTGAGTAGGCTCTTGAGGAGGATAATTTCCATGGATCTGCATTTTCTCTTGTGCTTTTAAGTGCAGACTTCCAACTCCATGGTAAGATGACACAATTTGGATTGGGTCTGCCTTGATTTGGGAACTGTCTGTGTCTAAATGGGGTGAGATGGGAAGAGAGAACTTTAGGACTTTGGAAGCCAAAAACCACGTTTATGAAGGTGGGCAGTGAGAGTCAGGAAGGTGAGTTGGACTGAAAGTCAGGTTTTTGGTCTCTGTTTCTTTGGGTCGACCAAACCTATAATCCGTATTTTGATAGGTGTGAGTGGCAGCCTCAAATGATTTATTTATTTTGCCAACAGACATTTGTAATGTGCCAACCATGTGCCAGTCAATGTGCAAGCCCTTGGGAAAGGTGCAGAGATCCATATGACATCTCTGACCTCAAAAAACTTAAAACAATGGACAAAGGCACTTAAAATTTTTAGAATGCCCTTTACACGGCATGCACAGTACCTGGAAAATTCAGTAAATTATGTGCTCTGAGATCATTCCTTTCATTTTATAGATGTGGAATCTAAAGCTTGATTTGGTATAGAGCTTGCCTGAGGTCTCACAGCTAGAGATGGGGGAAGTTGGGTTTTGAACCAGGTCTATCACGTTCCAGAGCTCTGTTGTCTTTCACATAATCAGAGATGACACAAAGCAATGCAAGAGGTGAGCCTTTCCTTCAGGTACCATCTTTTTCAAAAAAGTATAAATTTCATTACTTTTCTTGATTAACTCTGTATTGCCTGCTATCTCCCTCCACATCTGGCTGGACTGGGCTTGGCTGGGCTGGTTTGAGGCCAGTAGGCATGCCTACCTTACCTACTTGCCTCATACTTACACATTTCTCCTTGTTGAAATCCCACCCATCAATCAAGACTACCTCTTGAGGTCACAAAGCTTCCTGAGCCACCCTTTGTATTGCTTGTTAAAACAAAGCAACACTTTAGGTACATGTCTTAACTTCTTTTTTAGAGTTAAAATTCTTTCAGAGAGTGGATCTTACAGCTATTATGAGGATTAGTGGTGTATGTTAAATGTTTGTTACTAGTAGGTGCTGAAAATGGAAGCTATTCTTATTTTTGTTCTTCTTTGATCTTTTTGGTTCTCCCAGCGGTGCCTTTGTGTGGTCCTTGGCAGAAAGCTGGGAGAATTCTATGGAAGCCAATCCCAAAGATTTTCTTCTTCTGGCCTCCAAAGACATCCTCTGCTGACATAACTAGTTGGGCTTCTGGATAGAAGCCAGCGGCACCCATCTGTCCCTCATGCCCCATTGCCTTTGGTCTTCACACACTCTCAGTGGGTTATTTTCCAGTCTTGCCAGAGTTTCCTTAATCTAGCTTATTAGAGTGTGGTGCTAACAAGGGCCAAGGGCATGGGTCCCACCCACAGCTCACTGCGCTCTGTGCCTATAGATGAGACTTATTCCCTTGGCTACTGCCTGGAGAGGGTGAGTTGTCACTGATGATGGGGTCTAGTGAGAGACAGTGGATTGTCAGTGTGCATCCATAACAGCTTTTGAAGGGAGTGCAAGGCAGTGTTTCAGGCACTGGGTTATAGTAGAGAACCACAAGAAGAACCTGCCTGTGGGGAACTGACATTCAGGTGGGTTATCTCATTTATTTCTCACCACGAGGTCTTGAGAGAGGTTCTTTGATTATTCCCACTTTATAGTTGAAGACACTGAGGCTCAGAGGGGTCGAATAACTGGCCCAACACTGTAGAGCTAAGTTCCAGAGCCAAGACTGGAACAAAGGTAGTTTGCTTTAAAGCTCAAGCCTTAACCCACAGTGTTAGTTGACCTTTCTCCCTATATATATGATACACTTCAAGCATGTAGATACCTCTGTATATTCACATGGCCCTATGTATGTGTCTATCTGTAGATGTGACTATGTCCTATATATTGTATATCTATGGATGTGACTATGTATGTATAGGTATATGCATATTTTTATACATTTTTTTCTAATTATAATCATAATGCTTACTTTTAAAAGCAAAATTCATAAAAGTAAACATAAAAGAAGTGATCCATTGACCCACCACCCCGAGACCATGGTTATCATTCTGGTGCATTCCTTTCAGATAAGTAGGTATCAGTATGTATCTCATGAAGATCACAGTGTAGGTTCTGTGTGCATGCTGCTTTCTTCACTTAACATCTACCACTGCCATGTACGTTTTCATCCAAACAGAGATGGTTAACAGGTTGTGGTGATTCTGAATTTGAAACATTTGTGGCTTTTATTTTTAAACATGTGACATACAGCTCTATTAGCAAATCGGTGGCTTGGCTTCCTGGGTGCAGTGACTGTAATGGGAATGGAGGTGTGGAACTAAGGACACCTGGGAGGCATTGCCCTTCCTGAAGATGCTACCGAGAGATGTAGCTTCCTCTCGCAGCACACCCTTTCCTCTAGGCCCCTCCAGTGAAGAGCCTGTTAAAACTCTTTTGAGAGTCTTCAAAGTCTATGAAAACTGATACCAACATGAAAAACATTGGGATACTGGGAAAATAAACTTTTATAGCCATTTTCTCCTTGAATGCCACTATGACCTAGGTGAGATAGCCAGGGCAGGTGTGGTCTCTGTTTGATAGATTAAGAAGCCCTATGCTGGAGGCTAAATGAGGACTGTAAATAGCAGAGATAGACTGGAACTCCAGCCACTTCTCCGTCCTTGGGAAGAGTTCTTTCAGGAGACTGAACCCACAGCTGAGCCATTAGCGAGTTCCTAATGCAGCTCTCGCCACTTTTGCTTCTAGACTCATTGTCTCCTTCCTCCCTTTTTCCTTCTCTGGATACCTTATATCTGAGCTTTTGCTTTAGCTGCCTGACTACACATTTACGTTTTAAAAGGCACATCTGTAAAGGGACTTCAGAGCTAGATGATGGGGATAATAGTGGCAATAGTGACAGTACAAATAGCTACGAGTTATTGAACATTTAATATGTGCCAAACAAAAGAAATGCTTTATAAGCCTCTGCCCATTTACTCCTCCACAATCCCATGAACCGGGTAAATGGAAGGGCTGAGATTTGAAGCTGGATCTTGCTGTCTTTAAAACCTGACCTCAACCAAGAGGCTAAAGTGCCCTAAGAGGGGAAAGGGAAGAATGTAGAGGGCAGAACTGTTGAGCTCTTGGGATGCTATTTGTAACTGTTAAGACTATGGTTATACACGTCTGACCACAATCTAACACAATAATCCAAAACTTTTAATTGAGCTTTGAGACCCACAAGCTTCACAGAAAGAACCTTCTACGAAGTGTCCATCCCTACTGAAGCTATCTTTTTCTAACCCGCTGCCTGCCACAAACCTTTTCTGATATGTGTTTGTGCTTCTTTTCCTACAGGAGGAAATATAAGAAAACGTCCCAGAGGTAAGAGTGTTTTTCCGAGAAAGGGGAGCTCGTTGGTTGAGTCATTTGTGGCACAACTCTTCACATGACTGGCTCATGGTGGACGTTCATTGTAATAAACAGTCTCTTGCTTCCTTCCTAGTGAGTTGTCTGCTTTATCTTACGATTGCTGTTGCTGCTGTAATTAAAAATTAGTTGCAGACATTTAGTGTGGTATTAAGTGTATACTTTCACATGAGAGTGGATCTGGTGGATTAAAAAGCTTGTTACCGCTGAGCTTTCTAGTGATTTTACTAAAACATTGACCAGAGAGGAACTGAGCTAGGGGTGGGGTTGGGGGGGTGGGAGGGTTGTTGAAACTTTATGGATGGGAACACAAAAGGGTCTTTAAATACACTTTTAGTGTTTGAATTCTCTTTTGCCTGAAATTTTCCTCCGCCTGATTCACTGACCCAGTACTGTTGAGCTCAAAGCATAGTTACAAATTCTTTTAAGGGCACTGATGTTTTTTCTGATTTATCTGTGGAAAGGGTAATTTAAAGTAGAATATCCTCCGTCATCACCCTCCATTACTCTGTTTTGTTGAGAAGAGTTTGGAAAGCACGTTCCAAAGAAATAGAGTTGCTTGGACATTTTGTTTGCCAAGCATTAGAAGCCCACAGTAAGTCTAAAAGGCTAGTGTCTGCTTTTCATTGATTGTATTTGACTGGTATTATAGCTTTAAACAGATTATATTCAGATAAAAAATCACTAATGCAATTAAAATCTGCCACTAGGTTTCAACAATGGTACTTTCAGATGACCACTTTAGTCTTACCTTTTCTAATGAGCATCATCTCATAGCAGAGATTCCTATGTCCTATGGTTTCCAAATAAAGTCAATAATTCAAAGTTGTGGTGTTGTAATTTGATATGCAATGTAGAGGTGCACAAATCATTGAGAGAAAGTGAACTGAAACTTTAAAGCTTCCTGAGGTTGCTATACTTTTCTAAATATGGTGAGCTTATACAGTTGGGTAAATGATTCTGTCTTGTTCAGGTTCATCGGGTTCATGGTAGTAATTGCATGTGAACCATTGAGCAGAGTGTAAATTATCATTCAGATTAGAGGGTATAGTAGTTATCAGTAATGAAAGGTAATTTATCATTTTCACATGTCGTTAACCTGGGGTATGAGATGTTTCAAAGTTGCTTCAATTTTATTTTAAGGGGAGATAAATAAATAGGTAAGAGGGAGTGAGAGCTGCTCAAACCTGTCAAGTTTCAAATTACTCTGTTGATTATTTTTGAAAGCATGTTTTTGCATATCTGACATGAATGCTGTTGCATTTTTTTATTACATTGATGTAATAAAGAAAGACTGACTTGTACCAGCTTCATTAAAATCATATGAAATGAAAATTAATAGAGCATTGGTTTGACCTCTTCTATTTTTAATCACATACATATTTTCATATGAAATAGATCCATGTCTACTAATCTATCATTCAGTAATAAACCATCCCTAAACTTAGAGCTTGAAACAACCATTTTGTTTTGCTCACAGTTTTATGGGTCAGGAATTCAGGAAGGACTTGGCTGGGGGATTTGTATCTGGCCCACTGCTGTGAGCTGGGGCTGCTGGAGATGGAAGATCCACTTCCGAGATCGCTTCCTCTGTCACATATGGAGAGTGTTGGTACTCCTTGTTTCTTTCTCTCTCTCTCCACATGGCTTTCATCCTCCAGGGTGTCTCCATGGAGCTTGGGCTTCTTAGTGCATGGTGGTCTCAGAGTAGTTGCACTCTCAGCTGGCTTCCTAGCCCGTATCTTCCAAGACAAAAGGCATGGAAGCTTCTAGTCTCTTAATTATGGCCTGGGCCCAGAAACTGGCACAGTGTCACTTCTGCTGTATCATATTAGTTAAGGTATCACAGAACCCACCCAGAGTCAAGAGAAGGGGACATAGATTACATCTCTTGATGGAAGGGTGTTAAAGAATTTGAGGTCTTCTTAATATACCAAATTTCAACATTTTTCAGAATGATTTTGCTTGAGACCTTTACCAGGGATCTGTAAATTTGGATTATGTGATACCTCATTTGATGAATAGTAGATGCTTTTAACTATATCTTGATACTCCTGTCAGATGCTGGTCCGCTTGAATGTATTCTTGTCATTTGGTGATTAATTTGGGCTGGGAGCAGCTGTGATTCCTTTTTCACATTAGGGACAAGCATACTGTGTGGACGCAACTGGTTCGTTGAATTCTAAGTGTAGTAGTATGGCTTCAGTTAATAATTAGTCAAACAAAGCTGGTGGCTTCATGTAGGAAAACTAAATGACATAAATGTTCTGTTGAAAAGCTTTAGATCAGATAGGTTTGCTTTGGACATCAGGGAAGAGACATCCAGGATACAAAAATAATCTACCTTTGTTTAAACGTTTTTTTGCTAAGGTCTCGTTTCATTTCATTTATGTATTTATTAATCTTTCAAAGCCATGTTAAAGAAAAAAAAATCCGCAAACTTTCAAAGTCATCATCATCCTGCTCTAACTCAACTGAGACAGATATCTTCCTTTAAATTTTTTATGAAGTGCTGGGCAGACCTGAGTAGTCCGGGAGAATGTTTTGATGTTTGTGGTTCTACTGAGTCTCACTTTTAGCGTTAAGGGAAATGTACTCATCTCGTCCAAGACCAGAATTACAACCCAAAGAGTGATGTTATAAGTACTCTTTACTGGGTTGGCAAGGGCACCAATAGATAGGAGGTACGCTCTCCCTGCACAGAAAACCTTATTGGATTGGGCTTTAAATCAACTCGATTTAGAGGGAGCATCCTTTTGCCTTGTGAATGGTCTTGTTCACGAGGGCCAGTCATTCCAAGAGATTTACTGAAGTAGTGAAATGGTAATTTGACAGCTAGCCAGGATTATACCGGAAACCTGCTTCCCCATAAAATTCCCATCAGGTTGTTTTTAATACAGCTGCAGCTTCAAGTTATCAGGTTTGGCTTTGAAAAGTTTATATCCTTGAGAAAGCAGGCCAGACCATGTACAAAATAATCACAAATGCCTAGAAATAATCTTATACTTCTGGGCTGCCACTGAAGGAAGGAATTGCTGTCAGAAATAATGTTATAAGCTGACTATGTT
Organism: Equus przewalskii; assembly: GCF_037783145.1. Lineage (NCBI taxonomy): Eukaryota > Metazoa > Chordata > Mammalia > Perissodactyla > Equidae > Equus > Equus przewalskii. The sequence continues at coordinate 62,555,778 of NC_091834.1, read as the reverse complement.
AGGAGTGTGTCTGACACACACACACACACACACATAAACACACTCATCCCTATTTCAGTATGCTAGGGAATGCTGTGATTGATCAGCACAATCAGAGGCAGAGGTACAAATAAAGACATACGCACAAACCCGAGGGACCTCTGCAGACATACGTCCAGTTTTCATGTCTGGATTGTGGAAATACTTTGGTCAGGATGACCAGGAGTTGGAGTTTTGAGCAAAACCCTCATTAGTATGAAGGTTTTTGTTGATTTATTTGTTGTTAATTCTAGCTCTGTTTAGATAGTTTAAATAGAAGTTCTCATTGTGACTATATCTGATTTACCCATTTTATAAATCTAGACATTTCTTGAGCAATTACTTTAGCCAAAGGCATCTCTCATGTTTTTGATAATCATATTATTTTGGTAGTCATGTGCATAGTACTTTATAGAAATCTCCCAATTTACCAAAAATTTACTTAATACTATTGCCGTACACTTAAGTAAATACTGGAAATAAGAAGATCTGTAAGAAATAGCCTCTGTGAAGAGGTGCACTGGCTTCTAGGTGAGACACGTGAACAAAATAATTATAATAGAAGGTGGTAAGGGCTACAACAGATATAAACATTGAAGGTCATTGGGAACAATTAGGTATTTTGGGAGGAGCTTACATTATCATACACTCTTCTCTCACTAGATCACAAAGATAGCTTAAAATATTGCTTATTATTCATGGTGTTTGAAAGTTTGGGTTTATTAAAGTCTAATAGGATGGTCCAGAATCTTTTCTCTTAGTTTTCTTTGTCAAATGTATGTTTTGCCAGTTCTTTAGGAATATGGATAATAGATTGGTCTCTGTCTGTTGCAAGGCAAAACAAGGAGTTATTTTTCCCTTAAGTGTCTAATGCCTTCTTTCACTTGGATTTTTATGTGGCCCAGTAATCAGGTTTGATGAGCCCAAAAATTGATTAAATCCAGCAAATGATTTCCTTAGTCAAGTCTGCCCATGTTCCGCCTTCATGAATCAGCATACTTAATGAGTCATCAACAGAACTGCCACCTTTGCTGTTAATAATAGATTGTTGTGTGTAGGGGGTGGGAAGGTGAGTGTATATCACCCTGTGGGAAAGTTGCCTTCTAAGAAGTTGTATCGTCGTGTTAGCAGGTGCATCTTTTGCTGAACTGTGCTCCCATTTCGTTCCCAGAACACACTAAGTCTCATTGGTGGATTTTGAAGCTCTTTCAGCATCATTGATGTAGGATCAGTGGACTGTTGTTCTCCACCTTTGCAATGAAAAATGACAGCTAAATAACTTGCTGGGAAAGTTAAAGGGATAATGGGATAAATCAAGGCACATATTTTTGCATACTTATGGATAACCAATCCTGTGTATTACTACTTACTTAGTAGTACTGATATTTAGAGCCTGAGGATTAGTGATGACATTAGGGACAAGAGGATCTTCCAAGAGATAAAATCCTTTAAAAAGTATTTTCCTATTGTGATGACTGATAAATTCCTAAAATAGTAAGAACATATGCATCAGCTATGAGAATATGTCCAGTTTACATTCCAAGATTTGCAACTGAATCAGGGCAACTTTACAGTGAATGGTGGCAGGTCCGGGTAGACCAGAAAGAGCAGCAGAGTGGTCTGGTTAGAGCACAGATCACAAATGGACATGAGACTTAGCCCACAAAGGATAATGCCCAAGGCAATTAACATGGGAAAGGCCCTACAAGTACTATAAATTGCAGGTGAAACATAAGGGAGAAAGGAGGATGATGGAGAGTCTACATAGATAGTTTGGTCAGAGTTCAGAGTGGCAGGCAACTGCCACTCATTTATTCCTTACTCACTCAGTCACCCTCCTACTATATCAGCAGGAGTCAGAGGAGCACAGGTGCAAGGATGTAGACCCAGAAAGACCGAGGCAGGAGTTAGGAACTAGGTTTAGTGAGAGAGGGTGCTGAGATATGTAAGTAACTCAAGCACTGAGTCGGGGTAGTATGTCTAGACTTTAGTAGAAGGAATGACCTTGGCATTGAACTTTCATTTTCTGAGTCAAGAGAATCATCTAGACACAATTGAATCTTCTTTTCTTTTCCATCTTCATGTCTGCTAATTACTACCATTCTCCCACTCACTCAGGATCCAAACCTTTGAGTCACTTTATATGTTCTTCTGTTGTATGTGTTTCTTCAACTTTAACTTTTTGTTCTCTCCCTTCACCCATGATAAATGGGTGTCTTACAGGTTGTGGGCTTTTCCTTCTCACTATTTTCATTCCCGTGATCTTGATCCAGTCTCATTACCCATCTCTTAGAGTATTGAATAGCCTGCTAACCTCTCTCTTTATTGTGCTGTCTTTGTCTTTTCCATTCTGCCCACCCATGACTGGTTACTTTTTCTACAGTGTCTCTGATTGTGCCGTATCTGCTTAGAAAATAACAACAGCAACAACAAGCCTCCGCTGGCTTCCTTTTGGCTAATAAAGGCCTATCTTGTCTAGGATTTTAAGGGTTTCTACGTCTGTCTCTACCTCAACGTCCCTGCCTTTTTTCTGTTACTCCCTTCTATTCACCCTGATTTCCAGTCACGTTGAGCTCCTCGCTGACTGTCGTATTTGCCTTGTATTTTATATCACCCCTTCTTCATTCATAATCTTTCTAGTATTTTGAGTGTTCTCATTTTTACCTGCTGAAATCCTGTCTTTTCTTCAAAGATCAAATTCAAATGCCATTTCTTTCCCTGGAGCCTTCTTAGATCTTTCCACCTAAAAGAGATCTTGCTCTCCCAGTTACTAATTCCATGTACTACTTCCATGTACAAGAAGTAGTTGGGTGCCTGTCATTCTTCTTGGCATCATTGTGATTTTATTGAGTAGGGAATATGTTCTCCAAAAGTATGGTGCCTTGGACATAATTGTTAAGTGTAGGTTGAATTTATGCGTGAATCAGATTGGGATCCTCCATGTATTTCTACCATGGGCCAGAAATAAAGTTAGAATTACCAGGTGGAACTGTGGGTAAATAAGCTCAGATTGATAAATGACTCATAGTTATAAATGTCTTTGCAGATCACCACATACTTCCACATTTAGGTCTCTTTGGCCCTCACACTGGCCAGAGTGGAGGCCTATGAGGTCAGCAAGCCAGATGGCCTGCATGATCAAGAACCAGAAAGTACATAATTGCTTGGATCATTGACTCTGCTTTTCTTTTTGATTTAAGTTCTTTCAACATGAACCTCTAGCTTTGGGTGGCAACTCTGAGAGTATTTTTGTTGTACGTCAGTGCTTCAATCTCCATCTTTCCTCCATTCAAATCATTAATCCTGGAGATGTTCAGAGTAGTGCCACATATATTGGTTTGGGGTGTATTATTCTGAATATTTAATAACTGCATGGTGTGCATCATTTGGCTATTCTGTGGGGTTTTAGCAAAATGTTTTTGATAATCATTTTCTTAGATTGCCTAATAAGGCCTAAGTACATCTTTAAGACTTTAGCAGCACTCATGCTGGGCATATAAAGTTAAACCCAGACTTTAAGTTGCCTGGGTAGGCAAGTCTCTAAATCCCTCCTAATCCCAGTACTCTTAATACTGAAGAGGCAGAATTGACTTGATTGATTCACTCATTGGTGAGAGCTCCCAAATTTGGGCCAAGTCCACCTACCAACAACAGCAGCTTAAGAGGCAGATTTTGGAGGCACTGGGTCCAATAGTGTAGATTAGAGTTTCTTACCCTTGGCACTATCGATGGTTTCATTGTGGGGCTGTCCTTTGCATTGTAGGATGTTTACTAATATTCCTGGCCTCTACTCACTAGATGCCAGCAGCAACCCCACATCCCCTAGTTGTGATGACCAAAAATGTCCGCTGGAGGGTTAAATCACCTCTGTTGGAGAACCACTGGTGCAGGTGAAAGATTGAGAATCATATGTGGATTCTGTCACTAAGTTAGCTGTGCCAACTGACTCCTCTGTGGTCTCAGTGTCCTCGTCTATAAAGAGAGGCGGTTGAACATGAGGATTTCTCTGGTTTTTTTTTTTGGCTCAAAAATGATAGTCTCTGATTCTGATTACTGGGGTCCTCCCACAAGAAAGTCCAGACCACTAAACAACGTTTATTGTAAGGGCAAGCACTCTGTGTCCTGTGGCTGAATCACCGGAGAGGACTGAATCATTCCCGGTTAGCACGGAGGTCCCTGGGCAGGTAACATAATCTGGCCCCATAGTGATGGTCCTTTGGCTACAAGCCAGATCACTCTTGGTTTGGATACTTCTAATTTCACTGAAATAATGTGAACTAATCAGGAGAAGGATATTTAAAGGACAATTGCCAAAACACACACTTTGGCAGAAACATAGGTATGCCTAAAGGGCACCCTGTTGATTAAACTTATTGTCTGTCCGCTGGGGGCCAGGTGCTTCACACACATTATCTTATTTAATCTTCACAATGATTGTGTTTTACAGATGAGGAACTCAGGGAAAATAAGTAGCTTGACTGAGGTCACAAAGCAGAGAAATGGTTGGGCTAGTGTTTAAAGGGAGGTCTTTGAGATGCTAGAAGCTTCTTGGTTCTTTCCATTTCAGTGGTTTCATAATTTTTTACAGCTGTTGAACCTCCTCCCCTCCCCTCCCCCCCCCCCCCAACCAGTGCAGCAGCTTAAAGCTGAATAAAATCAAAAGGTCAGAAAGATACGCCTTTTAGAGTTCGTCTCCCCACTCTGCCAATTGCTCTTTTCTCATCAGGACATTTTATATTTGAAAATTTTATGTTTGGCCTCAAACCAAAAGTTGAAGCTCTTAGGAAAGTTTAATGAAGACTTAAAAAAACCCCTACAAGCTATATTTAAATAATGTCATTGAAGGGGGAAAATCCTTCACCTCTACCACCAGGTTTTTTTCCAAAATCTTCTATTTTAGTACTTAACATCTTAAAGCGCTTTGAAGTGATGTAATCAGTCATACATGAATATATAACTTTTTATGCATAAAAAGTAAATAACAAAAATAGAATCAGGTAAAAGAAAACCTGTTCTGTACTTTTCTATCCTCTGATTTAATAGATAATACCTTTTTGAAGTTCATGAGGTCGCTGCCTGAATTTTTCCCTTTGCCTCTCTACAAGTGGAATCACTCTCAGCTTTGGATTGTTTATTCTCGTAATTTTGGGGTGTCAAGGAGAGGGAACCTGGATGAAAATTTCTAAGCAAGCTGGAGGCGGTGGACTAAGCCCAGAGTGTGTATTGGAAGAGACGTGTCTGTAGTCTCTGCTCATTCACTAAATGAGAAGGGCGTAGGGTTGGGTCAAGAGCAGGGGTTTGGAGTCACCCATCCTTAGGTTGAAATCTGAGTCCTGTCTTGGTCAAATGGAAATAATACTTGCTTCCTAGGGTTCTCGGAACCCAGAAGGAAATAGTCTATGTGATGCACATAGGAAGTCTTTGGAACCCAGAAGGAAATAGTCTATGTGATGCACATAGGAAGTCTTTGGCACATGGAGAGTGCTCAGTCAGTGAGGGCTTGGGGGATCTTGCAGAGAGAAACCAGAATTCCCTGGTCACCGTGCAAAGGGCTTTGACCTTGAGATGGTGCAGGGTGTAAGTCTGGGGCCCTCTAAGAGAACTGGTCGGAGGCAGATAGGCCCTGCTCTTTAGGTGCTCTGTGAGGGCGGGGCTGTGTGTTATTTACTGAAGAGTAGAATCAGCCTTAACAAGAGATTGGTGACTGTCTTTTGGGGCCTATGTAAAAGGATGGGAAGAAGATTCGGGTAGGTGGGGCAGGAGAGCTAGCTATGCGAGGGCAGTAGTTAGTGGGACGTGGGCCTTAACTAAGAAACAGAAGTTTGGAAGGGCCCAGTCTGGTGTGGTTATAGAAGATCTTTCCACAGAAAGGCACTCACAGTTCATCTTCATTTTTAGTTTTCTGTTTTGTTTTATGTTCTGTGTTCTTTAACCTATCACAGGGTGAATAGCACTATATTTTATTGGTTGGTAGCATGCATTCTAGAGTCAGAAGGCCTAGCTTCTAATCCCTGTTCTCCTACTTCCTGTGTGTGTGACCTTTCGTAAATTAATTTCTCTAAGCCACTAGTTCTCAAGTGAAGGCAGGTTTGCCCCTAGAGGACATTTGGCAGTGTCTGGAGACATTTTTGGTTATCACATCTGGGAGTGGGGTATACTACTGGCATCTAGTATATAGTGGCCAAGGATCTTGCTAAACGTTCTACGATGCTCAGAACATCACCACCATAGCAAAGAATTATCTGGTCCAAACTGTCAGTAGTGTTGAGGTTGAGAAACTTTGCTCTAAGCCTCACTTTCTTCATCTGTGTAAAAGAGAATAATAATAGTACTTACCTCATAGGGTTGTTATAAGGGTTAAATGAGATAAGGATTGAAAGCATTAAGGACACTTCCTGGCTTTTAGTAAGTGTAAAAAGAATTTTAGCTATTATTATTAATGTTACTCTTTTGACCTATGATTCATTGTTTATGTAGTGGATTTATGAATTCTGTTTCATGGTTTATGTAGCGGACATATACGATTTTACAGGTGAATTAGATGCACTTAAATTTTATAAGGAAAAGATTTTAAAGTACTTTATATCATGCATTGAAAGAGATTTTGAAGTTGTCTTGAAGGGATAATATTGTTTGGTTTATATAAATACAGTGTTCTCTATACTGAAACAAATCAGAAATCATAAGTTCTACATGCTGTTATAGTCTGTTAGCCCTGAAAAAGCGTAAAATCACAGATCTCAGAAGAAATTCTTTGATATTATTGCATATTGTTACATAGGAGGCAATAAAACTAAACAAATTTGCTGGGAAATGAAGTCCCATCCCTTGCATGCAGGGAGTGCAGAAAGTAAATTATCATAATAATTTTAGCGAAAACTAGTAGCTACAAGGTAAGTCCCAATATAAATTGGAATGGATTCCTACGTAGTAGATCAGACAACAAAAATATTCCTTGAAAGTGATACTTTCACTCCAGTAACAAGTACAGCACCTCTGAAAACATAGCTCTGTCTGGAATCACCAGACAAGCTCCTCTCTGCTGTTGAGTTTGTGAATTGAGGTGCTCTGCCACTAGGGGATAGGCTTGTCCTGGCTGTCCTGTTGCCCTCTGGTAGAAATACAAATGGAGGACTTGTGGGCTGACTTTTCTATAATCAGTTCCTTAATCTTTAAGATATGTTTTATTATTTAGATCATAATCAAGAGTTTATTTTATCATTAGCACAGCAATTAGATAGCTTAAGAAAAGAGCCTGATGTGTGCCATATGGATGGTGAGGTGTGTATCATCCTTCTGCTGTTATGTCAAATTTGTAATTCCAAAAAATTTAGCCATGATTTTGTGATAATTTTACTAGTTCTAGTGTACTATGTTGTTAGTAATACATTTAGTAGTCCCTACTGCTTACTCATAACCCGTTATCAAGAGGGAAAGATAGAAAATCAATCCCTTTAGTAATGCAAGCACTGCCTGTTGGATGGGTGAACGGAAGCCTCATTCCTTCAGAATACATAGTGGTCCCCTTTGGGAATGAAGGCGCTTAATAATAACAATAACAATGATGGTGATGATGGTGGTGACGATGACTGTGATGATGGCAGTGATGGTAGTGGTGGTCCATGAGCACAGCTCTTCACGAAGACTGTGCTTTATGCTTATTAGATCGCAGTAACTTCGTACTTTCACCTGTTTGTTTTACATCTGCTTTTCCCCCTGCTGATTTCCCTGTATTGAGAAATGTGTTTAGGAGCCTGATTTGGAGGTTTGACAGGTGAGGTTCTGATGAAGCCAATGTAAAGCTTAAATCGCTTCCCATTTAGCGTCATTATTTTGAATAGAAAGAAAATTTCTTTAACTTAGTCTCTTGCGTGGAAAATGAATTGTGTTTAAAGGGTATTTTGGCCTCCAGACTGGTTCCCCCTCCTTGATATCAGTGACTTACTTCTGCCATTGGTTTGTGTGGGACACTGTAGGGGCATAATTATACCAGAAGTCAATAAACAAGGCAATACAGCACTGGCGCTCAGAGCATGGGTTTTGGGGTCTGAGAGACCTAAATTTAAATCCCGTTTCCATCCGTCCTTAACTTCGTGATTTTTCAGCCAGTTAAGCATACGTATTCTCAGAGTATGGGCTACTAATAGTAGCTACCTCATAGGGTTGTTGATAAGGATTAAATGAGACCATGTATGTATGATATATGGCCCAGTTCTAGGTATATAGTAAGTGCTTAATACATATTGGCCATTAATATAATACCCTCCCTCCCAATAAAAATTTATGGCCACAGAATGCCATTCTTCATCATAATTAAGAGTGAGACCTTTCAGACTCTCTGCAAAACTTAGTCTCCCCCAAGGACTTATTCTGCTTGCACAAAAGATTCATTCTTTAGGATCTCATTTGTCAGGGGAGCAGTTGGAATGGTGCCAGCGAGTTATGGGCAGAGGGGAGAGAAGCTGCTGCCTGGTACTTCAGGCTGATCCACAAAGCTGTGAAGACACAGTATGGGTCTGCAGATAGAGCCTTAAAAAAGGACTCCAACTGTTTTAGCCAAAGATTCTCAGTTTCACTGGTTTACTGCTACTCTCTTGGTACCTATATTCATCTCTAAGAGGTCCTGTGATTCGCAAGTCACTGGGTGGGGACCTAACATATCCACCAGAGATTTAAAAAAGGGGAGGTCAAATTTACAAAATGAAAGCCAGTCCACATGGTTGGCATTAACAATACTACTGAGAGGTTGAAAGAAGAGCAAATTAAAAGTATTTAGTTTTAAAAATGAGTTCTACTGAAAGTATTGAGTAAAATAGAGTTAAACACATTTTATCTGTGGATGTAGGTTTTGTCTTGTCTGACTCCACTCCCAGACCAGACTCTTCATTTCATTACATGTTTACTGAGTATCAGCTATGTTCTGGTCACGCACCGTGAGACATTAAAAAAAAGAAGCAAGATGTAGTTTCTACCCTCAAGGAGCTAATGGCATAATGGGAGAGAGAGGGACCCAGGCAGGTTATTTCAGTCTAAGTTCTTTGATAGAGATGCAGAGATGCAGAGGAGGGGCACTCGGCTTGGTTTAAAGCTTCAGAAAAGGCTTGGTGGAAATCACACTTGAGCTGAGACTTAAAGAGGAATAAGAAAAGATAGCCACATATGGAAAGGTGGTATAGGTATTTATTTAGAGGAAATAACGTGAACAGGTAGTTGATTTTTATCACTGCTTTTGTTACCTGAGTCCCAGTCTCTGCTCTGGCTTGAGTGAGGTTTGGGATGCAAGGGTAGGGCTGCTTCAGTGTGCTCTGGGTATCCTTGAGGGTGAGCTGCGAGCCTTAGTTACCTACCGCACAGAGAGGTAGATAATCACCCCTCTAAGGGCTGCAAGCAAAGGAAAGAAGACAATTAATAAAGACTGTTCTCTACTTGAGGGCATGCAGGGTGGCCCCCTTGACGCTATGGACTACTTGTCTGTCAGAATGGCTCATCCCAAAGAAACCAGGGATCGCTTCAAGATAGGAATCCAAAGGCAGATGAAAAGAATCTCTTACACCTTCCATAAGGGAGTAGAGATTAAAAGTGATGGTGAGAAATGTTCCCTCCTCCTTGATTTTCTCAAGGAGTTTTTGTGAGGCTGATATTATTTCTTATATGTTTGATAGAATTCATCAGGGAAACCCTGTGGGCCTGGGTTTCCTGTGGGACGATGTTATTCAAAGAATTCTTAAATGATATCAGAATCACTAGGAAGATGTGTTAAAATGGAGCTTGCTGAGACTCCACCGCCAAAATTCTGATTCTGTCATTTGGGGTGGGGCCTGAGGATGTGCACTTCAGAAAGTTCCCAGGTGCCATTGGTGTGAGGAACCAACCTGGATAACTACTGCCTTAATAGGGATAGGGCTATTCTGATTTTCTCTTCCTTCTTGTGTCATTCTTGGTGAGTTATGTTTGTCAAGAAATTTGTTTATTTCACCTATGGTGTGGTATCCATCGGTATAAAGTTACTTACCATCTTTTTATTGTCTGCAAGATCTGTAGTGACGTCCATTCTTTCCTTCCTGATATTCGTAATTTGTTCTTTCCTTATTTCTTGATCAATCTTGCTACTTATTTATTACTTTTATTAATGTTTTAATAAAACCTAACTTTTGTGTTTTTTTCTATTAATTATTTTATATTTTGTTGCATTTTGCTCTTTATTGTTTCCTTTCTTCTGCTTACTTTGTTTTTTTTTAAATTTTTGATGAGGAAGGTTGGCCCTGAACTAATATCTATTGCCAATCTTCCTCTTTTTGCTTGAGGAAGATTGTTGCTGAGCTAACATCCGTGCCAGTCTTCCTCTATTTTGTATGGGGGATGCCACCACGGCATGGCTTAATGAGCAGTGTTTAGGTCCATGCCCGGGATCTGAACTGGCAAACCCTTGGGCCACCAAAGTGGGGCAGGCAAACATAACCACTACACCACTGGGCTGGCCCCTTACTTTGGGTTTAATTTTCCAACTTCTTAAGGTGAAACTTAGAGCACTGATTTTAAACCTTTCATCTTTTCTAATGTGAGCATCTAAGCAATGCAGTTCTCTGTAAGCACTGTTTCTCCTCTTGTCACTCCCTACTGCCTGCTTCATACCCTTGGTGTTGCACTTGTCACACTTGACTCTTGTTTGCCTCCCCAACCATCCTATAAGCAACTTCATAGAAAAGACCCTTTTTACTCATTTTCGTTTCCCAGGTGGACACATAGGATGAGCGTGTTGGAGCAGGTGGATGAGTGAATTTGGCTGACCTGGTGGCTTAGATCCCTCTTCCTTTGTCCTTGTTTCTTGCCATTAAAAAGGAGGAAACATCCTTTCTGAAGCAAACCTTGTGGGAGTGGAGAAATCCTGTTTTGAAAAAGTATTATGGTAGGTGGCAGTGAGGCTGGGCTGGCACTCAGAGAACGTTATGCCACTGCCTAAGTCAGTTGAATTTTTTCTTAGCTGCCCCCTCTCCAGTGTTTCATTTGGAGGCCAGGCTGCCCTTCGTGCTCATGACCAAATGGGGTCAAGATGAAATTTCTCTCCCTTCGAGTTGGATTTCACAACTGACCAGGTGCATGCTAGCTGGAATGAGGAGTTGCTTTTCCCTGTTCCTCAGCAGCAGCTGGCGTCTGTTGCAGTCAGGGGCAAGGACTGCCCTCTGCTAATATACTCCGTATACTAGAACAGATAAGAATTCATCCTGTTGGGATTTTGAACTCCTGGATCTTCAGAGATAAAAACTCTCAAATGCATGGATTTTCTGACTTTTGAACAGCTTATTTAAAGGGAGAGGAATTATGGTGTTCATTTCTCCAGGGGAAATTGGAACTTCCCTGGGGAATTTTGTTTGGGGGCTCAGCATTATGTAAATCACTTATAATAAACATTTATAACAAAATATCACTTCTTTATTCTCATACTTTTAAATCTATACCAGTGGTATAGATCTCAAAATAAACAAACAAAGCTATGCTGAGGAGAAAGTAAACTGCTTTGAAATAATAATGACTATTCTGGTAAAAATAATAATAGCTATAATAATACGTGATGATACATGGTCATCGTGGTGTTCCTGGCACTGGGCTAAGTGCTTTCCACGTTTATCTCAGTTGATTTTTATTATACCCTCTGAGCTAGGTGCTATTATTGTCCCTGTTTTATGGGTGAGAACATGAGTAACTTTCTGAAGGTTACAAAATAGTGGGGCTTTGTTTCAATCGAGGCCGGTTTAGCTCTTGACCCCGAGCTCTTCGCTCCTATGCTATCCTGTCTCTCTATCTGACTTTGGGGATGTTGGGAGATAGCGACAGAGTCGGGTTATGACTTCGCGTTTGCTTTAAATTCATCATCAGTGCTGATCACACTCATTCTGTGCAGGTGATCTGGACATCTGCTTCTCCTCTGTTTGGTTTTCCTGTGCATTGAAGCCGAGCATGACTGGGGGCTAGCATGAACATCCCTGGGGGAGAAAAGGAAAACAATCTTTGAAGAGAACGAGGACCTTAGTGAAAACTGTGCTAAGGAAAAGGGTCTTCAAATTGCTCAGCCTCTTCTTTCCCTGCTAAGGGGAGTCCACATACCAGATTGGCATCTCTGTGTGAGGCACAAATCTGTGCTGGCACAAATCAGCTTTTCTTCCTTTTTGTGAGATTGATGATGAGCTGCGGCTTCTGATTGAGCCATTATTGGGGGAGGGGAGAAGAGCGAGGGAGGGGACTGTCTAGAAGCTCCAGTCCCATCTGTCAGGCCATAAGAGGACTTGATTTCTTCCTCTTTCGGTTTTTAGAAGCTCATGATGGAAACCGGCTTTTCCAGTTCTCTTCCCATGAATTCTCCTGGCTTCTCTTTCCATCAAGGCTCTGATTTCCAGGTGCTGTAAAGCAGTAAGTGGCTTTCCTGCTTACTGTGACCTGCAGTAAGAAACACATTTTACACGGTGACTCAGAGTGCATTCACACTCACACACACATGTTCACACATACACACACGCACATTCTCACAGCTGAAATAAAAGTTTTATCTTACTACGAGTGATTAAGTCTATTTCAAATTGTATTCTATTTTATTAACATAAAAAATGTTGGTTGTGACCCAGTAAACTGATTTTGTTATCCACTGGTGGGTAGCAGCCCATACTTTGAAAATTATTGATGGTGATCAGTGGGAGCTGAGTATAAGGGCATAAACTGTATCCTTTTGTGGATATATCTGAATGTCCAGGTCCAGCCTAAATGCATTAGTAAACCCAGGTGCCATATTTTCCTCTAATCTGAATCAGAGGCGAGTCATTTGAACATCCCTCTCAGGTCTGTGGGTCAGGCCAAAGGAAATAGCCCACATAAAACAACCTGGAGGAGTTTCACGTTGAAGGCCCAGGGCCCTTGACCTTTGCCTGCCTACGTGGTGCAAGGTGAAAGCACTAAGTAACCGGAGCCAACTGTGTCTTGGGAATCACCTCTGGCTCTAAGAAGCCCCAGAGAATCTGTGTTCTTTGGGACTTCACAGTAGATAACAGCAATAATGGAAAGCAGGTTTTTGTTTTTTTCCTTTGCCAAAGTGCATCTCTTTAATAACAAAGGGAACTGGGCTTCTCCGATGCACAGGGTGACATGAAATGCTCCCTGCTAATACATTCCATACACGTTCTTCACCCAGCCTATGAGACTGTAAGTTCATTAAAACTGTTGAATGAATTCCAGGGTGAGGAAGATTAAGCTGTAATTTACTGTATTTCATGGCTCCCTTCTCCCTTTTCTTTAAGCCCATTCATTTGTGGGTGAGTCACAGAGACAGTAAATTCCCCACAGAGTATCACACATCCTAGGGAACTGACTTTTGATTCTGCTGGGATGCAAACAAGAGAGAGTCTGCCCCTCCCCTCTTGCCTCTCCCTGCCTGTGGATTCAGTCCTCAGTTCACCGTGGGAAGGTCTTAGAGTTGTCAGCTGATCTCAGGTGAAGATGAGTTTGAGAAGTCACCTTCTGAATAAATTGTGTTGGTAGTAGAGCTCATGGTCTCCAGTTATGGACTGGTCTTCCCCATCTCCATCTTTTGGCTCACTTGTGAGTCCTTCTTTGTACGTCCATGCTCTGCTGTTGTGTTATGCCTGGGAACTCTACAAACAGCACTTCTCAAACTTTAATGTGATAACTGGAGGATGTTGCTAAAGTGCAAATTCTGATCCAGCAGGTCTGGAGTGGGGCCTGAAACTCTGCATGCTGATGGGTGATGCTGATGTCCTGGTCCCTGGTGCTTCTTTGAATAGCATGGCTCCACAGGCTGGTGTGCAGATGGCTGAGAGGACACTCTCTGAATGTTTATCATCTTTGTAATACCTAGTATGCAACCATGGGATGGTAGATTTTAATCTACAGCAAGAGACTCAGGAATCAGCATTCCTTCCGGGTAGAGTTGATCTGTACCCTCCAGACTGATCACTCCTCTAAATGCGCTTGTCTTGTATCTTATGTGCCTTTTGGGAGTAAAGGTCCTGTTTCCTGTCAGCGGCTGTGTTCACATATGCTCAGCAGTGAGTGGATTCGCTGTGAACTTGATTCTTGCCTTGGAGTTGTGAGGAGTAGGGTATGCTCAGGTGGCAGAGAGGTGGGAAAACTCTCAGGATGTGAGAAATTCTTGATAGTGGCACGTTTAACCAGAAGAAAGCAGTCTGGGCTTGTTGTGAAGTCCCTGCTGATCTGGGACACAGCCTGACAGTCAGTCGAGTGACAGCAAGTAGCTTTGTTTTCCTCTTTAGGCTGTGGGGTCTCCACTCCTCTGCCTAAAAACCCCTTGATGCGGCCTCTTCTCTCCAGGACAGCATGTGGCTTTTCTAACTAGTTGTGGTAGCCTGGATTTCTGTGACACATGTGGTTTTAACTTGACACATCACCATGGTTGATTTAAGAGGAAGTATTTGATAGTGCTGTAGCTTTTGGCCCTAGAAAAGTCTTAAGTGTCTTCTTGTTTTGCCTCAGGTGAAGCCACAAGCTCACACGATGAAGGGTTGTGCCCAAGGTCAGACAGCCTCATGTGTCCTCTCCTGACTTCTGGGAAAGTGGAGAACTCATTTCATAACATCTTGGTATTTCTCCACCAACAAGTATTGCTCCTGGAATACAAACCTATGGCTTCCACTGTCTGGTGCCCCCTGACGATGTCTGGATACAGAGTCTCCTTGCCCGGCCTCCTCCCTCTCCCACACCCCTCCTGTGTACAAGCCCTTGGACCCTTTGTGCCCAGGGGGCCTCCTCCTGTTCTCCCACCACACATCCACACTGTGTTCTTACCTCTGTTTCCTGTTTATCCATCAAGGCCCTGGTCGAATTCTACGTCTTCCTTGAACTGAAGATCACTAGGCTGGGTGTCAGGAGCCCTGGGTTCTAGTCCCTACCCCAAAATAAGCTATGTGACATGGGCAAGATCTTTATATTTTTGTGCCACTGCGACATGGGCAAGATCTTTGTAATTTTGTGCCTCAGTCCCCTCTTCTGACAAAGGAACTAGACCACGAATTTCTCTAATTTCGTAATACTCTGATTCCGCACTAATCACTGCTTTCTCAGAATGGTTGCCCGTGAGACACTGTGGAAAAGTTGCCAGCTAGACCTGAGTTTAGATTTCCAGCTCTGCTATTAATCAGTGTGTGGCTTTAAGCAAGTTATTTAATCTCTCTGGGGCTTCACTTCTCATTAGTAAAGGATGAGGTGGTTAGGAGGATTAATTGTATAGTGAAATTATCTGACGTATTAAACACTGTCAGGGTAATTTTTTTAAAAAATGTAAAATTATACTCATTCTCATGTAAAATGAATCTGTATTAAAGATATTATTTAACTCATTATTAGTGAGGGAACTGGTAAGATGTTACAGTTAGTTCAAATGACAACCCAAAGAACAGACGCATTTATAGATGAGGAAAGAGCAAGTGGAAGGCAAAACTTTTCCCACAGTGGACGGGGGAAGTCGACTGACTCTCCACGAGACAGAATCTGTTTGCGTGTCTGTAGACAGAAATTATTTTGTGTTGTTATCAGTCATCCACAATTTACAGAGCTGTGAAATAGCTCAATGGCTGTATGGGATGTGCCTATTGGACAAGAATGGCGTACCTTCTTGGGCAGAAGCAAGAGAAAGACAAACCACTTGGTCAACTTTAAAGCTTTTTCTTCCTTCTAGTATATGTCATGACTCATCAATGGGATGGAGGAGTGTAGCCCTCCCATAGAGGGAGAAGAGGTCCATATTAGCAAGGGACAATAGTATCTACTGCAGTTGGCATTTATTTTGTAAATTACTCAGATTTATTATAAATTCTTAATTAGGTTTATTATAAAGTCAAAGACAATGAGGAGCTGTGAATCGCAG
The DNA here is from genome assembly GCF_037783145.1 of Equus przewalskii. Taxonomy (NCBI): domain Eukaryota; kingdom Metazoa; phylum Chordata; class Mammalia; order Perissodactyla; family Equidae; genus Equus; species Equus przewalskii. The sequence continues at coordinate 62,539,874 of NC_091834.1, read as the reverse complement.
TTGCAGTCTTGCATCAAGCTGAGCATCCAGTTTATTTCTCCATTTTATTTTTATTTCGTAGTATCATCAAGGCCCTGATTCAAACACAGATAAGTAGAAGCATATTGGTGTGTTCAGTTTCACCTGAGAAGATTTGCAGAGGTCTGAATTTTTTTAAATAAGCAATTCAGGGATACATCCACATATTCAAATATATACGTAGATATGGAGGGAGAAGCTTTATTCTTAGGACAGCACAAATGGAAGTGAGGTGGGTCCCAATATATTAAATTTTGACTTGGGATAAATGCATTTGAGAGTGTGTGTTGTTGTATTAAATTCTTTTCTTTTTTTTGAGGAAGATTAGCCCTGAGCTAACTGCTGCCAATCCTCCTCTTTTTTCCAAGGAAGATTGGCCCTGAGCTAACATCCATGCCCATCTTCCTCTGTTTTATATGTGGGATGTCTACCACAGCCTGACTGGGTACCATGCCCGCATCTGGGATCTGAACCGGTGAACCCCGGGCTGCCGAAGCGGGACGTGTGCACTTAACTGCTGTGCCACTGGGCCGGCCCCTCTTTTTTTTATATAAGGAAAATATGAATATATTCTCTCTATAAAATATTAAAATATGACTGAGAAGGCTAAAGCGTCCAGTCCTCTTTGACTCCCGTCTGTCTCCTCACCCATTCTTATCCCAGGTTTCTCCTGAAGTAGTGTAACTGAAGCCAGTTTGGGGTGTGTGCATTTTATATGATATTTATTTTTCTACAACTCACTTTTTCACTCACTCATTTCTTGGAGATTTTCTATGTCAGCTCATAAAAATTTACTGCTTTTTAAAAAATTCATAGTATTTAGGTTGTTTCCAGTTCTTCGCTGTGATAAGTTATGCTGGAATGAAGTAAGAAGGCCCGTTACTGTGCTTATGAAGGGACAGTCTCTAAAATGCACGATGCCGTGACTATCCTCTGTGCCTCCTCGCTCTTTCAGATGTATTGGTGCATGTAATCAATGTTCATTGCTTTGGAAATCCCTTTTATAACATTTACACAATTTTTTTTTTATTAATGTTATGATAGATTACAACCTTGTGAGATTTCAGTTGTACATTTTTATTAGTCATGTTGTGGGTACACCACTTCCCCCTTTGTGCCCTCCCCCCACCCCCCCTTTTCCCTGGTAACCACCGATCTGATCTCCTTATCAATGTACTAACTTCCACCTATGAGTGGAGTCATATAGAGTTCGTCTTTCTCTGACTGGCTTATTTCGCTTAACATTTACACAATTTTTTAAACCTAGATTGCATTACCTGTTTGGGTGAAAGTTATTGAATGTGAAAACCTTGCTCTTAAATTAAACTCTTGATTCCTTGGGTTTGTTTCTATGAAATACTGTGGTATTGGCCCCTCCCCTGCCTTCTCTCCTCCACTTCTCCTTTCCTTTCCTCTCGCCTCTCACTACATTTACCTTCACTTTTTTTGCAGGCCCCGGAGAGCATTACACGTTTTATTTCATGATTTATTCTGCTTCTTTAACATCTGTAGATGATTGTTAAAGCAGAGCTGGGTGCAGCATCAATTTGAATCACAAAGATAAACTTAAGATGAGAAATTCTTTGCTTTTCCAAACAACGTGGGAAAGATATAAACTGGAAATAAAATAATAAGAATAACCTGAAGTTGAGCTGGTTTTCACATCAACATAGATCTCCACCTTTGTCTATGGTTTGTGTAGATGGAAGGGTGAATTGTGCCGTTCCTGCTGACTCTGGTGAACTTCTAGAAGCAAGAATAGTGAAATGTGTGAAGAGATTTCGTCAGTGCGTTTGAATGAATAAAGAAATATTTGAGAGGGGGAAGCCTGGGCCCTTTTAGATTTACAAGGAAAGTCAAAATCTGCGCTTTCTCGTATGGTAACCAATCACGTGGCTATTAACCTTTGAAATGTTGCCACTACTGCCACATGTTAATATGGTAATTATTTGGATGCATCAAGTTAAATCAAATATACCATTAATATTAATTTTACCTGTTTATTTTTTAAGATGTAGCTACTAGAAAATTTAAAACGCAGTATGTGACTGGCAGTGTCTTTCCGTTGGACAGCATGCTCCGGCTGTTAACAGCGAAGAAGGCTGGCCCTGAGCCAGGAATGCTTCTGCCTCACCCTCTCTGTTAAGGACGTGCTTAAGTTCTGATCCTACCTTTAGTCACTAAAGGTGATTAAGTCTGAATCCCAAGAAGACTTGCCTGTGCTCTTTTCCTGATTGGTTTTTGTAGATTTAATACGGTTTCAGTGTAAGACTTATTATATCAGGCTTTTGCTACTCTAAAAATGTGAAGTGAAGACTTTAAGGAAATAATAATCCCTACATTAGCCTAACAGATAAAAATTTTTGTTCTTTTTAGTTTTTCTGTAGTAGTTTGTAATGCAGCCCATGGCAGTGAGGCTCATCTTGATAGAAGAGCTGTGATAAAAGAGTTGTGATTTTTATTTTTGGTGAGGAAGATTGGCCTTGAGCTAACATCTGTTGCCAATTTTCTTCTTCTTTTTTTTCTCCCCAAAGCACCCCACTACATAGTTGTACATCCTAGTTGTAGCTTGTTCTAGCTCTGCTATGTGAGACACCACTTCAGCATGGCTTGACTAGCAGTGCTAGGTCTACGCCCAGGATCCAAACTGGCGAAATCCCTGACCGCTTGACCACTTGACCACTTGGCCATGGGACCAGCCCCCAGTGTTGTGAGTTTTTGATTGCTAAAAATTCCTTCCTTTTATCTCCTTACCTTTTTTTGGTGGATTTCTTTGCCCTTGCAAAGAAAATCGAAACAGTAGCCTTCATTTGTGGCATATTTGGAGTCTTCTATTTTCCCATATTGGTAAAGATGCATTCCTTTAGAATGCTGTAACTTGGTCTCTATTTAAACACACACATAAGCTTACACACAAACACACATGCAAATATAACACACAATACACCGTTAATTCTGCGTGTCAATTTTTTTGGTTTGGGTGCTTTGTCAGTCTCTGAAGTTTTTTTTTAATCAATAAGCTTTATTTTTTTAGAGCAGTTTTGTCCACCTTTGTCTATGGTGGACACAGCAAAATTGAGTGGAAATTACAGAGAGTTCCTGTATAACCCTGCCCCCCTCCCATCCAGCCCCCCCCCACTATTAGCATATCAAAACAGAGTGTACATTTGTTACAGTTGGTGAACCTACATTGACATATCCTTATCACCCAAAGCTCATAGTTTACTTTCAGGTTCACTTTAAGTGTTGTACTTTCTGTGGGTTGGGACAAATATATAGGACATGTATCCATCATTATGGTATCATATAGAGTAATTTCACTACTCTGAAAACCCTTTGTGCTCTCTCTGTCCCTCCCCAAACCTCTGGTAGCTCCTGATCTTTTTATTGTCTCCATAGTTTTGCTTTTTCCATGTCATATAGTTGGAATCCTACAGTATGTGGTCTCCTCACATAGGCTTCTTTCACTTAGTAATATTGCATTTAAGTTTCCTCCATGTCTCTTCATGGCTTGATAGCTCATTTCTTTTTAGCACTGAATAATATTCTATTGTTTGGATGTACCACAGTTTATTTATCCATTTACCTACTGAAGGACATCTTGGTTGTTTCCAAGTTTTGTCAATGATGAATAAAACTGCTGTAAACATCTGTGTGCAGGTTTTTATGTAGACATAAGTTTTCAATTCATTTGGGTAAATACCAAGGAATGTGATTCTTGGATCATATGTTAAGAGTATGTTTAATTTTGTAAGAAACCTCCAAACTGTCTTCCAAAGTGGCTGTACCATTTTGCGTTCCCACCAGCAAGGGATGAGGGTTCCTGTTGCTCCACATCCTCACCAGCATTTCATATTGTCAGTGTTCTGGATTTTGGCCATTCTCATAGATGTATAGTGGTGACTCTTGCTTTAATATGGTCAGTGAGCAGTTCAGCTGGAATTCTCTTGTCCTGACAGAGTGTTGTTCTTAGAGGACAGAGGTATGTTCTTGATGTTCTGAGATGGACAGTGAGTCCCTTCAGTGGTGGCTTTCGAGGAGTAAGAGAAGATGGCAGACCAGCGATGAGGCACCAGCATTTCATCTAAAACTGTGAGCCATGGCCAGCTCTGCTGTATGGGTGAACATAAATTTGGTGCAGGCTGTGGACTTGGCAAAGGAAAAGTGGGAGTGCTGAGTCTAAGCTGGAGGCAGCCTTTGTTCCATTTGGTGCTGGATTCATTCTAACCACGGTTTCTGAATTGTATTGGGGGAGAGGTGTGTGTGTGTGTGTGTGTGTGTATGTGTGCGTGTGTGCGTGCGCACGTGTGTGTGTGTGTGTGCACGTGTGTGTATGGGAGAATATTGGTTACCTCAACATGCAGCTTTTGTTTTCTGAGAACAGCTTGTGTAACTAGCTGTCAGATGGAGGGGCCTCATTAGCAGAGCAAATTCTTGGGAAGGTATTACAAGGAAACAGAAGCTGCCAGAACTTGGTTGGCCTGAAAAGACACCGCTAGGTAGGTGTTCTGATCCTCCTCCTTATGATCAAAAAGAGAATGTGCTCCCTCCTGATCAGAACAGTGTGGTGGGGGCCTGTATCCTCCCTGTGTGACCTTTGGCTGTAAATATGGTTTAGAAACTGCATCCATAACGTGGGTGCTGAATAAGTAATTATGGGCAAGCCAGTCTGAGTCAGCCAATAATTGACCTCAATCGTCCTCTCCCTGCTGTGGTGAAATCCCACCCATGGTGAACCTACTGCGTGGCTCTGCCTCACTCAGAGCTGCTGTTCCCACTTTTCCCGCACTGCTCGCTTTTGCAGGCATCTTTGGTTGCCTGTCCTAGCTTAGAAGCCTCGGCCAGCCGTGCTGGGATCAGCAACTCATGTTCTGAGTGGTAGCAGGCAGCTGTTTCAGTCATGTCTTCAAGCAGTGAATACATACATGCTCCTAATTACTGTCACATGCCCTGTTGCCCACTGGTTTCTGCTGACTCCCCTCTTCCCATTTTCTTCCATCGCTGCCTCCTCTCCACTCTGACCTGGACCCTGGCCTTGGGTTTAAGGCTGTCCTTGTGCCTGACCTCTCTCTTATTACTATCTTTTTGGTGTCTGGCATATAAGTTAATAAATGAGTAGGCACATTTAGAGATGGGAAAGTGTACTCTGGAAAGATGGTATCTCTATGTGAAGATGATTCTTAACATGCTGCCCCTTTTCTGCACTGTCTTCTTTGACCCTTGATGCCAGCAAGGACTCATTGCAGTCTGGGATATTTGCCTCTTCTGTCAACTGATTCTGGGACAATTTCCTGCTTTGCTGGTCCTCAATTCTTCCATTTTAAGCCCCCTGGATGGATTCTCTCATTGGGCTGGTACTTGAAGACAGCACTTTTCTAGTGTTCTGCTTGCCATCTGTCCAGGTCATTACAATTCACTAAAAGGAAAACAAAGGGGGGATTATATTCACCGAGAGAAGTGGAATTGCAATTACCTCAGGAAGGAGACAGAGGTAGAGAGCTTAGGTGTTAAATGTTCAAAGCATGGCTCTTGTTAAAGTGCTACATTTCAGCCCTGTGGCTGAACTGTGTGTGGGATTCTGTGCTTCTGAGAGCTTACAGAACTATGACTCAGTGGTTCAGTGATTCAACCTAGGCCTACTTACAACAAATGTGCCTGGATGAAATGAGCTCTGACTTTAGTCTTTGCTATCTCTGATAGTTGTTGAAGGAGGGAGAAATAACCATCAGAAGTAAGGTCATGCAATAAGGGAGAAAGGAAAAAAGAATAAAATGGTGGAGAGTTTTCTTTTCTTTTTTTGTTTACTGGAAGAGAATTAGTACTTCTTGAGTCCCAGGCTCTTACTAAATGCCATATATGTTTCTTCAATTTGCACAACTACCTTAGAAAGTTGGTGTTCGTGTCCGCATCGTATGAAGCTATATTGAAAGCTTAAGACAACTTTATAACTTGTTCCCCAAATCGGGTTTTCATCAATTTTAGATCTAGTAGGGATGGTTGTACATCTTCCTCTCTCCTGCCTCCCTCCCTTCTTTTCAAAAAAGTATTTATTTTGTACCTTAGTCTTCATTCAGTACTGTATTCACTACTGTTCACCTTAGTAGAGATAAACCTCATGACACATCTTGATATGAATTGACCATATATTTTTAAAACTTTTTTATTTTTAAATAATGATAGACTCATAGGAGTTTATGGAGAAATGTACAGAGAAGTCTCACGCATTCATCCCCCAGCCTCCCCCTGTGTTAACATCTTGCATGATAGTAGTAGTATATCAAAACCAAGAAATTAACATTGGTACAATTCGTACAGCTTATTCAGATTTCGTCAGTTACATCTGCACTCATTCACAGGTGTGTGTAGCTCTGTGCAATTTTATCACGTGTGTAGCCCTGTGTAATGCCCCCACAATCAAAAGACTGTACTGTACCATTACTATAAGACTGCTTCATGTTATTCCTTTATAGCCACACCCATCCCCTCTCCTCCATCCCTTATCCCTGGCAACTACTGATCTGTTCTTCAACTCTCTAATTTTATTATTTCATGGTTGTTGCATAAATGGAGTCATACAGTGTGGATCCTTTTAGGACTGGCTTTTTATTCACTCAGCCCAATTTCCTCAAGGTTCATCCAAGTTCTTATGCATTTCAATACTTCATTCCTTTTTATTGTTGAGTAGCTCATAGTATGAATGTACCACAGTTTGTATAATCATTCACTCACTGAAGGATCATTAGGTAGTTTCCGGTTTGGGGCTATTACAAATAAAGCCGCTACAAACATTTGTGTACAAGTTCCTTCGTGAAAGAGATTAAATCTTCTGATGTGTGTTTCAAAAGTCCTTTGAGCTTAAGCATGAAAAAAATCATCATGTCGTATGGAAGTTTCATAGCTATAGAGTGAAAGCTCAGGCAGAACTTAATGATAGTGGTTGGGGTTGTTTTCAGCAAATATAATCTTTAACAAACATCATGGGTCAGAAGAGATTTCAACCATTGCAAGCTGTATGTTAAAGCTTTCACTAATCCCACAGGCTTTTATACTGATTTTGTTTTATCTATCTTATTCTAGAGTGAACATTTCTGCCGGGACCAGTTATGTGGCAGTATGTCCTATTTCTTTGTTCTTTAATAGAAATAACTCAGCCATAAAAGCCAGCAGGAGAGTACTTCGTTGACAAATTGGTTGGCGAGTCTTTAATGTGGATGTGTATTAAATGGTGGGGAGCAAATAGGCAACGGGAAGAACAGGAACAAAGCCTTTTTTTGTTTGCTTTTAAATGTTAAAAAATATCAGAAGTAGAAAGAAAGGCAAGAAAAGCAAACTCACACTGGATTATTGTGTTGGTAATAGGAAAATAACAATCTATTTCATATTGATTTCCTATTTCCCTGGGGTTAAAATAAAATGACATGTAAACATTGGAAAACAATTAAAATTCCTTCGTTCATTTTTTTACTCAAGTAGATCCAATTTGATGAAGAAGGCTTTCCCACAAGATCCTTTGCAGAGAGGTGGAGGTGTAATTTGCAAGTGACATCAGCAAATGGATAGTAGAAATCATATTCGTATTCTTTTAAGTGCCAGGTCTAAGCTAATTCATTTGTTTGCTTATTCCTTTATTTATTCATTTATTCAAATGATCTCCTAAATCGTTAGTAATACTTCTGCTCTGTCATTGTAAGTCTGGATACTAAAAGGGCTCCATTCCATATTCTACACTCCCCTTAAACCACTTTATTTCCCATCCTCCCATGATTGCTCACATTCATGACTTCTTGGAATTACATTTGTCCCTTATGATCACTTGTCTGAATTCCACCTGTTCTTCAAGGCCCGCCTCAAACATCTTCTCTATTGACTTGCTGTTGATTTCTAGCTAGAAATTACATAGCTTTTTTCTGATTTCCCCCAACATTTTATCTGTGGTGCTTTAATATTTTCTACTTTGTATTATGGTTATTTATGTACACTTCTCATCTTTGCTTCTCTATTGTTAATTTCTTGGGTGCCAAATTCATGCTTGATTCTTCTTTGTACTTTTTGTTCTCTCCTCTCTCTTTCCTTTCTTCCTTCTTCCCTCTCACTCTTTCTACAGCCTTTTTTCTGACTGTCCCTCCGTTCATTTTTTTTCTCTTGTAGGTATTCACTGAATATTCATTGACCACCTACTGTGTGTCAGACATTGTAACAGGACCTTTGGGTAGAGAGAATTAAAACACATAACTTGATTATGTTCCTAAGTTAAACATTAGGAAATAAAACCAAAATTTCTCTGATTGTTAGATTGAGATACCAGAAATATACTAAGAGAGAGCGTATTAAATATTCCTCTTCAGAATTTTAAAGGAGTAAACTGTTTTTTTCCTGAGAGAAGGGTGTGTAAATGTAGTCTTCCTTAACGGCAGTTGACTGAATAGGACCCTTTGCACTCCCAGATCTAGGATTCTGTGAACTTAAGAAAAATTATTGTGTCCCTAAGCTTTGGTGACAGACATCCACTCAGTGTCAGCTGATGATATAAACTGAAAATGTCAAAGTAATACATGAATGGAATTCAAATTATGTGTTAAAATAACTTTTATTGGTACACAAAATGCTTCTGCCAAGCATTTTGGAAGCTCTGAAAATATAAAGAAGACAAGTAGAAGTAGAGATTAAGCATTTGGTTTTCTTATCACTTACCTGTGCGATATCTAATTTTGTAACTTGTCCTGTGACTGAGGTGCTTGATAAATGATAAACAGGAATTGTGTCTATAAAAGACAGGATGCGTTTTCCTTGTGTCATCCTCTAACGCTTCTCTGCTTTTCTCCCTTCTCAAAAAAAGCTGTTGTGGAAAGAACATGCTCAAAGCTGAGAACTTCCGCTGAGCACAGTTTGGTTCAAGAGAAGTCAGCAAAGTAGGGATTTGTAGGGAAAAGCCTGCAAAGCTGTCAGAAGTAGGGTGCCCTGGATTTTAAGAAAAAAAAGTAAAGAGACTTAAGGAGTCCATTTCCAAACAACAAAATCTCTGGGAAACCTTCTTTTTAATGAAATGTGAGGAAGACCTGTGGAACCCTGAATGTGGGGATATCAAAGAGACTGGCTGAGAGTACAGAGTCAGGGCAGCCATTAACGACTAGCTTAACTTGAGATAAAATCAACAGTGACCGCACCAGTAAAGTTGGATCCTAATGTAAATTAGGGAAGAATGTGGAGGGATGAATTGAGGAGCACTTCACTGATATATCCTTCTCAGACATTCGTTTTATGGAGTTTCTCTCCTGTGTATAGTTCATTTCTTTCTGGAGCAAAGCATTTGGCAGCAGAGAAATACAGCTGCCCCACCTGTGTCATGGGTCATAAAAGCTTACCAGACTGAGAGTATAGAAATTACAGCAGTGCAAAACATGGCTTTGAATTTTGTGTTCCTGGCATTTGTGGTGAAAACAAATGCTATGTCATCTGTACTTTGTCAGGAAGATTTTGATTTGCTCCCCAGAGTAAAATTTTAGATTTGTGTGAAATTTGTCTGACACAGACTGAACTCTTTTGGGCCTTGTTTGAATATGGTTTGAATTCGTGTACAAATTGCCAGAATTTGTGGCTCCAGTGTGCTTTTCAGAAAATGTAACAGCAGTTTTACAGTAAATGCTTTTACTCTGTAAAAGCAAGAATCTCTGGTTTTTTTTCTATCTTGATTTTAAAGGATCTCCAAATTTCTGTCCTTCAGATCTATGGAATTTGGCTTAAGTGTCCAAATTTGAGAAAAACACCTTTAAAATTTTGATACTTTGGAAGTCCTTGTATCATTTTCTGTGCTTATTATTTAAGAAAAACAAAATCAGAATTTGTAAGTTTAAATTACCATCCTTTATTTTTTGTTTACACACGCAAAATAGTAATATGTAAAGGAGGAAAAAATACAGAGAATTTCTGTATGTTTAGTTTTGGTTATTTTTCAGGTGTAATGAAGAGATAGAGGAATTGCAGGTACATTACGTGGAGCTGTTGGTCCCCTGTTGGCCAGCACAATTGCTCCTCCAGTTATCAGTATTTGCTACGAGTATATTAACATATAGCAAAATGATTATAAGTTAACATTTGTGTTGCACTTTTGAAAGGCACCCTGGGGAGTGGGACCTGGGGTCTGGCTCCTGGGTTAGAGTTTTCTTTTTACTGCTTGCTTTTTTAAAATGCAAACCTCATCAAAGCACTCTCCAACTCAGAGTCCTTCAGTGATTCCCCCGCTCTGGAAATAAAAGGATTTCTTCATTTGCACTTTGAGCTACAGCCATTCTGAAATACTTACATCCCCTAAACGTTTGATTTCTTCTCTTCCTTTGAAACTCACACCCTGGAGGCACTCTCTGCTGGGGCCTGCCCACACTTCCTGAGAAGTGTGCTCCTCTTGTGGCTATGGCCCTCTCTAGTACCGCTTGGCACATGGTCCTGATGTCACTTGCATTCTTTTTTGTCTTCTGGCCCAACTAGGCTTTCCTAGGGCAGAGGGTTTGTCGGCTTCTTTATACCCAGCACCCAGGACAGCTCTTGGCACATGGCATTCCCTTAGTATTCTTGGGATAAAGTTCACTGAAGTTGCACAAAGGGACTGGTGTGTAGGGGCGAAGGAAGGAAGACCAAGTTCTTCAGTGGTCTGGCCCTAAGTGCCCGTGCCAACCAAGCTGACCACTGAGGGCAGGAGGGAGACCTGTGGGAGGCTGAGGGAGCCTAGATTGGGGCTCCCATGGCCTGGATGCTCATTGCTTCTTGGAGTCTGCCCCAAGCCCTCTTCATTCTCTTTCTTGACAGCTCACCTACTCCCAGAGCTTCATCTAGTCTCCTCAGACTCACGAGTGACAAATCTGTACCCCTTGGTCAGCACTCTTCCCTAAACTTCAAACCTATATATCCAACCTGACATCTTCACTTAGAAGTCTCGTAGACACCTTAATTTAGCAAGTCCAAATGGAATATGTTTAATATCTTTCATTCCAAATTTGCTGTTCTTGCATGTTCCTTATTTCTGCAAACGGCATCATTGTCCATCCAGTTGCCACAAATCTGGGGATGATCCTTCCTTCCTCTTGTTCCTCCATCCAATATGCAAAATTGTGTCCCACCTGTGTGTGAAATACCTCTTGAATCCAAATGCCTTTTTCCATCTGTACCATCAAAAGCACAAGTTGTCATTTTTTAACTGGTGGATTCCAAATTCAGATATTTGCTTCTTGTTGTATTCCCTTCAAATCATGTGTAGGTATATTGAAGCCAGAATAATCTTTCTAAAGCATCAACCACCAATGTTACTGTGTAAGTTTTCTGTTTGATGGTTCTGCATGGTTTTCAGATTAATATCTCTACTCCCTAACATAGTGTACCTGGCCTTTTCTGAGGAACCCTACTTGCCTTTCATCACCATAGTGCACACTGTCTACTCCACCCATATTGTATGTGTTTTAATTCCTCAAACAATATATGCGTCTCCAGGCCCTTGAACATGTTCCTTCTACCCAGACGCAGTTGATTCCTTCTTTCTCCAATATGCTTGCTTGCTTACTCTAATTTGTCCTTCAGTTCTCAACTTAGACATCGCTGCTTCCACAATGCTTCCTCTCTGCTTCCACAATGCTTCCTCTCACCAGCCTACCGCGTGCTGTCAAGTCCTTATACTTTGCCCCTCTTGGCATTAGTGTGACTTGTGGTGCTCCTCCACTCAATGCTAAACTTGATTAGTTGATCATCTTTGTGTTCCATTAAATCCTAGCACTATGCCTGGCTTATCATGGGTACTCAGTAAAGAGCTAATGAGTGAGTCATGGAGGAGTGAGTCATGGGTGAAAATGAAAAGGAAGTGTCTGGAGCCTCAATAGCACAGTAGGAGATTTTTCAAACTGTGTTCTTTTGCTTCCCTTATAAACTGCTGACTCTTCCTAGGATATTCTTAGGAAGTCCAGCTCAGAATTGTTAGGGAATTACAAAAAAAAATTTCAACATCTTTATTGAGATGTAATTCAATACCAAAAAATTCACCCAAAGTGTACAATTCATTGGTTTCATATATTCAGAATTGCATGACCATTACCAAAATTTACGTTCAGAACATTTTTGTCACTCAAAAGAGAAATCCCATACCCATTAGTATTCATTCCCCTTTCTTGTCTCCCATTCCCCTTCAGCTCTAGGCAACCACTAATCTACTTTCTATCTCTATATATTTGCCTATTTTGGATATTTCATGTAAGTGGAATCATATAATGTGTAGTCTTTTGTGTTTGGCTTTTTTCTCTTAGTATAATGTTTTCGAGATTCATCCATGTTGTGGCACGAATCAGTATTTTACTCCTTACCAGGATGATAATAATCCAAAAGACAGATAATAACAAGTGTCATTGACGATGTGGAGAAATTGAAACCCTCATTCATGTGCTTATTGGCCATTTGTATATTTTCTTTGGACAAATGTCTATTCAGATCCTTTGCCCATTTTTCATTGGGTTATTTGTTTTTTTAATTATTAAGTTTTAAGAGTTCTTTATTATATTCTAGGTACTAGTTCTTTATCAAATATATGATTTGGAAATATTTTCTCTCATTCTGTATGTCATTTTGTCAATTTCTTGATAGTACTTTCTGAAGCACAAAGATTTTTAATTTTGATGTAATCTTATTTATCTATTTTTTCTTTTGTCAAATTTTTTTTTGGTGTTACATTTGGTGTTACATTTAAGAAAATATTGTCTAATCCAGCTTCATGAGATTTACTCTGATGTTTTTCTCTAAGTGTTCTGTAGTTTTAACTCTTACATTTAGGTCTATAATCCACCTGCATTAATTTTTGTGTATGATGTAAGGTAGCAGTCCAATTTCATTCTTTTGTGTGCAGGTATCCAGTTGTCCCAGAACTATTTGTTGAAAAGACTATTATTTTCTCTTTTAATTCCTTTGGCATCCTTCTCAATGTCAAGGTATTTTTGTCTTAATTGTTCTCAATATTTTTATTATTTATCATATAAGTAATACATGGTGGAAAAAATAATAATTAGCATTTTTGAGTCTTTACTAAGTGTCAGGCACTGTTCTAAGAGATCTACCATTTGGTACACATAATAACTTTATGGGATAAGCACCGTTATTATCCCCATGTTATAGATAAGGAAGCAGCGGTATGGAAAGGTTAAATAACTTGAAAAAGATTACGCAACTGATAAGTGTTGGAGCCAGGATTTGAACCCAGGTAGGCTGACTCTACAGCCTATGTTCTTAACCATTAAACTATGCCTGACTGTGTCTTGTTCAGAGGAAACATAGAAATTTAAAACAGCCAAAATTCTACTCTCCAGAGAACTGCTGTCGACATTTTCATATACATCCTTTCAAACTTTGTTCAATGCAAAAAATGTTATAGCAATAGGATTAGACCACATAAACATTCTCAAAGTGGTTTATTCACTTTATTGATATATTATTACTGAACTTCCTTGTCCATAAATCTGTACCTAAAACATTAGTTTTTTTAATTGAAGTATAGTTGACATACAATATTATATTTGTTTCAAGTGTACAACATAGTGATTCAACATTTATATACATTATGAGTGATCACCACCATAAATCTAGTAACCGTCTGTCACCATGCAAAGTTATCACAATATTGTTGACTATATTACTATCTGTACATTACATCTCCATGAATTATTTATTTTATAACTGGAAGTTTGTCCCTCTTAATCTCTTCACCTGTTTGCCTGTCTCCCCATTCCCTTCCCCTCTGGCGACCACCAGTTTGTTCTTTATACCTGTGAGTTTGTTGCTATTTTGTTTTGTTTGTTTGTTTGTTTTGTTTTTTAGATTCCACATATAAGTGAAATCATGTAGCATTTGTCTTTTTCTGTCCGACTTATTTCACTTAGCATAATACACTCCAGGTCCATCCATGTTGTCAGATTTGGCAAGATTGCATTCTTTTTTTATGGCTGCGTAATATTCTATCGATGGGTTCTTAGATTACTTCCGTATCTTGGCTATCATAAATAATGCTGCAAAGAACATAGGCATGCATGCATATTTTTGAATTAGTGTATTTGTTTTCTTTGGATAAATACCCAGAAGTGGAATTGCTGGAATGTATAGTAGTTCTATTTTATAATTTTTTGAGGACCCTCTGTACTGTTTTCCATAGTGGCTGCACCGATTTACAGCCTATCAACAGTGCCTGAGTGCTCCTTGTTCTGCATATCCTCACTAACTCTCGTTATTTGTTGTCTTTTTGATAATAGCCACTCTGATAGGTGTGAGGTGATATCTCATTGTGATTTTGATTTCCATTTCCCTGATGATTAGTGATGTTGAACATCTTTTGATGTGTCTGTTTGTTATGCCATCTATATGTCTTCTTTGGAAAAATGTCTTTTCAGGTCCTCTGCTCATTTTTTAATCAGATTGTTTTTTTGATATTGAGTTTTGTGAATCCTTTTTGTATTTTAGATATTAACCCTTTTTTTAGATATGCCATTTACAAATGTATTCTCCCATTCAGTAGATTGCCTTTTCATTTTGTTGGTGGTTTCCTTTTACTATGCAAAAGGTTTTTAGTTTGATGTAATCCCATTTGTTCATTTTTGCTTTTGTTGCCCTTGTCTGAGGAGACACATCCAAAAATATATTGCTAAGATTGATGTCAAAGAGTTTATTGCCTATGTTTTCTTCTAGGAGTTTTATGGTTTTAGGTCTTACATCTAAGTCTTTAGTCTATTTTGAGTTTATTTTTGTATGTGGTGTAATGAAGTGGTCCAGTTTCATTCTTTTGCATGTAGCTGTCCAGTTGTCCCAAAACCATTTATTGAAGAGACTATCTTTTCCCCTGTCTTGTCTCTGGTATCAATTAATTGACCATATAGGCATGGGTTTGTTTGTGGGCTTTCTATTCTGTTCCATTGATCTATGTGTCTGTTTTTGTGCAAGTACCATACTGTTTTGATTACTATAGCTTTGTAGCACAGTTTGAAATCAGGGAGCATGATATCTCTAGCTTTCTTCTTCTTTTTCAAGATTGCTTTGGCTATTTTGGGTCTTTTGTGGTTCCATACAAATTTTAGGATTAGTTTTTCTAGTTTTGTGAAAAATGCCATTGGTATTTTGACAGAGATTGCATTGAATCTGTAGATTGCTTTGTGTAGTATGCACATTTTAACAATATTAATTCTTCCAATCCATGAGCATGGTATAGCTTTTCATTTACTTTTGCTATTTTCGGTTTTTTTCATCAGTGTCTTATAGTTTTCACAATACAGGCCTTTCACATCCTTGGTTAAGTTTATTCATAGATATTTTATTCTTTTTGATCCAATTTGTTGGCATATAATTGTAGTAATCTCTTATGATCCTTTGTATTTCTGTGATGTTTATCATAAAGCATCATTTTTAGTGGCTACATTATATTCTACCACATGTCTGCACCATCATTGATTTGACCAACCCACTAATGTTGTACATTTATGTTGGTTTCAATTTTTCATTTCACAAACATTATTCTGATACATGTATTCTTTTATATACTTTTCCACTTTTTTCCTTAGGATAGGGGAAAAAAATGCCTTTAGCGGGATTTTAAGGAGTATGAAATGTCTTTAACACTTCTAATGCATATTCTTCAGGAAGTTTCTATATGTTTACCATTGATATTTTATATTTTATATCTAATAGATGACTCTGATCCTACATTGCCTTAGTGAGCATCTTTTTGATTATCAGTGAGGTTGAACATGTATTAGTAATGATTATAATTTTTCTTTTGTGAATTACCTAGTCATATTTTACTCATTTCTATGTAAGAGCTCTTTATATACTGAAAAATATTAATCCTGTCTCTTTTTTTTGCGTTTTCCTCTGGTTTATCATTGTTTTAAAATTTTTTCTCATTTTTTTTGGATATATAGAAAATTGAACTTCTCAGCAAAATATATTAGCAAAAAATATATCAGTCTTTTCCTTTATGGCATCTTTGTATTTAAAAATAAAAGGTCAAAGTATTGTTTCTAGTGCCTGGCTTCCATGAGCTGGGGGAGGATATAAGAAATCATAGTAGTTTTTCTTTATATTTCTCTGGCTTGTTTTATCTTAAACAATGGTCATCTGTATTCCTTTGGCTTACAGAGAAATAAAGCATTAATTTAACCATTTGGCATTAAAACCTTTGGTGGTGAGACAGGCTGGGATGGACAACTGGTGTCTCCTCTAGGTTGTATGATTTTCAGCAGCATTTTCCTCCTCATGGTTTGTGCTCATTTAAGTTTGCTCCTAGCATTTAGACATGTCATCTTAAATTTCAAACAACTTAATTTGTATGAGATAGTATGGACTTCTATAGCAACATTGGTGAGAAAAGTCACACACTATCCAATCATGAACTTTACTCAAGTGCCATCTCAGTTAACATAACATGGAGATTTGGGATTTTCTGCCTGAATAAACTGGTTAAACTGGTTATTCCTTAATCAGTGGACAAATTTCTCCCCTCCTAATCTGATTTGTTGTTAAGATGATGATGGCAACCAGACCAATTTCACACAATTGATTTAGAAAATGGATTTTTTTTCATTTTAATCTGGTTTTCCCATATGTATGAAGTACATTTCTCATTTTGACTCCAGCTCAATTTCAGTTTTATTCTTTTTCAAAGAGGCTAGGCAGAGGGCTAGAAATGTGCCTGCCTTAATTAGAAGCTAATTCTAAGAACTGTCTTTTGCCAAACACTGTGCTGAACACTTTATAAGCTTTATCTCATTTAGTCCTCACAATAAAATCTACTATTCTTATGCCTATTTTACATAGGAGGAAACTGAGACTGAGTGAAGTTAAGTACGTTGTTCAAGATCAAAGAGCTAGGAAATAGTTCTGCAGATTCAAACCTTGGTCTCAGGCGGTAGGGCTGTACCATAACACGTTGCTCAGGAGGAGAAGGAGTTAGTTAGATAACTTTATTGACTTTAAGTATAGTTGAAACCTTACACATATAGAGATAAACCTTAGTTCCTGTACATGTTGGAAACCATTTTTATTATAAGTATTACTACATTAGTAAAGATCTACAAACTAGAGGGCCTCCATTTGTATTGTCAACTGAGCATTTGATTCCTCATTTTTGGTTATTTGTTCAGCAATGTCTGTTTTGCCTCTGAAAGTTCACACCTAGAAAACTAGAGTTTCAGCAACATCCTGTATATAGTTGAGATTTCCATGTAGAACTGCGGACCCTGTCTCTTTCTTTGAACTTGGAAAATATGTGCTAGGGATAGAGGAGTAGTTTGTAATCTCAGAGTTACAAAAAAATGATATTTCTTAAAAATACAGTAAATAGAAGTTCTTGAAGGTATTTGCGCCTAAAACAAACCAGATCTGTAGGCATTAAAACTATGACACTTTTTCAGGAAGGATTGCTGTGAAGGTGCGATCTTTTAAGTCAGATTACACCAGAAGTTTTTTGTTTGGTTTATTGTATAGGTTTTAAATGTTTTCAAACTATCTTTTTACTGACGACATCTAATGCCTTTTGCATGTGAATTTTCCTTATTTCATTTTCTGAAATCTTAGCAAAGTACTTGTGTATCTTGCCTTTTTACTAAATATTGCGGTATTTACGGACCCAGGCTTGGTCTTCCATCCACATATTATGAGGATGCTACTCAGACTTGTCTGTTCTCTTGCCCAGTCACACAGGCCCAGCCATGTGGTCTATGGGAGGAGACAAAAATCATTCCTGTTTTCTTTCTCGAGGGTCTAAACCACACATGTGTGAAAAGATCTTTAAGTTGAAAATTTTGAGATGCATGTATGTGTGTGTTACAACTTGAAATATGGTTTTGCCAACTGCAGTTGAGGAAGGATTACATATAAAACAGTGTTATTTTTCCGACACTGTATGACTATTTAAACCCCTTGTGTTTATAACAGGGTAGGTCACAATTCACATTTGAAGATATGATTTTAAAGGATCAAAAAAACACACTTTTGCCTTTCTGCAAAGCACTTTTTGACTTAGCAAAACTTATTTACATTAGCACTATCTGAAACACTGAATAAGAAAGTGGAGAAGACTCAGCCTTCTAGGTTCTAAAAATATGGGCTGTATGTCTTGTCTTTCAAGTTAGCTTTCATAGGAAGTTAAAAAGTAAGAATAACTATTATTGTAATTAGTAATAATAGCTACAAATTATTGAGTCTCTCTTATGTGTCACATGCTGATCTAGTTATCAGTTGATATCCACAATGAGTGGGAAATGAGTGTTATGAGTTACCTTTTTACGGCTGGAGAATCTGAGGCTTGTTAGCTTCCTTAAGGTAACAAAGCTCAAAAGAGATAGAGCCAGGACTTGAAATAGGAGGCCATCTGAATGTGAAATGCATCCTTTAAAATCAGCTTTATTGAGTATAATTCACATACAATAAATTGCACTTCTTTAAAGTGTACAATATAAGTTTTGACATGTGCATACACCCATGAAACCGTTACCATTGTCAAGATAAAGAACGTATCCATCACCTTCAAAACTTTGCTCATGATCGCTTTTAATGCCTCCCTCCAGCTTCATCCTGCCCTTCTCTCCCTATATGCTCATTCCCAGGCAATCGATTATCTGCTTTCTAGCACTGTAGATTATTTTGCTTTTTCTAGAATTTTACCTATTGGATTCATACAGTATGTACTCTTTTTAAACTGGCTTCTCTCTCTTAATTTTACTGTTTTGAGAGTCATTCATGTTCATGTATCAGTGGTTCACTCCTTGTATTGTGAAATATTATTCCATGGTATGGATTATATGCCACAATGTTTTTATTCATTCACTGTTGGTGGGCATTTGAGTTGTTTTCAGTGTGGTGCTATTGCAAATAATGTTGCCGAGAATATTCATAGGCAAGTTTTTGGATGCACATAGACTTTTACTTCTCTGGAATAAACACCTAAGAGTGGAATGGCTAAATCATGTGCTGGCTACATGTTTAAAGTTTTAAGAAACTGCCAAACTGTTTTCCAAATTTGTGCCATTTTACATTCCCACCAGCAGAGTATAAGAGTTCCAGTTGCTCCACATCCTTGGAGCACTTGGTGTGGTCAGCCTTTTTAATTTCAACTGTTCTAATGGGTGAGAGGTGGTATCTCATGGTTTTAATTTGTATTTCTGTAACATCTAATGATGTTGAACATTTTTTCATGGCTTTTTTTTTTTTGCCATCTCTACATCTTCTTTGGTAAGATCGTTGCTCAAATCTTTTCCTTATTTTAAAAGTTGTTAATTTATTATTGAATTTTGAGAGTCTTTGTGTATTTTAGATACAAATTCTTTACCAGATATGTGATCTGGAAATGTTTTCTTGCAGTCTGTGGCTTGCTTTTCATTTTCTTAACAGTGTCTTTTGAAGAGCAGGCATTCTTAATTTTCATGAAGTCAAGTTTGTCAATTTGTTCTTTTTATGGATTGTGCTTGTGGTGTCTGTTGTGGCTTGCATTGGTGTCACTCCAAAAAAGACATGTTGGAATCCTAAACCTTTGTACCTCAGAGTGTGATCTTATTTTATACTTGTTGGAGATAGGGTCTTTGCAGACATAGTGAAGTTAAGATGAGGTCATTAGGGTGGTCCTGATCCAATATGACTGGTGTCCTCATAAAATGGGGAAATTTGGATACAGAGACAGACAGACATAGAGGAAAGAGAATGTAAGGAAACACACGGTGTTGCTGACCATCTACAAGCCAAGGGGAGAGGACTAGGACAGATCTCTGTCAGCCCTCACAAGGAACCCATCTGCCAACACCTTGAGCTTCCAGCCTCCAGAACTGTGAGACAATAAATTTCTGTTATTTAAACCACCAAGTTTGTGGCATATCATAGCAAACTAATACAGTGTCACAAAGATTTTATTCTGTATTTTCGTTTGGAGGTTTTATAATTTTAGGATTTACATTTAGGTCTTTGATCCATTTTGAGTTGATTTTGGTATGTGGTGGGAAGTATGGATTGAAGCTTAATTTTTGGTATATGAATGTCTTTTAGTTCCAGCCCTATTGGTTGAAAAGACTATACTGTCTCCACTGAACTTCTGTTACATCTTCATTGAAAATCAGTTTTCTGTGTATTTGTGTGTCTGTTTCAAGACTCTTATTCCGTTCCGTTACTCTATCTTGATGCTAATAACAAACTGTCTTTAAAATAAGACTGGAAATCAGGCATCAGTCCTCCATATTTGTTCTCTTTCAAAGAAAAAGAATTGCTTTGGCTAATGTAGGACCTTTACATTTGCATAGGAATTTTAGAATCTGTTAATTTGTACAAAAAATTCCTCTGTGATTTTGATTTGGATTGTATTGAATCTATAGATAAATTTGGGAAGACTTGACATCTGAATATTGAATCTTCTGACCCATAAGCACAGTTTATCTCACCAGTATTTTAGGTTTTCTTTAATTTCTCTCAGCAACATTTTGTAGTTTTCAGTATTTAGGTCTTGACAATCTCTTGTCAGGTTTATTACAATTTCATATTTTTGATATAATTATAAATGGTATTATTTTAAAATGGCAACTTCTGATTGTTCATTTATAGCATATAAAAATACAATTGATTGTCACATAATGATTTTGTATTCTGCAAGCTTGCTAAACTGATTGAGTAGCTCTAGTAGCTTTTTGGTAGATTCCATCAGGTTTTCAACATAAAAGATCATGTTGTCTCTAAATAAAGAGAGTTTTACTTCTTCCCTTCCAGTCTGTATGCCTTTTTCTCCTTTCTCTTGCCTTAAGGCACTGGATACAAGCTCCAGAATAGTGTTGAATAGACGTAGTGAGAGGGGACATCCTTGTCTTCTTCCTGATCTTAGGAGGAAAGCATTTGGTCTTTTATCATTAAGTGTGATGTTAGTCGGGAGTTGGCAATTGTTTTCTGTAAAGAGCCAAATAGTAAATTTTTGGCTTTGAGGGCCGTGTGGTTTCTGTTGTAACTACCCAACTCTGCTGTTAGAGTACAAGAGCAGCCGTATCTTCCCCTCACACACGCACTTGGTTACGTGTACTCAGGTGGGATTCTCTGCAGATCTCTGCTGTTTGCTCTCTGCGCAGATCTTCTTTCTCAGGTAGTCTGTCCTGCACATCCTAGCTGCCTTGCTCTCTCTGGAATCTCAACTTTGTCTCCTAATTCAGGGAGTCCACTGGGCTTCACCTGGATTATCCCTCCCTGCACTGAGCTCTGTCAACTGCCCCAAGGCGGTGTGCCGTGGCAATCATAGAGCTTCCCTCATTTGTTTCTCATGACTCAGAGGCCACTCTTCATTTACTGTTTGTTGCCTTGATGTCCAGTGTCTTGGAAACCATTTTTCTATATATTTGGCCTGTTTTCAGTTTGTTTCTCGCAAGAGGGTAAACCTGGTCACTGATACCAGGTTTGATCAGAAACGTAATTCCCCATGTTTTTTCTCATAAACTTACATTGTTAGGTTATGCATCTTTGTGCATCTTTCTGAAGAGTCTATTCATCATTATCCAACTTGGAGGAATCTACAGCCATGGAATAAATTAGCAACTGGTTGACAGCTAAGCCAGTAGAGTAGGGACTTGGGCCAGTGGTTCAGATGGCATTAGAATATCCATAGCTGCCATTTTTTATGTCTGACAGGTTGTACATAGGTGAGTGAGACCTGCATAGCCCTAGAATTGTAGAAGACATCTGGAAAGCTTTTTTTTTGCTAAATGTTTATTGAAGGAATGTTGGAAAACAAGACTAAAAACCATACTTTAATTGCTATGAGAAGATTTTATTTGTAAAGAACATGTTTCTACCATTTATCTTGGAAGTTTCTCTGATACCCATTATTTAGTATTTCCATATTATATTAGCTTTTACTTTGCATGGCATTCTTTTTAGAGAGAAGATCTCAAAGAAATATTAGACCTGACCATTTATTCAACAAATACTTTTGAGCGCCTGCTCTGTGCCAGGTACTGCTTTAGGTATTGAGGGTGTGGAAGTGAAAACAAACAAATTGGTGATTTCTTCCAGCTTCCATTCTAGTAGAATGATACATGAAATGAAGAAAGTAACTGAGTAAAGTATATGAAACCACCAGTGCTGTGGAGAAAAATAAGCCTAGTGGGGACTGTGATGGTGGTATTAATGGTGTTGGTGTGCAAATAAAAATAGTGAGGACAGAAAAGGCAAAGATCTGAAGTGGGTGATCATTATTTATATTATTAGCTATTTTGATTATTTATCTCGTGGTAAACCTCCATGATATATTATAAATAACCATTACAGTCATTTTACAACCTCAATTCCTTTTAGTGACCTCCTGGACTCATATTTCTGATCCTAGCCAAGAAAATTAGTGATACGACCAATCTGATTTACAGTGTTCTAAAAGCCGGTGACTGAGGCTTTGTTAGAAACAAAGTAGAGCCAGGAGGCCAGCATGGTAGGTGTGCTGAGGTGTCTCTCTGTGGGAGAAGAGTTAATGGTGCATATGTGAGGGTAAGGCTTGTTTCTTAGGACACAAGGTCTATGTACAGAGAGAAGTATTGAACAGACAACAGCACACAATTAACTCTGACACAGTTAAGTGATTCTACTTTTAAGACTTCTCTAGGTCCTAACAGAGTTAATTAGGCTAATTTAATGAAAAATAGGTTGCTTATGGGATTCCAAATTCTATACTGACTATTTTAGTCATGGAACGTGCATTTGAATAGCATCAAAAATGAGGTAAACTTTGGAAGACGTGTGGGGCTTTGATTACACCTAAGGCCGTCATAGAAAGCGGGTGGGGAGAAGAGAATGGGAGACCACTACCACTGAAGTGTTGGTGTGCTAGGTGCAGGACTCTTCGTATTCTTGTCTTGCTATGTGACAGTGAAGCTGGAGAGTGGCCGAGCTGGGATTTACACCTGCCCTGGCTGACTCCATAGATAGAGCACTTTGCATCATGGCGGCCCTTTTTCTGACTATATTTGGTGGCTCCAAGGGCTGTGGCATCTTCCTCTTTCTCATGTCTGTTGGCCGTAAGTGCACCTCATTGCCAGTGTCAACCATGTTTCTCTTCTATACCCAACTTATCCATTGATAGAATTTCATCATGTTTTTGTTTCTTGCTATGCCTATAAGTAGAAGGAGAACATTCCAACATTGAGCTCTTATCTTCCTATGGAAAATGGCACCAATCTGTCTTGTACTGCCAGCACCAGCAGTAAGCGATGGGCCTGGCAGTGGAGCCCTCCTTGAACACAGGACTTCTGATCTGGGACAACCATCTACTGGTGGTTTCTGAAGGATTTGGGACCCAAGCCATGGTTTACTTCCCTGTAAACATTCACTACAGTAGAAGCATTTCTTTTCTTTTACACTTATATCCTCCACCCTCTTGAATTGTATAGTGTGGGAGAGAATTTTGTATTTTAAGGTGAATAAGACAATTTTTCTAAATTGATCTGCCAATGCAGAAAATGTTAATTCTTCTGAAAGCATCGTCTCTGTAAAGTGAAACTGCTTCACCAATTTAACGTGCCAGGAGAACAAGAGGAGCGTCATTTCAGGCAAAGAAGTAGAAATCAGTTACCTGAAAAAATTTAAAAATTCTTCTTTTGGGTGAATTTATTTCTAGATTAAATAAATGAAATTTGTTACCTGATTGGCTTCTTCAGTCAGAAACGGTGGAACCAAGAAAGGGACAACAGACTTATTATTGATCTGCAAAAAGAAAATGCTACTAAAAAGGCAGTAATGACATTTTAAAGAAGTGACTTAAAAATTTTTTTTCATGGATATGTTAGGCTATTTCCTACTTTGCGCTGGAAAAATCTAATTTAAGTCTGGCTTGAATATTCAGCGTTGTCTGTAGGTACCAACAGAATTTGTGCAAAATTTCTTTAAAATAACCACGTTCAAAGCTGCCAAATCAGCAATGGTCTAGAAGCAATCTCATAAACTCTGGCTCTGTGCTTAGTGGTGAAGTGTCTGTTCTGAACCACGCTTTCAAATATACCAGCTAGTTCAGTGTGGCTCCTTGCTGGTGTGATTGGAGGAACTCCTTCTTTTATACTTTTATGAACAGGCCAATGAGGGAGAGTGGGAAGAATACAGTTAAAATTCTGGACCTGTCACTCCCTAGTTGTGAGGTTTGGGAGATTTCTCAAAATCTTGACTTCCTTGTTCAATTGTGAAGATGCAATGAGATGATGTAGTAGGAGATTGGTGGGTACTTAGTAAAAGAGGGCCACGGATGGGGCAGTGATGAGAATTCGTAAACCAAGGATTTTGATTTATCTAGTCTGATTCTATTCACCTGAAATTCCATGTTTTAAAAGTGCTCTGTAACCTATAAAGCTCTATGGATTAGTAAAGCATTAGTCGTAGTGATAGATTGTAGGATATGCACTTTGAAGGCAGGAAAGCAATGTTTTATACATTTTCATCCTCCACAGGAGCTGGCACCAATGTGAACACATAATATGTGCCAAATAAAGAATTATTGATTAATGGGAATAGGAAGAAACCTCAATTTTCTCTGGTAACAATCTAGAATTCTTTACAAATGGCTCTTTGGATATATCGAGAAGTGTGTTCTGTTCTCTATAGTTTATTATTAAGGATAACTTACCCATGGTATGTGTTTGGTCTTTTTCTATGGCATATGATAGAAAACCCATATTAACCTAGTATAAGGGAAAAAAAAATAATTTATTAACCAATGAATTTGAGAATCTGAGAATATATTGGATTTAGGTGTAACTTGATCCAGGCGCTCAGATGAAGCCATGTAGGCCCAGTGTCTCACTCCATCTTCCCGTATTCCTGCTCTGTGTGGGCTCTGTTCCTTGCTAGGCTTACCAGTTGCAGTTAGGCCTCACATGCCTCTAGCTTCAATACAGCAAAAAAAAGCTGTCTTTAGTAACTCTTGCACAAATCCCAGGACTCTCTTGGACCAGAGAAGTGTGGGCCACATGCCCATCCCTTACCAGTTCCTGTGGAGAGGGAGCAAATTCATTGTACACACTGGCCAGGTCTGGGTCAGGCATTCCCTCTTGGAGCTGGGAGTAAGATCCTCTCAAAGCAGGCGACTTGAGAATGGGGGATGAAATGAGTGTGCTGCTGCCAAAAGAAATGGAGGAATGGACACTAGGTGGCCAGTATACACTAAGTGTCCACTCCATCTATGGACCCCTTGGTTGTCTTCTCCAGGCCTTTGTAACTCACTCCTCCTCAGATGAAAATTAGAGAAGGGATACTATCCTTAATGAGGTAATGAAAATTCTGAATAAGCTATTTTGTTGCATGATTCCTACCTGTTTTTAGGTGTCTTGGGGGCCATTTTGTGCTCACAGGCAATAAAAGAACAGAGGCTTTCCCCAAGTGTCTCAACTATACTCAAGGGTCTGACAAGATCTCTCTAGGGATCTAGAGATTTTGGTGCATGGAGCTGAGTTCAAATTCTCGTGGTCCATCTTAGCTGTGACTTTCTGGCAAACTGAACAATATGGTTCTTCCACAAGGCTCCACAGAAATATGAACTGGTCAGCCATTTTAAATTCTGTGCAGAGGACAATCTTTCCATGGACCCTCCTTTCTCATCATCCATATTTCACCTCATCAGCACGGCCTTCCTGATTCTTCTTAAGAATATATCATTATCTGAAATTAGCTTTTGTTTAATTTTTTTGTCTGTTGTCTCTCAATAGCATTAAACTCCATGAGAGCGAAATTTGTTTTGTATCTTGTTTTCTTCAGTAGCCACAGCACCTGGAGTAGTGTGTGGCACAGAGTGGGCACTCAGCAAGCAGTTACTAGGGTATGAATGAGGGGCTCCTAGAACTGTTCTTCTACTGGCTCTCTAGGCACAAACTGTCCTTTGTAAATGAGATGGGCTTGAGAACCTACGTTAGCTGAATCCAGCCATAGCGATGTTGTTATAATGGATGAGCCATGTACTGTAATGAAGTTATTAACTCCCCAAGTTTATACTTCATCCAAAAGACATATTACTGGCTTTGGGCGAGGAATGAGTCTGGCTTCCATGATGGATGGGGCTTACACTTAAAGACAATAAGCCCTGTACTATAGAGTGTTTTATCTTGAACCGTACAATTGCATCAGAGGACAGACGTGATTGCGCTATACAGAAATGCAATAAGGTTTGTTGTTAATGTGTTCCTGGATCTCAGAGTCTACTTGGAGGAAATATAGAAGTAGTTACCCCACTCACAGAATTTTACCGTCGTACCTGGAAGCGAGTTAGAATTTCCCATTGTCACTTCCTCCACACATGCCTCCCCCCTCCCACTGAGCTGTGAGAAAGAGGACTGATTCTTGTTAAAGGGAGTCTGCGTTTCCCCATTCCAGGAGAACACGTTGGTTGGATCTCTGTGTAGGTCTTTGGCAGACTGGGCTCCTTGACAGATTGGATTCATTTGGTCAAATGTGTTGGCTTAAACTTTGCGGAAATGAAGGTGAATGAAATCAGGAGAAGCTACGGGGCTGATGGTTTAGCACATTAGTGGACCTCAGAGTACAAGTTAGCTTTATTTATAGATATTACATTTATGGTGAGCTATCCAAAAAGACATCAACATAATGAAAAGAAACTGCATTTCAATTTTCAGAATATTGCTTGCAGTTATCACTCTGTGAGTCTAAATGATTCAAAATTTTTCATTCCATTTTGACATTTTTAACAAACATATGTGAGCACTTTCTAAGTACTAAGCATTGAGGAAATAAAATTGAATAAGATACAACCTGTGCTGGTTTCAGAAAACACTCAGTCTAGAAAGCAGAGACAGATCTGTACACAACTAATTTTAGTATCTGTGATAACTAGTATGACAGAAGTCTGTGTAAAATACCATAGGAGGTGGGAAATAATTTTTCCTGGGGTATAGTATGTGTGTGTGTGTGGTGTTTATACTTTGGCTATGGCTTTTTATCTCTAATAATAATAGGAACAGTAGACACACAGTACTTTATATGTCAGACACTGTTCTAATTACTTTATATCTATTCTTTTATTTGACCCTTGCAGTACGCCCTGTGGGATAGGTACCTGGATCATCCTCATTTTACAAATGAGGAAAATGAGGCTCACAGAGGATCAGTAACTTGCCCAAGGTCACGTGGCAGTGCCTGTATTCAAGGAGGTGACTCTTGTCAGCTGTGGCTGCCCAGCACCACTGTGCTTCCTGCTTCCATACCGATTGGCACAACTCTCCTGGGAGTGCTCTCTGTGGATCTTAAGGGGTTGTTTTCTATGAGTTACTCTCTTCCTCTTTAGAATCTATGCACATGTGTGTACCTCTAAGGTGGCTTCGCTAGTGTGATGGTTAATTTTGTGTGTCAGCTTGGCTGGCCACATGTGCCCAGATTAAACGTTATTTCTGGGTGTGTCTCTGAGGATGTTTCTGGATGAGATTAGCATTTGAATCAATGGACTCAGTAAAGTAAATTGCCCTCCCCAATGTGGGTAGATATCACCCATCCACGGAGGGCCTGAATAGAACAAAGAGTGGAGAAAGGAGAAGTTCACCTCTTTTTTCCAACTGTAGTTCTCACTGGATTCTTAGTATTAGTCTCCAGCACTGAGTCTGAAAGTGTTTTATTGCATCCACTGCTGCTGGTGGAAAGTTCTGACTAGGAGTCTTGGGGACCTGGATTTTGTTGGAGCTCATCCCCTGACTTTTTGACTTTTGGTCACTCGCATGACCTACTGGAACACAGTTTTCACATCTGCAGAATTGAGATAAGACTGCTTTTGTTCCCTCACCCATGGGTCATTGGGCAGGGCATTTATTCCTCTGTGTTGGTTCAGTCAGTTAGTCTGCGACAGTGATCTGCTCTGTGGGAGGCGCTGTGTGTGCTGTTTAAGCAAAGGCCAGTCCAGACAGGAGCCGTCCTCGTGGAGCTCATGGCCTCGCTGGGAGATCTGATGCACAGTTATAAGCTGGAGCACACTTATTACCATGCACCTAGTTATTCTTATACAAATAATTAATACAACTATTAATTATATAATATACAAATAGTAGGAGTAGTGGCAATAGGTAACTGCCATTTACCAACAACTTACGATATACCAGGAAAATGTACTTTTGTTTAGGCATTAGAATCAACTTCTGACATGGGATTTCTTGTTTATTTTTTAAACTCACTTAAAAATTTTTTTTCAAAGTAGTACATACGCATGGTATAAAATCAAGACATACAAAAGTGCATTAAATGAAAAGTTAGTCTCTTTTTCCAGGGAGATTGCTCAGTCTTACTCTCCAAAGAAAACATTCTTTTGTATCCTTCAAGAATTTTTATTCACCTACTGGCAATATGCTCATGTCCGTTCTTTCACACAGACACCATCATATTATATACAGCTCTACACCTTGTTTTTTCACTTGTTGCACTTTGTCTGTCTCTCTCTACACATATGTGTGCACACACACACTTAGAGAGAGAGAAAGATGAATCCCTAGCTCATTATTTTTGATAGCAATTAGTACTCTTTCTCAGGGAATCAGTAGGTAAAAAAACATCCTATCATGTGCAAGTGTACTGTAAAAGTAAAAATATAAAAAGTAAATCTAACCCATGAGAACTGGGTGGAGTATTGGAGCCTGAGGTAAGTGGCTTTAGGAAAGGACTCTGGTTCTGGGCCACCTTGGCCATTTAATGGAGGCTGAAATGTGGCTTTCTGGGTGAGCGGGCGTGGGTGGAGAGTCTTATTGGGCGTGTGCCTGTTCGGGGCTCATCATGGGCACCTGCTGTGTGATGACAGCACTGATTCCCACGCCTCTGCCTGGTATCAGAGGCTGGTGAGAGGCTGCTGTGATGGTTGCAGAACTGGCTTGGGAACTGGGTGGGACAGAAACAGCTGATGACAGGGACCTGAGGGGGTAAGGGCTGCCATCTTAGGTCCCAAGCCTCCCAGACCCCTTTCCTGGCCTCTGTTTTTTTTTCTCCTTTCTACATTTCCACCCATCCCATCTGACCCGACCCGTGCTCCCACCAACCTTTCCTGGTGAAATCCTACTCTTCCTTCAAAACCTTCCCCAACATGCTCCCTGCTCCTTCTCATATAGCAGCATCAGGAGGATGGCAGTACCACGAGCTAATCGGTTCTCACTACATTCCAGACACTGTTCTAAGTTCTTGGCTTGAGTTTCCTCATTGAATCCTCACCACCACCTGGTAAGAGCCTGTTCTCCTCCCCATTTACAGATGAGGAAGGTTGAGGCACAGAAAAGTCACACCTTTACTGGTAAAGCTCAGTGTCAAATTCTGGGAGTCTGACTGAACTGTCTGACCTCATAACCACAGTTGCTATCATTTAGTCCTGCAATAGTAAGCAGCAGAAGTGTGTTTTCTGTCTTATTCTCACGTTCTTTCCTGACTTTCTGCCTCTGCACATACACCTTTGGCACTGAAGGCCCTTGTGCCCTATCTATCTACCACTGCTGGGGTCTCCTTTTCTCCCCCAGCACTGGCCATGCGTGGCATTGCTCCTGGCATAGAGCAGGCACTCAGTCAATAATTGTTGCATGGTCCATCTCTCTCTTGGCTGGTCTCTGAGGGTTCCTCACCTTACCTAAACCTAAAGGCATGCCTCACTCTAATCATTTTGAAATTATATATGGAAAAGTGTAAAAACTTGTGATGGCTTAATGTTGACATGTCACCTTGAGTTTATCCGTGTTCTTGCCTAAAGGTATTTTCCTATCCATGCAGGAGCGCCTTTCCCTCTACGCTCCTGACCTGGCATGCGATCAACAGATTTAATAATTTATCAGTGTCACATGGGGCTTTTCCTGAACTGAGCTTGAAGTGGCTGCAGGGTCCGATTGCTGGGGAATCGCAGGGATTCCTGGGGCTCCTTCCAGGTTCTACTGTGCTCTTCCGAGCATGGTGTGCACAGCTTCCCTCACCAAGCCCACGCCAGCTGTGCAGACCCTGAGATGGGTGTTTGGATGGAGTTGTCATAGAGTGTGGCAGTGACATTGGATCATTTTCCCAAGTGCAATTTGAGCGTGTTGAACAGATGATGTGCCCTTATGAAGAGCATATTTGCATATTGATTTGCCTGCATTTTGATTCTAAGCCCTCTACTTCCATAGGACTGTGTCCCAGGAGATTGTACTTAGGTCTGAGAATTTCTGCAAATTCTAGCAGGGCCATCCCTGTGTCCGATGTGACTCTGTCCCCTAGCACAGTACCTAGCACACGGTGAGCAGCCATAAAAAGGGAGAGAATGAATGGTTGTGTCTTTAGTGAGGTGACAAAGGTGCTGGGTAGGAAAGAGCATCTGAAAATGCACCAAGTATATTCGTTCCTATGTTACTGAACCCCGACATTTCCTTCCTGTTTCAGTACTTGCAAATGCTTTGTGATGTTTCTGACAGCATAGCCATTAGGAGGTGGCACACTAACCTTGCCTGTGACCTTCTTGGTTGCAGCGGCTTCTGCACAGAGAGTTGCTAAAACTAAACTTGCTTTGGCTTAGTGCTGTTAACTTCCTTTCATAGTTTCAGAAAATGTGCAGACGTTAGAAAATTTGCCAGGGGCTGGAATTTGGCTGTGGCAATGACTGTTGGTTAATTCCTCCTTTAGCTAAAGAATTTCTAGTATTAGAATTTGTGTGTGTTAACCAAATCATCTATTATGCTCAAAGCAATGTATGTGGGGACTACATTACCATAATTTTGCTACTAATGGTCAGTTTCTGCTTCAGTCCCTTTAATTGTATTATGGACCATATACGTGATCACGTAGCATTCTTTAATTTAGTTTAATAGTTCTTTGTGCATCACTAATAAAAACTTACATTTGTACCTAGATGTGTACAAGAGTAATTGATGATGATAATCCAATGTATTATCTTTGTTTTCGTGTTGCTGGAATTAATTGAAATAATATACACGCAAAGGCCTAGCACAGAGTCAGACATATGGTAAAGGATTGCTTAGTATTTAGTCATCCATCCAATATGGGTACATCCATTTTTCCATCTGGTGATAGTGCTATTAAAAATAAGATTTTTTTAGCAGCCATATAGAAGCATTTTATTCTTTGGTGTTTTTTCTTTTTTCTGTAGGTGACATTTATTCTTTAAATATTCCAAGTTCAAATTATTGCTCCTTTGCTCTATTATGCAGAGTTGTGGAATTCAAATTCGTTCTTGTTGAAGCATTTGAGAGGTTCACAGTGTATGTTTTCTTTGAAACAAAGAATTGGCTTTGTCTATATTCGTGCTTATAGCCAACCCTCTATGTGGAGGTCAGATGACCTATTATCTGGGTGAGACAGTCAAAAAGATGTTAATCCTATCACTTGGCAATGAGTGTCTCAAACAGCCAGCTCTCTTGTCAGCAACAGAGTATCTGCATTTTAGGTGCTTACCAGACAGCTGAGTCTTGACATTCCTGTAGCAGCTCCCTGATTGTGGTTGTGACCACTGTCAATCTAAGAGACCGGCCAGCCACCATTCCTTGAGCTTCTCCAAGCTCTGTTGTTGCATTTGGCTAGCAAGTTATTCAGAGCATTGTAATATCTACACTCTCAGTGGAAATGCCTTCAAGAGCATAAGGCTCCATCTATGCAAAGACCTGAATCCAGCCACTGTGAGTGGGGTCAAAGGATGGAAGATGGACCCAGAATTTCTTGTGCACCTACCAGTTAGTTACTGTGCGAGAACATTGACCTGTGTCATCTCGTTTAATCCTCAGGACAACCTTAAGAGGTTGGGAACATCACCTCCATTTTCGAGATGAGGAATCAGAAGCTTCAAGGGCTTATGTAGCTCGCCTGGTGTCCTGATTACTAATTCGAACCCAGGGCTGTCTACTGCAAAACCCATACTCAAAACTTCTGTGCTGACTTGCTTCGTGCTGCACTATTTGTAGTTATTTAATGTTTTGTTAATATTTGTCAATCTATCAATCCATCTCTCTACATTTTCACGCAATAAATTCCTTCTAAATTCAGTGCCAGAAAGGTCTATTTTTCTGTAAGCTCATAATGCTTCTTTTTATTACATTGTGAGGGTTATTTCACTTCTCATGATTTTCTTTTTGCTTGACTGGAGAACCAGACTGTGTGTTCAATTGCAATATTCTCATCTCTGATTTTTGGTCCTATCTCCCTCTTTCTGTCTAGAATTTCCTACTACTCTCTTTTCTCTTATTTTAACTGCCTCTTAAGCTTCTTAATTATTTCTTAAAGTAAGGTATATGTTATAAAATCATCATAACATTTTTCAAACAGTTAAACAGCTTTCTTTGACATCATCCTAACCATATGCAACAATAGAGAGATGGTAGATTCATTTAATCAATAGCTTTGTATCTTGTCCTTCCACACACATGTATATACGAGCATGTGCATGTGCGTGCACACACAAATATTAGTAGGACATGCCCCTTGAGTCTCTTGCTTATGGCCGGCATCTGCCTGTCTTGTGTGACATTAGTCACATTAGTCACACTGACCCTATTCTGATCTGACCAACCACGTAGTGTAATTAAAGGTCATCCATCCAAAGAACACTTTCCCTCCCACTCCTCTAACTCCCCATATGAAGCTGTTTTAAAAGGGATATTTTATGAGTGTTTGAAGACTTTATAATAGATTTATGACCTTGACATTTTGTTTTGAGCATCATCTTAGATGATCTTTATTAAGTCTTTCAGGCTATAAATTTCTGTTCTAGGGGCTGGGGCTGGAGTGGGGCATATTTTCCTCCTATATAGGAACAAGTCCATGCAGTAATCATGATGGTTCTTCATTGTGTGTTTCTTCAGCCTTTGCTGGGAGGTAGACGTTTTATGTTGCCAGCTTCTCTCTCTGACTTTGGTTTCATACCCAGTTAATGCACGGAGGAGTGTGTGTGTGTGTGTGTCCCCTGAAGCATAAAGAGGCAGATGGTTCTGAAGCCTGGCAGAGAGTGGGAGCTTCCTGCTGAACAGATGTCCCTCTTGGGGTAATGCCGGCTTCCCAATAAACCTATGTTTTCTGGCACCTGCATCCATTGCCAGGGGTCCTTCTGAATAGGCAACCTGAACCTCAAGGAGGCCTTTAATCTTCAAGAGGGAACATGGGCCAACCAGAAACATGAACAGATACAAAGGCATTTCTTTGGCCTGGATGCTGGTGACAGTTCAGAATTGATGCTTTTTTTTTCTTTTCTGTTTTGGTCCTAAGATTTGGTGCCTTTTGCTAGGAGGCCAGTTGGCTCATCAGCTATAAGGAGCTTTAACTCTGTATAGATGTAAAATTCTATGAGGTTCTTTGGGCAATTTTAAAGTGGAGTAGAAAATCTATTCTTGCTCACAAGAAACTGACGATCCAATCGATTTTTCCAATGCCAAAATCTACAGGGAATGAGAATTAAAAAACACCAAAGAAACTCCTCGGTGCAAAATTAGGAATATAATATGATGATTATGTTATAATTTTAAACATAATTTTAAAAACGGCTTACTATGAAATGGATTTAGATGCTTTTAGATGCAGAGTTGGAAAAGTGTTGGAGAAACATATTCTACTGTAGAGCAGGGCTTCTGGGCATTGGAGGTGTGGTGGAGAACAAGTCATTGCAGGTAGGTATATAAGTTTATCTTTTGGGTCTTCAAAAATTGAAGAATGGACTTTCTTGTCGCATTAAGTACTTTTCAAAATAGACCTCAAATCAAGAGGGGCCTCACTGGCTCTCTTCCTTCCCCTTCCCCTTCCCACTATAATTTTAGGAGGTCCTTGGATAGTAGCTATGATGAAGATTTTTAGGCTGCTTAATTTTAAAATGGCTTATGATGAGGATTTTTAGGCTGGTTAGTTTTAAAACTACAGATGAGATTCAGGCTCCAAGGAGTGGAATTTGTTTGCCCCTTTGTTGGGAAACATTTACATTTCTAAGGGAAACCTCTATCTGTAAAGATGCCTCCCTCTCTGTGCCAGGAAGAAGGGGGGATGGTCTTATCTCTAGAAGCTCTTAATCAATGCCAGAGGCAAGAACTTAAGTTGGTTGCTGTCTGGCAATCTCATGTAACTGGTTTAGGGTGGTGGCGTCTAACCTTTCTAACCTTTACTTAATCCGATTTGATTCTTGTCTAAAAGTCATGGGATCACCCAATGACCAGACCCCACCTGCACTGATACCATTTTAACTTTTTTTTTCATGTTCTTTCCTTTGTCTTGTAAAGAGATGAATCATATACCTATGCCTTAAATTTAGCTCTAACCCTCAACTGGGGGCAGCAGCAGGAGCTCTGACCGCCCATGGGTCCTGTCCCCACGCACCAGCTCTGACTGCCCGTGGGTCCTGTCCCCACGCACCAGCTCTGCCTGCCCATGGGCTCTGTCCCCATGCCAGCGGGGGCAGCAGAAGCGGCGGCAGCAGAAGCTCTGACTGCCCATGGGTCCTGTCCCCATGCTGTTCCACACTATTCTCTAAATAAAAGAGCACTACTGCCAGATCTTAAGAGTCTAAAGAAATCTTTCTTTCGACTCCTCGGCTCACCGACCCCGCATCAGCTATACCTGTAATTAAAGGTAATACAGGGGGTACTCAGGGGAAAGAAAAAGCTGTCTTTCTGAATAAGAAAAATTATCCAAAATAGTATCTGGAAACAAGCATATTAATGAAACGAGCAAAGATCATCTGGAATTATTCGTGCTTCTCTGCAGGGTGGTCCTGTCTGGGATGCAGGATGGAAAACATGTCTTGAGAGTGTTACTGTGGTCCAGTTAGTCCAGATGATGTGGGTTTTTGTTCCATAGGTGAAGACCCAGATCATTATAGACTGGCTTTTATTACATTTTGAGTGGGACCAGGGGTTTTGCTGCAATATAGACTTGTTGCTAAACAAGCATTTGCGGATATTTTGCTTTTGTTGTTTTATTGTTTTACAAACCAATGAAGAATGATGGCTAAACAGGTTCTAACAATTATCAGTCTTCCCAGATTTGCATAAAGCTGTGAGCCTTAGGTTGAATCCACATTTTTGTAGATGTTCTTGCACCTTTTGGGGATTCTGAAGTTCCCTGATTCACAGTTGCTGGACCTGTGAAACAATGCTGAGGGAGAGTAGAAAAATGGCCCCTGGCTTACTTCTGATTGCGATGAGGCTATCAAGAACTCACTTTTTATCGCCCTCTGTAGTTTAAGGAGTGACACACAATGGATAATCTCATTTGAAGACTTAAAAAATTTTCATCCTTTTTATGACATAGTTTAGATAATGTCAATTACATATCCAGATGGGAGAACTGAGGCTTAAGGAAATTTGGGGCTTACTCAGGGCCATAAAAGGAAATTAGAGCTAGAGCATCATGAGAATTGCGGCCCTGTCCACCCCATGTTGTGATTGCCGTTTGTCTTCGTATCCGGCTTCCACAGGCTTAGAGCGCCTGCTGCTGCTCATGATACTGAAGAAACACAGGAAGATGGGAGTTGGTATTGTGGGGACCTGGAAATGGCCACCCCAAGATACGTCTCTTTGGCATCAGGATTATTTGAGGCTGATTGCTTTTGATAAATTGGGACAGGGAAGGAGGCTCTGAGGAATGGAACTTGCCCTTTGTTAGGACACGTTTACATTTGTAAGGTAAATCTCTATCTGTAAAAGGTGCCTCCCTCTCTGTACCAGGAAGAAGAAAGGATATGACCTTCTCTCTAAAAACTCTTAATCAATACCAAAGGCAAGGACTTAAATCTGCATTTTATTGTGGTAGTCTGGTAACCTCCTGTAACTAACTTCCCTCCCCCTCCCAACTTTGGCATTTCTTTAAGGATTAAGCATCTTTCCTTAGGCTAGGAACTGATTGCTGCGCTCACCTGTGACCGCCCAGCTCCAGACAATCCACTTTCCTCCTGCTACGCCCAGCGAGATAGCAGACCACTACCTGCTGTGTCCATCAAGCCCTGTTCTGACAGGGCAATCTTGTGACTATTGTGGGAGGGACATTTCAATCACATGTGAAACACCCCGTTTGGGGGTATATAACCACTATGTGCACCCCACTTCTTCGGTGCCCTTTCTTCCTTCGGGAAGAAAGTCCCCGGGCCATGGTTCCTCATAAAGCTTTGTTTAATTTTCTCTTGCTATTCTGTCTCATGTGAATTTAATTTGTTCTCCGGCCAGACGAACCCCCATTTGGGGAGAGGAAATGTCTTCCTCCCCTACAGTTTCACACACTCACAGTGATTCGGTAACATTGTGGAATTTCCTCTTTCTCTTTTCTCTTCCTTGAGGGTTAATGATTGATTCTGTCTTCTACACGGGGCAATTGAGAAGAACGCTGGTAAGTGGGCTGTATGCTTCTTAACATAAATATATCCAAAGAGGGAAAACTCAGGACTATTGCATTTGTCCAGTTATAAAAGTTTTTTTTTGTTTGTTTTTAAGAAATCACTTTCTTTCATCATTTTCTTTTTACTTATGAGGAAAGAGACTGAGGGAGATGAAAACATTTGTCAAGGTCACAAAGTAGGTTAGTGTAAGCGTTAGGATGAGAACTCAGGCCTTCTAATTGTCTGTTCCATTCATTTTTTACTCTGTTTTGTCTTTTGCATATCTTGGGATTCAAACCATTTGTTATTTAATGTTTCCTGCTGTTTTTAAGATTTTATAGACTTCCCACTCCGAAATGTCTTCCTGTGATTTCCCATATCCAAAGTTTTTATGTCTATAACCTATTATATAGTGCAATAGGAAAAACATTAGACTTATAGAGGATATCTATCCGCCCTCCTGATTTCTAGTTGATCACTTAGGATATTTAAAAATATCTGTCCTGGGTTCCTGTGTCTCACTTTCTTGTTTCTCCTAAGTTACAGTTCTGAACACCTGCCAACCAGGCTCCCCTGCCCTCTGTGTTTGCCCCCCTCCCCCCAGTCTAGCTCAGACTATGATCCTTTGAATATTCCAAGATCCTTTGCAATATCCTGAAATTGGCTGATTCAAGTGTTAGTCTGGAAAATAGCAATGATCGATTGGGTCAGAAATTCATATTGAAAGTTCAGGAATGATTGTGTCATGGTTCTGGTAGAGAGTAATGCCACAGCTGTTCTCTATCTTAGACATGGCTGAGACATAGTCAGAAAATTGCTTTATATTATCTCAGTGCGAAACCACTTAAATATGAACCGGTACATATTGGCACATATTAGAAGACACCAACAGCATAATTACTGGATAAGAAAAGCCCCTATAAGAAATGATCTCAGAGCAACCAGCATACACTAATCAGAGTTTAACTTTTAAGTAGGTACTGATTGTATGGTGTGAGGATTAGAGATCAAAACTTCATTATATTACATATAAAATTGTTGAGTGGAAAAGAGTAAAACTTCAACTGACTATAATTTACATTTATACAGTGTCTTCCTCCCAAGATCCGGAGAAGTGCTAGCAAGCCATCATTATCTGTCACCTCTATGTGTCAATGAACAGTAAGGGTTCAGCATGTTTATTTAAAAAAAGGTTCGTGCTTATGAACATTGGTGTTAATGATTTTTAGAAACTATATTACTTACACAGCTGCAATGTAGCCATTTATTCTGTTCTGACATCGAGCCCCTAAGACTTAGCTCCCCCCATTGACTGTGAGCACTGCTGTAGACACCCCTGACTTAAGGGCTGGACTCCCTCCTTGGATGTACCCTCTCTCTGCACCCCTCCTCCGACCTTCTTAGCCTACAGATGCAAAATGAATCTCATCGAGGGAATTCCAATTTTCCTGGCTTGCATCACCTTCCACTGAAGTCTTAGTACCACCTCCCTGCCCCCCAACAAAATCTTCTCCTAGTTGCTTGGGCGTTCCTAGGGGTGTGTCATATGTGATCATGAAACTAGAGCTGGTGGAAAAATAAACCAATATTTATTGATTTCTTACTATTCCTTGGACCACATACTTAATATTTACTGATTTTATACACACACATACACATAATAAATGAGCACACATATATACATGCATTTCATTTAATTCTTTGTTTTCAGCCCTACAACAGAGGTCATTTTCTCCGTAGGCTAGAACAGATAACAGGTTCAGAAAGCAGAGGGAGGAATGGAAGGGAACCACTATTTCCTGGGTGCCTGCTCCGTGTCGGGCATGGTGGAAGTAGACTGTGCATCTTACCTTCCTTAATCCTCACAGCCATTCCCATTTTGTAGGTAAGGGCATGAAGACACAGAGAACGTAATTTGTCGATGGCCACAAAGTTAGTAACTGATGAATCTGAGGTTCCAGTCCTGGTCTATTTGAGTTCAAAGCCTTAATTCTTGCCTTTGTACAGCACAAGAGCCCCAGAGACCCCACTAAACTCTGTACCCACCACCCCACTTCCAATCTTTGCCTGAGAGGCCCTAACCTCATTTACTGCATCAGAATCGGGACTCAATGCCTCTGAATTTGACCATTACCCTTATTTTCTCCATAGAGATGTTGTTTGATGTGGTGACCACATACTATAGTGTAATAGACTCTTGAGGGCTAGCCTGGGAACCCAAGCACTATTAAATATCATTTCTATGGGAAAATGCATGTCACATTCCAGTTAAACGGCTTAGGAGTAAACTTTGAATATGTAATACATATTCAAATACATATATATGTAATAAATAAACTTTGAAAATTTGTAAGTTGAGTTATTCATAGCATTAATAGAGTTAAATTTATTAAAAAATAAAAATATTTTCACCAGTCTCCATAACCATCTTTCTTAGTCAAGTGAGAGGACTCTAGGAGCCAGGAGCCTCACTTGCTGTCTGGAGGCAGCTCCGAGTTGCTGGTGAAAATCATGTAAGAAGCTCTTTGATATCAGGAGAAAATTGTAGTAGTTTAAGCATGAAATAAATATCGTAGTAAGATCACATTGATATATTGAACTTTTAAGTATCATTTTAGTTTAAATTAATTTTTTCCTGCATCTTGCTGCTCTAAGCAAATCTCCAGCAGAGGAATAATTTAATTTTGAAGCTGAATTAAGTTCAGTAGTCAGACTCAACAAAGCACATCATTTCTCTTTACACATAGTAGAGTTCAAATAAATTTGTATTTCAGATGTGAAAAGCATCCTTCTGCTGTTGCAACTGTGACTGATATGGTTTCCATAATTCTCAAAATCAACCAAATATAGAAGGTGTTTCTTTACTGTGTAACTCTGTCTAACTCCGACTTAGAAATAGGGGCTTGGTTTAGTGGTCCCTTTCTGGGAAGTCTTCCTTCATCCCTTGCCAACAACCAACTGGACTGACCCCCCTCCTGTGTGCTCCCACAGGCCCTGCACCAACACCTGTCACTTCCCCATACCTCATGCACACACACACTGTAGTTGCCTCTCTGCTCTTCCGTGCCCCCACCAGACTGTGAGCTCCTTGTGGGAGGGGCTGCTTCAGATTCCCCCCCTCCCCTCTACCCAGCACAGTGCCTGATCCTCAACAAGTGGTTACTGCATAATTGAATCAATGAATGACTAAATTATTCCCATTTTTTCTAGTTGAGGGAAGTGAAGCTCAGACAGGATAGTTAATTGAATATAATTATATAACTAATAAGTTAGGGAGCAAGCAGGAGAAAGTGGCTGCCCAGAAGAAGGCCAGAGGCAAAGACACAGCTGGTCTCTGGAGTTATAATAGCCAGGAAAAGTGAAAGACAGTTCACCCATCAGGATCCCAGCAGCTGTAATGGGAGCTCATTAAAGGGAAATGGGAACAAGGGAGAAAGTAAATTTTCTCTGGGTTAGCAGAGACACCGGAGAATAAGAA
This sequence comes from Equus przewalskii, assembly GCF_037783145.1. Classification (NCBI taxonomy): domain Eukaryota; kingdom Metazoa; phylum Chordata; class Mammalia; order Perissodactyla; family Equidae; genus Equus; species Equus przewalskii. Next base: position 62,500,086 of record NC_091834.1, on the reverse strand, counting down.
TGTACATACTGTTTGGAAAACTACTTGACCAATAGTGAAAACTCATTTTATATCTATATCTATATCTATATCTATATCTATATCTATATCTGTACCTGTACCTGTATCTATATCTATCGATATCAAAATGGAAGAGGAAAAGTTGGCTTATCAAGAAAATTTCAGTGTAGGGTATGTATGTAGGTATATAATATATAATGTATGTAATATATAAAAACTTGTTATGCGTGTTTATGGAAATGTTCATGTTTTATTTATTTATCAATTAAAAAAAATTTTTTTTGAGGAAGATTAGCCCTGAGCTAACATCTGCTGCCAATCCTCCTCTTTTTGCTGAAGAAGACTGGCCCTGAGCTAACATCTGTGCCCGTCTTCCTCTACTTTATATGTGGGATGCCTGTCATAGCATGACTTGCCAAGCGGTGCCATGTTTGCACCCGGGATCCTAAGCGGCAAACCTCTGGCCGCCAAAGTGGAACGTGCACACTTAACCACTGCGCCACCAGGCTGGCCCCTTGGTTTTATGATGGGAAAATAATTGAAAATACCTACCCAGCTAGAGCTTACAGCAGCAGCACACATTTACTGAGTGTATATACTGGCACTGAACTAGTTTCTTGGTTGGGAGGAGAGAGAAAAATTAGTACCATTCTGTTGTTGACCTTAAGGAGTTATTAGCCAGAGAAGTAAGATATGAGCTGAACACAAATGAAAATAAAGCAGAATGAGAAAAATAACATGCGTATAGCCCCAAATAATAAAATTTAAAAATTATATAGTGGCTCAAATGTGGAAGAAACTGTATGCAACTAGAAAGTATGTTAAAGGAACCAGCCGGTGGTGCAGCAGTTAAGTTTGCACATTCCACTTCCACGGCCTGGGGTTTGCCAGTTCGGATCCCAGGTGCAGACCTATGCACCACTCATCAAGCCATGCTGTGGTAGGCATCCCACATATAAAGTAGAGGAAGATGGGCACGGATGTTAGCTCAGGGCCAGTCTTCCTCAGCAAAAAGAGGAGGGTTGGTGGCAGATATTAGCTCAGAGCTAATGTTCCTCAAAAACAAAAAAAGAAAGTATGTTAAAGATGGTTCTTGAAGAGTGGGCAGAATTTCAACAGGTAAAGATGGAATGGAGAGAAGGTAGGTAAGGTAAAGCCATCTTACGAGTTGTGATTATTTATGCAAATTACATGAACATATTTAAAATTGACTTACAGATGTTGGCATTATTACTTATGAGTCGTGGTTTTGGCTAGAAACCAGTGGCAGACCCAAAGGCTTCCCTTGGGGCCGTTTAATGAAGGTGCTCTTCACAGACACATGGGCAGAGTTAACAGAACCAAAAGGTATGGTGAGGCACCCAGGGGCTGTCAGTAGCAGGAAGCTGTGACTGCCTGGGCTGATGGGGCATGGGAGGGGTAGAGTAACTGGGGGCTGGAGACAGCTCAGAGCTGTATGAAAGGAACTGCCCCAGTGTCACTGTCTGAACAATCGTGATCTCAGGATGGGTCATGTCATAAGTACACCATCCACACCAGCTTCCCTCTCCCCTCTCTTTCCACTCTCTGATCTGCTGGTGCCTCCAACAGAAACATAAGGGAGCAGAGAGCCAGAGTGACGCACAGTCATGGGAGTCACCCCCATGGGAGGCACACAGAGAAGGGTGGAGAATGGATCTAAGTTGGCAGAAGATAGCCAACACAGATACGTAATATTTTCTACTGATTCCAGCTTTATACTGAAAGTTCAATACAGAATTCTTCACATCAGAGAAGAATTCAGTAAAAGATAGCTTCATATTAGATCTCAATTAAAGGGATTTTATTTACTCAAGGTACCAGAAATAACCCCTTTTAAGTCTGCTTTGTATGCTAATGAGGCTATAGCATAGTTCTCTAGGGGAAAAAAATTGTAATGATGCTTCAGTAAGTTAGTTTTATTAGGGAAGAGATGTTTTATTATCCAAGACCCTGTCCCTTCATATCATCTAGGTGCTTTGCAGACATGGGACTCGAGAGAACAAAGCCCTCTGAGGAGGTTGTAGCTGGAGACATCTTCTTAGTTTTCCAGTGAATTCTTCTCCCTTTAGGCTTGGGTGTGGTTTTCTCTTTAGGAAATTTTAGAAGTTCCAGATCTCTGTAGTGTTTTCCATGGCTCCTGAGAAGGGACTGGGGAAGGATTTCATTTAGAGCCATTCTGGAAGAGTGAGGTGGAGGCAAGATGGGCTCAGCTCCATGGGCCCACCCTGTCCTGTTCGTAAATGCCATGGGGAATAAATGCTTTGAATTGCACATCCCATTTGCATCTCTCTGTTTACTTTTCTTAATGTCCCCAAGAATCCTTGGTTTATCAAGAGCTGGTGTTTCTTTAGCAGAGATTTCCTGATAAGCAGTTTAAAGGTCTCTCTTTTCTAAGAACTCCACTGAATAAATAAATACATGAATGAATAAATAAATAAAGGAAATATCTAGTAGCTTCATCCCAGTCTGTCCAAGAATGTTTTCTTTCATACAGCTGTTTAAGGCACAGAATCAATAAAATTTAAATGGTTCTGACATAGCTGGGAAGATGACGGCATAGAAGGACTCTGAACTCACCTCCTCCCGTGGACACAGCAAATTTACAACTACTCTTGGAACAATTACCTCTGAGAGAGAACTGGAAACTGGATAAAAAGAACGCCCACAACAAGGGACAGTGCTGCCTGAGGTGGAAGAGGCAGAAATTCGTTTCTGGAGAGGAAAAAAGTCACCTTCTAGCTGTGGCGCTTCAATGCCCGGAGCAATCTTAAGGTACAAAGCTTTCCCTGGAGGACTAGGGGATCCAAGTGGAAGAGATTTGCCACAATAAGCTGCTTTTGAACTCAACACAGCTGAGATGAGTGTCATACTATCTGGCTATGCTGGCCATTAACAACAATGTGAAATATCCCCAGTAAAGCTATCAGACATAAGGAGAAGAAAAGCCTGTTCTTAAAGGGCCCATGCACAAATTTACCTGTTTCGGAAAGTAACAAAATCACGGGAAAGAAATGTTCACAGCCCTTTGGTGAAAGAGACTCACTTGATTGGCTCTGGGCGCATCATAGGGAGGCAGGAGGTGGCTGGGACCATGTCCTGAGGGACTGAGACATTGGTGGCAGCCATTATTATCACCTAGTACAGGCGTGCTGACACAGATGCTGGCAGATGCCATTGGGGTTCTTCCCCTGGCCTGTTAGTGCAGGGGTTTGCCTCACCCACTAGAGCACCCATTTAATCCAGCTCTTCCAGGGCAGGCAGCCTGCCCCAGGGATGGGCCCCACTCACCAGCAAGCCCTCAGGCAACTTGGGGGCTGAATATGCAGGATGTATGGGACCTCTGCTGCGGGGTGGGTGGGTCTGCCTTTGTGGGGCAGGGTGTGAGCAAGGGACAGGCCTGCCTTGGTGGAGTGTGTGAGGCCTCTTCATCAGGGTGAGTGGGTCTGCATCAGTGGGGCAGGGCCTCTATGTGGTGCAGGACTGCATGGATTGGGTGTGTGGGCCTGTGGGCAGTGGGGCTTGTCAATGGCAGCAGACTTGTGCTTCTCAAACAGCTATATAGGGGATCTCCCCCACCTTAGGTCTCCTGAAACAATTGTGTGCTGTCACACCTGGGGCTGGCCCCACCCAGCTGCTCTCCTAAGGGAGCTGACGACAGCCTTGCAGTCTGGAGGCCTACAGCAATTGTGACCCCCTGAGCCTAGCAGTGAGCCATGCTGGGAGGCTACTCAGTTAACAGAAAAACTGCAGCAGGAATATGCTATTAGACCTTGCAGCCAACTGTGGTGGGCCTCCCCTCTCCCAATAAAGTGACTGAAGGGACTGAGCCTTCAACTAACTGGTCAGGGGGACAGCCTAGCCTTCCTGTGCACCTGCAGTAAGAACAACTCTGCCAAAACAGTGGGACACACATAGCCCACACAGGGGATACTCCTGGAACATTTGGAACTCGTGATGAGAGGGAAGCACATTGCTGGGCCTCATAAGGCATCTCTTACATAAGGCCACTTCTCTAAGATCAGGAGATGTAGCTGATCTACCTAACACATGTAAGCACAGAGAAAGAGGCAAAATGAGGGACAAAGGAATATGTTCCAAATAAGGGAACAGGACAAATCCTCAGAAAAAGAACTAAATGAAACAGAGATGAACAATCTACCTGATAAAGAGCACACACTAATAGTCATAAGCATGCTCACTGATCTTGGGAGAAGAGTAGATGAATATAGTGAGAACTTCAACAAAGAATTCAAAAATAGAAAAAAGAACTAATCAGAAATGAAGAATACAATATTGAAATGAAAAGTTCACTAGAGGGAATCAATAGCAGAGTAGATGATACAGAAGAACAGATCAGTGAGCTGGATGAAAGACTAGAGGGAATCAACCAAGCTGAACAGACAAAAGCAAAAAGAACTAAAAAGAAGAAGGACAATCTAAGGAACCTCTGGGACATCAAGCACACTAACATCCATATTATAGGTGTCCCAGAAGGAGAAGAGAGAGGCAAAGGGGCAGAGAATCTATTTGAAGAAATAATAGCTGAAAACTTTCCTGACCTAAGGAAGGAAACAGACATCCAGGCACAGGAAGCACAGAGAGCACCAAACAAGATGAACCAAAGAGGCCCACACCAAGACATGTTATAATTAAAACATCAAAAACTAAAGATAAAAATAAAATCCTAAAAGCTGCAAGAGGAAGGCAACAAGTTACATAGAACAGAAACCCCATAAGGCTGTCAACTGACTTCTCAGCAGAAACCTTAGAGGCTAGAAGGGAGTGGCAAGATATATTTAAAGTGCTGAAATGAAAAAACTGCAGCCAAGAATACTCTACAAGGTTATCAATCCAGAATGGAAGGAGAGATAAAGAGTTTCTTAGACAAACATAAACTAAAGGAGTTTATCACCAATAAACCATTATTACAAGAAATGCTAAAGGGACTTATTTAAGTGGAAAAGAAAAGCCCACGAATGAGAATAACAAAATTATTAAAAAAAAATCACTGATAAAGGCAAAAATACATTAAAGGTAGCAGATCAACCACCTGTGAAGCTAATAAGAAGGTCAAAAAACAAAAGTACTAAAATCATCTGCTTCCAAGATAAGAGGTTAATGGATACACATACACAAAATAGAGGTTAAATATGATATCAAAAACATAAAATGTGGGAGGAGGAGAGTAAAAGAGTAGAACTTTGAGCAAGAGGTCAAGCTTAAGAAACCATCAACTTAATATAGATTACTATTTATGTAGGTTATTATATATGCACCTCTCATGGTAAACACAAACCAGAAACCTATAATAACTACACAAAAAATTAAGAGAAAGGAACCCAAACATATTCCTAAGGAAAGCCACCAAACTACAAGGGAAGAGAGCAGGAGAAGAAGAAAGGAACAGAGAACTAGTAAAACACCCAGAAGAAAAGCAACAAAATGGCAACAAATACATACTGCTCAATAGCCACTTTAAATGTCAATGGACCAAATGCTCCAATAAAGAGACATAGGCTGGCTGATTGGATAAAAACCAAGACCCGTAATATGCTGCATACAAGAGACACACTTTAAACCTAAAGACACTGACAAACTGAAAGTGAAGGGATGGAAAGATATTCTTTGCAAATGGCAATGAAAAGAAAGCTGGGGTAGCAATACTTATATCAGACAAAATAGACTTTAAAACAAAAACTGTACCAAGAGACAAAGAAGGGAACTACATAATGGTAAAGAGAACAATCCAACAAGAGGATATAACACTTGTAAATATTTATGCACTCAACATAGGGGCACCTAAATATATAAAGCAATTATTAACAGACACAAAAGGAGAAATAGACAGTAACACAATAATAGTAGGGGACTTTAACACTCTGCTTACATCAATGGATAGATCATCCAAACAGAAGATCAATAAGGAAACATTGGACTTAAAGGACACATTAGAACAGATGGACTTAGTAGACGTATACAGAACATTCCATCCAGAAACCACAGAATGCACATTCTTTTCCAATGCACAGGGAACATTCTCCAAGATAGATCACATACTAGGCCCCAAAATACTCAATAAATTTAAGAAGATTGAAATAATACCAAGCATCTTTTATGACTACAATGGTATGAAACTAGAAATTAACTACAGGAAGAAAACTGGAAAAGCCGCAAATATGTGGAGATTAAACAAAATGCTGCTGAACAGTGACTGGGTCAATGATGAAATCAAAAAATTCCTGGAGACAAATGAAAATGAAAATACAACATGCCAAAATTTATGGAATATCACAAAAGTGGTTCTAAGAGGGAAGTTTATAGCAATACAAGCCTACTTCAACAAACAAGAAAAATCTCAAATAATCTAAGAGTGCACTAAAGGAACTAGAAAAAGAAGAACAAACAAATCTGAAAATCAGTAGAAGGAAGGAAATAATAAAAGTCAGAGTGGAAATAATTGAAATAGAGACTAAAAAAATAGAAAAAAATTAATGAAATGAAGAACTCGTTCTTTGAAAAAATAAACAAAACTGACAAATGTTTAGCTACATTCACCTAGAAAAAAGAGAGAAGGCTCAAATAAATAAAATCAGAAATGAGAGAAGAGAATTACAATGGGCACCTCAGAAATACAAAAGATTGTTAGAGAATACCATGAAAAACTATATGCCAACAAATTGGATAATCTAGAAGAAATGGATAAATTCTTAGAATCATACAACGTTCCAAAACTGAATCAAGAAGAGAGAGAATTTGAATAGACCAATCACCAATAAGGAGATCGAAACAGTAATCAAAAACCTCCAAAAAAATAAAAGTCCAGGGCAGACAGCTTCCCTGGTGAATTCTACCAAACATTCAAAGAAGACTTAATACCTCTCCTTCTCAAATTCTTCCAAAACATTGAAGAGGATGGGCAGCTTCTTAACTCATACTGTAAGGCCAACATTACCCTAATACCAAAATCAGACAAGGACAATGCAAAAAAATGAAAAGTATAGGCCAGTATCACTGATGAACATTGATGCAAAAAACCTCAACAAAATACTAGCAAATTAAATACAACAATACATTACAAAGATCATCCTACCATGATCAAGTGGGATTTATTCCAGGGATGCAGGGATGGCTCAACATCAATCAATGTGTTATATCACATTAACAAAATAAGGAACAAAAATCGCATGATCATCTCAATAGATACAGAGAAAGCATTTGACAGGATATAGCATCCGTTTATGGTAAAAACTCTGAACGAAATGGATATAGAAGGAAAATACCTCAACATAATAAAGGTCATATATGACAAACCCACGGCTAATATCATACTCAATGGAGACAAACTGAAAGCTATCCTTTTAAGAACAGGAACCAGACCAGGATGCCCACTTCCGCTCCTCTTATTTAACATAGTATTGGAAGTCATAGACAGAGCCATCAGGCAAGAAAAAGAAACAAAAGGGATCCAAATTGGAAAGGAAGAAGTGAAACTGTCACTAATTGGAGATTACATGATTTTATATATAGAAAACACTAAGGAATCCACCAAAAAACTTTTAGAAATAATAAATGAAGTAGCAGAAAGAGAAGTTAAGAATACACTCCCATTTTCAATTGCAACAAAAAGAATAAAATACCTAGGAATAAATTTAACCAAGAGGTGAAAGACCTCTACACTAAAAACTATAAAACGTTTTTGAAAGAAAATGAAGAAGACGCAAAGAAATGGAAAGATCTTCCATGCTCTTGGAGTGGAAGAATTAATATAGTTAAAATGTCCATACTTCCTAATGCAATCCACAGATTCAATGCTATTTCCATCAAAGTTCCAATGAAATTTTTCACAGAAATAGAATAAATAATCCTAAAATTTATATGGAACAACAAAAGACCCGAAATAACCAAAGGAATCCTGAGAAAAAGAACTAAGCCGGAGGTATTGCACTCCCTGATTTCAAAATAAACTACAAAGCTATAGTAACCAAAACAGCATGGTACTGGAAAACAGACATGTAGATCAGTGGAACAGAATCGAGATCCCAGAAATAAACCTATACATTTATGGATAGCTAATTTTTGACAAAGGAACCAAAAATATACAATGGAGAAAGGAATAAATGGTGCTGGGAAAACTGGACAGCCACATGTGAAAGAATGAAAGTAGACCGTTATCCTACAAAATACTTGAAAATTAACTCAAAATGGATTAAAGGCTTGAAAGGCTGAAACTATAAAACATCTAAAAGAAAACATAGGCAGTATGCTCTTTGATATTGGTCTTAGCAGCATATTTTCAGATACCGTGTCTGACCAGGCAAGGGAAACAAAAGAAAAAATAAACAAATGGGACTACATAAAACTAAAAAGCTTCTGTACAGCAGAGGAAACCATCAATAAAACTAAAAGACAGCCTAAAAATTGAGAGAAGATCTTTGCAAACCATATATCTGATAAGGGGTTAACATGCAAAATATATAAAGAACCCATGCATCTCAACAACAGAAAAACAAACAACCCAATTAAAAAATGGGCAAAAGATCTGAACAGACACTTTTTCAAAGAAGATATACAGATGGCCAACAGGCACATAAAAAGATGTTGAATACCACCAATTATCAGGGAAATGCAAATCAAAACTACAATGAGATATCACCTCACTCCTGTCAATGGCCATAGTTAACCAGACAAAAAATAACAAGTGTTGGAGAGGATGTGGAGAAAACGGAACTCTCGTATACTGCTGGTGGGAATGCAAAGTGGTATAGCCACTATGGAAAACAGTATGGAGATTTCTCAAAAAATTAAGAATAGAACTACTATACAGCTATTCCACTGGTGGGTATTTATCCAAAGAAACTGAAAACATGAATGTGTAAAGATATATGCACCCCTATCTTCATTGTGGCATGACTGACAATAACCAAGACTTGGAAACAACCTAGGTGACCATCAAAGGATGAATAGATAAAGAAGATTTGGTATATATACACAAAGGAATACTACTCAGCTATAAAAAATGTTGAAACCTTGCTGTTAGCAACAAGATGGATGGACCTTGAGGGTATTATTCTGAGTGAAATAAGTCAGATGGAGAAAGTCAAATACCATATGATCTTACTCATAAATAGAAGATAAAAACAATAACAAGAACAACACACAAACACATAGATACAGAGATTAGATTGGTGGTTACCAGAGGGGAAGGAGGGACAGAGGAGGGCAAAAGGAGTGACTGGGCACATGTACATGGTGATGGATGGTAATTAGGCTTTGGTTGTGACCATGGTATAGCCTACACAGAAATCAAAATATGATGAAGTACACCTGAAATTTATATAATGTTATAAACCAGTGTTACCTGAATTTTAAAAAAGAAAAAATAAAGACAATCGTATAAAATATCTTTTAATCAAAATATTATTTTCATGAATACACACTTAAGTAATATAAATTTGTTACTTGTTTGAATTTGTGCAGTTCTATTAATGTAATTATTTTATGTTAAGTACAAACTCTTAGGAACAAAAAACACAGTTCTGACTCTTATAGTATTCCTTTGATTTAATAGATGTTGACATTAAATTACATACATTTGGAGTTTGTCTTCAAACAGATACGTTTCTTCCTAGTTTCTTTCCTTCCTTTTTTTTTTGAAAATGGAAGTTCATGTATGTGTTGCAATCATTCATCTTCATTAACTCTTCGTCCCTCACCTGTCTCATTGGTTTCTAGGGCTGCTGCCACAAATCACCACAAACTTGGTGGTTTAAAAGAGTAGGAATTTATGCTCTCACAGTTCTGTCCTCTGGAAGTCCAGAATCAAGGTGTTGGTGTGCCACATCCCTGTGATGACTCTAGGGAAGAATCTTTCCTTAACACTTCCAGCTTCTGCTTGCTCCACACACCCCTTGATTTGGGGCTGCATGGCTCCAATCTCTGTCTCAGTCTTCACTCTGTGTACTGTCCTCTTCTTCTAAGGACATCAGCCATTGGATTAGGATGCACCCTCATCCAGCATGATCTCACGTTGATCCTTAACTAATTACATCTTCAAAGACCCTATTTCCAAGTAGGGTTACTGTAGTGGGTTTGAACAATGTCCTCCAAAATTCATGTCTTCCTGGAAACTCAGGATATGACTTTAGTTGGAAATAGAGTCTTTGCACATGTGGTTAGTTACATTAACATGAGATCGTATTGGATTAGCTTGGGCTCTAAATCCAATGACTGGTGTCTTTACAAGAAGGAGAGAAGATCCAGCAGGAGGAAGGCCTATGAAGTAGGAGGAAGAGATTGGAGTTACACAGCTACAAGACAAGGAATGTGAAGGATTGTTGGGAACCAGCAGAAGCTGGGAAGAGACTAGGAAGGATTCTTCTCAAAGTCTGTGGAGAGTGCGGCCCTGCCCACACCTTGATTTTGGATTTCTGGGCTCCAGAATTGTGAGAGAATAAATTTATGTTGTTTTAAACCACTGAGTTTGTGGTAGTTTGTTACCCTAGGGAACTAAGAGTCACCTTCTCGGTTTCCAGGAATTTTGGGCGTCACTGTTCCATCCACTACACCCCTTCCCCTACTCCTCTTCTTTGCCATTTTCCAAACATTTACTGCATGCCAGCTCTTGCCACACACTGTGCCAAGTGAAGGGTCCAGAAAAATTATATAGTAATCACAGCCTCTGCCTTCAAGGAGCTCCCTGTATAGAGAGGGAAAGAAGGACATCTGAAGGAAACTATTACAATGTACTGTACCAAGTACTGTGATAGGATTGAATGTGGAGTGGGATGCGAGAATGCAGGAATGCCATTGCATCAGAAGTGGGGTCAGTCATTAATTTAATTTATCCACAGGAGCCCTGCTGTTTTAAAATGTGATCTAGGGCCCTTTTATGCTTTAGTGGAGCGAATGAGAATCCTGGGGAAGCTCATCCCTTCCCTATGAGGATGTGGTGTTATTTCATGACCCGTATGGTACCTATTGATAGTTTGCTCTCAGTCCTTGTTCCTGGGCTGATGGGTCTTTCCTCAGAAGAGAAATTATGCACTCATGGCTTGATGGTGTCTCAACAGTGGTCTCCCAGTATTTTTTCTTTAAGCATCGATTTTCGATCATCGCTTCTCTTTCTCCTCTACTATTTTGAAGTAAGGGTCATCTTTCTTTCAGAGGAGCTGAGGAGTGGACTGGGGGTAGGAGCTTTAATGAATGGCTGCTCTGAAGGATGATGTCTTGTTAACTTCCTGGATTTCCCATCAGAGGCTTCTGTATTGCAATTTGTTGATTTATTGGAATTTCTCAGAGAGAAAAAGAGTCTGTATTTTCTCACGACAAGATCCATTTACGTCAACATTTAATTTAACAGTCAATTTTTTTTTTCATAAACCAAGGTTATAGAGAATTCGCAAACTGAATCAATTTTTAAAAGTCGTTATACCAGAGGTGACCTTCCTCAGGAATTGTTTGCCAGGACTTTCCATCTAGACTTGTGAATCCCTAAATCTTCTAGGCAGGATCAGCTACATAATTTGCAGGACTCAGCACAAAATGAAAACACGGGGGCCCCTTGTTCAAAAATTAAGAATTTCTAGACAGAAACATCAGTCCATTAAATCAAATGCGGGTGTCCTTCTGAGCACGGGCCAATGAATCTGGCCATGCTTCCATGACAGTGACCCAGGATGAAATGGGAGAGTGGAGGGTACAGGTTGGGTAGGGTGGGTCAATGATGCTGAAAGCTACCTAGAAGGAACAAGCAAAGAATAAGGCAAAAAAAAAAAAAAAAAGAAAAAAGACAAGAAAATAAAGGGGTGGGAGAAGACAGTCAAAAAAGAAGGAGAAGGGGCTGGCCCCGTGACCGAGTGGTTAAGTTTGCGCGCTCGGCTGCAGTGTTTCGTCGGTTCGAATCCTGGGCGTGGACATGGCACTGCTCATCGAACCATGCTGAGGCGGCGTCCCACATGCCACAACTAGAAGGACTCACAACTAAGAATATACAACTATGTACTGGGGGGCTTTGGGGAGACAAAGGAAAAACAATAAAATCTTAAAAAAGAAAAAAAAGGAGAAGGAAGAGTAACTGAAAGGCGGAATGGGAGAGAAGGAGAGAGAGAGGGTTAGATCATCTGGATGCAGTTTTCCCCCGACACTGCCTCAAAGTTGTTGCCCTTATTTTCTCTTTCCTTAGGATCCTCGCACCATCTCCCAACCTGAGTGTTGCTTTCTCTGCCTTGAAGAGTCAGTGCAGTGTCCCTCCTCTTGGAGACTTTCTTGAAGTCCCAGGATGAGTGTGGGAGAGCAAGCAGCTTTCAAGACATAGCAGATAATTCAGGATTTGTGCTTTGACTTTCAGTTATGCTGTACTTAGCTAGACTTCTCCACCCTCCCCGCCCTCATACTGGGTTGCATCCTGAATGCTTCTCTGCTGGAAGGTTTAGTGCTTCTCCAGCCTGGAAGAACGATTCTGGAAAACAGACTCTGGGGATTGGTCACTTCTTTTCTTCCATAGCAACCAGAAGATACCTTGGTTGTATAGTCACATGTCTCTTAATGATGGGGACATGTTCTGAGAAATGTGTCATTCAGCAGTTTCATCCTTTCAACATCATGGAATGTACTTACACAAATCTAGATGGTATAGCCTACTGCACACGTAGGCTAAATGGGACTAATCTTATGGGACCACCATTTAATATGCAGTCCGTCATCAATTGAAACATCATTATGTGGTGCATGACTGTAGTTCTTACCAATTGACTGGAAACTCTGTCAGGTCAGGCTAGCGTCCATGTTTTTCATTCCTCTATGTCTAGTGCCTAGCATCATGCTAGGTACGTAGTAGATATTCAATTAAATATCTGTTTATTCCATGACTGAGCATTCCAGATTATTATTCTTGGCTTGCTCATATATTTATACTCTAGACTTTGAGTTTTTTTCTTGTGACTAGATCTTATTTATCTCCAAATTCCCAGTGAATGAATGAGTGATTGACTGATTAATTCATTGATAAGGGCCACCAGAATGTGAGAGGGAAATAGTCCAACTGTGTGGAAGAAGTGCATTTGGCTCATCCTGGGTGAAAATATTCCCCAAGAGATACAGAAAGTTGGAGTGTATGGAAGGGAAAGCTGCTTCCTGAACAGAGTTTCTCCACCTTGGCTGCACTTAGGGAGCTTCTAAGAATCCCAATGCCTAGGTCATACCGCAGAAGTCTTAAGTAAGAATCTCAGAAATCAGGATTTTTTAAGACTCCCCAGGAGATTCAAACATGAAGTCAACTTTGGGAACCGCTAGTGTTGACAATGACTCTGATGTCTCCAGAGAGAGAGGGGCTGCAAATTCATCTGTCCACGTTGTTGTAAAGGATGGATGAGACAGCATAGGCAAAACACTTTTCACAATGCCTGGTATTCTATAACTCACCTGTGTATTATTTTCTTACTGAATGTATCATATGGGCCCTTTTATGCATACTCTCATATTTCCTCTTGCTCTCTTAGAGAGGTGTCACCATCTCCTCACTACAGATGAAATAACAAAACTCAGAAAGGTGTAATAACTTTTCCAAGATTTCCAAGATTTCTGGGTGGTGGCCCAGATCTGTGTATTCCAAAGTCCCTGTCTTTCTATGACAAAAGTCCCTGTCTTTTTTTGCCACTCAAAAGTTGTTAATCCTCAATTGATGTTTTTGCTGAATACCTTCTTCAGCTGGACTTGGTTGGGTTAGACACTTACGGAAGATTTCATCTGCTCGTTAAAGGTTTGCTTACAAAGGGTAAGCAGGCCTCTTCTTATTCTTTCTTTACAATTTTCTGCATAGTTTGTTCATGAATTCTATGTAGTTTAGTCACTGATTTCTTTTTTTTTAAAGATTTTATTTTTCCTTTTTCTCCCAAACCCCCCCTGTACATAGTTGTGTATTTTCAGTTGTGCGTCCTTCTAGTTGTGGCTTGTGGGACGCCACCTCAGCATGGCCTGACGAGCAGTGCCTTGTCCGCGCCCAGGATTCGAACCGGCGAAACCCTGGGCCACCGATGCACAGCACACGAACCCAGCCACTCGGCCACGGGGCCGGCCCCATAGTCACTGATTTCTAAAACAACTTTATGTGGTTCAGTCACTAATTCCTGCCGGTGTTATTTCTTTAGCCCTGACTACAGCCATCTGGGGTGGCCAAGTGCTGGGAGCTACAGGTTGCCTAAAGGGAGCAGGCAAAATAGAAAGATGAAAATGGAGAGGAAATGCTGGAATAGGGGGTTGCTGAAGCAGCCAGAAGAGAAGGTAGTGTATCTGAGGGGTGGGATGGGAGAGAAGGAAGAGGGAGGGGGCATGAGGTGTGTGGAGAATGAAGTTTGCCACCCATAGTAACTCGGAGAATTTCTTTGCGTTTCTGCCGAGAATTGCTCATTTTTTTTTGCTGAGTTGGTTTTACAAGCAAAATAAGTAAGGTGTTGGAATTATAAATCAGAGGGCTTTCTAACAGTTAAATTAACACTCGTGTTTAGTGAAAGGAATAAAGAGGCATTTTCACAATGCTTTGCGACCTTAAAGTTCTGTGTGACAGTGGTAGTGTTCTTCCCTGTAAACCATGGCACTTTCTGATGCTCATTTCACTTTTTCAGGAGCACTAGTCTCACTTTCTAATAACAACAAAATGTTTGGGATTATCAGCTGTGATGGTAAATAGAATTCATGATTTGGTGCATTTGCTCTTGTACCAGATTTTCTGTGGTATGTTAGGGAGTCATCCGTAAATTGGTCTTAAGTAAAACCTTTCTGTGTATCTCCTTCCTCCTGGACACCCCCTTCTCCCGGGCTTTCATTTCCTTTCTCTGTGTAGAAGCTTCTGTAAGACTCTTTTCTGATTATTCATCATTTAGGGAGATTTAAATTCACTGAGGAGTGTGTAAGGCGTTAGAATGTTCATTGTACCCATCTTTGAGTCTGCGTAACTAGGAGCAACTGGGAGATGCTTCTGTCATTGCTTAGCTCTGGGGCAGTTTGTACTCTGACTTAAAAACAGTGTGACAGGGGCAGTTACCTGAAGAGAGGGGCGGGTTTGTAATATTTTAATTGCCGTCTGAGTACGTGTCAATATGACATGATCCGCAAAAGGAAATTCCTCTAAAGAATTTAGCTCTGTACCAGTTGCATTTTGTTCATTCGGAAGAGGTATAAAGCAATGTGGATTTCCATTTTCTCAGGTGGTAGATTTTATGTAAATTTTTTGGGGGGGAGTGGGGCTGTATAGGGAGAGATGAATCAACTGGTTTGTCTGAATATGCCTCACATTTACACAAATTTCTCAAAGTCCAAATGTTTCAAAAATATCTTATGAATGATTTCCTTTTCTATTTTACTTTTTTATTTCCAACTTTTGATTTTGAATTTTTTTCAAACATAAAGGAAAGTTAAAAGGTTAATATAATGAACACCCTTACACCCACCACTTAGATTCAATTGTTATAGTAGAGTGGGTTATTAACTCCAGTTAGACAATTTTGTTGTGTTACTCACAGGACCCTTTCAAATTATGTTGGTTTTGGCTTATCACTCAGAATTTTCCAAACTAAGTGAGACCCATTGACTTTTGCCTATATGCAAGGAAAAAAAAGGAAGCCTAGAACCTTCTCTAATAGTGTCTTTAATGATAGGAAATTGTTATACCTATTGGTTCCAATGAAGTATAAACTTTATTTATTTTTATTCTATCTTCTTTTTTTTTTTTTTAGATTGGCACCTGAGCTAACAACTGTTGCCAATCTTTTTTTTTGGCAAAAAAATCCTGGCAGTACATAGTTGTATATTTCAGTTGTGGGACCCTCCAGTTGTGGTATGTGGGATGCTGCCTCAGCGTGGCCTAATGAGTGGTGCCATGGTCCGCGCCCAGGATCCAAACTGGTGAAACCCTGGGCCGCCAAAGTGGAGCTTGCGAACTTAACCACTCGGCCACAGGGCCAGCCCCTATCTTCTTTTTTATAGGCTACTGAGAGTTGACTATTATGCCTAGCTGAACACAGAGGTTTGACGTTAAATTCCTGTTTTGTAACTTACCATAGCTGCTCCCAGGACAAAACAATCAGATGAATATTATATGGGACTATTTTTCATTCTTTTGAATTCATACTGATGTGCTCATTGAGAGAGAGAAATGTCTGAAAAGCAGGAACCTCACTGTGACCTCCGCTGGCAGTACTGCCTGTCTAGGGCACCATGACCAAATGGCTGCCACGTCAGGGGTCCAGGTGAGAGCCATTCCCTGGTTGACTTTTGTTCCTTGGAGGAGACATTTCACCTCCACAAAACTCTGTTTGTATATTTGCAAATGGAAAGGATAGTGCCTCACGCTGCATTTAAGGTGAGACATCAGGCAAGACAGTGAATGAATTGTGTTGTACAGCTTAGAAGGGGGTTATTTAAGGTAATACGAGGCTATTTTTAAGGTGCAGACAAAAAATATGATATATTTGAGACTTTGTTTCAGTAGAGCATCTAGAACAAAATATCACATAAAATGTGCTCAGAAAATGCTCTATTTCCACTTCCAAGGCATCAATTTCATCTGTAAGGAAACTGTCTTTTTTCTATCTCATATTTAACTTTCAGATATAAAACTTTCTAAATTGCTTTGATACCATCAAAAGATATAATATATGCAGTTAACACTTTCCCTGTTATCTCCTCTTTTCTTTTATGTGTATTGACACATGCAACTATATATAGTGGTATATAAGTGTCATCTACTTAAGCTAGGAAAGTAGGCATGGCTGTCTAGAAAAAGTGCTTATACGCAGACATACTTTTAAAACTAAAGCAGTGATAAAATTTTGTTATTTGAAGTAGTGGGGTAAACTGTAGAAAATAGTTTGTAAAATCTTTATTTTTCATTAAAAATATTTTTCATCAAAATCCAGGGAGGGGACTTTCTTTGGCCTGATGTATCTATTGGAACATTTGAGTAGGAAGCAAATTAATTTGATTGAATTATTTTTAACAAAGAGTTTTATAATTAAAATATATTAAATGGACCAATTAGAGACAAATGATATATTATGTTGTTAAAATTTACTTATAACCTTATCTACCAAATCTCAATTATGTTTGAATCCATAGATATATAAATGCACAAAAGCAAAACTTAAAATTTAAAAATTTTTTACCATACTTTTTGTCCCTGGTTTTACGTAGGTGATATTATAATGCCAATATTCTTGGCTATAGTGTGATGTAACTTATTATTAGGAGGTCTACTTACTAGATATAGACAAGGTAGTATATAGTTGCAAAAATAACTTAGAATTCAGTATTTTTGACATTTAGTGATATAGAGTAGGAGAAAAGACTTAGAGAATTAGAATCTTAAGGATCACTGTGGTAGGTAGAATAATGTGTCCCCACCCCCACATCCTAACCTCTGAAATCTGTGAATATATTACCTTGTGTGGCAAAAAGGACTTTGTGGACATGATTAAGTTAGGGATCTTGAGATGGGAAGATTATTCTGGATTATCCAGGTGGGCTTAATGTAGTCACAAGTCTGCTCATAAGGGGGAGGCAGGAGTGTCCGAGATCAAGAGAGTTTTCAAGGCACTACGCTGACTGACTTTAATATGGAGGAAGAGGCCATAAGCCATGGAAGGCAGGCAGTTTCTAGAAGATGAAAAAGGCAAGGAAACGGCTTCTCCACTATAGCCACCAGAAAGAACACACCCACACTGATGTCTTTAAACCTGTGTTAGCTGTCTGATGTCCAGAACTGCAAGATGAGAAGTGTGTGTTGTTTTAAGCCACTAAGTTTTTGATCGCTTGTTACGGCAGGAGTAGGAAACTAATATAGTCAGGAAGCAAGTTGGTCGTAATTATAAATATGTTTTTGATCAGGAAGGTGATCAGAAACACATGCTTGTAGCTCATTTCCTAAAGTATCAACCCCAAGATCTTATGAAGGTCAGAAAAAATTAGTAATCTTGCTGCCCAGGATTTCCTGAGGCTCTTGGAAAGCATCATCTAGGAGATGTTAGGCAAATTCAAAGTACTTTTATCAAGATTAATCATCATCATTATATTAGTAGGTGGCAATTAATCCAGAATTTAAATCACTCTTCACAGGGTAAAACTTTAATTTCCATATTTCTTAAAATTAAATATTATTTCTGAAGAAATAATTACTTCCTGAAATTTTAATCCCTGGTACTTAAGGGCTCACTTTTTATCCGTGACTCAACCTGAACCCTTGTGATGAAGTGGATCTGCCCAGCTTTGTGCTGGGGTACCAGGAGAATGCTAGATTGAATTGCTGGAAGAAGCCAGCATTTGCTGACTGGAAGGCTCATCCTCTGCAGAGAAGAGAAGTGCTGACACCCATGGGTGCCTCCTTCCTGAGTCTGCTCTGGTGTGAAGAAGGCTACTTTTTGCTAAAGGAGCTCTCGCCTGGAACATTTACTTAGGCCTCCATCTCCCGATGGTGATTTTTATGTTATTTCTCCTTTGCCATCAGAGTAAGATGAGTATTTTCAGGTCTTATGATTTGAGGAGTGTTGGTACTACTTGTCACCTGTCAGGAGGATGGAGACTAGCGTGTGCTGTAGTTGCCGACCTACAGCAAAATAACCATACAGTCAGTCCTGCTGCTTCTATTTCTCCTTGGCTGGTGCTTGGAAGAATAAAGTAATTCTATGTATTTTTTTTAGCAGCTTTCACATAGAGATTTCAAAGCAAAGCCTGCAAATATCATTTACTTACTTTCATGAAGCCCTAGCAAATTACTAAAGCAAAAAGCTAATAAGCGTGGGAATTGTCTTCTTAATAGTGCAGTGCTTGCACATGCACACTCTGGCTCACATGGCCGAGGTTTGACTCCTTGGCTCTGCTACTTACTGGTTGTGTGATTTTGGGCAAGTTACTTCACCTCTCTGTGTGCCTGTTTCCTTAAGATGGGGATATTAACACTTTTTATTTTATAAGATTATTTGAAGATTAGATGAGTTAATATGTGAAAAGCACCCAGACTAGTGCTCAGCTCATGTTTATAAGATAATGACTATATCTTTATTTGAATCATTTAATCCTTATAACCTCCATATGATGAGTTAGGGAGTATTTTTATTCTATTTTAAAAGAGGAAACCATGGTATGAATAATTTGTCCAATGTCACACTGTTGGTAAGTGAAAAAGCCAAGATGTGAACCTCTATCTGTCTGACTCCAGAGTGGAGCTCTTAGCTGTCAATCTACACTGCCTCATATGCTTTATTTCCATACGATGACTCATGATTGGGGAGACACAATATTTTTGAGTGCTAATTCTGCTTGATGAAAAGAGGATTCTAAGGCTGTGATTTATTAATGAGGTCTGCCGTGAGTCCTGGAGTCGGGAAGGTGAAGGCTCAGCATATTCTCCTACGTGTGATAAAATGTCTTTCCCTGAGAGTTTATTGTTCCCACCGAGTCTTATAAGCAGGTATGACTTGGCATGTAGCATCATTTATAGACCAACAAATACATTCTAAAAGGAATTTTGAGAATGAGACTTCATAATGAGGAAATATACCCAATTTTTCTGAATAAAATGAAACCAATGAATGAAAATAAAGGCACAATTTGATTAAAAAAACCTCAGAGGCCATTGCCTCCTCTGGAAACCTGTAGAAGGATGATATGAGCATGTCCTTTAAAGAGTAGGATCTCATTCATTTCTTCCAATGATCTCTATTGAAAATGTGGATTTCCAAGTCTCAACATCTCCAGCATCAGATTAATGGCTAAGAAAGCTTTCCAAATTTTCTTCCTTTTTAAGCTGAATAACATATCATTGTATGTATATACCACATTTTCTTTATCCATTCATTTGTGCATGGATGTTTGGGTTGCTTCCACATTTTGGCTATTGTGAATAATGCTGCAGTGAACATGGAAGTGCTTATCTCTCTTAAAGATCCTGATTTCAATTCTTTTGGATATGAACCCAGAAGTGAGATTGCTGGATCACATAGTAGTTCTACTTTTCATTTTTTGAGGAACCTCCATACTGTTTTCCATAGCAGCTACTCCATTCTACATTCCTGCCAACAGTGTGCAAAGGTTCCAGTTTCAGTCATGCAAGATGAAAATCTGTATGTGCGACATTGTGCTTATAGTAATAATATACTACACACTTAAAAATTTAAGACCTTGTGTTATATATATTTTTTTAACCACAAAAATAAAGAGAAAACACTCCGTTGTCCTGTATTCCAGTGCTGCATCTACCAGCTGCTGAACAGTCTTGGCAGGAGAATCCACCGTCCTTTCAACCCATCTGAAAGCCTTTAGCTCAGTCCTCCAACCCCAGGGTTCAGGCCTTTTACTCTGTCTCATCCTCCGGCAGATCTGGGCTCCCCTCCCTGGTTTCAGAGTTGGAGGACCACCTCTGAATAACCTCGCCTACTTAGCAAGCATGCATTTCTCCCATCCTGACCCAGCTACCCAAAAAGACCAATTTGGTCTGCCTTAATGTCTGCTTAATGCTTCCTAATTTGATGCTAATCTTCTAAACATCTGTTCTCAATTTGAGAGTCTTCTGAAATGTACATTCTCTAAGTACCCATCAGTTAACGTCATAATTTTGTGAGGCTCGGATGAAAGAATTGGCCACCCCTCTGCCTAGCTTCCATCTGTAGGCGATCCGACTTGGGAAGACTGCTTCCTCCCTGGGGCATCCATTCAGAGAGATGACAGAAATCCATTTGAAAACATCTGGGCAGATGCCTTTTTCAGCAGAGGCACGATAGGGAGGTGGTGAAGACTATAAACTTTGGAGCTGGACAGTCTGGGTTTGAACCCTGGCTCTGCAAATACTGGCTCTGTAGTCTCAGGCAATTTATTGAACTTCTCTACATCTCAGTGTCTTCATCTCTAAAGTGGGGATGATGATACTTCTGCCTCATTGAGCTCTACGGAGAATTGAAGGAGAAAGTACCAGGAAAGATTTAACTCAGGGACTGGCCCATAAGAAGCAGGCAATTTGGATAATTGTTATAAGTCAGGAATGAGTCTTTATCACTATGATTATTCTAACCTTATGTTAAATGGGTGTATTTTTAAATTTATTTAGTAGTTGTTGAACAACTGTGGTGTGTAACCATTGGGGCACGCAGTGGGTGGTAAGACAGACAAGTTCTTTGTCCCAAGGAGGTGGTGTTTTAATGGACAGGCAGAAAATGAACACACACACCAAATAAACAAGGCAAAATCAGTTTGGACTGAGTGTTCTGATGGAAATGAATAGTGTGATATGGTAGAGAGTGACTAGGGTCGGATGCAGTTTTTACGTAGTTGATGGGAAAGGGCAGTTAAGGCAGTAGTGTGGAGTGGGCACGTTCTAGGCAAAGCTACAATAATGCAACGGCCCTGAGATGGAAAAGAGGTTGGAATTTTCTAGCAATAGAAAGAAGGCTAATGAATCTAAAGCAGAAATTCTCACATTCTGTTTTCTGAATCATTGAGGGGCTTCTTGAAACTGCTTTCTGGGTCTCAAACCCAGAGTCTCTGATTCAGCAGGTCTGAAATGGGGTCTGAGAGTCTGCATTTCTGAAAAAGGTCTCAAGTAATGTTGATGCTGCTGGTTCCGCGATCACATTTTGAGAGCAGCTGGCTGGTGAGTGGTAGATGATGATAAAGAGTCAGGCAGGGGCCAGGGTATGAGTGTCATGGGGTTAATGAGACAGGATTTGCTTATTATTCTAAGTGTGGTGGAAAGCCTTTGATAAGTGTTAATCTGGGTCATGATATAATTTTTTTCTTTTTGAGGAAGATTAGCCCTGAGCTGACATCCGCAGCCAATCCTCCTCTTTTTGCTGAGGAAGACTGGCCCTGAGCTAACATCTGTGCCCATCTTCCTCTACTTTATATGTGGGACGCCTACCACAGCATGGCGTGCCAAGTGGTGCCATGTCCGTACCTGGGATCCGAACCGGCGAACCCTGGGCCGCTGAAGCGAAACATCTGAACTTACCCGCTGCACTACTGGGCTGACCCCTGGGTCATGATATAATTTGAAGTATGTTTTCAAAGGTTCACTCTGACTGCTGTAGGGGAGACTGGTTAGGAGGTTACTGGAATTGTCCGCATCAGGGACTGCAGTGGCATAGATCAGATTGGTGGCAGTGGGTTACACAGATTCAACATGCATTTTGAAGGTAGACTTTCCAATCCTTGCTGGCAGTTTGGATATGGCTAGAGGAAAAAGTGCCAGTCACGGATTACTTAACTAATATTGCATAGTTAATGGAAGCCCCATATCTGCTAAGAGATGTTCATCTTCAATTATAATCGTACTGGTTGGTCTTTCACACAGCCATTATGAATTTAGTGATCACTGACCCTGAATCTTTCATTAACTTTCTGAAATTAAGGGCCCAGTAGTCTTCCTCTTATGCTCCTTTGTAAGGTACATTCCACTTGCAGATCACAGGTTGCCACTTCCTAGACTGGTTCTTTCATCGTTTCACTCATCTGTTGTTCAACAAATGTTTGAATGGTTGTTGAATGAAGAAATTTCTTCCCTAGTCTAGATTCCAAATAGAGATCCTATAATTCTTCATGTACTGCGGGATCATGCAGTTACATATTATTTAATTTCCCTGATTGTATGTTAATTCTTTGTGTTAAGATGTTAACCTTCCTTTGAAGGAAACCCGCCTATAGTCCATATAAATTTCCCTGCCTTCTTATACAACATTCCAAGCAGAGTTTATTATTTTCTTGATGGCTTATGGCATGATAACAAACATCATTTATTGGAATAAGCTCTACAGACGTGTGATTTTAAAAGCAGATGGAGATGCTATGGGACATGAGACTGAATACTTATCAATCTCAGTTGTGATGCTTTTTTGGTTGGCCACTTCTGGGTCAACTATGGAAGAGAGTATAAGTCAGTGATGTGGTTCTTAGCACATCTGGTTTTCAGTAATGTAACAGTCACGTGTCACTTAACGATGAGGAGATGCGTCATTAAATGATTTCGTCATTGTGCGAACATCATAGAATGTACTTACATAAGCTTAGATGGTATAGCCTACTACACACCTAGACCATATGGTATTAATCTTATGAGACAATCATCATATATGCGATCTGTTGTTGGCTGAAACATCATTATGTGGCATGTGACTGTAGTTATTGACTCCATAACTAAATAAGGAGGGTAAGTGGAAGTGAAATGATGTATATTAAGTGGCACAACTGTTCCTTACAATAACCTGTGAGGTGGGTATATCTCCAATTTACAGATGAGAAAATTACATGCTTGTCTTAGTTAAGGCTGCTATAAAAAAGTACTACAGACTGGACGGCTTATGAACAACAGAAATTTATTTCTCAGTTCTGGAGGCTGGAAGTCTGAGCCAGCATGGTTGGGTTCTGATGAGAGCCCTCTTCCGGGTTGCAGACTGCCAGCTTCTCGTCATATCCTCACATGGCGGAGAGCACAGAGAGTAAGCTAGCTTTCTGACTTCTTCTTATAAGGGCGCCTTCACGACCTAATTACCTCCCAAAGGCCCCACCTCCTACTGTTACATTGGGGATTAGATTTCAACATATGGATTTTATGAGGACACAAATATTCACTCCAAAGCAGTGTTCCATGGGGAGGTTAACTAGTGTTGTCATATAACTGGTAAGTGGTGGAGCAGGGTTTGAACTCAGGTCTCTGACTCCAAGGCTTATGTTCTTTCTACTAGATATGGCTGTAATATAAATAAACAAAAAATCTAGGAGCTGGCCTGGTGGTGCAGTGATTAGGTTCATGCACTCCACTTTGGCGGCCCAGGGTTCACAGGTTCCGATCCCAGGCATGGACCTACACACCACTCATCAAGCCATGCTGTGACAGCATCCTGCATACAAAATGGAGGAAGATTGACACAGATGTTAGCTCAGGGACAATCTTCTTCAAGCAAAAAGAGGAAGACTGGCAAGGGATGTTAGCTCAGGGCCAGTCTTCCTCATACGCACATACACAAAATATTTACATAGTAAAATTTTTATTTTTTTTAGCCCATTCTTTTCATTCCTGCTAATGTAGTTCTTTGACTTGTGTACTTCTGGCAGAATATAAACTTTATTCTTTTGACTCCCTTCCACACAGTGGATCACCTTCTTTTTAGCCCCAATATATCTTGCTCATTATCTTTATAAGTCTGAGGAGGAAAGGATTGGTGCTACCTGGCTATTTTGATAGAATTGCGAATGTCTTTGTCAGCTTTAAGGAAAAAAGTGTTTACAGACAGTGAATTCCTGGGCGCTTTGGGGGCACACAAGAAGAAATGGCTGATTCTACCAAGAGGGTCAGGAAGCTTTCCCAAAACAGGGATTAGGTTGAGCTGTGTCTTTTACCCCCATTCGGTGTTTGTCAAGCAGCTGCAGTGAGGAAGGCTCGAAGGCAGATGGCAAAGGAGCAAGGGGAGCAGATGCATGGGGTGTAAAACCAACTCAGATTTTCTGGAAACTGCAGGTGGTTCAGTAGAGAGAAGATAAGTGGAGTGGTGGATCAGAGGGTTGGGGGAACACAGGTGGCAAAAAAGATAAGATGTGAGATAAGCAGGAGACTTATCATCAAGGATCTTACATGCTTTCATAAGCCTGAGCTTGATTCTGAAGGCAATGGGGAGATTAAAAAAAATAGCTTTATTGAGGTGTAATTTCCATTTCATAAAATTCACCTAAGCGTACAATTCAATAATTTTTAGTAAATTTACAGAGTTGTGAAACCATCACCACAACAGTTTTAGAAAATTTCTGTCACCCCGAAAAGATCTTTCATGCCCATTTGCAGTCAGTTCCCACTCTGCCGATTTTTTAAGGCATTGGTTTTGCATCTCATTGAAGAACTCCAGGAGTGAGGTAGAGAAGAGGTTTGAGGGAGATAAGCCCAGAGTCTGGGTCTCTCTCCCTCCCTTTCTTCCTCCCCTTTATCCATCAAACTGGTATTGGACACTCAGTATGTCCCAGGATGCCCAAGTGGCCTCCTGTAGTCCCAGAGTAAACGTCAGTCATCAACAGTGCTGTCATCTACAGTGAGTGGCAGTGTAGTCTAGTGTGACAAAACACTTCAGATTCCTTTTAGTCTACAGGAAACGACATATCTGGAAATGGTTACACATTAGAACAAAAAGATAATATTGGCCTGGCAACCCTAAAGAGGACAATTTAATCTTGAGACCTGTGCCATTTCCAATTTGACAAAAGATTTTCATTGGTCAGTGTGCCTGTATTGTTTAGCTGTCTAATTTCTTTTTTTAAATATTTCCCTTTTAATTAATAGAATAATGAAAAGAGCTGCTGTCCATATTTGAGTATATCTGTCTTAATAAAAACCTTTAGGACGTTGGTATGTGGAAAAAGACATTAGCATTGATGTTTAGTGAAAGCATTAAGCCAAGAAGACTACTGCTTAAGTGCAACTTTAAAAAAAATCACGGATGTCTTTTACTGTATGATTCTGGCAGAAAAAGTTATTATCCTCCTCAAGTACAGCTTCAGTTTAGACTTGGTGCTGAACAATGAAAGTTATTAATATTCAGGGCTGCATAAGCTGGCAATGTCCTAGTAATAAAGTCCTAATATATTTTAAAGAAAATCTTTAAAACAAACAAAAAAACACCTGGAACCAAGTCCTGCATTATTCCTTGTCTCACTGTGTAGTTTATAAAGACTTGTCCTTTTTGACTCTTGGTTATAATACTCCTTACATGCATAGTAGTTAACAGTACAGATTCGGGAGCCAGACTGCCTGAGTTTGAATCCTGGGCTCTGCCCCTCACTAGCTGTGTGACCCTGGTCAAGTTAATGAGGATAAAAATACTTACCTAGTAGGATTGGTCTGAGAATTGAATGAGTTAATATTTGTCAAAGGGCTCACGAGTACCTGACACATTGTAAATGCTGTATTGCATTATATTTATATCTATGTCTGTGTATTTATTTGGCAGAAATCTGTTTACATTTTCAGTATGCAAAGGCTTCCTGGTGCATGATCTTATCAAACTTCGGCTTTTCTTATATTATTCCTGTTCCTTTTTTTTGTCATTAGTTTTCAGAAGTTTAATTATGATGTGTCTTAGTGTGGATTTCTTTGAGTTCTTCCTGTTTGAGGTTCTCTGAGCTTCTTGAATCCATAGGTTTGTCTTTCACTCAATTTGGGAAGTTTTCAGTAATTATTTCTTGGAATATGTTTTCAGCCCTTCTCTCTTTCTCTCCTCTTGCTGGGACTTTGATGATACAACTGTCAGAGCTTTTGTTCTTGTGGTTCTGTCTTCAAGCTCACTCATCTTTTCCTCTGTCTTATTCTTTCCGCTGTTCAGTCCTGCCAGTGAGTTTTTAATTTGTTATCGCATTTTTAAGTTCTATGATTTCCCTTTGCTTTTTTAAAATATCTTATATTTTTAATGAGATTTTCTATGTTTCATTTGTTTCAAAGGCATTTGTAATTCCTTTATTAAATAAAAATCAAAGCATTTCTATGACGACTACCTTAAAAGCCTTGTCAGATATTTCTAACATCGGATTCATCTCAGTGTTGACCTCTGATTGCCTTTTCTCATCCACATTGTGACTTTCCTGATCCTTGGTATGATCTGTGATTTTTAAAATTATATCCTGGATATTTGGGTATTGTGTTAGGAGACTTTGGATCCTATTTTATCTTCTATTTTAGCAGGCAGTCGCCCTGGTTAGATTTAGCACACAGGTCCTGGCCTACTTTTGTGAGCTATATAGTCTCAGTGATAATTTTGCCTTCAGAG
This sequence comes from Equus przewalskii, assembly GCF_037783145.1. Lineage (NCBI taxonomy): Eukaryota > Metazoa > Chordata > Mammalia > Perissodactyla > Equidae > Equus > Equus przewalskii. The sequence goes on along the minus strand of NC_091834.1, from coordinate 62,473,285 downwards.
CCTTTGCAGTGTGCTATTTGGGTCAGCTTTGTTAGCATAATGCTGCTGAAGCTTCTACTCAGTCCCTGCTGGTGTCACCTATGGAGGTGGAAGGCACGTCCCGGGGTCCACCTGGGACTACCTGGAGGGGGAACGGGAGATACCAGGCCTGCAGAAGTGGAAACTTCTCTCTTGAGCTCAGGCTGGCCAGTGCTGGCAGAGCTCTCACTCAATACTTGCTTGTGCTGGCTACGAGGTCAGAAGGTGCTTCTCTTGGTCTTTTTCGTGGCAGTGCTAGATTGAGGAATAGAAGACGCTAGACCTGTAGGGGCAGAGTGCTTCCTATGGCTGCCCATGCTGGCTGGGCTCCCTCTGTCTTTCTGTGCTGTGTTCAGGGGAAGATAGCACCTACCTTGGCTGTCTTCTGCCTCTGGGCTGGGGGTCACGGGGGAGATACCAGGCCATGGTGCTGTTCCTTAGGTCTTGAGGTCCCTAGCCAGCTGCCTTCCTCTTTCCACCTTTTGGAATCCTCTTATGATTGTCTGTCGTATACTTATAAGGTTTTTACTTGTACTTAGTGGGGAGGAGCAGGAAGTGGAGTCTGTGCCATCTTGTCTGAAACTAGGCAATCCCGTTACTTTTTCTCAAATATCCTGCAACTGAGACCTTGGGATTGCAGTTGGACTTCTCCCACACATGACAGGAACAGTAAGAATTACTCTACTATCTAAAATGTTTGTAGCACTTTCTCGACATTATCATTTTATTTGATCCCCAAAACAGGTCTGTGAGGTAGCCAAGGCGAGTACTGTCTAGAGCATCCACCCATATCACAGAGGGTGACACTGAGACCCATGGAGGAGAAGGGAATTTTGTTCAGTCTCACAGCCTGTAGGAGGAGGCGGCAGAGCTGGGGCTGGAGCTAGGATTTTGATTGTAATCTGGTCCTGGCCCAGTGGGTTTATTTGGAACCTCCCTCTTTATCTCCATTGTTCCGTAGTACTGGGCCTTGAGTGGAGGGTCTGCGGGTGTGTTAGTCAGCTGAGCTGCTATGAGAAAATACCACACAGACTAGGTGGCTTACACAACTGAAAGTTATTTTTCTCACAGTTCTGGAGGCTAGAAGTCCAAGATCAAGGTGCTGGTAAGGTTGATTTCCCCTGAGAACTCTCTCCTTGGCTTGTAGATGGCCGTCTTCTTGCTGCCTCTTCTCCCTGTGCAAGGTGCCCCTGGTGTCTCTGTGTGTCCTAATCTCCTCTTCTTATAAGGACGCCAGTCAGACTGGTTGAGGGCCCAGGGTAACCACCTCATTTTAACTTAGTTGCCTCTTTAAAGACCTTATCTCCAAATATAGTCACGTTCTGAGGTACTGGGTGTTGGGATTTCAATGTATAAATTTTGAGGGGACACCATTCAGTCCCTGACGGAGGCGTGTCATGAGCACTTTGACAGACTCTGAACTCAGGTCACCGCATACTCATCCAGGAAAGGATGCTCTGCAGAAGGAATTGGTAGGAGGGGAACGTCGATTTTAAAGGTGTTGTTACTTTCTCATTTCCTCCTTTTACCATGAAGTGATTCAACCTGACTTTGCTTTGGTTTTGCTCGTCATCTGTTCTTCCTCCCCTACCCTCTTTCCCAGTCTAGGGAGCTGGAAGCTCAATGTCTGGCCCAGACTGCTGTTAAATAGCTCTGTGACTTTTGCTTAGGAGCATCACCTCCTGATGGGCCTGAGTTTCTTTAGTTCTAGAAAAGAAGGGGCTTAATGAACTCCATGCCCTATACTTTCCTTTCAAATGGAAACAATTCCATGATTTTATTGACATCTCCATGCCAAATTTGCTGTTTTTCTCCCTGTGTTTTGGCTTGGTACCATTGCTTAACTTTATTTGCTGTTCTTTCCAAAATGTAAACGACTTCTGTGAAAAAGATATGGGTAAAAACTGACAGGTGCATTTTAAGTCACAAATGTAGCACTCGGGTGAGGGTACAGCATTTTTTTAAATTGTTCATACTGATGATAATGAGCATTTATTGAGCAATTACTATATGCCAGGTATAGTTCCTCCTGTAGTGGCTGGTTACAATGGATCTGTTCTGGCTACTGCAAAGGTACACAGGAAGGGGAGCTCCATGAGGACAGGGTGGAGTCCCATGTGTGATTTTTTGAATGGATCAATAGAAAACTGACGTAGCAGCTGGGGTTGGGGCAAGACAGGAGCCAAGCTTGTTGCTCTGGTTGAAGCAGCAAGAGTGCCAATTGAAGCCACAGGCTGGGTTCTCCAGGTGTGTACAAACCAGGTAGGGTCTGATGGGTGTAGGATGCCCATGATATTTGGTGTGAAACGTGAGTGAGGGGTATTAATTTATCCCCTCCTTCATTTATCAAGTACTTATTTTTGTCTACTATGTGCTAGGCAATAACCCTAGAGCTAAATAAGGGTTGGCAACTGGAGAGATGAAAGTAAATACGGGGACATCCTGGCATAAAGGATGGATAGGTCTGGATGAACAGAGTGCATGCAAGGAGGCCCAGATGACAAGGAAGTGTGGCTGAGCCTGCCTCTTTCTTCCTGAACCCATTTGACTCCAAGTTATTCTTAGGGCACTTCTCTCTAATAGGAAGAACTTTTATAAGCCATCGCTTAATCCATGGTAGAATGCCCTAGCTTCTGGGGCAAAACCCAGCAGCTGTGTGGCTGTGTGGTACAGTGTACAGGGCAGGAAGTGGGTAGAATCTGTATCCAGCTGACATTGCAGCTGGGAATTAAGATTGGCAGAATATAATTATTGAAAGTGGCAAGCCGCCAGTTCTCAGAGCTCATACTCTGTGCCTGCCTTGCCAGCTTGATGCTTGTTGATGGCCAGCAATTGTCAAGAGCACTATTTTATCGCTCCATTCCAAAATGGGAAATTTGCAATGTTTCACTAATAATGTGGGGTCACTTATAAAATTGCTTCAAATCATCAAAACTGATTACAGTCATGTGAAGCACCGTGGTGCATTACTTTGAACATTTCATCTAACACGCCTAAGCTTCACACAGCAAAACTGAGCACCAACACAAAAACTATAAAAAGATCCGCAAAAACAGCAAAAAGGAAACACTGAAGCAAACACAAATTTGAGTCTTTGAAAACATACAGTACGCCTCTTTTGGATAGTGTATCCAATATCCCTTGAGCTTGGAGGGTACAAATAAATGGCCATATTATTACTCTTTAACTGAGTAATTACATGCTTATTCATGCCCCGTGGATTGATTAGCAATTATGCTTGCAATTGCTAGGGAAAAAATGAGACCAGCTAAAGTGACTTCTGTCAAGTGCTAACTGAACACCGTTGAAAATGATGGTTTGCAAAGTGGTTCTAGTGGTATTTCAATAACAGTGGTTTCAAGAGTTTGAAGTTTGTGATAAACAGTTTTCAGATGGACTGAGAAAAAACTGCTGGCTACAGTTTGGGAGTTTTTCTCCAAGATTCTATGAAGAGTCTTGGTCTTCCTTTTTCTCAGAATGAAGTCAGCTTGGCATTTCTCAGAAAGAAAGTTGAGTTGTAGTGGGTGCTCTGTGCAGGAGTGGGTTTGGACGAACCTGTATGGTTAGGGCCTTTGGAATGAGATAGAGAACGTTTCCAATATCGTCAACATAAATCACCAAATGCGTTTTTTGGTAATTGCCATCTGTACTTTAACAATGCTCCTCTCCCTTCTAAGAATGGTTACTTAGTAACATTTGGTTGTAAAAGTTTTTGTGCTCTAGTTTAAATTACCATTGGCAAGTGAGGGAGCTCTGCTAATGCATCTTTAAGAGGAAGCTCAGGTCCTAGAGCAGAGCAGAGTAGGCGGGAGGATAAGCCAGAGTCTGGGGTGGAGGCAAACAGAAAAATCAGTGCAGATTGTGATAATAATGGCTGCCATCTGCTGGATTCTTACTATATGCCAAGCACTGTGCTATGTGCTCTACATACATGATCCTCAGTGACCCTAGACCTGCATAGCATTCTGTATACATAATCCTCACAGTGACCCTAGATCCTGATAGCGCTCTACATGCATAATCCTCACAGTGACCCTAGATCCTGATAGCGCTCTACATGCATAATCCTCACAGTGACCCTAGATCCTGATAGCGCTCTACATGCATAGTCCTCACAGTGACCCTAGATCCTGATAGCGCTCTACATACATATCCTCACAGTGACCCTAGATCCTGATAGCGCTCTGCATACATATCCTCACAGTGACCCTAGATCCTGATAGCGCTCTACATGCATAATCCTCACAGTGACCCTAGATCCTGATAGCGCTCTACATGCATAGTCCTCACAGTGACCCTAGATCCTGATAGCGCTCTACATACATATCCTCACAGTGACCCTAGATCCTGATAGCGCTCTGCATACATATCCTCACAGTGACCCTAGATCCTGATAGCGCTCTACATACATATCCTCACAGTGACCCTAGATCCTGATAGCGCTCTGCATACATATCCTCACAGTGACCCTAGATCCTGATAGCGCTCTACATGCATAATCCTCACAGTGACCCTAGATCCTGATAGCGCTCTACATACATATCCTCACAGTGACCCTAGATCCTGATAGCACTCTACATACATAGTCCTCACAGTGACCCTAGATCCTGATAGCGCTCTACATACATATCCTCACAGTGACCCTAGATCCTGATAGCGCTCTACATGCATAATCCTCACAGTGACCCTAGATCCTGATAGCGCTCTACATACATATCCTCACAGTGACCCTAGATCCTGATAGCACTCTACATACATAGTCCTCACAGTGACCCTAGACCTGCATAGCATTCTGTATACATAATCCTCACAGTGACCCTAGATCCTGATAGCGCTCTACATGCATAATCCTCACAGTGACCCTAGATCCTGATAGCGCTCTACATACATATCCTCACAGTGACCCTAGATCCTGATAGCGCTCTACATACATATCCTCACAGTGACCCTAGATCCTGATAGCGCTCTACATACATATCCTCACAGTGACCCTAGATCCTGATAGTGCTCTACATACATATCCTCACAGTGACCCTAGATCCTGATAGTGCTCTACATACATATCCTCACAGTGACCCTAGCCCCTCATGGTGCTCTACATACATAATCCTCGGTGACTCTAGACCTGCATAGTGTTCTCCATACATAATCCTCATAGCAACCCTGAGGCTTAGAGTAGTTTACAGCATAACTGAGGCGTATGCACACAGGCTTGGAACATAAAGCTAGAGTTCAAATACTAGCTCTGCTGTTTACTAGCAAAAAAAGATCCCCACCCCCAACCTATTTTATTGATGAAGAAATGAAACCTCAACGTGTTTAAATAAGTCACTCGAGATCACACAGCGAGTAAGCAGCAGAGGTGGTATTTGAACCTCAGCCTTATGTTCCCGAGCCTGTGTGGATACACCGCAGTTACACTGCAACTACTCCAAGCCTTGGTTTTCAAGATGGAAAATAAGGGTAATATTCCTACCTCAGAAGGTCATTGCAAGGGAAACCCTGTAAAATGTTGAGCACAGTGCCAGGCACATAGGAAATGCTCAACAGTGATTCATTTCCTCCAAATCCCCCCTTTAGTCATTTTCTTTCCAGATCAAAATGGGAAAAAAATTGTGGTCTGCAGCCCCGCGTGGCCAGGATGCTTTCCTTCCCGGTGGAGGTGGAGTGCTTTAAAAAGTCTTTGTCCCTTGTTCCTTCACAGATTCTAATCAAGACATCAGTTTAGATCTAGTGATGTGTTGAGAGAAGTGACTAAATAGAAATTCAGTGCAGGAAGTAAAGGTACTTAATAAGGGTCAGTGAAGATAGATAGCTTTACACGTTGTTTGTTCGACGTCACAATTTTCATTTCTTAAGAAAGATGAAACTGCGATAAATTCTTAACCAAAAAAGAGATTTGTATCCAAGATAATTGAATAAATTAGGACTCAAGGAAGAAGGCAGCCTCATGCTTTTTGACTTTCCTGTGTCTTAGAAACAAGTTTCAACTTTGAGAAGCAATTTCATAGATCTCGTCCCCTTTCCCTCTTCGCCCCAAGATTTTTGAGTAAGAGCATTGTTTTTTTTTTTAAAGATTGGCACCTGAGCTAACAGCTGTTGCCAATCTTCTTTTTTTTTTCCTGCTTTTTCTCCCCAAATCCCCCAAGTATATAGTTGTATATTTTAGTTGTGGATCCTTCTAGTTGTGGCCTGTGGGATGCCGCCTCAATGTGCTCTGATGAGCAGTGTGATGTCCGCGCCCGGGATCCGAACCAGTGAAACCCGGGTCACCGAAGCGGAGCGTGCGAACTTAACCACTCGGCCACAGGGCCATTCCCAAGAGTGTTGTTAATTGTTTTCACTGTTTGAGGAACTACAGTGTTAGAGTTTAGTGGATAATTGGGGCTCACCATAAAGATGTTATTCTGGTTTTATATTAAAAAAATCTGTGTTTATGTGTTTGTCTTATCTGCCAACTGTCTACTGACTCAATGATAATTTAAGCTTGTTTGTTTTAGTGGGATCTTCTCCCGCCATCTCAACTCTCTAGACACTTTGTTTCTTAACAGCTGGCGTGGAGGAAGTCATGTTACACAATTTAGTATTTACTATCTCGGCAGGCACTAGCTGATTTTCATTCGTGAACTTCCAACCTCTCAACCATTTTGTAAACTCTTTCATGTCAAGGTCAGTGGTTATAAATTCTTGTATAACCCTCCAGTGCCTGATTCAAAGTCAGGCCAAGTCAATGAGTACAGGTGCTGACTGATGTTTAATGTCTGCTGCATTTATTTATGTCCCTTGCAAGGAAATTGATTGAAATTACTTTCTAGTTACCCCTCCCTTCATCTGGCCCTGGCTTTTAATCCTTATTAGAAAATCCCTTTTGGTCCCTTTCTCAAATGTTACAGATTACTCTCAAAACTACGGGGAATCCAGAAGAAATAGACGAGCAATAATATAACTGAGAGAAAAGGATCCTAGTCATAATTGCATCAAAATTAAAGAATAAACTCAACAAGATATGGGCAGAACTTATATGAAGAACACTGTAGTTCTTTCCTGAGAGAAGCTCTGAATAGATTGGGAAATATCCCATGTTTGTGAATGGGAAGATTTAAGATTTTAAGATGGAAATCATTTCATCACTAAATAAATGCATAAGTACGTAACAAATAAACAAACAAGCAGATGTATGCTGAGCAATATAACCTAGTGACTCAGCATGACATTTGGTCTCAAACATCTGAGTTTCACACCTTTTATCGTTCATTTTCATTTTTTTTTCAAGTTTTACTTTGAGGATTAAACAGGATAATATTGTAAAATGCTTAGTAGAGTAAGTGGCATATAGTGATTGATCAGTCAATATAGGCAGTTATTCTTATTTTGTTTTCATTATTACCCTTGCGATATACCTAGTGGCTAATAATGCTTATTTCTGTGGTGAGCATCTGGTTTGTTTTTTTCTTATTTGTATTTTCTAATTTTCCTAAAGCATTGCTTTTGTAGTAAGAAGTTAAGAAAGTCGCTTTTAGTCAGAAGGGAAAAGGACAACCCAAGGACACCATAAGCAAGATACTCTTTGAAAGGGCTGAACTTAACCAGGAGGTTGAGCTGGTGGTGGGCTGTCGTCCCAGTGGACCTGTCTTTTTAGAGTCCCTTGATGTGATCATGTTCAACTTGTGGCTTGTCTTGGTTCCCACATTATTCCTGCTGACCTCTTATCTAGCCCGCTCCTGACCCATATGTGTGGGTCTTGTCTGGAATAAAGATGGAGGGAACTGAGATGTCAAACTCAGATGTGCGGAAGCTGAATACACTGGACATCTGGACCCCTCATGTTGGTTTGCTGACCTCTCATGCCTGTTTCCTTTCTGTCAGCCATCTTCCTTAGGATCCATTGAAAGTAGCCATGTCATCTCCTCTTTCTTCTCTCTCCTACTGAAGCCTTCTCTAGATTCTCCGATCAGAGAATTTTCAGGCCGCTTTGCTTTAATTCTAATTCTGTACCTCCTCCATCTTTCCTCTGACTCCCTCCTGCCCAGCCCCACCCCTCTCTAGCCCTTTGGAAATAGCAGTTGAAGCAGAAGTGAGTCACTGCTCTTTGAATGGAAAAATGTGGCTCTTAAACCTATTCATTTCGGGATGTATTTTCTGTCTCAATAGTCTGACGTATATCGAACTGAAAATCTTTGGTTTTCGACGGTTGCAAACAGCAGCAAGGGACTCACTTTTCTGTGCAGGCTCTTGGGGGTTGTTGACACTTACCAGCTGAGGTGAACTTGCTTTGAAAGATGTTTGCACTTAGTACTTCCAAGGTAGAGAGATTTTAGGAGTAGCAACACTTTTGAAATATTATCTAAGCTCCTCTAGTTAGAATTGATTTGCTTTCAGTAAAAGTCCTGAGAGGTCAGTGGAAACAAGGTTCTTCTTAATTTTGTGCTATTTTGATGAAAAGGTGCTGGAAGGTTTTGAACATTTAGAAGCCAGAGTTTGATTTCTAATTATGAAACTCTGAGTGTCATGGACAGACAGTATATCAGAAATTTTCTTTTGACATTTATTCCAGATATTATAGAGATCGCTGGCTCTTTTATCATATAAAATACAAGTTTTGTCTTTTGAAATTTGAAGTGTGGCTTAAGGATTGCTCAGCAGCCTAAGGCAGGATTTGTTTTTGCAAATATCTTCTTTCTTTTATTCATGTATTCATTAATTCCTTTTATTGATAAGGGCATAAAGAAAAAGAATGGTTTCTGGAGATATTTTTATTGGTATTGGTTCTTGCCTGAGTTTAGGTGAAGTGATTTACATGTTTATATATTCATGTGTGTATATTCATACACGTGTATATATGCAACATATATGCATATGTGTAGATGTACACTTATATGTGTCTATGTATGGGAAGTGGAAAAATTCCAGCAGATCCCAGCATGAGCCAGTGTGGAACAATAGACGGACAATTGGGAGGGCTCATTTGTCACTCTAAGTGACCAATCTCTCTACCTCTCATTTTGTACGGTACAAGTCCCTTGTCCCATTTTGCTCCAGTGTTCTTTTCTGTCAAGTGGGATTATTTGCTAGCTATTTTCTTCAGAAGAATGGAGTAGAGATAAATCAGAGTGTTTTTACCACACACTCCAAGACCACATATAAAACAAATATGAAATATGCATTTAGAGTCACTTTAGTTCTTTTAAAGAGAAATTTCTATGTTGTACTTTATAAATTTTACTAGATATACACAAAGTCACTTTATTCATATACTCTGAACTCAATTTATATATGTGTACAGTCATATACCTCATAATGATATTTCAGTCAATGACAGATCGCATATATGATGGTGGTCCTACAAGATCAGTACCATATAGTCTAGGTATGTAGCGGACTGTACCACCTAGGTTTGTGTAAGTACACTCTGTGATGTTCGCACAAGGATGAAATCTCCTAGTGATGCATTTCTCAGAACATAGCCCCATCAAGTAACTCACGACGGTGTGTGTGTATACTGTATATACTATATGGTATATATGAAATATCATATCTATAGGCTATAGATACAGGTGGTCTAAAAGTAGTGAATAGTTTTGGATACATTTTGTTTTCCACTGGAAAGCTTTTTTTTTTTCCATATGCTGACAATGTAAACTCAGCTACATTAATTTAGATCATTCATCTTTTAGTTTAATTAATTCCTTGCTTTTCTAGGCAAAGCAGTTTATGCTTGTCAAATAGAAAGTGACACTTTCTTTAGTATTTCTTAAGAGGATGGCAGACAGAGTGTCAATTCGTTAGACAAAATTGAGAAAGAAGATGATAAAATTGAACATACAGATCTTGTTGCTGGAAAATATGTGAACAGGAGGAGCTGAGGAGAGTGGAAATTGTATGACTGACAAGGATCCTGAAAAGATAAAGAAACAATCCAGAATTTGCTGCTTTTTGCAACACTTTGATCAGTATACCTGATAAGATTTTGGAAAATTATGTAGTCACTCCATATTTTAATTTGACATGCAGTTTTTATTGTATTTACTTTTTATTTTGAAATAATTGCAAACTCACAGAGAATTATAAGAACAGAACAGAGAACTCCCATATACCCTTCACCCAGATTCATGAATTGTTAATATTTTGCCAGTTTTGCTTTATCATTCATTATCTCTATGTCTATTTGTCCATCTCTTTATCTAGTTTTTTCTATGAACCATTTGAACATAAGTACTCTCTTACTCTTACATACTTCAGTGTGTATTTCCTAAGAACAATGACATTTTCTAACATAAACACAGTACAGTTATCAAAATCAAGAAGCTTAACTGATAAAGCACTATTATCTAATTTACAGTTTTATACTCAAATTTCACCACTTGTTTTTATGCATAACATTTTTCCTCCAGTTCAGGATCACCTGTGCACGATTCCCAAACACTTCCTCCACCTTCCTTTACCTCAATGACCTTGACATTTTGAAGAGTCAAGACCAGTTATTTTGTAGAATAGTCCTCAATTTGGATTTGTCAGAAATTTCCTCATGATTAGATTAAGGTTATGTTTCTTTGGCAGGAATAACCCAGAAGTGAAGCTGTGTCCTCACTGTGACACATCAGGAGGCACAGAACACCAGTTGTCCCATTCTTGGTCTGTTAACTTTGATCACTGGATTAGATAGCGTCCTCCACACTTCTCCACTGTAAAGTTATGATTTTAATTTTAGCACATTGAAAATTATGTTATTTCTGGTGTATTGTAAATATTGATAATGTAAAATGAATCTCTTACATCACTCCTTAAAGTGTATGCAGCAGAATATCTGATATGATACCTAATATCATCTTTTAAAAAAAATTACAGGAACAAGTTCTTCTTTAACAGTTGGAAACTGTTTTCATTCCACTTCTCTTAGATACTATTATGTTTGAACATCTCTTATTGATCACTCTATTATGGTGTCCTGAAAAAATATGAATGTTAATCAAATTGTATTTATTTTCAATTTCCTGTGACTGTAAGTCCTTAAGTGTTAAATTTTTTTCCTCTGGATAGAGTTGTCTTTACATTATTGTTAGTATAAAATTGATCAAAACTGTGTGAGTGAATTATAATTTTTTATAAATAATTGTCAACTGTGAATAGTAAAGCTAGCAATATGTTTCTTAATAAAATAGCTGAAGGTGGTTATGGTGCCTTGATTAGCTAGATATTGAGGACTCCTATTTTGTCTTGTCTTTTTTTTTTGAGGAAGATTAGCCCTAAGCTAACATCCGCTGCCGATCCTCCTCTTTTTGCTGAGGAAGACTGGCCCTGAGCTAACATCCATGCTCATCTTCCTCTATTTTATATGTGGAACACCTGCCACAGACACCTGCTACAGCATGGCTTGGTAAGCAGTGTGTAGGTCCGTGACCAGGATCCAAAGCGGTGAACTCCAGGCTGCTGAAGCCAAGTGCACAAACTTAACTGCTACACCCCCAGGCTGGCCCCTTCTCTTCTCTTTTGGTTGCCGCTCTGAGGTTTTTACATGCAGGAAAGGGGTGGTAGGAAGAAGAACTGGCAGTAAGCCTTGGCTTCAGGAAGATCACGTCTGGGAAAAACTACACATAGAAGTTGAGGATCTGGAAATTTGTTTCCCAGGGGAATGCCTCTCTGTTAGTTAACCCATTCCAAAGATTTCTCTAGAATTAAAAAATTCCATAGAGTCCTCTAATACTTAAAAGAGAATTAATATGCCCAAATTATTCCCAGATCATAAACTTCTACGTAGTTTTTTAAATATGTCTGGGTGCACTGTGATATATTGTTTATGATTTTGTGAGTTTCCTGAAACTGCAGCAAGATCACTAAACCAGTACATTTACTGAATAACTACTATCTGTCAGGCACTGTGATAGGGACTTTTTTGATATGCTTGATATATGAAGATTGGGAGTTAGATAAATCAGGGCTGGATGTTCAGATTGCAGAAGGGAACTTTGTAAAAGGATTAGTCACAGGGTTTCTGTAGATAATGAGTACTCTCTGCTGCATGTTTAAATTGCTCAATTTACCAAAAAAAAAAAAAATCAATTTACAGACAGTTCCTTGGGAATATTTTGACCGTATATGTCAGATGCACCTCTATGCCTGAAGCAAGTGTTCACAAAAGCTAAAACCTGTCTAAATGTGAGTGTAATTTTTAAAGGAAGCAATTACAGATGTTAGTTGGAGGCTTATCAGGGTAAACTGATGAGACCTGGAAAAATGCTTGACCCTGAATGAGAAAACTGAGGTCAAGCCCGTCATGTCTCTGTCACTTCATTTGGCTGTAGCATGAATGCAAGGTAATTAACCCTGCAGATGCCTGGATAAGAACACATTGTACAATGTTAGCTTTAAAACAATTTGTAAACCAGAAAAGGCATTTCATTTAATCATGCAGTGTATTCAAGGTTAATGCCTCAGTGAGTGGAAATCCAACAACTCGCTGGCACTCAGCATTCCATGTGGGTCAAACTGCAGATCTGTGGCTGGAAACAGTGCTTTTAATATAAGCCAGTTGATTTTCAGAGTCATTGAGCATTTGGATGGCAACTTATTAAAAAATATAAAGTGCGTCAGGTCCTGGTTGTTGCTTGGTGTCTCGATGGGGATGATGTTTTCTACCTGCCCTGCCCTCACCCCCCACCGCCACCAGTGTAACTGAAACCATGTCTGGGAAGCAAACTGCTGAGAAAATGCATTTTTGCTGAGCTCCTCAGGAAGAGAAGACCAGTGTATGTAATGCTGCGTGAAAGCTGTGCTAATGTGGCCAACGTTTCCCATTTTAAAGAATGACAGTGCTAATAGGAAAAGGAAGAATTTTCTTGTTATATCTTACAGAGAACCAATCTGAATTTGGCAGGGATGGCACAGTTCCCAAAGGCCGAGTCACTTCCTATTGTCCTCTTGCTCTACATCTTGACTGTGAGAACCAGGTGTGTCAGTGGGGGTTAGATAGTTTGTTCTGTCCATAGGGAATGAGTTACCCAGATTCTGCTGAGGTCTAGTCTGCAGCCATTTTCAAGGACCACGTAGAAACTTCTGAAAGAAAGAATTAGGTGATACCAGGGTTATAGGAAAAGACTTATATTTGTGCCTAATAGCCACAGGCTAGCTAATGTTCACAGTAGAACAACAAATGGAAAACTGACACATTATCCTTAGGCTTGAAATGCCAGATTTTGGGTTGCATAAACCTTCTTTATGTCTCCATCTGAAGGGCTTGCTGACCTGGCTGTCTAGTATGAAGTGTAAGACTGGGGAAAATCATGTGTATTTTAAAACTTCTATTTTAACAGCACCGTGGTTTTAATATGGAGAAATTTTTTTTTTTTGCCTCCTTAAAAAGGATCATTAATGAATTTTCCAATTTTTATTCCTTAGTGCACATGTTTAGCAATCTTGCCTCTGGCACTGGCATATATTTAGATTATGATCTCTTTGTAGAGAAATTTAGGTAGGTTTATTAAGAAGAATATTTGCACTGCTGGAGAAAAATCTCTTCTGCAGAGGTGGACATGCCAGTTTATAAATGGGTGGCAGAGACCTGTGCAAGTACAAATTGGTTCCATTGTTTATCTGCCCATGATTTTGACCAATTGGTGTTCAATTTTCTGTGGATATTTTGAAGGACTCTTACAGTTGTGATAAAGGTTAGGAATTTTGGCTTGGTTGTCAAGTCTTTGATTCTTGGAAAACAAGTGAGTTAGATTTTAATTCAAATTTTGCTTGATTAACTCATTCTGAATTTTCTTGTTCCTTGGTGGCTACAGGTGACGTGGATAGGTAGGTTAAACAGAAGTGAATTTTAGGACTGGGTTCACCAAAGGGCGAGCTGAGATGACTCTCAAGTTGACACTGTGGTGAGAGAGAGAGAAACTTATTAATTACAAATAACTTCAACTCAAACCTCAGTTAACAAATTTTCACTTCTCTTAACTTGTCTCTACCTACCGAGAGATTTAAATAGCACCTTCTCCCCAACAAGAAAGTTCACGCACACACGTGGAAGCTCACTTTGTAAATGTGTTATTGAGCACATTCTGAACATACATTAACTCTAGGTTTTAAATATTGAAACGCTAAAAATGTAAATATTGGACGTTTGAAAATCTTTCCTCCTTCATGACTTGCCCTCAAAGTCAAATTGATCATCTTCATCTCTGAGCTGCCAAAGGACAAGCGCAGATAGGGAGGATCTGAAGTCATTCATGTGAGGACATTTCCTGAAGCCCTCAAACTCACATCTCCAAAAGTGGGAAGAGGAGTTTTCTTCTTCCAGGAGTTGGCCTCTTCTGTTTGCTTATGGGCACTTCTCTCTATATGTAAGTTGCACCATTAAAAAAAACAAACCAGAATCCTCTTAATAATGGTTAAAGAAATAGATCGGTCAGGAGGGGCTTGCCCTACTATTATGGACTGTCTGACTCGATGTCCAGTCAGGAAAAAAATGGTAGACACTTGCTGAAGCCACATTCAGTGCCAGGACAGAGGGCTCTGCTAGTTCCCACCACAGCCCTTCGACATGGGCACTGTTATGAATTCCACTTTACTGGCAAGGAATCTGAACCTCAATGAGGGTAAGTGACTGAGTGGAGGTCATTCGGCTCACAGTCAGGTCTGCATATCCCTAAATCTTAGCATAGGCATATTGCCTCGAAAGAAAGGCAGTGCAGACAGAAGAGGAAGTCTATAGTGAACTTCTGACACCAGGGTGATGTCGAGCCAGGCAAGCGGGAATCTCTGGACTGTTACATGGTGAATTAATATGTGCCTTTAGTGACCATGGGAAAGTCCCTTAATCTCCTGGGGCCTCAGTTTCCTTACTTTTGAAATGAGACAGCTGGGCAGGATGCTATAAGGACCTCATCATATTCTTTAAGTGCCCAAATATTTACTTCCATGAGTTAAATATCCAACCCAAAGTACTGCAGCTACTTATTGAGAATGGGGGACTTTTCAATTTTGAGACAATTAATCAATATACTTCGTATTGACCCACCCTATTTTGGGTACAAGGAAATTCATGTCTTTAAACCTACTCTCTGGGAATTGCCTACTGAACACTAAACTTATTGACTTCTCTGTTAGACTAGCTCTTATTTAACTGATGGTTTTGGCATTTTGCTTTGATTTGATGGTAAATAGCTTTACCAGTGAGGGTAAAACTTTAGCCTTATTTCCTTAACTGCCAGAATAAGGAGGAGGAAAACACTTACGCTGGGTGTCCATGAGTATTCTGTTTCAGCAGAAAGGATTTAATGAAATGCACATCGCATCGTAGATATCAGTTTAATAAATCATACAAATTTATGTGACAAGTGAGCGCCACATCAAATTGTACATAACGTAATCCAAATTGGGGGCAGGGAAGATCGTCAAGATAAACTGTCCCGCTGCAGATGACGTTGTGGCTGCTTCCAGATGTGCTTCTTATCTGTTACGTAAATAAGATTCCTTATCCCGGCACTATTGCCAGGTCTTTTGGGCAGTGATTCAAAGTGTGCAGAAAGATATGTATGAAACTGTTTGGGACTGAGTGAAAAGTGTTCTCTTCATGTTTTGAGATGAGAGAATGAAATGTGAAAGCAGAGGTCAAATGTGTCATTGTCGTTTTACAAAGGAGGAAACTGAGGCTTGGTGAAAGTAAATAATTTGTCTAGGGATTACCAAAATCAATATTCAAACTTAACGTCTATACACTGCACTACAGCTCTGTTGTAATCACTTCCGTCAAATAGTAGTAGTTTGGTATAAGCCAAGCTGCTACAGATAAATAGAGAAAAAAATAGGTAGATAACTATTTCAGTGAGCCAGAGGGACAGATTCTTGGCAGTCTTCATAGTACATAAAAGCCAGGAATAGATCAGAGAATCAAACTGTTATAGAGTAAGATACCTATTAAAAGACACATCAAAATGAAAAGCTATATAACAGAGAGAAAATTAAAATAGCAAATTGGATAAGTTAAGGTAACGCCAGCTCCCATAACAAACACCAGACTCTCAGTGACTTAGCATTCCTGAAATTTACTTCTTGCTCTCAAGTTCATGGTCAAGTGTGTGACCAGCCCTCCAACTGGTGATTTGGGTACCCTGGCTCCTTGTATTTTGTGGCACAGCCTGTAAACCTCTGTGGCCTCTGAAACCTCTGCATTCAGCCAGAGAATGGGAAAAAAGAGTGAAGAAGGAACAGTTGCTCCTTAAGGCTCTTGTCCTGAAGTGACATACATCACTTCCACTCAAGAACTGGTGCTGTGGCCTCACCTAGGTGCAAGGAGGTTGAGAAACATAGCCCCTGGCTGTTCAACTCTTCCTGGCAACACCTCTACCCTATGAGTCGGTGGGAGAGCATCAGCCACTGGACTACACAAATAGGAACTTCTTTAACCTTCTAGGCCTCACATGAATAAGTTCTGCTTACTTATCATAGCAGAGGATTGAATTGGAGGATATAGTTGGTGGAAGGAGTGGGGTGGTGCTTAACTGCCAATGGCAAAGTTTTAAATCATCACAGTTTAAAATAGTCTCATCAAAATATTGTACACCAAGGTACTAAAGGCACCCTATTTCTTTATTTCAATTCCTCCTGGGTTTTTTTTATTGACTTTTTTTCTTTTTTGCTTAGCATTTTACAAACAAAAAAGAACAGGACTTATTGCCTTTTTTTTCTTCCTCCTTTCTGTTTACTGTTTCATGTAAGAAGCCATGAAGCAGTCTGAGTTGTAGCTCCCAAAACACAGAGGCTTGCCAAGACCCTTTTTAATGGCATCATCTGAGACAGTTTCTACTGCTATGCTGATGTGTCAAAACGTGTTTCTGTTAGCATGGAACTCCTGGATCAAAGTACCTGGTGGGCTGAATAGATATTTTCTCTAGAGAGACTGGTTTGAAATGAAAGTAAAATCTGAGTTTACCGAGGAAATCCAGCACACACAGCCTTCCTAGTGAAGATGCTCTTATACTGAGCCATCAAGTACCCTGATTGTTATCTATTTCTAGTTTTAGTTCCTGTAATTTCTGTAATTTCATATCAAACTTACATAGTGGGGCAAATAGTTTTGCATTTACTTGGAGACTAAAGAATCAAAGCCTCCCTCTTCTCTTCCAAGATTCCCCCCGCCTTTAGAATGGAGCGTGGGTTCTCTTAGCTGTGGAAATAGGATGGAAATGGTGGAGTCCAGTAATCTGAGTGATGGGGAGAACCTGCAGCAATTACTAACTGAAACATCCCAACTGCTAACCTGTGTGCTTATCGGTCCAAACAGATTCAGGCAGATTGGTCAAAGACACAGCTAGTAAACATTCAGTTAATTGTGAAATAACTTTAATCTCTTATTTTAAATGACTATCAATTAGTGCCAGCTCTTTGGCAGTAAGAGTGGACAATCCAACAGCTTGATATTTTTTGAATACCTACTGTACGAAAAAACATGCAGGACACTATAGGAAATATTAGGAATAATGAACATAATCTCCAAAATCGAGGTACTTGGAGGCTCATCCATGTTTCTAGATAGATGCATGTAAAAAACTTAATAATACTAGTTGTAGTGTATGTTTAAGGGCCACGAGAGTGAAAAAAACTGAGTCCTTAGAGGAGTTTGCAGGAAGGAGGGAACTTGGATGGCTGGGATTGTCATGTCGAGGGAGATATCATGGAGAATTGTATTCTTCCTTGAATTTGGACTAATATAAATAATTTATGTTTATTTAACTTTTTTATTGATGTTATTATTTGTTGATTTTTCTCAAAATTCATTCACATGCAGCATCTCATTTCTTTTTTTCAACTCCGTGCACTGTTAAGAGCAGGTATTTTGGTTCATTTTCCAGATGTGGAACTTGAAGCACAGAGAGGCACAGCCGTAGCCCCCCTGGGAGATAAAGACTGTATGAAATCCAAGACTAAAACAGAGGTAGTGTTTTTTCCATGAGACCTCTCTAGTTCCTAATATAGGTACATTCTTATACTAAGTTGAACAGGAAATTTGTGCTTGGGTAAGTAGGAAAAGATAGTAGATAAAACTTTTGAGAGTTGGAAATAGAGAGATTAGGATATTAACTCTGCCCTTTACTAGTTGTATGACCCTGGGGGAGTTACTTAACCACTTTGAGGCTCAATTCTCCCTTCTGTAAATACATGAGTTTGTTGAGAGGATTTATGAAACAATGAAAGGAAAACACTAAGCACTGTCCCTAGCACACAGTAAGCACTCACTAACTAGTACCTATTATTTTATTTTAATATTTGAAATTATTTATGGATTTCATAACAGTGTTGGGGCAATTGGGACTGTAAAGTTGGTATTTCCTTGTGGAAGACCAAAAGGAGGGTAAGAGTTGAAACCCGAACCAGCCTTTCTATGGAAGGCAGAGGGAGTGAGGCCAAGATTCTGCTCCAAGTGGGTGAGGAGAGTCCAGCTCTCTCACACACATGGATTAGGCTGAGGTGGCTTTGAAGACCAAGAGGAGATTTAGCTGAGCTTGGGCTCAGGTGTTGGGTCAAGCAAAACAAAAACTACTCACCAAGGGAATGCTGGATAAAGGAAGGCCTGCCAATGTGTGGTTAACTAAGAGAGGGAAATCTCAGCGTCCTGAGTGATGCCCGCAGCTGGGAAGAGAGCCTGAGAACTGTGCAGTAGCAAGTGAAGTAACTGTTAGTTTCACCATTTCTCCTTTGCCTCATTGTTCAGACCTACTTGGCCACCAACACCTGCTGATAGCAAACTGTAGTGAGAAAGAGAGTGAACTTGAGGAAGGGAGACAGCTCAGCTGAGGGCTGAGCCAGGAGCTGGTAGCTGACCTACCTCACATGCCTCGATAGGTGTGGAACTTACTCTTTTTTTATTCTATTTATGGACAATTTCTGGGTCAGATGGTTCTTATTTTAATAGGAGTGATAGCTAAACTCTTGGAGGATACCTTGCGATCAGTATACTCTGTACCTTGGTGAAGATACTGACGTTTATATCCTTCTCTAATACTATTCAAGTTTAAATTTCATCATTCTGATTTAACATGTAGAATTTACACTAGAGTAGATTCTCTGGGTAATGTCCACTGTGGATTGGTCTTGTGGGGTTTCACAAGTAATTTGTTACTAATAATAAAACAACAAAGTTTGTGAATGATTCACTTAAGTTAAAGAGTGGACTCAAGGCTATTTGTATAACTCTTACTTTCCTTCAAATATGCGTTTCATGAGTGAGAAGGGAAAGGAGTAGAGTGATAATAAGAACATAGACACACGTGTGTGCATGCTTACACTCGCACTCCCACATACTGAAAATCTCTGCCAGAGAGATCCCCTATCTGATCTGTGGTTATCAATGTTGGTTACAACTATTGATTCATTCTGTTCTACTCTGCATCCTTTTGAGGGCGTTATGGAAATTGGGTTGAACTATGAGAGTGTGCTTCAGTTTATTGAAATTGGGGTAGCTGTAAAAGTGTGTTTTAGTTTAGCAAAGTTGGGCTGGGCTACAGGAGTGTGTTTCACATGACATATTGATTAATGATCAACCCTTCATTAGACCTCTGTTTTTTCTGTCAACACTCTCTCGAATCCCTTGGGAGTAGAACTTCCCTCTTCTTTATCTTTGCATGTAATGCTGCTTGATCACAGTGCCAGTCAGAGACAGAGGTTTATAGATATTTAAATGGAATTTCAATTTTTTAACTTGTGGAGGGATAGCTTGGGGACTAGGTTAGTTAACTGTCACCAAAATAAAGCAAGAGAAACGGCCAAGAAACACTGTCTTCTCAAGCATATAGCTTTTCTTTATTAAGTGAGAATTGAAAGATGTATACTTTTTTTAAATTTAGAAGCTGAAAAATTATACTTTGAAGCATATGAAGCCTCCACACTTCACTGGAGCAGGTCTTTAAAGAAGTAGGGAAGTCAAATACCAGTTAATCAGGAAAAAAGAAAACCTACTTAGAAAGTAAACTAGCAACTGTGATAACAGTTGGCTGTTATTTGGGGAGCTCCATCTGCATAACTATATAGTTCATTCATCACGCATCATTGGGGAATGTAGTGCTCCACAAAATTTTCCAGATTACCCCTTTAAGTCAAATTAAGAGATGAAAATGCTTTATTTTGGGTGAAAACTTTTGTAAAATGTTGAAAGCTCTTACAAAGGCAGTGAACCCAAGTCAACCTCTTTATGCATATTAATTACCTAGTTTCTTCTATTCCAGATGGTGATATACCATTACTGAATTTCATTAAAGAAAAGGAACTTTTACATTAAAGGAACACCTCAGTTCTAAGATTGATTTCAATTTCAGAAATATTAAAAAGTGAAAACATACATCTAAGAATAGAGAAAAAATGGTAGTAATGTTTTTTAGACCAATCTGGATGGGGCTGTTGAATATAGTTCATCAGTTTAAAAGCCCCCAGACTTCACTGTGTGGGCAGCAATTCTGTCTGTCATTGGAGGTTTTCTCTTGTCCAGTATGACCTCTCACTGGAGACAGCTTGTCAGCCTTTTGTCCTTGCTCATGCCTTAAGGTTTTCAATTTCTAGTATGTTGGGAGTGGTAAACCAGTTTGTTACACAAAGTTAGGGCTATCTGTCAAATTAGGGACTTTCCAGCAAACTGTCCAAATTTGGGTGCGTCGACTTTGAGGGGCTCTCTTTTTGCTTTGTTCCAGTTTGGGGCTTGTCGTGGATCTTGGTTGCCAGATTTGTGATTGCTATTAAGCTGCGATCTGTAACTTTAAGAAAATGTTCCTCACCCGGATGATCAGGAAAGAGTACTAGGTGTTAGGATGATAATAAAAAAAAGCAACTCAAAACTTAAAAATCTTCCCCCTCAAACACCTATCTCCCTTCCTCCGAAAAGGATGAGTAAGACTAAAACATCAAGGACAAGGACAAGTGAGGAAAGAAAGTTGGGAGAAAGAAAAAGTTCTGGAGAAGATGTCAAGAAGTAGTAATTTTGAATACTACTTTATTTTATGCTTAAAATCAAAAAAGTACTGGTTATATACAACTGTCATGGAGCTAAGTGACTGTAAAAGAATGAACCATTTCTAAGTGGTATTAATACAATAGACTTCAATTCTCACTTTAAATAATTAACTGTTTTTAAACTTCAGGTGATATTCTCTTTGTCCAATATCTAATCTGTTGTCTTAAAGGGAAACTGAACTACACCTGTGCAGAGTTTATCATTTACAGCTCCTTTTTCTGGTTGCCAATCAGCTAAGATATCTATGTTTACTGAGTTAGAGAGTTCCTATTAGTCAGGTCCAAAGTACACATAACTGTATTGATAAGGGAGGAACTCTCAAATGAGTCACTGAAACTGGCATCACTGGAGAAATTGGAATGTATTTTTATGTGAGTGTTTGAAAAGATGTCAGGTTGTTGGCTGGTGAACTGAGTTTTTAAAATGTCCCAGAGAGAAGTCATGATTGAGGACTAGCAGTGTTTCAGATGTTGTGCAAGTGGACAGGACCTCATCACTGATCTGCTTAGTATTGAGTTTAGTCTCTCAATCTTTGATGTGATCCTGAAAATAGAGCTAAATCTCTTAACACTGTCCATCACATTTTACCACCGTCAGCTGTGCATCTCACTGAATTTTCTTTAGACTGGTAATATAGCTAGAGTGGACTTTCCCAGGTAAATATATCTAGTATCTGGACTCGACCTCTCCTTAAGGATGTATGTTGGAGTGGTGCATTGTATCTTGTCTCTGCAACTACATTTTAAGCTCCTTTAGGTGTTTACTACTATGTATCTCCTACAAAGACTTAATTGCAATAGTTGTTCAATAAATATTTTGAGTTAATGCTGAATTAATTTTCTAAAAGCTGCTTTGGGACAGAGACTATGAGAATATTTACCATTGGTGACCCTACATTTGTGAAGATCACCGACACAGCTCAATAAAATGATACTTGGAGTTCTTTGCTTAGCACTGGTGAATATTTGGGGGCTTCCCCTATGGTGAATGGAGTACTGTGAAGGCCTGACTGACTTTGTAGGGGTGCAGTGATGCCTTTGGAAGTGAAAAAGATCCAGCCTAACTTGGCCTTAAAGGCCTGCCAGTTGTTAAAGGTTAATTTTTTTTTAATAGAGGTAAATCATGGCTCTCATTCAAATATAGCATGAACATATATTATGATGTTTAATGTTGTGTGTCAACTTGGCTAGACCGTGGGACTCAGACATTTGATCAAACATTATTCTAAATGTTGCTGTGAAGGCACTTTTTTAGGTGAGATTAACATTTAAATCAGTAGACTTTGAGTAAAGCAGATTGCCCTTTACACCATGGGTGGGCCTCATCCAGTCAGTTGATGCAATCAATTGAAGGCCTTAATAGAAAAAAATACTGACTTCCCTGGAGGAAGAGGGAATTCTGCCAGCCATTGCCTTTGGCCTCCAGCTACAACATTAACTCTTCCATGGATATCCAGCCTGCTGGCCCATCCTGCAGATTTTGGACTTGCCAGAGTCCACAATGACATGAGCCAATTCCTTAAAATCTCTCTCTCTCTGTGTATATTTATCAATATATATATATATATATATAATTATATATGTATGTATGCATTTCTTATTGATTCTGTTTCTCTGGAGGAATCTAGTACAAGTCAAATGTTTTATTTAACTCATTATTAATGAGAGAACTAGTAAGATGTTGCAACTAGTTCAGAGGAGAATTTAAAGTACCGACACTTTAATAAACAAAGAATATTTTAAGAAAAATGACACAATTATTTACGGATAATCTGGGCCTTGGAAAATGGTAACATCAGTCATCCAATTTGAGAGATTTTATTTTTAAACAAATTCCATTTGTGAGAGTGAGTGTGAATGTATGTTATTGAAACAGATTTCGCGACTGAGTAAAACTGTTTATTAAATTTCCTTAATGCCAAGTCTCTCCTGACATTGCTGAGATGGCCCCTGGGGCTATCTCACTTGAAGGAATTTAAAACTTTCACATCCTCAAATCTGATTTTTCCATATTTAGGCAATCAAATCTATTTAGCATTACTAGAACTTAGTATGATATTTATACGGCTAAAGAATGTACTTATTTAAATGGCTTGGGGATGGAGGATTATGATTTTTCTGTTAGAAACTTTTTTCCTAATCAATTGATCAGGTAGTGGATTTCTAAACCCAGTTATACAAGAGATTATAAATCATAAATTTGAAATCTTAATTTCAAAATATCAAATAGTAGTGAAAATGTTAAAAACAATAAAATGGTAAAATAGTAAGCTAGTAAAATTCTTGTTTTATGAAAATAATTCACAAAGAGCCAACAAAAGCCTGTAGTAAATATGAACGAAAAGCAATGTATTTCCTGTTAATACTGATAAATGACCACTTTATTAGTTTTCTACTGTTGCCCTAACAAATTATCCGAAACCTAGCAGCTGAAGACAACAAACTCTTTCTTGCTGACTGTTGACCAGGGCTGGGTCTCAGCTTCTAGAGGCCACCACGTGCCTGAGCTTGCGGTCCCCTTCTTCTGTCTTCAAAGCCAGCAGTGGTGGGTGAATCCCTCTCCTGCTTTGAATCTCTCCTGCCTCTTCTTCCACCTCATCTTTCTGACTGCAGCAGGGGAAGCTCTCAGCTTTCAAAGGCTCATCTGATTAGATTTGATCCACTTGGATAATCCAGGATACTCTCCATTCTGATTCATAACCTTAATTATATCTGCGAATTCTCTTTTGTTATGTATTCACAGGTCCTGGGGATTAGCATGTAGACATCTTTGGGAGGCCCTTGTTCTGCCAACTCCTAGCCTTGTTGTGACTCATGTGCTATGTACTTGTTGACCTTGACTTAGGTGAATGCTTGAGCATGGCAGTGATGGGGAGAGAAAACTTGGAAAGAGCAGAGTAAGATGAGGAAGCCTCAAAAGAGTTTGAAAGTGGTAAAGGATACCTTTTGATGGGTCTTGTGCTGTGATTTGAAAAGTGGAGTTTGGCATACGTGAAGTTTAAATACAAGGTAAGGAGGAGTTCATTTTAGTGGAGAGAAGGCCATTAGTACAGGGACAGGAGGGCAGGGAATGGTGCTGAGAATGATGTGGGCAGCTTCTGCTTGACCACAGGATGAATGGGGGTGAGGTCACTTCTGAACATTAGAAGAGACTTAACAAATATGAATTTTGTCCTAATTGATGGGATTCTTTATTTTTTGTCTAGCTATCCTACTATAGTTTTTTTGATCTTACTGTTCTTTCACTGGTGGGGATTCAACAAAGTCCCCTAGTTGGTTTTGATCCCCAAATCTGAAATTCTGATCCTATTCCAATGGAATGCATAGTTTCCCTTTACCTGAGAGGAAATCTTCATGCACATGCCTCCAGAAAGAAGACCCTGTGTATACAGAAATTCTGGAGAGAATGAATTAGGTATCTTGAAAGAGTTAGTCATTATTTAGGGGTTATCCTCCTGGTCATTGATGTTTATGAGACTACTATTGGTGGACTTGCTCTCACCTTGAGATTTGAGTACTAATTTGGGGTCAGCAGAAAATGAGGACTCTGATACCTCCAGCTGTTTTACCCTGGGTAATACAATCAGCTTGCTTATCCATTGCAATTTTGCAATACAAAATTAATCAACAATCAATATAGGTTTATGTTGAACAAGATTTCCCTTGGAACAAATTCCGTGAAGCGACTCCCCTAGGCTTCTGACCCTCAGATGTCTGGCGAGCATTGATGGCAGGGCAGAGATCAAATCTCGTGTGTTCTGAGTCTCACTGGGCTAGACGTCATGTATCCTTTTGAGGTTGAGAGAGAGATCATAGGCATATGGCTCTTAATTGTTACCTTACATGGAACTAACCCAGCAGCATTTGTGCCGCATTTATACTTCTTCCACATGCATCCTGTACCCCAAAGCTCAAAGGTTTCCAAACTGCTGAAGGACGGTCTTTTTTAGGGGTAGCCTAACCAGAGGGCACACCTTGCATAGGGAATGTGCATGCTTACAGGCATCAGGAATTGTCTTTATACTAGGGGCCTGGCCTTGGCCCACCTCAGTGGCTACAGCTATTCATTCTCCACCAATCATGGCCATTTGTATTTTTGAGCATTACTGACACCTTGCTCCTTTGATAGCCCACATGGTACTATTTTTTTCTTTTGTTCATGTGCCTTTATTTTATTTTTAATTTTTAAATTTTTTGTAACAGCTTTATTGAGATATGTTTTCATGGGTTTATGCATATATCCAGACTCACCGAATTGTGTACATTAAGAATGTGCAGTTTTTGTACATCAACAACAACAATAACGAAACCCATGGTACCTTTAGAAAAAGCATCGTTGTGACAGGAACAAGATTTTTAGATGTATCAGCAAAAAAAATTTCCCTGAGTGAATGAAGAATATTGTTACCACTTGTGAGGATCAGCTCCTACTGGATGAAATTTAAGTGAGGACAATACAGATTGTGTTTGCTTTTTACACTTGGACATGTCTTAAGGATAGCTGTCAGCCATCATGATAGATTTAATCCAGGCGAGACCATTCTTTCTTGTTATGCCTCTAGACAGTAACTATCACTCACCTCTTGAAATAAGTGGCTTCCAAGAAGAGTGATCTCAGGTTACTATCTCAAATCCTTCTAATATTTTGCATTACCTCTTACTTGTACAGCATCCTTTATTACCTATGAGACAAAGGGCAGCACACATCCATTTTAATACCCCTTGGATCAATTTCAATTCATGCCATTTCTAGGGTGTATTTCTACTGGGAATTCAAATGACTGACATCATTCTGCCAGGTTCATAAATTATGGAGAGTCATAACTTTAAAATGCATTGTTTTCTGGTACAACTCAGGCAGCCTGAGGGAACTGGGTTATGATAAAAGTCTAGTTTAAGGGCATAATTTGGGAGCTAGCAACCCTGAAACTGATGCCATTCCTGGAGGGGTTTGGAGGGGTTCATGATTCAGACTGACACAAAACACAATGCTTGATATGGCTTATGATTTCCCTCCTGAGCTTTGAAGCGAGGTATTCACAGACTCTTCAGCTGGTGTCTGTCACACAGAGGGCTCTTATTAGTGTGGTTTCCTCAGGCTCTTGAAGGGAAAAATGGGCTGTTCTTTTCTCTTCTTAGGAAGATGTTTAGCTACTGTCTTAAGAGGTGAATGTAGAAAGAAAACCCAGAAAGATTATCTACTTCCGCCGTATACATTCATGTGAGTGGATATCTGTTTCACAGATATCTGATTATCTGTGTTGCTGGAAGTATTGTTCCTGGTTTTGTACATCTTTGGTTTCTTGATCTTAGGTATCAATACTATTTATTGCTTGATTTTATCAAACAAAATCACTCAAAATATCACTAAATTGTGACTAACAGTTTTCAAAGCACTTTCATACCTCGTCTTATTTGACCAACATAGGAATGCTGAGAGTCTCACATTGTCATCATAAAATCACAAATGACAAACTCCTTGATGTAAGAAGGTAAAGGATGTGCCCAGGTCATTGGATTGAAGAGCAATAGACATAAAATTAGAAGCCAAATTCCCTGACTTTAGCCCAATGCCCTTTTCCAAAAATGTCCAAAAGACTTTGATTAGGAGTGACTAACAGAAAGGGATGTTGAGAAGACAACTCCTTGATATTTACATATTAATTTAGAGTACAGACATTACTCTGTACCTTATCCTGGATCTGTCAAAGATCTCAGGAACACATACACTCTTTGATTCAATTCTGGAAGCCAGGAGTGTAGTAGGGGTGACAGAGTGACTGCGGAAGAACGTTCCGAAGAAAGGATAGATTCCCTTTCTGGACTGTCCAAAGAAATTTCTTCTTTGACTTCAGCAAAGAGATCTTCTGTGTCATCATCTAGCACAGTTTCTCTGCAGATTTTGGATCATTGAATTTGTACTGATATCTTCTGAAGGAAGATTAGCTGATTCTAGAGACAATGGATTTGACTTTAGGGTGGAGACAGTGCTGGTGAGCAGGTCTTCTCCGTTCTTCAGCTCCTCAAAGTCAATGGGCTTCCCATCCTCTAGTAGAGGCGGCTCCTCTCAGCTGCCATTGTCACTTGCCACCATCATTGCTTTTCAGTGTTAGTGCCTCCTTAGGACCTAGTTTCCAAAGGTTCAGAGCAGCCAGAGTTCAGATCACCTTTGCTCTACTGTGGAATACTTTGGTAACCTCGTGTCTTGGGAAGCTGCTCTGTACTTGAGTGGACAGCTTAGGGAGGTGGCTACTTAGTATTTTGAAACATCTCTGTTTCCACTTAGAAGACTGACATTTTGCTTGTTATCTGTCATATGCAGAAATAGGGCTTTAGCTGGAATTAATTTCATATTTGAATTTAACCCTGAATTTCAGTGAGGATGTATGATGTGGAAGGTGTATTCATGGTCTGTTCTTATAAGGTGTAGGATGAGCAGGGCAAAGGGACCTGGAGAGAGGGGATGTGGGGGGAATGACTTGGTGGGTCTATGTGTCTAGAGGAAGAGGACCCAGTTAGATTGTTCAGAGTGAAACTCTGGATTTACCAGCCCACAGAGAGTGACTAGGTTTCAGTCATCTTGTCATCCTCAATTCCTTGCCAGAGTAAGGAATGAATAAGCTCAGTAAATGAGTAAATGAGGACCAGTGAGGGAGCACGTGTGCACATAAAGCAGGTTCCTGCTCAGGTTACTGGACACAGGCCTTGTTGCCCTCCAGGGAAGCTCTGAGTCATGACCCCTCTTCTGAGTGCCTCAGGGCCTCCATCTCCCCAGGTTCTGGAGAGTTCTCTAGACTCCTTGGCCCCTCTCATTTCTCCTGCCCACCCCCCCCCCCTTTCCTCAGCTGAATAGACCAGCAATACTGGACTATTTGCATTCTTCTAGGGCTCCATTCTTTGCTTTGACTTCAAGCTTTTGCACATATTTTCTTCTGATCCAGAAGAGAATGAATCCACAAATCTACTGTGTGTAGAAGAACTGGAAAATCATTCAGGCGAAAACCCAACATGGGTCTCTCCCATATGCTCTCCCAATTACTGCCTCTGCTTTCATCTCAGGCAACAAGTCTGCATTTACCTGAGAGTTTCTCAGAGGAGAAAATACAGCACAGGCAACTCCACCTCTCTAGTATAGTGTGGTTGGTCAGGGCTAAGAGGAGGCAGAAAGATTCTGGGATTTGAGGTAAGATAGATGTGAGTTCAGATCTGTCTCTGCTACTCACTAGAGGGAGACTTGGACAAATAAGCCCACCCTTCTGACCCCCATTTTGTTCTGTGAAGTAGGGGTAATAATACTTACCTTAGAAGGTGGTTATGACAATCAGAGAGAATATAGATGTAAAAATCCCTGACACAGAGTGTTTGATAAATAAATGGTAGCTAGGACAATCCTGATTAATAGTAACCTCTCACCTTCCTTTAGGCCTGTTTTCTTTCATGGCCCTTGGATCTATTTGGTCCCATTTATGATTTGAATCTGAGAATCAGAACCGCATCCCAGCTCTCGGATCAGATATAGCAGGGTTATGGAGACCTCGGCCAAGTCACCTAGAATGCTCAGTCTTCTCTATGATCCACCAAGGAGCATGAGAACGTGGGAATTACACAAACAATGTGTAATTCAACTGCTTCCTTTTGGGGGTTTAGAAATTCAGACTAGTGCTTTCCCTGACCAACAGCTGGAGATATCCCAGAGAGTGCTGGGAACTCAGGCTGAGACTCTGCACTGAAATTGAAAGAACCCCAGAAATGGTTACTAGCCACCTTCCTAGGAGCTCCTCATGGACTGGGATCTTATTTCAGTCTTCTGTGCTTCTCTGGGGCCAAGCAAAGAACGTGGAGAGAGCAGGAACTCAGTGAATGTTTGTTGACATTGGAGCTGCCAATGAATAGCAGAGAGATGAAACATAATTTTTGTCTTTCACAGCTGTTTCCTTAAAGAGTGTGTTGGTTTGCAAAGCACAGGTTTGAAGAAGCTAAAGATCAGTTCTTTGAGAAAGGGTAGGCATACTTTTCACCCCTTGACAGATGAGGAGCTCAAGGCCCAGAGAGGACAGATACAGACTTGGGAGAAGGACAGTTGTTTGCTGATTCTTATTTCTAAGCTCTCCTCCTAGAACCCAGTATTTAGTCTTCCAGACAAACGTGCCCCTGGGAGTAGCTCTATCCTGCCCATGCACCATTTGCCTGCCTGGTGCATTTTGGGATGAGCAGTTCCCCAGTGCAGACATTGCTTTGAAAAGCTGGGCTTCCCACCCACAGGGCCACAGCCATACGCTGAGGGCAGTGTCCTGCCTGAGGACTTTCCTACCTGGAAGACCCGGAGCCTCTTGTCCAGCGTTTTTCCTTCCCCTGCTCTGCTCGTTGTACTGTACATCTTCCTCTTTCTTAGATTCATTCCTTTTCCAATCTGAGGATTCTGAGGGATGGTCTGTAGATATAAAGTCTCTGAATGCTAGAATTATGAAAAAATCTCTTTTTGCCTTTCTACTTGAATG
Source organism: Equus przewalskii (assembly GCF_037783145.1). Classification (NCBI taxonomy): domain Eukaryota; kingdom Metazoa; phylum Chordata; class Mammalia; order Perissodactyla; family Equidae; genus Equus; species Equus przewalskii. The sequence goes on along the minus strand of NC_091834.1, from coordinate 62,443,778 downwards.
CTAGTTTGATGAGGTACCAATTCAAAATAATATTCTGTCAATATTCAAAGAGAGTGGTCCTTTCTCTCCTAGCATCCAGTGTTGCCATGAAAAATTTGATGTCAGTCGGTACATTTGTAGGAAGTCTATTGCTTCTCTTTTGAAGCTTGTGTTATTCTATTCCTTGCTAACTTTGATGTTCTGAAATTTCACCACAATAGACAAGGTATGGCTCTTCTTTAATTCATCCTGCTTGACACTTGGGCCCTTTCAATTTGAGACTGTGTTTTTAGCTCTGGGATTTTTTCCCCTAAAATTCCTTCACTTACTTCTTCCTCTCTGTTGTTGTTGTTGTTGTTTCCCTCCTTCTGAACACCTATTAGACATATTGAACTATCTGGATCAGTCTTCCATGTCTCTTAACTTTTCTTCATATTTTGGAATGCTGTATTTTTGTTCTGCATTCTAGGAGAGTTCCTTGATTCCTTCTTTCAGTTTCCTAAGTTCCTATTTAGTTGAATACAATCAACTTTTTAACCTCTCCATTCAGTTTTTTGTCCCATGATCAAAATTTTAATTGAAAAGATCTCTAGTTGATCTATTTATAGATATATTGTCAAATCCTATCTCTTGAAAATACTAAGTATATTCATTCTAAATTTATCTTTTCTTTGCTCTATTTCCTCTGGTGTTAGTTCAGTTGAGTTTGGTGTTGGGTTTCCTAGAACAGCTGGTGATCCATTTTTATCTCTTCATCTTTGTATTTGAAAATCCCCGTTTTCCTCTGTTTTGCCTCCAGTTAATAGGAAAGCTCCAGTTAATGTGGAGGGGATCAGGGCATCCTCTGGGAGATGTTAGCTGGTAGCTTGTCTTCTGGGGATTAGGGGATTGCTGTCCTTCCTAGTGTTCAGTAGCCCCCCGCCTCTCTGATCGTAGCCCCACTCTCACCGTGTTAGCCAATGGGCAATGTTCCTGCTGTCTGTTAATTAGCACAAGAAGGACAGTGGTGAAGGGTTAAATGCTAAGGAACTTCAAATCTAGCTCCCTAATGGATGGATACCCTGATGGCTACCCCAGGATCTTCTCCTGTGTCCTGCCTCAGTTGATTTGGGTTTGGCTTTCCCCAGATGCTTCTACTTTATAAGCAGTTTTTGCCTCTGTGGGTTTTGGGATGTGGTTTCTTTCTGGTTTTGCTTCTGAGTTGAGCTGATCCTGTCTGTTAGGATCTCCCCTTAAACTTTCTGTTTCACCAGGGGACCTTTTTTGGTTTGCAAGAATGTTTTACACATTTGAAAGTATATTTTTAGTTATTTCATGAGATTTTAGGTAGAATGAAGGGAAGATCTCTGTGCTGAGGCAGTCATCAACCTCCAGCCCCCCACCCCCATTCCATTTTTCTCTTTGGTTGTTTACATCACATGTTGTAACATCAGTGAGAAATCTCATCAGAGCCAGAGGCTTATCAGAGTTTGGCAGAGCAAACTCTTTTGTGGTGGGCAGTGGTAGAGGGTCCTCTGAGGTAGCAGAATCTGTATCTGATGGTAATGTCCCTCAGTCTCACCCTCTTGTGCAAGGATTGGCAAATACTTTCTGCAAATGGCCAGATAGCAAATACTTTTAAGCTTTATGAACCATATAGTCTCTGTTGCAAGTACTCACCTCTGCTGTTGTGGTGTGAAAGCAGGCACAGACAGTATACAAATGAGTCAGTGTGGCTGTGTGCAAATAAAACTTAATTTTCAACAACAGTCTAGTGGTCTAGATCTGACTCAAGCCATAGTTTGCTGACTTCTGTGCTAGTGTAACCTTGCTGATTCAATTTGGGGTCTAGAGTATTATTTAGAATATAAAATACTTGTATGGACCAAGATTTTATGACAGTTGATCCATCAGGTAGAGCTCCTGTATAGAAGTTCAATATCAGCGTAATATTAAAAATGTCATTTATCTTCTTGTTTATGCCTTCAGTTATCCTCAGATTCAAACATTATTGGAGAGCTTTAAAAACATTGTGGCCTGGGTCAAATCTGAAAATATTATCTTCTGGTGAAGAATTTATAGATGTTAGAGGAAGCCCTCTCATGAGTACTCGGCTGTGAGTTTCTGAAATGAAGAAAGAAGAGCCTTCTTCACGTCTCATGAATAAACTTGGTGTAGAGAGAAGAGTGGGTATCAGCTGATGGTGATGCAGAGATGACAGTGATGTGAATCTTCTGGTGACTCAAAAGACTTTGGTAGCGGCAGTGAAGACGAAGAGAGGACACTTAGGAGGAAGTGACTTTAGCAAGAAAATGGCCTCTCTACACTGCAGAGGAGTTTGTCTAACTACCTGGCTCTTCACTTTATCCTTATGGAGTAGAAAGCTTGCCTGAGGTGCTGTAGGTGAATCAGGACTTGGAGCAAGACCTCTGGTTTGCCTGTTTGTTGCCTAGTCTGTGACATATGATGTCAAGAGATATCCTTTTCCCAAAGAAAATGTCAGAAAATTGTTGGAGAAGATGTTTATGATCTGTTTATGATCTCTCCTTAAACTTTTTGTGTCTGTGGTTTTTCTCTGTCAAACGATTGGAGGAGAAATTGTGGTTCTCATCCTTGACTATCTATTAGAATGACTTGGACGGTTTTAAAATAATTTCTATACACAGATCCAACCTGAATCAGATGAATCAGTCTCTCCAGATAGAGCTGGGGCATTGGTGTTTTTTAAAGTTCTCCTGGTCATTCTAAAGTGCAGCTGGAGCTGGACACCATTGGTCTGACCTTTCTCCCATTTACAGCCCCCAGTTTGGGGGAATCTCCTGGTTTCACGGTTTCTATGTTGTACATCTCTTTGTGATGATGGGTGATTCATCCTCTCCCCAGGCTGTGGACAGCCGAACCTGTTTCCTCTTGATGAATCTCAATTGGTCCTGAGCGGACTGTTCTTTGAGAATTGCAAATACTTTTTATCTTTCTAGATGACTTCTTTTCCTTATGCATCGACCTTTGTCACATACTCTCTTGCGTCTTCCTTCTCCCTTCCTTTCTATTATTTTGATCAGTTTGTGGTCATATTTCATTAGTCCATTTGGTAGAGAAGAGATAATTACCATTTTCTGTCCTAACCATGGCCTGATGAGTCAAGCAGAGTGAGAAATGCTCTTGTATGTGTTGAAGCTGCTGTTTGAAATCTCTATTTATACTCTTTATTCCCCTACCAATTCTTTCCTCTTAAACATCTTTTGTGGGGCCGGCCCAATGGGACAGCAGTTAAGTGCACACATTCCGCTTCTGCAGCCTGGGGTTCACCAGTTCGGATCCCGGGTGCGGACATGGCACCGCTTGGCACACCATGCTGTGGTAGTCATCCCACATATAAAATAGAGGAAGATGGGCATGGATGTTAGCTCAGGGCCAGTCTTCCTCAGCGAAAAGAGGAGGATTGGCCTCAGTTAGCTCATGGCTAATCTTCCTCAAAAAAAAAAATCTTTCATTTTTCTCAACTCTCAGATTTATTTCTTATTTGTCTAATATAAGATGCTTGTCAATGTCTCTTCAGTGTTTTCTGGCATTATGGCAATAGAGTGATCATAGTACTAAATATTAAAGAAGATCATATCACTAAATATTAAAAACAAAGCAAGGGTTTACCTTTAACACTTGTTTTCCTTTTAACTCTTGTCAAACTCTGTCAACTCTATGGATATCAATCTCAAAGAACCCGTGAAGTTGTCTACTCATTGTGTAGCCAGGTCAGTTATGCATAACTGAAATCTAGTAATATTGTAATAGTGTAATGTAAATGTAAATAATTAGCTACTTTCTTTAGTCTGTGTATGTGACTTGAAAATATAGAAAGTAGTCTATCCACCTAAATAGTTTTATTCCCATAATGCTAGAGTAATAACTTTAAATTAAAAGTTTTGCTGGTGCTTGGGTTTGTTTAATTTGGATTCTCCTGAAGGACTTGGATTATGTGTCTTAACTTTTCTGTGCAATGTCTAGAAGATGCCACTAGGAGCCGTGGTGCTGGTGGTAGTAGTGTTGCTGAGGCCTTGACAATGATGCTGTGTGCACAGTGCACTGTAATCATCATTAAGGTTAGAAATACACCATTTGCCATTGTGTCACTGAGACCTGTAAGATAAACCACTCATTCAATTATTCATCCAACAAAAATTTTAAATTATTGAATATTTATGTGTGCCAGGAGCTAATATGATGTATGAAAATGACTCAAAGTGGACCTAGAGTAAACTTTTGTCAATATTTTTGGCATTAGTGAGGTAGAGGCAGATAATTATAGCACCGAACACATGATTAAAAGGAAAGTATTCTAAGGGTAAATATTATATTAGGTTTAAAGGCCTTTTCACCAGAGAAATTGATTCTGGCTTTAAGCTCTCGGGTCTGTTGACACTCACTTTGTCCAGCTGGCCTGCTCCTTTTTGAGATCTTTTACAAGACAAAAGCCACATGGAAACTCTTTGGGATGACCAAAATTTGTGAATAGTTTTGAAAACTGCCAGTTCTAGACCTCTACAAACCCATTTTAAATGTGTTAGATAGCTACTGGTTTTTTCCAGGATACTAGGTTAATAACCATTGTTGAATCACAGACGGATCCATCTTCCAAAATGACATTCTTGCAAGAATTTCAAAATTGCTTTCAAGTCCTATAATAGGTGTTAGATTGTATGTACGCAATATGAAATGTGTGGTGAGTAATTAGGCAGAGGGTTCAATCAATATAGATCTCCAATCTGGATGATTAAAGATAAAAAAGTCCAAGATGATGATTTTTCTTCATCATAAGGGGGTTTATTTTAAATGAGTATGAAACATCTTTATAAATAAGACAGGTTTTTTTTTTTGAGGCAACATAGAGAAATGCTCTATTTATCTTGCGTTGTCTGGGAATGGCGTGCCCCATGTTAATGAATTTTGTGAACAACTGAAATTTGCTATTGCAAAAACCACCTGCAAAACCTAACTATTTCCTATTGGACAATCTGGAAGTGCATAGTTCATGTCCATTCTGGAGCATAATATGCTGAAGAAAATTTGAGTTTCTTAATGGTCAGTATCATCAGCATTGGCAAATAGTAGTAAGCATAACTGATGTGTATAAAAACTTATAGGGGCAGTAAACAGTTCTGGGGGTCTTCTTAAAAAGATTTTTAACTGTAGTAAAAACATGTAACATAAATCTTACCATCTTAACCATTCTTAAATGTGTAGTTCAGTAAAGTATATTCACATTGTGCAACAAATCTCTAGAACTTTTTCATCTTACAAAACTGAAACTCTGTATCCATTAAACAAGAACTTCTCGTTTCCCCCTAGCTCCAGCCCCTGGCAAATACCACTCTCCTTTCCATGGCAAATACCACTCCCCTTTCCGTCTCTATGAATTTGACTACTCTGGGAGACTTATATGATGAGTCTTATATGACTCATATGAATCAGACAGTATTTGTCTTTTTGTGACTGGCTTATTTCACTTAGTATGATGTCCTCTGTGTTCATCCATGTTGTAGCATGTGACAGGATTTTCCTCCTTTTTTACCCCAGTTTTATTCTGAAATAATTGACATACATCACTGTGTAAGTTTAAGGCATATCACATAATGGTTTGATCTACGTATGTTGTGAAATGATTATCACAATAGGTTCAGCTAACATCCATCATGTCATGTAGATGGAATAAAAAGAAAAGAAAAAAGCCAAAAATTTTTCTCCCTGTAGTGAGCACTGTTAGGATGTACTCTCTTAACAACCTTCCTGTGTATCATACAGCAGTGTTAACTACAGCCGTTGTGTTGTACGTTACATCCCTACTACTTATTGATCTTATAACTAGAAGTTTGGACCTTTTGACTACCTTTTTCCAATTCTTCCTCTCCCCACCCTCGACCTCTGGTAACCACAAGTCTGATCTCTTTTTCTATGAGTTCGCTTTCTTTTTTTCGATTCCACATATAAGTGAGATCATACAGTATTTGTCTTTCTCTGTCTGACTTATTTCACTTAACGTAATGCCTTCAAGGTCCATCCAGGTTGTTTCAACCCAACACATGCAGTGAGTTTTATGGGCCATTCCCTAATTTGTAAAGGCTACTTGTCAAGTATATAGCCATATGTGGTTCAGTCTTTAGGTCTTTAAAACTGTTTATACAAATCTATCTAGCTTTTAATTTGAAAAAACTTATCCTTTGTCAGAACACCTGTCTCAGTTTTTGGTTTGCAGAGTACGGTCACTGTAGAAGTAGATAATGGGAAATGGTTGAAACCTGGCTTTATTACCTGGAAGGTATTCTCTCCTATGCTTCCTATAGGCAGTAGAGTGAAGACCCTCCCTCTATCAAAATGTGAGAAGTGAAGGTTATAGGCCTTATTTGCCCCCACCTCTCCCCGACCCGTGCTCAATGTAATGAATATTGTGAAAGGTGCCATTACTACTAGAACTGTCTTTCTTCCCTACCAGCTGCCCCTTGGTGGTGTTGTGGTCTGATAAACAGGAGGCCCCAGAGGCAATGAACCTTCAAGGCAAAGATCCCAGAACCCTGTTCTTGGGACTACTATATCATTTTATTAATACTTCTCTTAGCACATGTACCTTAACTTTAATTTATTTTGTTCGCCCCTGACCAGATTTTAAACACCTTAAGACAAGGAATTAAGTCAGATTTGTCATTATATCTGTCTCCAGGGCCTAGCACTGGGCCTGCCACCGAGTGGGTGCTCGTGAATAAATAAATATATGAACGAATGTGCTCTTGTATCATTGGAACGTTTCTCTGACCTTGGCATGACTGGCTTTTCATTTGTTCTGAGAACTGAATTATAGGATTTCTTTTCAGGGATATGAACTTCAGTGTCAAAAGCAAGAGCCGGAGGAGAATGAGCTTGTGCCCTGAAATCACTGAGAGGGAAATTCTATAACAGAGTGAAGTAGGGGCATGGGAAATGGGTTAGGGGGCAGAGCTGAAACGACTGACTTGATTTGTTAAGGAAATGGAGAATGCCCAGGGCTCTGGGTTGTGAGCCAAACATTTTTTTAAAGTATTGATTTCAGTTAAAAGAAGGAGTTTTGTGTCAATTTGTGAAATATTTTCTTCCTCTCCATCTACCTAGGATGCCTTCTCTTCACTATTTCAATGTCTTGACATTTTAGAATTTATAGACCATGTGTAGTGGTAGCTTTATTCATTGGCCCTTATTAAAGAAGGCATTTGAGCTTTTGCTGCTGTTATCATAAGAGAAGGTTGTATGATAAAACAAATCCATTAACTTGACCTTTTTATTCTTACATGTGTGTTCCACAAATGAGATTTTTAGTTTAAAAATCCAGCATTATCATTACATTTAAAAAATGAAATTGGACATCATGACTCACTTTCTTCCATTTTTTGCCCCTGAAATCAAGTGATTGTATTATTGGAAAGTGAATCCAGTTTTGAGGACGTCACTTCTTCCAGAACCAGACTTTCCTGGTCTTCCGGCCCACAGCGATCCCACAGAGAATGGAAGGCAAGCCTGGCCATCAGTCCGCCCAGAATGATAAGTGCTACAAGTGACTTTAGGAAAAGTTCTGGTCACAAACAGGCTCTTAAGAGAATGATGGCATAAGAAGAACTTACTCTCCCTCCTCTGTACTACAAATTAGATAACTTTTGAGTATTTTTACTATTAACTTTTAGAGTACGAGGCAAGAGTCAGACAGTTTTATCGTATAAACCCGACTGGCATCACCTCACTCAAGCTAATGTGATTTTTTATCAGTTGTGCTCATTGAATTTGCTGGAGATTTTTACATCACAAACTTTCTGCTTCAGGGATGTTGTGCTGCGAATATAAACTAGTTTCAATGAAAAGCAGGTTACACAGGGAAAGGTGCCACTGGAATACATGGCAGGGGTTACAGTAATTATTATGTTGTTTTCTGAATTGTACTTATCAGGAACTGAGGCTCACAGTCTTAGAGATCTACACCATAAACATTTGATTCTAGTAGGTGCACTTAAAAAAAATGGAATCATTTTTGGAGTTGGTGTAATTCTCACAGCAGAGATATGTATCAAATATAGCATCCCTTTTCGTGCTCTGAAAAGCTGCTCTGAAATCAGGGGAACCCTGCAGTTGGTGGTGTCTTAGCATTGTGGCAACCAGAAGGTAGAGGGTATGGGGGTCTCCTGCTAGAGAGCTGGGAGGGAGCTCTTAACATTCTTGAGACAACTCTCTATTTCCTCCCATAAACTGGTACAGTGCATGTACAAATGCCTTGAAAAAGTTAAATTAATTCTTTGGGTGCTATTTATTTAAGTTTCATCCTAAAACTGTTATACACTTTTTTTTTTTAACATAATGGGCCCTATTGGCTGTGCTTGGCACAAAAACTAGTTGTTTAGGTAGAAAGTTTCTTTTAATATGGTAGTTGCTGTTAACAAGCAAAAGGCTCCTCGGTGCTGGAAAATTAATTGGAAGCTGTTCCTCAATGTCAGCATTTACTGTAGCATCGCTTCCAGAAATAAATACTTGGGTGTTTACCCCTATCCATGTTGTAATAAGTTGAAAATACTGTATTTATTTATTGATATGTTTACTGTTTTATCTAATCAAAGAGCAAAACATCTAGTAAAGTATTCAGATTTTTAGTTTTCTAACATAGCTCTATCTTCTAAAAGTTCTTATCTAAAATGTTCGTAGGTCTGCATTCACTTTCAACACACGTGTTCAATGCACTCATATTCCACAAACCTTTATCGAGTGACTCCTTTGTGCTCAGATCTGAGCGGCTCTCCCATGCTTCAATTTATCTAGTTCTCACGACAATACCATATATGTAGGCTTGAACATTAGCCTTATAAATCTCTGAGTAGAAAAACATTTTGTATCATAGGCCAGTAAATGACTCACTGAAAAAGAAAAATCATTTGAGGACCCACAATTAAAAAATACATGAATGTCAGGCTGCATTTGTGTGTATATTTGTGTGTGTGTGTGTGTATATGCACAGGCATGTATGTCGGGTAAATATAATGTATTCTATTAATACACCGTGAATATGAAACACTGCTCTGTTTCCACACTGCAATGTGTAATAGCAGATATACCTGTGTCTTACATCACAGCCAGTTTGAGAGGAATGGCGGCCTTGTGTGGGAGTGGGCTGGGTGGGCAGGAAGAGAGCGATTTAGCAGAGTGTGCACACATGCACACAAGGAAATCGGGTTTGGGGGTGCTGACAGACGTAACTGCACGTTTGCCAACCTCTAATCATTTATTGAATACTAATTTTAGTTGAAAATTTATAGTCCTAAGGTTTAAAATAATTGAACACTAGGTAAAATTATGAAAACTTATAGTTCTCTGAAATCAGTTGTTTCATTATCAGTGAAAATGGTGTCTATTCTAGAAAATGGTGCTGTGGCTTTTCTTTTTAATTATGAAATATGAAATATAGATGTACATGGTAAAAAAAATTGTGAACACTGTGATGGAAATTGAGTTTCCCTTCCACCCCAAAGGCACCCCGCCAATCCCCAGAGATTGTCAATGGCTTCTTGTGTATTGTACCGGAAGTTTTCCGTGTAATTATGTGCTCATACAAATACAAATAATTTTTAAAAATACAAATGAAAGATACTATGCCATGGTCATCTTTCTTTCTTTTTTTCTGAGTTTTCCCCAAGTAGCTTGTATAGATTTTCCCCATTCTTTTTAGACTGTGTGGAATCTTGTTGTATGGATGACCCAGCGTCTTAACTAGTCCCTCACACCTGATAGAAACCCTATAATTTGGTGACTTAATAACTCAAGTAATTTATTTAACTATTCCTCCCACTGATGGAGAGGGGCATCTGACTGGTAACAGATATTCAAGGAAAAAAAAAAAAACCCTACAATGAGTAAAACTAATACTGAGGTTGAAGTCAGCGTTACAGACCTTTATCCCCAGGAGTCCAGTTAGTGGTGGGGCTCTGTGCTCTGTTTAAAGAAGTTCTTCGGCTCTGATCTCGGTAGTAATGAATCTCTCTCTCTCTCTTTCTCTCTCTCTCTCTCTCTCTCTCTCTCACACACACACGTAAAGAAATGTCTGTTCTTAGCTGCTTCAAGCATATGGAAGAAATTTTCTACCAGGTAATTTCTATATATCTAGCAGATTGAGCCGTATATTTGGGGTTTTACATTGGTATTTGAATTAAGGCCTTCATTTTCTGCTCTGCAGTAAAAGCTGCTTGATTACTATAGTTTGGTTGGGGTTGATTGAACACTGAAGTTCCATGTTCTTTTCACATCTCACAAGGGTGTGATTCTTAGATCCATCTTTCTTAGATATCATCTTTCACTCATTCGTTTCCCATCTTGAATATATTTTGGCATTAGGTGGTGTGTTTATCAGCTGACCTGGCAAATGTAATCTGAATAAATACACTTCAGAAAGTGTACTCTTGGCTTATAAAATAGTTATGGGAGTCTAAGACTCTTCTCATTCTTTGCTGATGGTTCTGTGTTTGAACATCACTCTTTGGGATCCTAAAATTATTTTAATAAGAAGACCATGTTGTCTCCGTAAGGCATCAACATTTCCTCCTGGAGAAAGCGCAATGCTTTGGTCTTTCCACTTGGTTCCAGCAGCAGAACAGCCTGTGGACCATTGCCCCGTGTCCTTGAAGGAGGAAGGCATCAGAGGATACACTTTCAGTATCCTCGTTCTGAACCTTGTCTATATATAAATGCGAGGTCCGCAGTAGGAAGGAGCAGCTGCTGGATCAGAGAAAGAAATTAAAAGGCTCTTTACATGGGCCAGGTGCCTGTGCCTCTTGTTGATTTGTTGATCAAATTGTCTGAAATGCTGCGAGGCAGGGATTTATTGGTCAGTCATGTGCCTGCAGGCGACAGCAAGTCCTTTCTCTTCCTTAGGTTAGAATCCAAAGCTGATCACAAGGAGGAATGGGAAATGCTTGTCAGCTCAGAGGAATCTTCTACTGAGCTATGTTGCAGATTAAAATAGCTTCTTTACTCATTTTGGGGAGACCCTATATTGCCCTCCTCTACTGAAAGTACCCAAAACAAATAGTGCCAGCCAAGGTGATAGGAATGTTCACATTTGGCTTATTTTATTTTTTTGCTGAGGAAGATTTGCCCTGAGCTAGTATCTGTTGCCAATCTTCCTCTTTTTTACTGAGGAAGATTCACCCTGAGCTAACATCTGTGGCCAATCTTCCTCTATTTTGTGTGTAGGTCACTGCCACAGTGTGGCTGCTGACGAGTGGTGGAGATCTTGCACCTGGGACCTGAACCTGGGCTGCCAAAGTGGAGCATGCCAAACTTAACCACTAGGCCGCGGGGTGGCCCCACATACTTGGATTTTAAAACTCAGTTTTCTATTGACTTAAAACCAGAGCAAGGTCATAATGAGACCCTGTGTAATAGAAAAAGCTCACCTTAGGAAGTCAGGACTATTATACTTACTACTAGAGATACCCTTGGTGTAAGTGCTGGACTTGGGTGGAACTCACCTTGGCCAAATCCCACTTTTGATCTCTTGCAGGTGTCTAACTTTTCTGGGCCTAAGCCTTTTGCAAGTATGCTGTGGGACACAGACATACATAATTGACAAAATATTTTCAATTATTCATAAGCAAAGTTTTATTTTATGCATGTATGTATTGAAGTATAGTTAACATACAATATTGTATTAGTTTCAGGTGTACAACATAGTGATTCAACATTTATTTACATTACAAAATGATCACCCTGATAAGGATAAAGGATTTCATTCCTTTTTATGGCTGAGTAATATTCCGCTGTGTGTATACACCACATCTTCTTTATTCATTCCTCTACTGACAGACACTCGAGTTGCTTCCATATCTTGGCTATTGTAAATAATGCTGCAGTGAACATAGGGGTGATGTATCTTTTCAAATTAGTGTTTTCATTTTTTCTTTGGATAAATACCCAGAAGTAGTATTGCTGGATCATATGGTAGTTCTATTTTTAATTTTTTGAGGAATTTCTGTATTGCTTCCCATAGTCTTGATGTGGGCCTCTTTAGATTCACCTTCTTTGGTGCTCTCTGTTCTTCCTGTACCTAGGAGTCTCTTTCCTTCCCCAGGTTAGGGAAGTTTTCAGCTATTATTTCTTGCTATATGTTGTCTGCCCCTTTGTCACTCTCTTCTCCTTCTGGGACACCTATAACACAGATGTTAGTATGCTTGATGTTGTCCCAGAGATCCCTCAGACTGTCCTCATTTTTTAAATTATTTTTTTTTCTGTTCATCTTGGGCGAGTTCCTCCACTCTGTCATCCAGACCACTGACCCGTTCTTCTGTCTCATCTACTATGCTGTTGATTTCCTCTAGTGAATTTTTCATTTCAATTATTGTATTCTTCAGCTCTGAATTGTTCTTTTTTTTGTGGTGAGGAAAATTGGCCCTGAGCTAACATCTGTGACAGTCTTCCTCTATTTTGTATGTGGGACACTGCCACAGCATGGCTTGATGAGCAGTGTATAGGTCTGTGCTTGGGATGCGAACCCACAAATCCCAGGCCACTAAAGCAGAGCACATGAACTTAATCACTATGCCACTGGGCCAGCACCTGAATTGTTCTTTTTTATATTTTCTAACTCTGTTGAAATTCTCACTGTATTTATCTATTCCTTTCTTGAGCTCAGTGAGCATCCTTATGACCATTGGTTTTACTCTTTATCGAGTAGATTGCTTATCTCTGTTTTACTTAGTTCTTTTTCTGAGGATTTGTCTTGCTCTTTCATTTGGAACATATTCCTTTATCCCCTCATTTTGCCTACTTTTCTGTGTTTATTTCTCTGTATTAGGTAGATCAGCTATGTCTCCAAATCTTGGAAAAGTGGGCATATGTAGGAGATGTCTCGTGAGGCCCAGCAGTGCACTCTCCTCTGGTCATCCATGCCAAATGCTCCAGGGGTGTCCCTGGTGTGAGTTGTGTGTGCCCATTGTTGTAATGGGGCTGTGATTGCTACACGTGTGCTGGTAGATGGGGCTGGCCCCTGGGCTGGCTGGCTGCAAGGCCTGGCCACGTGCAGCTGCTATGGGTGTACTACTGGATGGGGAGACCCCCAGTGTGGCTGGTTGCCAGGTCTGGCAGTACGTGACTGCTGTGAGCTTGCTGGTGGGTGAGGGGGCCCCTGTGGGTTGCCTGTGCTGCCTGGCTGCTCACAACTGCCTCAGGTGCACTAGTGGGTAGGGAGGCCCCCTGCTAGACTAGAGGGAAGATTCCAAAATGGCACCTGCCAGGTGTTGGCATCAGCGTGGCTGAACTAGGTGACCAAAATGGCTGCTGCCAGTTTCTCAGTCCTTGGGGGCAGCCCTAACTGCTTCCTGCCTCTCTGGGTGGTTCTCCAAGCTTAGTAAGCGAGTCTCTTTTACCTATAGACCATGCACTTTTCTATCTGGTGTTTTTGCACTGGTTTCCTGGTTGAGTGAGTCTGTGCGTGAGCCCTTTGAGCTCAAGTTTTCCTTTCCCTGAATTTCTGTGGTTTTCCTGAGTGTATTCCTTGTTGGTTTTCAAAGCCAAGTGTTTTGGGGTCTATCTCTCCTGTGCTGGATCTAAGGGCTGAGGTGCCTGATGTAGAGCTCGAATTCCTTGCCCTTCTGGGAAAAGCTCCATACCTTTGAGATCACTCCTGACCGTGAAATGCCGTGGCTAGGGTTTGGTTTTCCTCAGCGGGACTGTATCACAGTCTCTTCCACCCCTCTTGGTTTTGCCCCTTGTTGTGGAGGTTCTTTTCATCCAGTTTCCAGATCTCCCTCAGAGGAAATTATTTCATATGTAGTTGTAGATTTGTGTTCGTGGGAGAAGATGAGCTCAGGATCCTCCTGCACTGCCATCTTCCAAACTCCACGAAGTGTTATTTTAATTTTGTTTAATACTAGCTGACCTCTTCCATGTTACTTAGGAGAGAATTATTAACCACCATTAAATAAATTCTGGCTGTGCTCACCCAGAATCAGTGGTTCTCAGCTCTGGTTCCCTTTTAGAATCACCTGGGGAGCTTTAAAAAGGCTGGTGCCTTGGGGCCGCTTGTCCATTTCCCTTGCCGCCCTCCCATAGATTCCAATTTAACTAGTGTGGCTGGGACCTGGGTACCCATAGTGTTTAAAAGCCCTCCAAATGGTGCTAACATGCAGCCACTGTGCCTGAATCATGCTGTATGGCTCAGGTCAGAAGGAGCTCAATCCAAAACCAGAAGAGCCATTCAGAGCATCTGCCATTGGAATGACTGATTTGGGGGCTCACGTTTAAAATCTCTGTAGACTGGGGCCAGCCCAGTGGCATAGTGGTTAAGTTTGCATGCTCTGCTTCAGTGGCCCAGGATTTTCTGGTTCAGATCCTGGGCACAGACCTATGTACTGCTCGTCAAGCCATGCTGTGGCAGCATCCCACATAGAAGAACTAGAAGGACTTACAACTAGGATGTACAACTATCTACTGGGGCTTTGGGGAGAAAATAAAAGAGGAAGATTAGCAACAGATGTTAGCTCAGGGCCAATCTTCCTCACCAAAAAAAAGGAACTCTTTCTAAAAAATAAAATAAAATAAAATAAAATCTCTGTAGGCTTTCTCTATTTAGAGAATCCCTGCATGTTGCAGGGAGCTCCCTACTGTGCTTCAGCATCAGCTGCTCTCAGTACCCCCACCTCTCTCTGCCCAAGTCACTTCAGCATATGTCATTGGTCTATGTTTAGTTATATCTTCCCAAATGTATGCTCCAAATTTGATGAAAATGTACCCAAGCTGACAGAAATGTCTTAATATAGAGAGAGACACAGAACGAAAGAAGGACAGAGGCTTCTGCTTTTGGAACACAGGATCCACTTTCCCAATAGTCATTATAAATTGTGTTGTCTTTTACATTCTTTCAAGGACTTCTGTAATGAATTTTTTTTTTATAAAACTCATTCTTGACTCCATGCTTTTGTCTTGAAGATTAACGTTCTTTTTACCCTTTTGCTTATAAACCACTGAGTGAATAATTTTATTTGCTTCTTCAACTGTTTCTCTAAGCATAGCTGTCAGCCTTACTATTGTAAAAGTATTCCATAAACAGGATGCAGTTCACACATTTCGTCCACCCAAATCACTTTGTTATATTCTCATTTGCTTCAAATACCCAAATGTAATTTGGTTAACCGTAAGAGAAAGATATGCCAGGGAAGTTTTATGACAGCCTGTGCTTAGATTAAAACCTTTGGAATACATTTTACCTCTGAAACATACTGCTTAAAGAAAATAAACATTTATACGTATTCCGAAAAATAGGCATACAGAAAAGTCAGTAGGATTACAGCCTCCAGATTGACATTTTTGGAATATAAATTCAGAATTAAAACACTATAAAAGCTGCATCACTATGCAAATGATGGAGAAAAGGAAACTATTTAATTATAAGCAAAATCTGGCTCTAATTTCAGAGAGCATTCTTGCTCAGGGCAATGAGATTTTATATTTTAAGAGCTCAATTCCATTGGTGTTTCCAGAGCATTTCCCTAAGATTGTTAAATAGAGTCTACCCAAAATAATCTGAAGTATTTGTAAGAGGAACCAAGGACATTGTACAAGAAGATATTTAAAGAAAAGTTAAATATTGTCAATGCAGACTCCCCTTTCCCTCTTTGTATCCTGGAATTTCACAGCATTTTAAGGTGGTCTAATAAAGAGGTTAAGGATGAATTTTGGGGGCTGACAGGCTTCAGACTGTAGGTGTTTCACTTATCAGCTGTGCAACTTTGGTAAATTATTTCTTAATCTCTCTTAATTCCAATTTTGTCACCTTTACAATGGTACTAATAATATGTGTCTCATACGGTTGTGAGGATTAAATGAGTTAATGTACATTAAACCCTTGGCCTAGTGCCTGATAACAAAACAAATGGTCAACAAGTAGTTATTACTTAAGTAGTTAAATATTATAATTATTAATAATAGAAGCAGTATTGGTTTGTTGATTCCATTGAGGAACGAAGAGTAACCTTTCACCAAGAAAAAAATAAAACTCAAGACTCCAGACCAAGATGGTGACATAGGAGGCTCCTGAAGTTATCTCTTCCCACGGGTGCCCTGAATATATGGCTACACACAGAACAATTCCCCTTGAGAGAAATCCAGAAACTAGTTGAGTGACTCCTACACATCAGGCGGCTGAGAAAATACCCACATCAAATTGGGTAGTAAAGGCTGAGACACTCTCACCATAAACCCCACCAGTGGCGCAGCATCATATAATTGAGAGGGAACCCCCAGGTCCCAGCTTCTCCCTGAAGAGCGAAGGGTTTGGGCCACACGTCTAGCACCCAACTTTTAAGGCTGCTACCAGAGGGACAGGCCCCCAAATCACATAGCTCTGAAAGCCAATGGGGCTTGCATTCATGAGTCCCATAGCACTGTAGCAAACAAAGAAGCAGTTGTTAACAGCTCGTGAGCACTCACTGTGTCTCTCTCCCCAGGGCTCGGTACAGAGGGAGCAGATAAAAATGCCCATCTCCCAGTCTTTCTCTGGAAGAGGTTTGACTGCATACTTTACAAGCCGCTGTCTGAGGGTCCACCTTCTAATTAGCATGCTTCTAGGTGTTAACTGAAATTTTCCTTGGAACCCAAAAGAGCTGGTGGGCACTTCCCTCACCTTTGGCCGGTAGCTCACTCCAACAATAAAACCAAGTTGCCAGCATCTCTCTGGAAGGAGCTTGTCCACACATCTTACTCCCCAACTTCTGTGGTTGCCACCCAAGGGACGGGCCCCCAAATCACCTAACTCTGATAGCTAACAGGGCTTGCATTTATGAATCCCACAGGACTGTAGCCAACAAAGAAGCAGTTTTTAAATGGGCACAGCAGCACCCCCTGTGGCTATACACGTGGGCTCAGTGCAGAGGGAGAAGGCAAAAATGCACTTCTCCCAGTTTGTCCCTAAAAGGGGTTTGACTGCATAATTTCCCAACTGCTGCCTGAGTGTCTGGCTTCTGATCAGCCTGCATCTAGGCGCTGTCTGGGATCCTCCCCTTTGGGACACTGATGAGTCTTGGCACAGCCTCAAGTGCTTGGAGCCGCTAAGAACAAAGATGATGGCTTGAACAGTCACAAAGATTTGAGAGGCAAATAGGAGCTCAGCTGGGCTGATGGACGAGGTTCATCTCTTACACGAGACCACTCTGTCAAGACTGAGAGAGGTGACTGATCTAATGCACAGAAACACCACACAGAGCCGAGGAAAATGAAGAAACAAGGGAATATGGTCCAAACAAGACAACAAGATTAATCTCCAGAAACCTAGCTTAATGAAACGGAGATAAGTGATTTACGGAGTAGAGAGTTCAAAATAATGATAATAAAGATGCTTACTGAGGTAAGAAAAGCAATGCGCAAACAGGGTGAGAAATGCAACAGAGATAGAAAATGTATGAAAGTACTAAACAGAGATCATAGATGAAGAAGATAATTGAACTGAAAAATTGAATAGAGGACTTCAACAGCAGATTATGTCAAGCAGGAGAAAGAAAGTGGTGTTCTTTAATCGTGTCATCTTTGCTCCATCAACCTCACTCTTTTTACTCTACCTACAACTGCACTGTCTATTCAGGGTTGTATGGGTTATGCCCTGACACCAAGACTCACTATTTCTGTTGTTCTGAGCATTATTCTCTATTTTAAATATCTTAATAAGGTAGTAAGTAATTAGCCAGATATTCATATTGGAACTTTGGCATTATTCTATAAGCACCACCCTGATAGATTTATTCATAGCAGTGCTGCTGCCCATTATTATTTGCATATAACCTGATTATAGAAACAGGAGCAGGAAAGAAGAAAAAGAATGTCATTCGCTTTATTTTATGTTAACCTGTCCCACCTTGGGTCAAATAGATTTAGATCTGAGTGGTACACTATTGTACCGTGGAGACTTCTGGCTAAATATGGCAGATTAAACACGTGTGTTTACCTCTGCTCCTTTATAAAACTCTCACATGTAAAAGCAATGAAGTAAAGCAATGAAGAAGGCATACATGTGCAAGAACAAACAGGGAGAGGAAAGGACAGAAGAAAAGAGAAGTCAACAAAAATTTGAAAGCTGGAAATTGCGTGAACTAGTGCTAACTGTCTTAGCAGACTGGACACAGTGGAAAAACCTTCAGAGAGGGAAGGAGACAAGAGGCAAGCTCATTTGTGCTACAGGACAGGAGGCTCAGGAACCGGCGCCATGGAGAAGCTCTGAATGACTGGTTCACAGTCTTCACAGGAATAGTTAGATCTCCAGGTCCCCTCTGCCGCATGCACAGCTAAGCGACTCTCTCTCTCTTTACTCTGGGATGAAGGACAAGTCACTTGGGTTTTCATGAGTCTCTAGAGCTGGCCTGAGTGTACACGCATGACATATACATATACACAAATGAATAATATTTTACCTCAGAGTTGGCACTTTAGTGCAAATTTTGTTTGTTGACTATTTCCAAAACTCTGAGGCCAGTATAGGTTAAAATTGTGACATGAAATGTCCCTGTCTTGCTTAACTTAAGCCAAGGACACTGAAACCACAGGTGAGGGAGGGATTCTGATGAATAATTAATTGTTATCTGTCATTGAAATAGAAAATGAACGTGTTAAAAAGATCAGTAGCTGCTCATGGATCTGTTTGATACAATAAATCAATAATGAATTTATATTCTAATTAAGGAGTTCTAATCACTTTGACCTCTTGAACATCTCCTGGGGCGTAGTATTGGAAAGGCCTTCAATAATAAATATCTTTGACGGTCTTTGATGTATGGGGTTGTGGGCAGCACTCAATATTATTTACTATGATATTATTATTTCCACAGGGTTTAAATCAGGGCAATGGTTTGAATTTAAACTATTCAATATATCATTTCTAACAGAGGCTTTCCCACAGCAGAGGTATAGATATTTTTAACAAGTCATTTGGCAAGGCAAGTTGATTATCAAACATCGTGATTGAAGAGTAATATCTTCCTGAGGAGTGTGGTTATTATGAAGAAACATAAAGAATTATAAAGAGTAGACCAATAGCTTGCCAGGTCCTTAATGCAGGTTTAATGTAGTAATTTTGGGAAAAAGAACATTATTGACTGATTTCTATATATCAAGAAATTAATGTCATTAAGTAAAATATTTCTTCAGCAGGCTTATTCACAGAGCCAGAGAACTAAAGCTGCTCTGCAAAGGCTCGGTTTCGGCAGTGTAATGAACCGTCATGCTCAGAGACTCATAGGTCTGACTCATTTATACTTAGGTTGACATTAATTTGCTTTAAAGAGCAATACCCATCTGTGATTGTTGCATTGGTAAAAGGTCATAATATCTTGAAGATGCCTCAAAAACCTTAACATGAAATTGATTACTATAAAAATCTTACTTTTCTTTAAAAGATTATTTTCTTTAAAATAATCCCTGGGATCTTACAGCACATAATCTAACATAACATTACATATTTTCTATTTGTAAAAAGGGAATTATCCTTACCAAGAGAATTGGTAATTTCTGTTTATCTTGTGGTTGTATTTGAGGTGGAACCTGGGTCAGGGTTGGGGCCGTTTATTTCTCGACCTGTGGCTGCGTGGAAGTGATGCCTTTCCTGTCCAGAAGAGCTGCCCCTCTTTGAGCTGCCGGACCTTCTTAGGGCCACTTAAGCTTCTGTCCATACCTGGTAGTAGGATTCTTCCCCAGGTAGGCTGTGAAGTATGTACTTTGGTACAGGGATTATCACAGAATAACAACGTCATACCCCTCTTAGCATCAAATCAGTACGTTTCCCTTCGCTGACCAAGTGTTGGAGAAACTGGTCCCGTGGCTTCTAGAAAGGGATATGAATAATTGGGGCAGCAGCTGATATTGTCATTACAGGTGATATGATGGAGCAACCTCTCAATATTATGCTTCACAATTTAATCTAATGTTTTGTTTATTGTCTAGAACCTACCACTCTCCCTGAAAATGTAAGCTCCATGAGGCAATGCTTTTTGTCTGTTTGGTTCATTGTAGTTGCTTTACACATAAAACAGGGTCTGGGACAGGGCTGTTCAATAAATATATGAATGAACAGACAACGTCTAAGCCACCCCATGCCCCTGCTGTTGCCCAAGGAGAAGCACGTTTACGTAAAACTTAACTTCGGAATAAAAGCACTGCTTAATTCACATATCCTTGCCTTGAAAACATGTAAAAGAGTGAGTTGACTACAGTTAAAGTGAGAGGTGTTATGATAAGTTTGCTATTTGCTTTCACTACATTCCTTTTATTATAATAGCCAGGGTAAACATTCATATTTTATACACGAATAGAAAAAGCAAGGTATAGGTTGACATTTGAATGTAGATGGATCAAGTTGCATGTAGAATTGCTAACTTCTTCCCTGAACTCCTTGTCGTAAAGCTTTTTCTTCCAGCCTGTGTTTATTTTTACACATATAGTTCAAACTATTATATTTGTCTTGATGTGATAGAGTTTTCCAATGATAATCTTCACCTTCTCTAAAGTAAACTGTATTTTAATTAAGATCTTGGCCTTTGACTCCTTTTATAGTTGTTAGGGAAATATTTGTGTAATTGATTCATACTTGATATAGAACTGGCTTTGGAATCTGACCAGTAAATCAGATGGGGTCTGCTTGAAAATCATCTGAAGTAGATTTTGAGCCAATCTGAGTTATGTTTGTGTGAATTTATTTTAGCTAGGATATGCTTTTCTTCTTTTTGCCTTGGACCTAAACCAGACCAACTGTATGGAGTGTCAATGAGAAGGACTGAGGATAATTACTGGTTTAAAAATATAACTGTTGTGGATTTAACTGGCATACAACCCTGACATGTAGGTGGAAGGTAGCAAGCTGAGGGCAACTAACGAAGTGGACTGTGTGGTTCTTTTTGAAAAACTGTTCTTTGTGCTCATGAACAGACATGATAAACCAGCACATAAATGCTGCTCAATAGCCACAGCTGAACCAGTTTTGTAAGGCTAGGATTGGAGAACTCTGTGTAAGGCCGAATACCAGTTTGCACTTGGTCCTTCAGAAGGGGTTCCAATGCTATCTCTTGAAATTACTCCAGACTATTCTTGTCTTGGTCCCAGACACCACAAATCTAGCAGACTTGATTTGATCACTTGTGTTGCCTTTAAACCTCAAATCACCGCACTACTTGCCCTATTCAGATTCTGGTGTCTTTTGTCTGCTATTCCCTTGCTCATCCGTAGTCACGTCTCTAATTGGACACGTGCTGCATGACTCCTGCCCTTCTGACTCCAGGTTTTGGATTTGTCTTTCTGGTCCAATGTTTTCTGTTCCCATTAACCTCTCTCCTGCTGCATGATCCAAGTTGGCCACAACTCATTATTTATGGTTTTTTCCCTCCAATTCACTCCCTAATAAAATGGAGCTGGACACAACTGTTTCAAATCATTGCCTTATACCCTGGGGATTGCTTTTCTTTTGAGTAGCATCAAAATTGCATTGAAAAATTTTCATTGAAAATTCACATGACTGGCATTGTACCCCATAGAGAGCTAAAGTGATAGTTGAAAACAGGGCTTATTAATTGTAAATAATGTGGGGCAGACTGTAGCCCCAAAGATATGCATCTTTTCACTGTGATGATAATAATAAGCCCTTCCCACCACCCCTTTTCAGAGGAGAAAGCTGAGGTCCAGGATGTTTGTGTCTGCAGATTTACATGGTAAATCAGCAGAGCTGGGAAGGCATCTTGGTTCCTGAGCCCTAGCCTCTCTTGATCACCAAAACCACAGGTTGAAATATGAAACACTTGGTCTAGCCAACCGTTTGGGGCCAAGAAAATAAAAATCAAGTTCAACTACGTGGGCAAACATTGGAGTAACAATCTATGAAACACAATCATCTTCAGTGATTACCTGTTAGACATGTTTCTGTGTGCAAAAAATAATGTATATTTTCCTTAGAATTTCTAGCCAGCTGACTCTGTTGTGTTTCTGAAAAACAGCCCTGTTGGATGCATTCTGCTGTTTTATAGGGAGCTACCTATCTCAAAGGCCAAAATAATTTTTTTAATTATCTATGTTTTAATACACTATGATGTGAAAATAGTACTTCCTCTCCCAAAGTAAATTTTATTTCAGAAATACGTGTTTACCCAAGTGGAAAGACCTCTTTATGTCAAGTCAAAATATTCTGAATATTTATGGTAATAACCAAGTGGCTATAAGACCATAAGACTAACTAGATTTGAGATAGAGTTCTTTCTCCTCATCTGTTGTTTCAGAATTGATTTTTATCCTCCATCCTGATCATGGTGGCTTGTATGTATATGTATCTCTCGGTCTGTTAACGTTACTTCTACCTCTGTAGAGTAACTCTTTGCTCCCTGGAAGCCAATGAATTTAACTTTTGTTTAAAAGGAAATGAATACATTGAATTTAATGCCACCTGGCTGACAGGGACAACAGAGGCGACAACAGCTCCCGTGACACTTTGAATAGAAGGACATGGAGTGGTGGTCCTGAGAAGGGGAACAGAGAGGTGAAACCAATTTTGCTTCCTCAGGAGGTGTAGAGAAGAGGCAGCACACTTTGAAAGGCAGCACAAGGAATCTCAGTGGCTGGATTGAGATACAGGCACTAGGGTTTTCACATGGCTTTCTTAGTTGACTTGAGGGAAAGTTAGTTACCTTCTCTCCGTGTCGGTTTTTTTCACTTGTAAAATGGGCATAAGAAAAGCACCTAACTCGCAGATTGCTGTGAGAGTTTTCAATGACATGAGCACACCTCGCTCATGGTAGATGAAAATGATGTTTACTATTTTAGAGGAAACCAAAGGGAGGCCTCCCCGGCTGCACAACTAATAGAATGGGTGGAAGTGGAGTTCCAGGGTGAGTCAGGGAAGCTGATGCAGGAATGGTGTTGGGGAGATTCACAGCAAGGACCACCTTCTTTGGAGATGAGCTAACAGGACGAGGTTTGCTTTCCCAGTTATGGTGACTAATAAAAATACTGTAATAAATGTGGAG
Source organism: Equus przewalskii (assembly GCF_037783145.1). Classification (NCBI taxonomy): domain Eukaryota; kingdom Metazoa; phylum Chordata; class Mammalia; order Perissodactyla; family Equidae; genus Equus; species Equus przewalskii. The sequence goes on along the minus strand of NC_091834.1, from coordinate 62,420,784 downwards.
AGCTCTGAGGGCCAACTTAGAGCTTCCGTGATTACTCGGCTCCTTGAGATTGTCCTGTTCCTGGTTACACACCGGGCAGAAAGGCCACAGGTAGCACCATAGATACCATATAGGACTCTCTCATTTTCAAAAGATTAAGTCTTAGTAAAATATACCGATAATTAAGCTGAAACGTCCCAACTGTTATTTCATTTTTATGATTCAGAAGGTACTTCATGATTTAAGGTCATTGTTTTATATCTATATCTCTATCTCTTATAATAACAGGCAAGTGCCATTGTATAGTGTATCAGATGTTTCAGAAATGATTGTTCATAAAATACTGATAATTTTACCATTTCTGGAATTTTGCTAGTTTGTGTATAAACTAAATCTAAAATGATAGCCTAATTCTGTCACCCTGCTCTGAATATATATAAGCAATATGCTTATATATTTTTGCGGGTTTTGGGCTTATTATTTTGACCTGAGTATTCTATTAAAGAATTAGGCTGACAGATTGGAAATCAGACTATCAAGCTAAGCAAAAGTGCACCTGAATTGTTTTTAGAATGAGGTCACTAATAATCGCAAATGCTTCTCCTGGTGTTTGCACAGGCCAGGCCCTCTCCCAAGTGCTTTGCTCACTTATTCTTCACAGCAACTGCATGAGATGGAGGCTGTTATTTTCCCGTTTGACAGGGGAGAAGACTGAGGTGGGGAAGCTGAAGCTCGCAGTTACTGAGCAGCAGAGCTGGGATCGAAACCCAGGCCTTTCAGCTGTAGGGGCGGTGCACTCACCTACCTCTCAACTTACAGGCTCCTGAGAACAGATGGCTTCTCGCGTCAGAATATATTACAGTCAGATCCTCTTCTTTCTTTGCCTGGGTTTCACCATACTACCAGCTTTTGAAAAACGTCTGCTTGGTTTCCTCATTTGGCCAAAGCTGGAGCAAGCAGGTGGTTCCTGTCACCTATTCTGGGGTGTGGAGTGGAGCTGGTACAAGGCAGCAACAAGGGAGCATGGAGGGCTTCACCAAGATGGTCCCTGCCTGTGAAAGGCAGGTGCCGGGGACAGGGGAGCAAATGCTGTCAGCACCTCCAGAGTGGTCCCTTCCAAACAGAAAGTGAAAACTAAGTGAACTGAAATGGACATGGGAAGAAGATGGAAAAAATACCACCTGCAGGGTTGTGCCAAGTTAAAAATGGGGAGGACAGTAAGAGCAGGGTAAGAATAAAAGAAGAAATCAGGGAAAAGGACCATCGTAAGGGGGAAAAGTTACGCAAAGCAGTGTTCCTGATTTCTGGGAAGGACCTGACTTGTTTCTGGCTGTAGTGCAAGTCATGCTGGGTATGTCTTCATTTTTAGGGAAAAAAATATATTGCATAGTGATTAAACATACTCTAGAGCAGTGGTTCTTATTCAGGAGTGATTTTGCGCCCAGGGGACATTGGGCGATGTCTGGAGACAATTTAGGTTCTCACAGCTTGGCAATGGATGCCACTGTCCTCTAGTCGGTAGAGACCAGAGATACTATTAAACATCCTACAGAGCACAGGCAGCCCTCCACAGCAAAGAATGATGCAGCCCAAAATGTTACAAGCGCCAATTTTGAGAAACCGTACTCTAGCGTCAGACTGCCTCGGTTCAAATCCTGCCTCTGCCACTTGCTATTTGTGTGACCTTGGGAAAGTGATGATAACCACATTTTTATATTTCAGTGAGCCTCTGTGCCTCATGGATAATGATAAGACCCTGTTTCATTTAAAATAAGATCCTGTCAAACATAAGTACGCCTTCATTTTATGGAAGAGAAACCATTGCCAAATAAGTCATGATATTCTATGGATTGTACAGTGCGTCTCTATTTTAGAGATATTAAAATGTGAAAATAAATGTATCTTAGAATTGATAACATATAGTGTGACCTGATTAATAGGGTTTTGGAAAGGTTAAATGGATGTGTGTTCTTAGTTCTTGGCACAGACAAGGTGCTATATGAGCTTTAAGAGCAATGGGGAATGAAGAAGGGAAGTTTCTTTTTCCTTCTTCCCTCTCAGTACTTTCTTTGGTGCTAATGAACCTAGAAGAGCCAGTGCCCTGTAGGCTTTATTTATACCAGAGCACGTGTTCTGAATCATGGTTATCAGCTCCAAGTGGAACAAAATGAGGGAGCCAAATTTGAGGGCCAAGAGAGTCCAGGCAGTTGATGGTGAAAGGCTTGATAGAAAGGGTGACTGGAGTCGTTCCTCAGATGAGAGGGCATGGAGCCTTATTTAGAGAGTTCCAGTGGCTTGTTTATGATATGAGAGGACATCCAGGGAGCTGTGTTGTTCTCTGACAATGATTTGACTAAGTCACTTGATCACCAGTGTGTAGAAATAGCTATGATGGCCCAAACCATCTACTTACTTAGTTATAATTGGAAACTGACATCTCTGTAACTAACTATGAGGACTTAGGCCTCATTTTTAGAAGTTGTCTTTGACTGGCTCATTTTCCTATTTCTCAGTGATGATAACCACATTTTTATATTTCAGTGATTATTCCAGTGGGATTCGGGGTGAGAGAGTTAGACAACTTGTGGGTGCAAAGTACTATCTTAAAAATGGGAATTCATTGGGCCAGCCCCATGGCCAAGTGGTTAAGTTCACACACTCTGCTTCAGATCTCACCAGTTTGGATCCTGGGCGCGGACATGGCACTGCTCATCAAGCCATGCTGGGGTGGCATCCCACATGCCACAACTAGAAGGACCCACAACTAAAAATATACAACTAGGTACCGGGGGGGCTTTGGGGAGAAAAAAGGAAAAATAAAATCTTTAAAAAAAAAAGGGGGAATTCATGTGGGACTTCTGAAGAATGAAAGCTCTCAAGCAATTATTTATCAGAAGTTTCTGTTCTGGGGTCTTGCATCCTTTTGTACTCCAAACATGGCAATGAAGAATCTGAGAGGTAAAGCACAACAGAACTGCCAGCCAAATCAAGTCATTTATTCACTCAATTGTTCATTCACTCATTTATTCACTTATAAGACATTTGTGAGTGCCTATTGTGTGATAGAGACTAGAGTTATAAAGATGAGTAAGAGTTCAGGGTCTTTATTAAAAATCCGCATATCTTGTCTTGTTCATTTTTAAAATTTGTTTTTCATTAAAATGGTGGTAGGAACTGCTAGCTGTTGCTCAGCTTTATATTGCTTACAAAGCCTGTGTGTTTCTTTTTTTTTTTTTGAGGAAGACTAGCCCTGAGCTAACTACTGCCAATTCTCCTCTTTTTGCTGAGGAAGACTGGCCCTGAGCTAACATCCATGCCCATCTTCCTCTACTTTATATGTGGGGTGACTACCACAGCATGGTGTGCCAAGTGGTGCCATGTCTGTACCCTGGATCTGAACCAGCGAACCCTGGGCCTCCGAGAAGCAGAACATGCAAACTTAACCACTTCGCCACCAGGCCGGCCCCGCCTGTGTGTTTCTTGAGTAGAGGCTGATAAACTCTTCAGAATCACTACACTCTTTGCCATGTGAGAGTGCAAGAGTAATTGTATCAGTCAGGGCTTAACCAGAAAAGTGAAGCCAGTAGGAAATACATATCAAGAAAGTTATTGCAAGGAGCAGGCTTACTCAATTCTGGGGGCTGGCTAGGTATGTCCGAAATCTGCAGGGAAGGCCATCAGGAGGGCAGCCTGGATCTCTCAGGCACGGTTGAAGCTGTGGTCCATAGGCAGAATTTCTTCTTCTAGGAAGCCTCCATTCTGCTTTTAAAGCCTTTCAACTGGTCCATTAAATTGTCTACTATAATCTCCTTTATTTAAAGTCAACTGATTATGGACTTTAATCACATGTACAAAATATCTTCACAGCAACACCAGATCAGTGTTTGATTTAATAACTGGGCTTAGCCAAGTTGGCACATCAGAAAGACCATCAAAGTAATGTTTGAAAGAAATTTATTTTAAACTGTATGTTTTAATGGGTAAAGTAGTCCACTATTAATTTTCTAATAGTACTCTGTCATTATTACGTTATCTGGGCTGTAATTATAAAACATCACAACAGGTAGTTGATGGAACCAATGAAATGGAAAAAAATAGTTGCATTTTTGCACCAATTTGGTCAATTTATAAGCTAAGGTTTAAAATGTATAACTAGTTGTATCAGCATTTTGAGGACACAGTCTCTGGCTACTAATATTTCTCTTCATCACTTCAGCTCGCTCATTGGATAGCCGGGTTCATAATACTGAGCATGGTCTTTGGCATCTAATTCCCTTGACTTGGGAAATTTACAAACTTAAATTTAAGAATATTCTATTGCAACGAAACTTGAGAGGCCGAATAAGAATATGATAATGGTGTTTAATTCATTTTAGTATGTATTATTCATTTGTTTAGTCATTTGTTGAAACATCTAATTTATATTGTTTGTTGAATAACATAATGGTTAAAAACACAGGCTCTGGAGTCAAATGCCATCACTTTCTAGGTGTGTGACCCTGGAAAAATTACATAAACTAAGCCATTTATTTCATTGTGAAATAAGAATAATAATATTAACCGCTTCATAGATTTGTTTTGAGGACTAAATGAGGTTATTCGATAAAGACAAACTATTTACTTCTTCAGGCCATGGACCTGACTTTCAGTCTTTATATGTCTTGATATGGCACATGGACTGACAAAGGCATACAGACCAACTATTGCAGCATACTGTGACGTTCCCATTAATGGTGGATATCCAGAGCGTGGTGGAAGCACACTGGAGTGAGAATACCTGCATACTCTCCCGGTGGCGGGGTGTTTTGGCCGTCCACTACCCACACAGATAGTGAACCTTGGCACCATCATCAAAACTTGGCGTTGAGATTAATGATGTGGTAAAAGAGGGACTGTTCCACCCAGAAACAACAATAAAAGAAAGAAAGCTATATTGAATCTTTTCATGAAAAGTCAGGTCCACGACCTCAAGAAGTAAATTTAAAGATCCTAAAGAAATTTCTAGGTTATAGAGAAATATTACTAAATGATTGCATATCACTTTCTTAGAGATTTACCTACTGAGAGTTGTCAAATGAAATCAAGATTATAGGTATTCTATAGTTCAATCATTATGTGATTACTAGGTCCATTTTAACTTTGTCTTTCTATTACTGTTTTACGTCTTTCTCTCTTCTCTGCGTAACACCCTGCCCCGCCCCCCCCCATGGCTTTTTTTCAGTGTACTCATCTATTTCTCCCATAAGGTTTTATTTTGCTCTGGTTTTTAGGCTGCATATAAATACTTCTTGACTTGTAGGAGTAATTTTCACCTGTTCCCAGGTGATTTCTGACATTGCAAGTAAATGACTCTGTCAAGTATATTTCCAAAGAGAACTTCTGCACGGATAAGTTAATTCACTTTATGAATGCCTTCATATGAGAGATGTATTTTCCAGCCATGTATAATAAATCTAGTTATATCTTAGGGATATTTTTTCACATTCATAGATTTTATCGTTTTTTATTAGATTACTTTTCACTCTAAAATAAATTGCCTGCCAATGAGTTGCAATACATTAACTTTGAATGAAGAATGAATTGAAAGGGAGGAATGTAAAATTATAAATAGATGTATAAGGGGCATTACCGTAACAACAGGAGACTTGTCACAGTCTAGTTTTTGGGGCATGTGGTTGCATTCCCATCATTGTTCACAGGCAGAACAACCTCAATAGTTCATATAACCCTTTTTGTTAGGCTCATGTTCTGTAAAATGGGACTCAAACACCTGCTTCCCATAAAGTTTTACAGGTTCCAATTTATTAAATACCTGTTGTGCTTGCTGATTTTTCTCGGAGATAGTCTCTGTATAGAGTGAGTTATGAGTCACAGTCAATCCTATCTATGGAGGCCTGTACATTTTGGGAAGGGAGGAATCATGCACAGGAATGCAGATAATGAGGCTGGATTCCCATATCATATGATTTAGATGCCACTTTTCTTGCACTTTGTTTCCTTGGACAAGAATATTTATCCTGCTTCTTCCTATAGGCTTGGAACTTCCCATCCTCTGAGGTTAGTTCTGAGTCTCCACAGACACTCTCGTGCACTCACTCACACACACACACACACACACACGTACACTCGCATGCATGTACTGTGCATCAGGAGGCACTTGGCTCATTCTTCAGTTTAACTCTTTTTTTTCTCATCCTGGCTTGCATCATAGTTATTTATATACCTAGCAGAGTACCTGGCACAAAGTAGACACGCACACAGACACCTACACACACATTCTTATGCACACAAAACAGCTACTGAGGGTTTAAAAGCATTATGTTAACCTCTCTATGTAACGTTATTTTGTGTAATCATCACCAAACCTATGAAGTAGATACTCTCATCATTCCTATTTTACCAAATAAGAAATGGAAATAACGGGAGTTTGAAAGACTTGTTCAAGGTCATACAACTAGTATGATGTGAAAAAGCCAGGCTTTAGAATGGAAGGCTCTGTATTCCACAGGCCATGCTAGACTGCTGGGCTATCCCTTCTCTTGTCCACTCACTGTTGCATGAATGGATGCCTGTCTCCCTCACTCAACTGGAAGCTTCTTGCCTCTTTTCTTTCTATAGCCCATCTGGCACCTGCCAGGATTGACTCAACAGCACAGTTGGCCAAGGGCATGGGGATTTCTGATCTACATGTCTTCCTATATCAAGACCAACCCAAAGAAAGTCTATTTCACTGTACAGCTAATTTATTTAAAGCAAAAACAAAGACGGGATTCACAGATTGACTGTCATCCAAGTGTAAACTTATACTGTAATATAAAAAGTTAACATGCTCTTGGGAATTATTAAGAGAGCTGACATTTTAGAGATAATGACTAATTAGAATCTCATGATACTAACACTTTAAAAAGAGCCTGGAGGAACTGGAAGAGTCATATAAGAATGAGTGAGATGATTAAAGGTGTTAAGTGTGGTGTTTGTGAGGATATGACTTGGAAAGATTTAACATAAAGAGGAGAAGGTTATGGTTAGATAGTAACTTCAAACTTGAAGATTCTGGGAGAAACTGATAGTGACCCATTTTGTATTCAATTTATGCATGAGAGAGAATATACTTAAAGTAAAATGTTGGTTTGGCTTTTATCACTTATCCAACATATTTATTTAATGCCCACTATGATCATAGCACTATAAAGGAAATTTCAACCACAAGGTCTTTAAAAGAAGACAAAAGTTTGTGCACATTAAGTTATATCGTTCCCACTGTCCAGTTGAAGTGGCAGATTGTTTCCTGGCCCTAAAGTGTAGAAGGAATTTATTTTACAGATCTTTGCATAGCGTAATTTTGCAAGAAAAGCGTAATCTTTTCAAATAGACATTTTCGTCTCTAAAAACTTGCTAGAAATAAGTGGTATAACATTTTATCTTAATTGAATTTTTTCAGGAAGTCAAGATAACAAAGTCCAGTCTACTGATATCTGCTTATGTAATATAGTGATAATACTTAGCTAATCTATAACTATTGAGATGTTCCCTCTTATTTGTATGTCTGAAACCAAGTAGAATATTGTCACTTTGTGACACATTTGTTTTTGTTTCCTTAGCTCTGTAATAATATATACCACATTGGCAGTCTTTGAATGTTTATTAAATTAAGTGGAAGCAATCATTTAATATTTTGTATTGAACTTGTACTACTAGGCTATGAGCCATATGAGACCAAGGTCCATGTCAGATTCCTCTGTTGTTTTCCACAGAGTCTAACATAGTGTCTAGCCTACAGTAAGTATGTTCACCTGATAAATAAAAGAATAAAATAAACATAAGTCTTAGCCAAATTTTTACCAAGTTTTTCAATTGAATAATAATTAAGTAGGAGCCTGCCCTGTGGCCGAGAGGTTAAGGAAGAAGGAAAAGCAAAATAAGACGAAAAAAAGAAAATTGGCAACAGATGTTAGCTCAGGTGCCAATCTTAAAAAAAAAGTAATTAAGTAATACATTCAACTTTAAGATGCTCCTAGTTTATGACGATAAAATCATTTCATCAACAAATATGGTCAGTTGACAGAGCAGCCAAACCATTTCCACAAGCCATTTAAAGATAATTAGTTATAAATATGAACCATAGAGGGTGGGATGTATAATTTACTGTTGAGATAGTAATTTTACTCACTTCGATTGAGATGAGAGGTCTTTATTGAGTTGGTTTTTTCTTAGAGGAAGGATGGAAGGTCAGTGAATGGTGGAAAAAATTTTGAACTCATTTCTGTAGTGAGTTAAAGCACTACTTAGCAGTGACCTGTAGGAGAATAATCATACACAAAACCTGCTTGTGGGGGCCTGCCCGATGGCTGAGCGGTTCAGTTCGTGTGCTCCGCTTCCGCGGCCCAGGGTTGCACCGGTTTGGATCCTGGGTGCGGACATGGCACCGCTCATCAGGCCACGCTGAAGCGGTGTCCCACATAGCACAACCAGAGGAACTCACAGCTATGCACTGGGGGACTTTGGGGAGAAGAAGAAGAAGAAGAAGAAGAAAAAAGGATTGGCAACAGATGATAGATCAGGCACCAATCTTTAAGCAAAACCCCCGCCTTGTTTCATATTTAGGTATCTGGACACACTGGATTTAAATTTTTTTAAAAAGTGAGTGGAGATATGATGTCTCCATTCAGGAGAATCTGAAGAATCTGCAAAATTAATTGTCACGGGGCCCTAAATTTTAGAGAAATTTCTTTAATCGTATATAAATTTTTTTCACTTTGAGTGATTTTGCTTGCAAATTTCATGTTGTAAAAGCAATGCCTCTAAGTCCAGATTCATTGTTACCCCTAAGGAGAAATATGAAAGTCTTCCGTTGAGATCTGTTTTAATCCATTTTTGCTTGTGAATGTTGTCTTTCAAACAATTTGAACTAAAAAAAAAAAAAAATATATATATATATATATACATATATGCATGATTTCATCAAGGTTTCCTCAGAATTATTAGCACATTAAAGTTTAGACTTGTTCCTCTTAGCTTTTTTCATTTTGTTCTGTGTTTCTGTTTGGCACTTATCAAACCAAGAGGTGAAATGGTTTATTTCCTGTTGCCAAGTCCCGAGTCAATCCAGGCTGAACTCAGCTTGTGCCCTGGGTTGGTGTAGAGCTGGAAGGACAGGCATTTCCCAAAAGCTGTATGTGGAGCCCTGTATGTTCTTGTGTACTCAGAAGAATGCTCATGAAATTGAGAAAATTCTCACTGTCTGAATTTTCTTGTGAGTGTAAGTTTACTGCTTTACTCACGTGTGTGAGTATAAATAGGGAAACCGAGATTAAGGGTCAGGGTAAGTTTAAGAAGGAAATCACCACTTCCTATCTTGTCTCAATCTTATTTGTCTCAATGATAGAGATAACCAAAGAAGAACTGATTATTAAATAAACATTAATGCTGGTCCTTTGATTAAAGTTGTAAATATAATTTTCTCGATGTCCCATGGGCAGCTGTAAAACCTGATTAGATTGTAATAGTAAATGAGTGACCAGTTGTTTTCCTGTTTGGCTCAGGCTGCTGTCTTTGGAGAAATCTCCCTTAAGGAAACAGTCTTCCCATTCCACGTGCTTATTTTGAAGCTTTGGCAAAAGAATGGACTATCCTGGTATTTAAATTCTTAGAATTATTACGTTATCTACAGGCTGACTAGAGTATCTAGTGCTCACAGATCGACAAGTTGTACAATAAATATTAATGCAAGAATTGATCTAAGAACCTGGCCTTGTGGTATCTGAGTGCCATTTAGACTAGGGTACAAGTATGAAAAGTTCAATTATACATAAAACCTTACCAGTTGAATTAACTTATTTTATCAGTGGTGTCTGCAAGAGATTTTCTTTTTCCTTGTATTTTATGGCGTATTTGTAAAAATAGGGTATCTCTTGACTCTGGTGCCCAGCAGGGTATTAAATTACAGTTTATTAAAAGTTTTAATCATTGCATGTATTTTTCCATTTTCTATGGAAAGATTTATTTTAGTATTTTAAAACAATTTCTTTTTAGCATCCCCTCACCCTAATAGTTGCAAAGGCTTTATTTTCCTTTTAAAAAGTTCCTTTTTCTTGAAATTTTAAAAATATTTTCATTAGGAATGGAATGGTTTTATACAAGTCACTGTTCCTTATCAGTGCCTTAATTTCTAGTGAATGATTATATCCTTAAAAAAAGCTTAGTATGGCTGTGGCCTTCTTACATGTTAGTACATGAAGTTTATTTGTTTAAATGAAATATGAAGTTATAAAATATTCCAATATGTAACAGAAACAAAAGGTAGCATTCTGATTTCAGGATTAAGACATACTTGTTGAGTATTTTCAGCATTTCGTTTGGGAAGGCTAAGAAAGGTCTCTTATTATGTGGTCGCTATAAGATAACTGACTTACCCGTTTTACTTAATATATTATGAACATCTTTCAACGTCAATAAATATTAAAAATAATTATACTATATGTATATTATAATGGAAAGAGAGCTTGATTAAAAGTACATTTATAGTGGAAAATTTAAATACATCTCTTTTCAAATCAGACGGAGACCTAAGAGCAAGAAAAAAAAGACATAGAGAAATTGAAAAGTATAACCAACAAATAATTAAAAATACATAGCTTGTGTGTCTCAAATGGAGAAGCTAACATCCCTCTACGGTCTAGCTCAGTAGAATCTCATTAGTGGGAGAGATGAGCGTGTAAGCATGACCTGGCAACTCTCTCTGACATCCTAAGGCAGGATGGAGGGAGGGGACAGAGAGAGAAAGAGATAGGAGAGAGAGGAGAAGAAGGAGGGGGACAGGGAGGAGGGAAGGAGAGAGAGAGAGAGAAAAAGAGAAAGAGAAGAGTGTGAAGAGCCAGAAGGAGATGGAGAGAGAGAGGAACCAAAAATTATACTGTATGTTATATAATTTTAAGTTACATGTTTATAATTATAATACATAGCAATAAAACTTGAAGATTTCTCATTGTATGGAATTACAATGATATAGTTAGTTATTTCCCTATTAGTGGAAACTCCGTTACTTCCCATTTTTGTGGTTATAAGCAGCACACTGATGAGCGTCCCTGTGGATGAGTATTTCAGAATATCCTTATTTATTTTATTAGGGTGAATAACTAGAAGAGAAATTAAGTTAAAGGATACCTACATTTTTCAAGTTTCTGATAAACCTGGGCAATTGCCCAGTTGCCCCTTGAGAAAATCATACTAATTTACACACCCGTCAGTGACTTCTGAGAGAAATCATTTTCTCCTGTGCTTCTCTACACTAAGTTTTGTCGTTGTTTATGATTCTAGCCAAATTAATAAATAAAATGGAAGCTCAGTGAAATTTTAATTGCATTTCTGAGGCTCATCAACTTTTCTAGGCTTATTGGACATTTATGTTTCGTCTTTTGTGAATTATTTTTGTTCATTTTCTTTGTGTATTCTCCCTAAAAATCGTGTTTGTGTTTTTTTATTGATTTCAAAAACCTTTTACAAATAATCCTTTGTTATAATATGTTGAAAATAGATCTTCCTCATTTTATAATACAAATGGAAACCTTTTGCAATGGTAAGTTCTTTTTTTTTTTTTTTGAGGAAGATTAGCCCTGAGCTAACTGCTACCAATCCTCCTCTTTTTGCTAAGGAAGACTGGCCCTGAGCTAACATCCATGCCAATCTTCCTCTACTTTCTATGTGGGATGCCTACCACTTCATGGCTTTTGCCAAGTGGTGCCATGTCTGCAACTGGGATCCAAACTGGTGAACCCTGGGCTGCCAAGAAGCAGAATGTGAGCACTTAACCACTGTGCCACCAGGCCGGCCCCACAATGATAAGTTTTTAATTGTTTGTGTGATCTATTGGTCTAATACTTTTATGCTTACGAGCTTTGATGCCTAGCTTCAAAAAGCCTATTCCTACTCCCAAATTAGACAGATATATACTTTTTGCTTATTTTGAGTATTTGTATGGTTTAGTTGTTTTTTGTTTGTTATTTTTGGTGAGGAAGATTGGCCCTGAGCTAACATCTGTTACCAATCTTCCTCTTTTTCCTTGAGGAAGATTATTGCTGAGCTAACATCTGTGCCACTTTTCTTCTACTTTGTATGTGAGACACCACCACAGCATGGCTTGACGAACGGTGCATAGGTCTGTGCCTGGGATCCGAATCTGTGAACCCTGGGCCACCAAAGCAGAGCATGTGAACATAACTACTACAACACTGGGCCAGTCCCATAAGTTTGATTTTTAGATTTTTAAAGCTGAAAATCAGACCATGAAACAGGAATTCTAAGAAATTCATGATGTCAATAGAGCTCCATAGACAACATTCCTATTTTGTTGTGATAGATCTGCAAAACATGGATATATATATAATATATATGATATATTATATAGATATATTGATATATATTTATGTATATGTATACTACTGTGCTTTTGTCTCTTTCACATAAATATTACATGGAATGTTGGACACAGTACATTCTTGACAGATGTTTTATTTACATATTTATTAACTAATAGTTGTCATGTTTGTATAGTAAGTTTTAGCTTACCATTAATATAAAAAATGAACTAGTTATAACTTAATCTTTTGCTAGTACTTTAACAACTTCCAGTAAAAGGTTATATACTATAGTAAAGAAATAACCAGGAAGAGAAAGCTCATGAATGTTTCTTGGTTCTTTTTCTTATTTTCAAGAAGATGTAACCTTAAGAACGGCATATTGCAGACAAGAAAGAATGAGCACTTGATAAGAGAGTTTGCTGCATATGTATGATTAATACGACAGATGTTTAATATGAATGGGTTGATAAATAGTGTGATGAGAGAGAAAATGAAATCAAATTTGAAATAGATATATGTTGTTATTGTTATATATATAGTTTATAAATAAAACAATTATTTGATGGGTAAAAAGTTTCAGTTATGCTAAATGAACAAGTTCTAGAGACCTGCTGTAAAACAAGGTGCCTATTGCTCACATGTGCGCTTCAAAATCTGGGAAGAGGGTAGATTTCATGGTAAGTGTTCTTACCACTTAAAACAAAACAAAACAAAAACAAAGGATTACAAGGAAACTCTAGGAGGTGCTGCATCTGTTACCTTGATGTGGTGTTTGGATAGGTCCAAATTCATCAAAATTATACGCGTGAAATATGTGCAGCTCCTGTATAGCAGTTATACATCAATAAAGCTGTAAAAAATAAAAGAAACGAAAACACCAATTAATTATGTAAATAGAATATCTGTGATCTGCTAGAGATTTTTCTTTTTCTTTTTTTTAACTTATTTCATATGTTGGGTTTTTTTTTTTATTGAAGAGACAGCCAATGGCATGGCTTTTCTCCAATAAGAGCAGATAATCAAACTTTTGTTTTCCTTGGAACGAAGTTTCTTGGCATTATTAACCTTTTCAGACAGATAATCGTTGGCTGTGGGCTGCTGTCCTGTGCATCATGGGATGTTTAGCAGCATCCCTGGCCTCTAATATACTACATGCCGGTAACAGACTCCTGTTATTACAACCAGAATGTCTCCAGACATTGCTAAATGTCTTGTGGGGGACAGAAGCGCCCCCGCTTGAGAACCGCTGCCTGAGGATGAGACAGAGATGATGAACACATTCAAGAGTCAGTTTAATCTAATGGAAGCCTTTGGGTGAAATGAAATAGGTGGCAGATTAATCGGCTTCCTTTCCCTCACTGGGGGAAACACAGGATGCTCTTTCCACGGGTTTATCTATTTTTTCATCACTCCTTTCTCCTTTGCCTCTGGCCTTCTTTGTCCCTCCAGCCCCTCTCTCTTTCTTTCTCTCCTCACCTCTCTCTTTTCTGTCTCTTTTTCTTCTCTTGATCCCAGCACTTTTCTCACACATGGCATAAAATATGTTTGGTTTTTTTTTTTAAAAAAAAAAAACCCACTTCTGTTAATTACTGGACATTTGAGGATCTTCTGGGGCTTACGGTATCAGTTGCCACTGCTTGATGCACTGTTACCTACAGTCAAGACTTACTGGTATGAACGAATGTTCCTGGTAAAGACTAGAACTCGCAGCAGCGCTATGCTGGGGACACAGTGGCGGGAGGCTAGATTGCGTGAGTGATGGAAAGCTTCAGCGTTGCCAGGCAGAGGAGCAGGGAGGACCGAAGGTGACTTCGTTACTGTTTTATATTAGAAACATAAATAACTCCCTTCAGTTAAAATCTAGTTGGGATGGAGGGAGCCATTCCAGTGAAAGATGATCATTTAATCTCAGTCCTTTATTTCCCCCCTTCCTAAAATTTCCATTGAAAATCCAAGGAATACAAAAATGAAACAAAACAAATATCTATGCAAATATATTTCCATTGCCTTTCAAACAGTCTTACTAAGTATTTGTGAAGATCTGGAGAAGTGGGCATGCTTGTGTTCTGCTGGTAAAAATGACGAGACTGCTATAAATTTTTTAGTGGCAGATTTTAGCAATAACTGTCAAAAAATTTAAAAATATTCCTTTCTTTAATCCTGATATTGGACTTCTAAATTTTGTCCTAATCAAAAGTAAGTGCACAAGAAATGTAGTTATAAAAATTTCATTTAAATATAGTTCATAATACCAAAAATTAGAAACAATCTAAATGACCTACAGTAATGGATTGATTGTATAAATTATGATATATTTAGTGGCAAACTATGTTGTTTTTAGAGTTATGTTGGAGAAACACATTCAATAACACGGGAAGAGATTTACAATATATTAAGTATAAAAGCATTCTACGAAATAATTTGTGTAGGGAAGGTTAAAAAATCATGATTAAAAAATCTATCTATAGATATATGGTAAAATACTAATAATTATTATTCCTAAGTGGAACAATTTGCTGTGATTTTTATTTTCTCTTATTCTCTAATTAGTATTTTACAAATTTCCTGCAATGACCTTGTATTCCTTTTGAAATACAAATGAAACAAAGGTTTGTAAAATTTAAGAAAATCTGGCAGACGACTACATGGGGAAATGCCAATGACAAATGTGTTGATCATTTGTGAAATACTAATTTCATGTGGAATATTCTCTGATATTTTTTAAAGAACATAAACTAAAGAAAACTTTATTTTTATCTCACATTTTTGCATGTGTTACAGTAAAACAAAACCCGACAAAACAAACAGTTACTTAGAAAAATGTTAGAAAAACTGTTAAATAAAATCCAAGAAAAATTAAACACCACCGTTGTAATTGAGAATATTCTATGGTAGATAAACAACTTATTGTTTGTTTTCTGACTGCTGGAAAGGTGAAGAAGTAAAAATTAATATGTCAGGTCACTTTTAGTCTTGACTAGAAATTCTTCTAACCAAAAGCATTGAATGTGGAAGAATAAATAGATTGTGGTGGTTTTTGTGCTTAATTCAGGGACAATATTCCAAATACAGAACAGTACACTTGAGAATTGGCAATCATAGTGATATGCCCGTTTGTCCTCCCCATAGCTTTGACCCAGTGATAGTGTAAACCGTTTGAAATGACCAACAGAGAGAATCACTCTCCAAAGCAAGGACAGTCCTTCTGTCCAACATTTGCTCTCGAGATTCGGTTAGGATAGAAAGACGAAACTCACTACAAGAGCTCCCATATTTACTGGTGTTTCTGTCCCTTGGGAATCCCTTCCCTTCCTTACAGACCATATGTTGGAGTGGAGGAAAACTAACTTTTTCTTTCCTCCCCTTATGTTCTCTGTTTGAGGCAGGGACTACTGCTGCCCATAGGAAGCCTCTTAAGTGGGCGGTCTCTCCTTGCCTGCCTCCTCCCTCCCTCTCAGTTTGTGTTTATTGTTCTTTCACCCTCTCTGGAACAGGGCTGTTGGCTGGCAGATGCACTGTTAATGCTCTAGGGAGACATAAGCGGGATACTGGACTCATATTTGCCTCCTTCTTCAGTGGGACCAAAGGTATTAAATTCCCAAATCTGAAAGGAAGACGTTCAGGAAATCACTTGGAAATAGTCTCATATTTCTCCCCTCACACACACCCCTTCTTGTAATATCTCTTTTAAAGTACTCTTCACACCTAAGCAGGAAGTAGAGGGTCCAATGAACTTTGGCGCTGATGGCTTTCAACTTTGGGTTTCTTGGCGTTCTTTAGAAATTGAAATCTTCAAGTTCAAATTAGGTGACTTCTTCCAAAATGCACAGTACAGTCTGTTTTGAGACTTAATACATTATATGGAATTTATCTGTTTGCGTTCGCCTCTCCTACCAGATGTACCCTCAAGATGCATGGACCTAGCACAGCGGCAGACGTGTTCTGGGTACCTAGGAAATATTCGTTAAATTAAACTCTTGAATCCCACTTACATGTCACAGCCTTGTCCTATCGTGACTAAGAGTAATTTCCCTCTTCTCTGTGCTTGAATAATATTTGGTTACCATTCTGCCACAGGATTTGCCATAGAAATCTATGGTATTTTTTGCATTTGCCTCCAACGCCAGGTGTGAGTGCCTTGGGAGCAGGCATGGCATTGCATACATCTCTGCTTCCTGTGCACCCTACCTGCCGCTGAGGAGCTGTTTGATGCTGTGGATACAGCAGGGCCAGTCATTTATTCACAGCACCCTAATGATGTGCAAAGCAGTGGTGGTTTCTTTACTTCCTGTGTATGATCTGATCTTTTTCATGAGCCCTACCCTGCTGGGTTGTAGTAGGGCATTTTGTGTGTGTGTGGGGGGGGGGGGGGGGCGGAGAGAGAGAGAGAGAGAAAAGAGGGAAACTAATTATAATCCCATTCATGAAACTCCACCCAATTTAATAATTTAGTCTTTTTAGGTAGCTCACTTTTTAAAGAATTTAAATACTTACACTTCCAGATTTCCTATTCCTCTCCCCATTCCTCTCCAAGACAGCACAGGTCTATGTGTTCTTGTGTTGTCCCTGGCATCTCTTGTCTCCATGGTGATGTCTCTCATCCACTTGGTCACTGCAAGTCTTAGTGGCATCTCTAGCCAAGGTCTGTGACTGTGTTCCTCCCCACCAGCTTGGCTCTGCTCAGCTCCTATGGCACGGTGATCCTGCTGAGGTCTGGCTGTAACTCCCACTCGGTCCCTGGCGTGGGAAGACATCCCTGTCACCCTCTGCCATGGCAGCACCCCTGCCAGTTAGTGCTATCAGCTGCTTCCCGTGTCCCTTTGTAGGGCAGAGGGACCTGACACACTTCTCCTCCCTGCCCAGGAGCCAGGGGAGACTTGAGGGGTCTAAACTGTGGCCTCCCTCTGTCTAACTGTCATACAGTAGCTGCTTTTACTCTGATGTCACCATCCTTGGTTGGTGTGAGGATGCCCTGGGAGTCACCTTGGAGGTCATTTCCTTGCTAAGTCCAAAAAAGGAAGTGAGGCTAAATACCTCAGCTCTCAGCTTTGCCCTGACCCACCCAACAACCTCCCATCTCAAGACTTTGGACTAGAACTCTACCCACTTCATAGACTCCTCTTCACACAGACTCCTGTTTCCTCCGCTTGGCGGGGAGCTTATCATGGTGGGAGTGGCTGTTGGCAGCGGTTGTGGGGGTGGAATGAAAACACAAAATACTCTTTTCCATTACATCCCAATGGACTCAAGTGGTGGAAATCCCTGCACTAGGCAGAACTAGGGTTTTAGGTGAAGGGAGTCTAAAGCGACAGGTCACTAAGGCCACAGGTTTTAGCTTTTCACTTCCAATTCTAATGGCATCTTTGTTCAGAGAAATGTGAGAGTGGAGGGGCTGAGGAAGAAGGGTAGGAAGGAATCTACACCTGGTCCACAGCAAGCAATAGTAAATAGCCCAAAGACAAAGGCACACACTGAGGTGGCTCGGGCTGTTCATCAAGCCATATGTGTGACTAAATTTTAAAGACCAGTCCCAACTCCAGTAAAGATACTCATGCTGTTCTTGTTTCATAGCAGTGCTGGACCAAGTTCAGCCACTTCTCAGCCTCCTTGGGGAGATCCATAATCAGATGTCATACCTGCGCTGGCTGGCCTTTGGCTCTGCCAGCTTGTAGGCAGAGTAGATGCCCCCTGTGCTGCGAGGCCAGGTCAGGGACATCACTGATCCCCCAGGTGTTTGTGTTTGTAGCCTGGTAGCAAGAAAGGAAAATTCCCCCTAGGAACACTCGCTAGCATAGGTGTGAACACACCACTCCTTTTCTAAATCTTATGTACACTTCCAAAGAGTCAATATCAAGTTTTGAACATTTTGTGATTCCCTCTCTGTCTCGTTTTCTTTTAATAGAGAATCAGCTAATGGGATTGTTTCTTCCTCTTTCCAGTCCCTGAGACAGAGTCTAAAGCTCAAGAAAGTTCTTCTGAAAAAAACCCTTCGTTTTGCATTCACTAATAAAATGTATATGACACCATGTAGGTTCAGATGTCATTAAAAAGAATCTTGCAGACTATGTGCTGAGATTTAGGAGGTTTTAAAAAAGCTAAATGAGGAGGTCCTAGTACAGTGGGGGCCCACACTGCTTCTAGGGGAGAAACTCCAGAGCACTAGATAACATTTTTAAATGGCAAAAATTACCATTGCGAACATCGAGGAATCGTCTGCTTGGGGCAAGCAGAGTGCTTTATCCACATTGATCCATCAGTGTTTGCTATGATTGCTGCTAATTCCTTAGAAAATCAACTCTCTTTGTGAATTCTGTCAGAAAATAGCTAACACGGGTGAGTTTTGTTCCTGAATAGTTATGGGAGTTGGGTCCTGTCTGAGCATTTACCTTGTTTAGCTACCTGACTGTATCAAGCTTGCGTTTCTAACCGCAGGGGGAGACGGGAGTGCCATTTTAATAGAAGGGACAGTGAAACAGGTCCCAGCCCTTATCTACAAGGAGAGGGAGGCAATGCTGGTGAGTGAGATGGTAACTCCTGCCTAAAAAGTCTCCTCAACTCTTCTTTTTCTGTAACATGTAGAGAAAAAATGGAAAAGCTTTTGGCTTTTGACACAATCACTTCTGAGAATACTCTAGAGCAGACAGACAATGAATGATCATGCACCACAGGTCCGGATCCCTACCCGCCCCCCCCCCACCCTAAAGCTGTTACAAAATGATTTATGGTTGGCAGGAAATTGAATGGTAATTATGTTGAGAACAAACTTGAAATGTTAATAATATGCAAATTGTTTTCCTATTTGTTTGGAAACACTCTACAGTACAACACAATCACCATGACAGCTTCTTTCACACCCCTACCTCCCCCACTCCATTAGCCTCATACTTAGCTTTGGGTTTCCTTTTTTACACACGCTTCATGGTCAGCCTGTCCTAGTGAAATTACCCTCAAAATGAAACAAACTTCTGAGGATGAACTGAAAATGGGGAGGGAAAATGCAAGGAGGGAAAGTGCCTAATTCCTTAGTGGTCCCAAGGGATTGTGGCCAGTCAAGGTGGAGTTGGTGACCCTTCGGTAAAGCCGCTGGGGTTCTTCTTCTCTCATCTTGTTAGTGTGCTGACCATTTGCTAGCATCTCAGTTTCTCTGGTTGATCTTGGGAACCTCCAGCATGAAATAGCCTCAAACCTTACTCAGGTTCTCACCAAGCTCTAAACATCACTAATGGTTGTAAGCCCTCCTTGGATCCTCTCCAAAGGCATCAGACATGATTAACAGCTCACCCATGAGCATTACTCCCTTCTTCTGTACTGCTGCTGAAGCCAAGCAGAAGGATCTGGGAGATAAATACTAAATAGGCCACATAAGCAGAGAGGCCCTTACGAAGCCAAGGTGAGGACAACTTAAGTGGAGCCTATTATCATCAATATTCTAATGAGCTGGAGGGCTATGTCCTGTTTTTGTAAATTAAACTTTTTATTTTGAGATAATTATAGATTCACATTATTATGATAAATAGTACAGAAAGATTCCCTATGGACCCCTTTCCCAATTTTCCCCAATGGAAGCATCTTGCAAAACTACAGCAGAACCAGGATGCTGACATTAGCACAATCCCCATATCTTCCTTAGGTCCCCCAGTTTTATTGTACCCGTGTGCATGTGTGTATGCAAATGTTTAGTTCTATGCAATTTTATCATGTGTGTAGGTTTGTGCATCCAATACCACAGTCAAGATAGTCAAAAAGTCCCCTTTTTACACCCATCTTTTTCCACTTTCCTGTCCGTCTAACCCATGGCAACTACTAATCTGTCCTTCATTTCATAATTCTGTTATTTTGAGAATATTATATAAATGGAATTACATAGTATATAACCTTTTGGGACTGGCTTTTTTCGCTCAGGATAATTCGCTTGAGAACTATCTCATTGTTATCAGAATGTTTGGGAGGTTCTCTCATAATCAGGATGATTATATCTCTCCATTCAGTAGAATTGTAAAGTTAACTAGCCACTTTTTATACAGTATTCCATTTGATCCTCTCAACAGGGTAGAAACAAAGGGCTTAAAAGAAAAAACAAGTATAAAGGACAGGATTCCATTTTCTAGCTGTGATAGAGATTACCTGGCTTGCCACCAAACCTGCTTCCTTGTCCTTCAGCGCATACAACTGGGCTACATCTTCCAATTTCTCTCTTGGAAAGGTGTGGCCATGTGACTGGATTCTGGACAACGGGAAGTGACGAGAGTTGATGAGTTCCAACTTCAGCCTGGTTCATAAAAACTTCCCACACATGTCTTTCCACATTCTTTTTCCTTCCGTGGCAATCTTGGAAACCTGTGTTGAACTTAGTGAAGCCACATGGTGGGACAAACAACCCTGATTAACTCTCCAAGATCTCTTGACCTTTAGAGTTCTGAGTCACCCGAGGCATGGGGCCACTGTGTATCTGGAGGCAGTGGAGAGAAGAGAAACAACAGCAGACTCCAACACTTCCTTTCCTATCATTTCCTCCCTGGGTCTGGTGGGGCTGCCTCCTGTCCTAGACCAAGGACACACACTGCACTGTCCTCACATATTCAAAGCAGTGCCCTCAAGTCCCCGTAGGAGTTTCTCACAGTTTTCTTTGAGTTTTTTTTTTTTTAATTTCTATAATTCTTCTGGAGTGAATCTTACGGAGGGGAGCTATGCTAATTCAGCATCTAGTTAGCCATTCTTTGTAGGTTTTTATTCATGAATTAATTTTATTTATTTTTTAATTACAAAAGAAAGAAAAGCCAAAAGTGGGGGGGAAAGGTAATCTTGGGTTTATCCTACTGAAACATACTATGTTTCTAGTATGGTAGAATTCCTGTGATTTTGCTGGGTGAGTGACATTTAGCTTCTCTGTATGATCATACCAACACAATGCAATTCAGATTGAACAGGAAACTGAATTCAGGGAAGGAAAATGAGGGAGCCATGGGGCTGGGTTAACTCTTAAGATGTAGAGAAATATGTCTATGCATGGTTTCAACTTCCTAAATCTTCCTGCAAACTCTCTTCTGATTTCTGCTCATCTTCCTTTTCTCATTACTACTATTCAAAGATGTTTTTAGTTCTCATTTCTTTGGTCTATTGAAACAGATGTTTTTGAAGTGGCATGTTTATCAGCAGAGAAAAGTGATGGTGATTCTTTCCATATGAATAGCTGCAAATGAAAAATGGCTTCTGGAACTTACCTTTTGGCAGCCTAGTGGGAATTCATCTCCTTCCCTGCCTACAGTCCCCAGCATGGCCTGTGGTAGATTCTGAATGATGCTCTGGGTTTTCTTTTCCATCTTTTAATTTCTTTTTCCTGAAGAACAATGGCCAGTATAGTGGGTCCTTATGTTAGCATCCTTTCCCCATAAGCTCTGCCCTCCTAGAGCCATACTTTAGAGAAACAATGTTTTCCTTCAGGAATAAAGATTTTCGTAGCATAATTGTGAATCTTGCACTTCCTTTTTGCAATATTTCCTTTTAACAAAATCTATGAGTCAAGTGATGGTAAAAACAAGGGATAAACTGTCTTTTAAGAAGTATTTATAAGACCAAGAATGACTGGGTGGAGGGACCCCTTTCTAAATTACTGTGTTATGTTACTATGAGAACTCCAAAGGAACAAAATCAATATTATAAACTCCAAATGAATTGAAACTTTAACTCTGAGTCATAATACCTCCTAGAATACCATAAAAATATGAGGCTGTACTTGGACCAGACAGTGCTCTCTGCCTAGCGTTCACAGTCAGTGAGCTTGCATATGTGTAGAAGCACAGTCACTCAATCACTCGCACACCCACGAACACGCATCCTGAAAGGAGATTTGCTCTGTAGAACAGAAGCTAGCAGAAGACTGAATGTGCAGGGCTGCTCCTTGGCATAACTTCATGAAAACAAAGGGAATGCAAATATTTATCAGAAAATCCGCAGCAATCAAGCGAGTGTATAATGATACCATCGAGTGGGCATCCAAAGAATGGGTCTATGCTAATGGAATAGAATAATCACATGTGGAATAGCATAATTCTAAAAAAATTTATATTTGGTTGTTATATTTTTTCTTGTAGCAGATTTCCTTGCTTACTTATGTTGTACTTATATTAACATGAAGGCACACGTGTACATCCTTACACTTACCAGCTGGCTGTCGAAAGGAGAAGGCTGGAATAATGAGGTGGTCGAGGGACGCAGGCCCAGAATTGAATGCTTTATAATGTCTTGATATATGGCAGTGTAAGTCCTTCAGCTTTGTTCTTTTTTATCAAAATCATATTGGGTATATTTGGTTGTTTGCATTTCCAAATGAATTTTATAATCAGTCTGTCGATTTCCACCAAATGACCCATGGAGAATTTGTTTGGGATTACATTGAATCTATAGATGAATTTAGGGAGAATTCATATTTCTAAAATACTCAGTTTTAAATTTACGAACATGGATTATGTTTCCATTTCTTTAGGCCATTTAAACTTCTCTCAATAATATCTTATAGTTTTCTATGTTGAGTGCTTTTTTGTCTTTTGTAAGATTTATTCCTAGATACTTTTTATTTTGATGCTTTTGTAGATAGTACCATTTTCTAGTTATTTATTGCTGTTTATCCAGTGACCTTGTTAAATTCTCCTTTTAATTATAATAATTTATTTGCAAGTTCTTTTAGATACCCTGTCTATGCATTATTTCATCTGTAGTGACAGTTTCAATTCTTCTTTCTGGTCTTTCTATCTTTTATTTCTTCTTCTCTCCTTATTGAACTGGTGAAAACTTCCCATACAATCTTGAAGTGAAGGAGTGGTAGGAGGTATTTTCATATTATTAGCTAGTTCAACAACGAAGCTTTCCATATTTCAGTATTATGTATGATGTTTGCTCTATCTTTGTTTTAAAGAAACAGTATCAGATTTAGGAAATTCATTTCTATTCCTTGATTGCTAAAATACTTGTCATGAATAGGTGTTTTCTCAAATGCTTTTTCTAAATCTATCATGACGGTCATATGATTTTTCTCTTTTATTTCTTGAAATATTGAATAACATTTTTCATTGATTTAAAATGTTAAACTAACCTTGCATTCTTGCAAATTTGCGTGGTGTTTCCTTTTCTTTTTATTTATCACTGGATTTAATCTGTTAAAACTTTGTTTAGGATTTTTGCATCCATGTTCCTGAGAGAGAATGGCCTGTAATTCTTTTCTTATAATGTCTTTGTTTGGTTTTGGAATCAAGGGTATGCTGACCTGATAAAATCAGTTGGAAAGTGTTCCCTCTTTTGCTTTTCTCTGGAAGAGTGTGTTATTTCCTCTTTGAACGTTTAGATGAATTCATTGGTAAAGTGATTTAACACTGTAGTTTTCTTTGTGGGAAAATACTAAACTATAGATTCAATTTCTTCAATAGATACAGAAGTATTCATATTTCATCTTTTTTCTTGTGTCAGTTTTGATAAATTAAGTTTTTATGGAATTTTTCCAATTTATCTAAATTTTTAAATGTATCTGCAGAAACGTATTTATGATATCCTCTTATTATTTTTTGAAATGTCTGTGGGATCTGTGGTAATATTCTCTTTTTTATTCTTGATTTTGGTTGTTTGTGCCTTTTCTATTTTTTCTTGATCAGTCTTGCTTGAATTATCAATTTTATTAAGCTTTTCAAAGACCCAACTTTTGGCTTTCTTGATTATTTCTGTTCTGTTTGTTTTATATTTGTTTGGTTTTTTTTTGTTTATTTTTTGCTATCTTTTCCTTTCTTTGAATTAGCCTCTTCTTTTTTAAATATCTTGAGATGGATAATGAAATCACTTATTTTCAGAATTTTTCCTTTTCTAATATATTCATTTAAGGCTACACATTTCCCTTTAAGCACTGCTTTACCTACACGCCACAAGTTTTGATGTGTCATATTTTCACTAACATTTGAAATTATTTTCTGATTTAATCTTTGATTCATGGTTATTTAGAAGCATATTCCTAACTTTCCAAACATTTGGACTATTTCTAGTCATTTTTTTTGTTATTGATTGCAAGCTGAGTTCCACTGTTGTCAGAGAGCATTATCTGTATGATTTCAGTTATTTGAAATTTGTTGAGATTTTCGCTATGATCCAGCATATGGTCAGTTTTTTAAACTGTTAACTTGTGCACTTGAAGAGAGTGTTATACGCTGCAACTGGGTGTAGTGTTCAGTACATGTTCAATTAGGTCAATTTTGTTAATCATGTTGTTTAAAATCTTCCATAACTTTACTAATTTTTTCTACTAGTTAATAACATATAAAGAGAGATGTAAAAATATAGATAGGAACCTAGGCACCCAATTTTTTTTAAGTGAAAAAGTAATTAGAGCTCAATAATTTATTTAAATCTATTTGTACATCTGCTTTAAGCATGTGTAATTGGGAACCACGGAAGCAAAATTCTCTTAATCTATGGCATTAACAAAAGGCAAAGGTTACATAACTGGGCTGTTCTTGCCAGTCATTATCTTGTTGCTGTTCTTGATTTTGGTTTGGAGGTCGCTAGACCAGGAAACCACATGCGCAAAACAAGTCCTTTCCCAGAAATTATTAAAATCAAAGCTTCATACTACCACCAAACTCATGTAAGACCCTAACAAAGTGCCGTCACATGAGAGAGAATATTGATGCTGCGCTGTTCAGAGTACCAGACAAGACTAAATACAACAAAAACATGTAGAATTTTCCCTCTCACTAAGCGCCTGTGCTCGTCTACTTTGCTGCTAGATTGATCTTCCTAAAATCGAAATCCTACCATACCACCCAGACCCCATTTAAAAATTCTCCAGGGGCTCCACATTCTCTCCAGGAGAAAATTAAATTTCTTTCGTTTGGCATTCTGAGCCCACCGGGATCTGGCTCCTGCCTTCTTCTGAAGTTGTATCTCTTCACATACCCCTGAGTTCCAGCCACCCATGTTATTCCCTGAATGGGTCAGTCCTCAGCTGCTCCCTCAGTCCAGAGTCCACCATTTCTCCATCCCATCTTGCTTGCCTGGCTGATGTCTACGGAGGGCCCTGTTATTTGGAGGAGCCTCTCCACAGCGCTTTTTAGCACCCTTGTTGCACGTCTGCCATCACACTTGCTATACTGCACAGTAGGTGCCGGTTAGCTGTCTGTCTTCCCTAATTGAGGGAAGGCACTGCATTTTCTCTTTTGTATTCCTAGAGGCTGTCGCAGTCCCTGCACACAGAAAACCCCCAGTAAATGTTGAATGAGTGTTTCAAGTGCAGCCATCTTAATTAATTATAGAAACAAACAAATTGCCAGAAAAATACTCAGATGGCGTCAACGGATGACATTAAAGCATAAGCCTGACAGTCAGGCTTCAGGCATCCCATTTGGAGGAGTTGTTTTAATTTACTTTCCGTGGCATTTAGGTAAGTGGCAGGGGATGGGAGTGATGGGGGGAAGCAGGTGTGTGAAAAGTACACAAAGACGCCTTTGCCTTACAAACACGGACGTGATCCACTGAAATGGTGATTTTTTTCATTCAAATGAGTCTTTAAGACTCATGAGTCATTGAGACATGTATGGGAAGTGCTGTAAAAGATCCGGTTCCCTTTCACATTCTTTCAAACTAAACAGAGCCTGT
This sequence comes from Equus przewalskii, assembly GCF_037783145.1. Classification (NCBI taxonomy): domain Eukaryota; kingdom Metazoa; phylum Chordata; class Mammalia; order Perissodactyla; family Equidae; genus Equus; species Equus przewalskii. The sequence continues at coordinate 62,394,817 of NC_091834.1, read as the reverse complement.
CTGAGACAACAGCCATTGGTCACCACACTGGCATTTTAGGAACTGCTTATTCATTCTCAGAGGGAATAACCTTGGGCAGAATGGACAGATATAAGAAAGTGTGTTTCATAGCTTTTTATTCCAGTTAATGTTTGCTTGTGCTTTTCTGATGATTTCATTTTAGTAGTGTCTATAGTTAAACAAATGTATATGCTCTCAAGGCGCAGTATTGTAGGGTTTTCTGGACCTCACTTGGGTAGGGAATAGAGCCTGGTCCATGGTAGGTCAGTTTTCTAAGTTATGAAGTTGAGTCAAAAAGTTACTTCCTAATAAAGTCAACCCCATTGGTCCTAGAAATTATCTTTGTAGAAAAAAAAAGATTTTTTTCTCTTCTACTTTGACAGCTTTTCAAATTCCAAAGTATGGTGTTCAGGCCTTCCCTTATTTCGTCTCTCTCTTCCAACGCTTTTATGGATCTCAAATATGACGTGGTCTCAAGATACCTCAGCATCCAGGACTTGCTCCAGACTTGAGGGCACAGAGAACTGAAGTGATACAGCATTTCTTCCTATGTCTTGTAGCAAAGAAGCATATAGAAAGCAAAGAGTTTATGTGGTGAAATGAAAGACTCACGTAAAGGCCCATGGCTCGTAAACAATGAAATTATACACTATCTTAACAGAAAGGCATCTTGCCAAAGTTTGAAAGCATAAGCTATTCCTAAAATGGTGTTGCGCTTCTATACTGGAACTATCATCTGGCAGCCACAGTGACATAAATGGATGGAGTGCTGGGAACTAGGAACATTCACTCAGAAGAGAAACTTTATTATTGTTGTATATTTCCTTTTCCCCTCCCTCCCCCTCTCCCTGTCTCCCTTCCTTTAGATGCCCAGACCAAAAATCCTTTTGAATAGCTTTAAAAAGCTGCATATACAGACTACAGCTTATTACGGGACCCATCCTTGGGAACATTTACCTTTTCGGTAAAGTGAATTCACATGGAAAAACATCCAGACTTTGTTTTACTAGGAAAACAAAGGATGGCATCTGAGCCTTCCTGCCTTAGCTAGTTGTCTCCAAGTTTAACAAAAATGCTTTATAAAATGGATATGAAAGATCTTGGCTACTTTTAGACAATCCCTCTGAAGATGGATTCAGATCTAGGGCAAACCTGTACTGCGATGGAAAATAGGGAAGGGTACCTCATTATTCCCAAAAACTTCAGGAAATTTTTCAGTTTTTGGCACTAGTCGGTGACCTGTGGGCAAAGAGCTAATTTGAAACTCCTCTGCCCACAAAGCAGCAATGTGATTAAGAGGGAGATGGTAGGTAGGAGAGGGCAGGGCAGTGTTCCAAGAAGGATAAAGAACTCGAGAAGGTGGACTGACAGACAGGCCAATGGAACAGCGCCCACCAGAAAGCTCTCCTAGAGCTCAGCAATAGCTGAAAATAGGGACATTTGGCATTTCCTAGGGTTTGTGTGGCAGCTAAATAGAGCAGAAAGCTGGCAGCTATGTGGACAAGGACAGCTATAGCTTGTGTCTGACGGGTGCTAGTCCAAATAGGAGCTGGGTATATAGAAAGTTGGTCACCATTTACTCGTTTTAAAACAGAGTTCTTATAGTGTTTGTATTGTCATATTTTGTTTCTTTTTAATTTCTTCTCTCAATATGTTCACGTTTTTATTACGTAATTATTTCAACTCTCCTCTTCATTTCACAGATCTATGTTTTCTTGAATTTTATTGAACACACAGCAGATGCTCCCTAAAATTTACTTTTGTTTCCATTAGTGAATTTTCTTTTCAAAAGTGAGTTCTTTCTCTGCATTTTGGGTGCTGTATTCTTTGCTTGCTTTATTGCTGAATCTTTTTGTAGATTTTTTTTTTCTGTTTAGTCATCCATGAACAAAAAGAGGTGAATGTTGATTAGGTGTTTTCCATAAACACAGTGAGTGTGTTGTCCTAAGTTCCCTTCGTGTCAGCCAAGGTAGAATCTTCTTGGTAGAATTGGTAGAATCTTCTACTCATCTTGTAAGCTAGAAAGATGGGAGTAGATGTGAATTTCTGGTACCTCTTATGCATCCTAAAGGTACTCTATTCTGTGTCATTTCTTCTCTGAGTTTGTTGAAGCCACTGGGCTAAGGGTTTACTTCTGTTTACAGCTTTCTGTCAGGTCAGACCTTCATACGGGACACATCACTGTGGCTGTGCCTAATGTCAGTCTGGCACTACTGGTGACTTTAGCAGGGGAAAGCCCCACACTACTGATTTCCTGCTAACTGTGGCGCTAAGCCTGGGACTTTCCAGGGGAGATGATTTTCAGGGCTGCTGATCTGAACTGCTGAGTGGGATTCCAAGTGATGCTTCCTCTGGGAGCACCTCTCCTGGTCTAGCCTGGAGTTCTGGCTACCAGATGGCAAGACGATATGATGCTCTTCATGACTTGATTCCCCTGATATTGTGCTTTCTCAGGAGTAGGAATTGTTAACGATAGTGGATATAAAGTAATATTCTGTATAATGTTCTTAATAATTTCAATTGTTTTTTGGCTGATTATAATTAATTTTTAGTTCATAAAAGTGACATAGGAAGCATTTATACTAGGAATAGGATTTGTCTTAGGAAAGGAGCGTCAGTCATTTTCGTGTTTAGTTGTCTTTGTATAATTAGCATTTTAGACTACTTGTCTATTTTGTAAGGGTTGGCCTAGTTAAATCTAGGTCATAAATCCACAATCCACTTAATTGGAGATCTATGAATCTACCCCTTTTGAAAGACCACTGTCCTAGAGTATTCGTTAAAGTTTTTTGTTTCTGTTTTCTGGAAGAGTATATTAATGGTGAAATTTTGGACTTGCCCATACCTGAGAATATATTTGTTGTCTTCACATATACATGGTAATTCTACTAAATATAGATATAGATATTTTGAATTATATCATATTCGTCTCAAAAACTGGTATTGTTGTTAAATTACTTTCTGGTATTTAACATGGTAGAAGTCTATGGCCAGCTTGAAATTTTGTTGCTTTGTAAGTAATCTATTTTATTTTCTCAAACATTTTCAAGTTCTTTTCTTTATTCTTTGAAATAAAAAATTACAACAGCGTATGTTGGATGTTTTTGTTTATTTTTTTTCTGGTTTTATTTGATCCCTTTTCATCTGCTTATAAAGGTTTTTCTTCACTCTAGGAACACTTCTTTGCTTAAAGCTGCTTCCATTTGTTTCTTTCGAATGGAAGCCTTATTATCGGTAGGATCACCTGGTTCTTACTTCTATTAGTCTTGTATTTTCCCTCATCATGTTTTACGTTTCGCCCTTACTTCTTAGGTTTTGAGAATGGTGATGGATCCTATTAGAGATTCATGTCACGTCCTGGTAGAATCTTTAAACCCCTAATGATGGGAGAAACATAAAAAACATTTAAATTTACCCCCGTTTTACTTTGTCAGTTGAGAGTCCAAACGGTCTAGCGGGTATTTGGGCCCCTGGAGGTGAGAGTCAAAATTAGAGGCAGACTTAGCCAGGAATGTGTTCTGCTCAAGAGCTTCCATTCCTTATTTGGACCAGCTCTCAGGGCTCGCTGCTGCAGTCTCCCCATTCTTTGGCAGGCTGGCTGTCCACTGTGTGCGAGTGACTGTTGAGCCCTTCCGTGCCAACTGCCAGTCCTGTTGCTGCCTCTGAAACCCAGAACACTTCCTAGTGCTGCTAATGGGAGCCACGAGGCTGACCCTCACCTCCAAGCCTGCAGAGAGGCCTCTGCTGATTTCCTTTGTATATTTCTCTTTTGCATGTTGGAGATTCACAAGTCAGGTGTGACTGCCCTCAATCTGATTTCCCCTGTCTTTTACATCATTGAAATTCCTGGAGAATTTCTTATATATGGCTGACCCTCTTGCCTACTTTTTAAGGTCGATCCAGAGTTTTTCCTCATTCTCTATTGCTGATCATTTTTGCCTAGATCTGGAGGGGAGTGGTTTATACCTTGCCAAGGAGTCGACCTATTCTCTCTTATGAATGCAAGTCTGAGGATGTTTTGAAGTCAGGAAGGTGGGAACAGCCTTGGGAAATGGAAACTTGATAATAATCTCAAGTATCCTGCTAGAATGTTTCTTATCTGGTTACCTCTGATGATCAAGATCACTAAATAACCACAAAGACAATAATGATAACAATTGCCTTTTTAAAAAACAACTGGGAAAAAGAGGATGTTGGTCCAAGAGTACAACCTTCCAATTATAAGATGAATAAGTTTTGGGTATCTAATGTACAACATGGTGATTATAATTAGCAAGTATTAATTTCAAGTATTGTACACTTGAAAGTTGTGAAGAGAGTAAATCTTAAACGTTCTCACCACACATATGAAAAATTGTGATTGTGTGAGGTGATGGATATGTTAACTAACCTTATTATAGTAATCTTTTGCAAAATATATGTGTATCAAATCATCATGTTGTACACCTTAAACTTACACAATATTATATATCAATTATATTTCTGTAAAGTTGGAGGAAAAAAACCCACATGATGGATGTGGCTATATCAGTATCAATTTGATTTAATCTTTATATCAACCTAGGAAATTTGGTGGTTGGATCTCTACTTTCTAGCTGATACAGAGAAGTTTAATAACTTGCCAGGTATTGCATAGCTAATGCATTGTGAAGTGGGATTCACACCCAAAGTTATCCTCAAAGTTTTTGCTCTTTTCTTTGCTGGTTGTCAGACAGCCCAAAGAGTTGTCCAATCTCCAAATCTCTGTGGTATTTACAGTGTTCCCAGTTATTGGACTTTAATCGTCTGTTGGCATTTTATCGCTTTCATATATATTACATCCTTCTCTGTGGGGATAATGTTGATATAAATAAGAGGAGAGCATGTTTTACCATTTTTTTGTACTCTCTGGAACTCTTGACTAGCAATGGAGAAGAGCTTGTCCTCAGTACCTTGGTTTGTCATTCTTCCTCATTTTTTTAAAAAAATTAAGGTATTTATCTGCTTCTAGGGGAATTCCTTCTGTCCAGTAAAATAGTTTGCCTTCGTGTATCCCTTATGTAGCCCTCTGTGGTGATTTTGGTGGTCTAAACCTCCTCACCTGTCTTGGAACACCCGTGAGCCATGAGGCTGCTCTTCTCTATGGTCACTGCTGCTGAGCCAAGTACCTTCAACAGCAGAATGTCGGGTGGTGTTTGGTGATGCTGTTGCTGGCCATGCTTTACTACATCCAATTAGAACAAAAAAATTAAATCATAGAAGAAGCAAAATCCCTGGCAATTTAGAGAACTCTTAGAAAGATCAAAGGTAGCTAGAAAGTGTTGGGGGTGGTTAGTGCCTGGTGGATGAGAACATATTTGTTCTTGCTTCACAATGGCAAAAATGTATGCATTTATTCTATAACTTGTTCCTTTGAGAAATACTGGTCGACTCCATCATTAGATTTATATTTTCGTTTCAGATATATTGGAATAAATAAAAACAGTCTATGGCTGTAAAATGTGTCACTACAATTGTAGGATTATTCTTTGTTTTCTCTATTGCAATTGAATCCTATCTTTTTTCCCTAGGTTACGGTCTTTGGTCAAACAATTAGAGAGAGGGGAGGCTTCAGTGGTAGATCTTAAGAAGAATTTGGAATATGCAGCCACAGTGCTTGAATCTGTGTACATCGATGAAACCAGGTAAGCTAAAAATGACAAGAAGTCAGTGCAGTGATGGTAAATTTTCTGTTATATGGCTTTTCTGAAATGTCCCCATGGCACGTATGGGGTAGCATTCAAATGACTGGTCTAGGAGCTTGTTTCCACAGCCAAATGGGGTAGATTTGGACATTACATATCCTCTGTACCTCCTTATCTATGAAAGAGTATAAAGATAAGTTAATAGAACTTATCTTACATGGGCGTTTTGACAATGAAGTGAGACAATGTAAGAGGAGAAAGAGTAATTTTTTAAAATCTTGTAAGATTTTAATCAAATGTAGAGTTCCACTGTAATTATTGCATGTTGTTAGCCTCAGTCTATACATTATGTTCATGTTTTAATTCACAATATCTATCTGTAAATGGAGGCTCCTGAAGAGACAAATGGAGAAGCATTTGTCCTCTTAAGCACCCAGTGTTCCTCCTTCAATCTTAGATATGGTACGGATTTTCTTAGCAGACTCTTTCCACTTGAATTATCTAAAGTATTAAAGCATTTCCAGTTACTGAATGCATCTGAAAGTAACAAAATTTACTTTTGAAAAATGTTGAAATAGTGTACATGAAAGGCGTTTCTTCTTTTTTCTTGTTCAGACAGGCTCTTCTGTCAGTATTTGTGATGTCTGACTTTTCTATGTCAAATTCCAATCTGAAAGGATTTCCCGGTAATCTGAGAAATGTGTGGCTTAGTTTTTGGTGACGTGCTTGGTTCCTTATTTAAGAATATTTGATATCATGGTTTTTTCCCAAACGTTACGTTTTCTCCTCTCCCCCCCCCCCAATTCATGTGTTTAAAGGAAAAAAAGAACCAAACTTTTTCGTTGACACCTGTTTTTATTGCTTATTTTTAGTAGACCTTAATATACGTATAAAATACAATTTTAAGTCTTATTGTAACTTATTACTATTTATGTTTTGTTCTCGTTTTCTGATCTATGAACAAGTTTGAAAAATTAGCTAAGCACACCTGACAGGTGACTGAAATCACTGTGCTCAAATAAAGAACTGCGTTATTTTAGAATTTTTGCTTGAATTTAGACATTTAAATTTCTGTAACGTCCTATCAAACTAGAAGGTATGTCAGTTGCCATCAATTGGGTTCATTACTTCAGGGGAGTGGGTTGATGTGATTTGGGCGATCCTTTGCCAAGTCTTTATTTCTTTTTCTTTTTCTTTTTAACTTATTTTTATTAAGATATAATTGACGTATAACACTGTGTAAGTTTAAAGCATATAAAGCGTTGACTTTATGCATTTATATATTGCAATATGATTACCATCATTGCGTTAGCTAACACCTCTATCATGTCACATTATTATTATTTTTTTTGCGATAGGAACAAACTAGTCTTTTAGCAGCTTTGAAGTTTATAATACAGTATTGTTGTCTATAGCAAAGTCTTTAAATGTTTTTTTTTTTAAAAAAAAACAAAATAATGCCACATGGTCTATCTATGAAGTAAACATCCCTGTGAATGCATTTTTAAATGTTAGGTGCAGAATCCATTCAAATTCCACAAACCTTCTAGGAATAAAGATACTGGGTACTCCTGAGTGCAATGGTTCTGAGACCCACAGAGCCTGAGGAGTGTATTTGACTTTCCCTGACTCCATTGTTCCCTTGTCCAGTCTGGTAGAGAGAGCCATCCTGAAACATAAATGATGGGAAAGACCATTCTGGAACACAAATGATGTGCTTTCACAAGCTTACCAAAAAGGTGCTGTATTTTTTGTGGCCAGTTTAATTTGGTTTCCTTGTGCCTGTGTATGCAGGTCGGGTGGAGAGAAAGAGCAGCTGTTTTGAACAGAAAGTTCTAACTTCAGATTTAATCTCAGTGTCCTGATTGTGTTTCTTGTGTTCAGGCGACTCCTGGATACAGAGGATGAGCTCAGTGACATTCAGTCAGATGCGGTGCCTTCTGAGGTCCGAGACTGGCTGGCCTCCACCTTCACGCGGCAGATGGGGATGATGCTCAGAAGGAGTGAGGAGAAGCCGCGGTTCAAGAGCATCGTCCATGCAGTACAGGCTGGGATATTTGTGGAGAGGTAAAGAGAGCTGTCATTCAATGACCAAAGCAGCAAAGGACCACCAGTTTGCAATAAATAGAAGCTTTGCTTTGATGTGTTCTGGTATCTTTACAAATACTGTAAATTCTGAGTGGAAACAGATAGTCTTGAATGAGAGATGACGAAAACATATCTATTTTAATCTCTATAGCATCATTAGGACAAGCTTTTGCTTTTGCTCAGAATTCTTTTTGTTAACTAGAGAAGATTTAATGAGTTCAGTCTCTAATTTTTAAAGAAGGACATCATCTAATCCATCCTCCTTTGAAGTATGTGGATGGTACCTGCATTTGTAACGGGTTAGGCTGCCTTGAGGTCGTTGACCCAGAGAGGACAGTTTACTTAAGGGGTGTGAGTTCTTCACAACATTTTCCAATTTTGTTAGCCATTTTGCGCATTGAAATTGATTTGCTTCGCTTCCCCAGAAATAGATTCCAGAAATCGATGTATTCTTTCTATAATCCTTCTTGCACAAATTGATTTATTCTTCCTTTGACCCTTATTGCACCATTATGGCTTTTCGAAGGGCCATAGTCAGTTCAAAGTTCACCTGGGACATTGTTCATCTTGTTTTTGACGGTTCTGACGAACAAGCTCTTCTCAATGGGTTGCCCATAGGCGTTCTCCGTTGAGGTTAAAGTGCTCCTGTGCATGGTGTCCGTGCTGTGCTGTAATTCACTTCTGCTGGAAGAGGTGGTACACTTTAGTAATTTAATTTCCACTGTGGGGCACATAGATTAATTTTTGTTTGTTTGTATCCAACAGTTCCTTAGTTTAGGACTGCTTTAATTTCTTTAGAATTTAAAACAGGCCACTTCAGAGCCTATGAAAAAGGATATAAAAGAAATTTTAAGTTTCTTGGGTCCCCAGACAACATGACTTCTCATTGTTTGTCACTACTTGGTATAAGTCTGTGGCCTGCTCATTCTTCTTTGTAAGATATAATATGGCATTTTTCCCCTCTGACTTTGCCAGAATGTATAGACGGACATCAAACATGGTTGGACTGAGCTACCCAGCAGCTGTTATTGAAGCATTAAAGGTAATACCCATGAAAAGATCTCACAATGTACACGCTACCCCATAGACAGTTTAGTTAAATTTGTTGTTAGAAAATAAGAGCCTTTTATTTACAGCTCATTTATGGGTTTCCCAGTCATTCCTGACTTTTCTCTTTCATTATCTTTTACTTACTTATTCTAACAATATCACTATCTTTTTCACCTTCGTCTTGCTAGTTTTTTAAAAGTCAAGCTCTGTGAGGATTTCATTTCGTTCTACTCCCTTGGAGCAGTTTAGTGATCTGTGCAGTGATCTGGCCTATGAGACTCAGTTTGACTTTGGCCATAGGAGATCAAATTTGTTCTGGTTGTAAATATTCGACATCAGGAGGATCTTTGGTGATCATAACTGTGTCATTATCTGATTACCTACTCTATGTCCATTTTATAGAAGAAGAAACTAAGACTCAGCAAGATTAAAAAAAAGGACACAGTTAATTAGAGACAGAGCTAAGGTTTGATGCCAGAGTTCCAGGCACATAGGCAGCTCTCAGTAACATGTTACAACATCAATGGATGCCCCAGAGCCCATGGTCTCTCCGTATCTCCTACTGTTTTCCTGAGACTCACTGAGCCCAGAAGTTCTATGGGAAGTCATGCATATATTTGAGTTTAAATGGGCTAAATCCTGCAGAATTAATCCCAATCAGGCAAACTCTCGGATTATCTAGAATGTCTCTAAGCGCCCCAAAGCAGATGTATTCCTCTAGGTGTGTGTTGATTCAGATCTGCTGGGCTGAGGGGGTCCCGGCTATGCTGAACTGACTTGGCTTTTGGATTTGAGGGGGGTACTACGCTAATATCCAGGATCACTATGCTGGTTGACATTGTGTGGTACCTACACATGGAGTCACGTCCATTTGCTCAGGGATGTCCCACCATTCTGACTATTGTTAAAACTATTACTGTCTTTGAAACCTGAAAAATGTACTATGTGATGATATTTTCAGAAGAGAACCTAAATTACCTATTCATGAATCAGGGGTGAGAGTGCTTCTTGATTAATTTAATGTCAAGAAAGAGTTCTATAGGGTCATGTTGATTGTATATTTCATAGTCCCTTTCTCTCGTCTCAGAGACATTCACTCACTGAATTTGTGAGATCCTATATATTCAGATTCTCGGTTCTCCATTTTCTGTCTCTTCTTAACTCATTTTAAGAACAAGAAGGATACTCAAGAAGAGTATTGCAAGAAGACACGTTTTCTCTCCCTCCTCTTTACCCCCACTCTAATGCCCAATACCTCAGTGTAATTTACTGTGATATTTCCCACTTAATCAGTGAAATCACTTCATGAGATCCAATGTTTCATAACATCTGCTACGAAGTTACGTTGATTTTTCTAACTGAACCTGAAACATTCAGTGAAAGTCTTAGGAACATTAAAAACATCTTTTATCTGTAATTTCTTCCTTTATTCTGAACATAAATACAGGTGGTTGTACCTGTACTAAGAAATTTATGAAAATATTTCCAAATTAGAGCATCTTTTCTATGCAGAATAACTGAAGAAAATGTGGAACACCTTGTGATGTGCATGAATTGTTATTTTATGCTTAGGGAAAAGTAATTCTCAGATGCACACATGTTGTCTTTCCGAGGGGAAAGTTACCTAGCGACTCAGACGAAGAGTAAGTACTCACTCTCTGAATTACCACCCTTCTCCACCAGTATTGCTGATACGTGCAAAAGGCTAAAGCTGCTATTTCTCTTGGTCCTGTCCCGTGTTTACTGGGCAAGTTTAAGGCCTTTATACAATGTAATATTTTTCCTCCTCCCTAGACTCTGGTTTTATTTGCAGTGAGTTGGAGGTGAGTTGGAGAGATCACACAGATAAATTCTTTTTTTTTTCTTTTTTTTATGTAGTACCTGTTCGAAAAAGGTTATTTCCACTTCACTGCCTGCAGTGTATATGGAACCACTATTGTTTTCTTCTATTGCAGAAAGTTTCCCCAAAGGCGGAGAGAGTACAATTCAATAAAATAGCCAACATGCTAGTGTTGTGTTAACCTTTGTGATTAATGTAAGAATGTGGCATAAAATTGCATTTAAGTAAGAGAATAATTGACCACTGCCAATCTCTAAATATGAGATAGGTTGCATTTTTGTTCTTTTTATTTTTTCCATGTGATATATGCTAGCTTCTCATTTGGGATGTTTTCTCTCTAATCTTCTGGGGTGGGGGTTATTGGAAATGGAGAAGTGTGCTGTTCTTTAGAAGGGCATCTGCTGGGTGACTCAGGAAGAGACACCGTGGGTGGACTCCAGGTTTAAAGTGGGAGGAAATGAGGAGGTTCCAGGCTTCCTTTAGGTTAGACTAATAGGAAGTTCATGCAGTTTCTTCATGGGAATGGTCCTTGGTCTGAGTTTGTAAAAGAAGAAGAAAAGTTTAAGGCAGTTAAATTAGGTGCTTGTTAAGATGCAGATTCCAGACCCCACACCAGGATTCTGCAGAGTCCTCCACCGGAGGATGAGCATTTTTTCCAAGCATTCCAGGTAGTTCTGAAGAAGACTAAAATTTGAGAATCACAGCTAAGTCCTCCCAAAAATAAGGGGCTGGAGAAGACACCCATCTTACTGTCTCTGTGGGAGTAACTATTTATAGATAAATAAGACTTTGAACTTCAAGAAGGAGTGTAAAGAGTGTGTTCAGCTTAGCTCTTAGTTTTACTTTTTTCAGTGAAATAACTTACAGATTTTAGGACCACGTCCACAGATCAGTGATTCCAGAAGTGGTAGCTTTTTTCTGTCCTGTGAAATGAAAGCTTTCTCCTTGGTTTCAGCTCAGCGGTTTGGATTGAAGTAACACATTATTTTGTATTCTCTATCATGCATGTTTCTGAAACTTTTACGTGGGTTAACATTCTGAACTGTGGACTAAGAGGAAGTTAGTATCAAGGGGCTGGGGAGAAGTTTAGAGTAAGGAAGCAGCCTTGGTTGTTGTGAAGTGAATTGAATATTTGAAATTTGGCGGAAGTAGTTGAAGGGCTTAATGGAAAGAGCCTGAGTTTACGCATCTGTTGAACGTGTGTGTGTGTTCTGGGCCCACTTGTGTCCCTAGCACTTAGTTGCCATGTGTCTTAGGGAAACTAGGTAACTTCTCAGTTTTCTCATCTGTAGAATGTAACTTATAATACCCATCACTAAGAGTTGGTTTTAGGGTAAATTCCATATTTATCACTGATCACAATGCCTAGAGCATATGGTAGGCACTCATTAAATTATAGCTGTTTTTAATGATAATAAGACTATTTAATATTTTATCAGTAAATGCTAGGTAGGACTGCCAGATTGGAAAAGTTTGAGAGTGGAAAGGGTGTTAGAGTCTTAGGCTTTGAAATCCCAGGTGAGGGCTGCAGGCTAGCACCAAAGTAGGGAGGTTGGTAGCTGTGTAAGTGACTGTGGACTAATGCATTCTTTCTCTATGTTCTGTCCTGCAGGATGTGGACAAGTGGTCCTTTGATGTCTTTTCCCTCAATGAAGCCAGCGGGGATCATGCACTGAAATTCATTTTCTATGAATTACTCACACGCTATGATCTGATCAGCCGTTTCAAGGTCAGTGCCTAATTAAAAAAAAAAAAAAAAAACTACACACATTCTTCCATGACTTTTGGGCTAAGAGTAAGAGAATCTTTTACTGTAGACCCAAAACTGCTCTGGATAACTCAGGAAGCATCGTTGGGACAGCCACTGCCATGAACTCCTCTGTGGTGGGAACTTTTCATGACTCCCTTGCCTGGTGGTCTCACCGGCAGGGGAGGAATAGAGCCGCCCAGTTAGATCCCAGTCTTCCTACAGGTACAACTAGAAGCCTGAACTAGCAGAGCTCCCCATCGGGCTCTGCCTGCAGACCTCATTTCAGCCTAGCTTGGTGTACTATCAAGCACCGCCAGCAAGGAGACGGGAATAAAGACAGAGCGCGCATCTGCTGTCTCTGCAAACTTCTTTTTCCACCACTTGGTTCAAATTCAGATAAATACTCTCACTTATCATCTGTGACAGATCATTGGTATTTCCCAGCCATTCACGCTTCAAATTAATTCTTCAACTTTAAGTAAAGAGCATGACTTGTCTCCAGAGTTCAACCACCTCAGCCTTCTAATACCTCTGGAGATCGGGCCAGGTTTTCCAGGAACCTGTGCATTCATCTGCTGACAGCCACTGTATCCCACTCCTCAGACTTCTCTCATCATATGGATGAGGTTCTGAAAAATGTAGGTCTTTCTCTGTGTAACATACTGATTTCTCTGAGCAGCTCCATTCTATGTTGCTTTTCTAAGGACAGTTTATTTGGCGGTGTGTTTCTTACATAGCCGTAAGTACTTTATGGCAGTGGTCCTTAATTTCTTTTGCGTGAGAAACCTGCTTGAAAATCTGGTGGATGCCTGAGACTGTTTCCTCAGAACAAATCTCCCGTGCACATACACACCCCTTTATCTAGCATTTCAGTGGCTCATAGAGCTCCAGAGAAGAGTCCAAAGAACCCAGGTACATTGGGTCTTCATTTTTAAAAATGGTAATGAATCAATCTCTCACATCTGAAAGGCAATATTTAAATGTTTAAAAATCCACAAATGGTAAATATGGAAGAATGTGCCCAAGGTACTAAGGACTCTCATGAGGTACTATTGTGGTGTTTTCTTTATTTTTTCTTATGAGTGTGACTTTTAGTCTCCTAGGACAGACACTCTCTCCTTTTCCCCCAGCCTTGTACTAGATAATTTATCCTAACCAAGAAATTGATCCAGAAAACTAATACAGTGAATGTTTCCAGTGTCTCCTTATTTTGTACAAGCTTCTTGCAATTGTTCACTTTCTGCCACATAGAAAAAGAAGATATGTATATTATACATATTGGAGATAGAAAGCAATTAGGCTAATTGGAAATTGCAAGTCACCAATAATAAGTTGCCAAGTAATAAACCTAAGAACACAGCCTGTTTCTGTGTTTCAGAACAGACTGTCACGTGTTTGTTTTTCCCGTCCGTCCAGTGTATATAATCACTCCTTCTAAAGGGCCCAGTCTTCAGGAGGGGGCAGCTCTTGTTTGTTTTGCAGTCATTTTATTACTTGAGATCTTTGTGTACTTTATGTTTTCCCACAGATAAATGAGACATGCTGCGTAGTATGTGTTCATTTATTTCTCAAGAAATAAAAGACTTAAGCCTTTGCCTGGGAGATAAATGAACACATACCCTTCTTCCCTGAATGTCTCTGAGATGATCCTGTGTCATTTCCCTGGGCCTCTGGACTAGAGAACAATGAACAATTTGCAGGGCAGACCAGGCATTTCCTGTTAGAGTGTAAAATTATCTGATAATTTTTTCCGTGATTTATTTTTTACCAGCTTTGAAAGGTTCTAATTTCCTCATGTGATATGTTATGCCTCCAGAAAGAGGCAGCTAGAGCACCTTAGACTTTTGTGTCCTCACTTAAAGCCACTAAATCACTAACCAAATAACCTTGCTGCTCCCTTTCAGATCCCTATTTCTGCACTTGTCTCATTTGTGGAGGCCCTGGAAGTGGGGTACAGCAAACATAAAAATCCTTACCACAATTTGATGCACGCTGCTGATGTTACACAGACCGTGCATTACCTCCTCTACAAGACAGGAGTAGCGGTAAGTACAGATAGATTACATAAAAGATATGATGATGATTTTTTATTGGAGTCTGGTCCCATTTTGAGGAGGTAGAGCCCACACGTGCACTATTTTGTGGACTTCTGGTTCCCCAAGAATTATCTAACCAATCATGGAAAGTCTTGGGGTTCCTTATTGTTTCTGAAATTTTCTTCATCGTGGACTTGATGAAATAATAGGTAGCAGTGCCTGGCATCCTTACTAAGCTATGACCAAATTAAATATAATTTCTAGAACTAAATATGTATTTCCAGAAATGGAGAGTGATACTATTAACCTCTTGCTATGGTCAATCACAATTATATTCAAGCATCGTGAAATCGTATTGGTTATACTTGGCAAAGATATTGGAAAAAGTTAGCTTTTGGTTTAAACTGCTGGTTGTTTTTCACAAGGTTATTCTCATCCTATTTATATGTGTTTGATTTTCTTTGAACCTAAGGGTCAATCTTTACCTCTAACTGTTTGAAACTTTTCATGCTTGTTTCGGCCCAACATTTCATCTCTTTAGATGTTTTTGAGTCCCTGTTCTGTAATCCATTGTATTAACTGACCTCTTCAACCTGATTTTGCCTTTGTCCTCTTTGCCTTAATGTAAGCTATTATTTTACAAGATATAGCTTTAGCGACAAACAGCTAGGTTTCTATGACTTTTTACCTTGAAATCTTCTTCAGAATTGACGTTAAGGTAGCCATTCTTTGGGTATGGTTGTTAATTAGCCCATAAACTCAGTACACATTTATCTTTTCCACTAGGACATGTTGAAAGATTTGGTGTAATAACTCACTGAATTAAATAATGGAATACAGTGGGAGGAGTGTGGGCTCTGGAGCTAGATAAAATTGGATATAAATCCTTGCTTAATTACTTATTAGATTTTTTGACCTGCAATAAATTGCTTGACTCTCTGAGTCAGGATTTCCTGACTTCTAAATTTCAATTCTTCCTTACTGTAAAACGTATTTCTTAAAAATATTATTATGATTTATTATTTAAAAAGCTATTTTTAAAATTATATAAACATGACAAAGGGAACCTGTTTAATGTGACCAGGGATTTCTACCATAAACTTAGAGCAAACATCATAGTTACTAGAGGTTCAGTGAAAGCATGGAGCACAACAGGGATGCCCACATTGATATCGCTATTGAGTGTTTTTCCGGAGGTCTCAGCCAATGCAATATAGTATCTGAAAAAGATGAAGAAGCATCCTGTGAAAATAATTTGGTCATCTCCCTTAAAAAATCAAGAGAACTAACTACAAATTATTAGATCAAATAAAAGACCTCAGTAAGATCTGGATAAAATAGCTGTCCTATACACTGGAAATTAACAAGTGTAATAGAAAAACATACATTCCCAATGATTTGAAAATATCAATAAATTACCTATGAAGAACTTCAAAACTGATAAAAAGGAAACTGTAAAATCTAAATTAAAGGGCACAAAAATAATGTTTCAATAATTGAAGACATATACCATGTTTTTAATGCAAAGCCTCAGTATTATATAGATGTCAAATTTCCTCAAACTAATCTATAAATTCAAAGCAATACTAATAAAAATTTCAAAAGGATTTTCCATGAAACATGATAAACTGAATCTGAAATTTATGTAAAATACAGTTTTGAAAAAGACAATATGTGTGGTGGGTAGTTCTCACTCTACTAGATGTTAATATATTTACTGAAGCTATCGTGATAAAAAAACGGTGTGATATTTGTGCAAAAATAGACAAATATTTCCATGGAATTTATTAGAGTTTCAAAAACTAAGCTCAAATATTTGTTGAGCACTTATTGTGTGCCAGGTACTTTTTTGCAGGATGAGGATGCATTGGTGCTCTTACAGGACTTGCATTCTAGTGGGAGGTTGTAGATAGAAGACCAGTGAAAAAGTAAAGAAGAAAATATCACTAGTGTTCTGCAGAGATTGAATATAGGGCACCCACATTGGGAAAACAGGGGGTTTTATTAGATGGTCAGCAAAGGCCTCTCTCTGGAGGTAATCTTTAATCTGAGATAGTTGAGCTTTTAGGCTTGAGCCATGCTAAGAACTGAAGAAGGATATGGCAGCAGAGTTAGAGCAGGATTAGTACAAAGTCCCTCATGAGAAAGCAGCTTTGTGTAGTCAAGGAGCAGAAATAAAGCAAGCATGGTGAGAACAGCACATGACGGGGTCAGTAGTGCAAGAGAAGGTTGGAGAAGAAGGCAGGAGCCAGACCAAGGTCTGGGTAATGAATTCCAGTTTTATCTAAGTGCAGTTTGAGACGACTAAAGCGTTTTAGACAGCCAGCAGAATGATGTGATCTGATGAAGATAAGAAGAGTGTTAGTGTGGAGCATGGCTTTTGAGGCAGCCTGTTGGAAGAGTACTATAGAAGTCTACGGGAGACATAGTGGTAGTTTGGACTAGGAAGGACATTGCTGAGATATAGAGACAAAAAAAAATTGTTTCTCAGTGATGTATGGCAATTGCTTCTCAATAAAACTGGGAAAAAATT
The DNA here is from genome assembly GCF_037783145.1 of Equus przewalskii. Lineage (NCBI taxonomy): Eukaryota > Metazoa > Chordata > Mammalia > Perissodactyla > Equidae > Equus > Equus przewalskii. The sequence goes on along the minus strand of NC_091834.1, from coordinate 62,377,857 downwards.
CTGTTTCTGAGATAGACTTAAAAGGATTGGGTGGTGAAAAGGATTTGGAACATTAAAGTGAGGAAGATTTTTGGTTTGGTAAACAGGGTTGGTGAGACAGCCTGGTGGCAAAGCAGGCTTTGGGGAAGGGGAATCAAGAGTTTTGATTTACACATGCTAAGTTTAAGATCTTTGTTAGACATCAATGTGGAGATGTCAAGCAGGAAGAAAACTAAAGGAGTCCAGTGTTCTGAGAAGAGGTCAGGGATGGACGTGGAGATTAGACAATCGTGGGCATATCAATATTATATAAAGACATGGAACCAGATGAGATTTTCTAAAGAGAGTGTGAACAGAGAAGTAGAGGGGCTCAGAAGTGAGTCCTGGAGCAGTCCAGAGTTGACAGTGAAGGTAAAGAATTAGAGCCAACAATAGTAACTAGAAAGGAGTGGCCAGTGACATTGGGACAAAAACTAAGAGAATGTGGGGTCCTGGAAGCCAGTGAAAGAAAGTGCTTCAAAAGAGAATGGTGAATTGTGTGGGACATGCCAACAAGTCAAGAAGGCTGAGGATAAAGAAGCGACCACTGCTTTTGACAACATGAAAGTCATTCCTGCCCTTGACTGAGCAGTCTAAGGAGTTTCGTGAGGATGGAACACTGACTAGAGTATAACGAAGAGAGAATTGCAGATGAAAAGCTGAGGACACATCTGTAGACAACAACATTACAGGGAGAATTCCTCAGTTCAAAAAATGTTTGGGGGACAGTTGTTCATTTGGAGAAAGATGAGTGTTTTTGTCCTACTTCAAATCATTCACCACATATTGGACAAATGAATGAAAGATGTGAGTACAAAAATAAAAATTTGATCATATTAGAAGAAACTATGAGAATATATTTATAGGCTTGAAAAAGGAACTTCTTTCTTAAATAAGCCTCAAAATGCAAAAGTTATATGGCAAAATATTGATTGAGTATATTAAAATTGAAATCTTCTGTAGGATAAAAAGCATTGTTATTATGAAGTGCTTAAGGAAAATACAGAGAGAGCAAAGATTAAGATCGAGATTATATGAATAAATCAACAAGAAGAGAACAGAAATTCAGTAGACAAATAGGAGGAAATTTATTCACAGCGTTAAGATTGCCCTGTCATAAAGTCTCTGTCATGGGCTAAATTTTGTCCCCCCCTTAATTTCATATGTTGAAGTCCCAATCTCTAGTGCCTCAGATCATGAGTGTATTTGGAGATAGGGTCTTCAAAGAGGTGATTAAGGTAAAATGAGGTCATATGGGTGGGCCTAATATGATATGACTGGTGCCTCCTAAGAAGAGGAGATTAAGATGCAGACGTGCATGTGCACAGAGGAAGGACCATGTGAGGACACAGCGAGGAGGTGGCGTCTGCAATCTGGGAAGAGAGCTCTCACTGCAGATACCCATACCTTGATCTTGGGCTTCTAGCCTCCAGAACTGTGAGGAAATGACTTTCTGTTGTTTAATCTGCTTAGTTGGTGGCATTTTGTTATGGCAGCCTTAGCAAAACAATAGAGTAGCAGAGCCATGATTAGGTCCCAGATCTGACGTCTGAGGCCATGCGTTGAAATATTTAGCCATGCTTCTACAATGCCTGTGGCAAAAAAATAGCCCCTGATATTCTTACACTTCAGTATCCTCACGTGATTCTTCAAAATATTGTGGTGAGGATCAAAATAGATGTGAAAAGGTACTCTGGACTCATCTATTCAACATATGTTTGGTTGGTACCTAGTAGGTACAATGTACCATGGAGATATAAAGGAGAATTATGCACAGCTTTCTTAGCTCTCAAGAAAAACTCCCAAACGTTTATACTAATGCAAGTTATCATTAATATAAATGTTATATCATAGCAGCCGATGATCATGATGTACGGCATACAGTTCTTAAATGAGCTCATTTGCCATTTGTCACTGAATTTGCATTATCAATTCAGGCTATATTCAAAAGCATTCTTAAATATAGAAACTACTTCCCACCCACTCTCTCTTGGAAATACAACTCAAAACGAACTTCTTTCATTGCCAGCTTACAAAAACAGTGGGGAGCATTCTGATGAATGGAGAACATATTGTTACTCTAACCTTTCATTACAAACCAAAAGGGAGAAAATGCTTTAAATTATTTCAGTTTTATAAACTGTGAGACACATGGGGAATCAAAACATCCCATTGATAAAGTGATGTCTGGGCCTCAACATCAACAGTATTACTCATTGTAATGTGTTTATATTACTCATTATAGCTTAGCTTAGATGCCAAGAAGATGCTTGAATCCGTTCAGAATTGTTTTGCTCACTCCTAAGAGAAAATCCTTGAACAAAATTAGATTGAAGAGTTGTTGATTGAATAGATATGAATCAGACTCTGAGCTCTAGTCTGCTTTTCATTCAGGTCAAAAAATTCCAAACTTCAAAGCGGTTTCTTGGCCCCTTTCATTGCTTTGTCAGGCAAGGTGCCATTAGTTTCCCTTTTGCTTACTTTTTTAGAAGAGAGAAGCTGTGTCTTGTTCTTTTGATTATATGTGTCATCATCATGTTTGTAAGGGAAACACTACGGACATCTAAATGGCATCCTGGTTAATGAGTGCTGAGTAATTTTATTAGGGTTTGTGGTCAGCAGTATTTCGGCCCCCATGTCCTTTGCCCCCTGGTTTCACACTTGTTAATATGTTACATAGATGGCAAAAAGGACTTTGTAGATACAATAAAGGTTACTAATCAGAGGGCCTTAAAATAGAGAGATTAGCCTGGATTCTGCAGGTGGGCCCAATGTAATCACATGAGTCGTTAAAAGTCAAGAGGTGTAGGGGCCAGTCCCGTGGCGCAGGAGTTAAGTTTGAATGTTGCGCTTCAGCGGCCCAGGGTTCACTGGTTCAGATCCCAGGTGTGGACATGACACCGCTTGTCAAGTCATGCTGTGGTAGGCATCCCGCATATAAAGTAGAGGAAGATGGGCACGGATGTTAGCTCAGGGCCAGCCTTCCTCAGCGAAAAGAGGAGGGTTGGCAGCAGATCTTAGCTCAGGGCTAATCTTCCTAAAAAAAAAAACATCAAGAGGTGTAGCAGAAGTGTGAAAAGGATGCAACCAGCCATCGCTAGCTTCAAGATGGAGGGGACCAAGTGGGAACGTTGAGAAGGAAATGCATTCTGCAAGTGCCCTGAATGCACTAGGAAACAGGTTTTTCCACAGAGCTTCCAGAAGGGAATGCAGACCTGCCAACACTTTGATTTTAGCCTGGTGAGATCCTGACCAGAACATCCAGCCACGCTGAGCTGACTTCTGACCCACTGAGCCGTGTGCTGATAAATGGGGCACAATAATGGGTGTTCTTTATGCCTTTAGTTTGTGATAATTTGTGAAGGTAGAATAGAAAACTAATATAGGGGTGGAAACAGATTTCTAAGGAAATTCTATCATTTACATATCAAAGTCAGGAGTGACTGATAATGTCTTCTCTGGCAATGGGAAATTGCCCCTGTCCTTTTCCTTCAGGTTTCCACTGCCCCCATTAACTCCTCCCCCACCAGCCCCCCATGGCTTGCTTTCCTGAGTCACACACAGCAGAATTCAGAACCCACTGTTACCAGCTGTCAGGGCCTCCCTGTCATTGAACTAGTTGTGACACTCATATTTTGTAGATAGTGAGGTACTGATAGGATCTATGGCTTGTACCTTGTCACATTTTGATAAATCTGGAATAAAATTCACATGGGACTTAAATTTCTGACTTCTTATGAGTTATAAAACCTTCTAGGTTCACAGTGATTAATTTGGAAGAGGCAAGGAAATCTGAGCCATATTAAAATATGAAGCCCAATTTCCCTCAAAATAGCTTCTCCCACCTTCTCTGTTTCTATCAATGATGCCAACTATTTTCACCCAGCCAGCCCCGGTGGTCTAGTGGTTAAGATTTGGCACTCTTGCTCTCACTGCCGTGGCCCCGGTTTGTTTCCTGGTCAGGGAACCACACCACCCATCTGTCAGTTGTCATATTGTGGCAACTGCGTGTTGCTGTGATGCTGAAAGCTATGTCACGGGTACTTCAAATAGCGGCAGGGTCACTGTAGTGGACAGGTTTCATTAGCGCTTCCAGACTAAGACAGACTCGGAAGAAGGACCTGGCCTTCCACTTGCAAAAACATTGACCATGAAAATCCTATAAACAGCAGCAGAGCGTTGTCTGAAAAAGTGCCAGAAGGTGAGAGGGTGGCACAGAAAAGAGCAGGCAGGGTTCCGCTCTACTGTCACTAGGAGTCAGAATCGACTCAATGACACTAACAACAAAAATAGCCACCCAGGATGGCTTTTGCCACCCAGGCCAGGAATGTTGGGGTCCTCTTTAATTTGTTCTCCTTCACTACAACCCCTTCTACCCCCCCTCTGCCTCAGGAGGCATGAGGCATGAGGCCAGGCGTTATCTTTCCATCTGTCTCTGTCTAATAGACATCAGGTTTTCTGTTACTCTTAGTTCTTGGTATTGTGTTGAAATTTTTAATTTTTTTTCTCTGTCTACCTGGCAACCTCATTCGGAATTTGAGAAAGGGTACCTTGAGGACTTTTAGAGTCTTCATGTTCTTTGTTTTTTGCTGGAAAAAAATAAAACTACTAGTTAGCTTTTTCAACCTTGCTGGGCATGCTGTTTTCAAATCACGTGTTCCTCGGTCTCCTCACAGAAAAAAAAAGATTCTGTCTGCCAGAAAATGTGTATTTGGCAATAGCTTGCCAGCTGCAGGGTGGAAAGGCAGCAATGTTCGTGTGTTGTCAGCAAGCTGAAGACTTTGTCTGAGAAAGAGACAGATTATCTGATTGCTCTGTAATCTCCCTTTCAGAACTGGCTGACAGAGCTGGAGATCTTTGCTATCATCTTCTCAGCTGCCATCCATGACTATGAGCATACTGGAACCACCAACAATTTCCACATTCAGACCCGGTGAGGATGTTGAAATGCTTGCCAAAGAGGCCCGAGGGGGCTGGGATGGAGTTTGGGAAGTCAGAAAGATGCGGTCATTTAGACTTTCTGAAAAAACGAACTCACAAACAGGAGATCAGCCTGGTCCACTTTGATGAAGACTTAGAGTTTAAGAAGCCATCTGCTCCTAATTCTCGTATTTTATTCATGTCTGATAAGGATCTCCTTTTCTTCTCTATTCAAATGCTATTTGTTTGTGTATGTATGTACTATGCACACTGTACCTATTTCTAACAGGAGGTAGAACAGTCCACGTAGAGGCACAGGTGCCATGGGGACTGACTGTGAGGATGGGCGGGGACTGCAGTGTTCATGTTGGCATAGCGGTAGCTGAGCCTTCCCACCCTCTGCTCTCTGGGAGTCTGGTGATAGTCTTCTCATCCTCCCTGACTTCATCTCTGCTGTGTCAGTGCTTGCCTCGCTCCCTGGCACAGGGCTTGGGGAGCCAGGTTGTCTCCTGGAGGCCACCTTCACCAGGGCAACCTGTGCCCCCTCTGTGACGAACCGCACAGGTAATCGCAGACCTCTGTAGGGATATTGCAAAGGGGTCCAAGTGCCCCACTCTGAATTTGTTGACTATGACAGACATCACTAATCAATTTGGGGACTTTTTTCTTACCCAGCTGCGTATTATACTTCGTATTCCACTCAGCACAGAATTCTAGGCGAGCAGTACGGTCAATTGTCAATTCCGTTTAGGATGAAACCTCATCTGCCCTCTCCTGACCTAAGAACTTATCTTCTCTTTAGACAGCAATGTGGAACTGGAGAGACTGTGACAGTAGGGTTAATTGGGCCTTGACATAGGAATCAAAAGAAGCTAGAATTTGGGGAAAGATGGCAAGGCAAAGAGAATGGGTATAGCAGGAGGGGCTGGCCCAGAGGCATAGTGGTTAAGTTTGTGTGCTCCACTTTGGTGGCCTGGGCTTCCCCAGTTCATATCTTGGGCACAGACCTACACGCCACTCATCAAGCCATGCTGTGGAGGCATCTCACATACAGAATAGAGGAAGACTGGCACAGATGTTAGCTTAGCAACAAATATTCCTCCAGCAAAAAGAGGAAGTTTGGCAACAGATGTGAGCCCAGGGCCAAGCTTCCTCACACACACACACACACACAAAGAACATAACAGGAGGGACGAGAGTTAAACACCAAATAAATACTCACTGATTTCACTTGAAAAAGCAGGTGCACACTTCAGATAGGTTTGTATTCATTAAACCAATCTACATGTGTTTAATGAACCCAACATTTAATTATGGGGGACACAAAAGAAGACAGTATCATCTGATCTCTCTTCAGAAGGGGAATTTCAATAGAATGGCAGCGGACAAAAGGACTTCAGCCGTTCGCTTCATTTTCTGCCTCCTGTCTCCTCACATGGAGTAGTCTCAGCTGCTGGGGAGCCGCCTTTTGTAGTTGTGTTGCGAGGTCTTCAAACACAGGGAATTCTACAGAGCAGCTCTGTTTAGTGGATATCTGCGAGTGTCACCTTTGCTCTGAGGACAGAGACTGCAGTGAATAGTGCCTGCTGGAGGAAGAGCGCTGGGTGGGACAACTGTACCTAGATCTTGGCTGGAGACCAACATCAAAACCAGTCACAACTCAGAGGGAAATGCCTTGATTACAGGAGGTGGAAAATAGCTCGTTGTCACAAAATACACACCAGTTGGTGCCTTCCTAACCTAAAAGATGGAAGATCAGCTCTTTCACCTCAGGATTTGCATGTTTCGTGTTATCTCCGTAGGAGTGGGGAAATTCCAGTGGGTTCAGTTAAGCTTGGTTTGGAGTGAAATTTAAACGTTGGCCTTCTTTAACAGAACTTTATCTAGAGCATCTCAGCCTGTAGGCTCCCTGTTCAGAAAACTAAGTCTGTGACCGGGTTCTGTGTCCTTTGATAGACAAAATATTACCCCTAACACTTTAAAGGTGTGCTAGATACATCCCAAGGTTTGACCAATGACAGGCAGAAGTTATTTTGGGGAAGAATGACCCAGCTGTGAGAAGATCTTGCCTTCATCCCAACCCTGCTATTCAGCCGCTGTGGGGCTCTGTGAAGTCACTTTACATCTCTGGGACTCATCTTCCTTGATGAGAAACAAGCTCTAATAACTAAGGTTTCATTAAATTAAAGATATTAAAATAGCATACAGCTCTGTGTCTGTTGTCATTTAGCTGTGGAATGGTCTTTGAGAAAGTGACTGACAATTGTCATATAATCCTTATATTCTTTATTCTCAATTTTCCACAAATGGCTTCTGCATGGTAAAATTTTAAGATCAAGCTACAGCCAGAGAAACTTGCAAACTGTACCTGCCGGGTGGTCTGTGTTCAGTGAATTGCAATTAAAATAAATAAATTCTCTCATTGAACAAAGTAAAAATAAAAAATTAAGTAGTTCCAGAAAATATAAGGAAGTTTGAATTGACCCACATCTCAAATCACCTTTGCCGCTGGTACAGATAAGTGAGATATGGTTAAGGAGCAGTTTTCAGAGAGTTCTCAGCTTGCATATCCACACATTGCACATTCACACAGTGACATTAAAATACCCTGTGTACAACTGACGATAATTTGTAGTGTTGGTTTTCGCTTTATGGTTGATAGAAAGGGCATGGGGGCAAGGATAGTTGCTAAACCTAAGAGAAAGAGATGGTGCGTTCTAGCCTGGGAGAGCGACGTGTGAAATCTCAACTGTTTAATATCCTCAGTTATTTTGCTTGGCTTTCTGTTCAGGTCTGACCCGGCTATTCTGTACAACGATAGATCTGTATTGGAAAATCACCATTTAAGTGCAGCCTATCGCCTTCTGCAAGAGGATGAGGAAATGAATATATTGATCAACCTCTCAAAGGATGACTGGAGGTAAGGATGAGGCAAGAGAGAGGTTTGGAGGCCAGGAATGGAGCTGTGAGGAGCGATGAAGTGTGCAGCTTTTGAAGAAATAATATTCTGTTTGAAATGTTTATGGCTGTGTCTCTCTGTCTTTTTCCCCCCTCCTTCCTTTGCTCCCTCCGTTCCCTTTATCATTCTCTCTCTCTGTTTTTTCTCTTTGACACCAAAATTCAAGTATATTGTAGGCACCTTGTAAATGTTTGCTGTTTGTTATTTTAGGAAACTTAGGTTGTTTTTATCTCAGCTTCTTAAATCTGAATTTTATCATTTAACATGTTTTCACCTTATATTTGACTGGATTTCTTAAAAAATATTTCAAAATGTGCTAAAGAAATTATTTTGAGACTTTAAAAAACTCATGAGGGGGCTGGCCCCATGGCATAGTGGTTAAGTTTGGTGTGCTCTGCTTTGGCAGACAGGATTCACAGGTTCCGATCCTGGACACAGACTTACACCACTTGTCAGCCATACTGTGGTGGTGATCCACATATAAAATTAGCTCAGAGCTAATCTTCCTCAAGCAAAAAAAAGAGGAAAATTGACAATGGATGTTAGCTCAGGGCTAATCTTCCTCAGCATAAATAAATAAATAAATAAATAAATAAATAAATAAATAATGAGTACTTAATCCTGTTGTCTAAATGACATAATCCCCCCCCCTTTTTTTTGTGGTGAGGAAGATTGGCCCTGAACTAGCATCTTTTGCCAATCTTCTTCTTTTTGCTTGAGGAAGATTCTCGTTGAGCTAACGTCTATACCAATCTTCCTCTATTTTGTATGTAGGATGCCACCATAGTGTGGCTTGATGAGTGGTGTGTAGGTCCAAGCCCAGGATCTGAATGGTGAACCCTGGGCCACCGAAGTGGAGCACGGGAACCCAGCCACTTTGCCATTGGGCTGGCCTCGACTGTGTGTCTTTTGATTTAGGCATGGCTGAGTTTGAATGTGGACACAGTCATTTACTAGCTGGATGATATTTAGGAAGTTACTCAACCCCTTTACACCTTTTTAAAATTTAATTTCTAGAAAACAGATAATAACATTTACCCTGTGATTTGGTTAGGGTTATAATAAATGAGACAATCCATTTAAAATGCTTAGCACACTTTATGACATATATAACAAGGCTAAAAATCATTGCAGCTGTAAATACAGGTCAAGGTGTTTCAAAGCTTATAGGCGAAACCATTTAAATCATTACAAAGTCCTGAATCTACCGTGATGCAAATAGTACTTATATTTTAATTAAATGATCAGCTGTTTATTGAGTGGTATCTCTGTGCCATTATGCAAGGATTCAGAGAAATAAGCTATAGGAAACAATAAATCCGAAACAGATTTTCAGTAAGAGCTGGCTATTAGTTTCCATGCAGCTCTAGTTTATTAAAACATAGAGGAACATTTGGCTTGAATTTTATTGGAAAATGCTAGGTTCAGCCAGCATCTGAAAAATGCAGAGCATTTCAGTTAATCAATGTAAATCTTCTGGACAAAAAGGAACCCTCTATCCAATTTAAATGTCTGTAAAAGTATAATGAAAGATTTGAATACGGCTGAGAACAGCTTCACGCATCTTCAGATACATCACGGTTTTGAAGGATTTGTGTGAGGGCTTGTTTAGATGGGGTGTATTCCTGGCCTCATGACAATCTAATCAAGTGATACAAAGCTTGAGTAATTGCCTCTTTTTTTTTTTTTTTGAATCTCAGGGGAAGGAGAAAGGGGAGGAAACTTGGGTAGAAGCAGCCTAGATCTCCGTGCAGTCTAAGGAAAGTTTTCCAAGGCTGGGCAGCACGGGACGCCAATGATGGGGATACTTTCTGAGAAATGCATCATTAGGCGGTTTCGTTATTGTGCAAACATCATAGAGTGACTTACACAAACCTAGTTGGTATAGCCTACCGTACCCCTAGGCTCTATGGTACAAATCTTATGGGACCACCATTGTATATGCGGTTCATTGTTGACCAAAATGTCATTGTGTGGTGCATGATTGTATTGTTTTATTATTTATTTATTTTTTAAAGATTGACACCTGAGCTAACAACTGTTGCCAATCTTTTTTTTTTTCTTTCTGCTTTTTCTCCCCAAATCTCCCCAGTACATAGTTGCATATTTTAGTTGTGGGTCCTTCCAGTTGTGGTATGTGGGATGCCGCCTCAGCATGGCCTGATGAGCGGTGCCATGTCCATGCCCAGGATTTGAACCAGTGAAACCCTGGGCCGCTGAAGCAGAGCACGTGAACCCAACCACTTGGCCATGGGGGCGGCCCCTGTATTGTTTTATTATTTTGTCACATTTTATTAATGTTTAGATACAGTGCCCCAGGACAATGGTATTATTGTATAAATATAATATTAAATTATTGTTTAGGGCTCTCAGTAAATCCCATTAACCCAAAGATAACATGTTTAATATTCTGTATCTTTCTAGGAAAGCAGTTTTACTATCTGATAGATTCTGTTTGGATATACAAGTGCATTAGGCTTCTCGGGGCCTTTGTAAGTGAATGTATTACCAGATATTTGCTGCATTTCACAGTGGAATAACATGGAATTCCACTTTTGGCAGCCCAAATTAGCTGCTAATAAACCAGTCCTCCCGCAAATAACAACTCTAAACTTTGGACAAAATACAAACAATCACAACTCCCCATGACTTGAGGGCTGTAGAGAATGAACAAAATCAGGCAAATTTTGAAGGCATGTCAAAATTTGGAGACAATGACAGGATGAGGCGAGTCTGACATTTTTGTTACTTTACCCTGAAGGCAGCCTCAGTCAAGGCAACAACAGTAGATGGTGAAAACCATATGTATACAGAAACTGCCACCGTTTTTCTGGGTAGAGAAACCAGGGTAGGAACAAACAGAGCTGAGCGAGTTAGAATCCCAGCCAAGAGAAAGCCAAATAAGGAGAAACTCAAATTCTGTGACAATCTAAATGACATACAAAGAAAATGTGACTTATTTTCAAGGGAAAAGGCAATCAATAGATGCAGGCTCCAAGATGAACTATTGTTGGAATTATCAGACAAGGATTTTTAAAGCATTAATATATTTATGCTCAGTGAAGTAAAGGAAAATATGCTTGTAATAAATAAAATACAGTATAATTTAACCAGGGAAATTAAAATGAAAGCAAGAGAAAACAAATTTTAGAACTGAAAAATAAGATATCTAAACTGAAAATTCACTACATTGGCTTAGTAGCAAGTTGGAGAAGATAGAGGAAGGAATCAGTGAACTTGAAAAGATCAGTCAAAATTATCCCATTTGAAGAAGTAGGAAAAAATGATTTAAAAAATGAACAGAGACTTAGAGACCTGTAAGACAATTTCAGGTGGTCAAACATAAGGAGAGTTGGAATCTCAGAAAGAGAGGAGAGAGAAAGAATGGGGCAGAAGAAATATTTAAAGAAATAATGGCTCAACATTTCCCAAATAAAGTGAAAGATATAAATCTATAGATTCAAGAAGCTTAGCAATCTAAAAGAGGATAAATTCAAAGAAAAACACACCTACACACATATTATAGGCAAACTGCCAAGAGTCAAAGATAAAATTAGAGAAAAACGACACATTACATTCAGTGGAACAACTCAAATTACTGTAGAGGCCAAAAGACACTGGAATAACATCTTTAAGGTGGTAAAAGAAAAAAATGTTGACACAGAATGCTATATCTTGTGGACACATCCTTGAAAATGAAGGTGACATGACGTTATTTTCAGATAATGGAAAACCTCAGAAATTTGTCACCAACAGAGCTGCATTATAAGAAATGCTGAAGAAAGTTCTTTAGGTGGAAGGAAAATGATACCAGGGGAAATCAGACTTTTAGGAAAGAATAAAATGGTAAATATCTGGGTAAATATAAAAGGCTATTTTTCTTAATTTCTTTCAGTGCATATAACAGTTAAAAACAAAAAATACAATATAGTCTCATGAGTTTATAATGTAGGGAAGTGTAATACACGTAAAAGCTATAACATAAAGACAACTAGTCATGTGCTGCATAACATTTCAGTTAACGATGGATCACATATATGACAGTGGTCCCATAAGAGTACTGCGATATAGCCTAGGTATGTAGTAGACGATACCATCTAGGTTTGTGTGAGTGATGTCTATGATGTTCACACAATGACGAAATTGCCTAACCACGCATTTCTCAGAACGTATCCCTGTCATTCAGCAATGCATGATTGTATAACATAAAGACTGGTAATAAGTAAATGGACCTATACTGTTACAAAGTTTTTACATTTTAGATGTAAAAACCTGCAGGCCTTCAGGCTGGAACTACACTACCAATTCTCCTGGTTCTCAGGCCTTTGGACTTGGACTAGATCTACACCATTGGCTCTCCTGGGTCTCTAGCTTGCCAACTCACCTTGAGACTAGTTAGCTTCCATAATTACATAAGCCAATGCCTCATAATAAGTCTCTTTCTGTATATATATGTACATTCTATTGGTTCTGTTTTTCTGGAGAATTCTGACTAGTACATAAGGTTTATTCCTGGAATGCAAGGTTAGTTCATTACTTAAGAATCAATTCAAATAATTCACCATATTAAAAAAAAAACCAGGAAAGTGTATGGTCGTTTCAATAGATGCATAAAAAGCATTTGACAAAATTCAACACTCATTCATGATAAAAATTCTCTACAAGCTAGGAACAGAAGAGAACTTCCTCAACTTGATAAAGGGCACCTGTGAAAAAACCTATAGCTAACATCATGCTTAATAGTGAAGAATTGGATACTTTTCCTTCAGATTGGGAACAGGACAACAATACCTGATCTTACTCTTGTCAACACTGTAAGATGTCTGTATTAGCAGATGACCTGATTGTCTGAGTAGAATATCCTAAGAATCTGTAAAGCAGCTACTAGAACTAATAATGAATTTTGCAAGGTCACAGAATACAAATTTAATGTAAAAAAAAATGTGTGTGTTATATATATATATATATATATATATATATATATGCATATATATACAGCAAACCATTAGAAAACGGAATAAAAATAATTTATTTTACAATAGCACAAAAATATAAAATACTTAGTATTAACTTTAAAAAACAAGTGTAGCTCCTGCCCTCTGAAAACTACAGAACATTGCTGATTAAAGAGGATCTAAATGAATTGAGAGAGATATTTTCCTCATGTAGTGGAATAAGCAGTATTATAAAGATGTCAGGTCTTTCCAAATTTATCGATAGATTCAACACAATCTCAATCAAAATTCCAGCAGAATTATGTTAGAAATTGGCAAGGATATTCTAAGATTTATGTAGAAATGCAAACAAAACAATTTGAAAGAAGAACACTTAGAGGGTCCACACTACCTGATGTCAAGATACACTATAAAGCTACAGTAATCAAGACAGTGTTTTATTAGTGAAAGGCTAGATGCAAAGACTCGTGGAACAGAATTAAGAGCTCAGAAATTGATTCATCATTTATTTATGACATAGGTTCTGAGGTAATTCAATGGGGAAAGGAGAATGTTTTTACCAAATGGTGTTAGAACAAATGGATATCCATATGGAAAAAAAATAACTTTGACCCTTACCTCACACCATACTCAAAAATCAACTCAAAATTGATCATAGACTTAACTGCAAAAGCTTAAAATGGTAAGGCTTCCAGAGGAAAACGTATCAGTCTTTGGAGTAGGTAGAGTTTTCTTAGATAGGACCCAAAAAGCATGAAGCATTAAAAATTTTGATAAGTTGAACTTTATCAAAATTAAAAACTTTGGAAGAGACTAAAAAAGAAAAAATCAAGCCAAGAAGTAGGAGAAATTATTCACAACATATATGTTTTACATAGGATTTGTATCTAGAATATATAAAGTACCTTCAACTCAATAATAAGACAAACAACCCACTTTTGAAATGGGAAAGGTTTGAAACAGACATTTGTCTAAAAAAAAAGATATACAAATGGCCTTGTAAGTACGTGAAAAAGGGCTTGACATCATTAGTCGTAATAATGTCATGCAATAAAGAGTACAAATTAAATACAATAATAAAAAAATATAAATTGAAACCACAATGAGATACCACTACACATCCCTTAGAATGGCTGAAATTAAGACTGACAGTAGTAAGAGTAGACAAAGATATAAAAAACTGGAACTTTCATACACTGATGGTCAAAATGTAAAGTGATACAACTACTTTGAAAAATGTTTGGCAGTTTCTTATAAAGTTAAATACTGAGTTGTTATAAACCAGCCATTCTACTCCTAGTTATTTATCCTAGAGAAATGAAAACATATATCCACACAAAGACTTGTATATGAATACTGATAGCAGCTTTATTCATAATAGCTCCAAAATATAATCCAGTAGCCCAAATGTCCCTCAGCTGGTGCATGGATAAATAGTGGTGTACTTGTATGATGGACTACCACCCTGCAGTAAAAACAAATGAACTATTGGGGCCGGCCTGGTGGCCTAGTGGTTGTTTGCCCACGTGGCTTTGGTGACCCAGGGTTTGCAGGTTTGGATCCCAGGCGCAGACCCAGCACTGTTTGTCAGGCCATGTTCTGGTGGTATCCCACATAAAGTAGGGAAGATTGGCACAGATGTTAGCTCAGCAACAATCTTCCTCAAGCAAAAAGAGGAAGATTGGCAATAGATGTTAGCTCAGGGCCAGTTTTCCTCACACACTCAAAAACCCAGAAACAAATGAACTATTTACCACTACATGGACGAATCGCAAATCACTATGCTGAGTGAAGGAAGCAAGAAGTGAAAGAATACATTTTGTGTTGTGTGTGTGGGTGTACATACGTGGTACATGTGCATATATCTAGTTTAATATAATATATGTGTGTGTATATATATACACACTATCCATTTTTATACACATACACATATATATCTGCATTATGTCTCTCTAGATCATTTGTATTTTCTAGTTTTGTATGTACAGTTATGCATTGCATAACAATGTTTCAGTCAATGATGGACCACATATATGATGCTGGTTCCGTAAGATTAGTATAGTATAGCCTAGGTGCATAATAGGCTATACCATCTAGATTTGTGTAAACACACTCTATGATGTTTGCATGATGACAAAATTGCCTAACAACTCATTTCTCAGAACATATCCCCATCATTAAGTGACACATGGCTGTATGTTTGTATATAAATATGCACTACACACACACACACATAAAACTCGAAAATGCAAATGATGCAGAGGTGGAAAGCAGATCGAAAGTTGCCTGCGGCAGAGGGAGCGGTGAACTGCAAAGGGGTTTGAGGGTGGTGGAAGTGTTTAGTATCAGGATTATGGTGGTGTTTTCAAAAGCTTATTCAACTATTAAAACTCATAAAAGTGTTCAACTTACATGGGAGCAGTTGATTCTATGTAAATTCTACCCTGGTAAAGTTGTTAGAGAGGTAAAAAGATGAGTGTTTGGCAGGGCTGGGGGAAGGGCAAAGGGAGTGGATAGGTGGGGCACCGGGGATGTTAGGGTGTTGACACACCTTTATCAAAAGTGTAATATGGAGGGTCAGTTTGCCTCCTAGGCTTATCTTCAAATTAACTTTCTCTTAAAACTTTGAATTCTGTTGAGAGAGGAATGATTTACTACACTTTCACTTTCATTGGAATCTTTCTTGTGAGTTAATTTTCCAAATGATGTGTGGATTCCACATGTCATATTCCTAATGAACAATTTCCTTAACGCTTAACCTTCATTTATTCCTCATAAAAAAGTCCACCTAAAAGGCTCGACTTAGATTAGAAATGTCACAACTTATTAACTGATTTTGATTGGGAGTGGCAAAAAATAAACTAATTTTTACTTTTCATTTTTTGCTTCCATCCTTTTTTCTCCATGGTGTGGCCCTGAAAGGGAGTTTCGGACTTTAGTAATTGAGATGGTGATGGCCACGGATATGTCCTGTCATTTCCAACAAATCAAAGCGATGAAGACTGCTCTGCAGCAGCCGGAAGCGTGAGTGGACCTGTGACACCGTGTGTTTTTATTGCTGTTTGAACTGGCACCTGTCCATGTTGTTGCACCTTTAAAGTGTACTTTTTTCAGAGAACTTTATCGAATGGTCTCATAAAGTGAGGCTGGTTGGAGGAGAGAGCATGAGCATTGTATATATCACAGATGGGTTCTCATCAGGGTTGAAATAAATAATAGGGCCAGGGACAATTTGCCCCAATTAGAATTTAAAATATTTCCCTGTGGGAAACTAAATCATCAAAGATCCCCTCAATGAGGAGGCAACAAATAGAAGTCAGTGAGGGCTCTTGGCTTCTTGTTGTCTTGTTGAATGATGCGGTCCTTCCAGAAATAGTTTTGAGGTGTCTAGCTCAATAAACATGGAGACCAAGCTTTTGAATATCCCAGTTGTGGGATGAAACAGTGCCTTTCCCGTAATTCAGCTGAAATGGGGTTTGAGAGGGGAGAATGGAAGGGACTCAAAAATTAATGATTTTTTAAAATTCTTACTGAGGTTCTGAAAGTTTGGTCATCCTGTGTTTGGGTTCACAGAATTGAAAAACCGAAAGCATTATCCCTGATGTTGCACACAGCAGACATTAGCCACCCAGCAAAAGCATGGGAGCTCCATCATCGCTGGACAATGTCACTCCTGGAGGAGTTCTTCAGACAGGTACCTTGTTGTTATGCTACCGCTAAGGCTGTCATCCCTGGATAGTTTCTGCGTTTTAAATTTCAGCAATGCTATGATAAGGACTATTGAGATTACAGTAATTTTCATCAAGGAGGGAGCCTCTGCAGCTTTTTCTTTTTGCCTCTGGTCATGTGATGTGTGACTCTTACCTAATTTCTGATTCTCAGAGCGTTATGGTATTTCTATCTTATGCATTTCTGTGTGGAAAAAAGTATTTCCTTTTGGCAGTCTTTTGTCAAAATATCATCTGGTTACTTTCCCTCTTACATTTTTTCTAGTGGGTTCACCAGATAATGGTTGCTTTGGCATTGCCCGCTTTAAGATATTAATCTTTAACTCATGTTTCTGTTGTAATTGATTGGGTTGTTTCTTTTGAGCAGATAAGCCGTGTTGTCAAATTCCAAAGCCAGGTGTAGCAGTTTGGGGTCAGGAAATCACTAGAAGCTACTCTTCCAATTATATGTAAACCTACTACCTCCTAAGACATAGGGTTGTTTTCTACAAGAATAGCCAGAGTCTTTGATGAATATACAGTGTTTTAAAATAAAATTTTAAAAAAGTATACGGAAATAAATGTGTAGCACTAAGACTGATGTTTTCTCAAGAAGAGCTGCCACTAAAACATGTGTTTCAAGACATGAGGTCCTGAGGTTGAGGGCAAGATGACCTGTAGATTGTGGAACCGAAATCACTATTAATTCAAGTTATTGTAGTTAATTCAGTTAATTCTTGTTAGTTCAAGAAGAAAGATTCACATCATGGACTCAGAGACCTCTGAGATTCCATAAAACACTTCTTTTTTTTTTTTTTTTTTTTTTAAAGATTTTATTTTTTCCTTTTTCTCCCCAAAGCCCCCCGGTACATAGTTGTGTATTCTTCGTTGTGGGTTCCTCTAGTTGTGGCATGTGGGACGCTGCCTCAGCGTGGTCTGACGAGCAGTGCCATGTCCGCGCCCAGGATTCGAACCGACGAAACACTGGGCCGCCTGCAGCGGAGCGCGCGAACTTAACCACTCGGCCACGGGGCCAGCCCCCATAAAACACTTCTTATTAGCACCAGTCTCAGCTTTGTCCTCAAACTAGCAAAAGATATACTCTTGCACTGGTTATTTGGATTTTTGGAAGCAAATTACACCTATGATTACTCTGATTCTCATGATTTTAGTTTGAATGGACAGATTGTAGAAGACATCTATGTGTGTTTGTTTTTTCTTCTGAAGCTGTACACAATATCTGGTAATGAGGTGGGACTAGAGTTAACAGTGTGTTAAAGGAAGTCCTGAAGGCCCTTTATCAGAGTTTTTATTTTACCTGGTTTGTGGCCTGAGACTAATCAGATCACTCCTCTAGTTCCCAATGGTCCTATCTGTGATTTGTTTTTTGGGAGCTTGGGGGGTTTCAGGGGAAGGTTGGACCAGCTGTTTTCTTAAGGTCTTTCTGACATTAAATATTGTACCTTTCCTTCCTTTTATCCATGTCAACACATGCACACACACGTACCTCGAAGCTGTTAGATGAGTACCCCAGCAGGTACCCTACTCAGCATATGGCTGTTTCCTCTTGCAAGGTCATTGCTTGGCCTTACAGAGTAGTTCTCAAGGAACCCAATGGTATGAGAAGAACTAGAGCTTTACTGGGGTGGCCCTGTTGTATATACAAGAATGACGATCTAAATTCATCCTTAACTGAAGACTAATTTTGAGCCATTTTTCCAGAAGTTATTTTTCGAATATTAGTGGGAAGATGTTCTCCAAATATCCACTCCCCTTATCATATGCTTTCTTTGATACCACTTTTGCAATCACACCCCCTACAGCTAGGAGTATTTAATCTATTGCCAAAGGTGGATCATAGCTAACTCATACAAGTTTGAAGTATTGAAGTGTTCCCCTCTCTAGTTGTGAGAGTGAATGTGAGAAATTATTTAATATGTCAACATTTTTCCCCATAAAAAAAATCTTGTTTGCATATACATATGCTTGAATTGGATGGAAATGTGCTAGAGGCGTTGTGAAAATAACCATATTGAATTTCTTGCCTATTGGGAATGGAATGTTAGCTCACTGGACTGGAACTATTTTTTAGTAATTATGATTCAGTAAATTATTTTTATTGACTTAATATTTTAATCCAGATGCCATAAGCCAATGTAAGTAACCCATGGAGGAGAAATTTTGCCTCGGCTCTTAGCTATAGATTTTAAATTGGACAGTTCAAATGGGAAATCTCGATGGGACTGTAGAGTCTGAAAAAATTATGTTTGGAATAGTTGGGTTATATTTCAAAATATGGGCATAGCCTCAGTGCTAATAGACCAGACCTCCCATGCTTTGCTAAAAGAGCAAATACATCTTCAGTTTTATAACCATATTTTACAAAATCCAAGCCACTGCCTCAGGGTGATTTTCAATGAAATATTGACTTTAAAGAAATATAGATTTGACTCTTTGATAAATTCATGTTGTAAAAGTCTTGAGGTTCATTTCCTTTGTATTGCTGTATATTTTCATATTTTGCAATTTTTTAAATTTCCTCTGTGTTTTTGGTTATTTTCCCATTTTTATTTCTCATTTCATATATTAGTGTTTTTTCCCTTTCTTCTCTATGAAATTAGCTAATCGTTTGGTTATTTTATTGTTTCTTTTTTATTTTATAATGCCTTAATTGGTGCTTTCATTTTTATTCATTTCTCTGCTTGAGTTTATTTTGTTCTTTTGCTAACGGGATGCTCAATTCGTTTATTTTCATTCTGCCTCTTTAATATTAGAAAATATAAGGCTAGGAGTTTTTCTTTTTCTTATCATGAATTTCATAGGTTCTGATATGCAGTGTGTTCACAATTATTCTTTTCTAAATATTACATAATTTTGGTTTAGATTTTTCTTTTGCCCAAGAGTTGCTTCAGATAGAGGTGTTTTTTTTAATGTAATTTTCCAGTGGCAGCTTCCTTTGCTTTCTAATTTTGTAATTAATTTGTGGCATATTGAAATTTGATCAAAGACTTGTTTCATTGCTTGGATTTTACTGTGAAATTTGTTTGTCACCTACTATGTAATTAACTTTTGTGAATGTTCATGGCTCTTGAAAAGTATATTTATCTTCTACTTGCAGAGTACAGAATTCAAAGCACGCTATATACATCTACCTTATTAATTATCTTATTTAGGTGATTTATATATCATTTAAAAAATTTGATTGATCATGGGTTGAAAATATTGACCTCTTTAATGAAGAGGAAAGTGTATGAATAATTTCACAAGGGCCAGTAGTTATAAGGGCATACAATACTGTATCAATCAAGTTGGATTCACCTGTAGAAGTACCTTCTTCCACATTACTTTTTTTGTTGTTTTTTGGTGAGGAAGATTGGCCCTGAGCTAACATCTGTTGCCTATCTTCCTCTGTTTGCTTGAGGAAGATCTGCCCTAAGCTAACATCTGTGCCAATATTCCTCTATTTTATATGTGGGATGCCACCACAGCATGGCTTGATGAGTGGTATGTAGATCCACGCCCGGGATCCAAACCCGTGAACCCTGGGCTGCTGAAGCAGAACATGCAAAATTAACCACTACACCCCTGGGTCGGCCCCTCTTCCACATTACTTTTTGTGCATATCTTTCCAATTCATAAATGTATCTGTCCTCCAAAGGGAATTCAGTGGCTGCTGTTTTAAAATAAGCTTTTAATAGTTAAGTCCACTCAGCTCAATTAAATCCAAAAGATGTAAGTGATGTGCAGATGTGGGTATGACAAGACCATAGGATAAGAAGTTGTTTAATATCGTACACTTTTTCAGTAATAAAATCCAAATTAACGCTTACATCTTACTAGTCAAGTGGTTAGTGTTCACCGCCTCTTCTACCCCATCTCCATTAAAATGTGCCAAGAAAACAACTTGTATCACTGCTTGGTAGGGAATAAGAGTGGGGTTTTTTTTTTGTTTTAGCTGAGCTATCCCACTAAACCATCAACACAACTACAATTTATGTTATAAATACTCTCCCTTCTCTTCATACTGCCCAAGTGGAAATAGCTAGGGAGTAAATTATTTTTGTCATGCTACTTGAGCAGTAAAGCAGCCCTCAGCAAAGCAAATTCGGAAACAGAGGCGCCATTGTGTCCCACGGGGTGGCTATACAGGAAGGGGCGCAGAAGGAACCAAGCCACTTCAGGACTGTTCCTGAGACCGTTGGATGTCCTCAGTGCCTTTTGTGGCCCCACTCTTCAGCTTCCTCAGACGCCCATTCCTTTTCCTTCCTTTCAATAGACATGAAATGTGTGCATGTTCTAGCATCCTTTCTCTTTGGTAACATGCCTTAGAAAGAAAAAGCTTTCAGTTTTTGAACTAGGCCTGGTTTTGAGCCAGGTTGTTGTTACTCTTTATTTACTATCAATTTATTAGTTATATTTATTATAATCAGAGTGTGTTAGATGTAAGAAATTCCTAAATGTTTCTCAAATCTTGACTTAAATATTAGAGATGCCTATCGGGAAACGATAACAGTTCTTCTTATTTATTTACATACATTTTCTCATTTAGTCCTATCATAACCTGATGATATAGGGATTATTATCCCATATTTTATAGATCATGAAACTGAAATTTATAGAGGGAAAATAAACTTCCTGTGATCACAGAGCTAGATGCCAGCCCAAGGCAGTAGCCATTAACCTAAGATTCTTTCCTGGTAAAATGAATCAGCACAGCTTCACTGCTGTAAGAAAGGTGACATATTTCCCCTTTCCTCTAGGTGTATGGCTGAAGTATTAAGGTCTGGTTCAGGTTTTTAAAATTCATCTCCATCATTATTTAGACTTTCCATAGCACTTGATTATTATCGTGATATTTTTTGCCGAGATTGAAAACGTATTGGCTAGAGAACCTTGTTTTATTATTGACTAACTTGATAAATGCAAGCAATTATTTGCTGCTTTTTTGATCTGCTTTTCACTGTGGACTGAGCCCTGTGGTTAAGACCCCAAAAGCACTTACTCTTGTGGTATGTGGCTTTAGGTGGCACTTTAGAGAATAAATCCAAATCAGTCCAGTTTGAATTTGCTTCTTGGAAACTGCCCACAGCTGGGAGGGGTTCACTGGCTCAAGAAAGGCCACAGGTTGACACAGGACAGCTCAAAACCACACAGAAATTCTGACTGCAGTGTTGGCTCTAGGCCACAGAACGTGTTGCTTTTCTTATTTTCGTCGGGGGACCTATTGCTGCGTGATGAGGCTTTCTATACAACAGCATGAGCCTTTGCAGTTGGCTGGAATGATTGGACCCCAGAGGCTTCAGCCTCTTGGTGTCTTTTCTGCAGAAAAGCAGGCCCCATAAGGACTTATTACATAATGTAATTGTAATAATTAAAATGAAGACCAGGGGCCTTCGTGGCAGCTGAAGTTGTTAAATAAAATCTGGGCAGCTTAGCCTACTGTTCTTAATTTACTGTGACCTCCTGTTTTTCTAGGGTGACAGAGAAGCAGAGCTGGGGCTGCCTTTTTCTCCTCTGTGTGACCGAAAGTCAACCATGGTTGCTCAGTCGCAAGTAGGTACGTGTTTGCCAGCCCTTTGGATGGAAGGAAAAACCAGAAAGAGATGTCTGGAAGTCAGCTCCGATGCTCCCGGTGGTTCTCTGGCTGGGAACCTGGGTCTGTTCTGCTATGCTGTGCTCACGGCCTTGGTTGGTTGGGTTGATGGAACCACTCTTCCCGTCCTTCTCCCTGGAATGTGGCTGGTTCATGGGAATGTTAAACAGTGACTCTCTGCTGTCTCCATCATTTCCTGCCAAGAGAAAGAGAGGCCTCAACTTTCCAAGGCGATGACAAAAATCAGTGGCAGGAAGCCCATTCTATTTTAGCCTCTCCATTCTGTGTGCAATACTGGAAGTCTCCATGGCATTTCTCCTCAGCAATTCTTTCCCCAGCTCTGTTTCCAGGACAAGCCCCATTTCCTGAATTATCCTACTCCCAGGAATGACTCTTTTTAAGTGTTTCTTTCCTTCTTTCCTTTTAAAAAACTTTTTAGCACCTTTTTAAAATTTTTTTGGTAAGAATAACTTTTGTACTGCTAATAACCATAATATATGTACATTACAAAACTCCTCAGATATGCAAGAGGGTACTGGTGCCATATAGAAATGAAATGTCATCAGTGACCTCCACCTTGGAAGAGTCTGAAGTCGTTCAAAAAATAAATTCAACAAAGATTTATTGATTTCTTTTCCACTTGTGTTTTGAGTACTTAGTCATTTTTGTCGTAATAATGTATTGAGTCTCTGTTAAGTGTAGGGCACTGCTAGGCACTATAACAGATATTATAAAAAAACAAAGACAAATTTGACATGTTACCTGCTCTCAAAGACATTGAGCCAGTTTTGGGTGGTGGGCAAGACATTATGAAAACAAAATCTATTAAAGTGTTACGGTGCTAAGGTGGAGGTTTTGTACGTGGTGCGACCGAGTATGTGAACCGTTAGACCCAGAAAGACTTGTGGAAGGGTAATATTTGAGGTGAGTCCTAAGAGAAAAGTAGGCAGTATTTGTGCAAATGGTGATATGTGTTAGAGGTATGTTAAGGGTAGGTGGAAGGGCATTCCAGACAAAGGATTAGCATATACTAAGCAGGGAAATTTAAAACAGCCTTGTATGGTGGGGGAATTACAGACAATTCCATGACTGGCATAGTGTGAATAGAATGAAGTGAGGGACGTGTTTAGAGAGAAAATCAGACCTAGATTATATATTATATTAAGAATAGTTTATGATTTCCTGTAGGAAATGAGGGCATATCGAAAGAATTTTAAGTAAGGTTTTAAAATGTATAAATCAATGTTTTAGAATAAGAATCAGCAACTATAGCCTGTGGGATAAATCTGACTGACCACTTGATCTTGTAAATAAAGTTTTATTACAACACAGCTAAGCTCAGTCATTTGCATATTGTCTGTGGCTACTTTTGTACCACAGTGGCAGAGTGAAGGATTTGTCATAGATATGGCCCAAGAAGCCTAAAATATTTACTATCTGGCCCTATACAGAAAAAGTTTGCCGGCCCCCATGTTAGAAAGATGTCTCTATCAGTAGCTTGGAGGATTTTGACTAAGACTAGAGGCAAGGAAACCAGCTGGGTGCCTCCTGCAGGATTTCAGGGGAGAGATGCTAAGTGTGGGAACTAAGGTAGTACAGGGACTCTCCAGAAAAGAGATGGCATATAAGATATTCTGGATTCAGCTGGATGCAAAGGTAAGGTAAAGGCAGCAATTTAGATTAAGTGGTTGGACCATGGTCCCTTTTGTAAGGGTTGGAGGGAAAGCTGATGAGTTAGTTCTGGTTCGCACACGTTGAGTTTAACTTGTGAGAAATAAAATGTGAAAATAGTGTCATCAAACACTTCACTTTCAGCTTAAAATTATACTGCAATTTGCTAGAATACAAATTTGGCTATCAGTGTTTCCTTATCAGGACACTATGGGTATTTGATTGGGACAATTCTTATTTTGCCAATTACATTATAGGACTTTTAGCATCCGTTGTTACTGGGCATTAAAGGCTAGTATCACCCCCACCTGAGTCATTGTGAAAACCAAATAGGCATTTGTACATTTCCAAACACCGTATTTCCTTCGATTGATATTTCGTTTCCTTCCAGCTTTCGTGTGGCTTTGTAAGGAATTACTACCAGTAGTTCCAGATCATATATTTTCTCCTGATGAGTCACAGAACATTTGGGTATTTTTGAGCTGTTGAGACAGTCACTCTAGCTCAATGTGGCAATCTCTCAAAGGTATCATTCCAGAATGACTCCTTTCCCAGTTTCTAACCCTGTTTCTTCCCACTCTGCCCTCTCCAATTCAGATGTGTCCCTGTATCTCAAAGTCAGCAGATCTAAGACTGATCCCATCGTTTTTCTCCCCAGCCACATTCTCCCTCATCATCTCTGTGTTCTCTGCTTTGCTGTTGGAGTCTCTGACAGATCCAACCTAGAGGCAGTACCACTTCCTGCTGTGCATGTATCTGTGCCTCCATTGTATTCCCACCTTACAACAGCATGGGATCCCACCTTCTTTACCTTGTCTTTCAACTATTGTAACAGCTTGTGAAATGATTCTCCCAGCCTCAGGCCCTGCTGTTCTCTCCTATCCATCGTACCAGGTTAATTTTCCCAAAGAACATTAAAAAAATCTTATTACAATGCTGCCCAAACATCTTGAGGGGCTTCTAGTGCCCATCTAAGTCCCAAGCCTTTATCCTGACACTTAGAAGCCTTCCTCCCTGAGCTGGTGATGACCTGAATTCTCAAGCTTTCCCTCCCCAGCTCCAAAAGAATCTCTAAGCCCCAGTCATTCTTCAGACACATCCTGCACTTCTTGCCATCCTTGACACCTTGCTTATTCCACCTGCTCCACCTAGAGTGAAGAGCCGTAGGGCTCCACTCAAACATCACAACCTCTATAAAACTGTTCACAGCTCTTTCCACGGGAGGGAAAATATCCTCCCTCCTTCCCTTCCCAGGGGCATTTATTTGGGCTTCTCATTTGGCCCTTTCCATATACTCAAGAGGTCATTTTTGAGCTCAATTGGTCTCTCCTATAAACTCCTTGAGGGCAGGCAGGTTGTGTTATGCATCTTTGTCTTTCATTCAGCACCCGTCACAGCGTTTATTCCATGGTGGATGTTGAATATGTATTTCTTAAGCACTTTATTGGGCTATCTACTGAAAAGTCATAGGAAAGTTATATAGGAGAAATGGAACTGACTCATAATATTCAAATCAAAGAATATATTAAATGAATAAGACCAATCCATTCTCTCCTAATCTGATGTGGAGCTCCTATGTAGATGAATTTTAAAAGAAAAATATGACTCATCAGTTTCCATGGGAAAATATGGAAAGGCCCATGTTAATATGTAGTTCCTCTGAAGCACTGCTGTTTCTCTTCAGGTTTTATTGATTTCATTGTGGAACCCACCTTCACTGTGCTCACGGACATGACCGAGAAGATCGTGAGTCCGTTAATTGATGAAACCTCTCAAACTGGTGGGACAGCACAGAGGCGTTCGAGGTCAGTGGAGAAACTTGTCAGATTGGCCTGTCCTTGAGGGCAGAATTCTTCTTTTGGAAGGGGTAGGGATGGTATTTCATAATGATGTTTGCCCTACCTCCTTATAAGAGAGATGTCTGCCTCTTTCTTCTTTTCAGAGGAGTTGAAGTTGTACTCTCTGTACTTTCCAGGCTGGCCTGGAAAGGAGTGACCAAGGTCCAAATCATGACCGGCAGGTCCTCGGTACAGCCCCCTGTCCCATTCTCTCTCGGTGCCTTTGCTCATGGCAACACCAATAACTCTGCTTTTACCTGCTGTGCCCAGACAGTCCTCGCTCCAATACTCCAAAAAGAAAGTACCACTGATCAGAATTATCACAAGAAATGAAAATGATTTTCCTTTCTAGGTTCTGGAAGAAAATGATGTAGAGAAAAAAACGGTGAAATTTTAAATCGCCTTCTGCCACAGCATCATTATATTGAGCATAGATTAGTAGTTAAAGAGTATAGGCTCTGGGGCCAGCCCCATGGCTTAGTGGTTAAGTCCAGTGCACTCCACTTCAGCGGCCCGGGTTCACGGGTTCAGATCCTGGGTGTGGACCTACACCGCTTGTCAAGCCATGCTCACATACAACATAAAGGAAGATTTGCACAGTTGTTAACTCAGGGCTAATCTTCCTCAAGCAAAAAAAGAGGAAGATTGGCAACAGATGTTAACTTAGAGTGAGTCTTCCTCACCAAAAGAAAAGAAAAACATCTAGCCTCTGGAGTCAGATTGCTGGGGTTAAACATCCTGATCCCATTGCTTCTTAGCTGTACAATCTCAGGCAAGTTGCCTCAGTTTCCTCATCTGAGAAAATGTGGATTATAATACCCATAGGTTTCAGGGAGGATTAAATGAGTTATTCAGTCTATGTAAAGCCCTTAAGACAAGGTCCAGCACAGAGGAAGTGCTAGTACGATAAAGCTGACACTTAGTCTTTATTCATGGTACTACTGTTAGTGGTACCTGGCTTTGACATAAAGGAGAAAGGAAAGAAATAAAGCAAATAGAAAAAAGAGAAGAAACGAGCAAGAGAAGGAATAAATAGGGAAAAGAGAAGGCAAGAGGAATATTAAGACAGTGGGACCCTAGAGATGCTCAAGGTGGATGGACTCAGTCAAGGCTGCTAACAAGGAGGACTGACGCCCCCTGCTTAGTCCCACAGCCCCACAGCTCTGCAGCATTGGGCTGAAACGTCCTCTACTTATCTGCTCAGCCTTAGTTGTCATTCAGTGGGTTTCCATTCATGTCAGTCACTGCTTTAGCCATCTAGAAGTGTGTGGTACTTCTTTAAATTTACCCAGAAGGATGACACTTTCCCTATTTGCAAAGTTGCCTATGTTAAAGATTACAGTAATGTTCATATTTACAAAAGGTCTCTTGCACAACTGATCTCCCACAATCTCCAAGCCATCTGTGCCTCTCCACCTGCCCCCAGGAACGTAAGGAAATCACCTTCCCCTGGCCTTGGGGATCCTGGAATCAGAGGCACCCAAGTACAGGGGGAAGTGGAGCTGGAGAGAAAGAGGACCAAGTGGTTGGGTAACTTGGAATCATGGTCATTGTGGAAGCGGGTGGGTGAACTGTGGAACCAAGTAGAAGTCTAAGTTCAAATTAGTTAATTTCAGAGAGTAGAGAACAAAAAATTCATGTGAGT
Source organism: Equus przewalskii (assembly GCF_037783145.1). NCBI lineage: Eukaryota > Metazoa > Chordata > Mammalia > Perissodactyla > Equidae > Equus > Equus przewalskii. Next base: position 62,350,551 of record NC_091834.1, on the reverse strand, counting down.
GGATCCTAGTCATATTGAAAAAGAGAAGAGACCAAGCAACAGAAAAGAAATATGGAAATATTTCATGAGGCCAAAATCTTGATTTTTTTCCTGCTGAAGATACAGAATTTCCCACCGGTCACATATGGAAAATAAGATAATCACAAGCCTCAGGACCCAGGAATTTCACAGCAATAACTTGATGAGCACTAACTGCTCCTCTCGTGGGCTTCCTCGTTGGCATACATCGTCAAACATTAACCTTCCTCTTTGGTGTGATATTTTTGTCCTCCAGTTTGAACAACATCAGTTCGGCAGATGCCAAGCGATCAGGCGTCAAGAGCACTGGCTCAGAAGGAAGTGCCCCGATCAACAATTCCGTCATCCCTGTTGACTATAAGAGTTTTAAAGCCACGTGGACTGAGGTGGTGCACATCAACCGGGAGCGATGGAGGGCCAAGGTGCCCAAAGGTAACATGCCCCCGGGTTATCTTCCAGGAGACCTGTCCAAACCACTCAGCACCCACTCCAAAACAAGCTTTGCCACCCCTGATTTTAGGTGTTGCAAATGAATCACAATCTTAGGATATAGATTCAAATTGCTGAAAGTTAGAAGCTACTATCTTTTGCTCTTCATTCTATCTGAAACTCAAGGATGATAGAATGGTGCACACGGCCAAGCTTTTTGACAGCATGACCTTTGTGCTACGTGACTGAACTCCTTTTCTTGGGATGAAGATTCTACAGAGGATGGGTGTTGTTATTTCTTGGTTTCTGCTGAACCATCTTGTCACTATCATTTCATGTCATGTGGCACAATTATGAGGCTTTTATTCCTTTTTTTATTTAAGTAAAGCCTGGCTGGCAGCCACCTCGGCCATTATACTCGGATAGAAGGAGCTTTCATTTCCTCACATGCATTTTTATCTTCCGTTCATGTTCACAATGTCCCTTCAGTCATCTCAGACTCGTCTTCTGAGATGAAGGTAACTTGCAGGTGAACAGAAATTCACTGAAGCAAACATCATCAAAATTCAGATCAGAAAAGTCGTGACTCTTGGTACTATACACAAGATACGATTGAAGTGCATTTGTTTCTTGAAAGCTGACGTTCCTTTGTTCACGTGTGCGTTTGTGTTTATTGAGCATGTGTTACACGATCAACACACCCTACATGCTCGTGCTATGGTCTAGGTCAGGACACATACCTGGGAGAAGGGATTTGAAGCTGTGAGGCCTGATTCCAGGGAGGGACACAGTCCTGGATGGCTCTTGGTGCCCAGTGAGGGGCTGATCCCAGTGGATTTTGTGGAGGTGAGCCTTCAACAACGGTTTTTGCTAACATCTATCAAGTGCCTACTGTGTGTCAGGCTCTGTGCTCCAAGAAGGGTGCAGAGATGAGTAATATACATCCTTGTTCTCAAAGCTGCTAGTCTCTTGTGGGGAGGGAACGTTACTATAGAGTTTCTGTCAAAGGAATAAGAGGAGTTCGGTCAAGGCCTTGCACTCATCGCCAGCACCCACGGGCTCTGAGCCCCAGATCCTTATAGCAACAGGCAAGGAGAATTTTAGCCCCAGACACAACACCCCACACTTTTATCCACCCTGTGTCCATGGAAGTGAGAAAAAGGGTGGGAGTAGCCAGGCAGAGCATGTTCTGGCAGTCTTGATCCCTCATATATTGGGGGGCTACTTCTAGAGTGGGAGAGAAGAGACCTCACTGTTGGAATTATTCAAAGGCCAATTATTCAACCACTGTGACTTGTCCACAAAATCCTATCCAAGTGGCTGCTCATTTCAGGTAGGGCAAAGGGTTTATATTTATGGCACTTTTGAGGCATAATTGGGCCTTATCATTTTGGGACAGATGTTGCACCCTGAGCTGTGGAGGGAGCCCACGCCTCTTCCGTATTTTAAGTTTAGCCTCTCAGTCTATTCATATACTTTAGACATTGAAATCCTCCTTGTTGGCAGGCATTGCAAGCAGCGATGGCAGCTACTGCATCATCTCAAAAGAAGTACACTCATAATCAATTACACTCATTACACTTGAAAATCCAATTCCTGACAACACGCAATTTGAAGAGGTACTTCAAAATAATTTGTTTGCAATTATCTGGCTTCCTAAAATTACCCTCTGAAACTGATCACCTTGGGGAGCATTAAACAGTTTCTTTTCCAAGGGAAAACTGGCCCTTTAAAAATAACTGATAAATAAGTGCTAATGATTCTAAACTCTGTTAGGTATGCTGATAGAGATATGCTTAAGCTATTTTGGAAGAACAAAGGGGCTTATTGCTAACCCTGCTTGGAGTGTGTGGGAAGGCATCTTGTAACCAGGCCTTGAAGGATGCCTGGGGTTAAGCCCTGAAGGAGGGATTGTATTTGGAAACGGGGAATAAGGAGAAAGGGGATGGATGAAGGCACAGAGACTGAGTTATTTGTATTTTGTGAGAGGATGGTTTAGGTATCAAAGCAAATTTCCATCAGTGGGAAAAGGGGAGAATTGAATCTCTATTTGCCCTGTGTGCTCCTTGACCAATTCAGGTAGATTCTTTGAGAAAATTCCCTTTTGGGGATGATAATACGTATCATGGAGTTGATGCAAACAATGGAAATAATGCACATAAAGCACTGAAAACAGAACCTGCATGTGGTTAGTGCCTGATACTTGGTAGCTGTTATTTTAACACATTGGAAAAGAAAGTTAGAGGTGCGAGTGCAAAGTTGAGATGATGTGTTAAGAAAAAAAACTATAATATTTTATATCATTTTCAGCCTCCTCAGTAATGCTGTCAGCTGGTTGGCAGGTTTTAAGAAATTCAGTTGGCATCTGTTTTTCTGCTGGTGTCCAGTTTGTACTAGATTATTCCAGGCTGTTCTACTCATGTTCTTTTTTTTTTTTTAAAGATTGGCACCTGGGCTAACAACTGTTGCCAATCTTCCTTTTTTTTTACCCCCAAAGATTGGCACCTGGGCTAACAACTATTGCCAATCTTTTTTTTTTTCTGTTTTTATCTCCTCAAACCCCTCTTGTACACAGTTGTATATCTTAGTTGCACATCCTTCTAGTTGTGGGATGTGGGACGCTGCCTCAACGTGGCCTCACGAGCAGTGCCATGTCCGCGCCCAGGATCCGAACCCTGGGCCACTGCAGTGGAGCGCGCAAACTTAACCACTCGGCCACGGAGCCGGCCCATACTCATTGTTCTTTTTCACCAGAAAACTCTGATTTCAAGAGAGCCTGCCCTGCATGGGGCACTCGAACATATGTTGTTATTGAATTGATGAGAAATGGGATTGGATCTAAAATCTTGGTTTTATTAACCTACTTGATTTGCAAAGCTAGTTGTTAGGAAAGATTAAACCAACATTTTTTTACAGCTCTTATGGCTGAAAATCATTATTCCGTTACAAAGATGTGTAGGAATAACAATTTGCAAGACTGATCAATATTGATCAATTTGCATGCAGTATTTAATACTTTTCAAACATTTTTTTCTGGTATAAGAATAATATGTGTTTAGGTTACAGGGCTGAAACATAAGTAAAATATATAAAGAAGAAAATAAAAGTCACTCATAACCTCTCCAGCCAGATAAAACTATTGTTGAAATTCTGACATAATTCTTTTTGATTTATTATGCATATATATAAGTAAAAATTTTCCCCATAAATTGAGATCATAGTATAATATTGTCTTGTATTTTACTCTTCTATTTCTATTTTGAGCATTTTATTCTGATACTGAATATTCTTAGAAAGTATGATTTTTTTTTAAAGATTGGCTCCTAAGCTAACAACTGTTGCCAATCTTTTTTTTCGTTTTCTACATTTTCTCCCCAAATCACCCCAGTATATAGTTGTGTATTTTACTTGTGGGTCCTTTTAGTTGTGGCATGTGGGACACCGCCTCAGCATGGCCTGACGAGTGGTGCCCTGTCTGCACCCAGGATCCGAACCAGTGAAACCCTGGGTCACCGAAGCGGAGTGCGCAAACTTAACCACTCAGCCATGGGGCCAGCCCCAGAAAGTATGATTTAAATAGTTACATTGTGCATAATATCGTAGTTGAACCACTCGGTTTTTACCGAGCATTTTGGTTTTCAGGTCTTCATTATTGTATACAGATGGTCCCTGACTTACAATGATTTGACTTAATTTTTCAGCTTTACAATGATGCAAAAGTGATAAGCAGTCATTAGAAACCATACTTCGAATTTTGGTCTTTTCCCGGCTCACGATATGCGATACAGTACTATCTTGTGATGCAAGGCAGCAGCAGTGAGCCACAGCTCCCAGTCAGCAACGGGATCACGAGAGTGAACAACGAAAGCACTTACAACCATCTGTCCCCATTCGACCATTCTGTTTTCACTTTCAGTACAGTATGCAATAAATTACATAAGATTCAACACTTTATTATAAAATAGGCTTTGTGTTAGATGACTTTGCCCAACTGGAAGCTAATGTAAGTATTCTGAGCATGTAGGCTAGGCTATGATGTTTGGTAGGTTAGTTGTGTTAAATGCATTTTTGACTCACAATATTTTCAAGTTGCAATGGGTTTATAGGGACGTAACCCCATCATAAGTCGAGGAAGATCTGTATAACATTGTTATGAACATACAAGTTCAAAAGTCTTTGAGCCTACCTCTATTTATCTGGGATAAATTTCTAGATGTTGAATTCCTCTGTCAAAGTAGATGAAAAATTTTAAAGCTTTTGATATAAGTTATCAAATTCTGCTTTGGAAATTTTTTTTTTTTAACCAGTGTTTTCTCCCAGTAGAAGTATAGGGAGAGTACCTATTTCCCTATATTTTTCCTTTCTTCATGTTTCCCATTAGGATGTTTATATTTTTATTATTGATTCATAATAACTCTTTATATATTAAGGATGGTAATTCTTCAGTTGACAAAATATCTTTCAATTTCTGCCCTACCTCAGTTTTTCATATGCCTTTTAAGTTTGCTTATAATCTGTTTTTATACATCCTATTTTTATTTCACTAAAGATTACCTTTACATTCATTATTGAGTTATGTCTCTATCAATGTAGATGTCAAATAGTATATAATGATACTCCTTTGCAAATACTGAGAAATTTATTGGATTTTTACTTTATTTCCTCTGTCATTACTCAGTTTTTATTGAAATGATATGAGATTTCAATCTAGGTGATTATAAGCAAATTGTTATTTTATAATTAACTTATCCTTTAATATTATTTTTAATATTTGCATCGTTTTATATCTACCTTAACAATTATTTTTATTTAACACTAAGATTTACTGGTTTTATTGTACTTCATTAACATGTTTTCTCGTTCTTGAGTTTTTAATATTGATTGAATTTTTCTGTCAGTTGGAGCACTTCTTTGGCTGAAACTTTCAGAAAGGTCTTGTCGGAATACCTTCTGAGTCCTGAGAAGCATAGAAATACCTTTCTGTTGTTCTTATATATAATTGAGAGTTGTCTATTCAAAATTCATATAGTATTTTGGTTGGTTTTTTTTCATGAGTCAATTTCTCTCGTTTTCTTTTTCTCTCCTTGTTTGTGGGTAGTTTAAATAGGCATTTCAGAAAATTATATCAAGGGACAACTAGCCCAATACCATTTTTATCCAGGAGCCTATGGTATCATTATTCCAAAAGACAAATTAAATGGAGAAATCAATGTATTTCTCCAAGACTGCGCAGACATTCAAGGTGGGGTAGAACCAGCTCTCAGGAAGAATGTAGCTTGTGGATCCTGAGGGCTCTGCTCTACCTTAACTCTATAGCTGCCTGCTTTTGGCCACTTTCATAATGAGTCAGTCACATCATCACAGATGGTCTAAAATGGAAATAAAGAAGAAGTGGGATCAAGCTACGATGTTTGGTTCCTGCTAGTCTAGAAGCCTATGAGTGCCAGAGGTGTTAGATCTAAGACCTGAAAGTTAATCCTTTCTCTATATGTCATCATTGGAACCTGTTAGCACGTACAAATTAATTGTGCTCTTCCCTCCTTTTTCCCGTCGTAGGAAAGTTTTATGTGTCTTAATAATTTCACTCAGAAAATATAAAGGAATCTGGTACAGCAGGGCAGTTGTACCTCCTGTAAATTTGTTTTCTTTTTTCTATGTTTGCTTGTTTTTGTCTACTTATTTTAAGTAGTACCACTGGGCGCTGATGGCTGAACACACTGATATCAGATATTTCATAGATACAAGAAAGAGACAGAAGTAGAGTAGAGAAGTTGAAGAACACTGGGGAGTCACCGTTGGGAACACAATTGCTGCAGGAAAAGGAATCATGTAGCGGGGCAGGCTCATACTGGATCTGACTATGATGTCAGAAGAGCTACCATTCGTTAATCTAAATGTGAATTGCCTGCTGTCAGCTGTAGTTGAGCAAAAATGGATTTGTTTCTGAGATGTACCCCCCCGCACCAGTTTTTTTTTGCTAGAGTTTCCATAGAAAATTGGTCTGACTCAGTTGTCAGATGAATTTTTCTTGCCCAGATAATATTTTATGCTCTGTTGTAGCAAACCGCAGTTTAACACCTTCAGCTTTTATCAAAATTACTTTTAACTTGGGGATATTTTGAATGTTGAAAGTTTGCTACAGATTCACTGGAGGTTCTGGGAGGGGATTATAAATCATTTTACCTGATGCCTGAGTATGAGTGAATTCTCCTCCCCTTTGCCTCAGTTTCCCTCTCTATAGTAAGCACAGTCATCTTTTTACTCACTGAATTAGTGGTTAGGGAAATTAACATTTGTCAAATGACTAACTCCTCTGGATAGGACTTCAGACTGTGTACACTTTCCATATTTTACACCAGTCTAGATTGCTGACGATGGAATATGTGCAAGTCAGGTTCATTGGCAGATAAGGTGAATCACACCCGTTGTGTGCTTCATTTAGTCAACGAATACTCCATGAGCATCTGATATGTTCCAGGCACTGTACCAAGCATTGGGAATTCAGTGATGGAGATGACATTTGACCTTTGTCCTTGGGACACTACAGAAGGATGGGGGAAGTCTGGATGAACTTTCTAGGGGCCCGCAGTCTGCTGAGAATGCCGTCTCACCATCTTTTTCTTCAAGGGCATTCTTTTACTCTTTGGTTGTATCTTTCTTGTATCTTTCTGTAAAAGTCAGAAGACATTATACTATATATGCACATAATTATGTTATTTTGTAGAAACATCTTTCCTTATCTTTTCATTGTAAATTATAAATACATCCTGTTGGAAAGTAGAATGTCACAAAACACTGAATGGCAAACATTTAAAATTTAAATCAATGCTTGTCAACACAATCAATGCTTGTGTGTTAGAATCATCTGGAGAGCATTTAAAATATCCTATTCTTGCCCCTTTCCCTCCAGCATCTGATTTAATTTGTCTGGAGTGAGGCCAGGGCATTGGTTTGGTTGTGTGGATGGATAAATCAATGAAAGGATGAATAAAAACTTCATAATATAGTAAGGAGGACATCTGAGCCAGGGAACTATAGGGACAGGAAAAGTAAAATGAACCCAGAGATCACAGACAGCCACAAAATGCAATGCCATACAGCCCAGGAACATGTGTACTTGGACCACGTTTCGGCTTTGTACCCTTTAGCAGCCAAAACAAAGAGAAACGAACACATGCATAACCACTCTGGTGCCCATTAGGTTAAAAACAAAACTTTTTGTCTGTGAAAGCCAGCTTTTTTCAGGGCCAAGACTAACCAAGGGAAGTAAAGAGGACCCCTGATAATGAGGTGTGGGACATTTTGAACACATCTAAGGACAAAATGCAATAATGCTTTTCATAATGGAGATTGATGGCTCAGTCTAGAAGGCCTTTTAAGTGAATTAAATGCTAAATGGGATGAATCTTTAGACTGAAGGCAGGACTGGTCTGTTAGGTGCCTTCCATTTATGTCACTTCCTACAACGCAGCTCCACTTTATTGCCTCCAAGGCCCTGAATGATGTCAACCCTGCCTATCCTTGGTCATTTGACCACATCGTCTGTTACTAACTTTGCTAAATTTATGTTAGCCTTACTGGCTAACTCAATGTCTCTTGAATATACCAAGCTCATTCCCACCCCATGGTCTTATGTTTTTTCTTTCCTCTGCCTAGAATTTCCTCTGATTACTGCATGGCTAGCAATTCATCATTTAGGATTTGGTCAAATGTCACCTTCTTCAGCTCCTTATGTAATGCCACCTCCCTCCCTATCCTGATCACGTTCCATCATATTACTCTGCTTTACTTTTTTGCAAAGCCCTTTCACCATCTAAAATTATCTCAGTGGTTTGTTTGCTTAATAACGGTCTTCTCTGCTCCATAAGTCTTATTGCTTGCTGCTATCTTCCCAGTGCCTAAAATGTGCTTGACATGTAGCTGCTCAATAAATATTAGTTGAATGAATGAACCAATTTTTTCATGAATGCTTGGCCATAGGCACTTATGCTGTGTTTTTGGTTAAACATAAAGCCAGACCCTTTCATAGTCAACTGAATTGGAAATAAGGCTGACATTGTCTCAGTAAGGAAGAAAACACAGACCAGGGTAGCAGGCCAAACTAAAGGCCACCTCTCATCTTGTGGACGGTTTGAAGACCGTGTTTTTGTCAGCCTTAATTATCCTCTTCCTACTTTTCAATTCACAAACAGTGGCCTGAAAGTGTATTGTTCTCATGGTGTTTATTTTCCCTTTTTTTTTTGTAATCAATTGTTTATGTTTAAACTCCAGATCCGAAGCAAATGTACATGAAACTCCAATTTTTACTGTGTCTGTGGGCAATTTTCATAATGTCTCTGAGCCTCGATTCCACATTTGTAAATTAGGGTTACCATATTAGTAGCTGCCACATAAAGTTGTTTCGAGAATGAGAGGAAGTAATCCTTGAAAAGCACTTAGCTTAATCCCTGATATGGAGGACACACTCAAGAGAAGCTATTGATCATAATAATAATATTAATAATGCCAGTTACAATATTGGTTTATTAATTATTATTATCCTTATTATTACTTCTTCCCTGCTTCTTCTTCTAATCCACTGTTTTCACAAATGACATCAGTATGAACTGGTTTTATTGGTTTTCTGTATATACATACCAATCTGACTTGAATTAACCAAAAATATATCCCAAACACTCAGTAAACACCTTGGGTCATTTTAGTGTATTAATTCCCGGTGCAAATACTTGCTTTTGTTCAAAGAGGCAATTCTCCTAATGTCCTGACCTCTTTTTATCTTTTCTATGCCTTTCCTAACTTGCCACGGCTGCAGAGGAGAAGGCCAAGAAGGAAGCGGAGGAAAAGGATCGCCTGGCCGCAGAGGAGAAGCAGAAGGAAATGGAAGCCAAAAGCCAGGCTGAAGAAGGCGCAGCTGGCAAAGCTGAGAGAAAGACGTCTGGTGAAACTAAGAATCAAGTCAGTGGAACCCGCACAAACAAAAGCGACAACCCTCGTGGGAAAAATTCCAAAGCGGAGAAGTCTTCAGGAGAAAAGCAACAGAATGGTGAGTGGAACTGTGCTGGTGAAAGGCTCTTTTTGGGCTGTTAAGGACATGATGAATGGAAACTGGCAAACAACTGCCCCTCTGAGGACGGTTCACTGGGCGGGGCTTCCCTGATCAGCCAGCTGCTGCTGATTCACCTCACCGGGCTGTGGATCCCGTTAGGATCCCAGCAAAAGCAGCCAGAAGCTTGCTTGGGCCATTCTCTCCGGGGAGATTAATTCCTTTCGGGCCCTTCCCAGCTGTCCTGGAGACTCTAGCCAGTGTCTGCCTACCCACTGGGTAAATTAGTATTAACAATCCCAGCACATTCCTGAGTGCTTACTGCCAAAATGAGTGAGTGGAAAGTCAGGCTTCCCTTATGCACCATTCCCCTAGCAGGGCCGGGCTGCAGGTCTGCCTAAGGTCTCTTCCTGCAGTAGATGTCTACACATCTGTAGGTGAATAAATGCACATTAGGGTCACCTTGGACCGAAGGGTTTCCTCGGATGCAGGGCTTTCAGTTTTAAAACCAGAAAAGTTCCAGGCGAACTGGGATGAGCTGCTCACCATCTTGTGCATACAGTTGATGATTTCTTATATTTAATGAAACAAATATGTCCTGGTTAACAACTGTGTGCCAAGCACTGTGGTTGGCACTGAGATTTTAGAAATAGAAAGGCCACAAGAAGTGCACAGTCTCACAGGGGATATGGACATCCTCAGAAATAATGCTGAGCAAGTAATGGTGGTGGCATGGCACATAAAATGCCCAAAGGACAGGTGCAAAAAAGAGGCATTGGCTTTGTTGGGTCTGGAGGTTGCAGGATGGAGTAAATGTCAAAGGAAGCTTCAAGAGGAGGTGATTGATGTCTGAGCTGGCTTTTAAATGCTGAGCAGAGCAGATGGGAGGCAGGGACTTCTCACCAGAGAGAGCAAGAAGAGCGAAGGCACAGGGGCGTGGAGTTGGTTACCCTGTTTTCAGAAGAACAAGAAGTTGAGAGTCTCTGGAGCTTTCAATTGCCAGGTTGTGGCAAGGTAATTCAGCAGCCCAGCAGACCTGGAGTCAAGTCACAGCTATGCCTCTCACTTCTTGGTGGCCTGGGCCAAATTCCTTACTTTCCACTGCCTCTGTAAAATGTGCGTAATAATACCTGCTCACAGCAGGGGCCACTTGTGAACTTCTAATGATAATGATGATAGCAAAAACAACAAAGACAATAAAACGACTAGAATAGCATTTATTGACTATCCATCAGATGCTGTTTTAAGTTCTCTCTTTACATCTTCATTCTCTTACCTGCCTGGCAGGGCCGGGTGATCTACTCTGAACCATGCTCTACTATTATCCTAGATAGCCTGGGTAATTAGAAATGCGGAGAAAGTGCTATAGCGCGACACTCTCCCATTATTTTTCACAGTTAATATATATAGCATGTAGAGTCAGAAAACAATATTCTAATACACATAATAATGATAATGGCTCCTATCATGTTCTAAGAACTTTGCATAAATTCCCTCAGATAACCCCCGTGACACCCCAGGAGACAGGGAAGGCTGTCATCTGACTTGTCCAGCCCGTCAGCAGCCTGGTTCTAGAGACTGTTGATAACTAGTTTGCTTTGTATTCAAGTGCATCGTAGTCCAGAAAATACGTTCAGTTCAATACGAATTTATGATACACCTGCTGGAGTTTTAGAGGGCAGTGCAAAACACCCCACTGCCCCTCCTGAGGTCAAAACCAACTGAGAAGGAGGTGCTGGAATCAGAGAGTCAGTGATCAAAATGTCAGCTCCACTGCACCTGGAGCTGAACTGGAAAATGCGGACCTGGTCAGCTGAGCATGGGCCTCTTCACACGTCTGCCCTGAACTGAGCTGAGCAAACCAGACGCTGACAGAGCAGCGGGCTCAGGAGGTGTCCCCTCACCTCCATCCTAGCACCCAGCAGGCTACTTCTGCAGGGACAGAAAAGGTGTGTGTCTCGTGGAAAACACATCTCAAAGACGGCTGGGGACTGGAGAAATGGGCTGAGCTGTGCATACTCAACTCCTCCTTCTATATGAGTCTCTCCTTCCCACGGGAGCACTATGTAAGGGCGGGTGAGAGAAGCAAGATGTGTTTCTTCCCTACTTTTTTCTTTTAGGAAAGTGGGTTAAAAATGTCTTTCCTTTAATAAAAACAGCCATTATAATATCATTAACATTTATTGAATGTGTGACAGGTGCCAGACAGTGTACATGAAATTTTACCTACATTAAATCGTTTAAAAATCCTAATAAAGGGCCCGTCCATTGGCATAGTGCTTAAGTTCATGCATTCCGCTTTGGCGACCCAGGGTTTGCTAGTGTGGATCCTGGGCGTGAACCTATGCAACACTTATCAAACCATGCTGTGACAGGCATCCCACATATAAAATAGAGTAAGGTGGGCATGGATGTTAGCTCAGGGCCACTCTTCCTCAGCAAAAAAAAAAAAAAAAAAAAAAAAGAGGATTGGCAGTGGGTGTTAGCTTAGGAACAACTCTGTGAGGTAGATAGACTCCTTTACGTTTTCTGATGTGGAAACTGAGACTCAGAGAGGTTATGTCACTTGTTTGAGGTCAAGCAACCACCAAGTAGAGATTTCAGGTCAAATTCAGGTCTATATGAGTCCAAATTCTATATTCCATAACCAGCATGTCCCTATTATTTGCAAGTTTCCTACTCTCTCCTATTGAGGAGAGTAGGAAATCAGAGAAATATTGAAACTTAGCTCCTGTCCACAAGAAGCTTATAATCTGTTTATTCCAGGGGATGTCACACCTTTTCTGTAAAGGACCAGGTAGTAAATATTTTAGGCTCTGTGGACCATTCAGTGTCTGTTGCAACTACTTCACACTGCCATTTTCTCACAAAAGCAGCCGCAGATCGTATGTAAACAAATGAGCGTGGCTGTGTTCTAATGAAACTTTATTTATGAAAATTCAAATATGAATTCTATATAATTTTCATGTCATTAAATATTCTTCTCTCTTTTTTTTTAGCCATTTAATAATATAAAAAGCATTCTTAGTTTATGGGCCACATAGGACCAGGCATTGGGGCCAGGTTTGGCCCATGGGCCATAGTATGCCACCCCCTGGTCTGGTCAAGGAGAGAAACCATTGAAACCAAGGCCGGTCACGAAGAAGCTCATCAATTCTACAAGAGAGGTTTAAATGAACACCCAGAGAGGGCAGAGGTGGCAATAAGTTATTTTGAAGACAATTAGGGGGAAAGCCTGAAAGAAACAAACAGAAGCCTCAGTCTTCAACTAGGTTGGGTTGATTTCACAGCTGTGTTTATTTCCCAAAGTGAGCGATAGTGTACCATTTCTCTTAAAAATTAAGTATTAAATAAGAAGTGGGAAAAGAAATCAATTTAGAGCAATAATAAGAAAGGCTAATGGTGGTGCGGGACTGTGTTACAGCAGCCTAATTAAAATGATTTATAACTGCCCAGAAAGACTCTCTTGTTTCCCCCTGTTTATTGAATAACAGCTCACATTGGCCATTACTCCATATATAACCCGTGGGAAATTACCTAATGGATTGTGTTCAGGGAACATCATCAGACAAACATGTGTCACTTTCCCAGCACCCCTCTTTGTGGTCGCCTAAAATACTTCCAGGATAGAGCTGAAGAACATTGGTTAAGTGGAGTTCTATAGGTTTAGTCTCCTATCAGCAATTATGGGATCCCCTAAGCTTTGTTCTCCATCAAGGCACATCCTCTCTCAGCCTCCCCAACACTGACTGAGGAGAAGGCATTCTGCCATGGGCTGCTGGCTAGCATCCAGCAAATAAAACTGCTCCTGCTGACTCCTGGAAAACATCCTGTTCTTGCTGCAGCTGTGGGTAAAGCTCCAGTCCAGGGAAACGTTGAAGGTTTGAAGTATTGTGAAGGTTCATTTAGGAAAGAAAGATCCTTTTCCTGCAGGGAATTAATTTGACAAGAGGGCTTAAGATCCTTGAGTCTGTCTCTGGCGTCCTTGAAACAGGGAAAAGCCAGTAGTTTCTGAACTGATTCGTGGGCCCTCCAAAGGAATCCATCTGTTGGCCAGTGGTGGTGGTGAAAAGTGATGATCACGTCCTTCACTTAAGCTCCTCCTGCTTGTGCCCTGGCCAGAGTCAACTCCGCTTCTCCTTAGTTCCTCCGGCCAGTTCATCTCATTTCAGAATCAACAAAAAGAGGAAACTTGGAGCCTTTATTGACTCCTGACTTAGCTTGGGCTTTGTCAAATCCCATTAAAAGTATTTGCTTTGTAGAATACATCACAACCCAGAATGGTCTTGAATTATCCATAGGTAATCATTTCGTTGTAAGTCTGTAGGCCAAAGGCATTTAGGAGATGGCAATGGTAAACAGAAGCCTGAAATCTAAAATTTACGCTTCATCAGGAAGCTGCAAAATATAATAGTTGGGAGGTTAGCCTTGAGAACCAGCCTCATCTGTGTATACTGTAGTAGATTACTCTCTCTGTGCCTCAGGTTCCATAGCCGTACAATGGAGATGATACGAGTTTCACATCTATTTTCCGCAAGTTGCTTTAAGCAGAATCACTTTGTCGAAAGATCAGTTGGCCATTTGTCCAAAAACTGTCAGACAGATGTCTTAAACCAGATCTGCAGTGGCCAACCAGAGCAGTTTTGCTGCTAGAGGGAGATGCACATGCAAGGTTAGGGGCAGCGGTGGGGCCCAGGTGGTCTGAGAAACAGGCGGGCGGGCAGGCCACTGCACTCAGTGCAACTGGACTGACCAATGTGTGACAGAGTGGCTGCAGGGAAGTCGAGGAAAAACTCAAACTTGAAAAACATCTACAATCATTTGATGAGATTGTTATTCAGCAAATTGATCATTTAGTGAATTAATCTTTGATGAATCCGCCCACTATCAGTAATACTACCTCCAAAATGGGGTTGTTATAAGAATTTAATGAAATGATGCACGCAGCATTTAGCACGCTGCCTGGCACAAGGAAAACAAAAAAGATACTGTCTTGCTCCTACCTTGGAGCACTGCTCACTCCTTCCTGGTTGCAACATTGTTAGGGTCTTTTTGCTTCACTAAGTACCAGTATTTTAGTAGCTAATGTATTTCTTGGCTTTATGCAGGCTAAAAAGAAAGCTGCTGTTAGTAAGATTGGTGAGAAAAATATTCAAAACTTGAGAATGAGGCTAGGGGAGGGGGTACCATGACCTTTCAAGGTCACACTGGCATACAGTTGAACGGACCTGCCCGAGAATTATTTAATTGTCTATCTTAGACAAGGGTCAGCAAAGTTTTTCTGTGTAGGCTCAGGTAGTAAATATTCGTGGCCTTGCACGTCTCTGTTGTAACTATTCACCTCTACTGTTATAGCATGAAAGCAGCCACAGACAAGGTATAAATGAACATGTGTGGCTATGTTCCAATAGAACTTTATTTCCAAAAACAGATAGCAAGCCAGATTAGCCCATGCGCCATAATTTGCTGACCCCCTTTTTAGGAGAACATGACTGTATTTAACTTTGTCATTTACTGTTTGAATCAAGCCTAGATACTGTGAAGTTATGTGCCAACTTGTAGATTTTTGACTGGTGGAGGCGATAACCCCAAAGGTTGTGGTTTTATTGCCCTGTGGAACATAACCAATTTTGTCTCTAACCTAGTAATGTTATTTGAACATATTTCTAAAATGCCTCTAAAAACCCATTTCCTTGAAGGCTCTTGGGACCATCCTAACTATCTCCCTGGTTCCATCATAAATGAATTAAGTAAGTTTTTGACACATGTTCATTCTATATTTGTATGCATGGTGTTTATTAACTTTTACAAATTGCATTTTGACCAGCTCATTAGTTAGAATATCATTTATAGCTCTGTTTTATAGTAACGACTGTCGCTGAGTGATCTACCAGATTTCACATTCAATACCTTAAATAAAGTTGTCCTTATCTTAAGCCTGTAAAGTAGGTATTATTACCCACATTTTGCAGATAAGAAGACTGCAGCACATAGAGGCTAAAGAGCAATTAATTGATATAACTTACATTTCACCCAAGTTTTTCCTCACTCCACAGCCTAATCATAAAGCTGAATTGCCTTTCTTGGAAAATAAACACTATTGACTTAAGTACAACCCTGTTTAATGGGAAGTTTCAGTCTTAATTTCTGGGTCATAATCCAATTTCCAGGACCTAATATGTGGTGAAAAGAGATATTTATACTCAGACAGGTACCCCCTCATGACTAAAATTATACTGTACTTTTCTTCTTTTTTTCCCTTCACAGGTTTAAAGATATTTATAACTTCCCCCTTAGCTGTATGCATATACTGTTTCTCATGTTTGTTACTTTCAGGTGACTTGAAAGATGGTAAAAATAAGACGGAAAAGAAGGATCAATCAAATGTCGGAAATGATTCAAAGAAAACAGATGGTAAGAGCAAAATTCCCATTACATTTTTCAATAAAATGTGCAATTTAATGCAATCTTGTTATAATTACACCTATAATTGAAATTGTGGTTGTTAATATGTTCTTATCTTATACCCTGAAAAAACACTTCACTACATTTAAAGAGTACTATTCTCCCTTTTTCAATAATTTACGAATTATTGTTGTCTCTCTTCTCTTCCACCATACTTTCTCCATCACAAATGCATTCTATACCCTTTTTTTTCCCACTTGCCATTTTTCACTTTGAACTTTATAAAAAGTTGATTCTGGACTTGCTGACTATAATGGAATGAAATACGAATCTTTGATAGTGAATTGTGCAGCATAAATGGGAAATGGTCCACGTTTTTCCTTTTCACATTTTTTACCTTTAATAGATTATTACTTTTGGCAAAAACAAAAACAGAAATCTGTTCCGTGTCATCATTATGTTGAGAGGCCTACGTGCTGGGGAACATACATAGCTATAGAATATTGTTTGATCAGCAAGAGTAAGTCTTAAAGGCAAGCTTTGAATGACAATCCCAAACCAGTTAGAGTGAACCTGCATTGTAATGCGCTTCATGAGCACTGCTTGTACTTTTCATAAACAGCATTCCACTCTTTCTAAAACCTGAAGATTCAAATTATATTACCTTCTAAACGTTGAGCTATCAGATTGAGAAAACTGCTTTCACCTTTTATATAAATCTGTTTCAGTTGTAACATGGGTTCGTTCCTAGTTATTCCTTCATTCATGTATATAATATTAAACTAAAAATGAAAGTTTCTTGGGAGTGGTTTTTGTTAGAGTCCCAGACTCGCTTTGAATCGTATCTCCCTGGAGACATTGTATTGGATGCTAAGCTGTTTGAATGGTTTAGTTATGATGCCATTGAAGAACGAATGCTGGGTAGTCAGGTCAAGGAATCAGAAGAAATGTGAACACACTCCTCACACATCTGTTAATAGAGGAAACGGCCCCTTTAGCTTTTATCTCTAAACCTTTGTGATATGCTCTCTTTACTCGTATGCATGAAATCCGTTCTCAAACTTTCCTTTAAGATCATTCAAATAATTCACTCCACGTGTCTTATCACGTAATATTTGGGTAACACACGTGTAGATTTTCAGGAAATTTTTTATGCCATCAGAAACCACTTACCTAATAAGTATACCCTCTTTGAATGATTGTGACTAAGATGTGAGGTACACAGAGATAAAATAGAATTCAAAATGACAGTCTCTTAGCCAGACTCTGTTAGGGGTAACATTTGTTCAAATACCAGAGGCTTTTTGCCAGATATCATTCGACCCAAGTCAAGGTACCACAAACAAGAACATATACAGTAGGGGAGAACGATGTTGACTATAACCCCAATACCTGGACACCTGGCCCATCCTATATCCAGTGACTAGCCCATCTGAATTCCTACAGCATAAAAGCCCAGAATAAACTGAATCTCAAATCTTTAGCATGGGGTCTTGAATCTTGTTGAGTTTTGTACTGTGCTGCAAATATCTGTTATAATGTCATGTGGGCATTGTGGATTGAATTTTATTGTCTTCATTAAGTCTTTTTGTTGTGTATTTTTTTAACTGACTTTTCCCCAAGTATTTAAAATAATTAAATAGTTTTGTGGCAAGGGGTGATGAAATAGATATTATGTTCTATTATACAAGTAAGTGTAAAGCTTGATTATTTAACGAGCAGGATTCTTGATCCCATAGGGCAGTGAACAGAATGCAGTAAATAAAGAAGAGATATTTTCTGATGTCTATCCCTTTTTCCCTCCGTAACACCAACCTTCCACTTCTTCAAATGGGGTCTGGTGTGTCCACATACTTGCAAGTTTGTACACAAACTTGGGCATGAACAACTTTGTATTTTAATTTCGTTGATGGACTAACATGACATCAGTCATTATCATTGCTTTGATCTCATCAGGACTTAGATAATTGGGCTTTAGCTACTTGTGCTATCTCTGCCCCAAATCTTTCCTAGAACTAAAGGTAATTCTTGGTTACAGGAAGTGGAAAAGAATTTGATCAGTCTCACCTACCCCTTCCCACCGTGGTCATTAAAACTCTTTATTTTAGAAAATTTTTAAAAGGATATATATGTAGATCTGTGGATATATTGATTTTTAAAAACTAGGAACAACCAGAGACACATTTTGAGCATTTCTTTTTAATGGATCCTATTACATCTTATGACCAGAGGGAGTCAATTTAACTGTTTTTAATGTCCTTACCTCTGATCCAAACATTGGGAACCAATGGTGACCAGCTCTGTCTAATTTTTGAGAGGGAATATCCAAACATAATTCAGTGCCCAGTGTGATCAAACCCACTATGGTTTTAAGTTTCAACATTGTATGCATTCAGAAAGAAACCCATTGGAAACTGGACCGCAGTTGGTTATTCTCAAACACCAATGAGCTTAGGCAGGCATAGAGGGAAGGAGCATGTGCTGAAGAGTAAATTATATTCTGGCATAATGAACACATTGCAGTTGTACATTATCTCTGTCAGGCTACTGAGGTACTCTTTGGTACCTGCAGCACTAATTTTCTAACTGACTTCAAAGAATGAATGTCCTTTGAAAATACCTTGTTTACTCTTAGGGAGAAATGTACTAACATGAAAAGATTGGGTCTGTGAGCCAAGAGTCTCTCAGGGCCTAGACTTTTATTGCGTCATTGGGAGACTTATGGGGTACCATATTAAAGATCATTTTCAGTGTGTTTAGTCATGTTTGAAACAGTATAACCTCTTGGGCATGCCGTAATTTTTTTATAGTTGTCCAGAAGTATGAACTTGTCCTTAACTTTACTTGACTACATTAGCAGAGATATAAGAGATAGCCACTGTTTGTGTCACTCAAAAGATTGATTATAATTAGGCCCTGCAGGGTTATTTGCCAAGTCCCAGGAAGGGAGTTCAGCAGGAACTTCTCCTTCATTGAATGTTCTGGGAATTGGGTTGTATAAAGATTTTGGTTCATAAAATTTAAAAGTCAGTCGTGAAGAGTGGAAAGAGTGGGCAAAAGACAATGTATGGGACATCTGCTTCTGCCAAAGAGGATTAACAAGAATTAGATTTAGCCATCCACCTGAAACAACAAACAGAAAAGACAAGATGTGTGGAGGAATAGTTTTCAAGATACGGGACATCAAGAAATGAAGGACAGTGATCTCTGAGAGACAGGAAACCAATGAAGTGAGCCCTACAACTGCCCCAGCTTGCTGCCTTAAGAGGGTTCCCAGGCAGCAGAGGGAGGGGAAACCCAGGCAAACCTGATGGACTCCTTGAGTTTAGGAGTTGAATAAGGATCCAGGGAGACCAAGGTGGCTAGAGTTAACAGGATAAAGTACCAGAGAGGAGAAAGCTGCAGGGAGATAAATATCCAGAGATCTTAAGAGTGTTCTTCAGAGTACTGATTGACCCATACAATGAGGAAACTACGTGAGACCAGGAAAGGACCACTAGAGGGAATAATCCAGATGTTCACACTTCACACAGGACAATAAAACTGCCTATTCCCACCAGCCAG
Organism: Equus przewalskii; assembly: GCF_037783145.1. NCBI lineage: Eukaryota > Metazoa > Chordata > Mammalia > Perissodactyla > Equidae > Equus > Equus przewalskii. Next base: position 62,331,092 of record NC_091834.1, on the reverse strand, counting down.
ACTTGAATACTTCCTAATTTAAAAGAAATTGGGTAGAATACTCATATTATCTTGCCTTAGTAGTAAGGAATAATTAGCTTAGGCTAAATGCTGCTTTTGTCCCACCTAACAAATCTTAAAAGCAAGACATAAAAAGATCAAAGTGTTTCCATGTAACTGCATCCCAAAATAAATCTCACACATATATATATGAATACAGAAGTATCCAGTACCTTCACAGTGTCTAACATCGAACCAAGAATTACTGGAAATGCAAAGAAGCAAGAAAATACTATTCAATAAAAGGAAAAAACCAACCAATTGAAACTAACCCAGAACTGAGATAGATGTCAAAATTAGCAGAGGAAAATGTTAAAGCAGTCTGATAACTGCAGTCCGTATATTTGGAAGTTGAATAAAGTTGAATAGAAACATAAAAGATATAAAAAAGACAGAATAAAACTTATAGAGATAAAAACTATAATATCTGATATGAAAAATACACTGGGTGGTATTAAGCAAATAACATTGTCCAGGATTAATGATAAATACACTGGATGAGATTAGACGTTGTAGAAGAAAAGAGTAGTGAAAAATTAGCAATAGAAACTACTCAAAATGAAACACAGAAAAAAAGACCAGAAATTATTGTAAAGAGCATCAGTGAGTTTTAGGACACCTTTAAGCAGCCTAATGTATATGTAATGGGAGTCTGTAAAGTAAAGAAGAGAGAGAGGAGGAAAGAAAAATATTTGATGAAATAATGACTAAAACTTTGCCAAATCATGAAAACTGTAAATCCATAGACTCAAGAATCTCAATAATGCACAAGCACAAGAAATATGAAGAAAATTACACCAAAGCATATCGTAATCAAATTACTCAAAACCAGTGATGGAGAGAAAAAAATTACAATAGCTAGAGAAAAAACCCACACATATGTATAGATGAACAAAGATTAGGGTAGCCATAGATTTCTCATCAGCACCAATGCAAGTGAGAAGACAGCAGAGCAACATCTTTAAAGTGCTTAAAAAAAATTTCAACTAAGAATTCTATACCCAGCAAAAATATCTTTCAGATATAAAAGCTGAAAGAATTCAGCACCAGTAGACTCACGCTACAAGAAATGTTAAAGAAAGGCAGAAGGATAACTATGCCAGATGGAAAAAAGGATCTGCACAAAGGAATTAGGAGCACTAAAAATGGTAACTAGATGGCTAACTGTACAAGATTTTTTCTTATTATTTAAATCTCTTAAAGATAATTGACTGAACAAAATATTATATTGTTGTGTTTATAACATATAAAAATGTATGACAACAATAGCACAAAAGATGGAGGGGAGAAATGGAAGAATACTATTGTAAAGTTCTAATATTATACCTGAAGTGGTATAATATCATTTTCAGGTAAATTAAAATAAATTAAGAGCATGTACTGTAAACTCTAGAGCAATTACTGAAATAACAAAACAAATAGGTATAACTAATAAGCCAACAAGAGAGAGAAAATAGTATCATAAAAATAATTAATCCAAAGGAAGGTAGAAAAAGAATAAGAAGGGAACAAAGAACAGATGAGACAAATAGGAAACAAATAGCAAGATCATAGACTCAAAACTAAGCATAGTGCTTATCACATTAAATGTATATGACAGAAACATTTCAATTAAAAGGCAAACATTTTCAGATTGTAAGACCTAAGTCTATTCTGCCTTTATCTAAAAAGACACAAGCAGGTCAAAAGTAAAAGGATAGAAATTGGGATACCAAGCCAACAGTATCAAAAGAAAGCTCGAATGGCTATATTAATATCTGACAATGTAGATTTTATAGCAAACACTATCACCAGAAGTAAAGAAGTTCATTTTATGATAAAATTGTCCATTTATAAAGAGGACATGATAATCCTTTACATTTATACACCAAAATACATGAAGTGAATGTAAAAAAAATTTTAATCTACAGTTTCATTTGGAAACATGAATATGCCCCTCTCAATTATTGATAGAATAAGTAGATGTAAAATCAGCAAGGAATAGCTGACTTGAACCACACTGTCAACCAACTTGACCTAATTGGTACCCCACAGCACCCAACAGTAAGAGAATACACATTTTTTTTCAGTTGCACACAGAACATTTATCAGTATAGACTAGATTCAGGGACATAAAACAAGTCCCAATAAACTGAAAAGGATTCAAGTCATACAAAGTATGTTCATAGGTCACAATAGGATTAAATTGGCATAAAGATGTTTATATTATTTTATTATCCTTTTAATAGCTATAGAATCTGTAGTGATATTATCATTTTTCATACTTATAATTTGTGTTTTCTCTCTTTTTTCCTAGACCAGTCTGGCTAGAGGTTAAGAAATTTTATTAATCATTGTCATTGATATTTTCCATTGCTTTTCTGTTTCTGTTGCATTGATTTCTGATCTGATCTTTATTATTTCCTTTTGTCTGCTACTTTTGGGTTTGGTTTGCCTTATTTTTCTAGTTTTGTAAGGTGGAAGTTAATGTCATCGCTTTGAGATCTTTTTCCCTTTTCTAATATAAGCATTTAGTGCTGTAAATTCCCTCTTAAGTACTGCTTTATAGCATGCCACAAATTTGGGTATATTGTATTTTTATTCACATTCAGCTCAAAATACTTTATCATTTACATTTTTATTTCTACATTCACCCAAGGGTTATTTAGAAGTTTATTGTTTAGTTTCCAAATATTTGAGGGTTTTCTAGTGATAGTTGAAATTTAAGTTCTCTTTAAATTGATGTATAGATTCCATGCAATCCCAGTTAAAATTCTAGCAGGGTTTTGGTAGAAATTGACAAAGTGATTCTAAAGTTTAATATGGAAATGCAAAGCACCCAAAATAGATGAAGAAACTTGAAAAAAGAAGGAAAAAGGTGGCCTGATTTCAAGACTTACAAGGCTATAGTAGTCAGGGAAGTATGGTGTTAATATCAAAATAGACAAATGGGTCAATGGAATAGAATAGAGAGTCTATAAATAGATCCACATGTATATAGACATCTTGTTTTTGATGAAGAACAATCCATGGAGAAAGGATAGTCATCAACACATGGTGATGGAACAACTGGATATCCATACTCAAAATGGTGAACTTCTATCTTTACTTCACATCAGATACAAACATTACCTTCAAATAGATTATAAAATAGATCATTAACTTAAAATGATCATAAAATAGACCATAAACCTCATTTTAAAATGTAAAACTATAAAACTTCTAGTTAAGACAACAGGAGAAACTCTTTGTGATCTCAGGTTAGGCAAAGACTTCCTAGATATGATGTTAAAGGTACAAACCATAAAGGGACAAATTGAAAAATTATACTTTATCAAAATTAAAAACTTCTGCAAATTCAAAAGCATCTATATAGGAGAATGAAAAGACAGCCTACACCCTGAGAAAGAATGTTTGCAAAGCATGTATCTGTTAAATGACTTTTATCCAGACTATATCAAGAAATCTCAATATTCAATAATCTGAAAACAAATAACCCAAGTTAAAAATATGCAAAAGAGTTAAATAAATATTTCACCAGGGAAGATGTACAGCTAGCGAATAAGAACATTAAAAGATCATTGACATCATTAGGGAAATGTAAATTAAAAGCCAAATTAAGAACCATATTGAGAGAAAACAAAACAAAACAAAGCTTATCCAGGGGGAGATGATTTTACTCTTGTGTGTTATATTCACCTAGTAATTTCTTAGCTCTCTACTTTGCATGTCAGGACGCTTTGTCAGCTCGTTTTCTCAGTAAGGAGATGGTGTTACTTCTAGCCACTCGTTCTGAATATTTCTCAAGTTGCTCCTGTTCTCCTCATTAGGATCTCAATACAGGAAAGATGGAAGAGGCAGGAGAGCCTATGTTCTTGTTAGTCTGCCTAGAACAACTAATCGTGATTTAAAAGTTTGTTGTGTGTGTTAGAGGAATTTGCCAGTGATTTGATTCTTCACAAGACTGATGTCTCATGACCTTGACTTGCTACAGGGCTCACAGGAGTCACCTAAAGCAATGAATGTGTTTTTCCTGTTTTCTTTCTAAATGATCCCTACCAAGTTAGTTTGGAATGGAGTAAATAAATGCAATGGATGACTTGAGTTTTTTAGATGACTTTCATTCTATTATAATAGATGTAACAAGTTATTAATAAAAACAGTGGAAGGATGTAGTCTGAACCTTTACGCTTGAGTTGTACTTAAAATTCTTATTTTTCAAGTCAAGTTGAAAAGTTTCTGTTCGTTACTTAAAGGGCAGGCATCATGACTTCCTCTTCGGTGGTGTTGGCAGTGAGAGATAGCTGGGGCCTGTACAGGCCTGGAGGTGTGCCCTGCTCTGCAAATCCTAGGCAGAAACAGTCCAACAGCAGGGGACAGGGAGAGCTGAGACACATGTGTATCTTTACAACAGAGTTTGTTTCTGCCTTAGGTTCATGTCTAGAGATATGAGGAACAACAAAGGCACTGGCACATTTACCACTGTTCAAGAGGCTTGCGTTTGTTGAGGCCGTCATCAGTTTTTGTATCTGCATTGGCACCTGTATCCCAGTATTCTCAGAGAATCATACTCACCTCATTCTTCCTTCCAAATGTTTTCCCCCATACTACTTAGGACAATGGCAGTGGGCTATCTATACACCGGAATAAAGAACTGTCCTATTTCAGACCCATCAAAACCTTGGCTTGTAGTTGATGCCTCCTTTTATCACCTCATTGTTCCAATCCATGCTATTTCTCCTACAGGGTTCATTGTTATCACTTGTAGCTGATGCTGGCTTTGTATTGGTCCATGCAGAGCCAAAGAAACACTTGAACACGTTTACTCATTTTCAGCACACTGATATTTGAATCAATTCCATATACCCTAGGCATGGGGACAGCACAGGACATTTTGTATTCATTTAATGTTTTTCCCAATTTTGGAAAGATTTGTTTCTAAGCAACTGTCAATTTGATTTTACCCAGAATTCTAATGGATTCACAAGTCTTAGAGGACTGTGTTCTTAATGGCCATCTTAGTTCAAATTTCGGTGCAATTTGTGTTGCATAAGCCAGCCATAAGACAGTTTAGTAATAGAAGAGACTATGGAATCTTGAGAATTCTTGACATAGGAGTTTTGAAGTCAAAGTCACTTTGTGATTCTTCATTCTGGTCTCTATGTAAGAACTGTCTCATCTGGGAACCTTCATCTGGGAACATACAATGTATGTGAGAATATAAAAAGAGGCCTGCTGATTTGCAAGAGGGTCTCTACACATTGGCAGACAAAGGAGTTTCATATTGATAGTAAATGAAGAGTTGGTTATGCTGCAGAAGACTTGTTGACACTTAAATGAATACTTGTGACCAGTGCCTAGCTTTGACTTCCAATTCACTACTCATGTACAATGTGAAGTCTATCCTCCATGTATGCTGCCATGCTTGTGTTAACTGGCCAATCAGTGGTTTCTTTGTCCTAAAGGAAAACCTATTTGGGAAGACAAACCACATCAGAAAGTTGCTTGGTCAGCTGAGAATGCAAGGGGAGGTAGTTGATGAATTGTGACCTCGGGTAAAAGATCCTGATACATCTGCCTCCACCGTTTGGATAGGGACCATCTTGTGTACCCTATATCCTGACAGTGCAAGAGGCACTCCTCCATGACACCCCTTTTTCTAGTTTCCTTTTCGACCACACATTCAGCCATTAGACACGTTGATATCTTGGAGTAAATTATCATACTTATTCACTTTCAGTTATCCTTCATTGCATTTTTGGACCTTAATTTTGAGGAGAATTCTTTGTTTTTAAGGCAGATGTTCTCAAACTTTTTCTTTCTCATTTTTTTTTGACCTTAGTCCCCATATTTCATAGGCTTTATACACCACTGAAGGTATGCCCAGATCATGAGCTGTGGTGGGTAAAATAGGCCAAGGATGGTGAACAGCTCTGGGAACACCAGCTATTACCCTGTCCTTTTCTCTCACACCCAAGACAGTGCTACTATGAGAGCAACCTTGAATCCTTTCTCATTTACTTTAAAAATTAAACCTGTAAAACTTCACTGCTTAGCTGTTTTTAGCAATGAATGGTTTTCAATACACCTTGCCATTGATCATGCCACTGAAGTAAACGTGCTGCCTTGAGGTAGTTCCTACAAATAGTTAATCTCATCCTTTGGGTTTTTTTACTTGTTTCCTTCTCAGTGGAAAACCTTATTCTCAGTTCTGGGAGAATATCTCACTGTAACCATCTATGTATTGACAAAAAGTAGGCCTATCTTTTTTAATGAAGAAATTGCCCTCAACATGAGAATCCAGCATCCTTGTCAGTTATTTTCCATGAGTGTACAGGGACAAACATCTGGAGCACCCTGGGTCCCAAGTGAGATAAGTCATCATAACAACACATGTTCTGATTAAGATCCCATTTCCCTTAGCCATTTGTCCATGAGAACTCTTGTGACCCATTTACTTAATGTACTAACACATGGAACATCATCAGTAAACACTGTGGTTTAGCAAGAAGAGTCATGCAATATTTGTTTTTCAAAACAGTTTACATCCTTATTTTCTCAAGTAGTGTAATAATCCAGGTGTCTAACCCTCTAGTCCAATGTCCCTGTCAAAGGAAAACAACAAAAAGTTAATAAATGGAGGAGATAATTGCAAAATTATTTTTAGATACTTGTTATTCTCATGCATCTGGATAAGACCTCACTAATTAGATTCTAAAAGATTTTCTTGCTTAAACATTTGATTGATATACCTCAGTGTCATTTTCTAGTTAGTTTTAGAAGCTGTACTATAGGCTGTCTCAAGAGTTATGATGAGTTCAGTGTAAGAGTTATTGTGAGTTCAGTGATGCTGAAACCCTACATAATTGTTGCTTGGAAGGATTTGGGGGAAAACTATTAACTAATCCATGATATGTGGGTGGTAAGTGGTCAAATGGGGTGAACTCAAAAAATTTGCTTGCTCCTTTTTGCTACAGACTTATACTCTCGAGAGTGTGGAAGAACAAAGGCTATTACTTACACATGGTTCTAGCATCGAGGAGTCACAGTGAATCAGAACAGTTACCTCTTGTGGTTACAAACAGCCCTTTCAAACCAATGTATTTTTTATATAGTTTTAGGTTCAGTGAATATCCTTGTACTTTTCAAGTATATAATAGATATCCTCATGGTGGATTATAAAGGAACAAGATGACATGCTACTACTATTATCCTCCTTAGGTTTTTGTGTTATTAATATTCACATTTGTACCATCAAAACAGCAACCGAAATTGTATAATAGTGTATATATATATATATATATATAGTATATATTATATAAGTATATACATATATGAATATATGTATATTGTGTGTATATATGCACTATATCTGTATAGCATGCTGTAAGATTGATGAGTTTAGAAAAAAATTGTGTTATATTAAAGGAAGCTTCTAAAGTCAATTCATGCTTTTCACCTAGCCATTTAGATTTCAGTCTCTTACCAAATAACTACATAGTAGAAATGTCAAATAAAAGTATATTATGTACTCTTTGTTAGTGACAAAATTAATCTTTTAAAGCAAGTTTTCCCTTGAAATTATTGATATATAAGCTTTCATTATTTCACTCTATCTTCTAGACATTTCGTTACATTCTTAATGTACCATTGTATTTTTAAAGGAACTCTGTTTGACAGGGAGGATTATAATTTGGGGACTACTGGGGAAAAATGTGATCTTTCTTTTTGTTATTAATACATGTTCAGGATTAAAAATATCTTCTTAGTATTCATGAAATGAATATTTATCTGTTTTCCCCCGAGAAAAATTATATTTTGTCAGATTCTGTGCAAGGGATTGGAGAAACACAGTTAACAATGCATTTGTCAAAAGAGACTCTATCAACCTTTAAAAAAATTCTTTAAAATAACAGCTGCCTTTTTAACTCAATAAGAATTAAAAAAAATAAAATAAAATTACCCGTTAAAAAATACGTAAAAAAAAAAAAAAACAAAAAAACAGCTGCCTTTGAAATGAATATATGGCAAAGTGAGGAGCCAGCGCTGTCTGCATTGTTAGTGCCATTTCTTTTCTAGGCACCCGCATGCTAGAAGAGCTGTTGAAAAGGCAATATCAACAGAGTATCGAAGCTCCCTCTGTATTTATTCTTAGCATTCTCCACAGAAGGGCACCGTGATCTCTAGGTGACGACATCTATATTTCCTAAGTATTAGCCCTCTATGATATATGCTATTTTTATTCTATACCCTGGAGCCACAATGAAAACATGAGAAAAAATGTTTGTTTTTCTTTCATTCATTCTGAATCTCTTATTGCTTTTTGAAAGTAACAAAATTGGGAAAAACATAAAGAGCAATCAGAAGGATTCAGGTCTAAAATCTCATCTCATCCTCACTTAACTTTCTCTGAAGACTTCCTTAGTCTGTATGGTCTCTGGCTTCTTGTTGGCTTCAAAAATAGCTGATTCAAAGACTGATCGGAAACAAATCTCTTGTGTGCAGACCGCTCTACCCTCACCTGCACCAGAGGAGTGGTAGGAGCTGTTGATAGCTGACTTTTTTTACTTACTTCTTAAGAGTGGACCAGGCCCTGGGGCACTTGGAAAATTGAGTGTTTTCACTGTTTCCTTGGGTGTTAAAGTACCAGGTTCTTAATACAGAGAGTAATAGCAGTAAAATACTTGGGCAGTGTGGGGCAGAAGAACAGAGACAGTTAATCACGTATTTTAAATTTGGAAAGAAAGACCAGGCTATATAAAGGAAGAGAGAAGGCAGCAAAGTTAGGGAATAAAAGTTTAACACCGTCATTATTCTCAGTGATAGCACAGATGCCATGGATCAAAAAGACAAAGAAAGAGCACAACAGTTGGACTTAAGAAAACCATCCTTTCCACTGTTCTTATTCTGTGTATTTGGATCAAATGGGTAAATTTTAGGAGATGATGGCATGAGCAAGGTTTCAGGAAGTTATATTCCCACAGGTTTACTCACTGTCTATCTATCTATCTGTCTGTCTATCTATCTACTCTATTTTTCCATCCATCCCTCTCTCTTATCAGGGCTATTGCATTGGTATTATATCCAGTGAAATCAAAGAGAATGTTTGTTCTATAATCACATCCTCTATCATTTGGGGCAAGGAGAAAGCCTGAATACATGCTTTTGGGTATTTGGTGATAATCATTTCAAATCATTTAAAATAGCTGTCTTTCACTCATGACCTAGAATGGTGAACTCCATGCCTGAATAATCCTAAAAGCTGTCTCTAAAATAATGTTTGTTTGTTTGTCTTTAGTATTTCCCTATTATTAAAAGACAAAACAAAGCCAGCACCACTTATAAGCCCCACAGAAATTCTCCTAGACATTTAAAATTGTTTGGTTTTACAATATTTATTTTTCCCCAGTTTTTTCCCCTGTATTTAGTCTTTTACAACTCTTTCTGTTGCTTACAGTATCACTTTGTTGTTTTTGTAGAAAGTTGACTCCATAGGGAGGGAGCTATGAAAGACTTTCTGGGACTTGAAAATTTGGTTTGAATCCCAGCTTTGTACTCAGTTTACATCTTTGAGCTTGGGTGATAGTTGAATCAGGCTGTAAAATAATCAGACCCAAGAAAAATGAAAAAGAGAAGTGTTTACAGATGTTTTCTAAGCCCAGTGCTAGATTGTTATGAGGTCTGCCTCACAGATGCTCACCTTGTGATCTAGGAGTGAAAATTATGACTGATAAACACATTTTTAATCAAATCATGTTAACTTGAACTTTAATCCACTTCTTAAAACAATTATCTTTAAACCAAATGGTTTTATGCAGCATCTCCACTTACCTACACGAGTGGCACAAGAAGGCTGGAATAAACAAGGCCACGTTGTTGTAAATATCCATCTTCTATCTCTCTAAATGAAGTTGCCTAAAGATTCTTCGTTATTCATTCCCTTAGAGTAAATACACTTCTGTGAATTTATGCACCACGTGCTTCAGCCTTCAGAGCCCCCTGGCTGCACCTTTGTGAGATGTAAGAAGTCTTTGGTCAAGGGTCGGGGGAGGGGATGACACTTGCTCAGGTATTTTCTTGAATTATCCCAAGTTGGGTGGAGATATTTTCTATTTCAGTTCATCCATCACTCTTAAAAAGCTGGGTGAAATTAAGTACTTTTTGTGACCTCAAAAAAGGCAACATGGATTTACAATCAATGGAGGTCAAAGCAGCTATAACAAAAATGGTCATGTATCTCAGTTAAATAGAGTGGCTTCTTACACTTTGTCTTTAGGCCCTCATTTTCATATACTTTGTAATCTTACCCAATTTTAGTTTAAAATGATTTTGCTATTTTAGCTTAAATTGGAAAGAAATAGACAAAATGGAAACAAAACAAAGCAAGTATAGGGCATTTGAAGTTCAGGAGAGGAAGTGTGGAGTGAGGAGAGGAGCTGACCCGATTCACAAACCATGTCAAAGTGGCCTGGACAGCAAGTGCTCTTCCCCTGGGAGATTAGTGCCACAACTGGCCATCCACTGTGGGGCTATTTCTCCATAGGGTATATAAATTTTGACATATCATACCTTGCTAGTGAATAAAATATAAAATCAAAGTACTTGTGTTTCCTTTTTAATTTTTATTTCACGCTATGAAAGTCAAGATTAGAAAAGGGTGGAGAGAGATTTCCTACTCATCATTATACCTTTATCTGTCCCATCCACCTCATGCTTATTCAATTCACATCCTTTCAATTGAAAATTAATAATTTGTTGAACATATGCTATGTGTCAGGCATGGCACTACGTGCAAGAAGAATTATAAAGATAAATAAGGTGTATTTTCTCCTGTCCTCAAGGAGTCTACAGTTTCAGGTGGAGCATCTTCCAGCAGACAGCTGGATACTAGGTACCTTAGGGTAAGTGCCCTAAGAGGTTCGTAAATGGAAGTTACTTTAGAAAGAGCTTGTGTTTGGGAAGGCTGGGGACCGTCACTCAGGTCACAGACCCAGCTACACAATATATGCCTCTTTTTCTTTTACTGTTGGTTGTCCTTAATGACAATGAACACAGGCACAGCTCACACATACAAGCTTCCCTTCTTTACCCCTTCCCTCTGCTCCTTGATCAGCTCCTTCCCTCTATCTCTTGACGGAAGGTTAAGGAGGGGTGGGTGGAGACCTGTAGCCAGCCACCCCACCATCTGACTCATAAGCAGTGACTAGAAAGGGAAGCAGATCTCCTCTCAGGGGTCTTTGGGTTCCATTAACACCCTGGATGGGCCTTTTTCCATCCCTGGGACCCAGCAGTTTGGACAGCAGGCCTCTGCTGACTCAGGCTGCATGAAAGAGGAGGTACAGCACTTTCCTTGTTGGCCAGTTGAGGTTCACTGTGTGTAACAGGGGTCCTTGTCAGGCATCTCCAGCTATCTGTCCCTAGCTTCCTTCCAACCAATTGGTCATTTGTTAAAAAATGAAACCTAACCTTATATCATCATAACAAAATTTGGCGTTGTATTTGAGGGCCTCAGGCTATCTCTTAGGGTGGTTAATACTATGAACCATCTGAAAGGAGTCTCATTACATATGAAGTCAAACTAGTAGTGACGGGGCCAGAGCACTAAGGAGGCGTGTCTTGTAACTTCCATGTGGACCACACTGCACATAGACTATCACAACAAGGGAGAATTTCCAGTTCCTGATTTCAGTTTTTGTTTCGACTCCTTCCCTCATGGGCAAGTACCAGAGAGGTCCCTGGCAACGTCCCTCACTGGTAGCATTAGTCTCAAAGTAAAGTGATTGGTCAGAAGTTTTTCTTTTTTCTGTGATTTCTCCCAGATGGGTGAAGGTGCCAATGGAGGGTATAAACATATTCAAGACCAGAATGAAGAAAGAGGAACAGTGGGAGGCCTGGATCAATGCTCCCTGGAAAACTGAGAATTGACTGTAATTACAATGGATCAGAAAGGGGGCTCGCCTGTCTCTCAACTAGTTTGTTGTCAATTTTCCACTAAATCTTATTTAGGAAAATATATTAGTCTTTAAAGTTGAAGGAAAATGTTCTTTGTCTTCTGATGACTCCTGACATCTCTGTAGATGATGGTGTTATCCTTCTTAACACTCCTGTCCCTTTGGAGTCGTGCACAGGAGGGAACCCTCTCTGACTATAAGGCGTGATGACTTGCAGAGCATGCAGCACTTATGGGAAGCAATAAAATAGTGGGTTTTTGTTTGTTTGCTTGCTTTTTTGCAATTCTGTCCAAGCCCATTGAGGTTACGCGTTGTAGAGTTGGCCAGGTGATAAAAATCCAATATTGTGTATTTCCATTAACTTAGTCCTGTTTCCATCTTTGTCTTTTTCTCCCACCACCTCACTCTGGGTCCAGTAGAGAATTCAGATGATTTACTCATCTGCACAATGATTTCAGTTGGGACATGTCTTGCTTTAAATCTTTGAGAAGCTTCTGAGGGTGGGGCAAGAATTCTGATAGAGGAACATTGCTTTTGGTGTGGAAATGGTTGGGATTAGATGAAACTGATTTCTTCCAATCCACTGACCCCCGAGACAAATTGACCAGACCTGACAGTCACTATCATCCTGATTGCAAAATAAGGTGTCTTAATATCCTTCTTGCATGAACCAAATGTCTGATAATCTAGTTTAAAGCAACTATTAAGGTTTCAAATGTAACTGGTGTTTAAAATTCTCCACTGAGATTTTTCCTGAATGAATAGAATGATTGTGTTACAAAGGAGACAGCAATGACTAGTGTTGAAGTGTGTAATTGATCTCCCTTTTTTTTGTCCCTCAGATTTTCTTCTCAGACCTGGAGGGTGGAGAAGGGGGGGAAAGGCAGCATTGACACTTTTCTTTTTCTTCTTCTTTTTTTCAGATTCAGAAGAGTAAAAAACACCTCATATACAATAAAAGAGGCTGCCAATGTCTTGCATCATTTTAGCTGAGCTTCTGCATTCTCCTTCTTCCACAAAGACCCATATCTGGGGAAGGTGTACAACTCTCAAAAACAAGCCCCCACACTTGGCCTTCTCTCATGCCATCTCCTCGCAGGAGATGACTGTCTGGGAGCTGGTTTGAAGTCTTAGAACTCTGGGGAATTTCCCCCCAAGCAAACAAAACAGCTTCAGATTTTTGCACAAACAGAACAAAACATGAAGGGACTTCCTCAAAATCCTTTGCTAATGCCCTGACTTTCAAGGCGCCTGTCTGGCCTCATGAGAATGGACATCCTGGATTTGCTGAGAGAGGCTTGAAAAAGCCACACACATAATAATTGCCATTTTATTACTGTCAATGTTTTTACTTTAAATGTTATTTTTGCACTGGCTGCTGATGGTGGATATAGCCATGCTGGCCTTCATTGCGGCTAAGATGATGATTCCAGCCTCTGGTTGTTCCTTTCCTGAGTCAGGAATATTCTTTTTCTCCAGTTTCCTTTCAGACTTAAAAATTGTTCTTATGCTTTTCTTTCCATTTATATACTATGAAATTCTTTTTGTTTTATAAAAAAGGAGATTTTCCTATAGGAATCTTTGTTTGATGCTTAATTTATCTGTGCGTTCATTAACATAAACCTGGATGTTTCAGCTGATGACCACATTGTTCAGGTGGGGAACCCAGTGTTTTCATTGGGTAGCATCCATAACTAAGTGGCTACTGAAATTTTTACCGCTGGCTGGTCCTCCTCTTTTGGATATCTGTGCTTTGATGTAATCACTCTTCTTTTTCTTCAGGGAAGTGCCAAGGGAATTAGTATCAGAGAGATATGCCAGATAATTATTTTCCTTTTAAGGAGCCTTTAGAAATACCAGATAGGAGATGATTAATAGCACAAATCAAAAATAAGAATAGTGAAACCAAGTCAAAAATGGGATCCAACGGAGTGCAAGTAAAGTAATTTTATGGGTCTAACTGGTGTGATTTGAATGAAACTAACTTTTAGAGTGTGGTTTTGGTTCACAAAGGAATCTTTGAGTCCTTCCCAAGGGTAAATCACATGAAAATGCTGGTGATGGAGTGGGATTAGTAACACGAAGAGGGAGAGCTGGATGCTAGGCTTAAGTGCATTCCCCATTTCAGATTTAATTTCTACATTAAAACAGCACAAAAATAAACATTTTAAAAATCCTCTCCTTCCTAAGGCAAAATGTCGGTATTTCTTCAGACAGAAAGGAGGAGAGTATGTGTATAGTCTATAAGGCCTTTGCCTTGCTGAAATATTCCCCAACAGAAAGATCTCTGTTGTGTAGAATGCACAGTGATACGCTGATATTTGAACATGGTTCTTTACTCAGCTTTACATTTTGCCTGGTAATAACATGTATTTTTCTGTTGCTTCCCATGCTTTCCTAACAGTCATCACAGTAAATAACGTGGTCACACATTCAAATCAGGGGCCAACCAGGTCAAGTAAATGAGCAAAGCAAGCCATGGAATATCATAATTATTTGGATAAATGGCGATTCATAATAGGCCTTGGCATCAGTGAGGCAGTAGGGAGAGTGGGGACGCTGAGGAATTGGAGAGGGCGTGTGCTGTTGAAAAGGGGCAGTTGCTGATCAGCTACAGGATTAGGGCTCTGTAGGAATGGGGGTCCTAGATCTCTAGGATTTTATCTAAACTCTCTCCAAATTTTTAAATGTTGGAGACTAATTCAGAAATTTACAAACGCTGTACTAGTCAAAGAAAACATGCCTTTGACCTGCTTTCAATGCATGGGACATCAGTTTGCAAACTATGTACTGTGAGGTGGTATGGTTTTGTATAGGAATGAAATACAACTAGTCCATGTCAATTCTTGACCTTGGAACCAGAACATTTTACCTCATTTCTATTCTGTATTTTTTTATGTAGAGCTTTGCAGCCAGTCAAAATAAAAAGCCTACAGCTTCCCTTTTGTACTCTAACAAGCAAGACTAAACAATATTTTGAAAAGAAACAGGACTATAGCCATTTTTTTCCAGCACTAATAAAGATGGAAGTGTTTTTCATTTGCTTCAAGTCATTAATTAACTGAAAAAGAACGGGCAGAAAATTTCATTCAGTACCCAACTCTGCTTGGAACTTTCAGTGTGGAAAAACATGTAACTTATTTTTAAATTCTTAAAAAGTGTTTCGAAGGGACATTGAGTAAAAATGCAAAATTACTTTTTAACAA
This sequence comes from Equus przewalskii, assembly GCF_037783145.1. NCBI lineage: Eukaryota > Metazoa > Chordata > Mammalia > Perissodactyla > Equidae > Equus > Equus przewalskii. The sequence continues at coordinate 62,315,917 of NC_091834.1, read as the reverse complement.
TATAAAACAATGTATTATTATGTTATAAATCGATGCTGGAGTTGATGAACATTAAAATGATGATTCCAAGTCAGTAGTGACTGGAAGAACAATATTTCCAAAGCTCCAGCTCACTTGCTATGGTCTTTTTATTCTCTTGAAATAGCTCTTCCAAGTTGAGCAGCAATACGGGACACACTTTCTTCCACTGCACGGATTACGGCATCTCACTCTGTGTTACATTGTCAAAAGAAAGCAAGGGCTTATGCATCTGAATTAAGAATTGACCCGTATGTGGGGAAAGCAGTAGGGACATTCCCACTATTGACAAACCGCAAGTTCTATATGTCCCCAAGTGGAAAGTGACAAATGGAGTTGACTCTTGAGTTTGGGTCCCCATGTCTTCAAATAGCTCTACATCCAAGTTTTGTTGATGTGGTATGTTTTGGTTCTATAATGACCCTTCCATCGGGAGGTCTTCCATTTTTATTCACACCAACCTTTCTTGAGCTGTGAGCCATAATAGCTTATATCAGCAGACAAGAGGCTGATTTCTAACCCATTAAATTCAAATAGATTTTCTTCCATTCTCTACTTCATTCTTGGAGCTTTTAAAAACTATTGAAAACATCTGCCAGGATCCCACTAAGGACCTAATATACTTAAACAATAAAATGATATCTAAACATCCGAAAGCCAAAGAATAATCTAGTGCACCTGTACATTTCATTTGCAGAATTAAAGCCATTAATATTATATTTTCCATCTGGAAGCATGCTTTTACTCAATGTGAAAAGTAAAAAGTAGAGAGCAACTTTATCACAGGATCTGAGGCAGAGAGCAGACAAAATGATGGGACCAATTTTGTAATCCATATTTTGGGAGTAAGGATATGATCTCTTAGCATCACTTCTGTCATGAATCACTTTTCTTTATATAGATGACAGAAAGAAAGAATATATAGTATATTTTCTTCTATTCTTAACCTTTGAGCAGAGACTTACATGAAGGAAATGACTTCATAACATTCCCCATTGGGTATGGGGGAAAGCAAAAGAAAAAAAGCACAAAATCATTTTTTCATAACGAGATAGACAAGATTCTGAGTTTAAGCTTTTATATGTAGTATTAGGTCCAAAATAAAGGGGATTTAGGGAACTTTTTCTTTCCAATTGGAAATTTTATTCTGATTCCGAGATCCCAACACATCCCAACAGGAGTTGCGGCACTGGCTCACCACAGTGCCTGGCGCACAGTCGGCATTCAGGAAGCACATGCAGAATTGTCCGACTGAATTCCACCATCCACCTGTGAGTGCAAACAAGAAGTTCAAACTTACCTGAAAATATATTCAACATCTTCTGTAAGCCAAGCATATGGCTAAAGGCTTACGTTCTGTGTACCCGTGACACAAATAGTTTATCATAAGAGAGGGGAAATTGCAGGTAGTTTGGGGAAAATTGTCAGAGCCAAGCTTTTGAAAAATTAAAAAATTAAAATTTCTCTATAGCCTTTAGATTTAAGAAAAACTAAAAACCTCCCAAAACAAAACAGGATTTACCTGAAAATGCTCTTCCAACAGCGACGATGACATTAATCTATATGAAGTACCAATGGATTTGTTTATAATCCAAGTTGAAACATTTAGAATCCAAAATGGACTCTCTTGGAGCAAATAGTGCAGTGTGGGGAGTCATTGCTCCATTTTTCTCTTCCAGTATTATGGTCGGTATAGCTTTGAACCATGGCAAAATTGGACATTAAAGAACATAATGTTGCAATAATGATGTTAGAGTGGATCTTATGTGGTGAATAAATGGAAAGTAATACTTGTAATTCATCAACGGTCATCCATGGTTTATGGCCTCATTATCACTTAGAAAATGAACTTAATGAAAAAATTCTAATGAACAGCTCAATATTTCTAAGAAATATCTCTCTGAGGACCAAAAGACACATTGCCTGCCAAGACCAGATTTCAGTTGTTAAGATTTCTGCTCATCAAAGACACTGATGGGCACAGAGGTGACACTAGAATTGGAATGGTAATAGACCGCTCTGGGACATTAGACAGAGTTCATCTGATAAGTGAATTTGGGTCCGAGGAGGTTAGAAAAATGGGAAGCCATGCTCTGGATATCCTCATTGGACATTTGTAGAAGACTGGATGCTCTTCCAGGAAAGTCAGCTCTAAGCCAGTAGTGTTTCATTGAAAGAACATCTTCTTTTTACATTAAACAAGAGTGGGGTGCAGTGAAAGACTTGGACTAATAAATTCATGTAGTCAATTTAAAAATTATTAATTTATGGTTGTTTTAACTAATGTCCCCACCTAACCTATTTTGTTTTTAATATTGGCAGACATATTTGAAATGAATTTACAGTTATTCTGGCTTCTGTTCTCAGGTGGAAGTAGACTGACACTGGCAATGACTGGCTTCACTAAATCTGGGCAATCAGCCTGGATTGCCATCTGCTGAACCAGGGAAAGCAGGGGGTGGTGTGTGGGCCCTTTCACCTCATTCAGGGCACGCTTACTCAGTCTCCCTTGGGGAGACCTCTCCTTCTCTGGGGTTAAATGCTGGCTGTAGTAGCCCAGCCAGTGCCATCATGGAGGCCCTCAGCTCTCGTCAGCCTCAGCCATGATTGAAGCTCACCCATGTATCTTCATGGGAGCTGGCTTCTGAACCAGGAGAAACATTTCTCTGTCAGGTGATGGTGCAGGATAACTCATTTAAAATAAAGCCTGCTAAAACTTAATGTCTAAGGAATGGCTTTTAAATAGATTGACCTGGAGGCACATCATTGTATAGCCTTTGCTTCTGTGTCACGATCTGTCTTGGAGTAGGTGTTTGTGTATTAGAGTCCTTGTCTTTGAGTGAGTATATGTGTACAGAAATATAGTTACACACCAGTATACATAGGTTTATAGTAAAAACCTACAGCCATAGGTAACATCCAGTAACTGATTCTAGAGATAGAACTGTAGTGTATACGTTTTCATTTCTTCTTGCTTTGATGATATTTTTATACAATTTTATATGCTGTAAAAATTTTTAAAAAAATATTTGCTATTTTCATTTGTAGAGCTTGGTTAGGTTTTTATCACCTCTGGTGCCCACTTTTCAGCCAGATTCCTCTCCCCACCTAATTTAAGAATCCTCTCCCTTTTTCATACCTTTTCTTTTGCCTTTCCCTTCTTTTTTTCTCGTTTTTGTACCTTTCACAAATCCCTTCCTTTGCCTCTGTTCAGGCAAGCCATTCTGCTTGCGGTATTATTTTAGCACATGGAAACACAAGATAATGGAAAAAACAAGAACACATTGTTCCAGTATAATCCACATGAGGAGATGTTGGGTGCCAAGGGTGGGGTATGGGTAGTTGGGGAGAAGGGAATAGATTAGGGAAAGGAGGCAAGCAAAAGGAAATCCTTATGGGAGATCAATTACCCAAAGCAAAGTGAATCACTTCGAGGCTAGTATAATGCTGTCATTATCTTCCTTCAGTGCAGAGCACAATTTTGCTGTCGCAGGGTTTTTCTCCTTAGGGTGCTGTGCCCTCACCATGGGTCTGTAGACTCTCTCCTAATAAGGGCACTGGCCATATGTCAATGGATAACTCAGCTTATCTCCTCAGCCTTAGATTTTGCTGCTGTTCAGGTGGATTTGGGGGAGATTTCTGGATTAATATAAAAAATGTTTAACAAGACTCAAAAGAGGGACAAGCAGAACCAAAATCCCAAATCTCAGTGCAAATCATGCCGAATAAGTAGTTTTTTGGAGGAATAAGGATGGAATTTCTGGATATGTTCTAAGAATGCTCTTCCAAAAGGGAAGATGGTAAAATGGACTTGTCTGTATTTCATGGCAGTGATAGAATGTACCTCCATGATGTGAAATATGTTTCTAGCAGATAAAATGCAGGTTGCAATTTGCATTTGTATATCATAGGGCAAGAGAATGACCATCCCTTCTGAAGAAGAGTGCTTGTTCCCTATGACGCTGATTTGTCCTAAAAGAAACTATTCAAATGCCATAGCATCACATCTCCAAATGCAAGAATAAATCATAGGAATTCGTGTAAAACAATATGCTAAACTGCTCTCAATAAATTACATATTTGTTGTAAATCTTTATTGCACAGATGAGGCTGACAGTGCCTCAATGTAATAATTTTCCCCCAGCATCTACTAATGAATAAGTACATGTATGTTCTTCTGATTACCAAATAAAAACAATGAATTAACCTCACTATTGGAATTTGAAAAATGAAAAGGCTGCTTTTTCTTTCTTTTAATGTTTTTCGTTGTCATCTATGTTCTGTCCCAAATATGGGGCGTCCAAACTCACTTGACCATGTGTCTCTCTTGTGTTCCTCCAAATGCCACATAATATCCAGGCACCAAGTGCCTTTGCCTGCACCTTGAAGATATACATGATGTATCGCGTCACATATAGTCTTTTCTGAGGGATGAGGTAGATGGGTTATTGGAAGCTCCTTAGAGGCATAAGAAATGTCAGTCTTATCATGGAACTTGACTGCCTTCCATATGTTCACTTTTCTTCTGGGTACCGTGATATTACAGTTTTACAGTCCTGCAAGGCTAGTTTTCAAATTCCAAACATTTTTTTCCTTCTCCTGCTCTCGAAAGGGCTACAGCAATATTTTCTCTCTCTCTAGCCTCGAACATAAGGAGTCTGACTAAGGAATAGTCATTCCCCCTGTTTGTGGGCACACAAGCAGTTGACTTACTGGATGGCACCCAGCCGGCCTCCTTCAAACCAGCCGCTAAGAGGGCCTCCCCTAGTGGCGATGATGCATATTACACAAATACCACCCTCTTATCCGGGCCACCTCTGTGTACTGTTCCTATGTAGTAACTCCACTGGATTATTACTCCGACAAAGGGGGCTGTGATGTTCCTCCCAAGCAGCTGTGTTTGCCATGCATTGAAACATGTTTTTTTAATTTTGTTTTTTTCTGAAAGCAAAGACTGAACTTACTCATTTTGAAAAATACAGAGAGGTATAATAAAATTAAAATCACTTATAACAGCCCATCTAATGATTATTCACTGCCAGTTCTTTACTGTATTTATTATGGTCTTTTGCTATGTATTTTTACACAGTTGAGGCCATACAGTACAGTAATTTAATTTTGTATTATGGTTTGTTCACATAACGTTGGATTGTAAGCATTGTCCCATTTTTAAAAAAAACTTTATTAATATAATTTCAGTACCAACATAATATTTTATTTTGTGGCTTTAGCACAGTTTACTTAACCACCTCTCTGCTGTTGGACAATTAAGTTACACACTTTTATTTTATTTTTTGCAGTTGCAAATAGCATAGGCCTGGAGCTCTTTGTACATAAGGCTTTGTCACATTTCTGAATACCTCCCCTGGAAAAATTCTTAGTTGTAGAATTACTGGGTCAAAGGTTGTGAACAGCATTTCGGACTCCTTGTTTATATGCCCAATTCCAAAGCATATTCAAATGTGAAAACAGCCATATTTAAATAGCATATAGTGTTGCATGTCTGAATAGCTCTTGTCTTTGTGATCGTTGTTCTTTGATAAACAGAGGTCAAGTCACAGAATAGCAAGCTTATTATTGATGGTAGTTGCGTTGTGGGGAAAAGTGTTATTAAACACTCTGAATACGCCACTCTAATTTAGCTGCTTTTGGGAAACAACACTGAGGGAAGTCCGGGTGGGTCTGAAGCCCTCCAAACTTTCAGTGATTCCACAGCCCCAAGCAGAATGTGAACTTCTTTGGATGCTCTTTTTTCAAGGCTGTAAAGAGGCAGAAATGATGATTTGTTCTGAGGCATCAGGCAACAGATTGTTGATCTCTGCCACACCCCAATCGAGACATAGAGAAGATGTTGGTAGAGGTGCTTAGCAGTCGTGATCAGAGGTTGTGGAGCTCATAAAGTCAGACGTTGCAATGTGCTAAAAGAAAGAGTGGAAAATGCCCAGTAGGGTGACAGACGCTTTCCCTACTTCACTCGTTCAGCTCTCATCTCTGCCTGTGGGATCTGCTTGTGTTATAACAGCATTGCTGTTGTTGGACCATTTCTAATGATGACACTTGGTCTCAAGGGCTCTTAAATCACCCTTTCCCAGTGGCTTGGGCTTGGCCATGGTAACCTTATGTTGCAGAAGGGAAATTATTTGTTTGAGGTCGAGCTGCAAATGACTTGGGTTTAGTGCTAACCTCACATCCTGAGTCTTCAGTGTGTGTATTTGCCCCAAGGTGGGCAGCTTTGGCTGTCGCCTCCATCACTGTCCTCTTCTCCAGACTCCTGATGAAGTGGATTCATTGCCCTTTAGCTGAACCAACCAAGGATGTTAATTTGAAATATCTGAAAGCTATTCTTTTGTGAAAATATACTTCTAGTCACACAAGCTGCCGGGATGACATTTCTGCCCCGAGCTGACTGATTGGGTTGTTTCCTCTTTGAGTATTCCCATGCCGTGGGTCAAGGACGATGTAATTTGTGACCTTAAAATGCTTATCTGCCAGGGATGACATATTAACTACTTTACACGCAGACACTCACATCACTTTCTTTTGAATATAAACTAACAAACACTTAGTTGCACTGCACAGTGTGCTAAGCACTTCCACATGTGCACTCTGACTTGATCCTCACAATTACGTCCTAAAACGAATGTTTTTAGACGTGAAGAAAACGGAGCTTAGCAATGTCAGCACTGAGGTAGTTGTTTATTGATGTTCTCATTTTCCCTTCCTCGTGTATAAAATATTTCCAAATTCCAAAATCACATACATTTAATCAATTTGTTTTTAAAAAATTAAGAAAGCAGGATAAAACCAGAGGCAGAAAGTAGAGCTGGTGTAGACAGAGCAAACCAGGGCAAATGTCACGCAGGCTCAACAGGCCTCCCTTGTCCCCGGTGTTAAGTCATAAATTGCTTCTGAGTTCCCTGGAAGCCTAAGTAAAAACAAAAAGAAAGTATTTACAAGATTCACGTCATCCAGGAGGATAAAGCACACCAGTGGCTCGGAAGAAAGGTCACTTCCCCCGATGCTGGAAGAAACGTCATCTACAGGCATTCACGGAGGGCGGTGCCTCTCACGCGTGGCTGCAGGTCACGTGTACCCGGGAACTTGAAAAATCCCCAGGCCTGGGCCCCACCCAGACAAATTAAACAGCAATTTTGGGGGAAGGGCCCAGGTATCAGCGTCGTTTCTTTAAAACTCCCCAGATGATCCTAATGTGCAGCCAGGATTGAAAAGCACTGACAGAGTGAATTCAGAGTCACTCACAGAGCAGCATCCCCCGTCAAGTTCTACAGTAAGTCCCAGAGCGAGTTATGTGTACCCCTAGGCGATCTGCCAGCATGAAACAGTAGGGGACAGTTTGGAAACTGATCCCGAGCTGGATCTTCCAGCTCAGTTTCTGATGTTTTCCCTGAGAATGGGAGCAAGGAAGGGGTAGGGTTTTAGAAAATGAAACTTGGGGGACTGGCCCCATGGCTGAGTGGTTAAGTTCTTGCGCTCCGCTGCAGGCGGCCCGGTGTTTCGTTGGTTTGAATCCTGGGCGTGAACATGGCACTGCTTATCAAACGACGCTGAGGCAGCGTCCCACATGCCACAACTAGAAGGACCCACAGTGAAGAATATACAACTATGTACTGGGGGGCTCTGGGGAGAAAAAGGAAAAAAAATAAAATCTTAAAAAAAAAAAAAAGAAAATGACACTTGGATTAAGTTGAATATTATTCCCAAGAATGGAACTTTGAGTACAGTAATAGGTAATTTGGTGGCTGCGGAGTGGAAAATGATTTCAGGAACACCTCCTCAGTTAACAGGAGCCAGTGAGTGGCTGGCTCACTCAGAACCCCACCACCCCCAATGGTCCATGGTGCCGCCCGAAGGTCTGAGAAATCACAAACAGGTTTATTTTGTGTGTCTCCACCTGCTACCTGTTTGTGACACGATTAGGAGCGGCGTGGGTGGTTTCTCTTTGTCCTGAAATATTGGGCATTTCACCAAGCATACAGAGAAAATGACGGCATTTCTAGAGGGGCTCGCGGTTCTGTTCTTCCACTGACCCAATGGCGCCAGAAGTTCCTATCTCACTCAGTGTCTGCAGAGAAGATACCAAGGGGACGAAAAGCTGCCCCAAGGAAAAGCCATCAAGCTGCAGGCTTTTGGAAGATCATAGTAGGTGATTTTTTTTTTTTTTAAGATTTTATTGTTTCCTTTTTCTCCCCAAAGCCCCCCGGTACATAGTTGTGTATTCTTCGTTGTGGGTCCTTCTAGTTGTGGCATGTGGGACGCTGCCTCAGCGTGGTCTGATGAGCAGTGCCATGTCCGCGCCCAGGATTCGAACTGACGAAACACTGGGCCGCCTGCAGCGGAGCGCGCGAACTTAACCACTCGGCCACGGGGTGAGCCCCCATAGTAGGTGATTTTTTAAAAAATTGCACCAAGCCTTCCTGTGAAATGGGCTGGCACTAGTGAATGTTTCTGCAGGTGATGACACTGAAAGCTTGTAGTCACTGGGTCCTCTGCAGGTTTTAAGTGCTCGCATAGGCAACGTTAAAGTGATCGCTCAACTTCACAAGAGTATCCACGGAAAGCAGAGTGCCAGGTTTCCAATAGTTAGACAAGAAGAAGCAGAGCTCTGTCACACGAGGTTTGCCAAGCCCGTCTGAAGGTCAGGATCAGCTGGGGCCCTTGTGAAACATCCAGGCCCCTCCGGAGATGCTGGCTCACGGGGCCTTGGCCAGGCCAGGGGATCTGGTTTTGTTTTTCCTTTTTGTTAAAATAATTGTTCCAGGTTTTTCTTATCTTCAGGCAAGATGAAGCAGACCTGGATAATGGGTTGGTCAAGAAACAGCAAGAGTCATTGGGAAAAGTTTCTCTAGGTTTAAACTCTGAAGGATCTTGGCTTAAATTTTGCCCCCCAACACTCAGTAAGTTTGTGCAAATTACTTAAGCTCTCTTTGTCTACAAATTTTGTAAAATAGGAATAATTTTATCATCAGATAGTATCAGAAAATATAACTGATGTACATTTAATCGTCCATCCCTAACAAGGTGCCTATAAAACATAGTAACTGCTTGATGTGTGACAGTGGCTATTACTAATGACCAAGCAGTCAAATTGTGAATCACAGCTCTGAATGAAAAACTTAAACCCTACATCCATCCTAAAGCGATGGTTCTCAACTGAGGGCAATTTTGCTCCTAGGGGACATTTATCATTGTCTGGAGGACATTTTTGATTATCACAACAGGAAAGGTGCTACTGATGCTGAGTCGGTAGAGGCCAGGGATGCTGCTAAACATCCTACTATGCTCAGGACAGCCATCACAACAAAGAGTTATGTGGCCTAAATGTCACTGTGCTGCTGTTGAGAAACCCTGTCCCCCAAAGGGACAGTGAGAGAAGTAAAAAGTCTTGAGGGATAAACACTTTGAGTCACTGGCGTCCCCACAGTGGAGGTGGATCCAGTGGGACACAGAGGCATTTCTGGTGGATCAGGAGTGGCTCTGAATAAGAAGGTCAGGGGCGTGGATTTGCTTTCTGGTAATGCCCCTGATCGGGCCCAACTTGTTACACACTCAGGCTCACTATTCCTTGTGTAGGATTCAGTGTGAATGGCACTCCCTGGAGTTGAGCAGTGAGGCAGCCCTGACCCTGACCCAAAGTATCACTTTGAGTAAATCTTTTCACCTTGGGGTGTCTGAGACACCTCATTTAACTGACGATCATTAGACTTACTGAGGAACTCCTTGACATGCAAACTTCCGGCTCCATTCCCTTGAGATTCCGCTTTGCTAGGCTCAGGAAAGGACCCTGGAGGCCATATTTCTAAAAATCACCTCAGGGGATTCTGAATCAAAGTTACAGCTGGGTTTAGACCTTCTAAGTTCCCCACCAACTCTGACATTCAGGGCATCTACAAGACCTGGAAAATGGAGACATAAGGTTCTGCCAGATACAGCTTCTCTCACCTCATGTAAATTAACAGTTTTTGTGGGTTTGAGGTGTTTGGATTTTGCGTTTTCCATTTTCACTATTACTCCTTCTACTGCTAATAATAATAATAATAATTAACAATAACACAGAATGTTAAGGCTAGTACCCTGTTCTTTAAGACTGAAATGAAACTGTCTCAAACACCATCCCAAAGGTCTCTCTCCACGTGTCACCAGGGCTTCCGGGGCAGGGAATGCTGACCCACTCGCCTCCAACCCCCAAGTTCCTGCTTCCTCTGATGTCGATCAGTCGATGGTCCTCTTGCTATCTTTGCCCATGACTGTGTTGACTCTGACAGAGTTTTCTCAACCAACACAACCTTCACTCACACCCATCCTCTGCATGTAAAGTAGACTTTACAAAAAGTTTGGGTCGGTTCAGGGGACTTGTAACAGAAAGAACTTAACACTGAAACATGTATATCCTCTGCTTAAGATTCTCTCTACGTTTCTGCCAACTCAGACTGAGTATCTGCCGTGTTACTGGATTCTGGCCTGCAGGCCTCTTTTGCCCCACTCTGGATGGCAAAATAAAGGAATGAGTGAATAAATAAATAATATTTATATTTATTTATAAAATGTACATGTATATATGTATGTGTGTACATATCTAAGTACAAAATAAAATACATATGTAGTGTATGTATGTATACATATGTATGTACAGGATTACTGACTCAATGAACACAAAATAAACACATGTATATACATACACACACACAAACATATATATAAATATATGTTCTTTTGCAGAACTATTCAGCCCTCCCTTCATTTTGCTCTCTTTCCTGATCCCCACCCAAGGGGCTGCCTTTTCATTCCCTCGTGGCCCACTAAACCGTTTATATGAACAGAGATAATCCCTTTCCTAGTAAGAATTCTGCTGCCAGCTGCAGAGACGTCACAGAGCCCGCTGACGCAGCATTCGTGGAGTCTCCCACATTCCTGAGCACTCACACACGCTGGGTCTTTGAATCTTCGCCAGAACACTTGGATGCGATTGTTGTCGTTTCTCTCACTTTGCGGATGAAGACCTGAGCTGCAGACAGATCAATTTAATTGTTTGAGGTCCAAAAGCAAGTAAAGGCTGTAGGGACAAAGCAGGAACAAACCCCTGGTTCCTCGATTCTAAACCCAGAACTTTCCCTTCCACAGCAGTAGTTCTCCATCCTGGAGGCACATTAGAATCATCTGGGGGACTTGAAAATATACTGATACTGGGGGCCGGCCCGGTGGCGCAGCGGGTTAAGTTGGCACGTTCCGCTTCTCGGTGGCCCGGGGTTCGCCGGTTCGGATCCCGGGTGCGGACATGGCACCACTTGGCAAGCCATGCTGTGGTAGGCATCCAACATATAAAGTAGAGGAAGGTGGGCACGGATGTTAGCTCAGGGCCAGTCTTCTTCAGCAGAAAGAGGAGGATTGGCAGCAGTTAGCTCAGGGCTAATCTTCCTCAAAAAAAAAAAAAAATACTGATACTAGAGCTCCACCCTAGTAGAGTGAAAAGAATTTCTGGGAGTGTCCTCAGGCAACTGCATATTTAGAAAGTTCCCTGGTGATGCTAAGGTGCAGCCTTGCCCAGTCCTGCGCTGGTTGCCAACATGCCAACCTCCACCCAGGAGACTGAGAACCATCATGCGCACAGAGGTAAAGGCTGTGCTCCTGGCTCTTGTGGATCATGGAATATGTACTGCGCCCACAACCTCACCCAACCATCCTCTAAACATTGTTTTCAAACCCAGATTTTGGCTCATTTGGTTACAGGTGAGCATTTACCTGTCCCAAGAAGTCTGTGCACAGCCCTACTTTTCCTTCTCCTCTTTTTCCTCTTTACAGGCACAAAGAAGCGTTCTCAAGGCTCACCAGCCCCAAGCACCAGCTCCGCGAGTCGCCTCACCTTGCCAGGTGGGTAAATAGCATTGCGCCATAATCTGAGCACTTACAGACAACAGAAAGGACTGGTTTCTCAGGAGCCGAGGTTAGCAGCTGGTAAACTGGCAATCTGGCCCCTTAGTTATCCAGGCTACCCCATGTTATCAGAGAGCTTCGTCTCTGTCATACACATTTGTAAGGTTCCTCCGGGAATGGGCGTGATATAGCCATAGCTGGTTCACAATGCCTCCTGTTCACTGATGGAAAGAATAGAATTTTGATCTTTCTTAATGTTCATCTAGACACACTATGGAAATGTTTCCTTGAGAGACAGATGGTGCAGGGGAAAGAGTATGAGGCTTCAGTGTGAGAGAGAGACTTGGGTTCAAATCTCAGCTTTGCCATGTTCAAATTGTGCAAGCTCACTGTACTTATTCAGCTTCTTGGAGCTTATGTTTTCTCATCTGTTTGCATCACAGGAATTAGAAATAATACTTGTAGGGGGCCGGCCCCGTGGCCAAGTGGTTAAGTTCGCACTCTCCGCCTTCGGCGGCCTAGGGTTTTATTGGTTTGGATCCTGGGCGTGGACATCGCACCGCTCATCAGGCCACATTGAGGCAGCGTCCCACATGCCACAACTAGAAGGACCCACAACTAAGAATATACAGCTATGTACTGGGGGGATTGGGGGAGAAAAAGCAGGGAAAAAAGAAAAGAAGATTGGCAACAGTTGTTAGCTCAGGTGCCAATCTTTAAAAAAAAATAATGTAAATTAGCATAGCACCAACTCATGGTGAGTGCTCATAGCTAATCTCTACCATTGAGAAATATGGAAGTCATGAACAATCTATATTTGATCCCATCTAACATTTACTAAAAATGTTAAGTGTTCATGTTGATCCTATGTGATAACTATGTAATATGAAAGGCACCTAGTGGTCATTCTGTCTCCATGCATAGACTTACAATCTCTACCACGATTTAATTTTTACAAGGAGACCTTGGAAAAACACATTTGGGAGGAAGGAGAGGTTATAAAAGGTAAATATGGACATTATAGAAAACTTGAAAAATAATACAAATTATAAGAAGGAAAAATGTTGCCAATAATGCTACTACTCAGAGCCAACCAAGATTACCCCTCCCTCCGGTCTTTATTAAATAATTTTTTCCCTAGTTTGGAATTATACTCTACATGGAATTTTGTTTCCTCTCTTTTAAAATTTACCATTGCATTATGAGATTTCCCCCATGTTATTAAATATTAAAAAAATTTCGGTGATGGACTAACATTTCATATGATTATACCACAACTTATTTATATATTTGTTGATAATTTGGCATTTATATAGCTCCCACTTTTGTTATTGTAAATAACCTTACATTCTTGTACATAAATCTTCTTCTGAGTCTGTAAGTATGGGTTTAGGACAGGTTTCTGCAGGTAGGGTTACTGGCTTAAAGAATGTGTACATATTTAGATTCTTGAGACATTATTATCAAAGTGATTTCCAGAAAAGGAGTATTATTTCTTACTTTTAGCAGTATTTGCCATTTCACTATCCTCTTGCTAATGCTAACATTAATACTTTACCAATTTGATAAGAAAAAATTATGTCCGTGTTTCGTTTGCATTTATTTTATCTTTTTTTGAAAAAAAATCTGTTTTCTAACGTTAATTTATCTTTTATGTTTCTTCTTTTGGGAATTGCCACATTGCATCCATTCTGAGAGGGACAGTGCCTTGCATTTTAGCCCCTCTGAAACAGGAAAGTTTTGCAGTCAATGGTGTGTTGTAATTTAATTAGCAGCATTTTTTCTTGGTTGTACATCAAATAATAGTTCCTTAAGAATCAGTGGCATCTTAGATTAGATGAAATATAATCTGTATCTATCTGCTTTGTCAACCTCAACTTCTGTAGCTTCCCTACCCTAGTCCAGCAACTTGACTCACTGTCCACTGAATAGCCCTTGAACTTTCTTGCCTCTGTCACCCTGCCTGGAACATTCCTTTCCCTTTTCTCACCCTGGCTAGTTTCTCTTCGCAGTCCCTCTAAATCAGCTGGGTAGAATTAGTACTGACTTATAGTGATTTGCTTATAAGTCTCTTTATCCATTGACGGGTGGCTTTTTCAGGGGTGGAGACTGTCTTATCCTTTCTACCCCAGTGCCTGGCAAGGTGACAAGCACATATTGGGTGCTCATTAATGATATAAGTCTGGGAGCATGAGTGTGTGAGTAAGCACTGTCCAATTTAATGTATGACCATCCTCTGCAAAAGGCTCATTTTCAATGTTGGATTTCATCAACTATACTAACTAGCCTTTTAGTATTGAGTAGTCTTTGCTCTGCAGTCTCTGTAAGCCACCTTCATCTTGTCCCTGCTTGTGATTATTGTGCTCCTAGGAGTATAAACATTAGGAGGAAAACAGCTCTGAACCAAGCAACCCTAGTGTGCAGTGATGGTGTTTGCTCTTCTTTGTAAGGTTATAACATTCCTGGGTCAGGTGGGACCTCTGAAGCCATCCTGGACATCTGCAAGAATATGCAAAGCTGACCTAGTTCCCCCCAGCTGTGCTGGGGGCCTATTGCTGGCCTGCTGTGTTTCCAAGGCCTCTGACTCAGAGTCTCAGCCACCTTGTGTTTGGGCTCAGTCTGACAGTTTGGAGTGGTCCCAAACTGGTGTTGTAGGCTTTGAGTTATGACCACTACAAAGCCTACAGAGATGGAGTTGGTACTTCTCACAACACTTGATATACTTAACCATGCTTTGTCTAGCAAACACCCTCCACCTCCACCTTATTACAATGGCCAGCTCACTACTTCTCCTACCTACCTCAGGAATACCATGTGTTGCCTCCCTCTGATGCAAATGCCTCTCCTGCAAGCTCTTGGTGCTGTCAAACAATCTATCATGTTTTAGGATACTCAAAGAGCCAAATGGAGGAATAATCCTTAAAAAACAATAAAGTAAAATTGTACAGAAACAAAACAAGAACAGAGATATGCAAAAGAAGCAATTCAAAATCTGAAATTTTAAAAAGCAAACATATAGTTATTGGAATTTTTAAAAGAAATAAAAACACAGTTGATGGGATAAACTCAAGATAGAACACAACTGGAAAAACAATCTTGGAAGATAGTCCTGAGGATTTCACACCAAAACAGTCTAGAGAGGGAACCATATGAAAAATGAAAGAGCATGAGCCATAAAACTCTTAAGAGAAAACATAGGGGTAAATATTTGTGACCTTGGATTAGGCAGTAGTTTCTTAGATATGATACTTGAAGGCCAAGCAACCATAGAAAAATAGATAGAACAACTTCATCAAAATTAGAAATTTTTGTGCTTCAAAGGATGTTATGAAGAAAACGGAAAGAAAATCCACAGAATGGAAGAAAATATTTGCAAATCTTATATCTAATAAGGATCCAGAATATGTAAAGAATTCTTACAATTCAACAATAAAAACACAAATAGCCTAATTAAAAAGTGAGCAAAGGATTTGAATAAACACTTATCCAAAGACAATAGACAAATAGAACGTGAAAAGATGCTCAATATCATTAGTCATTAGGGAAAGGCAAATCAAAACCACAATGAGATACCATTTCAAATGCACTAGAATGGCGAGAATAAAAAAGATGGATAATAACAAGTGTTGATGATGATGTGGAGCAATTAGTACCATCATACACTGCTGAAGGAAATGTAAAATGGTGCGGCCACTTTGGAAAACAGTTTGGCAGTTCCTCCAAAAATTAGACATAGAGTGACCATATTACCCAGTAATTCCACTCCTAGGTATATTCCCGAGAGAACTGAAAACATATGTTCACACAAAAACTTGTCCACAAATATTCATAGCAACATTAGTCATAATAGCCAAAAAGTTGAGATAACCTAAATGTCCATTAACTGATGAATATATAAACAAAATGTGGTATATCCATACAGTAGAGTATTATTTGGCCAAATTAAAGGAAAAAAGTACTATGCATTCTACAGCATGGATGAACCTTGAAAGTATTTACTAAGTGAAAGAAGCCAGACACAAAGGGCCACATATTGTATAATTCCATTTATATGAAATATGCAGAATTGGCAAATCCATAGAGACAGAAAGTAGATCAGTGGTTGCTGAGGAGAAAAGAGACTGGGGAGTGAATTCTCATGGGTGTGAGCTTGTATAATGGTGGTCATGAAAATGTTTTGGAATTAAATGTTGGTGATGGCTGCACAACCTTGTGAAAATACTAAAAGCCACTGAACTGTACACTTCGAATGGTGAATTATGTCTCAATTAAAAAAATGAAAGAGGCTGGAAGATAGATAAGTGGCTCTAAAGACTCCAAATCTTAGATGGAAAATGTACCTCAATTGCCCTACTTAAATAAAACCAAATACATACCTAAAGCTGTTGTGTAAGATTGCTCAAAATTACGTCAAGGGTGAGAAAATCATAAAATGGTTTGAAGCTGGTTACGTTCAGGGGAGCTGCAAGCAGGTTACCTATAATAAAATGACAACCAACTGACAGCAAAATTTGTGTTGGCAACGGTAGATGCCAGAAAATAATGAAGATATATCTTCGATATGCTGAGGGAAAATAAACCAATATATAATAGCTGAATTACTAGTTATGAGTGAAGGCAAAGTAAAAACATTTTCAGGTACACGATGACATAATTTACCACTCACAGACTTCAATAAAGAAGTAGTAAGGGATATACTTCAACAAGAAGAAAAGTGAACCCAAAAGCAAAGTGTGAGATATAGGAATTAATGATGAGCACATGAGTAAGTAAAACATGTTGCTAAAGTTGAGTAATGACCATAAAAATAATGTCCAATTTTTGTGTTAGAATAGGAAACAGAATCTATAGATGGAAGGAGGGATATTCAGTAGTTAAGGAGTGCTAAGATCTATTTGTCTTTGGGCAGAACTTGGTAATTTGTACTTTTTAACACAAAGAATCATCAGTAAAATATTGAAATATAACATATACCATCTAAATCAGCAAGCAAACAACAAAAAAGAAAAGGAATATAGAAAATGGATCTGCTTAAAAGAAGGCAGAAAGGAAGAAAAAGAAGGAAGGAATAAAAAAAGATTAAAAAATTAGATAGTAGGGTCAAGTCCAAAAATATCAGTGATAACAATAATTGCAAATGGCTTAAACTCCAGTATTAAAATAGAGAGATTATCTGATTAGATAAGAAAAGCAAAATCCAGCTCTATTCTGCTTTTAAGAGACAGTTTGCTAACGTAGGGCAAAAGAAATTCTATGCAAAATATAAAACGTCATTTTAACATCTGTAGAGCAGTCTATTATACAAATGTGCCACCGGATATTTAATTATTCTCCTATTGATGGTTGTTTTCCATTTTTTGATATTACAAACAATGCTTAACATAATGTTGAACAAGAAAAGCGAGTTGCAACAAGATATATGCCATCTAACACAATTTATATTATCTTTTAAAAAAACCAAAAACATTAAATATTTTTATGGATACATACAAATGCAATAATAGAATGAATATATGCTCAGGAATAATAAACACCAAATTCTGGATGATGATTTTTTGCAGGGGAGAAAGAAGAATCATGGAAGGGTATGCTAGGTACTTCAACTCTACTTGTGATTTTCAATCTCTTTAAATAAACTTTTTGAGCAAATATGCAGAATGTTAAGATTTGATTAAACCATATTGAGTGGGTATCTGTTATATTATTATTTATAATTTTCTGTATGCTCAAAGTATCATATATCGAAGAATCTTTTACGTGAAAAATCTATGGCTGTCCTCCAAGACTGCTTTGTTTGGTTTCATCCCTGCAGACATGATTTTACATATATTTCAGAGTAATTTAATGCTTTCCGTTTCTAACCTTTAGGGAGAGATGGGTGTTGGGGTGTTAGAATTCAGATATGAAGAAAGTTCTGCAAATAACATGCTTCAATCCAGAAGCCACCAGAGATCACTTCGCTAAAGAACTGCTTATGTGGTTTCCAAAATTATCAAACGGGTCCTCCTGAAGCTCCAGCACCAAAGAACTGTTCTGGGGACATCACTTTGATTCCTTGCACATCTATAGCAAAGTGACTCTTATATGGTAATATAAGAATAATATGGTAAAATAATAGCACCTGCAGTCAATTTTTTTCTAGAGTCAACTTCAGCTATGCCCCATGTGCTTTGTGAACCCAGTCAAGCTCCATGGGTGGGCCATTAAGTGATGGAGAGTTGAGGGAATGTTGGCTCTCGCTGGAGGAGTGGCCCAGAGCTTCACCACCACTTACAGGCATGACCGCTAATGATGGAGACTAGTCAGTGACTTACTTCTGAGCAGATTCCCCAGGGCACCTCCGTCACATCACTTTCCTGAAGTGGTCCTTAGACAGAAAGGTACAGTACCGTAGCCATTCGCTGATGCAGATAGCTGACTGCTCCTCTGTGTGTGTAGCTGCTGGCGTGCACGGTAGTGTTGGCAGTAGCTGCGACTCTGCTTCTAATCTCCATTGCCTGACGTAGAAAGAGTTTTGTGTGTTGAGATACTGGCTGGCTTACAATGACATTGTTATGTGTCCTTTTCTAGGGGACTACGGCTAAAACATCTTCTCCAGAGGATTCCTCAGATGAGACCTGACCGGCTCTGAGGTCTGAAGACATTTTAGGAAGCTTATGTTTCTTTTACCAAAACAAAATATTATGTGTATTTTAAGTTATTGAGTGATTAACTTCAAAAAATGATAACTTCCGATCTCCCAAATACAGGTTTTTAAAAATAAATACTTTTACATGTATTACACATCTATTAAATATCAGGGACAATGCTAGGTGGTTAACATGTATTATCTCATGTAATCCTCACAACAACCCTCTAAGGAAGGTACAGTTATCTCCATTTCATAAATTAGGAAACTGAGGCACAATCAGGTGAGTAGCTGCCCAAAGTTAGCAGGCTGCAAGCCTGTGTTCTTTGCTTGAGTTTTGTTGCCAGTGGATAAAGACTGATGTCAAAGAGTCCCCACTGTAACCACCTTTCTTTCACACTTGTACTCTGCCTGGAGATTAGATCAATTACCCATGTACCAATTTCACGCACAGTGGGGTGCGGAGGGACCTTGCACTGTCTTTTAAGTGAAGATTCCAATGAGTACTCTTTTTGCAATTGTCTTTTATCTTGAGTTCCATTGGAGGGTTGGCAGTTGTCGTTTGTACTGTGGACTAGAGCAAAGCTCATTTGTTATACGTTGACCTAGCGCTTCAGAGCTCTAGAACCCTGAAGAAATTTATCTTTCCAGGCTTCTTCTGGCGTAGGTCACGGTTGGTGTGAACAAATCACAGAGCTACCGATTGAGCCTTACACTTCCCGTCTTCATATGCACACGTGGAAAAACGCACACGTTGATGAAAAACATCAAGCAAAAGACGTAGCTTTCATAATCTCCCAAATATTTTTCTCCTTTGAAACAGCATGCCTCGTGTACTTTGTGCTTTCCAGGGCAAACGAAATAAAAACAAAGAACCAAATTAAAGTAGGTCATCTCCTTGAGAGAGGACTTTCTTATTCTTTTTTATTAATTAAAATAATTTTATTAAACTAAATCGTTAATCATTAAATCGTAAGGTTGCAGGGCATTTAATAGCTGGCACTTGTTTGAGTAAGAAAAGAGCTTGTTTACCAGCCTTCCTCAATTGCACCCCCTCCTTCACCTGTTTGTCAGAAGGAGCGGGGCGTGTTGAAACTATGCCTCAGTGCCTCTCCATACTGTAAGAAGACCTATAGAAATGAGTTGAGATTGTAGCATTTGGGTAAAGCAAAAGGCCTCAACTTGCAACTGCAAAGGGAAGCAATTGCTGACATTCTTCTTTGAGCAAACATGGCCAGCAAATCTAGGTATCAAGACATTGCTAAAGCAAGGGAGGAATAGTAGGTTCTGTAGATTCTGATTAACTTTGCCAGCTGGTATGTATTCCAAGTGATTCATTTACTCTTTAGAAAATGGGAGATTTATGAAGGTTACTGAGTGTGATGCAGAGTAGTTTCCTTATTCATTGTATATTTCTCAGCACCGACCGTTATTGGTACTGTGATTAAGCTCTGGGGATCCAGGTGTGCATAACACCCTGTCCCTGGCCTCATGAAGTTGATAGCCAGGATTAGTTATCTGTGGGAGAAAGCACAAAGAAGAAGCATCTAAAAGACCAAGGTATCAGTGGTTCAAGAATGGCTTCCAATGAAGGGGACTCAAAGAATTATTATGGCTCAGCATAATAAATGCAAAGAATCTTAAGAATCAGAAGTGCCCTTGTCATTTTCCTAATTACATCAAGATTATAATTCAGGGACTGAAACTTCTTCTCTCCTGGTTGGTTGTCTCAGCCTCACTTCCCATCCAGGATTTCCAGCACTGCTTTACACTCCTGGTTAGGCATTGCCCAGAGTGATCCCCATCTGTACATTGTATAAATAGTTGAGGATGTGGGCTAGATGTTTCTGCTTTGCTTAGGATGGCACTTGGTTTCAGCAAAGTGGTTTCCTCAGGTAGCTGAATGGAAAAAAATACGTACATATATATTTTTTCACAATGCACATTTTGGATAATTAGTCTTTTGTGAATCAGAGTGGTGTGTTCTCTGCCAAATATTCACAAATAAATTCATTAAGTTAATCTCTTCATTGTGTGCTGAGTTCTTTCATGGAGTAAAATCCAGTTGCATGGGGAACTACATGACTTTTCTCTACTACAATGAGAAATCCACCAGAGAGGGCACGGTTAAAAGGCCCCTAGTGATGACCTTTCATCTTCTGTGCTATGTAATAATGGTAGCCATGTACCGAGTACCTATGACTTACTGGTGCTCTGCAAGTTTGCAAGGTACTATGCATACATTATCTCATTTATATCCCCATTAAAATCCTCACAACATACAAGGCAGTGACTATTTTCCCCATTTTACAGAAAAAAACCCAAAAACCAGAGTCCCAGAACAGATTATCTCCTTAGGATTTCACAGCTAGTAATAGCTTAGGCTAGGTATGTGTTGCCCCAAACCCATGCTTTGCTCATAATACCATACCACGTCTCCCCAAAGTAAATTTTCATGGATCAATTTTTGTCACAGATCTTAGCACATGGCCCAGGGTTGGTCACTCCTGTATGCGATGACCAGACCCCTTGTCAGCTACCCCAAGTGTCCTTTGAAACCTAAGTATAAGCCAACTTATTCTCAAAACAAACTCAGCACGTAAGCCAGTGGTTCTCAACCTGGCTGCACATGAGAATCACTGGGCATTAAAAACATACTGATGCTTGGGCTCCACCTTAAAATAATGACATTTCACAGACTCTTTGAGGTAGGGCTTGGGCACCAGTAAATTTTAAAGTTCTCCAGGTGATCCAATGTGCGTCCAGAGTTGGGAACCTCAGGTGGAAGAAAACAGCTTCAGGTTGAATGAAGGGCAACAAAAATATGTGGTTTACCTTTTCCCTGTGGACCTGCATTCCTCTGGGTACCTGGAAATGTTGGTCAGGTAATCTTTCCATACTAGATAGTCGTTTGGTTCAGGCAGTGTCAACTCAACTTCTTCTGGGTAGCTTCCCAGAGAGCAAGCTTCCTGTCCCCTGCACTCTTTGCTCTGTGAACTTAAAATATGGAACCAGTAGATTATTTAGCATTCTCATTTTGTTGAGGTAAAATCCTTGGAGTTTTTAAAATTGTAGGTGATGTGTTTAATTATTCTAGTTTCAACATAAAATACACCTTGAAGAGGTTGAGAATAGATCGTCACCTTACTCAGCACCACATTTAGTGTGCGTGGTTTGAGTAATTTTCCAGCTGGGTTAATGTGGCTAAATTGTGTTTCTACATAAGGAAGGGTCACCTATCAGTGTGGCCTCAGTATAATGCTTTTGTGTCTTGAGGAAACAAATGTGTTCTCTAGCTGGGAAGATATGCTGCTACTGAATTTTCCTGGCAATTGCAAATCTTCCAGATAATTCCTGAAATGTAGAACCCTCCTCTGAGGAAAGGGATGGAAACTGATATTGAGTGAGCACCTGCTAAGTGTTAGGGCCTTGCTGACTGTTTCACACACATGATTTCTTCTCATCCTCACTACGGCCCTCTGCAATGAGTGTTATTATCTCTGTTTTTACAATGGGAATCTGAAATCACGTGCCCAAGTCATATGGGGGCACAGACAGAACTGAATCTGGCCCCCTTCCAAGGATGGTGGAAGAAGGGGCTACAAATGAGATAATGGACGTGAAAACACTGAATGGTACAGAAGAGGAAAGCCAGGCTACTGGACTCCTTAAACAGCGCAGCCCTGGGTTTATAAAAGGTAGTTACATTTCACTTTCATTTTTTAAGAAATCTCATGGGAAGCTTAGATAATGAACAAGGACAAAGTCTCCCTTTCTGGTGAAACAAATTAATATCTTCCACCTGCCCCATAAGGAAAAGACCAGCTTTGAGAGCCAATTCAGCCAAACTGCTAGAGGTTTGAAGGGTGTGTTTCTGTTTTTGGGATTGGGGTCAACCCTTCTTGATTCAGTCCTGCCTGGAGCTGATGTTGACATTGAGAGGAGTCTTTTAGCTGATTTTGTGTGTTCTCGTGAGCTCATCTTCAAAACGCAATTGGTTCATACCAAATTAGCTAATGTGTCTGACGATCAGAATCAGGCATAAGCCAGGTTTGGAATTCTAGATACTCTAAAAATATGCCACAGAAAGAAGCTAGGAAGAGTCCAGAGAGAAGACCAGTTGGAGACCTAAGCTGATATCAGGCAGATTATCTCGAAAGGGCCAAATGAGCTGAGCAACACCCTATCTGCCAGCGTGAAGTCAGTACTGCACAAAATGGTGGTGCCTGTCCTAGGAGTCTTTCTGGCACTCTGTCTATTCAGGGTTTTATTTTCACCTTATCCACCAGTATTTCCTGTCAGACATGATCATTATCACAACAATAATGATAATAGAAGTTGCCACTAACCAAAGGCATTCTTTTTGCCAGACCCTGTGGTAAATCCTCTACATGCCCAATCTCACTGAGTCCTCCCAACAGCCCTGTTGGATATGTAATATTGTTATACTGGGTTACAGAGCAGAAAGTGAAGCTCAGAGAGGTGCAGGGGCTTGCCCAAGATAAAACAACTGGAAGTGGTGAAGGAGGCTTGGAAACCAGAGCTCTCATTCTTTCCCCTGAGTCAGATATCAGGAAGTCCCTCTTTGGTCTTATTCTTTCCTCTCCCAAGTGTTGGATTTATTTAGCAAAGATTGGTGACTCTCAGTGTTGGCTCTTCTTGCTGTGGACTTTCTCACAGTCCTCAAATGACAACATCCAAGTTGCTTTGTCCAGCAAAAGAATGCCTTTTCGTTTCTCAGAGCTTTTGTCTTCATGGTAGACTCAACAGGAAGCAAAAATATAATGGACAGGAGAGAGAGAGGAAAAAGCAGAATTCTGAAGACCACAAGTAATTGCTGCCTAAAGGACTCCTCCCCAGCCAGGCAGTTTGTTGTGAGAAAATACAGCAACAGCGTTGGCTAGCTCTTTATAGTTGACAGGACATTTTCAGGGGGTGCAAAACACGACTATTGTTTCTTTTGTGACCATAAGGAAGGAGAGGATTGACTCTGCTTTAATTGGTCTGGGGTGCAACCTGAGCACGGGATTTTCAAAAGCTCCCTGGGTGGTTCTCATATGCAGCCAGGGGTGAGAACCAAGGAGTTAAAAATTGCGCCCCCAGGCTCCTGGAGCTCACCTGGCTTGACTGCTTATCTCCCACAAACTAGACTTTCGGAATTCCTGTTAACATTCCAACCTGGCATAGGTGAGAGAAGAGCGGGAAGCACTTATATAAGAGACCTGTTAGCCAGTACCTTTATGTCCTTCCTTCCTGAGCCATTGCCAGTAATTGTGTTAAGCAGGGCGATTTGCTTTTGCTTTGGGGAAGCTTGATTATAGCCACTAACAAGAGTATTCCAGAATCCTGTATATAACACAGATACATACTCAAATATTGACAGTATAGATGAGGTACAATTGTAGTGTTTACTTGACTCTTTTAACTTATCATGGAAGTTATTAAAACCCACTGTGAACTTTGGTCCAAGGTTGTTTCAAATATCAGAGAAAGGCTCTTGAAGTCAGACTGCTTGGATGTGAATGCAGAATCTAGACTTCTTGCACACTAGCGTGTAAACCTGGGCAAGTTACTTAAGCTCTTTCAATCCTCAGTTTCCTTACCCAAAAAGGGGTGATAATATGCTTGCCTCCTAGGACGGTAGTGAAGATTAAAGGCTAATTCATATTGCATTCTTAGCATTGTGCCTAGTATACAATGTATGTCAGATATTATGATTATTTTATCACTGCAGATCCTGGAATGGAAATCACAGGCTCAGTTCTTATATCGTTCCGTCCTCAATGGAGCTGATGTTAACATTCCAATCTCTTGCAATTCAAAACTCCTGGATGGTTTTTGTAAGGACTTTCCATCAGATTTCAGATAGACATCCCAAAAAGACACCGCTTTCAGAAACGGAATGTAAGGCAGTGAGATTTCGTTCTTCATGTAAAACAGCATTTAAGAGGCAATAAATGATTATTTTTTATCTTGTTAGTTTAGTGTATATGTTGTGTGTGTGTGTGTAAATGCAGATAAAAAATGTCTATAGATGGAAACATTTATCCTAAGATCATATCATGGAATTATCTTTGAAAGAGGAGAAAACACATGTTCAATCATTCTTTTTTAAAAAAGGTTCCAATATTAGAATTTATTCAGAAGCTAAGAGTGCCAAGTTGCTGCTTTTGGAGGTGGTGCTCTGCAACAGAGTTTCAGAAATTCTCCCTATGGAGTTGTCACTGCTGCTGTGTGGTGGTTCCAAAAGATCACACTGAAGCCATAGGGGATTGAAAGAACAGAGACGGCTTCTAATGCAGCTTGTTGTTTAACTCACAGGAATTAGGCTGGCCCTAGATTAGATGAGGACTGGTGACCATTCTGCTCTCATTCAGCGCAATACGACGGAGTGTACTGAATTCAGAGCTACGATGTGATATGATATGATAGTGAATTAACCCAGTCTTTCTGAAAGTGTTTTATGCTACGCACTCTGTGAGATGCTCCTGATGAAAAGGGTTCCTTAGCCTAACAGAATTGGGAAAAACTACATGCTATCAACTGTTTTAGGGATTTGTGCTACACGTTGCCCTGGTTTAGGTCTCTGAGCTGTCCTGCCATGAAAATACTAGTTTAACTTTAACCCAGTTAAGTTTGGCTGAGGAACCCCTCCCTCCTCCAACAAGAACTATTATATTCACAATTTTAGTGAGGGTACTTTGAGAAACAGTAGATTAAATAAATAATCAAACAAGGAGCTTTAAAAACCTCATTCGTATTTCAATACCTGAATCCAACTAACAGCTATGTTAATTTGATATATGAATAAACCTCAATCTATCTTCTGAAGAAGAATAATTCTATGCAGTAGTCTCCCACACCAAAAAAAAAAAAAGTAACCACCAAGCAAAAAGTTCTCAGAGAGAAAGAGACAGAGAGAGAGAATAAAAGATGGGCTGGTGGTGACAGAGGAAAGGGAGAAAGTCATAGACACCATTGGGAGGAATGGTGTTTATGAAAAAGATGAAATTTAAACAAATGAGTATTAAAACTTCTAAAAGAGCATCACTTTTATGCAAAACAAACATTGCGTGTAATTGTAAAATAAAGGATGATGTGTGTATTTTTGTCTTGAACTTTTCTTTTCCTAAGCACGTTTGAAAGTAATAGAGATAATGACTTTCTCAAGTTCAGGCTCTGTGCAGAGATATGTGCCTTTGTCAAATCTTCATTAGCTAATTAGATTGTTTTCTCGAAGTAAATTACTCTATGAGGTGAGGAAGTAAATTACTCTAAGAGGTGAGAGTAGACTTTGTGAATGCGTCCCTATGAGGAAAAGGGTCCAAGTTTCTTACAATCAAGCATATGGAGAGGGGGGGCTTCTGTTCCCAGTTTGGTTCTTCTCTACCTGGGGAGGATTGTGTCACTGCTGCTTGGGTTCAGCTGTGGGAAGTACCTGGTCATTGAAAGGAGAAGGGTCAGACCCCTTTCCAGGAATATCTCAGGGATAGCCGGAAGATGAATAAGAGTCCTCAGGAGGCCACACCAGCACCCCAGAAGAAAGGTTCCCATTCAACTCAGGATGGTGCCCTCATGCCAGGCTCCACTGTTTTGCCCTGTCATCAAATCGTGTTCCCCTGCAGAGGGGAAAGGCAATCAACGCATACAAAATAGCCCTGTATGAATTTTTCTTTTTTTCCCATATTTTGAGTGAGGGTGACAGCAGGCATACGAGTATTTCCACAACCTCGGTGGGGAGCCGATCTCTATCAGCGGGCTCAACTCTTTTTGCAACGACTCCAGTGGCAAGGAAAGTTTTTGCTGTGACAATCAGAATCCCGGCAAACGGTAAATGTTTCTGCATGCTGAGAAGTGGGAAATTCAATAATACTTTGGCTGAGTTCATGCTGAGCAGCGAAAGTAGAATGAATATGGAGAGGGACTGTGGCTTGAAGAGCAGTAAACCAGTTAGCCCAGACATGTGCAACAATCAGTTTTGATCTGAAGCCCTCTCCTGTCTCTACTCCATTCTCCAGGGTAACAACCACTGTTTTTATGTTTGTTCCTAGAGTGTTTTGTGCTGCAATCCTTGTTTAGCCTAAGAAACAGAACTGAGCACTCTGAGATCTTAACAACAACAACAAAATCTCTGTTCTTCTGTATATGTCTTGTTACGTCACTATAGGACCATTTGCTGAAAGTCTTTACTATGGGTTAGGATAACTCAAAAGACGAAGTCGGTGTAGGTATTATGGAGATTATAGTAACAGCATCACTTATTTTATTTGAACATGTTTTTCTTCTGTAAGCCAGTCACAAGTTTCAGAGGGGGTTACTGGAATGGAAGCCCAGCGAGGGCAGGGTTTTCTGTCTGTTTTGTCCATTGTTATATCAGCAGGACACGAGTAGGAGCTCTAAGAAGTTGATGAATGAATATTAATCTATAGGCTGTGAAATGTACACTCAGCTCTGAGCTTTCTGAGATGTCTAGTACCAAAGCCTAAAATAAACTCAATTTTACTCACTTTCTATTACATATGATTTTCTAGAATAGCTCTGATATATGATTCTATAGAAGAAATTTTTAGTAGTATGTTTATTTTTCAAAAGTTACATCTCTAAGACCTGATCATCATAGAAAAAGATAAAAAGTGTAAATGATCAAAAAGAAATAAAATAGCCATGTTTATACTGCTCAGAGATAAGCGCTGCCATGGTTTAAATGTGTGTTCTTCCAGATTTTCCTATGCACATATTTATATGTTTTATAGTAATGAGATTAGATTATATATACTACTTTTTTCATCTGACAGTATTACATGAACCTCTATTTTTATTAATAGACAGGTATATCATTTTTCCATAGTATCACAGTAGTGTATTTTAAGAATGTACCATAACTTAACCAGTTCCCTATGGTTGTATATTTAAGTTGTTTCTAATCTTTTGCTTGATCATAATGCCATGTGTTTTCCTGGTATTGGAAGAGATTTGCAAAGCTGGTTTTTCACAAGGATAACTTGTGTAATAGATCTGTCCCCCAATCTTAGCCCTTCAAGCTGACCCACCTGTGTATCACGCTTCTAGCT
Organism: Equus przewalskii; assembly: GCF_037783145.1. NCBI lineage: Eukaryota > Metazoa > Chordata > Mammalia > Perissodactyla > Equidae > Equus > Equus przewalskii. Next base: position 62,288,311 of record NC_091834.1, on the reverse strand, counting down.
GGCCCTTTCAGTGAGAGTGGAGGAGCCTCAGTGACAGCTGCTGTTTGAGGCAATGGCTCAGCACCAGCTCTTCTCCTTCACACCTCTTGTCTCTTTATTATGTCTCATCTGTCTGTGGTTATCATTTAACCTGGTCTCACCTTTATTCACTTGTACCTTGTCTCACCGACTAAACACTTTCCGCAGGACCAAGGAAGGAAAGGGATGGGGTAGTCGGTGGGAGGCTGGAGCAGAGGGGAATAGAGAGAGGAAGTATCAATTAGTGCTTTACCTTCTTCTGTTTACAGACCTGCAGGTTAGGTGATGTACTTTTATTATTGTCTACAGTCCATATTTGTTCATATGTCATTAGTTGTCACCTAGTGTCTTTTTTCTGTTCCAGGATCCCATCCAGGATAACACAGTACATTTAGTCATCCTGTCTCCTTAGGCTCCTCTTGGCTGTGATGGTTTCTCAGATTTCTTGTTTTTGATGATCTTGAAAGTTTTGAGGAATATTGGTCGAATATTTTGTGGAATGTCCTTCAATTGGGACTTGTCTGATGCTTTTTCATCATTAGAATGGGGTTATATATTTTGGGGAGGAGGACCATGGAAGCAAAGTGCTAGTTTTATCATATAATATCCATTTTCATCTTGTGAAATCAAAGGTGCATACTACCAACATGACATCTCTATTGGTGTTAACCTTGATGTCCTGGCTGAGGTTGTGTTTATTAGATTTCTCCACCATAAAGTTACTCTTTTGTCCCCTTCCTAGACTGTCCTCTCTGGAAGGATGTCACTATATCCAACCCACTCTAAAGGCTCCTCCTCCTTCAGAGAGGTGTATCTACATAAATTATTTGGAATTCTTCTGCATGAGAGATGTGTCTATTCTCCCACAATTATTTATTTATTCAAACATTTATTTATAATGAGCATGGACTCATGGATATGTATTTCATACCTTGGATTATAATTCAATACTGCTATATTTATTTTGTTGCTCAAATTGTTCCAACATGGCCATTTGGGAGCTCTTTCATTTGAGGGCTCCTTTGTCCTATCGTGTGTGTGTGTGTGTGTGTGTGAGTGTGTGTATGTTTAGCACTTTCTTACTTTCTGGTACTATAGATGTTCCAGGTTCATCCTGTATATTTTGTTCTCTGGTCCTAGAATCAGCTATTTCTACAAAGAGCCCTGGTTCCTTTTATTGGAGAATGGTATTAGGAACCAAGATCTGGACACTAGAAGTGCTCATTGCTAGTGAGGCTTCTAGGCTAGTAGCTACTTCATTGCTTCTAGGTCCTTTCAGCTAATAGAGCAAGGAAATATATGGGTGTGTACCAACACACATATGTGTATGTGTGTAACCATCTGTATCTATATTAAGTTAAACATGAATTCATACTGATGTCTTCAACTCTAATCTATTACCACGTGGATCATTTCTAGCCTTCTCCTTTTGCTTCTCTGTAAACTCCCACTCCAACAGTGTGAAACTTGGCTCTCATCATCCACTATCCATTTACATAATTGTTCAATTCTAGTAGACATATAGAGTAGTATTAGAATTGTTAATCTTTACCCCCATGGGAAACAACTTTATCAACTTGTATACAGTACTTGTGTATGATTTCATTGGCATTTAGTCTAACAGAATCCACTAGTATTCAAAGTTACTTAGGTGAGCATCTTTTCCCCCTACACTATTTTGTGAGTCTATTTCCTGCATTTGTAATGCCGTTAGATTGTTTTGTTACATTATGCATGTCATTCTGTGATTCCCCTGACCTCTTAAATTATTTTAAAAATTTGCGTACATTAAGGTTCACTCCTTGTGCTGCAAAGTTCTATGGGTTTTAACAAATGCACAGTGTCACATATCCAGCAGTACAGTACCATACGGAATAGCTTCGTTGCCCTAAAAATCCCCTATGCTTCACCTATTTAACCCTACCTCCTCCCTCTGAGCCCCTGGCAATCATTGATCTTTTCGTCATTTCTGTTGCTTTGATCTTTCAAGAATGTCATATAAATGGAATCATACAGTATGTAGCCTTTTCAGACTGGCTTCTTTCATTTAGCAATACACATTTAAGATTCCACTATGTCTATATATGGCTTGACTGCTCATTTCTTTTTATTACTGAATAATAGTCCATCGTATGACTGTTCTGTGACTTGTTTATCCATTTAACTGTTGAAGGACATCTTGGTTGCTTCCAGTTTTTGGCAATTGTGAATAAATTTCTATAGAAAGCATGTACAGGTTTTTATGTGGACATAAATTTTCAAGTAAGTTGAGTAAATATTGGAGCACAATTGCTGGATCGTATGGTAAGACTGTGTCTAGCTTCATGAGAAACTGTCAAACTGTCTTCCAAAGTGGCTGTAACGTTTTACATTGCCGCTAGCAAGAATGAGAGCTCCTGTTATTCTGGATTCTCTCCAGCAAATGGTATCATCATATTTCATTTTTGGATTTTATCCATCCTAACAGGTATGTAGTGTGTACCATTGTTGTTTTAATTTGCAGTTCTCTAATGCAAAAATTGTTGAGCATCTTTTCCTATGCTTTTTTGCTACATGTATATCTTATTAAGTGAAGAGTCTGTTCATATCTTTTGCTTGTATTTAGATTCAGTTGTTTTTTGTTGTTGTTGAATTTTCAGAATTCTTTTTATATTTTGGATACAAGACCTTCATAGATATGTTTTGCAAATATCTTCTGAATGATGTACTTTTTATTAGCACTTCAGGATTGTGTGCTACTTTGCAACCTTGAAAGCTTACGTATAATGCTAAATGCTGGTTAACAATATGCCTCTGCTCCCCTGTGTTTGCTTTGCTCTTCCCAAAAGTGACCGCACTGCTCTCTCTCACCTCCTTAACCCCACCCATTCACTATGAACCTTTAAATTCTGGGCTCGTCACTGCCTATCTCTAGGAACTTATTTATTTTAAGTGAATGATCAAGGTGATAATGTGCTTATTCATCTATCTCCAATAAGATTCCCAGTGAGAGTGAGAGTTCAATCTCCTTTGGTTCCTGCTTTTAAAGAAAATGAACAGATCTAGGGACAAGGAAGTTGCCCACAGTGTTTAGTTGTGCCATGTTATTGGTGAGGCTAATGGTTGTCTGTCTTCCTTTGCATGGCCTCCAGTCATCAAGCCTGCTCTACGTCATTTTAAACGCCCTGCTTATGCATCTAGCTCCTATGCACCTTCGGTCCCAAAGAAAACTGATGAGCATCCTGCAAGGTACAAGATGCTGGATCAGAGGATCAAAATGAAAAAGATTCAGAACATCTCACGTACCTGGAATAGAAAATAGGTCAAGGGGAAGTGAGGAAGTGAAGGAGAGGCCCACCTATCTGCCTCTCATCACTCACCAGCTACAGTGAAATATGCTGCCAAGACTCTTGGAGGACTTTGGGGCTGGTGCTTTCGTGGTTGATTCGACCAGGGCAAAGGGAAGGCTGTCTCTTATATTCCCCTTTGTTGTTCTGTTGTAGACTCATCAGTTGCTGGACTTGGGGGTCCATGCGGACTCCAACAGCAAACCAGTAAGAAGAGTGTCTCATGTGGCTTTTATTGGTATACATCTTTCAACGTCTACATTGGACCCAAATTAAAATGGTGCAATATGTTCATAAAAAATGAAATTCCTCCCATTGACACTATTTTCATCCCTGGAAGTTGATTTCCCTCAATAAGAATATTGGTTTAATAATCACCGTATTTAAGAAATGCACTTCTAAAAACATCTTTTTCAATTTTAAATATAATATTTAAAATTCGAGTAGACATATAACTTTCAAAGTAAATGCATTCAAAACAAAAGTTGTGCTTCTGAGCGTAACAATCTTGGAAAAGAAGACTGATGAATTGCATTCCTAGATATTTCTGGACTCGGGCTTCACAAAGCAGATCCAAGTGAAAAACAAAGACCCTTGTTTTGGTTCTTATTGCATGCCTCACACCGAATAGTCTCATTGTGTCTTTAAGGACATGAGAGTTTGCAGGAGATACATTTTGGCTCTGCTTTCCTCTAATCCTTTACTTTCAGTCACAGTAGACAATACTAGAAATCAATGAGATGCCCATGTCTTGGATATTCACCCCAGGAGACGTCTATTTCATCTTGTGGTCCTAGGGCAGGAGGGTGTAAAATGCTGAACCTAATTTGAATTCCTTATTTGCAAACTTTTTTCCATAAGTTTGGAGATGACTTTAAGTTAAATTTCAGATCATCTTCCTAACAGACTACATGTCTGAGTCCCTTTGGGGGCCCAATTACTCTCACAGCTGTTGGTGGGATGGAAGTCTGTAACTCACCTCTCTTCATGGTGGCATTTTTAGCCCTTTTATGTCTCTCCCAAGAGTTTTTACTTTGGGACTAAATTCACAGAAATGGTAAGAAAAGGTTCAAATTCAGAGATAGCGTTGGATCCCTTCAGAAGTGGTCCGGTGCACTGGAAAGCTTGAGGTTTGTTGTCAGACAGGTCTGATCTTCTGTCTTGTCCTGTCTATAACCAGTTGCAGGTCCTCAGTCTAATGGCATAATCCTTACAATCCTCAGTTTGCTTAACTAGAAACTAAGATTCATAATACCCACTCTGCCTTTTGTGATGAAGCTTAAGGATAATGTAGGTTCTGATTGCTATTGCTGAACCTGGAGACTAACAGGTGCACAACAGATGTAGCTATGAGAATTACACATCCAGGAAAAACTCTCCAGGAGACCCCTGCAAGGAAGGAGCTGTGCCCCGATGGCCCAGCCTTTAGGGTCTGATTAGAAAGGGTTTAGTGTCTTCTCCTTCTCTCATTCTCACAGTTCATTTCCTATAAATTATAGTTATGCGAGTGAGCCAGCTCCAGAGTTTAGTGCCCGTCATGCTATTGAGGAATTTATTTGTAATGTGCTTTATGATGGTTATTTCAGGGAAATTTAGTTACTATACAAAAAGAAAAATCACTGTGACTTTTTTTTTAGGGAAGCAGTTGTAATTCTTAGCTCCCTCTTGGTGCCTGAGCAAGAGGACCCTTCTGCAGGCTGGTAGTGTCTCTTCCACCTGAATTAGGTTGACTCAACAGGTAATTCCTACCTGTGTGTAGGATGCCTTAGTGCACAAAGACATTTGGCCACACAATAAAACTGCCCGCGGGGTAGTGGTCTCCTTCCTACCCCATGGATCAACTCACAAGTGATGTTTCTCAGCCATAGCTATTGCTCAATGCCTTCAGTCTCAGGTACTGAGAGTTCAGTGTGGCTATGCTTTCTTGACTCTGCTTTTTGACATTGGAAGCTATGAGCCAAGGGAAGAAAATTGGCTCCTTCTGTATTCTTTCATCCTAAGACATTATTTTTCAACCTTTGCTAATATTTTAATTGAGCAAGTGTACAGATATTGAGAGTCTGCATTGCTTGTAAAATGCCTACCATGTTTTTTGCATAATGGATTGTGTAGAAATTCCAGATGATATTCTTACAGCAAATAAAAAGATGCTTTTAAAGGACTTTCTTGTATGTGAGTCATCTTTTTTCTTCTCTAGAATTCTGAGATACTTTTGAAAATCCCTATGCTTGGTCCTATTCAGTCCTGAATATCTTGTTAAGACGCATAGTATAACTTACTCAATTTGCTTCCTGATTGTATAGGCAATAGCTATTTTTAGAAAACCACCTCCTCCCTACATCCCAATATATTAATTTTTTAATATGATTAACTCTTAATAGCAGCTGGTCGATAGGTAAATACTCATGTTATCAACTCAGTTTACATCATTCCAGGCTGAGCCACATAGCAAGTGGTTAAGAACTGGGACTTGGGAGTTAGAAAAACCTATCATCAAATCTTGGCTCTGTCTTTTGTTTGCCCTGTGAGCTTTGCCAAGTATCGTAGTCTCTCTGAACTTTAGTTTCCTCAGCTGTAAAATGAGGCTAATAATGCCTGACTCACCATAGAAAAGGGCTGAGCACATAGTAAGGACTCAATAAATATTAGCTAATATTTCTTGGAGAAAGAGTGGAGTGTAGGAAAAAGAAGTTAGACTTTTGAGTTTGAGAGCAACATCCTTACTAGTTCTATGACACCAGGTAGGTTGTTAATATTCTTCAACTTCAGTGACAAGGAGTGCATAATTTACATATTACCCACTCAACTGTTCCCACAGGCACCAGTTTCTACATCACACTGCACTTGAGTCTTTAGTGTGTATTCCTACATTCAGCAGGAAACTCAAAGTCCCCACTCTCAATCCCTTCATCCATGTCTCTGCACCCATAAAGTTCTTGGGCTTCCATTTATCATCCATTATGGCCACCTCTGCTCTCATGTTCCACTTCCTCTGAACCCTTGACCACATCCCTGAATCTTACTTCCTACAACTGCTGCCTTCATTCTGTTCCTATTCACCCCATTCATCTCCCACATTCAATTCCTTTATTTTCCCAAAGTTCCACCAACATAAGTCTACTGTGTAGAACAGACTTTACCTGAAGGTTTAGGATGATGGAACAGCAGAAGCAACTACTTAAATTAAAAATTCAACAAGAACAGCAACAATATCAGCTAGTCTCCCCTTGGGGAGGATTTCCTACTGGCTGTGTCTTCCTTAGACCTGGATTTGCCTCTCTCTTCTTGGATTTCTCCTTCTATCAAGACCTTTCTCTCCTCTTGAATTTCAAATTCCTGTGAACGCACAAAGGAGTCCATTTCTCAGTGCCTACACCACACAAGTTCTAGACATTTTTAAAGATTATGAACTCACTCTGCCAAACAAAAGACATTTGCTCTGGGTCCTGCTCCTGTAAGCACAAAGAACAGACAGAATCTTCGAAATGACATTTTTTCTCTTTAGTATAATTCAACTCTTAGGCAGGACCAGTCCTTGTTAAGAAAAGAACAGTAAATTTGTCTCTCCCTCTTCCACCTCCACCCTTCTATCCAGAATAAGACCCAGGAGTTCTGGTTGTCATTTTTCCCATCTAGTTATAATACCAACATCACATGGGTAGGGCAGTGATGTCACTAACAGCTGCTCAGAAAATGCTAATTCCCTTTTCTTCCTACCTCCTCCTACCACAAGCCTATTAAGCCTTATCCTGAGCACATCCACTGAGCTCTTGAAGTAGGGAAGGCACTCCAACACTCCCATTGTCATTTCTAACCCCCTGTGAGACAGAGGGAAAGGGTGGAGATGATTGACAATCACTATTTTTTAAGTTTAGGATTTTCATTCAAATCCTTGTTCCTAAGACAGATGGAAGGCCACTTATTCACTTATTCGTCTGCAAGATTTGAGTTAATTTTCCCACTGGCTGCCAACTTCATTTGATCAATTGTATTCTCTTTGATCCATTTCCAATTAAAAAAATCCTATTGGGCCAACATCTTGATTTATTGGGAGTCTGTGAAGTTAGATTAGAAGTGAGGATGCCTAAGGGCTGGGAGTTGGGGGTTGTTGAAGGATTAATGACTTGGCTTCTAGACATAGCCCCACATGCCCACAGCAAGGCCAACTGAGGTAAGAAAAGGCCGTGCAGTATCACAGATGGAGAAAGTGGGCCTTTGTTGGTGGTAAATATTGTTTTCAAGACTTTCTAGGAGATTTGTGAGCATTCATTATGCTTTTGTTAAATTCAAAGAACATGAAAAATGGCTTTTGGAGAATAATAAGTGATAACTATGGAATACTGTATTCACTTATGTATTTTAGTGTTCAGCTTGGATCCTCTGTGGACATTCTATGGTATGCTTTGTTATGAACATCTGAGTAAGAGGTTCAGCTGACCTGTGCTTATGGAAGCACCTTGTCTGGGAAGCAGCCATTGTAGAAACAATTCATGTATGATCAGTGCCCTTTTAGCAGCATCTCTGATGACTCTGGGTAAAAGAAGATTCCAAACTTTAAGACACAAAGGTAAAATGATACTAAGTAATGTAATGGCAGAGACAAATATGTCCAATCAGAGCTCCTGAAAAACTGAAATTATACAACCCTACTCTAGCACAATAGATTTTAAAATCTATTTGGTTATTTTTTGAGAACCCACTAGGTCCCAAGCACTTTAATACAGTCATGTGTTACTTAACGACAGGGATAGAGCTGTTCTCTGGTGATTTTGTCATTGTGTGCGCCTCGTAGAGTGCACTCACAAACCTCAATGGTAGAGCCTACTGCACACCTAGGCTATATGGTACTCAGCTTATGGCACCATTCTCATATATGTGGTCCATCATGGATGGAAACGTCGTTATGTGGTACATGACCCTATGTACTAATATATCTAACTCTTTTAATAAACCTGTGTGGGAGATTTATTGTCCTTGTTGATAATCAACAAATTAAGACTCAGAAGGGGTGAATTTTTGTAGAAAGTTTGTAGAGTTCATTGCCTCCTTGTTCCCCAACCATATTCAGTATAAAAGAGGTCAAACGCATGCCGAAATATTTCAATGCAAGCATTCTAAGCCATAGAGGCATGCAGATATCACTGAGTGATTCTGCTTAATTAATAAATATATAGGGAATATATTAATGTGCCTTTTCCAGAGGACAAGATTCCTCACGGAGTGGCATCTGTCACCTTCAGCACCATTTTGTACCACTCACTTTCACACAGAGCTGTTCACTGACTGAACCAGGCCTGTTCTCATTTGTGTTCACATCACGCTGTTTTTATGGAATTTCTTCTACATCTAGACTCTTTGTGGAAACCTTGATTATTCTTTACCACCCAGCAGAAAATTTCACCTTCTTTGGGACATATCCTCTGATCTCCTTGACTAGAGGAGATATAATTCTGGTTAACCCTCAGAATGCTCTATTTTTACTTTTTAATGAATCTTTAGTGATTCTGCCTCAAATTACATAAATCTTAATTTTTCCCTACTGTACTATCGTCTCTGGGAGAGCAGGGACCATCCAATTTTTTTTCTTATTTGTATCCTCTATAACAACCAACAGTGCTTTATATAAAACAGATCCTCAAAAATGTAATAGTTGGAGATGGTGCCAAACCGGAGTAAGATAGAGATAGAAAACGTGAAACACGTGACAAATGCATCGCCACACCTCATCTCTTCACTTATGCGGACATCACCAATCAATCAGTGCACCTCGTCTCACCAAGTCCAGACACAACCTCAAAAGCCATCCCAACACAGAGCTCCATGCAATTGGTTCTAATCCATTGGAGTTTCTATTCTGTTAAAATCAATGTGTCATCTCTGAATCAAGATATAACCTAGTTTTGCCTTTACCCTAATTCTCTGCTGATTCAACATGTCTTCATGTGTCAAAATCTCAGTTGATGCAGAAAAAGGAATATATGTTTAAAGATTAAAGTGTCATTATACTTTTCAGGGGAAAAAAAATCTACTTTACTGCTCATATGTGTCTCTATTGCATCTTAGGCTCAAAATTCCTAGAGAAGAAAGGAATACAGCTTCAACTCTTAGAGCTTCACCCTTTAAAGCAGGTAGTTTGCCTAAACCATTTTGTCTCACAAACTTCTACCCATGGAGGTCCCATGTGACCCAGAATTTTGTAAGCAAATATCAGGATGTGATCTCATCATTTCCAAAAATAGGCTAAAAATGCCTTGGGTGATGTTGCATTAGACAACACAGTTGTGTTTTCAGTAAACAGTCTCCCATCTGAAAAGAATTTGAATATTAACAAGCCAAATGAAATGTGTGTCACTGAAAGGGCATCATGTGTGGCTCATTTCTGGAAATGAGGTTGAAATCATGATGAACTGGTGACACAAGGACTTGGCTAAGACACACACTTAAAAATTATATTGGTTTATTTAGTTTGGTGGAATCAAGTTAAATCTTGATTCTAAGCTAAATCTACTCACTTCTTATGCTGCACTGCCACCTGGTGACTTTCAGAGGCACGAGTTGTTTGCTGAGTTTCAGGGGATCTTCAACGACGATAGTTTTTAGGTGCATGAATGTTGAATCTTAGAATTCAAAAGGGCAGGCAGCTGTGGAGAATATCATTCTCATTCTGATGATAGTGTAGCTACATTTCTGCACAGGTTTATTCTGTTTTCAAACTCAGGGCTTAGGTCCATGAATAGACTTATTATCAAAAATACATATATATACACACACACGCACATACAAAGAAATCTTAATCTATGGAGAAAATAGAATTGGGAGACAAATTGTAGAAATCCTGATAAATACAATAAAGACAGAACTCTAAATAAAAGGCGATAACTGTGACATTTTAAATATGGAAATAAATTATTTATTTCCAGCACCATTTAATTATGTTAATTACCACTTAATTACAGTGCTATTAATTTCTATTTATTATCCATAGTATGCTAATATGCTGGCCCAACCTCTGTCCCTAAACATTTTCCCTTTTGTCTGTCTCTTATAAAGAAGCTGTAAAAGTTAACATTCTGTGGCTCAGTTTCCTTACATTTAGGGGCAACCATGTGACGCCGTGTTGGCTAATGAGATATAACACTACCTTTTCCAGTTCTCCTTCCTGCCTGGAATACAGACTTTAGCCTGGATGTGCAGCAGCTATATTGGGTCTGTGAGGTGAGGACGAGCATGGAAATGAACTCCAATGTGCTGAATGTAGTGGGGCAGGAAGATAGAAAGGGCCTATGTCCCTGATTATATCACTGGACCACTATACCATCCATGGACTGACTTCTTAACACTAAATAAACTCCTATTTCTTTGAGTTACTGTTAAGTTCTTATTTCTCTTGCTGCCTCTGAAGCTTACTCCTAACTAAGTAAAAGACCCTGCTCCCCTGACGTTTCATTAAGATGCTCACACTGCATTCTCCAGTCAGTTGTCCACTGCTGATGGGATCTTATGACTTTAGTTGTGGACACCATTGGAAGCACAAGCTGCCATTTCTGCTTACGCTCCTGTTTCTTCCCTTTATCTCAGTTGCTGTAGGAGGGCATCTGAAAAATAGGTAGGAATGACGAAACTGAAGAGTGGGTAGAGGAACAGTCTAAGGAGCGGGGAGAGCGTGAACAGAAAGCATACGCTTGATGAACTGAAAAAGACCCATGCTGTAGGAGCACAGCGACCAACTGGGAGGCTGGTATGAGCTGAACCTCTCTAGATAAGCCAGGCTTGATTGGGTTTTGGTTGTACAGGAACATTGAGGATCGTGGACTTGATTTTAAATGTAAGGGAAAGGTTAAAAAAATGTTAATAAGTTTCCAGCAGGATAAAGTTCATATTTCACAAAGATCATTGTGGCCACCCGATGGAGAATGGGTTAGAAGGGGTAAAGAGAGAAATCTAAGAAGCCAATAAGGAGACTGTAGATGTAGGAAGGAATCGAGGCCAGACTAGGAGTGGCGTTGGAAAGAGAGAGGAAGAGTTGACATGAACTTGGAAAGTAGAATCAACAGAACTCGGGCAGGGCTTGAGGGAGGAGTGTCCACATGAGTGAGGGTAAATGAAGGCAGTGGTTACCGAGATGGAGAGCACGGGGGCGTGATGGAGGGGGAGTGAAGAGGGAGCTTATGGGAACAGAATGGAAATCAGTTATTCTGCTTTGCACTTGTAGTGTTTATAAGACACACAATTACAGTTTGTTTTGCTGGTTGGGAGCTCAGAAGAAGGTTTGCATTAGAACTAAAAATTTCGAGAGGACCACAGCACACAGTTTCCGAATGTTCATGGTCCATTTGCCCTCGCCCCGAACTGCGCTTAACATTCCTTTCGGTGGTCTAGGTGGGTTCTGTGAAACCAAGCTTTGAGAATGTGGAAAGCAAAGACTGCAGAGAGGATCAATGCAGTGTTTCATGAAGGAAGATTAGGAAGCGCATCTTGAATTCAGTTAAAATGTAATCTTAATGCCCTGATTCATAAGAAACTTGTGGTTATTAAAAGAACAGAAACTATGGAGTCTATAGATCTATCATCAAACAAGACCTTAGGAAGGTGTTGGCCTATTAGTTTATGTTGAAAACTGATTGACAGCAGCAGAGCACAGGGTCTTAGGGTTTTCTCAAGCAAATAGAAGTCTTGTGGGATGTTTGTTCTTTATTGTTTTCTTAGTTCCATGTTTAGGACGCGTGCTCTCATTGTCCACGAGTGTATGTACATGCCATGCCATTGTTTTCTTTATTCATGCCTCTTGTTCTTGGCTTTGAGTAACACTCACTCATTGCTTTATTGAGCAATATGGACTGAATTCCTTCACTGTGTTGTGTGCTGGAGTATGACTAAGATGCAATTCTTGTTCTCAAGGAGCTCTCATCCAGTAGGGAGGAATTTTTATAAACAAATAAGGAAGATAAACCGTGCTGGTCATAGTCAGGTAGGATGCAAGCTGGTGTAAAAATGGCCACCTGGTTAGAAGAATCTTAAAGATGAAAACGGTAACAATAACTGAAGGTAAACTTGAAGGTAAAAATTCAAAATAAGATACAAAGTAGTTAAAAACAAGTAGAATAAACTTGAGAGAAAAACAAAATAAGAACGTGAGAGACCTTATTAATAAAGGAAGAAGAAAAATAATAATACTGAAAATAAATAAAAGATAAATTTAGTCTTAGAGCATGAAAGGCTAAAACTTAAAGGTAAAAAAATATGAGTTTAAAATATGGTAAAAGACTGAAAAATGGTCAGGTAAGATACATATTATGAAACAGACGTAAAATTAAGATAAAACCACTTAATCTAGTTACCGTCACCTCATATAACTCTCCAGATTTCTCATAGATAATACCCAGGAAAGATAAAAAATAAAGAAAGAAAAAGCAAAAGATAAGTCACAGAACCACAAAATCTGAGACTAAAAGGTATTCAGTCACAAAATCTAGTAGGGACTATGCACAATTTTGATGGAAATGTGTTTCTTAATGAGATGGTGAGGCTGTTTTCCTCAATTAGTTCATGGATCCATTGATGGACGTTATTTATTGCTAGAGTGATACAGTGTTTCATTTTTACCATTGAAATTTTTGAGAAAACTTGTTCATATAAATAAGGATATGGAAATGGATGCAGTTTTCCTACAGAAATATTCCTTAAATCTTTTAACTCTTTGTGGATAATGTGCCAAAAAGAAGCACAAATAATCTGGCATCAAATATTTTATCTGACAGCTCAAATAGGTCCTATTTCAATTTTGTTTTAAGTGAAGAATTGGAAGAGACCGGAGTTGCAAAAGGATTTATAATCCAGGCATTTGAGTTACTGACTTTCTCAAATTTTTCAAATATACCAAAAAGTTCTATGAAGGCTCATGAGTGATGAGTCTGCATGTTCGTCATTCACCACTTGGGAAAACAGAAACACTAATTATAGTATGCCTTTGCCGAAACCATTTTTTTCTTTTGCCACAGTAGAGAGCGAGGTGGTGGGTGACTTCATTGCTTCCATTCCCCAAAGAAAGGAGTTCCATGAGAAAAACACAAGGGAGCTCACACACACGTTCTAACCCTTCACATCAAAACAGTCAAGACAGTGCTTCGATCAACCCTTCCTCAAACGAGGCTTCCACGCTGACTGTGATTTGGGTCATGCCTTCCTTTTGGAGAGTGGGGTAAAGTGGGATAGGAAATGAATACCCACACAAACATGCAGATCACACCTCAGGCAGCTCAGCTTCAGGAGAGAGAGTAAAGTTAAAAGTCAAGAAATGGAGTCATTGAAAGTGTCCTGTGTCCACGTGCCCCTTGGACAGTCTTCATGAGACACATGGTTGGTATGTCCCATTTGAGGACTGCTGTTTGAGACTCCTTCCGCTGGTACTTTGTCCTTTTTGGGTGGGGATATTAATTCTAGGGTTTTATGTATTTTGGTGGTAGGGTTTGAGGGGGCTGATACTGAGAGTTCACCAAACTGGTTCCCTTTCCTGCTGGCCAGAGGCTTAGACTTCCTTTCTCAGAACTCCTCACAATTAGGCGTGCCATGTGCCTGATTTCTAGCTAAAGGGATATAGGGAAAGTGATGCTTGTGTCTTCCAGCTCTGGTCCCCAAGCCTCCTCTATAATCCTCAACAATTTCTCTATGACTGCATCAGCCGCTGGATGCAGTGGGTGCAGTGGAAGGTACTGAGGCCCTGGGGGTTGGTGGAACCATGGGGTGGAAGGTGCCCAAATGACTAAGTAGAGGAAAACATCTTCTCCCCCATTGATCCTCTCCAGTGCTCCCAACCCACACTGGACTGTGACATGATGGGAAACAACCATTTCCTGGGATGACCCACTGAGATTTGAGGCTCTTTATTTCAGAAGTTACCCTGCTTGATGAGCAATGTTTTCTTCCAAATTTCTGCAAACTGTATAATCAAAGTCCTGCAAAGTTTTACTTTGCTTTATATCTTATGGACTCTAGTTGGTGATAAATTGCCCTACATGTATTCTTAATGTCCTTGAGCTTTAGGTTTTATATTTTGGGGTTGAGGGTAGGGGCAAGCCTGTTGGTCTTAAGATTGCTGAGCTGGATATGTTTATTTTTAAAATACTGCTAGTTATTTTTATGTTTGTGTGTGTGTGAGGAAGAACGGTCCTGAGCTAACATCTGTGCCAGTCTTCCTCTATTTTATGTGTGGGACGCCTCCACAGCATCGCTTGATGAGCAGTGTGTAGGTCTGTGCCCAAGATCCAAACCTGTGAACCCCAGGCTGCTGAAGCAGAGTGTGCGAACTTAACCACTATGCCACTGGGCTGGCCCTTATTTTTATGTTTTTTTAGTGTTTTATTTTACTTCCCATCTTTAACTGGGTAAAGCTTTATGTATATATAAAGACTTTACAATTCTAGGGTTTTATGTATTTTGGCAGGCAGCGCAGTATATATATATATTTATATATTTATATATTTACATCACTCATATCACTCATATATATATTTATATCACTCATATATATATCACTCATATATATATTTATATATTTATATAGATATATATTGTATTTTTTCCTCCAAATCTTTGTGGATGCTGTTGTAAATAATATAACAAATCCTCCTTGGATATTGTTGAATTCATAGTGACTTTTCTGCGTTATGTGTATTTTTTCAAATAATGTTTTCCAAAAGTCTAACAACTCTCATATGAGGGTGGGACATTTTTAACACTGATACAGAGACCCATCAACTTAGAAAATCTCTAACGTTTGTTCCCATTTCTTGAATTCCATGATTTCAGGTAACTTTGTTCTTTTACTTAGAGGTAAACTTATTACTGTCCATTCTACGACAATCCAGATGGAGAACCCACAAGGCTGAACAAAGAGGAGAATATTTTTGTTTTTAAGTCAACTCACAAGTTGAGTTTCATTTTCGAGGATGAATGTCATTTGTAGTTTACTATAGATTTTGTTAGACACCTGGAAACAGACTACTGGATTGTGAAACAAAGGTACAGCTTGGTGGATGAACGCAAAGTCATAGCCACTAAAACTACCAGAGTGCTATTTTCATTACAAAGTTGACCAAGTCACTTCTGCTTAAAAACTCCAGTGGCTTCCCACCGCTTTCAGAACACAGCCTGAGTGCTCAGTGATGGGTTAGGTGCCCAATGTGGTCTGCGCTGCCTGCCTTGCCTTCATCCCTTGCCCCTCCCACACATGTTCCATGACCTTCAGTTGCTGGAAGTACCAGAAGTCTGGGGTTCACAGACTTTGCATGCCCTGTTCTCTCTGCTTGGTCCTGAGGGTTTCTCACCCTTGGGTGAGGTGGGGCAGGGACCCGGCAGGTAAGGGCAGCATCCGGGCATGGTCCTGAGCATGCTGAGCTGGTTGGGATCTCACAGCCTGGGCAGAGACTTGTAGTCACTGTAAGCCAAGGTTGCAATCCAAGAGGACCAGCAACACTGCTCAGTGAGAAGAGGGAGATGAGATAGGGTGGTCAGAGGGCTCAGGAACCATGTTACACTGGGAGGGTGCTCTTAGATGCCCCTCAGGAAGCCAACTGGAGTGCCGTGGGCTCCCTAGCACACCAACATTATCGCATTGACTTCACAGCTCCATAGCTTACCAGCTGTATGACCTTGGACAAGTGATTAAATCCTGCAAGCAAGCACTTCCTTATCGATTAAGTGCACATAACAGTAGCTGAAATATACATTATAAAATGCACATAGAGCTCGAAGCACAGTGCCTGGAACATAGTCAGTGCTCAATAACTGGTTATTTATTTTCCCATCGAGACCAGAGTGCTTCCAGGAACCTTCTTAAAGTCAGGGCATTATCTCTCACCCATGGCGAGAAATGGCATAGATTTCTAGGGGCCCTGGGAAGGCTCTCTTGCCCCCTACCCTCTCCATAAGTTTTCCTGAGCTGGCTGATGCCAGAGTGAAGCTTTATCTCATTCACTTAAAGGTGTCATCACCGTTAAAATTCCCGCTAGAAAAGCTGGTTTGTGTGTGTGTGTGTGTATCTATAAGTTATTGCTGATGTCAGTCAATGGTGTCTTAGTAAACAGGAAATCTCCTAGAATCCTAAGAGAGCTCAATAGGTGACTGTACAGCTTGGACAGAAAGTTATCCCTGATTTTGGAAGCCAAGGATTTGAGGATGGGGGCTGACAGGTGGAGGCATCTATAGGGATGTGGGATGAGGTGTGTGGTGGGAGGGGGGTGAGACCAGGAGCGGCATCTGGTGTTCTCCAAAGGAACAAACACATTCTGAGAATTTCCTATGAGAAGATCTCTATGGGACAGGCTTTCACAAGTTAGTTCATTATATCTCTACTATGTCGCGAGTACGAATTATCATTCCTGCTCAGTACCCTGCATGGGGCCACCCATCTAGTGACTGGTGAAGCTTGTGTTTGAGCGCTGGTCCTCCTGAGTCCAAAGCCCCGGCTTCTCCGCCAGCTCACCATCTCCCCAAGGAATTGACGGGTTTGCTGCTGTCCTGGCCTCCTGAAGGCTTCTTTGGAAGTGCTTGGTGCTGTGGAAATAAGCCCCCTTCTGAGGCCTCTCAGAAACACCTCCTCTCCTAGCCATGTTTCTTTTAAGGCCACACCTGTTTCAGATGAGAATGTGTTCATCCCAGCTTTTCCTTACCCCTTCTCAACTCACACGATCCGTCTTCCTGGTCTGCTTGGCTGAGTGGCTAGAAGGAGGTGTGAACTATAACCCCCTAGGATCCACCCCATCACCCAGGGGAGGAGGTGGGGCACAGATGGAGGCTGGGGAGAGAAACCACAGCCCCTTGAGAAAGCAAATACATTTCTATTGAGCAGCTACGATGGTATTTAGGCTTTATATTATCTTATTTAACATATATAACAGTCCTTTGAGGCAAGCAAGGCTTAAATCTCCTGTTCCTTCCTTTCCTTATTAACGATAACCAAAATCAGAGTATTTCAGAATGGTTACTGCAGAAGAAATAGATGCGAGTTTAGGCTTTAGACTTATTGTGCTCACTATGATATCTTTGGATTGGGGATGATATTTCACATGTGAGAAATGAATTCAGACTATTATTATGGGGAGGTCAGTTTGAACCACTGAAAAGCTAAATTCTTGATTCTAGGTTTAAAAAGGAACAGTTTTATTGTATGTGAAGGCAAAGAGACCAAACTAGGTTAAATGGTGGTGGTGGTCATCATTTATTTTTCTCCTGCAGCTACAGTTAGAGTTAGAGGAGTTGTTATAATGAACAAATAGTTTGTAATCAGAAAATTAACTGCATTAAGCGGCTACTTTTAAAACACCTCAAGGCTGGCCTGGTCTGGCCTCAGCCTCCTGCTCCTGCATCCTTTCATACCACGGTCACACGTTGCCATGCTCCATCTCTTCACAGAACCCCCCTTAGCACATGCTATTCTCACAATTTGGAATGTCACCCGTTTCTCACACACACACACACACACACACACAGAGTTTTCTCGTGTACCCATAATCTTAACTCTATTACATTTTCATCTCTGAGAAAAAACTTTAAAAGTAAAAATTAATCTCAACCTTGTCTAAATGATTGCAAAAATCTGAACATGTGAGTTCCAAATTGATGCTTGCTGAGTATTCAAGGGACTAACTTTAGCCTAGCAACTGCAAGGTGGCAATTTCTCCAGCAGGTGGCGGTGGTGTGCAGGAAGAAAAGCTATACTCTAGGACGACGGTCCTCAGGATAGAGAAGAATGGAGGGACATTCCATTTAAATAAGCAAACATGTTTTGAACCCTTCTAGTCTTCATGCACTGCGCTAGGTGTGCAGTGGATCCAACGGGAGTGAGTCAAGGTCTCTCAGCTTGGAGACCTCACTGTTTTAGGGGAGAAAGTGTCCTTGTCTATCAGGCGGGGTCATTCGTTCACGCTGCCCCTGGAAAATAGCTTATAAACACACCCCATATCCTACTACTGCTAGTGGGAATGTAAAATGGTACAGCTGCTATGGGAAGCAATATAGTGGTTCCTCAAAAAATTAAAAATAGAATTATCATATGATCCAGCAATTTCACTTCTGGGTATTTACCTGAAGAATTGAAAGCAGGGTCTCAAAGAGATAATTGTGCAGCATGTTCATAGCAGCATTAATCACAATAGCTAAAATGTGGATGCAACCCAAGTGTCCACAGGTGGATGAACGGATAAGCAACATGTGGTGTATCCATATGATGGATGATTATTCAGCCTTAAAAAGGAAGGAAATTCTGTCACGTGCTACAACATGGGTGAACCTTGAGGACATTGTGATAAGTGAAATAAGCCAGTCACAGAAAGACAACCACTGTGTGCTTCCACTTATATGAAGTACTTAGAGTAGTCAAACTTATAGTGACAGAAAATAGAATGGTGGTTGCCAGGGGCTGGGGGAGGGAAGTTATTGTTTAATGGGTACAGAGTTTCAGTTTTACAAGACGAGAAGAGTTATGGAGATGGATGGTGGTGATGGTTGCACGACAATATGAATGTATTTAATACCACTGAACTAGACACTTAAAAATTGTTAAGATGTTAATTCCTATGCTATGTATATTTTACCACACGCATACGACAAAACCCCACAGCAAGTTCTTCTCTGCCGGGGCCTGCCTGCAGTGTTTGCCCTTATTTCAGAGACGCAAGGAGGTCCCTAAGACAAACCCACACACATTTGCAGGCAGCACCCCTTGGTACCACAGTTGGAAAGAGAGTATATGCTTGCGTTTGCTTGGCTATTGTTGTAGGTCTGATCAGCAACCCAAAGATTGTATATGAAATTTGATTTCTCCTGCAGTTGCGACCTTCCTGCAATTGTCTTTGAAGACAAATCATCTGCTCTAGCACCACAGACCCAGGAAGCAAAAGGAAACAATTGTTTATTCACCATCGACTCTGGGCCAGGCCTTCTACTTTGTAAGAATTATCTCATTTAACCTTTATTATCACCTTGAAGAGACAAATCAACCATTATTCTCACTTGACAAGTATGGAAACTGAGGCTCAAAGTTCACAATATTACCCAAGATCCATAGCCAGTAAGTGTCAGGGGCAGGACCCGAATTCTGACTCTAGAGGATACTCTCTGTGTGGTCTGATGAGGTGATAGCAGATCTGGGACGTTGGCTTGTGCAGTCCTTGTGACACTCACATGCGGCGCCTTTCAAATGTCAATCAAGTGTGTAAGGATCACCTGGGGCCTTTGTAAGAAATGAAATTCTGGGGTCGGCCCGGTGGTGCAGTGGTTAAGTTCACACATTCTGCTCTGGTGGCCCAAGGTTCCTGGGTTTGGATCCCGGGTGTGGACCTACGCACTGTTCATCAAGCCATGCTATGGCGGCATCCCACATACAGAACAGAGGAAGATTGGCACAGATGTTAGCTCAAGGACAATCTTCCTCAAGAAAAAGAGGAAGATTGGCAATGGATGTTAGCTTAGGGACAGTCTCCTCACCAAAAAAAGTAAATAAATAAAAAAGAAAAGAAAAGAAATTCTGAGTTGGGTTTGGCAGGAGACTCTGCGTTTCTAATGAGCTCCTGGTGTTGCCAAAGGTGTCGGCTGGTTGCAAGGCTTAGTCTTCAGGGGTTTGTCAGTGTTGCAACCACTTTCCTCAGGACAAAAGAAATTCCTATTCCACTTTTTAAGTTATTGTGTCCAAACAACTTATTAAATATTATATTTTAACAACTGAGAAGCCATTTGAAAAAATTATATATATAAATTGGGAGAAAATAATATTCTTATTTTATCCCTAAATAACCAGTTACTTAAGAAATTACTTTCTAATGGGATATATGCATCTCCGGACTGTGCACAACTTCTGGAACCTTGGATCAGTTGGATTCACCACCCTCATTTCTTGTTCCATATTGATTTTTTGTGATACTTGCTCTTTAAAACAGCAACAGATGAAAACCTAGCTTCAGAAAGATATGGCATTATCAAAAACCATTTAGTGCATGTTGAACTTGTGAACTACCTGGAATTAATAGTTCACATAGAATCTGACAGATATCAAGCATAGCTGTATTTTCCTTGGAAATGTGAAATATCCCGTGGTACCCCAGGGCTCCTCAGTGCACAGTTTGGCTACTGTGGCTTTAATGTGCTCTGACTTGTTTTGGAGGACGCAGTGTGGAGATCTGGGGAGAACTTTGGACAGGAGCCAAGAGACTCTTCCACTAAACTACTTTGTGTCTTCAGCATGTTGCCAAGGCCTTGGGGTCCTTTTCGGACTAGACAGGGGACCACGTGATCATTTGGATGCCACATCTATGATTCTAATGATCTGTACACATGTCTCAGCTCCTCCATAAGATTACGCTCTTAGAGGGTGGGGGCTGGGTCTTGTTCAGCATCACACCCCACAGGCTCTTCCTCATAGTAGTTGCTCAGTAAAGAGCTGTGCCGTAAATGCCTTTTGAAAGCATCTTAATCAGTTTCCGAGGGGGTGGGGTGGGTGGAGATTTTATTATTTCTTTAATATTGACAACATTTTTATGTACGGAAGAAGCACGTTAGTGGCCAGTGTTTTAGTGGTAATTATAAAAAGATAAATACATAGTGGAGACATGTACGTGGAATTCCAGAAGGGCAGGAATATAAATAGCAATGGACAAAGACTCAAAGGCAGACCTGGATTCCAGTCTAGGACAATGGCTTACTACCTGGGCAGAATAGGGCGAGACACTTGATTCTCTGTACCTCAGTTTCTTTATCTGCTTCATGGAAATCACAATAGCTGCTCTCTGCCGGTACAGTAATTAATAATATTTTAAAAGGTACCACATGTGAGAGAGCTTTGTGAGTTCGGAATGCTAGTCACCACCACCATAGTCCTCTCACCTACCCCTCCAGAGAGGTGGGACTGCAACTGTGCCCTAGGACGGCAAATGCCATCAGCTTCCTAAAACCATAAGCAGGAGTGGAGATCCCTGCCCTGTGTCATTGCTTTAATTATGGGGCTCAGATGTTATACAGGTAATTGGAAAGGAGCCATTAGGAGAAGACAAGGAGACACTCAATCTCTATCCATTTGAGAGGTAACAAATTAGGTATCATAAGTCAATTTATCTCATCCATATTTATGTGTCCTTTGGGACAGAACCTTTCACCTTCATTTAGGGAACAAAAGAAAATGGACATCGGCAGAATGCCATTCTTATTCTTTCCCTGGGACAAGGCTAGGGAATGGCTTTCCCTTAAGAATCAAAATTCCAAGCTCAGAGCCCGACAGTTTTCACTAAAGCAATGGAACCACCTTCCAATCTCACCGCAATATCAAGGTGAGTCACGTTTTCCATCACCTCCCTCAGCAGTCCTCCTCTCCCCTGACTGAGGAGGCCTCAGGGCTCTACCCACCCTCTCTTTGGAGAATCAGATCCAAAAGCATCCACCAACTAATCCCCAAGGTCCCCCTTGGGTTTATGGTCCACTATTATTGATTTTAGCAGGATAACTGTTAAACACAAGATAGACCAAGCACAAATTGTGAGAATGAAGAACTCTATGTCAGAATTTTTCAGAGAAACAGAGTCAATAACAGAGAGAGAGAGAGAGAGAGAGGGAAATTTTGAGGAATTGGTTCATGTGATTGTGGGGTTTGGCAAGTTTCAAATCTGCAGGGCAGGTTGGAAAGTCAGGCAGGGTTCTACGTTGCAGTCTTGAGGCCAAATTTCTTCTTCTTTGGGAATGTCCGTCTTTGTTTTTAAGGCCTTCAACTAATTGGATGAGGCCCATCCACATTATGCTTTACTCAAAGTCTACTGATTTAAGTCTTAATCACATCTAAAAAATAGCTTCACAGCAACATCTAGACTAGTGTTTGACCAAAGAGTTGAACGCCACACCCTACCCAAGTTGACACATAAAATTAAGTATCACAATTGATGCTAAAATACCTAAACTCAGCCATTTATCATAATTCAACTCCTACCACCATAAGATGAATAAAACCAAGTGGGAGAAAAGATTCAGGATGGAGGAACTTCCCCAGGTAAATGTCTTAGGAAAATGAAATACTAAAGTTCCTCCTCCAATACTCCAAGTCTGGGCTTCCTGGCTGTTCTCAAAGAGTGGGAACACCTGAGTGGGTGTGGGACCATCTGCATGTATGTGCTCCCTACAAGGCAATCAATCTTTGGGTTGACGTACGCTTTTCATCAATATTTCCTCCTCCACCGGAATGAGTCCCTTCTGCATAACACTACTTTATCAGGTTCAGAATTGGAGGAGATACGGAGTTCTGGGAAAATAAACAGTGTAAGAGAGTCACAGGAAAATAATCTCCTCCCTCCACACCTCTTCCCTCTTGCTTATCCAGAACATGTGTCAGATCAGCCTTATGGCAAGAGGTTAACCTGATGCAAGGTTGGCGCCATGTGTACAGTATTGTGAAAAAGATGTTCCTGGAGGTATTTGCCTCCTTATTGAAAAGTGCCATTTTCCCCCCAAATGTTGTGCTTAGTTGTATTAGGAGGTCATTTCTAGCCAGCAATTGTTTGGAGCTTCTGAGAAGAGCTAAACTAACCCACCCGTTGATCCTCGGGCTCCCTTCCCATCCTTAGGGGTCTCGCAGGTTCCTGTGAGCTTCTGAGGTGTGGTTCCTGATGCCCCTGCTTGTCTCCCTCAGGGACTGAGTCCCAATCCAGCCCCACCATGCAGCGGAACACAAACTACACAGTGTCACTTCCTCCTGTAATGACATTCAAAGGCTTCCCATCAATGGATGATAAAGGTCTGTGTGCTGTGCGTGGCCATCAATCTTTGTGATTGATTGGCCCTCTTTGATCTCCCTACCTGTAATTTTCTAGTTTTATTTCCCCCAATCTCCTTGCATTTTCTGCTCTAGTCATTAGATTGTCTGACCTACCAGGCTGTGTGAGGTCTCTTCTATTTATTTGCTGCTTCCTCTCTCTATAATGGATTTCCTCTTTTGTCCACACTTCCTATCCTTTTTCATCTGTCATCTCATCCTTAAGCTTTTTCTGGTCCATTCAGTTCTGTTTAAGCAGAGTAAAGCCCGCTTTCTCATGTGTGACCTCTGTCCCTTGAATGTGCATCCGTTATTGCAATTATTGTAGTGAATCAATTCTATTTATTTATGTGTGTTTTCTCTCGTTCACCAAGGACAGAAACAATTCTGCAGCAGCTAATAAAGTGCTGGGCACAGAGTAGATGCTCACTCTTCAATTGGAAATTGAAATATTTCCAATTCCAAAATAGTAAATACTTATTTAACTGAGTTGAGCTGGAAGCCCAGTTTTTCTTTCCTACACTGCAGAGGGGCAATTCTAGATTGGAAGGACTCACAGACAGAAACAATGCCCCCTAGTCAGTTTACAGCTCAGAGATTAGAGGCGATGGCATGGCAGTAGGATGGGAAGGGGGGCTGGCATTGAGGAGGAATGGGGGCCCTGGGTGCCAGCTGGAAGCCTGGTGAAGGGGTTGAGGAGGAAGTAGAGTGGAGGGAACAAAAGCTGAACTCAAGAACAGAGATTGGAGGTCAGCGATCCTGAAATATTTCTGTTGAGCTGAAAGGATGACATCAGCATGTGCGTGAGTGCGTGTGTTGAGTTTGTGCTGTTGTGCATGCACACGCATGTGTGAGTTTGTGCAGCACGGTATGTGTTGGTGAACCACCTAACTGGTGTAAACAATGCCACAGATATCAAGAGGAAAGTGGTGGAGAAGAGAGGTGACCTAAGACTGAATTAGCATCTGGAGGAGCCAGAGGCTTTGTGACTGGGCTATCAGCCATACCCAGGGCTCTGGTCCCCAGCTCCCCGTTGTACTGTGTGTCCTCGCCAGGTGTTTATCTGTGCTCTCAGATTATGTTTATGTGCTCTCTGTACAGAGGGTCCTGAGGACAGTTTAAAATATTTTACTTCTCAAAATGGACTCAACCACAAAAATTTGTCTCACGTAGCTATGGATCCTGGATTAAAGGGAGAAGATTTCCTGAAATCCTCTCCTGAGCCCAAGTATCCCTCACTTGCCTGATCCTGTTTTCCTTCTAGACTAAGCTTGCCATTTAGAGCCGGCCTCCAGCCACCGTGCTGGGTGGGAATCATGTGGGTTACAGCCCTGACTTTCTCCAGTACCCTCGATGTGAGCAGTTCGTCCTTGATGTGAAACAGGGAAGTCACCTGCTGGTTACTCTAGATTCAAAACTTGTGGGCACTGCTGAGGTTAAGTTTACTGCTATTGTTAAATTTAGAAAGTGTCACACAACATGTAAAAATGTTCAAAAATGCAAAACCTGCTTTCCTCACCAAGTGCCTACTCTGTGCGGGCTTGTGGTGTATTAGGGGTTGAGTTCTTGTCATTTGAATTTTGTCATTCCTGCCAGAGCAAAGACTTTGACAAGGAGCAAATGGAATCCATTCAACCCAAGCAAACCCCAGACCAGACCCATCACGGTGGTCTCCTGGCAGGGCAGCCATTTCCGAGAAAGGCCCATTCAGAAGATTACCTTTGTCCAGTGGAATGGAAACAGAAAATTAACTTTTACTAAAAAGCTTCTATTATTTATTCTGAGCCCCCTTCATGCCAGGCCCCATGTTAGAAACTTTCACATACGTTTTTACATTTAACCCTCACAAGAGCCTAGCAAAGTCTGCATTTATCATTTATTTGTTACGATGAGAAAGCAAGAGTCCAAAGAGGTAAAGACATAGGTATAAGGCAAATCCCAAGTCAGTGGTTGGAGCCTGAAACTGGGCCAGGTCTGCCTGACCACAAAGAACCCAATCCAGGCTCTAGACTGGAAGAGTTAGACAGAAGACGTGGAATAAATTCCTTTGCCTCCACCCCTCTTTGCTTTCACTCAGGCGTCCTTTGGTCTGAAATGCTCTCTTTTCTTTCTATTCTCTCTTTTTCAAAGCAAGCTCAAATTTCACCTCTTCTGTGAATTCTTCTAAGACTTGCCTGGCAGCACTTAACCTTTCCCCATCCCCCCCAAGTCGTCTGGGTTCCAGAACTGACGTTGATTTAGCACTGGACATAGCAGGTCATGGGTATTTGCTGACAGCTTCCTGCAGGATGGTGTGAGCTCAGGGAAGACTGGAGCTGTGTCTTATTTTATTTCTGAGCCCTCAGTGCTCAGAATACAGTGGAAGATCCGTTTCTGAGAAATGAGGGAACAAAAACATGAATGAATTAATATAAATTCTGGAACTTCAGAATAGGACTGTAAGGACTATGAAATAACTTCCACACACAGATCACTGGAACAAAATTGAGAGCCCAGAAGTGAACCCACACGTTTATGGACAGCTAATATTCGACAAGGGAGCCAAGAGCATATGATGGAGAAAGGAGAGTCTCTTCAATAAATGATGTTGGGGAAACTGGACAGCCACATGCAAAAGAATGAAAGTAGACCATTCCCTTACACCATGCACAAAATTCAACTCAAAATGGATTAAAGACTTGAATGTAAGACCCGAAGCTATGAGACTTCTAGAAGAAAACATAGGCAGTACGCTCTATGACATTGGTCTGAGCAGCATATTTTCAAGTCCCATGTCTGACCGGGCAAGGGAAACAGAAGAAAAAAGGAACAAATGGGACTACATCAAACTAAAAAGTTTCTGCACAGCAAAGGAAACCATCAACAAAACGAAAAGACAACCTAACAATTGGGAGAAGATATTTGCAAACCATATATCAGATAAGGGGTTAATATCCAAAATATACAAAGAACTCATACAGCTCAACAACAAAAAAACCAACAATCCAATTAGAAAATGGGCAAAAGATCTGAACAGAGATTTCTCCAAAGAAGATATACAGATGGCCAACAGGCATATGAAAAGATGCTCAACATCGTTAGTTATCAGGGAAATGCAAATCAAAACTACAATGAGGTATCACCTCACTCCGGTCAGAATGGCTATAATTAACAAGACAGGAAACAACAAATGTTGGAGAGGGTGTGGAGAGAAGGGAACCCTTGTTCACTGCTGGTGGCAGTGCAAACTGGTGCAGCCACTATGGAAAGCAGTTTGGAATATCCTCAGAAAATTAAGGATAGATCTACCATATGATCCAGCTATTCCACTGCTGGGTATTTATCCAAAGAAACTGAAAACACAAAGGCATAAAGATACTTGCACCCCTATGTTCATTGTGGCATTATACACAATAGCCAAGACTTGGAAGCAACGTAGGTGCCCATGAAGGGACGAATGGATAAAGAAGATGTGGTATTTATACACGATGGACTACTACTCAGCCATAAGAAATGATGAAATCCGGCCATTTGTGACAACATGGATGGACCTTGAGGGCCTTATGCTGAGTAAAATAAGTCAGAGGGAGAAAGTCAAATACCATATGATCTCACTCATAAGTACAAGATAAAAACGACACACAAAAAAAACACATAGCATTGGAGATTGGACTGGTGGTTACCTTTGGGGAAGTGGGGAGGGGGGAGGGCAAAAGGGGTGATTAGGCTCACATGTGAGGGGATGCACTATAATTAGTGTTTGGGTGGTGAACATGATGTAATGTATCCAGAATTCGAAATATGATGTACATCTGAAAAAAATAAAAATTAAAAAAAAAATAACTTCCAAAATAACATAGTCAAAAACAGAGCCAGATAAGACTAATGCTGCATTACTCATGCTTTGGGGATTTGGTTAGCCTAGAATGACTGCTGTTAGCCAATGTGAGAAACAGCCTAGAGGCCCCTGGGGCCAATGGGTTGTACCTTAGGAGGCCCCATTGTTTTCACCCTAGTGAGAATTGCTGGCTTATTTTCTTGCCCAGAGGACAGATGGCAGCTCCAGGCTGCCCTGGGCCTGCTGGCTATAGGATTAGTACCTAAAGGGCACTTAGAAAAGATTCTTATCCAAGTGGCCTAAAAGCATGAAGCACAAGGCCATTCCAGAAGACCTCAGCATGACTGAGGACTGTTCATGGATTTTAACCCTGTGCTGAGTTGTTACAATTTCAGTGATTATGAATCAAGGAAAATGGACGTAATATTACATTTTTTATTTGATTGATTTATATGCACATATTCCAATTGTAGTTTCAAAAAATTTAAAAGTCTGCACTTATAAGCAACCTGTGTCTTGAATCTGTTAGTAGATGATTATTGATTTAGGACAAGTCACTTTCCATCTCTGACCTTCAGTTTCCTCCTCTGTAGAATGAAGAGATGGACGAAATGCATGGAGGACCTTAAAAATATGCACACTATTGGTCTCAGGAATTTTCCTTCCATGAATCTTACCTGAGTAAATAAACCAGAAATACTTACGTAACAAAGTGCACATCACAGTATTATTTACAATATGGAGAACCTGAAAAATAGCTAAGGGTCCATCATTAGGGTCAAATGAATTATGATACCTTTATTGAATGGAATATATGCAACTATTAAAAAGGAGAATTGAAAAGCATACGTGATATCATAGTCAAGTACTCATAATCCAGTGTATCAATGCCCTCCAGCAAAAGACTACCAGAAACACCAGAAACACTACTATAGTTGAACAAGTTTGGTTTGTTCCTCATTGTGGTGAGGGAGACACACGGTTTGATTTTGAAATATTTTCCCGTCTCAGTTTGGACTGGGGCTCCATACACTAAGCATAACACACTGGATGTCATATACCCTCGCATTCCAAAGTGCTAATTCACCAAGATAGGGCTTTCTAAGGGGGTGGTCAAAAAACAGTTTTGCAACCCTTAGCCTGTCATCCACCTTACAGGCATATGAAAGAGTGAATTTGGAGAGGCCAAGAGAGAAAGTCTTTGGAAAACATTGTTGGGGAAAAATAAAAAGTTTTTTTATTTTTTGTTTTTGGTGAGAAAAAGATTGCCACTGAGCTAACATCTGTGCCAATCTTCCTCTATTTTTGTATGTGGGATGCTGCCACAGCGTGGCTTGATGTAGGTCTGTGTGAGCCAGGGATCTGGGCCCGTGAACTCTGGGCCACCATAGCGGAATGCCCAACTTAACCACTATGCCACTGGGCCATCTGCAAGAAAAAGTTCTTTGAAGCTGGTATTGTGCTCCCTGGATGTGACAGAGCTTTAAAGCTGCTATTTCTTATCATAAGTCACTTTAGCAGATTTCTCAGAGATGTTCCTACAGGAAACTTTCAATTATCATTCCCATGAAGAATCAAAGCCCAGCTGTGGTGCATGGAGGAAAGGGGAGAATGATCAATAAGTTTGAAAGAACTGCCCATACCCTTCACCCTAGGGAGCTGGCGGGGGGGGGGGGGGGGGGGTGAGGTGGGTGTGGGGGATGGGAGATTGCAGGTGGTGCACTTTTGATTGGCTGTCAGATTGGAATTTTGACTTGTATTGGATAAACATTTTAATAGCTGAAAGTGAGTCTTAATTACCACATTGAGAACGTCCTATAAGTAGAAATGACTGGAGAGCTTACAGCATCTTTTCAAGTTGACATCAAGAAGGGAGGACATAGATAAGGCAGAGCATATTGGAAAGCAAAAGTAGGAGAAACATCAAGTTTCTTCTGTCTGTACCTATTGGGTTCAGACTGGTCACTCAACTTGTTACATGTGGAAAAGTAAATAGTGGTAAATGGCAATTCAACATGGGAATTTGGCTGCTTCTCCCGAACCTGACACTGAAGATGCTGCAGAAGTAGGAAGGAGGTAGAAGGATCTGAGAAAGCAATGTAAGCATAGTGAGAACCCCTTAGAGACACGGAGGGGTAGGTGCCTGGCGAGTGTGTGGATTTGGGTTTACGTGTTTAGGGGTTGGGAGTGGACAGGAGCAGCTAGAGAGGCCAGGAAGCAGTGGAGGAGCATAAGCCAAAGACAAGCCTCTAAATAGTACCCCTTTTTCCCTCACCCCCCATTATCCTCTATGAATAATTACTTGCTCCATGACCGTTTTTGTAGTCGAGAAACAGCTGATGTGGTGAGGAAGCAAGAGCTCTGTGCTCAGGTCTGACTGGGATGGGAGGCAGATAAAAACAGGTATACACTGACCTGCTTGACCCTGATAGGCCTCCTTTCCCAGGTGTGTCCACCCATCATCAACGTGAGAGGCTCTTTACACACAGGGCAGCACACAGTTCCTGGAGATGAGGGAGTTTCCCTGAGGCACAGAGTCACTCGGGAAGGGCTAGCTCGCAGAAATCAACATTGGAGGACTGCCCGCTGCCCTCCCAGGCAGGTCCTCCCCGTTCCCTAAGTCATCAGGAGGGGAGCAAACTAGGCTTAGGTTTAAGTTGTTCCCCAGGTACAAAGTCTCCGCTTAGGTAGCTGGTATACCACAGGGAATATGAACTCATACACAGAAATAGAGGACGATACCAGAGGAGCACAAACAAACAGGTCAGGCTGGGAAACTCACACAAGTGAAGGAAATCTAATGGACAAGGAGGAACACGATTTTAAAATAAGCATAATAAATATGCTCAAAGAGGAAAGAGGATATTGGTAGCATGAAGCAGGAGCAAGCAGCTACAGTGTTTGGGTAAGAAAAATATAATAGTTGATACAAAAAACTCAGCAGGTGAGTCGAAGAGCAGAATGGATACAGGCAAAGAGCAAATGAATGAACTAAAAAACGAGGTTGAGGAATTCTCCCAGAAGGGATGAGAAAAGGAGATATGAGAAAACGTATTACATGAAAGCGATGTGTAGGAGAGAAGAACTGCCAACACCTCTGTAATAGGAGGCCCAGAAGGAGAGACAAAAGTAAATGCAGGGGATAAGAGCTTGAAAAAAAAAAGGATTAAGAAATTTTCTGGATTCAAAGGATTCTCAGCTCATCTCGCAGATCCCCTCTGCGAGCAGCACTCCACTTGTACTGGCTCACTCTGGATTCCTCTAACAACCTTGATCCTTCCTAGGGGTTTAACACCTGCTCTTCCTGCTGCCTGGAACTCTTCTTCTCTCCCACCTCTCCCAATTTTTCACCTGGTTAACTCATGCATTCTTTAGATCTCAGTCTGAATATCATTCCTTCAAGGAAGATTTTCCTGACTACCCCTCCACCTCCAAGACTAGGCCAGGCTCCCTTCTTAGAAGCTAAAAATAACCCCAGTGTATTCGATATAATTGCAATAAAATATTGATTGAATTATTTCCTGCTTGACACCTATCCTACCGGTGGACTGTGAACTCCCTGGAGGCAAGGTCTGTATCTACCTTTTCACCACTGCGTCTGGTGTGTGTCTACTCCTATGTTCAATAAGTATTTGTTGGAGGAATGTGGTTATTAAATTTTACACCAGTAGAAGAACATAGAACTTTGACTCAAAGACCATAAAAGCAGTTAGGTTGTTGAGACCTTGGGTTCAGAACTGACATGTGGAGAGTAAAGTGAGAGCAAGATGCCTACAATGACTATGGAAGATGTGGGGACTGGAGCTTGCAGAAGGGCTGAAGAGAAAAGGAGGGTAGCCAAGCTCATAGAGGATGAAACTGAGGCACATTGCGAGGGGATGGGAAATCCAAGGGCAAGAGTTGAGAGAGAGAAGAGAGGAAAATGCATAAGTCATCTGCTAGAGGAAGGCCTTGTCAGCAGAGAAACAGAACACTTTCCAAGGGGTTTTGGTGCAAATATGACCAGGGTTCAAATCCCAGGAGTTATCTTTACTAATTGTGTGAGCCTTGGGCATTTGCTTTCCTGAGACTTTTCTCCTTCTTAGCCTCTGTGAGTGGGATTGGTGTGAGGATGAGATGAAGGTCCATTGGAGACAGCATCTGACACAGGGTAGTTATTCAGACAATATTCTCTCCCTTCATTCCCTCTGCTTTAAATTTGGCCCTCTTTGTCCAACTATGGAAGTGGCTTGACATTCCACCTGTCTCTCTCAAGACCAAAAGCATGTCAGGAGGTGTTTCTTTATGGGTTGGAGTTTCCTCACTAGAGCTTTTCCAAGCATTTCTGGAAATCTAGCAATTTCCATTATTGTGGTTATTTAACCTCTAGCATTTAACATGAAGTTCCTAAACCCTACCATGTCTGCCATATGAGGATGCTAAGGTATCTTCTAACTTGAAATCCCATCCTTCTACATACTCACCTGGACTGCTTGAATGGTTGATTCTATTTCCAACCACGGCCTCCCAAATTAGATATCTTAACATTCCACATCCGCATCGCCCAATACAGTCGCCATTACCCATATGTGGCTATTTAAATTTAAATTAATCAAAATTAAATATCGAGTTCCTCAGTCTTGCTAGCCACATTTCAGGTGCTTAGGAGCCACAAGGTAGCTAGTGCCTACCGTATTGGACAGCACAGATGTAGAACATTTCCATCATTGCAGGGACTTCCTTTTTTTGGCGATAAAGGGCCATTTATTATTCATAGCAGTAGTAGTAGTAGTAGTAGTAATACTCATAGTCAGAATATCAGCATTTGCACAGCGTTTCTCCAATCCCCAGTACCCACAGGGCAATGTGAAGAGGACCAGATGGCACCTGCACACATAATGGGTTGTTTTAGAAGAGAAGAGCCCTAAGCTTAGGGAACCCAAATCTTTTATGATAGAAAGCCAGCCTGATTTCTTCCCTGGAGAGAGACGTTATCTTTAACTTACTGGATAGTAAACAAACCTTTGCTCCAGAGAAGACACTATCTCTATCTTCCAAGGCTGTTTGTTATGCAAACATCCTTGGAAAGACAGCCTGGAACCAAGACAATCAGTACCTTTGCTCATAAGACATTGCAGGGAGTCCTATTGCTCAGCACTGTTCCAAATAATTGGATGGCATTTCCTCATTTAAGCTCTGTGACAAAGGAGTTCTGTTGGTGAGAACCAATCATCTCTGAATGGCAAACATATTCTCTGTTCTAGAATTCTCTTTCTGTTGACTTCTCTTATTACTCCTGGTCAGGGTTAAGCTTGAAATGAAATGGACCCCAGAATGTCCTGCCTTTTGCCAAGCAATGTATGCTTGACATTGGCTCAAAAGAACATTTTGGGTTGAGATTTATGTGAATAAACTCATGGATATGAGCATGGAACTGAGGATTTGGTTATGGGGCCTATGTCTTTAAACCTTCTGTGATAAATCAAGAACACTTTATTTTTTCCTCTAAAATTAATATCTGTGGCTGATAGAAATTTTATTGCAGAGGCAGTGATTGGTAAAATCAGGCATTGCTTCTCTATAACTCCACTATATCTGAAGTAATGCTTTGAAGAACTAAAAGGGATAAATATTTGTACTGTTGGCAAATGTACATTGCTCCTTCACCAAATACCCAAATGGAGAAAAAAATAAAAGCTTCCTCTCTGTTTTGGGTCGTTAGAGCAAAGCTCTAGGAGGGGATTTATAACTACACAGTTACAAATTATGAATGTGCATTTGTTCAAGAACTACACCCTGTTGATTTGCTATTTAGTTTTTTTATTGCTGGCTTTTTGCTTTGCTCTATAGGAGACCGGCTGCAGATTTGGCTGCAGCTCAGACTGAGGAATCGCCAGGGATGTTGTTCCTATTCAGAAATGCACGGTGTATGTCAAAGATGGAGCTTGCAAACGTGCATATTAAAACTCATACATTACCTATACAATGAAAACCCTCATCCCACTCAGCACAGGAGGCTTGGGGCTAAGTGTGAACTGAGGACTCTCATGTTGGAGGCAGCTGGAGGGATGCTGGGCCTCCCTTATACCTGGTTATGGTGCTTTCTGACCTCTTTGGCAAAGTCCTGATGGTTTCCTTAAAGGTGACCAAAGGAGGTGATGGGAATGAAAGGGGAAGGGGGGAAACATGGGGCTTCCCGCCATACTCCCACCTGGCACCTCTGCTTCTGTGTGTTCTACGTAGTAGACTTTCCAGTATCATTTCCTACCAGCAAAAAAGATCCCCTAAGCCCTTGTCAATGGAAACAAGAAGCTTTCTTAGGGGATTAAGGGGCTTAGAGGGGAGCAGAGTTGACCATGGTGCTGGTTTTCTCTCTGACTAGAAGCCTTAGAACAAAGGGTACTGACCAGTACACCTCAAGCCCTTTATATGTCTGATAGCTCATTTCAATGAATGTGTGGAATTCATTTTTGTTCCAAGTACTGTCTGTCAGATGGAACACAGAGCCACATGGTCATGCAGTGGAATGGGGAGGGAAGGCGATGTGTGGCTGGGAGAGGATGGAGGGATCATGTCAAGAAAAGAACTGAAGAGCTGTAGTTTCTGGAACATATGAGACTTGGCACCAAGAAATTATAATAGCATTGACCAGGGCATATAAAGAGTTGTGTCAGTCACTCAGTGTTGAAGAAGAACTTGGTCAGCACTATAGGAACTGTGGGAAGAGTTCTTTTTTAAATTTCCTGAAATGGTACTCTTGTCTTACTAATGTTCACCTTTCAATTCCATCAATCATGCTGCTAAAATATCTGAGCAGTGAAAGTGCGTGGAGAACATATGATATTTGAGAACCGCTGCAAAAAAGGGTGAAAGAAACAGGTGCTCAGACTTGCTCAGGCTCATAGCAAGCAGATCCCTTCCCTTTACAGTACAGGCAGCCATCTGTCTTTTGGGCCCACTTAGGGGCAGATTTACCAGGAAGTTAGTGAAGTTTAAACTTTAGGGCCCCTCGTTCGCATGGGACCTCTTAAGCCAGAGAGTGTTCAGGGAGGAAGGAAAGCCAGGATGCTATCAGGAAGCATTTCTGGTAAGCTGCTAAAGGAATCACAGGAGAAAAAGATCCCAGATATTCAAGATTCCAGAACCTGGATCTACCACTGGGCTCATCCTCTCCTCCTCTCCCCACGTCCTCTCCAGGTCTCAACACTCCTGTCTCTCAACCTACCTTTGCCTGCATCACTGCTGCTGCTTGTTGGCCCCATGCTGGTAAACCAGGGTCAGTTTGGTATTAAGGTTCTGGTTCCAGAACCCCAGGAGGGGTCACAACCTTAACTCTACTTACCATAAAGGAGTTTTAGACACTTTCCCCCTTAGGTGATCCCAGGACCCATGACAAGTCCATAGGAGCTGTCTAGGGTGCCCAGCAGCAGCTAGGAGCTGTAGAAGTCTGTACACAGTGGTCATTCCTCCATACCCAGCTTCCGGGATCACAGCACCAAGGTGGGCAATTGGTCTTTGGCTGTACAAAACTATCAGAGGATCAGGATTTTTTATAACAGGATGTCCCAGGAAAACTCAAGGCAAATGTGAATTCTTCCAACCCAGGCACAGGTGGGCATGGGCTCTTGGGGTCTTCAATACCACACGACAAGCTGAATCATCTACAAGTCACTTGGAAGAGCAGGGATGATTTGGGCCTTGGTGAGTCTCCATCAGAAGTGTTCTGTTTACTCTGCTTGTTAAGGCATTTGATACATAAGGGGATTCATATTCTCAGGACCATGACACACAGGACTTTGGGCCTTAGCCAATGACATGGACCAAAACTCTGCAGTGCCAAAGTCAAGGATTATGGAAAGTACGTCTACCAGCTCAGGGATCCCTAGCCTAACCTGTGAACATCTGTGCTATATAGTCAACAGACTGGAAAGATGGAGTCAAAGTACAGAAAGCTTCCTTCTATGATTAGAAAACTATAGAACAAAGATGCCTTCACACATACCTAGTGAGGAACCTAATTGCTATTGCAATAACAGTAACAGGTCTCACAAATAATAAACTGTTCCTGCAAATGACTATAATGGAAATTGTTGTAATATTGTTACATGGTCAAATCAATATCTTAGGTTTTTCTCTTGTCATTTTGTTAGTTCTCAAATGTCAGTGATGATTGCCATTTTTCTCCTCATACTATATAACCACTGGGGTGAACACATAGGGTGATAATGTAGCATCTTAAAAAGCAGAAGCCTTAGCTGTTGACCCCTTCCCTACCCTCCATGCTGGGACTCCCCAACTCCAGCATCTGTGAGTCCTCACCTTGGTTGGCCATGACACTCACACCCGCAGGTTCTTGGGCAACTGCCCTTTTCTCTCTCTGACTTCACCATTGATTCCTGAGGGAGGAGGACTTGATAACAGGAAACTGTTCTTCATGAGGTTGGCTGCTAATTGAGAGAACTCCCTGGTGCTAAAGGGAAGACCTGGGGTCCAAGAAGGAGATCAGCTTGCTGTGGCTGATGTTTGCCTTCAGCCTAGTAGTGACTAGCTGGTCTACTGCAGGAGTTTGTAACTTTGTGTTCCTCCAGTTAGGCAGATGGCACAGCAACCCTGCAGTATCAGGCTTGGCTTCTTACAAAGTTCGTTCACCCACTTACTCACTCATTCACTCACTCACTCACTCACTGGTGTTTCTTGAGCACTTACATCATGCTAAACTCTATGCCAGGTATAGGGGATAGGTGGTACAAAACCAGACACGGTCCTGGTATTTATGGGCCTTACACAAGAGTGAGGAGACAGACATTAATCAGTTTCACAAATGGATGATCACAAAAAGAGAGGACTTTGGAGGAATGAGCAGTGTGGTTAGAGAATATGCAATTAATGGAGAGAACCTGACCTGATCAAAAAGGCAAGGAAGAGTTTTCCCAGGAAGTGATGTTTTGCTGGGCTCTGAAGGATGAGCAGGACTTCCCTGGGGGTCATGGGGCCAGAGGTGGGGCTGTGGGTGGGAAGGAAGGGAGAGGAGCATCCCTGGCGGTGGCAGGATGCTATGGTAGAAGGGAACACGCACAATCAGGTACTGTCAGGAGGCCAATGTCCCTGGAGCAGAGGAGGGTAGAGGGAGCAGGCCCAGGCTTGAGATCCTTGCCTTTATTCTAAGCAATGAGAAGACCTTAAGGAGGGTCCAACATGGGCAGATTTGTTTTTGGAAAAAGGTCACTCCAGCTACAAAGTGAGAATGGATAATATGCGGGATGGAGTAAAGTGGGAAGACAAAATGATCTGATCACCTCTCTAAAGCATAGGCTCTGTTAGCAATGATTAAATTTTGGGTGTCTGGAAGTAGAACATATTTATTTAAGTACTTACTCATTCAAAAATTAATCCCCACAGAGAGGGCAGAGAAAAGTCACTAAGAGGAGCCACTCATATAATTCACTCCTTTCTGGATCACTGGAAAACCTCTCTCTTTAAGCTTCTCTCTACACTGGACCTGCTTTAAAGGGGATTTTCAGAACTGTTCCCTACTATATAAACAGCTCTGCTGGGAATTTGAGACCTGAGTTCCCCTCCTGGCTTCTCTTCCCACTCAATTTCCCTGTCTATTTAGCTTTCTAACGGTTGTTTTTGAAGAACAATGAGATGATAGAGGAGAAAGATTGGACAAACACAAGGGCTCAGAGTGATGTGAGCTCGGTGAGCCAAAGAGACGAAAGAAAGATTTCTTAGACTCTCAAAGTCTGGTAGTAGTGCTCCATTATTCAGAGAACAGCATGGGCACGGGACCCAGGAGCAGTGAAGGGC
This sequence comes from Equus przewalskii, assembly GCF_037783145.1. Taxonomy (NCBI): domain Eukaryota; kingdom Metazoa; phylum Chordata; class Mammalia; order Perissodactyla; family Equidae; genus Equus; species Equus przewalskii. The sequence continues at coordinate 62,251,578 of NC_091834.1, read as the reverse complement.
TGTAATGTGTTGAATATTAGGGCTAAATTTAGAAGGCATGGTTACGTGACTTATTTTTACTAGACAAAGGAAAGATGATGTAAAAAGTCCTTAAATGGTATGAGTGCAGGTGGGGTCTGGTTATTTTGTGGTCGTATAACTTTAGATATGAATCTGGTCATATAGATCAGCACGTAGGCCAGGAAACCTTGGGCTTCTCTCCCTGGGGCAGCCTTGATCCACATCAAGAACACACTGTTCCTTTCATGAAGGGCATTACTTAAGTAGTGATTAAGTGGTAAATTTTCAATATAGTTTATATATGATTTGGTTGATAAATATTAAAGTGTATGTTGTTTTTCTGGAGCTCTAACATATAATTTTAAGGCCATGAGAACTTGTAGTTTACTGCTTTTATTCAACCCTCCAAGTTCACATTTGGCATCCAGTTGAGGAGCAACATTGGTTGGGATGAGCACAGTTGTCCTCCATTTTGTTTCTCCTTCTTAGCAAGTCTCCTGCAATTTCCTTTTCCAATCTCATCTTGCTGGAAGAACCTGCTACTGTGGGTTAGGAAATACCTATCTTTTTCTTCTTGAGAAAGGTAAGCTGATACTTGGAGTTTCCGTGGCAGAGCTCATTTCAAATAGTACATTTCTTTCCCCATAAATACACTTACTTGTGGAGAGTATCCTGCCCTGATTTTTGGGTCAGGAATTATGGTCATTGCAGTGCTCTGAACCTCTGTACATGTAATCTAGTAAAGCCGGTTCAGGAGACTGGGAGGAAGATATTCTCAGTTCATCCATTTCCTGCGCATTCATTCACTGCCTTGGGAAGTTTTCTGAGCAACACTTTCACACTTACAAATTGCAAGCAGCAAGGGAGCCTCATTTACACAAGATGACAGAGATCCTACAACATCTCTCATGTAACTAGCCGCTTATTCTCAGCTAGGAAAAATAATTTGCTTGACTAACTTATTTTCACAGCCACATGCTATCTCAGTTTATCCTTGTTTTAAGAAAACAACCTGGACAACACAGGCCTGGGAGGGAAAATTCACTTAATTTCATTTAAAAGGAAACACTGCTTGAGTCCTTTGTGGTCCTACCCTGATCCTTCAGCACCAGCTTCTGCTTCTCCAAGTGATAATTAAGCATTAGAAGTTGGCTGTGTGATCTCAGGCAGCAGCTTTAAAGAGGGTCTGGATTTAAATGAAGGCGTCTATCCTGTGTGGGGCTTTGAAAAAGAGCTGAGTGTCTCATGTCTAGGGCCTGCTCATCTCAGGTAGTCTCCGGTTGGGGTAGATGCCTTCAGAATGAACAAATGGCCAACTGATTTGCTGGTCCTGTTGGAATATCTTCAATTTGCTCCGTCTTTCTGTGAATGGGCTACCATGTAATGCTTTAATTTTCTTAATATAACTATTATTTGGTTGGAGGCAAGTTATTCACAATGTATTGAGAACTATTTTAATCAGAATGTAATCCTAATTATTAAACCTCACTTTACCTGCCTGGAAAAGAGCCACGTGGGTCAAGGGAAGTGAGGGAGATTTGGCTTCAATCCAAATCAGCCCAGTGATGCCCCGGGTTGGTGAGATGTTTTCACTGGCTTTGCCCCTCACCATTCTGTGAGCACTCGTTGGTGGCCGGGATTATTGGGAAGACCATCTTCCTGGAAAGAGCAGGGCTAGGCTCTCAGTTAAGGCTACACAAGTGATGGATCTCCCCACTTGAAGTTCTTCTTCAGATGCTGTGATTAAAGTCCACACAGTTGCCACCCATTTAATACCCAGGCAATGGGGATTTGGCAATAAAAAGGTGCAGTCCATACTCTGATGGTTTCTTAAAATTATCCTTTGTTACAGATGGATAGGGCTTTTTAGCCTACAAAGCCCTTTCCATAAATTATCTAATTCTCAAACTGTGAAGAAGGCAAAGTAGGGATTATTATCCTCATTTTCAAGATAAAGAAACAGACGCAGAGAGTTCCAGGGGCTCACTCAGCGTCACACAGTTGATGCTAGAACCCAGAGCCTTTGTCACTGCAACAGCCAGTCTACTTTCCACCCCACCCCAGGAAGTCGGAAATAAGGAAGGCTTTTCTGAGCAGCCTGCAAGCTTATTGTGCACACTGGGGATGGCTGCAGGAGTACAAGTGCTTGTATACAAATCCGAAGGGACGAGAGTTCATCTGTGTTTTCTTAGAGAGAATTCTTTAGTAAAATTGCTGCTGATGGTGATAGAATCTTATTATCCACATACCTGTAACTGCTTTTGGCTTCATAAAGACTTCATGGTGGCCTGTTTCACCACATATACCTCCACCAGCGGCTTGATCACAATCTTCTTCCCTTCTACCCAAAGCTGTGATTGGGGCCATAAGGAGCGAAAGTGGAGCACTGGGACCAAGGAGGTAAGAAATCATTAGGAACACAAGGTGTAGAACTTCACCAGGGGCTCCAAACTCAACATGAAGGCTGGAGGGTGAAGTCAGTGGGTGAAATGCACCCTCTGGGGCAGATGGCGAGCTGGAGAATGTGTTTTCCTTTGAAAAGGGCATCCAGTGCTCAGAGCCAGCTGACAGTGGCCATGTTTCTAGTCAAGTCTAAGGTTGCCAGATCTTGAGGTGTTTTCCAAGAGAATCTAGAATTTTATGAAAATTCCCCTGATTAGATTATAAAGCATTAACAGCTAGTTCAAACATTTTTAAACATCTGTGGGTCAAAAATAAATAAACAACCTTTGTAAGTCTCTTTTGCAACCTCTGGTCTTTATAATTGTAAATAAATAGTATATTTTTAGGAGAAATGCACCAAGACATAGAGATGTAGTTAGAAGCATCTTTATTACCAGCAGGATCCTGCATCTTTTCCACTGTTGTGAAGAGTACAGAAAGACAGAGGGATTAACAAACTACTGGAGCCGGGCTATAGACAGAGTTTCCAAATGACCACTTTTAGGCAGATCTGTTCAAATATCCACTTTTCTACCTTTGAACAATAGTCTTCACTTTTCCCCATGTCCATTACCTGGTGGATGAGGCCTTCATGCAAAACCTTCCCGTGGCACCGACAGACTGCAGACTGGGGCAGGGTTATATATAGCCTCCTGCTCACTAGCTCACCCCACGTCTTTCTTTCCCTCCCATCCAAGAAAGGGTATTGGGGCCAAGTAAGTGAGAATGCTAAAAATACAGGAATGGCCTTCCATCTACTTTAATTAACTTTTTAAAAAGTAAATTCAACACAAATATTGGTATTTTACCTATCATTAGTAATAGTTCACTTGTGACACAACTCATAAATATCAGGACAACATGTTTGAGAACTGTTTAAAAAAAATAACAATAAATAAGATACATTATTAAGCTTCCCATATAAACCAGCACTTTCTCCCTCTGGTATTTTCAGCCAAGGTGGGTTGGCTGAGTTGACTTTCCCAGTTCATGTATTCATCTTTAGGGTGTTAGTTACAAGGATCTTAGAAATGTCACCACAGACACTTGGACTCTTGAGATAGAATAAAAGAAAAAGTCCATGTTCTCCAAAGCAATCAGTGGTTCGAACCCAAACATTCTCACATCCCTAACTGGTAACAGGGAGCCCCCACTGAACTGGTGTTCGGATAATGTTAAGTCAAGTCCTCCCCGGCAGCATAAGCCAAGAAATAAAAGATCCCCATCATATCCATGTTCTTTGCTCCATGAATTGATCTAGAAGAGGAACAAGCTAAACACTAAAGCTTTCCCTCTTACCTCCTAGTTTAGCATGATCTGCTTCCTTTCCACTGCACTGGAAAGTGAAAATTCAAGAGGTGGGAATAGAAACCAGATTCAAGGAAGAAGAGAGAGACAAAAGAGGTGACTGGCAATCTGATACTCTATGCCCCCTGGGGAAAATGTGTCTGGATCTTAAAGGCAGACTATGACAAAATGAGAGCAGAAACAAGTCTATTTTTTTCTAGGCCACCATAGGGAACCAATCTAACCTATTTACAAGTGGTCTCAGGGGAAATATCTTTAAATAACTATCTTATCACCATCCTTTTCGTCATCTTCCATGATCATTTTGGGTCTCTCGTCCCTGAGCAGTGTCAAACCTGCAAAACAAAGCACAAATCTGCAATTAAGTGCCTCTAATTAAAATATTAAACAACCTCACAGCATAGACACAGTACACAGGAGCATGGCAACCCAGAAACTTTTAGTGTCTACAAAGCTAACTGCTAAAGGTGCCGACAGAGAGAGAGGGAGCTGGGTGGCCTCATTTGGCCTTCCCAGGGGAGCTGTGGCTCAATGAGGACACCACTCTGGTAACAAGTGGATGTTCAACCTGGGAGTCAGAGGCAACCTTCATCCTCTTCTCTGTGTTCTGCTCCTCAGCTTGCAGCACTATGAGATAGAAAGCATACGGATTTTGGAGTCCAATTGCTCATGCCCCGCCACTCAATCTGCGTTGGGTCAGTTAACACCTTCACACCTAAATATTCTCCTATGTAAAATGAGGGCACTGATACTTATGTAAACAGTTACTGTGACAATGAAATAAGAAGTATGTAACAATGCTTAGCATAGTGCCACATCCACGAGCAAATAGAAGTCAATTATTCCTTTTCTTTCACAATTTTCTAGTTTATTTTCCCTTTGAAAAGAACTGGTAAGCCTCATGAAGTCAGATTTAAACGCATTTTACTAACTCCTGGGGAAAATATTGAGCTGAGGTTCTCAACATGCCATGTCTAAATGTCAGTGCTGGTAGGTGATAACTTTTACGTGATTCAGAGCAAAACGAGAAAATAAGGAAGGTGCAGTGAGTTTTTCATACAGCTCTGTGGCTACAGTTTAAAAAGCTGTTTTTTATTTTGAGATGATTGTTGTTCTTCTGGGGGGATTAAAATATTCTATCTTTTATGAAATTTTAGGGCTGTCAGGTGATTGTTTTTTAGCATCCTTACTAGGAAAAATTCAAAGATGCTATCCCTATGGTGGTCTCCACACTATTTTGCTTTAAAAAATTTACTGGTCTTTGAAATTCAGAAGCCTGAGCTCAATTTTCTGGACTCATCAGCCCAGGAAAGAGCTTCCAAGGAGGTCTGGGTGGTTCTGCTCACCCCGTAAATTGTGAAGAAGGGCCATTTTAATCAAAAGACAAAGAAAGCTCTGATTCAGCGCCAGTTCTCCGTGATTTCTGTCATCCCACTCCAGCCAGCCAGGTTTGTTTCCCCACCACTGCCTTGCACCGCCTCCCACCCTTCTCGTAATTAGAGACCTTTCAGCTCATGAAGCATTTCATAAAGATCTCAACTTGAGGGAGGAGAGCTGTGCACCGCAAGAGGCCTTTCTACAGCACCAGACTCCATTCAGCAGCGGCAAATTAATGAAAACTCTGTGTTGATCTTAATGACTATTCATTTGATTCGGTTCCTAGTTTGCTCATATTGGTTTTTTACCAATTAGCTGATATTTATTAGAGGAGAAAAACAATTTCAAGAGTCTGGCTGAAACTAAGGTTTTTGCATAAATCACTTACGAAACACAGTGGGAGACATTTTCTCTTATACCAGCTGCGTAAAGGTTTGGATTTTTATTTGGAATTAAGGCTATCATGATAAGAGAACTCCCAAACTTTCGATCCCTTCCTTGATATCTTTTCACATTAAATCAAATTTGGGTAGATTCAAAGTGCACAAGAGCCTTTAAATTCCCAGATCCCTGTCAATTTTCTGGTTATTTTGGGTATCCTTGAAACCCAGTCATACAAGCATTTGGACCAAAAACAAAAAGAAAGTCCTGGGATTTCAGGGAAGGGAGGAGCCTCTTAAATCATCAAGGTCAGCTCTTCCCAAAGCGGGCTAGGCTTTCCCTGGGGACGCAAGAGATAATTTCAAGTGGAAAGCAAACGAGCATTTGTGTTACTACAGGTAAGCATGAATTTTAATGTTTTATGATGAAAAAATAGATGGTAGCTCATCAAAATCTTGATTTCATGATCACTGTTTAGGATGAGGCTTAAGTCAGTATTGTCTATGTGTCGTCACTGCATTCTTGTTCTTGATGCTTCATATGTTAGCCCTGGTCATTTGAAGATGAACAAGGTGTGATAAACACTAGTCTGCCTGGTTTAACCCAGTCCTGATCCTCATGCTCTCCTGTGGGGAGCAGACGTGTGTCCTTGAAAGAATGTACTCTAGAGCCAGAAAGCTTTCCGTCAGTGGTCATTCATCTTTGAGCAGGTCACTTAATCTATCTGAGCCTCAGTTTTTTCATCTCCTAAAATTATAGAAAAAATAATTTGTATCTCCCATAGAGGATGTTGCTGCTAGAGAGATTTAGGCCAACATTCTTTTCTGCTTCAACCACACCTTACCTGAACCTCTGTTAAAGCACTTTTCACGTTGTAGGAATCACTGGACAATACATCCGTCTCCCCTACTAAGCTGTGAGATTCTCAAAGGATATTCTAACATCAGGACAGGACTTGGAATACGGGAGGGATTTAGAAAATGTCGGTTTCTTTGCTTCCACTCTCTATGTAGGAGGGTTTAGAGAACTTGGCCGCTTGTTGGAGCTTGGTGTGTTTTTAAGGCCAAAGCTGTTAGTCCAATATCTCTAAGGGCCAATTAGCCTCAGAGCAAGCTGTTTGAGGCCATGATCCCACCCAGAGCACTGTCTAAAGCTGGTCTCCTGTTTACAGAAGTGTGCCTCTGATCTGAGGGAGCCAGGGCTAAGACACTCCCTCTCCCGGTAAACCACACCAGAGAGAATGCTCTATTCCCAGCAGGTCAGAAGAAGTGTCACTTTTGGAAGACATATCAATCTCCTTCTTTCAAGTACATTATTGAGCTTTCATCTCCAAACGTTTACTGCTCATGGGCCAATTTTCCGGAGGCTTCTCTTCAACGCTTCCGGCCTCATTATTCTTTAGTTTCCCTGGTTCTTTTTGCCACAGACCTCAACTAAAAGCTTCTCTCCTTCCTAAGCATGTCTAAGCTACTCAGATCTGACCAATCACAGCCCCATGCTCCCTGCCATGCAGTCACCAAGATGGGGGGCCCTGGTAACTGTGGGCCAAGTTGGGAGCAAACCTTGGGCTGGGAAGAAAGCCTGCATGACTCCTCACTGAGGAGTTGTCTGGCAGTTGGAACCTGTCAAGTAAGCTCATTAACCTAGGGGAATGAAGGTAGTTAGCGAGAGATTTAAAAGGGAGAGCAGATCCTTGTCCAGTCTTTACTTACCAAGGGCTAATGAGAGGAGATGTCTCTAGAGTGTATTTGTCTGAGTTTCTCTCCACACCCTTAATAGAACCAGTCTGACTGTCTGTGCACATCTGCTGAAGGCTCTATCCTTATCAGCTTAACTAGCATTTCGATTACTGCCAAATCTTTAGATACTAAAAGACTCTTCAAAAATAAAGTGCTTCAGCTAATATGCTAATAAAAGTTAGAATCATAGAACACTATCTCTAATTGCAAATACTCACAACACAGAGATTTGCTGATTCAAGGAATTCCATAATGTGTTTAGTCTATGGATATACAGCCCCCCCTCTCCAGCTCTGTGTACTTTGCACTGTCTGATAAACACTTTTGTTCAACTTGGGAGCTGCTCGCTTAGGATGTAGATGTTAGGATGTAGGCAGTATCCATTGCCAGATAAACAACGCTCAACATTTTAGGAGATTCCTTGAATCAGCAGGTTTGTATGGAGAGGTAAAACACAGTGGCTAGGAAAATCCTCACCTTCAGAAACGGTTTGACTTATCTCAAAGAATATAAGGTTGAGCAGAGAATGGAAGGGAATTGACATTTATTGAGGACTTTCCAATAAGCCAGGAGCTATGCTGAGTGCTTTATATACTTTATGTAATTGTGTTAACAATCCTGGGAGACAGATTTTATGGTCTTCCTTTCAGAGATGGATGAAACGAAGGAGGCTCTTACAGTTTGTGCTGGATGCCCAGAGTCACAAAGCTAGAATGGAACAGAACCAGAGATCAAACCTAGACCTTTCTGACTCCAATACTCATGTCCAATGCTGTGTACTAAGATGGCTTTCTGCTCAGAAATATTTTTGTTCCTCTACCAAGTCTTCTCCTAGAAGGACTTAATAAAAGCAAACCCAAGAATGGGTAGAAAATAATCAGTCTCCTAATGGAGAACTTGGAACCGCAGAACTGTGATTGCCAAATAAAATTTCAAATCAATAGATACTTATTGAGCACTGCTATATAGAAGGGACTGGACTAGACATGAAGGTCAATAACACAACATATGGTTATCACAGGCCAGTTCCCATGAATTCATCAAACAAGTCATTAATATGAATCAATTTAAATAACAGCTACAATAACAGCAACAAGAACAATAAGGAAAATACAAAAAGAGACGACATTGTCTTGGAATTTGCATATTCATGTATAATACACAGGTAGTTCAGAATAGAAACAATTCACCCGGGACTTGCAGGGTTCTGTTAGTAGAGACTTTGAGCTGGCTGAGTCTTGAAAGGTGACTGCAACCCTGACAGAGGCAGAGCTTGGGGCAAAATGTGTGATGAGTTGGAGAATCAGTGTATGTAGGAATGTATGTAACCTATGAGAATCATAGCTGAGGCAGGTTCAGACCCTCGCCTTTGGCCCTTGATCCATTTCTCCAGAGAAGTGGCTCCCCATGCTCCATGCCTCCTTGCCTGCCTCCACTCCTCGGAAATCAGTGACCCTGTCTGCACCCCTGACTGCCTTTTCAAGATGTCTTTTTCTGAGCCGTCTTTCAATTTTTTTTTCTTTGTTAAATGAAATAAATGGGGAAACATGGTTTTGTAATAACAACCAAATCTCATCTCCTCCCAAAAGTGTCCCTTCTAGGCAGATATAAGGCTAAAAGTCTAAACCAAAGCCAAGTACAATGAAAAACTGCCCACAGGCGAGACAGACCTGGGTTAGAGCCCCAGCTCTGCCACGTCATAGTGCTTGATCTTGAGTATAATTTGATTCATTCATCTATCCATCTAATCATCTGATCATCGACCTAACCAATTAGCCAATAAGCTATCCATCCATCAATTTCATCCACATAAGACTTTAGAGTGACTAAATTATTTAAATTCTCTATTAATTTCTTTACCTGTAAAGAGAGATAATAGCTACTTTGTTGTATCATTCAGTTGACTTTTAAAAATCCACGAGACATGTCAAACTCAGTACCTAACATTTAGTAGAGACTCAATAAACATTAGTACATTTTCTCCTCTGCCATTCCCCACCCCTGCTCCGCCAACCATCTGTATAAAACACACACACACACACACACACGCACACTGCCTTATACTCTAATCATGAATGTACCTGTCTTATTCTCCAATTGTGCAGAACTTTCTCAAGGACAAGACTATTCCTCACACACTGACTACCATATAGCCTGGGGTTGTGCACAGAGGTCAGCAAGATTTTTTCGTTTTATTTGGCACACAATACGATAGTTATTATTATTTCTGCATCTCTCTTTCTCCCCCTCTCCCTCTCCCTTTCTCTTTCCCTTGTTTTGACGATTTGGTCAACATATCTAGGCATCTTGGGAGAATCAGCCATCAGCCATAGGATGCGTGATCCATGGAAGACTGGGGAGGAGGGTATTTCCACTCTTCTCAAGGACCCACTGACATTTCTATTTCATTGGCTCAGTGAATTTGACCAGTTCTGCTGAAGCATGAGTCATGCTCTGACCCTCCCCCATCTCCAAGTCAGCCCTGGGGGAAGTTCCAAGGAAGGTAAACGTGAAAGACAGCAGTAAATGCTCCTCCCCAGAGCATTTCTGTGCAGCACAGATTGCTGGGCCAGGACAAAGGCCATACCGGTGGTACTTCCAGACGGTGAGGCTCTTGACCTGTTCTCATCACCCCCTGCAAATGCCCTGCACCAGTTCTTTTACCTGCTGCAAAGGGGGGCGTATGGAGGGCGGGTGTGTCTTTTCTCCTTGGCTTTTTCTGTTCCAGGTCAGTGTTATGAAGAGCTGGACTCATTTTGCCCTTTGGATGTCTCTCTTGGACATCATATCTTTTAATTAACTGCTCTGAAAACACACCTGCATGGTTAGGGGAACAGAGGGAGAAACAGGATCAAACCCATATATCCTAATACACAAGCCCTGTGCATCCATATTTGCAAATATACCTGGTGGTGGTAGTCAATATATCTTTTCAAACTTATTTTAATAAAAGTTTATTTTGTAATAAGAATTAGTGTCTATGGAGGCCACACTAGAGAACATCTTCTCTGTAAAGGGTTTTACGTGACTGATTTCATTTTAGCCTCACAAAACCCTGAGCAATTAAATATTATTATCACCCTCACATATTTGAGGAGAGTGAGACAAAGAAATGTGCCCATAATAAAGCACCTCATAGGTGTCAGAGCCAGGAGCTGAACCCAGGTTTGTCAGCCTCCAAAGTCCATCCTCGCCAGGGCGATGGATCATTTGCTGTTCTGCAAGCCACGTGATGCACTCTTCGATGATTAAGTCAAGTCAAACTGATTAGTTCTCTAACTCTACCCTCTCACCTCTGAGAGAGGTGAGACAGGTGCCTTCTCACCTCTCTTATACATGTGAAATTTTTCTCCATTATTTACAAACTCTCTAAAAACAGCTTCCTCTATAAAACTTTCCACAATTTACTGCCCAGACTGAGCTCCTGGGGTCCTTATCTAAGGAGCTCCACTACGATGTTACTTCTTACTGCATATTTCACCTATTTATGTGCTTCTGTAATTTCTTATAAAACTAAAAGTTCCTTCCTAGAAAGCTCCGTGTTCTATTTGTTTTGTATCCCCCTGAGTGGACTGTGAATAGAGAGGATGTTGCATAAATGATCTGGGGGGAAGGAGAAAAGGAAGCAAGACAAAATAAAACTTCTGGGAACAAGAGAGTGTCACATGTCACTTGCAAGGTTGTTATAGAGACAAGTTAGCTGTTCACCAAACTGGTTTGCTTTCCTCCTGGGCACACAGCTGGGCTCCATATCTCAGCCTCCCTGGTAGTCGGGTGAGGCCTGTGACTGAAGGAAGGGAGGTGTGACACTTGTACATCCGTCAATCCTCCAGTCTACCTCCCCTCCCTTCCCCTGATGCTTGAGACGCTGGATGTTGATGATGCTCACGGTGACTTTGGAAGGCATGTGCTGCTGATGTCCCAACCTCCATCAGTCTCAGTCCCTGAATGACTGTTTAGAGGAGAGCCCGTCCCCCCTCACCCCCAACTTCCACTATTGGTAAGTGAAAAATAAACTTGTGCTGTATTCTGCCACTAATAATCTGTTATAGCAGCTGGCCGTATTGTAACTAAGACGTATGCAGAAATTGTACCAATGATTAAAAAACACCCCACTATTTAAGGAAAAAATTTTAAGACCAATATGATCTAGTGACAAGCGGTTCTCCTTTACAGATGTGAAAACTGACATCATTGTTGTTACCTGGTATAAAAGGCGGGATGTGCAGGGCGGGGGTATCTTTTCTTCTTGGCTTTTTTTGGTCTGACTCAACGTTCAGGGTGACCTGTACATTTTTTCCCTTTCTTGGCTGCTTTTTGAGATCACAGTCCTGAATGAACTGGTCTGAAAGATCATCTGATTTTGACAGGATGCAAAGAAAGAAAAGAATAAGACATGAGTAAGGGCTAGTGACAAACTGGTTGGTTTCCAATTAGATCTGATGATGGGGCAGAAGACGTTGGGTGTGAAAAGGAAAAGCATTGATTTACTTTGGCTTCTTTGACAGAGGAGTTTCGTAGCCCTGCAAGAATACATATAATAAAAAGGAAAACTAGAATTCTGTAAAACTCCAAAGGAAGAGAACTCAAATGGGATGGATAATCAAGGCAAGGAGGAACGTTAAAATGGAGTTAGGCAAGCCACAGAGTGGGTGTGAGTTAAATTTCTGTGGAGAGAACAGGTTCTCTGGGCTAAATGCTCCCTTTCAATTTCCTTTGATCAAGGCTTGCTCTTTTTAGAGACCCTGAGGGCAGTACAGAACCTTATGCTCTCTTCGTTCTTGTAGAAGGCTCTTGGTGAATTCCTCACCCGCCAGCTGAGTCACACTTGCACTTCAGCATCGGTCTTCTTGCTGCCGCCCTGCTTTGCAAATCTCTTTGTCCATCCTAATCTCAGGTCCTCTTGCCTTCTTATTTATCTCTTTGCTTTCTTCAGTCTCCTGCATTCCCTCAGGAGAGCTTTTGAAGCCTGGAGTCTGCATCATGTCCGTCAGACGATCTGATCACTCCTTGCCCTTTGAAGTATTTTCTCTGCTCCATCTTACACCTTTACACTTTTGTTTACACTGCTCTCCTTTGAGCTTTGTCACTGTTCTGGCATTTGGTCATTCTATAAGGATTTATCTCCTGTTCTAGACAGAGCCTTCTTGGAGATGAAGGATCATATCCTGTCAATAATTTTATTTTTGATTTCCTCTCTCTCCAATAAATGCATATTGAATGGGTGAGGAAGGAGAGTTAGACTGATCTGAGTCCAAATCCTGACTCTGTAACACATTAATTCTGAGAACTTGGGTCTTAATTTCTAGGAACTTTAATATTCTCTCAACTTTTAAAGTGGGGATAATATTAAATCAGTGTGTGTGTATGTGATGTGTGTGTGCACACGTGTGTGTGTGTGTGTGTGTGTACAAGAGATAGAGAGACAGAACTAAATTTATCAACGTTGATAAAGCACTTGATACATTTGATGTATTTCAGATCCTCAAAAAATGTCCACTCTGGCCGTTGCTCACCCCATAACACCTTCCTCAAGGCCCAGAGGAAAGTCCCCCATCTCATAAGTCTTTTTTAACTAACCCGAGTCCTAGGTGTCCGTTCTCACTTTCTGAATATCCATAACATTTTTGCTGATGTAACACCTTTGAAGGGTGATCTAGTTATTATTTCTGCATATGTCTTCTCTGCCCCCTTTGATGAGAGGTATCTTGTCTTTTATCTCCTTAGCACCAATGAATAAATATTTGTTGAAAGTATGCTTAATGAATAAACTCAAACATATTATGTATAAGGAGCTATTCCGTTGGGATTCAAAGGAGCCACAAGGCAATGAAGCTATTTGTCTTCTCCGGAAATTCACTATGGCCTGGATGCAATCTGGCTAGATTTATAACTATGAATGAATTTGGGGGAAATGCAGAAATTAATCTGATCTTTTCCCTTCCTTCTTTCTTCCTTCCTTTCTCTCTTCCCTCCTTCCTTCCTTTTTCTCTTCTTCCCTTCTTCCCTCCCTCCCTCCTTCTTTCGTTGCTTTCTCTCTTTTTTTTAAATGAAAATATTCAGGTCAATTTCTTTAAAACATTGAAGATTAAGTGCGTCAAACTTTTTCACTTCAGTTTTGTACATCTAGACATAGCCTGTTCATTCATTAATTCATTTATTTAGTCAATAAATCTTGATTAAGCTCCTACTGTATGCAGGACTTGAGCTAGATTCTAGGAGCAAAAAGGCAAGTAAGAAATGGTCCTTGCTTTCAAGTTGCTTCTGGTCTGCTGGACTTGTGTCTGAATGATTCTTTGTTTTAGAAACTCAATATGCATGAGGAATCCACCATTAGAAATGTTTAGTGACCATACATCATTATGCCTACATCATCAAAAGATCATTATGCATAACGAAAAACATCAAATAGTTTCATTCTCTTTAGCCTTATTTAATAGTAACATATTTTCTTTCTCCTAAAGGATTTTAATAATTTCACTGAATCATTTCAATTTACTGAACATTTATTGAGATCATACTTTGTGTAAAGCATTGGAATATACGCTTTTAAGTTTATACACACACGCAAAGGAGGTGAGAAGGGGACTTTATGAGTACGTCTTATATACTAGGTGATTTCACATCATCCTAGTGCATACGGTGGACCAACACCACTTCTGGCTTGTCAATGCCCGTGTTTTACTGGTTGTTAAATATTCATATCAACACTGAACACATTATCTCATTCAGTTCTCACCCAAGCCCACAAGGAAGGTATACTATTATCCTCAATCTGCAGATGAGAGCATTGAGGTATGGAAGGCCAGCTAAAAGGCTGGAGCTTACATGCCTGGTGGGTTGTGAGATCAGGATTAAACCCAGGCTCTTGAGACTATGTATCTTAATGCATGGCTGAAAAAGCAATTATAAAAATTTGTTACCACATAACACAGTTAATTTTCCCCCATATTATACATACCACAGACATTTGGTGAATAAATGAACATTGTTGAGAATGGGTGCTTCCCAGCTGAGTGGTTTCTGGAGGTACTGGCTGGATATTGACCAATCATGGGTCACCATTTGACCCCAGGATGCAACTCAGTGTACAGTACAGAGAGCAAAGCATTTGCTTCAATTCTGACTTTTACTTCAATTGCACTTTTTCCCATTTTTGGAGAAATCCCAAACATAAAATATCTTGATGGCAAATGGGGAGAGGGGAGAGGCAAAGGGGGGGGCAAGTCATAACCAGGAGAGGCATAAACAAAGGCTATGAATATGCAAAAGGCCCATCCATCAAAAGTCTGAGTGTCTCATTTTTAGAAATGGGTAAAGGCAGAAATGTTTCTGGTATTTTCATTACAAAGGTTATGCAAAAAGTCAGTTCTGGAAAGGAAACAGATTGACAATAAAGCAGAAAAAGGCTATTTAAAATTCTGTCTTGATAGGCAAAGAGAGATATTTGAAATATTTTATTGGCACTGCACATGGGGTGTAAGTGTGCCGGGAAATACTGGAAACAAGCTACAGCACCACATTCCATTTACTGCCTCAAAAACGCTCTGTCTGGGACTCTGACAGACCCAGAAAAGACGACAATGCCTTTTCTCTCTTTTTTAACTCTAATGAACTTCTCTCCAGTGCTTCAGCTAATATTTACATGGCAGAGCCCACAGACCTGTGGCTGTTTGCCTGTCCATCTGGCGTTGGCTGTAACCAGAAGGCAGAAACTATCAGGTTTCAGGAGACCTCCTTCTGACTCGCCTGCAAACCAAATGGCAGAGACACTCTCTGACTTCCTCTACTGAATTCACCCTCAAGCATTTACCTAAGTGGTTGCAGTGAGGGTCAAGCTTGTCCAGTCTGTCTTCCGAGAGCTCCAGTGGCTGCATTTGCTCAGTGGACATCATCAAAGGAGGGTTGTTGTTTGTATTTCTTCTCCAGCACTACAGAAGAATGAGAAACAAGTCCATTTGTGTGTCTTCTGCTCATTCACTCACTTACTAAATAAATATATTTATTGAGCATTGAGCAATTCAATTCTAATTTTTAAGTCTGCTTCTTACACTTAGCCACTAGAAAATCTAACAAGATTTAAGCCAAAATAAATGAACCACATGCACACACACACACATGCACACATGCACATGGATTTATCAGTAATTGTCATGTATCAAATGTTCAATATTTGTCCTCTCTCAGAAGCACTGTGGGAGTTTCGGAGTGAACACCTGTCAAGTCTGAATTAGAAATGAGTTAGCTAAGAGTTACTAGAAATCTTGATTAAACTTTGTCTCCATTTTCTCTGTTGATTTCTGCAAAGCAGCATTATGCCTATTTTACAGATGAGGAAACTGAGGCTCAGAAAATCGAATTAACTTATTTAGTCACACATCTATTAAATAGCCAACCCTGAATCCAAATTTAGTCCTGCAGACTTCCATTAGTTACCCAAGTCTCTTAAGGCAGTTAATCCTTTGAAGCCAAACTGAACCAGGCTTCTGGTTTTCTACCATTACATGCTGTAACCATAAAGTAATGAGACTTCCTCTCTCTCCTCATTACAATGGTGGTGAAGATGTGGTAGGAAAGAAATCTAGGTCTTGAAATGGATCTTTATTACTTTTTCCCCTAGAGAATTCTGACATCAGAGCAAGTCTGTTTCCCTTTCACCTCCCCTCATCACCCGTCTTTCCTAAACCACAAATCCATTGAACTTTTCAGAGCTATTAGTTGTAGCCATTGTGCAGGAGGAGTGGAAATCCAGAATGGACATATGTCAGGTCTGAATAAGAAATGCATTAGATGAGATTTATAGGAAATCTTCATTAGCGTCTGCTTCTTTCAGATAATTTATTACTTATGTCCTACCACAGCAAGAATGGTTGGAGAGGAATTTGATTAAAATGACCCAACTGATCCTCTTTTCTTGAGATTCTTGGATCACTGGCAGGCAGATGAACACACAGACCAGTTGCGTTAACATTTCAAGCTCACAGAATTAGTTCAACTCAGTTGTCTTCTGAGGAATAAGCCAGTTTTCTCCAAGAAGGCTGGAGGGCCTCTCCCCCTATAAGCTGAGATCATTGCATAGCAGATGGAGCCATTAATAGATTACTTGAGCCCGGCTTTTAGTGTCACTCTGAGCAGACTGATTGTACTGAGTGACTTCAGCAGAAATCAATTTAGACCATTGTTTTTAGTGTTTGTATAGAGACTGCCAACTCCCTGGGACCATAAGGAAGTACGCTGTTAACCTGAGTTGCCAGCCCCCACCTGCTTGAGCAGAGAGGAAAGCTCTGAGACCCCCAGTGGGGATGAGTGGGCTCAGTGCTGAGGTCTAGAGGCAAAGGTACAGCCTCGAATATGGCCTGTGCACCTCCTTAACGAGTCTTCCTCCTCTTTGGGCAGAAAGTCATGGATGTGTCATAGACTTTGTGTTGAAAATCAACCCATGGAGGATCTAGTCAAAACATCCATTCTCCAGAAGAGGAAACTGAGGGTCAAAGAGGTTAAAATGACCTGCCATTAGCAATACACTTAGAGTCAAAGTCATGGTTTGAACTCAGGCCTCCTGCCTTATACTCTAGGTCCTGGATGGCAATAGTACGCGTCTCCTTCTCTCCAACCTAAGGTAAGCTGTTCTTTAAACTTGGGCCACATGGCTACTCCTATGTGTTCAAAAGCTGGTTATTTAATTTGAATCTGAGCTTTCAAGTCAAAGAGATCCAGGTTAAATCTCAGCTCTTAAACTAAAAAGCCATGTCACATTAATGAAGTAGCTAAATCTCAATGATATAAGGAAGGTAAATGGAGCCCAAGTGAAACATAATAATTTTTGACCTTTTCCCCTACAAGCTATGGCTGCTATGATAGAATCTGCAAAGGCCAGCACCTTTATGGTGCGTCCATAGATGGGCACTAGGGACATATGTCCCTCTCTGCCCTGCCTTCGTACCTTCAGTTTTCTTATCTGTAAAATAGGGATAATAGTATCTACCTCATAGAATTTAGCATCATCTCATTCACAACTGTCATTTCGCCTGCCTGTTGAATACTAGTGTGAGATGACCCCATTCTCTATCCACCCCCCATTTCTATCCTCAGTGAGAAGGGGTGCTGTCTGATTGAGCCATTGTAAGACATGAGCCGGTCTAATTCTTGAACTAAGAAATGGAATATTTCTGCTTCCTATTCCTGACTCTGCCCATGCACTCTTCTCTTTAGTTCAGTCTCCCCCAGCATCAGTGAAGGGACTCTGCTCTTGTCAGCTGTCCCGGGGAAGTTTCATCATCTCCCTCAACAGCTTGCTGTAATTTGGGAACTTTCTAAAGCACCAGCTCTTCCTTTCATACCTGGATGCCCAGCCCCTGGGTCTTCAGATTCCAACCAAAGGACGAGGGCCTTCAGAGATGCTTTGGGGCTGCTTTATACACTGTTCTCTGGTACAAAGATGTGTGGCCCTTTACAATTATCTTGCTGCTTATTTGTTCCATGTGGTCTCTGAATTTTAACCCTCACACAGTCAGTCTTGGATCGCCCCTGTGATGGTCCATATCAGACTGCCCACCCTCACCTGAAAAGCTAGGGCCACACGGGCTGTGGAAATCAGGAAATTTTTATTATGTAACACCCCCAGAAGGGTCTCAGCCATTACTTCTGCAGCAAAAATATGAATACTTGCACTAAATGACGTAAATAAAGACTATAGAAAGATTCATATCCTTCCAGGTCAGGTTTTGCTACCAAATGAATTTACACTGAACTTAACAACAACAAAAAACTTTCCTTTTTCAGACTTTTTCAGTTTTCTGAGTCAGAAAATGAAGGATTGTGGGTCTGTATTATTTTTCTCATCGTTTAACTGATGTCACAATTCTCCGGGGCTATTGATGTCAAAAGGTCAACTTCTCTTTTGAGAACAGGAAGTGAAAGGTTCAGAGAACTGGGTGCTGGGAAGGGAAACCCACTAAGCTGCAGGAGGACAGACATACCAGAGCAGCCTGCTGAAGCTGGGGTCATGTTTCGGGAAGGCTGCCTCCACTAGCTCTCAGCTAGGTCCTATTTTAGGAGGACAATAGTGCTATTTCTGCAGCTAAAAAAGATTGGTCAGTTCAGTTTGAGGTTATAAACTGGTCTGGGCATTTTGTCCTTTCTCTTAACACTGAGTAGCTTTCTCAGTTGGCGGTTAAACATTGAGGTTTAACTCATAGACAAGAAATTCCTCGCTGAATAAGCATTTGGTGCTGTGACGTGATAAGAGGTAGAAACAAATGTTTGGTTGCTTGTACCACTCTCTAGCTGGGTGAACTTGGGAAAGCTATATGTCCTCTTGGAAACTTAGTTTCCACATCTGTAAAATGGGTATGATAGTGGCTCTACTCCAGGGTTGTTGATGGTATTAACAATACAATGTGTGTAAAGCTCCCAGCCCAGATCCTAGCTCATGATAACACTTCAAGAAATGTGAGTTGCCTTCTTTGCTTGTTCAGTCTTCCCCTTTTGATTATAACACGTATATCTAAATTGAACTACTGGGATCATTTCCTCGTCCCATCTCTAGGCTTTTCTGAAGCAAATGATGAAATTAGAATAATCTAAGGTACAAACCAACTACAGAATACCCATTTCCGAGTCTTTGGAACATGGTAATACTGCTTCTCAGGAGACAGCTGACATTTAGCTTAGTCCTACGGCATTCTAAAGAATTTCTCCGAAGGAATCAGGCCAGGATTCACTGGATGGAATAAAAACTTAGAAGGTTATGTCCACAGCCCAATGTGGTGTCTGGGTCAAGGATCCTCTGCTTACATAAAAGTCATATCCTTTCTCAAATCTCTTTATAACCTGAGGATTGAATTCAGGTCAAAAAGTACCACGTTTTAAAATCAGCTTTGTTCATTCAGAAGGCCTCAGTTTGCAGTATTCCTGGAGGAGGGCTCTTCCTTGAAGAGGGGCATGGAGAGGTGTTTTTGATAAGCACACTTTCCCCAGGCCTGGATTACAAGCCTCTCCACGCTGTGGTGCAAATATACAGATACACCAATGTTCGTCTTGAAACTTTGCCATTTAATTTGCGAGAACTCTGGCTCTTACAGAACTCAGGACTCCACCTCCTTTGGAAAAATGACTTAAAAGTGGTGACTTTTCCTGCTCTCCATCCAGCCCTAGCCTTGCTCCAGAAGACACACCCCAATCCCCCAACTCTGTGCCCCACACGTCACCAGCTGCAGCCTTCCTTGTCCCAGTAACCATAAAGAAGCTGCAACTTATTGGAAACTCGCTTTTCTCACTACAAAAGTTCTTGGAGTAAAAATCCGAATCACTTACCGATCAATGTAAGCACTGGGATGAGAAGGCGAGAGATGGGAGTGTGCGCTTCCTCCCTGAAGCTGGGCTGGCTCCTCTGTGCAGTGGCTGCTGCTGCCGGGCTCCAGCTCCTCTTATCAAGGGACCAGCTGCCGCTGTTGCCATGGGGATGCTCTGTTTCTCAGGCGCCAGGGCAAGGGGGATGGAGAGGGAAGGAGGACTAATCTCTCTGCCACTACTCTCAACTGCAATAACCGTCCACTACAAAAACACAATACACAGAGTTGTGCTTTGAGTATCTAGTGTGCAAGGCCAGAGAAATCCAGACAAACCAGCTAGATCCTTTAATCCCTATAACAACAACCCTATGCAGTAGGTTTTTTAGGCCTGACTTTGCAAATATAGACACTGAGGCAAAGTGAGGTTAAGTGGCTTGCCTAAAAGGTGCCACTGCTAATTTTAACCCTCAAATCTATTTGAGTTTAAACTCAGAGGAATTCCACTCACCACTGCTGCCTCTCAGAGCAGTATCATGATGAGAAGAAGAATAGTAGCAATTGCTGACATTTACATTAGGCTTCCCATGTGCCAGGCACTCTTCTTGGCACATAGCGACTCATTTAATAAGCATGACAGCCTTGCCAGATAAACTACTGTCTTCATGCCCATTTCACTGATGGGGAACCTGGGGCCCAAGGTTTCACCACTAGTAAATGGTGGTAAGGTTAGGGTTTTAACTGGACAAATGAAGGCTAGGGTTCATGCTCTTAACCACTTTGCAGTGCTGTTCACTAAAGAGAGTATTTCAGAGAGAAATAGCACATAGCAAAGAAAGCAACCCTCACTACATAGGTTGGGGCCTGGAGGCCGGGAAAAGTTTACTCCTTCAAAGGAACTAAGCCAAATGTTCCAGTATGAGGCATCCATTTGCACTCCAGGAAGGGCGTGGGGCCAAAGGATGTTGAAGCAATGGTCGGGGGTTTGATATGCTGTCGGATGGAGAAGAAGGGTCTGTGTTCTGGGTAAGCTCGCTGGAGGAGACGTCCTGTGCTGACTAGAAAAGCAGCTGTTTGTAGTCACTGGTTTGGGCATCAAGAGCAGGGAGGTCAGTCTAGGGGATCAGGAAAGGATCAGCACAGACTGGAAGGGCTTGAGACCTCTGAGGGCAGCCAGGAGGCCACCTGCCAATGACACTCAAGAGACAGATTCTCACAGAAGAGGTATGAGCGCCATCCTTGCGTGTTGTTTTGTTTCCTTCCTGAGGTCACATGCAGTGTAGGTCCCGAGAAGCCCCTCATTGGCTTCAGCTACCTGGTAGTCACTGCTTTTGAGTTAGTCGATGCCTCCTTTCCCCTTGCCAGCATCCCAAATAATAGGGCTAGAACCATAATAAACCAATTCTGAGGTTGATTCCTAGGGTTAGAATTTCTTCAGAGGCCTTGGTAACAAATCAGTAGAGAGTAGGCTTCCTTGATTGATCCAGTTTGTCTTGGTCCTTATTGGAATCTCCTGGATAGAGATGGAAGCAGCCAAAAGGTGATGCTCCTGGCTGGACAGGGAGACACCCAGATGTTGAGGGAAAGTCCCTACAAGCAACTCTCTGTTCCAAACTGCCTCTTTTGTCTTCTTATTAACAACCTTGTTGGCCAAGGGGTTAGCACCATCTTCATTTCCAAACTGGAGTGAAAAAAATAAGCTTTCTTCTTAAACTCTTCAACTCTTTTTTTAAATTAAGCTTTTTTTGAGCTAATTGTAGATTCACATGCAGTCATAAGAAATAATGCAAAGAAATCTCCTGTGCCCTTTAAGCAATTTCCTCCAATGGTACCATCTTGCAAAACTATAGTACAGTACCTCAACCAGTATATGACATGGGTACAGTCAAGATACAGAACAGTTCCATTACCACAAGGATCTCTCATGTTGTTCTTACATAGCCATTCCCACCTCCCTCCCCTTCCCCTCCTCACTGTCCCTGCCCCTACCCACTCTTTAACTCCTGCCAACCACTAATCTGTTCTCCATTTTTTATAATTTTGTCATTCCAAAAATATTACACAAATGGAATCTTACAGTATGTAACCTTTTGGGTTTGGCTTTTTTTTCTCACTCAGCATTATTCCTGGAGATTTATCCAAGTTATTTCATGCATCAATAATTTGTTCCTTTTTATTGCTGAGTAGTATTCCATGGTATGTACTGAAGTTTAACCACTTATCTGTTGTAGGACATCTGACTTGTTCCTAGCATTTGGCTATTGCAAATAAAGCTATTTTGAAAATTCATGTACAGGCTTTTGTGAGAACATAGGTATTCTTTTCTCTGGGATAAATGCTCAGGAGTGCATTGCTGCCTTATATGGTAATTACATGTTTAATTTTGTAAGAAACTACCCAGCTGTTTTCCAGAATGGCTCCACAACTTCATATGTCCACCAGTCATTTATGAGTAACCCAGTTTCTCCACGTATTTGCCAACATTCAGTGTTGTTACAACCTTTTTAAGTCATTCTCATAGGTGTGTGGTGTTATTCATGGTTTTAATTTGCATTCCTCTGTTGAGTAATAAACATCTCTTCACGTGCTTATTTGCCATCTGTAGGTTTCTTTGGTGAACTATCTCTTCATGCCTTTCACCCATTTTCTAATTGGATTGTTTGAGTTTTTTGCTGTTGAGTTTTGAAAATTCTTTGTATATTCTGGATACTAGTCCTTTATTAGAAATAGAGTTTTGCAAATATTTTTTCCCAGTTTATAGCTTGTCTTTGCAAACTCTTAACAGAATCTTTCACAGAGCTAAAGTTTTACATTTTTATCAAGTCCCCATTTATAATTAAATTGATTTTAAAGCATATATTTTGCTCTTAGTGCCATTGAGTTGATTCTGACTCCTAGCGACCCTGTGCAGCAGAGCAGGACCCTACCAGATCTTTTTGCACCATCTTCTCACCTTCCAGCGCTAGAGCAGACAATGCTCTGCTGCTATTTGTAGAGTTTTCATGTCCAGTTTTTTGGAACTGAGTGGCCATGCCCTTCTTATTAGTCCGTCTTAGTCTGGAAGCTCCACCGAAACCTGTCCACCGTGGGTGACCCTGCTGGTATTTGAAACACCGGTGGCATAGCTTTCAGTATCACAGCAACACACAGCTGCCACAGTATGACAACCAACAGAAGGGTGGTGTGGTTCCCTGACCAAGAAATGAACCTGCCGCAGTTGTGAGAGCACCAAATCTTAAACACTAGACCACCAGGACTGGCTTATATATATATATTTATATATATATATATATATATATATATATATATATATATATAGTTGAGATTATTTCTGAGTCTCTTCAGAGAAGCTGAACCATGTTAGGAATTTTAAAACACTCTTTTGTCACTTAATTTTCCAAGTTCAAAGGAAATGTTTTCAAAGAGAGAAGAAAGTACGAATGCCTTATTTCCCCTTTGGATAGACGTGTACCTCTCCCAAGTTCAGGTTGTTGTTGTGGTTGGTTCTTTCAGGGCTTTCTATGCACACTTTAATTGATTACGCCCACCCCCACTTTTAAGGCAGATGTAAACAGCAACTGAGATGGCAGATGGTAATGTAAACCTATACCTCGGAGAGTTCTAAATAACAGCCACATATGTGCAGTGTTGAAGTCATAGACCCTTGGCCTACAGCATTCCCAGTGTAAATGCAAGGAGCCATTGTGTCCATGACATGATTTGTAGGTGCAAGAGCTCTCTGATGTGTGGCTGACTGGCCTTCTGGCTTCATTCCTGATGGATGCCTAATGGTAACTAGTTTTAAATAAACATATTTTCATTTTAATCACAAATATTCAAACTTTATGAATAAGAGTGATCACAGTGGTGAATATTTCCAGGAAATTCATTTCAGTTAATAACCTATAAAATGTGCACTTGAAATATTTATTCCAAAATCAGTGTAAGGCAGTTTCTGTGTTGATGGGTGATGGGGCTATAGCTACGCAATCAAGAATGAGAGAGAGAGAGAGAAAGAGAGAGAGCACTGCATATTTCCAGGCTGGTTTTATCCCAGAGATCTTGCTAGATCTCTTTGGGTGTCTCCTTCAGCCCTTAGAGAGGATTAACTGATTCACATCAATATCTTCTGGTAAATACGTGTCTACGTCTTTGTTTTGGGCAGATTTGAATACATTTTAGCTCTTTATAACAGAGGACTATTTGAGTTAATCTGTAACAAACTCTGATATCATTTATTCTCCTCTGATTGAAATAAAAATATAAACGTTTACTCTTTCAGAAATCAATTGTCACATAATAACTACTTGTTGAAATGAGGTAATATTAATTCATTTGTGATAATTGTAGATTCACATGCAATTATAAGAAATAATATGCAGAGATAGATCTCTTCTATGTTGTGTTCAGTTTCCCCAATGGGGACATTTTGTAAGACTATGGTACAATATTACAACCAGATTCTGAGATCAATACAGTTCACCTATCTTATTCAGATTTCTCCAGTTTTGTGTATGTGTGTGTGTTTGTGTGTATATTAAGTTCCATGTAATTTTGTCACCTGTGTATGTCCATGTATCCACCACCACAGTCAAAATAGTGAACATTTCCACCACTGTGAGGATCCCTTGTGTTCTTCTTTTATAACCACACCCACCTCCTCACCCCCCCTCCCCCCCCCACACCTATTCTCTCTGCCCTATCATAACCCTGGGCAGCCACTAATCTGGTCTCCATTTCTATAATTTTGTCATTTCCAGAATGTTATATAAATGGAATCATATAGTGTATAGCCCTTGGTATTGGCTTTTTCACTCAGCGTAATTCTCTGGAGATTGTCACAGGTATCCATAATTCATTTTTTTATTGTTATATTCTATGGTATGGATATACCACAGTTTGTTTAACCATTCACCTGTTGAAGGATGTGTGAGCTGACTTCAGTTCTCATCTATTACAAATGAAGCTGCTATGTACACTTGTGCACAGGCTTTTGTGTGAGTGTAAGTTTTTATTTCTCTGGAATAAATGCAAGGAATGCAATTGCTGTCCTGTATGGCCATTGTATGTTTATTTTTTTTTCACATGCACCACTTTTCTTACCAGCTCTTAGTTAGTATCAGCCCTGATATAGGTTCCCCTACAGTGAATCCAGCATGTATGGGGTTAAAACCAAAAGCACACATTCCCAGTTTCCTGTTTCTTCAGTTACACTCGTGTAAATATTTGTTTGTTTAACCTCCGACTCCCTGGCTATACAACCAAATAGAAGTTACAAATTGTTAAAGTCCAGATGGCCTCACGCTGGGCTTCCACCAAAGCTGTGGCTAATCCCTGGAACTTGAAGTTCTTTTACAGAGAAACTAATGTCCAGAGAACATCAAGAAACCAAAGCTTCCCAGGCCCAACTCCTCGGCTTCCTGACGTCAGAGTCTACCTTCTACCATGGAGATAAAGAGCTAAGGACACTCATCTGAGAAATCCTTTGTCTCTTCCGCTGGAAGCAGTCCCAAAGACAGGCCAATGGGAAAACACTGACCAAGAAGGCCACGGCCCCCTTCCCCGACCTAAAACCCTAAATAAAAACCCCTACCCATGTCTTAACAGGGAGTTTGCAATTTTTGAGACACCAGCCCTTGCTTTGCTCCCTCTGCCTGGCAAAGTAAAGCTTTGCCTTTTCACTCAAGACTCTGTTCTCGTTATTTGGATTGACATCAGGATCAGAGATCAGAGACCGAACTTTTAATAACATTTTTATTCCAATCACCCCTCAAAACAGGTTTCAACATGGTGACAACTAAGAGAACATATACACATGGGAACAAGGCAACACGTTGTTTAATTTTGTAAGAAACCACCAACCTATTCTCTAGAGTGGCTGTGTCAGTTTACATTCCCATATATTGTTCTGGAGAAACAGCAAAGGGTGAGTGATCCAGTTTCTCTGCATCCTCACTAGCATTTGACATTGTCACTACTTTTTATTTTAGCCATTCTGATAAGTGTGCAGCAATATCTTGCTGAAGTCTAAATTTGCATTTCACTGATGACTAATTACGTTGAACATCTTTTCATGTCTTTAATTTTCTATCTATATATCCTCTTCAGTGAAATGTCTCTTCGCGTCTTTTGCCTGTTGTCTAATAAACTTGTTTTATATTTGCCATCAGTTTTGATAGCCATTTATATATTCTAAATGTTAGTCCTTTGTTAGTTTGAAGAGATATTTTCCTCATCTGTAGCTTATCTTTTCACATTTTTACATGGGTTTTACAGAGCAAAAGCTTTTAATTTGATGAGGTTGAATTTATCAATTTTTCCTTTTATGGATCATGCTTTTGATGTCAAGTCTATGAACGTTTTGCCTAGCCCTAAATCCCAAAAATTTTCTCCTCTTTTTTCTCTAAAAGTTTATAGTTTTATATTTTACATTTTATTTTACATTTATGTTTTACGTCAAATTTATGTTTTACATTTAAATCTGTTGCATTTTGAGTTCATTTTGTGAGGTTTAGGTCAAGGTTAATAATTTTTTCCCAGCATCATTTGTTAAAAGTTTAAACTTCCTCCATTGAATGGTTTGCTTCTTTGTCAAAAATCAGTTGGGCATAACTGTGTGAATCTGCCTCTGGTTCTCTATTCTGCTCGGTTTACCTGTATTTCTATGTCTCTGTCAATACCACGCTGTCTTGAGTACTGCCGTTATGTAGAAATCATTAATATCCAGTAGTGATTCCTCCCATTTTTCTCCATCTTTGTCTAGATTGTTTCAGCTGTTCTAGGACCTGTGCCTTCCATACAAATTTCAGAATAAGCTTGTCTATGTTTATGAGAAAACTTGCTTGGATTTTGATAAGAATTTCATTAAGCCTATAGACAATTTTGGAGAGGAATCTACCTCTATGAACATAGTATGTATTTCCATTTATTTAGTTATTCTTTGATTTCTTCATCAATATTTTATAACTTTTGGAATATAAATCCCATGCATGCTTTATTAAATATATACCTAAACACTTTATTTTCTTTGGAGAAGCATAAATGACACCATGTTTTAGACTTTGGATTCTGTGTGTTCATTTTTAGTATATAGAGAGGCAGTTGATTTTCGTGTTATTCTTTTATCCTGCAACTTTGTCAAACTCATATATTAGATCTAAGAGGGTTTTTTTTTTATAGTTTTTTTGGATTTTCTACATAGACAATTGTGTCATGTGCAAGTAGAGGTCATTTTAATTTGTATTTTTCCGATCTGTATGTCTTTTATTTCTCTTTCTTGGCTCACTGTGCCTGCTAGAACTCCCAGTACCATGTTGTATGAGTGATGACAGTAGACATCTTTGCCTAAGATTTTGGGGGAAAAGCATTCAGACTTTCACCATTAGGCATGATGTTAGCTGTAGGTTTTGTGTAGATGCTCTTTATCAAGTTGAAATAACTCCTATTTATTCCTAACTTGCTGAGAGTTTTTTAAATCAAGAATTGGTGTTGGATTTTGTCAAGTGCTTTTCTGCATCAATTGATATGATCATATGATTGCACTTTTTTAACTTGTTGATAAGGTCGGTTGCATTGATTGATTTTCAAATGTGGAGCCAGTCTCACATACCTGGAATAAATCCCACTTGGCCATGGTGTATAATTCTTTTTACACATTGTTAGATTTGGTTTGCTAATATTTTGTTGAGAACTTTTGCATCTAAGTTCTTGAGAGATAGTGACCTGTAATTCTCTTTTTTTGTACTGTCTTTTGTTGGTTTTGCTATCAAGTTAATGCTGGCCTCATAAAACGAGTTGGGAAGTATTCCTTCATCTTCTGTTTTCTGGAAGAAACTGTAGTAAACTGGTGTAAGTCTTGTTTAAACGTTTAGTAGAATTCTCCACTGAAAGCACTTGGGCCTGGAAATTTCTTTTGAGAGCTTTCAAATTACAAATTCAATTTCTTTTCTGGTTCTAGGGCTATTCAGATGGCTTATTTCATCTTGGTTAGATTGGTAGTTAGTGGTTTTCAAGGACTGGTCCATTTCTTCTAAGTTAGTGAATTTATGAGAATAAAGTTTTTTCTGTATTATCTTTTCAATGGCTGTAGGCTATATAGTGATATTCCCTATTTCGTTCTTGATATTGGTGAGTTGTGTCTTCTATTTTTGATGGAGTATATCAGTTTTATTGATTTTTTCCAAAGAACTGGTTTTTTGTTTCATTGATTCTCTCTATTTTTTCCTATTTTCAGTTTCTGTGATTTCTGCTCTTATCTGTATTATTTCCTTTTTTCTGCTTTCTTTGGATTTATTTTTTCCTACTTTTACTAGTGTCTTGAGGTAGGAACTTAGGTTACTGATTTGAGATTTTTATTCATTTAAAATGTAAGCATTAATGATGTAAACTTCCCTCTCAGCCCTGCTTTAGCTGCATTCCACATATTTTCATGTGTTGTATTTTCATTTTCATTTACTTCTAGATACTTTCAAATTTCCTTTGAGACTTCCTTTTTGACCAATAGATTATTTAGATGTGTGTTTAATTTCCCCATGTTTACAGATTTGTCTGTAGTCTTTCTGTTGTTGATTTCTAGCTTGATTCTATTGTGGTTGGAGAACACAATTTTTATAACCTCAATTCTTCTACATTTGTTAAGGCTTGCTTTATGGCCCAAGGTATGGTCTATCTTTGGTGAATGTCACATGGTTACTTGAAAAGAAAATGTGTCCTCTGCTGTTGTTGGGTGGAGCGTTTTACCATATTCTCCCCTTATCTGCGGAGGATACATTCCAGGACCCCCAGGGGATGCCTGAAACTGAGGATAGTACCAAACCCTATATGTACTGTGTTTTTCTTCTACATTTATACCTATGATAAAGTTTAATTTATAAATTAGGTACAGTAGGAGATTAACAATAACTAATAGTAAAATAGAACAAGTATAACAACATACTGTAGTAAAAGTTAAGTCTCTCTCTCTCAAACAGTCTTACTGTACTCTACTCACCTTCTTCTTGTGATGATGTGAGATGATGCAATGCCTACGTGATGAGATGAAGTGAGATGAATGATGTAGGCCTTGGGACATAGCAGTATTTTCAGACCTCAGTCAACCGTGGGTAGTTAAAACCATGGGTAACTGCAGCCACAGAAAATGAAACTGCGGATAAGGGGGAACTACTGTATATATTTCATTTAGATGTGGTTGGTTGATTGTGTTTTTCAGCTCTTCCATAAACTTGATAATTTTCTGTCTAGTTGCAGAGACTAGGGCGTTGAAGTCCTGAGCTATAATTGTGTATTTGTCTAATTCTCCTTTCAACTCTATTAGTTTTTGCTTTATCTGTTTGAGATTCTGTCATTTGGTGCTCAGACACTTAGGATGATTGCGTCTTCCTGGTACAGTGATCCTCTTATCGTTTGTGATGCTCATCTTTGATTCTAGCACATTTTTTTGCTCTGACGTCTACTTCGTCATATATTAATATAGACACTCCTGCTTTTAAAAAAATATTAATGTTTTCAATGTATGTCTTTTTCCATCCTTTTACTTTCAGCCTATCCATTGTTGAATTTGAAGTGAGCTTCTTGTAAGCAGCATAGAATTGGGTAGTATTTTTTGTCCATTCTGCAGATCTCTGTCATTTGCTATATTTAGATCATTTACATTTAAGATAATTATTTCTATATTAGCACTTTAATCTGTCATTTTATTACTTCATTTACATTTAAGATAATTATTTCTATATTAGCACTTTAATCTGTCATTTTATTACTTGTTTTTTATTTGTGTCCTCTGATTCTTATTTCTCTGTTTCTTTTTTCTTGCCTTCCTTAAGGTCATTCGAACATTTTTTAGGATTCTATCTCCATTTATTTATATGTCTTTAGAGTGTATCTCTGCATTAGTCACGGTTCTCCAAAGAAACAGAACAAATAGGACGTGTATACATATAGAAAGATATTTCTTTTAAGGAATTGGCTCATGTGATTATCGAGGCTGGTGTGTGCAAAATATTCAGGGTAGGCCGGCAGGCTAGAGCCCCAGGCAGTTCAAGTCTCAAGGTCATCCACTGTTAGAATTCACTCTTGCTTGGGGGCGGTCAGTCTTTTGCTTGATTTAGGCCTTCAACTGATTGGATGCAGCCCATTCACATTATGGAAGGGAGTCTGATTTAGTCAAAGTCCACTGATTTAAACGTTAATCTCACCCACAAACACATCCAGAAAGATCCAGAATATACTAGTTTCCTGGTATCAACACTTAATATTTCAAGTGAAGTGTGGAAACCTGAATTCCCTTACCTTCCTCATTTTTAAACATAATTGTCTTGAATATCAGATGGTGTTGCATAATTTTTGTTTTAATCGTCAAATGTTATTTATAAAACTCATAAGGAAGAGCTTAGGCTGTTGTAAGTGCCTGTATTTCTACCCTTTCGTTGTTCTTTCCTCTTTCCTGATGCTCTGATATTCTTCCTTTTATCATTGCCTTTCTGTTAGAAGAACTTCCTTTAGTTCATTTTTAAGAGTTAGTTTGCTAGCAACACGTTCTTGTAGTTTCCCATTGTCTGGAAAGTTTTTATTTCCCTTTAATTCCTGAAGGATAATTTCACCAGATATAGAATTTTTAATTGGTAGTTCTTTTATTTCAGTACTTGAAGAATATTATGTTACTCCCCCTGGTTTCAGATGAGAAATTTGCTGTCCTTTCAATCAGTGTTCCTCTATACATAATGTGTCATTTCTCTTTGGCTGCTTTCAAGAGTTCTCCTATGCCTTTAGTTTGCAAAAGTTCAGTTATAACTTGGCGTCATGACTGTTGTTAAGTTTACTCCCAGTTAGGGAGTTAAACATGCAAAAGATGTGCACTTTACATTTGGGGGCTCAAAATCTGGTAGAAATGAGGGGGGAGACGGACACTGAAAAAATTATAAGATACACTGCGTGCTCTAGCAGAAATATGAGCCAAGTGCTCTGGGATCACCAGAAAAGAAAGAAGGGCCTGTTTCTGGGAATATAAGTTGGGATGTTTGAAGAGAGGGATGACTTTGAATGGAAGGCAGGAAAAGATAATCCAGACTGAGAAATAATAACATATTCAACCATCCATCCATCCACCCATCCAACTAAACTTTGAGGAATTATGTGCAGCCAATGCATTAGATATTGTAGGTGCAATGGTGAATAAAATATAGTCTCAACACAATCTCAAAGTCCGTTGCATAGAATACCGCAGGTGGAGATGGCCAAAGACTGCTGAATTTCAAAAGTTGGAAGACTGCAGCAGCTATTAACCTACCGTTCTGAAAAGGAGCAAAAAGTTCCAATCTTTCTGTAGAGATAGCATTACATGGTTTCAAGAACCGTCAAATTTCAAATAAAACCTAGAATTATGTCTTATATTTTGGTCTCAATGATAACATGTCCCCAGGAATGTGGGTGAATTTCCTTTAAATGATGTGAGCTGGTCCCTACTTTCTGACGTCAGTTGGCCAGCCTGAATGTCTTGGAGGATGTGCCACTCACCTGTCAGGACCTGACATGGAGCTTTCTGATGTACATATCCCATATTTTATCTCAGCTTTATCTCTGTCTTGATTTTCTCTCATTCCCTGCAGCTGATTCAGTTCCAGGGCTTGCCCCACTTGGCATTTCTATCTAGTCTCCAGGTCCTCACCTATGCTTATTTGTGTCACCCGATGGAGATTTAGATCCATGAGGTCCTTAAGCGTCATTCTGACCAAAGGGGCCATAGTCCCACTCACCTAGAGTGTCATTTTGACCCAATGGGTCATAATCACACAGACTGATCTTAAGCACCACTCTGATCCAGATGGCCATGGTTGTTCTGACCCCGCTAACTTTAGTATGATCCCACTTCAATCTCCTAACTATAATCTGGTTGATTCTTATCACAACCCTATCAAGTATATATTATTTTATGCTACAGGTTTAAAACCTGATTTCAGAGACCTAGGTCACTTGTCATTGCTGAATAGCTACTAAAGAGCAAGAGAATAATTTGAACCCAGGTCTCTCTTCTCTACTTCACTGTGTAATGAGTGTGACACTTACCTCAGCTGCGTTGGTAGTCTCTACAGTGGTGGTCTTCCCATGCTTCATGCTCTTTTATTCTCCTGCATCAATGAAACAGACAGATCTGACCCCTCATTTTCTCCCTCGTGAAAACCAAGCTGATTTTATTCTTTTCGAGTAACACGCTCTCAAAGCTGGACATCTGGCAACTGTATAAAACGGTGATCACCACTCAGCAGAAACAGCAAGGGAGCCATGTGGCTTTTACTCGGCTACTAATCCAAAGCTTTGCCTGAATATTAATTCTGTCACAGCTTCTCTGATGCTCGATTAAGTGAGTGTACTAAAGATGAGGAACAAGCTGAAAATATGCTGACTAACGGAGCTCTAGGTCATTAAGGGCACCCAAATGCTCTCTAGTCACTGGTCACCTCTCCCTGCACATTAGAATGGATAGGCCTGTGGAGAATTAATTCATTGCCCTTTCTTAGGCTTGCTTCCTTCCAGCTAAACTATTAGAATTTTCCAAATCTGAGACTTGCCTGGATTCTGAGAAATCTCCACCAGAGAGGCAGCACAATAAAGGAACTGAGCCTAATCCCCACTGCGTCACCAAAGCCTGTCAAATGTTGCTGCAAGCGTTCATATAAGGCTGCCTTGTTGGAGAACACTAGCGAGGGAATTGATGTCAGCTACCAGATGGTAATAGCGGCAGACACGACACACTGTTTATGGGGGTTTCTAAACACAGAGGGAGCAAGCACGTTTATTTTCCCGAAGGGCACATAGAATTTTAAGGTACGTGCAATGTAGTTTAAAGCTTCTGTTGCTCAGAGAGAAGTAGTTAAATGAGGGGTTATCACATTTGAATTGTTCTACAAAAATATTAATGAGTAAGTTCATTAACTCTCTATAAGCATACGGAAAAATGTTGACTAAGGTTTTTATGATGTGGAAAAAAATCTTTTAAAGTTTTAGGACTTTGCCTCTTTGGTTTCAACTGCATGAAAAATGACACACAATTTAGGAATATGTGAAAGCAAATTTTAAACCCAGCATGTATTTAAAATAGCGGCTATAACTCCTGCACTTGATTTCAGGGAAATTACATGCCTCATATTACTACACTCATAAAGCCCAGTGGGAAACTCTCTTGTCTTTTGCCCATGAGAAGGTCAGCTAACCAGTTTCTGGCAAAGGCCTCTATGCAGAGCTCTGGCCCCTGGTCCTGTCTGTTCAGTACCCCCGAGGCTGGCAGTGCAAGCTCTAGAGTGTCCACATAGGAGCAGGCCCGGGTGCACTCTGGTCCAAAGGGGAGGTTAGAGAATGTGCTTCTAAGCTGCATTTGCAAAGCAAGCACGTGGTTATTACTAGGTTGTATGTTCATTCGGGTTTGGGTTGGTGGTGCACACTATGGGGAGGCTAAGTCGACCAGCCTTTGTCTCTGCCAGTGCTTCCAGAAGAATTTTTCTTACATTCCCTAGGAATCTAGGATATTGAAATGATACCAATGGCCTTTGAGGTCAATTGTGAACATCTACATCTAGAATCAAGGCTCACTTGATCTGATCCCACCTTACCTCTCCAACCTGGTCACCCACTAACGCCTAAATGATTTCCTCCCTGTGCCCCACATGCATTCTTGTCTCAAGAATATAATATACTTGGAAAGAAAGCACAAGATTTGAAATCATAGAGAACTAGGCTTAGATCCTATCACATCTAGTTACACTCTGGGTGACCACAGACAATTTATTCTCTGAGACCTTGCTTTCCCATCTGTAAAATGGAGATAGTAACATCTGTCTCACAGAGTTGTGAAGAGTATTAAGAGAGGTAATGCCGTATAAGTATCTGGTAGAGTACTTAGCTCGTAGTAGGCACCTAACCAGTATGCATCCTCTTCCCTTTTCCTTTGCCTCACCTTTTATTTTCACATTCTCATTAATGATAAAATCAAATTTAATTTTATCAAATAGGAACTTCCTAGATCAACTTACACAAAATCTATATTTGGAGGTTAAGTAAAACTTTGAAAATCATGTCTGAGAACGTATATTAAGAGGTTATAGCTCCATGACCATTCAAAGCGTGCTCCTTAAAAATCAAAGATGGAGAGAAACTTCTGCTACCAGCTAGAATATAGAAAGTTGCAAGATCCTAACAATAAGGACAAGCAAGATAAGCCAAAAACTCATAGTTTTTAATTTTTTAAACCCATCAGAGAGGTGAGGATGCAAAGAAAGCTAAATGAGCTAAAAACTAGACAAAGTGATGAACCTTTTCTAAGAGACAATAGACTTACAGCTGTCTTTATTGCTGGGGAGGGGAGGGGAAAAATAAGAATCCATCGTAGATAGAAATAAAGGGAAATCTTAATGGCTGGGTATGAAAGATGGAGTAGAATCCTGAAGATCTCTGGCCAGAGTGAAACTACACCTAACTGCTATCACTTTCTCAGTGGTTTTCATTGCGTGCAAGGGGGTAGGTAGTGTGCTGAAGGCTGCGCCAAGGCAAGAGGGCTGGAAGAAGGTAGAGATATCCTCCTCGAGGCTCATGACACCTTTCCAAGTCAAATGTACTGACGCATCCCACTGAAAGCTGCTTGCAGGGTATGACAGCTAAGGGAGATTCATTCTCCTTGAGGCACTTCAAGACTTCACTGAGTGCAAGGCAGGAACCTACTGAACATGAGAAGCAGAGCGGGAAAATCAAGAGAAATCACTTAAAGGCAGTACAAGCCATTACCAAGTACACTTTAGAGACTGTCAAAGGCTAGGCAACAGGATGGAGCGAGATCTTCCAGAAATGCACAAAACCAGAAGAGGGACTGAAGAGCAAAGAGAAGACCTCAATGACTCAAAAGACTGAAAGCTGGGCTGTTAAGCAGAGAGAGATATCCTGTGGTTCTGAAAGCGGGCAGCTGGGCAGCGAATTTTAAAGAGATCTTGAAATCATTGATGCATAAAGCCTAAGCCCTGCTTAAGGGAAAGTCCTTACCCCACCCTGAAAATATTTAGAGTCAGTGGTGATTTGAACCTAATGAAAGTTATGACAAAGCCCCAGTTCAGCTTAACCTCAGATCACATTTATTCAGGGCCCCATGCTAGTGCCTGATAGAAGAATACACGTGTCCTTTTCTGGGGGTAAATATTATTTATCTCAGTCTCTACTGTTTTTACCCGTGATAACTGGCATGCAATAAAAAATTGTGAGATATACAAAGAAGCAAGGAAATATGACCCATGGAAATGGTAAACATGAGAATAAACATAAAATGCCTTTATTTTTCTCATTTCTCAATTTTCAAAGTGATAATTGGATGCTAAAAGCATAAAGAATAATAATTTATTGTCAAGACTATATCACATAGAGGTAAAACGTATGCCAGCAAGGCAACAAAGGTTGGAAGGAGGGTAAAAGGAAGCACACTGTTGCAAGGTTCTAACATTATATGTAAAATGGCGTAATATCACTTGAAGGCAGACTATAACATGTTAAAGTTGCATGTTATAAACCATAGAGCAGCAACTTAAAAAAGAAAAGAAACTGGTATGTCTAATAAATCAAGAGCAGTGATAAAAAGGAATCCTAAGAAATAATTAATTCTAAATAAAAGCAGAAACTGAGAAACAATGGAATGAATAATGTATGGGATATATAAAAAAATATTGATTGTAGAATTAACGCAGATAATATTTGTGATTACATTAAATGTAAATAGAATAAATATTCAAATTAAAACGTTGTCCAGTTGCAAGGTCAAACTACATACTGTTTATAAGATACAGACTTTAACTATAAAGACACAATAGGATAAAAGCAGAAAATTGGGGAAAAATGTCAGGCAAACAGTAAGCTTAAGAAAGCTCAAGTTAGAATATTAATATCAGACAAAGTAGACTTCAGGACAAGAAGCATTACCAGAGATAAAGAGGGACATTTCAGAATGACAAAAGGGTCAATTAATCAGGAATATGTGTAAGTCATAAGTGTGTATGTACGTAACAACAGGATTTAATGAAACAATAACTGACAGACTAAAGGAAGAAATAAAGAAATCCACAATTATAGTTAGAGATTTTAACACTCCTCTCTCAGTAATTGATAGTACATGTAGGAAAACAATCAATAGCAATGTAGAAGATTTGAATAACATTATAACCAAATTAAATTAACTGATATTTTAGAACATTCCACTCAACAACACATTTCTTTTCAAGGGCCTATAGAACAGTACTAATATCGATTGTATGCTGGACCATAAACAATACATACATCCTCAATTAATTTCTAAAGATTGAAATGATACAGAGTATATTTTCTGGCCACAGTGGAATAAAATTAGAAATAAAAAACCAAAATGTTTGGAAAATTCTCAAGTACTTGATAATTAAGGCACACATTTCAAAATTGCCCATCAGTTAAGAAATAAAAATGAAGGATAAGTATTTTGAACTGAATGATAATAAAAATACAACATAGCAAAATTTGTAGGATATCATTAAACCAATGCTTAGAGTACACAAATTATCAAAATGGGTATAAAAAACAGAAAATCTGAATAGTCTTTCATCTATAAGGAAATTTAATTCATAATTGAAATCTTGCACAAAGAAAACTGCCAGCCCAGATGGCTTCACTGCTAAATTTACCAACATGAAAGATGGAAATAATACTAAGTTTAGATAAAATCTTTCAGAAAATAGAGAGAAGGGAACACTTCCCCAAACATTCTATAGGGCCAGCATTATTTTCATACCAAAACCAGGCAAGAACATTACAAGAAAAGACAACTGTCAATCAATATCCGTCCTTAAAATAAAATCCTTAAGAATATGAGAAAATCAAATCCATTAATATGTAAAAGGGATGATACATCATAACAAACTAAAGTTTATGTCAAGAATTCAAGTTTCACATTCAAAAATCAATTAATGTAATTCACTACATTATCAGAATAAAGGAGAAAATATGTATGATCATCTCGTTAGATGTAGAAATGGCATTTAATAAAATTTAAAATCCATTCATGGTAAAATCTATCATTAAGCTAGAAATTTCTACAACTGATAATGAATATCTAAAATAAAACTACAACTAACAAAATGCTTATTAGTAAAAACTTAAGCTTTTTCTTCCCTAAGATCAGGAGTAAAGAGATATTGGAAAGGAAGATGTAAAACATCTTTATTTGCAGATAGGAAATCTACAAAAAATACCAGGAAAAATAAGTTTCACAAAGTTGCACAGTACAAGGACAATATAATTGAGTTACATTTCTGTAATAGCATGCACATTTGGAAAATAAAACTAAAAATGCAATTTACATAGAATCAAACAACCTGAAAAAATTTGGGGATAAATTTAACAAAATATTTGCAAAACCTCTACAGTGAACTCTCCAAAGCATTGCTGAGAGAAAGTGAAGAAGACCTAAATAAATGGAGGCTATAGCATGTTCATGGACTGGATGACTTTTAGTATTGTTAAGTCCATTTTCCCCCATTTATCTAACCTAAAGAGTCAATGCAATTCTCATTCAAAATTCCAAAATTTGAGAGGTCAGCTGGTGGCGCAGTGGTTAAATTCACATGCTCCACTTTGATGGCCCAGGGTTTGTGGCTTTGGATCCTGGGCACAGACCTAGCATCACTTGTCAAACCACACTATGGTGGCATCCCACATAAAATAGAGGAATATTGGCACAGATATTAGCTCAGCAACAATCTTCCTCAAGCAAAAAGAGGAAGATTGGCAACAGATGTTAGCTCAGGACCAATCTTCCCCAAAAAAATAAATAAATGAAAAATAAAAATTCCAAAATTTGGATAAAAAAGACAATCTTGAAAAAGAAGAACAAAATTGGAGAGCTTACACTACCTGATTTCCAGACTTACTATAAATCTACCATAGTCAAATCAGTGTTATGTTGAGACAGAGCAGGGTTTCTCAACCTTGGCACTTTGAGCTGACTGATTCTTTGTTGTGAGGATTGTCCTGCACACTGTAGGATGTTGAGCAGCATCCCTGGCCACTATCCACTAGATGCCAGTAGCAGCCCCCTCTCTAACCTGTGACAAACAAAAAATATGTCTAGACATTGCCAAATGCCTCCCTCCACCTGCAACCCAGGGGTGGGGCAAAATCACCCTGGTTGAGAACTACTGGCATAGAGATAATAGAAATAGATAAATTGACCAATGAAACAGACCAGAGAGACCAACACTCATGTTATTAACTGATTTTTGACAACGCTGTCAAAGCAATTCAATGAGGAAAGGGAAATCTTTTCAACAAATAATACTGGCTACAACTGGCTAGCCAGACAGAAAAAAGTAAACTTCAATCCGTACCTCACATCATACACAAACATTAGAGATGTATCGTAGACCTAAACAAAAAATGCTAACTCTATAAAGCTTCTAGAACAAAACAAAATAGGGCCTTCCGTAAACTTGAGGAAGAGAAATATTTTTAGACAAGACCAAAAAGCACTAACCATAATCTATATTTGATAAATCGTACTTCCTCAAAAGCAAAATCTTTTGCTCATCAAAAGATAAGATCAAGAAAATGAATAGGCAAGTCACAAACTGGGAAGATATATTCACAAGACTTACATATGGCAAAAGACTTATATCTAGATAATAAAAAGAACTTTTATAAATCAACAAAATGACAAATAATCCAATAAAATTGGGAAAGGATTTGAGTGGATCCTTTACAAAAAAAAGATAAACAAATGACCAATGAGCATATGAGAATTTGCTCAATGCAAATTAAACCCACAATAAAATATCACTACACATACTCAAATGGCTAAAATAAAAAAAACTAACGATACCAGAGTTGACAATGATGGGGGCGCAAATGGAAATTTCATATACTATTGGCGGGAATATAAAATGATGCATTTACTCTGGAGAATATTTGGTAGTTTCCTATAAAGTAAAATATTAATCTACTCTTTAACCATACAATTCCATTTTTAAGTATTTACCTAAAAGAAATGAAAATAAGAATTTTCAATTATATTATTCATACTAGACCCAAACTGGAAACAACCCAAATGTCCATCAACAGGAAAATAGATAAACAAATTGTGGCATCATTATATAGTGGGATGCTACATTGTAATGAAAAGCAGCAAACAACTATTACAACAAACAATATAAATGAATGTCGAAACATTTTGTTGAGCAAAAAACCAGATAATACTGTATGATTATATTTATGTGAAATTCAAGAATAGACAAATCTAATTTATGGTGAAAGAAAATCAGAAGAGTGGTTGTATTGGATTCTATTGGCTAATAGTTTAAGATTTTTGCATGGATACGCATAAATGAGAATGTTTTATAGTTTTCTTTTGAGTGCAATCTTTTTCAAATTGTAGTGTCAATTCACGCTGCTCACAAACTAAATTTGGGTTTTCCTTCTTTTACTGTGCTCTGGAATAATGTAAGTAACATTAGTATCATTTGATCTTTAAAAAGTTTTGTAGAATTTCCCTGTGAAACTTTCTTGTCCTGGTGCTTATTTTGTGGGGAATCTATAACTATTTCCTCTATGGTAATTGTCCTGTTTAGACTTTCTGTCTCTGCTGTGGTTAATTTTGCTGCTGCATTTTTCTGCAAGATTATTCATTTCAATTTAGGTTTCCAAATTTATATACAGAGTTGTGCAAAGTTAGGGTGAGCATAAAATTCCTTTTCCAATTAAGAGTTAAAGTGTGTGATAACTGGATGGGGTGCTGGGACAGCAGGCATGAACTGCCCTGGGGATGTGGGACTAATGGT
This sequence comes from Equus przewalskii, assembly GCF_037783145.1. Taxonomy (NCBI): domain Eukaryota; kingdom Metazoa; phylum Chordata; class Mammalia; order Perissodactyla; family Equidae; genus Equus; species Equus przewalskii. Next base: position 62,212,218 of record NC_091834.1, on the reverse strand, counting down.
CAATCTATGCAAAGTAGTTTCTTATGATTTGTTAAAAGTTCTTGATTGAGGTTTTTTCTACTTCATTGTTTCTCCATCTTGCCTTTTTTTCTTTAATTAGTTGGCTAACAGTTCATCTATTTCATTTATTTTATTCAAAGAAATAGCGTTTGTATTTTTCCAATAATTCTAGTATTTTTCTGTTTTTTAACTCATTAAATTCTGCTTTTGTCTTGTTAGTTCCTTTGTTTGTCTTTATTTTGATTTACTTTGGTTTTTTTCTAGTTTTTGGAGTTGGAAGTTAATTCATGTAACGTTATACTTACGTATGTATATGCACTTGTGTATGCATGTGTACATTTATTTAAACAGCATACTCATTTTCATTGTTGTATACTATTTCATTGAGTGACTATCCCACAGTTCATTTGTCTATTTTACTGTTGATGAATATTTGGATTACTTTTGATTTTTTCCTATGGAAGCGTTGCTCCCAGAAACACTCCTAGTCTTACCTCCTGGTTCATATGTACAAGAGTTTCTCAAAATTATACTCCTGGAAGAGGAATGTCTGTGTGGCAGAGTACTGTACGTCCATGTTGAACTTTTCTAGGTAACTCCAGCCTCCCTTCCAAAGTGGTGTCACAGAATATATTCTTATTTGTGGTATTTTAGAATTCTAGTTTTTCCCTATCCTAATATCACTTTGTATCATCCGCTTTTTAAATGTTTACCAATTTGATGGGTGTGGAATTTTATTTTGTGGTTTCAACTTGCATTTTCTTGATCACTGGTGAGATTAAGTATAATTTCATATATTTATGGGACATTCACACCTCCTCTTCTTCACGTATTTTGCCAATTTTTTTTTACTTCTCCCTCTCTTTTTGTTATCGATTCATATTAGTTTTTTAAAAAAATACATTTTGGATTCTAATCTGTACCAAGCATATGTGTAGCAAATATTGTCAACTATTTTGTGAGTTTTTTTCTCTGTTATTGTTGAACAGAAGTCAAATGTAAATTACTTGGATTTATGACTTGCCTAATACGTGTCTTGTTTAAGAAATGCTTTCTTACAACAAGAGCATAAGGATAATTTCTAATATTTTATGCTGTGTCAATCAGGGTTGAATGCCACCTACTAAATCTCATGTGAGTGCACCTATTTGATGAGTCCTAATTTGTATCCTGGTCCTTAGCTACTGGGAGTTTGAGAAATTCCTTTTTTTTTTTTTTTTTAAAGATTTCTGCAGTTCAGGGATACACATCAGAAGAAAGTGGAAATGGGTGCTGAGCATCCGTCAACTACATCTCACTCGTCTTCTAAAACTTTCACACTTTTGCCTTCCCATTCAAGTCCTTAACTCATCTGGTGTTGTGCTATCAGGAAGGAATCTTATTTTATTTTATTTTTCCCTGTGGATAACCAAACGTCCAAGTACCATTTCTTTAAAAGGTCATTCTTCCTCCACTGACCTGCAATGCTATTTCCATGATAAATGAAGTTTCTGCATACGTGTGGGTTTGTTTCTGGGTTCGCTATTCTGTTCTCTTGTACATAGTTGTATATTTTTGTCATAAGTCCTTCTAGTTATTCTATTGTGAGAACCGCCACAGCATGGCAACTGACAGATGGGTGGTGTGGTTCCACGCCTGGGAACCGAACCTGGGCTGCCAAAGCAGAGTGCGCTGAACTTTAACCGCTAGGCCATCAGGGCTGGCTCTATATTTTTCTTGCTATCTAGCAATATTCCCCTGACCTTGATCTTCAGAAGTGTTTTAGCTGTTCTTTGGGTTTTGCTTTTCTTTGTCTTTCTTATCATTTTCTTATGTAAATTTCCAAACATATGAAAAGTTGAACACATTTTACAGAGAATAAACATACACTTACTACCTAGATTTTATCATTAATGTTTTACTATATTTGCTTAATTGTATAGCCAGCCATCTATTCATCCCTCTATCCTTCCATCAATGCATATTATTTTTGATGCATTTCAAAATATGTTGTAGACAAAAAGAGGCAAAACTAATGTATGATGTAAAAAAAATCACAACAGTGATTGCCTCTATTGGGGGGGCAGGGCTGAGTGGGAGAAAGAACATGAGGGAACTTCTGAAATGATTGTGATGTTCATTATCTCGGTAATAGCTTGAGTTGCACAGGTATATCCATTTGCCAAAAGTCTTTGAATGGGATGTTTAAGATGTATGCGTTTTGTCAGATGTTTAAAAGAAAAGCTGGAAACACATAATAAGCTCTTGTGAATGACAGGCATCATTCTACTTCAACAAGTAGTTCTGGATTTTCTTTTAACTGTCCACAATGATGTTTACTCCTTGCCTTTCCCCCACATTGGATTCTTACCATTTAAAGCTCTGTGAGGCATTTCATAAGCTTAGACTTTACTTAAAAATTCACACGCTGATATTATAGTCTCATCAGAACCAAAACTGTTGGTGAGAATCTATTGACGGGCAATGGATAGATCTGTTAATAAGCGATGTTGAGGCAGCTGCATATCAGCTTGGATTAAAAGAAAACTAGTCTTCCACCACCCACCTTATACCAAGATGAGTTCCAAATATGTTAAAACTGAAAAAAAATAGTACAAGTATCAGAAGCAAATACAGGTGAATATTTTATAATATTTGAATGTGAAAAATCTTTCCAAGCTAACTAAAGCAGAGGCTATGAAAATTAACAGTTTATATAAAATTTAAAAACTGATATAACATAAACACATTTAAACAAATTCACAACTCAGGATCAATTTGCAACATAAATGTCAAAGATTGAATCTCCTTACCCTATACGCACTTCTTACCTGTCAAAGAGAAAGAGATTATCTTTCCCCTCCTAAAAGACTGAATATGTAAATTGACAATGGCTAGTCCATGAATAAAAAATCTCTGACCCACAGTCTCTCTAGCAATCAGCCCCAAATGGCCATGACTTGGTCATTACTGCCACCTTCCCTAAGTTTTGACACAGCTCCAACTCAAGACCAACCAGAGATAGTCAAATATGCTCCCCTAACAAATCATATGGGATGACCCACTTCTAGTTAGTTCATTTCCAGCTTCCCCATGCCAACAGCTTCCAATCAGAGCATACTTGAAGCCTTCCCTTTACTTCACTATAAAGCTTTCCCACTTCCCTGCCTTAAGTCACTGCCAAAAGCAAGTGATGATGGCTGACTCCTTTGTTATGGTGAGCTCTGAAATGAGTAGTCTCTGCTTGCTCTTGTCTGAGTGCTCTTCATCTATTTCCACACTCCCAAACATGTACAAAGAATATGACTAGGTAGTTAAAAACCAAAAAAGAAAAAAGAGAAAAAAATAAAAAGGAGTCAAAGGTATACATACATATGTTTGATCTCACTAATATTTAGGTAGATGCAAACCAAATTACCAGATCAGTAAAGAGTCAAATGGATGATAATGACCCACCATGAAGAGGCCTGGAGTATGCACCATTGTCGGCGAGTTTACCTTTATGGTGAGAAGGGGATACTTTGGCAACATGTATCTAAAGCCTTAAAAATGTTCATATTTTGATCCTGAAATTCCACTTTTATTACCTTAATCTACCAAACTGACTGACCTAGCCACAAAGATATCTATTGTTGATAAGAAGGAAACATGCGAAAATACCTATACATCAACATGGGGAATTAGCAGTACTGAAAAACAATTTACAACAGACTGTGATGCAGCCATGAAACAATGTCCGTGTGGTGAAGGAACAGACTGTGATGCAGCCATGAAACATGACGAAGGCCCCTGTCGGCTCCCCTGCTGCGGCACTGTACGTCTTTGCAACAGTGTAATTTTTTGAAAGATCATACAATGTATATTGCCTCTTGGTAAAGTATACCTCCCTCCCCTTTGCCAAGCAGTTTTTTTTTTTTAATATTTGGCTATGAGTCTTAGGCTTCTTGCCCCAGGAGAGAGGAAGACTGATAATGCCTAGAACAAGGAAGTCCTCACTCAGCTTTGAGCATTTTAAAGTCTCTGTCTAGATGAAAATCATAAAAACATGCTTTTAAAAAGAAAAGTAATTTTCCAAAAAATTTCCAAACTGGGTTTTCACAAATCAAGAATCAATGCTTGGAACATGAAAGAATAGAGGTTATGATAAAAGGAAAATTCCTATCACATAAGTGCCAAAGCCCTTGTGGGGTTAGGGGTGGGAGGAACTAGGAGAGAGATAAGAGGGGGTAGGGTGGGTTTTGTGCCCTACTTCCCGTGTCCTGTTCAATCTCTAGGATTCCCTGCAGAGGTTTGGGAAACTCAGAGTTCAGGGGACTTATGGCTTGCTTCCCATCTGAGCTTCTGGTTGACTACCTATGTGTCTGTCCCAGGGCTATATGTTTACATGTCCCATGGCTATACGAGGTGGGCAGAACAGGAATGCCAGCATGGTGGACTTAGGTGGAGAGTGGGTCTGAGACAGGGTCCCAGGATTACCCATAGCTTGGGCATGAGGTTGGAGAGAGCCAGACGTTCCAGGGTGTCCCCATTTGGTATGGGGGGTGGTGTGGAGTGGGGAATGCACAGCAGGTTGAGAGCCAGTGGACCTGTGAGGCTATCACCATGGCACAAAGCAACGAGCGGCCAGTGAGATAAAATGGGACTTTGTAACAAAGGTGGTCAGATAGTCTCATAGCAGCTTATACACAGAGCTTGGGCATGCAGTTCTACAGTTACCTGCAAGTGTACTTTAAAGCATAGCTTGATCTCTCTAACAGGACAATCGTTATCAGTTAGAGAAATCAGGGTCAAAACAAAGTTCACAGGGAGACATGCAGGATCATAAAGAAAAGAACCTGGAAGAAAATTGCACTGAAGCAGGGGCAGGTTTAGAATGGATAAACAGGCTCTGAAATGATCGTTACACTCATCAGTGCGTGAGTGTAGCTCAATTTTATGGAGTAGTGGGCATATGGCATGTGAATGTTTGGAGCTGGCTGAGAGACAAGGAGTCAGATCACTCATACGTTCAAGGTTGATTGGCTCCTGACATAGAAATATCTGGGTCAACTGGAGAGTTACCTTGGGACCTGTCACGGGACGGGAGGAGGGCTGGCGGAGCCCCAGGTGAGAGTCAGGCGTTGCAAGCTTGAGCACAGGACTCTGCTGAGCAAACCTCCTCCAGGAGATAAACTGATGAATGCGAAAGGAGGGGAGCTGGAGACCAAAAGAGGCATTTTTGTATTCTTTTGTTTTTAAATTATATTTGATAATCAAAATGTCTGTAGGCAGCAATTTAGCCCTCGGGAAAGCGCCCATTGAAAATTGTGTTGAATAGCAGACCTCAAATCTCATTACATTAGTAATGGTCTAACAAAGCCTTCCTATTTTCTGCCACCCACTTGAGCTTGCACGATGGAAATAACCCCTTAGGCAAGAGGAGGGCTCTAATGCAAATGATATTTCTCTACAGATACCTTATTGTTCCTTCTCCAAATATAGCACTGAAGACTGTAGTTTGTTTGTGATGTAGGAAAATCATCTGGCTGCTGCAAGCCAGGAAATTGGTGTGGAAAGAGTTGTCATAGATGAATAAAGTGGCCTATGTCTTACTTTGACAGTGCTATTTGGAGTGAAAAGCAGGTTTTGATACTAAATTGGGATAATATCTTCTTTATAAGGACTAATTATATAAGAGTAGTTTAAAATTTTCATTATTAATAGATTGTTCTCTTGTGACCAGCAATGTACGGTTTGTTGGAGGTACTAAAGGTTAATAGTGGGTCAAATATTCTGGCTAGTGTCTTTTTCTGGGACAACTCATGAGAACTGTTCTGCTAAATATAAAGTGACCTTGTTTTTTGTTTATGATAATGAGAACAGAAGTAAAGAGAAGAAGAGAAAAAAGAAATCTACCACATTTCTGAGTGCTGCCCAATCTACTATAATAGGTCCTGGCTGGTCTCCCTGCTTTTTTTCATGCTCCCTGGGTCAATTACCCACGAGGTAGCCAGACTAATCTTAATAAGCAAAACATCCTGTCACTATCCTACTTCAAACCTTGCAATGGCTTCTCATTACATTCAAAATAAACTCCAAACTCCCTCTCATGGCTTAATAGACCCTATATGGCCTGGACCTTTCATACTTACCCTTCCTCAACTGGCTCCAGCCTTACTTTCTCTCTGTTCATTAAATAGGGCAAATTCACTCCCAGCTCAGAGGGTGTACTTGCTATTCCCTCCCTGGAAACACTCTGCCTCAGGTATTTGCATGATTGCCTTATTATCTTTTATAATATTTTATTGAGATATAATTTACATACTATACAATTAAAGTGAACAATTTGATGATTTTTAGTAAATTTACAAAATTGTGCAACCACCACCATAATCTAATTTCAGGGTATTTTCATCACCCCAAAAGAAATTTTGTGCCTATTAGCAGTCACTTCCATTCCCCCACCTCATTCTCCAGCCCTAGGTAACTGCTAATCTACGCTCTGTCTCTACAGATTTAATTATTCTGGACATTTTATATTCTGGGGATCATAAAATACATGGTTTTCTGTGGCTGGCTTCTTTCACTTAGTATACTGTTTCTGAGGTATATCCATGTCACAGCATGTATCAGTACTTCATACTTTTTTTATTGCTGAAGAGTATTCCTTTGTTTTGATATACCACATTTTGTCTATCCTTTCATCAGTTGATGGAAATTGCTGTTGTTTTTATTTTATGGCTATTATGAACAATGCCCCCATGAACTTTCATGTGCAAGTCTTTGCGTGGACACACACTTTCATTTTTTGGGTGTAGATAGGAGTGGTATTGCTGAGTCAAATGGTAACTGTTTAGCATTTTGAGCTACTGACAAATTCTTTCCTACAGTGGCTGCACCATTTTACATTCCCACCAACAATGTGAGAGAGTTCCAATTTCTCCACATCCTCACCAACATTTGTTATCTGATTGGCTTTATCCCATTAGTTAGACGTGAACTTCCAATGACAGAGCTGGTCCACCTTAATGACCCAGTACAATGCAACCTCTACAATCGGGATCATATTGATTATGTAAAAGCCCTTATTATTATTTGAAATTGCATTTGTTTTTGCACGTTTGTTTACTGGTCTATTGTCTATTCATATCCTGCTCTTAACCATTAGAATGTAAGCCACATTAAAAAAACTTATCTATCTTGTCTTGTAAGTTTGAGACCCTACAACAGTGCCCGGTATATAATATGTACTCAATAGTTATTTATTGAATAAGCCAGCCACCTAAATTAGTAAAGCAACATATAATTATCAAAGCAAGTTTGGGAAGAACTCCTTGAAATATACATTCATACAGGACAGAGACTCTGCCTTTGACATTGTCTGTGGAATTCCACAAGGGCTTGAGTGCTCCTCATTTTCTTCTTCCCAAGGATCCATTGGCCCCGCAGATCTTGAGCCTGATCCCAGTCATTCACAAGAAAGGGGAATTCAAAGAGCTCTAGGCCAATAGGTCAACCAGACATCAGTCACTATTTGCATCTAATGTGTCCACGCCTTGTGTCCCCACCTTCTGTACTCCTGTAACCAGGTTCTGCCTCAGACTCCTGTCCCAGTGTCCATGTCCCTAATGTATCTCCCTTCACCCACATGCCTTTCCTGACTGCTTGTCTCTTATCTCTACTCAAGCTGGGGTGTTTTCTTTTCTGGTCCTTTCAGTGAATGGAGCTATTCCAAACCCCAGCCCTTATACCTAGAGCCCTAAAACCCACTAGTGGACCTTTGCTATGTCAATATCTGTTGCTTCACTCTACATACGTCCTCTCTACTGCTGGTACTTCCTACACTTTGCCAGAACTAGTCTGGCCTTTCCTGTTGCAAACTGGGACTCTGGACACCCACTCATACTTCTGCTCTTTGGCTATATAAAGCCAGTGGCTCAAATAGGGATAAGTTCTCAGTGGAAGGCCTTTAGGAAAACTTCTAAAAGGCACATACTCCCACTCAGGAAGCCCTTTCTTTTGACGTATATAGATAAACATACTCTGCAATCCCAGGGCGTTGAGCAGGAGGAACAGTGTAAATCTGACAAGTAACTTACCTCTATGGAGGACTCAGGTAAATCCGCAGGCTCAGATGAGAATCCTTTTCCATCACCCCCACTATTGTATGCAGTGGGAAAATCTAAAGGTTAGGGGAGAACCACTTGGGCTGCATGCCTCTTTTTTGCACTTATTAGGACCTTTTTTGTCATGCTAGTGTGTTGCTTACCAAACCCATAAAAGGGCCATCTGTCTCCCCGAAGTACACCTGCTTGATGTAGTATTAATTAGGGCCAACGGATCTAACAATGCTCTACAGTTAGACGTTAGTTTGTCAAAATCTGATAAAATACAAATGATTTTATATCCAACAACAAATGCAAATAATATTTATTCAGTAGAGAAAATAACCCCAAAGGATACAATTTATTGCCCTGTAAGAAATTAACCAGTCTTTTATTTACAGTAGTAATTTTATCAAGTATTTGTCTTATATTCATTATATAAGCAAATCCTTCTTGTGTTGTCTTTTAAATTAACTTTGTCATCTTACTGGTTCCTTCATTAACGAGTCTGATAAAATTTTGACTAGTTCTCACTATGTATTTGAATGCAATGTCTTTTTCCTACAGTCATTTTGAAAATTATACATTTCACACAATTAGGATTACATTTTGTATGGATGAATTTGATTACTTGAATAGAAAAATATTTGGCATACAGACCTGATTGGGTTCTTTGGAAGGAAATGAATTGCTTTTTAAAGTCAGGTTCTTGAGGTGTAATTTACAGACAGTAAATTCACCCTTTCATGGTGTGCAATTCTGTGAATTTTGACAAATACGTTTAGTCTATGCCATCACCACAGGTCAAAATATAGAACATTTCTATCACCCCAAAAGGCCCCCATGCCCCTTTTTGTATCCAATGTCCAGCTCTCAATGCAGCCCCTCACAACCACAGATCTGTTTCTCTCCCTATAGTTTTGCCTTTTCTAGAATGTTACATAAATAAAGTCACAGTGTATGTAGCTTTTTCAGTCTGGCTTCTTTCACAAACATAATGCATTTGAGAGTCCTCCATATTCCTTTTCATTGCTGAGTGGTATCCATTGAATGTATACACAGCATTTTGCTTTCCTATTTACCAGTTGATGGACATTTGCCTTTTTTCCCCTAGTTTTGAGTGATTATTAATAAAACTGCTATAAACATTGATGGATAGGTTTTCGTTTGTACATTTGTTTTCATTTCTCTTGGGTAAATAACTGAGTGATTTTTCTTGGTTATGTGGTAAGTGTATATTTAATGTTATACAAAACTGCTACATTCTTTTCAAAGTGGCTGTACCAGTTTGCGTTCCCATCAGAAAAGTATGAGAGTTCCAGCTGCTTTGCATCTTTGCCAATAATTGTCATTGTCGGTTTTTTATTACTATCATTGTTATTATTATTAACACCATTCAGATAGGTGTGTTGTGGTACGTTATTGTAGGTTTTTTACCATTGTGGTTTTAATTTGCTTTTCTTACTAGCTATTGATTTGTCTCTTTTCATGTGCTTATTTGCCATCCACATATTATTTTACTTAAAGTATCTGTTTAAATCTTAAGTCTTTTTTTTTTCAATTTGGCTGTTTGTTTTCTTATTATTGAGTTATGACAATGCTTTATATATTCTGGATATCAGTTCTTTATCACATACGTTTTCTAAATATTTTCTCCCAGTCTCTGGTAAGACTTTATTTTCTTAACATTTCCTGTCTTTTCCTTTTTCATATTTAGTTCTTTTTGTTTTTTAAATTTCTTTTTTAGTTGGGTGTTGGTATTATTCTTTCTCTCTTTTTTAAAAATAAACTCTATTGTTTAGAAACAGTTTCGATTTATAGAAAAATTGTGAAGATAGTACAGAAAGTTCCTACCTGCCTGGATCCAGTTTCAGTTTCCTCTATTATTAACAGCTTGTATTAGTCGGGTACATTTCTTACAGTTAATGAACCATGTTAATACAGTATTATTAACTGAAGTCTATACTTTATTCAGATTTCCTTAGTGTTTACCTGCTGTTCTTTTTCTGTTCCAGCATCCTATCAGTCTACCACATTATATTTAGTCATCATATTTCTATAGGCTCGTCTTGCCTGTGGCATTTTCTCAGACTTTCTTTGTTTTGATGTCCTTGACAGTTTTGAGAAATACTGGTCAGATATTTTGTAGAATTTTCCTAAATTGGCATTTTTCTGATGTTTTCCTCACAATTAGACTGGGGATTAAAAGAAAGATCATAGAAAAGTAACGTGTTTCTTTCATCACATTATTTAAGCGTATGTAATATCAACATGGTTTCTCATTGTTGATGTTGACCTTGATCACCTGGCTGCGGCAGTATTTGCCGTGTTTTCCTGCTGTAAAGGTATCTCTTTTTGCCTCCTTTCTGCTATTTGGAAGGATTTTACTACACGTGGCCCACACCGGAGCACCGCGGGGGTTATGGTCCACTTCCTTGAAGATGGAGTGTCTACATAAATTATTTGAAATTCTTTTGCGTAGAAGATTTGTCTCTTCTCCCCATTTACATATTCATTCTAATCATTCACTTATATCAATGTGGACACACGCATACTTATTTTATACCTAGAATTATAATCCAAGATGACTTTCTTTTTTTGCTCAAATTGTCCCATCTTTTGCCATTGAGAGCTCTTTCAGGTGGTGCCTGTGTCCCTTTGACATGCCCCATTGGATTGTTTTTGAAGATTTTTTCCTTTCTGGCATTATAAGATGCTCCAGGTTAATCTTGTGTATTTCCTCTCCTGGTCCTAAAATCAGCCATTTCTCCAAGCAGACTTATTTTCTCTATTGGAGAATGATGTAAGAAACTAAGGTCTGAGAGCCAGGTGTGATTGTTGTTCTTGGAGTGTCCTTGCTTCTCAGTCCTTTCAGCTGATGGGGCAAGAAAATATGTCTATGTGCATTTACATTTATGAGGGACATTGATTGGTAGTATTTCTCTTGGAATATCTGTTTAAAATTTTGATATCAGGTTACAAAATCAATACACAAAAATTAATAGCCTTCACATGTCAAAGGAAAGTCATTTTCCTCCCAAGCTCTGTCACAGGGGAGACATTCCTATCTTTCTTTGGGGTGAGATGGGAGGTTGTCTCTCCTTGAATTTCAAGTTACCCCGTTGCCTCGTGAGCTTGGCTCTCTGATGGCTTTACAAATATTATCCTTTTTATCTGGCTTTCTTCATTGTTAAGAGTGATCCAGCTTTTTACATTCTAGGAAGAAGGGGAGCTCTCAAAAATTAACCTCTAGTGTAGCTAGTTATTTTTGAATTTGGACATTTCATGGGAAAATGAGTCACAGTGCAGGGAATAAGTTCCTTCACATTCCCACTCTACTCCATCCACAAGACTACAGCAGAGGTCTGAAGGTTTTGGGGAACCCTAGGATGCAGGTCAAGACTGAATAATGCAGACTTAGAGAGGAGGGTGGATCGGGGGTGATATCAACATCTGTAGGTGAGGAATGTGGTTTCTTGAAAAAATTAGTGCTAGTTCTCATGGAAAAGTTTTGAATGAGACACCTTGTGACACAAAGTCAAAGCCTGAGGGCAGCTGAGCAAGGACACCACTACCACTTATTTGGCAGGTGTCCAGTGAAGGGACATCCAAAGAAGGGCTTAACTTGTGAGGTGTTTCTCCTTTGGACTAGAAGAAAAGCCAAATTTAGCATACATGTTTAAAATTATTTCCCTATAAATATAGTTCTCTATAGATTACTTATACCAACAGCTCTCAACTGTGTGTACATATTAAAATTACTTGGAGCACTTATAAAGTGCCAATGCCCGGGCCCCATCCTAGACCAATTATATAAAAATTTCTGGGTGTTTTTTTCTAAGCCATGACAACTTTTTGAAACTTCTTAGATTATTTTAATAGGCAGTTAGATTTGAGAATCACTGACGTAGATGCTTTCCTATAATCTGAAAACCCATATAGGCATGGGGGTCCTAGATGTAAAGGAAACCCGTCCATACTAAATCCTGCTTCAAAGCAGGTCCTTGGTAGGAAGTAGCTTTACAGTAAAGGGGTCTTCAGATAGCAAGTTCCATGTGCTGGTGAAGCAAGCAGGGGCCTAGAATGCAGGAGAAATCCTTGACGTGGATCATATAATTTAGAGTCGGGTTAGTGATGCTGCAACCAAGACAACTCCTTGAATATGAAAGGAGGTGTAATCCTGAAGCAAGAGGAAGAATACTGCTGCTTGGCTTGCATTAACTTTATTAATTGTTGCCATGTTGTCCTAATATTTTTTTATCCACTTGTCCACTGCATGATGAAAATTATGATTCCAGGCTTGGAGACTTTACTATTGATGGGGAGTTTTTGAAATGTATAAACAAAGAAGTAATATGGACAGATTATTAGCTATATGTGTTTTCCTTCCCAAACTAAAAATTCCTTGATAGATTAGGCTGTATGTTATTTATGTATATCCAACGTTAATTAGTGTTGGTATATTGATTAATTAATTAGTTAATTAATTTTCTTATCCACTCACTCATCAAATTCTTCTATGAACTTATGTGCCAGGCAGTGTTTTTGGCTTGGGGACAAAATATGGAAAGATGACAGACAAATCTCTTCCCCCTAAAGCTTCCATTTAGTAAGGGAGACAGCTAACAAATAAACAAATAAAGTAAAAAAATCCATAAATGATTTGAAGAAAACAGTAGGATAAGTGGTAGAGAGCATACAGAGATGTGTGTAGGAAGAAGCCCTATTTTGGACAGGCTTGTCAAGGGAAGGTTTTCTGAAGAGGAAGCATCTGAATGTTAGATTAGAGATCTAGATGAGAAGGTACCAGCGACATGAATATCTGGGGAAAGTAGAATAGGGAATGCAGTGAAGGAACAGCAAGGGAAATGGCCCTGAAGTGAGAATGAATTTAATGTGTTCAGGAATTAGCAAAAAGATCCATGAAGTTGGATCATGGTGACAGAGGGAAAGAGTAGTACAAAATGAGGTCATAGAGGAATGCAGGGCTGGGTCACATGGAACTTTGTAGACCATGGTAAGGATTTGGAATTTAATTATAAATGTGCTAGAAAGCCATTGGCAATCCTTATGCAAGAGAGCAATGTACCTGATTTATGTTTTCAAGAAGACCACTTTGGCTACTGGGTGGCAAGTGGATAAGTGAAAGAAAAAATTAAATATTATTATGAGCATAAATGTCTTGGTTAGGTGAGATAGACTGAGCGTTCCACGATAAAGAATGGAAAAATATTCTATTCAACCATATCTCCGGGATACCATCATGATCTAAAAGGACTCAATTAATCTCTTTGAAGGGAAAAGTTCTTTTGAGAGACAATTCCTGTTGGATGCTGTCCCAGGCTGTTGGCAAGAGCTTATAAAAGACCTTTCCTTCAGACCATGTCAGACACAGTAATCCAGGAGGATTCAGGTACTGCATCTTAATTGCTGTCATCATAAACAGTTGCATCTGGTTGCTGGAGAGCCAGACACATGAGTCTGTGTTCCATACCTATGGTAACCAGAACATCATTTTCTATTATGTTCTATTTTGTTCTGACAGACAAATGATTAATTAGCACAATCAGCATCTCTCCTTGAAAATGGCCATGGATCAGTGTGTTCCCCTCCATCATGTAATTGAATCAGGGCCCACACACCTGTTTCCACTTCCTTTAAACAAACATCTGCCCAATAACCAACACAAAGCAATATTAAATCTCAACCTGCCTTGTGCATAAGTACATCTTTCAACTTGACCTAATCAATGCTGAAAGCTAGGAAAACATGGGTCTCAGAGAAGACTGCTGCCTGATCCTCACATGTAATCAGAATGTCTGCAGATCTGCCCCCATTCAGGCTGCATGACAGAGCTCATCATGGCTATATTGCAGAGTGATTCAGAGTTTGGCTCTGGAGTCAGACCAGCCTAGGGTCATACCTGGTTTCCCAGTTGTGTGACACTGGGCAGTTCACCGAACCCCTTTAAGTCTCTGTTTCCTCATTTTTAAAATGGGGATAATGATGTTTACCAAATATGTTTGTTATTTTTCTATGTGTAAATGATACATATAAAAGGTTTAGCACAGTGTTTAGCACATAGTAAGCAAGTATTAGTATTTTTAACTGTAACAGAATACTAAAAACAATTAGGTTGGCAAATTTCAGTTCTGGTTAAGATAGAGTAAGAGCATGCCACTCTATCTTTTCTATAGATTACAACTAAAAGTCCTGAGCAGAATATATGAAGCAACTATCTGAGGACTTAGATGAAGTCCTCATATAATGAAAAGGATATAATAGCAAGTCAACTGGGGAAGCGAATAAAAAAACTCAAAGAACAATACCTATAGAGATGAGTTTCTGCTGCTTCTTTCCTTCCATATTTCCCAGTATAGATTCTAGGGCAGCCTGCATCTTGAAAGTATGCAACAAGTGCTAACAGAAAAAGCGGCAAGAAAAATCTTCTCTCTGGTCTGAGGACTGGGAAAGGAGCCCCAGGGAAAGAGCAACCTTTTACCTCTCTAAGCCCTACCTCAGGCAGGCCCAAGTAAGGAAGTGGCATTCCCATGGCAGTGGCAATAGCAGCAGCAGTGGTGGTATCAGCAGTAGCAGCTACAGCAGCAGATTCTCTGCAGTCTCTTTTCTCTTGCTACTTTTCCCTGAAGTAGACACAGTTTCAGGAAATTCATTATCATGCATGGATAATAAAACCATGGTTTTTAGGAAAAGCCATGAAAAGAAGCCCACAGGAGTAAGAGACTATGGGGAGATTCACAGAAAGTGGTAGCTGGATCCTTTAAATCTATATGTAAAATCTTGAGTTCATGATGAGCTGTGCATGCATAGAACTCAATCATAAGCAACATAGCATAGGCTTTGAGAATTAAAATACAGTGTAGACCCCCATTCAGGTCTCAGACTGAGCCCTGGATGATGCACGCACAGAGTAGGCCAGATAATACAGAAAGGCAGTGAAAGCTAAGTTGACTTTGAAGCCACAGCCTGCAGGTAGGTCAGGGTTGTGATCTAAACCTAACTGGGTTGATTGCCTCCTAAAGCAAACAAAAAAAATCCACTCTCCAGAAAATTTTTAACAGAGTTTCATGTATATGAAAACATCTAGGATACAATAAAAAATTACTCAGCATACAAAGAACCTGGAAAATGTTAACAACCTTCAAGGACAAAAGTAATCAACAAATGCAAACTCCAAGATAACCCAAATGTGGAAATTATTAGACAAAGATTGTAAAGCACCTCTTGATGATTCATGAAGTAAGGATGAACACTTTTGAAATGAATGGAAAGACAGACATTCTCAGCAAAGAAATAGAAGGTATACCAAGAACCAAATGAAAATTTTAGAACTCATATATACAATAACAAAAACATAAAATCCATTGAAGGATCTCAAAAGTAGAATGGAGATGAGAAAGAAAAGAGGCAATGAGCTTGAAGATAGGTCAATAAAAATTATCTAATCTGGAAAACACAGAAAAGGAAAGTTTGATAAAAAGTGAACAGAACTTCAAAGAACTAAGGGACAATAGCAAAAGTTCTTATACTAGTGTTATTGTAGTTCTGGAAGGAGAGGAGAAAGAAATTGGTGCAGAAAGATATTTGAAGAAATAATGGCTAGAAATTTCCCAAATTTGGTAAAAGATGTATATTTGCAGATGCAAGAAGTTCAGCAAACTTCACATAGGGTAAACTCAAAGAAACCATGCTCTGACTCATCATAATCAAAGAAAAGAAAACAAAACAAAGCAAAAAATCTTGAAAAGGCCAGAGAAAAATAATACATTACATATAAATTATCAATGATTCAAATGATGGCAGGTTTCTCATCAGAAACCACAGAGGTAACCAAAAGACAAAAAAAAAAAAAAAAAAAAAAACCAGTGGACTAAAATTTGTAAAGTATTGAAAGAAAAATAGTGTCAAGGCAATTTCGATACCTAGTGAAAATAGCGCTCCAGAATTTAGTCTTGAGATCAGGTCTGGTATTTATTTTTTTCTCCACCAAATGCCTCTTGCTCAATACAAGTGATTCCAGAAAGATAAGAATTCAAAACCTCCCAAGAGACTTACTCTGAAGTCCAGGGGAAGGTGGAAATGTGAGCAATTAAGTGGAAGGTAGACATAAGTATTAATGGTGGAGTCCATGTAGGGTAGTCTGGAGACACAAAGGATGAGGTAGTTGTTTCTCTATTCAGGTAAAAAGAGGGAACCAGATACAGTTTCAAGAGGAGATTATGATTGACTTGAATATTCAAAGGTATATCTCAATGGGTAGAGAAGCTAGTGCCATGGAGTAGGCACTCTAGTAACAGGGAGAAACTTGAATACAACCTGCAGTGGTTACTTGGTGTGTTTGGGCAAATTTAAGTCTTTTAGTTATTATAGCACATACAGCTCTGGGCACTTTTTCTTTTTACTCTGGTCAAATTTCCAACTGCCAGTCTTTTTATTTATTTATTTATTTTTGGTAAGTAAGATTGGCCCTGAGCTAAAATCTACGCCAACCTTCCTCTATTTTGCATGTAGGATGCTGCAACAGCATGGCTTGATGAGCTGTGTGTAAGTCTGAGCCTGGGATCCGAATCCATGAACCCCAGGCCACTGAAGCAGAGTGTGCAAACTTAACCATTAAGACACCAGACCAGCTGCCAAACTGCCAGTCTTTACAGCCCATTAACTGAGGGCTGGATCCAATTCTCCCTGCACACAGAGAAATCTGATAATACTGGGGAATTAATATTCCTTGAGCAACTTTAAACCAAAGACTGACGGGAGTTGATAGATAAATACCCTGGCTCCCACATCCCTTGGACAGGATAACTCTGAAGCATGTTCTCCACTGGGTCTCAGATTTCCCCAGTGAAATTAAGTTATATTTGCCCACTGTTGTTAACTTGCTTGACAATGTGTATATTATTGATTTTCATCCCATCTCTCTCCTACTTCCCCACTGCTTTGCTAGTATTTTTAGAGATCACTTCTCAAACATACTACTTGAACTTGTGTCCTTGTTTCAGGGTCCACTTCTGAGAAAACTCAAAATAAAATAGTTTCACAGATTAGGTTTCCAAGGAAGCAGATTCTGAGATGAAGGTTTAGTTTATTAAGG
Source organism: Equus przewalskii (assembly GCF_037783145.1). NCBI lineage: Eukaryota > Metazoa > Chordata > Mammalia > Perissodactyla > Equidae > Equus > Equus przewalskii. Next base: position 62,195,040 of record NC_091834.1, on the reverse strand, counting down.
AGTACTCTCGGAATGAACATCTGTGACAGGAGAGAAGGAAGCAGGATTGGGCAGAGGGAGAGGTTGGGCTGTAGTCACAACAAAGGTCTCAGGTAACCCCATGGGGAGTTCTGAAGCAGGAGTGGCCCTTGAGAGCTGTCCCAAGTTGAGGTGAGGGAGCGTGGCTTACATATCCTCATATCAACAAGTCATTACATGCAAGCTGCCCTGAGGAAGGGGACACGACCGTGAGCAAAATAGTTCTGTTTAGGTGCATGTTAGAAAAAGCTTAGATTGTCTTGAAGGGAGTTTTGGTATATACCTGGTAAAGGCGTCTCTGGTGAGGGCTCAGCAAGAAAAGCAGAGAAAGCTTCTATTGTCTCAGAGAATATATATATATATCATCATGAGCAGAGCGCTGGTAGAAAGATGAACATTAAAAGCAATTCTGGTGAGATCTCAGCCAGAAATGAGGAGTATGCTATTGGCAGCTGGAGGAAATATGATCTTTGTTATAAAGTGGCAAAAAACTTGGCTGAATTGTGTTCCAGTGTTTTGTGGAAGCCAGAACATGCAAGCAATGAAATCAGATATTTAATCAAGGAGATTTCTAGGCAAAGTATTGAAGGCTCATCCTGGTTTCTCCTTACTGCGTATAGTAAAATGAAAGAAGAGAAAGACAAATTGAAGGAATTGTTAAGCAAAAAAGACTTAAAGATTGGGGAAATTCTCAGCCTATCCATATTGCAAAAAATGAGAAAGCTTGTTCTGAGAAGTACATGCACCTCAAAACACTGCCAGCCTCTGCCCATCACCCAGTTCCAAAGCCAGTCCCATACTTTTAGATAATTTGCTACAGCAGCACCCCACTCCAAAATCTGTATCAGTCTGCTTGGGCTGTTATAACAAAATATCACAGACTGCATGGCTTAAACAACAGAAATTTTTTCAGAGTTCTGGAGGCTAGCAGTCCAAGATCAAGGTGCCGTCAGGGTTGGTTTCTAGTGAGGACCTTCTTCTTGGCTTGTAGATGGCTTTCTTTTCCCTGTTTCCTTACATGCCCTTTCTCCTGTGTACATGCGAGGAGATACGAAGAGCTCTCTGGTGTCTCTTACTCTTCTTATAAGGACATCAGTCCTGTTGGATGAGAGTCCCATCCTTGTGACCACACTTAACCAAAATCACCTCCTTAAATCCTCTATCTCCAAATGCAGTCACATTGGACGTTAGGGGTTCATGATATGAATTTTGTCTATAATATGTGTCTTTTTATATAAAAAGAATATTATATGATGCAGTGTACTATGACTTTATATAGATATACATATAAATATGTCTCACTTTGAGCATAAATGAAGAGAAATTTCAAAACATTATTTTATACAAAGCAAAGCAGTTCTCTTTAATTTATTTCAAGAAGCATTAATAGAGAAGTGACTATGAACAAGAGAGTGCTGTCAGATGTTGTGAAAGATACAAAGGTGTTCAAGATTGAACAAGGTTCTGTTGTAATTCTAAATGACTTGAATGTGTTGCAAAAGGACACACAAAGTATCCTGGCAATCTACAGTTTTTTTTTTTTTTTTTCAGAAAGCATACCACCCAACTACAAGAAGGTAAACCTATTACCTTCCTAAATTTCAAAGAACATCCCTATTTTAATAAAGAGTTTTCAGAGACAGAAAATGTATGACTTATTGCTCTACATTTATCCAGATTAAATGGATAATAGGAAGTTGTTTTATGAAACAAAATACAAAAGCAAACTCATAAAGTGACCAAAAAAATATCCTGGTCTACCATTTGCGTTAGCTAGTTCTGGAGCCTCTGAGGAGGAAGCAGAGGGGTTGGTGGAGCTTGAGGCTGAGTGGAAGGAGAAGACAAGTGGTGAGACTGAGAACGAATGAAAGTGGTGGAGTTGAACGGAGCAGGGAGCCTCACCTCTAATGCACCAATGTTAATGCATCATTAAAGCAACGCGAAGTTCAAAACGTTCAACACTTTTCAACAGTTCAAGAAAACTGTGTCAGTGGATAATACAAATTGGAAGTAATATTTTATTTTATTCATAGGAACTGCTAACAGAGCAATGCATTTGACAACCGCCTACCCATCTTCACAGAAGAATATAGATGGTCCAAACTAGAAACATGTAACTTTTTAAAATAGTAAAATACTTGGTTTTTGGGAGAGAAAATGCCAGACACCCACTATATTTCTTAAATCTTATAAACTATACACTTGTAAAATATCCCCAAATACTTTAATGTAAAAAACAAGACAAGAGGGGCTGGCCCCTTGGCCAAGTGGTTAAGTTCATGCGCTCCACTGCAGGCAGCCCAGTGTTTCGTTGGTTCGAATCCTGGGTGTGGACATGGCACTGCTCATCAAACCACACTGAGGCAGCGTCCCACATGCCACAACTAGAAGGACCCACAATGAAGAATATACAACTACGTACCGGGGGGCTTTGGGGAGAAAAAGGAAAAAATAAAATCTTTAAAAAAAACCAAGATTTGAAAGACAAGGAAAATATAGATGTCCTGTGACTCTGGTACATTGTCATGAGCAAAGAAACAATTGCAGAATGATAATGGGAATGAAGACAGCGTAGGTGCATTTAGGAAGTGTTTTCTTTCATTTCCGTTTTCCTTGTGGATGAATAAGGGAAGGACTGGCTCTGAGTGTTAGAGGGGATTACCAGCCTTGGATAGCGCTGAGTTCTTCAAGTACCCAAAAGGAAGTCTTCAATTTGATTCTAATGATAAGAAATCTTTCTTGACATGGAGAGCTCTTTCTTTACTAACTGGGGACAGATTCAGAGAGAGAGCAGTCCATACTAAGTTCCTGATCTATTAATGTTTTAAAATTAGACTGTTAAAGACTGAGTTTACGTTAGAGAAAGGTGCCATCCATATTTTCGCTTCTGTTAACCTCTCTCAATTTTCAAGAAAGGCAATTTGACATCATTTTTAATAACCTACGATTCCTGAAAACTGTGGCTGCTTTTTGTTGTTCGAATTACAATTTGAAATTAGATATGCAACCCACCATCCCATAATAAAACTCTCAGAAATTTTTCTTCTCAAAAGGAAAGTACTTTTATCCTTTAACCTCTGCACAAATGTCCTATTTTATTTGATTGTGTTACACCACAGAAACCGATTATTTTCTCAACAAAGAAAAAACAGTTATAATAGACCAGATTTTCATGTCATTAGGAAGTGTTCTGATTTCATTTTTTTCCTTTTCAGCAGAATTATTTCCTTTTGAAGAAAAAATAGCTCTTGCTCTGCAGACAAAAATCCACACATAAGGGAATATTTGTTAAACAAAATCTAATGGGGCACTTTTCTGGGGCACGTCTTTCTGTGGGCTGAAAAATAGATTTCCTTATACAGATCTACACGGCCTATGCATGTGCTGTGGCTCAGAGCAGGCTTCAAGGTTTTATCTTTTTGTCTCCATCATGCAACCTGGGTCTTCATTCATGCATAACAAAACCAATGAACATATGTGACTTGAGTTTCCAAGTATCGTTTCTCAAGTCAGTGTTGTCTATTCAAAGCTTTTGGCTTTGAATACTGAAATGGAATCTGGGTGGAATGAAATTAATATAAGGAAGGGACCCCTGCCCTTTGATGCAGAAGAGGTTAAATTGTTCCCTTGCCAATTTCTAAATTTGAAAATTATCAGGGAGCATGATTTTACATTTTTCTTCTTTTTCATTGAAATGAAATGAAATGATTCCAACCCCAACTTGGGGTCATAATTAAAGGGTTTGCTATGTTATCAACTTTCTACCAATATTTATTGCAATGATCTCCTCTGTTTTCAAATACGTAGTCTGATTTTCCTGAATATAGCAAACTTGAATACAGTCAACTTTTTTTTGGGGGGTGGTGGTGGTGAGGAAGATTGGCCCTGAGCATCTGTTGCCAATCTTCCTTTTTAATTTTCTCCCCAAAGCCCCAGTACATAGTTATATATCCTAGTTGTAGGTCATTCTAGTTCTTCTATTTGGGATGCTGCCACAGCATGGCCTGATGAGCAGTATGTAGGTCTCTGACCAGGAACCAAACCAGCAAACCCCAGGCTGTGGAAGCAGAGTGTGGGAACTTAACGACTCAGCTATGGGGCTGGCCCCTGGTCAACTTTTACAGAAAGAGAATGCAGGTTTTGGGGATTTGATGATAGAACAATAAGATTCCCCAAAAAATCATTCAGGGACTGAAAAGGAACTCTTGCCATTATTCTTGGCAGGGGACGAGTGGCAGTAAGCCAAGAGTTGCTAGGATGGTAGGTTCTTGAGGATTCCTATGCAGTGGAAGTCATCTTCTTGTATGAAAGTAACTCAGAACCTGTATCTGACTGCAATAATCACATGACATTAGCAGAGTACAGTGCTTTTCTAACTTTTTTATGTTAATGAGATTTTTTTTTTAAATAAAGGAAAATCTCTGCTAAAGCCCAATACATAATGCAGAAAGAAGCGGGGTACTCTGGTCGATTTGGACTCATCAATGGGGTCCACATGAGCTCCAAGGCTTGGCAGAGCCATAATGGTGAACCATTGGTGAAATGGAATCAGAGTCAACTCAATCCCTTCCTAGTTGCCAGAACTTAGACAATTTACAGTCTTTCCGAGCATGTGTGTGCACATGCATGCTTGTGTGTGTGTGTGTGTGTATTAATTCTTGCCTCTCTGGAGTGTTGTAGAGATAAGTGATAATGCACATAAAGTGTTTCGCCCAGTACCTTGCATGTAAGTAGATATGCAAAAATTGGTTTTACTCTTGTTATCATCATCATCATCATCCTAGTCATACTGATGCATACTCAGTATGGAATCATCCTGGAACCGTGTTGCAGGCTTGCTCTAAAGGCCTACGTATGCGTTGACTGTTAATTTACAGATGATGCCACTGAGGCTTAGGGGCATTAAGTAGTTTATCCAACACAGATAATAAGGAGTGGAGTTGGAGTTAAGCATCCAACTCTGGATTTAACTCCAGAGCTTGAGCCTTGAACCCCAGCCCGCAGTGGCTTCTCATTAATAATAAAGTGCAGGACTCAGTGTGGACCGCCATAGGTCAATCTCTCCGTATCCTAGCTTCCTCACTGTTCAAATGTGGAGTGCTTCCATTAGCATTGTGAGGCTCAAATGAGGTAAAGTTTGTCATATGCAAAAGACGCCCATTTTTGTATAAGCAAATGGTGACTTACATAGTCAATCCATTTTATCAAGTTTGATCATGTGAACTAACCACCAACAAATCTTCATTTTAATCTATTTTGTATGGAAGCAACTCAGGTCAAAAACATGTCTGAACTTTGTCAAAACACATCTGAACTCCAAAATGGAATCTAATTTAGTTTTAAGCTAGGTTCTCAGAAACCAAAAAAAAGTTTCCCAAGCCTAATGAGCAGTTTTGCTGTGGGCCTGTTTTAGAGAACAAGAGATTGTCATACAAGCACTTGGCAAGGGATGTTGTTTGTGTATCACACGGAAATAAAAAGATAGGCCAGCAAGGCATGCCTGAAGATCCGAGGTGGGAGGCATTTACTTGGCTGGGTAACTGCAGAGAATGCTTTGACTTTCTGTCCATAACCATAATGTTTTATGATGTTTTAAGTTGAGTTAATTGATATTGGAGTGAAACACTGTGGCTGCTATTGATACTACGATATATGCATGATCTTTTGAAGTTTATTTATGGAAAAGGTGGATGAACAAAAGGTAGGGGGCATTATAAGATTAATGTTAGAGTTACCTGAGGGCTCGTTGTAGATTCTATCTTTGAGAGACTTGCTTCACATTCTTGTGGGCTAAAAATAATACTCAAAACACCCAGTTTCTGACCTTTTAATGTTTACCTTCTAAAGGAAAATTGTCTAATCTCTCACCTTCCTAGACCACTTGTGCCTTATCCTAGTGGTGGAACATCTATAGACATTTAAAAGACTGTTCGCATTTCCATAATTTTTGAAATCGGCTATTTTATACATACCTAGTCTGCAAGGGAAGGAAGGTGTTAAATTGAGAAGACAAATAATCCTTTCCCTGACCTACCTAATCAAATATATATATTTAATTTGGTTTATCAAATTTGGAATAGGACTTTTGGGAAAGAAAGGAAAACAGACCAAAGTCATCTGTTTCATTACTTCTCTCTAAATAAAGATGAAATGTAGGAAGTGATGAGCAAGGAGGAAGTCAATGCTGTAAAAAACTGACGTAAAGCCCACAAGTCATTTTTTTCTTTCTCTTGTCTATCAATTTTGTTATTTGGTGCTTGTCATTACCAAGTGAATTGTTAAAACACTTCTTTAGCTGGGGGTCGGGGAGGGATAGGGAGAAGAAGGGGAAACAAAAGAGAGTCTTTAGAATGAAGTACAGAAAAAATTGAACTGTAAGGTAGCCTCTTCATCTAGAACAATAATTCTCAATTTTAACGGCACATCAGAATCACTTGGGGAGCTTTTAAAATTTCTAGATACTTGGACCTCATCTTATTTAATTGGTCTGGGGTGGGGCTCCAGTATCAGTATTTTTTAAAGCCCCCTGAGTCTACAGGTATTCAGGATTGAGAACCACTGGGTAGACTAGCAGTTAATCCACAGATCGCCAGGTGGGCTGGGCCTGGAGAGCTCTCACACCTATGAGAGGAAGGGCGTGAACTACAGAAGATGGTGTTTGGAAGTAGCACTGGCAATCAGTTCATCATGCACTGAAGACAACAAAGGTGAGATGGGCAGCCTCTCTGCATCTTGTTTCCCTTTTGTGCTCTTTGTTGGAGAGTTAGAAGACTAAACCAGGCAATGCCATGTGATGCCTAGTGATCCTTGGGGATTCCACATACTATCCTTCATCTGAAAGCAATGGATCTCCTTTTACTCCTTCACCATATCTGAAGTTGTCTGCCTGATTTTCAAAGCCACCCATAAACAAGCCCCCTTTTTGAATTTAAACTTAGCTCCTACTACCACCTAAAAGAGTGTTTCTACCATAGTCAGATCATTCTTTTCTCTGTTTCCGAAGACTATTGAGTGTATTTCCCTCTCATTCAGTCATCAAGCACGTGTTAATATTCTATATGTATAAAGTACTTTGCTAATAGAATACTTTTCAACAGAAGGAAGATAATAATACGAGCTTGCATTTATTGAATTCTTGGTATGTGCACTTGTAATAATAGCCAACATACATTGAACGCTTACAATGTGATAGGCATTGGGTTAAACCCTGCACGTGATTTACTGCATTTATTCTGCTCAACGACACTATGTTGTTTTTCTTATTCCTATATTACAGAGGAGGAAACTGGGGCAAGGAGAGCAATGGCCATGGCACACGTGGTAAAGGTGGGAGCACTAACTTTCATCCTGATAGTCTCTCTTAAACTCAAAGGTAGAGGGTGCTACACAGCACTCCAGTAGCTTTAAGTTTAGTGGAGAAGATATGACCTACACAGATGATGGTAACACAAAGCAGTAGGCAGTGGGTTACAAGTGTCCTAATAAAAGCACGAAGTACTGTAGGAGTTCCAAAAAAGAAGAAAAAATAGCTTCTGGAGGGGATGGGGTTTAACCCCGGACTTCTGGAGAGGTAATTCATGTGTCTTAGCAATTGAAAGGGAGAGGAAAGCATGAGGGGATTTAGGGGAATAGCAGTTAAGATTCATACTAGGGCTGAACAAGATATGAGACCTGTAACGTAGACGGCTGCTGGGTTAGGGAGGGCTCAGAGTTGGGTGTCCCTCTTCGTTCAAGAGGTGTTGTGAGGAAGGAGCAAGGCAGAAACCACAGGCAAGCTTTTCAAAGTCTACATTGAAGAAATGGAGGTCAACCGTCTGACCCAGGGGAAGAGCTTAAGGAGTTTAGAAAGGGAAGCAATTTGGGGGTACAAATGCAGTATAGCCCGAGCCAAGTTGGGGCTGGAAGCTGAGCCATGAGGTAGGAGCCAAAATAGGGATGAGGTAAAGGGAAATGAGGCAGCAAGAGACAAGGAGGGGGGCAGAGTAATTCCAGGGCACAGAGGTTTTGGGGCAAGACTGCTCTGGGAAGTGTGATCTTGTGACTTCTCTCTAATTCTCTGGGGTATCCAAAAAGTACTCCCTGGGTACTCACCCTAGGCCAGGGAAATATGACCCAGCGGTGCCTGAGCGAGACAATCTGGCAGAGGCCAGCGTAGTTCAGAGAGCAGGAAGCTCCGGGCAGTGAGGAGGCCCCCTAGCTGCGCCCTCACCGGGTAACTGCTTCTAAAGGGACTTCTGGGAACTAAATTGTGGCAGTAGACTCAGTAATGATGCGATAATTGACTGATTCAGAGGGAAAAGGGTGAAGGAGAATGAGGAGACGATGCGAATTTGTGGCTTTGAGTCTGCATGGCAAGGAGAATGGCAACGGTATTGACAGAAGTACCAGCAAGATGAACTGATTCAGGGAATCATGGGATCAGTTTTAGATACTGAGTGAGGCATAAAGGCGAGCCTTCAAGGTGGGAAATATCTTGCAGAGAAGAGAAAATTCTGGACAGAAATTCTGGGGAGAGCTGGGAGCTGGGGGTATGCACGCCTATCGAGTGACTGTGTCTATTTAGGAAGACCGTGTGGAGAGAGAAAGAGAATTAAGGACAGAGGAAGGATGTCTACCTTCTGAGGAAGGACAGTCAACAAAGGAAACTGCGGGATGGTCTGAAGGGAAGGAGGGCTCCACTGAAGCCAAAAGCTTCCAGAAAACAAGGAGGACGAAGAATGGAAATAGGCTATGAGCTTGGTTCGGGGAATGGGTAGTTTCAAAAGAAATAGCTTCTTGGCTTCCTTGCTGGGAAGTGACCTCCACTTGCCCATCTTCTTATACAAATGATGAACTTCCCTCGAGGCATTACTTCTTCTATGGAGTTTTTCTGACTATTCCATCCTTCACGTATTCCCCATTCCTTAGGATTCCTGCGGTACTTAGAGACTGCAAGTATATTCAGCCTTTGTGGACACGTCCCTGCATTTCACTGCAGGCGGCACCTCGCAAGCCTCCCAGCTGGATGGAGGCAGCTTGACAGCTTTGCTCCTCACCTCAGGGATTACACCAACAGTCTCCTAACTGGGAGCTCTGCCCAGCTGGAAGTCCCCAGTGCTGTGTTCTCCTCAAGGGATCAGCATGATTTTTAAATGTAAATCACATCATATGACAACCCTGCTTCAAACTGCCATGGCTTTCCATTACACTTGGAAACATAATCCCGGCTCTCAGATTCCGGCCGGCAGTCAGCCCTGAGCCCTCCTCCCAGGCCTTTCTCTCCCTCCACTCCCCCATCACTCACACACTCAGCAACTCTGGCTGTTTCTGTCTCAGGGTCTTCAAACTTTCCATTCCTTATTCTTTAAATGTTCTTTCCCCAGAATTTCACACGGCTTCCTCTTCCTCACCATTCAGGTCTTACCCAAACAGCTGCCCTTTCACAAGGCTTTCCTCAACGCCCCCGTGCTTTTCATCCCACATCACCCATAACAGTATTATCACGCTGTCTTCGCCACCGCACTTGTCAGTATTGAAATTATTTTATTTGTTGTGGCGGTGGTTGTTGTTTTTCACCCTTGGTCCACTTCTTTGTGAGTAGACATTTTGTCTGTCTTGTTCACAACTCTGTCTCCAGCACAGGAAGAGTTCCTGGCACATGACGGGTGCTTCATCCATACTGCTGGCCGGCCCACTGACTCCAGGCTTTTGGACAGTGTGCTACCTCTGAGACCTGGATCTTCTTTCCCTCTTCTGTTGTCACTCCCTCAACCAGGCCCTCCTGATACCCTGATCTAAATCAGACTCTCTGCTATGTTCTCTTTCATAAAACTCTGTTATTTCCTTCAAAGCACTTTCATAGCTTTCAAATTCATGTTTACATTCTATCTCCCCCAGGAGGCTGCAAGGTTCAGCCGGGCAAAGACTGTACATCACGTATACCTTGAGATATATATTTCTCGGCCACCCCATATTCCCTACGCCAGGAACATAGCAGGTACTCACTGATTCCACATTGAATGAGTATTAAAATATTCTGAGTTCCTCCTGGGTTTAACCATAGAGGAGAATATTAAAAATAATAGCTGATGAAGGATTGACAGATACTTCTCCTTGGGGAAAACTTAGATATCCTTGCTCTGGCTAGAATGTGCTCTTACATTTTGCAGGAAGATCATCAAACCCACTCTGATCTAGAGGAAGACATTTGTATGTTTTTCTTCAACAGGACGATTTGACAAAGGGACCGGACCTAACTCTGCCAGAGCTGGAGGAGGCATCCTGGGGCTGCTCTCCAAGGTGGGTGGAGAAAAGGCAGCCAAATGGGTCACACCTGGGCGGGAAGCCTGGTGGCTATCATCAGGAGGACAGGCAGCCCCAGGGGCCATGCTTTGGTGGATGTCAGCACATGAAGTCTGGCCATTCTTTTCTTCTGTCCAGTTATATTGATGCAGATCTGTATAGTGTTCACGGGGTTCCCCTGTGAGAAGCTCAAGTTGCTAAAAGGAAAACAAGAACAAGAAGAGTGGACAATTTACCATATTTACACCCAACAGCTAACTCAGAATTGTGGGAAAGGCATTTACGGGCGGTGAATTCTCCAGAGTGGGCTCTGTGAGCTGGAAGCTGATTCTGGCGGTGACTTGGCCCAGATTAGGTCAAAAGCTGCGTTTCTTGTTCTCATTTGGAAGATGGGCTAGTAATACTTATCTCTTATAGACAGGGCAGGGGGAAAGATTGGCATGACAGTTAGCTGACCTGAGTTCTAATCTTGAATCACCATCAGCTAGCCATGTGGCCTTGAGCAAACCAATGTACTGCTCTGGGCTTGAGTTTCTTTATACCTAAAGTGAAGATGTTGGCATGGAATCCTAGAATCTGAAGTGATTGCACAATCAGGTTTCTCACTGAATGCAGCCCGCCTATCGTGGACAGGATCGAGTCAAACTCCACACCCATCGCCCGTACCGACAGAATCTCTTCTCTGAGTTGCTGGGCCCGGTCTCCTAGTTGAAACTCTAGCTCTTCCAGCTGCTGCCGCAGGGCCTCCCGTAAACTTTGCAGTTCCTTGGCCTCCTCCCTGCAGGGAAATAATAGAAAACAACCAAGTTTCACAGTCGCCTCCAGGTGCAGTCTTCTATGGGCCCTTCCCAAATGTAGATCACTCCTTTGACATTTCTTAAAAGAGATTGTCACCTTTTTTATGTGCATCAGTTGCAGGCATAGATATGTTACTTGGCAGGTTTTCTTTTTTTCCGATTTCTTTTAGACAACTCTATAGCAAAATAATTTACGTACCATAAAGTTTACCTATTTTAAGAGTACAATTCAATGATTTTTAGTAAATTTGCTAAGTTGTGTAACTATCACCACCATCTGGTTTTGGAACACTTCCATCTCCCCAGTAAGAACCCTAGTGCCCCTTGACACTTAATCCCTATTCCCAACCCTCAACCCCAGGCAATCTACATTTGGGACAAAGACTTTTAATCTATGTGAAAATAATGCAGATTTTCAAAACTCTTATAACCTCCAACATTTGTATTTGCTGGAGCCCCATTCATGTTGATTAAAGATATCCTGCTGGCTGTCCTCCTCTTCACAGCTGGCTGCCCATCTTCTGAACTCTAATAGCCCTGGCCTTAAAGAGTAAGTGTTGCTATCTAGCAAATGGCTCTCACAGGTGCCCACTGAGAAAGCAAGAACAAGAACAGGAAAGCAAAGGAAAAGCTGGCCAACTTCTCATTAGCCCTCCTCCCTGGTGCTCATCTGTCCTGCCCTGATTACCTTTCCTTGCTCCAGGTGTGTGGGCTGGTACTTAGTTTTATGGCTCCAGTCAATAATTACCTGTCCTCCTCTGACATGTCCCAGGAAAAGAGTGCCTGCTGTCCTGTAAGGTGCTGTTCAATTTCCTCTAAATGCTGCCGGAAACTCTGGCATACCATCTTCATCGCTTCCATCTCGTGGACTGTGCACTGAGAACAATTAGAAAGAGCTGAGAAGGAGGTCCTTTCTGATTCACTGCAAGGGCTTACTAGGGTGGAGCCTGCCTTCCCACTTGGGCTCAGCAGTTGGCAATGAAGCCCTGCTGCTAATGATTGGGGAAGAGAAGAGGGGAAGCCCAGACTTGGGCTGCTCCAACCAGCGAGAGGCTGGGACAGGAGGGCAGCGGTTGTTGGATGGCCCTGGGGGACAGGAAGGCAGTCTGGAGGACCAGGTGATGTAGGGGTGCAAGGATATAAACAGAGGAGAGGAGGGGGGGAGGGCCAGAGTGTGGGCTTGTGCTTAGAAAAGTTGGTTCTTATTTAATCTCGTTTAACTTTGGTGCTGAGTACTGCCTCATGCTGAATCTCAATAGCATTGAACACATCTGTTTGGATGGTATGTGTTTGATTAAAGAAAGTCTGCTTAGAATATGTTTTATTAGTCTTAGCTCTGCTTAACCACAGTGCCTGGTGGTTGAAACCTGCAGATCAGCTGCACCCAGCAAACAAACCCATCCAGAGTAAGGCAGGCACAGATTAGATATCCCATCCCTCCATGAACTGGAATCTAGAACTGAACTGTCTATCCTCTCAGTCCTGCTTTCCATTGCTCCTGATGTGAATCATTCTTTAAATCTTATTTTCTCTGTATGACATAGCTTTTGCCTTGGTTTCCTTATTTCAATATCTTCTTGTAACCACCAAGCCCAGTCCATTTGTCAGGCACTCTGCTATTTGCTGACCTCTTACTAGCTATCCCCCTTGTTTTCCAGCCCAGATCGGATCATGCTTTGAATAGATCATGATCCAGAACCACAGCATCTCTACCCATCTGACTCTCAGTGATGTTAGTGCTAGTTGGACCCTAATGCTATCTCTACCAGGCCCATGGGTTTGGACACCCTCCCTGATTAATGTGGCAGAGGCTGCTAGTTGCCTAATCAATGTCTTTCTCCTCTTTATTCCTAATAACAGAGTTCTAATATCTTAGGGCAGCAAGGTGTCTAACTAAAAAACTACATTTCCCAGCATCCCTTGCAGATAGGATGGCAATGATGTGAAAGTGGAGAGATGGAGTTGGGCTTCTGGGAAACTCTTTAGAGGAAACTGATTTTGTAGGCAGGCCTCTTTTAGCCTTTCCTCCTTCCTCCTTTCATGGAGACAAATCTTACAGCTATGTTAATTCCTCCAAGCCCTGTTTCTAAGAAGTTGCAGATTTCTTACCCTTCTCATCAAAACCACATGGCCAAGATCCTGGAGGCCTAGTGGCGATTTTTACCAGAATTGTCATATGGACACACTTGCCCAAGAGTGATAGTTTTATATTGAAAACTCTCTATCCTTCTGCTTGGAGAGTTTGGTTTTGATTCTGTCCTCTAATTTTTATGCCGAATAACACATTCTGCATAGCAAAACCATCCAATTACTTTTGCTTCAGTATGAGTGCATATGAACCAGTTAGAGGAGTGCTTGAAGCATTATTGATGTTGGCAAGATTGCTTGAAAGGCGACTACAATTATGGCTCTTAAACCCAGAAAAGATCTTAGAGACCATGAAGGACTTCTTTTATACATTAGTGTTCTGACTCACAATGGTTAACTAATTTGTCCAAGGTCAAAAAACGGCAGTCAGATTTCAAACTGAAGTCTTTTGGTTAATTTCTTTTCTTCTGAGTCACAGCAGGGACTACAGTGTGGCTGGACACATGGAAAAGTTACTCGTCCCTTAAGAGGGAGCTGACTGGGGGGTCCTAGCGGATTCCTACATGGTGACCAGGTTCTAGGGACATGAAAATACAGTGCTCAAGCAGGCTGAACATCATAAACATTGAACTACAGGCTTTCTCTACTTATTGTGGGGTAAGATTTTGTGATTGGAAGGTATGGGACCTGGATTTAGGAATCACTGATGGCGTGTGGCTCCCTGTGAAGGGAGTGATATAGAAGATTCTGAAACGCTGCCATCTTCTGGTCATTTGGAAACACTAGAAATCCTCTAGACAGATATAGAAGTAGTTTCAGAAAAAAGGAAATGTTGGGCAAGGAAAAAAAACCACAAGGAGACTGTTTTGAATTCTTTTTTTTCCAACATAAAGGCCAGGTTATAACCCAATGTAACGCAAGATCTGCTCTGCTGACCAGAACCCATTAAAACAAACTAACTTCAATAGTAAGAGCGACAATGAACTTTTGAATTCTTCCTATTACCTTTTAAACTTTGTATGTTTTTTGTTTTCTTTAAATCTAAATCATAAACATTATAGAAGAATTTTCTAGTATCCAGAAATCTTATTTCTGATACATCTTATTTTCTTTTTTGGAAATATTTTTTCAAAATTAACAAATCACTGTGAAGAATTCACCTATATATAAGAATTTAATCATATCAACAAACCATTATCTTTTTTTTTTTGTTGTTTTTGAGGAAGGTTATCCCTCAGCTAACATCTGCCACCAATCCTCCTCTTTTTGCTGAGGAAGACTGGCCCCGAGCTAACATCTGTGCTCATCTTCCACTATTTTATAGGTGGGGCGCCTGCCACAGCATGGCTTGATAAGCAGTGCATAGGTCCACACCCGGGATCTGAACTGGAAAATCCCTGGCTGCCAAAGTGGAGCACGTGAACTTAGCGGCTGTGCCTTCATGCCAGCCCGGAAACCATTATCTTTTTAACCCCTAAGACCACAAAAATGGTGTTTACCAATTAGTCAAGTGTTTGCACTGTTACATACTGCCATGTAAGGAGGGTGAGGTGGGGATGTTTTTCTGAGACTTTAACCTAAAAATGTTCTTAGTTTGAACACCTGCTCGGAACTCCCATTGTCATGTAAGAGATGGTATCTGTCTCTGCCTGTAATCTTCACTTGGTCCAAGGCCTATTTTCTAGATAATTTTTTCATAAATAATTTTTCTAACACCAGCTAGCACCTATCATCTGACCCAGAGCCATTTTTCTCCAGGATATTTTCAGGCCTTACAAACCCAGGCTCACTCACCATAGATGCTTTTTCTTTTCGTTGTCGAGTTTATTTAAGTAACCTCCTCTCATGAATGAATGAAACCCCTTATTTTCATAAATGTGCACGTGTGTGTTTGTGTGTTTTGATTGTTTCCTTTGAGTATACGTTTGTGGTTCCTTGGATCTAAATAAAGAGGAATTCATTGTTTTCTAGTAAAACCCTATAAAGCATGTATTTCAGCAGCTGTATGATGCCAAAGCAATTTGATATAAAAGTACCATGTTGTTGGGCTTTTTAAATATAATTGCAAATTCTAAGAGGAGAGAAGGCTAAGGCAATGTGA
Organism: Equus przewalskii; assembly: GCF_037783145.1. NCBI lineage: Eukaryota > Metazoa > Chordata > Mammalia > Perissodactyla > Equidae > Equus > Equus przewalskii. Next base: position 62,179,755 of record NC_091834.1, on the reverse strand, counting down.
GACAAGGCATTAGAAGACAAGGGATGGTGGTGTGCACACTCATCCAGACTCTTATTCATTTGGAACTTACACATGAGTCTGAAGATGGCCATTGTGCATAATGGGCCACAAAACCCCTGTATTTTCTGCAAAATTGCTGTATGTCATAGGGTCCAATCAGGAAGAATGTCTTTTCCCAGTTGCCATGTCTCTCCACACAGCTGGGGCGATTCAGGCCTAAGGCATTCTCTTGACACCAGGTGGGAGGAATGGGGAGAGCTCTGCTCTACACACAGGGTCACTCACCCCTGGAGCTGGCCCAGGTTTAATCTTCTGTCCCCCTTCTACACACTGTCCTTCTACCCAGCTCCCAGATCCAGTCCTTCTCTTGTACCTGGCTCTGAGTTCCTGTGCTGGAGCTTTCCCACGCCATCTCTTACTCTTCCCAGTCTGCCTTTCTCCCAGAAGCTGCAATCCTTCTGCCTGTTACTAGGGTCCTTGGTGCTGCAGACCCACTTAGTGTTTCAGTCCCGAGAACCACGCTCCTACAAATTCATAGGATCCCCCAATACCTTATAAACCCTCTTTACCTTACATAAAACCTTTCATCTTCATAGTTTAATTGGGCGGTACTAATTGATCAGCCATCCTCTCTGGATGTTATGGTTTGTCTGATGGACTAGACATCTTCCTGGAACCTGGAGGCAGGCCTGCCCTTCAAATGACTAAGCCACTCTAGACCCTGGTGTCTCCTTTCTCTGCACAGATTTGTCACAGTCACCTCAACCATGGCAAATAACTTCATTAGGTAGGCTGTGTTTTCAGTCTGTGTCATAGGAGATGGAATTACCCTTTTCTCTTTTTTCATTTGTGGTCATCTAACTGAATAAACGATAGGCTCAGTATCAATATAAAGCTGTTGCCATAGATCCTTGATTATAATTTAATTAATTATATTTATTATAATATTGATTGTAATATTGTAAAACTCGGTCATAATATTAATGAATAATATTAATAAATTAAGTGATAGCGCTTCCCAAAGACAATTTGATGTAATAGTCTTCTGGCTTCTTAGTCTATGGATACATGTTTGTTATTTCTCTTCTTCCCACATTCAATAAATGACTTATATTGTTTTTAAGAATGGTGATGTGAACAGAAACTAGATGGTATCTTATTATGGAATAAATATCTGCAGCATTTACCCTAAAAGAATGACATTGCATGTGTCTAGAAGGACCATTTCTTCCAGAGTTTTTAATGTAATTTTGATGTTTTTATATTTTATTATTTTTAACAAAATATAAAACTAAATATGGTTTAATTTATATATCACTATAAAACATCTTAAAAATGTAAATTAGAAAAATAATCTATTTTTCAAGATACGTTAGATCAACAAGCTGGTTTTCATCATGGAAACTAGAGTACCTCGTTGTAGGACTTAATGTTTTTCCCCTACAGCCTCTGGAAATGTCACCTTCTCCAGCTATGTTTCATCTCTAACATAGTGCATCTGCGTGAACTATATGGTCAAGTCAATGTTTATTCCCTTAGAGCTGAGTTTTTCAATCTTGACACTGTTGATATTTTGGGCCAGATAATTTTTTGTTGTGGGGGACTGTCCTGTGTATTGTAGGATGTTTAGCAGCATCCTTGACCTCTACCTGCTAAAGACAGTAGCATGTAGCATGTACCCCAGCTGTTGTGACAACCAAAAATGTCTGCAAACATTGCCAAATGTCACGGGGTAAGGGCAGGGGGAGGTGTATATACACTAGCCTTTATTCTTTTCCCTCATTGAAATTTTGGATAATATTATACCTAGAATTGATCTCAATGCCTCCTTTTACTAGTTCAATGCTCACTAATGACTGATTTTAAAATAGTCCAAATGCCTGGGAGTCTTGCAATTTGAAAAAATTGTAGTAAATTATTTTATCTTTCATATAATCACTTTCTATGTTTATGTTACATTTATGTAGATTTCTATATGTTGAAGGACCATGTAGTAATTTGCCTTATCTTTCAAACAATCGCTTTCTCATGTTAGTATCACACTTATATAGATTTAGATATTTTACAGCTGGACACGTCTTTGCCTGGACTGTATTCTCCAAGAATTTGGTGTCTGCTAAGTTTGAATTTGAATCTAGACTTACCACTCAGCAGGGGGGGAAGTTAGAAAAACTACTTAAACTCTCTCAATTCTAGTTTCCTCATCTGTAAAAGAGGGAGGACTTTGCATGTGTTAGAGACTCAATAAATATTTATGGCATGGATGGAAATGAGAGTTACTTGCCGGAACTTGCATAAATAAAGTGGTTAACATAGACACCCAATAAATATTTGTGGAATTAAAAGAATGAAAAGGTAACTCAGCAGGCACTAAACAGCAGAGACTCAGTATGTTGTAGCTGCCCTCCACTCTCCTTTGAACAGCTGTAGTCCTACCTTGTCTGTGCCACCTTTTTCTTTTTCTTTTTTCACTCTCTACACATGTAGTTTCGTGTGTGATACTCCTAGGTTTTTAATCAACAGCTAACCTTGACAGCCTAGATCATTTCTCACCTTGAGAATTGCTGAAGAGGGGGCACTGGAAGGACTCATTAAATGCTGGTTGATTTATCAGGGGCTGAACAGGGATGGGGGTCATTCAGTTCTCAGTAACCCCAATGTCCGCTTTTAAACGAGCTTAGCAAAGGTAGACCAGAAGTCCCTCTATTTGACATGGGAAGCTCTAGGTTCAAGACCTGAACAATAATAAAATAGTGACAAAAATTGATAATAAGTGTAACAACCATAGAGTTAGCTGTCTAGAGCATTCTATGTGCTGGACACTGTGCTGAGCATCTGAGTGCGCTGAGTGCCTTATAAGCTTTCTCTCATTTAATCCTAACACAATCCTGTGTCAGAGGGATGAATAATCTCCCTATTTTACAAAATAGGAACCAGGTTCAGAGAGATTAAATAGTTTGTGCAAGATTATACAGGTGAGTGAACTAAAGACAGAGAATTGCTCAGTTAGGCTGAACTGGAGATGAGGTACGGATGCGTTAATATTTATAATCTTACATCTGAATTTATTGTTCTATATTCCTCTGTAAAGTGGGGATTAATAATAAAATTTACCTTCCTTACTTCACAAGGTGATTGGAAGCATCAAACAAATAGGAATTTGTAAGAATATCTGGAAGAATAAAGCACTCTATGACTCATGACTTGAAATGGAAAGACATGCCCCTAGAGAGCTTGCATCTGGAAAGGAAGGCTGGGCATTATCCCTGAGATGTCTGCTGTTGCTGAGTGTGCCTTCCCATCTTTGCAGAGGCAAATACTTACAGAACACAGCTCCCTCACTGTAGCGTCCTGAAGGACTTTCAAAGTCTTCATGAACTGGGCTTCCAGGTCATGAGAGCACGGGCAATGCCTGCAGGCTGAGGTGCCAGGCCCAGGGCTTTGCCTCTCTCGGTGGCAGTGGGGATGTTGATGATGGCAGAGGCAGCAGTGGGCAGGTACGGAGTGGCAGATGCCCACGGGGTAGATACCAGGGTAGCCTGTGTCTAGAGAGACAGATTTGGTGAAGGGCTGGGCCTTGTTGCTTGGAGCTGAGCAGCAATGCCAGGGCCTGGGCTCACATATACAAGTCTGAACGGAAACATCATTGAACTGTTTTGCCTCTGTCCCCAGTCCTGTGGTAACAGGGTCACACATAGTGCATTGTAAAGTTGTTTCTCTAGAATCAGTCCCCAAGGCCACAGCATTCTGAATAGCCGATGTCAGACAGGAAGACATCTGGATTGTCACAGACTTGGAGCTAACAGTGTTTGAGTCAGCATTTGGAGGAAGGTTTCCCGTCTCAGGTTCTGCCCTCAGTGGTATCTGACCCAGAGCACTACACTTTGGATTTGCCTGGGGGGTGTCTCTAGCCAGTTTATCTAGGTGGGGAATGGACTTTTCAGACGTTTGGATAAGGTCAACTGTATCGGGTGTGACTTCCTTGGGCATGGGGACACGCTGTGGTGGACTTTCCTGTCTCAGTAAGGTGTTGTTGCTATCAGGACAGACTTTACTGCTCTCTACTCCTCTCGGGGCCTCAGAGTCAACGCAAAGGAACTTGTCTTGAACATGATCAATTCCAGGTGACCTTTGAGACTCGCCATGGTGGCTTTGCACATACACTTCCCCAGCTCCCTCAGGCCTCAGAGACCTATCCTTGGCTTCCATTATGTGAGTCACCATAAACCCCACAGGGCAATCACATTTGGAGGTAACTGTGCCTCCAACGGCCTCATGTTCAGTTTGGGGTATGGGTGGCTGCTGCCTCAGGTGGCTGTCTTTCCTTGGGTATGCTCCCCCCGGGGTGGTCTTGTCAAGGGCCATATCTTGTTTCAACAGCTCTGGTGGCCCCTCCATGGCCTCAAACTGAGACTCTTTCTCTGCCACAGATGTTGAGGCCTTTTCTTCCAAGGCACTCCAGTCTTGACTTGAAAAAGATGTGCTCAACATGCTCTTGGAATCAGACTCATCTGACTCTTGCTGGCAGTCCAGGTATGACACTAAGTGCTGGCTCTGATCCCTTGGCTTTCTACATTCATTCTCAGCAGGACTCTGGCTGCCTGGCAAGGAAGGCATCTGTGGGAGAAACCGGGATAAAGGCAAATGAGTCAGGAGGGGAGGGGAGGCACTAGGTTTAAGAAGTGTTCTGTTGTTTTCCTTCCATTGACTTAGGAGGCAGGAGACAAGGTTTAAAACTCGAGTTTCCTTCAGTTTACTGCTTTATCTGGGACCTTCTTTCTATGGGCTCAGCTTCCTTGTTTAGTAAAATCAAAAGAAAATAAAAAGGAAAGGAAGGCTGAGCTTCCTGGCACTTTGTCCAGCATGACTCCATCATCCCTCGTCCCTTGGGTGCCTGTGGAGTGTGTCTTCTAAGCATCGGTTGCCCTTTCTAATTGTGGTGGGACACTTTAAACTTATCTTTCCTTCTGTTCGTATTTCAACCCGGAAGTGGCCCTTTACCTGCAGGGGCGGGGGTTCCAGTGGTTCCTCCAGGAACCCGCTGCTGTCAGAGTGGCAGCTGTTTACTCTGTTCACAGTGGCACCTGTGGAAAGAAAGAAAGAGGCCTGGGGTTAGTAAAGTGAAAACAGGCTGCCAACAGGTCAGGGATCAAACCCTCTATGTGCCTGACATATTGTAGCTCCTGAATAAACGCCCACTGCTTGGAAACAAAAATGAAAGAGGGAATTCCAAGGATTTGTTTTCTTAATTGTCAGAAGGTCTGTGTAAAAATTACATCACTAATACAGGAGTAAAATGTGGAATGAAGGAAGAGGAACTAACATCTCTTAGAACTAAATAACAATATGATTGTGAGATGCACCTTTGTAAAGGGAAGAAAATCCAGAAGGAAATGCGTATGCCTTAAATGCCATACTAATAAAACAATAAAAATCCAAATTTATATATCTGTGTGTGTGTATACATATGTACACACATATACGTGTAAGATATATATGTGTGTTATATATATATATATATATATATATATATATGTAAATGGACTGAAGGTTATGTCCTCTCTAAATTCCCTTGTTGAAATCTTAGTGCCCAAGGTGATGATGGTACCTTCGGGATCATACCTTTGGGAGGTGATGGAGCTTTTGGGAGGTGATTGTGTCATGAGAGCAGAGCCCTCAGAAATGGAAGTAGTGCCCTTATAAAAGAGACCCCAGAGAGCTCCCTTGCCCTTTCCACTGTGTGAGGACACAGAGAGAGGATGACCATCTATGATCCAGGAAGTGGGTTGAGCTTGGACTTCTAGCCTTCAGAACTGTGAGAAATAAATTTCTGTTATTTATAAGCCATCCAGTCTATGTTATTGTGTTACGGCAGCAGGAATGGACTAAGACTTTTTCTTCTTACTAAATTTTGGATAAGAACCCTCTACTAGCTTCATTTGTGCTCTATTTATATGACTACAAGTCCGTGCTCATGATTTAGATGGTTGCTCCTGTCATAATGAGAGGCTGGAAGGGACAGAGAAAGAACAATGTTGAGTGTGAGCAGGTAACAACTCTGTAAACATGAGCATCTTGAAATCTTAATCTATCTGTGACTTACATAAATATTATGTTGTGTTAATGGGGGTAGGGGAAATAGGTGGCTACTAGAGGGTCAACCTGCTAGAAATTAAATTGTAGTATATTTTTCTCTTCTTTAATGAGAAACACTCCCAGCTACCCTACAATATAGACTAGGATAGGAAGTCTTCTGGGAGGAGTGTGGTTGGGGTGTAGCCTTCTTATAATACAAGAAGCAGAGAGAAGAGCCTTATTTGTCCTCAGAGAAAAGACTGGATGTGGGTCTGAAGAGTGGGTTGAAAGGAGAAAGCTGACTGTTGGTGGACGTACCGCTTGGATATCTAGAACCTATGTGAAAAATAGGCAATCTGTCTTTCCTTGAAGAACTAGCTGCTGCAGAAGAGTTCAAAGGAAAAAATAAACAAACAATCCACCTTCTTCTTAGGTGTTTTAGATCCAACCTTCAAGGACAGCTCCACTAAGAGGGGCAGCAGCACCTCATCTCCTTGTAGAACTGTCTTCCACCAGCCTTAACTGTGCATGTGTCTGAGCAAAGACAGCCAGTAGAGACATGGTTCCAGAGGTGGTCCACCCAGCTCAAATCCCAACTACCTCGCCCGGAGGTCAAAGTAAAGAAAATGAAGTTTAGCTTTGTAGAATTATAATTTATGAACTTGATATTCATTGTCAGCCTCAAATAAAATGAAAGCTTAAAAATCAGAGGATATAAGTTTTTAATAGCTGAATCCTAGACAGATGGAGGAAAATTTTGAGGAAATAACATCTTTGACCTAGCTGTTACTTCTTGTCACATACTTAAGGGTGAAGTATGGAAAATACTTACTAGTCACAGACCTGAATAAGACTTCTGCTTCTGGCAAGCTGTAGTAGTAGGAACTAGATTTTTCGTCCCCCCTGAAAAACTAAAAAACTGAACAAAGTATGTAAAAAACTGATTTCAAGAAAGTGGACATCAGGTGTTTAAAGATAGCAGTCCCTGAGAGGCAGGAACAAATAATGTGAGCCCTTTGATTACCCAGCTTCCTTTCTTGAGAGAGTTTACAGGCCTTAGTGTAGGGAGGGTGAAGCCAGGCTGACTCCTTAAGTCAAGGAGACAGAACTAAGAGCTGGAAATGCTGAGCCAGCTAGAGTTCACAGGGGAGAGTAGAGAGAGAAGAGAGTTGCACAAAGACAGAATTCTAGAGGGTCCCTCTGAGTATTCGGCTGAGTACTGATCAGCTTATGCCTGTGAGAAAACACTAAAGACTGGAGAAAGAACCACTGGAAAAGACTAGAAGGCGCAGTAGCCAACACTCACTCAGGCCTGGAATAGTGCAGGTTGCCACCAGCCAGATTCCAAAACTTCCCAGTTCACAGAGCATTGGCAGGGTAGAGTACTCAGAAGAGTCTTGCCTCAGGAGCGAGGGATAATTAGCCCTAGAATGAGCATTGTTCCTGCCTAACAAATATTAAAAGCAAGACGTGAAAGGATCAAACTGTTTCCAAGTAACACAACCATGTCCCAGACATAAGCTCAAGAATATTTATAAGAATACAGTAATATCTGGCACCCACAAGGTAAAATCCACAATATCTGCATAAGAAATATCAAGCATGCAAAGAAGCAGGAAAATATGACTCACAGTGAGGAGAAAAATCAATCAATTGGAACCAATCTAAAACTGACACAGATGTTAGAATTAGCAAACAAGGGCATTAAAACACTTATTATGACTACAGCCCATATGTTCAAGAAGCTAGAAGAAAGTTTAAATAGATTAAGGGGAGATTGCAAGATATTAAAAAATATCCATATTGAAATTCTAAAGATGAAAACTACGCCTCAAGTAAAATTTATACCGGATGGGATTAATAGCATTTTAGAGATTGCAAAAGAAAAGATTAGTGAAATTGAAGACATAGCCATAGAAACTATCTCAAATAAAAGATAGAGATGAACAAAAAAGAATTTAAGGGGCTGACCCAGTGGAGCAGCAGTTAAGTTTGCATGTTCCACTTCAACAGCCTGGGGATCACCAGTTTGGATCCCAGGCATGGACCTAGGCACCACTCATCAAGCCATGCTGTGGCAGTCGTCCCACATATAAAATAGAGGAAGATGGGCACAGATGTTAGCTCATGGCTAATCTTCCTCAAAAAAAAAAAAAATCAAAAGAGCATCACTGAGCAGTGGGGCAACTCTAAATAGCTGCATATATAAGAAATTGGAATATTCCAAAGAAGAGGGGAGCATTGGAAAAAATATTTCAAAGAAAAGTTTGTTTCAAGAAGCTCAACAAACCCCCACCACAAGAAATATGAAGAAAACTATACCAAGGTACATCAAAATGAAATTACCCAACACCGATGATACAGAGAAAAATCTTAAAATCAGTCAGAGAAAAAAGACACATTACCCACAGAGATGATAAGGGTAAGGAAGACAGCAGAATTCCCATTAGAAATATTCTGAGCAAGAAGACATCTTTAGAAGCAGTAACATCTTTAAAGTAATGAAAAAACAAACCTATGGGTAAGTTTTAAAGATTTTATAATCTAAATCTTTCTAAAACATAATTGACTATTTAAACAAAAATAATAACAATGTAGTGTGGGGTTTCTAACAAAGACTTAGTAAAAAACAAAAACAAAAAGAACCTATTATAAAATTGAATGGTTTGTATGGAAGGAACTGCCTGTGAGATTTTCCTTTAATTAGGATACACAATTTTTTTTTTTTTTTTTTTTTTTTTGGTGAGGAAGATTCACCCAGAGCTAACATCCATTGCCAATTGTCCTCTTTTTTTTTTTTTCGCTTGAGGAAGATTTGCCCTGAGCTAACATCTGTGCCAATCTTCCTCTACTTTGTATGTGGGATGCCTCCACAGCAAGGTTGTTGAGTGAAACAGGTCCACACCCTGGATCCGAACCCGAGAACCTGGGCTGCCAAAGCGAGCACGTAGAACTTTAAACACCTGGCCCTGGGGCCAGCTCCTGAGGCACAATTTTTATACAGTCTTTAATCCGGGTAACAGAATGCTTGCTTACTTGTTGTCAAAGGAAATAGTGTATACTCCTCATATATTTATTATAGGAAATTTAGTTGTATAATATTTAAATTGTGTAATATTTACAGAATATTGTGTAACATTTAAAACTTCGTTGCTCTTGTTATAATCAACTCAGCCAACATTAGAACTCTTCAGATCCTTTTAGAGTTAGAAAAAAAATCACCTATTTTCCTCTTTATCTCAACTATGGGTACAAAATAAATGATAATTATGGCAGAAACCTCTCAAAAGCACAATGCAGAATTTCAAATATTTTTTTCAGTACTATGCAAAGGGGCTTAGCCCCTTTGGCTGAAGCCCCTCGAACACTGGTAACCCTATACAGTGGGCAGCCCATCCTCAAGAATTTTCCACGCAAACCTCCTGCTCCAAGTTCCCTTTACATGCTTCAGGTCCCACCAGAGCCTGTTTCTACTCAGCCCCCAGAGCCGTCTGCAGTAGACAGAGCACATGGATAGGAAAGAGCAAGACAGGACTAACTTCCACCCTCACTCCCCATCACAATACCATATAAACATTAGGGAACCCAAAGATACTCAACAGGAGGCCTGAACCTTGCTGAAGGATGGACAAAACAGACTCTGGAAGCTTTTGCTCTTTCTATATGTTTCAGTGCAAGATTTGCACCACAAGTTGTGAAGGACTCCTGGTCTATCATTGTTCTTTAAACTTTCCAGATAATCTCTAAGCAATTACTATTCTGGAATATAAGCTGTCTATAAAATGGTTGCTATTCCCCTCCTTACAACTCTAAGATGAAATTCTATGTTAGAGCACTAGAACCAAATTGTATGTCAGAGCCCATTCGTCCATATGCTGGTTGGTCCATATCAATATGGTCCAAATGAAAATAAACCACCACACACATAAAAGGTCCCTAAAGGTATAAATAGTAACTTAATCTAAAAGGGGTCTATTTGTATTCGAGTTGTTACTTTTAGTTACCTGCACTTGTGTAAAACACAAAAAAATGAAAACAAAGAAAAATAACCTCTGAAACTCATTTAAGAGAATTTGTGAAACAACTGGATTTTGAGAGCCTCTCTGATGGTGAGATCAGATGGTGGAATTGGGCAGCGTTCTCTCAGGAGTAAAGGCTTATTTATCCTGTGTGTTAGAAGTCAAACACTTGTAATTGAACCACTTTGAGAGTCACCAAGCAAAATGTGGGCCCATTTACAGAGGTTTTATTTTCTTCAGGAGGCTAAAAATCTCTCCTGCCTATAAACCACTTTTTCAGCAACTAGATGATAAACATCTTGAAATTGGGTTTGCAAATTCTAAATGTTCTCTTAGGGATGTAGGAATTAAATGATACGAGGACCAGAAATTGCCTAGCCCAGGATAGCTATGATAGATGATTAAAAAACAGACAAGTACAAATGTGCATTGTTTATCGTCACTCCCATGCCCTCATACCTAATATGTGATATGAGGGAGAGCTTGACCTAGAGGAAGACAAGATAGCATCTGGAAAGAGTAATGGAGGTAGTACCGGCACTGCCAGGCCAAGTCAACCCAGTTCCTGAAACTGTCTAGGCCAAGACTAAGGGAACTTTAGAGCCTCATCACCTCCAATGGGATTTTCCCTAGGCACTCAATATGCCCAAGGAGCCATATCTCTTCCTTACTCCACTGGATTGGGGCCTTGACTTCCCACCTTACCCTTACCATCCTTTTCCCTTAGCTACATCTTAGCATGCAAACTCTCCACTACATGGTGGATCTTTTTCCAAACCACCACCAACCCCTACATGACTCTGTCGTGCCCCTTTAGACTGCTGGTTTCCCTACTCTGTCAATCCTATAGCTAGAGGGGACTAACTGGTCTACAACGTACGTTACTGAGAACCAGTTAGGCCTCATAACTGAGTCTTCTTGATAACTGGAGCCAGATCTACTGGGTTCAGATTCTGACTCTCCTACTTACTAGTTGGTGATCTTGGGCATGCCACTTATCCTCTCTGAGTCTGTTTCCTCGTGGGGAAAAGAATGAGTACGGTAATATGCTACTTGTGGGGTTGCAATGAAGATAATGTCCAATAATATATACATGAAGACTTTACACACTTGTAAAAGATGATACAATTATATATACAATTTTTGTTGCAGAACATCATCTTAATATTGTTACCTATTAGAACTCCATCACTATTAATATCATTATTAAATATGATCAATGAGTATGATTAACAGACATTTGGTCCTATCCAAAACATCCATAAGACATTTGGTCTATGCCCAAACGTTCTTGATATTTTCTCCTATTCAAAACATTCGTAAGCCATTTGGTCAAAAGACATTTTGTACAGAAGACATTTGGTCCATTAGACATTTGGTCCATGCCAAAATGTCCTTGACATTTGGTCTTGTCTCAAACGTCCATGAGCATATTTGGCCCATGCCAAATGGTTTTCAACAGGACCAAATATCAAGGACCTTTTGGCCTGGACCAAATGTCTCCATGAACGTTTTGGACAGGACCGAAGATGACCAGATCCTAAGGACCTTTGGCATGGACCAAATGTCTGATGGATGTTTTGGACAGGACCAAATGTCCTGCAAGAATGCGGATCACTATTAATATTTATTAGAAATTACCTTTTATAGCCCATGTCTGTCTTCACAGAGTTAGACGTTACCCTCCCAATTAGGTAGACCCCCCCTGGGCAGGACTGCTCCACTGTCTTATAGGTTTGAAACATTTCTGCCTGGAAGACAGATGCCTGAGGCATTTTGTCCTAACAATCGCCAGGTGGCAGCATTACACCAACCACAGCACAAAGGAGCCAGGGGCCTGCCAAGAGTCTCTGGAATGGCTAAAAACAGAAAAAGTCAACCTTCTCAAGGGCTGCTTTTCTGAGCCGGGTTGGTAATCAAAGTTTCTGAATCCGAAGTGGTAAGTTTTATGTAGTTAAAGTGGAAAGTTAAGTATGCAGTCGGAGTTCCTACAGGTTCAGGGAAAATAAAGGGCTGTGGAATTGAAACATAAATGAAAGGAGGGCAAAAAAGAAAAGGAGTCTTTAGGGGCATGATGTAAGCTAGAGTTGTATAGAACAAAAGAAATGGTTCAACCTCAGACTGTTGGGATTTGCCATCTTCATTGATCTATTCTACTTTACCTATTTCTTTGTCAAGTTCTTCTCTCTTCTGTCCCCCAATGGTAGACAATGCTGTGACAGCCCTGTGGTGAAGTTGAGTCATAGGAGTAAATTATCTTCGAAGTGGACTGAACATTACAGATTATGCAAACTCAAACGCCTTTACGAGCTGCGCGGGTAGCATGGGCCTGTGAAGCAGCCAGGATTTAGACAATAGGGAGCAGTGTGGATTGTTTGGACTTGAGAGTGTGTGTTCCCCAAAGACATTTAAAAAAATTAATTTTAAATATTTGATAGAACAAACAAAACCGCTCTATGGGCCACAGTCAGTTCACAGGCCCTCAGGTTGGAAGTCAGGGTGATGCCACCTACCATCCAATGCAGAAATCCCTTCCAGAATATTCCTTATAGATGGCCATCTAGCTAGTGTTTATACACTTGTGGTGACAGAGACCTACTCCTATGTAGTCAGAATATCATACTGTTTAGAAAATGCTTCTTTATGTTGAGCCAAATCTCCTTCGCATTTTCCATTTGTTGGTCATGGTTCTGCTCTGTGGGGTGATAGAGAACATATCTATCCCCTTTTCCTCAAGACAACTCTCTGGGCCTCTCCAGGCTTTTTCTCCTCGGCTGAAATTTCTCCAGATCCTTTAAATCAGCCCGCACAGAGTAGGGTCTCCAGGCCACTTGTGTCTTGTACTTTTGAATAAGTTTTACTTAATGTTTGCTGTAACCCAGCACCCAGAGCCAGATTCAGTAGTTGACACATCCTCTGACCAGCATGGAACAGAGGAGGGCAGCTCTTTTCCTGCTTCTGGATATTTCACTTCTATACACACAGTTTAAGTTCGCATTAGTCCGGTCAGAAGTCATTCCCAGTGTTAGGTTACACTGAGGGCAGTGTCTATTTTGACATCCAGAAATAGATGTTTTTAACCTAAATGAATGATTTAATTTGCATCCTTTGAAACTTGATCTAGCTAATTCGGGATCACAGTTCCATCCCGTCAAGGATAATTTTGAGCTTCGTTCTGAAATCTATTTGTATTATCTATGGCTTTGAAACACATTCTTTCTGCGGGCCAAGTCACTGTGAATATTCTGAAGAGAACAGGCGAGTGAGGTAGACCCCGGGGGTGCTCTGCTGCAAACCTCCACTCTTTCCTTTAACAAACATTCACTGGGCCCCTGCGGGGTCCTACACTGTTCTAGAAACTCCATGGACAGCGTCAACAAAGGCACCTGCCCTTGCAGAACTTGTATTTATCTTGACTTGGATCCTAGAACTGAAGAAAGCCTGGGAACCTTCATGATTGTGGCAGATATTCCTGAAGCCATTTGATTCTTCCTTCTGTGTCAGAAGCCTTGGGCAGAGGAGTTTCTGTCCTATAGAGTTGTCTACATAATGATTTGATAACTTCCATTAGTGCCCTGCTGACATTTTGGTCTCAATTTCTTTCTTACAACCTGAGAAGTCTTCCTTTTTTTCTTTTTTTTACTACTCCAGCTTTAGCAGTTTCTCCCTTGCTCTTTAGTCAGAATAACCCTTCTTCATCATAAAAACAAAAAGCAGCTGCTTCTCTAAAATTAACTTCTCTTTGGCTTAATACCATTAACGTTTTTTCCCAATTATAGACGTAATACATGGTGGTGAATAAAATTTGGAAAATGAAAAAATATAAATAAGAAAATAAAAATCATATAAAATCTAACCAAACAGGAAAATTACTATATATTTCAATCCAGTACATTCTCTCTGTGCATATGTGTGTGTTTTTTAAACTAATAATCACAACACACACAATTTATATTCTGCTTCTTTTCACATAATATATTATGAATTTTTCTCCATCAAAAATTTCTTTGATTTGTTTGTGTGTGCACGTGTGTGTGTTTGTGAGCACATACATTTCCCTTTCAGATTTTTGTATCATGATTATGCTGCTGTGTAAAAAATAACTGGATAGGTTTTTCTCTTTTTTTTCTATGCTCTCAAGTAGCTTGTAAAACTTAGGTAGTATTACTTTCTTAAACTTTTAAAAGAACTCAGCCTTAAAACTACCAACCATTTATATTTTAAAAGATAAAATTCTTCAGCAACATTTAATTTCTTCAATAGTTATAAATATTTTAGGATTCCTACTTTTTGATTTAACAGTAATACTTTTTTTACACTTATTTTCTAGTCATCAGTAAAATAATTCATTTATTTTTATTCCATATTCTCTAAAAAGAGAAAAGACTATGTCTCTGCCTCTTATTATAGCTTTGGCCTTATTTAATAAATTTTTGTGTGTACTTCTTTTTTTGAGTTTCACTAATAGAAATATTGTAATTCTGTTTTCTTTTTGTTAGCATACTTTTTGTTATATTTTTGCTCATTCATTCTACTTTTAACTTTTCTTTGATTCTTTTAAATGTGGATAACATTTTAAAATAACTTTTGAGTCTTTTTCATTGTTAGATGCATTTATTCCATCTATAACTATTTTCATAAGATATGCATTTGGTTTTATTGTTTTTATTTTTACAACTGTGACTGATGTAATAAATATGCGGAATACTTGAAAATCCTCCCCCTTGTTCTGAAAATAGGCATCACTAATAGTCCATGACAGTCTTTTCTGCTGAGCTGGGATTCAGCTTCAGAATATTTATCAGTTCAACATTACTAATGGCTAACACCAACCAATGAGAATTGGGACACAAGTTATAATCTCTATTTGCTATCCTACTGTTACATTAATAAAGACCATAACTTCGCATTTAAGCAGAGGAACTGATTTTGAAATGCATCATAAATAGCTATCTCAGAGACTTAAATGAGGATTAAAGGAGATAATGTAAATACTTAGCATAGTGCCTGGCCTCAATATTTGGTAGAATTATTAATATAATTAATTTCTAATATTTATTCTTTCATCAAGTGGTCTATATTTTCTTTGATTGCTTTTTTTTCTTCTGGTAATTCAGAAGGCATACAGTGTGTTTTAAAATGTAATTAGTGGTAACTTGAAAAATACAAACATATTTCAAACTGCAATTATCAACATCAAGAATTATGCTATCTATTGACTCCCCAATTAATCAATATTGGTCAACAATTTTATTTCCTTGTACATTCTGCTTTCTATGATATGATCTAGGATTTTAGATCCAGAATGATGTTGTTAAATTATTTTTTCCTGTTTCCTTTCTTTTAAGAATTTTCATGATATTTGTATCATGCCCATATAATTTACAATTCCTGAAACTTTGCCTTGCCTGTCCTCTTAAATAGAACTTCCTCATTCACTAAGCTGGTGTACATCTTTGACATTTCTTTTTCAGAAAGAAAATGTGAGTGCTCTACTTCCTGAGACTTTGCTTATCTGAATTGTTGCTTCACAAATATGTGACAAGCTGAAAGGGAAAAGAATTTTTGAGCTGCAAAATTTCCACTTTAAAATGATGCTGATGTGCACCCACTATCTTCTGGCATCTAATAAGAGGATGTTTGTTGAGAGGTAAGTGAGCATGAAAAACCATCTCTATTGGTCCCATGGTCTGACCGTTGTATTTTTAAATATGCAAGTCACATTGCTTCCTCTGACATCTTTTCAATACCATTTTCTTAAAAATTGTGATATCAACATACAACCTTAACAATTATTGAAAAGGACACTGTAGAGTAATATATTCACAGGGAGTGACTTAGTGGTATCTCTCTCTGCTCCTTCCTCTCCTACAGGCTATGTTTCTACCCACAGGAGAAAAGAGGCCAGTGTGCCTGGAGCTAAGTGGCATGAAGTATCAGGGGTCTGGCCATTCAGAATCTTGGAATGAAACAAGTTTAATCCAATTAAATAGTTCTAAAACAGAACATTTATATGAATCTATAAAGATTGTATTGTTTCAATACACGTATCTTCCTTGTCCACATCGACACTTATTTATTAGATATTCCTGAGACAAAAAGAAAGGGCAGAGATCCAATTTTTAATAGCAAACCTGCATTCGTTGTCTTGGAAGAATGTAATGACAAATTTTAATTTAGATCCAGCACTTATCTCATATTTAAAATAGAAGAATAGAAGTTTCCGGGGTGAAATGAACAATGATTCCACTACCATTTGAGACAATAGATGGATTGCAAATTTTGTAATACTAATTTCTTTGGAGCATTTAATTTCTGTACTGATTTCTATAGTTCTACAGACAAGGAGTCCAAGTGTTTTTTCTCTTGTGAAGCTGTCTGGGAGCAAACGTTATTTTTGCTTGACTATCCTTGCTTAACTAGTTAATTGGTAGGTTACGTCAAATGCTCAGAGAGTAGGAGGCAGTCGTCCTTTTACATGGCAGCCTACTTCATCAAAAGTAACAATCCAGGATGGAAAAGGAAAAAAAGAAAATTTGGAATCACCAAGCTGGAGAACTAATATTTTGGCAAAGAATCGGGCTTATGATTTTCATCCAGCTGCATTCTAGGGGACAGCTGTGGGCCTCACGGCTGCATGAGAGACAAAGGGGAACTCTCAGGGAAGCCAGGTGTTTGTTAGTTGTTCTCCACGTGCCCTTCCTTGCCTCCAGTGCCCCTACTCCAGTCATTCTCTGCTCTGTCTGCTCCAGGCTTTTGCTTGTGTTCAGTCAATGGGAGGCGCCAGTAGGAGAAGCAGATTGAAGGGCAGGAGAAAGAGCATGGAGTGTTTATTGACCACCACCTCCTTCTGGGTACCTTTTGAAAATGACTGCATTCCTTTAAGTTAAGAGCTCCTAGTGAGGCATTTCTCTTCTAAGGCTTCAACTTTTACCAGGATCCAGTAACATGACTCTTCCCCTCTGTTTTTCAGACCTATTGGTGATCATGGCTTTCTACTCTTGCTAGCCTTCGGGTGCTTCCCCATCACTCATTCATTCCTTGAATCCAGCCAACTTCAGTAAATGGTCCCTTTTCAAAACTCTTTTCATTTCAACCCTTTGAATATGCTGTCTCTTTCCTGCCTGAGTGATATCCAGTATAATCAACCAGACAACTAAAAATGACCTGCCATGTTTAACCTAGTTTTCACATAGCATTGTATCTTTTCATTTTAATTCTGATTAATCTGTTTTTCAATATAAAGGAGGTTTGAGTTTTAGGGACTGCAACTCACTCAAACTTGGAGGAAAGATGGACAGAGGATGGAGGCATTGTCCTCCATATCTGTCATATTTAACCACTTTCATCACTTTGTCCTGTTCATGTTGATGATTCTCTAAAGAGTATATTTTGTGCCACATTTTGGGTTTTCTTTGCACGACTAACGTTATTTTTTACTGCTTCCAAGTTATTTTAAATTCTGACAAAAGTTATTCAATATATAGGCTCATTCATTTGACAATAACCATTTACTGATTGGCTACTCTGTGCCAGGCACCGGATGGACAACAGGGAGACTCAAAAGCCACAGACGAGGCTTTGAGCAGCTAGGCTAGTGGACAAGTCACAGATTAAAGATAAAATAAATGGTAAAGGAAAGTACTAAGACTGCCTTTTAATTTAATTTGATAGCAATGAAAAATACTCCAGAACATCTTCCCCAATATATGTGTTTTAGAAACAAATAATTCACAAGGTATGCCTCGTAAGCAATGAGATAACATAAAATAATCCTAAAACCAATGACTAGCCACTCTCTAGAAGAAAGCTCGCTATATGTATTTGTTCATTCCACAAATATGTATCTACTGAGAGCTTATTGTGTGTTAGGCAACGTGCTAGATTCAGGCGACACATGGTGAATAAGACAATGACTCTCTTCTCCAAAAGTTCACAGTCTCATGTCCTGAGAATGAACTTGGAGGATGTCAGTAGCCTTTACAAAGAGTAAAACTGCCTTGTAACACAAGTCTTTGGGCACATTTAAAACTAAGTCCCTTTATCTGGGGCTCCAGCAGCATTGTCTTCTCCTGGTTTCACAGACATGTGAAAACTGTTTGGATTCAAATGCTAAAAACTATTCAGAAGAGAAATCTTAAATACCTACTACAGGGGAAAAAAATCAGATCAAGCTGTTGTATCCATCTTTGTGATATTCATGACAGCAAAGGGAAGTGTGATGGCAAAGGAAAAGGACAATCATGGATCTATGAATAGCAAAACACAAACAAAAGTATATTAGAACGGATTTCTACCTATTAGACCAGATTAGTGATGGCAATTTAAAATGTTATCAGTGGCAGTGGTCAGAACATAAGGTAATACACCCAAACTTACAGCGTGATCGTGGGCATAAGATGGCATATTTCAAGTTGACTTTTCAAAAGGAGTTATACGGTTGGCCTAATTTCAAACAAGCAATTTTAATATCTTTAGTCACACAAAATATACTCCATTGCTTTATGCGATGTTATGATTCTTTTTTCTGGACTTTGCTCTTACAAAAGGAAAACCAGAAGATGCATGCACAGTAACAGATTTTGAGGCTGAATTCTTTTTTCTTAGTAGAACATGTTTTTGCCAAGTTTACAACCCACTTGAACTTCTGTCTGTTCTTTGATTTTAGAATCAACTTGGGCCCCTTTTAACATTGGAAAAATCACAGATTTAGCATAGAAAAAGAAGTCTTCACAAAGTTTACTGAAATTTGTATAATCACCAAATATCCGTTAATAAGAAGGTTCTTCACCTTCTTATTGACATTCAGTGTAGCTAAATCTGAAAGTTAGTGTTTTAATTTTAGATGAGATCATTTTATTTTGATTAAACATTTATAACATAACTTTATAAAGGAAAATTTTTTTTTAACTGTTTAAAGAACATGCTTTTAAAAAAGTCTACTTGATCATTTGTGTCCTCAACATACATATATGTGAGTGTTTGCTATGTGCCAGGTACTGAGGTAAATTCTGGGGATTGAAGAGAAATCAGACATTAGTGATAACTTCAAAATGCTTTGTGTAGTGGAGTTACCTGCTTAAACTTAGCTTTATACATATAGTTTAAACGAAGAATAAGCTAGGAACATGTTACACAGAGAATTGGTTAATCATGAAATAACCAGAATTGGAGATTCAGAACTGAAAATCTCCAGAATGGGTCTGGATTTGTCACTAATTATCATTGGCACTTGGAGCAAATCACTAACCTCATGGGCCTTTCTTTCCTCATATGTAAAGTATGAGGGTTAGTGTAGAATGTAGTCATTAAGCCTTCCATTTTACAATGACAAGAATTTGATCACCTGAAAATAACCATAAACCCACTCCTACCCCTAAATATCTAACACAAGTATGCATACTGGCTCAACATGGTTCACCAAAGCCTACGGAGACATAGAAAGAAAACCTTGCCTGTATTTACAAAGAAAAGGAAGGGGGACTAAATCTATTTTAAAAAACTAATAAAATATTATGTCAATATATACAGAATAAAGGTAATATGAGTATATTTTAGAAATTTGAAGATGACAAAGATAAACACAGAATCAGGGAAGAGAGAAGAAAGGTATGTCCTCCCTCAGACATCCTATAAGGTGAGAGCAATCAGGTCTTACAGAGTGAGTTCTGAAATGCTTTGTGTCACCCACGTCCTCATGATATGTGTGATAAGCTGTATTATCAATTTTGGCTTCTAACAGAATGCAATCTGCATCAGAAAAGCACATTTTATAATAAAGATGTATCCGTTAGGTTGTTTGCAGCATGGAACTTGGGCAGGACACGCCATTTGGAGGCAGAGAGATCTGGGTTTTTGTCCTGATGCCAGCACTTGCCAGCTGGATGAACTTGAGCAAGTTAGTTAACTTTTGAGTCTTGGTTTCCTCATTCACAAATTAGAAATAATTGTAGGTAACTCTTAATACTCAACTATAATTATGGCATTCTACATTGCAACCCAATTAAGGAAGGGAAATTTCTAAAATCTGATTTTCACCTTCTTTGGTTCCTTTTTGCTTTCTTGGCTCAAGACTTTTCTAACATAATCTCTACATTTTCTAAGGAGAAGAGCCTCCTGGAGGCATTTGTCTTGGGATTGGGCTACGGATCAGCAAAGAAACATTCTGTACCTTCCATTTCTTGATGAAAAGATTTGTGAAACTTAGATACCAGCACCCAGATACCTCTAGCAGCGTTATGTAGCAGAAGAAATGGACATGAGAGGGATCCCCCAAAGAATAATGTAAACTGGCCCTCTTTCCATTTTCCCATGAACAGCCTTAATTCTTTGTTACGGGGTATTCGTCATATTGTGGGGGAGAGGGGCAGACTGGGTGGTGATTGAAGAGCTATACATCCAGTAGAAAGGATCTTAATTTTGGAGAAATGGTTACACTTTTGATCTGGGTACAGACTTTACAGTCCTTGCTCCCTTAACACTAATGGGTACCAATAGGGCATAACATTACCTCAGAGTCTATGTAGATGGGCTTCTGTCTTCTCCAGGCTCCCTTAGGATCTCACAGAGGCCACAACTACCAGGAAATGTCTGAAGAGTGTGTACGATTTCTCTAACAAGAATAAATATGTGTGCTTCTGGAATTCTTTCCCTACTGTTTCCCTTGCTACAAATAGGACAGAGACTTTATTATTATTATTTTTTTTTGCTGCAGTGATTTGCAGCATTAGAAGTAAATTTAAGCACCTTTCTTATGAAGAAGTAAAATATTCTCTTCTGAAATTAAAATATTTTGTCTCCATTCTCTCAATCAAATTTACTGAACTTGTTTTAGGTAGAGTAGTGGCCCCAAAGTGCTGTGGGAGCTGAAGGGGGGCACAAATATAAACCAGAAAATTACAAGAGAGAATGGGTTTTTTTTCCGTTAAAAGATGGGACATTGAGTTGTCTGGAAGGGAAGGAACTTGTCTAAAGAGCAACTGTTAATGGAGAAGACCAATCAGAATGTGTTTCCTCTGAAGTCTCTCTATCTGAACTCTGTGATTTCCACTTACAAGGAAGTTTTCTTCACAAAAAGCAAGACGGTTTTGATTTTATCCTGATACACATTTTCTGTTAATTAAACTGTTGGAGATATTTGGTTACTATTTCAATACCCCTCTTGCCTAACTTAGAAATGCTTTATACTGCATAGAGGTAGGAATATCTTTGCCAATCTAAAGCTTAAAGCTAATTTTATTATAGGTTATCAGTGAAATACTTGACATTGAGAAACTCCTTTACATTAATCACTCTCTCTGCAAAGGTCTATCACTTTTTAATTGTTGGTGTTATCTCCATTCTAATTAGAGCAGTGCTTCGAATCTACTGAGGTTATAGGATTAATCATAGGATCTTCCCTTCTCCAGGAGTTTCTTCCTGAAAGATGCCGATGTTTTAAAAATTGAATAAGTTGATAGACAAATCATGCTGGGACAAGCACACCTACCCCTGACGTGCAGCCATCTCTGGGGTAGCTCCCTCCAGCTGTTTACCACCTCACAGTGGTGCCTAGGAGCAGTTGGTTAAAAAGGAAAGAAGAATGCCACTTGAAATATAAGCAACAGGGGGTTTGAGGAAGAGAAGATATAATTATCTAGATTGGAATATGACCAGGACAACCACACCATATATGCAAACCACCAAGATTAAAATCATCCCTTTTATAAATGGAGCACTCAGCTTTGGAAAGGCAAAAAGAAGGCAAGAGACTTTTGGGAGTCTGACAATTGTTTGAAAGACAAGCTAATGTTTTTATTCTGCCAACATATGCGTTTTAGAAACCTTTTTGGTCTTGGGTTTTTTTGTCTCATTCACTTGTGCATAATCTTCATGCTGTTTCTTGCTTTGGGCACAGAGGAAATCAGAAAAAAAGCCATTGAAAACTATTCTTCCAGCTATCTGGGGAATTTACTGTGTGATTTAAGATACTCACTATTTTCAAAGCTAAAATAACAGAGAGAGCCTGTGGAATCAATGAGATGATGAAAAAGTTAGATCTTTGTTGGTGCATGGAAGGATGTGTTCAAAAGTGTATTCCTTCCTCCTCTTTGTGGTCCCACTCACTACTCCCTTATTGTTTTTCTTGAGAATGCTTCCTAATAAATCACTTTAACACAAACCTTTTCCCTAGGTCCATTTCTGGGGAACCCAATCTAAGACAAATGGTAAGGATGATTCATAACTGAACTCTAGAACTTACATGTTAAAAAATCTAATTATTAAAAGTAAAAGGCCCAAATATGTAAATATTCATCACTAGGCCCTGAAGGGCTATCCATAAATATGATAAACGAAAAAAAAAGTAAATTAGTAAATTAACAATAATTTACATTTAAAAAATCAAGAAGAGCCACGATGAAACCATGACCAATTCAAGATAATGTTATTAATATATTGATAACAAACCATAATTCTTGAAAATGACAAGAATTCCAACAATCCACATGTTTGTATGTATAGTAGGCATCTTGTAACATTATCAAAGCATGGTATAGCAGCCAGACCTCTTAAAAGAAAACTGAATTAGAATTCTCAGTAGCCTCTAACACACTACTTGTATTAGTCCTTAATTAGTCACTTAGTATTACTAGTAGGAGTATTGATCATATCTGAAAATTAAAGTCTATACAATTACACATACTTTGCTCATAAGAATCAAAGAAAAGATTTCCAGTTTTTTAATCAATCAATTTCTCATTTTGCTTGAAAGAGTACTAAGGACAATACATTGATAATCACTGATCATGCCTTCATGTCTTTGAAGACATGAAATGACAGAAGAGAATTTGCAAATGACTTTCAAAATGAATCCATAGTAATAACAGTAGTACTAATAGCTACTATTTACTGCTCACCATTATTGTCATGATGTTTTGTACATATTGACTCTAATCCTTACAACTGCCAAGTTGGGTAGATTTTATCATGCCCATGATGAAAATGGAAATATTGAGGTTTGTGGGCCTTAAATAACTTACTGTAGGTCACACAAATAATACATGTGACCTGACCTTATGTTCATCCCTTTTCCATTAAAGTGCAAACATCAAATCTTTGGTTTTTCACCAGTCAGTCCTTTACCATGTCCAGGAAAAAATGAGAACATATTGGCAGAATGTGTTTAATGAACCTATATCACTTTATTTTCTAACGACTAAATTCTGGATTATGGTAACCTCTACAATTTTGTTAATCAGTATATACTTTCAAGAAGCCACCCATAGTCTCCTTAAGAAAATTAATATAAAATTAACCTTAACTAAGTTACATTATCAAGCCTACAGCTTATAGCTTACAAAGAAATATCCATCTAGTCCCTTGGTTGATGGTGATGGAAAACATTAGCAATAGACCCCCAGTGAGGTGTAGTGTTAATTTCTGCCATTCTATTCCAGAGAACAAGAAAGGAAATTCCAGGATGCCTTGCGATTTGAAAGTATAAATGAACCTGTTGAGTCAGGAAATTATCTGAGATTATCTTATTAGTTAATTAATTAATGCCATAAATATTTATTGAACACCCATTATGTACCAGGATCTCCTTGTGCTCTAAGGATTTGGGTATACAGTCCCGAACAAAAAAGAGAAAATTACCATATTCATGGACTGTATATACCAATTAATTGTATGTCATCTCTTCCTATGTAGAGACGTTTTCTGTATTGTTTACAGTTCTGGACACATAATGAGCACTCAATAAATATTTGTTAGATTACTGGAAAAAGTATAAATCTGCAACCCTGCAAGCAGGGTTATTTTTTAAATAAGCTATTGAGCTAAAGTTGAGTCTTACTTTCCCTTCCATACTCTTTTCCCCACCAAAAGCAAATGTGCTTAGCTCCAGCCTTCCCTTATAAAGCATACTTTGATTGGAAACATTTATGGACAGACCTCTCCATCCCCTTTATTTTAGGTTCTTAAGAAGATATTGGAGGTTGTATAAGTACTTTAAGCATTGGCTGGTTTGTACTAAATAATAGTCCAAAACTCTGTGATACCTGGGATCAAGGACATTGGATGGTATAGGGAAGAAGTCTCTAAACTTTAAAATAGATGACTTCTGTGGCAAGTCACTTAACTCCTCTGAGCCAAAGTTCAGTATCTGAAACAAATGGATAAACCTGACTGTGCTATTTGAGCTATTGCACAGGTGACTGTAAGGAAAAGCATGTGAGCTAGAAAATGTTGAAGCTCCTATTAGTGGCAAGAATAATACAAGTGTAACTTAATGTCATCATGTTGTACAAAGAACAATAAAGAGTTTGAAATAATGTCTGCATTTCTGAGAAGGCATCTTTCAAATTCAGGAAGCTCCAGAGTACTGTTAGTACATAGCAAAAATATAGACGTAACCACTGGAAATGAAACAGACTGCTGATCATATGGGATTTAAAAGAAAGTTGGCCTTAACCAAGAATATCTTTCCTCCTGGTGTGTCTTACTATCTGATATTCTATTAGTAAAAAATTTTAAATCCCTTGTTACTGAATAACAAAACAAATGTAGACTCTGGAGTAAAATGATAGAATGAACACATGTAATTTTTCCTTGCAAATATTCCACTAAAGCTGCAGTAAAGGAGTGTGTTTTATTACAAAAGAGGTAAAGGAAGAGAGGTACTTTGGAAATAGTGGAAAAATAAACTCCCAGACTCCGTTACTCCATAAAAACAACAAGAACACTGACAACAATTGTAGAAATTAACTTTTTCAGGACTCTAGAAATTAACCAAAGGCTTGCAACAATCTAAGGAACACTTATTTTTTTAAAAATAGCTAGATATAAGTAAGAACAGTGAACCTTGTGTCATTTTGTTTTACCCTAATCCCATCATTCTTTCTCCAGCTTTGCATTAGCCTTAAAAGCCAGCAGCCTTGGAGCAATGATAGCTGTGAAAGTCAGCAGTCTTAGCAGTTACTGGAGGAAGCATAAAGGGTTTTAAAGTCCCAGGAAAGCCCTAGAGTCCAAGAAGGAGAACTGTCACTATTTGACCTGTCTGGAAGCTCTGTGGCAAAGCCCCATTCATTAGGCCTGTCTTTTTATAACCTGAATCACAGCTCCTTAACTGAGGAAAGCCATATCATCAGGGTATTTGTCAAAAACAATCAGTGGTAATTGTTTAACATTGCAGCTTCCTAAGATGGCAATATCAGTTGGGGCAAACCAGAAGCTGGCTAACACCCATAGAAGACTTGGAAAAGCTCTAATATATTCCTGTGTATCTAGAAGGCTGTACACATGTGCTGAGCTGTGTGCATGACCAGGAAAGATCTGAGAGGATCCTAATCTGTCACCTCTGGCTGATCTTGAGGCTCTGCAAAAGCAAGAAGTGAAGACTAATCTGAGTTATAAATAGCTGGATCATTGAAGGCATGCTCCAATATATGCACAGAAACCATCTGCAAAGGGTAGAAGACTTATTTATTCAAGGCACTTAAGGAAATCTCTGTCCAATCATTAACTGACCACTAAGCTATTAGAGACTTTAGTCTCAGTATCTAGAGACTTCACTGGCTACACATGACAGAGAATATAGACTTTGCAGAATTAACCCAGGAAAATCACTTTAAAACAAACAAAAAAGGCCCACAAAAAATAGAAACAATAACAACAACAATAAATCACTATAAGAACAAACTATAGGGGGACAACTGAGTTCAAGAATTACCTTATTATATTATTTAAAATGTTCAGTTTAAAACAAAAAATTACAAGACATGCAAAGAAATATGAAAGTGTATTCCATACACAGGGAAAAAAGTCAATAAAAAGTGTTCTTCAGGAAGTTCAGATGTTGGACTCATTAGACAAAAACAATAAATCAGTCATTATAAGTGTATTCAAAGAGTTAAATGGTAGAGTAAATAATTAAGGGACTATAAGAACAATGTCTTATCAAATACAAAACATTAATAAAGGTAGCCATTATAAACAGAACCAATAAAATTTGGAGGTTGAAGAGCACAAGAACTGAAATGAAAAATTCAGTGCAGGAACTCAACATCAAATTTGAGCTGGCAGAAAAAAGAATTAGCATCCATGAAAATAGGTTGATTGAAATTATCCAAGTTGGAAGAACAGATAGGAAAAAAATAAATAAAAATGAAAAAGCCTCAGAGACCTATGGAATAGATCAAAGGTACCAGCATACATAATGGGAGGCCTAGAAGAAGAAGATAAAAGGCATAAAGAATATTTCAAAAAATAATGGCCCAAAGCTTGCCAAATTTGATGAAAAACATTAATCTCCATAACTGAAAAGCTCAATGAACTCCAGGTCGGATAAGCTCAAGAGATCCACACTTAGAAACATGATAGTCAAACCATCAAAAGACAAACAAAGCGTCTTGAAACCAGCAAGAGAAAAATGACTCATCATATACAAGGGAAAAATTCACTACAATTAACAGCTAACTTCTCATGAGAAACCATGGAGACCAGAAGGCTGTAGGATGACATATTCAAAGTACTGACAAAAAAATGTCAAACAGGAATTCTATATCTAGTAAAACTATCCTTCAAAGATGAAAGACAATTAAGACATTCCCAGAAAAACAAAACTGAGAAAATTCATCACTACAGACCTGTCCTATAAGAAAAACTAATGCAAATCCTTCAGACTGTGAAAGAACATTAGCCAGTAACTCAGATCCATGTGAAGAAATAAACAACACCAGTAAAAGTAACTACATAGGTAAATATAAAGACAACAAAAGTGTATTTTTGCTTACAATAATTTTCTTTTCTTATCTGATTTAAAAGATAACAATAAAGCAATAATTATAAAACTGGGTTAATGGAATTATAATGTGTAAAGATGCAACTTGCATCTCAATAATACCACAAAGGAGGGAGGAGGGAATGGAACTATATCTGAGCAAAGTTTTTATATACTACTGAAATTAAGTTGATATTAATCCTAGCAGGAATGTTTTAAGATATTGTTGTCCTCAGGGCAACCACTGAGAAAGTAATTTAAAATATAATAAAAGAAACAAACTGAAATTAAGGTGATATTAATCCTAGCAAGAATGTTTTAAGATATTGCAGTCCTCAGGGCAACCACTGAGAAAGTAATTTAAAATATAATAAAAGAAACAAAGAGATAGCTAAAATGGCACACTAGAAAATACTATCTAACTAAAAAGAATGCAGTAATGAAGGACTAGAGGAATAAAAAAGATATAAGGCATATAAAACATATAGCAAAATGGCAGACATAAATCCTACCTTATCAATAATTACATTAAACTTAAATTGATTAAACACTTGAAACAAAAGAGATTGGAAAAATGGGAAAAATATAACCCAACTGTATGCAGTCTATATGAGATAGACTTTAGATTAAAGAAACAAATAGGTTGAAAGTAAAATGATGAAAAAACTGTACCATGCAAATAGTAACCACAGAGAGCTAGAGTGGCTATATATTATGTTATGTTTATGTTAAGACAAAAACTTTTACTAAAGATCTTTTATAATGGTAAAAGAGTCAATCCATCAGGAAGACAAAACAATTCAAAACACATATGTACCTAAAAACAGAGCCCTAAAATATATGAAACAAAAATTGACAGAATTGAACAGAGAAATGGACAATCCAACAATAATAGTGAGAGACTTCAACACTCTACCTTAAATAATGGATAGAACACATACAAAACAGAAGACTTGAAAAACACTATGAACCAACTAGACCTTTGAAATATTTATAGAATACCACCTTCTACAAAAGAATACACATTCTTCTCAAGTGTACATGGAACATTCTTCATGATAGACCATATGTTAGTCCATAAAATAAGCCACAATAAATTTAAAAAGATTGAAATCATATAAAATATATTTTCTGATTGCAATGGAATGAAATTAGAAATAAATAAGAGAAGGGTATTTGGGAAGTTCACAAATATGTGGAAATTAAATAACACACTCCTAAATAAACAGTGGGTCAAAGAAGATATGACAGGGAAATTAGAATACACTTCAAGGTGAATGAAAACCAAAACATTACATATCAAAATTTATGCGATAGAGCTAAAGCAGTTCTTCAAGGGAAATTTATATCTGTAAATGTCTATATTAAAAGAAAAAGTATCTCAAATCATTGACCTAATCTTACACCTTAAAACCCTGCAAAAAAGAAGAGGAAACAAAATGCAAAACAAATAGAAGCAAGAAAATACTAAAAATTAGAGATAAATGAAATAGGCAATAGAAAAACAATAGCAAGATAAAAACAAGTTGGTACTTTGAAAATATCAACAAAACTGACAAACTTTAGCCAGACTGATCAAGAAAAAAGGGAGAAGACTCAATAAACCACAAATGAAAGAGGAGACATTATTATTAACCTTCCAGAAATAAAAAGGATTATATGGAAATACAATGAATGACAAATGAGATGACTTAGATGAAGTGGATAAATTCCTACAAAGGCACAAGCTACTAAAACTTACTCTAGAAGAAATAGAAAATCTGAATAGAACCACATGCACATACATAGTCATCTCAATTGATTCATAAAAAAGCATTTGACAAAATCTAACACTTTTTCTTGATAAAAACATCCAAGAAACTAGGAATAGAACTGAATATCCTGTAACAGGTAAGGGGCATCTGCAAAACACCACAACTAACATCATATTACTTTGTGGTAAAAGACTGAATGCTTTGCCTCTAAGATCAAGAACAAGACAAGGATGTCCACTCTCTTCACTTCTTTTTCCAGGAAAATAAGACAAGAAAAAGAAATAAAAGTCATCCTGGTTGAAAAGGAAAAAATACAACTATCTCTATTTGCAGATGACATGATCTTATATATGGAAAATCCTAAGATGGCCACTAAAAAAAGCATTAGAACTAAAAAATGAGTTCAGCAAAGTTGCAGGATACAAGCTCAATATATAAAAATCAATGTTGTTTCTATACACTACCAATGAGGAGTCCAAAATTGAAATTAAGAAAAAAATTCCATTTGTAATATCATAAAAAAGGATAAAATTCTTAGAATAAATTTAACCAAAGTACTGTAACTTGTGCCACGGAAAACTACAAAACATTGTTGAATGAAATTTAAAAAGACCAAATAAATGGAAAGATATTCCATGTTATGGATCAGGAGATTTAATATTGTTAAGATAGCAATAGTACCCAAATTGATTTGAAGATTCAATACAATTTCTATCAAAATCCCAACTGCGTTTTTTTTTTTTCCACAGAAATTGACAAGCTGATTCTAAGGACTCAGGGTAGCCAAAACAATTTTGAAAAAGAAAAACGAAGTTGGAGGACTTATTCTTCCTGATTTAAACCTAGTACAAAGCTACAGTAATGATGACGGTATGGTACTGGCATAAGGATAGACACATAGATCAATGGAAGATAATTGAGAGGGCTTACAAATAAACCCTTACTCTTAAAGTCAATTGATTTTCAATAAGATTACTAGAAATAGTCTTTACAACAAATGGTGCTGAGATAGCTAAATATTCACATGTAAAAGAATAAAGTTGGACCTCCTACCTCACACCATATACAAAAATTAACTCAAATGGATCATAAACAGTTTTTAAACAGCTAAAGTATAAAGTTCTTAGAAGTAAACATAGGAGTAAATGTTTGTGACCTTGTGTCATGCAGTGGTTTCTTAGATATGACACCAAAAGCACAAGCAGCAAGAGAAAAATAGATACATCGGACTTCATCCAAATTTAAAACTGAGCTTCAAATGACACTATCAAGACAATGAAAAGACAATCCACAGACTAGGAGAACATATTGAAATCACGAATGTGATAAGGGACTTCTATACAGAATATTTAAATAACTCTTACAACTCAACAACAAAAAGACAACCCAATTTAAAAATGGGCAAAGAATTTGAAAACATTTCTCAAAAAAATGGTTACAAATGTCTGTTAAGGACATGAAAAGATTCTCAACATCATTAGTCATCAGGGAAATGCAAATAAGATACCAATATGGCTAAAACAAAAAAGACAGGTGATAAATGTTGATAAGGATGAGGAGAATTGGAACCCTCATTCATTGCCAGTAGGATTGTAAAATGGTTTAGCTGCTTTGGAAAACAATTTGACAGTTGCTCAGAATGTTGAGCAGAGAGCTCCCATGTGACCCAGCAATCCTGCTCCTAAGTATATGCCCAAGAGGAGCAAAAGCATGTGTCTACACAAAAACTTACACAGAAATGTTCAAAGCAACACAATTCATAATAGCCACAATGTGGAAACTACTCAAATGTCTATTAACTGGTGAATGAATAAGTACAATATGGTATATCATATAACAGAACATTATTCATCAATAAAAAGGAATAAAGTACTAATATGTGCTACAACATGGATGAATCTCAAAAATGATATGCTAAGTGAAAGAAACCAGTCACAAAAGGCCACACATTGTACAATTCCATGTATACGAAATGTCCACAGTAGGCATTCAGACAAAAAGCAGACAGCGATTGTCATAGGGTAGTGGGAGGGAGCATCAGAAATGAAGAAGTGACTGATAATGGGTATGCAGTTTATTTTGGGGTGATGAAAATCTTCCAAAATTAGTGATGATGGTTACACAACTGTGAATATACTAAAAACCATTGAGTTATACACATGAAAAGGATGAATTTTATGATATATAAACTATACCTCAATAAAATTATCAAAAATAAATAAAAGAATAAACAAAATCATAAGAGAAAACTGGAAGGATATGAAGATACTGAATTATAAGAACTAGAAAGCAGATGGAAGAGAGTAACTGACTTATTAGACAGAGGAAGCTGAAGCATAAAACAACAATAATGAGAACCAATCCTGTTTATAACTCAGAACCATCAAAAGATACAAAAGCCCTCTGTAGCAAGGACTTCTGGAACTGGAGGTAAAAGTGGACAAGAAAGTAGCAGAGATTGGACGAGAGCTGTTTGAGAAGCTGATAGACCCTAGATTCCCCTCCTCCCAAGCCCACAATATGGAGTGCCTGCCCACCCCCAGCCCAGCAAAATAATGAAAGTTTATTCACTGAATCTGGGAAAATAGGGTCCTTGGATCTAGGATCCAATCACCTTTAGCTGATGGTATGGGTACCATATTATAGACGTGTATACATTGAAAACTGAATACCAAAATTTCTAAGCTCTTCTTGACTAGGTTCTCAGATCACTTACTGTCTGGTTGTTATTCTAGGCAGGAGATTAGAAGAATATTCTCTGAGGACCCTGATCAGTCTAAGAGAAATGATCCAAGTATATCAACACAGAAGATCCTCCCCAAACTGTCTGGTCTGCATCAACCTACAGTTCAGTTCAAATTGAACAAGCCTCTCCTCCCCATATTCAGAACTTCTAATGAACTTTTTAAGAATGTCTTTCATTCTTAATCATAAGCACTCAACCAAGGATTGCTGGGTATCTAAGGATAACTTCTCACATGAAAGATAGAGACCACAATAAGCAACTGGATGGAATCAACTGGGAGGAAACAGGAACTATTTGGTGAGAAGAAAACTTCACAAATACATACAGCCCTGTATACACACAAACTATCACTGATTCCTTCAAAGAGATAAGAGAAACCATTGCAACCATGATAGAAGAATAAGATGCTATAGGAGAAAATCCATTCTGACAACATAAACCTCAAATAAGGTAGATATATGAAAACATAAATGAATTCTATGGAAGTGTTGGAAGGTAAACTGAGAAAGCCTTCCAGAAATTAGAGCTAAAAAATAAGGAAATGGAAACCAGGAGAGCAAATTTGAAAAAATTAGAGGACCAGTTCATTAGTGCCAATATGCAAATTACAGAATTTCCAGAAAGAGAAAAAGAGAAAACCAGTGTTAAAAAATTATTAACAAATAATTTAAAACTGAAGGCCACGAACTTGTGATTGAAATGGACCCTGAACACCCAGTCCAATACATAGAAATAGGCCCACACTTATCATTATGAAATTTCAGAACACTAGAGACAATGAGAAAACCTCTAAGCTTCTAAAGAGAGAGAAAAATAAAACTGTTCACCATAGCTTTAGACTTCTTAAGAGTATAACATTGGAAGCGAGAAGACAATTGAGCAAACCCTTCAGAATTCTGAAGGAAATGAACGTAGAATTTGATGCTGAGCCGATATATCAATCAAGTGTGAGGGCAAGATGAAGACATTTTGAGATACGCAAGGTCTTAAAAAATTTACTCCTTTTGCATACTTCTTAGGAAGCTACTGGAGATAGTCCTCCAACAAAGTGAAGGCATCAGTCAAGAGAGAGAAGTACCGAAAAAAAAGGAGATCCAAACAAAGATCCATTCCAAGGGAATCTCCAAGTTGATGATGCTAAGATATCCTAGAATGACAACTGTGCACCGGGCATTAAGGGCCACCATCTAGTTGATGGGAAAGGCATGCTGAGGACAGACCTTTGTTTTCTGATTCTATGTCCTTTTTATCTCATGAAATCATTAGCGGATCGTCTCTGAAAAAACAACAACAAAAAAGGAGATCCCAAAGAAAGAAGACACAAGATCTAGGAAAGAGAGAATCTAACCCAAGAAAAAGGCCAAGCAAAACCCCCAAGAATGACTGCTTCATAGCAGGCTTGGAAATCATCCCATTCAGAGGAAAAAAAGAGTAAAAATTACCACAAGTGTAGATGCCAAGAGTAAATTGAAATTATTAGATTTGCTAGCTTACCTGATGTTAAAATTTACTTTGTGAAAAAATATATTGAGACCGTATTGGAAAGTGTAGAATGAATTGGCAATATACACAAATGAAAATAAACAAAAAGAAAAAAATGCTTTGCCAGAAATATCTTAGTCCATATCTTTTATTCAGTATGCCCATGTAAACTCTCAGTTCCTTCTCCCATTTCCCTGAGAAAATCCCCAGCTGATACAATATTTGATATTAATATTTGAAAATGGTAGTCTGGCGGACACAAAAAACATGTTATTCCTCTAAATTCAAAGCTCTTTTTCCATATTAAGTCAGAGCAACAGAAATCTATGACAGTGGATTACATTACCTTTGCAACTTTCTATCTAAGTGACCTTGGTTTCATTTAAGACTTTGGGGTTTGACCATCATGAGTTTCTTCTGTCTGTCTGTCTCTCTCAGTTGTCTTATATCGTTGCACTCTGCAGACATTTAAGGAGGGGCTTGATTTTGTTGTCTTTTTATCATAGGCAGAAATACAGCCCCTGAGAAATCTTTCTTGATCTCATTCACCCATTGAACAAATGCTTTTTGAGTTTCCAATAGATGTCAGGTCTCCCACAAGGTTACAAGGGTACGCACGTCAGGGTCTTTGGACTGCTAGGAAATCATAATTTGTTTACAGTTAACAAAGAGAAAATACTGGTTTTTAAAATAGTCTTATTTCTCAGGAGGTGAGAATTTACACTATTAATATAATGTATAATATAATAGAAACAATAATGATAAAAACAGAAATTTGAAACTCCCTGCAGACCAATGCTACATTTTTTTTTTTTTTTGAGGAAGATTAGCCCTGAGCTAACACCTGCCACTAATTCTCCTTTTTTTGCTGAGGAACACTGGCCCTGAGCTAACATCCATGCCCATCTTCCTCTACTTTACATGTGGGACACCTGCCACAGCATGGCTTGACAAGCGGTACGTAGGTCCGCACCCAGGATCTGCACCGGTGAACCCTGGGCCACCAAAGTGGAACGTTGAACTTAACTGCTGCGCCACTGTGCTGGCCCCCCAACTCTACACATTTTTTTAAAGAAAGTCATTTAACGAAAATACAATATCTACAAGCTTGTATCATGCTATACTTTAGAAAAGAAATTTTAAATCCTATTGGTTAACACATCAAACCCTGATCAAGGTTAAACCTGTGCAATTGCCATGCAGGTGGGCAAATTGCACATACTGAAGGAAATAGACCATGTCGGATATCATCACTGACGTCTGTGTGGGCACCAGAAGCTGACTAGAGTTGGCAGCAGAAGAAACCAATCAAGATCTCAGCTGCTCTGGCTCTGAGCCCCTCTGTAACCTATCTTCCCAGGAAGGAGAACCAGCCTCACCTCTGGCTTCAACTTTCCCAGGGAAGGTCCGGAGGGGGAAATGCCAACTCTCTTTCCAAAGCGAGGAGAACAGCCAGAATAAGATGAGTTAAGGAAGCAAGAGCCCGAATATTTAGCGCCTCTTCTAGCTCCAGTTTCCTTTTCATGGGGATACCTTGTTTGCTCAATCTTTTCTAGAGCCTCGTGCTTATCATTCAGGATGATGTTTGCTACATGAGGCAAGAACTGGGAGCTTCCTGCTAACAGATCCTGGAAAAGGAGACAGAAAGCTGTGGTTTTCCCCTTGCTCTCCCCCAACTCATTATCTTCACATTGCTTTCATACTATCTGGAACTTTTGGCAAAATAACAACTCCTTAATTAATGGCCTAGTTTCTTGATGCAATATTTGCCCTGAGGGGTTTTATACTAGTGCTTGCTCAGTTATTAAAGGGACCTAGAAAGTGAGAGCAAAGTGGTAGGGCTGAGCTGGAGCAAGAAGAGGGGATAAAATGTGAGATAAAGAGCATCTGACGCACACCCACTTTACCTCCCCTTCCTTCCTCTGGTGGCTTCTATCAGCTGTCTTGACCTCACTCTTCCTTTTTTTCGTAATCACAAATCCAGGCTCAAAAAGACCTGTGAGAGACTGATTTTCTAATCCCCTACCAAAACAACTTCTCAGGCTAAAACAAAATAAAGGATTCTTGGTTTCATATGTGACATAAACTATCTTCTGAAAAAACTGTGAAACACATCTCTTGTTAAACAAAAAAATTAACTTTTATAAGGAGATTATAATTTTTATAACAGTTCTGTGGGGGCTTGAATAATAATAATGATTATTATTATTACTGTCTGAATTTAAATAAACTCAACCCTTGGATAAATCATAAACTTTGGTTTGTTCCCTTTTTTGATGTGGACCATTTCAACCATATTAATATACTTTGATTTCAATATTTTCTTAGAATACAGCAGTGTTTTCTCTGTTTAACTATAAACCTAGTTCTCCTACATTTTTATATTAGGGTGATATCTAGACTGTTCTAACATAACATTAAAATTTTTGCCAGGGAAATAGAGGAATGTTTTAGTAAGAATAAAATCTTTGGGATCAGACAGATCCGTGAGTCCTAGCTCAGTCACTCACTAGCTGGGTTAGCTTGATCCAATTATTTATCCTCTCTGAGCCTCAGTTTTCACATCTGTAAAATGGAAGTAAAATCTCTTCACCCCCCATGGTTGTTTTGAGAATGAATTAAAATTGTAAAGTGATTTGTGTAGTGTCCAGCACACAGAATGCTCAGTAAGGTTTATTTCCATTCCTTAAACCCATTCCTCATGCTAACCCCACTGGAGTTGTGATGCCAACCCCTACCTGAGAGATGACTACAAGGGATGTATGCAAAGAATCCTCGAAATAAGTAAGAATTTAGTTACGGACATATGTTTTGCATTATCTCATTATAATTCCAGGTAAACTGCATTAAGGCCTATGGTAAAGGACATATCTAAATTCATGGGAGCACAGAAGGAGATGTATCCTCAGGGAACAGGGTTTTTGGAGGAGAAGACGGAAGAAGCAACAGCTGA
This sequence comes from Equus przewalskii, assembly GCF_037783145.1. Lineage (NCBI taxonomy): Eukaryota > Metazoa > Chordata > Mammalia > Perissodactyla > Equidae > Equus > Equus przewalskii. The sequence goes on along the minus strand of NC_091834.1, from coordinate 62,143,967 downwards.
ACTGCGACTTTGAAGGATGGATGACTTTTGGCATGTGGAAAAGGAGACTGGAAGTGGATTCCATGAAGAGGGAACAATGTAACTGGAGATGTAAAAGCGGGAATGCTGGAGGACACTGACCAAGCAAATATATGTGGAGCTTAGGCTGTGGGAGGGCAAGTGAGATTGTCAGGATGGACTAAGGCCAGAACGGAAAAGGCCTTGAATTCAATCCTACGGAGATTCACATTTATATATAGTCAATTAAGAGAAATGAATTTTTAGAAAAAAAATTATGAATGAACACTAGACCACTCTTATGAAAGTAAAAGCTCCCAGACTAGTGTGGGGTGTTGTATCTACAGAGCTTAGCATCAAGCAACTGCCCCTTTCATTCGATAATGGGTAATACCAGGCTTCATGCTATTGGAACATACTCAGTCAATTAAGAAAAGTACTGATTGCCTGCTGCAAAATATCCCCATGGTGCCAAAATGTCTGTGGAGTGGGTGGGGAGGGGTAGGGAAGGTGTGATAATTAAAAGAATTGTTACTTGTGATGTCACAGGAGCCAATGTGTTAACTCTGCATGCTGGGAAGCTAGAGTGCTCCCAGCTGCCACGGGAGGGAGGATGTGGTTTGATCCCTGGCACCACTCGTTGGGACAAGATGAATCACAAATGTGTTAATAGTGAGGTTCCATGTCATAATGTGCCAGATGGAGGTGGTTACATCTCTGATTGATTGCCTCCTGGCCAAGACAGGGGTTTTCCAGAAGGCAAACGTCTCCAAATTGGCATTGGAGCTCTAGGGATCAGCAGGTCTTTATTTCGGTCAACATGGGCCTGACATTCTTGACTTTATGAAGTGTGGCTACCCCCAAGACACGGGCAGCCAGAAACAGTATGTGGATGAGGAAAGATGTGATGAGGCTGTGATATATGGAAGAAATAGTTTTGCACCGGGCAGAGCTCCTCCGGCTACGTGCGCCTGTTAACGAATTTACAGAAGTACCGGAAATAAGGAGCTAGGGTGGGGGTGGGGAGATGCAATAGACACCCTGCTTGTGAGCAAATTAAATAACTGGAGAGAGAAAAAGAAACGGAAAGAGGAGAAAGAGCAGGAAGGAAATGCTTCCCAGCCTCAGACGCCAAATCCCCACAGCAGATGAGTCTGGATGCCAGGCTGAGGCCACCGGGCAGAACTAGAGAGCACAGCACTACGGCGTGACCTTCCCGCCTGCTCCCTTTCACTCACCTCGATGGTAACCACCCAGCCCTTTGTTGTTGTCGATTTTTCCCCCAATGCCAGCTTCCAACTATAAACAGCCAACTACAAGGGCAATAACTGTGGCGTCCTACTGGGAACTAACGCAGCCTCGCGTGCAGGCACTGGGTCCTAATACAGGACAGTGAATAAAACTTCATTACAGAACAATGGAGTTAGCTGCCAGAGCCTACAGATTTGAATAAACAACAAATAAGCAACATCTGCTCCAGCATATGTGTATGGTAAAAAAAAAAAGTCACAAAATAAAAGAATTTGTAAATGCCAAAAGCAACACTAAACTGCCAGTGCTACTGTAGAGCGAATTTTTAATTGCACATGCAAAGAGGCAGGCTGTGGGTATTAGTCTCACATATGTCTTGTTGCTGCCAACCTGGGAGTATAGATGAATTTAATTAAATAAGGATTATCCCTTCTCCCCAGTACAATTACTTATTTATAACAATGATAAAATTGCCTAATAAAAAAATTGTAATATTTCAAAAACAAGCCTAGAAAACACCCTGCTTTCTGTGTAAGCCGTTCAGGGCTGTTTGAGTTTGAGTGTGTCTTTTAAAATTAAGTCTTTGCCTACTGCCAAGGAAGAAAAAAACAAACAACCCTTATCATAAAGGCTGCTGCAGTTAAACAGCCAGAGACTGCATTATGGAGAAATATAAAGAAGACACACAGCAGCCTGGGGATTGGCTTTCATGGGGTGTGCAGAAAATTAAGCAATTGGACTCAAATGGAGGCCAGGCGACTAAGCCAAGGGACAGTGCCACTGAGACTTGTGCTCCACCATTGTCCTGGTCTTAATCTGTCCTTTGAACAGGCAGTCACCGGCAATCAGTTCCCCTCATTTTGGCCATGTCTTTTTCCTGTGTGCTAATTCCCTGAAAACAAATACCACCACCCAAACCAAACAACAGAAGAGATGGGTGCCCCGGCCCCTCTTCTCAGTGCCAGCAGAGTCCATTTTTACCATCACATTAGCAGCCCACAGCATCAGGGAAGGCCAGTGGTGATAAAGCAGGTATGAAACCGTTGATGTCAAAAGATTCAGGTGTAGAAGGTTACTACAGAAATCAGTATCTTCTGAGTCTCAAGGTCTATGTTTGTTTTATCTTTGAGCAATTTAGTTATCTTAGTAGCTTTTCTGCACTAGATTTAAGGCAAGCGCTAAGAGCTATGACCAGGGGCACTGTCTCAAGGTCAATTCAGAAGGCAACCAGAAACAAAAGGCAGTTAGGGGCTCTGAAGTGTGTGGCCATGGGTAGTCACAAAATCTGTCTGCCTCAGTTTCCTCATCTGTGCAGTAAGGATGGTGATGATGGAACTCACCTCCAAGCGAGGATTCAAGAATTTACTGCATGTAAAGTGCCTGGAACTGCGCCTGGCACAGAGTCGGCGCTCAATAAAAGCTGCCAAGAATTTAAAGGAATGCTTTAGCAAGGCATTCAAATCTGTACTCGGCTCTTTCCTGGATGTTAGCAGCTTTCGATTCATCTTTTCCTTATTCTTCATGACAGTTATCACAATTGTAGTTCAATAATTAATTGGTTTCTCCTGATACTTACAAGCTCCATGAGACTAGGTTCTGCTTTGCTTCCATGTGTAGCCCGAGCACCTCGAACAGGTTCTTGTATGCATAAGTGCTTATTAAATATTCGTTGACTGAATGAATTCGCTATGAAAGGAGGATTAGATTTGAATTCAAAAGATTCTGGCTTGAATTTTGGTCCTTCCCTTTGCCAGCTATGCAAACTTAGGCAAGTTATTTAGTTTGCTGATGTCTTATCTCTAAAGAGAAAAGAATAGCGTGATGATTACAGTAAGTAACGTGATTGAAACTGCTCAGGACACTGCAAATCTGTGTATTGATGTAAATTGTTAACTAACAGTGAACTGCTCCCTAATAGTAATTGTAACTGATTGGTATATAATTAAGCAACAGATCCCACGTACATTCAGGTAAACCAGCTTTCTGAGAGATGTTGCCGGAATGCAACATGTGCAAAACTGAAATGAGTTAAGTCTACATTACTTAGCACTAAATGCAACATGCAAAAATAAACGACCAACTCATAGATTTGAAAGAAGGATGCAAATTCGATACATTCCTAATTTATAAATACCGAAATCTACGCCAGTAAAATCATTAAAAATACCATGTACTGCCTTTTAAGACAGTCATTATACTCTGACCATAATGCACTGCTGCAACGTTAACTCACCATTGGTGAATTAGAATGGGAACACTTCTAGCTAAGACAATAGAAGCCCAGATGGTGACATGGCCAATGTGGGGAGCCAGCCAGTATGTACAGGGTTCCCTGATGGGTCAGGCACTGTGGTAGGCCTGTGGATACCATGTAAATAAGACAAGATTCCTACCCACAAGCAGAACACAATTTAGCATAAGAGAGGAAATGGCTCCAGTTTCTCCAGATTAGTCTTGTATAGGTGTCATTTACCAAGGGAAGAGGTAACAGGCAGAGAAAATGGTGAGGAAGAGTAGCAGGGACTGTGGAATTTGCTGGCTTAAGAAAGGAGAAGGGGTCATTTTTGGTGTTCTAAATTAGTATACCAGCTTCTTTGAAATAACAGAAAGACGAGAGAGAGAAAGAGAAAAGGTGAAAGAGCATAAACAGAATCTAGTTTAGTGGTAACTGATGAAGAAGAAGCCCAACCAGGAGACAAGATATAAAAGGTACCTCTTCAAAGTTGCCTTTTCCAAATCTGCTTCGGAGCAAAAATCCTATTAGGAAAACCTTAATAATTTAGCTCTCACTAAATCCCCAAATAGACCCAATCTGGGCACATAACAGTTTTGGTTTTTTATTCTCAAAAGTAGTTTTTGGTAAGTTTTAATTTTTGTTTATTTGTTTCTCTCCCTATGGTGTTAGTTTCCTTTGCCTTTCTATTATGTTATTTTGTTATTATTTTTGTTTTAAATATAATGTATACATAAATATTGGTAATATACCCACATGAAATGTGGTAATACAAATATATATTTTTTCTAAAATATCCTTCATATTAATTATCTCTAGTTTTAACAACACTAGTTGTACTAGGCTTCCTTTATAATTTAAAAATGGGTTTTGTACATTATATAATTTCTTTTCTATATCAATGGTTATGTCTTTTCTCTAATTTTATTTTGATTATCTAATTTTTTAATATGCATTTTCTCTCTTTTACTGTTTGATAGCTTTGTTTTTTTCTCACAAAAAAACTACTGCTTGGATTTTACTTATCAAATCACTTGTTTTCTGCTTCCTACATTGTTAATTTCTACTTCTTTATTAATCTCTATCTTATTATGTTTATTTTATTGTTGTTACGATTTCTTGAAGCAAATACTTAATTTATTTTAGTTTTTTCTTATTTGATAGTGAAATTACTGCTATGAATTTGCCTCAGATTATTGCTACTGCTTCAGTTCTCCAATTTTGTATGAGACATTCATCATTATTTAAATGATCTGAATTTACAGTTTTAGCTTAGCATTTTCTGCACTTTAGGATGGAAGATTCAGTCTTCAAGCCCTGAATTTGGTGTTTTGTTTTGTTTGTTGGGAGGAGGAAACTGTCGCTTATATTTTTATTATTGAATTCAAATATTACTGCCTTTATATCTATGAAAAGTGGCTTATACATTATGTATGAGTGTGTGTGTATAAGAAATCTTGTGAAATAATCTTTGCATCTACAAATTGTTAGATATTTTAATAAATATCCCAATATTCCAAGAATACTGGCAAAAAAGACTTATTTCAAGATTTTTCTATTAAGTGCATGTTATCAATTATAATATTACTATATTTTCTATCATCTTTTATTATTTCATGCTTGCTCTGTAAAAGATGAGAGGAATATTAAAATCTCCCGATGTGGAGGAAGATGTTGGTCCAAGAGTACAAAACTGCAGTAATGCAAGATGAGTGAGTCTTGAGATCTAACGTACAGCATGATGACTGCAGTCAATAATACTGTATTGAATATTGGAAATTTACTAACAGATTTCATGTTCACTCATCACACACACAAAAAAAGATAACTATATGAAGAGATGATATGCTAATTAACATGAATATAGTAATCATTTCACTGTGTATATGTACATCAAATCATCACATTGTACACCTTAAATATAGACAATATTTACTTAAAAATTAAAAAAATAAAAAGAGCACAAAAGTTTTGGACTAGTGATGGGGAATGGAGCAGGGAATTAACAACAAAATCTCCCATTTTTATTGTGTCAACTTCCTATAGTATTGCCAGAATTTTTTGCTAAGTAATGTTATGAAAATAACATATGTACATGGTAACAAAAGAAAAGCAAAAAATGCCAGTTAATTTAAAATATTAGTCCCCCTTCTGGTGAGGCTCTGCCACTACCAGTTCCTTACACATTCTTACAGAAGCATTCTACGCATACTTTTCCTCTCAGTAGAAATAGATATACTCTTTTAACACAAAGAGGTGTCTATAGAGAAGTTTTTGCACATATTGTTCTTCCCTCATTTCACAACTGTATATCTCAGAGACCTTTCCATATCAACACATAAATATCTGCCTCATTTTTCAAAATAATTTCTGAATAGATTTTGTAATGTAAGGATATACAATAATTGTTTAAAGCAAACATATTTTGGAACACAGCCTGCCTCGAGTTGTTATAAACATTTTTGCAGTAAAAATCCTTGTAGGTATATTTGGGTCTCTTGATAGGTCAAGTTCCAGAACTGTAATAGTTGCATCAAAGTTGCATACACTTAAAATTGTGTGACATCGACAGATTATACTTCAAGTAATTTTGATTTAACTTCCAACCAACACTGGGTGAGTGTTTGTTTTATGTTTTTATTATCACTGGGTATTATTAAACCTTTAAATGTATGCTAATTTGATAAGTGAAACACGTTATCATTATGGTTTAAATTTGCGTTTCTTTAGTTTCAGAGACATCGATCATGTTTTACCATTTTTATGGAGCTTGTATATTTCTTCCTTGGACTGTCTATGTATTTTCTTTCCTTATTAATCTAATAAGATTTTGTTGTTGTTCTCATTGATTTATAGGGACTTTTTACAAATTCATAAAATCAGCCTTGATATATTGGATGTTAATTCCTTGGAATACAATGATTCATGATTGTTAAATCTTAAATGAGGTATAAAATTTTGATTAATTTTTAAAAGTCTCCTCATTTTAATATTTTCTTTTACCTTGAAGTATACTTTATTAGATTTTAATATTATAAACTCTGATTAGTTTTTGTCTTTACTTCTCTTTCATCCTGTGTCCCACCTTTCACAGTAGTTTGTTGTAACAAAATAGAATGTAAGCAAATGATTATTGTAAATTTTATTTTTTATTCCAACTTATTTTGTAATTATTTACTTATTTCAAAAGTTTTAACAATAATTAACTGACTTTAGCGGTATGTTTTATTGGCTTTTTCACTTGAGTTCATTTTTTCCATACCCTATTTTAATTATTCTAGAGTACTTTATTTTGAGTAACATTGTAATCAGTCAGGACATTGTCCCAGAAGGGTAGTGAAAAATATACTTCATGAGTCCTCCTTTGAGAATGACTTTATGCTGCCCTTCCATATAGAAAAGAGTACGGATGGGTATAAAATCATTGGTTCACATTTTTCTACTTCTATATTGTATGTATATTTGTTTATTCCCATCTGCCATTGAGTATTGCTAATGAGAAGTTTAAGTTTTTTCACTTTGTAAGCAATCTGTATTTTTCTTCCTGGAAATTTGTGGGTTACCCCTCTCCCTGCCTTATCCTTCTACTTAATACATTTTACCATGACGTTTAGGTGTTCTTGTTTCATTAATGTGCCTGGACTTAATAAAAACTATTTTTGTGGCAATATTTATTTATCTTTTTATTAAATCAAAGTATTACATACACATAAGAAAAATAAGATAATACTTGAAAACCATATAATGAAAAGAAATTCCCTGAAGGTAATTGCTTTTAACCCCTTCCACTTGTGATTCTTTTGGTTATATAGTTTATTTCTAAATAATATACTTTCATTTCTATTTTTTGACTTCTTAGCAACAACAATAATATGTTCCAGATACTCTTCTAATCCCCTTACATGAATTAACTCTTCTGATCTTCACAACAACATTATAAATTATGTTGCTATTATTTTACCTATGAGGAAATTGAGGCCTGGAGAAGTTGATTGACTTGCACTAGGTCAAGGTTTTTAAGCAGTGAAGCTAGCCAGAATTTGAATCTGGATCCATCTGATTCCATTATAAGGATAAGATTTAGCTAATTTACACTGCTACTCCCCTCCGTTTGTCCCTATCATCCATCTATCTATCATCTCTCTCTTTCTCTCTCTCATCTACCTATCGATCATCTATCTATACTTTTTGCTCTTTCTCAGTTCATCCGTTTTAATCAGTATTCTGCCTGTCTTCTATCTAAGGTGAAGACACTAGTGCCCTGTGCTGAATATTTTCTATTTGCTTCTCCAGATCCACTCTCCTTTCTTCGCCACCCTGCTCTGTGTGTGTCCCCTATGGACTATCAATGAGCTTCCTTGATCTCTGGCTTCAGCTTGGGTTTGGCCCCTGGAGATTGGAGGACAGGAAGAAAGGGCACTTGGAGCATTTATTTTCCTACCTGTCTCACTGCTAGGTCATCCACAGCTTGGCCACTTACCTCTCCAGAAAGTCAGAGTTTTGTAGACAGCTATTCACTCCAGGTTCCAGGCACTATTCCTTCCCTTGCCCCTACATGGTCCTAAAGTGGTAATTTCTCCCTAAGATTTCTAAACCTAAGATTTGACACCACTCGTTGGTTTTGCTAAAGCTTGCTCATACTTTTGTGGAAACCACTCCCTGGTCACCCAGGTTGGGTGCTGTCTGTTTTCTTTTGGGAGGAAAGTCCCTATCCTTTCCTCTGACTTTTCTTCAGACTTGCCATCTACCACTTCTCAACAGCTATATTTCTACCCTCAAAGTGTTGAGTTTCATGATAGTCCCAATTTATGTGACCAGAATTAAGTCTCCCTACTTGTCTCTTTGTTAATTCTCAAAGCTGAAAACCAGTCAACAGCGTTTACATTGTCATGGCTGTGCAAATATGATTCCCTGCAGGGTCAGGAGTTTTGTCAGGTGTCATTACCTTTTCTTTATGTCCATTGTCATCAAATCGTGTTGGATATCATCAATTTTAAGACTCTCCCTATTTATGTACCATAAAAAAGAGAAAGAAACCTCTGCCAATTAAATTATGACCTGCCATCAATTGTAAGATGTATTTTGATTTCAGGGAAAAATTGTTCATCTTATAATTGACAGTATACTGTGATCAACTCTTCTCTTGCCTTCTTGACCCGCTCTTGAGCAGTTCTCAACCTGGAGTCATAGTCCATTCTACAGGCTGCATTATTGTTCTCATGCATGAACCATGTGTCTTCCCGCTGTGGAGGAGTCATTTCAAAGTTGTGCAGTGCAGTACTTAAGAGTGCAGACTCTGGTGCTAGATGGGCCAAATTTGAAACTTGGAACCGCTTTTTACTATCTGTTAGACTATGGAAAGTTATTTAACCTTTCTGTGCTTCAGTGTCCTCATCTAATAAATAGCGATAATAATAACACCTATCTCAAAGGTTTATTTTGAGTATTAAATAATATAATGCATGTGAAATGCTTAGAACAGTGCCTGTCACACTGTGACTATGTTTGTTAAATTTAGTAAGTTGCTCTGTGAGTGGTCTCCGTAAAGACTTCTTACTGCTCAGGGTAAGAATGTTAGCATCCCCAATCCTCCTCCAAATGATGGAATGGGGACACAGCAGGGCATTAGTGTTGGCCAATGAAATAACGTTTATCAGTCTTTCCTCTCTCTCTGCAACTCGTCCCCTCTTCATATACATGGTGGGCTGAAAGTTTCAGGAGTAGTGGAACTGGTTCCTATAATTTCCTTAGAAAAGTTGCCTATATAGATTTGTCACACATTGACTTTGTATCTGATATCTATCTTTACAACCTCAGTCAAAACTAAGACAAGAAGAGTCCAAATCTAACCACCTGTTACATCTATGTGCTATTCCTTGGCTCTGTCTTCCTTGACATTTTGTTTATTATATTCATTTCTTTTTCCACTCAATTCTTAAATAATTTCTCACACATGTCTCCTACTTTTATAATTCAGTTGTTTTCCTGCAGTATTCAATCTGTCACTTACTGTCTTCATTGTATTTTTTTGAGTTATATTTCAATTTTTCTATTAGCATTTTGGTATACCTCTGTAATTTTTTAGTGGTTGTTCTATGTCCTTAAAATTTCAGTCTACTTAAATATGATATTGTACCACTTCATGTAAAATGTAGAAATCTTGCACCTGTATTGGTCCTTTACCAATCTCCCCATCCTCCATGCTATAATTGTCACATGTATTACACTGACTTATGGTACAAACACCACAATTCACTGTCCATCTTTAGTCTGAACAACTTCCTTTAGCATTGCTTGCAGTGCAAGTATGCTGATAATGGTTTTGTTTTCTTTTATCTGAAAATATCTTTATCTTCATTCTTGAAGGATACTTTTGCTGCATATAGAATCTAGTCCATCATTACTGTCTTCTGGTCTCCATTGTTTCTAATGAGAAGTCTTTAGTTATTCAAATCTTTATTCCTTTGCACGCAACATGTAATTTTTTTGTACCTGCTTTAAATATTTTCTTTTTATCTTTGATTTTTATCAGTTTGACCATAACACAGTTCAAGTGTGGTTTTCTGTGTATTTTCCTACTTGGAAATTGCAGAGCTTCCTGAATCTGAAAATGTAAATCTTTGAGCAAATTTGGGAAATTTTCCACCATTATTTCTTCACAATTTTTGTTGTGCCCAATTCTCTCTATCCTTTCCTTCTCTGACTGCAACTGCATGTATATTTGATCTTTTGATATTGTCACACAGGTTCTTGAGACTCAGATAATTTTTTTCATATAATTCTTATTTTTTATTTTTTAATTTTTATTTTTGAGAAAGATTGGCCCTGAGCTAACATCTGTTCCCATTTCCCTCTATTTTATATGTGGGATGCCTGCCACAGCATGGCTTCATAAGTGGTGCATAGGTCCATCCCTGGAATCTGAACCAGTGAGCCCCAGGCCACTGAAGAGGAGTGCGCAAACCTAACCACTGTGCCACCGGACTGGCCCCGTCATATAATTTTTAATGTCTTTTTTTTTCCTGTTCTTCAGACTCTGGGGTAATTTCTACTGAGATATATCAAAGTTCAGCAAGTCTTTCTTTTCCCATTTTCTATATGCTGTTAAGCTCACCCAATAAATTTTGTGTTTTAGAAACTATAGTTTTCATTTATAGAATTTCTATTTCACTCTTTATTATAATTTCTATTTTGCTTTTGAGATTTTCTATTGTTACATTCGTTGTGAGCATATTTTCCTTTACATCCTTCAGCATGATTATAATAAGCTTATCTGTTCATTCCAACATCTGAGTTTTCTCATGGTTTGTCTCTATTAATTGTATTGTAGTTTTTCCCTGGGTATAGTATATATTTTCTTGTTTCTTCATACTCCAGTAATTTTTTATTGCACCTGGACATGGTGAATGGTATGCTATTTTAACAGGCAGGAAAACTGGCTGGAATTGAATTCCAATTGGAAATACCAGTCCACTTCTTTTAGCCTTAGCTGAGATTCTTGAAGTCTTCCCCATGTATGTTTAGTCTAAGAATTGGCTAGAGACTTGGGCAGATTTCACACTCAGACCTTGAGGTTTTTCCTCTCTGGCTCTCTTCTTTCTGAGATTTCTCCACTCACTTTCAAGCTGTTGTGATTGTGCCAAACCCTGTCTTCTGATTTTTTATAGCCAGTAAGACTACTAATTTCTATAAAAATTTTAGAATGGGGTCAATTAGATCCTGCCCTCAGGCTAAAAGACTTAAACAGGAAACCCACCCAGTGTCATTTTTCCAAGTATTGATGGCTTCGCCACTATCTACCTGCTTTTGGTCACTCTCCAGTGCCTTTAGGTAGGAGTTTTTAAACTATTTTGTCCAGAGTTTAGTTATCTGTGAGAGGGTTGGTCTGTTAGGGGTTACTCTGCTATTATAAGAAACAGAATGAAACATTGTGTATTTTATCTGCAAGGAATGTTTACTCATGGAGATTCTTCTCTTACATAGACACAACGTCTTCATACATCTCATTGAGAATATTCATTTCTGAGGATTTCTAATGATTCTTTGTAGTCATTCTTTTATTGGTAGGCATTTCTTCTGAATAGCCTCTGAGTGTGAACTGCTAGATCTTATTGTGGTAATTTTGCTGTGTTCGCTGATTTTATAAAGTGACAGGTAAGGTATGTCTTGTCCAATTTGAGAGTTAAGTGAGATTCTTTTGGAAACTATCACCTTAATGTGTTAGTACAGTTCTACAGTGGAGTTGTCTCCTTAATCCTTAAGTGAGCCTTTCCTATAGAGTTGTTTGCAAATTCACCCACAATATGTCCCACACAAATTCCTCAAGGCTTCTGGAATGTGGATAGTTGACTCCCCCTACACCCTTTTAAAAGGCACTGTTATATATTTCCTCTTTGTATTTATATTCCTTTGTCATTTCAGTGATAATTTTTCAGGAGTGAAGGGAGGATGGTATATTTGTGACCTTTGGTCCCTACCTTTTATAAGAGGTGGTTTTGCTCAAAATCATTAGAAAAATGTTTAAATACACTTCTTAAGCTAATATTCAAAGTATTGTGCATGAGTAGATAAAATATAGTCTTTAAAATTTCTTTTAACAAAGTTTTAAAGGTATTTGAGGAGTTCATCACATGCCTTTGTCTATTTGTGTATATATATGTGGCTTAAAATCAAATTTATTATTATGTTTTATGGTTCTGTGGGTTGATCCAGCTCAGCTATGCAGTTGCCACTTGGATTTCTTCATGCAGTTGCATTCAAATGGCATCTGGGTTGGAGTCATCTGAAAATTTGACTGGGCTGGACATCTAAGATGGCTTATTCACATGGGAGTTCATTCAAGACTGTCCACCAGAGTGCCTGCATGTGTCATCTCCGTGTGGTTTGGGCTTTTCACAACATGGGTGCTGAGTTTCCAGAGGCAATGTTCCAAGAGCAGGTATCTTAAGAGCCAGGAAGAAGCCAGGTGGGTTAAGGGCTATGCTCTGGAAATAGGACAGCATCACTTTTTGCCATATCCTATAGGTCAAAACAGTCCATGTGCCTTCTTCTTTTGAATGAAGTCATCTTTTGAACTTTAAGTCAAAAATTCATTCATGAATATATATGAATATATATTTATTTATATATATATTATTTATTCATATATATATATCAAAGTAATAATTTCTCCCTTTCTCTGTTAATTGAACTAGTTTTACTTATTTTTTCTCAGTCCTCGTTTTTCTTGGTTCACCAATAATGTTTTTGAAAGTAATAAAATCAAATTTGCTTTACTATAATTTAGATTTTCCCCATTAGGCTAACCTTCAACTATCTTACTTTGCTCTCTGAATTTAAGATTAAATGTAGATGAGTGCTTTTGCCTAACTTCTCAAATCATTTTTTGGAATGATTGGCATGACTTACATGATATCAGCAGACCTCTTAATTGAATGTCAAGGAAGGCAGTTCCTATTGGCAAGGGGACCTCCAGCTTCATTGAGAAGCATTCAATTAAATGGAAAACAGATGCTTATTTTTGTCTTATAAACCTCAATGCAGGTTATGTGGTAATTACTTCAAAGAGCAGGATAACAATTTATGTAATCAGCAGGACCCTATAATTACTAATGCATAATTTCTAAACAGCATTTAGCAAAATGAGACCCATACATACACTTTGTAATGAAGAAGATGTGTTTGACACCACACTAAATTAAATTAAAAATTTGCATATTTTCTTCCAGGAAATGCACTAGCTTCATCTGCTTTATTTTGCTTCACTAATCCCTGCCTACTTTTAGCTCTGTTATAGGATCACGGAAATGCTGAATCACAACGATGGCTGAATGGGCACATAAGAACCCAGAGTAGAAAAAGACTTTCTTCCCTGTTGTCTGGGATAATATAACATTCTAGGAGATGATTTGCAAAGTTACATCTAGGCAGTTTGTTTCCACTGAAAGTCACTTAATTTAAAATATGTGCTGGCAGAGAACTTAAAAACTATCTGCACTTATCTCTTTATTACAGATGGAAAAACTGAGGCCCAGTAAAATGATATGACTTGTGCAACATCAAGCAGTTGGCAGGAGGAGCCAGAAAGTATTCACCCAGTTAATCCCAGTCCTATGTGACATCCATTCCACTATCCTGGTCGGATCATATAGAGTTAATGTTAGGCAAACCACATACTACATTAGCCCCAGGGATACTGAACATTTCTGTAGTAAGTATGTTGAAATTTACGTGTACACTGCTAGTAGGTTGTTAATATAGCAGGTAGAAACAGTAGTAGTAGTAGTAGATATGGCATCTCTTGAAGGTAATTTAAGTTCTACCTATTAAGAAAGCTGATTACCAGTTATTTACACTCTATTTCCCAAAGACCACTCATGAATTTGCACTTCTTGATGAATTCTTACCTACAGTTCCTGAAGTCGCGTCAAGAGGATTACCAGTCTCTTCTTCAAAGCTCTGGACCTGAGGCACCAAAATGTATCAATCTCATTAAAAATGTTTTCATAATAAATTCACTTCATTTATTGAATCAACATATAATAAGTGCCTATTGGCTACTGCTAAGAGGATTAAACACGATTTCTGAACTCAAATAGCTTACAGTGTGCTACAGGCAGGTGGCATGTAGAAGGCACTCACAAAGATTCAAACAACTAAAGGAGTTCCGGAGAGGCCAAGGGAAAGATCACTTCCAAATGGGAGGAATAGAGGTGTTGCCTGGAAGACGTGGCATTTGAACTGAACTTAAATAATTATATTATCATTCTAGATTTGTTTTGTTGTTCCTAAGGAGCTTTAAATATATTTGGAGAAAGCAAGTTATGTAAGCTCTTTAAGGAATTTATTTACAACTTGGTAAATTTAGGGAGAGCAATTCAGAAAATTCACAACTTAGACAGCTTAGACATATAAAGCTTAGACAGCTCCAAGAAACTTGATTTCTCAATTGATAGAGCAGAATTTACTTCTAAAATTCTTTTAAGAAATGAATAAATATTACTAATTTAATAAGAATAATTAAAATTATTGTCAAAACAAAAACTTTTCTTCAAAAATAATAATATAGTTTACTATAGAAATTTCATAAATATAAAAAGTTAAAGAAGATAAAACAGCTACTGTTAATATTTTGGACTGTACCTTTGCAGGTTTTCTTTTTAATACATTTATTATGGATGTAGTTGTGTCATCAAATTTTTTCACTGACAGTTTGGAGGAGGAACTTTTTTCTCACATGATAAATTTCTTTGAAAACACCATCTTTAATGACTGCACAATTGGCCATATTTTGAAGGTACATTAATTTACTTAACAATTCTCCCAATATTGGAATGTTTTCTAAATTTTGCAAACTGAAATAATGCTGAAATAAGTATCCTTGTACTTAAATCTATTTCTACATGTCATATTATTTATTTGAGGTTGATGTGTGAATATTGAAAACTGAATCAAAGGACATAAATGTTTTAAACCTTGTGGTACATGTGGCCAAAAATGACGTTTAACCAAGGAATAAACAGAGAACCATGAGGATAAAGCTCAGCAATGTAAGAAAAATATTCATTCCCTCCTTTTAATCCTTCATCTCTTTTCTTCAAAGAAGTTACTTTATACTTGTAATTAATTGGACATAATTCTTAACATTATTTTTATTGGTTTTGTAACGCAACTCAAACCAGTCTGTATCATATAAATTTTCAAGTACAAGAAGAAAATTCTTTTTCTGTGACCATCATCATGGAGAAAAATCCCGTCAGTGCAATGTAAAGTACATATTCTCTATTGTAAAAAAAACAAAACTAAAAAAAGTCCCAATAATTTAAAATGCAAACCAGGTGTATTCCTGGGTTTTTCACCTGACTCACATTTATCAATAAATTTAAAAACAAAGAAATAGTTATAACTTTTGAAACATTTCCCTCCTATTCAAGATGCCAATTGACACTGTTTAACAATATGGGTAACATTCTTACATGTGAGTCCTGGAGAGCAGGATCTCCATATGCAAGAGAGAGGGCAGGTTAAAGATGTTTTACCTGTAGATATAAAGGAGCTTCCTGCCTTGAGTTTACATTTGCAGAAGTTTCATAAGTATTAAATTCTCTTAATATGTTTTGAAATTAAAAAAAAAGGAACAGACTCAGTTTGACTAAGTAAAATTAAACAGAAAAAATATGTTGATTTTAAAAATCTATGCCCAATTTTTGTTGGAATCATAATTCTGAGACATGAGCCAAATATTGCCAAATTCAGCCTTTAGGAAGACTTTAGGGAAAA
Organism: Equus przewalskii; assembly: GCF_037783145.1. Classification (NCBI taxonomy): domain Eukaryota; kingdom Metazoa; phylum Chordata; class Mammalia; order Perissodactyla; family Equidae; genus Equus; species Equus przewalskii. Next base: position 62,128,207 of record NC_091834.1, on the reverse strand, counting down.
CATCATAAATTGATCTGGAGGCAAAATTAGGCCAATCATAGTTGAAATTCTGATAGCTAGATATTTAAGTACGTTGGCTCATGTTTTAAATGCCATGAAAATCTACCAATTTCACACATATTTTGCATTTCTTGTAATTGAGCTTTTAAATTTGCCATTGAAAAATGACTATTAAATCTGGCATTAGCTCCCATTTAAGATGCAACCCACCCAAGCTTCATTTACTCATCCATTTTTATTGAGCGAAACAAATATTTTCCCCCCAGTCTGTGTGATGAGGATGTAGTATTTTAAATATATTTTTTAGAAAAACAAAAAATTAAAGTGGGAAATTTCTTTTATATAATTTTGAGGGCTCTCTCTGCCTTAGATACACATACAGCCTCTCACACACACAAATCTGAGTGGATATTCAGGAAGCAACATAAGTGAAGTTGGCCATGAAGTTCAACAGAATGTTCCATTTTTCTATGAAAGCCACCCACAGACTAAATTAATATTATCAGGCACTTTTAATGTTAATTTACTTACAAGCATTTACTGAGTACCTACTATGTGGCAAAAAACATGTGAGTTTGTATTATTTTGGTATCTCTGTTCTTCCTTCCCATCCCCATAAGTACTAACAAAGGTTGTCCTTGAATAATTGTCATTTAAGAATATTTGAAAGTATATCATACAAGGACTGACTGTCTCTTCCTAGTTCTTTATGTTGAATGTGATGTTTACCTCTCCCTGTATTCTCACATATGGATGACGTACAATGAACATTATTTTCCTCTAAGTCAGTCTAGTCTGAAGCAGAAAAATCTTAGTAAGGGGACAGAAGAGTCTAACGAGCCTTGCCGATGGGCTGGAGTTTGGTGAAATTTCTTGTTTGCATCCTGGGTAATAGGGCAGCCTGACTAATGAATTGCAGATTTTCTTGATACTCTTTACAGTAATTTAACTATTAGTTTGGTAATTAACTAATCTTTGCAAGAGTGAATGAAAAGAAAATACTCTTTTTTAGTGCCATCTCAGTTTATCTTCAAATCAGGGCACTTGACCAAAGGTCTGTTCATTTCCTCTATTTATAATTTTTATTCATTTTTAAGCTACTGCTTTAAATTTGCATTAACATTTTAAGGATCTTAAAATAATTTTTGACATACAACATATGTGCATATAAACATATATACAGAGACATGAAGATCATTAGTAGCTATATATTTTGAGGAAACTTTTATCTTTGTGGGTGGGGAGGGCTATCAATAGACATATTCATCTAACTCTCGTTCTTCTTTTAAGGTTCTGGTTAAGCCTTCCTTCCTATTAGTTCCTTAATCCTTTCAGCCCCCTGGCTGGTTAAGAACCACTTTTCTTGCTCCCCAGATATCCCAAACATGTGTCTATAGTGACATAAAAATTTATCAGTAAAGCTGTCACTGTCCTTACCATGTTATTGATTGCTGTGCCCATCCCTGCCACTGCACTGTGGTTCCCTTGAGGGCAGAGTCTGTGCCCCGCAGCCCATCAGAGTGCTTTGCATGCAGAGGGCTCAAAGGAGAGGTGCCTATATTGCATATAAATATCCTGCCACACTTCTGGATAATTTACCTGGAAAGAGGGGAAAAGCCTTTCTCTTCTGTACTTCCTGGTAATTATATTTAAGCATAGAGAAATGAGTGAAAATGTATATACATTTTTTTTAAAAGATTGAGAAGTACAGATAAAGATGTCATCTAAATGAGGGTGAAAATTAGCATGAGTGAGTGAAGAAGATGGGGATGAAGGAGCAGAGAACACACGAAATGGAGGTCAAGCTATGTAAATATCAATAAATCTCAAAGCTAACAAACAAGATACTAATCTCATAAAATCAAAACCAAACCCCAGTTCCCATGTCTTTGTCAAAGGTTCTGCATTAGGCATCGCAGGGGAAATATTTCTAAGACACACCCCTTGAGAGCAAAATCTGGTCCTCAAGGAGGTGACAGTCTTGTGGGGGAGATGTCATAACATACACACACAACATACACACACAGTCTCTTCCACAACAAGCTGTCCCTGCCAAGCCTATGAGAACACAGAGGGGGAGCGGCGGGCAAGTTTCACTGAGTGGGAAGTAGTTGAACTGACCCTCAAAGAAGGTGAAACATGGAAAGTTAGGGAGAAGATAAAAACATGAGATGCATAGTTAAACACTGAGCAAAAGCAAAGTCAGAAATAACCCACGGATTCAATTGTGAACAAGAAAAGGAAAAGGAATAGTTGAAAACAAAGGCTGGTTTCATACTAGTGTAGTTCTGACTGAAGAAACTAGAATGACCTTAGATATCCTAGACTAAAGAGGAGTTTGGAACAATGAGATGTAATGCTGAGGAGATGGAAGATGAAGTTAAATGAGGGCTGGAAGGCAAAAGATGCATTGGCAAGGGTTATTTTCCTTAGAAGTTGAGCACATAGGGACAACACTGACCTCTTCCATCTCAAAGGAGTCTGGTGCTTTGCCCGCAAGACGAGACAAGCTCTTAAGCTTGTTAGTCTGAATTGAGTTCTCCTTTGGAGTTCTGTCCTTGACTGACCTCTCAGACACATTGGAAGGATGAGCATTCTTGGCCAACATGGATGAGTGAGTCTTGCTCAGAAGAGCTTGGGGAGGATGATGAGGTACCAAGTCAACACAGGTTTGGGGAGACTGATGCTCTGCGGAAGGAGACAAATGACTGTGGTCATAGCTGTTTGTCCCAGCTGGTAACTCTGTTCCACACTCTCCTGGTTTTGCAGAGGGAATGGAAAATCTGTCCCTCATGTTCAATGACTCTGATGCTTCTGGGCTACAATCCCTCCTAAGGTTTTGCTTTGAAGCTCTCCTGAAAAGTTCACCCATTCTTCTCTGATGCTCTTTAGCTCCACTCACTGAGGTTCTTTGCACACTTTTTCCTTCATCTTTCTCTTCAGTTTTGTTTTGCAGAATGTTAACATCATTCAGCAAAGATGAAAAGGCATTGGCCACATGGTCCAGAATTTCCAACTGTCGGAAACGGCCTGAACAACACAAGGAATACACAATTTTTAGACTGGGTCTTTTCAGTGAAATTGCATTAATGTAGTCAAAACTCAAGAAGTTCATTAACGTGTGATTTTCAAGACGGGAAGGACTTTAAGCTTTTGGAACTCCAGTTGTTCTCAGTACATGCCACTGGTTATTATGGAGGTATTTTCCCCTGCATAATGAGATATCACTATGTTATGGGGAAAGGAAATACCTTTTATATTTTGTTGAATATGCATAACTATATAGAGTTATATATACCTATAGTTGTTACATATGAATCCATAAAAACTATAGGCAAGGATGAATCTTGAATTTAATCTTGTGTATTAAACTAAACGTCAAAGAGTGAGCCCAGCTCTTTCATATGAGTTGAACTCGAGTATTCTTCCACAGTTTTAGGTGGTAGATATCCTCATCATTGCCTCCATCATCTCCATCCATACTGTCACCAGGGAGTGCGGAAAGATCATGGCGTATGGAGTCAGAAGGCATGACTCCAAATCCCAGGTCAACCATTCACTGGAAGTGTGACCACAAAGTAAATGAATTAATAGATATATGATGCTCAGCCCTTTGTCAGGAATACGGTAAATGGTCAGTTTCTTCATGTGGAGAATGAGGGTAACAATACCTGTGTTACGTATCTCACATTTGTTGTGAAAAACAAAATGCTATATAAATATCATTTGTTAAAATTATAAATGTGCAAGACTCAGGACAGGAATATAATGTCCTCAGTCTTCCAAGAGAAGATAGTCATTAATGTGAAAACCCATTCTCTGTGAAACCAGCTCTTCAACTTGTATGTCTTTCTGGATGGTCTGGTCTCAATCTTTTAGGCAATATGCAAGTATTGACAATTAGCATATTGGGGGTACCTAATGCAGCAAGAGCTAATGTGGGGACACATTGTCACTTTGAAAAAAAGTGGTGAAAAACATTTTTGCTATCTCCAGATAATAAAACCAAAGTAATGGAAAAAGAATATTTTGTTTTTATTACACAGCCTTCTCTCAACTCCAGCAATAACATGCAGGGTTGCATAATTCAGCAACGGTAAAGGCCACATTAGTGGGTAAGGATGCTGTCCTCTATCCTGTTGTTTGCACCATCACGGCAATGCTACTGACTCTTCCATGATCCTATACTGGTATTTGTTTCCTTCACTTGAAAGGGAAAAATATTGACTATTCATCCTTCTACTCCAAAAAATGTGATGGGCTTCTCACAGAGGACTGTGATATTCTTTCAATACCTGGAGGAACTCTCATGTTCTGGATGCTTTCAGAAGCATTCTCATTACATTTCCCCCTAAATTCAGCTTTAGTTGAGGCTAAATCCCTTTTGCCCAAAGTTATGACTCAACACAAGTCTACTTTTACGATTGTCTTAACATCCATCCTATAGCAGATTTTTGTACTTAGACTAAGAGAAAACCTATCAATATAATTGGTTCAGTCAATTCAGAGAACACAATAATGTGAAGCATTGGATGAGTGGGATTTTTTTTTGCCTTTGGGTAGATTGAACAATGAACCAATTGATTCCCATCCTCTCAAGTTTGAACCTTTTGTATTGACTTTGAATAAGATATTTTTCCATTCTGTCTTTAGAACAACCAACAAATTTTATTATTTTTTGTTTTACATTTGACCCTCTCAGGTTTCTTGAATCAAAAGTGTCCTGGTAAGTATTGAGTGAGAATAGTTACTATGCACAGTGTTAGTGCTAGTTAGAGCAGTGTTAAGTGGTGGGAATAAGTAAGGGCCCATAATCACCGGATTGGGGGCCAACTCTTGCTTCCTCTATAATCCGTGTGTCAATTTCATCTGTAAAATGTTTACTTCACAGATCAGCTCAAATGCTCCTCAAATATTGACAAGTGTTGTTTTTCTCCCCAAATGAAGAACTGATCACAGAACTTGCATCTCCCTGTGGCTTGAAGGAGAAGACAACAAAAAATAATAGTAATTTATTCTAAAAGGTAAAGAAATGTTACAATGCAGCACTTCCAAATTTATATACTCTTTTTAAAAATTCTCATTGTTGAGATTTTTTAGACCCATTTTATCTACTTGAAAGCAGAGGAATCAGAAACTAAAAGAAAAAAATCTAAGATATTTGTTTGAGGGAAATACTTTATCTCACTTGACTTTCCTTTTGGTGAATTGACTTATTTAAAGGAACCTATTTCAGAAATAGAATTTTCCCATTTTCCCTAGTCCAGAATTCTGCAAACTCTATTCCACAGAAGAGATGTTCCTCAATGCTCTTCCAAGAGGGGTTCTTTATTTCGGAGGTTTTGAAAACACTGCACTGCATCCCCTCTAGGAGACTGAGAGAGCACCTCAGCATATTGAACAAATCCTGCAAGACATCTTTCCCTCAAATTATTTGAGCATAGTACACATACCCCAAGAATATCCATAGTAATGTCCTAGAGAAAAGTACTCCATTGACCACCAGTTGGGGAAAAAACAGCCGCATGCATGATAAATAAAAGGTTTAGGCATAATTAATCCAAAAATCTGGAGATATGACAGATTAATAGCTCATGGTGGTTCTAAGTCTCACAGATGAGGAAACTAAGTTTTCCCCTAGTGACTCTTGATAAGCCTTGTCAGATCCTGGTTTCTCTGCCTCCTGGGCATGTGACTATGGTATACGTTAGTGCTGTTCACCAGTCTTGTCAGTTTTCTTCCTTCTGGACGTATGGTAGGATTGCACATTCTCACCCCTTTAGCGTTAAATGTGGCCACATGACTTCTATTGGACAACAAAATCTGAGCAGACCTGACGTGCATAAAATCTGAGCAGAAGGATTTAAGAGTCAAATGTAGTTCTCCATTTCCACCTTTTCTCTGCTATTGCAACCAGCGATGTTCCAGATGATGGGGCCAAGTCCATGAATGAAAACAACATGGAGCAGATACACACACCTTCCCTAATGCACACACCAATCTGCAGTGGACATGTCAAGTGATCAAAACATCAACTTTGCTCTTTTAAGCCACAGCGATAGAGGGGTTGATTGCTACTGCACTATCTCCCGGACCATCCCTCCTCATATTGAGGCTCATCTGCCCGCTCAGTGCCATTGCCGAGATTCGGATGCCACGGGGTCCTCACTTACTGTACAAGTTAGGGTTCTCAATGTCCATTCGCTGCTTTTGAGCTTCAAGAAAAACACGGATATTGATTCCTCTGGCTGCTGAGCCACGACCCAGGAATCTGGCTGGGATTCGTGTGCAGATGTCCGGCTCGTCAGCACCAAACCCCAGATCCAAGAGAATCTCCACTGGATCTTTTTCCCAAAATTCCAGCCATTCAGGAACGCTGTGGTAAAAATATGAATATCTTTATCTGGTTACAGTTCACTTCACCAAAAGCCATTTTTTTCTAGTCACCTCAACCACCCAATCTTCCAGAAATTAAGTGGAAGAGGAATCTGAATAGGCAAACAGACGGGGCATTTACTAGAGCTCATATATACTTACTTAAAGGACAGTTCATAACCCCCTTAGGGATTGCTTGCCTGAACCTTACGTGCGATACTAGTGAATTTGCTTATTCTGCTTTCCATTTCACAATAGGCAAATGTTAAATTAGATATGTCAGGGAGATTGTGGGGCAGAAGCCAGAGGCAGTGCACTGACAACCACAACGAGATGGTAATTGATGGCAATACGAAACAGAAAACAAACTGTAAACAGCAGACTCAAAGCAGAATATTTTCAAAGAGTATCAGTCTGGGACATCCTTGGCTACATAAGACTGTTGAAGATATCACTAAATGCAGACTACAAGGTCTGACGTTTACAAATAATGATTTGAAGTTCCTAGGTAGGGTTAAAATATGTTCTGTATTTTTTTGGACTTGGCTGAGAAGGAAGAAGTGCTTTCATCAAATTGTTTTGTCCAGCTTTGGCAGTTAAAATGACAATCTTCAGTTACCTGGAAATTATATTTATGTATATCAACTCACTTCCCAATTACTCAACTTCTCAGTGACTTGCTATGGGCTTTTTCAGACTCATGGACTCTGTGGGAATCAGAGTTTCTGAGGAGGTTTTCCTGGGTTTGCTGGGTTCTTTTGTTGAAGTTTGTTCGCCTTTACATTGCATGCAACACTAAGGAGCTTATTTGAGATAGTTTGGATAATTTTACTTTCATGACTCCATCATTTAAATTGGATTCATTACAATTCATTTATTTAGCCGTTCACACATTCAACAATGGCCGCCTATAGTCTCACTGGCAGGCCCACTTACAGGACATCACCCAACATCATGTTCACACGCTCTAATGTGACGGAGGTATCTAGTGCTTTGCCTCTTGATTCCATCAAGGAAGAAAAGATAAACCAAGAACACTTACAGTGGACCTTAAAGGGCTCAGCTAGGATATCTTAATCATTGGAAAAAATATAAGAACTGGGGGTACAAATCACTTGATATCATAGTATAGGAGGTTCAAGGGAGAAAGGAATTCTTGTAAGAAATCTGAATTGTACGTGAAATATTTCATCTATCTTATGGAACTTGTACAAATTTTATCTTATATCAATATTTATTGAACATCTATCATGTTCTAAGTTCTCTGCTAGGCACCCAAGGCATACAAGGAACGAAGACATAGTCCTGCCTTGCAAAGGCTTACAGTCTTATGGCCAAGAATGTAATTATTGATTGATTTGTTGTTAAACGTGTTTTCAATATCATTAACTCTTTTTTATTTATATTTAATTCTGCAAGAAATACAGAAAATACCCTCATCTTGTTAAAAAATTATAATATTACACATAAGGCTCTCTCTCTCCCTGGCCATTACTCCCACCAATCCTGACCTCCTTCCTGCTAAATTTATGTGTATCCTGCCAGACATTTTTCTACATAGTTACATGCATACTGCATAGTTTTCACTTGTTTGCTTTATAAATAGTGACATACTCTATGTGTCTTTCTGCATCTTGCTTTTTTCCCTTAAAAATATGAATTACTAAATTAGTGTACATATCACTACCTATTCCTTTTATCACTGTATTGAATTCCATACAATGAGTGGGCCAATGGTTTATTTGGCCTCCCCATTAACAGATATTTAGTCTAATTTCACTGACTATTTTATATTGTGTCTTGTTCTGTTTTATGAACAGGTCCTTATTGTTGGAGCTTAGAAATCCTTTATTCATTCTCTCATCCATCCATTCAACAAGTATTTCTCAAGTGCTTATTTATAATTTCATGGAATCCATTGTTGCACAGAATGATTTCTCTGGATGAAAAGTGCCTGGAAATCACATACCTTTGTGGTATACTTGCAGCAGAATGGCAAGAGTTGAAGCTGGTCCCTCTGGATAGAGTGGGAGTTTCTGAAAACTGATGCAAAGATCTACAGTGGGGTGGGAGGGAGGGAAATACCAAGGACGAGATGAGATGTGTCGATTTAGATCGTGCCCCGGGAGGTCATTGTGAATCTTTCCCTTCCAGAGCAAACATCTGCATTTCCTCTTCATTTCTAATAATCTCAGAACGGCCATGCCTTTGAAGAAGAGAGAGCACACAACAAGGAGCTGCTCCTCTTTTCAAGAGCGTTTGTGTTACAGAAGGTGTGAGAATTTAAGTGTTAGGTGCCCGCTAGTGCTCATTATAAAGGTGACAGAATGTCTCACTTTTGACAGATGGCAAATCTTTGGGGAACCTTTCAGGAACACAGCTTCGCTAGGCACCAACTTTCAGGAAGAAGTTAAAATTATGCGATGAAACAGGTACAGCAAGCAGCCATTGAAGCGACTCTGCATTAATTCTCATAATGGTGAAGGATTTCATATTGCATGGTTAACAGTCTCTCAGTGCTGTCTCCAGGGCTCCTACAGCCATCCATATGCAACAGTTACAAACTCCTTTACTCCCCAAAACTGAGTGTCACTCTATCTAAATAGGCTTGCATTGCAAGTCATTTGAGAGTGCTTCTAAACAGAATGGAACCCTGTTATAATGTGGTTCAATTTTATACAGCTCAGATACATGATAGACACATCTAGCCTTGTCAAATATAACAGCCAGTTGGCACAAAATTGGAATTTATCAAAGAATGCAATATAGATACCAGTTTTCCCAAGGAGACCGAGTTATCCTATTTGGGCTGCTGAATTTGCTTTAGTCCTGTCCACATGTAGTAAGAATAGCTTGGCCCTGCCTCTTCTTTGTTCAATTGCTGCTCTGCATTAAGGCCAAGAAAGTGCATGTTTTGGCATAATAAAGACTGTTTTTATGGTGAACTTGCTGGAAGCCTTGAAGGCAGGCAGAATAGAGCCTTTCACTTACTGCCTCACCTCGGTCTGTATTAGGCCTGCCAGGATTTCTGTTTCACTCCGGGATTGTGGCTCAGACTTTGTTTTGTAAGGTTCAGCAGAGCTACCCAGAAACTGCCCTAGTTTTGAATCCGGAAGAATCCATGTGTATAACAGTTCTAATCAAGCCATGTGAGCACAAGTAAGTCACTGACCTTTCTTCTCATTTTCCTTTTCAACAAACTGAGAGAGTTGGTTGAGAGATTTCTGTGGTGCCTCATGGCTCTATGATTCTGTGAGAAGCAAAAACAGCTAATTCTTTAAGAGGGAAAAACTGTGAAAAAGTAGCCTTTTAGGTGTGAGTCGGTAGGAGTTGGAGGGGTTCAATATTGAATATTTGGTTTTCAACTAGTTGGAATTATCCTGAAAAGGCAAGGGTGGCTGAAGCATGGGAAGCAGAGTTCCCAGTCTCAGAAAGGTCACAGTCTATTCCAGTGGTTCTTAAACTAGAGTATGCCTTAGAATCACCCGAAGGGCTTGCAAAAACACGGATTTCTTCTGAACCTTACCTCTGGGCTTTCTGATTCAGAGTGTGTGGGATGGGGCTTGGAAACGTACAATTCTGTTAAGTTCCCAGGTGATGCTGATGTTGCTGTTTGGGACCACTTTGAGACCTAGCCTATCCTCATCTTAAGAGACCCTCACTGCTTTCTACCTAGCATTGGGAATTGTTCAACAAATAACATGATGATTAATAACGTTGATAATGTGAAAATATGAATGTAACTCTTACGAACAGGTCTTTATGAACAGTTGAATTGTAGTAGAATGCCATTTATGCATATGTCTAAATTAAATTCCCCTCCCACATCAGCATTTGTTGATTTAATTTGCTTTCTCCTTTTTGACATTTAATGAACCTCTGTTTCTCGTAAGGCTAATGAAAACATTCTAGGCACTGGGGCCAAAGCAGCGACAAGATCCCAACATTCATGGCATTCTTAAGAAACTTCCTTACTTCCATTTCCTTTTTGAAAGAGGTGGCTGTGAAACACTGGAGTGAAGTAACACTGATTCTACCACCTACCTCATATAGTCTTTCACAGTCATTTGAACCATTCCTTGTTCATACAAAGAAACTGCAACAAAAAAAGGGGAGATGAGCTTAATTTCCTTTTATCTCATGGAAGATTTTCTCATTCTCAAATGAACCAATGGGGGATTTATTTCCATATTTGAGACTGTATAGGCCTGACATACAACACAGCGCTGCAGTGAACAAGGCAGAATGTAGTCAATGGTTAAATAGTTTGACCAGCACTTGAAGAAAGCTGGTACTTGCTGAGTGAAGAGGGAAGTCAGTGGCAAATGAGATAGCCAGCAAAGGTTTCATGGAGGAAGCACAGTACTTATCTAGGATTTTCAAGAAAGGGGATAATTTGATGGATGGAAAAGAGGTGTTGCTGTGAAAGCAGAGTGTCTATAGCAAGTGTCTAAAGGACAGTAACAGGGCTAGTCTGATTAGATCATAGAGCATTTTGAAATACTCTCTCATGGTATAAAAGGATGAGGAGTAAGGATGGGGACCAACAAAAGAATACATGAAAGACCCAGCATTTATTGAGCATCTTCTATTCATTTCAATCATGAATAAATCCAATTCATGATTTTAATCCATATCATCCAATCCCTATAACAACCTTATAATTTAGGATCTATCCTTATTTTTCAGGTGGGGAAACTGAGATTCATAAAGGAATGAATCCATGATCGCACAGTCAAAAGTAGCAGATCCGGAAATTTATCATTGCCTTTATTATTGATTACAGCAATAATAGTTACTATTTATTTATCATTAAATTTGTGTAAGGCAATGTGCTGAGCATGTTACATGCAGAATCTCTTTTAATTCTCACAACAAATCCAATAAATAGGTATTATTAATCCCCACTTAACAGAGGGGCAAACTGAGGCTCAGAGAGGTTAAATAAATTTCCTATGACCAGCAGGATGCCACAGCTTATTTTATTTTGTTGCTGCTGTTTCTTTTCAAAACACCATACTGCCAACAGAATGTCTTGTAGCTTATTTGAAAACCAGAAAGAGGAGTTTATATGTATGTGTCAGGACAAGGGAAACCATGAAAGGTTTTTGAGCAAACAAATAAATGTGAGAAGGATAATGTTGAAGGTCCATTTGCCTGCTTAGTGTGGTTGGGGACAGAATGTAAGAGCTAAATATTGGATGTCAGAGAGGCCCATTCGGGGGCCATTGTAGTATTCAGAACCTGTGTCATGACATAGCATTGGGGAAGACAGCGGCAGAAGGAAATGTCCAGAATGTGGGCCAATTCCTCAGAAGGTTCACCAGTCTCCCCATTTCCTCTCCCTTGTGGCTCTCCTGGGTGCAAATGTTTGACCTAAACAAACTGGGAAGAGTGGCGACCCTACACTTCTATGAGAATGTGAAGTTTTCCACCATAAGAAAGATAATACAGGTTGGGAGAAATTTTGGAAAAACAAATCTGAATGACTGAAACATATGTAAGAAGGCTGAAAATAGTAAACGGCTCTCCAGTCTGGAGCCAGAGTTCTTGTCTGAGTAGGGATCTATGAATAGATCTCAAGGTATCTGTGAACTTGTCTCTGAATGCCAAATTTTTGGAGTGGAGATAAGAATACCCATAGTTTTCAGCTGTTTTTTCAAAGACTCAGTGACCCTGCCGAATGGAAAAGGAACACTAGTCTAGAAGAAAAAAGACTAGAGGTGTCTTATGGAGGTGTGAGCAAATAGTGGACTCTTTGCTAAGCCCAGAAATACATGACTATGTTTTAAAGAGGTAGCGAGACAACAGATACAATTAATGCCCTACAAAACAAGTGGAACTTTATCATCACAAGAGTCACAAAGGGTGAAAAATATAAATATGTGATAAAGCTTTAAAAACAGAGTAGAGATATAAATGGTATTTGTGCTTTTCTCCTCATCCTGCTCCCACAGCAGACATCATTAATCAATTTCTCATGGAGCCTAGCTAGGCTCTCAAAATTGCCAGGAAAGCCGCTAACAGTTGATTGAATGAGACGAAGCTCATTTGCCATCCTTTGTTTAGAATAAACTTTATGAGTGGGTTTTTGAGAAAAACAGTAAGTTGGGGGTGCATACCTAAACTTTTGAAATCGCTAACTTGAAGAAAATATATAACTGCTTTATAAAACATTCTAGGGAGCCACTGCCAAGGATGGAATATCAAGGTGAATGATCATTATTATAATACAAATCTGCCATCTCTTCAATGTCTTATGTGACATCTGGTGACAAATATTCATGGAAGTAAAAATATCTGACTCAAACCTATGGACCAAGTTAGAAAGGAATTTAGAACCAAACTCCAGTCTCTTTTTTTGTCCATTACATCAGTGGTTTTAAAACTTTGGGTTTTAGCAGAGGAATCCTTTTGCAAAGTTCTAATACTCTAAATAGATAAAAAGGAGGCTATTCTGACAGTGTTCTCCCATCTAGCTCTTCCTTCACCCTATGAGGCACCTCCAAGATGCAGAGCTTGAAAAATATAAACTACTCAGGACCAAACCTCTCACCTAGGCAGACATTGCTAATCCACTGCAGCGCTGTGACTCGACTCACTCAGTCTCGGAGTGTCTCAAACTATAAAGCCACTGCCAACTGATTGAAGTTGTCACATGAGAGAAAGCCTATTTGCCACTTTATTAATCATATTATAGATGCAAGCACAGTATAATTTCTTGACAGTCATATGGTAATGACTTGATGCCATAATGAATCAAGTAATGTTGCCCAAAATGGAAGGTAAAATAAATGTTTATTATTGTAAGCAAATTTTTTCTATTTTTTCCCTGCCCCTCCTTCCTACCACCACCACCTCCATGTACTGCTCTCACAAAGGCAGGCTCCTTCCTGTGCCTGGCTGGCTCATCCAGAGAATTCTGGAGTTCTGAGCACCTCTTCTCTCCAAAACGTTCCATGGTCCTAGGACATTTGGCTGCATATTCTGCCAGTACCACCACTCTTGCCACTGCCTCAGTCTTTTATGGTTGTCCACTATTGCTCTGGATTTCGTAGAAGGTATGAATGAAGGTGTATATTCAGGCCAGAGGTCTGGCACTGTGGCCACAGTGAATTGCTCAAACTGTCAGAGAGGAAATGATCCATTTTCAGATATTGATGAGAAGAGTTAGCCCAGCCTTGCTGAGTTTTCAAAAACCCTAGCCCTGCAGAAAATCTAGTTATCCAGAAAAATCTGTAGCCCTTCACCAAGGGCATCTTCATGAGATTCTAGTACCCACGCAGATCCAGGAGCCACATTCCATGGACCACATCCTGCAGCCCTGCCATTGATGTTCGGGAGCAATCTGGTTGCCAGGAAACCTAAGGCCACGTGTTTTCTAGGGAATGTGCGAAGCGGACCGGGCTAGGTCACAGCAGGGAGTTTTCTTGTCTGACGAGACATAGAAAGCCTTACACAGTTTTAGTACCAGCTGAGGAAAGGGTTTTCTCATCTTCTACCTTACAGCGCCTCATAAGGCCTGGCCATTCCTGACAATAGGGATGGGTGCGATGTTTGAACCCCTACCTGAATCCCATCCTCACTAATGTACAGATACAGGATTTACATCCTTTGTTGGGCTCCTATACTCTTCTTGATTTTGTTTAAAATGGCTCAAATGTCTATCTCCATCCAATACATTCAGACACATAGCCTTCTCTACTGCCAAGCTTAGATTCTGGAGAAAACCAAGCCGGGGAAAATCGATATAATTTTTTAAACTCACAGAATAAGGTTGTTTTTTAAAAGTTGTAATAAAATTATTAAAAATTAATTAGGTTCACTGCTTGATTTCCTTTTTGCAGTCCTGGCTCCCTGGGTCCTTGGAGACCAAGGAGCATTCTCCTGTCACTGTGTTCACTTCCTGGGATGTGGTGACCGGGGGAGCAGTGATAGGCCTTGCCAGATTTGGACCCAGGCATTTGAGAGTCTTGCACAGGACAATGTAAAACTGTGATTCCTTGCTTGTCGGATAGTTCTTTTGGTTTTAGTTTAGTTTTTGGTTTTTTCCACTTTTCTAATTTGTAAGGTAAACTTCCTGGAGCCTGAGGACGTGCTAGTCAGGGTCAGGTCCTTGCTTCCCTTTGCCTGTTTTCAATAATGAACCTGAACCAAGAGGCACAAGCTGGTGGCCCAGTTTCCCAAGCACTGGGATTCCTAGAATTTCCTTAGACCTCAGAAGGTCCAGCAGCACCAGCCCAGGTCTCTTCAAGCGGAGAGCAACATGCTCTGCAAATCTCTGCAGTCTCTGTTCTGACTGCTTGGTCCGTTAGTGGTTCCCTGCCTGGCTCCTGGGTCTGCTACCTCTGATCACAGCAAAAATTTGACACCTAGGGAATGCCACAAGGGGATAAACCAACTGCTCCTGTTACCCTGGATTTCCTCAAGCTTCTGCAGGCACCAGGCTTGAGGCTGCCCCAGGTAGAATTGGTAGACGGCCTCTATTCACCGCATAAAACCATGCTTGCTACGGCCTCTCTAATTCCTCACTCACTTCTCTAGTTGCTTGCTTTCAATATTTTCTCCAACTTTTTCCCCTTCCAAGATACCCTTATTAGGTCTTTGAAACCAGATTTTACTCTCTAAAAGCATTGAGGGATGAAAAAAGAAAAAAAATTAAGGCCCTACTATTCCTGAGTTTCAGAAGGGTTGATTTGGAGAATTAAAGCAAGAAAAAACTGTTCCTTGCTCTACTCAATACAGCCCATTGCATGGGTTAACATGCCAGTTCTGATTCCCTTTTATGTACTTGAGTCTCCAGCCACCCTCCCTACTGTTAGGTGGACTTCTGCCATCTGAAGCAGCAGACACCGCACTTAACCCTGCAAAATGTATTACTGGAGAAGATGTAGTGAGATATGCAGAAGGCACTAATTAGCACCTTTATTGGCTTAGAAAGCATTTTTTATTTTGGTTTTCCTAAGCATTTCTGACTGATTCATGGAAGACATTTGGTTCTTTGGAATATCGTCCAATAGACTAATCAAATTACATTTTCACAGGGCTCTAAAATAATAGCATTCTGTAGCTTTCTGTACATTTAACTCTTGCATGACCAAGGCAAGAGGCAGTCAGCAGGGTTTGTCTCAGTTGGCAAATTATTAACCTTTATTTTTACAAAGAAAGAGGCGCTTCATTCTCCCTGACGCTCAGGCTCAAAACTTGAAAGCCAATTGTAATGCTTTGCTCTTCTGCACCCACACATCTGTTTATTTCCCAGACGCTGTTGACTCCTCTCCATCCTACTGCTGACACCCAGGCCAAGCCCTCGTCACCTCGAGCCTGAGATCACGAGAGCTTCTTCCCAAGGTGTGGACCTTCTTTCCATTGCCAGGATAAACACTGGAATCTGTCCTTTCTCTTCTCAGAAACCATTCATAACTCACTACAATAGAGATGGCAAACGTGTAACACGCCTGCTTCAATTCCCTGATGCTGCGCAGATGGCAGCTATCACTTATTATTCATGACCCTGTATTCAGATGAACAAAGATATGGCTTCAAAATCTTACTCAACACAAATCCTGGTTACAACTACCTATCTTTTTACCGGAAGCCGAGATGACACTTCTTTGCCGTCCTGTTCTAAGACATCAAGTACGATTCCCTCTTTCTGGGATTTTAAGGCATTTATAACCCGACCACACCCTATTTAACAAAAAAGATTTCTACCTTTGCTCTCTAGCATGAAACCATCTCTCCAGTCTTACCATTTTCTGTTTGCTTTCCTGCACAAATTTAGTTTTCCTCTTTTTCTGTGCCTTTATTCAAGCTCTATCACTTCCACCAAATGACGTTGTCTTGCTTTGCCTCTTGTTTTTCAAAATCATATCTCTCTTTGATTGACTAGCTCAAGTCTCACCCCTTCTTTAAAGATTTCCCAATCTGACTACATCATCTTCACTGTGGACCAGTTTTACTGAGATCCTTGTGCTGATTAACTTTGGGGAAATCAGATGTGTTAGATACGATTCCTACCTCAGGGACATTTACAGTTTTGTTAGGGAGGCCGATCATATCTCAAGTAATTTGAGGCAGCACAGACCAAGCGCCATCTGGGTAGAACCCATAATGGATGTAACATGTTCAAAAGAGAGATTGAGTCTCTTAGTGCAGATGTCAGAATATTCTTTACAGAGAATATGGGACTTGAGTCAGGACTCAAAAGAAGAGCAAAAGGTGAACAGAACAGGAATGACTTTAAGACAGGAAGAATTGGAGGAAGAAAGAGAAAGAACTAGGGATGTAATGAGAGAGAATAAGACCAGAGGGTCTTGTAGAAAATTGGTATAGGCTATATTCAGATTGTAATGGATCCGAAAATTCAGAGTGATATTCTTGAGAGCTGGAGGCATACCTTCTACATCTTTGTATCCTCCACCCATCTCAGTTCTGTTCTCTGAATGCTTTAGTTTGATAAGCATTAAGGGAACATCTAGTATGTTTAACTGGATTTACTTTGACCTTTTCTTATGATATAGACCACAAAACCTAGAATTTGACTTTGTAAGTTCTTATTAATCAACAAATTCCTTCTGGAAAGAGATAAGTTTACTCTTCAGGACCCTCTCTGGGAACTGGAGAAGAAATATCTAAATATTAAAAAGGACAAATGAATTAACCACCCATCAAGTAATTGATGGCACCAGGCAGATCTTTGACAGAAACGATCTTTCTGCTGCAGGAGTTAGTTCTAGTTTTTTCACTCACAGTTATGCTTGAATGTGTTGTTAAATAAGGACACATTATATAAACCTACACACTGACACATGCATTTGCTGCATATGTCTGTCCTTGTAGCGGGGATGGGTTTGCCACCAAATCCCTCCAGGAGTTCTTATACACAACTTTACTATGGAATCTGGGATGAAAAATGAGTCAGCAGCCTGAGAAGAGAGACCTTGGCATCCATGACCATGGTCCGTTTAGCACCATGATTGACCCCCAAAGAGGCTCAGAATGTCCTATTGTGTTTGAGGTTATAGGAAGGCCCGTGGATCCTCACTGAATCTAAACTGACAATCAGATTTGTTTGCTTGTGCAGTTGGTGACCACTATGGGGGGTTATCTGCACTCAGTGGTGCTGGTTCTCAGAAAGGGAAAAGAGTAAGAAATTGAAGGCTGCCCAGAGGCTTTGTCCTGTAAGTCATCCATGTACGCTGAGCAAAAGATGTCCTGAAGATACTTAAAAGGAAATTGTCAGACCACTCAGCTAAGATGCCCTAATGCTTGGCAGAAGATGGGGCAGATGGGTGAGAGACCATCCTTTGTGAGGTGCTTCAGTGAGTCTCAGGATGCAGGCAGCATGGGTAGTTGTCCACCCTTTTGTAGTTATTGAAGTTAATATGGTAAGAAGGAGCGAGGGAAGGTATTTGTCATAAAGGGAGAAGCCCAAATAATTTCTATCAGTAAATAAGCTCGAGTAAGTAATATTTCAGGGGAAGAGACGTCAAAACTTCAAGAGGAGAGGACTTGGAGGCGGGTCCAGGCTCTGCCGACCGCTTCAGGAAAGCCAGGGGAAGGTGCCCCAGCTACCTCAGTACATCTCAGCCACTGGCTCATTCCCATCAGCTGACACACCTTACTGCAGGAGCTCTCACCTCCAAGAGAAAATCCTCCTTTGTCTCCACCTTTCTCCCAGCTGTCATTTTAATTAACTGTTGCCTTTTACCTAACAACTCCTTCTGATACTTTTCTGTTTCCACTTCCTCTATTCCCATTTCCACTTGAAAACAGTATAACCAGGCTTTCTCCTCTACCATTCCTCTGAAACTGTTCTTCTCAAGGTCACCTATGACCTCCATTGCCAAAACTAATGGCCAATTCTCATTCCTCCATCATATGCAACCCATTAATAACAGTTGACAGTGTTGATCACTCCCTTGTCATACCCTAACTTCACTGCTTTCCGGACACTTCTGTCTCAGTTCTCTTTTTACCTCATGACCTACCCCTTCTCCTTTGCTGGTCTCCCTATCTTCCTGGCCTCTCCTCTATCCATATGCATTTGCTTGGTGATCTTATCTGGTTTTCTGGTTTTAAACACCATCTATCTGCCAACTAGTCCCAGACATATATATCTGTTCCTGGACTTTCCCCTTGAACTCTAGATTTGTATTTCCAATTTCTATTAATAGATATCTACTCCATAGTATCTCTTCGGGTATCTATTAAACATTTGAGTTATAACATGCACATAATTAAATTTCCCATCTCTTGCCTCAGGCTTGATCCTTCTATGTTCTTCCCATCCCAGTAAATAGACGCTCATTCTCCCAGATGCTTGGGCAAAATCCATTGCAGTCATCCTTGACGTCTCTCTTCTTTTCATTTTCTACATCCAAATCCATAAGCATATCCTGTCCTGTCCACATTTCAAACATATCCAGAATCCAACACTTCTCTCTATAACAACTTCTATTACCCTGATTTAAGCCCCCATTCTCTCCTCTGAATTATTTCATTAGCTTCGTAACTGGGCTCCCTGCTTCCATGAACCTCCCCCCAGATAGTTTATCTTTCAAGTAGCAGCCCCTGCTGTCCTGTTAAAAAGATCCAAGATTATGCCACTCCTTTGTATAAAACACTTTAAAAGACTTGCTTTTCATTCAGGGTGAAAGTCAGAGAACTTACAGGAATATGTATGGCCCTAAATTATTTGGTCTCTGGATAATTCTTGAACGCGTAGGTCTCTACTCTCTTCCTTGCTCACTTAGCAACCATTCAGGCCTCCTAGCTATTCTTGTAATACATGGGGCACATTCCCATCCCAGTACCTTTGCACATGCTGTCTCATTTGTCTGGAACAGTTCACCCTGCAGGTAAGCAAATGTCCTTCTCCTTCACGTCTTTCAAGTAGCTGCTCAGGTAACTTGTCTGAGATGCCTTCCCTGACCGTCTATGCTCCCAGCATACACATATTTGTTTCTTGTCTCTGTCTCCACTACATCTATTTTCTTTAGTATCCCCAACCCTAAAGAAGTGCCTGGTTTATAGGAGGCACTCAATATGCATTTGTTAACTGAAGCACAGAACACAAGGTAATCTGTCAGAAGTTTTGTGTGCTCATGGGCAAGGACGTGGAGTTGATAGAATGTTTGTTCTCCAGTCTCCAGCTTAAGTCCAAGGCTTAAGGGGTGATATGGGCTGCAGGAAGAAGCTGAAAGATTATTTCCATCATGGGTTTTGTGTGACACAGAACACTAGTAATGCTGCCTCGATCGCCACATGCAGTATAATGGAAATGAGTGTTTCTACAAACTCTGCAAGAAATAGAGTGCCACAGGACTCAAAGGCAGTGATGGCAGTGCCCAGAGGAGCAGAAGGAAAATCGACGCTCAGGAAGTGAGGAAACATGAATTGTCTATATGGGGACAAGCAGGGGATTCTCTTGGAGCAGCAGCAGTGCCAGTGGAGGTCGATTCATTCATGAAAACATGTGAGGCATCTCCTGCTGACTCCCCGAAACACTTACGGGGGATACTTTGCAATAGACTCTGTGTCACCAAGGTGGAGGCAATAACCCATCAAAATTGGTGTACTGATTTTATTAAAACTTAATTTGTATCCACAGACTGGTGAAACCTTGGGTAAATTTGAGTTACAGGAGTCATTTATAGGTTAATTTCACAACAGCCTTGCACCTCTTTCTTTCACAATTGTCTTTAATGAATAATTTTTGAATCTTTGTGTACCTCAAGTTTAAATGGAATAAGTTTTGGCGTATGTCTCAACATCAAAAACCTTAAAGCTAGGAAATGTCCCTTTCTGCCATCCAAGCTTGGCTCAGAGACACAAGGGAAAGTTGGAGATAAAATTGATGACAGTGGAGTTGCACCAGCGTGCAGTCCTTAAAGGTATACTAGTTTCTGGTAGAAAGACCATAAACTTTGAGATCAGACAGATTTGAATTCAAATCATTTCTCCATCTCTTATTGGCTATGTGGTTTTAGGAAAATTTCTTATCTTTCCTGGGTCTCTGTCTCTTCAATATTTAATGAGGTTAATTAATCACCTTGCTATTTTGTTGGAGGAGTACTCTGCACTAGCTTTTAAATATGCAATAGCCACCTGATATGATAATTACAATTACAATTAGTTTTATTACCATGACTTTGGGGCTGACATGTACAGAGAGCAGCAATCTAGCGAGTCTCAGAAAAAACACAATAACCGGGGGACTGTCCAACTATTAAGAGTTAGTTTCTCAGTTATGTCAATTTTCTAAGGATTTAGTTCTTGTAATTTAAAATTTCTGGAATTGAGGTAGAATGGCTTCTTATGGCTTTCCAGAGAACTTATTTGATGTGTCCTTTTGATTTTAAGATCCAGATGTGGCCATTTTGCATTTCCATAGACACTTGCTTGACATAAAAAGAAAAATTAGTATTGTCCCACCTCAAAAGATTTAAATTCAAGAGGACTGTGTTGTGGCCCTGACGGCTGGTGCGCAAGAGTCAGAAGGAAGGCCTGTTGGGAGAAGTAAATGCCAGTGAACTTAGCCACTTTGTTCACGCCTTGACATTCTTAGCAGGGATGTTGACGCACAGCTTTCTTTCTAAGGGTTTCAATGCATAGCATGGATAGTTATCCATACTCATCCTCCAGAGAGCCAAGGTGGCTAGAGAGTCAGACAGAGCCAAGCTCAAATCTCAACTTTCTTATTGAGTAGCTGGGCTACTTTGGGCAGGTTACTTAACCTTTCTGAGCCGCATTTTCCTTCTCGTGAAAGTTAATAATGGCAATATCCATGTTAGATGATGATTCTGGTAAACGAGATAATACATGTAAATTACCTAGCCTGTGTGCCCTCGATATGTACTAATTTCTTTCCTCTCCAAGTTCTACTGACAAAAAGGCTGAAGTAACACAGGTTAGGGGCTTTACCTAGCAGAATGGTGGTAAATGAGATGGGAAAAGGGCCACTCAGATTCCAGTGTAATAAAAATGAGACTTTAGGTAGCCACGGCGTAGCATGAAATCCAGAGAACCACCATAAAAGGCCAAGACCCCACCTTGACCATCTCAAGATTCAGGAGGGAATCAGCAACAGGACCACGGCGGCCTTATCCCACCTCTCCGCTTTATTTGGGGCACGGTCCAAGGCTGGGAGGCCCACGAGAAGGCTTTCTGGGGGAGGTATTGGGTCACCGTAAGATGAACGGGCACTTGGATCTTGTTGCTGCTTCAATGTATAAAGCCTCAGAAGTGATCACTGAGGGAAACCAGCCTCAGAATGATTTCCACTTATAGTGGGTTGAACAGCATACCCCCAAATTTTATTTCTGCATCTGAAATTTCATTTTTGAAAGCATCCTTTATTTGGAAATGGGGTCTTTGAGGACGTAATTAGTAAAGGTAAGGTCATAGTGGATTAGAGTGAGTCCTAAATCCTAAATTCAATGACTGGTGTCCTTATAAGAAAAGGAGAAGACCCTCAGGGAAAAGACTCTGAAGGGAAAGGTAGAGAATAGAATGATGCAGCTACAAGGCAAGGAATGCCAAGGGTTGACGGGAGCCACAAGAAGCTACAAAGAAACAAGGAAGGATTCTTCCCTAGAGCCTTCAGAGAGGGAATGATCTTGCTGAGGTCTTGATTTCAGACTTCCAGCCTCAGAACTGAGAGAGAATAAACTCCTGTTTTAAGCCACCAAGTTTGCAGTAATTTATGACTACTGTCCTAGAGTCAGATGTGCTACTCTGTGTCATACCAGGATGTATGTGTCTTTACAGGATTTTCCCTCCTGTAGTGACTACTTTCCCTTCTCCTTTTTTTGGTTCCTTTTCATTTCACAGTTTTCCTCCCTGCCACACTCCCTACCACCTTCAGGTCACCAGTCTTTGGTACTGTTCTAGCTTCCACACTTCCCAGTGTGGCTCTTGGCGTCACTGAATTCATAGTGCACGGATCTTATTGCAGCTAAAACTATCACACAGAGGGCCTAATAGAATGCAGACTTCGAGTTCCTCCGACCGCCTCTAACCAGCTGTGACCAAAACTCACAGCACTTGACCACTCCGTGCCCCAGATTCTTCACCTGCAAAGCACAAATGAACACCAGCCTCGCTAGCACACCGGTTACAGAGTTTAAAATATGATAGATGAGAAAGGGCCTTGTAACAGTGAGGCTCAATTAAACTTGTAAGAAGCTATTCCATTATTATTAAAAACCTCGCTGAACATACAGGACCTGGCAGCGGAAACTCTGCATTCCTGATCTCAGAGCCATTTTGACACCCCTTTTTTCCTCTAGGTCTTCGCCTCCTGTCTGTGCCTTCACACTTCATTAACTTGATTCAGAAGAGGAAGGGCCATGATTTGTCTTTAATATCTGGGAAGTGAAGCTTTTAATATAGTTACTGACCACCCCAGACCTGGCGCCAGGCCTCCCACTGTGACCTGGGCCAGATGACACATCAGAGGGACAGGAAATGCTGGCTATCTTTCTGAAGTTCTTGCCTTTTCTTGAGTCTGAACTATTATGAACAGAGGTACTTCAATTCAACTTATTGGCAAACATCTTCATAGATTTTGGCATCGTGGAACTTTTACATTTAAAAAAATAAAGAAGCTTTGAGAAGGAGGAAATTTCAGTGATACACCTAGTTTGTGGTTGCTTTTTAAACATATATATATATATATGTATATATATATATTTTAAAGATTTTATTTTTCCTTTTTCTCCCCAACCCCCCCCCCCCAGTACATAGTTGCATATTTTTAGTTGTGGGTCCTTCCAGTTGTGGCATGTGGGACACCACCTCAACTTGGCCTGATGAGCAGTGCCATGTCGGCGCCCAGGATCCGAACAGACAAAACCCTGGGCCACCGAAGCAGAGCACGTGAACTTAACCACTGGGCCACGGGGCCGGCCCCTGTTTTTTTTTTAAGTAAAAAAATCCCAGATTTAAAGTGGTTTGTAGCCAGTGGTGAATCTTAATTTAAATGTCACTGGAGGAGGTAAAATAACTAAAACCAGCCAAGTAAGTAACAATTAGACTGATAACATTTCCCTCTAATCCTTAAACTCCTAATTTATGACATTTTTTTACATACATTACTTATGACATTTCATCAGTTTTAAAACACTCTTTTCATATTTTAACATCTATGAAATCGGGATGTGTCTTGTAGTCAATGTCGCCTTTCATTTATAACTGCCAGGGCTTGTCGGGTTATTTGGGTTATTTTCCTATCCGAGTGGTACTTCGAATGAGAGTACATTTTATGACCGGATGGGTCTTAGATCCGATAAAACACGATATTTCATTTAATGAAGATGGAAACTGTGAGACCTGTAATTAAATTCCCTTTTCTTTTTATAATGCTTTTTATCAAATCTCACTGTAACAGGTGTGACACATTTTCCGCCCCAGAAACACATACTTGCACTCTCTGCTTCGGAATTCAGTCATTTGTTCTTTTTGAGGACGAATGCATGATTAGAAAGAGAGAATGTAATTTTGAGATGGAAGAATAGAAAAGAAACTAGATTTGGAAATAAAAGTACAATACGGTGTGAGGAAAAATTCAACAATTTCATTTCCGTGATTACATCCTTGCAAAACGTCTTCATAGAACCCAGTGAGTTTTCTGCTGCAGCCGGAGCTAATGATACATCTAGAGTCCTGGTTCCTAGCCCCCGACCTGCTGCTGGATGACACCCCTCCTCTCTGAGCCTCGGTCTTATACATCAAACAAAGCAATTGGGCTGGATGGTTTCTGAGATCTATTTCATTTCCAGGAACCTCTGATAATTCTCATTTTTAAGAAGATTTATTGGCATAGACATTTTCACACATCTCCTACTCAGGTCCACAAAGCATAAGGGCTCCTGGGTTCCCTTGTCTTACCAGCGTGGTCGATGACTTGCTGAGGGTTTTCATTTACAGAGACACTATAAAGAAACAAAAGTAGTGCAAGTCAAACAATGAATGCAAATAAGTTATACTAAATTGCTTTTTAATTAAACAGACAAGAGTAAATGCGGAGTTAGGCTTGATTATGAAAGGACTTTTCGAAACCAATGAACAGCCAGGGACTGAACTAGTATTCTATTTCGTACTTTTAAACTGATAGGGAACTTTTGCAAAGACAGAGTAATTCTTCAAGTACCCAGTTAAAATGAACATCCCTACGGGTCACACCTTGGCCCAATGGGGTTACTCAAATTGTTTTCACGGATCTTTGCAAGAGAAATGTATAAAGGCACAAAGGCACACTTACAAGAATCCAGAGTCCAGCCACTGCTGAATACTTTCTTGTTTGAAATCTTCTACAAATGAGAAAGAAACAGGTCAGTCACTCAAAGCACAACCAGTTAAAACCACTCTACCCTGTTACTCAGCCACCACCCCGTAGCCCAACTTCCTACATATTGAGTCATGTGTTTCTACCAGCATATTCATTTTTCTCCCCAAGGCAAAACTTCCTGTTTTCCATAACCAGCCCTTCCTGAGAATGAAGCGTAAACTTGCCAAAAGAGTGTAACTTAAAAAAAAAGAAGAAAAGAGAATGTGAAACAGAAGAAAAATAAATCACCAAAAAGCGAGATGTTAGAATGATTTTTAAATTACCTGTGTGAATAGGAAGGGTGAAAAACCATATCAGACTTTTGTCTTTCTCTTGTTGGATACCAATGGCCGTGGAGCTTCTCCTTACTGAATCATGACATTTCCCTAAGGCAGCTAGCCAGTGGTGTTTATTTGCAGAGACTTCGCTGCCAGGTTAGAAACCACATTTGCATTCATTTCAGGGACAAATTGCACTAGAGTCCCAGGGTTGCTTAAGGCTCTGTGTTAAAAGGCACCAATCTTTTAAGGTGGATCTTTATCCCTGGCTCAACAAACAGTTAACAGGCAAAAAGAAAAGGACATCGAGGCAGCATTTCCTGTGAAATGTTTGTTTCCATTCTCGGCTACAGGCTACCCTGGGTTGATTTTCCTTGACTTTATCCTACCAAACAATGAGGTACCTGAGTTCCTCCCTCACAAGTATCTGCTGAACCAGAAAGGCCTGGTGGAGATGGGAGATGCTTATTCCTCAGTTGAGGTACTGTGAAGGGATAGAAGGAATTCAGTGGTGGGCAAAGAAGAAAAACCATCAAACAGTTACATCATCGTGGAGGTGCAAGTGTTTTCTTACTTATTACTCTTTAAGCGATTAAAATTATTATGGATGCCTCGTGCAAGATCCAGCAAATAAGAGCCTTTCGATAAAATGTTTGATGTCCTGAAGGAAGCCTCATGTCTCCGACATGCACTCCACACAGCTTCGGGGTCCTGGGGGACTTAGGATGAAATGACAGTGCAGCGGGGAAGGGGGCAGTGTTCATTCTTTAGTTGGTCAATTTCTATCAAGAAGGTCTGTGTTTCAAATGTCTGTGGGGGAAGTCAGAAGTGCTCATTTCACAGAAGTTTCAGAAGTTTCTGGCATTATGCCAGGAACACTGTTGTCTTCAAAGGCAAGTTCTAGCTCTAAAATCACTTGCCCACAGCCAAAAGCCCCCACATCCCACACCAGCCACAGCAGGACGTTTTCAGATAGTCCTGAGGGCCCGTTCTCACCCAGCGTGGGGATGGCGCGACTCTGGCTTTCCTCCTCAGAGCCAGGAGGCAGCTGCTCATCCAGGGGAGCCCATGCCCTCTTGGTGGACCTCAGGATCTCTCTCCTGCTCTTTTCTTGGCCTCCACGGGGGTTGTCGGAGCCATACGACTTCTCCGCCATCATCAGAGAGTAATTTGGCAAGCTAATTTAAAACACACACACAAACAAATCAGACACAATGAGCTCAGCTTTCGGGCTCGCCTCAGTGAGAGGGAGAAGGCCAGAGTGCTCACAGTCCAGTGAGCGGGTCCAGCTTCACAATCTCTGGAGGCCTGGCTCGTCCACCTGAGCCGAGTTCCCTGTTTCAATGCAGTGAAGTGGTTCTCTTAGTGGAGAGGCAGCTGGAGACCAGGGACTAACGTCCTTATCTGTCCGTCCCTATCTGTCAGCAGGCCATAGCCACACTCTGGTAGATTCTAGCTGGTGGGCTGGGATGTGGACTGAGATCAACAAAATTGGACTGGAGGACATACCCAGCCAAGGAGAAAGTTTAAAAGCATTGATTAACATAATAAGTATCCTTCAAATTTATCCAGCAGTTACATACATAAAAATATTTTTGGAGGCCCCAAAATGTGAAAAATAAGGGTTTTGGCAACAGATCAACCTGGCTGAGTCTCATCTTTCCAACTTATTGTGTGGCCTTGTATAAATTATATAACTCTCCACATTCTCTTATTTTTTAATTGGGGGAAAATTGTACTTTTAACAACCGTTAACCTCAGTGAAGTACTTATTATGTGCTAGATTCTGTGCTGAATTCTATATATCCGTTATTTAATTTAATTGTCAGTGAAGGAAATAATCTAATTGTCATGATTTTATAGTAAATTGAAGAGCAGAGAGGTTAAGTTGCATACCCAAAGCCACACAGCAGCCAGGATTCAAACCAAGGCGCTGGACTCAGAGTATGTTCCCATGGCTATTAAGCTGTACTATCTACCCTATAGGGTGGGTGGGACAATTAGAATATTGATAAATATATTATGCACATGGTGCAAGAAAAATCAGCTGCCCCCATTGTCTTATTTGAACATTAGTGACATCTTTATGAGGCTCACAGAGAAAGAGGAGGAGACAGAGTACATAGAGTACATTGTTCAAACTCCCCAGACTATCAGCACGTTGAGAACAAGGGCCTCCCTTCCCCTCATTTATGTGTCTCTAGTATTTGACTGAATTCTCAGCACACAGTAGATGCTAAATAAATATGCACAAAACTGAAGTAGCAAAGCTAGGGCTCAAAATCACACTCTCTGACTAAATTCTTTCCATGGTATCTACTTGAATTTTCATTAGCTTTTTCTTTAAGTTTGAAGAAATAATCAACTACCTACTCCAGCAGCATGTCTTGAATCCCTAAACTTATGCATAATCACCAATCACGTGACACGTAGACCATCATTTCTAACCAGTATTTCAACAAGGCAAGTCATTCAGATTTATTACAGACATTTGATTACAGATGAATATCCTTGGTGCAACTGGCAGTAAGGATCTCCTTACACACTTCATATATTAAAATTCTATCATTCAATTGAAGCATAAATATACATTGATTGTTGCAAGAGTAAATTACCACAAAAATTAATGATAATTGTGATGCTTGTTAATTTTGCATAAACGAAAGATTACTAAGAAATTTCAATAAGTTAAAAATTAGAGCAAAGAGTGGACAGTTAATATCTGTATTAGTGGTGAGAATTTTAGTCAGCTAACTTTAGAAATTTAACTTTAGGAATATCCTCTGGGAGCAAACAAATGTTTATAAAAATTTTGATGACATAAGAGAAAAGTAATACACAGAAGATTATATTTCTAAACTTTTTAGAACTGTTTGGTATACTAGAATTCATAACACTAGACAAAATAACCTTTAGGAACTGTATTTAAATTTTAGTTATTTAATTCTACCTAGGCTTTGGGTCTTTTGAGTAAAACAAAGTTCTCTTTGGCAACGTCTTGTATCTTGCGCATGTGAATTGTAATCAGAGCATCAACTCTGACAGTGCAAAACGTCAATGGAGGAAACACTCCAAAATCATGCTCAACGACATTCATGCAATATCAGACTCAACAAAGGCTCAGGGTTTGAAGAAAAGAGTAAAGTACTACTGAAAAATGAGATCCCCAAAATAATTTTGCTTCTTCGCTGACCTTGGCTGCAACTGAGCCTCTACTTAGCATGGAAGCTTCTGCTCTGTAGTGGAACAGGAGCTGCCAAGCAGCTCAGTCCTCAAATTGCTATTTCTGTACTATAATGTCAAATTTTAACCTAGTTACTACCCTTTCAAATATAACACTGTAAAAATCATCAAAATTTTAGATAAAGGTGCAGCTTTATTTGTCTGTTCCCAAACTTCCACTCGACAATGGCGTATGTGACTTCAGACACCAGCCTTGCACAACCAGTGAGGATGTGCTCCCTGCCAGCTCAGTTGTACTTGGCTGTAGAGCAGGAAAAGCTTGCCAAGGAAAGTGGGAACCCTTACTCAAGGCAAGGGTCAGAGACCGGTTTGTAAAGAAAAATTCTTTTGTTCCCTCTGCTTTGGTGGCTGCCTTCCCAGTTAGTAAACAAATCTGCTTCTGGAAATGGATTCTCTGATGCTTGAATGACCTGCCTTTGGCATCCACTGGCTTGACCCGCAGAGCAGCCCTTTGGAAAGGACACAGATCAGGTGGCAGTCCTGAACTGCCTAGTCACTGACAGGGCAGAAGTCACGGCCTGCAGCCTCTGCTGACTCCTCTAGTTAACCCTTTGTTCCCAGGACCACTTGGAACCAAATTCTTGCCAACTCTAACTTGGCCCAAAGTGAATCCTCATCCTGGATTACGTTGTCCCCTGTCCCTGAGGGTCCTTTCTCTCATTTCAGACCCCTTCTATTCTGATTACTATGTCATTAATCTTTATGTCTATAAAGAACTCCCATTAATGAAGGAAATGTCTTATATTATCATGTTTAATTTAAAAAAAGGAGAATGCAAAGCTATATATGCACCAAGAACTCCATTTTGTAAAAAGAAAACAAAACGTAAAACAATGTATTGAAAAGACAACAACAAAAAAAGAAATATACTAAAATGTTATCAAGTTTTCAAATTTTTAAAATAATCACAATAAGAAAAATTGGCTTTGTTACATTAATTTTACATCACATTTTCTTTCACTTGAGCAAATTCAAAAACCATACATACCCCTTTTCACTATGAAGCCTTCAGCCCACAGTGAAATATAGAATTTGACGCTTAGAGCAATGACAATTATTACATTCTTGTCCGCTGGGGTTATTTAACTTTTTTGCACCTCCATGCAAACAGGTTGTCTTGCCAAACAGGTTGTTCATATTAGAAGAATAGGGGCTGTGCTTTATTTCTCTCTGTGTTCCCCACCAATCCCGGCACAGCACTCTGCCCAGCGCAGATAATCTGTAACTATTAGTTGATCACCTGGTTATTTGGAAAGGAAACACCCAGTGGGCTTAGCTGTATTCTTGGTTCTTATGTGGTTAAAAGAGCAAGTGCTTTCAGGTCAGACAACTCCAGATTTTAATCTCAGCTCTGCTGCTTTTCTGATATCTCCTTGGGGGAATTTTAAAACTCCTCTGATAATCTATTTTCTCATCTCTGTAATGAGTATGAAATAATCACTTCATAGGGTTATTGGGAAAATTTAATGAAAAATGTATACAAAACAATCAATGCCCATATTGGTCAGTGTTTTTTTCTTTTCCCTTCTCTTCTCTATGTTGCTTCCTGTCATTGTCCTGGTAAGAACTGTCACGTAAAGGAGAAGAATCACCAATCAATGCACTAGTTTTTCTCATGGGAGATAAATTTGACACACTTCGTTTGTGGATAGCATGTGTCATCTTGAAATTACTTTGAATAATTGAGACATAGCTATATTTGGTGAGTGTGAGAATAAAATATTTCTGTGACTGTGAGAAAGCAGATTTCCCTGAGACTAGTTAGACTAGCTATATCAGAGCTTGGAAATCACCTTAACTATGGACTTAATTTCAATGTTATAATTATGAGCTGTAGCTCTAGGCTTGGCCACCACTTCTCAATGAGCCCTGTGGTCAAGAAGAGAACAGCATAATGGGCGAACAGCTCGGAGGCATTTTAGGTCCACAAAGGACCACCATCTTTATGACTCCACTAGGGATCCTCGTTATCACAGCCTCTGTTCAAACCTTCATAATATCTCAAGTAGCGTCCAGATTTGCCTTGCCCCTCTCCATCCTCAATATACAGTGACTTCTCCAATAGCAGGATGGAAGAGAACTCTACATAGAGCCATGTGCTTTACTAAGACCTGCCCCTTTTGCAGCTGTAATGCCCACAGAAGTTTAAAAGGAAAGTCTTCAGAGTCCCTCATGCTCTTACCAAGAAACTCACTACCACTTACCTCACTGCCACAAACTAATAGACCAGTCCTGAGAGCCTGACACTCTAAGAGAACTGATTCATGCTTCCTAGTCTAGAAGACCACAGGACCAATCCCATCAGGCCCTAGAGCCGAGCTCACATGGCAGTGAACATAGCCTCACCTGGCCCAATCTCCTACTCTTTGCAGACTCTCCCAATCCCTGTGCCCTCTGGAATTCACGGACTGTCACCTACTAAATCCCCTTTATCCTGAGCTCTTCACTGAATGTTCCTTCCCCTCCTTTCTCTAATTGAAATGTGGATACGGTTTCCTTTGCCACTCTCTCAAGCTATGGCTTTTTCTTTTTCACCCATTGAATTAAGACCATAGTCTTGGAGATGTTGTAAATTTCCTCCATATTCTTCATGCTGCTGTAGGGGAGGAGGAGAAATCCACTACCCTCTGGGTCCTTCTGGCTGGACTACAAATTAAATCAACATGAGACAGAATAACAGGAGAAAATCAAACAAAGATTTATAACATGTATACATGGGAGATACTCAGGAAAACTGAGCAACTCTCCAAAATGGCAGAGGCTCTCATCTTAAATACCATCTTTAGCTAAGGACAAAGGTGGATATTGGGGGTGGTGGGAGTCAGTTATGGCAGATTAGCAGAAAAGCACAGTAAACTGAAGTTATTATGCAGATTTAAGTCCTTGCCTTCTGCATTGATTAAGAGTTTCTAGAGATAAAGTCATCCCCCCTATTCATGGTGCAGAGAGGGAGATACATTTACAGATGGAGATCTCCCTTACAAATATAAATGTCTCTTACAAAGGGTAAATTCTACTTTTCAGAGCTTCTCCCATGTCTGCAGTTTTTAAAAGTACACAGTCCAAAATAATACTCATGCCAAAGAGACATATTTTGGGGTGACTTATTCTGATCCCTCACACTGCTTTCAGACCTTGTTTCCTCTGTCCTTTGAAGCATATACCATCAGATTGCATAGGCATCAACATCTAGGACATTTGCCCTTACTTACTGAAAATTATAGGATGGTATTCCTGTCGTCTTCCTGAAAGATTTCATATCAATCTAGATGACCTATCAACATCTGACCACTCAGTTCAATAAGCTGCCCCCTTTCAACAAATCTTCCCTCTACTCAATTCCCATGGTCATACTTCACCACTGTAAGTGAACACCCTCCAAAATCCCTATTTCAAGCATCTCTGTCACCTCTATTCCACTCACTGACTTTGACGGGCACCGTTTTTCCTCTCTACTGGATCACTCCCTTCAGTTTACAACATGATATAATCTTAAAGTTATATAATCTCCCATCTTAAAATAATCCTCCATTAATCTTCTCAATCTCTCTCAACTCCTACTCTAGTTTTCTATTCAACCTATGATGATTCCCAAATTTACATTTCCAAATCTGGTCCAGAGCTTCAGAATAGAGTCCCTGAGCTCCAGAATGGGGTATTCCCAGTTACTTGACGTCTCCACCTGGAAACTTATAGATATCTTTAACTTAAGATGTACCATGTATCTTTATTCTTTCCTTGACTTCTACTTGACCCCCTGCCCCCACATACCTGTCCCTATTGCAATGTTCCCAATCTCAATAAATGGCACCACTATTCAGGCAGTTGCTCAGGCCAAGAACTTACGAGTCTTCCTGGTTTCTTCTATTCATTTCACACCTTACATCAAGCCATTGGAAAAAAAAGAGTGAGGGGCCCTTACAATATATGTCAGACCAACCACCTCTACAGCTGTCAACTTGATGTGAATCAGAACTTGTAGTCTCACTTGGATGATAGCGAAAGGCTCCCATTTATAGCACCATCCACACCTTCCATTCTCGTTATAACCCACCCAAATCAGTAGGCTAATGGTTAACTATCAGTTCTTATCATTTTAGAATTTTCAGCAGTTGACCACTTCCTCTTAATGGAAACAAACGTTTCAACTCTTTTTTAATACCACACTCCTCCAGCTTTTCTTGTATCCCACTCAAAGCTTTTTTCTGGTTTTCTCCTCTCCAGCCTCTAAATTTTGATACAGAATTTTCCAGCCTCTAAATTTTGATACAGAATGAACAAGTCATGGTCATGAGACTTAAGTTAATAGTACTTATAATAGGACTTATACTTAGAAGTCATGACACTTAAGTTAATAGTACTTACGAACTTTATACTTCAGTCCTCAGCCCCCTCTTATCCTCTCTATCTACATGCTGTCCCTGTATGAATTTGGCTTTAATTGCTCCTCTGTAACCCCATAATTCAGTATTTTCACACTGTTTTATAAGTCTGTCTTTACATGTCTATTTAATCATCTTACGATTTTCTTCAGGACAGAGATCTTAGCTCTCATATCATAATTGCTTCGAAAATGTACTCAGTGTATGTTTTTTGAATGAATGACTACTTAAATGAATGCCAACAAGGAATTGAGAAATATCAAAGCAAATTTGGTTATAAAATTATTAAAGATGGTTTGGTATTTAGCAGTTAAACAACTTATCAGAAGGCGCAACTTGCCAGGAATAGGTATACAGCATCAGGGAATAAGGCATTGTAGATCCGACTTAGAAAAATGATAAGATTAAAAATATATATGTATATACACACACAAACACATACACATACATATACATATGTACACACATATACTTAATGTCCACTTCTGCCATTTTGACCAATGCTATCTGAGTAAACACCTTCTTTTACCTCCTCTTTTGTGCCTTCCAACAGCTAACAAGCAAATGAAGATCTTAAATCATTGCCAGGGGGAAGAAAAAGTAAATTATTTTAATTAATTAACAAATAGCTGTATGGTTGTATGACATTGGGCATGTAGTTTCAAGTTGTCTTGAAATGTAATTTCCTCTTGCATAATATGAAGAATTGGAAGAGACGAGATAATTCCACAAGTTGATTATTCTATTTCTAGCCTCACATAGACTGTTTAATAGTTCACCAATGGAGCTCACATTATTAAAATATTTTAAAGCCATGTTCATCAGAACTATAAAAATGAGAAGAATAAAACAGCGTTCCTATTACTCACAGGTTTGGAAGACTACTCAAAAACTCAAGCAACAAAGCCAAGCCAGGAATGCCCTTCTGCTCATCCTCTCTATCCAAGTATCAAAGTCCCACAAACACTTGTAAAGATTTCCAAATGATTCAGTGAAGTAGAGGCAGATCCTGGGGAAGAGAGTGTTCTGTCAACACTCCGCTGGGAGGAACACGCAGTCTGTGATGACTTGTTTTGTGGGTGGCTTCCTCCCACCATGAAATATGGTGAAGGGTGCTCACTCCTGCCATTTAGGAGCAAGCTGGATTTAAAGACAAGGCAGTTGTGCCCAAGTTGGAACCAAAAGTCAGTTCTCTTGGACTTGGAGTTTTCATCTTTTGCTGGTGAAAATAAGCGAAAGATTATTAATTCAAGAACCATACATACGGCTTCCTGGAAACTTGAAATGCCTTCGAGGCTACTAGAGTTGGATCAACTGATTCATCTACTGCTAGCCCTGTTCCAGTCTTCTTCCAACTTTAAAGAGATTTTTTTCTTTTTAAATATTGCCTCTTTTCGAACCATTCCTTCTCTTGTCTTCTCAACATTTGCCTTGCCTCATCGTAGGGAGGGAGACCGAGAGGATGTGGGGGCATCTATGATCTACCTCTGGCCTCCCATTCCCACATCATTGCAATCCAAGCTCCTTCATGTACATCTTATTCTGGATGCACAGACCTTGTTGTTCTCAAATGCTCCCTCCTTTCTGATCCCACTGGATGCAGATCCCCCCACCAGCCTCGCCCCTCTCTTTACTGGATACCATTTCATTGAGTTCAAATAGAACTTATTCTATAGAACTTTTTCTCCTCTCCACTCCCACCCTGGCCTGCTTCTGGCACTCACACAACCTATGCAACCCCTTATTGTAGCATTCTTCCCACTCAAGTGACTTATTTACACTTCTGTCTTTTCCACTCAACTAAATGGACTCCTTGGGGACAAAGACCATGATTTATTCATTTCTGTATCTGTGGCACTTAGTCTAGGATGTGGATAATAATAGGTGATCAGCAATAACTGTTCAATGAATGAATGACTACTTCTGACTCTGGATTCTCTTTGCTCTCAGTAGGCGGGAATTGTGACTTACTCATCTTTGTTGTCTCTATCATGTCAGGCACAGTACCATGCACTAGTAGTTGCTCATGAAAGCACATTGTATAAATGAACTATTCTATAAATAAATTCAATAATTATATCTACTAATTCAATTCAATATTTTACTGTCTACTGTGTACAAAGAAATTTTGAGGAGTTTACAGTTGCTTACGAGAAATAGTACTTACTGACTTTATATTGTGAGGCAGAATATAATATGCATTTTAAGAGAAGTACGAAACAACTGTTCTCAAATACTAAAGGAGGAAGATGTGCATTTAAGGGCATAAACAAAGGTTTCTAGGAAGGGGGAGTATTGGCTCTGGCTCTTGAAGACTCGGTGGTAGATAAGAAAACATTCCAGACAAGGGGATTAAAATTCATGTGAGCAATTATAGCATAAATTTCACCGAAGGGCTATCCAGCAGTGGCTTGCAACAATTAAACAGATGTTCTTTAATGTTAGGCTACTGAAATCATAAGTCATCTTATCGGACGGCGTGATGATTAATTTTATGTGTCCACTTGACTGGGCCATGGAGTGCTCAGATATCCGGCTCATCATTATTTCTGGGTGTGTCTATGAGGGTGTTTCCAGAAGAGATTAGCATTTGAATCAGTAGACTGAGTAAAGCAGATCGCTTTCCCCACTGTGAATGGGCATCATTCAATCTGACGAGGGCCTGAATAGAAGAAAAAGGTAGAGGAAAAATTCTTTTTCTCTGCCTGATTGATTGAGCTGGGACATCAGTCTCCTCCTGCTCTGGAACTGGGATTTACGCCACTGATGTTCCTGGTTCTTAAGCTTCAGACTCTCAGACTAGAGCCACACCACCAGCTTTTCTGATTCTCCAGCTCGCAGATGACAGACCATGGAACTTAGTTTCCAAAATTGTGTGAGTCGATAGATACATAGATAAATATATAGATAGATACAGATATTTCTCTCTTTGTATATAGATATCTAAACATACAGATAGAGGCATACCACGGAGATATTGTGGGCTTGGTTCCAGACCACCTGCAATAAAGTGAATATCATAAAAGTTTTTTGGTTTCCCAGCGTATATAAAAGTTATGTTTACATTAAACTGTAGTTTATTAAGTGTGCAATACCATTGAGTCTAGAAAAATGTACATACCTTAACTAAATTATGCTTTATTGATTAAAAATGTTAACCATCATCTGAGACTTCAGCAAGTTGTAATCTTTTTTGCTGGTGGAGGGTTTTATAAAAATGCAATATCTGCGAAGGATAGTAAAACGAAGTATGCCTGTATATGTATTCTATTTCATTTCTCTGGAGAACTTTGACAATGCAGGTGGCTATTTCTCTCAAGAATAGTTTTAGTTGGGCTCTATCACACCTTCCTTCTACCTTTCCTAAATCCTTTCAAAGAATGACTGGTCACGCAATTTGTTTTAAGATCTTCAGGTGCACGCATCTCAAGTTTTAAAATACATTGTTATACTATAAAAATTGCATCGTATTTCAGTCCAAAAGAAAGATATCATGATGGTAAAGTTCTTAACTACAAAAATGAGAAGTGTTCTATCCAAGAATACGAAGAAATAGCTGGTAGTGAGGAGATGAGATAAAAATTTAAGCCAGCTCCTGTGTCTGAATCCCCTTTCCTACCTGGATTATTTACAGAGGCAGATTCTAGTGGTGTTCTTTGCTCCTC
This sequence comes from Equus przewalskii, assembly GCF_037783145.1. Taxonomy (NCBI): domain Eukaryota; kingdom Metazoa; phylum Chordata; class Mammalia; order Perissodactyla; family Equidae; genus Equus; species Equus przewalskii. Next base: position 62,091,930 of record NC_091834.1, on the reverse strand, counting down.
TGACATGGGAGATGTCATCGTCTTGTGATCATAACCACAAAATCTCAGGGAATGTAGAGAAGGGAACAGATATTATTACTTATAAATGATCATAAGAAACTATCATGATATTATATCTTTGTACCCATTGATTATGTTGGGAAGACAAAGCTTGTCCTAGATAAAAACCTGCATATGCAGAAATAGGTTACTTACACATTGTTGAAAAGTTTCCTGCATTAAGGCAGGTGGACTTTCTATTATTTCTTACTTCTTCATGTGAAACCTACCATTATTTCTAAATTTAAAATTTAGTTAAAAAAATACAAAACAAAACAAAAAATAGAGTAAGTCCTAAACAATTCAACAAAATAAATTTCAATAGGATTAAAGAACTTAATGTGAAAAAATAAAATAAAAATAGTCCTGGAAAAAAATATTGGTGAACATTTTTCTAATCTTGAGGTGGTGAAAGCTTGCAGAGAAACAATACCAAAGGCAGTGAAAGGAAATGAATTTAACCAGATAAGAATTTAAAATTTCCTGTGGCAAAAGTAATAAACGTCAAAATGTTAAAAAAAAAACTGTAAAAATATTTGCAGCATATGCGACATTAGAAGTTTTCATATCCTTAATGTGTGATATGCAATTACAAATCAATAAGAAAAATATATACAGACATAGAAGCAATGTAATGATCAGGCAATTCAAAAACAGAACATCTATGAATGACTAGAAAATGTAAAAGTAATGAACCTTATTAATATTCGAGGAATAAAAACTAAAAAGACAATAAGTTACCATATTAGATTTTCAGATAGAAATTCATTAGAGTGAGAACACCTAGAAGGGGGGGAAATTGACACTAATCATTGTTTGTGGAAATATTAATTAGCAAAACCTTACTGGAGAGCAGTTAGGTAATATGTGCCAATGTCTAAAGCTACAGACTATGGAGAGAAGGAAAAGCTGTTTTTTAGAGAAGAATTCCCGCAAATAATCGTTGACGGAATGATGGAGTGAGAAAATCATCAACTGAAACACATCATAGTAATAAACAATTTTGGTAAGTGGGTACAAAAACTAGTGGGTGAAAGTTGTATGAGGAATATGATATCTAAATTCTCAAAATATCTCCTCAAGAAATACAAAGGGAGAAATAGTAACTTTGCAGGGGAGAAACTTGGCAGACACCATCTTAACCAAGTGATCAACATCCACATAGCAGTTAATGGGACATAGCAATATAATGGTCCTCCTGACGTGACGCCCAGAGAAGGACACACGATCGTTTCTGTGGTATTCCTGCCAAAAATGATAAACTGAATCTAATCATAAAGAAATATCCAACAAATCTAAATTGAGGGACATTTTACAAAATGACTAGCTTGTTCCATTTTAAAAATGTCAATGTCATGAAAGACAACGAAAGGCTGAAGAACTATTATAGATTAAAGCAAACTAAAATGATATGATAATTAGATTGGACCCTAGGACCGTATTTTTTATGTTTGTTTTAAGGATCTTATTGAGACAGTGGGCCAAAGATGAACACAGTCTGTAGTTAGATAATAGTATTGTGTCAATGTAAATCTTCTGATTTTCATAGCTGTACTGTGACTATGTAGAAAACTGGCCTTGTTTCATGTATGTGTGTGTGTGTGTGGAGAGAGAGGGAGAGACAATAATAAAGAAAGTGAGGTAAAATGTTAACAATTAAGAAATCCGATTGAGGGGCCAGCCCGGCGGCGCAGCGGTTAAGTTTGCACGTTCTGCTTCTTGGTGGCCCGAGGTTCGCCGGTTCGGATCCCGGTGCGGACATGGCACCGCTTGGCACACCGTGCTATGGTAGGCGTCCCACATGTAAAGTAGAGGAAGATGGGCACGATGTTAGCTCAGGGCCAGGCTTCCTCAGCAGAAAGAGGAGGACTGGCAGTAGTTAGCTCAGGGCTAATCTTCCTCAAAAAAAAAAAAGAAAGAAAGAAAGAAAGAAAGAAAGAAATCCAATTGAAGGGTGTATGGAGTCTTGTACTGTATATCTTTATACCCCAAAATTCTACTTCAAATAATTTCTTCTAAGGAAATAGTCAAAAACACTTCTGACAATCAGTCCAGTCTTGCCTATAACAGCAGAAGCTTAGAAAAGACCTAAATGGACATGAATGGTGAATTGATTATATAATTTATGGATTGTCACCTAATGGACATTAAGAATGATTATGAAAATGCATAATTGTTGATGTAGGAAGATGTCTGAAATATTTTGCTAAACGAAAAATTGTCACAGGAAAATATGTATAGTATGATGTCACTTTGGTGGGGAGGACAACAATCAATACCTATATAGAAAGACACTAACTCAAAAGGCTAAATGTGCTTATCTTTCAATGAATGGCCTTATGGGGGATTTTCATAATGATTTCGGAAATTTTTATTTGTCTGAATCTTCTTTAATGGCCATGAATTATTTTTATTATGAGGAAACAATGTTATTTCCATTTTTTCAAAGCTAAGGAATAAATAACAATGGAAAACATTAAAATTTAGAATAAAAAACAAATATTCTCTAAATATAATGTATCATAAAACAAAGTGTTAAATGTCTAATTCCGTTTGGAAGGTGGAAAGTCACAAGAGAATGCTAATCCCAACCTAACAATAAAAAAGCCAAATAAACCTTAAAAAAATCATAGATATTCAAGTTAATTTTTGCAGGAAAAATCCTAACAAATTAAAACCTTGAAAGTGACAAATATCTTGTAGCAGAGAAAAGATCCATGTTTGTTTTCAATCTTTGTAGAGCACTAAAGATGGAGAAAAACCTTATATGGAAGAAAAAACAGTGTAAGTTTCAAACAAAATGTGTGTAAAAGCCAATTGTGGATGGATCTAACATTTTAGAATCTCTAGGGGTCCCAGACAAAGAGATTCTGCTGCAACCCACAACCTCTTTTCCACAGGTCCTCAGGAAATGCTCATTAAAGGCAGTGCTCACTAAAGGAGTGAGCTCAATATAGGATGTGCTCACTAAAGGAAGTAGGATAAAGGAAATAATAAAAATAAACACAGAGATCCATGAATTGGAAAACAGATAATAAAGAAAAATTTAAAAGTGACTGTTAGTTCTTTGAAAAGTTTAAAAAGTTTTGATAAACCCCTCTCCCCCAAAAAAGATGGAAAGTAGACATCACAACAGATGCTATAGACATTAAAAATATGAGGATATATTATGAAGAAACTTTATGCCAATACATTTGACAAAATAGACGAAATGGAAAGTTTTTTGAAAAACACAATTGACTAAAATTGACATAAGAAAAATAAAGATTTTTAATAGGTCTATATCTACTAAAGAAATTTAGCTTGTAATTAAAATTCTTCTTACAGAGAAACCTTGGTCCCAGATGTTTTTACTGGTGAATTTTACCAAACATTTAAGGAAGAAATAACACCAATGTTATACAAACTCCTTCTGAATATATGAAGCCAGTATAACTCTGATATTAAAACCTGATAGGATATTATGAGAAACAACATTATAGGCCAATATCTTTAATAAACTTAAATGTAAAACTCTTTAACAAAATATTAACAAATAAATCTACAATATGTACAATGGACAATACATCAGGACCAAATGGGGTTTATCCCAAGAATGCAAGGTTGGTTTATTATTAGAAAATCAGTCCAGAGTTATCCTGAATGGCTGAACATCTAGCACATGTCTGGAAGAACAGCCAGCTTGCTAAAGTATCACTTGTATTTGCTTCCCATCCTTCTCTACCTCACTGTTCGTTTCCCTCACCCTTCCTGCCCCGCAACTGCACCTGCTAATAAATCAAAAAGCACTCAAAAATTAATCAATCAACATAATTCACCACATTAATTTAATAAAGGAGAAAAATCAGATCACTTAACAGATGCAGAAAAGCATTTGAGAAAATTCACATCCCATTCATAATAAAAATCCTGAGCAAACTAGGAATAGGAGTGAAACTCCTCAAACTAAAAGGGCATCTTTGAAAAACCTACAGCTAATATCACACCTAGCAGTTAAAGACTGGGCACTTTTCCCCTCAAATTGTAAACAAGGCAAGGATGTCTGCTCTCATTGCTTCCATTCAACCTTGTTCCAGATGTCCCAGTCAGTTCAATAAAGCAAGAAAAGAAGGAAAACTAGAAAGGAAGAAAGAAAACTGTCCATATTTACAGACAACATGACAAAGAGAAAAGAAAGCTCTTTCGAATGTGACACAGAATTATTCAACATTAAATGTTCAATATTAAAACTGTTGCTACCATAAACTTTGATGTCATCATAAAATGTCTGTGGTAAAATAAACATGCATACAACCAAATAAAAGAAACATTATAAAATTACATACATCTAGATATATATTGATACATATCTATAGATAGATAGATAGATAGGTATTCTCTCAAAATGGAATGGAATAGTCCAGAATGCCAATAGGGAACCTTCCTTGGTAGATCAGAATAATGGCTATTTTCTTCCTCTTACTTCTCCTTATTTCTTAATCTTCTGTCATGATCATGAATTATTTTCACCATCAGAAAAAATACGTACACTTTAAAATATTTTCTTTTGCACTCTGTGGTATAATTACAAGTATTATCAGAAAGAATGCTTATTTTCTCCATGTCAATTTCCTTCTTCCTAAAAGATTCATTGACTTCTTTGTAGTGTACAGAGATCATCTTGTGACTGCAAAAACTGCAGAATTCCCACCAGGCCTAGACTGTGCTCTGAGAAGTTGGGCAGCACTTTCCAGCTTTCTGGACACTCAGAGCACCTCTGCACCCAGCTCCCCTTGGGCTCCCTCTAGAGTCCTGGAGGAGCCTGCTCTGGGACATGACCAGCCCGGGAGTTCTCCCAGTCCTGCCCTGAGGGGCAGCCCCAAGAGACAGGGGGGTCAATGTCTCCCAGCACACTGGACACCCCCTTGGGCACGCTGATAGAGAAGCTCTGAGCAAGGCTGCTCAGTGGACTCTGGTATCTTAACTATCAAACAGGCATAAATCCTACATACGATCATGATCATAATCATTTTCAATATCTAGTTGGGAAACTAATAAAAAAAATCTCGTGTTAACATTATGAGGCATGTATCATTGAACTCTGCACTCACTATGATTATTTTGACTGTTGCTTCCTCTTTAAGGTTTAATACTCCCAGTACTAAATCATTTCCTAATATGATATAATAAGAGAATAATAATTAAGTGATTTTTCAATGGAAAATTATAGTGAGAAAAATGGATGCTTTTATTTTCTTACAACCATCTTAAATTTTCATCCGTGAATCAAGCTGCCTGTTTAGCACCTAAAAATACAGGACATTCAGTTACATTTGAATCTCAGATCAAAACCAAATAACTTTTAGCACATGGCCCATGTATTATTTGGGATATATTTATACCCCTCCCAAAAATTTGTGTTTACCAAAAATTCAAATGTAAATATAAATTCAAATTTATATTTATCGGGCAAGCCTATCCCTAAATCAGCTTTCTCCACTCTTTGAAAAGGAGCAGTCTCACTTCTACAGGAGGTTCCACCTTTACCAAAAGATCCCACAGGGCCCCAGCACATCAAACTCAGTTTCCATAGTTAGCGAATTCACTAAATTCATAAAATCTATGAAAAAAAGTTATGAATTCGTAAAGTTTAGCTCTTTTACTTCATTTTAATGAATTAGACCTCCCTCAGATAGTAAGGAAAAAATAATTAGTGAAAATGACACAAAAGTCCCAAGACGCAAAGAATAGCTACAAAAGGAAGGAAAATGTCATTTCTACATCTCACCTGAGAAACATTGCTTGAAATAGGACTCATAATATAGAGGAAATAAGCTAACAATTTTGAGCCTAGAGCCTTCCCATCCCCTATGTTTAGACTTTTCCCTGTTAACGGCGGCCCCCAGCAGTCACGGGGGGCTCAACTTGTCCAGGCCAGAATAAAGAACAATTAGATTGCTTACCTCATCACTAACAGTCTGTCTTCTTAGGAATCCCCGGTCACACCGCGGCAGGTAAAAAAGTTTTAGAACGTGCCACAGGGAGAAAATGAGAACAGAGAACCAGTATCCCCTCCCCCACAAGCTGGAAACAAACAAATAATGAGTTTCTGTACCAGAAGGAAGGAGTCTCAGCAGAGAGATGGCCTTGCAGCTTGCTGTAGTTATTCCCAAAAAGTGTTTGTAGAGGTCTTGGAGGCATTCCTGTCTCCTCGAACATCACAGCTGCTAACACTAAAATGTCTTTGTGACCACAGAATTGGAACCCAAGTTTCTATCTACTCCTATTTAACTTAGTCATAGAAAGCCAGGACAGTCTGCTTGCCAAAATCCATGGTCAAGTTGGGGATAAAGATACACAGTGGTTCTCTCTACCCTCCGCTCGACAGGAAAGAGAGCTGTAAGAAAGTAGTTAGAAATGGTAGGCATTATTAGCAACAAGTCCTGAACTTAGAGGAAGATGGTGTGGGGAATGAACACAATGGTTCCAGTTGTGTTTTTATTTCTGTGAACCCTCTTGCTGTTCCTTTAATGCCCTTTGGCCTGCTGGCAGTGGCATCAGGGCTGAATGCAGGACTGGAAAGTACTTTACTGAGGAAGTAAAGCAAACGTCTTCATTTGATTACCATGGTTATGGTACTGTGTGTTACCAACCTGACAATTTGCATTGCAAACCATCACTGGAAATGAGGACAGTAGAACTTGATATTCAAGCTAGAGAGATTCAATTTGCAGGAAGGTCTATCGGAAAGTTCAGGGAGAATAAAACATAAATATACACACATCCTCCCAAACCAGTAAAGAAGGAGACCAAGATGCAAGGGCTGACAACTCTATCCTCCGTGGGACTTCAGTATCTGCGAAGTAAGTGTCTTAGTTGAAAGATCAGACAGTTTCACTTCAGAAAGGTAAATAAGCACATTATCAGACTCATTTTTTAAAATTAAATTTCACAGTTGCATTCAGTATGTGTCCTTGTAAAGAACATAATGTTAAAGCGCTACCTGAAAATCCTTATGCATGCCAACAATACTCTTCATTTTGATAAGCTGTACTATCAGAGTTTGAAATGATGGAAAAGACCACACGAATTTTAAATTATTTTTAACTTCAGGCAAAGAGGAATGACAATATATAAAAGAGAAGTGCTGAGGTTGTCTTTAAGGGGAGCGAGAGGAGCCGACCTCACTGAATCTTCTCTCTCCCTCTGTGACAGCTAGTGGAGCTCCTCTGCAGAGCGCCTAGAGTCAGCGAGCAAGATATAAATAGTCCTATAAACTGGCCCTGAACCTATCCTGGGAGATCTCCCTTGTTTCAGGGTTTCTCCACCCCTCCACCACCCCCATCCGAGACCTTTACTCTCAGGAGCTCAGGAGTTCCCTGAGGCCCAAGATAACACTGCAGCCGCCTGTTCTTCCTGTTGCATCCACTACCTACTCAGCCCTAAGAAGACCAGAACATTTGCACCATCTGTCAGACTCTGATGATCTTGGTCAAAGGCTAATTGATAAAGCATACTTTAACTGAAATATCATGTCCAGAACTACACTTGGAAAATATTTTGTTTTTATTTCTGAAGATTTTAATAAAAGTGATTTTTTAAATGCATCCAAATGCATATCATAAGATTAAGTGACCCCAAATAGCTTTATGTTCCACTAGATGGACCTTAAGATAGTGTTTCATTTTGGGAAGACATTTGACAAAACTTATTCTATTTTATCCCTCAAAGTTAAATTTGACACATCATGCATGCCCAACAAGTATTTGGTATTTATTGTCATCATGAAAAATGCTGCTAGGTCAATTCAATCTTTCTACTATAAAGACCCAAATCAAATGCTGCCTCCACTGTGAAGGGAACCCCCTATTTTTCCCTCATTTTGCCTATGCTTGTCCCAGAGCACTTACCACATTGTGCTTGCTATTAGACCATTGATTCTCAACTGGAACTGATTTTGCCCTCAAAGAGTCCTTTGGCAATATCTGGGGACATTTTTTGGTTGTCGCAGTGGGGTGAAGGAGAAGATGCTGCCAGTATCTAATGACTAGAGGCCAAGCATATTGTTAAACATGCTGTAATCCACAGAATGGCCACCCTCCCCAAACAACAAAAAGTTTTTCAGTTCCAAATATGGAGAGTGTTGAGATTGAAAAATCCTGTATTAGACAAAAGAAAGGCATAAATTGCTTAGGACTTAGAGCCAGAAATGCTTAGTTCCAGCTCTGGCTCTAACGCTTACTACCTGTGAGACATTGGGCAGGTTTCAATTTCTGAGTCTCAATATTCTCATCAGTAAAATGCAGATACTTATCTTAAAGATGCTTCCCTCACAGAATTGTTATAGGGAGTCACTGCAACAATGCATGAGAGTCGGCCTGTAAACCTAATACTATCGTCATTAGATGTATTGTGACTATATGTATAATGATGACTATAATAATAATAATTGAGCAGGCACCTTGAATACATAGATCTAGAGCTCAGTAATGAAATATAGGCTGGAATTCAAGTCTGAATATGAATTGTACTCATTTTATTTTCATCTCAACAAGTATTTATTGAGCAGCAGCATATCTGGACTAGCATTCTTATAGGTACTATAGATGTAAAAAATAAGATATTCTCCCTGAATTAAGGAGCTCTATTTTTAGGATAGAGATAGAATCATAAAGAAAAACTTGTAATACTATGTAAAGTAACCTAAGATAATAGAAGATAGTGAATAAAGTTTTTTAGAAGCAGAGCAATTCAAGACGTATTTTAAAAGTTTATGGGCTGCATCATAACTGGTAACTTTCTTTACTACCTCACTTAACTGATTCCCATGGCGGAAAATGTACACTCTTATGACTTAGATTACCCACACTACAGAATACATGAAAGTCAATAAGAAAACTGAAATAGCTTTTTAACAATTAGTGTGTTAAATCTGACCACATAGAAAAGTAGCAAAATGGAGGCAGCTCTTTAATCTTTAATCCTAAAATGGGACCACTAACTGTGGTTCAAAATAGCTGCATATGCTGTGAACTGCTCATCGCTATAACTGAGTCTAAAATGTTTTCAGAAAGCACTTGGATAGTATTTGGGGGAAATTTTCTAGGACAATCCGGGCAACTGGACAGTATTCTCATTCACTTTGCCCATAGGAAATAAATGACTGCTCATTGAATGTCCGATAAACTGACCTGAATTGACATGACACAGTAATAGAGAAAGTGAGCATTAATTTGGCCCCTTTCCATACCAAGCCACCACATGTTTGTTTGGAAGGGAGAATACCAAAAATCCAGGGACATTTCATGAAAACAGTGAGTAGACTCATCTTGCCTACACATTATCTTGGGTACTCAACAATATCAGCATCATTGAATAGTTGTTATATTACTGACCTATATCCTATACTGTCCATTGTCATATTCCCTTTCACAGATTTCCTGACCTAGAATGTACTCAGCATTGCCTAGGCTAGTGGTTCCAAGCCATTTTAATCCAAAGAGCTCTTTGGTGGTTCAAGAAGAACCAACAACCTTACAACTACCATTTATGTCAACAAACCTCAAACAGCTGGTAAGAAAAAAACCCAGGTTTCTGATACGATCCTAATGAGGTACAGCTTACGTGTTACTATTCCACACCATAAACATAGTGAATATGTTTGACACTGTTTGAGAGCCCCTAAGATCTCTCACAGATGCAGTCCACAGTCCAGGAGAATCTCTCATATTTTTGTGGGCTTTACCTCCAGGAAACTCACCCAGTCCCAAAATCAGTAGAAGGAAGGAAATAATAAAAATCAGAGCAGAAATAAATGAAATAGAGACCAAAAGAACAATAGAAAAAATCAAAGAAACCAAGAGCTGGCTCTTTGAAAACATAAACAAAATTGACAAACCTTTAACTAGACTCTCCAAGAAAAAAAAGAGAGAAGATTCAAATAAATAAAATCAGAAATAAAAGAAGAGAAATTACAAAGGACACCTTAGAAATACAAAAGATTATAAGAGAATACTATGAAAAGCTATATGCCAACAAATTGGATAATTTAGAAGAAATGGATAAATTCTTAAAATCATGCAACATTCCAAAACTAAATAAAAAAGACATAGAGAATTTGAATAGACCAATTACCAGTAAGGAGATTGAAAGAGGAATCAAAAACCTTCCAAAAAATAAAATTCCAGGACCAGACAACTTCCCTGGTGAATTCTACCAAACATTCAAAGAAGACTGAATACCTATTCTTCTCCAACTCTTTCAAAAAATTGAAGAGGAGGGGAAGCTTCTGAACTCATTCGAAAAAACCAACATTACCCTGATACCAAAACCAGACAAGAACAACATTAAAAAAGAAAATTACAGGCCAATATCACTGATGAACATCAATGCAAAAATCCTCAAGAAAATACTAGCAAATCTAATATAACAATATATTAAAAATATCATACACCATGATCAAGTCAGATTTATTCCAGGGATGCAAGATGGGTCAACATCCAGAAATCAACCAACATGATACACCACATAAACAAAGTGAGGAATAAAAATCACATAATCATCTCAATAGATGCAGAGAAAGCATTTGACAAGATACAGCTTCTACTTATCATAAGAACTTTGAATAAAATGAGTATAGAGGGAAAGTACTTCAACATGATAAAGTCCATTTATGACAAACTCACAGCTAGTATGATTCTCAATGGAGAAAAACTGAAAGCTATCCTTCCAAGAATAGGAACCAGACACAGATGCCCACTTTCACCACTCTTCTTTCACGTAGTATTGGAAGTCCTAGCCAGAGCCATCAGGCAAGAAAAAGAAATAAAAGGGAGCCAAATTGGAAAGGAAGAAGTGAAACTGTCACTATTTGCAGGTGACATGATTTTATATTTAGAAAACCCTAAAAGATCCATCAAAAAACCTTTAGAAATAATAAATGAATACGGTGAAGTTGCAGGATACAAAATCAACATACAAAAATCTGTTGTGTTCCTATACACTAATAATGGAGTAGTGGAAAGACAAATTAATAATACAATCCCATCTACAATTGCAACAAAAAGAGCAAATTACCTAGGAATAAACTTGACCAAATAGGTGAAAGATCTGTACACTGAAAACTATAAAACATTGTTAAAAGAAATTGAGGAAGACACAAAGAAGTGGAAAGATATTCCATGCTCTTGGAATGGAAGAATTAACATAGTTAAAATGTCCCTACTTCCTAAAGCAATCTACAGATTCAATGCAACCCTTATCCAAGTTCCAACAACATTTTTCACAGAAATAGAAGAAAGAATCCTAAAATTTATATGGAACAACAAAAGACCTCGAACAGCCAAAGGATTCCTGAGAAAAAAGAACAAAGCTGGAGGTATCACACACCCTGATTTCAAAGTATACTGCAGAGCTATAGTAATCAAAACAGCATGGTACTGGCACAAAAACAGACAAAAAGATCAATGGAACAGAATCAAAAGTTCAGAAATAAACCCACACATCAGTGGGCAGCTAATTTTCAACAAGGGAACCAAGAACATACAATAGAGAAAGGAAAATCTCTTCGATAAATGGTGTTAAGAAAACTGGACAGCCACATGCAAAAGAATGAAAGTAGACCATTATCTTACACCATACACAAAAATTATCTCAAAGTGGTTTAAGGACTTGAATGTAAGACCTGAAACCATGAAACTTCTATAAGAAAACATAGGCAGTATGCTCTTTGACATTGGCCTTAGCAGCATATTTTCAAGTACCATGTCTGTTGGGCAAGGGAAACAATAGAAAACATAAACAAATGGGACTATATCAAACTAAAAAGCTTCTGCACAGCAAAGGAAACTACCAACAAAATGAAAAGACAACCTAACAATTGGGAGGAGATATTTGCAAACCATATATCTGATAAGGGGTTAATATCTAAAGTGTATAAAGAACTCATACATCTCAACAACAAAAAAATAACCCAATTAAAAAATGAGCAAAAGATCTGAACAGACATTTCTCCAAAGAAGATATACGGCTGGCCAATAGGCACATGAAGCAATGTTCAACATCACTATCAGGGAAATGCAAATCAAAACTGCAATGAGATATCACCTCACTCCTGTCAGAATGGCTATAAACAACAAGACAGGAAATAACGAGTTTTGGAGAGGATGTGGAGAAAAGGGAACTTTCATACACTTTTGGTGGGAGTGAAAACTGATACAGCCACAATAGAATACAGTATGGAGATTCCTAAAAAAAAGTAAGAATAGAACTACCATACGATCCAGCTATTCCACTGCTGGGTATTTAACCCAAAGAACCTGAAAACACAAATGTGTAAAGATACATGCACCTCTATGTTCATTGCAGCATTATTCACAATAGCCAAGACTTGGAAGCAACCTAGGTGCCCATCAAGGGACAAATGGATAAAGAAGATGTGGTGTACATACACAATGGAATACTCAGCCATAAAAAATGGTGAAATCTGGCCATTTGTGACAACATGGATGGAACTTGAGGGTACTATGCTAAGCGAAATAAGTCAGAGGGAGAAAGTCAAATACTGTGTGATCTCACTCATAATTAGAAGATAAAAGCAATGACAAGCAAACACATGGAGACAGATTGGATTGGCGGTTACCAGGAGGAAAGTGGGGAGGAAAGAGGATGAAAGGGGTAATTGGACACATGTGTGTGGTGATGGATTGTAATTAGTCTCTGGGTGGTGAACATGATGTCATCTACACAGAAAGCAAAATATAATGATGTACACCTGAAATTTATGTGATGTTATAAACCAACCTTACTGCAGTGAAAAAAAAAAAAAAAAAAACAAAGAAAAAGAAATGGAAAATCTCAAAATATTTGGAGATTCAAACAACACAACTCTAAATAACACATGAGTTAAAGAAGAAATCTCAAGATAAATTTTAAAATATTTTGAACTAAATCAAAATGAAAATACATCTTATCAAAATTTGTAAGATGCAGCAAAAGCAGTTCTTAGAAGGAAACTTATAGCGTTAAATGCATATTTTAAAAAAGAATAAAGATCTAAAATCTATAATGTAAGCTTCTACCTTAGGAAACTAGAGAAAGAAGAGCAACATATGCCTAAAGCGAGCAGAAGAAAAGAAATAATAAAAATGAGAGCAAATATCAATGAAATTGAAAGCAGGAAAATAATAGAGAAAAAAATGAATGAAATCAAAAGCTGGTTCTTTGAAAAGATCAATGAAAGGGATAACTCTCTAACCAGGCCAACTGAGGATGAAAGGGAAAAGAAGCAAATGTAACATATGAGCCAGGTTTCTCACAGTTGGAGTGGAAATTTACAAATAAGCAAGGGGCAGAGGCCAGAATGATCCAGGTGGTAAAGTATTAGAGTTGGGGACGTCAGTATAAACTCATGATTAGCTTAATACAAGTACAGATGGTTACATATGGAAATATTTATAGATATATTTATACACACGGGTTAGCACACGCATGTATATTTCTTCCCTCTGTCGTCTGAGAAGGCCTAAAAGCAAAACACTCCACTAGTAATAAGATACCTAGTACCCAGATCTTGGTTTCTAATACCATTCTCCAATAAAAGTAATCAATGTTCCTCGAGAGATCACTAATTCTAGGTCTAGGACGGGAAATATAACAGATGAACTTGTAACATCTTATAGTGCCGGAAAGTAAGGAAGCTAAACATGCACATGCACACAATGACACGATATGTCAAAGAAATACAAACGCCAGCTCAAAAAGCTCCTAATGGCCAAAGCTGGTACAAGTTGAGCACGCAATAAATAAAGCAGTAGTAGATTATAACCTAAAGTTTAAAATAAATATCCATGAGCCCATACTGATATAAATAAATGGTTGAATAAAGAAACAGTTGGGAGAATAAACAAATTTCTTGTGCAGAAGAATTTCAAACAATTTGTGCAGATACTCCACTTACTAACTTCCCACTCCTTGGGTGTGCGCTATGTACTGTGACTTTCTTCCAAAAAATAAGGTATGGAAAGAGGGAGAAAAAAGTAACTTTACAGTGGAGAAACCTGACAAACACGAGCTGAGCCAGGTGATCTAGGGCAACACCAGCAGTGATGTCATGTTGACAGCAGGTACCCTTGATACGGTATGATGAGAACCACTTTACCTCTGTGATCTTCCTCCCCAACACCTAGAACCCCCAGTCTAATCATGAGAGAAATGGCGGACAAATCTCAGCTGAGGGACAGTCTACAAAACACCTGATGAGTATTCTTCAAAATTGTCAAAGTCGTCAAAAACGAAGAAAGTCTGAGAAACGGTGACCGTCAAGAGAAGCCTAAGATGTGACAACTAAATATAACATGGTACCCTGGATGGGATCATGGAACAGAAAAAGAACATTAGGGAAAAACTAAGGAAATTTCAATCAAGTATGGACTTTAGTTAATAATGATGTATCAGTATTGGTTTATTAATTATAATAAATGTTCCATACTACTGTAAGATGTTAATAACAGGGAAAGTGGATATTGGGAACTCTTTTTGCAATTTTTCTGTAAATGTAAACCATTCAAAATAAAAGTTTATTTATTTGTCATTTGAACTAAATTACATTAGTATATCCACTCCAATTCTGAGATTTAATCATTTTAAAATAAGATATTTGTGGTGGTGTGCTAAGTGACAAATAGCAGTAGGATATATACGTATACGTGTACATATCCATTAAAATTATACGTATATTGAGAGAGACTGGAAATATATACTTACATGCACGTGTGTATACCTCTGGATGGTATGATTATGGACATTTTTTAATTTTCTTTGACAGTACTTTAAAAACAATTGACCAAGGACACAATTACTTTTGTAAAGCACAAAGAAGTTGACAAAAGGGTATTTTTAATCAGTGAGTGTCCATGATGAGTGATGCCTGTCTGGGCTACGTGCCCCTCCTCCAAGCCCAACTGATACCCAGTGCTTGCCTCTGTCATTGTATTTTCAAGAAACCATTTTATACATTTATGTTGTCTATTTTCCTTCCTAGAGTATAAAATTCTTAAGGACAAAAAAAAATCTTTTACTTCCTCATCTCTACTATCCTATACAGAGCCTGGTATATTGTGCATTTGGGGGCACAGGCAGAGGGCAGTGCAGTGTGAAATCTTGGACAAGTAACTGCTCCAGTTTTCTCATATACAAAATGAGAAATCGGGGCTACTGCCATTTCTGGGGTTCCTTCCAGATCTAAGATTCAAAATTATCTAAGATTGTGAATGAATTGAGCATATTTCACAAAATAGGAACTCCAGAGAAATTATGTGATTTGTCCAACTTCTTTTGCATCTTCTGGAAGGTAGTGGAAGATTGAGATTCAGGAAATGTCTGCTTTGTGGAAATTGGTTGAGAAAGCCTTTTTCTGTGGGTTTTAAATAATTTATTATTTGCGGTTAAATTTGTCCTTGAAAACTCACAAAGTTCTAAATGAATCAGAATAGTTAAAATATGGAAGGATTACATGCAAGGACAATTATTTTATAAGACTTTAGAGAAAGTATTTTTCGCTTGTTTGTTTTTTTAAAGATTGGCACCTGAGCTAACAACTGTTGCCAATCTTCTTTTTTTTCTTTCTGCTTTTTCTCCCCAAATCCCCCATTACATAATGTACATTTTAGTCGTGGGTCCTTCTAGTTGTGGCATGTGGGATGCCACCTCAGCGTGGCCTATGAGTGGTGCCATGTCTGCACCCAGGATGCGAACCAGCAAAACCCTGGGCCACTGAAGTGGAGCCCACGAACCTAACCACTCGGCCACGAGGCCAGCCCCTGAAAGTGCTTTTTAAATTTTTTTCTGTGATATGTGGAAAATAACCTGTGTGATGAAGTGACAATATTGCCATATGTGTGTCATTCTAATTATGCAGCTTTTTCCCTGGACCTGAGATTAAGGAAGAAGGATGGAAAAGCAAAATTCACCATCTATACATCTCAAAGTCAAGCTCTGAGGCGCTTCCAACACCAGTGATTCTGCCATCTCTTAATCTGTGACATTCTCCACTCCTCTCCCCACTGACACTGATCTCCTGAAACATCAAATTCACGTAGAAGAGCCTATTACTGTTTATTGAGTAAATAATTTGAGCTGTAACAAATTACCACAAATTTAGTAGTTGAGACAAAACAATTTGTCGTCTTGTGTTTCTGGAGGTCAGAACCCCAAAATGGGTCTCACTGGGCTAAAATCAAGGTGTCAGCAAGGCTGCATTCCTCTCTCGGGGCTCTGAGGGAGAATCCATTTCCTTGTCTTTTCCAGCTTCTAGAGGCTGCCCACATTCCTTGGCTCATGCTTCCTTAGGCCATCTTCAAAGCTAGCAGTGTAGCATCTTCAAATCTCTCTCAGACACTGAGCCTCTGCTTCAATCATCTCCTTCTCTGACTCTCACTCTCCTGCCTCCCTCTAATAAGGATCTTTGGGACTACATTGGGCCTATCCAGGTCATCCAGGAGAACCTCCATATTGCAAGATCCTTAACTTAATCATATCTACAAAGTTCCTTTTGATATGCAAGGTAAGATATTGACATCTTTAGGATTGGAGCAGTTATTCCATCTACCACATATCCCTCTTTCTCCTTTATCCAGTGGGGTGAATGCCTCTTGTGTGGAACTCTATTTTCACAGCCATCTCTGAGCCAGGCACCTTCGGTACAAGTCACGTCTTGTCGCATAGAACTCACTGCTTTGTCAGTTCTATAAAGACTGCCCTTTTAGAAGTGTAAACGGATATGTGAGGCTCTAATTACAGCTACTTGAGCATGTAAAACTTTTGTATTCAGACCAAATTTGTTTTTTTTCTTAAGAATACAGCTTTGGTGAGACAGACTTAGATTTAAATCTGGGCTTCACCATCTATTATCTGTCACATAGAGTAAGCTACTTTCTTTTTCTGAGTTTTGCCATCTCTAACTCAGCCACGTTTTCTACCCACCATCCCTGAGATTTCTCTATGTGAGATTTGAAGAATATCCAGGGTGTCTTAAAGTATACAGTAAGAGTCATGACTGAGGGGCCAGCCAAGTGGCAAAGTCGTTAAGTGCGCACGTTCTGCTTCAGCAGCCCCGGGTTCGCTGGTTCGCATCCTGGGCGCGGACATGGCACCACTTGGCACGCCATGCTGTGGTAGGCATCCCGCATATAAAGTAGAGGAAAATGGGCACAGATGTTAGCTCAGGGCCAGCCTTCCTCAAGAAAAAAAAAAAAAGAGGAGGAGTGACAGCAGTTAGCTCAGGGCTAATCTTGCTCAAAAAAAACCCCAAAAAACAAAAACAAACAAAAAAAAGAGTCATGATTGAAGTACATAGATTTAATAGAAATAAACAAGTAGAATGCAAATAAGATCATATAATTTGGGTGAGCTTTTTATATGAAAAGACTAAGATTTGGTATATTAGTTCTCTTCTCTGAAAATATTTTTAATATTTATTTTCTAGAACCTATAAGCACAATCCAGAAAACTCTTTGAAAAACTACCTGAATGTCCAGTAAGACATGCAAGTAATGAAATATTAGGCACATTATAAACTAAGATGTTTGTAAAAAGGGGTTTTTTTTGGTTAATCTCCTGGTCCCTCCATTTCCCTTCCCAACTTTTGTGTTTCTGTGGTTCTCTGAAACTTGTCTAAGTTGTTCTGTGTGCCCTATGGTTCTGGGAGTCCAGCTCTTTTTCACTTTTTAAAATTACATTAGGTGGCCAAATGTACTTACCCTCCTTCCCCAATGCCCCTTATTATTAATATTATATTAAATTTGCTAAAACGTTAATGTTTAATTAGGAAACTAGCATACTGTTAGCAACATAATCTATTAAGGATGATTCAAAATATATAGACTATTTCTTTTCTTAATGCAATATCTATGGCATCTTATAACATGAAACAGAAAATCATTAGTCTCACCCACAAAATAGCTTCACACCTTGATCACATTCTTGAGATCTGTGCCCTGGTTCCTTCATTCTCTTTTCTCATTCACATTCCCTCCTTCAGTCACTCTTTCTTTGTATAAGAAATACATCAGTTTGGCTCATTTCAAACATTTTAAACAATACAATGTGTATAAATGAAATGAGAGATTTTTCCCACCTTCTCAATCTTGTGAAGTACATAAAAAGTGTTGTTAATCATTGTCCCCCAGGATTTTTCACTTTTGGACACTTGCTGGACATCATGCCATGTCCAAGTACATGGGTCGGACTTATTTTTTGGTGGTCACGTAGTAGTCCATTGTATGGACATACCATGGTTTGTTTCTCTCTAGTTCTCTTTTGGCTGTTGCTTAAGAAAGCAGAGTGTTTAATTCATTGGATTTGTCCCTCCATGTATTTTTTAGTGGAGAAGTACTCAAAAGGAATGAAAAAACAGACCTACAACAGTTTACTTTAAAAAAAATCCTTTCCCCTGAACTCCCTCACTTCTTGATCTCTTGTTTTGGAGGAGATGGGGGAGTGGTCCGGTGAAGTTATTATGTAGCATGTTATCGAACACGAATAGACAATTAATAGAGCACCAGTTCTTCTCTCCTGACAGTTCCCCAGGGATGGTGAATGTAACAAGCTGGCCTCATGTCAGAACCAGGAGAAGTGAGAAGGAGCCCTAGGCTAACTTAAGAAAAGTATCTGCTGAAAATATAATTGCTTTTATTATATAGGGGGGCAGACAGACAGACGGACACACACGCACACATATGCATATATATAAATAAAAGCAATTGGATGTATATGTTAATATGTGAATATATATGTAAATATGTTCTATTGTCTGATTGGAACATTCAATTTCATTTGTATTTACTATGTTTCACTAATTAACAACTTATATCTGTTCAAGATAAGGTATCAAAATACCATTCTGATTATGGCATTTTGAACATTATTCTGAATGACATCCTCTCACAAAAATATCACTATCTGGAAACCAGAAATGGAGCATCATGCTTATAAGCAGTTCTTACCTCCTGGACTTCTCTCTCTCTCTTTCTCTCTCTCTCTCTGTGTCTCTCTCTCTCTGTCTCTCTCTCTCTCTCTCCCTCTCCGCTTCCCTGGAACCAGCTAGCTCTCATGACCACATCACTTATTTGTCAATTCTAAACTACAGCTCTAGAGTATCAGTAATTTTGATGAGCCCCTATTCACAGAGAGACTCAGACTTAATTCTCCTTATTCTGTCTCTTCCTCAGTGAACTCTTCAACCCCTTCATCACCAACAGCATTTGACATCTTTCTCATTGTTTTATCAATTTCACCTGCATTCAACCCAGCCTGTTAGCTTGTTACAGTCGAAAGATTCTCACCAATAAGAAGCAGAAAGGAAGGCGAGTTTCTGTGTCTCCCCTTTCAGTGATCAGGGCGAACATTTAGGTTGCTGTGGCACGAAGGAAAGTCCTTGATAAGCAGTCTTACCTCCCTCAGTTGGTGTAGAGTTCAGAGGACAAGCAAAGTCCACCCCCTCAAGAAGCTGATGGTCACAGCCCCTCCACTGGCCCCCATCCACCTGCACAAAAGCTCCACTCCTGAACTGTCCGAAAGGTGTGTACCTGGACGGTTCCTGAAGGAAACAGTGCTGCATTTGACTAATCTTGCATAATATTTTCATACTCCCTGCCCATTTGTCCTAAGGAAAAACCTGTTTTCCTGATCTTTTTGTCTCAGGAAACAGTCCAAACAGGGGACTGAGACAATGAGGCTCCTTCAGACGGATGCGCCAGATTGGAGGAGACCTCCGGCATGCACAGGCCCCACAAGAGTTTTGGAGGTCTACCTTGTGCCAGACCTGGGCTGGGAAAAGGAGATGTGAAGATGAACACGTCATTCTCCTCTCCCCTTAGGAGACTGCAGCCTTTTCGGGGCCACAGCTAGTTATCACTAGTACCTCCCATGGAGGAGTGTGGACACAGAGGGAGAGGGGATGTGTTATCTAATGGGAATTTGGGAAGGCTTCGCCAACGAGATAATGCCTG
The DNA here is from genome assembly GCF_037783145.1 of Equus przewalskii. Classification (NCBI taxonomy): domain Eukaryota; kingdom Metazoa; phylum Chordata; class Mammalia; order Perissodactyla; family Equidae; genus Equus; species Equus przewalskii. The sequence goes on along the minus strand of NC_091834.1, from coordinate 62,071,906 downwards.
CAGTGAATTTTGAAGCCTGGGTAAGAGCTTTCCTGATGAATGGGGGTTGAGCAGGCTTGGGGCTGTGGGGAGGATGTCGAAAGCAGAGAAAGCAGCATATACAAAGGCACAACATTAGTGAACAGGATGATACATTTGGGGAAATGCAAAGTCGTCTGTCTGGCTGAAAGAGTCTATGGAAGCACAGGGGAGAGATAAGGTTGAAGAAGTAGGAAGCCTCACCTGGTGAGCTGACTTAACGACTTAGCAAACAATAATTGTGAATGTGGGTACTATAATAATTCTGCACTTTAGTCTGAACTCAGCATATTATTTGTAATTGTGAGAGAGAAGCTTTGAAGGGAAGAGTTCAAGGTGTATTTAGTTACTCTGCGTGCTCAGAAAATGGGTGGTCTGGTTGGTCAAATGACCCAACTTGAATTAGGGCGCTGAATACCAACTTCTAAATAATTAGAATAATTAAAGTACATTAAGCATTAAAGCTGTTGTTAGCACCCGTGAATATTCCTTTGACACTTCTGAAGGATCTTCCAGACTCCAGAAAGGGTCAGGACTGTGATCAGCACGAATACCACTCTGGGTGAGGTCCGATGTGATTGACAACACGTCTGCCAGGGAGGAGGTGAGCTTAGGGTTCTGCTATTTTAAACATCACTTACATTTAGAGTATTTTTATACTTTCATGTGCTGTGAAGTCTCCTGACAGAATGAATTTTGGCCAGCGTAATAAATGAAGCACTGCACTTACAATGTTAATACAAACAAATAATCAGAATAAACCGCATTTCCCCACGTGATGTAGCGAACATATGGTCTTGTGGTTGAAACTTGGCAAGTTAATTGTCATAAGAACCCTGAAAGGAAGGTGGAATGAATTGGTAATTTTATCCCTGGGTCAGACCTCCGTCCTTGATATTTCCCTGTTCCCACAGACTGGCAAACCCTTGAAATACCAAGTAAGTTCTATTGTTAACGTTTCCTCCCCGAGTGAAATTGCCTTAATGATTATAATTTGCTCTATTAGTATTGGCTTTACAGCTTCATTAAGTGCTTTCACGTCCATTCTTTTCCTTTGTTTCTAAAGACCTGTAGGATACTCAGGGCAGGAAAGTTGCTTTTTTTCCCCTCTGACATTTAACATGCAGGAAGCTAAGACTCAGAAAGGAGACTTGCTTTGTCCAAGGTCACATGACCTGAACTGCAAAGTATGTTTCTGTCTCCAAGTCTGAATTCCCTTTTTGTGGTATCATAATGGCCAGAGAACATTTTCTTAAAAGGGAGTTGTCCACAGTCAGTACATTGTACTGTTGAGAGGGTCTCCAGGAACTCCTGACCGTTTTCCATAGTGCCCAAGTGACTTGAGACGGCTCAGCATCCATCTTCCCTAGCTCTCTCTAATCACCTTATAAGTCATCACCTTATAAAACTGGCTTATTTCCTTCAGCCTTGACTTTGACCTCTCTTACACTCACCTGGTTTTTCCAGGTTCTGTCTCCTGCCTCTACTTGGACTTTCCCTCTCTGTTTAGCATCCTAAAGTTTCACATCTCTTTTGAATGGCCTGTCTGTCCTCAATTTATTTCTTTCATCAGTACTGCTCTTTGATTGTTTCTGTGAAGACTATGGACTGCAGATGATGAAACAAGTGAAGTCTCAATCTTATGTTTGGCCCAACCCAGCATCCCAGGCTTCCAGTTACCTGTCAGACAGGACGAGTCACTGGGAGGTGGGGGGAGGGGTATAGGCATAAAGCTAACTGCCCCTAAAGAACAAGGGTAGGGTACAGGTCTCCCCCATTCCACACCAGAACCAAGATGGGCATTTTGGGCAGGTCAGTCCAAAAGTGTTACTTACCTGAGGTAGACTGGGTGGATGGCATAAGAATATAAATCTGGTCAAGAGGAAACCAAGGCCATATCTAGGAATGTAATACAGAATGTCAAGTCTAAGGATCAATGAGTTTTCAAGAGTAAAGTCCTGAGCAATGTGGGGTCTGATATGGTGACAGAGGTGAGATCTGCTGATGATACAACATCTGGGTAGGGCTGGACAGCAAATGTTTAAGCAATAAGAAATAGCTTGCTTTTGCCTTTAAGATTAGTTACAGGATGCAGGCATGACTACAGAAGGGCAAAGTCTTAACCAAATACATAGATCCGTGAATAGCCATCTGTGAGACCAAGACAGAAAGAAGGAAAAGGAAAGGAAGTGCCAGAGAGAGGAGGTAGTAGGGAGTGAGAAGGAGAATGACAAAGAGTAGCAGAGTCTGCTTTATTAATCCAGGGCTCCATAGGGTCCCTTTCCAGCACCGTCTATCCTTACTACCAGACAGAGAGAGTACCCCCAGCCACGCTGAGCTAGTCAAATCTCCCCAGATCCTCTGCTCTATCTCACCTCCACAACTTTGCATATGCACTTTCTCCTCTGCCTGTTATCTTCTTCCTGGTCGGTCCACTTGAAAAACACCTAAGTACTTGTCAGAGCTGGGCTCACAGATGATCTACATAAATCTCTCTTTGATGCCTTACTCACCAATTTATTTAAGCACTGTCTATGTTAATTTTTCTAATGTTTAATTAGAACAACACTGTTCTAATTAAAACCTCACATCTATTCTATGGTATAGGTGCTACTGTTATTCCCATTTTGCAGATGAGGAACCTGAGACATGGAAAACTTAAGGAACACAACCTCTAAGAGGAAGAATTAGGATTCAAACCCTGGTAGTCAGCTCCAGAGACCGTACTCTTAACTACCAGCGATATACCCCCCACCAAGGCAGCTAATCTCCCCTCCCTGATGTCATTACTATACCTTGCACATATTACTATAATATTGCTTGTCTAGGGGACTTTCTTACCCACTCAACTTGAAGATTCCGGACAGCGGAACCAATGACAATTATTTTTGTTCATAGCCTTGTACTTGTTAACTCCAGAAAATAATCCCCTGTATTTCTGATCTCAATTAATGACATAGCCATTCACTCAGAATCCAAGCCAGAAATGTGGGGATTATTTTAGACTTATCCCTTCTTCCTCGTTCTCATCACAACCAAGCCTTGTCAATTCCTCTTCCTAAATCCCTCTCAAATTTGTCCCTTCTTCTCTCTCTCCACCGTTACTACTTGTTTAAGCCTGGACATTTCTTATCTGAGTTATATCAGCCACCTTGCTGGTCTTCTTGCCTCCTCACTTCCTCTCACTCCAATATATCCTCACAGCTAGTGGTGATCTGACCATATCACTCACTTACTCACCACTGTAATTGTTTTAAGTACCCCAAAGGTCTTTTTTTTTTCCCACCACACATCGCACCCATGTAAATACTGCTTCCTCTTTTGGGACAAATTTCCCCTTACTTTGCTTATATAGTTCCTATTCATCATAAGACTAAATTCAGTCACCTTGTTTTACTTCCATTCCACTGTTGATAGCACTCAGCTGGGCTCCAATGCTACCCAATCCCCACAGTGAAATTTGAACATTCATCTTCATGTCTTTCATGACTAGTCTTTCACGACTTTGCATATGAGTTTATCTGGGATATACACTTAATAGTCAGATTTCAGGATCGGGGTCAGCTAGTCAAACTCACAAAGGCTGATCCAGAGTCAAGGATGGGTAAGAATGATGACTCTGATATAGCTAAGCTTACATTTTTACTTTGTTTTTGTATAAATGATATACTTAAGATCAAGGATCTGTGGTGTTTTGAATGATCACAGTGCCCCAGGGTCTCTTTTCAACTCAAAGGGACACCTCCAAAGATAAGAGGTCTCATCTAACCTCAAAAAGTGAGCGTCATGCCATAGACGAGAGGCCCAGAGTCTTGGGCAGTCTTCTTTGCTGTTCTGGGTGGGAGTGTAGGGTGGGTATGGGTAGCATCAGCATCAATGGTCCACCTTATTGCCACAAAGGGAATTTTACGCCATAGCAGAAGTGAATGATTTGATCATTTTTCTGTTTGTTTTTGCCTTATGGCATCACTGTTCCTACTCATCTCCATAGCTCAGGCCATTACGTACCCTACAAAGTTTATGCATTCCTAATTTTACCCAGTTCTGGGACGCTGCTCTCCAGAAGGGTGTTGTATTGTCCAATACTCTCACCAATGGTTCAGGAGAGATCCCATTTCCCAAGCCCTTGCTAACTCTGGGTGTTATTTGATTGTCATTAAGATGAGTATAAACCAGTGTGTCTACATTGTTTTAATTTTGATTTCTCTTATTACACTTTCACTACCAAGGTTGAGAATCTCTTCATATACTTGTTATCCTTCCATGTTCTCCTTTCTTTGAATTGTATAGTTATAACCTTTGCCTATTTTTCTATTGTGTTCATTTTTGTTTCTGGTTGATTCATAAGAGTCCCTTGTATTTTCTAGATTAATCCCTTGTTGGTTTTTGAAGTTGCAAATATGTTCTCCTAATCTGCCACCCATATGTTAACGTAATCTATAGAGCAGTTCATTGAACAGAGGTCTTTAATTTTGATGTTGTCAAATCCAATTTTTGCCTTATGGTTTGTGCTTTGGGGTTCTTATTTAAGAAGTACTTCCCCACCTAACGATTAAAAAAATTATCATGTTTTCCCCCATTCGTTTTATAGCTTTGCCTTTTATTTATAGGTCTTTTAAACCTCTGGAGTTCACTCTTATATATGGTATAAAATGTGGACCCAAACATTTCTTATGCATATGGTGAGCCGGTTTTCTAAGTACTATGTACTAAATAATCTTCAGTGAATCCACTTCCCCTTAGTCCTGTTTGTGGTGCCATTTCTTAATATATCAAATCTGTCTCTCTGTCTCTCTCTTTGTCTCTCTCTGTCCCTTTCTCTATATGTGTGTATATACAAATATATGTTGGGATATCTTTCTACATAGATATCTATCTATATATATAGAGAAAGATGTATATCCCCAGGTACATACACACATACACATATACACACATATCCTGTTGGTTCTGTTTCTCTGAAGAACTCTGACTCATACACTGGTATAAAAGAATGATATTTATACATAGTACCTGTGTTTGTATCTAACGATCTTGCTGAACTCTCTTATTTGTTGCCATATTTTGAAAATCTGTTAATCTTTCTATGCAGATGATCATATAATTCACAGTAATATCTATATTGTCCCTTTCCTTTCCCTATTCATACTTTTTCTTTCTTCTTCTTTCATTTATTTGTTTGTCTTATTGCTTTGACCAGAACTTCTAACACTGTTTTAAACTCTGCAGTGGTGCTGATAGTGGGCATATCCTTGTCCTCTTCCCATCATTAAAAGGATCAAGTCTATACTTCTCTGTTGCATATGATGTTTTCAGGATGCCTTTAATATGTAGATTTTATCAAGTTAAGAAGACTGTCTTCTAGTCCCAGTTTTCTAATAATTTTTCTGAGTTAAATGTTTCTTTTATGTACCGCTTTCCTGAGGTAAATCCTCATCGCTTATGGGGTATTATTTTTTAAATATACTAAGTATTCCATTAGGTAATATCTAATTTGACTTTTTTATCTGTTTTTATGTGAAATGTTCATATAATTTCCATTTCTTGTCTTTATCTAGCTTTGAAATTACAAATATACTAGCCTCATGAGATAAGTCAATCAGCTTTCCTTCTTTTTTAAAAAAAATTATTTAAGAATGGATGGAACTCTCCTTTAAAGCCACCTGGGCTGGGGCCTTTATGTTGATGAAAGCAGCGTGGGGGGAGGTCTTTAATTGTTTCTTTGATGATACGGTTTATTCATGTTTTCTATTTCTTCTTGTGCCAATTTTGTATTTAATTTATTTCTAGAAATGTATGCAATTGGCTCAAGCTTTCTAAATTGTTGCCTGTAGTTGTTCATGATATTCTTTTAAACTTTAAAAGCTTTCCATTTTGTCCACAGTTATTTCTCAACTTTCTGAAATATGTTGCAGATAAACATTTTTAATTTTCTTGATTGGTCTTACCAAATGCCCAAACTATAAGTATTTGTAAAGACCCAAGTTTTGGTTTTGCTCATCTTCTGTCTTGCTCTTATGTTGTCTGTTCCATTTATTTCTGCTCTAAACTTTATTATTTCCTCCCTTCTTATTTTTTAACCCTACTTTCTTGCTTTGAATTTACCTTCTCGAATTATGTATTAGATCATTTGTTTTGAGTCTATCTTGTTGCTTGAATATATACTTAAAATTATAAACTTTCTTTTAAGTAATTATAAACTTCTTTTTAGTTTGTGTGATGCTGATGATCTGAAATGAATTGATGGCTAGTGCTTCAATTTTTGTGAATGCTCCATGTATTATTATAAATAATGTGAACTTCTCTTTTGTGGGTTCTCTGTATAGCTATAAGTTCTGACATTCCTTACATTCTTGATCATATCTTTTTCAAAGTTCAAATTTAAATGAGAAATTAGCTGGATATAAAATTCTAGATTCAATTGTTCTTTTCCTTCAATCTTTTGAAATTGCATTCCATTGTATGCTTGCATCCAGTGTTGCTAGTGAGAAATTTGATGTCTTCTGATCATCATTCCTCTGTAGGTGACCTTTTACTGCTCAGAACCTTTCAGAACTTTCTCTTTTCTTTCATGTTCTTAAATGTCATCATAATATAACTGCAATATATTTTATACCCAGTAACTCCCTAAAGTTCTTTATGAATTCTTGTTCCAGCTTTATTTTTCCAATATCCTCCCTTAAGAACATTCATTGAATAGTTATTACACATTTATTTGTTATATTGGCAGTTGTTATGTGCCGGGTACTATTCTCCATGGTGGGAATACAGCTGAGACAAAACATGTCTCCATTACAATATAAATGGAGGGAGAGAGACAAGCAAATAACCAAATAAATAAAATAAATATATGTTAGAGAGTAATATGCACAGAAAAGAAATGTAAATCAAAGAAAGGGACAAGAAATGTGTGTGGAAGTCATATTTTTAAACTTTTATTTTGACATAATTTCATTCTTAGAGAAAAGTTACAAAAGTAGTACAAAGGGTATGTACGTGTCATTCACCCAAATTCCTTACTCTTAACACTTTACCACATTTGTTCTCTCTCTTTAACTCTCTTTGTGTGTATCTTTATCTATTTATGTATCTATCTATGGGTATAGATAAATCTATCTATAGATACAGATATATAGGTCTGAATCATCTGGGAGCAAGTTACACACATGACACCACCTTATCCTTAAAGACTTCAATGTTTAATGTTTAAAAACAAGAACAATCTCTTACGTACGACTATACAGTGATCAAAATAAGGAAATTAACATTGATAGAAGACTATTTTCTAATCTACAGACCTTATTCAGAATTCACCAATTGTTCCAAAAATGTTCTTTATAACAAAAGAAAATCTTGGATCTTGAGTTGCATTCAGATGTCATGTCTTTTTATTCCTCTTTAATCTAGAACATTCCTAAATCCTTTGAATATAATGACAGCAACATTTTGAAGCATTATCTTGCAGAACATCTCTCAATTTGAGTTTGTCTAATGTTTCCCCGTGATTAGATTCAGGTCATGCATTTTTGGAGAAATACCACTAAAGTGATTCCGTGTTCTCTGTTCTTCTGAGTGCATCATATAAAGAGTCATATGAAGTCCATTTCTTCCATTACTAGTGACGTTAGCTATGATGATTTTGTTAAGGTGGTGCCTTGCCAGATAGAGTAACGTAAATTTTTTCCCTGGTCTGTTAATATTCCTTTGTCCAGTATAGGCTGTTCAAGTTGTTTACTTCTTCATGTGGTTTGCTCCTTAGCTATCTTGCTGTTTTTCCCTCTGAGCTCATATTTCACTGGATATAATAGAGGTCTTAGCTGGTGATATGAACCTGTGAGAAAGAGCTAAAGCCTGGATCCTTCCTTATTTCCGTAGGAGTTTAAATAGTGGGTGGAGATGAAGGAGCATGGCTTGGGCAGGAGCTACATTCTACCTGTGAGCTGGATCTGCTCTTTTATAGTACCTCTCTCACTCATTTGTCATCACCTAACCACCCCATTGGGGTAGGGAAGGGTGACGATTAAGGAGGAAAAGCTCAATTACTGTTGGGTGCAGTTGTCCTGTGTCTGTTGCTATTGGTTCTGACTGTGGCCTGCCTCCAGCCCTACCCTGACCACTATCTCCCAGCCTCGCTGGGTTAGCTGTTGATTTTGACTTTCAGAGGTAATAAAGTATGCAGTAGCCTGCCTGGGGTAATGAGGGGAGGAAAAAAGAACCCATGTAAAATCCCCTCCCCAATCATTCACCTGTGCTGCTTGTCCTTCTGTTTTCCAGGAATGTCTCGAGTTTTATGCAGGTTGGGGCTGTCTTTGTCTTCCTTTATCATCTAGGATAGTTCCAGGGTTGGGCCTCAGAAAGGGCCCCACAAGCCATGTTAGTTTTTCATCCTGTCTAGTGTTTTTAGGAGGATTAAATAAACTAACTACACAAAAGCATCTGGGGAGCAGTGTGTGACCAGTAAATGGTATCAACTGCTAGTATTATTATATGATTACTAATATTGTTATCATTAACAATAACCTTTTCATTTTTCATAATAATAAATATTCTCATTCACACAGTTTAAGCCTCTTCTACATTTGCGACTGCATTCTGGTTGGATACAAAATGTATTCCACATGGGCCAAGCTCTGTAGGTGACACAAACTACTGAGTATTTTCAGTGTGCACAGTTGAGGGGGCACTCAACTGTTAGGGACAGAGAGGCTGTCTGTGAAGTCTCAGAAAAGAAAGGGTTTCTAAAATCTTTGTGAGTTTGCCAACAGCTCTTACTAGGTTTGGCAGAGACACAACTGACAGTCATGAACATCAGTCTTCAGGAGATCCAGGGCCAGGGTCGTGCCCAGAGAGCCTGCTGAACACCCAAACTGACACTGATGCTGGGCCTGAGGATAGCACATTATGGAGGGAAGACACTGGGTTGAAGACAAGGAGTCTGGAACATAGTACGAACTCCATAAATTTGGATTCTATTTGATGTTCTGGATTTAAGAACTGGACCAGCCACTCACTAGCTGTGCGATATTGGCAAGCTGTCTAACTTTTTTTTGATCCTCAGTTTCCTTATCTGTCAAATAAGGATAATGATGTCATACCTGTCTGACTCAGAAGACGGTTTTGAGGTGCAAAAGAATTGATAGATATTCATTTGCTTTGAAAATAGTCCAAATTCATTGTATTAATAGCTTAGCACCTGCATTAGAAAGATTTTACTGTGGAAAGGAGACCCACGGTGTGCTGTAGACCAGCTTAGGGTATCTCTAAATCCTGAACGTGGTCAGATTGCATAATTGGATCTGGCACTTTATTTTTCAATTACTGATGAATCCCTGATCACTGGGCTCAAGGTCATTTGCTGATTTCTTCTTCAGGGCTGGAAACAAGTGCTGTAACTATTACAACCTCTACCCCTTCCCCCCGCCAAAGGGAGTTTCGTTTACCCTGAGTTTAGAGGTGAGTTAATCACACCAGTTACTCACAGTCTAATTTCCCTTCTCTGCAGCCAAGTATTTCAGGCCACTGGCCAAACATTGTGGTGTGAGAATGGCACAGGTGGAATTCAGCTATGATGCTGTTATTCCAACATAGTGAAATAGGGAGCAGCTCTGCCTAATGATAGAATGCATTATATTTCCACCAGAAAAAGAAAAAAATGTTAGTACAATTAAACAAAAAGATCGTCTCAGGGCTTTCGTTATCCTGGGATTTTACTCGTGAAAGGTTTTCCCATATGCAACAGTCTTTCCTTCTCCCCTTCCATGCCCTCACCAAACTGGACTGAATCCACAACCTTGGCACAGTGATGTCGAGTAAAATATTTCTTTACAACTTGAGAATCATAGACCACTCCTGCTGGGTCTGTTGAAAGAGTGGGAGTGGCAGTAAACAATTCTTTTACCAGATAAAAGGTATTGAGGCATTACTGAATTCCCTTCTCCCTCCCAGTAGTTTTAGGATGACAAGTTGCCAACCTGGCCCTTTTTGGGGAAGCAGAGTTGGAGGCACAGAGCTGACTGTGAAGACCGTGTGTACAGTATTAGGGCAATGAAGACTTTCTGGCTTTCAGTCCCAGGAAATATGACCTCATTTTATCTCTCCCTCTCCACTCCCCAAATTTCCTCCATGATGGTGGCCATGAGAACATCAGTTCCTCCACCACAATACATAACCTTACAACAACCTTGCCCACAGCCATACGAGTAACATGTGGTGAAGCTGAGGTACAAACCCAGGTGTTTCTGACTCCAACGCTGAGAGACTTTCCATGATGTCATTGTACTAAGCATTTTGTGTGTGCTGTCTCACACAGGTCCACACCATGACCAAAGCTTCTCTTCCTTTGACTTCCTGAAGCCCAGAGCAAAGGGATCATATTTCTTCGATCAATAATCAAGGCAAAATTATATCCCTATATGCAAGGAGGCAGAATGTTTAAAATGAAGAAGGTTCTGGAAAAACCTAGTAAGCATTTTCATCACATACACTCCAATATTTTCAGTAAATATTTAATAAATATCTACTATCTTCCTCAGTCTGTGTTAGGAGAGAAGTAAATTCAAAATATAAGCAATTAGAGCCAGTCACAGGCAAAAAGTGTGGTTTTTGCTTCTTGCTTTAGGAGTTCCAGCACCCATCTTAGCACATCCCAGCAAAGGGGTCCAGAAACAGAACCTGCACGATAATTCAAGCCCAAATTAAAATTTTCATTTTCACTGTGTGAATCACTAAACTTTATGGTTCAACAAAGCAAGATGTCTAGAACTTTCAATGGTAGGAATGTATCAGCATTGTGCTCCAGGGCAGTTTAAGAATCAAATACACCTTTCTGTTTTGAAAAACTCTGTGGAGTTACTCCCTTGAGGCTTGTAAGCTGTGGAGCAACACACCAAAACCAGAACATAAAGCTGATGGACACCTGAGCCGTGGAAGGGAGCAAAGTCACCCCACACCGCCAGGCCTGAGCGCAGCCAAGGGGCCGTCAGTGGCAGTGCCAGGCCCCACAGGCCTGTGACCCACACCTCAGGCAGCTCCTCCATGCAGGGCTTGGAGAAGAGCCAGAAGTGAGGGCCTGAACTTCTGGGAAGACTCTATGGTCCTCAGGGACTGGTTTTTCAACTTAAGCAAAGAACAATAAATATTTTAGGTAAGTTTGTTAAAGGCAGGCCAAGGAAGGGGAAGAAAGGGGCTTGGTGACCCATGTTTTCCTTGTTAGTGAAGACTTACCCCCTGAGGGCAGAATGGAAAGTTCATAAAATAGGTGGCAGGTAGGCGCTGGCCCTGTGGCCGAGTGGTTAAGTTGGCGCGCTCCACTTCAGCAGCCCAGGATTTCACTGGTTCTGGTCCTGAGCGTGGACATGGCACCCCTTGTCAGGCCATGCTGAGGCAGCGTCCCACATGCCACAACCAGAAGGTTCTACAGTTGGAATATACAACTATGTACTGGGGGACTCAGGGGAGAAGAAGAATAAAAAAAAAGAAAAGAAGACTGGCAACAGATGCTAGTTCAGGTGCCAATCTTTAAAAAATAAAAAAAAAGATAGGTGGCAAGTGACTGGGCACAGACTTAATTTGGCAAATGTTTCCTGTTTTTCTCATTCTCTATAGGACACTTTTAGTTTGTTTAAAGTCAAATTTCCTGTCAAGTTTGTAAAATGCTTTACATTTCTTGCAAAGGCTGTTTCATCTGAAGGGTTAGGTGCCACTTGGTAATGAGAGTTATTAAGAAAAAATCCAATCTTCTCTAAATTCACAACTAACCTTTCCTTCAGGTAGTAATGTGACATCTTCTTCAACACCTATCCATGTCTGAGACCAAAACTAACAGAAACAGTCATCTTCCTGGGCCAGCCCAGTGGTGTGATAGTTAAGTTCGCCTGCTTCAGTGGCCTGAGGTTCCCGGGTTCGGATCCCAGACACAGACCTGCATCGCTCATCAAACCATGCTGTGGTGGAGGCCTACATATAAAATAGAGGAAGATTGCCACAGATGTTAGCTCAGGGCCCATCTTCCTCACCAAAAACAAACAAACAAAGGTCATCTTCCAAAGACTTCCAAAACTTAGGGTTTAAGCCGAAAAACAAAAATACAAAAACTCAACCTAGTTAATTTAGAAATTTTGCTTTTCATGTACTGATGCTTTCATAGATCAACTTTTTACTATTAATTTCTAGTATTACTGCATTAGGCAAAGATCAAGACACTGAGGCTTGTACTGTTGCTTCTTTGGAATTATTGATACTGCCTATATGAGTTAACATATAGCTGATTTGTGGACATGTTTTATGGGGACAAGAAATTTAGATTCTCAGTTTGTAAGGATGTAGATGTGATATATATATATATTTTTTAAATCATATGTATTAATTGTCTTATCCACATCACCTATAATCTTGCTTACCATTATATATGTATGTATGTATATGTGTACCGTGCATTTGTTCTTACAAAAACTTGTTAAATAGGCCAGCCTACACTCAAACTCAGTCCTTTTATATTTTGACTTCTTCATTCTTGAGCTCTGGAGCCCCTAATTTGGCTTCACCTCTGGTTAATTGGCATGGATCTGCAAATAATTTTGTCAGGTTTGTCACTGGCGTATTTTATGAGCTTCTGTTTATCAGGAAATATATTTCTATTGCCTTCTCACAATTGATGGAGTATAAAATTCTTGGGTCTGAAAACTCCTCCTCAAGAAAGAAAAAAACATTGCTTTATTGTTTTCTGGCATTTAAGGTTATAAATGAGAAACTGAGCTAAATTAATGTTTGTTTCTTTGCAGAAAATCTGTTTTTCTTATTTGGATCATAATTGATTTTTATCTTTATCCTAGTTGTTTGTCTTTATCCAAATGTCTAGATGTATGTGCTATTTCTTTGACTTCACATGAAATTTGTAGAAAATGTTCTTTTATCATAACTTTATGTCTTTTCTACTTTTTCCTGGGTTTCATTCAGAAATAATAATTATTTGCAAGTTGGCTATCCATATTTATCTTTAGTGTTTATCATCTTTTTTTCTCGGAGTTATTCTATTCTACTCTCCCCCAATATAAACTTTAATGCTGCTATTGTCTTTTAAGATTCCTTGAAATTCCATATTATCTCATTTAAGTCTATTTTAATCCCACACTCCAACCTTTTAATCTCAATCTGTTCTCTCTCGATGGCTGTCTGCTCATGTTTGTTCTGTGCTGAATATCCCAAATCACTTCCCCAAATTTTCTTTGGGATCATGAACGATAATTTGTAGAAATATCTTTCTTTTTAAATTTTCTCCAATGATATGCCAAGTGTCCTATTTGGAGGTTATTTTCTCTCGTGGTCACGATGCTGTTTGCTTACTGTTCCTGTCCATCCTTAAAGAAAGGTGAGATATAGTTATTCTCCCTATTTATTTTCAGGAAGGTGAAAGGATAGCCCTTTTTCTGCTCTGTTTCCACTGTTGATTTCCCTTCTCAAATCTAAAGTGTGAGAGCAGATTAATGAGCACATCTCCCGGATCCATGACCAGTCTCTAGCAAGATTTCAACTAGTGTATACTCTTCCTGCTCCTTCCTGCCTTAGTTCTCTCGTGTTATGACCCAAACAATATATGAATATTAATCATGCCAAGCTTGCTGTGCTTTGTAGCTTTTCCTTCCTCAGCCTCAGGTTTTCCTGTTTTCTTTATAGGATGGAACTTTCCAGAATACATTCTGCCCAAGTCCTGCCCTCTGCATCTCCTAGTTGAGTTCTAAGATTTATAGTCTCTATCTTAGGGTTAAAAAAGTGGGAAGTGAAGTATTAGGGGATAAACATACTGCTAATCTTGTGGGTACAGGTCCTAGTTCTCGAGTCTGCAGGAGATGATGTGGAAGGAAGAAAACATCTATTATTTCTTTAATGATTCTGTTTCATGACATTAACCCAGGTCATGACACAAACTGCTGGTTCTTTATTTTTTTTCCTAAAATGATTCCATTTGTATTTTACTTAGTGACAAGGTGTTCCAAATCCTGATAATGAGGTGTCTATACATCTCAATTTCTAATCTTTGGCTTTTCTCTTGTTCTGCTGCGTGGTGAGTATTTTAGTAAGAACCTGGGAGACCCTGCGCTGGGGCTACTTACCAAGCAGCATTCTGACCAAGAATTTTGTAATGGTCAATTTTTAGTAACTCTTGTAAAGGTGGTTAAAAATCATCATCATCGGACATTAATCCATTAGAAGCCTTAATTATTATCCAGTCCAGTCTCATCTATGTGAGATATGGAACTGTGGTAGAATTTATGCTTACGCAGACTCTCCAAAATCTGCAATTCCATCAGAGAAGATCCTAAAATTTTCCTGATAGTCTCTCTCTCTACCCCTGATAATAGGTCAGGGGCATATATACAATGGCTCAGAGAAGCTGGGTCCTAATCGTCTTGCCAGATTTCCTAAGAGAAGCTGGTATGTTCTGTCACATCCCAGACTTTAGCATCATCTGTCCCTACCAGGAAGTGGACTCATGTCTCTACTTTCCTTTCCTTCCCTCCCAAACCCCTTGATTTCCACCACTCTCAGCAAAACATGCTAATCTCTGACAAAATTATTTCCCATTAAATTCTTATTTGCAATATTCACGTGATAAAGGGTAAGAAGAAAAGTTGGGGCAATCATTGAGCCCACTTGTAGGGAAAGCAAGTGATGTGGCAGAATTTGTCTGTATTTACCTGTTCCCTCTTCCCTATTAGACATGGTGACAGTGCTCAGGCTCTCTTGCACGTGCGCACTTGGGTTCTCTCGCTCTCTCTCTCTCTCTCTCTCTGCTTCTCTTATGACACTCGCACACACACACAAGTACACAACACACGCATACATACATAGACACAAAGAGAGTATTAATGATTGCCTGTTCCTGCCATGACCTTGACTCTCTCATAAGAGCAAAATAAACCAGAGTTTCACAAAGTATAATCGAAGGTCCATGGAATGTTAATACATATTACACGGAAACAAAGAACAATCTCCCAAACAGCAGCAACAGCAACAAACAGGCGGGGAGAGGCTGGGTGGTCAAACACATTTGGGAAATGCTGATTAAGCACGAACAGTCCTGTAGCGGGAATTCTCAGGATCTTTACTGAGCAAACGTGCAATGAGAACCTCCCAAACCAGAATGGAGTGAGCAGTGTTTCCCGCCTTACTGAACCATGAATATCTCACAGCGATTGGAGCTTTCATCCAGAGCAAGTTTTAGAAGCAGTAGACTAAACGTCTTCCCCAATTTTTCTCAAGCTTTCCAGATTTAGGCACTTTGGAAGGATAAAGGCCTATATTTAAAACCAGATTCCTCTACTTGCCTCTGTTAAGCTGGTAAACCATTCTGAGCTGGAGTTTCCTTTTCTACAAGAATTTAAATAATAATACATGTTTCCCTGCATCAATGTGAGGACTAAATGATAATTCCACTCGAGTGCCTAGCAGGATGCGTGTCTCCTTTCCCCTGAAGACTCACTTCTGGTAAAACATTTTCAAATATGGTAAGGAACTTGGTTGACACTACCTCAAAGGCACAGATCTCCAACAAGTTACTAGTGGCTGGAGAAAATCTCTCGTGCTCCCTCAACCTCCGTGAGGTTGCCGAGGGGCCCAAGCACTTCATATACCGAACATTTGTGTTAAAGTACTGAAGACGCTGTTAAAATGTAGAGGCCCTTGTGAAGCCAGTAAGAGCACTTAGGACCGTGTGAGTTGGCTTCTCAGATTAACATCTACCGACCAATAAGGCTCCTAAAGAGAGCAGTGGTTGGGAGACATTGTGCACAAGGGCCAACATTAGGGGGACAGATTCTGAATCTCTGCTCTATAACTCACCGGTTGGGGATAAGACTGAATGATGTGTGAATCTTCAGCACATTATCTAGTACATCGCAGGTACTTGATTTAAAAAGTATGTATGTTATTGTTAGTGCCGTGGAGTCAATTCTGACTCCTAGCGACCCTGGGTACAGCAGAGCGGAACCCTGCTTAGTATTTGAAATAACCAGTGGCATAGCTTTCAGAATCTCAGCAACACACAGCTGCCACAGTATGACAGCTGACAGATGGGTGGTGTGATTCCCTGACCAGAAATGAACCTTGGCTGTGGCAGTGGGAGTGCCAAATCTTAACCACTAGATCACCAGGGCTGGCCAAGTACGTATGCACATATTATTATTATTATTGTACACTCATTAATTAAGCAATTATTCTGTGCCAGTCACTGGGGATACAATTCTTGCTCTCATTATATGGATGCGTTCACTGAGAAGCCCATGCAGAGTTTAAATAATGTTAGATCACCCAAGCCCTGAAGGTCACTCCAATCTACTCCCTACCATCAGTGATTGAATCCACTCCACATAGTCCCCTAATGGACACTCAGGCTCTGCTGGACACGTGAATGGAAATGAGGATCTCCCCATTTTCCTGGCAATCCCCGATTCCAATTTCAGAGGCTCTGGCAGTGGAGCCCCTTCTCTTGCAGTGAATCGGGGCCTCCAGCACTGCTGATTTTCCTTCACGAGAATAACTGCCATTTCAAATAACCTTGACCCACGTTAAAATCACAGCCAGCATATTTTCCCCTTTCTTTTTTAAACGGTAGTAACTCATAGCTAAACCACGGTACCTTTTTGCCTGGTACCACTGGTGACCTCTGCCCTTCTTTTGCTTTGAATAGAGCTGATGCCACAATATCCGACATGATTAACTACAACGTCTACTCGGCTGCTTGATTAACTGCAAAGTCCACTTGCCCTCCTGAGCAGCAAGGACTCCCTTCCCGTTGTCATCACGGGATGCAGCCCGGGCAGTTTATGCTCACATCAGCGGTGAGATCCGCTTCCCTTGGGGACAGGTGGCTGTTTATTGCTGTGGAGCGGGAACAGCAGAAGGAGAGCTGCCCGTCCTTTGCTTTATCTGGGTCCCCACGGCCTGCATCAAAGGAACCACAGGCTTTCTATTTTCCCCTTAGTGAGAGCACTAAAAAGTGAAGGGAGGGGGATGGGCTAGGCATGCTAAGGATCTTGGAACATTCTATCTTTTATATTTGAAAGGGACAGACTCGAGTCCTGGATTATTCAAGATAAATTTTCTATCACGATGAATGCGGGTGGATGCTCTGCCTCAGCTCCTATCTTCTGCTTTCTTTATGTTCAGACTCAACATCTGATGGAGGTCAAGTCATTATATCGAGTCTCTTTTCCCTCTCACTCCTCCTCCTTTCTTCTAACAATATGTGGGCAAATCACTGGGCTTGGCTGATTGGGAAATGAGATTTAGGAGGATTGGGGAATTTCCAGTCTTATTTTCAATGTTATTCTTTCACAGGGAAAACTTTAGCATCAGTGACTGGGCTCAAATTCTGGCTTTGTCCTTTGCTTATGGTACGACTTGGGGCAAGTTAATTCTCAAGCGACTTTGGAAGATGTGTTAATAACCCATTTGGAAGAGAAAACTGTGACTCAGAGAGAAGTGACTGACCTAAAATCAAAAGCAAACGTAGTCCACGGTAAGGTCTGAGTCCAAAATCCGTATCTTTGTTATTTAACCAAAGCTCCCTGATCAACCAACAGATGCTGAATGAATCCGTGTCAGTTGCTAGGCAAGACTCTTCCAGGTCTCCCAGTGATGGATTTTCCTTGTCAGTAACAGGTTTTGCCTGTAGAGTTCTACATTCTTTTTAGTGAAATTGATATAAGAAACTGCTCCAAGGGGACTGAGTTTGAGACCAAACTGCATTTTGTCTACGGGGCAACTTACCTAACATCTCAGTTTACTAATCTAAGAAACAAGAAAATAACACCTCTCTCATACGGTAGTGTCAGGATTAAAAGACAATGATCATAAAAGTACTTTTTAATCCTTAAAGCACTTTTTACAAGTATAAGGGATTGCTGAAATTATTGCCATTGCCGTGACACATTTAGGACTCTGGAGGCAGGAGCTTCTGTACAACAACATAAGCTCCCCTTTTGCCAAAATGATAAGGAATACGGAGAGGAAATAGTAGCGTCCCCACTTCCAGGTGCAAATAGACAGTGAGTGGCCTTGGTTCTTCCTGAGGCTTCATCATGAAAAAGCTATTCCTGCTGCAGTGTGCAAGGAGCGATGGGGGAACAAAGAGTCTTTGAGGCAATTCTTTAATGAACATGCCCCAGGCCCTGGCAGGAGTAGGCAGTCTGAGTTCTTTAGGATGGGAAAATTTGACTGGCGATTCAGCCCGGGGTCAGGAGCAAAGATTATTTCTGCCCAGATAGTTGCAACTCACGTATTCATTTGATGGCATCTTTGATCATACTACCTCTTCCTCCATTGCTCTCTAATTTTTATTCATTCAGCAAGTATTAAACAAACATTGATTGTGTTCCAGGCTCTAGAGTTAGAGCAGTGAACGAAACCAACAAGGACGCTCATCTCGTGGAATGGACCTTCTAGCAGGGGGAAAAAAACAATAAATAACCAAGCAAATAAATGGAAAAATGATTTCCAGTGGTTAATAAGTGTTATGAAGAAAATACAACAAGGCAATGGGGTTGACAAAGACTGGCAAAAGGTGTTTTAGATTGGGAGGTAAGGAAAGGCATTCTGAGGAGATGGGAACTGAAAAACGAGAAGGAATTAGCTGGGGGAACTGATGATTCTCCACTTGCCCCTTCCACGCTCCCCTCTTCCCTACTCTGACTCCCCTTCCAGCTGGTTTCCAAGCATTTTCACACGTATAATCTCATTTAAGTCCCCTGACAACAAAGAGAGTTTGGGCCGTATTATTCTCATTTTACAAATGAGAAACCTGAAGCTCTGAGAAATAAAGAAATGACTTGCCAAAGTGACATGGATGGTCAATCCTAGAGCCTGATCTCAAACATAGGTTTCTGGTTCCAAGCCCAGGCCCCCCTGACCCCATCACCTAGCAGGCAGGTGGTAAAGAGAAGCCAGGGACATCTCTCAGGGACTAGCTTACCACCTTCCGTACCAGCTCACAAAATCTGTCACACTTAACTAATTGCCAACTAGAATCTTGATTTCAGTCATAGAGTCACATGAAACTTCAGAAGTGCAAAATCTCCGCCCAAGATCAAAAGTGACCAAGACAATCATCAAATTTTATTATGGGGGAACCATGTACTTATAATGCCGCCCTTAGGAGCAATGTAGGATGAATCTAGGACTAACGGTAGAATTTATTTTTGAAAGTGGAGGGAGTCAAAGAAAAATTCAATTTCCAGCAGTAGATCATCCGTTCCAAGACTCCCACAAGCCACCTTCCTCATTAACTTATCATTTGCAGTTTAAAATATCTACATGCACCTTTGCGATACAACAATAGTTAGTCCTCTGGGGATTTCCAAGCCAGATTGAACATCTGGAATTTGCAGTGAATCCTAAAGGTCACCAGATTCAGAGTGGTAGAAGTAGATGGATAGATGGGCATACGACAACGTTCAGCCACCAAGACAAACTGCTCCTGCTGGCCCAGGCCAGCCTCTGAGAGCTTAGACACATTAAGACCACATGGGTATCTGCGGAAGGATGAATTGTTATATGGCTTTGGAAAAAGTCAGTGTTTCCATTTCTCTCTCTCCCACTTGGCATTTTGGAGCCCTGCTGTCAGGATTCACACCGATTTTTGGCTTGATTTCTAGAGGCTTTTTTCCCCCTACTACAGTTGAGCTTAAAGAAAAATAGCACAAAGAAATTGTTAAGAGGAAAGGAAATCATGCTCCAGACGGTTTTGAAGAACTCTAAACTGACCTAGAGCCCAAGAAAAGGCCTTTTATTTGTAGGACATTGAGGAAAACGGTATTCCTTTTATTTGGTTATGAAAGCAATAAGCTGAAACTGCCCTGAACATTCAGAGGAAGGCACTCTGGCGTGTGCGCGTGTGTGTCTGTGTGTGTGTGTGCATGCATGTATATCTATGAAGAGATGAGGTGTGTGTCCTGTCTTAGGGACCCCATAGAATGCGTGGAGCATACTGACTTATGATCTTCCAATTCCCTAACTGCCGCAATGACGAAGGGCATCTCAAAAAACTGAGAAACAGTCAAACTCAGTTTCCCAATGGTAGAAAGTTTTGGCAAACCCTCTTTGGGAAACATGGACTTTCCCTCACTGTATTTAAAATATGTCTGGGAAGATGCAGGCCTGGGCCACGTGGGAATGTGGGAAAGGACCCGCCCAGCAGGAAGTGAGGAGCCGAGGGGGCTGCAGTGGTCTTTCTAGTTACAGGTCATGGAAACTGTACTCAAACAAGCTTAGGCAAAATGATAAGAAAGAAGAATTTATTAGAAGGCTTCCAGGGCAGTGTGTAGGGTTGGGGCCTGGGACCTGTGGTCACAGGCAGTTGGAGTCCATCCACAAAAGGCACATGATCTTTCTTGTTGGCTGTGGTTAGAATAAGCCTCAGAGCAGTAATCTGATGAGTTCAACTTGGGTCACACCTTCTTCCCTTGACCAGCTACTGAGTCCAAGCAGATCATGTCTTCCCAGCCTGGTTGCCCACGATCCAAGTCTATACAAAATAAGTGACAGTGAAAGGAGAAGCAGCCATGGAGGGTGGCGGTGGAAGTGGCCTGCACAGACGAAAACAACAGCCCTCACAGCAGCAGAAGGAAGCTTAACAGGTTGAGTTGTTTTGTGTTAATCACACTTAATTTCCAAAACAACACACAATTCAAAGATGGGGTGCAAGTTTTAAAGTTGGGGACAGATTTCTCATTGCATTTAGAGTGGAGTGCAAACAGCTCACCATGGCTGACAGATGCTGTACGATGTGGCACGCCACCTCCCAGCCTCATCTGCTGTCCTCTCCATCTAATCACACTGCTCTCCTTTCAGGGCCTGGAGCACAGCAGGGTCTTTCCCTCCTCTGGATTTAATGCATTTTATTCCCTCTGTCTAAAAAGATTTCTCCCTTGCTATTCACATGGCTTAGATCTTGTCAAGCTTCAGAGTTCTTGTTCTTAGAAAGAGTTTCACAGAACACCCTGTTTAAGTAAGCCTTGCTCTCTACTTCTTTATCAGAGCATTCTGTTTAGTTTTTGGTACTTCACCAGTTTGCAATTGATGTGTTTGTTTGTGGAATCCCTCATCTGGCCTCTCTAGTAAACTGTAAGTTCGGTAAGGATAGGTACCATGCCTGATTCTTTCATCACTATATTCCCAGCATCTGTAAATGTGCCCCACCCATAGTAGGGGCTCAATGAGTAATCATTGAATGAATGGATAGATGGATGGATACATTGTCCAGATGACTGCAGCAGCGAGGAATAAAAAGGAAAAATGAAACCCAACCTAAAATGTAGGAAGGGAGATACAAAGAATGGATCCCAGTGGGCAGGGCAGGACCCACACAGGGCTGCTGCTATGCTCCTAACACCAGGGGGCGCCATTTACATAGAGTACAATGATTCTCCGGGGGCCCTGGAGTTAGCAGTCCAGACCGCATCCTCCCACAGTTTGGTATGTCTCCATGTTAGGAACAAATGAATCAATTCTAGAAAACCACAGACCTTTCGGGCTGTCTCAATCTGGAGATCAGTGTTTAAATCATCTGTGGTAAAGGATCAGTTTTGTAAAATTATTTCTAAACCTTTGCTCACTAAAACTTTTGTAAACTACAATAAAAATGAATTGCTAAAAAAGAAAAGAAGACATACAAAACAAAAGCCCAAATTTGTAAATATATTGGACAGACAAAATCACTCTGTCCATTTACTATTAAAATTTAAAGTCTATACTTAGCTCTTTGTGGATCAACCACGGTTTATAGATCAACTGCCGTCTCTGAGCCACACTCAGGGCGTCACTGCCTTAGAGAGACCTCAAGTCAGAGCAAAAGACCAGCTACCGGGCTAAGTGGTTGTTAACACCCTGTGCCGAGTTCTCATGGTAATCCCATGAGAAGGGCGAGATGCAGTGAGCGAGATGAGTCTGGTAAGTGCAAGACCGGATCCTGTTTTTATTTAAAATTTTGAAATTGTTTTCATCATGGATTTTTTGCATTCATTCTTATTTTCAAAAAATATCGCATCAAAATAATATTTTCTTGATTACTGAGTTTTTTGGTGCCTCTTTAAATTCTGCATCCAAAGTGACTCCCTCATTCACCTCTCCCTACTCCCTGCCCTGGGGAAGGGCATCAGATTTACTATTACATAGAGAGAAAGTTAGGCTAAGAGAGGTTAATTACTCAATATGTGAATAAGTGGCTGAGGACTGAACACAGGTCTAACCCAAACTCTATATCCTTTGTAATGTACTGCACTACTGCCTGTGCTGAGCATTCACCATCCATTCATTCAGTCATTCACTCATTCATTCACTAGTAACGCCATACAAGATCAACATTAAGTTGTGTGCTACACGCGTAGCTGGAAATGAGTAATTCAGCGTCAGTTAATGAGGGCCGGGTGATAGACGACCTTGAACGTGAAGTTGAGGAATATAGATTTTACCTGGAGTTACCGGGGCCTTCTGGAAGTGACGTAGTCAGATTTAATATCTAGAAAGTTCACTCTGAGTGCAGTGGGGTGACTTGGTAGACTGGAGTGGGCAGAACTGGAGGCAGATACCCGGCTAATAGAAGGATGCAGAAATCCAGGGAAAAGATGAAAAAGAAGTGAAGACGTGGTCACATTTGAAAGGATTCTTATCGTCGGCATTTTGAAGAAAACGGGTGCAAGGAGACATGGAAACACAAGAAACTGGTAAAGGAGAGAGCAGAAGGCGGGCAGCATCTGCGTGCTCAAGGACAGGAGGAAGGAGGAAGGCGGCAGTGGGCGGAAACAGCAGTCGGATTCTCAGCAGCGCTAAAATTGTCCCTGCCACTTGGCAGGAGTCAGTTCAGATGTCCCAGATCCAAGAGCCAGGGCCTTCTCCTCATTCATACAACTGCGCAAGGAGCAAATTGGTGAGATGCACGGCCCCGAGGATCCCCTGGCAAATGTCAGTTCTATCCTCGGGAGTGTTCTAAACCCTCAAAGCCTTGTTTGTCGAAGTGACAACAATGACAACGAGTTATTTCTGCCAGAGGGAACTATAAGAAATTTAGTCTGGCTGATAAAAAACATTTGTAAAGCACAATTCAAACATGAACAATGCCTTTTAGGAAAAATTAATTTAGAATCTAAATCAATACATAATGAATACTGTGCCTCAATCTTTAGAGACCCTAAATGGTACTCTTTCCATTCTTGGCCATTTTTATAATGAAAAAGAGAGATCCACGAGACTGTGGATGACTTTACAATCCTCTAAGCTTTCTCACTCACGTTATGCATTTATTTTTGCCGTTGTTTTGCATATGCATTATGCACTTGTTGATTCTTTCAACAATTCTATAAAGTGGGAAAGGAAGGAATTATTATTCTCATTTTGCAGAAGTGAAAGCTGAGGTCAGAGCGGTGCAGAGATTTGCCCAAGGTCACGCACAGGCAGAGCTTTAGAGCTGACCCTGGGACCCGGCTCTCTTGACTAACAGTATTCTTTCCACTAATTTCCACCATTCTGCTTAAGCAGCCTGTGCTGTGTGGCTTTTCTGGAAGTGCAGCATGATGATCATTTCATCATCTTCTCTCAAAGATCTGCCGGAGGTCGATCGTGAAGGAGGATTGCCTACTTCTCATAGGAGGCAGCTGCAGAGCCACTGACTTGGAGTCGAAGACTGAGACCCCCCCCCCGCCCCCGACTCTGCAACTCACCTTGCCTGTGACCTTGGGCAAGACATTAACCCCCGGAAGCCTCAGTTTTCCCAGCTGAAACATGGCAGCAGTTTTCTCTATTTTACTAGGTTGTTATAAAGTGGTGTTGTCCTGCAGAAAGGAGAGGAATAAAGAGATGAGACACTGTGTCCATTAAATGTAATTGGAGGAAAAAAAAGAAGAACCTCAGGGTATTTAGGGCCCCTAAGGCCTCACAAGGATGTGTGAGTGGGAAAGAGGGCTTGGAGAAATGTGTTAGAAATCACATGAATCCTGTAAGAATCCGGAAGACAGAAGAAACGTTCACTCTTTGAGCACCTGCTGTGTGCCAGGGACTGTGCTGGACACTTGTGAGTACATTATTAATTCGGTGACTGCTTTTTGACCACCTACTATGTGCTGAGCACTGTTGGAGGTCTTGGGGAGCCCTAGGTGAGGAGAGACACAGCCGATGCTCTGGAGACCCATCCCCTCCCTTCCCATGACTTAGCCAGGAGAGTTAGCTCACCGGGACAGGGCCCAAAGCAGAGGGTTGTAGGGCTCTGAGGCTCCACCTTTCTAAGAGGACACTTCCAGGAGGTTTCTACTGCTATGTGGTTGCCCCTCCTCACCATTATAAATATGTAGACCTTCCAGGGAGTGGAAGCTTTCTGTCTACTAGAGCTGTTTTTATGGTGCACCTGACCTAGGCAACCTTCTCTGGGATAATGAATCTTGAAAGACCGTGTACACTCAACTGCCCTCCTGCTTGTGATATTTCCCCAATGCGCTCCAGTTTATATTTATACCACATGATACCGGTGGCATGTGTGTCTACGTCTTTGCTGCAGAACACAAAGACGCTATTGTCATCAAGCGAACATTTCCGTGGATGAGGCAGACAATGAAGAATTAAACAAAAGGTTCTCTGTCATTGATTCCTCCCAGCTTTACCATAACTGTTCAGGTTTGAACCCCTGCAGGCGATCTGTGACTCTCATCCAACTATGGCTGAAACCCTCACGTGGGTGTTCCAAGCTACTCTTGTGGCTTCGACTATCATCTAAGGGCTTGATGAATCCCCTAAACCTTTATCCCCAGTTTAGATCTCTCTTCTCAGCACCAGACTCATCCTTTCAGCTGCTTCCCAGATGTCTCCATACGTGTTCCAGAGGCACTGCAACCTCCATCTTCTCCTCCACTTTCAGTCTTCAGTTACGTAGTCCCCATCGATCCTGCCACCCAGGCCAAGAAACAAGACTCAATCAGCCTCCATCTTTCCATCACCCTTTCTTCCTACAATCTGTCACCACACCCTGTTTGCATTTCTGGCCTCTTAATCTTTCTCTCCACACCCTCTTTCCCTTAGGTCCAGCCATAAAGTCTGAGCTCATGCTTACATTAGTTTGCTGACTGTCTACCCCCTGCAATTACCCCTCCCTCTTGTGCTCCCTCCACCTTGTACCACTGTGATCTTAGTGGAGTATACGTTTAAGCAGATTACTCTCCCATTTCCAAAAGCTTGAAGGAAAAGGGCCAAACGCCCATGGATGGCTCGACTCTCTCCCACCTCCCCTCCAGCTCCTCTCCCTGGAAGCGGCCTATGCTCTGGCCCCACTAAACTTGTCACCCGTGCCCAGATGTAACTTGCCACTTGAGACTATTTAAGTCTAAACCCTTTCTCGAATGCCCTGCCTAAAGGACCTGGGTGAGGGTCTCAGCCACAGTTGGGTGAGAGTCACAGATCGCCTTCAGGGATTCAAACCCAAACAGTCACGGTAAAGTTGGGAGAAATCATAAGCTGGAAGAACCCCAAATGTCTATCAAGATCCAGCCTCATGCCACCTCTATTTAAAATACTTTCCCAACATCCTCCAGCAAGAGAGTCTCGGTTCTCAAAACAGTTGGAAGGATATATCTTAATGTATCTTCTTTACACCCCTAGTTTCCTACTAGACTGTGAACTCCTTAAAGAGATCTTTGCATCCTTAGGACGTAAGAATTCACATATCATAGGAACAACAATATTAATGAAAATAAATAATGATAACATCTATCTTTACTTAGTGCTTACTGTGTTCCCAGCAGTAAGTTGTGTATGTGAGTGTGTGTTCACACGTGTATATATGTAAATAATCTTCACAAGAATCCTGTGAGGTAAATGCTATCATGCTTCCCATCTTACAGACGGAGAAACTGAGGTAAATATGTTAACTGACTAAGTAAATATCACACAGCTAGTACATGGCAAAACTGAGTTTCAAACTCAGGACCAGAATCCTTGGTCTATACCACTGAGCATTCCTGCATCACACAGGGCACTCTGCAAATTTTGGTGGTGGGTGGGATGACTGACTGAATGATTAAAACACAAGACAAAAGGTGATGAGGATGATGAGAATGATCACAAGTAAGAGACCGAGGGCCATGATGCAATTTAACAAAGGCACAGAGGTAGGTGACATGAGAGTGTTTGCCTCGTGGAGAAGATGGTATAGACAGAGGGAATGGTGTAGACAGTGGGAACAGCGTAAGCGGAGAAGACTCTGGAAAGACTGCAGCACTTTTAGGAGAACACTGGGGAGTCCAGCATGGCTGCAGAACTACAGAGCAGTATTTAATCCAAGTGAATGTAAAGTTTCCCTTGGAAGCTAAAAGTATTTTCATTACTCGTTGCTTTTCTCAGGCCTGCATCATGACCTCTGTGGGCCCAAAGCACTTCTGCCTTTGTGGGCTCCCTCCTTCATAAAGTCTTAAAAATTATGCTTCGTAACTGCATTTGTATAAAGATGAACATATTCATATTATATATTAAAATATTTTATTTGACCTAAAAGTTAAGTTTTTCCTTCTGATCTTACAAGAAATTAAAAATGGGCCCTGAAAGTCTGGTGGGCCCTAGATATCACACCTTCTGTGCCTAACGAATAAATTAGCCCTGACTTCTCTCTTAATTGTGCAAATCAACAAGGCCCTCAGCTGTTCTCTCTCAGGGATGAATTGAAGGTGACTCAGGCAGGGTTAGTTCTCAAAGATCATTGTTTATTATCAATTTCTTTATTTGTAAATTGAGAGAAATAGTCTCGATCATCTCTGAGGGGCTTTCTGACTAAAATCTATGTGCTCTCTGTTGTTTTTAGTTACTTAACAGCTCACAAATCTCTTTCAAGTTTATCATCCAGTTTAATTCTCATGAATTCCCATTATTCGTAGAAGGAAAGTGAGGCTGGGGGAGGCAGCCTGCCTGGTTTCACAGCTTCCTTGTGGAAGAGGGTGAGGCAAGCCCAAGTCTTTTAACTCCCATGCACTGCTCGACATCAGTGGCTTGTTCCAGGAAATAACCCCTGGGGTAAAGAGCTGCCGACACAGCGTCCACATGCAGTTCACACAGTCATGTGTGGTGGGTCATGAAGAGCCGGCTACATGCTGTAGTGGAAATTCTCCTGGGCTTGGAGTCAGAGATGTGAGTTCTTGTCTCAGCTTTACCGTTGCACAGCCTTGTGCCCTTGGGCATGGTGTTTAGCCATTCTGAGCATCACTTCTTTTATTCGTCAGCTCGGCTGCCATAACAAAATTACCATAGACCGGATGGCTTAAAGATCAGAAATTAATTTTTCATCATTCTGGAGGCTAGAAGTCCTAGATAAAGGTGTCAATTAACTCAGTTCCTGATGAGAACTCTCTTTCTGGCTTGCAGATGGCCGCCATCTCACTGGGTCTTCACATGGCCTGTCCTCCGGGCATGCACATGGACAGAGAGGTTCTCTCTCCCTCTTCTTGTAAGGTCATTAATCCCATCATAAAGACCCACCCTCCTGACCTCATCTAACCCTAATTACCTCTCAAAGTCGTATCTCCAAATAGTATCACGTTGGGGGGTAGGGCCTCAACATATGAATTTGGAGGGTACATAATTCAGTCCATAATACTTCTTTAATTTAAGAAGTGGGCATAATAGAATATTTGGGAGAACAAACTATAATTCAATAAGGAAATACATATGTATGTATATTTTAAGACACCTTCATAAAGAGTAAATTTTTGGCTTTAAAGGGATTAATTTCTTAGATTTTGTCTCTGTTCCTGCTTGTGTGGCCTGTCCACTAGCAGATGCCAAACTGTACTCAGGACCAATGCAGAGTTATTGGTCAGTGTGAGGGGTCCGGCCTATCCAAGTCCACAAATATTTTACTTTTCAATACCTACAGTGTTCCAGGCATGGTGCTGGACCTGAGCATGGCTGGGAAGGGAGACACAGGTACACAGCCACACACTAACACCAGTGTCCATTTTATGGTGTTCAGTCTCAGTGGAATACAGGTCTAATAAGAAGAAAATGACCAAAATAACATAGGATGCCAGGAGCCAAACAGAGTAAGGAGGAAGGAAGGGCAGTTGAGAAGAAAAGCAGGAGATCTCCCCTCCCCTCTTTGGGGCTGGTCTGTTCTCCCCCTCTTGCTTCTGCACGCCACAAAAAGAGAAATCCGGAATAAAACCACCTAACAGGCAAAGGAAGATTTGTTTGTATAATTTCCTAATAAAACTATAAAAGTTGGCCTGATTCTTCTTAGCTGAGTGTTCTCTCCTCTATTGTCGGCCAGGCTAATAAGAAAAGCATTGTATTGAGGAAGTTTGGGCGTGAATTTTATGACTCCCTGAACACTTCTGAGCAAGCGAAGGGGAGGCATTACTGTGAAGTTTTAAAACTCCTACTACTTTGAAATTATCACCAAGAATTGTCACAGGGGAACGCAGCAAGACGGCGATTTCTCCTTGTTTTACGCCACAGGACTGAAAAGGGAGTTGAAGGAGATTAATTACATTCCTTGCTAATCAATGCGAAGACATATTTTTCTGCTTCTCCATCTCATAATTTTTATTTCATCTAGTTTGGGCTTTTTTAGGGTTGCCAGATGTCCCAGTTTCAGTGGGACAATCCTGCGTTTTGAAGGTACGTCCCATCTGCTCTTGAAAATATTCCTGTTCACTGCTCTCTCGTGGACTGTAGGGTTTTTAGCGCTGCCAGCCAGAGTACAGCTGCTGGAGAGAAGATGATAAATTATTGTAACACTATGAAAAAAAATCACTCACATCCACCACCACCCCACCTCAGCAATGCTGTGAATTAATTCTGCAAGAATCTTTGTCATGAAAGATGACTCTCCAAGTCTCCATATGGGAATTTGAAACGCTTTCCACAATGGCTTTGAGAAGACAGAAGACGTAGGCAGGGCAGGAAAGAACGTGTGGAATGGTTTCTGGACTTGCTGCCAGAACACCTGGCTCTGCCATTTTCCAGAAGAGTAACTTTGGGCCAGATAGTTAAGACAAGAAATTGTTTTCTGAGCACCTACTGTTTACCTCACTTGATGCTAGGTGCTTTAGATAAAGTATCTGATTGACTTTTACAATAATGTTGGATAGCATAGGTTTTATCCCCATTTTATAGATAAGGATGTTGAGGCTCAGATCCACTGAATCCAGAACTCCTTGGTGTCAAACGCCCTGTTCTTTTCACTACCGATAACTCACTTTCTTTATCTATCAAGCAAGAATAATAATTATCTATACCTTGCAAGATTTGAAACCAAAGTTGAACAGATTCTCTAAAGGTTCCTTCCAGGGCTCCAATAATGGGGGTGGGGGAACTTGTCGGTTAAGGTCCTGTCTGTGGGAGGTTTTAAAAGGACGAGTTCCACTGAGCAAACATTCTTAGTGCTGGTCTAAGTACTTTTTAACATGGCCTCAGACTAGATGTCAAGGCCAGCACCGTCCAAGATAAGCTACATGATTTTAGGGCCATGCAACCAAGTTATCTTCAACCTTTGTATTCTTACAGTCCTCATTTCTCCTAGTGGAAGCATTGAAACTCCTGCATCAGTTCAGCTGTCCTCTGAATTGGGCCACTCATTACATCATGAACAGCCATCCTAACTTATTGAGAGTAGGCTTATAATATTTATTTTAACGAAACAAGGCCCTAACAGCAGAGACATGGTGGTTGCTGTCCCAGGCAATGGGGTAATGTCTGGGAGAGAGAAATTGCAGGTGAAGCTGTGTCACCAAGAGGCAGATAAGAATGTTCTGGAATCCTGTGGGAAAGGCACTGAATGATTTCATTAATACACATTGCATGGTTTTCATCACACCCATAGCTTGATTTCTTTTTTTCCAGGCCCACAGCTTTTTTACTGTCATGCCTCGATAGAAAAGCCTCAATGGAAAGAAACTCGCTAATCTCCAACGTGGGCCTTTGTCAGCATGTCTAAGGAACAAATGCGCGAGTGGTGGAGGGATCCCAAAATACTGCTAGCACGTCAGCTGTCATCGCTTTGGATGTTTTGCTGGCAGCGCAGCCTACTCATTTTGTTGTTTTCCCCCTGCCCTTCTCGAAGGCATTTTCTCCCCATAACGATGAAAATCTTTTTCTTAGATTTCAGTTCCTTGCACTCCTACCCTGCCCCACCTCTCTCTGTCCTTTACTGGGGGTTGGAAGTTTTTATCGTGTGAACTGTAGAAGTGCTTCAGGGGGTCAATAAACTCCTCGCCATTTTTTCAAAAGTGTGCATGTGTATGTACATTCCATCAGGCTCTCAAAGGGTGCATCAAAATAATTAAGGACTAATACATCAAAATATCCCTTTCTCTGGGGTTGTAAGGCCAAATATAGCAATCTGGATGGGAGGTAGGAAGCCCAGCCAATGTTCTTCTGGTGGAGAAATGAGAAGTTATTTCTAATCCCAATTCCCCATATCATCACAAGCAAATTACTTTAGCTCCAAATTCCTCTTTTCTCAGCTGTAAAATGGGTTCAATCTGTGTCTCACTGACTCACCAGCCCTTGGTTTTCCCTGCAGCCCATGCTCCGGGCACGTGGATTTTCTTACCAGTTCTGAAGACTCCACCCCCTCAGGGCCTGAGATGATGCCCCATGTTGGTTTCTCCACTTCTGACCTCTAATAGTTCTCCTACCACATTCTACAATAAGTAGGCATTGACCCGCCCACATCCCCTCTATTTGGAATATCCTGGGCAGTGGTGGCCCTGGGTTATTCACTTACCACCAGCGTCCAGCACCGGGAATGAAAGCAGGTGTTCATCAAGTTGTTGATGAGATTCAGCTTGTCTGAATTCCCACACGCCCTGCCACCCTGCTATAGAGAAAAAGAAGAAATGAGCTCAGCAGCCATGAGTTTCTAAGGGCGAAGAGAGGGTGGGTGTGTGGGGGCCACCTAACCGCCTCCCTGCATTTATTGTGCAGAGTGGAATTCTGTGCTGGTTACTAAAATACAGATTCCTAGGCTCTGCCGGCAGAGATTCTGACCCCGTTTGGGATGGGGCACCGAAAGTGCACTTTTAACATGTTCCCAGGTGGTCTTGCAAGGCTTGGTTTGGTCAAGGTAGGTGGAGACTCGACATTAGTGGACTGAAAGGCAGCTGCAGCCTCCTTTCCTAAGATCAGATGAGCGTCTGAGGAGCTGAGGGAACCATTGGATTTCCTCGACTGCCCTCTAGGTGGCGCTGTGCAGAAGCGTCAGCGATGCAGAAAGTGGCCCACCTCTGGGCTCTCGAATATTCGTTCCTCAGGGCGGGCCCCCAGGTGGGGCTTTCTGCTGTGTGCTCAGGTTTGCCAACGCCCGGTGTGTGGCAAGTATGAGGTTCTTCTCCAGATTTCTGTGCTCATCCTGATTTGGAGAGAGAGCATTGTTTCAAAGACAGGAAGATGTGTCTGGTTTCCAATGGTGCTTCTCACTTGTCACACAAAACAATGAGTTCAGAAGGGTGGGGGTTCAGTTACTCAACTACTTACTTTCCTCCTTGACTGTTGTTTTTAATTACAGAGTAATGGCATGTTTTTGTAGATGATTTCAAAAAAAGCATATAAACAAAAATAATTTTTAAAAGTCACCTGAAATCACACCACCCACAGATAAACAGTTAACATTTAGAGCATATCCTTAAAAGGATACTATTTGGTAACCTGTTTTTTCTTACTTAACAATATAACAAGAACATTTCCAGGCTAGTAGCCACGTTTAAATCATTTTTAAAAGTTACATCATATTATAGTAGTTCATTTATAGATGGACCATGGTTTGTTTGTCTAATTCCATATTGTGGAGCATTAAAGATCTCTCTCTCTCCCTCTCCTTCCTCTCTCCACCCTTCCTTCCTCCCTCTTTCAGGGTCTTTGGCTTTTATGGCCAACTCTGCCACCAGCATTCTTGTAGTTGCCCCTTGGTACATTTGTCCAATAATTTCCTAAAGTATAAATTCCTCAAAATAGAATGTCTGAGACAAAGGATATATAATTACAGTTTGTAGTTCTTACTGCTTTCTGGAAAGGTTGCCTACTTTACTTGCACCCCCAGTGAATGACCTCCCTGAAGCGATGCTCTGAAATCTTCCGGGACAATTTGTCCTGCTGATGGTCTGGCAGAATTCAGTGGTAAGTTAGCTTACCAGCTCTCCATCCTAGCGAGTTAGAGAATCCTGGCTGTAGAACACCTTCACAAGGGGGCCGGTTGAATCTACCTTGTTCTAACAGAGCAGTCTGGATGGCAAGCCTACTCATCCTCTCCATCCTTGCCATTTAGGCTTGGAGGCCTGGAAATTTACTGGAACTACCCTAGAATTACTCCCAGAGAAGAAATATAGTCAAGGTGGTGGTGACACTACAAGCAGCGGCTAGCATAAATTCAGTGTCAGCCCCACTGTCTCCTCCTCTCTCTTTGGGACAGTGATCGTGGCTGTCTTTCTTCCTTCCATGCTGAATTCCCCAAGTACGGGCAGTGGGAGAGTGACTGGGACTACATGCTTTGCCCCAGGGTAGGTTACGAGCGACCCAACAACACTCAAAGGCAAAATGTTGGAACCCACTTCATCCCAACAGGAGAAAGGGAGAAGAGGCACACGATGGCTAGAGTGGAATTTCCCATCTGGCCATGAGAGCAGGATGGAGTAAACCCACATGGTAACAGAGAACACTGAAAGCTATAGGCGTGAACCAGCCAAAGACTGAGAAGTAAAAAGAGGCAGGAAAGTTACCAAAGGATATCAGAGGCAGCAATCCAAGTAGGATACAGAGTCCAGATCCTGGAGCCATGAGTCCATTTTTAGAGCAAGGACAGGTGGTTGGAGGGCCTGAGCGCAGTCTAGGGCGTCTCCTTGCTTTGAGTTTGCTTTTATCAGCCTATGTGGATGAGGCTTTTGGATGGATCACATGCAGCCTCCCCTCCCCCACACACATACAAACTCACAAATCTCCTGCCAAAGACCTAAGGGCAGAACAAACTGGCCACACAGCCAGATCTTCCAATATTACAGTCATTATAAAATGACCAAGCAGTGGAAATGACCTTCGGCAGCCAGGGTGGGAGAAAGTATTTCATAGAGTTAGACAAAAACTAGAAAGAAAGAAATGTCCCTGGCTAGGCATCCAGAGAAGAGTTGTACAAACACCCCCATCCTATTTCTGCAGCTCAGCTACAGCGACAGTCAGGGAGGGACTGATAGCCAGCAGCCTGGCAGGCATTTTAGCCCAGCGTGCTGGGGGTGAGATAGGGCTGGATGTGGTAGGGAGAGACCGCACCCTGGTACACCCCTGAGTGGTCTATCATATGAATATATTTGTTTCCAAATTTTAAAAAAACTAATTAAATTTGTTTCCCAAATTGTTTTCATAGAACTCTGCATACTGTTAACAATACAATGTTGAGTGAAAAGAAAGCATAATATAAAGTTTTGCGCATAGTACAATTTCGACTCTGCAAAAATGTTTCTACATATACATAGAAAGGTATTAGAAGGAAATAAACCAGTGTTTTGACAGTGTGGGGAAATTTTGAACTTTGATCTGTTGTATCAGCTGAGACTGGCCATTCTCCGTCGTTGGTTGTAATCTCCAGGTTAAAGAAGCAGGAAGCAACCACGGCTGTACTGCCTACCAGCCTGTGATAAGAACGGCCTGGAGCCCCGTGGGGAGCGTTAGTGGGTTCAGGAAATGGAAGGAGAGGCCACAGAGCCAAGCAGAGCAGTCACGTTCCTCGCAAGTCTAATGAGAACTGCTCTCCTTTCCACAGCTTTTCTCATTTCTAATTTCTCTCTGCTTTCCTCTAATTTTTAACCTGTTAAACTCGTTGTGCCCTTTCATTACCAAGGTAGATATCAGTCAATTAACCAATTGATTACAAGGAGGCAGGTATGGCAAACAATGTCAACAGGAATATAATGATTACACTCCGGTTAAGTAAAGAGTAATCTGCGTAGTTCTTATCCCGTGATGCAGATTCAGCCTTTTTAATGTAACCTGTGTTTGTAATTCACCGGTTAAAAAACACCTCCAAGCACTGTTAGAAAGAGATATCCAAACCAGGGGGGACTCGACTGCGTGATGAGAAGCGGCGTGGACGGAGCAGAAAAGAACATGCATGATAAGGAAAGATATGGGGTTTGATCCCAGCACCCAGCCACCCCTGCCATAGTGCCAGCTGCGTGACCTGGGATAAGTCACATACCCTCTCTGAGCCTTAGGTTTCTCCTTTGTTAAGTGAGAATGTAATACCCATCCTTTAGGTAAATAAATATATAAAGCGATGCTAGAGGACCCAGCACCAAGAAGAGAGTGCCATTTTCTCTTCCCCTCCATGTCTCCTAAACCTCCAAATCAGGTTAATGCAGTTAAGATTATCCTTAAGATGCTCTCTGTCTAAGTGGAGCCCCATGGCCCAAAGCCTCACAATGTGAGCCACTCTTGCCTTCCTTCACGGCCTCTACCTGCACCTGGATCTAGATTTCTCTCTGTGGAATTCGCTGTGGACCAGTCTTTCTCCCTCCCAGCCTGAAGCTTTAGCTTTGCTAGGTAACCTTTTTATTCCCTCATTAGTCCGAGGTAGGTGCCAAGACAATCATATCTTTTAGATATTTAGAGTGTCTTTTAGAAGAAATTAATTGGTGCTCAGAAATACCATCACTTAATGTGAAAATTTTCTTTACTTGACAATAGTAAAAAGTAGCAAAGCTGTTTTTGCTCTTAAAATATTATTTCATGAATTCTGAATTTCCAAAGATTAATTCATCTGGTTTGAATAACCGTGTCCAATAATTAATCTTTTAGTAATTCTTTTCTTCCACGAAAAGTAAGAATTTTCTGCCTGATCATCAAGCTAGATGAGGC
Source organism: Equus przewalskii (assembly GCF_037783145.1). Lineage (NCBI taxonomy): Eukaryota > Metazoa > Chordata > Mammalia > Perissodactyla > Equidae > Equus > Equus przewalskii. The sequence goes on along the minus strand of NC_091834.1, from coordinate 62,037,025 downwards.
AAGCTTTTTTTCTTCCTTTTTTTCCAGAGACTCCAGCCTCTAGAAAGCTCTAAATCTGTTTGATAACCACCTGAAACTTTAATATCCCCATGAGCTACAGTCCTATTCATTAATTTTTGATGTAACAGTTCAGAAAGCAATCGTCAGCAGTTTCATTTGCCTACCGACATGCTAAGAGCTGGCCTTGCCTACAGGGTCAGGTGTTCAAAGACTGTTTTCCAACTGGAACTGGCCATTTGAATAACAATGACTTTGACAACAGCGGTGGCAGCACCGGTCATTCCGTCACCATATCTAGTGCCTTTTAAAGAACAATAGAGGCTGAGAATTCAAGAGATCTCTTGCAATTATGAAGACAGAGACGGAGTCCCCATCGCCACTTTCTCCCACGTTCAGTTTCCGTATGCAATTCCTCTTTAGCCATCATTGTCAAGTCCGCTCAGCAGTGGAGAATAACCCAAAACACTTAGATTGGTTTAAGGCTCCAGTATATTAAAAAAAATTACAAATGTCAAAACAGGATCCCAAAAATGATACTTTAAAAAATATTTACATTTAACAAATTAATATTTCATACCAGAAATACGATGTAAACAATCATGCTGTTCACAAGCGTCTGGTAGTATTAAAAATAATAACAGCTTACATTTGTCAAATTACTATGTGCTTGCTATATGCTATGTATGCATTGCTCAAAGCTCTTTTCATATCTTATGTCATTTAATTTTTCCAACAACCTTATGAAATAGATTCCATTATCGATATTTCAAAAACAAAGAAATTGGGGGCACAGAGATGTTCAGTCGCTTGCCCGAGGTGAAAGGGGATGGAGACAGACTTATAGTTTTCAGCACTCCAGTCCTTTTAGTGTATTTCTGGGACTGCGTGTGCTGCCTCAGTTAGAGCCCAGGACATAAGTCTAATCTGAGATCTTTGTGAATGTGACCTCTGGTCATTTGCACTAATCAAGAGGACACTTTGCCCTAATTCCAGGACTCCACACAGTGCTCATGATGCACATGGCCTCACAGGGGTGTACCCTGGCTTCACGCTTCCTTTTGGCTGGGTCTCGGCTTAGACACAAGAGTTAGTCTTCCTCTGTAAGACAATGAATACTACGCTAATCTCTTTGTCTTCTGAAAGGAGGAATTAAGTCCACTTGCTCAACAACTTCTCCAGGTTCAAACATCACTCTGAGACTAAGACATGGAGCAGAGCTGGAAGTCCACGGAAGTCACCTTTGCTGCCCTGCCTTTGTCCTCAAACCCTGGAAAAATGGGCTCTTCCTGGACACCTTCAGTATATCTTAGCAAAGTGAGTGAGCAGAAGGAGAATCATATGGCTTGATTCTTTGCATCCTTGGACAAGAGAAGGAGTGAGAGAGTGAGACAAAGGGCAACAGCAAGAGTGTGCATTTTCACCATTATTATCCCATCCCCTTCTTGAGCCATCCCAGTCTGGCTCTGTCTCCTGGACAGCTCTGTTAGTGATGCTGGTAGCGTCTGTGTTACTTAATCTAACGGATACGGTTCTGTTCTCAACCTTAGTGCACCTGCTAGTAGTTTTTGGCACCACTGACCATTTCCTCTTCCTGAAATGATCTCTTCCCTTGGTGTCTGTTCTCAACACAGTGCAGGTTTTCCTCCCACCTCTGTGGCCCCCTTCTCCATCACATAAGCAGGCCTATCCATTCTGCAAAGATTGGCCACTGGCCTCTTCTCCTCTCTCCCATTTTTCTTTGCTTAGTCTGTGGCCAAGACTTCAATCACCAATTACACACAGGTGACTTTCAAATTCATTTCTTCAGACCAGACCTTTCTTTTGATCTCCAAATGCATGTATCCCAAAGGTTACTTATTATAGCTCCTTTTAGATTTCTCAAAGGCACTTTGGGTTCAATTTTTCATCTACTTCCGAAATCAAACTTATGATCTTCCCACTATTAACCTGGTCCTTTTTCAGTGTTTCCTTTGTCAGTGAATGGCCATAATTTACCATGTTCCTTCTCTTCCCAAGGTGCTTGGCACACGATGCTCCTTTTCCATATTAATAAATGACAGACATATATATGTGTAAACAGATGTACATATATACAGAATGGCAAATATGTAGAAATGAATCCCATTTTACCACTCGCTAAATTTCAGAGTCTTAATGACCATTTTCATTTATGTACCGATGTAAATAAAAATCACTTATTACAAAAAAAGATGAACCTAGTGTTAAATTCTGCACAAATAAAATATTTAACTTAGCGCACACTATAATTCTTTCTATCACAATTACTGTAATTACAACCTAAGTTGTAATCTGCTGTTACAAACAACCGATTGAGTTTTCTTTTTCTATTTCTTGTTCTCCCACTCAGTAGACAGCTGCTTACATTGATGTTTGGGGCCCTTCCAAGCATGGGTCACACACCCATGAAGCAGACTGTACCTATAACTTTTACAGAGTTTTCTTTCAATTCTTTGTACTCCAAACACCATGTCTCCAATTCTTCTGAAATTTTTATTTCTTCTTCAACTTTTTCCTACATTGTTGTTCCCACATTTTATTCATTCACTCATCAGACATGGAGAGCATGGCTCCCACATACCAGACGTGGGTTAAATACTGGAGATGCAGAGATAAATAAGTGATGAATCTTACCCTTAGGGGCTCCGAGTCATTCTCCAGAGGACTTCTGGGATCAGCCTTTGAGTTGAAGTCTCTTCATGAGATAATAAAAGTGTTGCCACTCTTTGCCCTTTGATGGTCAACAAATGTGTGATATGAAGCTCAAACGCATTCAGAATAAAAAGCAAATTATATCACATGAGATATCACTGCTCATGAACCATATCAGTAGAAATTAGATAGAAATTATAATTCCCGGGATAGTCAAGAGTGATTTCTCATTCACATTTTGGGATGCAATTTGACAACATTTATGAAAAATAATTTAGAAGTACTATTTAATTATACCTCCTTCTTTTAATTTCCCACACAGATATATTAACACAAATGCATAAAGACCTGTACAGATGAATATAGAGATGGAAGAGAGAGAAGGCATTTGTTACAGTATTTTTTGTAATCAGGGAAAAACCTAGAAACAACATAATTGTCCATTAATTATTTATTTAGTTAAATAAATTATAGTTCATACAAGCAGAGGAATATTATGCAGCTAATAAGAAGAGTGATATAGCTTTCTTTCTGTTGACAGGATGCCCAAGGCATCATTGTGAAGTGACAAAAGCAAATTACAGAATAGTTTGTAGAGTATGATACTATCTGTGTTTTGAAAAAGAAAATCAAATATACCAGTTAACATATCCATAACTCTATCATATCTGATATAAACATCAAGAATGTCTAGAAGACAAGGACATTGTTAACAGTAATGCTTCTGAGGAATGGAATTGGGGAAATTGGGGCAGAGAATTTTGCTTTTTACTTCATTTCCTATTGAATGGTTTAAACTGAAATGAAGTTTTACTTCTTTCATAGTTAAAAAATATCCAATTAAAAACGACTCTGAGTCACTAATTCTATTTTTCCTTTCCACCCTTTACCTCTAATATCATTTCGGAAAAGACAGGGAGAAAGTAGTTAACAAACTTTAGGAATCCAAAAAGTAGTGACATCTTCTACAATCAAGAGGACAGGACGTGGCACAGCCTATCCCCTAACAGCCAGGATCACTTTCACCCTATAGTCACACAATCCTTATTCATTGCCCTGCCTGCCTTTAACGACCTTGTGACTCTAGCTACATGATGCAGAAGTAGTCTCTTTATTCCTGAGAAGAAAAACTCAACCTAACCATTCTTGTCTTAAAGAGGACTCTTTAGCATTGAAAATTCTTTACTCTCCCTCTGGCCCTGGTGAAAAATCATTTAGATGGGATATTTTTTGTCAAGTCCACATAAACCTCTATAAGGAATAAAAATTGCCTCCCTGCTCTCCAGCCCAGCTTCTTCTTCTTCCCCTTTCCTTCCTCCTGCCTTCCCCCAAATTCATGAACACTGAGGACCAGTTTATGCTGCAATAACAAATGACTCCTAAAGCTTGATGGCGTCCATCGTCAGTGGCTACAGCTTGCTCTGATCATCTTCACTCTAGGTCTCAGATGTTGGAACAGTCTCTCTCTGGGACATTCTAGCCTCAACCTGGCTTCATGGCAGAAAGAAAAGAAAATATGTTAAGGCCACACAGCTCTACAGCTTTCTTCCACAGGTGATAGACATCGCCTTTGTTCAGATTTCACTGATCAAAACTCTTATGCCTGAGTTCAAGAGGTGGAGATGTCTAATTCTCCTGCATGGAGGAGTGGTGAATTTGGTAAATAATAATATAAAGAAATAAAGAATCACTATTATCAGGCCCATGCTGAGAGCAAGATCAAGATTTAAAGTAAAGGACCAACAATAGAGAATAGCCAATATAGCAAAGCAGAGGGTCTAAAACAGCCAGATAGTGTTTTTTTTCTATTTTTAACAATTTTTTTCATTACGGTAAAATACACATAACATGAAATTTACCATCTTAGCCATTTTAAGTGTACCATTCAGTGGTATTAAATACGTTCACAATATTGTGTAACCATCACCACCATCCATCTCTATAACTCTTTTCATCTTGTAAAACTGAAACTCTATACCCATTAAACAATAACTTCCCACTCCCCACTACCTCCACCCACTGGCCATCACCATTCTGTTTTCTGTCTCTATAATATTGGCTACTCTAAGTACCTCATATAAGTAGAGTCATACAGTATTTGTCTTTTTACAACTAGATTGTTTCACATAGCACAGTATTCTCAACCTTCATCTATGTTGTAGCATTATGTCAGAATTTCCTTCCTTTTTAAGGCTAAATAATATTCCATTGTATGTATATACCATGTATTTTCCTTATCCATTCATTCATCAGTGCACACTGGGCTTGCTTCCATGTTTAGCTATTGTGAATAATGCTAATATGAATATAAGTCTACAAATATCTCTTCAAAATCCTGCTTTCAATTCTTTTGGGTATATATCCAGAAGCAGAATTGCTGGATCTTATTATAATTCCATTTTTCATTTTTTGAGCAACCATCTTACTGTTTTACACAGGGGCTATACCATTTTGCATTTCTACTAGCACTGCACAAAGTTTGGAGTTTTTTCTAAAGTTATTTTCCAAGAGCATCAAGAATGATTGACCCTGCCTGATAGACAAGAACACATTCTCCCTTAAGACTCTGAGCTCCCCAAGCTGGGAGATCCTGCCTCGCAGTAAGCAATCTCTTTACTGGTTATGTCTATTTAGATTTTCTAGTTCTTCATGATTTAATCTTGATAAGTTTCGTGTTTCTAGCAGTTTGTTCATTTCATGTAGGTTATCTGATTTGTTGGCGTGTAATGATTCATAGTACTCTCTTATAATCTGCTTTATTTCTATTGAATCAGTAGTAATGTCCACTTTCATTTCTGATTTTAGTAATTTGAGTCTTCTTTCTTTTTTTCATAATTCATCTAGCTAATAAGTTTGGTTTGTCAATTTTGTTGATTTTTTCAAAGAACCAACTTTTCGTTTCACTGATTTTCTCTATTGGTTTTCTATACTCTATTTCATTTATCTCTGCTCTAATCTTTGTTATTTCCTTCTGCTAGCTTTGGGTTTAGTTTTTCTTCTTTATCTAGTTCCTTAAGTTGTAAAGTTATATTGTTGATTTGAAATCTTTTTTGTCTTTTAATGTAAGCATTTATAACTATAAATTTTCCCCCTGGCCTTGTCACTGCTTTTGCTGCATCCATAAATTTTGGTATGTTGTGTTTTCATTTCCCTTCTTGTTTAAGTAGTTACTAATTTCCCTTGTGATTTCTTCCTTGATCCATTGATTGTTGAAGAGTATGTTGTTTAATTTCCACAAATCTGTGAATTTTCCAGTTTTATTTCTGTTATCAATTTCTAACTTCATCCAGTTGTGGTTGGAGAAGATATTTTGTATAATATAAATGTTTTAAAATTATTGACACTTAGTTTGTGGCCTAACATATGTTCTATCATGGAAAGTGTTCCATCACTTAGGAAGAATGTGTAAGATTTTGTTGTTTGGTACAGTATTCTGTATGTCTGTTTGTCTGTTAGATCTAGTTTATTTATTGTGTTGTATAAGTCCTCTGTTTCCTTACTTATCTTCTGTCTGGTTGTTCTATTCATTATTGAGAGTGGATATGGGAGTCTCCAATTATTACTGTAGAACGGTATTTCTCCCATCAACACTGCCAGTTTTTGCTTCATGTATTTTGATAGTCTGTTGTTAGGTACATAAATGTTTGTAATTGTTATATCTTCTTTCTGTATTGAAACTTTTATTAATATATAATGTCCTTCTTTGTCTCTTGTAATTTTTTTTATTTAAAGTCTAGTCTTTCTAATATTAGTATAGTCACCTCTGCTCTCTTTTGGTTACTATTTGCGTGGAATATCTTTTCCCATCTGTTCACTTTCAATCTATTTGTGTCTCTTGTAGACAGCATATAATCAGATCACATTTTTTTATCCATTCTGCATGTATCTGTCTGTTGAGTGGAGAGTTTAATCTATTTACATTTAAAGTAATTACTGGTAAGGAGAGACTTAATTCTGTCATTTTGTTATTTGTTTTCTGTACTCCTTTTTGCTTTTTTGTCTTTCATTTCCTACACATTGTCTTCTTTTGCACTTAGTTGAATTTTTGTAGTGAAATGTTTAAATTTCTTTCTCATTTCCTTTTGTGTATATTCTATAGCTATTTTTTGTGGTTACTGTGGGGATTGCATTTGACATCCTAAAGTTATAGCACACTAATTTGAATTTACGCTTGCTTTAATTTCAATAGCGTACAAAACCGCTGCTCCTTTACAGCCTCATCCTCATCTCTTTTAGTTTGTGATGTTACAAAATTATGTCTTTATCACTGTGTGCCCTAAAACATAAACTAATAATTACTTTAAATGTATTAGCCTCTTAAATCATGTAGAAAAAAATTGAAGTTACAAACCATTTACAATAGTACTGGCTTCTATAATTGCCCATGTTTTTGCCTTTATTAATATCTCTGTTTTTTCCATACAGCTTGGAGTTACTGTCTAATGTCCTTTCATTTCACCCTGAAGGACTCTCTTGAGCATTTCTTGTAGGGCAAGTCTAGTGTCAATGGACTTCCTCAGCTTCTGTCTATCTGAGAAATCTTCATTTCTCTCTCATCTTTGAAAGATAGTTTTGCTGTATACAGTATTCTTGGTTGATAAGTTTTTTACTTTTAGTGCTTTCAATATATCTGCCCATTGCCTTTGGACTTCCAAAGTTTCTGTAAAGAAATCTGCTGAAAATCTTATTGAGGAGCCTTTGTGATGAGTTGTTTCTCTCTTGCTGCTTTCAAGATTCTCTCTTTGTCTTTGTCTTTTGAAAACTTGATTATACTATGTCTCAGTGTGAGTCTTTTTGAGCTCATCTTATGTATACCTCATTGAACTATTTGGATGTTTATATTCATGTACTTCATCAAATTTGGGAAGTTTTGAGCCATTATTTCTTCAAATATGCTCTCTTCTTTTTTTTCTCTCTCTCTTCTCCTCCTTATACTCCAACAATGCATATGTACTTGTACTTAACAATGTCCTACAGGTTCATTAGACTTTGTTCACTTTTCTGCAATCTTTTTCTTTTCTGTCTCTCAGACTTGACAATTTCCATTGTTCTGTTTTCACCTTCACCAATTCCTTCTTCTATCTCCTCAAATCTCTATTTGAATCCTTCTAGTGAATTTTTCATTTCAGTTATTGTACTTTTCAGTTTTATAATTTCATTTTGGCTTCTTTTTAGGTTTTCTATCTCTTTATTGATATTTCCATTTTGTCCATTCATTATTTTCTTGACTTTGTCCACATCCTCTTTAGTTCTTTGAACATCTTCAAGGCAGCTATTTTAAAGTCTTTGTCTAGCAGATCTGCCATCAGGTCTTTTCCAGGGACAGTTTCTGTTAATTTAATTTTTGTATCCTTTGAATAGGCTATACTTTCCTGTTTCTTTCTATGCTTTGTGATTTTTTGTTGAAAAGTGGACATTTGAATCTAATAATGTGGTAACTCTGGAAATGAGATTCTCCTCCTTTTCCAGAGTTTTCTGTTTTTTTGTTACTGTATTTGTTTATTGTTGTAGGCCATCTCTGTACCAAGTATCAAGAATCAGCCTGAGGTGTAAACTTGAGGTCGTCTCAGGTCTTTTCTAAGCCTGAGTCTTTCCCTGGATGTGTGTGCTCACTTTCCATATATGCATTTGCTTTTGAACGTCCTTGTCTTTAATGTCAGGCTTCCAAAATGGGAAAAGAGAAAAATGAAGCGGCGGGGCGGGGGGAAGGCACTGGCCCTTTAAATCCCCTGAAAGTCACTTCAGCAAGAGGGGAGGGGCTCACAACAATGGGAAGAGTCATGTTGCTGCAACAACACAGGCCACCTCCTCTTTGCCTCCACCTTTGGGATCAGCAGCAGCAGTTAGTAACCAGAGCACAGATCCCTGATATTCGAAGAATAGAGTGCTTTTTGCCCACCCTGGCTCCTCTAAGCTGTGTGTAGGCTGCTTCAGGAGCACTTGCCCAGCTGCCTGCCATGGGAGTGAGGGTGGGGGATGGGTAGCTGTTACTGTGCTAAGAGCTGAAGTTGACTGAAATTAACTCCAATTTACCTTCCAAGGCTTCTCCTGGAAGTTGCAAACCTTGAATAGACTCCATAACTCCAAAAGGGTTATATCAGGCAGATTTTGCCAGTGCAATTGTTGTCTAGGTGGGAAGACAAATTCCTGGTACTTCCTGCTCCACCAACTTCCCAGAATGCTCTCTTCAGCCAGATAGGTTTTTTTAGTCTTATTTTACCTTTTGTTGAAAACCTACATGCCAACTTTTGCAAAGATAATGGAAGAGAGAAGAAAATGTCCTAAAGAAGCAGCATAGTTCAGTCGAAAGATCAAGCAACCAAGAATCAAAAAACTAGATTTGCAGTCTTGTTTGTTTTATCTTCTAGAGCAGCACTCTCTAATAGAAATATAATGTGAGCCACATATGTCATTAAATTTTTAGCAGCCACATTAAAACAAAGAAACAGGTAAAATTAACTTTAATAGATTTAATTTAATTTATTATTTCCAAAATGTTGTTTCAACATAAAATCAATATAAAAATTATTGATGAAATATTTGCATTTTTTCATACTAAGTCTTTGAAATCTGATGTGTATTTTACACTTAAACAGCACATCTTGATTTAAATGCTAAATTTCCCTCAGAAGTAATTGTTACGTGTTTAAATTTCATCAAAAGTAGATTAACATAGCCAAGTTGTGCCAGACATACTTAATTTTTTCTATAACTGAACCAAATATCAACTTTTAAATTAAAATTAGTTAAATATTAATTATTATTAATTAAAATGAAATAATATTAAGGTTCAGTTTTTCAGTTTCTCTAGTCACATTTTAAGTGCTCAATAGCTGTGTGTGACTAATGTCTACCATATAGGAAAGTGCATATTTACAGTGTGACCTTGGAGAGGTCAGTTACCATCTTGAAAATCAAGTTTACCATGTTGCTCATGAGATGATTGGACTAATTTATCTCTTATGCCACTTGGGGTTCTATCACTTAGTAATTCAACATGACAAAAAAAAAAAGGAACAGAGCATCTGAGAATTTCTACTTCACATCCTTGAACAATTTCTGGGCTGGGTTTTAGACATTTCTGAGGGCATTTCAAAACCTTAGTATGCTGATCATAAGTGAACAGACCCTCCAAAGATTTTTTAAAAAATATTTGCTAAATTAACCTTGAAGTTATACTATCACATTTCTCAAATGCCTTTGCTCTTTTTGTTATATATTTAAGTGTTTGCCCCTAAATTTTTGGAAAGGTGCGAGCTGTCTGTGCCAGAATCAGTAAGGCCTGGGAACATAACACAACTCACTGCCAACTGCTTCCCTCTATCGTTATTCATCTGCTCAAGGACGGTTCTTTTCCGTCTCCACATGAGCTGTTTTCTACTTCGCCTACCTGTCCATAGGAGTTAAAGTCAACTTCTAATTTTCTGTATTGCCTAGGGAGCCAAGAAAGTAAGTTGAGAACAGTATGTATGCTGCTTTCATTTTAGGTAACTACATACAATAACAACCTATATATGGATCATACTCTATAAATTTCAAAATTTTTTATGTAACTAATCTCACTTGAACATTCATCATTCATATCAATATGAATAAAAGGAAAAGAGGAGTCTAAATTCATGCAGCCAATAAATAAAACACCTGTATTACAGAAACAGTTTTCTAAGTATTAATCAAGTACCCTTTCTAACGCATCACTCTGAACCTCCCAGATCAGATTTCTGCTGGGGCCAATGTGACATTAATTCCACTTAGTCTATCATCAGCTCTCAACTTAGGCACTTTTCCAATGTGCTCAGGCTGTTTCATGATTCAAAGTGCAGCCTTCTAGAAAAGTAGGATGTCATTCCACTTTTTCAGAGGTCAGACTTCCGGCAACTTCTTTCAACTCTCTAGAATACAGCCCTGAATTCAAAATCAAGAAGAAATAAACCAAAAAATTCCATTACTTGATACTGAGCAATAAATGATGAAGTGGGTTGTCAAGTGCCAATGTTTCCAGGGAGATGTGACTTGAAAGTTTCCCTGGTGCAAAACAACAGGGGCTCATTTTCTAGGTCAGATTCCCAATAGGAAGGTCATTCTTCCTCCTGATGGATGCTTCCCCACAAAAAAAGAACATGGGAAGGAACAGTGCACAGAGGTACCATCAAGGACTACAAGTGGTCTTTTCTGAGCAAAAGGAGCAGGATGAGATGAGGTTAGCCAGAGGTCATGGAGTGATCTTGAGTGGAGAGACTGACCATTCAGACCAAGCTGTCAGCATACCTACAAATAAGTGATGCAACAGTCAACAGACGAATAACAGCAACAGTGTCATCCCATTGTCACAGTCACTGGAGAGAACATGGACTTAGAAAATTTAGGTTAACGAGACGGAGAACCACAGCTTCTCCCTGCCATTTCAGAGCAATGAAGCACACTAAACTTGCATTAATAATAATTCCTTGAAGCAAGACAGGGATATTACGAAAAAAATGATAATTACAATAAAATTAACAATGTCAGTGATGATGATGATGATGATAATGATGACACCAGTGATAGTGAAATGTTGATTTACTCTCTTCTTTGTTTTACTTACTTGCAGTTAGTGAACTAAGACAAGCCTGAGAGGGAAGGTCTGGCGCAGGTCATTGTGACCACTCTGGCCTAGACATTGAGACAAAGTCTTGCTCTTATGGCTCCATGGCTCATCTTCAGACTGGCCTTTCCTAGCCCTCGGAGCAAGAAGACACTGAGGACTTGAGATTCTAGGGCTTAGGAGGAAGGAGCAAAGGAGGTTACTCAAGTCTCTTTATTCTAGGCCAAGATCTTCTGCATGGTCCAGTCTAACTCCTCAGAGGAGTAGACTGTGATTTGGATCCCAAACAAGTCACTCTACAATATAGTAACCAATACAAATGCCAGCTTGCCTTAAGGTGTTCCCTTTCCTGGCCTTGTCCTTGGTTCGGATGGTGTACATGGGAGCAGTGCTCTGGCAGAATAAACCTGGGTGCTGGATTCCTGGAACCTTTGGTGAATCTCCAACAGACCCAAGCAGTATATATGCACAGGGGACTAGCATGTGGGCAGCCACTACCACATTGTGGCAGGTACAGCTGGCGTTAGGAGAGGCCTCCAGTGCCCTGTTTCCCTGACATTATCCATGGATCTCTAGGATTCCCTAAAGAACTACCCAGGAAAAGGGACAGAGAGGCTGTGTATTCAAGTCTCTGGGCCAAAAATCCTTGTTTCAACCAGAGCAGCTCTCAATTAACTACTTTATATATTGGTCATCTAAGTGAGGTTGTTTTTTTTTTTTTTTTTTTTGAATAAAGGATTCTGTAGCATAAAACCAACGTACAAGAAGATCTGAGAACCACTACTTCCATGTTTACATCCCCAGTGGCAAACTGTATCAACCATGTCTTTTTATTTTCTGTGTTCTGATGCTTTGACATCTGGGACCTTGTTGACCCGGGATGGACTGTAGCACCCAGGCCTAGCCAATTCCTGGAGACAGTAAACAATTCCGCCGGGAGCATGCCTTTCATGTACAAACCAAACAATACCCCAATCAGAGTCTTTATTAGGTTCCTGCACATTCTAAGCTACTATTCCCCTGCCCTAATCACAGAGTCAGTACCAGACCACTAGGTGCAGCCCCTATGCCCAGAGCCAGCTGAAATTATTCAAACTAACCAATCCTAAACCTGTTTACCCTGCATTGCCTCTTCTTTCCCACAGAAACCACAAGAAAGGCTCTTGTTCACATTTCCACACATCCCACCTGCTCTCTCTGCCTTCTGTATGAACCTGATGCTTCTCCGTGTTGCCTCGCATGGTACGCCAAGCTTCCTGTTTCCAGGGAACCGACAAACCTCTTAGCTCCATCACAATCATTTCTGTGGCGGCATGTCTTGCGACACATGATTGAAACAAATCCCAGTTACTCTTAAAACACAAATACAGCTCCTCCTAACCAGCAGAGCTCTGACCTGCAGCTTTGCACCTTTTGGTATTGAAAGAGTCAGACCCAGGTGGGTGGCATGGTGCTAGCTACTGTAGGCTGTTTTTCCTTTCTCCTACCTCTCAGCCATTGTCAAGAGGGTGATGTGCTCCTTTACAGATAGAGAGTCAAGTAACATTAGAAATGGATGTTTCTTTTGCAATTAGATTAGTAGGGTTATCCAAGGTAAGGGAATTTAAATACAGCACAGGAGATGTTTGGGGACAGGGCAAATGACAAAGGACACAGCTTCGCATTATTATTCTCCTCTGTGTTTTTATTTTCCACTAGAATTAGAGGCTGTGCCATGGATGGACAGGGTGAGGTTCAATAATGCTGGTGTTGCATTTTTGGACCATATTGCTCTTTGATGTACAATATACTTTCTGCTGAATTTGGTTGAAAATTATGACTGATTATAATTCAAAATTGGAAACAAAATGCAAGTGACTTTTCAGATCTGATTAATTGTAAATTCTCTGATTTAGCATACATTTTATTAATATCCAGGACAAATCTATCTCAATGCTGGAAGCATCATTTAAGAAACATTGATCGAGTCTTTAGGAGTGCAGCCATTTACCCCATAGACCCAAAGGAGACAGGGAATAAAGGTGAGGATTTAGAAGAAGCGGAGCAGATTTCCTAAGGATGCTCCGTAGATTTCCACTTTTTGAGAGGAAAGTTGCATCTCTATTTGGCCGTAGGCCTGAGCAATAAGGTCATTGAGAGTGCGGAAAGAATAAGAAGTGGAGAAATGTTATCTTCTATAGAGGTTCAAGGCTCCTCTTGGCTCCCTTCTGCCCCTTCTGACCCCATCACTAGAAGAATGATGCAGAACTAAAAGCTGGGGCATTTTATTAGGTCACAGTTCTAGGGATAGGAATTTTCACTGGCATAAGAAAAAGAGAGAAAGGTTTGATCTCACACAAGAATTGAATCTTGGTCATTTGTCTCACTACCATCTCTTTGCTCTTCTCAGGAGGTAAGAAGAGACCTCAGCAAGCAGCACTGCCCTAAGCCAGCCTAGGATAGGCAGCCGAGAATAACCATGCTCTAGACATCAACATAAACACAATCTCACTCTCACTTCACCTTGTTGACTTGTCTGCCTTTCCTTTAATTTGACTTTTCACCACAGGATGGTGCATTCATTAGGTCTGTTTGGTCATAAGTGACTTGAACTTAACTTATATGAACTCAGTATAAAGAAGAGTGTAATGGTCATGAGGCAAACCATACATCTTAGGGCAGATAGCACCAGATGCTCAACTGCCGCCAGATTTTTTCCATGTTATCTCTGCCTCGTAATTTGACTCCCTTAGAGAAGCTATGGCTATGGCTGGTTGCATGGCCACCAAAACCTCCCAGGCTCAGGATGTCTAGATTTGCACCTGGAAGAAAGTGAGAGCCTCCCTCGTCCAAAAATGCTCGGATTGCAGCAGCTCAAATCGGGCTTCCAGCCTCAGTAACATTTTGGCCAAGAAGCAGTGGAAGGGGGAGGAGTTACATGAGACCCAGAAGCCCCCATCAAGGTCACACCATAACACTGGAGCAGAGAAATGAGCACTTACTGGAAGAAGTGTATCTGTGTGTTTGGGTTAGAGCAGGGGTTCTCAGCTGGGATGATTTAGCCCCCATCCCAAGAGGACATTTGGCAATGTCTGCAGACATTTTTAATTGTCACAACTGGTATGTGTGTGGGGGGGTGGGGGGAGAGTGCTACTGGTATCTATTGTATTGAGGTCAATGATGCTGATAAAAATCCTACAAAGTAGAGAATAGTAGTAGAGAAAGATATATCTAGCCTAAAATGTCAATAGTTCTGAGGTTGAGAAACCCTAGGCTAGAAGGTAGGGAAGTGGTGGGGAGAATCTTGCATTTACTAGAAGGGGACAGCAGTACTGGGCTGATTTGACAGTAGAAGTCCCCACAAATGTGAGCTATGGAGGCTGCAATTTGAGCCTGGGAATAAAGGACAAGAAGGTCCAGGGGCCACTTGATTAGCTCTGCTTCTCACCTTTTATCTGCCTGAATCTGGGCAGGGACCTTCTGCATGGTGCAGGCTAGTTAGCAGGCATTTCATTCTTTTGAGGCAGCAAAATCCTCACATTATTAAAGGTTTTATCTTACTTACTAGTGTTTCCATACCCACAGCTCTTGGTAGCACATCAGGTGGCTGACTATGCTGCTTACACAGTCTGTCTGGCCACCACCCTCTCATGCCCTCCCTCACAAACTGTGCACATCACTGCATGAGCCTTCTCTCACCTCTGTGCCTCTATATAGGCTGGACCCTTTTCCTCTGACTGGCTTATTACTCTTTATCCTTCAAGGCTTGGCTTATGGGTCACTCCTCCATGAAGACTTCCATGAATCCTGCACACACACACACACACACACACACACACACAATTTCCCAGGAGAGATGTCCCACACCTGTGCTCCTATGACATTCTAGGCTCACCTCCACTGTCACAAGAATCACACAACACCAGAGTGAGATTTTTGGTCTCATGTCTCCAAAAACCAGCAGTCTCCTTGAGCAAAGTGACTGTTTTAGTCCCTTCTGGATCTCCAGCACCTAGGACAGTGTCTAGCAAAGTGAGTATGACTTGACCTGCCTGAAGGCTGGCGACTGGATAACATAACCTTGAAAGGCTCCCTACTACCTGGAGATTTTTGGCAACATAATAAATTCGAAAGGTCAGAGGTCAAAGTAGATTTTAATCTGTTTCTGCACAATACAAATGAAAGACTCTCCTATAAAAGAAGAACCAGAACGGCAGTAAAGAGAAGGGCAAGCCCTATCTTTGCCCTACCTAGAAAGGTCTCAATCCAAAATAACAGCCTGAAACCCTTTTTTTCCTGGTGATGTGTTAAGAGCCCTTGTTTCCATCCTGGCACCGACGTAGTTAAAGCTGCGCCATTTGCTGTGTGAGGCTTTGATTCTGCTGACTTTATTTCAAGCAATCAAAAATATCTAATTTGCATTCACATTCACATCAGTGGCCCATATGTTAGCCCTGTTTAAAAGCTATAGGCTTGCATTCATTATGAAAGACTTGGCTCCCCTTCCTTATCTTTTCACTTGAAAATTATTGAGATACTGTCGCTACAAAGGGTTATATTTAGCGAAGACACAGCATTTCCGTGTGCGTATGTGTCTCTGCCCATGTCTGTGTGTCTGAAAGGGATCTGGTATTTGTATCTTCCTCCAAAATATCTGATAACTTTCATAATGGGAAGAGGAAGATCTGTATCTTTCTCTAGCCATTTCATATGTGACAGCGCTGCCTCCTACCTAAGGCATCGTTACAACACCACGTTGCAATATGTCGGTGCACATGATTCTAGACCACACACTGAGCCCCGATAAGCAGGCCCCTCTGGAGAGCTGCAGTGAGAAATTCAGTTTCTTGAGAAGGAGCCCAGCCAGGGTTTGCTCCTGGGATTCAATCACATCTCAATTAGATTCCACTCACCAGTGGGAAGGGCCTGTCTCTTGTCTTCTTCTTTTATTTATCAAAAATTTACCGAGCCCCTACTATGTGATAAGCACTCTTCTATGCAAAGTCACAGAGATTTGTAATGAAGGGTTTCTGCCGTCAAGGAACTTACAGGGAGCAAGGACAGAGGAGGGAGGGACTCTGTTGGAAAAATGCTAGAGTGCTGGTACGTGCTAAGTGCTAAGGGTGCGTTCAAAGGGGAGGATGGGTTCTTCCTGGAGAGACGAGCAGCCAGCACGACGAGGTGGGGAGAGAGGTCATCACGGAGCTGGGCACATTTGACCAGATGTTCATGAAGGAACTCATGGTGTGGAGAAGCAGGGAAAGGACAGGACAGCAGGAGCGAGAGGAGGGTGTGAGTTCAGGAAGCACATCTGTACCACTCCCTGACAGATTCTGATGCTGTGCGCACCCCACCTCCAACTGTGGCATAAATAAAAGCTGCAGTGGCTGGGGTGTGACAACCAACTACAGTAGCTTCTTTGTTGTCTAGAAGGATATAGAAGAAACTGGCAAAGGAGTTGCCTAATGGGGAGAAACTCAGGGACAGAAGTCAGGAGACAGAAATCCTTAGGGACAGAAGTCAGGAGAAGCTTGTGTCCTCTTGACCTGCTTGGATTTCTTTTTCCTGCTCTGCATAGGGGTTACTATTTAAATAAAAATTAAAAACATATTTGAATTTATGAATTCTAAATAACATTCCATTTTAAATTTTTATCATTAGAGAAGATAATCAGAGAAGTCATATCATGACATCAAGTTAGAAAGACAAAAGAAAGTGAAAGGATTCAATAGCATGTGTGTGTATCCAATACTTTAGTTATTGGTAGCAACAACTCTGGACCAGAGACTCCCTAGAAATTTGGGACACGTGGTTGAGAAGCCCAGAGCTGGAGGATGTGGCTCACCAGAGGGTGCGGTGCAGACAACAGTGAGAAATGAGGCGGGCGGGCAGCGTGGCTCCAGCGTGGTGATGGGAGGCATCCTTTTTAAAAGGTCAGCCAATAAAAACCTACTCTCCCAAAGATGGATCAGAAACCCTCACAATGCGATGTAAATTGCTAAGACTTGCTCATTTCAATAGGAGTGCGGGCTGAAAGAGAAAGGAAGCTGGACCACTTCAAGGCCTGGTCTGGAATGTCATTCACCTCATGGTAATGGGGAATGAGGTCCCCTCCAGTTATGCAGGGCAAACCTGTGCAGCAGCCCTGGAAAAGGGTACGGGAGTGGCAAGCTTCTAACATCGTTTGGAGGGTGGACATTTCGGGGAGGAGTAGGACAGAATTCTCTTTTGGAATTCCTGAAAATCATGTTTCCTAAGTGGCCAACTGTGTACAGGTGTCTCCTAATGCTCGTTAGCATTTTCTTCTTTTTAATAATAATAAGAACATTTTAACCCGTTATGTGGCCATCCAATAGAAAGCACGTTTCCCTGCTACTCTTCGTGGTGTTAGGATACTGAGGCACGGATGCAAGAGGCTGGGTAACTTCTGGGTCATCTCCTTAAAGACGAGCTGCTTGTCCTGGATCCCTCTTTTCTTCTCCAGCTGTCTGGGAAACGGTGACGCTGGAGGCAACCTTGGAGGAGGATGGCAAAGTCAAGTGAGAGAGTTACTGCATTTTGGAGTCTCTTCGTTACAACAGCTTGGGATGTACACTTCCCAAGACAACAGGACCACGTAAAATTTGTGTAAATAATCCGTGCTCAGTGTAAAAAAAACTAGAAAATAGAGAAAAGCACTCTCTCTGTCTCTACATATATATATATATCCCAGATCTTAATATTAAAAGATAATAGTCATTAACATTTTGATGTATATGCTTCCAGGTTTTTCTACATATAATATATATGTGTCTAATATGTATTTCTAACATATTTGTGCATATTTTAAATAAATACATATGTACATATATTTAATCCATGCATACTATGCTACAACTTATTATTCTCACCTAACAATGTATCATGAATTTCCAGATCATGAAATAGAGAACTACAATATCATTTCAGGCCTGCATGAGAGTCCACGGTCTGGGTGTTTCATAAACGATTTAGACAGACCTTCGGGACTGCACATTCATATATTACAATGCAGTTACTAAGAGAATTGGCTTTGGAGTCAGAGAGACATGAGATGAGTCTTTGGACTTTGAACAAGTCAATCTAAGCTTCAGTTTTCAGTTTTGTCAAATGAGAATGATAATGATACCTACCTGATGAAGTTGCTGTGAAATTAAATGATCTAATGCGTATAAATATGCCAATGCATATAAAGGGCTTAGCTGGTACCAGGTACATAGTAAACATCTAGTAAGTATTAGCTGTAACCGTTAATAATATTCACCATGTTTGCTACTATAGAATACACCGTGGTACTCCTCTTTGTATGTTTATCTTTATGCACCTGTTGTTTCTTCCAAACCCTTAACAATAAAAGTGCCTACCCCTTGCATTTTCTCATTCAGTAACTTTAGAAGGGCTAGGCAGCTGGTACATTAGATAGCTTGTCATAAGGTTGCTGTTAGGAGGCCAATTCAACCCACATGTTGTTAAGTGAAGGGCGGTGCTGGTGTGTTTTCTCTATTTCCTTCCATTTATGTCATCTCAAGCCCAGGGTCCAATCAAGGTTTCTGAACTCACTTTGCACTTCTCCTACCTTTGTGTCACTGTCCTCCCTTGTTGAAAGAAGTCCTATTCATCCTTCAGCACCCTGTTTGAATGACTTCTTTCCTCCCTCCTGCATTCTGCATCCCTTTGATGACAACCATCTCAGCCTACTTTGGCTGAAGTGAAGAGCAAGAAATGACAGGCAATTTGCCAGGTGTGCTCAGATTGCCTGCGAACCCTGGTTTTACCATTTACTGTTTGACTTTGGGTAAGTTACTTAGCCTGAGTTTTCAGCTTTGTCAAATGAGGATGATAATGGTACCTACCTTATGAAGTTTCTGTGAAATTAAATGATCTAATGCCTCACTTTCCTCATCTGTAAAACAGGGACAATAGTATTATCTCATAGGTTTCTGTGTGAAGCAAATGGGACAATGTTTGCAAAGTGCTTGGTATAGTCTTTGGAACACAGTAAGCATTAAATAAGTGTTAATTAGTAGTAGTAGTGGTAATGTATTAAGTGGTACTTCCCACTGCCCCTGCTCAGAGAAACAGCCCTGGGCTGCTATTTGCATTGGGATGGTTCACAGTGTTTGTCACAAAGTATATATGGACTGAATACCTGTTGAACAAATAAGGAGTGGGGAACTATGTTAAAACCGTCCACCAATAACTTTGCAGAGCTCCTGGGTGAAAATGTGCTAAATCTAAGTGTCATGCTTGCTCCTGAAAAGCATATGTGTAGATTTAAGGTAGTCTCAGTATGTGCCCATGTGGCAGCCAGCAAAGAGTTTTGGAGGGAATAAAGCTCCAGGGCATGCACCTACTACCCTCATTTTTCCTGCTCTTTGGTGCTTTCAGGACAAAGTCCAGGTTCTGAGGAAAAGTTCAAGATAAATGTTCTCATTGGCTGGTAAGTGATCAAGTTTGCGCTTTATTTCATTTGTAACATTCTCTCCAGCAGCACACAATGAAGAGGGGAGAGACAACTGTAGTCAAAGTTAGTACATTTTACGAACCAGTTATTCAAATAATCAATGTTTATTGAGTGCCTATTTTGTGCCTTGAACTATGTCAGCCACAAAGATAGTATCCTTTAGCCATTGGATGTCCTGTGGGCAATTTTAAGCACATGGGCACTGGAGTAAGACAGACTTTGGTTCAAAGGCTGGTTATCGCTCTTCGGTAGCTATGTGAACTTGGACAAGTGCCTTAAGGCCACTCAGCATTAGTTCTCTCATTTGCGAAATGGAGTGTTGTAAGATGTAAATGACAGGATGTGCATAAGGGACCCTGCACAGTGAAAAACTCTTATGGTAGCAAAAAAAAAGTCAAACAGAAAATACTTTTAATCTCTGTTGAAGTTTGAAAGGCAAAAGTGAATTTAGGGTATCACCATCAAGAGTCAATTGATTGTCCCAGACTCTTACAAGGTAGAATTTTAACCTGAGTGAATTTATATGGCACAGAAATTTGCTTTTGTCAGTGCAAAGCATCTCTTATCTCAAGGAAGAATTTACATGGTCTCAACTTACAAGAGTCTAAATAAATCTAGATGAAGTTTATTAATTTGTACTGAGAAGTATAACCATTAGATGGACGTTAATACTTCATATCATCAGTTCATCCTCCCCATAGATTAAAAAGTCTAGGGAAACTGAGTTTTTCTTAATAAAACTAAATTTTTCTTAATAGCTTATCTGTTCTTCAGATAAACTAGTTTGAGACATTCTGTTCTAGTTATATATTGCTGTCTAACAAATGACCCCAAAGCTTAATAGTTTAAAACAACAATCACTTTATATTATCTCATGATTTTACGGGTCAAGAATGTGGGCAGGGCTGGATGGGTGATTCTTCTGTTCCAAGTGGTGGTGTTGGAGGTCAACCAGTGGTATTTCGCTTGCAGATATCTGGTCTGGAGGGTCCAAGATGATTTCTCTCACACATCTAGCGCCTTGATGAGTATGGCTGCAAGGCTTGTCTCAGTGGGACTATCAACCAGAAACCTTCAATGTAGGCTCCCCTACCTGGTCTCAGGATACTCAGACTTCTTACATGGCAGCTTAGGGTTCTCAGATAGAGTCCTCCCAAGCCCTGCACTCAATTTCCAGAATATTTACTCTGCTGCATTTACTAGGGCCAGCCTAGATTTAAGGGGAGAGAAATTAGACGCCAGCCTGCGATGGGAAAAGGAGTAAATAATTTGTGACCATTTTTGTTCAACCACACATTCTTTCCCAGCACAAAAATTGCTTGTCAGTGGCCCCAAATTACCCAATGTCTCTTGGTATGAAGCTCTTTTCCTTGGACGGTGCTTTGATGGGCATTGCTCACATTTGCTTTAGAACTTAAATTTTGCATGTGTGTTTCTGGAACTGACCTTCTGACCAACACATTACATCTGTGCAGCTGTTAACAGCTGAAGGTTTGTCTTGCTTTGGCCAAATGGCCTATCTGTCTCTTTCAGGTGAATTAACTTACCTATAGATTTCCACAAATTCATTCAGCGCTTTAATCAACTTCTCTCTTCTATGTTGTGCCCACTTTGCATTTTCATGGCTGAATGAATGGAGAGGAAAGGTAACAAGAACAGAGAGAGGGAACAATATTACCGTTCTATAGTTCTGAAAAATAGCAATAAAAAGAAGCAAAAGCATGTGGAACAGATCCCAAGGCATTGTAATATACGAAATTAGGAAAGGCTTTTTGAAGTCATGATGTCCTCATGGAAAATGTAAGATTTCAAGCTGTCTTGAAGGATGGATAAGATTTGAATAGGCCAAAATAGTCTTTTGGGAGAGAAAGAAATTGAATTTACATCCTGAATTGAGAAGTTTTAAATCAGGAAGTGACTAAGTGATCCTTCTAAATGGTAAACCTGTTCGTTTCACCCCTTGCCTTTCAGCGACTTAGGTCTATGGGCCTGAAATACACTGTCCAGAAGAGCACTCAGGAACTTTCAAGACTCTGCATCTCAGTTGTCTTATCTCTTATCTTTCTATTTTATGTGGTCTACTCTCCAGATATGCAGACACTTTCTCTCCTTCCCCAAATCATGCCTTTTTCTCTCCTGTCCTCAGAACTTTGGCACGACGTTCTAGTGCCTTCCCCATGTGATCCAAATGTTGAACATCTCTTCACCTTCCATAGAACCCAAACATTGCACTTCAGATACATTTTCTAGTAGGAGCTTTATCCTCTCCTGCTGTTGTCTCTTGTGTCTGCTGCCACCAAATTAGTCAACTAAATATATTGTAATTGACTGTTTGCATGTCTATTACACTCACTAAATGTTGAAATCTTGGAAAAGGGGTCAGCAAACTTTTTCTGTAAAGGGCAAGATAGTAAATATTTTAGGCTTTGTGGGCCATAAAATCTCTGCCACAACTCCTCAGCTCTGCTGCTGTGGCAGAAAATCAGCTGTAGACAGTACCTTAGGCGATTCTTGGGGAATTTCTGGGAAAGAGTGTGTGGTTGAATAAAAACGGCCACAAAATTATACTATTTTTCCCATTGCAGGCTAGCATCTAATTTCTCTCACATTGAATCTACACAGTACCCAGTAACAAATGGGCATGTCTGTGTTCTCATAAAACTTTATCAACACTGAAAATCGAGTTTCATATATTCTTCTTCTGATTTTTTCTAACTATTTAAATACATAAAAACAATTCTTCCTTCACAGGCTGCACAAAAATACACAGTGAGCTGGATTTGCCCCTGGGTCATAATTTGCCAGCCCCTGTCTCAGAATGCTGGGATCATATGTTTCCAGATTTGCATCTATATTGCCCATCCTGGTGCCTCACACAGTATATGCTCATTAACCTTTATTCAAATAGATGAATAAGTAGAGGAAAGAGAAAGCACAATAGGAGTGAAAAAGCATGTCTGTTCTCTCCACGCAATGGTTTAGGGCCGAGGACTTTCAGCCTGTGGGGTTATGAGAATACGAACAGAGCATACATAGGGCCTATGACTAGCACCCTCTAGTGTTCTCTTCTCCACAGGGCCGATAGACTAACTGACAACTGTTCAGAATCAGGTTAGCATTCCCAAAAGTGTCAAAACAAGTAGGCAATGCCAAGTTGTGGAGCTGAGCTGGATGGAGAAAGAGGGAAGCCATGGGAGCTGGACATGAGCTGGCTCAGAGCGGTCCAATGTAAGGTTAAGCCTGGGAGGTTAATCTGCTGCTGCATCAGCAGCTGCTACAACCTTTCTGTCTCTCCTACAGCTGCAGGCAGTGGTATCCTGAGTCCTTGAGAGAAGAACTTGGGAGACGAAGCTTCTGTGAGATGACAGGAAGAGTCACTGTAACAGAGGGAAGGGACAAAGTAGAGAAAAAGTGTGAGATGGCTGACAGAGTGCCAGATTGACAGGAGTTTTATAAACCAGGCAGAGGGTGTTAGACATGAAATACAATCAGAGAGTTGGAGCCATGAATGTTTTTTATTGGGGTGAAGATAGGATTTAAGAAATTTCTTTCCTAAAAAAAGTTATTTTTTGTTGCCATTTATAAGATTGGGAGAGACAGAAGTAAAAAAAGCAAGTTGAGAGTCTCTTGAGTAAATTCAGGTGTGACATGATGAAGGTTGGAAAGGGAAATGAAGAAAAATAGTGGTTTTAAGAGAAATCAAAGGGACAGCCATTAAGACTCTGCGTATCCTCAGTGGGTGGAGAGAGAGAAAACAAAGATGATACCAAGATTTTATGCATAGCTGATTGAAAAATATGTAGTTCCTTTCTCAAAAGAGACAGAGATAGAGAAGATGAAGGGGACAAATCTAAGACTCAAGTTTTAGTTTTTGCAGGTAGAGTTTGAGATGGCCATGGAAAATTGAAGCAGCCATCTCTGTCAGGCTGAAAGTTAGAATTGAGCTTGAGAGAGATATAGTGGTGAACTGATAAATGTTTAACAATTATCTCTCCGGAATAAAAGCCTCTGACTTATTGTATTTGCCAATTTCTGTGGTGTAAATGCTCCTGCTATGTCTGATTTCAGGCTACCAATCTGACGTCAGTGAATGCAGAGTTGGGAAGAGCTGCCAGTGGGGACCCACGGGAACTGACCCCAGCATGCCACTTGAAAATGGTTGGGATAGAGACTTGAAAATCAGAGACAAAACAGAGCTAGGTGAGCCCTTAGAAATCTCAGGAGAGTCCTTTATTTTACAAAGATGAAACTCTGAGTAGAAATGGGACACAGAGGAGAGCTGAATTCTTGAAAGTAGTAGGATGGTTTAGAGGTGGAAGAGCAAAGTGTCATGGGTTTAGCCTTTATCTACATGGACAGAGCATGGTGTTGCAAAAGCACTCCATTTGAAGATGAAGAAAATTAGGACATCTACTGTAAGAGAAATATAATTCCCAATGATTATCAGGAGACAGAAAAAGGATAACGCTCATAGGGTTGGCCGTAGTTTTCTATTCTAAGTCCTGATTTGCCTATTGTCTGTTTTCCTTAGCTACCAGCACAAATTACTTCAGGTGCTAAGGCTTAATTTGCATGCACATTCAATTTGACTTATTCCTACAATAAATCAAAAGAAGGAAATGGTCTGTGTGGGTGTGTACCTGGGTATTGTAAGAGAAGGCTACAAACCCACTACCTCTCAGATCCCATTGAGAGCATCGGAGCATCCAGAAGCATGAGGAGAGCTCATCTATTGTCTTTGGGTGGTGGGGGCCATCTTCTTATTTCCTCACTATGACTCACGCATAACCACTTCATGTGGCACAGCTTCGTCTGCTGAGACAAGAAAGGAACCTCTTAGACATGCAGGGGGTACAGGTCTCATCTCAAGTTCAAGGGAAGCTCAGTAAATATTTTTCTCTGGATAACTTAAGCTTCAGTGATGTTACAGTTCTCAATAATCTCAACACATTGAGTATGGTCAGCTCTGGTCCCAGGGAAACATAGGCTCATTCAATCTCATGGTGTGTTGTTTGATTTTTCCCAAAAAAGTCTCATTGAAATGTTGCTTCTGCCTCCCGTCATATCCTAAGGTTTTTTTAATCAATTGAAATCCTGTAAGAACTTAATTTTATGGAGGAGGAGTGTCCTCCTATCTATAAATATTCTATAGATCTCTTTCAATTTTGTGGAAATGAAGAAAATCATGTTTCTCTTTAAGACTTTGACCTAGGTGAGATCAGAATTTGTAGTTCACTGATAGATCTCAGAAGCCAATATTGATATTATTGATAGTGCCTTCAGAAATTTACAAGGCCATTTTAAATTTTTAAATCGGCAAAGACCTCATGGTTCATCAGACCCACTTTGATCTTGCTGAGAAAATGTTTATAGGCAAACATTTGTAGTCTTGCTTGCAAATACTTACGAGTGTAAATCAGATGTTTGTAATCCACTTGTAATTTACTCATTCTTCCTAATGGATGACTCCCTCAAATTCTCAATCAGCAAAGAGTCAACTTATTAGTTAAGGCTGTTATTTCACTTTACTTCTGTAATCCAAATTAAACTGGTCCTTTGGCTGCAGCCTTAAGGTCCATTTCACCACATGCAACATACACACATGTCCACAAAAGCTTTAAAAGGTAATATAGCACTTTTCTAAAGATTTTCTTAGAGTTGGGTAGTATGTTGAGGGAGGAATTATACTATATTTGATATATCCAAATTTTATAAAAACCTTCTTCACTACAGAGCAGGTTTTCCAGTCTCCTTTTCTTCTTAAACTTCCTCTGCCCGCTCTTTCTCCTCTCCTCTCTCCCTTCTGGCCTCCTTTCTGTTCATTTCCCTCTCTTCCTGCTATGATCTGAATGTTTGTGCCCCCCACAATTCACATGTTGGAATCCTAGTGCCCAATGTGATGGTGTTAGGAGGTTGGGCCTTTGGGAATTGATTAGGTCATGAGGGTAGAGCCGTCATGAATGAGATCAGTGCTCTTATAAAAGAGACCCCACAGAACTCCCTTGCCCCTTCTACCATGTGAGGACACAGTGAGAAGTCTGAGATTCAGAAGAGCGCCCTCGCCCGACCATGCTGACACCCTGATCTGGGACTTCCAGCTTCCAGAATGGTGGAAAACAACTTTCTGTAGTTCATAAGACACCAGTCTGTGGTATTTTGTTACAGCAGCCCAAATGGACCAAGACAGTGACCATCTTTTTTGTTAACGAAAGCAATCTGGCCCTCCCTTAAATCCTCTCAAAACCTTCACATAAAGCCCATGTGAGAGAAAATATGGTAAATATTTTTACTCTAATTTTTTGTCCTGTTATAAAAATACTTTGTCATGACTAGGGCAAACAAATAGCTTGCTCTTATCCACCAAATCACTGGTGTAACCTATGTGGTAGTTGTGACTGTTGCTGTTGCTCCTTTTTCTCATTTCTTCTCTTCCACAGAATGTGTCTTCCATGTTCCCTAGAGAGGGAGGAGAGCAGAACCACTGTGCTATCTGTGGACTCTTGTCTACAAACCAATCAGGTGTCTACACTGAAGACAAATAGTCCTGATCTCATTGAAGACCAGGGAGGAAGGGGGTCCCCATCTTAACTGGTCCCCTTTTTCCCCCAAGTGAAAATAGATTGCATTAGTGTATTTCCCACTGTAGGTCATTACCCATTGGTAGATCATGAAATCATGTTAGTAAGTCACCCTGGTATTTTTTAAAAAATAAAATGATAGAATAGAATAAAATATCAGAATGCATTAGATAGGAGGGTGAATATAGTTTTATGAAATATTTATTTCACTTATAACTAATGTAAAATCTATTTCTTACTGTGAATGGGAAGTGAAAAATGTTTGAAAGTTTGAAAGCCACTACTTTAGGTAATATTTTACTTGGGAGGTCAAAGATTGTTACCAACCCTGCAGAGCAGACAGGGGTGGGGGAGTTAGGCATTATCCTGCTCTGGCTCTTGTGTGCCCTGTACCAAAGCAAAGCTTCCCCTTGGATCTTTCGGGCAAGGATTTCTCAGATATTCTCTCCCAGGCCTTCAGAGAATGTCCCACCTGCGTTTTTCTCATTGCCAAGCTTTCTTTTCTGCATTTGCAGCCCTCTCCCTTTAAACCCTGCCCCATATAGAGTTCAGTTCTGCCTCCAATTTTGTTAAACCAGAACTCACTGTTCCTACCTACAAAACTGATTAAACCTCAGCCATCCTTAAAACCTTCAAGTAGATTACATTTTTAATAGGCTCAGGTGTTGAATATCTGCTTCTCAGGAGTCCATTAGCTCTGGGGTCCCTGATGGTATATGCATGTATTTGCCTGGTAGAAAACTCTCCCAAGGCCGTGCTTCTCAGACTTTAATGAAGATGCTGTTATATGCAGATTCTGATTCTGTGCATCTAGGGTGGCCCCTGACATTCTGCATTTCTCTCATGCTCTCAGGTGGTGTCAGTTTTTGGACTAAGCTTTGAGTAGCAAGACTTAGAGTACTCAATATCAAACATATTTGGCCACCATTAGAATTAACTTCCCACTAACACCCTCTTCTTCTCTAGTGTACATAGGAAATCCAAATCCCTCATATTAACATAGCTTTGATTCTTTCTTAAGAACTAATACCTTGACCTTATCATAAGAAGACATAGACATCTTCCCTATTCTTCACTCTCTCTCACAGGACTAACACATCTCCAATAATTTAATAATGAAGAGCTTTTGTGCTCAATCCTCTTCTTTCTATGCCCTAGGGTTGGAAGCTGGGGAGAAGTCTGGGTTCGTCATGCCACATTTATGACCGCTGTTCTACTTAGCACCAGTACGTTAAAGTGTCTTATTAGGCTGCTTTTTAGGCCAATGTTTACAATATGCACTCACACACACATACATTTTAAAATTTCTGAAAACTTGGTGTCTTCCAATTATTGTTGGCCAGGTGGTAAGCTTGAAATGGTTGTGATTGCCTGTGCATAAGAAAACACGTTATTACTGGTAGGATAATCAAAAAACTTCAGTTCTTGGACCTCTCAGTCAACAAAGCATTTGAGGGAGGAGTTTCAGTTTTAGTAATTGTCTGAAAACCACCAGTTGACACATTCTGGTAAGACAAAGAAACTTTCAGTGTTAAAACTTGCAGGATGGACGTTAGTAGCTTAGAAAGTAAAGGCCAGAATCCCAAGAGGCACGCTCTTTCAAAGAAGCTCACATCACCAGCATTCTTAATGATTCATAAAATGATACTGAGAGAAAAGCATAGGCGTTGACAACAGCTGAAAACTGACTCAGAAGATTCCAACTCCGAAGAAGTTTTATTTTCCTTTGGTGTCTACAAAAAAAGACATACAATTTTAGAAATCTATGTTTAAATAAGTCTAGAGGAGCTATTTCAGTATATAAAAATAAAAAATCCAATTGGATAAGACAGTGTTTTATCATAATTTAGAGAGCAGTTTTTGATTTTTCTTGGTAGTACATAAGATAACGTTCATCTTACACTTGATGGCATCTTAAATTGATGAAACATGGAATTATATTTTGAACCATGTTTCCTCAGTTATGACATGTCCAGGGTCACAAAATATGACTAATCCAGGACCAAAATGCACCTTTCCTAATTCTTGGCCTACTCCATCCCCTACCATATATATCAGAGTTCTTGTGCTAAGCCTTCAAACCCTTAGAGGTGGACTCTGCCTTTTATCAGAATCCAGCAGAGCGTCTGGCATGAAATGCCATTCAACTAGCATTTATATTCTGAATAAAGGAATAAATGAATGACACTGTGGACATGTAAGCATTTGAAGTGACATGTTTTTTGCTTTATGAGAAGATGAAGACCAGTAAGTACCCAACTCAATTTCAGAAAAAGGTGAATGTCTCCCTTCTTCCACAACAATAGAATGTAACCAAAGTGTCGGTCAAGAGACAGAGTGATTCATCTTTCATGAAGACATCATTGCTTCATGCCATTTGAACGCTGAAGATGAGGAAGAAAAAATAACCCATTCTTCAGCAAACTCATCTAAATATAATTAGCATAGCAAAAAGAAAGGTACTTTATTTATGAAGGATTATTACTCTTTTCTACATGGAGCAGTGCATTTTTTCTTTAATTTGTGCATGGAATCTCTAAAGATGACAGGATGTACAACCCCGGCTTTAGATACATTCAAGCCAGACCCAAGACACTGAATCTTTCAGGAGGCTCATCAGTGATGGAAATGTGTCACTTTCGCCTAAGGCAATAAATAGCATTGTTCAGGGGAAAGCAAACTACAAGTGTTAGGTCAAGGGAGTTGTATACACAGAACACCCACGGACATAAGAGGTTTCTTCAAAGAAAAGTGGAAGGAGAACTATGAGAGAAAGTATGCAAATTGCCTTGAAAATGAGATGAGAAAGTCTTTGAGAACTATGTGAAGCCCTTGATAAACCCATAGCTCCAATGCCTCATTTACATGCCAATTAATTAGAGCACCCTTCTAAGGAAGACAGAAACCTTGGATTGAAAACAAAATTGCAGCAGTAATTGAGCCCTAACCTGTAAATAATCAATAAGATGTACGACAGACCAACATTTTGCAGAAGATATTTTGTCTTCAGATTTGGGGAAAATTGTTTTTATGGAAAAAGAGAAAACACTGAAAGTCATCAGTTGAAGAAAACAGAATACCCAACTCAAGAAGAGACCTTTGGTCAAGGCCTACCTTCTTACCAAAAGTAGTCAGCTGGCCATTCACTCAATCAAATTTGAGAATTGTCTTGTCCTAGAGTCCAGGGGGACAATTTTTACCCGTCTATTATACCTTCTTTTCCAAATGGTTGAATCATCAGTAGGTGAGGGTAACAGACTGATAAGGGAGGGGGTGAGGAGAGAGAAGAACAATAGTTTACTGGTTTACAATAAATGAAAATGGCCTAAGAAAGACTCCACAAAGTAGCAGCAATACCTACTCAACACTGATAAAGCTCATATTTCAAGCCCCAAACTCCTACCCCACTGGCTTCTGATGAAGGAGAGTCTGGGACAGAGAATTCAAGGAGAAAGCCTTTAGTGACTCATCCACTTCCATTGGTATGAACCAATGGAGAAAGTCATCAGAAAATCCAATCCCAGGCCTAGCTCTGCCTCCAACTAAACAGAAGACCCTGGAGAACCAGTTCACATCTCTGGGTCTCAGTTTCTTTATATTTAAAGTGAAGATGCATGAGTAGATTATAAGACCTTTCAGAGCCATCATGCTATAGGTCACTCCTGGTCTCAAGAAATTCAATTTCAGGCAATACAAAGAAATCATCAACACAAAGTTCAATGGCAAATTAGAAATTGATGCGTTCCAAAATGGAGGAATAATAAGTTCTATAAGTATGCAGTAGAAGAAGAAATACTTCAGTAAGAAGGTTCAAGTAAAATTTCATGGCCTGAGTGTCATTTAGAATGAGTAGGATTTGAACTTTTAGAGAAGCAGGGAAAAGCACTTCAGGTAGAAGGTGGAACAGCAAGAACAGTTCTGGAAAAGTGAGAGGATTCCTGTGGAAAATAGGAAGGAAAGAGGGAAGGAGAGTAAGAAGGAAGGAGAAAACTAAGATTTATTAATTTCCTTCTGTGAATAGATCTTATGTTAGGAACTTTATATATGTTAATCACTTAATCCATAGAACCATAGTAAGTATCTGTTATTAGGCTTATTTTATAAATGAAGAAATAAAGGCTCAGAAAAATTAATAATACACCTTGAGTCACATAGCAAGTAAATATGAAAGTAATGATATGAACTCATGTCTGCCCAGCTCAAACATTCAAGGATGGGCTGGAAGCTGAGTGGAGTCCTAAAGAGTGCCCAGGAGTTGAATGGGTTGAGAGAGGAGAGGAATTAGACTCTTGAGTAAGATCTTGATGTTGATGATGTACCAATTTGGAGACTGTGAGTTGGGCTTCACTGGTGATGGGTCTGGTCTGTCTTACCATGATACACACCTGTGACAGCATCACAAATTCCCAGTGGGTCCTGTCGTATGAGGGGCTAGGGAGTATGGAGTGGAGGAAAAGGTCCCAATGTGGAAATGATAAATTTTTGCATACACACTGTGCTTTTTCACGTGTCAGAAGTGCTTGTATCTTTCACCTCACTTCTTCCTAACTACCCTGGGCAATAATACAAGAAGCTGTTATAATCCATTTAATGGAAAAGAGTCTTTGTCACTGACCTAGACCACTGCTATAGTTAGTGATACAGCTGGCATGCTCTGATTACCTCTCTTCTCCCTCCTTTCCCACTGTCTCTGATAATCCTCTCATGACTTCCACTCTTTCACATTTGTGTTCAGATTATAAAAGACATCTACATACAATGTCATGCTAAACGTAGTCCTCCCAACAATTTATTCCCATTTTGCACATGAGAAAACTGAAGTTTAGAGAGGCTAATCTCAGAATAAGTGATAAATGATGTACAAGATTCTCTATGAGGAGCTATGGAAGAGACACAGATGATTTCTTTCCTTGGGAGCTTGAAAGGCAGAGCGACATGGAATCACAGGAAAAGCTAAAACTCCTGTCTGGCAGATCTCTTCAAATATTTGAGGGCTGTCCCAGATAAAAGGGGGTAAATTTGCTCACTTTTTCATCTCTATAAAAGGACAACAAGAACCAGTTGACTTGATAAGAGTGAGACAGATTTCAGCTCAGTTTCAGAAACAATTATTTCTAATGTTTTCTGTTTATAGAGGAAATACATGATAACGTAAAATTCAAAGAACAAAGGAAAAATAATAATAACTATTCATAACCCTGTAACCTACAGGTTGTATTTCTATTTCAGCATATTTCTTTCCAGCACATTTCAACAAGTATGTATGATTAAATAATTGAGATCATACTGTATATAAAATTTTGCATGCTGTTTTTTTCATTCAACATTATATCATTTTTTAGGCATTTTTTTCAGATCATTAAAAGCTCTTCATAAACATAATTTACTGGCTACATAATATTCAATTGTATGACTGTATCACAATTTATTTAACTAATGCCCTACTTTTGGACATTTATGTTCTACATAATTTTTGCCTATTATGAAATAATGCTTCAATGAAAATCTCCTGTGCATAAACCTTCTTGCACAGTTTTTAGAATTTTATAGGCTAGATTTTTAGGAGTTGAATTACTTAATAAAAAACGTGATTACCTTTAAGACACTGATACATATTGCCATTTTCCCTCCATAAAATTTATATTAATTAATCTCTGCATCCTCACTTTTTTCTTTTGGTGTTCAAGACTCCACATACTTCTGTTTTTATTTTCCTTCTTCACTGACTATTCCTTCTCAATCCATTTTGCTTGCCTTTTCTTTTCTGTTTAGCCCCTAAATGCTGGAGGGTCACAGGACTCTCTCTGACCCTCTCTTCTCTTCATTATTAATACATTTTCCTTATACTAATTAAAACAGTCCCTTGGTTTCAAAAACCATATAAAACTCCCAAATTTATGTTTCCACCATGACCTTTCCTTGCAAACTAGAACCTAGTACATCCAATTGCTTACATGATAACTGCACCTGGATGTCTAATAGATATCTCAAACTTATTGTGTCCAGACTTTTGGCTTTCCTCCCAACCCACCCCAACTGGCTTCTCCACAAGCCTTTCCCATCTCAGTAAACAGAAATCCTATCCACTCAGCTGTTGATCATGAGAGTTATCCTTAACTCTCCTCTATCCTTCACCCACCAAATCAAATCTACCAGTAAATCCTATCAAACTCTTCTCCAAAACCTATCTTCACATGATTCTCCCATCTCATTTCTCCAACCTAATCCAAGTTACACGATCTCTTGCCTGCTCACAGATCTAGCTTCCTAAATGAAGTCCTAGTTTTCAATCTTGCTATGGCTGCAATTCATTGTCCACTCAATAGCCATCTCTTTTCATTTATGCATTCTTTCCACAAATATTTTTGGGCACCTGCTACATATTGGGTACTCGTCTAGACACTGGGGGTATAACAGGAAACAAAATAAAGTGTTAACCTCAAGTAATTTACAGCCTAGCTGGGGAATACAGATAATAAACAAATAAAACAGACTATAAAAGGAAAGCTGGGGGCTGACCAAATCCCTATTTCATTTTGGGTGGTCAGGGAAGGGCTTTGTAATGAGGAGACATTTTAGCAGAGACCAGGAGGAAATGAAAGAATGTGCTGTAAACAAGTCTTGGGAAAGAATATTACAGGCAGAATACATACCAAGTGCAAAGGCAGGAGCACATTGGGAATATCCAAGGGCCGCACACGTTGAATATCTTTGTGCTGATATGGGATTATCTGGCTGGGCTCAGGGTAAATTCTACAACATCCCGCAAAATGCATAAGGAAGAGGCTTTATTGGGGAATCATGCAAATGAGAGATTAATGGGATTAGAAGAGGCACGCAACTGCCTACCCTCTTTTCATCTCACAGTGAGGTGTGCTGGGGCTGGACACACAGTGGGTTTGTGCTCCAGTGGAAGGACCTAACTCTCTGTGAAAGTGACCTTCTCAGTGGGGTAATAAACATGGCTTGGAGTCAGGCAGGTGGGATTTGAGGTGCCAGGTGTTTATAGAAGTTATTTGGGGATCTTGAGTTCCATGAGAATTTGTAGCCCCTCCTGCCAGGGGAAGGAAGCCATCAGCCCCGTGTGGAGCTAAGTTTTGGGACAACCCCTCCTGCCAGAACCAGCGTGGTCCCAATTAACTCATTGTCCAGGTAACCCAAAGTGAACATCCAGGATCATTTTTGAAGATTTCTGCTTAACAAAGCATATCAAAGGACAGAAGGAGGCCAATGGTTTTGGAGCTGGAAGGGTGAGGGGGAGAGTAGTAGTAGATGAGGACAGAATGGCAGGAGGAGGGGTGGCAGGAACCCTGTGCCACATATGCTGCCTTCACTATGGATTACAAGTCTATGTTGCTTTCTAAGGCTTCTCATGAATGTCTTCATCTCTCCTGAATTATCAGTTGTCTTTCTCTCCCCACTAGATCATGCAAACGTGATTTTTTTCCAATTTTCAAAATCCCTCCTTTAACTCCAGAGCCCCTGTCTCTACCCAGTTCCATGCCCTGAAAAGTTTAATGGACTGAAACTCTTACTACCCCTTCCTTCTGGCCTCTAGTTAAGTTTGCGCATGGGGATAGAGTTGCCAGATTTAACAGCAACAAAATACAGGACACCCAGTTTGAATTCAGGAATAATTTTTTAGTAAAGTATGTCCAAACATTGCACTTATACTAAAAAGAAATTTATTGTTTATCTGAAATTCAAATTTAACTGGCTGCCCTATATTTTATTTGGCAGCCCCACATGGGAGCCACTGAGGAGACTGGAGGGGAAGGCAGAGAGCACTCCATCCCTGCAGGGCCCCTGTGTAGCCATCTCTGGCGCTCTCCATCTGAGGCCACAGCTCCTGTCAGGCTGCCCTTCTCCCAGGGCTACAGCTCTCCCTGTTTCTGTACTGGCTCCATGACCTGCCCCTTCGGGCTCAGGGTGGGGAAGAGCTTCCTGTTCTTGCTAATTCCTGGGGGCCTCACGTGATTCCGTGAACCCTACCCACACCACTGTAAATAGTCTCCCTTAATCTTTCTTCAATTTCCCACTCTGAGTACCCCAACTATTTTCTACTGGCACACTTATCCACACGGTCACCTATTTATCCTCCCCATTTGAATGTTTCTTCCTGAGGCCCAGGATGGTGTCTGACTTGTGTACTGCACCTGGCACTAGTACACGCTTAGTATTTGTTGACTAATTGATTGAATACAATTCTTTCATTCACACATATTTATTGGGTCCGTGGTTCTCATAGTGTGATCTTTGGACCTCTGCTAATTCAAGAAGCATCATCAGTGAACTTGTTAGAACTGCAAATTCTCAGGTCCACGCTGGTCTATTGAATCAGAGACTCTTGAGGTGAACCTGGCAATCTTTGTTTCAACAAACCCTCCCAGTCATTCTGATGTCTATTAAATTTGAGAACCATTGGGCTGAGAAATGGGAATATAGCAGAGAAAAAAATGACAAGGTCCCCAGACTCATGGTAATTTTCAACATAGCAGACACATCTGTACACATTCATCTTAACAAGTGATATAACTGATTTTAACAGACAGCACATGAATACATCCAACCTATTCATACCTGTGCACGGTTGCCCCGCGTGATTCATGGCCTAGGCTTGTCCTCTGAAATCCCTGGAAACTTCCAATGGGCCTTTCTGACCCTGACCTGAACATACGCTGAGCTTTGCCAGTTTAGAGAAACTGAATTCTCTACCTCAAACTAGATTTAGTGCTGGCTGACATGGGAGGCAGGAGATTTGACAGCAAATAAGGGACAGTGCAGAATTGTCCCACAATCCTGCACCTCTTTAAAGTACCCCACCTGATATTCACAATTCGAAAGCTAAAACCTGAATCAGATGTACAACCTGTTTATAATTATACACTCCTAAAAACCAAACTCCATTTTACATGTAAACACAAGGTATTTTTGCATCATTTATTATGCTCTGTGTTTTCCAGGAATGCAGCTATTATGCAAATTGAGGGCACATTGTACTTTGTTTTCTTCTTGTCTCAAGTGTTGCTCATCAAAAATCATAACACCGATGGATACCTGAGTTGCCAACACAACATGTCTCTATCAGTCACATTTGTGGCTGTCATATTCACCATGATTCTACAAATTGGGGGAAACATCTGACTATATTGTGTCCTCTAGCGCAGTATGCCTCAAACTCACCAGTCACCTGGGGATGGTGTTACAATGCAGATTCTCACTCAGTAAGTCTTGGCTGGGGCCTGAGATTCTGCTTTCCTAACGAGATCCCAGGTGGTACTGATGCTGCTGGCCCATGGACCACACTTTGAGGATGGAGGTTCTAATGTAACTGTGCCCCGCCAAGTGCATATTGAAATACATGTTATTTTATTACTAACTCCTTTCATTTCTCTTTTACATTATAATTAAAAGTTATATCAATTAAGTGTTTAGTTACATTTAATTATCTATGGATTTTATTTCGTGACAATAAAAGGAGCAATACAAAAATTCAGTATTAAAAAAGGAAGTGCAAAATCTGACAGAGCTGAGAATATTGGTCTAAGCTCTCCAAGGTCATCCCATAGGCTTGTCTCATGAGTAATTTAGGGCTAAGGAGGCTAAACCAAGCCTCGCATGGGAACTGTCCTGGAAGGAAGGGTCAGGAATCGGCATGTCCCAGTTTAAACCAAGGAAACTTGAAGAAAGTTTTCCAGGGATTTTTGGGAAAGAAGCTGCCTCATCTTATGAGAGTGGATCCAGGAAGCATCCTTCTCTCTTCTTCTGGACATCGTGGAGTGAGGGCCTAAGGTCTGAAACTGCAGGTGCCATCTCACTGCTGGCGGGAAGACAAAGCTGGCACATGGTGCAGGCAGGGGAGAGAGAAGAGAAGCACAGACTAATGGAGTCATAGCCTCCAGGTTAAGCCAACCCTGGGGTCCACCTGCTATTGTTTGTATGTGATGTGTAAGCCAACAAATGTCCTTTGGTTTAAATCATTTAGAGGTGAGTTTTCTGTGTTGATGGGACATCAAAGTAGAGTGTCAATGAGATGGAAAGCAAGGGAGTTATCTGGGCTAAAGATGTGAATTTGGGAGACAGCAACACAAAGATGGTTTTAAATCCACAGCATAAAATGAACTCACTTAAGGAGACACAATCACTAGAGAATAGAAGAGGCTCAGGACTCAAATCCAGGGAAACACAAACTTGAGACTCTGGATAGAGCATGATAAGGAAAGAGTGGCCAGCAATGGGCCAGGAGGACCAGCAACTTACTGCCGTTCACAGCAAGGAAAACGAGTATGAGCATACTTGTCTCCCCAAGCTCCTGCCAACGTAGTGCAATGTTTGGTTTCATTTTTTCCCCACTACTGTTTATAACATCTTCCCCAGACTCAAAACTTGCCAAAGCTCTCATGCAAATGGGAATTGTTTTCATGTAAAAATTAATTAATATGCATGAAATGGATTATTTTAGTGTTTGAATTGTATCCCCCCAAAACACATTTTAGAACTCTACAAAGCAGTGTGAATACAAATTCCTCTTTCTTTCTCTCACATGAGGAAAGTCCCTGTTGAACACTAAAAAAACCAAGTGCGTCTAGTACATACCAAGAATTCACTAAATATGTGTGCAGGATGCTTGCTCCTTTCCAGTCTACATGTATAAAAAGGTGATGGGCCGAAATGAGCTTGTGGCCAGGATCCAGAGGGGTGGGGCCGTGGTGAGCTTGAGGAGTCTTCTCTATCCTTCTCTAGGAGCATAAGAAAGTGGGGAGCATGACGGACAGCGAGGGTGAGAACAGCAATCAGCAGCTGCTAGGGAGGGGGGCAAGGAAAAGCCTTGGAACGTTGGGTTTTTTTTCCAATCAACTTCTTTGTGGCCTAACCCGAACAGAAATGCCCTGTTTAACATTTGTTGATATTAAAAAAACACCTCCAAAAGTAGTTCATCTTTGATAGGTCGCTGTCTCACCAAGACTTGGTACCCTTCACCTGGACTATCATTCTCTCTCATGCCGTGGAGTTTTCTCTGGGAGCCCCACTCAGTCCTCAGTGATGGAACCATAGTGCCCTTTCCCATATGGTGTGGTGGTGTGGTGGCTTCCACGCTGCTTCCTTCCACACTTTCTCCAAACGCAAGCCTTTGATCCTCAACATTCCATCACAAAAATGTGAGGTACTTTGTATCATGTCCCACTCACCAAATAGATTTCCAACAGCTTGCCATCTACACAGACACACACACAGATACACACACACAGACACACACACACACACACACCCATGCGCGGCATCTCACATTTCTCTTGAATGATTAGCAATTCATTCTGGAAAGGAGCTAGTCTTCACATCAGACATATCACTGAAATTGCTTGCCCTTAACTTTTTTGTGGTATTTTTTTCCAAAGCAGCAATTGCAAACTTGTGGTCCTTTAGCTGAATTTGATTGGCAGTCAAGTTTTATTTGTCTCATAGATTGTTTTTAAAAAGATGTATTTTAAAACTTAGGACATTTCAACATAAAATCCAGGCTACTAATTTCCCTTGCAAACTCAAAAGACCTGGCAACTCTAGGCTTCATTCCCACATGGCAACAATTGGACATACTCTGTGGTTCACCATAGTCCTCACCATTCTCTACTGTCTCCATGGCCTAAAGGTCACATCCATGCCATTTCTCATTATGCTTGTACTGTTTCTTTTCTGTCACTAGAGGAATGTTTCTCTCTACCTAGGTCTCTATCAAAAATGGTAAACAATGGACCCCATATTTAAAGAAAAATAAGCTTGGGCCTCTTTCTTTGTGGATGTGAAAACTATTCCAACGTGTTTGAAAGCAAATGCAATGTCACTTCACTTGTTTTTTCAATCACCTCGGTGTCCATTTGAATTTGCAACCCTTGTATACAAGACACTGACTTTCAGCCCCGTCTCTAATTATTACAAAGGAAGCCATAAAATCCCTCAAAACAAAGCATTTCTTTAGCTTAAATAGTAAATATATTGTTTGCGTAGGATGGGTAGAAACAAAGAGAGTCACAAAATCACACAACAATATTCAAGATTATTCCTGTTGTAGCTCTGAGACAAGATAACTTCTCTCGTGGTTTCACAACTGCATACCTAAATTTACTTGTAAGTCAAATTCTAAGGGTAGAAGAAATGTATGGGGCTGGCCTGGTGGCTCAGCGGTTAAGTTCGCACGTTCTGCTTCTCGGCGGCCCGGGGTTCACTGGTTCAGATCCTGGGTGCGGACATGGCACTGCTTGGCACGCCATGCTGTGGTAGGCATCCCACATATAAAGTGGAGGAAGATGGGCACGGATGTTAGCTCAGGGCTAGTCTTCCTCAGCAAAAAGAGGAGGACGGGCAGTAGTTAGCTCAGGGCTAAACTTCCTCAAAAAAAAAAAAAAAAAAGAAATGTATGTCTACTTACTTTTGTGCAGAAAAGAAATTCTACTACTATAAAATATTTTAGAGGAATGGGTTTCTTTTTAAAACAATAAATCTAAACCTTTACCTGTACTTAAAGTGATATTTTTCTAAATGGGAAAATGACCTGCAATTAAAAAAAAATTGGTGGTAAACATTTTTGTCTTTAGTTTCATTGCAATTCACAGACTTCAGTTTAAAAGAAAAAATATTAAGGAAAGAAAAAAATAGGAAAGTAATTGCTATGTTTCATTAGGAATTTTAGTAGCAATTCTTCTGTTCAAAACTTACTCATTTGAATTAAGATTATGAAGAACACATTACTTCTTAATGGTGGCATGTGACAGTTATCTCTCTAAAAGAATGATTTCACTCAGGCACATGCTTTCCATTAAATATTTGTTTGTATATTGTTCCTTGTAGTCTCCTCAAATCTCTTATAGGAGAAGGAGGGGTATCAATTATAGGAAAGGATATATTGCAACTTCTTTCTAAATGGAGATGGAAGGAAGGAAACTAAGATTCGAGTTTCCATAAAATGGAAGAAATTCTGTTACATATACTTATTTGACTAGTTTAACTCTTTCAACACATTGAACAACCATGCAAAGTAAATATAATCCCGGCTTTTTATATAAAGAAAAACCTTGCCCTTTAACACACAGCTATTATTTAGGAGACAAGATTCAATTCCAAGGTCATGTGGATTTCAAACTCCCTACTTTCCACTCCACAGAAATAAGATGCTTAAAGAGAAAATTTGAAACTTGCCTTACAACACGATGAATTTGGACATGAAAAGTAGTGACAGAAAGAAATGGAGATGTGGATTGAGGCATTTAAGGAACAAGACACAATAGATTCAGTCTATAATTCATCTTTTTTTAAGTTAAAAAAAAATCTGTTATTTAAAATGTTTACTCTCTAAGTTATATTTTAAAATATAATCTTAAAATAGGGAGTTTCTAAAAGAACCCTGTCTGATAAGGGATTCCAACAGGGGGACTTTCAAGGGGCTGGTAGCAGAAATAGTTTTGAAAAAATAACCTGGAGCTCTGGCTGGATGCTGGGCTGGCCCGGCCCCTCCTGCTCCTCAGGAGAGTCCACTGGGAGGGCAAGATTCTCCATAAAACAGGTCAAAGGAACCACTTCTCTCCCTCCTTGTAAGGCAGTGATTCTCAGTATTGCCTGCACTTTGGAATCACCTAGGAAACTAGAATATTCTTGAAGGCCTGCCCCAAGAAATTCTGACTTTATTGGGCTGGAATGTGGCTTGGGTCTAGGGATTTTTTTTGTAATATATTTTGTACTAACATTGCTTTATAACATATAAATTTCAGGTGTATATCATTATATTTTGATTTCTGTGTAGATTACATCATGTTCACTACCCAAAGACTAATTACAACCCATCACCACACACATGTGCCCGATTACCCCTTTTGCCCTCCTCCCTCCCCTCTTCCCCACTGGCAACCACCAATCCAATCTCTGTCTCTATGTGTTTTTTTGTCGTTGTTTTTATTTTCTATTTATGAGTGAGATCATACAGTATTTGACTTTCTCCCTCTGACTTATTTCACTTAGCATAGAACCTCATGGTCCACAAATGGCCAGATTTCATTGTTTTTTTGTGGCTGAATAGTATTCCATTGTGTATATATACCACATCTTCTTTACCCATTCATCCCTTAATAGGCACCTAGGTTGCTTCCAAGTCTTAGCTATTGTGAATAAGGCTGCAATGAACATAAGGGTGCATATATCTTTACACATTCATGTTTTCACGTTCTTTGGAAAAATACCCAGCAATGGAATAGCTGGATCATATAGTATTTCTATTCTTAATTTTTTGAGGAATCTGCATATTGTTTTCCATAGCGGCTGCACCACTTTGCACTTCCACCAGCAGTATATGAGAGTTCCCTTTTCTCCACATCCTCTCCAACTCGTTATTTCCTGTCTTGTTAATTACAGCCATCCTGATGGGCATGAGGTGATATCTCATTGTAGAAATAAACCCACACATCTATGGATAGCTAATTTTCGACAAGGGAGCCAAGAACATACAATGGAGAAAGGAAACTCTCTTCAATAAATAGTGTTGGGAAAACTGGACAGCCACACGCAAAAGAATGAAAGCAGACCATTATCTTACACCGTACACAAAAATTAAGTCAAAATGGATCAAAGGTGGGGCTAGCCTGGCGGTGCAGCAGTTAAGTTCGCATGTTCTGCTTTGGTGGCCCGGGGTTCACTGGTTTGGATCCTGGGTGCGGACCTGCGCACCGCTTGTCAAGCCATGCTGTGACAGGCATCCCACACATAGGGTGGAGGAAGATGGGCACGAATGTTAGCTCAGGGCTAATCTTCCTCAAAAAAAAAAAAAATGTATTAAAGACTTGAATGTAGGATCTGAAACCATGAAACTTCTAGAAGAAAACATAGGCAGTACGCTCTTCAACATCAGTCTTAGTAATATGTTTTCAAGTACCATATCTGACCGGGCAAGGGAAACAATAGAAAAAATAAACAAATGGGACTACATCAAACTAAAAAGCTTCTGCACAGCAAAGGAAACCATCAACAAAACGAAAAGACAACCTAACAATTGGGAGAAGATATTTGCAAACCTTCTGTCTGATAAGCGGTTCATATCCAAAATATATAAAGAACTCATACATCTCAACAACAAAAAAAACTAACAACCCAATTAAAAAATTGAGCAAAAGGCCTGAACAGACATTTCTTCAAAGATATACGGACGGCCAACAGGCACATGAAAAGATCCCTAATCTATCAACATCACTAATTATCAGGGAAATGCAAACCAAAACTACATGGGTCTAGGGAATTTTAAAAGCCCCTCAGGCAATTCTAATGTGCAGCCAGGGTTGAGACCTCTATCAGAAAGGAAGAACATCTTCGGGACCTGGACAGTCCTCCTTGATCAGAAAAGCCTGTGTCCTGGCTGTGGGAGGTGGCTGAAATCAGATCACACCCAAGGACACCTGTGTTTCCCAGATGTACCTAAAGCTACAGAAAATGTGTGAGCTGTCATCAGTGATTCTCAGCCTACTATGGGCATCTCTTTCTTCTCTGGGGAGGCACGAAGATCCGATTGTGCAGTCTTCTCATCTAGGGTGCAAAGCCTTGCATCTCCAAGTGTGGTCCTGGATCAGCAGCAGCATCGGCTTTTCACCTGAGAGCTGGTTAGAGCAGCCTAGCTCAGGCCCCACCCAGACCTATTGACTGAGAACCTGCATTTAAACAAGATCCCATGTGATTCAGGTGCACATTAAAGTTCGAAAAGCATTGCGTAATAGAAATAGCATGTATTCATTTATTTTTTATTGGTAAATTATTTAAGGTTAGCTATAAAACCTGCCTGCATTAACATGATACGTAGGAATAAATACTTAAAAATCAAGATACGAAAATTGCAAATTAGAAGAGGATATTAAGAAAAGGAGCAAAAAATAGTATATAATTAATTAAATCACATGGAAGTTTTGAGTTAAATTGTTAAGCACGAACTTGAATCTAAGTTTCCTAGAGTCCAAAGAGAAAAATATATTGTTCATATTGTCCAAGGGAAGAAGCAGCTATTTCTCATGGGGCTTCATGAGGGACATTGAGTGACCTGGTGGAGAATATCTTTGGTAAGCACCACACTTGAAGTGAAAAGATTCTGCACATGCCACTTTCTAAATGTCTTAATACAGACAAATTACCTAACACCAGCAACTCCTAGTTTCATCATCTCCAAGATGGGAATAACACTTTCAAGCCCACAAGATTGTTTCGAGGACTAATTATAGACATTACATGATACGTCCTACTTCTTTGGGGTCAGAGTAAATTCACACCTTGCTTTCGATTCAAATAAAGTTACTCAAAGCCCAATCTCACTATCTAAATCATGGCTTTCTAACTTTGCAGGGGAAAGATGTGGGTCTTACCTTATCAGACATCAAATCTAAGTCCATAATAATTAAAAGAATATTGTATTGGCTCAGAGACAGAGACATAGATTAATGGACTACTTGAGTGGTCAAAACCAGAGCTATAGGTATACTAAGTCTTGAAACAGAAAACAGGGGACATGACAAAGAATAAAATAAAAGATGTTCTAGTCCATAAGTGACACTGTGATGTGGAAATCCTACCCCACACATTATACAAAAATAAATTCTGATTTAATTTAAAAATTAAATGTGACAATGTGAGAAGTTAGAAACAAACTGAACTTCCTTTAACAGAAAATGGATAAATTAAAATATATGAATATAACATAAAATGCTATAGAGAGAGAAAGAAAGCGAGAGAGAGAAATTAAAGCAAATGAACTAGATCTAGTTTTGCATCAAATGGATAACCTTAAAAAGTTGGATTTTGGTTTAAATTGAAGAACACATAGAATATGATAACAGTTACATACATTTTAAACGCATCTCTGCTTTGTATCATTTATGGACACACCTACGTGTAATAAACATGTAAAAACACGGATGAGAAGGTTCATGGCATCTGTAGAAGAGCAGAAAGGAAAGGAGAAGGGAACGGAACAAAAATGGAATCAAAACGGACTTTAGGATGAGCAACTTTTTGTTTTTAATCTGAAGTAAATATGACACAACCTCACTGTTTGTTAAATCTGGGCATTGGGTATATAATTATTTATTACTTCATTCTCTGCACTTTTGTATATTTGAAATGGTTCTTAATATTTTTTTAAAGCCTCTTCCATAGGCCTCCTATTCTTGCAATAAGTCCAAAAACTTTGGAGCCTTACCTCTTTCCAGAACAATCCGATTAAATCACCCCACGGAGAGGAAGCAGGCAGGCGTGCGTCCTCCCTATGTGAACTCCATGTGAAAGTTGCCACGGTTGCAGCCACATAGTATCCCTAACAGGCCATCGGGCCGATTCAGAGTAGTTCCTGCAAGGCCCAAGGCCCAGCAAGTCTGAAATTGAGGCTCTGCTTCAGCATAGGAGTCCACCACCCAGCCACAGCCACTGCCGCCAGCCCATCACCTGCCACATGCATGCAGAGGCTGATGGACCCCGAGTTGCAGAGAAAGAACAAGTGCCAGTTCCTCAAGTTGCCCCTCGCTCCCAGGCACAGCTCACTGGCCTGCACACACATGCACAGACCTGTCCCCAGCATAGGCCCGCACAGCCCCAAGATGTGTCCGTTGGGGAGGGTGGGTGTTCTAGTCTGTCTGTCCATCTCTTTATCTAAGTATGGGCCCATCTCTCTGTCCATCCCTCCCTGCATATCCAGATACCTCAATGGAAGCCCCTGCTTCTGTGTCTCAAGCCCTGTCTCAAGGTCTGCTTCCATTTCTTGTCCTACAAGAGGTGACATCTCCTTCGCGAAAAATCCTAGTGGATTACAGTTTGCTAAATGAGAAATCTAAATATTCTCCCAAACTCGAAGGGGGTACATTAGCTTACTAATTGTGAAAGTGGTCATTACATATGATGACAAAACCTGTCAAAAATGAGAATATACAGAACCATAGAATCAGATCTAGAGCCACAGACTCAGTGTCACCCAGCTGTTATGGGCTCCCCAGGCCTGTTTCGGGGGCCCTCAGCCTCTAATCGTCTGTT
This sequence comes from Equus przewalskii, assembly GCF_037783145.1. Lineage (NCBI taxonomy): Eukaryota > Metazoa > Chordata > Mammalia > Perissodactyla > Equidae > Equus > Equus przewalskii. Next base: position 61,992,693 of record NC_091834.1, on the reverse strand, counting down.
CACTTCAGCCTTTTTTCACCTGGAAGCTAAAGTGAGTTGGAATCTTAATTAAAGGAAGCTTTGGACTGGCCCACAGACAGCTTTAGTGACATGCTCGGAAGGTACACCCCGGTGGCAGCTGGGTGGAAGGCTCTCAACTTATCTGTCCATAGTCCCCTGTCACTCAACAGTGGTCCAGGCAGCTCTTCCTTCAGTCTCAGCCCCTCGAATCAGGGAATCATGACCCTTCCTAGCCCCTGGTGCTGTCCCCAAAGAAGGAGGCAGTTCTGCGATGAAGTGGAGGTTTCTGGGCTTCTGCCCAGTGGAGTATTTGTCACTTTACTCTAATCTATTCCTTTCTTTCCTGTTTATCTTTCCCAAGGCACGTCCACCATAAGGTAGTTTTATGATTGTATTAGCTGCCATGTGGCCTCTGAGTGGGCACCACAGACCTGAGCTTCCAGCCTCAGTCCAGCCTTGTGTGTGAACAGACTTCTCATCTCTTCTGGGGCTCAGAGCTTGTGACCCAGGCTGAGCCACCTATGGAATTCACTTTTCTAATTTGACGACTGCCTCTTATTCACAGTTCATTTGCAAAGAAAGCCAGTTCTAGTTCTGACTGCAGCTCCTTCCCCATCTCAGATTCCCTTGGATGACTTCCCGCAGCTAACCTCTAGGGTGAAATTATTAAGGATCTTCTCACCACCATCTCACAACAGAACAAGACTTTGCACACATAACCATAGGTGTATATGTTTCTTATCAAAGCCTCTTACTCGTTTATATATTGTTGAAAATATATCAAGTGCTAAGCACATAAAACCTGCCATTCCTTGATAACTGGCTAATACTGGAACCATCAGTATCAATAACATGTATGAATTTCATTAACATGACTGAATATTAATGATTCACATACGAATATAAGTCATGATGTGGTTGTTGATACTTTGATAGGAAAATATCAGTATGTGTAAGAATATGGCGTAAGATTGTAATTAGAATCCAATCACTAAACAGCATTTGTACATCAAGTAGTGTAAATGTGTTCTAAAATATAATTTAAATGTAGAAAGTACCACTGAAGTGTCAGGAGACTGGAACCTAAATTTTACATTAACCACAACAATTTCTAGGTTACATGATAAACTGGAAGCCAAAGTAATTTTTCATAAATCAATTTACCTGGAAGCTATTGTGTTCATCTGAAGCATTTTAAAAGTTTGGTTCCTTAAACCATTTGCAATGCTATTTGACTTCACAGAGCATCATTATGGTTAATCTTACTGACTTTGGGTAAGCATCCGACTTTGCCACTTTCTAGCTATGTGACCTTAGGTAAGTCACTTAACCATTCTCTACCTCATTTCCTCATCTGGAAAATGAGGAAAACAATAGATCTTCCTCCTAGGGTGCTGGGAGGGCAGGTAGTACAAATAAAAACACTTAGTATAGTGCTGGCAAATAGCACTCAATAAATCACTGTATTCATCACCATCACTGAGATTTTCATTTAAAAGGAAATTACCTAGCCTCACTGTGCTCCCTTCGGTACAAGGATCAGGAATCCAAGCCCTGGAGGAAGGAGACTGCTGAGAACAGGGAGGAATCTCTCCAGCCCCAGATAGTGGGCTGGCATTCAGGGAAGAGCTCCAAGCGTGGTGGGGACCTGGCAGGTTGGGCCAGGAAAGGAGGCAGAGTTCTCGCCCAGAGGAGGAGCCACAGGTAAGCGTCATTACACATGGAAGGCTGCCACCTGGAAGGGACACAGGTCTCCAAGGGTTATCCATGACATAGTAGACATTGGCTCTATGGGTAGCAAGACCAATTTCAAGCCTCACTGGATGGTAGCCCTGAGGTTTCTGCTCTATTTTCCACCTTGACTCTGGAGCTGGGCTAAGCCTAACCCAGAGACAGGGACCCAGTTGTAGACAAAACTGTAAGAGTGATAGAATAACATCGTGGACGAAAATCACAAACCCTGGTGCCAGACAGATGGGAGTGTGAGTTGAAGCTCAGCCACTTTCTAATGGATGGCTTTTAAAATCATTGTTGCGAAGATTAAATGAGATAATCTATGGAAAGGCCTTGGCCTTGTATTTGGTTTATGGAATTGATCAGAGCTAGTGGGCTAGCTATTATTACGATTAGTATTAAGATGGTCTGATGATGATGGTGATGATAACGACGATGAGATGAGGTGATGAAGATGACAATGGAGGAGAAGACCAAGGGAGGGGAAACAAGGAAAACACTGTCCCTGGTGATGGAAAAAGAGGTAAAGATCTAATCAATTTTTTTAATCAAGTAAAATGAACCCCCAAAAGAGGCAATTATACTTAAATTGTAATGGGACTCAGCTAGTTCGTCTTGCACAAGCCATCTCTTCCAGACACAGGAGTCTCATCTTTCTAAATTGGTTTGTGGGGCACGTTTCTTCCCACAACCGTTTAAAGACCTGTTTAGCCACAATAGGATAAAAACCCACATCAGACTCTGTGCACTCAGGAAACAGAATTTAAAACCCAAGGAACAAAGGTTTAAATAACAGAGCTGACAGCAGAGAGTTACGTTCCCACACCTTTGGCAGTGTGTGCAGATCACTGACATTTCACCAAAGCTAAATGTTCCGTCTCTAGAACCTGACTTGTTCTTTACTATTTTTATTGTGTTGCAGCTTAAAAAAAAATTGCCAATTAAGTTAAACTAAACTGTCACACAATCAGCTTCTATAATTACCAGCAATGGTTTATGATAGGTTCAAGCAAACAGAGGGTTTGATTTTTTTTTGCCAGAGTTGTAGTTTCTTTTTGTAGAAACAATTATCATGGCAGTGCTTCCCAGCAAAGGGAGAACGTAGCCCGAAGCCATTGCATATTTCATTTTCAGTCCAGCAGTTTTAGTGTTCTTGCTTTTCCCAGTGACTATTCAATGGGAGGAAAAGACAGCCAAAGGCTCTGGGTAAAACATGGTCTCTCACAAAGCAGGCAGCAAGGCCCCCAGAAGCTGGATAGAAAGAACACTGCCATGTTCTTGTGCTCCCAGCTTCTGACCATGCATGTCTGTCCACAGGATGGAGAATGAAGGGGTTGGGATCACATGTCACAACCAAACTAATGTGCTCTCTCTCCAGCAACAGATGTCATGATGCATAAGGATATAAATCTAAAGTTAGATTTATTAACAATCAATAAATGGCGAAGACATGTAATAACTAGTTGGTAGGTGACGCAGGAATGTGTTTTGGTTTAACTCCCTGATTCCATCATCTACTGGTTGAGCAAGTAACTTACCTTGTTCATTCTCAGTTTTCTTATGTATCAAATAGGGTTACCAGTAGCGTTTAGTCAGAGAGCTGTTTCGCAGATTAGGTAAGCTAATAATGGGTTCACTTATTTATTCAACAAATATTTATCGAGGAGTCACAATGTGTCTGACACTGTCCTCTGTGCTGGGGATACAACCATGAACAAGACAGACGAAACAGTCCAAGGAGCTCAGAAGAGAATTGTCTGGTACAGTGCTCGGGACATACAAGCACCTGCAAAATGTCAGCTATAGTTTTTATGTTTGTATTATTTTATTGTCAGATGTGGTTTTTGTTTTCGTCATGGCTAGCTGTTACATTTTATACTCACAATGGTATAATATTTTATTAACCCCCCTTCACAAGGGGAAAACAGTTCAGAGAGCCTAAGTAATTTACACAAGGTCATATAACCAGTATGTTAAAGAGTCAAGTTTCAAACCTGAATTTATGGGTCTTGGGTCCAATTTCTACCTAAACTCAGGGCACAGTGTTATTTCTAGTGAGTCCAGGAATCTAGCCGTCTGCTCTGGGATTGGGCCATGGATTCAGCATTCCCCTTGCCTCTAGATCGTAGTATGATCCTAAATCTTCATTATACACGATGATGGATGGCTTAATGTTGTGGGCATGGTCCTTTCCCCGGAGAGGAAATAAGGACAGCGGGTAGAACTGAAGAAAAGATAAGATTCAGTTAATCATAAGGAAGAATATTTCAATAATTAAGGTGATCGCCCTTTGGTATGGGTTATGGTGTGGGCAACCATGAGAAGTGGTGAGCTTCTTGTCTTTGGAGTGTTCAAGTAGAAGCTGAAGGAACTCTGAATGAGAACACAGCCCTCGCGGATTTAAATATCCATTAGGGAGTTGGTCCAGATTTCCTACTTCCCAAATCTGACCTATTTTAAGAATCTCTCAAAGAGCTTGATAAAAACAGATTCTCTGGGCTCCCTCCCAAAGTTTTAGAATATCTGGGGTATTTAGCATTTAGCTCAGAGAGCTGTCTTGAAGATTAGATAAGCTAATAACATTCATAATATTTATCATGTAGTTAGTATGTGCCAAGCCCTGTGCTGGGAGCTGGGAATATTACTGTGAATAAAACAAACAAAATGGTCCTTCACTTAAAGGAGCCTAGAGGAAAATTGTCTAGCATGGTGCTCGGCACATGTGATATATGGTAGCTATGATTTTTACGATTGTGTTGTCGTCTTATACAGACTCCTGAGTCAGCCCTGGTCTTCTAAGGTAGCCTGTCCTTAGATAGGCTGGACTGGAGGATCAGCTCTGAGATGCGACCATTTTGGGTCACAGGAACGGTGTCTTGCACAAACACTCCACAAGCATTTCTTGACCGGCTGATTATTGAATATACCACTAGTGCTTATTTGTCTGCAGCACTGAGTTGTAGAAAAGCACAAGACAAAAGGATGAACTGGCAGCTTTCTGGAGGTGCCACGAGCTTCTCCTAGACTGTAGACTCTAGATGGCAGGATCTGTATTTATTTCTTCTCTGTCCCCACAGTCTCTAAGACACCACCTTGTAGAAAATTTCTTATCAATAGGAGTTTATTTAGAGAATGGATAAATAAAATAGGGCAGTGTTTTCTGACTTGCCTGATCATAAGGTTCATTCAGAACCACTTCTTAAAATATAGATTTTTATTATCCTCCCCAGACTAAGTCAAAATTTCTAGGTGAAAGGTCTCCTGGAATCAGCATCTTTAACAACCCCCTTCTCCTGGGCACCTGTGACATCAGGAAAGCCAGGGATACAATGATGTAAGCTAACCTTCCCTGACACAGCTAGACCTGAGACTTTCCTGGAATTCAGGCTCAGGGGACTCTCAAATGGGTTGAGCATCGGAGACACTGGCCTGGAGACGAATTCTCATGTTTGATTTTCCCCAGGTCATTTTTGAAACTGCCCTCCACGTAAAGACCAGGGGCGGCAGTGGCTCATGCTGGATTAGGCACTTGAGGTTAATTCACCTCACTTTTCTGCCTCCTTCTCCCCTGTGCTAAGCAACTATTTCAGAAGGATTTCCAAAGAGGCCTTCCAAATGCTCATTTTACGGAGAGATGAGAAGCTACAAGAAGCGCACCTTTTTTTTTTTTTTTGCTTGCTGAAATCAAAACCTGCACTTTCTTCTTCTCCCACTGATTAGAATCTCAGCATTCCACCAAGACAATCTCCAAAAAAGGAAAAGCAAATGAGCAGAGCTGTTTCTGAGGATATGAAATACTTTACAATTAAATAAGGTACGGTCGGGCTCGGGGCTGATCACTGGTGATGGGTGGGTTTCTGCGAGGCTGCAAATGAATTCAGCGCGGGACAGCGTTCCAAATGGCTCCTACAAGCTTTCCCTTTATTATTTTTATTTGGTTATGTGCTGACTCTCATCCAGAATTGCACTTAATGCCCTAGTCTGAAGTTGTTGAAATGGCCCCCCATGGCATAGTGTGACAGTGAAAGGATATTGCCTTTGGAAGCTGCTAATGGTCCATGAAAAGGAAACAGCAGCAAACAGGAAAGCAATGCTCCAAAATAATGTCAGATAAAAATATTCACGTCTTCACTTTCATGTCCATTTATTGAGAGGGAGGCGTGATCACAGGAAAGGCGAGGATTTCCAAAACAGGCAAAGGTAGAAAGAAGACAGGCATCCAAGGTTAAAAATATACCCACATTCACACATATATTTTTTTACAGTTCATAATTAAAAGACAGAATTTACATTTGGAAGCCTGATTGAGCTCCAGACTCTAAGCACAGAAGGGAAAGAGCTCTGGAGCCATGAATGGCGGTCAGATGCGGGCAGGTTTGGTAATTCATTGATCTAACCAGTCTGCATGGGCACTCAAGTGCCAGGCCATGTGTCAGGAGCTGGGGATATGGAAACGAGTAAGATAGGTCCCTGCCCAGAAGGAGCCCACTGCTGGCAGGGAAGAGAGACACAGCACACATCTTGTGGGAACATGGCAAGTCAAAACACAATGCTGGAGGAGCCCAGAGCATTTGGGATTCAAAGAGAAGCTGGCATTGGGGATTGTACATTACCAAGAAAAGGTGAATAGAGGTGTTTGGTGGGAGGAGGGGGGAATGATAAGAATGTTCCAGGCAGAGGGGAAGGTAGGTGCAAAGACACAGCAGGGATAAGGGCTTGATGAGTTGGGAGAGCTTTGGGAAGTTCAATGTGGAGGACACAAGGGCTGCTCATGGGAAGGTCTAGGAAAGACTAAGGCGGGGGCTGGGGGGGCGTTGGGCAGCAGAGAGACTCAGAGAAGCCTGGTCAGATCCTGTACAAGTCTGACTGGGTCCTAGTGACCAATAAAGCCCTCACTATTGGCAAGGCCCCCAACATATTCTCCTCTTGTACTTAGGGAGTGTTTGGCTCCCAGTGCCTTGAGTGAGAGTGTGAGAAGAAACATCTACTGCCTTTTGACCTCTAGAACTTGACCCCCATTACATTTGCCTCCCTTCTATGTGCTCATAGGGAAGAGGAGCAGACGTTCCAGCCAGAAGCAATCTCTTTCTGGAAGAGAATAAGAAGTAATAAACATCATCATTTGAAATTCAGTTATGTGGCAATTTTATCCATCCATAACAACTGACATATATTAAATGCTTCATATGTACTGGATTCTACTGTAAGTGTTTTTTAATGTCTTATTTTAATAAATCTCTTCAGCTACACTATGAGGTAAGTGCCGCTTTCCTTCTCCTTGTACAGGTTGAGGAAACTGAGTCATAGGAACTTACAAGCCCAGGATCTCACAGCTAGTCTCTCCGGCCTCTAGGATTCCAGAACACAGCGTTCACTCAGCCAGAATAGGGGAGAGGATTAAACGACAAGAAAACATAAAAATACTCTGAGCAGCTGAGATAAATTACTACATATGTATGTTAATTAATGAAATTCATTCATTCAGATCCATTCCCTCTTTCTCCCCCCCCCACACACGATTTATATGATTTATATATCATGTAGTATAGTTATTTTGATAAGTGCTTCAAAGGCCTTCTGGCATCAATTCAGAAACGCCATGGTTTAGTAAAGATCCAGGGATAGAGACCTAGAAAACCTGGTCTTGGTCTTAATTCTGCTACTAATTAATTGTGTGATTTAGTCAAACATTGCTTTCCTTTGTTGCATTCAATTTCCCCACCGATGAAGTGGGTTGAGATGTGTGGCTGCTGTGGTGCTGTCCAGCTTGGGCGTCAAAGAACGCTATGGCCACCCTTGGCTGCCTCACATGCAAGAACACTCTGCACTCAGCAGGGCTACCTCCTGGGAGAGGTTTCCTGGGAAGGGTAGTCAAGAAGGAGGATGTTAGTCAAGACAGAGGCCCAGGAACCAAGTCCCATGTGTACACCTTGCCTACCCAACCTTGGAAGCCAGAATTTCTGCAAACCAATCTTCAGTCTTAATTCCATCCCCACAGACATGGATCCTATGACCTTATCAAGACACGACAAGGGAATAATAATAGCTAACATTTATTGAGATCCTACCATGTGCCAGGCATTGTGCCAAATGCTTTATCACATTTCATCTTCACAGCAAAACTATGTCCATTACACAAACGAGAAATCTTCAGTTCAGGGAGTTGTAACTTGCCCAGTGTATCTCAAAGAAAACTGGTAGAACTAGCCTTTGAACTCAGGCTGCCTGACTGGTGCACTGGCGCGCTTGACTCCATGCAATGCTGCGAGATTCTCCTACCTCGCTTGGAACTACCACAGCCATCAGGTATCAGTTTATTCAGAAGCTGGGAACCAGTTAGCTAACAATTTCCTAAAACTGTGACAATGCATTTGGTACAGGCTGAGTGCCCTAAGAGTAGCAGAGGTATAAAATGTGGTACCTGATTTCCAGAAACTGTTTATAATAAAAAGAGCAAACACATAGAGTGCTTATGAGAAGTCAGGCTTTATTCTAAATACTTCACATGTGTTAATTCATTACATCCTCACAGCAGTTCTATGAAAGAGATGCTACTATTTCCCAGTTTTTGCAAATGGGGAAACTGAAAGGTTAATAATTTGCTCAAAGTCATGTAGCTAATAAGTGGAAAGTTGGGCATCACACCCAGGCCCGCAGGCTCCAGAGGCCATGCGTCTAACCACCCTGCAGTGCTGTTTGCCTCAAAATGAGAAGTTTTTTGAGCCAGGGACCTATGCTGACAATCTACAGGCAATGCCCTGGGCACTGGGTTGTGGAGAAGAGCCTGCGAACATTGCTAGGCAGCACACGGTGGAAAGAGAGAAAGCGTGAAAGGGCAGAGGAGAGAGAGCTTGGAGGCAGGAATATCTGGGTATGGTATTCTCAGGGACAAAAGTCTCTTCCTTTCCAAGACCACAGCCTTGTCCCCCATTCTCCTCTGCGCCCACCTTTGGGCTAACCCTTCATGTCTTCCTTTCCTCTTTGGTTCCACCCTTGGGGTGGGGAGTGGCAGGCACCCAGTGCATGCTGCACAGGACCCCACTGAAGAGTCTGGGCTTCTTCTGGATCTTCTCAAGTGAGGGCATCTTCAAAGCCTGAGGAGTAGTCTGGGGAAGGGGCGTTTGGCCTACTCTAGACAAAAGCAAAGCTCAGTTCTGCTCTGGTGCAGACCCCAAGCCTAATCACACACCTTCTTCTGGGTTTTAGTTCAATATTCTTTTTCCTGAGTGTTGAGAAGCGAGAGCAGAGAATCAAGGGTTGTTTTTTTTATTACACAAACAATGCAAAATTGGGGAGTAGGAAACCTTTGTTCCAATCCTTCCTTTAGGGACCCGGGAACCCGAGACTCAGGCAGCTCTGTGATTGTCTGATTGCAGACTCTCCTGGATCTATATCACACAAGCCTCTTTCCCCATCATAAGCTTCTTCTCCTGGGTTGTATTTCCTAGAGGCTTATTCTTTTCCAGGCAACAATAAGGCAAAATGGATAAGTCATGTCAATTAACTCTTGCTAAATCCATAGTGTATTTAAATGGAAAAAATCTCCAGCAGCTGAAAAATTTAGGACCCAATAATCAGGTCCTTGCACATCCTTCAACCACACTACGTGGTTTTCCACTTACCCACTCATGAGGACAGCTGGCTGAGGGGATCCATGAGACACCCATCCCTCTCTGCCCCGCCTTCCTTCCTTCTTCCTTCCTTTTCTTTCCTTCCTTGCTTGCCTGCCTCCCTCCTCCTCTCCCTGCAGTGTCCCTCTGACCTTGTCCTCTTGCTGCTCCTTTCCTCTGTCTCTCAAATAAATATTTACTGAGAGCTGATTATGTGCAAGACTTTGGTATAACATAAAATTCTTCCTGTAAATACCCAGTCAGTGTATGCATTTAGGATGGCAGGCCATGTCTAATGGAGCAAGAAAACTGAAACGAATTAGTGGGAACCATTTTATAGGTTAAAAAACTCACTATAACTACCCATTGTGGATCATCACAAATAGTGTATTTTCTTTTGCCCTTTAGTCATGGACTATAGTTGGTATGATTCAATAAATATATTTAAGAAGACCCAAGAATTTATCGGCTGGTCATTTGAATATGCTCTTGTAGAGGTGGTAGACTTATTTCATGTTGCTTTTGCATGAGACTAATTTGAATCAATCTAAATTTGCATCATCCAACGTGAGAGCCACCAGCCACATGTGGCTATGAGCACTTGAAATGTGGTTTGTCTGAGTTGAGATGTACTGAAAATGTGAAATACACACCAGAGTCTGAAGATTTGACAGAAAAAAGAATGTAAAACATCTCGATAATTTTTATATTGATTACATGTTGAAATTATTTTGGATATATTGTGTTAGAGGAAACAGATTATTAAAAATAATTTCATCTTTTACTTTCTTTATAGGGGCTACTAGAAAAATTTAAAAAGACATATATTTCTGTTGGACAGTGCTGGCCCAGACAGGACCTTCTCCAACCCTCAAGCCTCAGGCTGCTTTTCTGGTTCTAAAGAGCCAGTGTGTATACAATCAAAATGAATCAATAGACGGAAGTAATCGAGGAACGGTGCACAGAGGTGTTCATGTGCACATGGTTCAGAAGGTTGAAAGCACAAAAGCCTTTATGGTCTTCAGTGGGTGAACCTCAGTAAATATGAGAACGCCTTTCAAATTAAATTTAAATGTGAACTCTTCTGACCCAGTGTCTTTGTCTGCCCAGGCTGTCAAAACAAAACACATGGACTGGGCGGCTGAAACAACAGAAATTTATTTCTCGCAGTTCTGGAGGCTGGAAGTCTGAGATCAAAGTAGTGAACAATCCCAGTCCTAGAAAAGGGCTCTATTCCTGCCTTGCAGTCGGCCACCTTCTTGCTACGTCTTCACAGGGGCTTTCCTCTGTACTCACACCCGGAGAGAGAGCCAGAGATGTCTCTCTCTTCCTCTTCTTAGAAGAACAAAGTCCTATTGGGTTAGAGCCCCAGCTTTATGTCATCATTTAACCTTAATTACTTCCTAAAGACCCATCTCCAAATAGGATCACATTGGGGGGTTAAGGTTTCAACATACGAATTTGGGAGGGCAGAGGCAATTCAGTCCACAACACTCAGTTGGTATCCTTTGTTGAAAAGTGCAGGAAAATTTACTTTGTAACTGTCTACATTACATGTTGCCTAGAAATAAAAGATTTAATTTTCCGGTGTAACCATAACTTGGTGGTTTTCAACTTTGAGTATTTTTTCATCTTCTCTTCTTCTATACAACAACAACAATAACAAAATAATAATAATTATAACATTTAGGAGAAAAATATTACCCTAAGAGATAGACATGTTTACTATGTAGTGATTTCCCAACAGAAATTAGTTCCAAGCAAATTTACATTCTACGTTTAAAGAAGATATAAATAATTCATATTTTCATATCATCAGCACTGTGCATTTCCTACACTAGGGCACCTGTAATTTTTTCAGTTTATCTGTTCTCAATTTTGGTTCCATAGCTCATTATCACATTGCTTGAGCTTCTGCTCCAAGGTGGTAATTTAATAGTCTTCCGTAGAATTGTGTTCAATTAAAACATATTCAGTTTTACCATTCAAAACCTTTTTAGATTTTCATTTAATTGCTGTAGGCTTCGTTTTGATGCACCATTGACATACCTTATTTGCTCACTGCTCTCACACAAATACCAAACCTTCTAAGTAATTGAAATCCTTGACAGCTGTGTGTGTGCTTAGCTCCGTCCCCCTCCATACCATGTGATTCGTTCATGCCAGCCTGTTAGAAAGAACTGATTCAGAGAATTTTTCTTCCTGGCATCTTCGACATTTTGATTCCACATTCTCTTGAATGGACTGCATAGTGTAGAAAATCGAGTAGAATCTTTTCTTATCAACTGAAAGTCCATGTAGTGTATTTATATTGCAATGCTACATTGAGCATCAGTCTGCATATTACATATTCATGGCATAAATCTAGAAAGATTCACAAACAATAACCCAGGGAATTTCAAGCTATAAACTGCGGAAACCTCACTGGTTTCTTCACAAAAGTTTGCAAATTGTAGACCGTGGGTTTTGTTAGGGAAGCTATCTGAAAGTCGCAAAAGCTTTCTATCTACCATCTATAACACCTTTGTTTGAAAGAGGGTATGACATGCTTTAAGTTATTTTAAAAAATTGAATAAGATATAACGGGTAAAATGTAGAATTTTAACTCAAATTTCACCTATTGCATCAAGAAGTGATGAAAATTTTAATACTATCCATAGTGGTCTATGTTTCAAATAATTCTGGCAAAAGTAATATGGTGGTAATTTGAGGAAGCAAACGAGTCAATTACCTGGCTCTTTGGAGGCTGGTAAAGCCATAACCCACCCTGTGGTCTCTAAGAGAACAGCACAGGAGAACCTGCGGAGGAGATTGCTGGGCTGGCAGTTCTCCCGTTACACCTGAGAACCCTCTCATCGCCACTAACTCCCTTGGATTTTGTCCACCCCTTTTGAAGGGTAAAGGTGAATGAGAAAAGTGGAGGGCAGATGTGTGATAAGACAGGGGAAGAAGTGAAAGTCGAGGGAGAAATGTGATGGTGGCTGTGGCCCCATGACCTGGGAGCAGGAGATGTACCTTACATGTCTACTGAAGGCAGCAAAGCGACAGCACTGACCTTCTTGACCTCCCCACCAATCTCATTATTAATGCAGCGATGTCCTTGATTCCTTGCGGCAATTGGTCGAGCAAGGATGAGTCCCTCTCTGCGGAATGCCTGGATCAAGTTGCTCACAGGTACTAAATAAGTCCTTTGGTTATTGCTAAGGTGCCATTTGATTTGAAGGGATCAACAGCTCACAATTTATGTGGATATAAATACAGACCTTTGAAAATATGGGGATGGGTGGGCTTAAGGCACTGTAATAATTCCATTTTCTTAATCCAAAAAGGAAAATGACTGTAATTAGGCTGAGATGTCTGCCAAGTTTCAGCCTAGAGGGACTATTTTGGCCAAGATATAAACCCTTGAGAATAGAGGCTCATAATGGACGCATCAAATCACACTTAACTATGGCAGAACAAGTAGCTGCTTTGTAATGCAATCACTCAATGATCATGCCTTATGTTAGCATTTTAATTAAAATAAAGAATACTTCCTCCTTTTTACTGTCTATCACCCTCTTCTTAGATATTATTACCAGATCAGACATTTAGATTAGGAAAAAAAATCTATAAAATACAGAAGTGGAAATGAAACATCAACTTCATCATGCCCCTATTCACAAGATACCTCCATTAAGACATGCTGGGAGGCAAAGAACATAGCTGAGATAAGTCTCACAAAAGACTCAGATTTTGGTGTGTTCGTGCCTCAGTCTATTCAGTGTGAACCTTGAATTCACTAGAGATATAGGGAATTTCATTTTTTAGGGAAGTTGGGTATAGTTTAATTAATTATAGCTGCAGAGCACTAACTGGAATCTTAATGACTCGAGAGAATGAATTCACCTCCCAGTGAGCCTAAACTCCTCTCAGGGAACATTTGCGTGGAGGGAAAATAAAAATGATTATTAAATGAAATTACTCAGTGCATTCAGAAACTGCAGCTATGCCATGGATTTCATATCCCATCCAATGGAGACTTCCAAAGCAAAGTGGCACCTGGCTTACAGCTCCAAGTCCAGCTTAGATGAAAACTCATAACAGCAGCAAAGCTTAGCCTGAAAGGTAATCACATCTTGGTATCCAGGGGTAATAGACATGTGTGATGAGCAGGGTGTTAGTCAAAATATTTATCATCCAGACAGCAGCATAAACCAACCAAGATAGATGCTGGCTGTGAACAATTCTAATGGTCATAGTGGAGGATCTTGGCTGAACTTCAGCCTCAGTTATACAGAAGGTGAAATGGGGAGACGAGAATCTACCCAGGCTTCTGTAAATGAGACTTTATGAAACTATATGAGACCACGAGGAAAGCAGAAGGAAAAAGATGCTTGTGTCTCTTCCCACCAATATGTTCCCTGACCTTGAGATGTGGGGCCTACATCTATGAAAAGATGAGACATCCATTCATCTTCTGTACTTCTTGAAGTACTCTGGAAGGTGGCTGGAGAATGACTCCCTGATCTTTTTCCTATCCCAGTCTTCCAACATCCATATGGGGACTGAAAATGCCAGAAAACAGCAAGACAGGAAAAAGAGCTGAGGGAGGGCTGATGGTGGTACAGTGCATTCTGGGAAACGTCCCCCCCAAAAAACACTTCAGTCAGAGACATAAACAAGAAGAAATCTAGAAACAACAACTTTGGAAAATAAGAACAAAGTTGGAGGATTCATACTTACTGATTTCAAAAACTACTATAAAACCATATAAACAAAGACAACACGGTAATGGTGTAACAATAGACATATAGACATATTCCACAGCAATGAAATAGAATTGAGAATGAAGAAATGAACCCTCACATGTATGGTCAATTGATTTTCAACAAAGTTTCCAAAACAATTCAATGGGGAAAGATTAGTCTTTTCAACAAATGGTACTGGGACAACTGGATAGCCACAAGCAAAAGAATAAATTCAGACTCCTACTTCATACTATACAAAAAAAAAAAATTCAAAATTGGTCATAGACTTCAATGTTAGAGCTAAAACTATAAAACTCATAGAAGAAAATATAGAAGCAAATCTTTGTCACCTTGGGTTAGACAATGGTTTCTTAGTTGCAACATCAAATGCTTAAGTGACAAAAAAGACAAAGAACACTTCACCAAAATTATAAATTTTTTTGCATCAAAGGACATTATTGGAAATTGAAAGACAACCCACAGAACAGTCTAAAATATTGCCAAATTATATATCTGACAAGAGACTTATATCCAGAATGTATAAAGAACTCTTACAACTTAACATTAGACAAATAACCCAATCAAAAACGGGCAAAGGCTCTGAATAAACATTTCTCAAAAGAAAAGACACAAATGTCCAATAAACTCATAAAAAGATATTCAACATTATTAGTCATTAGGGAAATACAACATAAAACTATAATAAGATACCAGTTCATACCCATTGGAGTGGCTATAATAAAAAAGACAGACAATAACAAGTGTTGACAGGATGTGATTAGAACTCTCATATTCTGCTGGTGGGAGTGTGAAATAGCTCAGCCACTTTGCAGAACAGTTCAATAGTTTCTCAAAAACTTAAATGTGGAGTTACCCTAATAGCCAATAATTCCATTCCTAGGTATATACCCAAGAGAAATGAAAACATATCTCCACACAAAATTTGCACATAAACATTCAGAGCAGCATTATTCATAATACACTGAAATGGAAATAAGTAAGTGCATAGAATATATAACAAAATGTGGGATAGCCATACAATGGAATATTATACAGACATAAGAGGAATGAAACATTGATACATGAATAAACCTTGAAAACATCATGCTAAGTGAAAGAAGCCAGTCAGAAAAGGCCCCATATCCTATGGTGTTTTTCCATTTATCTGAAATGTCTAGAATAGACAGATCCATAGACACAGAAAGTAGACTAACGGTTGTCAGTGGTTGGGAGAAAGGGAGAATGGGGAGTGACTGCTAATGAGAACGGAGTTTCCTTTGGGGATCATGAACATATTCTAAACTAGATTGTAATGATGGGTACACAAATCGATGACTATGCTAAAAAAATCACTGTTCTAGATACTTCAAGTGGGTGAGTTTTACAGTGTATTAATATATCTCAATAAAGCTTTTAAAAAGTAAATACAGGGGGCTAGCCCAGTGGCATAGTATTAAGGTCATGCACTCTGCTTTGGTGGCCCCGGGTTTGCACATTCAGATCCTGGGAGCAGACCTATATATCACTCATCAAGCCATGCTGGGCTGGCGTCTCACATACAAAACAGAGGAAGATTGGCACAAATGTTAGCTCAGGGCCAACCTTCCTCACCAAAACAATTTTTTAAATAAATAAATACAGAGTTTTGAGTGGGAAAGTTGTCATCCAAGGGAAATTTGGGGTTTCACATGTAAAAGCAATTGAAATATAGTTTCGTATACAGAGGAGACTGAAAAATGTACCATTTAAAAATATTAATTGGTGATATATTTCAACTAATCTAGAAAGGAATTAAAAAAAAAAGTAACGCAGCAAGGTCAAGGTTGCCTATCCAGTATCAGTTCTCCCTTTCTAATTTACTACTAGAACCCCAATTGTGCTAGAGTTGGCAATGTGTCCATCTAAAAGCCACAAGTCTCCCTGTAGCTGGGGTGTGTGGGAGGAAGGCTGGGCCGGCAGTTCTGGTCAATGTGATGTAAACAGAGTGCGCTAGGTGTTTCTGTGAAAGTATTGCTTTCTTGATACAGGCACAGTCTTCCTTTCTTCTCAGGGGCCCTCGTTCCTATCCCTGGCCCTAATGCAGCCATCTTGTTAGCAAGAGGAAAAAGACCACACTCCAGGGATGGCACAGAAAAGCCTGGGTAGCCAATGATATTATGAAGCTGTTGTATGAAACCTGGTTGCTCTAATTTTAGACCTCTTGTTACATGAAAGAAAATAAATAGATGTCTCATTTACACAACTTTTACTTGTGTTTTCTGTTATATGTTGCTGAATTCAATCTCTAGCCAACAAAGGTTATGAAATACTGAGTTTAAATATTGCAACCAGTTAAGTTAGATATAAATCTAAAGAATATTCAAAAATCTGGCTATAGAACAATGAAAATAGCAAACATTATCCTCCAAAGAGAAAAAACATAAAGAAAGAACTAATCATGTAATGCACTATTATACATTTCTTTTTAGAGTCATAAACATGTTCCAAAATAGATTGTGATGATGGGTGCACAACTTTGTGAAGATGTTAAAAATGAATGAGCTGCAGAATACAGACTGTTGTATTCTGGATCTAAATCTCAAGTGTTAACACAGATCAGGTAAGAGGAGTGCAAGTAGGCAGAACAAAGCGAAATTTAGGAATTAATACTACTTCTCATAAATAATGGGATATTACAGATATTCCATTCTTAATCTTATCACTAGAAAAATACAGGTTAAAAAATTTTTTCAACAAGCATTAGCTACTAGTAGAAATTTTAAAAAGAGGAGAGAAGAAAAAGGTAAAGAAATCATTCTTTATATAATGCTAAAAGATTTTTTTTAAAAAGGGGAAGCATGATGAAAGGATTAAAATCAATTATAATAATAAATTGAAAAGTCACATTTCACATTGAGTAAGAAAAAATCATGATATGTTATTTCCAATAGACATAGGGCAACAGGCAAATGTTAGTTGGTTAAATCACCCAGATATTTTCAACTCCTTCCTCCTCTACGTCCTCTGCTACAGAGTCTAGAACAGATAAACACTTACTTTCCAACCTCCCTTGCAGCTAGGGTTGGTCATGTGATACAGTCCTAGCCAATGAGCTGCAAGTACAGGATGTCTGGGAAACTTTTGCTTTTCAGATAAAAAGCAACTGACATAGCTGGTGCCACTTTTACCTTTTCTTCCTGACTTGGAAATAGTTGTGAGGTCTGGAGCTGCAGTATCCATCTTGCAACCATGAGGCAACAAAGCAACATGCTAAAGCCGGATAACACTATGAAAGGAGCCTATGACCTCTAGAAGTCTTAAAATACAAAATAAAACAAAATAGAAAAGCAAATGAGATTATACTTATTTGTTTAAGCTATGGCTGGTTCTGATCTCTGACTTACAGCTAAAAGCTTTCCTAGCTGATATTTATAATATATATAAAATAAAGTGACAGGAAAAGTTTAAAAATAATACATTGTGTGAGGACAAGCGAGAGCATTAACACACACCAAAAATGTTCCTGTGTTAATATAAGACGACATAGAATGAAGACACATCCGAATGAAGAGTGTCTTACACTGACAAAGGACAGATAGGACAGTGACAGTGACGCTATGATGACCGTGAACCTCTAAGTGATGATATGAGTTTACTGAAATATGCAAAGAAAATTTGAAACCAAAAGAAAAATATTTTATAGAAACATAGTAGTGGTGGCAATTTTTGTAAACCTCTATCCAAATAAAATAAATAATAAGGTCCATTTAAAAAGCATCTATGTAGGAAGACACTTTACAAGCTAGATATAGGGAAGATCTTTTTCAAAGGACTCAAATTAAGAATGGAAAGTAGGAGATGGAGAGCAGCAAAGGAAAAGGAACAAGCAGAAAATTAAACAAAACAACCATAGAATTAACAAATTAATGCAACAATTGTTTCCTCACGTAGACCAATGGGATAAATGGAATAGGCAATTCTGTCATGGGTAAAAATGACAAGAAAGAAAAAACACAAATATGCAACATTTAGAATTAGAATATAGACAAGAGAATGTGACAACTAAAAGTGAATACTAGCTATAACTCTTTGAAATTAAACATGAAGATACAGATAAAGTGAGTAATTTTCTAGGAAAATATAAATTACCAGCTCTGACGAAGAGGAAGAAAATTTGAACATATCAGTAATCATGGAAAAATTGAAAATATTTTCCAAGAATTACTTAGCTAAGATGGTTTTACAGACAGGAATATAAATCCTGTAAAAAATACGTAAATTTTACATAATCCCAGGGCATAGCAAGAGATGGAAATTCCTCAAACGATGTTAGTATGTTAGCAAAACCTTGATACTAAAGCATGATTTTTAAATAGGGTTCTGCAAAACTGAAGGCAAATGTCACTTGCTAATATAGATACCAAAAAACCCAAATAAAACATTAACAAAAAAGAGTGCATATACCATGGCCAAAAAATAGTTCAGCCAGAAACTTAGGAATGATTTAACATTTTGAAATTAATGTAATCCATGGCAATAATAGCCAAATGAGAAAACGCATATAATCATCTTAGAAAACGATAAAAATATGCATTCCTGTTTTAAAAGGAAAAAAAAAACAAGAGAAATCCATATGTAAATGGGATAAAGGAGAGCACTTTCTACACGTGGCAAAACTCTAGAGTCTGAACGGCAAATGGTTTTCTCGGTCATTACCTGTTGCTACCAGCTGGCGGTAGCTAAGGGTGTGGCTGGGCGGGTGGAGGTGCAGTGTATCAGCATCACCCAAGTTCTGCAGAAACACTTCTGAGATTGAGTCCCAGTTTCCACCATTAGTGCAGAGCTGGGGAGAAGCAGCACGTATCCATGAACGCCATGAAATCAAGAATAAGACTAGAATGCTTGTTTTCATGTTGTTGTTCAACATTTCCTGAAAGTTCTAGCAAACACAACACAACACAACAACTTTTGGAAAGGATGCTGCTTAGCTTGAGTTAAAGCAGGACCACGTTAAGTGATGATCGCCCTTATGGCAGTTCCTATAGCAGGGGAATGTAATTAAAACAACAGAAGGAAGCTGCGGACAAAAGTCAGCCACACAACAGCAGGGAAGCAGGCCACTGATGATGGGCAGAAGGAGGGAGCCCACCCTGTCCTTTCTCCTTCATGCTTGTCCCCCTTTGGGAATGAAGCATCTCCATCACCAGTCTGGCCCCCAAAACGTCCCCACTGGAGTATATTTCCAAGGAATTATGGACTTATGAGGCATGAGAAATATCCAAAAATAAGGAGGCGATTTATCGTTACAAGAAGAACAAGGGCCAGCAAGGCAGGAGGCCTGGATTCCGCGCTGTCTTTGCTGTAAAGCCTTGTGAACATCAGCTGACTTCTGCAATCACCACCTGCAACATAAGCAGTCAAAGAAGATCTCTAACCTGCCATCCCTTTCTGCTATATATTCACATCCCTTACCAGCAAAAATAAATGTACTTTCTGGTGAACTGAGCCCAGAAATTGTTCACACCAAAGACCATCAAATTATTAGTATTATTATAATCACATTATCTTTGAGGAAATAAAACTAGGATATCAGTCTTGATCTCTGCTTTTGCTAAATAAAGACCTTTCGTATAACCTGTGCTAAAATGTGTTGAACACTGTTATTATCTGAATGGAGTTCTATTTGGCAACTGGTTTAGTCCACTGCTTCACAATTTGCCATACATTTATGCCAGTTCATTTGCTTGTCAGACAATGGGAAATTCACTTTTAAAGATTATGATTATCATATGAGCGGCACCACCCTTCTGACTCCTAAATGGAACATCACAAATTTGAACAATAACACCCAGTCTGCCTATAAATGAACGAAAAAATAAATAGATAAATAAATATCCTTAGTTTTCAGGAGGAAAGGAAAAAAAAGTCTTTCTGTCATCAGCTCCTCTCAATTGCTGCTTCATAATCGTGAGGTAGTATTTTCACAATTGCTTTTGGACGTGTGACCTTTGGAAATTATTTATAGGACCTATTTTCAAATACATTTCTAAATGCACTGCATGCACAAATCGATTTTTAACATCACTTATTCTGTTTCGGCAAGAATTTCAAAAGACACCATGAGAAGACAGAAACCCTTGGGATGAAGGAAAGCTGAGGAATAATAGTAATATTCCTAGTTCACCTTCAGAGAGAATTCATCATAATCAAGTTGATGCTCTAAATGTAAAGAGTGGTTAAGCATGCAGACTTGGGAAACACGATTCAGCTCTGACACTTACTAACTTTTCTGTGCCTCTGTTTCTTCATCTGCCAAGTGACAAAAATAACATTTATCTCATGTGGCTGTTATTAATGAGTTCATAGGCAAAGGACTCAGAACAGTGCCTAGCCCACAAATGTGAGCTGCTATTTTTATGTGGATTATCTCATTTCATCCTCAAAACAGCTCTAAAATGTAGCCATGAGGTTCTTTCTTTCACAGTTGAGGAAAGGTTAAAGGTTAAATGATCACCAGAGGCCAGACAGGTCTGAAGGAGCTGAGATCCAACGCAGGCAGTTCTTTAGGGAGTCTGTGCTCTTAGACACTGCACTTCGCTGTCTCCTGTGGGGTCCGCCTGGACAGTCATCAGACTTAGGCATTACAGGTGAAGTCTTTAGAAAAGAGGTCTTCATATTAAGACCATAGAGGAGGACAGCCATGGGGATTTTCCAAACTCACCTGCCTGAGAACTGAGGTCACAAACTGTTCCCTTTGTAATTAACCAGTCATCTTCCCAGGCGTGCACAGTTCAAATAGAATTTATTAAGCAAAGTCTGGGTGCCAGAACCTGTGCTGGATGTTGAAGTTAATAAAAAGAGAAAAATAGACAGAGAATGTGCCCCAAGTGAGCTCAATCTAATAGAAGAGATAGATATGCAAAGAAAAACAAAAAAAGATGACTACTATGTGATAAACTCTATCATAAAAATATGTATGAGGAGCAATTGCTAAGTAGATGAGGAAGTCAGGGACGCTTTTAAAGAAGAGGTGGCATTTGGACTGAGTTTGAACAAGGAGGCTCTAAGGCATGAAAACGCATACCTGCGTGTCCTGGGTGGTGGTGATGGCACAGAGGGTGGGGAGTGGATTGGTTCCAAAACTAGGCTCAACAAGGAGATAGGGACCAGGATGTGAGGAGCTATAAACGCCATAAAGAGAAGTCAGAATTTTATTTCAGAAACAGTGAAGAGGTATTCAAAGTTGTCGTTTCTGTTGTCTAAGACAGGGAAGTAAAATGGAGAAGACCTCTTTTTTAAAATAAAAACAAAACAGAAACCTATGGCTGCAGTGGGGGCTGAAGAGACTGAAGGCAAGGAGAGCGGTTTAGGAAATAATCTCAGCGAGCAGTGAAGGAGAGGGAAACATCTATTCTCTCCCTTCTAGAATCTTTCCTGAGGACCTTGCTTGAGATGAGGATCACAATGGCCTTCTGCCTCCATGGGGTCCAGAAGACACAACTTGCCTCCCTCTGAGGGCTTGGGTGGACTCTGCATGAAGAGACGAGCCCCCATCCCATGCTTCTTTGAGGCCCCACTTCTATACAGTGTGTATACAGTGTGAGGGGCAGGAGTCAGAGCAGAAGTGTTAATGCCCTGTATGACCTCAAATACGAGAAGCCCATTACCAGATTTCATCCTCATCTTAAATTCCGTAGATTAAACTCCAAATTTCTTGAACTTGTCCTCACTCATCTTGTTTTGAAGTTGTTAATTTTATACTTCTCCTCTAAACCAATAAGTTTTGCAATTCTTCTGTATTTGGAAGCTCAAAAGCAGAGAGAATCCCTTAGGGTAAGATGATACAGACAATTATCCACGTAGAGCTTACAGGCAACAAATGACTTTTAGACAAAAAAGAATTTATAAATTTATAGGGTGACTTACAAATACATATATTTTAATATCGTTTTCCATCACCTAAAGTTGGCAGGACAGTGCAGCTTTTGGTATGGGAGTAAAGCATTTAGGCAAAAGAGAAAGTAATAAATGTCTCATTAATTATTCATCACTTTGATCTCCTGGAGAAATAAAAAAGTCAAGCAACTGAGCTAGCATGTTTGTGTTCTATGAGAGTTTCAAGTATTTGTGAAGAAAAAACAAAAACCCTACATTATAAAGATGACAAGCACATATACTTTTTCAATATACAATCAATTTAACCTTCAAAGTGAAGGGCAAGTTTAATGGGAAAATGTGGTCAGGAGCTAAGCATACACTTGAAGTGAAGAGTTGGGAAGAGTATGAATGATTTGGAAGGAAGAAGATTTATAGGGAGAGTAGGAGGAAGAAAAGGTTTTGTCCTTCTGTCCATGCCTTCTATCTACTGCTACTCTTCCTCGAAGGACCACTTGTCTCACATCCTTCTATAGATCCATTGAAGGGGTGAGGGAGAGCAAAGCTCTGTCCTGCAGCTTATAGACTTCCTGCCAAGATGGCTGCCTCTACAGTGACATGACCTCGCCATGGTTTAAAGCAAAATGCTCAGTTCTGCCAGGATGGAGATGTTCTTCTCTCCACCTTCATTTCAGCATCACCATTGCTAGTAAGCTCTAGCTACCTCTCTGGACCTCCTACATCTCAATATCTGTTTCCTGCACATCCTATCTCCGTCATCCCAGTTCTGCTCCAAGGAAGACAGGTCCCGGATAACTAAAGATAATCAGATCTTCTGCACTTTGAATGTATATCCCCTTGCCATACAATTTATTTTATCACATTGTCATACTATAGATCAGAGAGAAAGCAGATCCAACAGGACTGACACATACTGGAATCATTCGTGAAAGTTCTTATGAATTTTTAGAACACGGGAAAATGAATGAGATTACGAGCTCAAACCATGTACAGGCCAGATTGATTTTTGTAGTGTTCTGCTCTGTTTCATTCTTACCATTCTGTTTTGTGACCAACAAGCACATCTCCACCGTGTAACAAAATCTCTTGTCCTAACCATCTCCTGTGACTACAATACAAGAAAACAGAGTAAACAATCACAAAATGTCCCCTCATCTAGAAAAATAACTGGGCACAAACCCTGGAGCCAAGAGCATTCATTATTTTGTTTGGAAAGGCTTTCCTTTCTTATAGGAGTCCCCAACATAAGGGTTATTTAAGAGTTATATTTGAGAACACTGAAGTGGAGGTCAAGTATTCCACTTTCTGGAACCACACATGGGGCCCTGGCACCTGATAGCTATTCAAACAATGGTTACCGAATGCCTAAGGCATATTCCAAAAGTTAGTCATCGAGCTGCTGCATGACTTTTAGAACTTTTCCATCTGTACAACCTGTGCCCGTCATTTCCTCTGAGAAAGACTGAAAAACTGACGTGATTTTGAGGTTTCACATGAAAGTGTTTGCTTACACATGACAGTCTCTTCCTTTCTCCTTCTCTCTTCTTTCTCTCATTCTTTATTCATGTATTATTTTTTTAATTTTTAAGAAATAGAGAGCTATTAATTTAGAAATATAATGTGTGCCTAACCTCATTCTGGATTTGAAAACAAGAATTCCAAGTTTTCTAAAAATGTTTCTTTTGGTCGTTATTCGCCTTCCTGGTAAAGGTACTGCTAAGGTCATCATTTGGTATTAAAAATATCAAGAATAGTTTGTTTTAATACATTCAGCATTGTAACTTACAAAAATTTAATCAAAAGTGAAAATTTTAAAAAGCACTTGGGAAACACAATGACAAAATAAATAAGAGCTAGAATGCTTTCTAAGTCTGCATCAGCAGGGAATACAAGTTAACAGTGGTATACAAGTCTGCTTGCATGGATGCCATTGGATCTGCAAAGCCATTGTTGTATAGCAAATAGCAGGTGATCAAACACACAGAAGAGAAAGCCATAGGAAAAAGGAGGCATTATGGGGAAAACCAAGAATATTTGGATAAAGAGATTCAGGAAGCAAGTCTGAGGAGTGAGAGAGAAAAAGGTGCTGAGAAAAAAGTGTGCAAGCTATGTTCCACGCTCTTATACACTACAAAGGTTGGGCAAAATCTGATTAATAATAAATCCAAATATATGACATGTGGTTAATCATATTCTAAGAATGAAATAAATGAAAGATAGACAGAGAGGGGAAAGATAGATGGCAAGCCCTCCAGAGAGGAACTAGAACTTGAAGTCTGGAATGCAGAGATCCATGAGGTACCACTCAAGATGCAGAGAGAAACCAGGTTTACACAGCCAGACCAGCTGTAAGAGTACATTTTTCTCTGGCTCCACCCTCACTCATTTCTTGGTGGGAAATTGAGCACTGCGTCAAATACCGCCACACTGGCTCTGGGGGTGGGTCCTTTTGGCCAGTCTATGCATCGGTCATACGTATTTTTTCTTGCTCAGGCTGCTGTGGGACATCTGCTGAGGGCAGGATCCAGAGCTCCTGAAGTGTGCTATCCCTCAAGTCTCCTGCAGCCATCACCATGTCCGTGACTTGTGCCATCACCAAGCCCATGTATAGACAGTGCCTCACATCTCCATGTGCCACCGCTTAATACACGGGATGCAACACAGTGCTGACTTCTGCTCACAGCGTCTGAAAGCCCTTGGTTCCATTTTTGACTTGTTCTTTATTGCATTGATCCTCTTGAGACATAGCAGAAGTCATGAGGCTTGGGCTACAGGACAGTCTGCATGATGGACACCATGTTGTGGCCAGAATCACCCCTTGGACAACAACCTCAGACCGACCCCAACCCCATCTCTCCTCTCTTGGTGAAAATTCCTTCCTGGGTGGGCCTCTGCACAGACCCTCCTGCTAAGTCTCTGAATAGTAATGACAACTGAATTTCACCCTCTCTGTTTGCCAGCCCTGGATTTCACATGAGTTTTCTTAGTTAATCAACAATCTTTTGGGATGGAAATTATCCCCCACTTTACACATGAGGGAAACTGAGGCTCAGAGAATTAAATGGCCTCTCCCAAGACCTGTCAGCCAGTATATGACAGAGTCAGGATTCATACTCAAATCTTCTGTACTCCAAGAAGAAAACTCTTAACAGCTGGACAGAATACTTTCCAGGGGTAATACAGCTCAGACAGGGCCTCCTGTGCACCTGAGGCAGGAGGCAGGATTGTCCCTTGCCTGGGTTTAATGCCACTACAATCTTTTAAACTGAATATCTGAGGAAGGGAACATGATAAAATAATTTATTCCGCCTCAGAGCTTATGGCATCCCTTAACAACTTTGATTCCTACAGACCAGTCTTAATCACATTAGATGGGAGAGGTGAAAAGGCTTCAGGCTAAAAAAACTTTGTATGAAGTAAAGAGAAATGGTGTTTTTCAAGACTGAAAAATCCCAAAGATCAGCATTAGCACAATGCAGCATACCTGCAATATGTGTTTCCATAAAGTAACAGTGTACAGTCACGTCAGAAATGGGGTTTTTTTTAGTATTTCAGTTTTACAAGACAATTAGCTGCAAAGAACATGGCCATAGGAAATTAGGTGTCACTGTTTGATGCTGCCTTATGGAGTGGAAACATTGTAAACTTTAATTCCATGACCCAAATGATTCTAAGACAGCAGAGAACATTCTACCCGATGTTGAGAAGCAACTAGACAAGTGTAGGAGTGTATCTGTGTTTGTAAGAAACTGAAAACGACAGTCAAAGCATGTGCAAATGTCTGGCTTGTATGTAGAGGAAAAAACAACTGCCTATGCAGATTCTAGCTATAAACTGGAAGGGCTGGACATGGGGAAATGATAAAATGAACCTATTGTTCCCTGAGCTCCCTTTGCTTCTCCGCCCCAGCCCCATGATATTCTCATTCATGAAGTCCTACCCTCAGCTGTCCACAAAGCCCCAAGACTGAAAATTCTTTTTGGGTCATATCTCAATACATGAAATTCTAGGTACTGTTAGAGGCAATGTGGGAGCCACTGGCACCCCTATATTTACACCTCGGGAACAGTTGCTGTCTCTAATTTCATCACGGTGCATACTCTTTCTATATGAATATGTTGGGATTATTCAATGAATATATTAATTTTGCCCTGATTAGCTAGAATTTTGAATCTGTGTAATTTTAGATTTATTACATCTTCCTAAATGGATTGGTTCTTTTATTTTTTATGAAAGGTCACACTTTATATATAGTACTAGAATATATCTTTTTCCAACTTTTGACTTCCAAATTCAGCATCCTTGTCTTTAGGGAATTTCTCTTGTAAGTAGCATATGGTTGTTGTTTTTCAATCTACTTGGATAATCCTTATGTTTTAATTGGAGTATAGTAGCACCATTGTATTTTGTAGCACATGCTTTGGGTGTTTTGTGCCACATGCCTCAGGCCCACCTCTGACTTAAAATGCGGCTTTGGCGAGCAATTCCTAAACATTCTGACAGTGTCCCACCTCAACCAGCCATAATGTCTCCTATGTTCTTTATGCTTGTTTCTGTGATTTTCATCTATTTTTCTCTCTGTGTTTTAGTGTACATAATTTCTACTGGCCTAGCTTCCAGTTCACTTATCTTTTCTTTGGTTGGATCTAATCTGTTGTTGAATCCATCAGTTTACTTCTTAATTTAATTTTTTTTTATTTTAGCGAGGAAGATTGGCCCTGAGCTAACATCTGTTGTCAATATTCCTCTTTTTTGTTTTTCTCCCCAAAGTCCCAGTACATAGTTGTGTATCCTAATTGTAGGTCCTTCTGGTTCTTCTGTGTGGGACACTGCCACAGCATGGCTTGATAAGCAGCACTAGAACTGTGCCCGGGATCCAAACCAGTGAACCCCAGGCCACTGAAGCAGAGTATGTGAAGGTAACCATTACGCCACCAGGCCAGTCCCTAAGTTAATATATTTTTAAGTTCTAGAATTTCCACATGATTTTTAAAATATATATTACAGTTACCTCATGAAATTCTTCATCTTGTCATCTATTTTCTTGAACTTATTAGTTACTTAAAAATCAGTGTCTAATAACTCCAATATCTGGATTACCTGTGGGTTTGTTTCTATTTTTTCTCTTGGTTTTTCGCTTCTTGTTTCCTAATATGCCTAACAATTTTTGATTAAATGCCAGACGTGTATGAAAAAAATCTTCAAAGCTCAGAGTGATGTTATTTTCTTTCAGAGATATGTACTTTGCTTCTGGATGGCAGTCAGGTGAGGATAGTTTCTTTTAATCCAATCTGGAATTTAGCTGACTTAAAGCTGGGTTTCATCATTGTAAGGGCTGGTTAAATTCTGTCAACCCAGAGTTCTTGGGTGCAGTCATTCAGGTCTCCAAAATGACTCCAAACGATAGCTTTGGGTACCCACCAGGACCTATCACTCACAGAAAGCCCTGAAATGCAATTTTTGTCTCTCCAAATTTCTGCCCAGCTTTTCAACCACTCAGCCTCAGACTATTACCAATTAGCAAATTCCTTAGAGGAGAAAACAGGCTCATCTCAATGTATTTTTTCTCCCTAGGGGTCCTGATGCTTCAAGCCCTGTCTGTCTTCTGGTTGACCTGATGGTAGCCTGATATTGACATGTACCCTGATACACACACACATACATACATATATAAATATGATGCTGCCTTAAGGAGTGGAAACGTTGTAAACTTTAATCCTATGACCCAAATGATTCTAAGACAGACAGCAGAGAACAGTCATTCTACCTGACGTTCGGAAGCAACCAGACAAGTGTATGTATGTAAATATGTATGTGTATGTATTCATACACACTCATACATATGTGTGTATATATATAGTCTCCAGCCTTTCTAGTTGTTCTAGGTTGGAGGATTTGTCTAACAAATTAATCCATCAGACAGTCAGGGATGGAAGGAATTACCCGTCTCCACAAATCAGCATTTGGGGGGACCCTTGACTTTGGTGTACTGGAGGCAGGAGTTTACCTAGGTCATAAAACCGAGCCTGCCTCTAATGAACTACGTAACCTTGGGCGCATCATTTAACCTCTATGTATCTTAGCTATAAAATGAGAGGTTCAACTATGTGATTTCTCAGATCTGCTCCAGCTATGCCATGCTATAATTCTGTTCTACTCATTCCTGGGACAAACTATACAAAAAACTGAAATACGATTAGGATTCATAAGTCACTGTTTAAGAAAACCGGAAATAATTTGCCAACCTTACATTTTAAAACCTCAGTAGTATTTCCTAGGATTTCTTTTAAGAAACTTCAAGAACTTGCTTTGAGATTTCTCCATTTGGACAGCAGATATTAAGGGACTAATAGGCCACTGTTACTGCCTCGAGCCATAGGCCTGTTGGCAGCTTTGCATTCCTGGGACAAACCCTTCTTGGTCATCATGTATCTTCTTTGCATATTTTATTTGGTTTGACAATATCTTATTCAAGATCTTTTGCATCTGTGTTCACATGTAAGATTGGCATATAATTTTCCTTTCTCGTACTATCCTTGTCTGTTTTCTGCATCAAGACTCTGTACGAGGCTCCTACACACAGGTGGGGAGCTTTTTCTCCTGTTTTATTTTCTGGAAGAGGTAGATAAGATAGGTGCTTCCTCTTCTTGGCACTCTGATAAACTGGGTATAGGGCTTTGGAGAAGAAGATTTTTATTAATGCTTTTTTTCGAGGATATTAGGTATTTCTAATAATTTTCAAGCTGGCTTTAGCAATTTGTCCATTTCATCTCAACTTTAAGATTTATTGGCAGAAAGGTTTTCAAGGTATTTTCATATGATTTATTTAACATGCACTGTCATCATGGCCCTTCTGCATTTCTAATATTGTTTATTCATGTCTTTTCTCTTTTTCTTGAGCAATATAACCAACACTATTTTCAATTTCTCTGAAGCACTGGGTTTTGATTTTGTTGATCTTCTCTATTTCATATCTATTTCTTATATCATTAATTTTTGTTCTTTCTTTTACTAGTTCATTTATTCTATTTCCCTGGATTTATAATTTGAATTGAAATCTTAGCTCATGTGTTTACAACGTTTCTTAATTTCTAATGTATCAAACTAATGTATCAACTCTGTATCAAAATGAGTCATGACCGAAAATAGTGTGTTCAAATGAGTCAATTGACAAGAGTTTAATAATGGGATTATTTGTAAATTGTAGACAGAGTTAACAAGTCTATTGCACATAATGAAGTCTACAGTTCTTCTGTATATCTAACTGTCTCTCCCACAATAGTATGCCCTTGGGAAGCTTTAAATCTAATTTCCCATTCCCAGTCTGCCGTGTTGTTCTGATCTCATATCTCTCTTCTAACTTGTTTTTAACTACCCACCCTCCCCATTTAGTTATTATTGTTATAATTTTGCTTTTACAGTCATTTTTAATTTAAACTTATGTCTTTTTTTTCCTCATGATTTCATTCTTCTTCTGGGTCTTTCTGGGTCCAACTTCCTTCTTTTTAAAGTTCAGCCTTTAGTATTCCTTTCCCTGCATGCCTGTGAGTGGCAAATTGAGTCATTTAGTAAAATCATTGTTATTTTGTCCTCGCTCTGGAATGATGACTTTTACATTGATTACTCCACAGGGATCTTCCTCACCATGTTTCTGATACCCTTGGGATCCCTCACTGCAGTGGTGCAGATGTATGATTTCAAGCTTTTGTGGATGACTTTCTTCCCCCTCAGAGCAAACTTTTTTGCCACTTAACCAGACCAGCGAATAGAGATTTTCTGGATGGTGAGGACTTTGATGCCAGAAGCTCTATGTGTGGAGCTCTAGTTTTGCTTCCCTGCACTGCATGTGCTGTAGCCCATCTCTCGTCCCGTGTAGACATTCAAACTCCAGACCCCTGCCTCAGGATCCTCTGTTCATTCTGAAAAATCCAAGGGTTGCTCCAGGTCAGTTTTTCTTTAATACTCATGCTTCATTTCTCTTTTCATTTTCATTACCTCCCTTTTTCACTCAATATCTCACAAGTTCATTGATGTTCACTGCCGTATAGTATTTCATTGAGTACATGTGCCACATTTTATTTATCTGTTCTCCTCTTAATGGACCTTTTGGCTCTTTCACTGCCAAAATATGTTCTTCTTGGACTTGTCCTCTGTGTACATATATGAGAGTTTCTCTAGAATATATACCAAGAAGTGAAATTGCTGGCTCATAAAATATGCACATTTTCATCCTGACTAGATTTTGCTGTTTTGTTTTCAAAGTGATTGTACCAGTTTACCACGCCACAGCAGCATGTGAGAGTTTCTGTGGTCCCACGTCTTTGCCAATAGCTTGTATTCTCAGTTATTTTGTCTTTTTGCCATTCTGACAGATGTGAAATAGGTTGTCTTACTTGCGTTTCTCCTGATTACTGAAAAGAATGAGCATCTTTCCATGTGTTTCTTTACTTTTCCGCTTCTTTACTCATTTTTCTACTTTTGAATTTTTTTCTTATTGGGTTGTAAATATCATATATTCTGGATGCTAAGCCTATATTGGTTATACAACTTAGAAATACCTTCTCCAGTCTGTGACTTGTCTTCTCAGATTTTTTTTTTTTTTGCCTTTTAATGAAAGTAAAATTTTAAGGTTAGAATTATCTATCTTTTCCTTCACGCCTTGCTTTCTTTTTTTGAGAGTTAAGAATTCTTTCCTACTCCAACTTCATAAAACATTATCTTATATTTTCTTCTAAATGTTTACCTTCTTGCTTCTTCCATTTAATTTTTAAATCCATCCTTAAGTTTGGCATGCAGAAGGAATCTAATTTTATGTTTTACTCTATGAGTAATCATCAGACTCTTCTTTTTGGTAAGAACTGCGATCCATTTTTGTGAACGGTTCATTGAGGAAAAATGGGCTAACCATTGAATGACCCTCAGTAATTTGTTACGAACAGTGAGGTTTGGAGTGAAAGCTTTTTAAAGACTACTTTACAACTACTCTAGTCTTGTTCTACTGTTATGCCTTTGTCTGAAATCCTTTCCCTAAGACAAAGAGCTGAGCAGTCCTTCGCCCTGTAACTACACACTAAATTTTTCTACTACAGCAACTATTTATTTCTACTGGGAATATCTGCACGCCCACCTATTTCCCCCACTGAACTATGGCACCTTGAGGTTTGGGCCAGTGGCTCTGATCTTTGCGTCCCTGGTGCCTGATATGTAATAGACACTAAACATTTGGCAGATTAATGAATTAATGAGCATATTTGGAACACGCGGAGGGGAGCTTGGAAGAGCCCCAACCTGCTTGCTTAACGCTGGATGGAATCCTGTATAAATACTTCACTCTTCTCATTTCTATGTCTAAAAAGTGGGGAAGAGAAAGATATTCTGAACTATGCAATAATTAGTTCTAGAAGCGTCTTGTCCTAGGCTTTTGTGAATTAATTTGGGAAGCAGCACAATGCCCCATTTACTTTCATTTTTCTTTTAAAGAGAGGCAGAGAAACATCATGCATACAAAAAGCTGCATTAGGCTGAACCCAGCTCCAAGTGGCTAAAGAGTTACAATCCAAGCCTGTGCACACGAGTCTAATCTTTTTCCATGTCTTTTATCCCAACGATTAGTTATTTCATACCTCACATTTTTTTTACCTGCCTTAACACGTTTGAACTCTGTAAAATTCTTCTTTGCACATGAATTAGTGTGAAATTTATTACCATATTCCTTCCACTTATTAAAAGGGATGTACTTTACAAATATGACTGCAGCGCAAATTTATTATTTACATCCCGAGCCCTAGCCTTCATAACTACTTAATATGGATAAGGTGTTTAGTTTTCCAATGGAGTCCAGCTGCATCACTGGAATCAAACTTGTAATTGCCTCTTTGGGATTTAAAACCATTATAGTTGTGCTTTTATGTTCTCTTTTGTTTTGCTTGAATCACTTTTTCAGGTCTATGAAGTACAGCTGGCACAATAAAAGTTTGATCAATGCATAACCAATGCAGTGTATATTTCTTCCAGAAATATAAAACCCAGGTGAAAAATGTTAATCTATGAAAATTATCTTTGTCAGCTACTTATTCTTGGAATTTAAATGGTTTCAATCTTTTGGTAAGGGCTGAGCCTGGATTTCTGCGTTAAAGTTTTCTGACTTTGCAACGTCGTATGTTGATGTGTATTTTAAGAGCTGCAAGATACAGAGTTTCTAGTACCATAAAAAGTATTTTTTATTGTCTGTAAAATACTCTACATTTAGACTGGTTAAATAATTTGCACTTGATTATCTTAAAAATTCTCTTGTTTAGAAAATGGGGATAATGAAATATTTTCCTTTTTTTAGGAGGACAAATATCACAGATCCAAACTTTTAAAAAAATGTAAACATTATATTTATAAAGAAATATCTTTCAAAAACCTGGCAATTTAAAACTGAGTACTAGCATTTTTTTGGAGTCAAAGAACTGAAGCTGACAGTTTCACTTGAAGGTAATATTATTTCAAAATGGTGCGATTGTCTCTAATTTCTAAGTGCAACTGGGGTTAATCGTGGACAGATGCTCACCATTAACTCTAAACTTCTTTGTTCTTGTCCATTAAAATTAGCTATGTTTGGAAGGAAACACAAAGCTGTGTCCATGGCCCCTCCTCCAAGAAAAACCCTAGGTTCTGATACGGAGAATATGGCAGCGATGGCCATGGCCTTACAAACTCTGGATCCACCACTTCTACCACCCAGGATCGACCTGGACTATAACATAGAGGAGTTTGTCTTATTGTCCCCAGCCCTTCCCGCCGGCACGTTTTCTCCTCTTCAGGGCACACGTATTTACACAGATGCTTTGCTCCTCCGCTTTATCCGAAATCTGATCCTTGGGAAGAATTGATATTAGTCATCTACTCAATAGAGTAAATTTAAATCACTCTTCTATTTATTTCCCTACTAAGTCCAGAATCTGTTACTGTGGGATGAATTCCTTTATCTGTAGATAAATATTTGTAAGCAGGAGCCCAGGAGAGAAGCCATCCCAGAGTTTCCACAACATTTAGGTAACCATGAGGCCTGCCTGGCGGCAGGGTCAAGACTAGAGAGAGGAGAGTCAGGCACTTGCCTTGGGTGTAAAACTTAAGTGGGCACCAATGAAACCTCAGTAATCAAGATAAGTATCTTAGTGCAAGACTTAAAATAAATTTTGGTATTTTGTTCATCCCAGATGATGACACACTTCTTAAAATTGAGCCTGAGATGAAAATGTCACCCTAATCCTGGCCCTGCTTGGTGGTCCTATTCCAGACATTATTCCAAACTATTTCTGCCTAGTATCAACCTTGTACCTCTGGGATCAGGGACAGCCTGAACCAGGCTCTCCCCATTGAGGGTAGAGAATCAGCCCATCAAATGGACCCTGAGAAAATTATTCCTTGTCACAGCATAGCTGGCAAAAAAAGAAATGCTCAATAAATATTTTGAAATAGGATTAAATGAATGAATGAATGAATGAATGAGTGACGATATCTTTGGTATTATTAGTGCCCTGATGAAGAGGAGAGGGTCATAATGTGCTCCCTAAATGAATGCAGCTTCCACGTGGGTCAGCTACACCTCTGGAAAGCAACTTAAGTAACAATAGATCTTAATACAAAATCTTCTGCTTCAAGCCACCATAATATAAATTAGACCTGCAGCTGGTAGCATAAATACAATAAAAAATAGTGTTTAATTTCTATATGTGGCAAATATAATAAGCAAGTTATTTTTAGTAACCATATTGCTATTTAATCTTGGTATGAATTAGGATAATTTTACTTCTTTGGAGGGAAAAGGCAGTTTTTTGATAGCAAATTCAATTGTAGGCCTACTGATTTTTATATCAACGGAATTATAAGAGCTTAGCTTCAGGACAACTTATTCAACCAAAATCAGGTCCATTTTCTTCAGTGCCTGAAAAAATATGTCAAATATTATTGTATTGAATATTAAGGGGGTAATGTCTGTGTTAGCTAATTAGCCCACTAGTTAGAGCACAGAAATATTAACATTATAGATAGCCGATCAAGTCCCATTCTCTACAATAGAGGGTGTCAGACAATTTAAAATGGTAGAAAACCCAAGAGTCACTTCCATAGCATTTGCTTAAACTTCTAAGGTTCATATATTTCAATGTGCAGAGGTCTGGTGATCTTGGAAGTCAGTTTAAATAAATAGTGAAAACACATGGTGAAGACCTGATTCCAGAAGAATTGGGAATTTATACCACTTCCTTTTGCTACCCATGCCCAGCACTTTCACCCACCGATCCACGCTTTGTTAGTTTAACCAAATCATCTCTTAGAAAGAAGCAGACATCTTTTATTTGTGGTTCAGTGGAGCACATTCAGATTTATCGACCAAGATACTTGGTCCTGGGAGGCACAGATGCAAATGGCGGGAGGACCAGGCAGAGGTGCTGAGAAAGGCAGAGGGAGGGAGAGTGTTTCCAGCTGAGATGCAGAAGTGGGGTGCAGCGTTGCAATGTTGGAGTCTGGTTAGAATCACAGAAATGGGTGGGGACCGGAGTGGGCTGAAAAAGCGGGCGGGCAGCTATCACGTGAAGTCCTAAGTTTTCATTTTATTATGAAAAATATGGAGCCATGGAAAGCTTTTAAAGAGAGGGGTGATAGATACATTCAGATTTGCAATTTGGAACGATCCCTCTTGGAGCAGGAGGAGCCTGGACTGGAATGGGGCAGAGACTGGAAGCCGAGAGGCAGACACTGGTACCATGTCACTACTAAACGATACTTTGGTACAATGGACAGAGACTCTGGGACACTCATTTGGGTGACAGCAGAGAGTGGCTTGAACTAAAATAGAGGCTCTGTAAATATATTTACTAAAATACCTTTTGCTTATTTCAAGCCCCAAAAGATGTAACCTAAAGAAGAGATGACAAATGATCAAATTTTGATAAACTCTGGAAATTTTCACTAAGAATTTGAAGCAATTCATCTCAGAAGATTTGAGGTGTGGATGATCCTAAGCAGA
Organism: Equus przewalskii; assembly: GCF_037783145.1. Classification (NCBI taxonomy): domain Eukaryota; kingdom Metazoa; phylum Chordata; class Mammalia; order Perissodactyla; family Equidae; genus Equus; species Equus przewalskii. The sequence continues at coordinate 61,957,729 of NC_091834.1, read as the reverse complement.
AATAAAGTTGTGGTGCTGTCTAGGTGGAGTTAGGCCCTAATCAGTAAGCACATCAGTAATCATTCACTACAGTGAGACCATGTCTGTGCTCTGGGCACCAACTCAAAACTTGGCTCTGCTCTTGGGCCCACAACATATTGCACTGGATAAAAAGAAAATCTTTCTTCTCTTTGGTGAGGAAGATTGGTCCTGAGCTAACATCTGTGCCAACCTTCCTCTGCTTTGTATGTGGGAAGCCACCACAGCATGGCCTGATAAGCAGCGTGTAAATCTACACCCAGGATTCAAACCAGCGAATCCCGGGCTTCCAAAGCAGACTTTGTAAACTTAACCACTACACCATTGGGCCGGTCCTAAGAAAATCCTTTTTTGACATATACATTCACAAGTTCCTATCCATTTAGCACAGATTTATTTATTTAGATTTAGAAATGTATTTTTCTGTGGAATGGAGTTAATAATTACATTAGAAAGCTTTTACACATACAAACCTAGTGCTAGTTACAATCTGTGGATGTTTTACATTCTGGTGAAGGTGAACTGTGTTTCATTTAATCATCTCAAAAATATCTAGGATCCTGCACCTACACAGATAAGCGAAGAGAAATCCTAAGACTACATTTACTCATTTAACAAGCATCCATTGAGGATGGTCTTAGCAGCTAGAGGAGTTGCTGAACTGCTCCCAAAGGGTTCGTTGGTAGATGGCCCCTTTCTTCCTCACACTCCCTCCTCCCCTAAAGCACGGTGGTGCCCAGTGGCAGGAGCTGCCTTTGACAGTTGCCATATATGGGTAGCTATACTCTCTCTGTCCCAACAAGTGGCTGAGCTCTACTTGTAAAACTCTCCACCACCATCAGGCACAATCACCATTATTACATTAAAAGCTTGTCTCACTCCTGGTAGGAAGATATTAGACCATGGCATACGTGTCAAATGAATTGTCAGGCTATATATATACATACACATATATCACAGAGCACTATAGCTCAGGTACCCACATGACATTCTTCGGCTCGTGTCTGATTTCAGTGGTAGCTCATTTCATTTCAGACTCGCCCACCCTAAGTGGCACCATGTGTCTCCACCTTCTGTCCCAGGGCCTCCTCCTTTCTGTGGAAAGTGCATCACCCTCAAAGGCAAACCTCAACCCATGTAGGATGGGAGCCAGTGGATAAATGACTCAGCCACCTGTCCTTCCGGACACTTCTGGAAGGCACTCTGTACCCTTCTGAGGAGGTCTCACTGGAATGGAGCCCTCGTAGTCCCCAGCAACCCCTCCATTGCAAAGCTTTATATTGGCTTTTCCTTGTTCCTGTCACACCCCCCCTACCCCCACTCCTGCTTCCTGTGATCCACACTTCCCAGATAAGCTGCTGTCCCCAAGTCCTTGTTTCAGACTTCGTTTGGAGGAATTCCAGCTAAAAGAAAAGCTATGTCTGGCACATAGTAGGTCCTCAACAAATGTGAAACTCTTGATCCCCTTCTTCTTCCCATTGTAAAAATGAGAACTTTGAGGCTCAGGGGAACTGAGTAACTTATCCAACACCACACAGCCTGACACCAAGAGAATTCAAATTGAAGCTTCTTTCTGGTGGTTTCTATCTCAAAAGCTGGCTTTTGCTAGTCCTGAGCAAACCAATGAGGACCCCTAGTGGCATGAACAGGATGGACATAAAGGAACCGAAGCCAGTGCCTCTCAACAGTCCAACACTATTCAGGAGAGAGGTGTGAGGTCTAAGGCTGCACCCTGGTTCCTGGGAGAAGCCCAGCCTAGCAAGTTACAGACAGGCTTCAAACAAGGTTCCATCAAGGCTGGCTCCACAAGCATGGGAGCTGCTCCCAAAGGTGATATTTCTCTTTCTTGTAGAGGAAAGATGAGTATCTTATTACTAGGTTTCCAAGGGAGGTTTCCCTCTCTGGATCTTAAACCCCCTTTTACTGGTTCATATGATTTCTAACCTTTCCCGTATTGGCTAATTGCTTTGTCTATTTCTGAAGCAAGAGAGACCCCTCTCCCTCGATGGAACATCAATGAAGGGGTGTGGGACAGAGGAAATGGTCGACATCAAAATGGGGGTCAGATTATCCGGCTGTAGCTGAGGACCCACCCTTCCTTGTGCTGGAGCATCCTCTCACCAGACTGGGCACAGGCACCCACAGCCCTCCCAAACTGCAGCTAATTTGAAAAAGGGGGAGTCTCATTCTTGCTCCTTTCAGAAGCTTTCTCAGCCCACAGTGCTCATTCCAGAGATGTTTGGTGGGTGACTCTGTCTTTGACATATACTCTTCAGCCTCTATGAAGTCAACCATACTGCTCCTAATGTGTGACCCACCTCCCATTATAATAAGATTTCTTTATCGTTTATGCCCTGCAGCCAATCGTGTCACACTCTACTTCTGGGAAGCTTGGGTACATGGAGTTGTTGTTCTGGGCAGACTGGATGAAGAGCTATGGGAGGTTGCTCACTAGCGAGGAAGCAGATGGAGCAGATGGAGACACAGTGGCAGAGCACAAACCCAAGAGTAGAGGTGATGGGTGCCAGACCAGCCGGGCACGGGATGAGGGAGTAAGAAGGAGGTAGAATGTGGCTTTACTGACTTTTTTATCCCAGCTGGTGAAGCCACCCTTTTCCCCTTCCCCTGCTCGCTATGTAAGGTACGGTCCAAGTGTCAGGAGTCCAGGATCTCCCTAAATGCAGGGAGATCTCCCTAAGTCCTCCTCCCCTAGGACTGCCTGCTTATAGCAAGATGCTTACAGACAGATAACTCGGGGGAAGCGTACAACAAAACAAGCTGAGTGCAGAGGGCAGATATGAAACAGATTTTTTTTCAGGGCTCCAACTGTGGTAGATATTATAAGCAGAACAGATTTCATATGGAAGACACTGACAAGGAAAAACACAGCACCCAAAGCTAGTGTTTTCAAGGATTTGCTTCTTTGAATGTAAGCTTTTTTTAAAAAAATCACATTCTTATCAAACAATAGGCAGCAAAAGCTTTCCCCCAAAATGGCAAAGGCGGATCAAACGTAGGTACGGGTTACCTGTATTTGCAAGACCTGCTTCAAAAATCCATTTCAATCTGCTGCGAAAGCATGTGCTGTCCTGGCTTTCTAATCTATGTTGAAAGCTCAAAGGTTAAAGAGACTTGGCTGAATTTGTCTTAAGATATATCCTTTGTTCTGATTCAATCATTTATTTGAATTTAATATTTTAAAGGACACTTCAAACAGACTTCACAAAGCCCTGTTACCATCAGGTCCATATTTATTACTTAATATTTAACTGGGGGGATTTGCCAAAACCCTTAAGAATTACTGGTTGCAAACTTGTAGAGTTAAAAGGTTTGTGGAGGAAACCATTTGCTAGCAACAGGGGACGATGACGCCCCTGTAGGCTGGGCCCCCTGCAGGCTGGGCCACTACTGTAATGTGAATAAACATTTGGGGGTCTAGTGACATGATGAGCCCAGCTCCCCAGAAAGAGCAGGAAGTGCACGTGTCTTTAAACAAATATTCTAATGTGCTTAACTTCTGAACTGTAAAGCTCAGCTTGTGCCTTAAGAAGGGAGGCGAGAGTGAGAGCAAAGCTGCGGGAAAGAAAGCTGTAAACAAACTGTTATTTCAGGCCTTCTACAAACACACGGGAGAGAGGCCCTGGAGTCTGGGTCAACCCACCCACAAGGAAACGTACCTCTTCCTGAAAGAGCTTCCGTCCTGGGGAGAAATGGTTTTGAGCTTCAGGATCCATAGATGGCGTTTATATTTTTATGACGCCAAACGTCAAGAAGAAAATTTGAAGCCTGGATATCTACATATGGGTGAACGGGGCACATCACAGAGACATGGTGATCAATGAATTTTCATTCAGATATTTCTGTGTCTTATAGAGCACGAGGCTATTGTGGAATTTGTCATGGCTCTCCATGTCCTTTACAGTCGTTCAATTATGTTGATTAACTGCTCCTGCTATGCAAATTCCCTGAAAATAAAAATAGGCTGAGATCTGTCAGCTGCAGACCAGCCACATCAGAGAATGTATGCCAGACATGATGCCGACAGAGTCCAGACTGAGGATGCAATATCCAGGCTGAAATTTCTGGCTGTAAAAGGATGTGCTTTCCTATGAAGAAGGTGACTCACCCAGAGGGCCTCACTAACCCCCAAGAGTGGGGACTGGGGTAAAGAGTGGGCCACAGGAGCAAATCCCGAGACGATGACTAAGGCCACGGGATAGTGTGGCTTATGGGCCACAGGCCTCTCTCTTAACTGGTACTTGGCCAGTAGGAGTGCAAAGCCAATCTGGAGTAGCTATAAATGACACCAACAGAGACCATGATGGCCTGGGGGACCGTCTCCCGCCTCTATCTAGAGTAGCCAGGCCCCCTAGGCAAGAGTGAGTGACACAGCATCAACAAGGTGAAAGGACAGACCCTGCCAGTGGCTTCAGAAAGCAAGAATGGAACTGACAATGGGTGTCATCGTGTTGCCTGGACCATACATGGCAGGCCACGTACTAATTGACACAGAGAAGAAAGCCACAGGCTCCAGAACGCAAAATTGCTTCTGGCTATATTCCCCACTCTCTCTTCTCAAGCCTCTGGAATCTTTATCTGCAAAATAAACCTGCAGGAAATATAAGCTGTTTTCACTTATTTTTGTCTGGAACTAAATACGTGTGAACAGAGATCTTTAAAATTGCCAACAAAGCCATCGTAATATTTTAAAATAAACAATCATCTATCCTCACTCCTACCCAAGAAGGTGAAAATTCATCAAACATATGAAAATATTCACTTGACCAAAAGAAGCAGCAGAGTCTGACTCAGAACGATGTAATTTATGACAAGAAATTTTTAAAAATTTTCCATTCGAAGTTGCACATTCAGTATATATGACAATGCATAGTGTTGTAAATTCAGTATATCTCAGGGTTGCATCTCTGCAAAGGAAAAGTCTGCTTCCACGAGAGGATGCTTTCAGATGAAAAATGGGATTTTCAAACACAAAAGTGCAAGTGAAGGGGTGAAGAGCAGAACAGAGAGCGTAAACCCGGATCTGTGACCTGGGAGACCATCTTCAGAGCGTCTCCCAGAGCTCAGTGTCAGAGGATAAAAAGAGAATGAAGCATAAGCAGAAAGATAAGTGGCATGGATGATAGATCCACAAGATGCAATATGAGTATGATGGGAAGAATACCGGAAAATAGAAATATGCTGGGAACATAATTATCCAAGACAGAAAGGACAACAGAAAGAATCCCGTGATGAAAAAAATGCTGGAGGAATCTGGATTTCATGGGGCCATTCCGTAAGGTGATGAAGGAAATTGCACACATACACACACAAATTCCAGTTATGGTTTTCTATTTGAAAGACGAAGAAAAAATCTGCATGTATTCAAGCATGAGTAATTTTTTTGAAAGCTAATCCAGGAAGAAAAAAATTAGATTAAAACTCAAAGCCAGAAAATAATTGGGAAGAATATGTAAAGAAATTTGAAGAATAACTTCAAACAAATCTATGCCATTTATGTTTGAAGACAAGAGAAAGATTTTTTTCCTAATATGCAAAGGCAAAAAATGTTTATCACCTGTATACTTTTTCTGAAAATGTCCTCAAAAGAGTATTTCAGTTCACTAAGAAAGGTATCAAAATAAAAAGTTTAAATCTATGTAAAATGTTGTTTGAAAGAAATGGCAGTGAGCAATGAAAGCAGTAAAGTTGAGAGTTAATAGCTAAACAATGATTATAAACAATGCAAATGCCAAACATAATTCTTGAAAGAATAGCTACAAATTGTATTTCAAGAAATGAATCTAACAACCCCAAATTACGTAAACATCAACTGAGAATAGGAGATGGGAGGAGATAATAAAAGCAGAAATATCTACTCTCACAGGAAAGTGAAGGTGGGGAAATTAGCAGAAACTGATTAAATCCTAATGCCGATAAAGATTGATTCAAATATTTTCAATAAACAGATAATGACTACTAGAGAACAATAAGTGTTGAGCTCAAACCACCAGTGGAAAGATATGTAAGCAACGAAGAAAACAAAGGAAAAGGGAAGATCAAAAACATAAAATAGAATAACATATAAATACAAAAAAAGATTGAATTGAAAACAATTCAGAATGTCCCATAACCTCAGACTAGCTGAATAAACTGTGGAACGTCCCTCCCCACAGCTGAATACACTGCAGCCATAGAAATGATGTTGTGCATTTTGAGAAAATGACACCAATGAGTGACAAACATACACACACATAACAACACAGTATAGAGGTTGACTCCACTTTCGTTAAACACATACCAGGTGATTCTCAAAGCATTTATCAACCTGTACAGCACTGTCTCTAACCAGTCAGAACAAGCCTTAAACAACTGGTCCAGCTGCAGCATAAGTGCAAACCCTAAGAACATCAGAGAGAGAGCTGTAGAGAATTATGAACGTACGTAGACACCAACAGCTGTAGACGTAACTATGGATAAAGGTCCAGAAGGGTATAACCCAAAATTTTTATAGTAGGCATCTTTGGATTGCAAGATTAAGGGTAATTTTTATTTTTCTTTGTGCTAAAACAGGAATATAAAATAATATGTTTTAAAAAGGCATGGATTTTAAATAGTTTTTCCTGGAAACCTAATGCATTTCTTCTCATAGGCAGTGGCACGTGCTTTCAGAAGAGATGGCTCCAGAGTGGGTATACAGAACACCAAGTTTCTTACAATAAACCAATTGGTCATTTTGGGATACAAAATATTCAACCTCAACTCATTAGTATCATCCTTTAACTACAGCTGATTGCCAAGAAATGTGAGAACAAAAACGAAACAATAATTTCTTATCTAAAACATGGGTTAGGAAAAATAATCTATTGAAAGAAATTTTTTCTAGAAAAATAGGACTCATGCAACATATCTGGTATGTAGTATAGGGTCTTTAATTTAATTATCTGAAGAAAGACATTTACGTTTTCTCCATTTCACTCTCATTTATTTGTTTATTTCAGATGGAATTTGGAAGGTTCAGTTCTCCAGGTTTAGAGCGATTCTCTTTTGTATTCTTAAAACCTGCATCATATTCACTTTCATCAGTCTAATTATGATCTAAGATAGTGCTCTCAGGCTCTCACATTAAATAAATAATCAGCCCAGCTCTCCCCTTTGGGCCCCGTAGAGCACAGCCATATGCCCTGCAGAGTGGAGGGGTAGGAATTCTCCCACGCACATCAACCCACAGAAGTGCCTCGCAGGCCTTTCCCAAGGCTGTTCCGAGATCAGCAAGTTTGGAGGATTCTGCTGAAGAATTGTTAACCATCCAGCACAAGCCACAGAATGTTCAGAAGATGTTTATTTTGTTTCGTCTTTGAGAAAGTAATCTCCAAATGTGTTCATTTCAAAACAGAAAATAAAAGAAGTGAGCTGCCCTGGGGAAGATGAGGGCCGTCACAAGCGGGGGAAACACTTTTCGATCCACTAATCGATCAACAAACATTTATTTTGTACACTATCAGCCAACGTTGTTCTTGTTAACAGGGTGGATACAAAGAAATAAGTTATTTATAGTATATTGACATACACTGAAATATAATAAGAAAGAAAATGTGTATCAGAGAGAAGATGAGGTTGGTTTCAGGTAAGTTGTGCTGGAAATGAACACAGATGATTTAAGCATGGCTTTTAAGTGCTCTGCAGGCAACTTGAAACAACACTAAGTCACCCGGCCAGTCAGTCACCTCCAAGTGGTGGTTCATTGAAACTCTGGGGAGGGACTAAACTCAGGGAGGAAAGTTTACAGAGAGAATCAGTTCCTGCATGGAGTGGAAAGAAGAGACAGGAGTAAGGCTCGTTGCTCTGCAAGCAAGGGCAGTGCAATCCAGACAGGCAGCGAGGACTTGCGCACCTTCCAGGCTAATCAGATGCTGGCATTGTCCTTTCAGCCACCCCCTCCTCTGGCAGCTCTCCCCATCCCGGAGCTTGGTTACTCCTTCCCTTTTGTGCCCTACGATACACCTGGCCTTCTTCCCTGGCTCCTTCCTGCTCCCTTTTCCTCATCCCTGGTTCTCTCTCCACCGATTGCCCCACTTGTTCAGTTCCTTGGTTTGTATTCACATTTCCCATCATGGATGCTTCTCTCTTTTTTCATTCATTTCATTGGGCATATGACTGATTTGTGGGAATGAAGTTAACATCGGTCTTATTATTGTTAAATGAATTACATATACAGAGAGTGCTGAAACTTTAGAAAACCTTCAAAAGCACTTGCTAAATATTCTTAAGAACTGAAAATATGTGAAGCCTTAGCACAAGAGGCCACCATGGCACAAAATGTCCTGAGTAAACAAGATAGGAAAAGCAAAATAGGTTCTTACACAGGCTTTCACAACTGTGGCTTCCTCTTACCTTCAAATTAATGCCATGAGGCGGTAGAAATGAAAATAATGTTGATGCTGGGAATAATAATAACAAATAACAATCCTAAGGATTTTTCATGAATGATCTCATTTACTCCTCCCAACCACATATGAGAAAGGGCACATTGTTATCCCTACTTTGTAGATGAGAAAACCAAGAAATAGGGATTTCGAGAACTTGCCCAAGCAAGGACGACGGGAAGGAACAGTCATGGTAGGAGTGTGTGTTGGTACATCCACTGTGGAGAAGAGTTTACCATTGTTTCAAAATTTAAAAGTGTGTATCCTTTGACCCAGGAATTCTATTTCTAGATATCATCCTAAGATCTACCTAAAGAGTGCTGCATGTACAAGGGTATTAATTGCAGCATTATGTGTTGTAGCAGAAAACCGGAAACAACTGAAATGCCCCACCAGTTAGTGGCTCATCCAAATAAATTACCTTGCTCGAATACAGTGGAAAACATGTAGGCTTAACAAGGATGCTGTAGCTCTATATGTACCGGTATGTCAAGAGTAAGATGTAGAAGGGTATTATGGTATACATCATTCCTTTGTGTCCGGGGAAATACATGCGTGCACACACACACATAGTGACTATCTCTAGAAGGACACACAGGAATTAGTGGTTGCCCACTCAGGAGGGGACAGAGACACTAGGGGTCAAGGAAGGAGACTCATTTTTTATTGACTATCTTGTGTACTTTTTGAATTTTGTCTCCTGTACTTGTGTCCTACAATCCAATTTTTCAAAAACCTCAAAAGTAAAGAATTTTTGTAAATAAAAAAAATAAAGCCCTAAAGTCACATAGAGAGCAGTTGGGGGTGAAGATTGAGTGCTGAGCTGCCTGCCCGGGAGGCCGTGGCATCCCCTGGCATCCCCCACAGAGCTCTGCTTTCACAGATGAAGAAACTACTCCAACTTCGGGAGGTTCAAAGGCTGCCTGAGATCACAAGACCAGTCAATGGTGAGCCTGAGTTTGAATGCAAACTGCCCAGCTGTAATGATAGCAGTTTCCTCTTTATTGTTCAAACATCAAATCCCACATGGAGAAGGCATGCTAAAGAGGAAGGAACATGGGGAATTAGAGGGAAAATTTCTCATTGAGGGGAAGGAGGAAATGAAGGGACATTTAACACGTGAGTATTTACATCTTAACCACCATGGCTCCCTCCTCTCATCTCCTAATCACTGAGTATCACTAGACGCCTATCCAGCAATAAGGCAACACTGTACACAACTTAACGAGACTTGAGGGTCATTCATTCATTCATCTATTCATTCAATCAGCAAATATTTATTGAATGTTCTATCTGGGCAATAAACTGGGAACACAGGTAAATCAGAAGCAGCCTCTCAACCTCAAAGAATTCACAGTCTGACTGGAGACCGTTACTTGACGTCACTTATATATATGTTGCTCTCTCCCCCACAGAGCATAGCTGGGAACACAGTAGATCTCCAATAAAAATCTATGAAATAAATAAATCTGAGTGCGCATCACTCCTAGACATCATGGAAGACAGTCTCCTCTCTTACTAGCTCCCCCTCACCTCCCTTCTCCTGAACCCCCTCCCGTACGATACAGTCTTTCAAAGCATCCTAAACCTGAATGATAAAACTGTTCATTCAAAGGCTTGGAAAGCAAGGTGACAACTTTGGCTTAAAATAATAACAACAAAAACCCTGAAAATGTTGGATCCCAAGCCATAGTGTTTCAGCAAAGCAATGTAATTCCCTCTTTATATTCTCATTTTATTTATAAGTGTTTTGCTGTGAAGTGGGTGAACTGCCGAGCTCCATGTCACAGCCTGCAGCACAGCAAACTGGCTTTTTCTGAAGCTCATAATGTGATAATTAAATTGCTAACAGGCACCTTAGTGATGGCATTTGCTGAATTCTCCCAATTGCACCTTTCTGGAGGGGACGCGTCAGTGGAAGCACAGGGATCAACTCAGGGTGTCTTTTTTTCATACATTTTCTTCCATGAGTACATTAAATTTTTATGTGGAGTGAAATGGGACAGGACTTGTTTCCCTTCCACTGCACAATGATTTATTACCCAAAAAAGACCGCAGAACTAATTAGCAGAGTAATTAATTAATATAAATTTGCATATTTGCATTTGCAATTAGTGCAGCCGACTGATTAGTCTGAAAATGAGAAGTTTGACTCATTAGATGGTAGTGTCTGCTGGACCAGAAAGCGGCTGCCAGATGAGGCGGAAAAGGGTGGAATAAGCATGTGTGTTTCTTTTGTTAGAAGAATGGAGAATATGCTCAGATATCTGGGGCCAGACATCAGGGTTTGCAATTTAAATAAATAAATAAATAAATAATTTGCTGCCATTTCTGCTACTCAATGTTCCTTGCCCTCTTGCCTCCAGCAAGTGATTCCAACCAACCCTAGAAGCCATTGCGCCCCTCAGACTGGGCTCCTCCTATTCCCCAAAGGCAGAGGGGTCTCTGTTGTTTGTGGGGCGAGCAGAAAAATCTGTCCTGGTTTGATGTCCCAGGAATTTGACTCTTGCACCCAATTCAGTGGTTCTGTCAAAACAGTTCTCTAGTGCTGATGAGGACCCTCAGGGGACGGCGTGAGTAGACTACCTTCTCGTCAGGGGCTTCTCCCGATTGCCATCTCTTTGTTCCTCCAGCTGATAGCTGAGCTCAAAGCTCTCATATCTAGTTGACTGAGTGAATCCTTTTCTGCAGAATGGCACAGGGCAAATAAATATAAACATATGCACAGACGTGCAGACATACAGACATCAAACAGCAGCCATGGCGCACCCAGAATAAAATGAGGGATTAGCTCAAAAATTTCTAGGGAGGTTGGGGAAACGGGGTGAATAAGAAATAGCTTCTTGATTTGACTTCACTGATTGTATTATTTTCAGGGTAAGGATTCACATTACAAGAGGAGAGAGCCTGACCTGGGGTGAATGCTTTCTTCAGGAAGAAGGGATTCTTTCAGTCTCAAGTCAAACCAAAAGCGGAAAAAAATTATTTCATTTGTTTTCCTAACATTCTTTCTAAAGGTTACTACTGAGGTTTGCTAATTTATGAAATAAATTTCTAGACCACACAATTAGTTATGTTGTGGGTCAACTCCTGTCTTCAGGAGCTGGAGAGAATCTAGAAAGAAAATATCCATGCATCTCGCATCAGAGTTGCACGTTTATTCGTCCCCTCCCTTGCTTTTGCATTATATTTTTCAGATTCAAATAATATCAAATGCCTTCCACCACCACAAAGCCCTGAGCCAGGGCCTCTGCACTGTACATTCCTGGGGCCAGTAATCCCATGGTGGTCCCACCTGTCCTTCAAACCCTGCTCAGACCTCACCTCCCCAACTCTGCCCACAGAGCAACATCCTTGCTCCCTATTTTGTCCTCCAAAGCACCTTTCTCTTGACCCCTACATACCGCTTGCCAGGCAGTATTACAACCATTTCTTTACACCTCCACCTCACTTTGACTGAGAGCTTTTCTGACACACTTGTCTTATATTTGTATCTTCATATCCCAGAGCCCAGCACACTACCTGGTACATAGTAGACAATAAAGAAATGCTTGGTAAGTCGGGGCATGGATGAATTAATGAACACATTTATGGTTTGACTATAGAGTAAATTCGTCTAGAGCTTTGCCTATCAGGAAAACAAGCAGCTACAAACATATGCAAGGAAATGAGTAACTCAAGACGCAATCAAATAAAATGGAAGAAAATTAAAATGGCCGGTGGATCAGGATAGTCCCCCAATTCAACTTGTACTTGGCGTCTGCACTTCACTTGTCTTGATTTTTCCCTCTCTCGAGGCTTAAAGAAGACTCTCTGGCACTTAATTCTTTAGCATTTTGCCAAAAAAAAAAAAAATGACTTACACTTCACACATAGGTTAAAAATAAAACTTAAACAAGTAGCCTGAAATTAATTTTTAACCATAACTTAAAGCTAACATTTAACTAGTAGTCTTGAAAGAATTGGAGTTTAAAAAGTGTAAAAGATTTAGCAGCAAGGCAAAAGGCTTAATATGGTATTTGAATCCACAATGAAAAGAAACACGCTGTTTTGATCAGTTATCAAACAAAGTTTTGTATGCTTGTTTGTTTTGTTGTCACTTTTACGTTCTTCCCTAGTAGACCCTAATGAGTCTTTTCCAACAATGGATTCTCCTCTCCCCAGGGCAGGCATCTAGCACAGTGGATGTAACATGGGTGGCACTTGATCAAGGAGAAATGGAATTTAATAAGACCACCTGGAGTTTAACTTGGAAGTGACTTCAGAACATCTCTATAGATGTCACCATGTGTCCTGAGAAGCACTTGGAGCAAATTCTGGGTTATGCACCTGTTTGTTTCCTATAAATTTTTATACACTAATATTACACTGGTAGTCAGTCATGTATTTATTTGTTGGTCCGTCTGTTTTGAATTTATTCTCCACTTACCTCCAAGAAGATTTGAGGCAGCAATTGAGTTAAACATTTTTATATCCTTTGTAAAACAATTCACCCTCTAAAAAGATTCCTTGTTTCCTAACAGTGCCATAACACATATGATGAAATATATCTTTATATTTGTTTTCTATAAACTGCATGGTTTATTTTCTAGAAATATATCACAGATATATTGAGAAGATACCAGCCACGATAGTGGATGGCAATACCTTCTGTCTTTATCACTGGCATAGAGGGAAAATAAAGTCATATCTCAGAAAATGTACGGTAAGAATAGCTATAATTGTCCATTCCATATTTGCTTATTGAGAAAACGAGGAGTGATTTTTATACTTGTCTGAAAACATAAATTAGGATTTGCTTATCCATTTAGTCATCTCCAAATGAGACTTGAAAATATGGACTTATGCGGTACTACCGTCCAAGGATGGCACTTCTTTTGTACTAAGATTTTATTTTTTCGTTTCTGGGTTTTTAATCTCCTATTTAAACAGACACCAGAAATAAAAGAAGTCCAATTGTGAGGGTTGCTCCTTGTATTTAGGAAGTTACAACCCCAAAGGGACACACAACTCTGGTAACAGCAGAAACTTTTTGTGCCCGGGTCACTTAAACACTGATTTTTCAAAAGAATCATTCCAGATCATTAGTCCATTAGGTGAATTAAACGTTTTGGCTATTTTAGTACAACACACTGCAGGCTTTTAACATTTTCGGAAAAGGAAGGCGTTTATGCCCCCTTGCATGGCCCAAGTCTTCCGCTTCTGCACTTCTCTGTGGCTTTTGCCTCCCCTAAATACTCAGACATGGATCCTTCTGACCACGGACCTTTAACATTTCAAATAGTATTTTGTGAATTCATCCTCTCTCTATCTTTCACAAACTATAAGGTTTAATAGCGATTAACACTAGACCACAGCACTTTCAAATTAACGATAGCCCTGCCAGTTCTAATTGGTATTCTAATTAGCCCAACCGATTCAAGTAATTAAGAACATTAAACTTTTTAACAAAGGCTATCTTGCTTTGTGTGTTGTAAAATGGAATTTAAGAGGGGTGGAGATGATGCAGGGAGGAGGGGTAACAACAAGCCTGGATTTCCGTGTCAGACCTGGACAAGCAGCAAGAGTTTGGAGAGCAGGGGAACGGGCTAGTGCCCTGCTGTGATGGGGCAAAGGGTCAGAGCAGCCTTGGCATTCAAGAAGGGCACAAACAGGTTCATGGGGCGATGCTACCCTATGGTCTCATGCCTGCTGAGACTTCTTATAAGTGGTATTAAGGACAAGCCAGCCTGTATTGGTTCACAGTGAAGTGGAACCACAAACCATGCAGCTTTATATAGTGTATGACCTTTGTTACAATGAAGGAGATTGGGGCTGTGCGACAGAATCTCTGCAATTTCAAAATGTGTTGAGTTGAAATCTGCTATTTTCAAGAGAGCTCTGGGCTCAAGTAAACTTGGAAAAGGAACAGGAAGAGCAGTGCAGGCTAGGCTAGGCGGGCCGAATTCACGGTGAAAATAAAATATTGTGGTATCAGACTTGACTCCCCTCTTGTCTCACATTCCATATCCAATCCCTCAGAAGATTCCATGAGTTCTTCCTTCAAAATAGATCCCAATTCTGGTGACTTCTTCACTTCCTACACAGAAACCCTCTTATCCAAGGCATCAGTTCCAAAATTTAAGGAGATGTTCGCTCCCAGATGATGCAACAACACTGGCAGGACCCTAAGGATGAGTGTTTCCTTCCGTGTAGAACCCCAGGTGCTCACTGTTTCACCCCATCAAGGCTGTGCAACCACCACCTTCTTTCACCTTGACGTCTACCATAACTTCATGACTGGCCTCCACTTTTCTCTCGCCCCTGTAAAGCATATTCAACACCAGCGGCTCAGAGCCCTCTGCGCACCGCCCATTGCACTCAGGACAAAGTTGGAAGTCCCCACCCTTGCTTACCAGACTCTACATGATCGTCAGCTAGACATCTCTTTGGCAATCACTCATATTTTCTCCTCCTTGGTCATGACATTCCAGCCTTGAGGACTTCGGGGGTGAACCAAGGTTGTTGGGGGGGGGAATGGAGGGTCCGCTCCAGGTGCAGACCATAAGCAGCTACACTGTCTGCAGAGAATTTAAAAACATTCAAAACACTGACATAGTTGATCTGCTCTCTATAATCACCATTTATTAGCAGTCTAAACCGTGCCGGTGAAAATACTCCTCTTGGCAAAAAAACAATCTCTGTTGTTCTAAGTTTGCACTGTCTGATAAAGCAGCTATCAAGCACTTAAAATGTGGCTGGAGTAACTGAGAAACTAAATTTGTGATTTTACTTAAACTTAGAAAATAATACTTAATTCAACTACTGGATAACTTTTAAGAATGTTTTTTACATTTTTCATAAATTTTTTGAAATCTAAATACAAGTCAAGTGTATCTGATGAAAATTTAGCGTACAAATGGAGATGAGCTATACTTTAAAACATACACCAGATTTCAAAAACTTAGTACAAAAATAAAGAATGTAAAATACCTCAGCGAATTTTTATATTGACTACATGGTGAAATGGTAACATTTTGGTTATACTGGGAGAAGTCAAATATGTTATTAAATTAATTTCACCTGTTTATTTTTGCCTTTTTTTTTTTACTAGGGATACCATAAAAATTTAAATTACGTATGTGGCTCGAATTATATTTCTATTGGGAAGTGCTGGTCTAAATTCTAAACCAGGGTATGCAAATTGCTACTCATATGCAAAATTCAGTCAACCACCTATTTTTGTACAGGCCAAAAGCTAAGAGTGGTTTTACCTTTTTAAATAGTTGGAAAAAATCAAAAGAAGAGCCAATATTTTATGACATGTGAAAATTGTATGAAATTCGGATTTCAATGTCCATGAATAAAGTTTTCTTAGAACACAACCACACTCATCTGTTTCTATATTGTCTACGGTTGCTTTCACACAGCAACAGCCTGCAAAGCCTTTAAATATTGCTATCTGGCTTTTCTGAGAAAAAGTTTACCCATCCTATTTCTAACGAATTGATTCAGTTGCTACTGAATTTCAATATATGTTCTAAAGGAAAGTAAATTCAGAGAATTCTTCGTTATGTAGTTGGCCCCTGGTGCACACAGATGCAGCTACAAGACAGGCACACTGATACAAAGAAAAGAAGGCACAGATACTTTATAGAATTATTGTAATAATTATATAATAGAATAAAGCACCCAATAGAGTCTAACACTTAGTAAGCACCAAAGAAACGCCCTTTCACCCACAGACAGCCTCCCAAGGGGCTTACCACAGTCCGAGAGGAGACAGACAGGTAAGCAGGCAGTTACAATTCTTCCTGGCAGGTGTAGCAGTCCAGGTACTTACAGGAGGCATCTAACACAATCTGGGCAATGGTATCAATTAAGGCACCTTCAGACTAACTCTGATATTACTGAGAGGCCACTTTTGCAATGCAATCATCACTCATTTCCAGTTCTGAAATTTCCATGCATAGTGTTTTTCAGTATTCTTGGTGGTAAACGACAGAAACTCAAATCAGATTTTTTAAAAAGTGAATTTATTGTTCTCATAACTAAAATCTGGGGTAGAACTTGCTTCAGACATGGTTTGATCCAGGTGCTCAAAAGTGCCATCAGGAATCTGCTCCACACCATGTCTTGGCTCCTCTTCCTCTGTGTGTGCATCCTTGCCAATTAGCTTCTCCTCAGGATTGGCCAAGATAGCACCAGAAGCTACAGGCTGACATTCTTCCAGCTCAGCAGCCTCGGTGGGAATGAAGTGCTTTTTTCCTATAATTCCATTAAAAGCCTGGGGCTGACTCTCATGGAGCTCACATGGGCCACATGCTGATCCCCAGTTTTGCTGCCTGGCCAGGGCTGGGCTCTGGGTGAAGCCTATCTCCTAGGGTGGTCAGCCCCAGAGGAGTCATGTGGACTGAAAGTGGAAGAGGGCTCATGGGCCAAAGAAAAGAAAGGCATTTTTGCCAGAAGAATATGAAGAAATGACTCTTGGCACTCAGAAACAGATGGCCACATAAGTAAGCAAAAAATCAAAACAAGAAACCAACAGTAGTCTAGAAACTTAAGAAAATAACAAAATCTGTGATTTGTTAAATAAAACAGCCTCTTTTTACATCACTCAGAAGTTAAGATTAACCAGATAACTGTTCTAATATGGAGAAAGGAAAAAACATAAACCAGATAAATCAGCAGGTAAAATATGTTTAGCTACAACTACTTTTTTGTAGGAATTTACCTTCTTTGAAACAAACATCCATATGAAATAAGTGTAATTCTACTGACAGAACAAGGAATTCCTCTTATATTTTTCATTTCCATTGGAAGTCTTCTTAAAGAATGATTCTAGATTATGTGCCAGCCACTTCCAAGAAATCATATTTATTCATCGGGGAGTGTTTGTATCTATCTATATAGTTGTGTATGTCTGTGTGTGAGTTGTAAAACATAAATGAATGAAGAAAATGTTTCCCCTTTTAATCATTTTTTAAAGTAAACAAAGAGTAAATTTTTTCATCATCTTTTGCTAGGCCAGAATTAGCATGTTGTGAGTGAAGGACTCACCCAGCACAATACGTCATGGGGGGACTGTCATGGATGGAACGTTTGTGTCCCCCAATGTGATGGTACTTGGAGATGGGACCTTTGGGAGGTGACTAGGGTTAGACTAGGTCATGAGGGTGCAGCCCTCATGATGGGATTAGTGGTCTTATAAGAAGAGGAAGAGATCTCCCCCTTTATTTCTCTCTCTTTCTCTCCTCCCTACTCCCCACCTCTCGCATGTGCTCACAGGTAGGGTCTCATGAGGACTCAGTGAGAAGGCAGCTGTCTGCAGGCCGGGAAAAGAACCTCCCCCACCACAGAGTCTGGTGACACGTTGATCTTGGACTTCCAGCCTCCACACTGTGGTTTAAGCCACCCAGTCTAGGATATTTTATTACAGCAGTCTGGGAAGACTAAGACATGCCAAAATCAAGATAAAGTATATTTTAATACAATGTTTTTAAAATCCAAATTAACGCAAAAATGGGGCTGGCCCAGTGGCATAGTGGTTAAGTTCATGCACTCTGCTTTGGCAGCCTGGGGTTCGCAGGTTCTGATCCCAGGCGTGGACCCAGCACCGCTCATCAAGCAAAGCTGTGGCAACATCCCACATAAAATAGAAGAAGATTGGCGCAGATGTTAGCTCAGCAACAATCTTCCTCAAGCAAAAAGAGGAAGATTGGCAACAGATGTTAGCTCAGGGCCAACCTTCCTCACACACGCACACACAAAAATAATTAAGGAAAAATCCACACTGAAGAAATTATCAAAGTTTCATGTCCTCTGGGGCCCAATCTAGTGACCTTGCTTCCGCTGATGACCTCTTGGTATCTGAAGGTAGTCCTGATGATGAACCTTTGAAAACTCCTTCTGGGGTCTTCTGGGTGAGGACTCTCAGTGTCTAGACACTAAGGATGGAGCTGCAGCAGGGCCGACTTCATAGATGTGTGAGCTGTGCATTTGAACAGGGCCCTGTGCTCAGATGCGCCCTGTGCTTGGTTTAATGATCTACTGTTGCCATCTTGAAATTCTTAATAGTTTCTGAACAAGGGCCCCACATCTTCATCTTGTTCTAGGCCCCACAAATTATGTAGCTTGCCCTGTACACCTGCATAAGATGCCCTTCACTCAACAATAAGGTAAGATCCACGATTCACAGACTCCACAGTGTAAACTCCATCTCTACAGCCACCCTAGTCACAAAGGGAGGCTGTAACACACTCTGAGATAAAAGAGAAAGGTGGATTTTACCCTGCTGAGTATTCCCCACCACAGAAGCCATGAAGAGCAAAAAAGAAGAGGAAAGTGAAGTAAATCAGTGAGGCAGGGTCCGAATAACCACCACACTCATCATCGATAAAGACATATTGGCCCTTGGCGGGGCACTAAGCGTGTTCCATCAGAAATGTCAGTCCTGCAAGAAACTCCAGAAAGGAAGGAAATCACTCAGTGGGATCTAATAAGTTGGAGACATGCTCCTACCATATCCAGTTCTTGGAAAGTAATAATATGCATTGGCATATGGAAGAATCCAAGAGAACATGCCTTAAAGAAAACAAGCATCTTTGACCACACAACGTTTTTTTTTTTTAAGTGATTCCTATTAATAGTCTACAGAGCATTCTTTGGGATATACTTTATTAGAGCATGCATATTAGTCAGAAAGCATATTTTATCAGGCAAAAGCAGCTTGGGTTCCAAGAATAAAGGAAAGAAACATGCAGAGTTGCTGGGTAAAATACAGGACACCCAGTTCAATTTGAATTTCAGATAGACAACGAATACTTTTTAGTATAAGATTGTCCCACATGGAAGTATGTCTGAAATTCAAATTCAACTAGGCATCCTGCATTTTTATTTGCTAAATCTGGCAGTCTTAGTAGTACACCCATTCTGCTATGTCCCCAAACCAGGTGTATTTCATATGAAGAGTGAATGGCTCAGGAAAACTGGAAGTTGGAGAAAGTAGAAGAGGCAGACACTTCCAAAAATTATTTCTAAGGTCCTTGTAGGTCAGTGGGTAACTCCCAAAGCATAGCGATTCTCAACCATGTGGAGGTTTAAAAATGCGGCTGGCCAGGAGGTATCTCCAATGACAGGTGGACGTACCCGTTAGGCACAGTACGTAAGAATTTAAAAATGAATATAATCCACCTTAGCTTATATTTTCTTTATACCAACAAAATCATCAAATATAATTTTTATTATTTTTTTATGGAGGACAAGGCCCATGAAAGCAAAGTATCTAGAGCTCAGGAAAATCACAATACCACGCTGGCCAGAGATTCTGAATTAAAAGCCACACCACTTCATCTACGCAATTTTTACTTTTCATTTAATTATGAGTAGAATTCCCACAGAAAATAAAAATAAAAAAGTTTTCCAGTCTCCTGAAGAATAGTCAAAAATCAAGTACTCAAAGGCTTTAAGAGTTATATTTTAGAATTTCCTTTTCAATTTGTCCTTTCTTATTGTAAAGAAATTCTAATTCTCCCAGGGAAGAATGTTAATTTCATCCAAATTTCCTATAGGGTGTTACGTTTTTATTGCCATCACCACTGAAAATGTCTAGGGTCATTTCAGACCTAAGAGAGACAGACTTCTTCTACGGAGCTGTATGAAATGACCCTTATCCCACTACTTCAGGGTTATGTCTACACGGCTCCAATACCCCGAAAGACCAGGAGCCCCTCCAGGGTAGGCCCCTTGCTCTATTCATTCACCATGCTAGACATTCGATAATTGCAGCTCTTGGGGGCCGGCCATGTGGCCGAGTGGTTAAGTTCACGCGCTCTGCTTCCGCAGCCCAGGGTTTCGCCAGTTCGAGTCCTGCACGTGGACATGGCACCACTCATCGAGCCATGCTGAGATGGCATCCCACATACCACAACTAGAAGGACCCACAACTAAAATATATGACTATGTACTGGGGGGATTTGGGGAGAAAAGGCAGAAAAAAAAAAAGAAAGAAGATTGGCAACAGTTGTTAGCTCAGGTGTCAATCTTTAAAATAAAATAAAACAAAATAATTGCAGCTCTTAAGTATATGTCCTCTTTAGATGTCTGGTCTTTAATTCCAAAAGCATAACATATTCACTTATTTCTATTTTATTTTCTCCGCCAATTCTCTCTCAACCCCTTCAGGTTGTAAGAGAGATGCCAATCTGGAAGGATTTTTGCTTTGGATAACAGAGAATCGTTATTAATATCGTGGATTTCCCATTCCTTATCAGTCCACCAAACGTATGTGCTGCCTCAGCAGCCAAGTAACCAGCAGGGCCAGATGGAGCATGACAGAGGACGATTCCTTCTATTCTTTTTTATGTCAACCATCTCCAAAAAAAGTAGCAGCGGAAAAAGTAGAGCTAGTGTACTGCAAGATATCATCACCACTAACAAGCCAAACGTGCATGCTGTGATCGGTAGAAAACCCAGCCTGGGGAATGCTTAATCTTTGAATCAAAAGGATGATGACATATTTCCTCCAGAAAATGACGCTGGCCAATGAGAGAATCCAAAGCCATGTGCCACAATCTTAGACTGGATCTTGTACCAGTAACGGTGGCCAGAACGATCTGCAAACTGCTTAGAGAAAAAGTTACTCCAGCTTTTGAAAGAAATAATTAGCACTGGAACAGCCTTGTTGAATAAAAAGCCAGGAAGGAGAGAGCTGGGTCCAATCTTCACAAGCAGACCATAAAAAATTTGAGATCATTATTGCCACTACATAGCCTCTTGCTTTCCAAAGGACTTTTGCTGCTTAAGGAATTACATAATCTACCCTCTACCTTATGGTATGTGGGGCATGAAGCTCTTTGTCACTGACTTATTACCTCATTGCTTAGCCATGGTGTTAATAAAGCAAAGATCACAGCTTTGATTGACAGATGGGCCTCATTGATCTAAGGTGTTCTGGAGCCAAATGTAACTGCAATTGATCAATTCAATTCTACTATCAATATTTATTGTCCCTACTATGTACAAATCAGCATGTTGTGTGACGCAGGGACTGCAAAATGAAATGAAATAAACAGAAATCCGAGTTGGTTTTTATCCTCACAATCTACTCGAGGAGACAGATGCATTCACAAATAGCTATACTACAAAGCAAATTATGCTAAGCACAATAATAGAAGCACAATGTGTAGTGGGAAATCAGAGGAGAAAGATTAATTCGAACCCATGAGGATGTGAATGGATCGCCACGAATTTATCACCACCCCAGGAACAACAACTTATCACATATGTTACAATAACAGTGGGCCAGGATTGCTATTTTAAAACACAAATGAAAAATATATTGTAATTAGATGAGATTTGCCAGCCAAACACAGCAAACCAACCAGAAGTCTAAAACACAAAAAGAAAAATAACGATTTGGTCTTTTTCATTTTGTGTAGGATTAGTTAGCTGCTTATTTTATTGCTATAGGTATGAACCACTATTTTTTTTTTGAATGTGCTCCAGGGCTGATAAGATTTACCTGCATATGGCAGATCCCAGGACAAGTGCTTGCTTTCCCTGGGGGTCACTGGATCAAGACTGTGTGCATTTGAATCTGTGGCATTAGCAAGGTTAGCCTTTCAACCTAATGTTTTAGTTTCCATTGCAGATTATGTCTGCAAGCATGTAAACATTAGTACTAAACATGCTTCTTGTCTGTTTATCTTCTGGGTGTGCAGAGCTTTTCTTCCGTGAAAGCCACTAAGAGATTCAAAAGTAGGTAGAAATAAAGAGCAAAGCCTTCAGCGTCTCTGTAGGAAAGAAACAGTGTACATAGCAAAGAAATTCAAGCCGCTAAAAGATCTGTAGCCTGGTTCAAACTTTGCTCAGAAGTTATTTGCCCTTAAGATGTTGCCATAGTTCCTGGCCCGAGGTGCTGAAATTGTGAGCAGAAGTCTATAATATTTTCAGAATAATTGGTTTCATTGACATCATAATATGTGCTCTCCATTTACACTCTGAGTGCTTGGATGACCAGAGGACATTGCCATAGGCATAAGTCTTTCTTTCACAAAGAACTGAGAAATTGTTTCACATAAATGCCTGATACTCAGTTCTCTCCCACTCCTACTTTTACTTTAAAATAATCCAGTAAACAATAATTTAATGCTTACTATGTGCCAGGTACTGTTCTGGCCTTTTACATCCAAGAGCCTATGAGGCAAGAATATAATTATCTGCACTTGACAGATGGAAAAACTGAGCATAGGACTTTGCTCAGAGTCAACCAGCTAGAAAGTGGCAAAACCAGAGGGTCTGGCTCCAGACAACATGCTTCAGCCACTATACCAGTCTGCTTATGTATATAATCCTGATACAGCTGTTGTAAGAATTATCTAACATATGCAGAAAAGTTGGCACAAAGAAAGTATTCAGAAATATTAGTCAATATTAACATTGACCAACTATTAGTCTCAATAATTTAGCCATGATGTTTTAAAAATTAAAATGCAATTAAAGTACTTTTACGTACAAGTATTCTGAAATATGTTCTTGGTAAAACTACTGAATAATCTTGAATCTCCACTGTCTTCCTAAAGGATGTTAGATAAACAAAGCAAATATTCATTTGTTTCATATTCTACACCATAGTCTGCCCCTATGCATCTCAACACTAAGTTTGTTAGTTTTATTTCCTCAACAGGACACCAGATTCTTGAAGGGAAGAATTGTGCCTTCCACTCTCTTTCTCCAGCATCACAGTGGTTTGTTGCATAGGAGTCATTCAATAAATATTTGCAGATTGGTAATCGATACCCTCCTCGATTAGACTCCATGAGTCCATAGCCTTGGGATAATGCTATTAATCTTGTGTAATGATTTTAGAAAGTGTGTGGTTGTCAGGTAGGTAATTAGTAAAGATTAACTCTTTCTAAATGTCCTATTCTAAATTTCTTTTAAAAATCGTACATGCAGAATCATGTATCCATTTCCATTGGATTTATACCTAGGAATTGAATACACCTAACATATATATTCACTAAGTGATATGTACCGGAATAGCGCTACTTATAATAACCAAAAACTGGAAACTATCCAAACACCTATCAACAATAGAATGGAAAAGCAAATTACGGTACAGTCACACAATTGTGTACTATACAGCAACGAGAGTGAACAATCTACAATTACATGCAACAACGTGGATATATTGCAGAAATAAAATGTTGAGATAAAGAAGTCAGACTCAAAAAAGCATATACTGAATGATTCCATTTAAAGAATGTACAAAATGGACAAACCAATCAGTGCTGTTGGAAGTCAGAATAGTGGTTTCTCTTGGGAAGAGGTGGTTGGTACCTGAAAGGGGCAGAAAGGAGGTTTCTGATAATGTTCTGTTTCTTGATGGAGATCTTATTGTACAGATTGTTCAGATTGTCAAAATTAGTTGAGCCGTGCACTTACTGTCACATGTACTTTTCAGTCTCTCTTATACTTCAAATAAAAGTAACAAACAAAATCCTCCACATATTGTAAGCTCTACTCAAATGTTTTCTTCCTGCCCTACCAACAACCTCTCTATCACATTGAGCTCACAGTTTTTGTTTAGACTATTGGGGACGTATTTTATGAGCCAATTCAACTCTAACTTCCTTGAGAAGTGGGGTTCTCTGTTATTTACCTTTACTTCCCCTCATAATGTCTAGAGCGGTAACACAAAAAGCTAAGTGTTTTGTTGAATGAATGAAAAAGAATGAGGAATAAATGAACAACTCAATCCTCAATTCTTTCTAGGCAAATAGAAGCTCACTATCGTATAATTGTGATCATTGTTATATAATTACATCACACATTGACCTACCTGTATTCATTGCTCCAAAAGGCAAATGCAGAGGAAAAAAGCTTAAGTCATCAGATACTTTAATAGGATAATTCTTCATTTCGTGAATGGATTCATGGTTAAGTTTTTCTACTTCATCTAAAATTCATTGTTTATTCAGGATTTATTTTGTACCAGAAACAATTCTAGGCAGTTTGTGGGCATTTGATCATTTAATTCTTAAGGTAGTAAAGGGGAGTTGTTAAGAAACTAGGATTTTGGGGCCGGCCCAGTGGCACAGCGGTTAAGTATGCACATTCCACTTCTCCGTGGCCTGGGGTTTGCCAGTTCGGATACCAGGTGCAGACATGGCACTTTTGGGTTCAGACAGACATAGCTCCAAATCATGATTCTCCCACTTAAAGAGTGAGCAGTCACGGGCACCTTAGTCAACTTCTCTGAGCCAGAGTTTCGTAACTTCTACAATGGAGATAGTCAATCTACCTTACTGTGAGGCTGCCATGAGACAAAGCATGTGAAGCACTTAGCCTGGTGCTCGGCAGATGGCATAGGTGAGAGTACTGTTCCTCAACATCATGACCAGAGATGAAGTAACCTTCCCACATCCAAACCACACGCATCCATCAGTAAGTCATGTTGATTCTATCTCCAAAATACATCCCCAGGCCTCCTCCCTCCACTTTTGTCACTCCCACTCTAATCCAGGCCACAGTCAGCCACCTCTTGCTCTGTCCACTCTTGTAAATTCTCTCCCTGCTTCTTCTTTTCCTGTCTCCAGATCTTCACTTCATAGCAGCCAGAGTGATCTTTCCAAATTTTAACTTGCCTTACGCTCTCCAACGGCTTCCTTTGAAATAAATTCCATAGGTTTTACCACAGCCTACACAATCTCACATGATTGCATCCTTACTCTCACTGTGCTCCAGTGCTGGTTTTCCCAGAACCTTAGGCCATTTCACACATGCCCTTGCCTCTGCTGCTCATCCTACCTGTCTCAGATTAAAGGACGGCTTAGAAAAGTCTTCCCAGACACTTTCATCAAGTGGATCTTCCATGATTCTCTGTAGCCACCAATATGTAAATTTCATATTTCTGTGTTTACCTGTTTCTTATCTGTCTCCCCGTCTAGACTGTAAACTCTCTGACAGCCTTATCACGGTTGTGCTACACACTATCAAATGACCATCACCAGCCCCATGCCTGGAACAAACTTCTCCTTTCAACAGGTAGGTACTTACTGCCTTTCACAGGCAGGCACTAGAACTGTAGATTAACATACCCAATAAGTAAGCAAAGCGTTGGGTTAGCAAGTGATAAGTGCTATGGAAAAAAGCAAAACTGGACGGTAGAGAGGGAGGGACAGATGGGTGCAGAGTACAACATAAATTAGAGTGGTCAAAGGGGACCTTCCTGACAGGGAACATTTGAGCAGAGTCTTGGTGTGAGAATGAGCCATGGAGATACCAAAGAAGAAGATTCCAGATAGAAGTAAGTGCAGTGATCCTGAGGTAGAAGATGCTCAAGTGTGCTGGGAACAGGCGAGGGGCCCTGTGGCTGGAGCTGAGTGGGTGGAGGGGAGAGTCGTAGAAGATGAGATCAGAAAGGCCAGGAGAAGCCTCTGGGCCTCTGTAAGGACTTGGCTTCGACTCTGAAGGAGACGGGAAGCCACGGAAACGTTTTAAGCACAGAGAACACAATCTGACTTATGTTTTAAACAGATGCCTCCAGCTGCTGAGTTGAGAACACTGTACAGAATGTAAGAGACTGAGAGTGAAGCGTAGGTGTCATTTAGGCCAGGTGAGAGATGACGGGGGTCCGGATCACGGTGGGAGTAGTGGAACTGCCAAAAAGTGGTCAGATTCTGAATATAATTTTAAGATAGAACAGAGAGGATTTGCCGACATATTGGTTCTAGGGTGGGAGAGAAAAAGAGGAGGGAAGAATTATTCCAAAACAGATATTCAATCAACCGTTGCTGAATGGATAAATGAATGAATGGCGCATAGCTGTGAAAGAGCAGAATCAGGATTTAGAGCAAGATTAGTACGACATCAAAATACTTATTGTGATTCCTAACCTTTTAGAATCTGACAGAGAGAGCCTCTCTTTAGAAAAAGGCGCATATGCACACACATGCCAAATTTGCACATAATCCTAGGAAGCTCCAGAACCTCTTGAAATCTGTTCAGAGAGGCTACGTGCCATCACACGAGCATCTAATATGAAACTCGGCTTTCCAAAACGCAGTTTGCATAAAACTTTTGCAAAAACATCTCTTGCATAAATTGCCCCCTCCAATCTTACAAAAAGGATTAATATAACAGGAGAAAGACAAATTGTACTTCTGTTTCCTATGTTTAAAAGTAACCATTACATTACATATTATTGGGATATAATAATAATTTCTAATTCAGTATCATAAAAAGTAGTAATCAGGGACAATAAATCAGCCTCAATATTTGTAAAAGGCTAAAGGAGACTATACATTTTATTACAGTAAGATCACAAAATTAATAAAGCATTGTTTCTTTATAATGGCTGGAATGATAACAACTCAGACCAATAATACTGGTTTGCTCAGACTGGTGGAAGTTTTAACTGGCTGATTTAGATGCCTTTATTTAATAACAAATTAGAAAATGAATTTAATAAATGCAGTTTGGTGATTAGAATAAAAAGTATGCTCCATGGAGGAAAAAATAACAAAAAGTGTTTCTGGAAAGCGCTGCAGTACTGTTTTGTGCAAAAGCTAAAACAGAAGATTGGATGTTGCAGTGGTTTGTGAGCCACATAAACAAGAATATAATTTATTGCATAATGATAGTACAATTCAGTCTAGTCTTCACCTTGAAGTAAATCTTAAAAAGCGATCCAAATGTTGCCCTCAAATTATTTCCTCGCATATATATATAAACAAAACACTTAGGTATCTATGTTTATAATTTGAGCCCTCTTCAAGGGAAATAAGGTTGCTTTGTGTTTTGCCTAATAATTTAAATACCCTTATTTAAATCCCAAGAGCTGTTTTCCAAAGTGGGATGCTCTGCCACAGCCATGTAACTATTTCAAGCCAACGGGGATCATAGAGTTAAAACTCTTGGGATTAACACTGGGCTGGCTCACAGGCTTCCCGGCTGCCCTGAAGCATTTGTCTAAGAGCTTAAAAAAAAAAAAAAAAAGGCAACAGAGAAAATGGCCCAAAATCTATTTCAGGGTGTACCTTACTTTTGGGGAAAGAAATTCTGGTCCTGAAGTTTTGTTACCCAATCTTGCCCAGGTCTGGGTTCTGTTGCCTTGTACCCTTGGAGAGCTGAGAAAAGTGCCTTTCCTGTTCCAAACTGACCTCTTATATTATGAGGGGATTGTGAAAAAGGAATCGATGGAATTTCCATCTGCTGAGACACAGGTACCCACTGGATAACCTGAAAATCATGACACATGAGCCCTAATTTGGAATTTTGGCTTCTCTTGCCTTGCAACTGAGTCAAACTATATCTAAATTTTCTGTGGATCATTTTTATAAGTGAAATATGAACATTTACACAGTGAAGGCAAGACAGAGGCAGACAGACATTGAGCATTTTTAAAAAATCTACTATAAAATGTCATGGCCTGGGAAGAAAAGATTACATCAATTAAATTAATATCAAATTGAGTTATAGATGTAAACTTTGGTGTGCAATGATTGCTGTAAAATGAGAAAACATATCATAGAAATGGTGATAATACACCCTCCATACTCTGAGTATTTGTCTATAATTCAGAACGTATTTCTGTTTGGAGTATTGGTGTTAACATGCTTCCTTAGCAGAGAGGGGAACAGCCGTTATGGTGTATGTCATGAATGCATATTAACAACACATCCATTTGCATATCTGGAACTATAGTAGAAAATGAATAACAAAATTTCTTTTGAAAGATTATTGTACAAACACGCTGAATCCTTGCTAAATCTTGACATAACAACTCCTTGTTTTCCCCCCTATTTTTGAAAAAAAACAAAACTAAGACATTCAAACAATAGATTACTACTCAGAAAACCTCAAGACAGATTCTATCCCCCCCACCACCACATCACCACCACCACCAAAGGTTTCTACTTTATGTTCAAAGGCAGAAATAGAACAGTCTCAAATGTTTTCATCAAAAAACTGTTTCTCATTAATCTGCACGTTGCAAAGATAAAATGTAAAATCTATCCTTGCGATGAGTACATTGCTGATAATTTTCTACTAACATGTCATGTTGTCTCTTCGTTGGATTTTGATTTTCATGTTTGTGATGCCTGTGATACAATGCAGCTTCTGGAGACTTCGCAAGTTTAGAATATAGTGCAATATGCAAAATTCATGACAGGGCCGGCTGCTTTGTGGCTCATAATCTGATACTTACGTTCCTTTACGTTTAAAAATTAAACCATACATGAGAACAAACAAAATTCTGCATCTGGTCTTCCTACAGAAATTCTCCGTGCTGATATAAAAAATGTGCATAATTTTTGAACAAAAAGCTACATGAAATATAGTCAATGCACCCATTATCAGTAATATACCCTCCAGCAATGAATTTTGAAACGACTTTGGTATGTCTGATTTTTTTAAAAACATGAGGTAGGCCAACCTACCTATTTTAAGATATGAATTTATAGCCTTATTCTTACTTTAAATTTGCATCTTTAATAGGCCATTGAGAGAGAAGAATTATCTTCCTTTACCTAGCATGATTCTCTTTTTTGCCAACTCCCCCATCTTTTCTAGAACTATCCAGGGAAAGTTGAGTAACTTTCTGAGGGGGACGGAAATGAATGGCATATGACAGGAGAAAAAAATTGAATTTAGTTTGAAGCTCCCGATGCCAATTTGGAACCAAAGTGCATTAAAGCAGCATAATTCCAAACCTCTCAAAACTGGGATTTATAAGGGGAATGCTAACACAGATTCAACAGTTACATCTCTGCCAGGGATTACTTTAATACCAAAAGCATACTGTCTCACTTTATAGAAAGAGATTACTCAGTTGTCAAACAACAAAGGTTGTGCTTGTCTATTTTTAAACTTTTATTTTTTTTAAGTGCACTTTTTACTTTACTGACAGGCAATCCTGAAATAAAATGTCCTTTGCGGGGAGAGGGTCAAAAAAAGAAGAGGACGGTGGAGTGTGTCTCTGGCTTCACGGTTCGTCTCATCTGTAAGGTCTGCCAGCTTTGCTGAACTGTTTCTATCTTACTTTTGTTAAGAAACCGAAAAGGAGAAGCGGGGGGAAAAGATAAATATGAAATAAATCTGACAGAGAAAATCAAGTGGACGTTGATATAAGAACAAGAAGATAATTAAATTGATATTGGTCTAGAGGAAAAAGACGTGAGGAGAAGATTTTTAGGAGAAAGAAAAAAATCTGAAAGTTCCAAAAAATAGGAAAGCTGATCTTTGATTAAAATGCTCAGCAGAATACCAGGGAGAGAAAGGCAGAAACCTAAGTGATGATTTTTATGTTTATTGTGTCTGAAATGAAATGAGAAGGAATAAGCTAGCTAAGGCTGGGAAGAGAGAGGGACAGTAACGGAGTGAAGTTGTGACTTTTGGTAGAGGACACAAGAACGTAGTTTACATCTTTAACAGTGGACTTGCAGTTGTCTCTGTATTTTACTACAGAGGATATAAAGAATCGCTCCAAAAAGTTGTTGAAAGATACCAGCAAGTGTAGAAAGGGGAGCATCTGAGGATGTCTTTCACAGAGGCCAGATGGAGAAACTGTTCCTTTATTCCAAATTCCTAAGAAACACAGAAGTCTTATACGTTAATAAGACAACACACAGACACACACCCGTAAGTTACATGTCATGAAACAAAACAAGGAAACAAGGAGACCTCTGTTGATCCCTGTTCGCTTACACAAATCTTGGTTTGCTTAAGCATCTCAAGACCATTTTCCTGATTTCAGCTCCTGTTCACGGCTTTCTTTCCCTGGGTACCCAGGTGCACAAACGGGATGGTGATCTTTACAGAACATCAACAACAACAACAGCAGAAAGCTCTCACTCACACAAAAGCCCACCTTGTAAATGAAAGGAATATTAACGACTACCTAATAGTTGCACCGTTGGCAGGGCGAAACTGAACACTAGCACAGCTATTGCTACAGATTGCCACTGAAGCCGAAGCAGCTCGAGGAGAAACGCACCTACTGTATGTGAAATGCTGGTGCAGATTTTTTTCCTATCAGTCTAACCTTCTGTGTTGATGCATGAATGCTGGTACCCACTTACAGGGATGCCAGATGATCAGTGCAGAATGAAGGTCCCAAGAGAGAGGATCACATGGTTCTCTCTGCCCTGTGACGTCACTAGCAGATGGCATGGGTACCAGCTCTGGCAGTTGGCATCAATGTCACTTTTTAGAGATCAATGAGATAGTGCAGATATACACAGATCTAGAGACTCCAGGAGACGATGCGACACTCAGCCTGAAAAGATTTGGAAGATCCAAAATGAAAACTGATTATTGAATGAAATTAAAACCTAAGGTAATATAAATAAAGATATACTTCAATTGATGCTGGCTTTGCATGCAAGTATTTAAAGATACAGTGTCACTGTCTTATAGTATTTATATGCTCTTTGCCATCTATAACTTCTTATCATATTTCATTCTTATGATGTAATTATCACATACTTTCACTGCTATTATGTAACACTGCAAGTATGTGGACATTACTAAGAGTTTGTGTGTGTGTGTGTGTGTGTGTGTGTGTGTGTGTGTGTGTGTTGAGGGGGCTGGAGATTGTTATATTGAAAAGTCTCTGTTTTAACATGCCTATTTGTTTGAAGACTTTAGATGAAAATACTTGCTGCTTCAACAAACGAAAGCCAAAACTGCATTTGAAACACAAATTCTTTTCCCCTTTCATTCGGGATTCTGAACACACGTGCACAATTGCAGTCAGAATCCTTGGACCGTTCCTGTCAGATATTAGCTAGAGGGAGACTTCTGTGGCTCGCAGAACAAAAACACTCCGAGGCTGGTTTTTGTCCAGGATGATTTGAACAGCAGTAAACAGACAATTACAGTCGGAAAAATTTTAAATGTAAAAGCAGTCTCAACATTTTCTTTGATTAAAAAAAAAATGCCAGTGATTTTCATTTTTTAATTTATTTATGAAGTTTATTCCAAATTAGCCTAATCTTCCTTGTTTTTGTCTTTTTGTGAAGGCTGAGGAAATAGTGCTCTTTTCCATATGTCTTTACTGATCAGATGGAAATCAGCTTTAAAATTGGCTCTGATTAATCTTTTCTTTAAATTTGTATATTTCAACAGTCACTTATCTAAATGCACAGTTATATAATACAACAAATAAAGTTAAGGCTTATTTTTTTTCTAAAAAAAATCTCCTAAATTCATCAGCTAATGGAGAGGTAGCACTTTCTATTTTAAAAACTGGTGTCTCTTCTCATTTTGTACTCAAGGGAATTGGAATTAATGAAATTCTGCATTGCTATATCATGTTTTGCATTTGTTTGAATTCCACGGTCCTTTTTGTGTATTAAAAATCAGTTTACAATCAAAGAGAAGTGGAGGTGGTGGTGGTATTACAATAAATGCTTCATGTTTTATTTTCTTTTGATAATTTTCCTGTATAAATTAATCCTATTTGCATGTGTCAATGTTTTTTGTAATTGCTCGTCTGCACAAACTCAAAAATTACATTTCATGTAAAAAAAATTAGTCCCGGAATCAGTCTTTTTCATGTGTTTTTGTATTGTTATGATGAAGTCATTAAACATGTTTTAAGTGTATAAACTTTAAAAATGAAAACACTTTAAATGTTGTGCTGGCATTTTTTCAGGTAATTTAAGATTAGAGAACCATGTTAACACTACCGTTTGATGAGTCTGTTGTAATGCCAGAATCCCAGATGTGCAGAAAGTTTTCTAGAGAATGCGAGGACCAGAAGCAAATTAAGAAACCAGAAAGCTTTTCCAAACAGATTGTCCTTCGAGGAAAGAGCATCAAAAAGGCCCCTGGAGAAGAAACCGAGAAAGAAGAAGAGGAAGAAGACAGGGAAGAGGAAGATGAAAATGGGTTGCCCAGAAGGAGGGGTCTCAGAAAAAAAAAGACGACCAAGCTCCGACTGGAGAGGGTCAAGTTCAGGAGACAGGAAGCTAACGCGCGCGAGAGGAACAGGATGCACGGCCTGAACGACGCACTGGACAATTTAAGAAAAGTAGTCCCCTGTTATTCTAAAACCCAAAAACTGTCCAAAATAGAAACTTTACGACTGGCCAAAAACTACATCTGGGCACTTTCTGAAATTCTGAGAATCGGCAAGAGACCTGATCTGCTCACGTTTGTCCAAAACTTATGCAAAGGTCTTTCCCAGCCAACTACAAACTTGGTGGCAGGCTGCTTGCAGCTCAACGCCAGGAGCTTCCTGATGGGTCAGGGTGGGGAGGCTGCGCACCACACACGGTCACCCTACTCTACTTTCTACCCGCCCTACCACAGCCCTGAGCTCGCCACTCCCCCGGGGCATGGAACTCTTGATAATTCCAAGTCCATGAAACCCTACAATTATTGCAGTGCATACGAATCCTTCTATGAGAGCACTTCCCCTGAGTGTGCCAGCCCTCAGTTTGAAGGTCCCTTAAGTCCTCCCCCAATTAACTATAATGGGATATTTTCCCTGAAGCAAGAAGAAAGCTTGGACTATGGCAAAAATTACAATTACGGCATGCATTACTGTGCAGTGCCACCCAGGGGTCCCCTTGGGCAGGGTGCCATGTTCAGGTTGCCCACCGACAGCCACTTCCCTTACGACTTACATCTGCGCAGCCAATCTCTCACCATGCAAGATGAATTAAATGCAGTTTTTCATAATTAATGAGGAAAATGAAAATAAA
The DNA here is from genome assembly GCF_037783145.1 of Equus przewalskii. NCBI lineage: Eukaryota > Metazoa > Chordata > Mammalia > Perissodactyla > Equidae > Equus > Equus przewalskii. Next base: position 61,924,590 of record NC_091834.1, on the reverse strand, counting down.
CAGTGGTCATTCACCTCCCCCGTCTAATTAAGACAAAGCAGATGCTTGTGGGCTGAGTAATTGGCACAACTCTATCTAAGGTGTTTACTAGTTTCTGAAGAGTGTTTCAACTATTGTGAGAATTTTCTATGTAAGAATAAATCTCTTTTTGTATGAGAATTTCTTTTCCTTTCCTTTTGTCTGTAAAGCACTGTGATTCTGTTTCTACTGGATTTTTTTTTCTTGTTTTATTTTCTTTTAAATTCATTTGTTTGAACAAGGTGTCTAAGAATATACTGTTGAATAAAGACATGCACACATTCTAATTCTATGTCTATTTCAGTTGTACAGTAATTATAAAAATGCATGTTATTAAAATCAGATTAATAAAATGACGTGTTTATATTTATTAGGAATTATATATTATGTATCTCTGAAAAATTGACAATTTAAAATGTCGAGAATAACACTAAGCTGACAATGATATTGGAAGATGCATTTCCGGATGTCCAACAATATAAAAGCTATGCAATTTTCTTTTTATTAAGGCCGAATCTAAAGGCATTCAATCGGTAACTATTCCTCTTCAAGCATTTGCAGGTGGGGCAACATGATATTTGGGTAGGTGGTGTCTTAATTTTGGAACAAGTATTTCAATCATAAAGAAAAAATTTTCAGCACTTGTTTTGCATTGTTCAGAAACTACCTGTACAGGTTTGTTATCGCAATATATAATTGTGTTTTTCCACCCCACATTTTTAAAGCAATTAAACATAGATATTTACACTTGTAAAGGACATCTATTAGCTGTGATCTTTTTGCATGATACTTATTATTTCTTGGTGCACAGCTGCTTTCTGTCTCCAATTCCCCCTCCTCCTCATTTCAGAAATATTTCTGGATTTCAAAACCGTGGGAGATAAAACAAATTTCTTAAACAAAATGGCCCAAGCGCTTACAAGAATTTTTTTTTTTAAGTATCTTAAATGAAAGAAGAGGAGCCCAGGAGGGTTCAACATCCTGGGGAAACAATGATAAATCCTGGTAACCTTCAGCTCGAGCCGAAATTCGGTGGCAAATTTCCAGCAAACACCAGAGTGGATGTTAAAAATGGAAGGTTTTACGCTGTGCCGTTTAAATGTCTGGCCGATTAGAGGCTAAATTCTGTGTGATTAAAAGTTTCCTGACAAAAGGCCATCAAAAACCTTGAATACGCCTGGGGAGCTCACCCTCTTAAGCAGAACTGAGCCACTTCTAGAATAAAAACCAAGGTGGCACTGACCCCACTCCAGATGCCCTCTTGCGCAGGTTTGCCTCCCAGAGGAGGAAGGGAACAGCTGCGAAGGCTGGTGGGGGCCGCAGAGGGGGTCCAGCGGCGGCGGGATGGAGCGCATGCGGGTGCGCCTGGGCGGGGGGTCCGCGCACCGCTGCGGCGCCACCGCTGCGCCCTCGTGCGCCCCGCGGACACCTCCTGAGCCGGCGAAGGCCCGCCGGCGCCTCGCGGTCGGCGCAGGGCGGAGGTGGAGGCATCTTCCCCTCCCAGGCAGCGGTCACCGGGGCCCAGGGGCACAGGCTGCACTGCCCGTGTCCCGCCCGCAGTGGGCGCCCTGGGGCCTGGGGGCCGCTCCCTGCGAGCCCTGGCCCGGCTCCCCCGCCAGGGAGTGGTTGGGCCCCGGAGACCCTGACCTGAACCCAGGAGGAGGCGACCTCTTGGAGGCCAGACCCCGAGAGGAGGAGAAGGGGATGGCCCCTTCTTCACCCGCCCTGTCTGCCGCAAGGGGGATGCTGAGGGGCGGCAGCTCCAGTTTGCCCAAGTCTGTCTCCGAGCTGCCCCTGTCCCGCCCCTGCCACCGCTGCGGGACGTCTTGAGCCGAGGCCCGGAGGCCTGCGCCCCATTCTCCCGGGGGCAGCGTACTTCAGCTCCCCCAGTGCAAAGCCCTGGGACCTTGGGCGCGCGCCGCAGCGGCGCTCCGAAGGGCAAAGGGGCAGAGTAGCCGCTGGCGCGGGGCCGGGCAGTGATGAACTTCTAGGCGGTATGTTAGCACCTGTTCATTCAAGTCCCAGAGGGCCGGGCAAAGAAGTCGGGGGAACACGGGGAAGTGTGCTCTCCAGGGGTGGAAAGAAGTTTGCCCAAGGTAGAGAGCTGGAGGTCCCCCGTCTGTCTAGGACACAGGAGTGACTCGCGGTGCGCGCGCACGGACTGTGTCCAGGATGGCCCGGCCTCTTTAAGGCCCCTCACACTAAGAGTCTGATCACCGCTCACCCCGTCTCAGCAAAGAGCAAGAAAGTGAGGAAGCACCAGAACTAGAAGAATTTGGCTTAAAAAAAATTTTTTTTTAAACAGGCGGTTCTGTTTGGTCACTAACAGAATAGGTGCTGTCTCCCCCAACCCTTGCTCCGAGGTGACCCGCTGCCTGATCCAGAAAAGCATCGCGCCTGCTCAGTGTCTGGTTGGTCCAGACAGCTTTTGAAAACCGCATAATCTTTCCAGGGGCACAAATTCCTGTTGGAACTAGAAATTACAACAGGAGATGCATTCTCCCGTCTCCCTTCTGGCAATATGGGAGAGCTAAGGAGAACAGCAGCTGGCTGAATGCCTGGGGAAGAAGCAAACGTTCAGAAGAAGCGTCTCATCTCAGAGCTTTGTTCGCCAGGAGCTCAAGCAAAGGAGTGGGATTTTCAGGCACAGACCCCAGAGATCATGAAATTTCTTCCATAATTTGGATGCATAAATCCAATGCGTCCTTTCTCTTTCAGTGGACTCCGGGATACTGTGTTGTGTGTGACTAGGGTGTTTGGGACTGATCCCTGTGGCTTAATCATCCTTCGGATCTGACTGACGCCCCCTGACACGGGACTCAGCGAGGTGGCCTCCTTTACGCTCACTAAGGGCAGAGTGTCCGTTCTCTTCCTCACCAGAGCCTTGCCTGTTCCCTATGGACTGCAATCCTGAGAAATCATATGGCATGTTCATTCATATACCAACATCACAGATGCCATGCATTGCAGAATCTTACCTTTTTGGGTATCCCTCCAATGGAAGGGGAAATAGTATAGGATAGACAGTGCAGTCTAGGATCAGGAAGGCTTGGAGTCAGATAGTTTGGGGTCAAAATTGTGCCTCACCACTAACCTCTTATTGCAGCCTCAGTGAGATAGTATACAGTACCCAAAGTGCTGGAGGTCAGGATACCTTAGCTCCTTGCTCATCCCAACCTCATTCTTCCCTTACCTCCCAGCGTGAAAGAAATGAAAGGTCTTTCTTTTCTTCTGACCCCTTTTAATTATTACTGTCTTTCAAATTGATTAGGCATCTCTTTTTCTGAGATGAATTATGTGAATCTTTTTCAGTTCAATCATTTTCAAATTCACCTCATGGCCCAAGATGGCTGCTGAAGTTCTAGCCATTGTGTCCTCATTTCAATTGAGAAGAAGGAAAGGGGATGACAAAAGAGTGTCCCACCCACCTGATCAGATCTCTTTAGAAAACATTTATGGAAACCCCACCCAATGACTTCTACTTACATTTCACTGACCACCTCTACATTTAAGAGAAGTTAGGAAATGTATCCTTTTTATCAGAACATATTCCCACCTGGGATAAAATCCAGTCCTCTAAGTAAGAAAGGAGAAAACGGATATTGGTTAGGCCCCTAGCAATCTCTGCCATGCCTCCACTTCTAGACCCTGAGTCCTCAAGAACTTGGATCACATCTTATACCCCATGTGGACCACCTTGGCACTCTGCCTTGCACATCATAGGTCCTCAATAATTTTTTTTTTAGAGATTGGCACCTGAGCTAACATGTTTCCAATCTTCTTTTCTCTCTCTCTCTTCTTCTTCTCCCCAAAACCCCCAAGTATTTAGTTGTATATTCTAGTTGTAGGTCCTTCTGGTTGTGCTATGTGGGACGCCACCTCAGCATGGTTTGATGAGCGGTACTAGGTCCACACCCAGGATCCGAACCAGCAAAACCCTGGGCCGCTGAAGCAGAGCGCACAAACTTAACCACTAGGCCACAGGGCCGGTCCCTAAAATCTTTAATTGTTTTAAAAAGCCCTCATGACAGTTCAGGAGGCAAATGTTCTAGGACATGTGTTCCATCTGTGTGCTGATGAGAACACTGCATATCAAACTTCAACAGGACCACTGCCGCAGTACATCCGTCCATCATGGATGCCCCTGACGGTCTTGTCTTGAACCACACTGATCTTTTCCTCCCCACACTGCACTGCCCCTGGCCTCCAACGAGACACTTACATTCCACCCATGGCATCGCCTGCCTTACTCAGAAGGTTGAGTCTGCCAGACAAGAAATTGACTTAGCTTATTTTCTTTTTGGTACAGAGAGCCCATCTTTACATCCATTTTCCCTTCCCAGCTGTGTGTGGCCAGGTTTGCTTCCCTTTTTCCGAGACCAATGCCTTTAACTCTGCTATCCATCAATTTCTTCTTCTCCTCTCTGAAATCTTATTCTTTTCCCAAGTATTCTTTTTTCTGTTTCTACTCTCTTTCCCCTTTGACTACATACATTTGTGTTACTGAATGGTCTCTTTGGCTCCCCCAGCTTGTGGATTCTAAGTAGGTTTGTTCTTAAGTGTGGTCCTCCTTAAGGACCAAAGTGCACGACCTCAGAGGCCTCTTGCTCTCTGTGTTTTAAAGGCATGGAAAAGAGAGGGTTTCATCGACCATTCCAGGTGCTCCCTGTGCCTTTTCTCAGTCATATCGCCATGCCAGGTTGCCACTGCTGACGTCACCTCCAATAAAACATTGTGACCTCCATCAAATGTCATGTGAACATTTGTGCTCTCCCTTGAAACAGCTTTCTCTCTTTCATCACCTGTCTGTGGGTCTCTGGCCTGTGAGAAAAAACATGTTCTTATTTTGAAGAGAAGGCAGGGTGTTCAGCTCCCGATAAGTGTCTCTTGCTTTAACCACCCAGCCCTCTTGGCCTCTGGCACTCAAACACCCCAGAGAGCTGGGTCACGGTAGGTGCAAGCGTAGCCTCATGCTATTCTCAAAGCTACTGCAGCTGGTCTCCCCTCAGACCCTGTCTCTGAGTTGGCCTCACTGTATCTGATAAGTTCCCTATTCGTGGGGCATCTTCTTTCTCCAACAGGGGCCTTATTTCTTAATCAGGCTCCCAGTGGAAACCCAAATTAGGACGAGGTTCCAGTTCTTCCTTTAAGTAGCTATACACCAGGGGTATAGGAAGGGGAGCGCCTATACCCTGTCCTTTTACACTGTAGTATATAACACAGTGCTCTAACCTAGGCAAAGACCCGGCTAGGTATATAAGATTTCCTTCCCAAATTGGGGAACCAAAACAAAACAACAACAAAACACCTTTCTTCATTCTAGAGTCCCACCTAGCCTCTTGCTCTCTTTCCTTTCTAATCAGCCTTCTTCAATAAGCACTCGAGGCAGAACGTCTCGTCTTTCGCACCTTCTCTCTTTGATCTGCTATAGTCCTTCCTTGATCCTCACCATCCAAGAGAAGCTGCATATGTTTTAATATTTACTCTAACTCCTAAAATATCATTTGAACACAGCACACTGATGTTTAAAAAAAAAAAGAAGTGTGTAAAAACTACTGATATAAAGAATTGGGATATCAGGTTGGAAAAATTGACTAGAGATCTCATTACACAAGGCCCTGAGTGCCAACTAAGGGGATAGGGAAGATCACCCAAGTGTAAGTCTAAGGACCCAAGTTTGTCCAGCTATATCCATTAACTTTGTGCCCATGGGCAAGTGACACAGCTTTGCAGATTCTCAGTTTCTGGTAAAATGGGATCGTAAGAAGTAACACAAGTTACTGAAGTCTAATGACTGTTCTTCAATCTTTATTCTTTTTGCTGGCTCTCTGGCTCCTTCTGCCCTCCCCAGCTCTTGTGGGTCTCCTCACACTTTATTGACTCTTCTTCTGTCTCCTTTATCAGCTCTTCTTCCTCCTCTCACCTTGCCTCAGCTCTCAGCTCTCTGCACCTCTCCTCACTGTCTGGCAGACCCCACTTCTCCTCCTCCTGTCCCCTCTACATGAAGACGACCAGGTCTGTACTTCAGCCCACCAACCGTCTTCACTTGGATGTCCCATTGTCCCCTACAGCTCAACGTGTCAGTAATGAAACCCTTTCAAAAACACTACCCCCTCCTGCCAGTCCTATCCAGAACATTCTTTCCACTTCCTGTGAATAAACTCTCTGAGCCTTCTTTGATTAAATGAGACCATGAATATGAAAAGCATTTCATAGCTAAAAATGGGATTAAATATTTCTCATATTCTCTTCTGTTTCTGGTCATCACCCTTTCAAGTTCGTCTCCAAGTTCTGTTGATGTGCCTTTATCACTTCACACCTAGACCAATATCCTGGCTTCCAAGCTAATTACCCCTGTTCCGCCTTTCATCTTTCCAGCCCATTTCCCAATTCCAAATTAATCTTCCTAAACTACTCCGAAACACAATCCCTTGGAGTAACACCTTTCATGGTTCTCATTTTCTATCTGATAAATGATAAAATGCATTTTACTTTTTCCTTCATCTAAATCTTCCATATTAAAACTAAGAAGAACTGCTGACATCATATAGCACTTTAGAATTTACAAAAAATTTTTCACGTATTCACCTTATTTAGTCCTAGGAAATTTATCATGAGGCAACAATTCTTATGATCCTTATTTTACTAGAAACAGAATCAACAAAATCATGCCGCTTGTCCATGGTCACAGCGCTAATGGACATAGCTGGACAAAGCCAGGTCTCAGACTTTCATCCCTTAGCTGGCACCCAAGGTCTTATGTATGGGACCCCCTAGTCCAATTTTCAACCTCCCGTTTCATTGTATTAATGGTTTTCGCCTACTTTTTTTTTTTTAAGACATCAGGGCACTTTGTTCAAATGGTATTTTAGGAGTTGGTATACACATGAAAATGTTTCTGCTCCTGGTGAAGATAGGCATGGAGGATCAGGAACCGAGACACCCTCACCCCTGTCCCAGCTCCTGAGGTGTCTCTGAGGTGCAAGTTTCGACAACCTCTGTTCTACAGGAAAAAACCCCTGAGGTTGAACCTGAGGTTGAAAGTAGGTTTACTGGGCGTCCATCCACTTTGTGTCTTGCACTGCTCCACCTGTTCGAGATGTCCTCATTTCTATTCTCCACCATCTCAAGTTCCTATGTCCTTCAAGGCCACCTCCTACGTGGAGCCTCCCAGGTCCCTGTGGTCTACAGTGGCATCATGCTTCTCTGAAATCACAGCTCTGTTGTTTCCATCACATAGTTGTCAATTAGATTTTCACTGCCTAAATATTATATTATATTCAAAATCTTATTTAGGTTATATATTGCTATTTAACTTAAAAATATGACTAAGATGCACTCTCCATGTGAGCAAGGGCAATGTTTAATCCTCTTTGGGTCTCTTCAGTGCATGCACTCATTGATTTCTTGATTCATTGATTGTTATTAGGGATATAAGCTCTGGGTTTATTACAGAATAAACTGCAATTTAAAGGCAAAGCAACACAGACCTTTCCCATCCAACAAGTGACACTGAGCCACCAGTGTAAGATTCAGATTTTCACCTTTAAAGTGAGAATAATAACACATAAGTCATAGAGTTGTGAAGATAAAATGCAATCATTTATCGAAAGCACTTAGCCCACTTCCTGATTCAGAGTAAGCAAGCAGCTGATGAAACCAGCTATTATTTCTGTTATTAATGTCGTATGAACATATTAATTCCTGCTAAACCTGAACAGTATGAACAACAATACTTTTCAAACTGCAGGTTAGATTCAGGTAGCATGTTGTGATACAAATTTAGTCTAGTGGACTTAATATATTTTTAAAGGAATAAAAAGTAGAGTCTCTCACACATAGTAAAAGTAAGTAGTAGTTCATCTGAAACTTTACTTCAGATGCACATGTGTACATACACATAGTAATATATATTGGATGATGTCAAACGTCAAAAAGTTGAAATCAAATCACTGACCTAGAAGATACCTGTGGTGGAAAAAATGTATGAGAGCCCAGGCTGTGCAGATACCTGCACTCAAGCTTCAGAACTGTATTATATCTTACGTTGGATCCTGTCACACCAGAAAGGTAAGAATCCCCTGCACGCTCACCTGCCAATTTCCAGGGATGACTTTTACAATGTAGCAAGAATCGCCAAGGTGCAAAAGTCAGGGACCTGATTTCTCTCCAGAGTTTGAAAAAGGCAGTCTTGCAATGAGAACTCTGAGAGGAAGATGGTAAAAAACCAGGATCCTTTTAACGTCAGGAAGGGGAGGAAGAGACCAGTCAGTTCAGAGAACTGACATTGCAATACAAAATAAGAACCAAAAAATAGCTTGAAGGACTCATCAGAATTGCCCACAAGAATCCCATCGAGTTGTAGATTCATAGATCAGGATTCCCAAGTTTTGCTGGGCATGGGAATCACCAAAGGATCCTTTTTGGAATGCCAGTTTTCAGGTTCCACTTCTGCCTACTGACTCCTTGGCTACCTCATTACCTGGTCCACATGTGTTCCCGGAATGCCAACACCAGCTGTATTTCACATCACTAAACAAAGTACACAGTCTTGGGAGTGACAGATAAAGGCAAATGAATGGAAAGCTGCAATACCTTACACCAACTCTTACAGCATTTCAGCTCTCAGTAAGATAGTTGGGTACAGACAAGGAATAGAGTGTGGAAGAGCAGGGGGTCCAGGTGCCCATTAGCATTTGTGATAAGCAGAAAGAAATTGAAGTCGTGAGTGGCACTAGCCTTTGTGAAGCAGCATTGGTCAGGTACCATCACAGGTGTGTGATCTTCTGAGACACAGTGCTTATTTTTCTTTCCAACCTTTGAGGAGTCATTGCCCAAGTCAAAAATTTGGCTATAGATGTAGAAGATCCTGAGATTTGTCATTGGAGAGAAATGATCCCCAACTATTTTGGCATTCTTCCTGGTACAATTGTGAAATAAACTCACTCTCAAATCCCCCTTGCTGAACATTCCATATCTACTTCTTCTCAAAGTGTAAGTGAAGTAAAATTAGTCATGAAGGATTAGTGTGTGTTTTGTGTAAGACACGACTCAAGATAACAGGGGACATGCTGGTGGATCCCAAGCTGGGACTGTCACTCTTCTTTTGTGGTGGAGGAATCCAGATTTGCTATAACCCTGGGAGCAATAAATGCAGACTGCCTCAAGGTAGTGTCTTACAGGCAGTACCATGGAGTAGCAATTGGGACTGAGGGCTTGTCATAATGGAAGAATTGGTCTGTGTGTGTGTTCTACAAGATCCTCTCCCAGGCTTGGAAAATAAAAGGGATATTCCCCAACCAATTTTTAAAATTTTATTCTCTCTTGCATCTGGATAATTGCAAAATTGACACCCTTCAGTTCCCATTGGGTGACTATGCAAGGGGATCTCATGTCACATCAAAGAGGATTTAGTCAAGAATGTAGACGGGTCAACACGCTCTGAAGAACTGGAACTGCGAACAAGAAGGAAAATATGCCAGCTTTTCAGTTTCCTAGTCCGATATTTCGAGGCTCTATAGCCATATATTTCAATTAGTTTGGGATTCAATGGTCAATGAAGAGAGGGGTAGAAAATTACCTACCTTCCTGATGAAATATTCTTGAAAATAAATAAACAATTTTTACTGAGTCCCTGCTCTGATGAGTCCTTCACTTTTCTAGCCAGTGAGGATACAGTCAGGTAGGAGGAGGCAAGCTCCCCCATCTCGTGGAGTTTCTGGTGTAGAGAGAATGCCTATGTGCCCTTCTCTCAGTTAACATGCTATTCGGGAGTGCCATCTTACACCAGTTCCTGCTAAAGGTACAGGGAAGCGGACACAGCGGTAAGCAGGCTAGGGGTCACCCCTGTTCTCTTGGAGGCTGAATAATCAATGCCAAAAGAGCATCCATTCATTCAACAAATATCTATTACTAAACTACTATTTTTCAGATACTGCATTAGATGTGGAATGAATATAGATATATAGATATAAATACATCTAGATATAGATATATCTATTTTATCTATAAAATATATTTTATATTTGTAGAATATAGATATAAAAATGAAAAAGATACTACCTTCTAAGAACAGGGAGTCCAAGACAGAAGACAGACATACAGATAAATCTAAATTAGTAAATCAAAGGCTTTAGTGGAGTGGACACAGATAGAGGCAGGACCACAGAGAGGGCAGGATGAGGAGTTTCCCGGAAGAGACCCTTGAGCTGGGCCACAGCCATTAGAAACATTTCAGGTGAGCCAGTGTGAGAAGGTGTAAGGTGGGAATGCTTCTGCCCTTCTCCTGCTGTTTCCATCCAGATGGAGGTGTGACATTCTTGGCCTCTGGGTACCTCCTAAACCCTTTCCCTAGGGAAGGAATGCCTTCATCTGATTGGAAGATATTGGAAAAGACATTGGGAATGCTTGGCTCAGCTCCTCTTTTCCAGCCAGACTGCTCTTGAGTGTGCCCAAGAGTTCCAAGTTAAGGAACTGCAGGGGGCCTGCAGCGGTCCCAGGTCTTCTGTGGTTATTGGGAACAGTCTGTTCATTTCTGGGGTTGAGTTAGCAAACTCATTTAGCCCGCACTCTAAGCAACATTCTCTGACCTTAACTTTATCAATTATAAAGTTGATCTTTCACTTCTATCTGCCTTATTTATTATCTTATTAAGAAATTGGATTTAAAGGGGAAAGGGAGATTACTTCTTGGGAACCCCCCCAAGACTCTAACAGAAGGGAGTTTCAGGCAGAAACACTCATCTAGAGAGGAGAAGGTACAAATCACTTTCAGAATTACAAGTTCAGTTTGGAGTAAGGAGGGATTTGCCTCAAGTGAGCCTGCATTAGTTAGCCAAGGCCACACCAAGGAAAGCCTTGTGGGACTGGAGGGGAGTCTGCTAAAGGATCTTACACAGAGGAATACATCAGCAGATCTGCATTTTAGAAGTATTTCTGTCATGGCAAAGTGAGAAGTGCACCCGGAACCTGGGGAGCTGATCAAGAAATAGCTCCAGTGAAAGATGACGTGGGATAGAAAGCAGGGGAGAGGCCCAAGAGATGACGAATAGAGAGAAATCATAGTGCATACTGATGGATCTGGAAACTGAGGAAGAAAGGAGAGGCTGAAGAACAGTTATACGTCTGCAGCTTGGATCAGGGAGACTGGGGATGGGGAAGTTATGATGCCCTCAGTTTTTAAGCTTCTTGTGGACAGTCATAGGCGAGTTATGTAGTAGGTGGTCCAATGGCATCGCTCTAAGTCTGGAGCTCAAAAGAGAGGTCTGAGCTGTACTTGTAGACTTGGGGCATAGATGGGCTCAAACTCAGAGTGTGGGGCATGAAAAAAAAGAGGAGTAAGGCCAGGGTGCTAATAATTAGGGTTTCTCTGACTATAGCTCCTTTCAGGGTTAAATTAGAGGAAAGTTCTCTGTTTGTATTTAGAGTTATTATCCCAGATTCCTCTCAGAATTACTGCAGGAGCTGTACCATAGCTGTACCAAACTAGGCCTTTGATTTCTGGATAGGATTGTTAAGGACCTTGCAGACAAATTAAAATATGGTTGCTAATTGCAAGATTTTGGGATAATATTGTTGTAAAGTTTGTAAAAGTTCTTCGTTGTAAAGTTTCGTGTCACAAAATCAGATACAGCGACAAGAAAAGGCCAAAACTGACCACTCTACTCCTTCCCGTCACTTAAGCTAAACAATCAATTTGGGAAGTGACCGGAGTGATTTTTTTAACCTCTCTAATCATCAACATCCTTCTTTGCGATTGTGAGATCCATGACAATTAGCTGATAGCATTTAGGGGAAGATTAAATTAGATATTGTACGTAAATCAGTCAACGTGTCTGACACATAGTGAGTGCTGGGCACTTGATGATTATCATTATTATTGGTGAAGGAGTTGAACATTTTTGGTGATACAATTCCAATTAATCACATGCAGATTACCCATAACAATATTTTTTTATTAAAAAGCTAGTTTTCTCTTTTCCATCTCCTCCTTTCATTGCCAGCCTTTGTTTATTCAGGACAGGCCAACTAATTTTAATATTATCTGATATCAAATATAATTAGGAAAAGATCTGTAGCCAAAAAATACAATATATTTTAAAGTCCATATATAAACACATTACAGTCGGCCCTCCCTATCTGCAGGTTCTGCATCCACAGATTCACCCAATGGAGGATCAAAAGCCCTACGATGGTTGCGTCTGTACTGATCATGTACAGACTTTTTGTTCTTGCCATTATTCCCTAAACAATACAGTGTAACAACTATTTACATAGCATTTACATTGTATTGGGTATTATAAGTAATCCAGAGATGATTTAAAGTATATGGGAGGATGTGCATAGGTTATATGCAATATGATGCAATTTTATCAAGGGACTTGAGTATCCTCGGATTTCGGTATCTGCGAGGGTCCTAGAACCAATCCCCAGCGGATATCGAGGGACGACTGCATATTATCTGTGAGTGTAGATTTTTCATACCACTATTCCCTATTGTCAGAAGTCCCCTTTGACATGAAGCCTAAGAAGTTGGGGGAAATATGCCATCCGATTTAGCTGCAACCGACACCCCAACCAAAAATAATAGAGATGAGGCTAATTTCTGTGGAAGAGAAAGGAAAAAAATATTTATTGAAACTATTACATGCCTAGCACTATGTTATACTTCTTCACATCTCATCTCATGTATGCCTCCCAGCAGTGCAAGGAGTTGGGGTTGGTATGAAAATTCCATTTTACAGACAAGATTGAGGTTCAGAGCAGTGAGACCACTTGTTCAAGCTCATTTACCGACCAAGAGCAATAGATGGTTGATCTGGGTTTCAGCCCAGATCGGATCGACCTGAAACCTCACAGTCTCCCCATGAACCTCGTCCTCCCTGGGAGAATTATGGTAGCTCACATTTAACGAGGCTTCTTCGAGACAGGTCTCATCCAAGTGCTTCACGTGTACTTTCTCATTTAATCATCCCAACCACCTGTGGGGTACTTACTATTATTAGCCCCCTCAGGAAACTGAGGCGCAGGAATTAGCCCAGGGTCCTACAGTTGATAAGCAGTGGGATGAAAATTCCATTCGAGGGAGTCTTCCCCCAGAACCCACACTCTCCACCACCAAACTCAAAGCCTCGCTTAAGAAAATCAACGACAATTTTCAAAGTTTTGAACTGATATTAAAGCATGATTAGTTTCAATCCAGCAGGGGAGAGAAAATGCTGAGTTATATGATAAAGACAAATCACCTACAAAATAGGGGAAAAAATACTTGCAACAGTTCAGTTCTCACCTGACAGTACTAGGAAGGCGACTGCTGCCGGGTAGTAACAAAGCCATTATTTATCAAGGGAGTTATCCAGTTTGAGCAAAATCATGTTCCCCCTAAAAATTTAGTGTTAGGGGAAATGGTAGTAAATGAACTCTTAAGCTTTCAAAATGATAATCTAGCATTACTTAAAAGTCTACAAATTTGTTCCTAAATGTATTTAAATCTTACCAGCGAACATGATGCTTGGTTATTAAAAAGTAATTCTGGAGAATTAGCTTGCAGCTACAAAATTAATATAATTCATTTATTACTTGCAGCCACAAATCAAGATGCTGTTAACACTGCTACACACAATTTAATATGCGCAGTGAGTTTCCATATGGCTTCAATTTTAGGTTTCTGGTCATTCCACTGAATCACTCACAGAATGGTCCAGCATGTCCTGTCAGAGGGCACTTGATCTAAACAAAGTGTGAAGCGATGGCTTTCAAACTATGGAATTAAAGGTTTGGTTTATTTCTATTTTCCTCATATTGAACAGATATATTTTTAAAATCTATATTCTTACTGTTACACAGAGATTTAGTGATGGAGAAAAACCAAAAGCATTCAATCTCCAACACTAGCCAAGACTCTTATTTTTCCTAGTTCTGAATTGCCCTCTTCTCTTCACGGATTTTCCTTTGAAGATGAAGGAGAAGAAACACACACACACACCTATTTGATTTATTAAGAAGGTTGACATAAAAGAATCATCCAGAGGTTAAACACTCTTTTCAATTATCCTGCCAGAATGATGTGTAGTTCTTGTTTCATGGATAAATTTCACACCTTCATTAAGGAGTTCAAGTTCTTTATGAATGAGATACAAACTTGCATAAGTCTAGATGAGAAATGAACGCAATAATTGCACTCCATGTCTCAGGCCTAGAAGAGAACAATAAGCCTAAAGAACAGAGAATATGTCTTTCACGTGTGTTTTTTCACCTGTCATTCATCTTGTGTCTCATGAACCATCGCAATGGAGTGCGTTTTGTAGTGGACAACTACTTTTCTTCCTTGGCCATTTCCACCATGAAGGCTGGTTGAATAGACCAGACAACTCAAACCACTTTTCTTCCAGAATTTGTCCTGGAAAGGACCTCTTCATCAATCATGATGAAGTCTGTGGTTAAGTCACTACGTTGCCTTCTGTAAGTGTTGCCAGATTCTTTTTCACTGCCGCTTTCAAAGTGAAACTGACAAGGGAAATCTATGATTCAGAAGAAAAATTAGTGACAGAGTCTTAGCTTTTCAGCTTTATATTTGGCACCTGCACCTTCTTGCTCTGTTGTAGACAGGAGGGGTGGTAGGTTGAGGAGGAAGGAAGACGGGAGCTGAGAATACAGACAGGCAATAAGCCTTGCCTATGATTTGTATCAGTGATATTCTCACTTAGAAAAGAGAGCAACAACCTGAGGGAGATAACCCCCAAGTATTCTCAAACTGACATAAAGGTGCACCTCTCTGTGGAAGTCTTCTGTGTTTTGATCCTAAGCTGGAAAAAGTGGAGTAATTAGAAAAGAAACATTCTACAAAGATTGGTGAAGAAAATTATAAACATAATTTGATAACTGGTAACGACTAGAACAAAAGAAACCAAAGCATACCCAAGAGTTTATTTCAAAACTTGTTACGGTAATGATACCTTCCGTCTAAATGATACCTTTAAGGGTTATTTTACGTGGATTAGCTCAATAATCCTTTTGACATATTGCAGCAAATAAATGTAATTACTAGTCTAGGACATGGAAGAGCAGAGAAATTAGGTAACTCACCCAAACCCACACTGTTAGCAAGTGGCAGAATTTAAATGACACCCAGGCCTTTCAAAAACCAGCTTCCAAAAGTCCTGGTAATGTCTAAGTTTAATGATTTTCATAAAGTAATGGCAAAATCTTCCTTTAAGGATGAGACTAGTATGACTCGAGTATTTCCTAGAAACATTGTACCATAATATTTGTGTTTCGTGAGTTTTAAAGAAGGACTATATTTCTGCAAAAGTTTTGCTACAAACCTAAACATGTTTGTAAACCTATCAATTTGAATATAGACTCTAGACCATGGAAAATGGTACATCCTGGTAGGAGACTGAGGAGCCACTGACATGTTTGCACGACATTATTAGAGCTGGGAAAAGACATTGGTTAAGAAAACCTTAGAAGAAAAGAAAACATGAGAAAGACAATGTGAGTTATGGATTCCCTTTATCCTCCCCAATCTGAACACGCATTGCCCATCCCTCTTCTGACTTTCTGGGATATTTACTCCATCGTGTGCTCATATTGTATTTATTCACTTTATGAACTTCAAAAATTCCATATATGTCTATGTAAAGCCATACACTCTCTCAAACTGTAAATCCTGGTCATATTGGTGACTCATATGGTACTCAATATAGCACTCAACAGTGTCCTGCACTCAGCAGGTGCTCAATAAATGTTTAACTGAATCACATTGTATTGAGAAATGTGTTTACCAAGTGCTATTCCTGTTGTAAAGGGTGAGAATGAGTCTAATTTGTGTGAAGTATCAGTTTGAAATACTAATTTCTGGTCTGGTTTCTGAATAGCAAGTATCCAGGCCACCACATGGAATGTGACATATAGTACAAAAAGGCATCCCACTGCCTGAGTAAAAAGTAACGGTATATTGTGTGCATTATTTTCTCCAGTGGACCCCAGAAGGAAGTAGAATCTCTTTTAATGTCTTTTACTACATTTAGAAAAAGCAGGCATTGCCCCTTTAAGAAACAACTTATGTCAAAAGGTTGGTCAGAGGGCAGGCTGTAAAACTACACGATGAGTACAACGTGCTGGTGAGTACACTTTCCTAGCTGCTTCTTAATGGATGGAAAAACTCAGCATCAAAGGGCAGAAAGCTAGGCAGGAAAATAATGAGGTGGAGGAAAATTACTCCCTTCTGATTGGAAAAGGATCATTAGGAGGGAGTCACACTGAGGAGTCCTAGTGGGCTCTGATCTCTCCCTTCCAGCTTTTCCTGAGCAATGTGGGGCAGAAAACCATGTGGATCTGAGAACTGAACAAAACGCCAAGGCCCATTCCTCCTATAACAGAGAGATTGGGGCTGCGTGGATGGATATAACGGACAAGAGCCAGTGAGAGAAAGAGAAGACCAGAGGGGGAAGTCCCCATCATCTGCAAGGCTTGCTGCCCTGATTGTCCTAGAACCCAGACATTCAGGACAACCTCTTAGGATTTAAGACTGCGGACTCCAAACTCCTTCTGTCCCAGCTTACGTAGGGCACAGAATGAGGGTTCAATTAAGAGGGGACCAATGGCAGTTACTTGACAACAGCTGAAGAGTAGTGAGGCGGGATCTGATTGTTTACATGATTATATTCTTAATAATGTGTGCTAATTATAGTGTTCTGTTAAGTGTTATATAACAATAATAATAGTGCTTAGAATTTTAAACAGCGGTGTAATAAAAACTCACCGTTCTCTTTAGTGTTGCTGTTCCTCTCTTCCCAAAGAGAATAAGTTTCTGTCATTCAAGAATGATTTCTTTTTACTAATATGCAGATTCTGGCTATGGGATCATAAACCTATGGACTGCCTGACCCCTCCACCCCCAACCAAAAGTGGCTCTGCTTTGTGAGATTTCTGTGGTGGCTCCATTCCTCAGAGTGGCAGCAGGGTGTACTACTTATTGGTCTTAGCTATGGTGACTGAGCACCTACCATTGGGAACAATGACATGTGCTTCTCCTTGCTCACTCCCCATAGTCTGTGTCCTGCTTTCTTGGGCACATTCTTCAGAAGTTGGGGTAGCATTTGTTGTCCCACACACTTGGGGATCTTGGGAATCTTGAATATTACCACCAAAGTCCCTTCAATTCTTCTTCCCAGAGTCCAAAGACTTTTAGCAGACAGACGTCCTGGTGCACTTTCTCAGCACAGCAGAATTCCTAAACTGGATGTCCAGATTTAAATTTTTTTGCTTGTTTCAACATTTGACAAGTTTTTCATTATTAGTTCTTATGAGTATTGTACATTCATTAGGGAACATCTAACTTATAAATCTAGCTAACTATTAAATAAAATATGTCCCGTCTTCCTCTCTTGACAAACATGCCTACGCAATGAACGGGAAGACCTAGCTCAAATTGAGAATAATCTGACTCCTTGGAGTTTCTCTTTGGCCCCTGGAAGTGTGGGGAAAGCCGGCCCCCAGGCACTAGCCTGTCTCCCCTTTCTTCCCACCCATCACTCTGCTTGGCCATCACCTGGGCCTCAGTAAGCATGGTCCACACTGTGAGGACTGACCCAGCAGGTCGGCAGTGCAAGAAGCAGCCTCAAAGCCATTCAAGAAGGGAATTCTGGGCCCCAGTCACCTGGAGTTGGGTCCAGAGTGTGTGCAAAGACTCAAGTTGGGCCTCTGCCTTTGGCCCTCTGCCCCTCTCCCTTTCTCTCTCTCACATGGCCACTCCTTATAGATGAAACTTTTGAGACTTGGCTAAGGGGTGTCAACTTGGGGACGCATTTAGTCTGAGGTTACTGGGTTATATTCATGTGGTTCTTAGTCATTTCATACTATTGCTGCCTCTTGAGGTGCAGCAATGGCTTCCTGGAATAGTCCAACTACGTAATTGCTGACTTAACCCTAAACTGAGAGAGAAGGGGCAGCACCATAAGTCATGTTACCATAGAGTGTGGCCTATATTACCCAGAATTGTTGCTAATGGGGGAAAAATAAGAAGTCAGAAGATGGTCAGTGGAATTCCTCCCAATTGTCAGATGTGTATAATCGTAAGTGGGACTTTTGGTCTCATCCAGGTCTGGCCAAACAGAAGTTCTCTCCTGTCAGGAATTTACCTGATAGGGCAGCATATCCAAGTGTAAATGCACCATACATTTTCCTCCCTTTTTGATGCAATGATGCTTTTGATAAAGCTAAAATAATCCATTTTAACTGCCATTTGCAAAGACATTTTGGAATGTTCAATAAAGCAAGTATGAAATTACAAAATCTTGACTTGCACCTATGTGAAGTATATCTTCTTTGCTAATCATTAAATTCACTTGTAAACACACACACACAGAGAAAATTTGGATCAAAATTATGGGCCATTAAACAAAAGTGATATTGTGATCAACTATGGTAGAAGGAAGACTGGCTTAGCTTTCTACTCTATTAAAAATTGTATGACCAAATTGTTGTTATATGAAAAAATGATCAATGATCATGGAGCCAAAAAATGTAGGGGAGAAAAAGGTATTTTTAAATTCTTAACGAGTTAACTACTAAAAATATAATATCTGCATGTGTGTGCGCATGTGCGTGTATTTTTGGATTTCTTAATGTTTGTAGTATTTTCCAGTTTTTTAAAAATCTGTAATGTGTTGTGATTTCTTTTCTCATCTTAAGTAAATATTCATTTTGAACTTAATTTTGTATTTTTCACTTTGCATTTTTTTTTTTGGTAAAGATCTTCTGCCGCATGCCCCATGCCAATCACATGGAGCTCCAGGCTCCACTGGGTCCTAGGTCTGCCTCTGGGTCCAGGGCTGGAACAGATGAGAAAAGGCAGACAGTCCAAGTCTTACAGGTGGGATTCAGGGCCAGAAAGGTAGAGCGACAACCCAGGAGTTTAAAGAGACAGAGAAGCTATTCTTTAAGTCAGATTAGACGGTATGAACACTGATTAAAAGTCAATATATTCAGTCTGAGAAGGGAAAAGTTAATATAAGCTAAGAAAATATTTGACTTACAGATAGTTTAATAGAAACAGTGCTTTATTTTCTCTCAAGCCTATAAACAAGCTGAATTAGTTCAATAAAATATTTAGGTATACATATTCTTCAATTAATAAATAAGATACAATTCATTTGTTATTCAGGCTGTTAATTATATTTATGTATGCATATATAGTTAATACATAGTCCTAGAATTCTAAACAAAAACTGTGTTATTGTTGTAAAGTAAGGGGTTATATAAGCATGGACTCTGGATTCACACCACGTGGGTGCAGATCTTGGCTCCCTTGCTTTCCATCTGTGTTACCTTGGGCAGGTGACTTCCTCTCTCTGGCCCTCAGTTTTCTCATTTGTATATTTCACCTAATGGTAGCACCTGCCTCATAGCGCTGACACGGGGATTAAATGAGATAATCGTGTAAAATGCTGAAAACAGTGGCTGACCCAGAATAGGTGCTGAATTCATGCTACCTCTAATTTGCTAATCAAACATCTTCCTTATAGACCATAATAAAAGTAACTTCAACCAAGCCCAGCTGAGTTATTACAAAACCTGACTCAGAGGGTAGCCACATCAGTTCGGCTGAACAAATTGTTTCATCTCTAGCCCAGTCACACTGTGGCAGAGACTCTGACAGGTCATGCAGTGTTAGGCTGATGGGACAACATGGCAAGAAGGAGATTAAATTAGTCAGGAGTCTAGCAAGTGATTGATATCATCTGTAACCCTCTAGGACGTCTCTGCCTTGCCACGCTGGCCAATTTAAAGCACAGCATTTCTTCTCTCGGTCAGATATTTGAATTCTAGGTTTACACTGAGCAACTTCCATCCACCTGACAAAATATGGAAAAGAAGGACAAAAACAGAATAAATCTCTAAGTGGTTAATTGTCATGGTAATAAAACAGAAATAGATTTGTCATGTGATCATAGTACAAGATTCCGAGTACTGTAACTGATATTCACAAATACATATTTAGGAATTTTCTGTTCTAATGCAATTCTATTGCAAATTAGCAAGTTGTAGTAAGAAAATATTTGCATTTCTCCTCTTTATCTTTACAACACATTCCTTCACTTGAAAAATTAGCTTTGGGCCGACGATAATGATGTTTTAGAAAAAGATGCAATAAATGCTAGCATTAAGCAAAAGGCTCAGTATTTTTCAGCCATAGACTCAATGACTGTCTGGAGAATAACGTGTGATGTTCATTGCACAAAAGAATTCTTAAGAAGGCTATTAGCACCATAAGCTTTCATGGATTTTTTAATAACAATTTCCTACTAAAATACAAAAGAAATTAATAGAAGTTACTTAAACCATATTCAGAAATAAAGAAGAGACAAGAATTGGATAACTCTTCTTAATGCGCCTCATACCCCATAATAAGCTTAGACAAAAAGTAGGATTTTCCTCAACGTTGAGTTAGGAAATGTGGAATGGATGGGCAGGGCCACCGTTACACATCCTAAGTACAGAGCCCTAGTATTTTATGCGATTAATCCTATTTCATTATACATGTGTTTGCAGGCCACTGGGTGCAAGTGCGGACAGTGCTGCAGCTAAATTCTGTTCTGTTAAGTACAGGTATAGTTATAATTGAGCTAGAAATAAGTCCTGTAAAATAGAATAGAGGAAGACTTCTAGTTCAAGACAGCTGAGGTCATGCGCGGCCACCACTCTCTCCCAAAATTCCATTAAAATGCAGGGAGAGATTAAAAAATTAAATACACAGCAGCACTGGAAAGTACAGCACCAGCAGTCCAGCACAGAGAAAAATTTCTCAAATATATAACAGAGAGAGGGAAAATACAACTGAAAAACCTACAGCCACTTCAGATAAAAGAGAGAACTTCCTGTGTCCAGGTGAGTTTCCCCACAGAAACTCTAATAACTCCAGACTCAGAAGCAGCAGAGTCCAGGAGAAGGAAGATGAGAGAGACTGGCTAGTTAACAAATTAAGTGGCAATCAAAAAAATTAGGGCCCTTCCATAACGTGCTTCTGGATATGGCGTTTGGCCGTGGATTAAATTCTGGAGTGCTCTCTGCTTTCAGAATTCTGACAGGAGAGACGAAGCAATTGGTATGGGGCAGTCGAAGCAAGCAGCGTTCTAACAAATGTATGGTCACTAGGAAACTGGTCTCCAGACCCAGAAGGAAAATCACGTGGAACGTGAAAGCAAGCCTGTCCTGCCCGCCACGTGTCCTCTTCCTCCATCCAACCAGCAGAAGCAGAGCTTTCCAAATCAGAACACGAATTCTTGGGCAGATAGGAATTTTCAATCGAGCTGAAGAAATAACTCTTCCTAACAATCTTGTTTGAATTAGATCCTCATCTATAATATGAACAGATCACAAAGAATTGCCAAAAATCCACAAAAACTCCAGCATGAAAAAGACATAGTACTTAGCCAACAGAAGAACTCTATCCAAAGATCACGGAATTAATACTGAGAACAAAAGAAAATTTTAAATTAAGTACATTATTTTCCAAGAGATTTGTAAAGCTATCATGTTCATAAATTTAAAAAGAAATAGCAAGCTACTATAAAAAAAATGTTGTGAGAGCTTTTATTAATAAAGGCAGTTTGCTAAAAACAAAAAAAAACAATAGATGATTTGAAGTGGAAAATGTACAGCACTGAACATCAAAACAGAATCCTAGAACAACATTCAAGCAGTGTTAGTCACCTTCTCTTCTATTAGAAAAAAATAGCATGGAAGAGCATGGAACATATTCAGGGCGAGGAGTCATTTAGTCTGGCTGCATGGCAGTTATGAGTAGCAAGTGTAGTGGGAGGTCCTACAGGAAGTGTGGAGCGGGGGATCGCCAGGAAGAAGCTAAGGTTGTCCCAGGGCTGGGGAAGGGTTAGTAATTGGGAAATGCAGCAACAGAGGGAGCAGGTCCAAGGCAGCTGACTGGTTAAGGCTCAGTTGCCTTTATCTTCCTCTCACTCTGATGAGAGCTAATCCTGGGAGAGCATACAAATACAACAGAGAACATCTGGCTGGATATTCCGAGGGTAGGAGCGAGAGCAAACTGTTTTCTAGCAGCTGCAGTTCTCTGCAGGTAAGGAGCTGAGGATCCAGGGAGGCTGCCTGACCCACATTGGAAGGAATGCCCCCATCTTCGGCTCAGTAACCCGTTAGGGTAAGAAGCTAACTTGCCATAGGCAAGGGCATTCGTCTGTCTTCCAAAGGAATCCCGCTCCACAGTGGTCCTGCTTCCAGAAACAAACACACTACCCAAGCCGGACTTTAAATAAAACTACTTTTGTTAAAGTTTAATTGGCACAGTGTTTCAGTGAGGGAAATGTATCCAAGGACGCCTTCTAGAGCTGTGTAGACAATCAAGGTGGCATTTACACTTGTGTCATTGGTGAACACAGTAACAGTACTGTGCTGATAAATGTTAAACAGCTAGCTCTGCTGGGAAAAAGTCTTGATTGTAGCATTTGCCAATTTTTGTATTGTAAATCCCTCACTATGGCCAATTTCAAGCTATCGGTATGATGCCACTGCATGTGATGTTGGGAGGAGATGCCCCCAACCAGGTGCAGTATACCACCACCTGCAGATCACCCCCATGCTGACACTGGGCCTTCCAACACAAGCCCCACAACTTGCTCTGATTTTTCTGACCCTATGTGAACCTTCAAAAACATCACAGCACTTAAAAATTATTTATGTTTCACTCTTTTGAAAATCATACAGCTCCTTGTCAGCATACTTTGAAATTTACTTGCATAATGCCCGTTACCACTGGAATGGAACTCAATCAGTTACACAGGTATGTAGGCAGGAATATAGATGTCTGACAGAGTGATCCATAGAAAACCAATTCAGAAGCCTAATAAAATGACACAAAACAGGGAGGGAAAGTCTCCCTCTGCTTCTAAAAAGCCAGAGACAAATCTGGACTCTCTTCCACTGTTTTCCCAGAGCTAGAAAGAAAGTAACTAGTTCATAAATTCCATCAGGAGCTTGGGGATTTTTGATGTAATGAGTTTTACAGTTTCAGAGGAGAATGCTTTGCTAATAATTATGTAACAGTAATTAAATCTGAAAAAGGCTGTACTCTAACTATGTTGATTTATTGCAGCTCCTACAAAGTACTCCTCGAGCGTGCATTGGAGTGTGCGCTGCCTCCCTCCAGTTTTCTTTAAATTCTCACAGAGCACTGGGTCACAGATGGTCTGAGCTGCTATATTTTCCCTATTAAATTCCTAATAATCTTTTTCTGAGGCTGAGTCATGGAAGCCTGGGGATTTCTCATTTTAATTAGAAGGTTTAAGGAGCTAACTCTGTTTGAAATTTTCTCCTAGGAGGGGTGGGTGCAGGTGATCCCATTCAGAAGAATGACACAGTACCGTGGCCAGGACACATTTCCATATTAGATTGCAGCTTGCTTGGCTCCGCTCCTACTGCTGAGGTCGATGATGCATTGTCTGAATCTGTAGAATAAACTTTGAAAAATAGGGTTATTGGGAGATTGTTTTTGGGGGGAATATATTTTGGCATTTGGTTCCCATCTCCATTTTGCATATAGAGCAGTAGTAGATTCAGGGACACGAATTATTTGTAATTCCAAATGAAGGTTGTAGATCATATCAATCTGAGCCAAAGTCACCAAGGAACAGATTTGGGGACCATTTGTCCATCTTTATCCCTACAATTTTCTCCTTTTGGCCCCCTCAGACTTAATTTTTAAATCTTCCGAGTTCTGAGACAACCTCATATTAAATATGATCTTTTGTGTTCAGTTTGACTAGCAAAAGAGTAGGAAAAATGTGTATGAACAGACGGGACAAGCTATTTAGAATAATACCTAGAATTTGTCAAGTAACCAGAGAGTGACAGTCAGGGTGAGCCATGTAGCTGCAATAAGCTTATCTTTTGGAGTTTCCCAGCGAGTTTGATTGCCTGTAGAAAAGCCTGTTATGTAAGACAGAGTGTGTGGAGTTAGGCACGGTTCCCTTGACAGTATAATGTACAAAAAGAGAAAATGCTTCTTACAAGACAGCTGTTCGAGTTTCGTCTGCCCCAATCGCAAGGCTGGTTTCTCTGCTTTGTCAAATAATGAGCACCTCATGCTTTGAATGTGGCAGGGTCCAGAGAAGCAGTCAAACTGAACTGCCACTGCCTTTGTACCCCCTGCTGTCTTCACTCGCGAACGTGTTTCAGAGCTGGCTGCAACCGCGTTTTATAAAACTAAAAGGTATGAGCAGAACAAACGCAGCACTTAAAAAACAGATTTTGGAAATGTAGAATGCTGGCTTTTCATTCATTGAGACCACAAAAAAGATTGTTTCCCCCTTTTGCATCAAAATGGTGCTGTGCTTTCTGTCTGTATTCCTTAATTCTCTAGCCCCTTCAGGTGCAGCTAATTGAGTCATTTCAAAGCTTGAGAAGTATCCTCACTCAGTTATTACTAATCCTCAATGATTATTTTTGTGGCTTCATATTTTTCATAGCAATTAATTAGGTTTCTCAGAACAGGTCCTAGTCTTTGCAGTCATAATTTTAAATGTAAATATATTTATTTTTTATATTCTATACCTACGGAAAATAAAACATAAAAATATAAGTATAAAATATAATTATATATATATATATATTTCCCACTGTTAGGATATGTGCCATTTGCCATGTGTTATCATCAAAATTAAATTGGGAAAGGAAATAATTGCTTTCACGCTAAATTCTGGGTTATATCAGAAGGTTATAAAAGTAAAGATGTGTGCAGTTTGAGAATGCTATACCAAAAAAAAAAAAAAATTTGGAAGGCATTTAAGGATTTATAATCTGTAAGAATAAATTTTCTCTCCGACTGATGTTTCTAGACTGTGCTGGTTATAGCCATATGTTTAGTGATTCCATTCGTGAAATGTGTGGACAAGGTGGCTGAGGGCTGCCAGACAGCCACTGTGTGAGCAGGTTGGCCCGCGTGACGGGTGTGGATAATACTGTAATAATAAGGAAAGCTGCACCCAGCCCCACCTTGTGCGGAGAATCCACCACAGTCACTTCTAAAGGCCCCGTTTAAGAAAGGGAAGCAATCTTTTCATACCTCATTCACAAAATGGCCGGATAGGAAAGTAAACTCTGTATGAAACGGTCAGATAAAAATGCCCGTGGAGATATGGAGCTGGGAAGAATCTCAAGTTGTATATGTTTCTTCAAGTTCTTAGATTAAAGACCAAAAGCTTTCTCCGAAAATGCCAGATCTCCTTGTACCAGACCTAATCAAGTGAAGGGAGCCCACCATCAGAGCTCTCAGTCAGGGGAAGCGTTAAGGGCATTCTGCCTGCAACCAGGTTCTTGAAGGAGTTAAATAAGAAAATGTTTCAGACTTCTGATTAATGGCTGGGGACATTCCAAGCTGCTTTGCCTACCTCAGCAGTACACGACTGGTATGGTAGGGTAATACCTAATAACTAATCTTTGACACAAGAATTAAGTCATTTTGCAAGAAAGCAGATCATTAGAAGCCAAATTGAATTATAAGTAATACTATCTCTGTAGAGGATTGTAAATTAATTGGTTTTTAACAATAACATTTCTGTATTTTATTAAAGCAGCGTAAGAATTTGGTGAAGAAACGAATGTAGCAGATAAACAGGCCAGGTGCTGGTGATGCAAATGAAATAGATGACAGATGGTGAGTAGCACGCTCATTCACTGTGTGTGTATAATGGATAGAGGTAATCCAATTCCTTTGTGAATTGGCGACTTTCTTTACATCAAGAACTTTAACACGGGCTTGCTTACACATCTCTCTACCCCCTGCTCTCAGCACGCGCATGTGCACATGCACACACAGGCACACACACACCCCCTATCATTACATACACATACATCCTAATTATAGCCTACGTTACTATCAGAAAGGTGGGTTATAACTCTATTTACATAACACCGCACACAAATATCATTCCACCAAATCAACCTGTATACACTAAACAACAGATTTCTCTGATGAGAACACCACACTAAGGAAACAAAGCAACCTGTTTCGATTAAAGAAGTTCCATTCAGTAAGAGAAGTGATACTTAGACCCAGAGGCTGGGCTTCACAGGGAAAGAATTGCTTCTGGCTCATTAGGTTGAGGTTTCCAGCAGTACCCTTAAAAAGTGATGAGCATTCTGGTGGGTTTCCTTTTCACCTTGATATTATGGTTAAGGACTCTCAACACTCGAAGTCAAGCTGATCCAAGCCAAGTAATGGATTTATAGACTGCATGCGAACTGGTTTGTCTCCTCCCCATTCTGGTATCAAGGAGATTGCTTTATTTCACTGCTTCTTCTGCTAAAGGGAAAATCGTACTCAGCTAACTCAAGGACATAAATTCACCTCGCATGTGGAATAGAGGAAATAATTCCTCTCAGGATCATCCTATATGAACATACAACTCTGAGAATTACCTTGCATATGCTCGAATCCATATTTCCAGTCCTATGTTGTTATCTTAGCTTTGCTTCCATCTTTCTCACTGCTCACTGGACATTTCTGTTGGGATGTTTAGATGTCACTTTATGCCCAATATTCCATGTATAGCCTTTTGTTCTAAAACCAGCTTCACATGGAAAGTCTCCTTTCTCTGAGCTTCCTTTCACTCAGACTTGAAATTCTGGAGTTTTCCTCAACTCCTCTCTTCTTTATACTTCATGTACAGTCAAAATACAAAAATCTGTTGATCTTTCTTCTAAAATGTCCCAACATTTATCATTTTCCCTCCTGTCCCATTTCTGGGTTCTAAGCTAGGCATCATGGCTGGACCACTTCATTGGCCTCCAGTGTGGTTTCCTCAGACCCTGCCTCTTATATCTCCCACTTTCCCTGTTCCCCTCTCGACTAGCCTTCCCTTCACGTTGCTTTCAGGGCTCTCTCTTTCTTACTTCATCCAATCCTTTGCTGGCCCCCAAGCTTTTCCAGCCAGACCCGACTCCCATGGATCTCACACGGCACCATTTGCTCCACTGGGGCCAGTCTCCTGTGGTCTGCACAGCGCCATGTTTGTTCTGGATTAATCTCCCAGAATCCACGTAGCTGCCATGGTCCTTCAACCTCAGGGTTTTCACACGTGCCGTCCCTTTGCCTGGGATTCCCCCAATCCCTCCCCCTTCCTCTAACCTTATCAAGGCCTGCTCCAGCTCCCTTCTCCGTGACGATGTCCTGACTGAACCTCACGCTGTTGGGAGCCCACTATTTAGTCCATCATCCTTTGCTATTTTGAGTTGTTCTCTGGTTGCTTCACATGTGATCATCGAGTCTGCCCAGCTACATGGGGAGTCCTCTGACATGAAGGATTGCATGTTGCTCATGTCTGTGCCCATCCCCACTGGCACACACGGCATGGTGCCTTGAAGCCACTGTCCCTGCTTTCTTACTGGACAGCAGGGACCAGGCAAACAGGCCCCTAGCGCTCTCTCTCTTCATGAGCACTGTACCACCCCAGTTCAGATCATTGCCTCTTCTTCTTGTGCCCTTGAGATTTGCTTCTCACTACCATCTTCTCTGACAAATCCTGCCCTCTTTGACCATGCTTCGGACTGGGTGCCCTACCCTAGGTCAGCCCCTTTCTGGGCCACCTTGGCCCTGGGACCCTTACTTTGGAACTCCCATTCTTTCCTCTTTGAGGAATCCGCTCAGGTAATCTGCTTTTATGAGTGCTGAGCAGTGGTAAGTGCCTGAACAGTGTGTGTTCATTGAAGCATCGTTTCTGGGAAAAATACATTTCTTTCTCTGTGCTTTTCAGGCTATGGCACAAATCTACGAGATTATACCAAAGTCACTTTATTTGCCCTTCCTTTGTTTATATATATGTGCCTACCAGAACACCTCCATACACCAGGCCTTAAATTTGATTCCAAGAAGTTAAAATGACATTTGCATTGCAGGATTCTGTGCTTAAGGGAGCAGAAAGCGTTAGAGTTTGGCCTGGTGGTACTAATTTTGTGTTGACTCCTCCTAAGGGAATAGTATGCTTTTGGACTGTTTCTGATTTCCTATTAGATGGCATTAAAGGAAGTATATTATATCCTGAACCTAAAAGGATCAGCTCTTTAATAAACTAAATTGACCTTTCTGTTTTTTTCCCTAGGGGATTGGGGTCCTCCTCTATGCCCTGAAGCCCCCTTTCTTCCCTGGCAACAAATTGATTTTGTGACTGTTTTGTTTGGTCTTTTACATGACAACCACATATATGGTGAAGCGTAATGACCAAAAGTCATACTCCTGGGCAACTGGGTATAGCCAGATGAGATGATAAATATAATTTGTTGAATTACAGAGGTAGCTCCTGTTCTGCTGGGTGCATGTTCAGCTGCAACATCTTGGCAAAGAGATGATGTCACCAGAGTCATAAGGCAAGTGGCAGACCACCTGTTAAGCATTCAGTCATAAGTCAAAACCAAGAGCCCTTAGTTTATAAATGTTCCCCTTTGAGTTTCATCATTCCAATTCAAAGTTACTATTTTCAACAAAAATCTTTTTATTACCGAAGCTCTATGTTAAGAATAAATAAATATCAGAAGACATGATAGTTTAATACCTACGTATAGTCAACAAATTTATCATGGTGCATACTTCTGGAAATGGACAGCCTTGAAACCCACAGATGATTCAAATGCTATTAATTCTTTGGTGTGAATGAACTATCTAAATATTCTAAATGAAAGATAGATTGGTACCCCTTGCCTTTGTGGGGCTGTATAACTGTAACTGATATATTGGGAAATAAAGGAGTGGCTTGACTATTCTGAAGCTACATCCCTTTCTTGTGACCAGTCAAAACCTAGATTCTGATTTATTGCAACCATGATGCTCAGTATTAGCACTCTGAGCTCTTGCTGAAAATTAAATTTACTTATATCCCTTAGATATCCTCCCTCTCCGACAATTTTGGCCTTTCTTTTGCACAGGAGA
This sequence comes from Equus przewalskii, assembly GCF_037783145.1. Classification (NCBI taxonomy): domain Eukaryota; kingdom Metazoa; phylum Chordata; class Mammalia; order Perissodactyla; family Equidae; genus Equus; species Equus przewalskii. The sequence goes on along the minus strand of NC_091834.1, from coordinate 61,895,619 downwards.
AATTCTGCAACTGAGTTCCGAAGCCTCTTCTTCCTAATGCATCTGTAAACAGCTGCAGCTCCCTGTTCAATATTGGCTGCAGCTGCCATAATGCCCCAGAAGGACAACCAAATGGAGAGAGCTCCCCTTAATTGCCTCGCCACCCCCGATTGAATTTATGTTTTGTTTTTAAGTAACATTTTGTTGCATTTGCGTTACTGAAATTACCAGGTTACAGTAAACTATATTCCCAAGTCAATGTCCCCCCAAAGAAAGCAGACATGAACTTTATCACCAACAACAAATTCAATTTTCACATTACCTACTGACAAAGAAGCTTGTGCCAACAACACTTGCGGATTCCTGAAAAGTCCGCCAAACAAGAGGAAATCCACAAATCTTAGGCTTTAATGCCTCCTAGTTTTGCTTTCTATTTAACTATTGCTTTTTACCTATTGGTGAAGACTAATCTTTATGTATTTCATTTTCGTTTCAAAATCAGGTAAGGTGACACATAAAGATTTTCCGAATTGGAACCCTTGTGCATTGCTGGTGGGAATGTAAAATAGCACAGGTTTTGTGGAAAACAGTTTGGCAGTTCCTCAAAAAAGTTAAACATAAAATTACCATATGATCCACCAATTCCACTCGTAGGCATAGACCCAAAAGACTTGTAAATGGGCTCAAATAGATACTTGTACACCAATACTCATAGCAGCCTTATTCAAAATCGCTAAGAGGTAGAAACAACCCAAATGTCCCTCAACAGATGCATGAATAAATGCAATGTGGTATATACATACAATGGAATATTATTCAGCCATAAAAAGGAATGAAATTCTGATACATGCTACAACATGGATGAACCTTGAAAACAATATGCTAAGTAAAATAAACTAGGCACAAAAGGACAAATGTCCTTTGATTCCACTTAGATGATATATCTAGAACAGGCAAATTCATAGAGACAGGAAGTAGAATAGAGGTTCCAGTGGCTGGAGAGAGGTGGAATGGGGAATTATTGCTTAACAGACACATAGTTTCTCTTTGGGATGATGAAAAATTTCTAGAAATAGTACTGGAAATGCTTACAGTACTCAATGGCCTGGAATTATACACTTAAAAATGGTTAAAATGATAACTGTTATGTATTTTGTCACAATAAAAAAAGTTATTCCAAAACCATCTAGAGTTTAAAGTTGTGTTATACATTTTAATTGAATTCTAATAAATTAAGAAATAAGGTAGGTCAAAGTGTAAGTCTCAAGGCAACAGGCATTTTTTCTATAAATTTCTAAAACCTTTGTCAGAGCTAAAATGAGAAATAAGAAAATTTTTTAATGCTTTTTGTTCCATTTTTCTCAATGGTTTATAGAAATACATACAGATATAACATGATTTTGTTAATTAAATGTGTTCCATATCTCTGAATTTGTGACCTATCTTTCATTTTCCTTATCATGTTTATGAATAATTTTAAATTTCAATATTGACCCTAATTCTGTGCTTCATCTACAAAAGTCAAAAAGACTTTCTCCCTATCCTGAAGTCAAAAAGGTAATACTGATAGGGCCAGCCCAGTGGCATAGTGATTAAGTTTGCGCATTCTGCTTCGGCAGCCCAGGGTTTGCAGGTTTGCATCCTGGGCACAGACCTACACACCACTCATCAAGCCATGCGGTGACAGCATCCCACACACAAAAAAGAGGAAGATTGGCAACAGATGTTAGTTCAGGGTGTCTCGCTCACACACACAAAAAAAAGGTAATATTGGATATTTTCTTCTAAAACTTTTATTGTTGTGCCTTTCAGCATAAATTCAATAACTGGGTTTTGTATGTGGTGTGAGGTAGGATTCAGCTTCGTTTTTTTCCATGCAGAAAACCAGGTGTCCCCTTACTCATTTATTAAATTCTCTGCCATTTCCCTCAATAACCTAAAACACTCCTCTTTTATCTATAAAATTCCATGTATGTAGGTCTATCTCTGGGCTCCCTCTTCTTTTCCACTAACCAATACTATATTGTTGTAATTACTTAGCTTTATAATAAGCCTTGATACCAAGTACAGCAAGTTCTTTTTTTTTTTTTTTTTTTGAGGAAGATCAGCCCTGAGCTAACAGCTGCCAATCCTCCTCTTTTTGCTGAGGAAGACTGGCCCTGAGCTAACATCTGTGCCCATCTTCCTCTACTTTATATGTGAGACACCTCCCACAGCATGGCTTGACAAGTGGTGCCATGTCCACACCCGAGATCCAAACCACCAAACCCCAGGCCGCCAAAGCAGAACGTGAGAACTTAACCACTGCACCACCGGGCCACCCCAGCAAGTTCTTATTCTCATTTCTTCTTCTGTGATACTTTGGCTTTTCTTATTGTCTTACATACAAATTTTAGAATCAACTTCTCAGGTTCCATGAAAAATACTCTTAAGAGTTTGATTGGAAATTCATTGAATTTATTTAGAAAAAATTAACATCTTTGCCATATTGAGTTATCTTATCTATAAATATGCCCTACCTTACTACTTATTAGCCTTCTTTAGTGCTTTGTAGCAAAGTGTTATAATTTTCTCCATGCAAGTCTGCACACATTTTGTTAGATTTATTCTTGTGTTTAGAGTTTGTTGTTGTCATTGTAAATAAAAGGTTTTTTTCTTTATTTGGATTTCTAACTGTGGTTGGCATTTATTGTTTTTGTATGTTGATCTTAAATACAACCACTTTGATAGATTTTCTTATTATTTCTAATAATTTGTAGATTATTTGGAATTTTCTAGGAATAATTCTATTATCTATAAGTGGTGATAGTTTTGTTTCTTCTTTTCTAATCTTTATGACTTTAAATTTTTGTCCTCATCTTATTCCACCAACTAGGATTTCCAAAACAAGGTAAAATAAAAAACATGATAATGGGCACCTTTGTGTTTTCCTGATATAGTGAGATCTCTTTTAAAGTTTTCCTATAAAGAATGGCATTTTATTGAGGTTTGAGGCAGATATTCTTCATAGGTTTCTGAAGATTTTCCTGGTTTGCTATGGTTTTTAATCAGAAAAAGGCATTGAATTTTATCAGTCATTGCTTTTTCTCCTTTTATTGATATGATCATATATTTTTTCTACCTTAATATATGAATGTGAATTCTGATAATTTAATATTTTAAAAATTGATAAAATAATAGTTATGATAATAATAATTCATGTGACTAAAATGCAGGAAAAACTAAAACAACAACATGTAATTTGGGGAATAATTGTAATTAAAATTATCTAAGTCCCTTTGTATCTTTTGGAAAAGGAGTTAAGATATTAGACCTATAAGTTCGATATTTATTAAACAAGGACATTTTAGAGATTGGCTTCCCAGCATATCTGCTCCTTAAAAATGCACTTCCTCCCACTTGCCTCAGTTAGAAGAAATTATTGCTCTGATTTTTGTTATGCAGGAGCATATCTTTTGACCTACTCCTTTGCCCATCCCCTCTCCGGTGACGCCCTTCTATCCCTGGAGAGCATTACTCCATGGCTCTCTCTTGTGTCACTCTCTTGAATGTCCACATCAGCTGTGGTCAAAGCTGTCCCCTGCTACTCTGAAAGCATTTAGGATCAGAAATATTTAAATCTCATAATCTATGAGTTGGAAGAGTTACAGCAAAGTCTATAATTTAAATGATATACTTAGTTATCACTGAATTATTCTCTATTTGAATTCTTTCAAACTGTTTCTTATTGAGGCGTAAACAAGTGACAATAATTTTGCATAGAAAAACAAGTTAATACAGAACTACAGGCCAAGCATCTTCTCAATTAAAAGAGACTTGACAGTTGGGGCTGGCCCCGTGGCCACTCGAGTGGTTAAGTTTGCGCGCTCTGCTGCAGGCGACCCAGTGTTTCGTTGGTTCGAATCCTGGGTGCAGACATGGCGCTGCTCATCAAACCACGCTGAGGTGGCGTCCCACATGCCACAACTAGAAGGACCCACAATGAAGAATATACAATTATGTACTGGGGGGCTTTCGAGAGAAAAAGGGGAAAAAAATAAAATCTTTAAAAAAAAAAAAAAGGAGACTTGACAGTCACCAAAACCTGGTTTGGACAAACGAACTATAAAAGATGTTTTGGGGACAATTTGGGAATTTTGAAAATGGGCTGAGTATAACATGGTATTAGGGAATTCCTGCTAATTTTGTCACGTGTTAATGGTTTTGTGATTATGTAGGGACATGGACTCCTTTTTGGTAGATGTCTATTGAAGTTTTTATAGGTGAACATCATTTCCATAACTAATATAAAAATACTTAAACAGAAATAAGAAAATGAATGAAGCAAATATGGCAAAATGTTAATAATTGTTAAATTAGGTGCTGGATATATGATTGTTTCTTATACTTTTCTATATGCTTGCAATTTCCAATAAGAAAATCAGACAAGATTTTAGGTATTACGTAATAAGAGAAAGCACATTTGCACTGGCAACCCTGAGAAAGCCACAAAGACCCTTGCCTCCTAATACTCTGACCCTTGTGTAATCTCTTCCCCTTGAGTGTGGGCTGGACTTACTTCTTGTGAACAGAATGTGGCAAAGTGATGAATGTCACTTCTGAGATTAGATAACACAAAGACTCTGGCTTTTGTCTCTCCTTCTCTTGTTTCTCTTTCTTGCTCTCTCTCATTCTCTCTCTTCTTCTCTCTCTCTGCCCTCCCTCTGGGGAAAGCCAGCTGCCATATTGTGACCTGCTGTATGAAGAGGCCCAGTGGCGAGGATCTGACACCTTTAGCCAAGAGCCAGGGAGGAACAGAGGCCTGCCGATAGCCAATGAGTGAGCCTAGAAGAGGATCTTCTTTCCATCAAGTTCCAAGATGACCACAGTATTGTGAGAGACTCTGAGCTGGAGGACTAGCTGAGCCATTCCCGACTCCTGACCTACAGAAACTAGGCTATAGTAAAAATGTACTGTTATAAGCCACTGTGTTTTGGGGTAATTTGATATACAGCAAAGAGATAAACAATACAAATATTATGAGAAGAAAAGACGCTAAACACATACTATTGCTAGAGACATTTTGAAACGTCATGATTTCAGTTATTGTTTTCAACAAGGAGTTAGCGCCTCCTAGTTCAGGAATGAATCAGTTTGGTAGGAAAAGGAGGTCTATTTGGCAACAGAAAATGATCGCTAAAAATTATGAAACACCAAGCTGCCACTCTGCAAGAAAACACGTCTGTTAACTTATAATTCAATCAATAAGTATTTATAAGACACCTACAATTTGTGCAGCAATGTTTTAGATAATAGAATGAAAACAACATAATTAAAAGATAGCCCCTGCCATTTATTGAACTAGAGTCTATCAATGCATAAACTCCTCACTGAGATTACGCGAGGCAGGTTGTGAAGCCATTTCTGTTGTTCCGGGCCATCTGGATACCTCGCATGGAAATTCCAAATGGACAAACAGCTTCTAAGATTTGCTTAGATTATTTCTAGAAATTAGTTTATGTAATAAGGGGAGCTGCAACTGAACACCCGCATCTGGCCATGTCTGTGTAAGATGGTGGCAGAAGCACAGATGCAGGGGAATCCATTTTCAAACTTTAAAATAACCATGAAAACACACCAGTAAGAGAAGATCTGCAACAGTCACTAATTAACAAGTATTTATTGAGCACCTACTGTGTGCTAGGGACTGTGTTATGTACAGCAGAACAGAGGTGAATAAACTAGAGTGGACCCTGCTCTAAGTTGATCCTAGAGTGAAGATGTATGAATAAATTATAACTACTTACTATGATGCATACTATGGGGGAAAGGTACACTGTAGGGAGGACTGCTTCCCTGGGGAAGTTTGTTTGAAGCTGTGACCTGAAGGACGAAGAGAAATGAGAATATTTCTAGTGGAGGCAGCAGCATTCCCAAAGGCCTCGAGATGAGAAAGAATTTGGTCCTATAGGAACAGAAAGCCCCGTGTAGCCTGCATGTTGGGACTAGGAAGATAAAAGGTGGCTGGAGAGGAGGGTGGGCAGAGTTCTTTGTGTTTCATCTGACATGTAATAGAAATGCTCTGAAAGGGATTTAAGAGGCGGGGTGACCTGGTCTGCTTGACACTGTTAATAAATCACTCTAGCTACTGCATGGAAAAAGATTAGGAGAAACAGCAGTGGACACAGGGGCTGACCCCTGGATTGCAAACACAGCTGTCTCTTGGGTCTGTACTTTATTTATCTTATCTTTACTCCCATTATGTTCGCTCCTGGTTCTTTTCTTCCACATTCGGAAAGAATTTACTGAACTCATCTTCCGATGTGCCAATTCAATTTTCTGAAGTACCCAATTCTCTGTGTGTATTACAGTTTGAAATTTTGCAAATGTGCTCTTCATCTTAGCATAGAGTTTTCAAATGTCAAAATTGCACTGTCTTTAAGTCCATTTGATGTAGTTTCATGGATGTAAGATATCTTTTATCTTTCGAAAACAATTTTTATGTTTTTTCCTTATTTACAAAAGTGTAAGACATCTTCACACTAGGAAAAACGAAAAAGCATAGATAAGCAAAATGAGGAAAATAAAAATATAGTTTTAATTGCATACTTTGACAATAATCAATGTGTGCATATGGGATTGCAAGTTATATGCCTTTTTATTGTCTGTTTTCTTTCACTTAAAATATATCACAAAAATCTTTCCATGTGAATGATCTCCAACTTATTTTAAAGCTGAATAATATTTAATGGTGAGTATACACTGTTATCTCTAACAGTAGCTTCTTTTCCTACCCACCCCTGAAACTCTGCAGATTCCACGGGTGTTTTCTCAGCCTCTCCTTCTTTTGACTGTATGTAGTATCTTTGAAGGAGTTCATTCTCATGGCCTTAAGGATAACTTAAAATAAATGATGCCATCACAACTCTATAGCTCTAGCCCAAACCATTTTCTCCTAAACCTCAGACTCACACCTAGCTATATGCCTAATAGATCTATCCAGATATCCTACAGCACTCTTTGTCAAATCTTGGCGTATATTAGAATCAGCTTGAAGCTTGTTCAAACACAGATTGCCAGGCCCTGCCCCCAGGATGTTGGACTCAGTGCATCTGAGATGGAGCCCAAAGACTTCTTTCCTAACAAATTCCCAAGTGATGCTGATGTTGCTCTGGGGCCCACACTTTGAGAACCGCCGTCCTATGGACACCTCAGATTCAGAATATTCTAAACAGTAACCATCTTCTTCACCTCCAAAGCCTCTCACTCTTGTTTTTAATATTTTTGTTGTAGTGTGAAATTCATATAGGAATGTCTCCATATCATATATGTAATACTCAATGTATCTGTCATAAAATGAACACTCACGTACAACCAGCCCCTAGACCAAGAGACAGAAATGGCCAGCACCCCCAGAAGCCACTTCATGGCCCATTACAGTTGCTACCCCTCATCTACCAAACTGATTTCAGACTCCATAGGTTGGTTTTGTCCAGTGTTGTGCTTATATAAACTGAATCATCGTCTATGTGTTTTATTGTGTCTGGCTTCCTTCTCTCAACGTTATTGTTACATGTGGTGTTGATTTCATCTTTGTTTGTGTCTGTCAGGCACACAACAAGAAAGGTTAGGCATATTCTGGTCCTTTCCCCCTCCCTATTCTCACATCCAATCTATAACCAGGTCTGTCAACTCTAACTCCTGGTTATATGTTCAACTCATCCCTATAATTAATGCCTCTAAAAGGGCCCTAACCATCTCTGCCCTAACCACCTCTCATGGGAACTATTTAGATATTCTCTCAACTGGTTTTCCTGTCTCCTTTCTCTTGGCTCCTCCACTATGGTGCCAATTTGGTCATTTAGAATGAATGACACTCTCCTTGTCACTCTTCTTGACTTATAAGTGAGATATCAGAAGCAGGTTTTCAAATAGCACCAACTCTTTTCCTTTCTTCCTGCAATTTCATTCTTTCTCAGTGCAAATGGGGATGCTCCACATGGCAGAAAGCATAGTCAGTTACAAGTCAAAAACTTTATAATTCTCTTCTTCTACTCAGGAAGCCTCATTTGTTTCCTTTAGTTCCAGTTAAGAAGAAAAGTCCTGAAGAAGGATGTTGATTGGTCCAGCCTGGGTCATGTAACCAACTCTGGAGAGCCAGGAGGGACCCAGGCCAGACAACACAGGCATGGCCATGGGGACTCATGTTGGAGGTGGCCTCCCCAACGCCTTCAACCACACACTGGGACCTATATGTATCATCCATGTAACTGGAGTTCCAGAAGGCTGAATTTGAGTGGACAGAGAAGAAACAAAGTCCAAAGATAAAAATAAAGATGTAAAAAGACTTGAGTCATCAGATCTAAAAGGTCCCAGGCAGGAATATCGAAACCACACTTTAGTCATATCATAATGACATTTTCAAATGCCAAGAATAAATAACAAGTGGACCAGAAGAGCATTGTCCTAAATACTAAAAGATGGAGGAATGTTCACAGAATTACAAGGAAACAGGAATTTTCCTCTTAGAATCCTGTACTCAGATAGATTGTTTTTCATACCAGAGGGGGAAAGTATGACATTTGTGGGCATTTAAAGACTGAAAATATACCACCTATGTAAATTTTCTGGAAAAAAATTTTAAGTACTGGGGGAAATCATCTAGTCAATCACTCCAACAACAACAAAAATAAAAAAGGCTGAATGCAGAGCTCAAGAGGGGGAAAGTAGAGATACAAGGATGAACCACGTAAGCACTAAAACATACAGCTAAGTCTAAACAACTGTGGTTAACGGAGTTGTGAAGTTTAATGCTATTATTTAGAGAGAAACCTTAAAGGAAAAGATGCTAAGTCAAAAGTATAGTGAAACAAAAATTCTGGGTTATTAAAATAATTTGAAGGAGGGTAGGTAGAAGGTAAATAGAAGCATGCTAATATTCTTTTATTTTTGAAGAGATGGACAGTGTTATAAACCCTATTAAATTCTGGTTGTTCAAAGACAAAGTTAAATTCTAATATATTTGCTACTAAACTAAAATCAAATTGGCAAACTATGGTCCAAGAGGTGTCTGGATGTTTTTGTAAATAAAGTTTTATTGAAACCAGGGCTGGGATTAGGGTGAGACGAGTGAGGCAGGATGTATAAGGCAGGGTTGGATTCCTGTGTTTATTTTAAATCGTGATATGTTGTTCATCAAGAATTTTTGCATTAATTTTGATTTTTTATATAGTGCATGAAAATATGCTTTATCTTGATTACTGTGTTTTTGGTGCCCCCTTAAATTTTGTACTCAAGGCCCACTACTCGCCTCACTCTACTTCAAGCCCTTCATCAAAACTATTTGAAGAAATAAATGAAATAGAAAAAGTTGGTCAATCCTTTCAAAAACCACTAAAGAGAAAACAAGGATACAACTACAATAACACATAGACATACATATATAAATTGATGGAGAATTGATAAGCAAAATATACCATACAAAAGCAGATGACAAGAAAGTAGAGGAAAGTAAGCTCAGAAAAAGAAAAAAAGATACCAAACAGAAGGAATATTTTTCCATTGATAACATAGATATTAGTACTTTACTATTTGATAAGCAATATTTATTGATATTTCTATTACAACATGATTCTGTATCAAAGAGATGCAGAGATATTTACCAATCAACATTGCATTGAAATTTATACATCAACCTTAGTTGAAAGACAAGGAAATTTATATAAAATTTTCAAGGGTTTTCCCTTGCTCTTAAGATAGAATTACAGGTTCTCTCAGCCTCTCCTAGGCCCTGCAGGATCTCCTAGATAAACTCAATTTTTGAGCACCTCTTCCATGCCGGCCATAGGCATTCCCTAGGTTCAAATGTGCCAAACTGCTCCCACATGGGGTGGTCCCTCTGCTGGGCCACGTCCTCCTGCCACTCTCCTCCTTAACCTGGCTGACTTGGGTGATTCTTCAAGACTCAGCTGAAGTATCACAGTGTCACAGGCTTCTCTTGGTTCCCTCACTAGAATCGATCACTGCTCTCTGTGCCATGGCACATTTTATTCCTCATCCATGACATTTTTCATCCTTTGTAAATATTCAGTCTATGATGAGGGCAATGGCCGTGTATTGTTCACAGCTTTTGAATCAGTGACTAGCACAGCATCTGGCACATAGTATATGCCCAATCTATTACTTGTTTTTGAATGATTGCAATTAGGTCTTTACTATTATGTTTTCACGATTTATTTACTATTCCTATTCTAGTACCATAGGATTGTTCTTGCAGTTTTTAGCAGCTATGAATAGCTGATAGAATAAATATCTCCCACTAGTTCTTTTTAAAATTCTCTTGACAATTGTTGTATATTTAGAAGCAGCTTGTCCAGGTCCAAAGACGAGCAAACAGAAACGACAGTTGGTATTCTGATTGTAATTGCGTTATATGTTTATATTCAACATGTGCATTACCTTGTTTCCTGTCTTAGCCAACCAGGGTGCCTTTTCCCCTGCTATGGTGGCCCCCAGGATAAATGCGTAACACTCAGTTGGTTGACAAATTTTAGGGGCTTTGGTTATCCTCATGGTAAGGATAGGCAGAGGCAGTCAGGTAGTACAAATGCAACATACAAATATCCCACAATATGGAGCATTGTCTCAGGAGTGCTGTACCTCTCTTCCCACTTCATCATATGAGTTCTCCAATTTTATCCCGTCCTTGTGAGCTCTTACACCTACATGATCCTACATGATCTTACACCTACAACACTCAGACACCAAAGCATGCGAGCATTTGCAGCATCTTGGAACACATTCGAAATGTGCATCCTAGTTGGAGGAAATCCGGCATGCTCCACCTTTACCAGCTGAAATTTACTACCTCTTAATTACAGAGGAACATAGTGGTTTGAAAGTCTGGAGACACCCACGTTTTCTTAATAATGGAGATTCTCTAACTCAATTAGCCAGGAAGAAAAGCAATAAAGGAAAGGCGGATGTCTGGTAGTGCTAAGTATTCTGCCTTAGAATGCCTCCAGGAATGAGTCGGGGGAGGGAGTAGAGTTTGACAGTTTTTTGCTTCTTTTGACTCTACTGCACATTTTATTTTGATATTAGGCAACCAAATGTTTAATAATATTATCACCCCAGACTCCATTGATCCTGGTCTCCCTTTACGTCCTTCAGGACAGTTGTGTACCGCAGTGGAGACTCGTCTCATGCAAAGACTGGTTTCCAAAACCAGCATTCGAAGTGCCAATTGCTTACAGTTAAAATTATCCTTGAAAATCCTTTCAACTGCCCCTGAAGAACAGCATACAGATGTACTATCTTACAATAAATTCAACACCGTCAGCTTTTCTGCCACTATTGAAATGGATTGATGTTTCTTAAGCTGAACACCCAGTAAAGGAGCTGGCTCATATCTGGGGGCTCTCTTGCATGAAATATACATACCTTAAAAAAAAAAAAAAGCAGCACATGCAGCATGGAGTAAGTTTGACTTAATTTGTATATGACAAACAGCATATGATATGGCTCTGCTGTATTTCTCTTTATATAGATTTTGTTTTTCTTATTAAATGTATTCCTAAGTAGTTTATACTTCCTATAGCCATTATGAATGAGATCTTAGTTTTTGATTTCAATTTTTTACTGATTAAAGGTAGCACATGGGAAAGCTTTTGATTCTCTTGTGTTTTTTTGTACTCTACCAATCTTATAAATTATTTTAGCTTTATGAATAATTTTTAAACTAATTTCTTTATTTACAGGTGCACAATCATGCGATCATATCAACAGTTAACAATACTTCCTCTTCTGTTCCAATATTTACACTGTTCTTTTATTTTCTTGTATTGTGACATTTTCTTGAACCCTCAGAAGGTTTAAAAAATAATGATGACAGGGGCTGGCCCCTTGGGCGAATGGTTAAGTTCACACGCTCCACTTTGGCGGCCCAGGGTTTCGCTGGTTCGGATCCTGGGTGTGGACATGGCACCCCTCGTCAGGCCACCCTGAGGCGGCGTCCCACTTGCCACAACTGGAAGGACCTACAACTAGAATATACAACTATGTACTGGGGGGATTTGGGGAGAAAAAAGCAGGGGAAAAAAAGAAGATTGGCAACAGTCATTAGCTCAGTTGCCAATCTTTAAAAAAAAAAAATAACAATGACAATGGGCATCTTATTGTTTCTTAATCTAATGGGGAATACCTTTATCATCTTCCCCCGATTATAATTATTGTTATTGGTTCCTGATAAATTATCTTCATGATTTTCAATGTTTCCTTATACATCTCATAATAAATGTAAATCCAATATCTATTTTAAATCATGAATGACTACTTCTTGTTTAAGAAGTCTGTACAAAGATTGATAGATAAGGCTTACCGATAAACAAATAGATACATTGATCAAGTTAGGTTTGTTTGTCATGCTCTCAGGTTTTGAGAAATATACTCAGCCTGCCTCTAATAATAGGGAATTATTTAAGGATGTCCAAGAATACGAAGTAACATGGGACAGGGCCTCCGCAATTATGTCTGTGTGCTTCTCTGGCTGGGATGGAAAGCACATTAGAAGGATCTAGAAACATATTTCAGAATTTCTCTGGGTACAGACTAGTTTTAATTTTTTTCAAGTTGCTGGTATTTATGCTTTTTAAGAGAAGATCTGATGGGATGCGTTTACACCATCCAGCACTTAGCAGAGTTTTTCTTCAAACCAATTCAGAGTTGATTAACCTCTATTATCTGAAGTTATATGCTTATATAGGCTTCATTGTGGATAATACTTGGATCACTGACCCAATCTGTTGAAAGTATATCCAGCCTCTATTTTATTAGATATAGTCATGCATAAAAAGTAACAAGCTTGGGCCACTTTTTAAAAAGACATATGTGCTTGCTAGATTTGAGTCTTCATGAACATGGTAAGCATTCTGCCTACTGTATTAGGTTGAATCCCAAATGCTATGTAGATGTTTAAAATAAAATGGTAATTAACGAACTGGAGTTTTGAACGAAAATGTTCATTGTCTCATTTTAGCATTTTGTTGAAAGCATGCAGCCAGTAACAGTTCTCATAATGACTTAACCATATAATAAGTGAAGTCTTTTATCAAATCTTAATGCATTAAAATAATACAGGCATTTACCATGTGGATTTGATTGCTATATATTAAGAAATTATTTTCTTGATATTTGGTTTTAAAAATAGCACCATATAATTTAATTGAAATATATAATGATCTTTCTGTTGTCTATTACATTTAAACAGTTGTATACAGAACAAATACATTAACTGAGATATTTGACTTAAGCCTATGTGCCTCAGTATTTGTGTCCTAATTTTTCTATCAGAATTATATATTTTTCTTTTTTGTACACATTCTTATAATGTGCTACTTAAAACAGCAGAAGTGTCTAGTGGTATCTAGTATGTTAATCAAACAGCAAAATATTGAGTCTCTATACTAAAATTAATCAATTGCTTTTCTTGTCACCATATAAATATTATTTGAGTGTTTATAATTGCATTCTATGTATAAAAGATTTCCTAGCTCCATTTTTGCTCTCTGACCCCTGACCCCGTGAGGAGGTTTGCCCCTCCTTGGTAGCAGTAGGAGGTGAAGCCGGCCATCAAGAATGCAAGCTGCCACAATTTCTAGACCCCTAATCCAACCCTTAAACCTAATGCCCAGTCCTGGTATTCTCTTCTTTTTTTTTTTTTTCACTCTTTACTAATTTTTTTTTATTGAGTTAATGATAGGTTACAATCTTGTGAAATTTCAGTTGTACATTAATGTTTGTCAGTCGTGTTGTAGGTGCACCACTTCACCCTTTGTGCCCACCCCCCACCCCACCTTTCCCCTGGTATCCACTAAACTGTTCTTAGTCCATAACTTTAAATTGCTCATATGAGTGGAGTCATACACAGATTATCCTTCTCTCGCTGGCTTATTTCACTTAACATAATTCCCTCAAGGTCCATCCATGTTATTGCAAATGGAATGATTTTTTCTGTTTTACAGCTGAGTAGCATTCCATTGTATATATGTACCACATCTTCTTTATCCATTTGTCTGTTGCTGGGCACTTAGGTTGCTTCCATGTCTTGGCTATTGTAAATAATGCTGCAATAAACATTGGGGTGCATAGGACTTTTGGGATTGCTGACTTCAAGCTCTTTGGATAAATACCCAGTAGTGGGATGGCTGGATCGTATGGTAGTTCTATTTTTAATTTTTTGAGAAATCTCCATACTGTTTTCCATAGTGGCTGCACCAGTTTGCATTCCCACCAGCAGTGTATGAGGGTTCCTTTTTCTCCGCAACCTCTCCAACATTTGTTACTATTAGTTTTAGATATTTTTGTCATTCTAATGGGTGTAAGGTGATATCTTAGTGTAGTTTTGATTTGCATTTCCCTGATGATCAGCGATGATGAGCATCTTTTCATGTGCCTATTGGCCATCAGTATATCTTCTTTGGAGAAATGTCTGTTCATGTCTCCAGCCCATTTTTTGATTGGGTTGTTTGATGTTTTGTTGTTGAGTTGCGAGAGTTCTTTATATATTACGGATATTAAGCCTTTGTCAGACTTGCAAATATTTTTTCCCAGTTAGTGGGTTGTTTTTTTGTTTCAATCCTGTTTTCATTTGCCTTGAAGAAGCTCTTTAGTTTGATGAAGTCCCATTTGTTTATTCTTCCTATTGTTTCCCTTCTCTGAGAAGGCATGGCATCCGAAAAGATCCTTTTAATACTGATGTCAAAGAGTGTACTGCCTACGTTTTCTTCTAGAAGCCTTATGGTTTCAGGTCTCACCTTTAGGTCTTTGATCCATTTTGAGTTTATTTTGGTGAATGGTGAAAAAGAATGGTCTATTTTCATTCTTTTACATGTGGCTTTCCAGTTTTCCCAGCACCATTTGTTGGAAAGACTTTCTTTTCTCCATTGTATGCCCTCAGCTCCTTTGTCAAAGATAAGCTGTCCATAGATGTGTGGTTTTATTTCTGGGCTTTCAATTCTGTTCCATTGATCTGTGCACCTGTTTTTGTACCAGTACCATGCTGTTTTGATTACTGTAGCTTTGTAGTATGTTTTGAAGTTGGGATTGTGATGCCTCCCGTTTTGTTCTTTTTTCTCAGGATTGCTTTAGAAATTCGGGGTCTTTTGTTGCCCCATATGAATTTTAGGGTTCTTTGTTCTAATTCTGTAAAGAATGTCATTGGGATTCTGATTGGGATGGCAGTGAATCTGTAGATTGCTTTAGGTAGAACGGACATTTTGACTATGTTTCTTCTTCCAATCCATGTACATGGAATGTCTTTCCATCTCCTTATGTCGTCATCCAGTTCTCTCAGACAGGCCTTGTAATTTTCATTATGTAGGTCCTTCACTTCCTTAGTTAAATTTACCCCGAGGTATTTTATTCTTTTTGTTGCGATTGTGAATGGTATTGTGTTCTTGAGTTCTTTTTCTGTTGGTTCATTACTGGAGTATAGAAATGCTACTGATTTATGCAAATTGATTTTATACCCTGCAACTTTGCTGTAGTTGTTGATTACTTCTAACAGTTTTCCAGTGGATTCTTTGGGGTTTTCTATATATAAGATCATGTCGTCTGCAAACAGCGAGAGTTTCACTTCTTCCCTCCCTATTTGGATTCCTTTTATTCCTTTTGCTTGCCTGGTTGCTCTGGCCAGGACCTCCAGTACTATGTTAAATAAGAGTGGTGATAGAGGGCATCCTTGTCTCATTCCTGTTTTCAGGGGCATGGCGTTCAGTTTTTGCCCATTGAGTATGATGTTGGCTATGGGTTTGTCATATATGGCCTTTATTATGTTGAGGTAGTTTCCTTCTATGCCCATTTTGTTCAGAGTTTTTATCATAAATGGCTGTTGGATCTTGTCAAATGCCTTCTCTGCATCTATTGAGATGATCATGTGGTTTTTATTCCTCAGTTTGTTGATGTGGTGTATCACGTTGATTGATTTGCGGATGTTGAACCATTCCTGTGTCCCTGGTATGAATCCCACCTGATCATGATGTATGATTCTTTTGATGAATTGCTGAATTCTGGTTGCCAAAATTTTGTTTAGAATTTTTGCATCTATGTTCATCAGTGATATTGGCCTGTAGTTCTCTTTTTTCGTGGTGTCCTTGTCGGGTTTTGGTATCAGCATGATGTTGGCCTCATAGAATGTGTTAGGAAGTGTTCCATCTTCCCTAATTTTTTCGAATAGCTTGAAAAGGATAGGTATGAAATCCTCTCTGAAAGTTTGGTAGAATTCCCCAGGAAAGCCATCTGGTCCTGGGGTTTTATTCTTTGGGATGTTTTTGATTGCTGTTTCAATCTCTTTCCTTGTGATTGGTCTGTTCAAATTGTCTGCCTCTTCTTGAGTGAGCTTTGGGAGATTGTAGGAGTCCAAGAATTTATCCATTTCCTCTAGGTTATCCATTCTGTTGGCATATAGTTTTTTGTAGTATTCTCTTATAATCTGTTGTATTTCTGCAGAGTCTGTTGTTATTTCTCCTCATTCATTTCTGATTTTGTTTATTTGAGCTTTTTCCCTTTTTTTCTTTGTACGTCTGGCTAGTGGTTTGTCAATTTTATTTATCTTCTCAAAAATACAGCTCTTTGTCTCATTGATCCTTTCTACTGCCTTTTTCGTTTCAATAGTATTTATTTCTGCTCTGATTTTTATTATTTCTCTCCTTCTGCTGACTTTGGGCTTCATTTGTTCTTTTTTCTCTAGTTCAGTTAGGTGTGCTTTAAGGTTGCTTATTTGGGATTTTTCTTGTTTGTTAAGATATGCCTGTATTGCGATGAATTTTCCTCTTAATACAGCTTTTGCTGTATCCCATATGAGTTGGTATGGCATGCTATCATTTTCATTTGTTTCCAGGTATTTTTTTATTTCTTCTTTAATTTCTTCAATGATCCATTGCTTGTTCAGTAGTGTGTTGTTTAGTCTCCACATCTTTGTGCCTTTCTCAGCTTTTTTCTTGTAATTAATTTCTAGCCTTATAGCACTATGATCGGAGAAGATGCTTGTTATTATTTCAATTTTTTTAAATTTGTAGAGGCTTGCCTTGTTTCCCAACATATGGTCTATCCTTGAGAATGTTCCATGCACACTTGAGAAGAATGTGTATTCTGCTGTTTTAAGATGAAGTGACCTATATATGTCTATTAAGTCCAATTGTTTTAGTTTTTCATTTAGCTCCACTATTTCCTTGTTGATTTTCTGTCTGGATGATCTGTCCATTGATGTGAGTGGGGTGTTGAGGTCCCCTACTATTATTGTGTTGTTTTTAACATCTTCCTTTAGGTCTGTTAATAGTTGCTTTATGAATCTTGGTGCTCCTGTGTTGGGTGCATAGATATTTATAAGTGTTATTTCTTCTTGATGAAGTGTCCCTTTGATCATTATATATTGTCCCTCTGTGTCTCTCTTTACCTGTCTTATTTTGAAATCCACTTGGTCTGATATAAGAATTGCAACGCCTGCCTTTTTTTCCTTGCTATTTGCTTGAAATATTGTCCTCCACCCCTTCACCCTGAGTCCGTGTTTGTCCTTGGGGCTGAGGTGTGTTTCCTGGAGGCAACAAATTGTTGGATCATGTTCTTTAATCCATTTTGCCACTCTGTGTCTTTTTATTGGAGAGTTCCATCCGTTCACATTGAGAGTGATTATTGATGCATGTGGACTTAATGCTGTTAATCTGTCACTCATTATCTTGTTTTCCTGCGTTTCTTTTCCTGTTTGCTTTAAACTACCCATTTAATACTGCAATTTCTTATGCTGGGTTTCTTAGATTTTTCCTTATTTATGATTTGTGACTCTGTTCTGTACTTTATTTTAGTGTCTACCTTGAAGTTTGTATTTAGAATCTTGTGTATAATATAGTCTATTCTCTAGTGGTCTCTTACTTACTTGACCAATACTGATTTAGACCCTTTGCTCTTCCCCTCCTAAATAATTATTTTCATTTTTCATTCCAACTCATCTTATTAATTTGTAGTTAGAGTGATAAGATTGTCCTTGCTTAGGTAGTTTCCTTACCTTTTCCCTAATGCTATAATTGAATATTTGCTATCCTGTTCTGGTTTTATCCATCAGTCTCCCTAGTCTGTGGATTGTGTCCCCTTTCTCCCTTTTTTCTTTTTTCAGGTATGAGAGCCTTCTTGAGGATTTCTTGTAATGGAGGGCTTTCAGTTACAAATTCCCTTAACTTTTGTTTGTCTGGAAAAGACTTAATTTCTCCCTCATATCTGAAGGAAATTCTTGCTGGATAGAGTATTCTTGGCTGAAGATTTTTATCCTTTAAAGCTTTGAATATGTCACTCCATTCTCTCCTAGCTTGTAGGGTTTCTGTAGAGAAATCTGCTGACAGTCTGATAGGGGCTCCTTTATAGGTTATTCTCTTTTTTTTTTTTCTTACTTCCCTGAGTATTTTTTCCTTATCTTTCCTTTTTGCCAATTTTACTACTATGTGCCTTGGGGTAGCTCTTTTTACATTGACAAATCTAGGAGATCTAAAACCCTCCTCTACACACATTTCTCCGTCGATCCCTAGATTTGGGAAGTTCTCTTCAATAATTTTGTTAAGCATACTTTCTGCTCCATTTTCCTTTTCCATATTCTCGGGAATTCCTATGATCCTTATGTTCTTACTCCTCATTGAATCCATTATCTCTCAGAGATGTTCCTCATTTTTTTTAATTCTTAGTTCTCTTTCTTCCTCTGTCTGGAGCCATTCAGCCTGTCTATCTTCAATTATGTTAATTTGCTCTTCTATGGTGTCTACATGGGCATTCAGGGAATCTGTATTCTGTTTTATCTGGTCCATTGTGTTTTTCATCTCAAGTAATTCTGTTTGATTCTTCTTTATGATTTCAATCTCTTTTGTGAAGTAACTCCAGAACTCGGCTTGTTTCTCTATCTTTCTCTCTACCTCATTGAGTTTTTTGATTAAAGCTGCTCTGAACTCATTATCACTTAGTTTACCTAATTCCAAGTCCTCAGGACTTAATTCTGTGTTTTTATTGTTTTCCTTCTGGTCTGGGGCTTTTATAAATTGCTGGATGGTAGAGGAGTGGTTTTTTCCACATGGTGGTAGAATTCGGTTGCAGTTACAGCCTGTCGCCACTAGATGGGGGGTCGAGAGCCACATGTTATGAGCTCTCCGCCTTGGGGCAAGATGGCTGGGCCCACTGGCTTTGCTGGGGGCGAGGGGCTGTTACTCACACGCGCTGGTCTGGGTTCAGATCACTTCTGTTCTCTGGCCTCCCAAGGCCCTTGATTTATAGGGTCCCCGCGGACGGAAGCTTCCTCCCCCCCCACCCCACCCCCACCCCTCCCACCCCCCTGTCAGCAGGTCTCCACTGAATCAGCGGCAGGAGTCCTGGATGATGCCCCAGTCGCGCGGCCCCTCCCCCGCTCCTTCCCGACCGGCTCCGCAGCGATCGCAGACTCTAGGGGAGGGAGCAATGTTCTCTCCTACCGTTCCAGCACCTCCGAGACTGTAAGTAGGGTTTATGATCTCCGCCTTCTTGGTATTGTAGGTCTCTAACGAGCTGGCATTATGTTTATTCTCTGAAATTCAGTTCTTCCAATCTTTTGTTGTATTTTGGAGGGGAGAGAATCCCGGGTCAGCTCACCCTGCCATTTTGCTCCGCCCCTTCTCTCCCTGGTATTCTCTTCTAATCAGCAATGGCCACCAAAAGAACTGAGGAGGGTCTGGAATCCATGAAAACACTGACTGCAGTGCCATCATTGGGAAAAACAAAACACTGCAGAACCAAGGGGTTCATGTGCTGGCCTGTCCAGAAAATGTCTTAGTTGCCATCCAAGAACATCCCTCATGTTCTTGCCTTGGTCTTTTCCCCCTTACACAACACCATTCTGCCAACTGTTCCCCAGACTTTTTCTCAAGACAAAGCAGTAAGACTATGTGTTTCTCTATCATTAATTACTATTTAATTCACTTGTACATGGCTTCTGTCCATTTTAACATCATGGTCATGAGTCAGGGTTCTAGAACTGGAGGCAACAGGAAGTAGTGTCTACAGAGTTTGGTATTAGCAGCATCTGCTCCCCTGGTCTGACTTCATCTCTGTTCTGAGCTCACATGAAGCTTACCATTTGAAGAATGTAAGCACTCAGCAGGCCCCTTAGCTAGCTCATTCTTCTCAATGTCTTCACAAAATTCATGACTCAGAATATCTTATTTCTGCCAACTAAACCTAATATACTTCCCTCTTCTAATAACATGGATATTTCACTGACTCAAAACTTCTCAGTAATATTCATTAAAATATTTAGATTTTCTAATATTGGCTTTTAGTTAAATTTTGTGTTCTGTGTGTGTGTGTGTGTGTGTGTGTAGGTGTGTAAACTTGGCAATATTGCCTTCATCTCATAAGTAGTAGTATTATCAGTATGTTTACAACATTCCTCATCCACCATCCTTCCCAGTATTACTTATTGCATGCCTACTTGGTGTCAGGCACTGTGCTAGGCAAAAGACTGGTGAAATTTATCCTTTTTCCTCCCAAATGGATGATTCGAGCATATCTCTTAAGAGCATAAAATTAAAAGGACAAACTCAGAGTGAGACTATAGCACATCGCATAGCACATGGCCCTTCATTTCTAAATCTAGTTTGGATACTCAGAGTAAACTTGTTGACAGTCACTAGTAGGTCCTAAATAGATTTCATTTCTTAACCACATAAACTGGAAAATGAATTTTGTAATTTCTTTTTTGTGCTCTTGATTTTATACTTAGATTCCTGATGAAAATATTTGTCTCTAAAGATAATGTATAATTCCTAGGAATCAATTCTGATGGGACCTCCTTTTCCATCCAAGATGCAATAAAAGGAACCAAATTTACACCCCTCCCCCCACCACACACACACACACACACACACAAATACCTGAAACAACTAAATATCTGGTCAAGATATATTAAGCAATGATTCTAGACATTGGACAATAGACAGTGCAGGACAGTGATTGCTGAGAGAGAGAAACAAATGATGTGAGCCTCATGATGGTGTCAGCTAACTGTCCAGAGAGAGTTTCCAGGCCATGGTGCAGGTAAGGGAAAGCTGGGTAGAGGCCAAAAGTTTCAATTTGTTGAGAAGCCATTGCCCATAGTCTGGGGGGAGCCAAGGTGGCTAGAGTGTTTAGGGCAGAGTGGTAGGGAGAGGAGAGGTGCATGGAGAGAGAGCTATGGAAACCTCAGAGGAATCCCTTCAAGTCTTCAGCTGCATGCTGATCAGCACATTTATGCAAAGAAATTGCTCAAGATTGGAGAAAGAACTATCTGAAAGGTTTAAGGTGAATACTCCTCAAGATGAACAAAGGGGTTTGTGTCCTACTACTGTTACTTCCTGGTCATATGATCTTTGGCAAGTTGCTAATGCTCACTGAACCTCAGTTTCTTCACCAACAAAATCACTACATGATACCACTGACACCAGAGAGTTTTTGTGAGAATCAGAAGTAATGTATATTAAACACCTGGCATGCGACCTGGCATATATTAGATGCTCAATAAAAAAAAAAAAGATGTTCCCGTACAATCAACCAATCAATAAAACTCACACAGGGCTTAGAATAATTCATGTTTCTGCCAGCTAGAATAGAAAACCACGTAATTCATGGGGCATTACACAGAGTACTCAGAAGGATGTAGCCTCAGTAGTGGAGGAAAAAAATCGCCCTAGATTAAATGCTGCTCTGGTCCCATGTAACAAAGCTTAAAATCAAGCCTTGAAAGAATAAAATGGTTTCCAAGCCACTTAACTGAATCCCAGAGCAAAGCTCAAGAATATTTATGGAAATGCAAAAATATCTAACACCCACCAAAGTAAAATCGAGGATGTCTAGTATCCAATAAAAAATTACTAGGCAAAGAAGCAGGAAAATATAGCCCATAGTGAGGAGAAAATTAATCAGCAGAAACAGATTCGAAAATGACCCAGATGATAGAATCAGAAAATAACATTAAAATAATTATTATAACTATATTCCATACATAGAGGAAAAGATTGAATATGTTAAGTAGAAACATGTAAGATATAAAGACCCAAATAGAACTTCTAGAGATGAAAATTACAACATCTAAGATGAAAAAAATTGGATAAAATTAATAGCAGTTTAGATAATACAGAAGAAAAGATTAGTAAGCATGAAGACATAATAATAGAAATTATCCAAAATGAAGCATAGAGAGAAAAAGCCTAAGACAAAGGAACAGAGAATCAGTGAATGCAGAACAACTTCAAACATCCTAATATACGTGTAATTGGAGTCTTGGGAGGCTAGGATGAGGAGTCAGAGAAAATATTTGAAGAAATAGGGCTGAACGTTTTCTAAATTCGATGAAAACTGCAAACCTGAAGACCCAAGCTCAACAAACCTCAGGCAAAAGAAACCTGAAGAAAAGTATATCAAGTAACATCATATTCAAATTGCTTAAAACCAACGAAAAAGAGAAATCTAGAGAACAGTCAGTGAAAAATTCACAGAATATCGAGTAAAAATGATAAGAATGACAACAAATTTCTTGTCAGAAACAATGCAAGCCAGAAGTCAACAGAACACTTTTAACATACTGTAAGACAAAACTGTCAATCTGAAATTCTATATCAAGCAGAGAAATCTGTCAATAATGAAGGAAAAATAAAGATTTGCAGTCATGCAAAAGCTGAAAGAAATCATCACTGGCAGATCTCCCCTACAAGAAATGTGAAAGGCAGTCCTTCAGGCAGAAGGAAAATGATCAGCGATACCAGATGGAAACCTGGAGCTACACAGAAGAAGGGAGAGCATCAGAAATGGTAAATATGTGACTAAGAATCAAATAATTTTTATTACTTATAAAATATCTTTAGAAGAGACTTGACTGTTTAAAAGAAAAAGTAAAAACAATGTATCATGGTATTTATAACATACGTACAAGAAAAGTATATGACAAAAATAGCACACAGGCCAGGAGGGAGGATGAATGAATACAATTGTAAAATTCTTAGTCTCTATGTAAAGTAGTAGCATATTGCTTGAAGGTAGTCTGAGATAAGTTAAAGATTCATACGATAAATACTAAAGTAACCACTAAAACAAACAAACAAATAGAGTTATAGTAAATGAGCCGATAAAGGAGATAAAATGGAATCATAAAAAAATCATTAATCAAAAGAAGGCAGAAAAGGTGGAAACATGGAACAAAGAACAGATGGGAGAAATATATTCTATTCTGAGGGAATAATCTGAAATACAAAAGTTAGAAACAAAGGTGTTTATCACGGCGCTATCTACAATATAAAACATTGAAAACAACCTATCCAGTGATGGGGAAATGGTTAGTGAACGACATGATGGAATACTACGCAGACACTAAAACTGATGTTTATGAAGAGCTTGTAGTAATGTGAGAAAATGCTGGTGCAGAATATAAAATTTTATAGTGAGCATTACCCCAACTACAAAAACTATGCTAGGAAAATGGCCAGAAAAAACTAGATGGTATGACAATGGTAATTTTTTTCCACTTTTATTTTTTTTCAATTTTCAATAATAAGCTTATAGTCCTTTCATAATCTGGAAAAAAACCCAGTAATTAAACTTAAATTTTGTCAAGTCCTGTGCTACACTTAATCACATATTATCTCATGACTCCCCACAACAACCTTGCAAAAAAGGAATATTTTCTTATGTTTTCAGATAAGGGAATTGAAGCTCAGAGAGTAGATGTCTTGATTCACTCAGGGAATAAGTGTCAGACTCTTGGCAGTGACTGGTGGCTTCTGCATAGGTTTAATTCTTTCTACGTATTAGAAACCAGGTGTGTCTAATTCCAGACACCGTAGTCTGTGTTTGTCACAGAACTAGTAATAAGAAATGGCGTGTAATTCTCTTTATCTCTGTACATTTGCCTTTCAATTTGGGGATAAAAGATCTGTAGGATTAGCTGATGTAATTCAATCAGATTTTCAAAAAAAATTTTTAAATCTTTCTGCCAAATGGAAGCTGCACTTGTTAAAATAGAAAAAGAACACATCTTCTGAGAAATACAAAAAGCAAAATGGCAACTATAAAAAGTCTTCAAGTTCTTACAGGCATGGTCTTCTCTAAAAAGGACAGATCTTTATTGATTAGGACCACAAATCTTTTGCATGATGGAATTTAAGGCCTGTTAGAAGGTTGATACATTTATTCATAGAACAATGAAAATAAATATCAACTTGCTGTTTGGCAAATCCCTATGCTAGGTAGTTTTATAAAATACCATGTATTAGCATATTGTTACTATTTATACATACTGGCACTCATGTTTACTAACTACATGTATTGTCAATTGTTATCCTCAATCACAGAATAATTTGTTATTTACACCAACATAATTGAAACTGATGCTAAGCACTTCCACTATTTATAAAGGCAGAGAAATCTAGTTTTAATATATCTCAGGTATCAAATTTGAAAGAGTGATCTCTTCCAAGATCAAATAACCTAAAGAAATCTGCACACTATTGAGATATTTATGGCCGACAAGCACAAGGTGTTTATACCATTTACTCTTGAATGTTCTTAATATGTTGAATCCTCTAGCTAAAAAGTCTGATCTGATGCAAAGAGAAAGCAAAATATTGTGTTTTTGTTTTTGTTTTTGAATGCTGGTTGCCTGGAGAGCAAACACAATGCTTCCACTCCTCTGAAAAATCTGAAGCTACAAAGATGATTTTCAAAATTAAGGGCAACTCACAGCTGAAAATTATACCTTTGGGCAAAGGGCCAATTCGGGATGCATTTCACTCTGATTTGGAGCAATGCCAAAGTCCCTCAGTCCCATTTGTTCGGTTTTATAGCTAACAAACAAAAAGGAAATACTGAGAATGTAGCTGAAATGTGGCTATTTGGAAGTCAGTATTTAAGGTCTTGCTAAGACGCGTGTTAACACATAGAGTTGCATGGTGAGAACAAGAATCTCAAACAACTGAGCGGAACATGACTATGCTTACCAGGGAAGCATTGTAGCATCCTTTCCTGTACCAGTCAGCGGGCATTGCAAAAGGAGACATGGGAGGGGCTCGGAAACCCGTGGACAACAGGACCACATTCTGACAGTAGCAGGAAAACCAGGATTTGTTCTAACAGCCTTGGAAGTTGACAAGACCCATTTCTAAAATAAATGCTTGCTATAATTTCACTTGATTACCATACTAAAACTATTGTTTCTTTTCACCTTACACTTACATAACAGCTAAAGATCAAGCTAATTGGACTTGACAGTTTTCACGAATAAAATCCCCAAAATAACCTTATTAATGCCACTACTATTTTTCAGGCTGTAGATAAAGAATACTGGCTTAATTTTTCCTTATGAACCTAAATTAGGGAACAAATTTAGCTTCCTGTATTTTTCAGCTTAAAAAGAGATGTGGGTTATTTTTTTTTTTTGAAATGTTACAACTTTTAAAAGAACTGACTGTAGAAAACATAGACAAAAAGAATAAAAGTTATTCTGAGCTAACCACAGTTAACATTTTAGGGTATTAATATCCTGCCATATATATAAAAGGATATTATACATTCATATATAAATATCCTACCATATATATGCTATTAACATCCTGCCATATATATATATATATATATATATGCATAAGAGGATATTTTTGTGCAAAAGTCGATCATTCTCCATATTTTTGTGCAAAAGTGGATCATGCTGCTCTCCAGTATGTTTTTTTTTTTCTCCTAACCATATATCATGAACAGCTTTCCATAAGACTACTATTTTAAGTGGAGGTAAAGAAAGACTTTGAGTATCCCTTTTTGAACAGGCTTTAAATGGAATGAGAGTAACACCATTTAGTGGAAACAACTTGCTCCTCAGATAGGCTCTAGACATGATTTGTAATACAAGAAATTTAAACGGCTGTTGCTCTTGCAACATATAACATGGTTATTAAAAATCACAGTTTCTGAAATCAGACCTTCAGGCCTGTGGTGGAGACCAGTTCCGCCCAGCTGTGTGACCCTCGGAAAATAACTTAACCTTTCTAAGTTTAGACGTAAGATTTCAGGAGGATTAAGTGAGATAATGCATATTAAGTGCTTAACTCAGAAATGCTATTGACAGCTAACACTTATTTATTCCTCTGTGCTATTTTAAAAATCATCTTATTGGTCCTACCCGCCTCTCACTCCCCAAAATCTCATAGCGATCGTCATTTGGAGTTGCAGTAAATTTGTCCCTTAATTTAAGAGATTTTCCATCTTATAATATTCAGGCTTCCCTAATTGCTTCAAGAAGTCTTTCGTGTACCTCAGAGAAGCAGATTCCATTCAGGTGGTTTTCTCCGCACGTAAGTACTAAACATTTCTTATTAGTGTTTTCCTTGGGTGATCTTTATTTCCACTATTTAAATATGACCGTTTTTCCAATATATTTTCTACTGGCAATTGATGGCATAAAAACATTATTATATTTATTTGTTTTCACTTGTCACATTATTTAAATCGTGTCCAGTAGTTTCCCCTCAAGCTTTTTTACCACAGACAGTTTTGCTACAAGCATTTTCAGCTGCATGACTAGTTGGCCGTAAAGCAATTTTTCCGTAAAAGATCAAAATCACGAAAAATACAAGAGAGACATTAATTAAAAAGGACATAACGAAACACGAAAAAATGAATAACGAACTTAAAAAGACTTTACAGCAAAACACAAAATATTTGAATACACTTAAAATGTGTGTGTGGATTCATGACAATGCCGCACAAATAAGAGATTTTATTTTTTTGTGTGGGTCTTGTCTTCATTCTATGGGAAATGTCGGTTCAACTCTGTGCCCTCCAAAAAGAGGCCCTCAGCCTTTCTCCCTCCTCCCATGTAGTGTGTTTCAAAGCAAGAAACCAGCTCTTGGGGCAAACCGTCGTTGTCTGTCAGCTGCATGAAGCCATCAATAAGAACAGCTAAGTGGAAGAAATGCTGGCTGTTTTAAGATTCCCACCAAGCCTACTGTTGCTGCGCAGACCATTATGAGGGCTGGCTAAGATTTATGTCATATAAAAATGGGAGTAACTTCGAGAACTTCGTCAATGGAGAGATGAAACCAAACTGGCAAAAAAAAAAAAAAAAAAAAAAACCACCAAGCAGTTATTTTTTTTATCTTTTAGGGCAAAATAGCCTTAAGGCCAATTACTTATGATGCCAAAATGCTTGCGGCAAAGATGTTTACTGTGAAACTACCTAGAACCTATGTAAATATATTAGTTCAGAATGATCTCATTAATTCTCTTGGTAGAAGCTCACATCATCTATAAATAATGATTATTCTATATCCTCCCTATAATAATTTTATTTATTTCTGTTCATATCTATTGCATTGGCTAAACTTCACCAAACAAGCTTGATAATACTAGAGATAGGAATTTTTGTCTTATTCTTGATTTTAAACATTCTTTTAAGGAGTAAAAGAAGTTTGCCACTATTTCTGGCTTTCTAGGAATTTCGTTTCAGTGATGTTAAATATTTTTAAATGCTTATATAAAGCATCTATTGTGATGATTTTACATTGATTCCTTTCTGATCTGCGGATTTGATGAATTAATAGTGCAACACTAAGCTATTCCTTCTGGAATAAGGCCTATCTAACTATGGTGTATCATTATTTTAACAGACTGCTCTGCTCAGTTTGGAAACATTTTTACAATTGCCTGCATTGATGTTAACAAGTGTAATCATTCTATAGTTTTCATTTTCCGTCTATCTATATCAGGTTTTGATATTAATGTTATGTTAGTT
This sequence comes from Equus przewalskii, assembly GCF_037783145.1. Taxonomy (NCBI): domain Eukaryota; kingdom Metazoa; phylum Chordata; class Mammalia; order Perissodactyla; family Equidae; genus Equus; species Equus przewalskii. The sequence continues at coordinate 61,867,847 of NC_091834.1, read as the reverse complement.
TCTGAAAATGATTTAGGAAATTTTCCATCATTTCATTTGACCTGGAATAGATGAATGATTTGGGAACAGCGTATTCTTCAAAGGCTAGATACGCTATGTGGATTGTGACGTTTTTAACGTAGATGTTCACCTCGTTGACTTTCTAATCATTTTGTGATTATTCGTTCAAGTTTCCTCCTCCTTCTACTTCTCCTTTTCCTCTTCATCAGGTTTAAACTTTGTCATATATTTATTTTACTTTTATTTGTAGCTTTAAAACATTTTTATTTATTTTCTCTACTATTCCTTGTTTTCTGTTTTATAATATTCTGCTTTAATCTTTATTAATTCCTTCCTTCCAGCTTTTCTTGTCTTTTAAAAACTGCTTAAGTTCTATACTTAGTGCATTATTTTCAGTCTTTTCTTTCCTTCAAATCGTTGCTTATTGCATCCGAACACCTTCCTTCTGGGTTCATTTTTCTTCTGCTGAAATGCAATCCAGTAGCCATCCTTTAAATGAGGGTCCGTGGATAGAGCATGCACTTGGGCTCTCAGTGGCCGAAAATGTCTTTATTCTCCCTCACTTTGTGTGATCGCAGTTTAGATAAGTGGAAAATTCTAGGTCAATAGTTATTTTCCCACAGCACTATGAAGGGGTTGTTCATTGTCCTATGACATCCATTGTTGCTGACGAGAAGACTGCAATAAATCTGTTGGTCATTTCTTTACAGACTGTCTTTTATCACTGGTAGCTTTTAAAATTTTCTCATTTCCCTAGATTTGTACAGCTTTACTGTGATGAGGATAAGAGAGAATTTGTTTTTATTTATCCTATTCCAGATCCTGTATGTTTCTTCACTCTGAGAGCTCATGCCTTCCAATTATGGAAAATTATTAGACATAATTTATTTCAACATTATTCTATCCTATATTCTAGAATCTTGCTGTGTGGGACTGCTATTATAAAACTTGAACGCCTTCATTTCTCCATAGATCTTACCTTCTCCTTTATCTTTTGGTCTTTTGTTTCCTTTCTGGGATCTATTCTGATTTGTTTCCTCAGATACATATTTAATTTTACTAACTCCACTTTCAACTGTATGTAAGCTCCTTTTGAATCTAGCTATTGAATATTTTAAAATTCTTTTTCAATGGCGATATTTTTTGTCTCTAGAATTTCCATCTGTTTCTTATTCAAACTTATCTGTTCTGTTTTTCATAGAATCTAAATCTTGCCTGCAGATTCCATTATCCTTTGAGCATGTTTTTTTTTCCTGAGGAAGATTTGCCCTGAGCTAACATCCATTGCCAATCTTTCTCCTTTTGTTTGAGGAAGAGTTGCCCTGAGCTAACATCTGTGCCAGTCTTCCTCTATTTTGTATGTGGGTCATGGCCACAGCATGGCCACCTACGAGTTGTATAGGTCCATGCCCAGGAACCGAACCTGAGCCACTGAAATGGAGGATGCCAAACTTAACCACTAGGCCATAGGGCCAGCCCCACTCTTTGAATATTTTTTAAATATTTATTTTAAAACCTCTTTCTAGTTGATATATTATCTTCAGTTTCTAAAGTGTAATTTCTTCTCTTTAATATCACTGCTGTCTAGCATGGATTGTGTATGGCATTGGAAACTAAGAAATCCCTTTGAGCACTCTTAGAAAAGAGAAGTATTGAATTTGGTGTAGGTATCCTTAGGTTTTTCCATATCAGGCCTGTTAAAGAACAGCATAAACTCCTAGAACTGTGGCTCTCAGCCCACAGACCCTATAATTCATAAGGAGTCTATGAATCTATAACCATTGAGCATTGTTGTCCACTGAATAAACAATGTAAGTTTATTTCCATATGCATTTGTTTAATTTCTGCCTCTCCGGGTGACAAGAAGCTCTATGGGTGACAAGAACATTGTTTATGAAGTTATTCATGATATTGTTTACACTTAATCAATATCACTAATTGAATAACCAGTGGACGAATTGATTAAGTGCATTTAAAAATAACGTTATTTAATAATAATACTATTAATTTAAAAATATCAGCTGAGAAACTCCAAGAGGTACATAAAATTAGCAGTTTATGGCCAGGCTACCTAAAGCCCTCTCTAAGACCTATAAATTTCTGAGCAGCTCACATTTTTTAGTCCTCTTCTGCATCCTTACTGTCTGAGATGTTTACCACTTTGACCCAACATGAAATTTATCTCCTTCGGTAGTGTTCACAACAAAAATTCACTCACATGATGCATTTATGAGTTTACTAAACTTTATTGAAATTTGTGGATGGGTGGAGAAGGTCAAGAGAGGGGGTCATTCCAGGGACCAAATCCTTCTTCCCATTTGCTAGCCCTCTCCTCTCGTCCTCTTCTCGCTCTCCTGTCCCACATTCCTCTTCCTTTTTATCCTCTTGTACTGCCTTCCAGAACTCCAAACTTCCTTCTCTGTGTTATGGAGAGCAGTGTCCCCCTCACCAGCCAGCACTCCTGTCCTCCACACTCCCACCATTGACCCCTCATAATCATCAGGCTATTTTCCCAAAGAGAATTCCTTCCCTAGAAATAATCCTCGTGCTAATGCTAATTTTTCCTAGCCTAACTCTAAAATGTCTCTAAAATGTAAGATAAACTGTCTCGGTCTTGTTATATTTATTCAGCTATTAATATGACTAAAGAAAAGAAATTAATTTTAAAGTGTTAACTCAAACTCATAGCAAATTTTTATCATTATATATTTTCTCAAGCAACAAATATTAAAAATTGACAACCAATATTGTGCAAGCACATCTTTAGTAGTCGTTAGTGCCATTTACCCAATATTTCCAGTTCTCTCCTCCTTCTGAGCCCAGGCAAGTGTTGTGCTTCTTGGCCCCCTTGTAGTTGGGTGGCATCCTATGACTAGTTCTGGTGAATGAGCTCTGCTCTTTCCTCTGACTCTGTGATCAGAGATGGTTGTCCGTCAGCTGCTCCATCAGCCTGGCCACCAGACAGCCCACAATGATCAGAGGCCCCCATTGACTGAGGACAAATAGTCATGTGATCCAATAGAAAGCTGGTAGTTTTAAGTTGCTGACATTTTGGAGTTATTTGCTGTGACCACACAGCATAGCTATCTTGACTGGGAACTTCTCATATTTGAAAAGGTGGTGAGTCATTTTCTGAGCAGCTCACAGCCATCATGCTGCCTGGAGTCCTAAGACAGCGAATGATCCAGAGCATATCCAGCCTTCTTGAGTCCACGCTAGTCCCATTCAACAAACATTACTATAAACTCCAAGAGAATGGAAGGTCTTACATTTTGCTTGGATCCTCCACACCACCCTTAGTGAATATTACAGTGGCCAGTGTATAAACAGATCCTAAAATTTTAATTGGCTTATTTATAACTTTTATTTCCATAAAAGCTTTGAAGTATTATATAACCAAAATCATTGATAAAAAAGTAAATAAAATAGAAATATAAAATTAGGATTATAGAAAGAAAGGAGACTGCAAATATATTGATAAACATAAATTCACAAACCCTAAATTCAACTCGGTAATTCTAATTTAGCAGCCATGATGAAAAGAGAAATGGAACATTCCATATAACTCTTCTTATTGAAAAGTAGGCAGCATTCCAGGATTTTAGAGGGAGGTGCAGGGGACTGTGGAGGGATAGAAAAGCATCTCATAAATTAGAAAAGGAAATAAGTTTAAAGCAGAGGGAGCTCCACTTCTAATTTTTGACCTGCAGAGTGAAACACACGCACGATGGATAGATTCTACCTGGTTGCCAAGTTCAAATGCTAGGATCCTTTGAGAAAGCCACTACTAGCCACTGACCATATAAAAAAATTTTAATTTGATTTAAATGTCTAATTTTTATATGTCAAAATTGGATCCCATTCTTCTTTTTCCTTATCTAATACTAAACTGACAAAGCAAATCATGAAACCTTTATGCTAATGACAGCTGAGCATTAAAAAAAAAAATAAAGCTCTGATCACAGGGGATTGTTATTTCCCTGGCACGAACTACAAGGAGAATTGCTATAAAACTGCAGTGCATAGCTTGTTGTCAGTATGTGTGTATGTATGTGTGTGTGTGTGCTGTGTTTTAATGAAGCTGGTTCAGCTACAAACAATACCAGAAGACAATTTAAACACATTTTTAGGTAACACCTCTATTGTTTTGAACAACATAGAAGCTAGAAACACTATAAGCAATGAGTATGAAAAGAGAAAAAAAATTAAAATCTTGTAAAGCAATGAGCAAAATAGATGGAATAGTATAACCTATTGACTATAGAGAAGTATTAAATTAAAAGCACAGAGGTGCAGCTCTTCACCACTCATTATTCAACAAATATTTACCAAGGGCTTGCTCCATACCAAGCACAGTTCTAGACTCTGATGATATGACAGTGGACAACAGGGATGAAAATCCCTGCCCTTGTGGAATTTACATTCTAGGAGGTGGGGAGTGACACAGAAAATAAATAAATCATAAGATGTATCAGAAAGTGAGAAGTGCCATGGAGGAAACAAAAGCAGAGAAGGGGGATAGGGAGTAAGGGGGGTGCAATTTGTCCCCAGCATCCTGAGCAGTCCCCGTCACACAGAGGGGTGCAATATGTGTTTGGAAGGCAGTATTTAAGAGCTCAGTGCCTTACTCACAAGCATGGATTTAGCGTTTGACACTTTAGAGGCTTACCATGTCCTGATCATTTGTGTTAACACCTTTGGGGTGCATAAAGAAGACAAGAATCCTAACTTGGAATAAAGTTTTGATATATTTGTATCAGTTTCCCAGAAGAGAGGACTTACAGAAGTTAAGAGGTGATTGAGTAGCAAAGAATTTGGTTTTGTTTGTTTTTCTCTGCTTTTTTCAGCTGTGGGGGAGGCGGAAATTTTCCTCTACCCCTTCTAGGTTCTTCTGTCTGGCCTAAGAATTAAACGGACACGAGGCACAGTAACAGGAGAAAGTCAAATTTAATTTCATATGTATGGGAACCCGACATACATGAGAGAATCGGAGACCCCACATATATGAGAAGTTCAGAGACAAAAAGGTAAAATGAGGCATATATGCCACCTTGAGGTAAGAAATGGGATAGGGGCCTGAGGCTTCAGAGGGGAGGAGAGTAAGTCACAGGATGATAAGAAGAGCAGACGTTCAGTTATTAGAGGTTTGCCCTGCCATTCAGATAGGTCATAAAAATTTATTTCTGGTAGTAGCTCTTATTATGGGCAAGGCCCCAAATTTAAATTCTTTAAGGGAGAGGTAAAAGTTTCTCTTGAGCCCATAGGGTCTTGATTGCCTTTAGCTCAAAATAGTCCACGTGCCAAAGTAGCACCCCTTGGGGAGGCCTGTTCTGAGCTGCTCCCCAGTCACAGGAATACAGTGCACTCTGTTGCTTTTGCCTTCCTGGGATCCTTTTACCCAACTTCTAGTATCAGCACCTTGATTTTTCTTTGAAGAACTCCCCTTCCCTGTTCCTGGTCCATGTGGCTTGAGTAGGCATATCCCACCCCAAACTCCAAGAGGAGACAAGTGACTGAGGCCTGGCCAATTACCATATTCCAACTCCTCAGCTGGAGTATTTGGTTCAGAGGTGATGCTCAGTAGAACCCAGGAGAGCCCTGAAATTCTTCCAGTGCTAAAGGGAAAGAGGCGAGTCATCATCCCTGGATGTTTTAACCTGGCAATCTGTAAGCTTTGGGTTGCCAGGGGCCATGATGAGGGAGGAGTCTGCTGGAGAATGAAGCAAACAGGGAGGCAAGCAGAGCTGAGAGGCAGAAAGAGGGTCCTGATGACCTTGTACGAGCATGCAATCTACCTATAAACAACAAGATTTCTTTGATTTCAGTGAGCCAATAAGTTCTCTTTATTTTTTAAATAACTTTCCCATCAGTTTATTTATTAGTGCATTTGTTCATAAAATATTTTTTAAGTACCTAACAAATATGCAAGGCATTGTTTTAAGTGTTGGCGATATAGCAGTGAACCAAAGTCCTACCCTCATAAAAGTGATATTAGTGAACAGATAACAAACAAATATATCAGTAAACATTTAACATAGTGCCAAGAATCAAGATCCATACAGAGGAATCAGGCAGGGTAATGGGGTAATAAGTGTTTGGGAGATGTTTAGAAAGGGCATTAGGGAAGACCTCTCTGAGCAGAGACCTAAAGAAATGAGGGGTAAAAATTGAGGGAAGATAATTTTAGGCAGAGAGACAAGGAGTTCAAACTAAGAAGGAAAAGTGCTTTGTATATCTGAGGAGGAACAAGGAGGTCAATGTGGAGTGGATGACACAGGGAATGACAATCTTTCTTTCAGTGACTCTCTGACCCACCATTTAGTCAACTTTCATCATACGTAAAACCAGTTCGTGCTATTAAAAATATAGATAGAACTTACGCAAAGACAGGACAAAACTGAACCATCCATGAAATACATAAAACTTTCTTTGACTTTAGTTTCATGACTAAATCCTGCAAGAAGGGCCCTTCATCTGGTTTTGCCCACAAGGCCAGAGAGTTCTGATGAGGCCACTTCGAGCCCAGCCATTTTGACACCACTGTTTGATTATTTAACCACTGCCAGGTTTTGCTGCTCGCTTATCTTACTGCTTCCAATTTTACAAAAACTTTGATTTTTCAGCCAATTTGTATATTCGTCATTTTGTTTCCTGGCCTTTGTCAGAGTTACCTGTAAAATGTAAGAAGGGGTAATGTATTCAGATAAGGGAAAGAGTCTTTCCCTCTGTTTGGCAGAGGCTTGCTTGGATTTTTTGAGGAAAGGCATGCACATGGAGATCGGTGCTTGGTGAAAATTAAAGAGTAGTGATTAGAGTAAAGAAGATACAACCAAGAATTTTTTGGCAAGAGGAGAAAATACCCAATGTTTTCATGTTAACCTCACACCTTTCTCCCTAAAAGGCAAATTATAAAATTTTCAGCTGTTAACTGTTCCTGTTGAGTTCCTACAACCACCAAGAATACAACACCACAGAGCACCAAGCCATGTGTGTGACAGTCCTCCCTCTATTAACAGTGCCACATACAACTTGCTCTTTGCATTTTAATTAGTAGCCACATCCTGCTTAGTTGTTTAAGAAACGTACATTTTTTAAAATTTATTTTATGAGAACAAAGCTGGAGGTATCACACTCCCCAATTTCAAATTATACTACAAAGCCATAGTAACCAAAACAGCATGGTACTGGCACAAAAACAGACACACAGATCAATGGAACAAAATTGAGAGCCCAGAAGTAAACCCACACGTTTATGGACAGCTAATACTCGACAAGAAAGCCAAGAGCATACGATGGAGAAAGGAGAGTCTCTTCAATAAATGGTGCTGGGAAAACTAGACAGCCACATGCAAAAGAATGAAAGTAGACCATTCCCTTATACCATGCACAAAAATCAACTCAAAATGGATTAAAGACTTGAATGTAAGACCCAAAACCATGAGACTTCTAGAAGAAAACATAGGCAGTATGCTCTATGACATTGGTCTGAGCAGCATATTTTCAAGTCCCATGTCCGACTGGGCAAGGGAAACAAAAGAAAAAATGAACAAATGGGACTACATCAAACTAAAAAGCTTCTGCACAGCAAAGGAAACCATCAACAAAAAGAAAAGACAACCTAACAATTGGGAGAAGATATTTGCAACCCATATATCAGATAAGGGGTTAATATCCAAAATATACAAAGAACAAATATAGCTCAACAACAAAAAAACCAACAATCCAATTAGAAAATGGGCAAAAGATCTGAACAGAGATTTCTCCAAAGAAGATATACAGATGGCCAACAGGCATATGAAAAGATGCTCAACATCATTAGCTATCAGGGAAATGCAAATCAAAACTACAATGAGGTATCACCTCACTCTGGTCAGAATGACTATAATTAACAAGACAGGAAACAACAAATGTTGGAGAGGGTGTGGAGAGAAGGGAACCCTTGTTCACTGCTGGTGGCAGTGCAAACTGGTGCAGCCACTATGGAAAGCAGTTTGGAGTATCCTCAGAAAATTAAGGATAGATCTACCATATGATCCAGCTATTCCACTGCTGGGTATTTATCCAAAGAACTTGAAAACATAAAGGGATAAAGATACTTGCACCCGTATGTTCATTGCAGCATTATACACAATATCCAAGACTTGGAAGCAACCTAGGTGCCCATCAAGGGACGAATGGATAAAGAAGATGTGGTATTTATACACGATGGACTACTACTCAGCCATAAGAAATGACGAAATCCGGCCATTTGTGACAACATGGATGGACCTTGAGGGTATTATGCTGAGTGAAATAAGTCAGAGGGAGAAAGTCAAATACCATATGATCTCACTCATAAGTAGAAGATAAAAATGACAAGAAAAACCCAAAACACATAGCATTGGAGATTGGACTGGTGGTTACCATTGGGGAAGGGGGGAGAGGGGAGGGCAAAAGGGGTGATTAGGGTCACATGTGAGGGGATGCACTATAATTAGTGTTCAGGTGGTGAACATGATGTAATGTATACAGAATTTGAAAAATGATGTACATCCGAAAAAAATAAAAATAAAATAAAATAAAAAAATTTATTTTATGAATTGAGCTTAAGTATACAGAGGAGTTGATTAAGCAGATAAAATGCCTTCCTCAAAATGGTGGAGTCAAAATGTTGAAATCAAAAATTGAAATCTAAATGCCATGCATTTCTTTGAGCACCAGAATTTTTATTCTGATATTGTAGACTCATTCCAAGAATTAGTCTATCAGTAAAAGTGTTGCAGATATAAATAGCTTATTCTTCAAGCAAATAAGTTTGGAAGACCTTGGGTCAAATCAAAGTTAAATGGACCACACTCAACGGCGAAAGACTGAAAACCTTTCCCCTAAGATCAGGAGCAAGACAAGAAGGCCTGCTTTCACTGCTGCTATTCAGCATTGTACTGGAAGTTCTAACCAGAGCTATTAGAAGAATAAAAGAAACAAAAGGCATCCAAATTGAAAAGGAAGAGATAATACTATCTCTATTCACAGGTGAAATGATCCCATATGTAAAAAATCCCAAAGAATCCACATGAAAGCTAGCTACTATGGCTAATAAACAAATTCAGGGTATAAGATCAATACACAAAAATCAGTTGTGGTTCTATAAACCAGCAATAAACAATTTCAAAAAGAGATTAGGAAAGCAATTCTGTTAATAATACCAACTAAAATAATTAAATACTTAGGAATGAATCTAATCAAGGAAGTGAAAGACTTGTATGCTGAAAACTACAAAACATTGCTAAAAGAAAATAAAGAAAACATAAGTAAATGGAAAGACATCTTGTATTCATGGATAAGAAGAGTTAACATTGTTAAGAGTTCTCTAATACCCAAAATGATTCACAGATTCAGTGGAATCGTTATCAAAATTCCAATAGCCTTTTTTTTGCAGAAATGGAAAAGTTAATTCTCAAATTCATATGAGATTGCAAGGGACCCCAAATAGCCAAAACAATCTGAAAGAAAAGAATAAATTTGGAGGACTCACCCTTCTTGGCTTCGAAGCTTACTACAAAACTACAGTAATTAAAACAGTATGGGGCACTAGCATACAACAAACATATAGACCAATAAGATAGAATAGAGAGCCCAGAAATAAACTTTCACATATACAGTCAATTGATTTTTGATAGGGTGCCAAGATCATTCAATGGGTAAAGAACAATCTTTTCAACAAATGGTGCTGAGAAAACTGGATATCCATAAGCAAAATGTGGATCAACATGTATATATATCTACCATATACAAAAATTAACTCAAAATCTATCAAAGAGCTTAACCAAAGAGCTAAAACTATAAAGCTCTTAGAAGAAAACGTTGGGGAATTCTTCATAACATTGAATTTGGTAACAACTTCATGGATTTGATACCAAAAGCACAGGTAACAGAAGAGCATACAGATAAATTAGACTTCATCAAAATTAGGAAATTTTATGCATCAAAAGAGACTATGAAGATAGTGAAAAGACAACCTACTGGATGGGAAAAAATATTTATGACTCATATATCTGATAAGTGACTAATATCCAGTATATATAAAGAACTCCTACAACTCAATGACAACAAAAACAACCCAATTAAAAAATGAGTGAAGGACTTGAAATAGACATTTCCCCAAAGAAAATATACAAACGTCCAACAAGCACATGAAAAGATGTTTAACATCACTAATTGCTATGGTATAAATGTTTGTGTCCTCCTAAACTTTACATGTTGAGATCCTAATGCTCAATGTGATGGTACAAGGAGGCGGAGCCTTTAGGAGGTGCTTAGGCCGTGAGAGTGGAAGCCTCATAAATGAGATTAGTGATCTCATAAAAGAGATCCCACAGAGCTGCCTAGCCCCTTCCACCACGTAAGGACACAAAGAGAAGTCTGCAATCTAGAAGAAGATGCTCACCTAACCATGCTGGCATCCTGATGTCACACTTCCAGCCTCCAGAACTGTGAGATAAATTTTTGTTGTTTGTAATCACCCAGTCTATGGTATTTTGTTTTAGCAACCTGAATGGACTAAGACACTAGTCATTAGGGAAATGCAAATCAAAACAAAACACAGTAAGATAGTGCTTCATACCTGATTATAGGGTGGCTACAAAGAAAAAAGAAAAAAGAAAAATTACAAATGTTGGTAAGGTTGTGGAGAATTGGAACCCTTATACATTGCTGGTAGGAAAGTAAAATGGTGCAGCCACTGTGGAAAACAGTTTGATGGTTTCTCAAAAGGTTAAACATAAAACTACCATAAGACCCACCAATTCCACTCCTAGGTATATATATGAAATAAATGAAAGCAAACATGATAACTGACTTGTACATTGATGTTCATAGCGTTATTCACAATAGCCAAAAGGTGGAAACAACCCAAGTGTCCCAAGAGATGAAGGGATAAATAATATGTGGTGTATACATACAATGGAATATTATTCATCCGTAAAATGGAATGAAATTTTGATATATGCTACAATACGGATGGACCTTGAAAACATTATGTTTAGTGAAATAAACCAGACACTGAAGGATAAATATTGTATGATTCCATTTATATAAGGCTCTCAGACTAGATACATTCATAGAGACAGGAAGAAGAATAGAGGTTATCAGGGGCTGGGAGGAGCTAGGAAGGAGGGAGTTATTGTTTAACAGGCACAGAGCTTTTGCTGGAGATGATGAAAAGTTTTGGGTATAGATAATGGTGATGGTTACACAACTTCATGTGTGTATTTAATGCCACTGAATTGTACACTTATGATTGGCTGAAGTGATAAGTATATGTTGTATATATCTTACCACAATCAAAAAGTTAAATGGGGCCAGCCGGGTGGCATAGTGCTTAAGTTCACACACTCTGCTTAGGCGGGCTGGGGTTCGTGGGTTCAGATCCCAGGTGCGGACATTCACACCACTCATCAAGCCATGCTTGTGTGGCACCGTCCAACATACAAAGTAGAGGAAGATTGGCACAGACGTTAGTTCAGTGATAATCTTCCTCAAGCAAAAAGAGGAATATTGGCAACAAATGTTAGCTCAGGGCCAATCTTCCTCATCAAAAAAAAAAAAATGTTAAATGTCTTTATTTTATCATAGGCCCTTATATGAATTTTGAATTGCCAAAAGGGGAAATACAAGATACAGTAGCCCCCAGTTATCTACAGGTGATATGTTCCAAGACACTGGATGCCTGAAATGGTGATAGTACTGAATCCTATATACACTATGCTTTTTCCTATACATACATACCTATGATAAAGTTTAACTTATAAATTAGGCACAATAAGAGATTAATAACAATAACTAATAATAAAATAGAACAGTTATAACAATATACTGTAATACAAGTTATGTGGATGCATTCTCTCTCTCTCAAAATATCTTATTGTACTGTCCTCACCTTTCTTTTGATGACGTGAGAAGATACAATGCCCATGTGATGAGATGAGGTGAGGTGATGACATACGCCTTGTGACATAGTGTTAAGCTACTATTGACCTTCTGACGATATGTGAGAAGAAGGATCATCAAACCATGAGGATGTCAATGGTTGGATGTCAGGAGCAAACAATGTGATGGTTACTTGAACACGAGCACTGCAATACCGCCATAGTCTATCTGATAACTGAGACAGCTACTAAGTGACTAGTGGGAGGGTGGCATAAACAGTGTGGATATGCTGGATAAAGGGATGATTCATGTCCCAGGCAGGACAGCGTGAAATTTTATCCCACTGCTCAGAACAGCATGGAATTTAAAACTTAGGAATTGTTTATTTCTGTAATTTCACATTTAATATTTTCAGACCTTGGTTGACTGCAGGTAACAAACTGTGGAAAGTGAAGCCGAGATAAGGTGGGACCACTGTACAGCATCTTTCTTGCAGAAAATTTCATGTGAATTTAGCGGAACATCTTCAGGGAAATGTTGTTCATCTATAACGAATCTATAAAGCAGCTAACTTGAGACTTTAATCATATGAAGATGTTCGGTCTCTCCAACAATAAGAGTGCTGCAAATTAAAACTATAATGAGATACTTTATTTCCATGAGATATCATTATTTTTAGCTATTGGATTGGTAAATACCAAAATTAAGATAACATACTATGTTGTTAGGCTATGGGAAAATAGGTATGCTCATAAAGGGTTTGGAATTTAAATTAGTGTAAGTTCTATGGAGGATAATATGGGAAAGTATATCAAAATACAAATGCACCTTCCTTTTGACCAAGCAATTCCATTCCAGGAACTTATATAACACATGCATTTGTACATGCGTGGAGTAATATATATATAAAGTTATTCGAGGCTTTATGGTTTGTAATAACAAGTATTGGAAGCAACCTAAGTATCCATAAGTAAGAACTATATAAAGAAATTTTAGAATATGCATACAATGCTGGAAAAAAAGAAAATGAAAAAATGGCATTCCACGTTTGGTAATTGGGAATTAATTTATAGCAGAACAAATCTCCCACTAAGAAGAACTAGAATAACTGGATTAAAAAGAAATTTGAAGGCAACAGAGAGCTACCAAGGTGGCCAGGACTTGAAAAACCAAAATCTTGGAGAGAAGAGAAACTGAGATGACTCAAGTCCTTTGCCGTTCTGCAAGGGGTTCAGCAAAAGCAGCTGGGAAACCAAGCAAAAAGAGGCTACTAAGAAACAGAGAAACTCAGGAAAGATTTCAACAATCTCAATATCTAGTGAGGAAAAAATTGGAGTTCAAGGCTGCTAAAATATCCTGGGGCTAGGGGCTAGGAGAAAGGAAGCAGAGATAAGTGAGACATACAGTGTGCATCTTTCCCCTGGGCCAAGAGAAGCCTACTGGAAAGTGACAGCCAAGAAGCTTAGAGCTTTTGGCTGTTTGATGATGCAGGGCAGATTTTTAAAAATGAAATTCAAGATGAATGCCCCAAGTTTTCATTTGGGATTCCTGAAGACTGCACCTGGGAATTAGATGAAAGCAGGAATACACCAGTCTGAAAGTCTAAAATACAACTTTAAAACTGCTGACTTCCTGACTGAAATAAGAGTAATCTGCCCTATTCTAACTGCCCATCAGAAGCTAAGGCTCATAGAGAAAGACCTCAACATTTTATGTGCAATGTCTTTCATGCAATCATTGTTTTCCTCTTAGGGAAAAAATAGAAAAGAACAGAAAACAAACAATAGGAATAGATATAAAGTGAACCAAGTACTTGAGTTTTCATAAATAGACTTTAAAATTACTATGTAAAACCGGGTTAACAAAATAGAAGACAAGATGATGAAATAAAACCAGATAATTGGACTATATATTTTAAAAGTCAAATTGAAATTTTAGAACATAAAAATAAGTTTATCAAAACTAGGCATTCAGTATGCAAATTAACATTAAATTTGGCATAGCTGTACAGAGGATTAGTGATTTGGAAGGCAGATCAGTAGAAAATATCCAGATTGAAGAATTTAAGGGAGAAATCATAGAACAGATCATACCTTCCTATATTAGTTTCCTTCATTCTGGGATTTTGGCTTTTTAAGAACTGCATACCTTGATACTCTGTAAGGATTCAAGTGGCTATACTTTTTGTTCATTTGTTTGAATTCTATCCAGCTTTTCTAACTGCTGTCAATACAGGCTAGATCTGCAACTAGCTAATTCTTTGTTATTGGAAATGGAGCACCTTTTTTTCTTCATATGTTGCAATCTCTAGGATAATTACTAAAATATAAGTTTAAAAATGCATGAAAAACAACCTATTAGAAAGAAGAAAATGGAATAATAAAAATTTCTTGATTAATCAAGAAACAGGGAAAAAAGAGAACTATTCAAAAGATGGAATAGAAAATAAATAGTAATATAGAAGCTTTAAACACAAAGATATTAGCAATTACATTTACTATAAACTAAAAACTCCAATTTAAAGAAGTTTTTAAGACTGGATAATAAGAAATGAAACCTGACTATATATTGCATAATAAAGGGCACAGAAAGCATGAGAGTAAACAGACAGAAAAGGATATATCGTGCAGTATTAACTAAAAAAAGAAAAGCAGGCATAGCTAAAATAATATCAGATTAGTAGAATTTAATGAAAAAATACTACTAGAGATAAAGATTTCGAAATGATAAAAGTGTTAATTCAACAAGAAGATATAAAAAGTAAAATAAGATAAGCTTCAAATACATATAAAGCAAAAAAAATCAATAGAACTAATAAAATAAGTAGACAAATCCACAGTTTTAGATTTTAAAGATTCTTAACATACCTGTCTCAATAACTGATAGAAAAACAGACAAAAGATGAGTAAGATATAGAAAATTTGAACAAAGTGGTCAATAAATTTGACATCAGTAATATATTAGAGTGTAAAATACACATTATTTTTAAATTGTGTTTGGAACAGCCAAATTGACCATATGACGTATCATAATCAAGTAGAATATGTTCTCTGACCACCATGGAATTAAACCAGAAGTTAACTACAAAACGATAATTATAAAATCTCCCACTGTATGGAAATTAAGGAGTACTCTTCTATGTAACCCAGGATTAAGGAATAAATCTCAATGGAAATTTTTAAAAATTTTAGGCTGAAATGATAATGACAATGTGACATATCAAATCTTGGAGGGTACAAGTATAGTCACTATTCAAAGGAAATATATAGCCTTCAATGCATGGTTTGGAAAATAAGAAAGGCTGAAAATCAATAAGTAAAATATTAATCTCAAGAAATTATAGAAAAACAGCAAATTAAACCAAAGGAAAAATAAAAACATGGGAAAAGATATTAATGAAGTATAAAAAAAAAAAAGAGAAAATCAGTAAGGCCAAAACTTGGTTCTTTGAAAAATCTAATAAAATTAATAAATTCTAGTAACATTGGTTTTTAAAAGAGAGTGATAAAGCACAAATTACCAATACTAGAAATAAAAAGAGAATAACATTATAGATCCAATAGCCTTTAATAAATAATAAGAGATTATGAACAACTTAATGCCAATAAATTTGAAAATTTAGATGAAGTGACAAATTCCTAGAAAAAATTTACTGAAATAGACACAAGCAGAAATGGAAGCTCTGAAAAGATCTGTACTGATTACAGAAAATGCGTCTTTGACAACTCATTATCTGATAAAGAAATCTCCAGATCAGGAAATATGTTTTGGTAAATTCTCCCCAATATTTAAGGAAGAAATAACACCAATATATCACAAACCATTCCAGAGACTAGCAAAAGGGAAACACTCCCCAATCCATCTTATAAGACCAGCATAATCTTCATATTGGACTCTGATAAGATATTATAAGAAAGAAAAAAACACAGTTCAATATTTTCCACAAATATAGGTGCAAAAATTCTAACAAAATATCAGAATTGAATCTAGCAACCTAGAGGATTTTATCACAGTAAAGTTTCGTTTAACATTCAAAAAGTAATTAAAGTAATTCATATTTCTAGAATAAAATAGAAAAGCATATAGTTCTCTCAATAAATAAAAAATCTTAGAAATAGAAGAGAACTTTATTTAAGAAGACGACAGAAACTTTATGATTAAGATTATATATAATAATGAAATCTTAAAAGCTTTCTTTCCCCCTTGAGATCAGAAACAAGGAAAGATGCCCGCAATCACCACTTATTTCTGTTCTGCATTGTACTGGATGTCCTATCCAATAAAATAAGGCAAGAAAGAGGATTACAGGAAAATAAAAAAAAAATTAAAAATGACATTATGCACAGATGGCATAATTGCATATATGTAGGAAATTGTATAAACGTAGAGAATTCAAAAGAATATGGAGATGGCCTAGTGGTTAAAGTTCAGTGCTTGCTGCTTTGGCAGTCCCCGTTCAGTTCCTGGTCGTGCAACCACACTACCCATCTGTCAGTAGCCACGCTGTGGCAGTGGTTCACATAGAAGAACTAGAACAACTTACAACTAGGATATACAACCATGCACTGAGACTTTGGAGAGTGAAAAAAAAAAAAAAACAAGAAGATTGGCAACAAATGTTAGCTTAGGCCGAATCTTTTCCCATGCAAAAAAAAAAAAAAAAAAAAATTTAGAGTGGACCCAAGAAGCACCAACCATCATGGTAAACTGGTAAACTGGACTATTTAAAATATTACAACTTCTTATCATGAGACAACATTAAGAGAATCAAAAGGCAAGCCACAGATTGGGAGAAGACATTTGTAACACACATAGCTGACAAAAGACATATCAAATATTTGTAAACAACTCTTATAAATAAATTTTTTAGAACACAGATAACTGAATAGAAAGGCAAAGTTTTGAATCGGCACTTCACAAGAGAGAATATCCAAATGGCCAATAAACATATGAAAATAAACTACATCATCATTCATCAAGGAAATGCAAATTAAACAATGAGCTTTAAGTACACACCTTTTAGAATGCCTCAAATTAAAAACACTGACGATAAATGATAACCAAGTTTAGGCAAGAATGTGTAACAATTGAAATTCTCATAGACTACTGGTAGGATGGTAAATTGTTATAACCACATTGGAAAACTATTTAGCACTATTCACTAAAATTTAGTACATACATACATTATGACCTAGAAATTTCATTTCCAAATTTTATACCAAACGAATATGTGTCTATGTACTCACCAAAAGATACGGACTAAAGTGTTATATTGGTACTATTCACAATAGCCAAAATACATAAATAAATTTAATGTCCACTAATAGTAAAATGGATAAATAAACTATAGCATATTCTTTAAAAATACTATATAGCAACAAAAGAGAACAAATTAATGCTATACACAACAAAAGACATAATGTTGAATGAAAAAAACAGACCCCCAAAAGTAGTACATAATGCACAATTTCACTTATATAAATTTCAAAAACAAGCAAAATCAATTCATGGTGGCTGTGGTTGACTGTAACAATGGTCACGATACTCTGAAGCCCCTCGCATTAAGCAGTAGAGTCTCACCCCTTGACACGAGGCTGGCCCTGTGACCTGCTTTGGAAAACAGAATGTGACAGAGTGATGTATCAGTTTTGAGCCTCTGCCTTAAGAAGCTTTGCAACTTCTAGTCTTGCTGCTGTTGCAATTCTGCTTCTAGGAGAGCAAGCCTGATGGGCTTGCTGGAGGGACTGCGCGGAGGAGAACCTTGACACTCCAGTCAGAAGTCAGCCGGCCCCAAGGCAATCTAGCAGCCAGTTGCTGATGCAGGAGCAAGCCTCCCACTGGGATTAGCTGAGCAGGTTGGGCGAGTCATCCAGATCAACAGAACTGCCCAGCTGGGCTGAGCCCAAATTGCTAACCCACAGAATTGTAAACAACCGTTGTTTTAAGCTACTAAATATGGGAGAAGCTGTTTATACAGCAAATCTAACTGATACAGTGGTGGAAGGAGTTGTAGTGATTGGGAAACCTGCTACTAGTGGCTTCCAGAGCGTTTATAATATTCTATTTCCTGATCCAAGTGCTGATTACGCATATGCATTCACATTGTTAAGATTCATTGTGCTGTATAGTTATAATATTTGTGTGTGTATACAGATATACACACATATATATGCTTACTTCAATTTCAAAAGTAAAAATAAAACAAGATCTTTATGGAACAAGATGGGATAATCTCCTAGAGAGATTGTTAAGGGAGAAAATGAGAGCTCAGAAGAAGTCGTATGATATCTACCATTTGTGTAAAAAAAAAAGTTTGTATGTGCACATTTGTGTATGTGTGTGTGTGACTTCCTTACTGGTATATGCATTATTTATATCTTTAAATATACATAAGAAACTCAGTAATTCTGCCTCCAGGAGGGAAATGGGTAATTAGGGGATGGAATGGGAATAGAGAGAGAATTTTCACTGACAACCATTTTATACTTTTTGAATCTTGAACCACACGAGCTTATTACCTATGTTTTAAATTTTAATAATAAAATAATAACTTGAAAAGACCTTAGTTACTCTACTGTAAAAGACCACACAAAAATTCAGAGGAAGCAAATATCAAAAGAAATACCCAGCTACGTGAGGTCAAGGGGTAGGATTTGGCACAGGAAATAAAATATTATATCACTTTCACAGTTGTAACCTGTTACCCCCAGTCTGAAATCAAGAAAAGCCAGTGGTGGGATTTTAATTGTTTTACTTGAGAGTTATATGGGCTTGCCCTCAACTTAGTGGAATAAAAAGGCAATAAAAATGTGCAGTCCAGAGGATTGGCTGGAGTATTGGAAAAGACAATAAAGAGACAAATTCAAAACTCCAAATTAGTGGAAGTGGCGTGCATTCAAAGGGATGTTCTAATTCGTGCTCATTCATAAGATCATGAATCACAGTGTGATTGAAATCCTTAAGGATCAGTAGAAAAAGTCACCAATTTTTTTTCAAGATAATTAAGAGAATGCTCTTTCTTAAGAAAAACAAACCATTTACTTCCATGGTTAATTCTGGAAGGAGAATTTTGTTGGCTGGGGAGACCAAGAGAGAACACTCTTGTTGCCTTAAGCTTGCCTTCTGTTATGGGCTGAATGTTTGTGCGCTCCCCAAATTCACATGCTGAAATCCTAACCCTCAATGTGATGGTATTAGGAGGGGGGGCCTTTGGGAGGTGATTAGGTCATGAAGGCAGAGTCCTCACGAATGGGATTAGTGCCCTTATGAAAGAGACCCCAGAGGACACTCTCTGCCCTTCTGCCCTGTGAGGACACAATCAGAAGGCACTGTCTGTGAGCCAGAAGATGGGCTCTCACCAGACATCAAATCTGCCAGCACCTTGATCTTGGACTTCCCAGTCTTCAGAACTGTGAGAAAGAAATTTCTGTTGATTATAAGCCACCTAGTCTATGGTATTCTGTTATAGCAGCCTGAATGGACTAAGACATCTTCCTTTTTATTATTTTTATTTTTTCTTTTATAAATAATTGCTTCTGCTATTTCTACAGTATTGGGCCATAGTCCTTGTGGGGTCTTTACTTTCTAGAATTCTGAACTGTTTCCAAGAGCAGTGACTACAACCCCCAACTTTTTACTGCCTTTTAAAGACCTTGACCTTTCCCTTACCAAGAACAAAGTATCAAGAGCAAGAGAACTTCACGTCCTCCAACTTCACATCCTCAGGATCCTCTTAGTTCCTTTTCCTGAAAGCAAAGCACAGCTCTTTCCTAGATAACTGGCATCAGAAGTTCTTCAGGTGAGCCCGGCTCTAATTATGTAGCTTCACCTGATCCATTGGAGATCACACAGAGTAACCTAATTCAATGCAAAAATCATGGAATTCATAGAATAAAAATTAAGTATATGTGTTTATTTCTTAAAGAGTTTTATGGTTTAATGTTTTAGTTATTGGAAAAACCTAAAATATGTCTAAAATGAAGTTTAAAGGGAGAAAGAAGCAGGACTGTTTAAAGTAAGATTAAGCTTTTTATGTCTTGTAATAGACAAGGTAATGTTAGGCTATGTGTGGCAACAAAACTCCCCAAATCTCATTGGCTTATCGCAATCAAAAGTTTCTTTCTCATTCATGTAAATTTCACGGCAGATGGAGCGGCTGCCCTGTGTGTCTCTCTTTCAAGCTGTGGCTCAGGGACCCAGGCGCTTACCATGTCATAGTGACACCCACAGGAATGGGTGGTCTGCAAAGTCACAGCAGGGGAAGGGAGGGACAGAGAGAGCTCCCTGATCCTTAGCCGCCCTGTCCTGGAAGCGATGCAGATCACTGCTGCTTGGGGTGATTGGCCAGAACTAGTCACACAGCCCCAATCTAATGGCAACGGAAGCTGGGATATGTAGCGGTATGTGGATATTTGGTGAATCTTAACTCACTCTCTCTGCCGCATCACGTTAGCCTGGTAGTTTGGGAAAACAAGCAATGCATGCATTGACTCATTTAATACCCACAGTCACCGCATGAAGCAGGAACCATTAACATTCCCATTTTGCTGATGTGAAAAGTGAGGCATGTCAAGTTTAAGTAAGCTTCCCAAAGCCACCCAGCCATTGAGTGAAAGAGCTAGGATTCAAATCCAGGTGATGTGGCTTCAGAGCCTGCACATTTAACTCCTGTACTCCATTGCTTTCCACATTGAAAGCAAAGTAGCGGGGCTGAGACATTATTAACATGTTGGCCAATCCTCTTCCTTAAAGGGGTTGGATAAAACCTTGGTGGAAATAGGATTCTTTCAATCACAGAAACGTGTCAGTGTATATGTTTCATTTGAAATATTCACCTAGACTTCCTAAACTGCCAGTGGGGGGGAAAAAAGGCCATACAAAGGAAACCAAGATCAAAATGAAAAAACAACCCACCAACTGGGAGAAAATATTTGCAAATCATATATCCAATAAGGGGTTAATCTCCATAATATATAAAGAACTCACATAAATGAACTATAAAAAACCAAACATCTCAGTCAAAAAGTGGGCAGAAGATATGAACAGACATTTTTCCAAAGAAGATATACAGATGGTCAAGAGGCACATGAAAAGACGCTCAACATCACTAATCATCAGGGAGATGCAAATCAAAACTGCACTTGGGTACCATCTTACACCCATTACAATGGCTATAATCACCAAGACAAAAAACAACAAATGTTGGAGAGGTTGTAGAGAAAAGGGAACCCTCATACACTGCTGGTGGGAATGCAAACTGGTGCAGCCACTATGGAAAACAGTATGGAGATTTCTCAAAAAATTAAAAAAAGAAATACCATATGTCCCAGCTGTCTTACTACTGGGTACTTACTCAAAGAACTGGAAATCAGCAATACAAAGAGACTTATGCACCCCTATGTTCATTGCAGCATTATTCCCAATAGCCAAGATGTGGAAGCAACCCAAGTGCCCACTGACGGATGATTGGATAAAGAAGATGTGGCATACACACACACACACACACACACACACACACAATGGAATACTACTTAGCCATAAAAAAGACAAAATCATCCCATTTGCAACAACATGGATGGACCTTGAGGGCATCATGTTAAGCAAAATAAGCCAGAGAAAGACAAGCATCATATGATTTCACTCATATGTGGAAGATAAACAAACTTATGGACAAAGAGAATAAATTAGTAGTTACCGGAGGAAGGAGGGTGGAGGGTAGGCACAAGGGATGAAGGGGCACACTTATATAGTATATGACACACAATGACGTACAATTGAAATCTCACTATGTTATAAGCTATTATGACTACAATAAAAAAAAAAGTCATGTAATTATTGAATCTCACTCATTGCTTCAGCTATTAATCTTGGCCTTGAGGTTTCCTGAAGAATTTTGGAGTTGAAATCCAGTGTATTTTCTCACCATCAACCTCTTACACTCGTGGCTCCTGTGTAGAGTGTTTGCAAAGTGCTGAATTGAAGAGGTAATTGCTCTGACTTCATGAGGAGTGAAAGAAATTCACATTTAAAAAGTTTCAAATGTTATTCATTTCTGAACCCTCTAGGTGTCTGTGAAAAGTTGATTGTAATCACAATTAAAAATAACATTTGGCAAATATTTAAAACCAAAGGGATAATATCATAGCACACTAAGTGACCTCATATTCCATTCCAAGGGTCTCACTTTATGCAGAGCCAAACCATATGAAAAGGCCCTATGTTTTTTTATGGTCTACCAAATAAAGTTGATTAGTGCTCCCAGAGCTTAAAAAATAAAACTGGTCAATTTTTAGTTCCATGCAAGAAATTTGAATCCATGAGGTCAAGTCTAACTTATCTTGCATGATCAACTGCAATATTTGAAATTATTCATTCAATTTTTTTTAAATGAAGAAGTTAGTTTTGATGTACTCAGTCTAGTGACTTAACAGCAACAACAAAAATATTGCTGTGTCCAGAACAGGTGCTTCTATTATTGCGATACATTAGATGGAAGTTTTGCAATGCACACCGGTTCTCAAATTCATGCTTCAGAACAAACAGGAAACTTTATTCAGGTCTGCTGGAATCAGTAATCTGTAAGGATTGCTCACCCAAAGTTCCTCAATGACCTAAGAGATTCTCCAAGGCTGTGCTGAGAACCAGGGAGGGGAACTTCACGCCAGCGTTCTCATTCCTGCTCTGCTGGGTGTCCCAGAAACAGAGAGCCATTCTGTCCGTCAAAAACCCTTCCACAGCTCTTCTTCCCTGCCCCCATCTCTTGTCTAACTGTTCTCAAGACTTAGCTAAAGATTTCTCCTCTGTGAAGTTTTCCTTGATTCACCAAGAAACATGTTTTCCTCTGCGGCTTTATATACCTCCCATTATAGCAATCGTCTTCATGCATTGTAATGGTCTCCCTGGTAGACCGTCAATAAGTTCATGGAGGCAGGAACCATGATTTTTTATCTTTTTAAGCCTGGGACTTCTTAAACATTAGGTCCTAATACGTGATAGGTGCTTAGTAAATATTGTTTAAGGAATGAATATTTCCAAATTCTAGGTTGAAATAAGAAAATATCTTACATTTGGAAAACAGAATGAATTCCATACTGAAATAATCAAATTGTGCTTTCTTTTCTGTCTGAGAATGCAAATCTCTTTAAAATATAACATGTGGTCAAATAATTTCTATTATATATGGCACACAGTATTTGAAGGCAAGCAATTTGATCTTCAAGTGGTGGGCAGAAGATAAAGAGTTTCCATTTCTATCTAAGTTTCCCATGTGGTGTTAGAAGCTGCTGGGATTAAGCATAAGCATGAGCTGGCCCGAAAGCTGGCAGCATGCTGGCTTGCTGAAAAATCAGCAAAACACTCCCCCAGTGGGAATCTAAAAAGGTAGGAGGTGGGTTTCTCCTTTAGCTAACCATTACCACCATCAATGAGTTGTAGAGAGGACAAAAAATGTGGAAAAGGGCTAAAAACCAGGCTCACCTGCAGGAGAGGTCTGATGGCCTGCCCCAGAGGAAAGTCTGCTCCCCATTGAGTTGAGACCAGATGGCAGCCTGGGCATGCCATGGTACCTTCAGCCTAGAGCAGAACCCCAGCTGTAGCCTATTGTTGAGAAGGTGCAAACTTACCTTAGGAAGATGGCCAGGAGAAACCTAAGGCTTTCATCAGTTGCAGGCATCTAGGGTCTGACAGTGCCTTGTAGAGCCCCTCTGATCCTCCCTACAGCCCCTCCTTGCGCACCAGGAAAAGGGATGCCTGTAAGAGACCCACAATTAAATATCAGAATTTAGCACAACCCTCCTCCCCTGTTAAGACCACAATCCTAGGCTCACCCTTCGGCTTCCAGAGAATCATACCAGCAACCAGAGACCTTACTGTTCTTTCATCGATACGGAGGATTACAGAAGAGCACGCTAGGCTTCAGATTCATTCATATGAAGAAGGGACAGCCTAAAGCTTACAAAGTACCTGAGTCTTGGAGCAGCATGGGCAATGGCCCTACCTGATGAGAGGTGATCAGTGACGCTTCCCACATATTGTGACGTGAGACAATGTCAGCGGCTGTTCAGGGTTGTTCCTTCCCCATTTCCACTCTTAATTCCCCTCCTTCCCTTGCCAACCACTCTAGTATATTTATTATTTAGCCTTTGTATCTGCATTCAATATGTCCCTACAGACATCATGTAGCATAAATATAGAGAGTAGTTGTTTTGTGTGTGTGTCTGTGTGTGCATGTGTGTGTTTTAGATTGTATTCATGGTGTGATGCTATTAATTATTTTCCATTTTTCATGTCACCCATATTTTGAAATCTATCCATGTTGCTACCTGTAAACTTAGTCCATTGTTGTTGATGGTATAGGCTACATTTTGTTTACACATTCCCCTGGTGATTTTCAACTCCTTCAAACCACGTTGCCATGAACATGACCTTTGGTGACCTGCATAAACTGAATTGGCTCCCTAACTTTGAAGTCAGCCTTGGCTCAGAATCCTATTCAGGGAAGTACTATTTTGACAAACTAAAAGCTATTTAAATACTTTAAATATACTCTTTTCCCTGTTTAAATTTCTTTTAAAGTCTCACTCAAACCTGCCTTTAGAAATTTTGGTCTTTTCACTGTCACCCTCCCCTACTTTCTGGGTCATTCTTTCCTCCCTCTTAGTTCTCTTCTGTTTCCAATAGAAAATAACCCTTCATTTCAGCCTCTTTCCGTCTCTACTCTTGTCCCTGCTGACGCCACCTTAGCCAGGAGCCAGGTAGGCAAAGGAACAAAGCGGAAAAACTGACATTGACATTTTTCCCAGATTCTGTTTTTTTAGACTCCCCATTAGCTTTCTCTGTAATAAATAACAGTCTGACTGAGGAATTTTGCTATTTACTATTATTGTGCTCTCTTTTGGCCAATTGAAAAGATGTTTAAGAATGACATATGACCATTGGGTAGTATGCATTAACTTATTCCTGGTAATTTTAAATGAAATAGACGCACGCCCACTTGACATATCACCTGAAATAACGCAGCGTTTCATAAGGAGCCCTGAGCACTCCCATCAACACCTACCTCTCTAATTAATACCTGCAGCCCTCCTCCCATAGCCCTTTCAAGGCCCTGACTCTGCTCTGAAAAACAGCATAACCATTGTTACTTTCTAACATTCTTTATTATGTATTTATCAGGTTTAGTTCACGATCTGCCACTCCTTCGCTCCTTAAGAGCAAGGATCTGTGTCTGCTGTGTTCTCTGATGCATCCTAAGCACCGAGAACAGTGCGTACCTAGCATGCAGTATAAATCTTTCATAAGGAACGAATGAATGATCTCCACCGGTGCTCCTGGGCCTTTATATGGTTCTTTCACAAATCCCACAGAAAGTTCTTCTCTGGGAACATCAGCTTCTACCTCCCTCAGTTCTCCTCCAGGTGGTATCTTACAGCAAACCCCTCAGCACCTACAATTCTGCCAAATTCTCTTCATCTGGAAGGAAGCCCTCCTGAGTGGAGTTCATTTTCAAGTAAGCTACAGGCCTCATCTCTGCCAGGCGACCCATGTCTCGTTCATGGGAAGTATGCCCCTCTGTCCTGCCTTCCGTGGAGGCACAGCTTGATTTCAGTGCAGCCTCTCCCCCTTGCTCGCTGCTAGGCAACGGCTCCCGCCATCTTTAATTTGAGTCTTCCAGGCATGAAACACCGCCTGCTCCCTCTATCTCCAGCCTGCAAGTTCTTTGGGCCTTTCTCAGGAAGCATTTGTAGAAGCAAGCACAGCTTCCTCTCCCCCATGGGGGTAGGGGACAGCAGGAATGACACCAAACTCTAGGAAGTGGCTTCAAATCCTATCACCTGGCCTCCTCAGCCTCTACCCTTTTGTACGTTCAAAGCCTCACTAAAAGTGTTCAGACACCACCTTTTGAAAGTCCTGTACATTTGAAAGTCCTTAAAAAATTACTTGTTGTTTATCTGAAATTCAGATTTGACTGGGAACACTCTATTTTGTTTGGCACACTTATGGACAGCTGGTGTAGTCCTCACGTTGAAATAAGGGCTACTTAACACCTATTGTTTTCCTTTGGCCTTTGAGCCTCAAAGAAAGAAAGAGCAATAATATCAAGTAGGTCCATCCACAGAACAACATGCTAAACCACATAGCCCTCACTGGGTGTAATTTAACTCACTTATGTCATTCTTTGCTCCCTTCTCTCACTCTATATCCATATGACCAGACTGTTTTATTCATTTTTGTATTTTCATCTGCTGTATTAGAATGGATTCACCAAGTTGCAATTTCTCTAAAGTCCATATCTTTAGGCGAAGCCACATTGAAACTTTTTGTGTGGTAGAGGTGGGTGTTAATACTACCAGACTTTAAAAATCTCTCAGGCAGATTTTTCTCTTTCATGCAGAATTGCTTGCCCAAACGTTTGGAGCAGTTTCAAGCCTGTTCTTCTTTGAGAAGTGGCCTGGCCTGGCCTGCAGGTGTCCCTTGAAGAACTTTCCACGCAGAGATCATGGCCTCTCCAGGGCAAGAAATGAAACTGTGGCTTCTTAAATAAATGGATCAGCTTTAAGTGTCACCTGGCCTTTCTCAATGTCTCAGTAAAATAGCTCAGAAGACATACAAGGTGAAAATTCATAAACCCAGTGAAAACTGGAACAATGAGCTTGTTTCCAAAATCTGGGAGAGTCTGGCTTTAATGCCACTATAACCAGACTCATAAGCACCATGACATAATGGGAGACACCTTGTGCTTTGTTTCTAAAGGAAAAGAAGAAAACTGTACTGAAACGAGGGAGAAAATCTTTTGTTTCTCCTCCACTGTATGATGCTTAGTTGAGAAGTACAAGCTCTGCACTTTCCAGAAAACTAGCCAGCTAGTCCTTCACTGAGCTCATGTAATTTTTTAGGACAGCCAGATGGTAATTTCTCATCTCACTCACCCCTATCTACATCCAGAGACTTTAACTCTTCAGAAAACACCTGGGCAAGACTTAGGTTGTGAGCTACCAGCATAGTAGTCTCCATAAATAAAACACTACAGGCCTGGAAGAAGATAGAAATAGAAGCGGTAAAAGCCAGGGCTATAGTTTTCCATGTAGTCCATCTGTTTCATGTGCTAGAGAGCCGGCGATGGACGTAGGAGTGGATCCCATTTCTGTCTGAGGGAGCAGCACTGACAGGAAACGTGTGAGGAGCTGGGCTCACCAACCTACCTTCCATCTGTGACTCCGGGAAGGAGATTCAGCCACTCCACAAGTGGTCGGAGCACAGGGGCTGGGGTACCCTCCCACCAGCATCCCGTGTGAGGGTGGAGCAACCCAAAAAGTAGGGGGATTAGGGAAAGATAACACCTTCTGGAAGACTCAGAGAAAGGATACCTCTAGACATTTTTGTTCAAAGAAGTAAAAGAAAAAATTGTA
Organism: Equus przewalskii; assembly: GCF_037783145.1. Taxonomy (NCBI): domain Eukaryota; kingdom Metazoa; phylum Chordata; class Mammalia; order Perissodactyla; family Equidae; genus Equus; species Equus przewalskii. The sequence continues at coordinate 61,840,533 of NC_091834.1, read as the reverse complement.
AGTTGTTTGTATTTCAATTGATGATGAGATGAAATGGAAAAAGAAGGTTAGCGAGAAAATAGACCTATAAGCAATAAGATGAGAGAATGAGATGAGAAGAAAGCAGGGTTTACCGAAGAAAGTAGTGCTATAAGGAAACCAAAATATCAAAAAGCAGAATTAAGCCCAACTTCAGGCAGAAATAGCAGAATTGGCTTTGATATACTGAATAAGTAATGTGGAGGACAAACTTGAGAATTCATTATAAAATAAAGAGGAAAAAAGACAAAAATGTAAATGGAAAGAGAAAAAAATGATGGTTCCAGAAACTCCAAGATCTAACTAAAGATCTAAGTGATGTTCTACTCGGAAATATTGGTGAGTCAATTAAAAAACTGATGGAGATGAAAATTCAAGAATATCTTCTGCAGACGACAGCGAAGTTAACAGGAAGGGCGTAGGTTGAGAGATGATACTTGAGTTGCCTAAACTGACAAGAGATTACCATCCAGAACAGCAAGGAATGCCACCAAATCAGCAAGGACGAATGAACAAATGAATGAATGAATGAATGAACAACCCAACCAGAAAATGGGCAAAGGGCGTGTAAATAGTTCATAGGAGGGAAAACCCAAATGACTAGTAAGAACGTGAAAAGAGGTTCAATCTCACTGGAAATCACAGAAATGCAATTCAAAACAAGACGTTACTCTCCATCCTCCTAAGTGGCAAGAATATGAAAGTTACATCATATAGATAAAGTGCTGGTGAGAATGAGGAGAAAGGGTGACTAAAAATGTCTTTCTCGAGTGCAGTCTGGCAGTAAAGAAAATCTATGAATACTCTTTGACTCATGAATATCAGAAGAAGCAGCAGGACATAGTGGAGGAGGAGAAAGAAGCAAGGAGAGTGGGACAAAGGAAGGAAGAAAAAAAAAAAGAAAAATGACAGTTGATCCGGAAGAAGAAACTAAAATAAGGAACAGAATTAGGAGAAATAAGCCAAAACCATTTTTATTTTCTTCTTACTTCTCTTTAATTTTCATTTTTAATAATGTATTTTATTTTATGTATGTATTATGCATGAATTTTGTAATGCATTATACATAAATATCCAAAAGAAGTTATTTTTAAGCATTCATGATCCCACCACCCGAGGTTTCTAACTACTGTTAACATTTGGTATATTTCTTTTGGAACATTTTCTATGCATAAGCACTTTTCCCAAATCATTAAATATTCTTCAAAAAATGATTTCATCATTTTTAAAGATTGCATAGCATTACATTAATTGAATGTACCATAATAATTTCTAATTGGTTCCCATTATGGAAAATGTATGCTATTTCCAAATTTTAAAATTACAATTAAATAATTTTTACATGAATTTTGTTAGCACTCCTGATTACTTTTTTACCATGCATTTAAAGACACGGAACAACGGTGTTTAACCATTGTTAAGACCCCTTATTCCAAATTACCCCATTGCCTTTGAGAACAATTATAGAAGCTAATACGTTCTCCCACTGTGTGAAACCGCCACATAACATCACCAACTCTATTTTTTAAAGTGCATGCCAATTTAATAAGAAGTGAAATATTATAACGTTGTTTGAATTTGCCTTTTTTGATTAGTAGTAAGTTTTCAAAATTTACATTTACAGGCCATTGGTTTGTTCTGGCATCCAGCAAATCAGGGCATAGACATCATCTTCTCTCCAGGCTCTGACCAGCCCATTCAAAATTGCCCCCCGCAGCCTTCCCTCACTGCCCCCACACTCCCACGTCCCTATACCAGGCTCTTCTTTTTACTTTTCCATGGCAATTGCCACCTTCTTGAATACTTTAAAATTTACCTATTTGTCATTTCTATTCTTTATTTTCTGTGCATCTGTCTTCTCCCACTTTCATGTAATTTTCCCAAGAGCGAAGATTGCTGTATGTTTTGCTCATTGATACATCCCAAGACTACAGAATAGCGCGTGGTCCATGGTAGGTTCTCAATAAAGGTTTTGTTTTATTCTATTGAATATTATAGGATTTAAAAATATATATCTAGTCTTACAATAAGTGAATGGGTAAATACATTTACCCATGCAATGGAGTATTATTCAGCAATAAAAAGAAATGAGCTATAAAGCCAGGAAAAGACATGAAGGAAATTTAAATTCGTATTGCTAAGTGAAAAAAGCCAATCTGAAAAGGCTACTTACTGTATGAGTCCAACTATATGACCCTCCGGAAAAAGCAACACTACATAGGTAGTAAAAAGACTAGTGGTTTCCAGGGACTCAAGAGGAAGGGAAGGAGGGATGAAGAGAAGAATTTTTGTGAAACTACCTGTATGATTCGTTAATGATAAATATGTGACATGATGCATTTGTCAGAACCCATGTAACCGTACAACACAAAGAGTGCACCCTAATGTAAACGAGGGACTTTAGTTAACAATAATGTAGCAATATTGATTCATCAGTGATGACAGATGTACCACACCAATGCAAGATGTTAATAACGGGAGACACTGTGAGGGGAAGGGGGAGCGGCAAATGGGAACCCTGAACTTTCGGTGCAATTTTTCTGTAAACCTGAAATTCTAAAAACTAAGTTAACTTAAAAGCAAAGTATCTATCTTTCTCCTAGTTCTCTCGTGTTTTGCTTCTTTATATTTAAATCTTTAACCCATCTGGAAATTGTATCTAGCATGAAATGAGAGGCTAAATTTAAGTTTTAAAAAATTGTTATCCAATTTCTGCAGCAGCATCACCCATTCTTACATTTATGTAAATTCTACCTGTATTTTCCATTAAGTCTTTGGTATTAAAATGCCTTTTAATACTCTGGTATCTCTTAGATTTTTCTCGCATGCTATACTATGATTTTAAGATGTATAGCTTTTAACATATTTCAGTAACTGACATTGCTGCTTTCCTCTACTGCTCTTTTTTATTACTTTTTCCTTGGCTATTTTTACCTATTTATCTTCCAGCTGAACTTCAGAAACACTTCATCAAGTTCCAGACTCGAATTTTAGATAGCATTGTGTTTAATCAATATCTTGATATGTCCTACAATATTGAATCATCTCATTCAGGAACATAGTAGGTCTAATTTGTGGATCTTCTAAATAATAACTTTTTGGGGGGGTTATTTAATTCATATATATTTTTGTGAAGTTTATTCCTAAGTTGTTATATTTGGCAAGTATAGTAAATGGGGGCTCTTTTCCCATAATATTTCCTAAGATTGATCACTGCTCTTTAGGTAGTATATATAGACATTTTCAATATATTTATTTGTTAACCTCACTTATATTCCTTGTTAGTTTAATAGGTCTGCACAGTTGGTTTTCTTATGTTTTTGAAGTTGATTCATGTTATCTGAAAAATAGTCATTTTTCATTTTCATGCTGCTGCTGCTTTTCTTTTTTCCTTTTTGGTCTTAAGGCATTGACTCAAACTTTACGGACTAATGTAAACAATCATGGAGATAAATGCATCCCTATTTCATTTCTTAACTTAAAGTAAAACCTGTAGTACAACTGGTGTCGTTTCAAGGAATTAGTTCCAGCAGTTTCCAACACACAAACACACATCAAAAGGTATAAAAAACGTATAGTAAATACATTTATTAATTGAAAAATATACCAGAAACTCTAATATTCTAATGAAAATAGTGAGTTTTTGAGAAGTAGAATATGCAGCATTTTCCACTTCTTAACCATACAAGTCTTTAATCCAGGACCCCTATTAATATTTCTCAGAAGCAGTGTTTCATGAAACAGTTTGGGAAAACGTCCCTTGATTTTTAACATGACATTGACCGTGGGTTTGAAAGCCAGTTCCCACAAGTCCCTCATTCATTTATTTATCACTTAAGTATTAAGCGCCTACTATGTGCCGGGGCTCTGCTAACACTGACGGCTCACCGAAGCTCTGACGATGATGTCCCTGCAGACCTTCAGTCTAATGGGAGCCACAGACAAGTAAATACAAAATAACAATAGTGTGTAGTCGAGTGCCCAAGGGACACAGAGGAGGGGAAGCTAATTCAGGCACCACGGGAGGTTGGGGCTGTTAAGGAAGTTTTTCTGAAAGTAGGGATGTCTGAGCTAACTTCTAAAAGATGAGCATTAAGTTGGCAATTTGGTAAGGAGTGGGAGGAGTGGAGGTTGATAAAAGAGATGGCTATGACAGATGAAGAAGAATGTGCAAAGGGGGAAATACATGGCATATTTGAGAAACTGAAAGAATTTAGGAGTGGACCATAGAAAGAGCTTAAAGCCAAGGAGTGACACAAGGGGAGCTGTATTTTAGAAATACCGCCCTGGCCGCAGCATAGGGAAAGGACTCAAGGTGGGCAAGATGGGGGCCAAGGAGACCAGTTCAGAAGCTGATGTAATACGAAGGTAGACCACGAGAACTCAACCTCAAAAGGATTAGAGAAGGGACAGAAACAAAACAATTTCTCTAGGTCCTTTAGGTTCTATTGCTGCATTTACTCATTTTGTTAGAAAATAGATGCCATGGCTATCCTCTGTCAGCTCACTATAGAAACGCCTTCAAGGAGCCTTCAACACAACCCTACATTCCTAGCTTTTAATTTGCAGTACAAGAAATAATTTTCAGTATAAGAAAAAGGATACAAAGGCCCTTTCTCTGTCTACTATAACATTATGACTGTGTGTTTCAATGTCTCTTATAGACAGAACCATGTAATAATTCATATCAGAGTTAAACCAAAATAATATTTTTTATCTGATAACATTTCACCTTGCATTTTACTTTATCAGAGTTGTATGTGACTATTGTACTTGGCTATTCTTTGTGTCCAAGAAACTCCTACTAAGGTTTTAGCTCAATTATCATAGGCTTTCTTAGCTATCTCCTTTATCTTTATCACTTTTTTGATTCTTCTTCTTTTATTTTCTTTTTATTATTAGATTCTATTTTTTAATATGACAAACCTGAATCTTTTATAGACTGTATTTGGGGCCAGGGATGGATGGAGAAAAAGAATTTCACAAATCTTATTTTTCATGGGGTAACAATAACAATAATAATGATGACATTATTATTAATAATAAATATTATTCTCATTCAAGATTCAGAGAAGTTAAATAACTTGACCATGAGCACATTTATAGTGAATTTCAGGGCCAAGATTGAAATCTCTATGTTTCTGTCCCCAGATCTTGCACTATTCTACCCCTAACCCCCTTGCCTACGAGGCAGGAAGGCTTAAAAAGGCTGAATTGAATCTATGAGTCTTTAAATTAAATTTTAAACCAAACTGTTGTTAACATTGTCAGAATACACAATGTATAAATATGTGAAGTCATCATATCATATACTTTAAACGTTTAAATTTAAAACATATAAATAAAACATTTATAGTTTTATTTGACTATTATACCTCAATAAAGGTGAAAAAATAAAAAATAAAAATAAAACAATTCTAAAAGACAAAATGACAAAATGATAAAGAAAACAGAATGGCAAATGAAAACACCTAAAAAAAAAAGTAAGGATAAAAAACACTAATGGGATTAAAATTATTTAGCCTAAATCAGAGGAAGGTGAGAATTGATTTCAAATATGTAAAAGGTATGTTTGTTGGGCTTTTCCAGGTGGATGGGGACACCCAGATTACTCTGATTAACACGGTTTCTTATAAGGCTGCATGTGGGAACTGAAGAATGCAGAAAACTGTCCCAACATCCTCATAGCCACACTCAAGGACACTGAATGGACTTTTAAGACACAAGGCAGGTTGAGCCACCTGGTTTCCTTCTCCCCTCCATAGCGGAGAAGCATTGCTTCCCATTCCGGCGATCCACTATTATGGCCACACAGCTCCACACAACTGCTCTGTGTTTGCTAAAACTTCTCCATTACAAATAGACTCTCACTCTAGTCTCTCTCGTCTTCTCTCTTCCTCAAGGTTTTTGATTATTTTTGTTGAGTTTCTTGGACAATGGCTAATTGACTCTCCGGCTTCCAACCAGATTCAAGCAACTCCATTTGGCAGAGGTATTGCTCAGGTCACCTGAAAAACTAATGATCAGCCTAGATGGCTGACGTGGCCAGGTCACCAACCCCAGGCACCTGGCCAGGATACCTGGGTGCAGAGCTTGTCATTGCATCGCACTCTGAACACTTTACAAACTTCAGAAAGAGGTCATGTTCTAGGGGTTTCTATGGGAAACTTGAGAGACAAACCAGCTCAAAGATAGAAATAATAAAACAGTGTTTTATGGTTAAGGGAAAGGTATAAGTAAAAAGAAAAATTGAATTTTTTATAACAATGAGACCTGGTAAGCCATGGAATGAGACTCTAAGGGGTATTCAAAAGTCTTCACCCTAAAAATCAGTTTGATTTATTGAATTAATGTCTAAAGTGACATTACTGAAGCGTATTTGGAAGATTCCAACTAATCCCACCTGTCTATAGTTTGGCCATATGATAACCACTAATGAAAAGAACACGTATGAATCATTACTCAGAGCATCAAACCCATCTGCCTTTTGCACATGCACCCACACTCTAATCTCCCCCAAAACCAGCACATTTCTTTCTCCCGTTACCAAACAAGCATCCATCTCTGAGCCTGGGGCACACAGGGAAGAGGTAGCTGGTCAACGCGGTGGAATGCATTGACCTGGATAGCAATGTAGGCCCACTGTAACAGCACTGTCAGTGTCCTCTCCGTATCCCTTTCGCCCTTACCTTTTATTGTACAATGGCACAGCTTCCATGCAACACCTCCATCTCTTTGTCAGAGGACTTTCTCTGACTGCTGAGGTCCACTCTGCCCACAAGCTCAGCAGACCAAATTAACCACCTCACCCCTAGTACTAGCAACAGGCTCCAACTAATGTCTGGTGCTTACCCCAACCCTTCTGCCTTTCGGATGGCATGACTCTGAAGCATGTATTCAACACCATTTCCCAGTGTTTCCTAGTAGCATTAGGTTCCAGGTGCCCACGGTGGCAACTTGCTTTCTTGTCTCACTTCTGCACTCTCCTACCACTGTTTCCTGGGATCACTTCCCAAGAATCTACTTGTACTGGAAGCCTTGACTCAGGGCCTGCTTCCAGGAGAATCCAAACTAAGACCCCAAATGTTACCTTCTCCTCCTGTATTTTACTCAGTTATAGAGATGCTCATTTGTTTCTTTTTGATGATACAGATGGTTTCCTGCACTTGGGGTGACCAATCCTGGTCCTGTTTGCCTAGGACTTAAGGGATAACTGGGACTTGGGGCTTTCAGCACTAAAACCAAGAAATGTCAGGGCAAATTGGTATGAGATGGTCACCCTACCTGCACATTGCCTACCTGCACAGGTGAATGTATGCAGCCTCTTTCTTCCCATAGACTCTGTCTTCATCACCAAAAGCTTCTGAATAGACAGCAGGCAGACAGCTGGAGGTTGCTCTGAATTAACCAAGGATAGAAGAGGAGCATTAGCATTGGGGTTAATTAACTGGAAAAGAAGCCAAATTCTTCACCCATTGTGCACCATAGGCATGCTGAGGAAGGAGAATAAAGGGCCTGAGAGCCGGAGTGGACCATATGACTAGCGATCATTGCCTTGAGATAGGGACAAGTGGTTATCATTTAACAGCTATTCATATTTCCTAGCTGCGCCTAGCACAGGGATCTCACATTTTGCCACAAGTCCTGCAACACTTCATGGGATGTGAAAAAAATTAAGGTGTTCATTAAAACAAGTGTCACTAAGTGTAATGTTCAACTCTTAAACACATCCAGGTATGTTAAAGTCTCTTGTGGCATTAACTAGCTGATTTTCTTGCTAAGTTCTGAAATGGGCTCTCGAGCATATCCTTTCTAATGGAAAAATACAAGCACAAACAACACTTTCTTAATATATCCAGACTCTATAACCAGGAACATCAGTCCAAATCTGAAAGTTAGGTTATACCTGGAATGTCCCAATGCTTCCATAAGGATACTTAGGTTGTAATGATGTATGAAAACATTTTGTAACCCATAAAGCATCATGGAAGTTGATTAACCCATAATTCATTCATCACACATCATTGTAACAATTAAAACTATAAAATTTTATATTAATGTGCTTGAATCATTTTGATTTGGACTGTGAACAGAGATTTTTTCTTTTTTATCACTCAATTCCAGCCCTAGAAACGTGAACGACACAGATCAAGTAATCAACAACATTTGCCTCATGAATACACAACTAAATAGATGAATTAGTGCTGCATTCTGAACCCAGATCTGGGCGTCAGGGCCTACTGGTTCCCTGACTTTCCACTAATAATGCCTGGGTAGAAATGCTTCCTCCATTCTAAGTTTAAAGAAAAGGGTGTATTTCATTACAGTTCTTGAATTGCACTGCAAACTACTACGTTACAGAGAATTTAAACGGTTCTTTCTTTCAAAGGTCAAGTCTATGTTAAATCACCTTTAGAACTCTTTTCTCGGTAACTACTTTTTCTTCCTGAGGAACTAATACATTTTCTTCTTTTTAATAATGAAAAATTATTTTCAGCATTCCATATTTCCTTTTTTGATTTGGCTCCTAGGAAACCCCAAAACAAATTTTATACATATTTCTACGCAAATTTAGCTTCCTATTTTATTCTTTTGAAGCTTAATTTTAAAAACTCACTTTTCCTTAAGACATTCCATATGTTTCTGGGAGACAGAATATAAGTATACATATATTTGGTGCCAGAAATATTGTAAGTTTAAAAGTAGGTGTCTAAGTTATCAAGACACTGTTCTAGACCCATGGTAGTTTCATCCTTACTTTACTCTGCAAACTCTTAAAAGTCACCACACAGTGTCTACAGAAGCTGTTAACTTTACTTTAAGGGTCATGAAATCAACCAAACTTGCAACCAAATTGAAAAACAGCGGTGTGGACTGACTTAGGCAACGGGAACGTTGTTTGGAATATGTTATCCAGGGTTTAGACAACAGCTGTATAGTGCAGGTAAGAGAACCCAGCTCCCTCCACTACCTAGCAGTTTGAATTAGGTTTTCTTTACTGGTTGAGAAGCTGAAGTTCCGAACCCCACGTGGCCAATAAGGCAGCCAAATCTGCAGTCCAATATCCGCTGTGTTTGTGACCAGTATTTGGGCCTCTTCAATAATAATTTCAATATTGACAGAGGAGCTAAGTAATTCAGAACACAGTTCGGCTTTTGAAAAATCCAGACTCTGCCACTTATAGAGTGTGGTTGGTCAAGTCACTTAAGTGTTGATCACAGTGTAAGCCCTCAATGAATGGGGATTGTTACCCTTCTTACAGCCTTTTTTGTGCTAAAATCTCTAACATGAGAAATCATTTTCTCCAGAAAAGTTTCCTGGTCCCTCTATACTGGCTTAGCTGTCCCACCATGTGCTCCCCCTATTGTTATACTTCTCACACCTAGTTGTCTATGCTTGCTTAATCACCGTGCTCCACTGCCAGACTGGCAGCCTTGGAAAGGCAGGGACTGTATCTCTTTCATTCACCCTTGTACCTCCAACAGTAAGCACAATATCTGCACATAATAGATCCCCAATAAATCTGATGAATAAATAAATGAGTGGATGGATGAATGAGTAAGTGAGTGAAGGACATTAGAAGTCTGCTGATGTAGTCTTTATTTTCTCAAAGTACATTAAATTTGAGCTACAGGAGAGTAATTACCAGCAGGCTCCCAACCCATGACAATTTTAACATGTTAAACTACTACCCAAGCATACTTGAGCTCCCTAATAACAGAGTCAGTACAACTCTTTTGCAAGAAATGGGATCCACTTGAGCCCTTCAATGACCTTGGCCTTTTTCTGAAGTGTTGGCCTATCCAAGGCCAAGCCCCAAATAAACCAAACTTGCTCCAGTAAAGGTATGACTAGCTTCTGGTGATTTTCACAACTAAACCATCCCAAAGGTTGGAACCCTTTCTATAACTGTCTTTCAAAAAAACCCTCCAGAGACCAGGAGGAAAAGAGAAGAGAGCTGCCACACAATTCTCAGAAATGTCAACCTGAGGGGCACACCTGCCAGGTATCATCAATCAGGGCTGGGAAACCCAAGGCCTGGCTACTAGTTTGTTGGGACAGGTTTACCTGCTCTGGTTTTTGGGGTTCCTCTTCCTGACTAGAGTTCATTGCCACCAACTTGGTCATGCAACCAAGTCCCCCAACCCTACCTCAATGCTGAGGCTGCTGCCTCTGGTGGAGGTCTCGCTCCCCAGCACTTCTCAGAGGAGGCCTGTGACGTCCTGGGCACAGACACTCCCTGGACACGGCTCTGAGCTGCAGCCACAGCTGCCAGCCCACTGGCAGCCAGAAGACCCAAAGGTCTGTACGGTACAATAGGTGTCTGCTCACCCCATCCTCCCCAACTGCTGGAGATTAGGGGAGTGGAAAGTTCTAGCACATTGACTCAGACACAATTTTCCAGCAGTTTTATGATTAACAAAGCAGAATGCACAGGATCGGGGGACCCTGTGGGACCTCTCACCTCCAACCTTGCTCAAATCAAAAGCTCCTTTTCATTAATGCCACCAGGAGGAAGTCACCTCCCTGGCCCTCCTGGGTGACTGACTCCCAGGCTGAACTAACAGTCAATTCTCTGTGGCCCCTGGATCAATATACCTACCTTATTACCTTACAGGCATTTTATTATTTGTGCTATAATTACACTTTTAACTGTAGCTATAATTTTAATATATTTATGAAGTTAATATTATAATTATACATGTGTGTGTTTGTCTCCCACCTTAGACTAGGAGCTTCTTGAGTGCAGGCGATATATCTGATTCATCCCTGTCCCTCCATTGGCTAACACAGTGCCTGACAGACAGGAAGCAGGCAATATATGTGGGTTGGACTGTCTCGATTTCATAGGAAAGAACAAGACTATAGTTTTTCAAGGGTTATTTGTTCACTGTGAAGGCCTAAACTAATGTAACATCAGAAGTATAGTTTTAGCAGGACAGCAAGATTATCTAATAGTTATATTTCAAATTAGCTCCCCATGAACCCCAAGAACAATACCTTAGTAAAATAATTTTATAATTAAAGTGATTAAAAGAAACCTTTTCTATTTCCTTATATAATATTCCACTAGCGAGGAAGGCACATCGAAAACCCTCATCACCTTTGCTAGGATTCTAACAGACAACCTTTTGCAATTCTAATCCACATCCTTTCCATTTTCAATTAAAAAAAAAAAAGAGGTGAAAAGTTAAAGCAGAATAATATTGCTGTGTACACAGTTTTTTTTTTTCCTTCCCAGCGTTTTTCTCCTCAATGCGTGCAATTGGTAATTAAATATATTTCTGCTGGTCTTGTGGCCATATGCCTACAATATGTAAAAATACATTTGCGCTTTTTTCCCTCCATTCCTTTTGTTCCCAGTGCTGACTGCTGTCAGAGCGAACGGTCCAGATTCCCGTGTGCTGGTATCCATGGGCTCCGTCTTGCCAAGCTGCCAGTCTGGAGCGTCACACCTTACTGCCTTTAAAGATTGCCCTGCAGAGATAGAGGGAAATGGCAATTTTTACATGATGCAGTCTGGCGACCCAGGAGATTTGAAGTCAGAACTGGTGCCAAGATTTACCCAGGAGAGCAAGCAGAGGCAAAAACAGAGAACCTGGGCCAAAAGGAAAAAAAAAAGAAGAAAGAAGAGGAAGGCTGGGGGATGGGAAAACCACAGTCAACTCTCTCTGGGGGTTCTCTCAAAAGGCCAGAACTTAAGGCCACTGAGTAGGTGATGGCCGTGTTATTAGGAGTTTGTGGGTCCTAAAGAAAGTCAAAGGGAAGAGGTCGCCTTTTTTTGCATGCCCTAAATGGTAGTAGATTGCAGAATGTAAATGAGACAATTATTACACCAACGCTCATCAAGCTGGGCTGGAAAGACTTCAATAGCCTGATGAATATGCATGCAAATTTGTTAATTAAGTTAATTATTCTGCTGAAAATTCATTTGTCTTCCAAGGACATTTTCCCAATGATTTTAACATGCTAGCGCCATTAGTCATGCTCCATGCTATTTAACATTACTTTTTGTCCACTTTCTTGTCCCCCTACCTTTTTTTTTTAATATTTTAAAGTTTTTAAAACAGTTGATTGGTTCTTTTAATTGACCCCTGCCACGTTGGAAGACGCCTGGAGCCAGCTCGGTAGGCATTCTCAGAAGCACATTTCAATTAAATATTTCCTTGATATATAAAATGCCTGCAAAATGTCACATTGGTGGGGAGAAGGACTCTATCTGGGATCATTAAAGCGAGAGTTTGAATCGTTCTCCATAGTGACTGTAAGGGGTAATCTGACCCCGCTGTGGGCGATTCCCCAGCCCCGAGTGTGATGTGATACGTGGATTTACCTGAGTGTGGGAAGCGCCAGGATTCCAGCCTCCTCATCCTCCCGCTGCAAGGCGAGACCCAGCGAGTGCGTGTGTTCAAACAGGAATCAGTACTGTGATACTTTTCTGTCACCCATGAGGGCTCAAATCTGTTACCATGGCAACAAAGGGGCATAGTGTGTTTAAAATCACATCTAAATGGCAAATTGAGATATTTGAAGGAAACAGTCGGGTTTAATTTTGTTAGCCAACAGTAGCCAAAAAATCATAGTATAGTATTTTTTAAAACTGCATGTTATTTTGTTGAGTAAAGCAGATTTATTTAATCGAGGCCTTCATTGAGGGCTTCAAAATTAGAATCTTTGTGGGCCCCAGTGAGCTTTATTCCACCAGATTCTTGATCTCAAGGCACGTAGACACACATGAAGCAGCCTATACAAATCTCCCCAAAATCTGTGTGCAATGATTATTGCTTCCCATTTCAACTAAAAAATCTGAACATGTGATAAAGTCTGAACAGTTCTGATAAATGCAAGTGTTCTTAGTGGAGCAGCAAAATAGAATATTTGAAATCAAGACTATTCCAGAAAATCAGAGGAAGCTGGTTGCCTACATACGTTAGGCAATCATATTAAAAGAAGAAAGATTAATCTATGCGTCACTCCAGGCGATTGCCATACACAGGCTTAAAGGCCTCTCAGGATCATTTATTTTCTTTGTAAAGAAGGGAAAGTAACGTTCTCCCCACCCCTCAGTCATTCTAAAAAAATCTCTCCAATATGGTTTCACGCAACAACCTGTATCTTCACAGTTAGGGTTAACCAGACTTTCTTGAAGCCAGGCTAACAGAAAGGGGATGAAATAATGAAGACAACAAGATTTTATTGAAGGAGTTAAAGAAAAATTAATTGGCATGCTATCTCTTTCAAGCCATCCGTATATATTTTATACAGTATGAATGGCACTGTGTGTCACATAGATCGTAAACCAATTAAAATGATATTTTAAACTCTGTAATTTCTATGGTTCCATCTGTTTCAGAAGGTTTAATTAGTGAAGTTACAAAAGCCAAATACATTTGAATATTTTGAAAGCGGACCGAACAGCAAAAACTGAAAAGTTCCTGTAAACATTTAACCACACAACCATGTACATTCCATGAGAATATACTTCAGATTAAAAGGATACATTCAGATTTTTCTAAATTTTACCAACAATAAACCACATCCAAAGAAAATTATGATCATATGTTAGGCTGTGCAAATTAATTCAGGGGTTTTTTTCTGTTTTTTGTCCAACTTCCAGAGATTTCTTCTGATGAAAATCCCATACCTGTCATTTAATCTTGATTGTAGGCCCAAAGGAATGACAGCTACACAAAACTAACACTATTGACACTCTGCCTTAAATATTCTTTCTATAGGCTTATAAGAGAGGTTTGCCATTTTGCAAGTAGAAAGGAATATTTTTTAGATATATCCAAATACATTTTCAGCCTACCAGTAACCTATTTTTGAGAGAGAAGAGTACAAGCAGGTTATGTCATCTTTAAAATTTGAATGCAAAATCCAAAGCTACAAACTAAAAGATTCAACTCACTTCTCCATTATTAAAGGAAAATATTATTTTGAATTTTTAAATAATGGGTCAAACATAAGATCTTGCTACGTCCTTTGGTTTGGATGCTGCGCTGAGCAGCTGTACATGATTCTGGGCCTCATATGGCCACAGTCACCAGTGACTGACAGAATGATGGTGACAATGTGACGTATAATATTCTCTTATCAAAATGCTTGCCATACCATGATTGTGACTCAGTGGGTGTCCAGCTCTGTCTTTCCTTTCTACTGGATTTCTGACATATAACAAGGTGTAATTAATTTTTTTATACGCTTGTCTCTTTCATTGCCAGAAATACAGTGAGTATAATTTATTGTTAATTCTTTATTCCATACTGCCTGAACAAACTACTTTTGTTTCCATTTGTGTTGTTTACTGCCAAGTGGGAAGAAATGGCTAACAGGAAAAGGGGAATCAAACCCAGCTGTGTTAAGCATATGCATCATGCTTGAAAACTAACATTTCTTGAGGACCTACTACATGACATGTGTTTTGTGTGCATCCTCTCTTTTAAACCTTGCATCGACCATCCAAGAAAGGTGTAATTATCTTCATTTGACAAGCGAACAAAGCAAAACCCAAAGAGATTAAGTCCCTTGTTCAAATAGTGAAAAAGAAAGAAATGAAAATTTCCAATAAGCAAGCAGCAGGAGCAAGATTTGGAGCCAGGAAACACATCCAGATTGTTTGTTTTCGCCCAAGGCTTTCAAGTATTCTAATGTACCCGGCTACCACTACTACTCTTTAAAAACTCACCTTGGAAGGCCAGAGTCTATCCAACACGTAATATTTTTATTATATGGCAGCATCTGCTTTAGTCACAAAATACTGCCTGGGTGTTTCATCTTCATTTCATTTTAGTTTATTGTATTAATTTTTACTCTCTTACGGACTTCCTATCTTTTAAAAGGATTATCTTTTCTACTCTGATGTATTTTGAGTTAGTTAAAAAAAAAAAAAGATGGTGAATTTTCCCAAGAACGAGGTTAAATAGATTTTGTTTGTAAATAGTTCAGCAATTGCAGGAGGCATCTGTTCCTTTTTTGCCTCACCTGTACTTTCCTTTCTTTGGATGTACTCTTCCTCCCCACCTGCCATGGGGCTGTCATCAGGAGGCTCCATCCTCCCACTCTGCCCTTTTTGGGGCATGGGGCTACTCAAAGTCCTAAAGAGGGGGATTGCTATGTATGGCAAGGAAAAGAGGTTCTTTCTGCTTCTAAAATAATGAATAGTAAGGCTCTATGGCAATAGGGGGCCATCTTTGCTCCTCTTTGATGCTATGATGAGTGAGATCTCTTCTGACCAGAGGCGGTATGGGGGGTGGGAGGGGAGTCATAAAGCTGATGTCAGCTCAACTTGGCTCGAACTTCTCAGTGATAGGAGCCTTAAAATTCTCTCACTTTCTGTCTCTCAATCTTTCTCCTCCACTCTTCAACTCCTTTGAGTTGGATAATTATCCTAATACAGGCGTCTGCCAAAGTCAGAAGAAATATTATGCAGCAATCTATATTTCTTAATTCTGTAGTGTTTTTTTAATTCAAATTTTCCAATGGCAAACGTGGATCAATATCTCAAAAGATCCATAGATGCTGATTTTAAAAGGGTACCCCACTAGCCCATCTTTAATGATCTACGTCATTTTTAGTCATTGATCTGTATTTACCAAATACTTCACTTGTAGTAAGGAATCATCCATCCACCAAGCAATCTATCAGTTTGTAATTACATGCCAGAGTCAACTTTCTATACTAAAGAGATTGGCCATGGGACAAAACTGAGTCTTTTTACAGTCCGTGCCTGTTCCGTAACACTTCAAGTATGACATTTGGCAAGGATCATTGCGAAATGCTGGCCAGATCATTCAGACCGAAGAATCCACTTTGTGGCCTAAACTGCTTAATGTGCTTGTCTATGCTAATGAATTTAACATTTTTTAAAATATATTGTGTCCATATTTCCAAAGTTCCTAAAAGGACCCAGAACTTTACTCTACCCTTAGGAGATAATGTTGCTCTATTTGTCATAGATATTTAAACAATGTTTTGTAATAATTAGAGAATCTTACAGTTTATCATGAGAGAACTGAATTAACAAGCAGTAGAAATACTATAGGGTGTCTGAGCCTGGAGTCAGATTACAGATTATCAAGGGTTCAAAGCATGGTTTGCCACTTAATGACATTGGTGTGACCTTGGGCACACTACTTTAGCTCTTTGTACCTCAGTTTTGTCATGTCCAAAATTGGGAAATTACAGTTTCTACCTCACAGAGTTGTTGTGATTATTAAATGAGTTAATAATTTCAAAGTGTTTGAAACAGTGCCTGGCATGTAGCAGGGCTTAGGAATGTTAATTCTTCTTATTTTGGGTTTTTTAATCACTTTTTTTTTTTTGAGGAAGATTATCCCTGAGCTAACATCTGCCGCCAATCCTCCTCTTTTTGCTGAGGAAGATTGGCCCTGAGCTAACATCTGTGCCCATCTTCCTCCACTTTACACATAGGATGCCTGACACATCATGGCTTGACAAGCAGTACATAGATCCACATCCAGGATCCAAACCTGTGAACCCGGGCCACTAAAGCAGAATGTGCAAACTTAACTGCTGCACCACAAGGCTGGTCTGTTATTTTGGGGTTTTTAATGTACTAATGGAATAGCCTCCTTTAGGGAGCGCCTTCCTTCCCCATCAGCAGAATACACAGCAGATCGTTAGTTGGTGTAATCAATGCTAACAATGTGCAAAATCTTAGCTAAAAGTCTTCATGTTTCTTAGTAGCTGTATTTGCAAGAATTATCCAACTATTGACAACTATTCAAATCTATCTGTCTGAATGTAGCCCTTATTGTTCACTTGCCAGATGTACCTTGAAAAAAAGCCTTAATTTATTTTCTTATCATCTTGAAAAGTGTATCACATATCTCCTATGTACAAGGTACTGTGTTGAGGTTTATGGGGTTTACGTAGACATATGTCATGGAGAAAATGTGGACCCTGCCCTCTCATTTTAAGAATAACTTGGGAATTTATGATATGTACACAAAACGTTAGAACACCATGTCTAAAGTGAGATATACTGCAAAGATAGGTGTTATGGGCTGAATCGTGTCCCCCTAAAATTCCTATGTTGAAGCCCAAAACCCCAGTACCTCAGAATGTGACTGTATTTGGAGAGAGGTTCTTTAAAGGGGTGACTAAATTAAAACGAAGTTATTACGATGGGCCCTAATCCAATAGGACTAATGTCCTTTTAAGGAGAAGAGATTAGGACACGGACACACAGAGGGAAGACCGTGTGAAGACACAGGAAGAAGACGGCCATCTACAAGCCAAGGAGAGAGGCCTCAGAAGAAAGCAACCTTGCTGACACCTTGATCCTGGACTTCTGTCCTCCGGAATGATGAGAAAATAAATCTCTGTTGTTTAAGCCACTAGTCTTTGGTACTTTGTTATGGCAGCCCTAGCAACTAACACAATAGGAAAAAGAAAAAAGAGTGCTATGTTGATTCAGAGAACTGGGAATGTCTTTCCACCTGGGAGGATAGGAGAAAGCTTTATGTAGGCAGTGGCTCCTGTAATGCACTTTGGAGGAGAAGATGGCCATGCGTCGCTGGAGGAGTTGGCTGTTTTCACAGCGGGAAGAGCATGTCAACCACATGGCTGCAGAAAAACAGAGTAGCTGGCTCTTTACCTTGGCAGAGTGGGAGAAAAGACCAAAAGTATAATGAAGGCCTAGAAAACAAGTTTGGATTTTAGCCTGAATGCAATGGAAAGCCATTGAAATATCTTGGTGGCACGAAATCATAGCTGTGCTTTAAAAGGATTAATCTGGAAATCACACAACGATCAGTTGAAACTGGGAAGCAATTTGAGTTGGTGCAGAACAGCTGACAACCCAATACAAGAGAGTCGAGTAAGGGAGTAAAGAAGAAGGTTCAGAAAAGACAGACACTGAAGAGGTAAAATCGTTGGAACCTGGCAGATGGCTTTGCTATGGGAGGTGGGGGAAAGAAGAAGAACTGAGAGGTTCTGATTTTGTGATCTGGGAGGATGGGATGATGGAATTAATCACCGAAATAGGAAGAGAGTGGAAAAACAGGTCAAGGAGCAATGATGATCAGTACAGTTTTAAAGCTACTGAGGACTGACAATTTTAAATGTAGTTGCAAATACAGAACTGTTGATATGTAAATTGTGTATATGTAAATATCTACGCATACATTATATATGCACAATGTTTGTTTGGAAATACGTAATATATTGGCTTTTGGAAAAATTTGCTTATATATACTTGGGACATTGACAGTCTTAGAAGTAAAGGTGGAGACATAGATTTTGGGTCATCATTGAAGCCATGAGAGGGGACTAAATTGCCAGGAGAAGTAATACAAAAACAGAAGAGAAGTTTGGCCAAAGAACATAGAGGCCATTTAGGGAACAAGAATCAAAAGAGAAGTAAGCCGTACACTCTTTGGAGAGGTAGGAGGAGTGCCTCGACCCTTCAGAAAAGCTCCACTCAGCCACTCTACTTGCTCCGGAACCTTGGAAAAGATCCCCTCCGAGTGTATCCATTTAACAGATTAAAATTTCCAATGGAACAGATGAAAGGATTCCCCCTGTTTTAGATAATGAAGTAGATCCATTTTTATTTGCATTATTAGAAAAGGAAACAAGGGTCTCGATTTCTTCTTAGCTACAGTAAATCTAAATAAAAATATCAAAAATCAGAGAACTTATTGGCTACTAGCTGTCGCTTGCCTCAAAATTTCCTTTAATAAAAGTAAGTGTGTTTTTGAATAAAATTTAAAGTAAAAAAATTTCAAATACAGCCTCATAGAGTCTTGGTCCTAGAAGCAATCCAACCTACCCTCTTTCTCCCAAGAAGCGGCAGAATTCAAACCAAAGAACTCACCTGATGAATGGATAAAGAAGATGTGGTATATATACAATGGAATAGTACTCAGCCATAAAAGAGACAAAATCGTCCCTTTTGCAACAACATGGACGGACCTGGAAGGTATTATGCTAAGCGAAATAAGCCAAAGAAAGAAAGACAAACACCGTATGATTTCACTCACATGTGGAAGACAAACAAACACATGGATAAGGAGAATAAATTAGTGGTTACCAGAGGAGAAGCGGGTGGGGGAGAGGGCAAAAGAGGTAAAGGGGCACATATATATGGCGACAGATAAAAACCGGACTACTGAGGGTGAGCAAGATGCAGTCTATACAGAAACTGACATATAATAATGTACACCTGAAATTGCACAATGTTGTAAACCAATATGACCTAAATAAAACAATTAAAAAATAAAATAAAGAACTCAATGGAGGCCACATTACTGGCTTTTCATGTGTTCATTCCATCAATGTTAGAACATTGATATAAACATCAAAGCTTATAAAACTCCTCTCTCTGGTACATTGCATGGTCTCTTCTTTACTTCTCTCTGCACAGGGCTGTCTGTAGAACCTGTGTTTAGATGTCCCTGCTTACAACCACATGTAAGGAGTGCCCAGAGCCCATCTGATCTGCGGTGGGCAGAGCGGCAGGATCTTCCCATCCTACAAACGTGGTTGCCAGGGGCTCATAGTCGTGACCCCACAGAAGGCAATGCTCATAGAGAAGGGCCCCAAAGAGAAACTTCCTCATTGATTAGAAAACTGTTTTTAAACTCTTCCTTTTCATTCCCAAAACCCTTGAGTTTGAAAGAGATTATATTTTATATAAGTGGATTTATGAGCAGTTGTAAAGTTTATAGGGTACTGAGCCTTCTGTGCATCTTTGGCTATTGCCGAATAAAAGCATTTATATTTAATATCAATTAATTTAAAATTAATTTATAAACCCAGACAAGTTAACTTTTTACTTTGAAGATCTTAGGGATAAAAAATATTTTACTTTCTAATGAATGTTAAAACTAACATGAAAGTGGTGTGAGTAAACAAAGAAAAGCCTTAGAAACAACCCATAAAAGACAAAGTTTCGGATAGGATTATATTTAAATAACTTCAAACAGATGGACTTCTGTCATACTGAAAGCCATTCCCCAAAGAGGCTCCCTAACATACTTCCTGAGTGTCTGTTCATATGACATCCAGAAATAATTAACAACCTGATAGAGTATCAATTCAATAAATGGACTCTATTATTCTTATTACAAGATCTTTGCTATTAACATCTATCAATCACTAGCTAACAACTATTTAATTGGCATTTTGAATAATCTTTAAAGCATTTATTAAACATGGATTTATAACTCTACAAAAATACTTCTGATGTTTTCCCCCTTTTTGAAGAAAGAGAAAGAAATCATTTCTTATGTACCAGTGAAGTTCTTTCCTATACATTAGATTAATATATCTTAGTACTCAACCTGCATCAGAGTGGAGTGACACATCACATTGATCATAAAATATCAGTCCCCAGGAAAAATTTAGCTAGGAACACTGGTGGGATTTGTAGTGTGAACACTGTAAACCATTTGTGCAAACCATTGCTTCAACACAGCACCAAACTTATCCAGGGAGAAGAAATCACATTTCGTCTGAGAACAGGTCCAGAAAACACAGACAGTATAGTGCAGTTGAAGAAAATTTATCACTATTTGTCCTTTGTAAATGGGAAATCAATGACTAGGAAAAATTAAAAGTTTTGTTTCTTTGGTCAAATCAATTCATAGTCATTGACCTGAGTGTGTCTATACCTCTCCTTCCCAATAAGACTTGAGAGCTATTATCAACAGATAGTGCACACCCAATAAGTTTCTTATAGAAATGGAAAATCAGAGCCATGAATAAAAAAACAAGAAAAACATGAAATGGAGATAAACCTCTACAGCAAAGAACAGAAAGTTGGCCATTCTTGTATATTTCAATAAATGCCAACAAAGGGGCTTCAAGACACGCGACCCCAAAATATGACACCTTGCTATATTGAATATTTTAAGCTGAAGGAATTTGAGAAAATGGCAGAAGCAGGAAAGTCACTTTGACCTTCCCTCCCATCCTTTTCTCCTGAAACAGGTCATGAACCCTCATGTGAGAGATGCCCTCCTTACACCTGGAGGAAAGGAATATCCTTATCTTTGAAGACAAAACCACATCATAATCATCATCGCATGTTCCATCCCAACATTTCTTCCCATATAAAGCCTTTCTGAATGCTTTATGTCATCAAAGAATTATTTTTGGCAATAATATATCCTAAATGGAATTTGTGTGTAACCATACTATCTTTTTAAGCTGGGTGCCAACCTTGTAGTGTTCCTGACATTAAATTTCCCTTAAAAAAAATTTCAACTTTGAACTTGAGGATGTGTCTACAAGCATTGGTGACTCAAAGACAGAAGTGTTTAATTAAAGGGATACAAGAAATTAATATGCATCTGTTCAACAAAGACTAAATTTAGTTAATTTTTATCCTAAGTGCATTGACATTGTAAGAACAAAATGGTGAAAAGATTGCTAGAGAAGCTATTTGCATTGGGGGTGGGTCAGTCGAGTTCATATATTAAAGAATTGGGTCAGTTGAGTTCATGTATTAAAGAATTGTCTGCCGGCTACAGCGTTGCCTGTCAGAGTCTGTCTCAATCAAGCAAAGCTGCAGATCTCCGAGAGCTGTTATTGATCAAAATAAAAACCCCCATTTTATTTGGGTTCAAACAAAGAGCCAGTGCTAATATGAACTATATTTGATCACCAAGTGTGTGATATTTGAAGATGCAGTTTTACTACTCCACAGCTTGTTAAAATGTCTTAGTCCCTTTTGAAATACAGATAGATTTGATTATTCATATCAGTTTGAGAACAAAAAGAGGTGTTGAAGGAATGATCATTTCTTCGATGATGTCCCATCTCCAGATAAAAAGAAGAAAACAACAAAAACAAACAAATGTTTGAAAACAGTTGAACCCCATCACAAAGATTTCTAACTTCCATCATCAGTCAACATTTCCTGAAGACACACGTTTTTCTTCAGCCTTTATTTAAATGGCTCAAAAACCACATCACAATGGACAGACTCCCTTGTTAAAGGAAACAATTACTTGGTAGTATAGGTTATTTTAATGGACATATCACTTTAAATGAAGCCATCACATCTGTTCCGCCTTCTAATTACAAACGCAAAAAGAATACAATTCACCAACGCATCATAAAAAAGTGAAACATAAGTGATTTAAATGCATATGTATGTTCCTTAGTCAATGCAGCATGCAATCTGCTGTGTTTTTTACATGTTCTGGGCACAAATCAGATGGAAAACCTGTTCTCTGACGAAATGTGATTTCTTCTCCCTGGATAAGTTTGGTGCTGTGTTGAAGCAATGGTTTGCACAAATGGTTTACAGTGTTCACACTACAGATCTCGCCAGTGTTCCTAGCTAAATTTTTCCTGGGGACTGATATTTTATGATCAAGATGATGTGTCACACCACTCTGATGCAGGTTGAGTACTAAGATATATTAATCTAATGTATAGGAGAGAACTTCACTGGTACATAAGAAATGATTTCTTTCTCTTTCTTCAAAAAGGGGGAAAACATCAGAAGTATTTTTGTAGTGTTATCCAACTGCCCTTGCTCATAGGGGTGACTAAATGGCATTTACTGCTCCCCAATAATTGTTTAAAGAATTGTGGGTAGTTCTTATATTAAATGGTAGAATAAACATTGAGAAGTGATGATACTATTTTCTTCTTAAAGAAAGATAACTTGTTTCTAGTAAAAAAGAGTCCTATTTAAAGAAAACATTTGAATGAGGTTCATTTTCTGGACATCTGACTGGGAAGGAAGTCAAGAACTTGATGAGAGATAGGAGTTAGTTATTAGGGCAAGGCAGCATAATCAGAGTCCCATGATATCAACCAAAATTGAATTAACAATTCAATCTTAAATATTAAGAAACTATTAGTTATTGTATCTCTTAAGAAAATCTTAGTTATTGTATCTCTTGCTCAATCAAGGTTGGATGTAGGTTCTTTTCCCTACTTTTGACCAGGGCTGGGAGTGTTGGTGGCATGTACATGGGCCTCGGTTCTCCCCTTGCCAAGAAGGAGGCATCTCAAAAGCAGAGGCTTTATTTTATTCATGGGTGTGTCCTGTTCCTGAGAATAGACCCATTACCAAGAATGGAACTTGACATTAGCTGGCAGTATTTTTTGAATGAATGAATGAACCTGAAAGTATGGATGGGTAATTGACTGATCCTGACAAAATTCTGCTTTCCAAGTGTCACTTTATGTGGAAATATTAAAACCAGTGTTAACATCCTTTCAATCTGAGGGCCATTTTCCCCCCTTGTTAATTATTGCTAAATCTCCGAAGACCCTATTATTCTCTCTCTGCCGCAATTGTTGTGAGGACAAAATGAGATGATAATATGTAAAGTACTTAAAACAGTGCCTGGCCCAAAGTAAGCGCTTGGTGAACATTAGCTATAGTCATTTCGTTCACTCCTAACTAAGACCCAAATAACTCAGCCAAAGCCTGATCAATTTCTCATCCAATAGAAATTTAATTATCTTAATTATTAACATGTTTAAAAACCTGAATTTGATGGCATCATTAAATATAGCTGAAGTTTCAAATGCATTGAGAATATACACACACATAAGCACATGGAAGACAATAGACAACCATCAGGGTAAATTTGATCAAGATACAATAGAGAATGAAAGTCAAGAGTAGGGCCTTTAGAGCTGGCTGGTACTGCCTTAGAGAACCAACTTTTTCTCCTCCTCTCTGTGAAAGTTTAAACTTAACTTGTCTGAGTCTCTCTTTCCTCATTTTTAACATGGAGATAATAGGTTTGTTGCCAGTTATTCATAAGGCAATAATGCAAAGCACACTGCCTAGATCATTCTAAGTACTCAGTAAATATTAGCTGTTATTATTATTGCTACCACCTCTGCCATCAAATTTCATCACATGCTGTCAAAGCTTTTAAAGTGAACTCTGTCATTTTCATGAGCAAGAAGAAGAAAATCCTGATAGAGTTTGACAAATAAGGACCCCAAAGTAAATTATTTCTCCTTTACATACACAACTGACTTCCTTTGATATTAATATGAGATCTCCGTGTGCATAGAAATGAGGAGAAGCCAAATGCTCTTCACATCTATTTGTTTTTCTAACTTCAAAAGCAGAACTCCAAGGCAATCTGCAGCCCTCACAGCCTCCTGACTGGATTCACTAATAGAGCATCAGATAGAAGCTCTAGTCTTCAAACAGCAACTCTAGATCACCTGAGTGGCATAAAAGACATGTACACACTGAATATTTTCCTTCCAAGCTTTTCCCCCATCATCTCCATTCCCACTGTGACACCTGAATGTTATGAATATTCAGGCTATTAGTCTACTGGTAGATATCCCTTCTCTAAATTACCCAAACTTCAATTCACATGTCACCATTATCCTAAAACATAGTCCAATAATATGTCTCTACTCAAAAAAGTTGCCATGACTTCCCAGTGATTCCAGAATGCATAAACACATCCTTAGCCTAAGGGCTGAGTCTTCTCCATTTGCCCCTCCAGATCCGCTCTCCACTCTTCTCCACTCTGCTCTGTACAGTAGGCTCGCCTCCATAGATGAACACTAGGAACTCTTGCTCTCTGGCTTCTAGTTGGGTTTAACCAAAGGGAAAAGTCAAAGGGTCCTGGTGAGGACCTTGATTGAACAGTGGGAGAAGAGAGAGCTGCATTCTTCTTCCCTGCCAGAATATGATTTTGAAAGTGGCTGTATTTCTCTACTTAAGGCCACAGTTCCTGCCAGGAATCCTTTTCCCAGAGACATAATGCTTTCCACATTCTGGTAACAGTTTCCTCCTCTTGCCTGTTCGGGTCTAAAGGTGAGGATTTCTTCCCTTATTAAACTATATTTTACCCCATTCAAGTGTGCCATCTGTTTCTTATCAGGACCTTAACCAATATAGAGTAGTTCCAGAAAACAGACCCTCAAAATATGATTCTGAGAATGAGTGGCCCACATATTTCAAGAAAGGACAAACAGACTCCTTGCCAGGGAAGAATAAGACACTGGTAATTCATGTCATGTGCTACCATCATGAACACTCAAATTATCACATCACCTAACCATTCCCCTAAGAAGACCTGGGCAATGCTTTATCAAGGCATTTGGAAATGCATTGACAAGAGAAGCACTGGCATCCTTGAAAGTCCCTGAGGTGGTGATATTATATAGAAGAGAGAGGTGGAAGCTGGCATTGAACTTCCTTTCAATGGAAATAATGGATCTCAGGATGGTAGAAACCAGATGGCAGTGCAATTACCCCAATAAGCCACGGAAGAGATCAGGAAAGATAAGTAGAAACAGGCTGCCTTCAAGTGGAAGGGCCAACTGTACACTTTATAAGGGCTCTGTCTACTCTCTGCCCTCCGTCATAAGACAGTCTTGATTGCCTTGATATCCTCCAGAATATCACACTGGTCTAGTTCATCATTGACTTCATGCAAGTTGGATCTGGAGAACAGGAAGCAGCTAGAATTCCAGATGTCTTAGAAAGACATATGCATTCCAGAGTATGGGAGAAAATCTCCACAGAATCTCAGGGGCCTGCTACATTGGTGAAGGTTCCAAGGGTCCAGTAGTCTGGGAGCATAGCCAGGTATCTCTTCTAAACTAGGAAAGAAATCTTTTACCTTGACTCACTTTCCACAAAGAGGTGTAAGGTTTGGTGGGCGTCTTTGGATTCAAGAAATAACATAGGTGTACTGCTCTGACCCAAGTTCCAGATCATCTGGGAGGCTGTCTGTTTTGATTAAAAATGAGGCTGCCATTCAGACTGCTTAGCTACTTGGACCTTCTGACCAACCATATCCAACTGGACTGGAAGTGTTTATGGTAGATAGAGATACTCAATGAAGTCCTTAGCAAGACCCAGTAAGAGAAGCACAGAACATCTCCCTTAGGGTTTGGAGTATGGCCGTGCCAACTTCTGCCAAGAAGAATTCACCATTAGAAAGGCAGATCCAGACTTGCTACTGAGCCTCGTGGAGACTGAACACCTGACCGTGGAACATCAAGTGGTTATCTCTCATGAACTGCATGTTATTTGACTGTTTTCTGATTGACTAAATAGAAAATTGGATGTGCACAGCAGCATTTCATTGTCAAATGGAAATGGTTTATGTAAGACTTGGCCTGAGCAAATCTGGAAGGGACAGTGAGGAGCACAGACAGGTGGCTCAGAGTGCCATGGTACTTGCTCTTCGTACTGTGCTCTCTTCTCCAGCCTGAACCTATGATATCTTAGAGGACTCTCAATTACTAGTTAACAGAAAGGAAAGGCACAGGTTGTTTTACTGATGTGTTTTCCAATCTACTGGCACCAGCCAGAAGTGAAAGGCAGTTATATTGCAGCTTATTTAGGGGTAGCTCTGAAGGACAGTAGAGGAGAAAAATCCTCCCAGTGAGCCAAATTGTGGGCGGTACATCTAGTTATCCACTTTATGGGCAAGAAGAGATGGCCTCATGTGTGTATCTATGCTGATTCAGGAGCAATGCCCAAAGGATTGGCCAGTAGGTTAAGTGTTCAGAAAGAGCAATATTGGAAAAATGGTGGCAAGGAGGTCTGAAGGAGAAGTAAGTAGGTAACTTCTAGGAATGGGTACAGCACATGAAGATATTCATTCCCCACATAAATTTCTACCATAGAACATCCATTGAGAAGGAAGATATCAATAATCTGGAGGACAATGTGACCTGTCTGTTGGACATCTGTCAGCTTTTTTCTCCAGCAACCCCAATACTTATTCAGTGGTCCCATGTACAAAGTGGTCATGGTGGCAGAGAGGGAGGGCATGCATGGGCACAACGACATAGACTTTCTCTCCTTTGACTACCTCCATTGCTGAGTGACCAGTCATCAGCAAAGACCAACTTTGAGCCTCCGCTGTGACATCTTCCTGGGAAGTAAAGAACTTTTTCATAAAGCATAACAGATCCACTTTACAAGATCATTCTTTATTCTGAGATTAGGTCTTTCCACTTTCTGGTGTGAAAATATATTTTATTTGACTACATAACAAATATAGGAAATACTAGATTTTCTTTCTTTTATTTTTTATTTGTTACTCAATGTTTATACTTGACAAAATAAAATATGACTACCTTTTATTAGTTTCTGGAAATTTTATTACTTTGTGAAATCCAAAGTTCTAGAAATCACTGATGTATTGTTTAAGAGCACTATAGCCCTGGAAATAGACAGTTTCCCAACTCTACTACTAACCTCTGGAGGAAATTTATTTACCCTTTCTGGACCTCGGTTTCCTCACTGACTTCACAGGATTTTTTGGCAAATTCAATGAGGTATTGCATAGAAAGCGTTTCTTTCACCCAGTATCTGGCACCTAATAAGAGCTCAATAAACTTATGTTACTGTCAGTTCATTACTATTATTGTTATTATTACTACTACTACTATTACCACCTTGCTCCAAAGCATAGCAGAAAAGAAGCTGTTGAAACTTTCTACAGCACTTAGGGTGGGTATCTGCCTCCCCTAAGCTCAGGACCTAGTGTCATTTCCTGGATTAGACACTGATGTAAGAATCAAGCAATTTGCATACCAACCTGGCCCTCTCCCTAACTTCCCACGGAACTATTGCCTGACTTCTCATCTCCAAAATGAGAGACTGCAAGAAGATGATTTTAAGGTCCTTTAAAGCATTGACCTTGTTTGGCTATAGGAAACATCTCCAGAATGGTCCTAACCTCTCTGTATTTCTTCATCAGGAAAAAGGAATAAGTGTGGGAGGAGCATGACTCAAACATGTTTGCTTTCTAGCCACTTTTGGGAGGGGGGGTGAAATTTACATAACATAAAATTAGCTATTTTAAAGAGTATAACTCGGTGGCATTTAGTAAATTGATAATGTTATGCAACCACGACCTCTATCTAGTTCCAGAACATTTTCATCACTCCAAAAGAAAACCTCATACCCATGAAGCAGTCATTCCCCATTTCCCCTCCCCCTAGTCCCTGGCACCACCAATCTGTTTTCTGTCTCTATGGACTTACCTATTCTGGACATTTCATGTAAATGGAATCATACACTATGTGACCTTTGTGTCTGGCTTCTTTCACTTCTCATGTTTTTGAGGTTCATCTATGTTGTAGCAAGTATCAGCAGTTCATTCCTTTTTATGACTAACACCCCATTGTGTGTGTGTGTATACATATATATTTATGTATGTATATATACTACAATTTGTTCATCCATTGATGGACATTTGGGCTTTTTCAGCCACTTCTTAATCATTCATTATCATTAATGATTTCCAGTGTGGTTATTCCTTTTTGCCCTTAATTTGCCTCCCTTATTTTCAATAAAAGACATCCAAGATCATTCAACCCATCAGTTAATGTTAAAGGACCCACATTCCAACAGGACCTTATTTCAAAGATATTTTTCAGTGCAACAGTATCCTCCATGACTCAAATCATTCTCTTTTCTCAGAGAATGGTGTCATTTAAACTGTATACTCTAAAAACAACCCTAGTGTACAAGAGGAAGAAGATACACTGACTTCATAACCTGCAAGTGACCATATATATAAACAAACAAAGAAACATGTTCCAGAGAAGGAAAAAAAAAATACCCTGAGTGGCTCAGCAAAAACTTTCAAGGGCAGACAATATGGTCTATCATATCAAGAGAGAAATTTGGTCTGGTCATAAGATGGCAGAAGTGATCCATCTTCCTGGTACTAGCCCCCTCTCTGGAGCAAGGTATCAAGAAAGAGGTCTACCCTGGGTGTCGAAGGGCTTCCTATCACCTCTTCTACTTCTCTCCAGTCACTCTGTCCACTGATCACAGACCAATAGGATGAGGACCTTTTCCCCAATTGGACAGCCAACTCCCAGGGAGAATATGAAGAGTACGGTTCCAGACCAGAGATTATGGGACCTGTGATTATATCATCTGGAAGCAAACTAAGTCCATGACCTCTCATATGGGTTATCCAAATGTAAGAGTGTCATTATTACTTGGTGGTGTTTTTTCCCTCCCACTTAGATTCTTCTTCACATGAATCCTGTCTCTTTAACTGCCTCACCCAAAAAGTTGTGTCTACACCCTACTGAGGGAAATGGATATCTGGCAATGATCCAGTTCATTTGATCAACATAGCTAGCGGAACCAGATAATTTAAGCTCCAAAGTTCCCCATTAATCAAAATATTCTGATGATGGATACATCTGCTTTTACTTTGAGTTGTGTAGATACAGTCTAATTGTTCATTTCCTAAAGACAGAATTGTATCATCTGTAACGTTCGTAGAGCTCTTCCTGCCCACATTTCTTTCCCAGCCTGTTTGACTGAACAGATAACTCAGTAATTAAAATTCATAATCAACACATGTTGAGTACTTTTCATCTTTCTTCTGTTTTTACAATCGTTTTTCCTGACTTCTGGGTGGTTTGCCAACTGTTCCACTCTTCAGGAGTAAATACTAGAGGTTATCTTCCCATAGGGCCACTACATTGACCATCCTTCTTAATCCTTCCTTTTTCCTCTTGCCTCAATGGCAATCTCCACCACCTCTGATGGCAGGAACTTCAGAAACATTGGCAGTTCTGACTATACCTCGAAAGCCAGTTAGAGAATAAAGTAGTGATTAGAAGGAGAAATAAAGAATGGAGACAACAGAGAGTTTGGTTTGAAGCCAGATATACCACTGGCTTTACAGCCATAGTGTCCCTTTTCAGAAGGTCTGTGTGTCCTCGACAAGCCCGTTAGGCTTGTGCCATTGGAATGGAACCTGGCCAAGCCAACCTCACATCAAACAAGTGGGAGGAGAGGCTGGTGGGCTGGTATGTAGCTAAGGTTGCAGTTAACAGGAGGTTAGAGGGACC
This sequence comes from Equus przewalskii, assembly GCF_037783145.1. NCBI lineage: Eukaryota > Metazoa > Chordata > Mammalia > Perissodactyla > Equidae > Equus > Equus przewalskii. The sequence goes on along the minus strand of NC_091834.1, from coordinate 61,810,698 downwards.
TTCATAAAATCTTTGCCTGGGGACACAAAATGGATGCATTCTGAAAAAGAAGACCAAGCTCACGAACCTGACTTGGGTTTTGGGGGTAGTTGACTACACAAGTGCCATGCGCAGCTTTAGGGAGCAGAGCTCTCATGACTTCTAAAGTGAACCTGAATCAAGATTATCACAACTTCCCTCACTGGGAACAAACAGCCAGAGTCACGTCTTCTCCTGGAATCCTTGCATCCCTCCCTTCAACATACCAGTGGCTTGTTTTCCCTTCGACACCTAGGAAAGCCTTCCCCATATATGGATCTCTCTCCTTCCCCACAATGGTCCTGTTACTCCATCTTACAGAGGAAGCCACCACCAAAGTCACACTTTGACTGAGCTGCCAGCCCCTCCCCATTTCGATGCCCCGAAGCTTTGCTCCAGGCCCCACTTTTGGGCTCTAAGAAGTTGTTAGTTCTTTAAAATATAGATCATTGAGATTCAAAAGCTGTTGTTGCATAATCCAATTAGAGACCCACTTATGGGGCTTGTGCATTTCTCCCAGACTTACCCTCCTTGGAGTACATAAATGAGGCTGCCTCCTCACAGTTCCAGAAACCTGTGAAGCCGAGATGGTATTTTTAACACACCCATTTTCAACAATGTCTGTGCCTACCACTTTTGCTTTTGCTGTTGGCACAGGTGAGGAGCTGCCTGACAGCTGAGCTCCGGATTCGGCATGTGGGGCCCAGGGTGGGCCTCAGATTTTTCAAAGGGTAACGTTTTCACACATGGAAAAACACTCGAGTGTTTTCAGTATTCATGGCCCAGTATAGCTCCTTCATGCGTATTTCGTAGATAAACAAGAGGCATCTAACAATGGAAATTCTATCACCTTATCTGTTTTACCCTTCCTGCCATCTGGAAGACACACAAGCACACACCTGGGAAGTTCACTTTCTTCTTGAACTCCAAAAAACTTTTATGATTGTACATAGAATCTTCTTAGAGTGCTCAGAAGGCTCCACATGTTCTCCAAACCCTAAAGAAAATGAGGCCTGGAATTCCTTACTCCAGCCAGAACCTGGCCTAGAAGCAGTAAAATTTCTTGAAGTTCCAAGATAAACAGGAGACTGACTTCGTAGCAAGTGGAAGGCCACAGGCCGTATCCTATGGGTTAAGTGGAAACGCATGTGCAATCCCCTTGGTCATGCTGCGGAAAAATCTAAGATTGGTCAGGATAGCACATCGTGGAAGCTGGGCCACTCCATCAGTTCTCTGTGTGGAGGAAAATAGGAAACTTTGGTCTCCCTGCAGTCCCCCATGGACCATACTACCTTTGGTGGTGAAGGGCTCCAGAGTACACCACTGTGGCATAAAAATTATCTTGAGCAGAGGCATTTGCCGTTCCTGAAATCCCTTATCTGCTTAAAAGCAGAGCCTCCCAAAAGACCTCAACTGCCATAAATCCCCCTAGGGAATTTCTTGCAACTGGAGAAGATTGACTCTTCACAAGAGATGAGACATTGTCATAAAACTATCATCTCTCCCATCTTTTCCCTTAAAGGCCCATTTATCTTTCCAAAAAGTCATTTGTTTTTCCATAAGTGCCCTTCTCCCCTTTCACTATTAAGATGGTGTATACGCCTTCAATTCTGACCCCTTCCTTGAGTCACACCTTTCTGTGAACTCCCTTAAGAACATTTTGAATCTGTCTTTTCTCTTGCTGGGCTGTCTTTTGTCAGTTTAACTCAAAGGTCCCCAAGTCCTGAACCTAAGAAGGTAAAGGGAAAGCTCTCTTTCTCTGCAGTGGGTCAGCCTGCGCAAGGCGTCTTCATTTGCCCTTCTAGACCCATCCTCTACCTTCTGCCCTCAGCTCTGCCTTAGGAGACTCACCTGCGTGGACTACTTTAACAAGCTCCCTCTGGTTTCCAGTTTGGTTTGGCCAATGGGAAGCATCAGGAAGAGCTCAGAGAAAGAAGAACGAGGTCGTGGTATTTATTCCCCCAGTTCTCCCTGGCGCTGTGGGCTCACCATGGGCTACGTACCTCCACTGAGGGTTCTAGTTCCTGTCAGGGAGCCACCCTATGCAACTTCTCTGGCTCCAGGTTTTAGTAACCTCTCCCTCCACTTCCCTCTCTGCCCTTGGGGTGAGAAAGTCCTAACTAACTATCCCTTGAATTACCCTATACCCTATTCCACCTTTCTGCACTGTTGTATATAAACTCCTTCCAATTACCTAATTTGGATGTGCTCTTTCTTGCCAGAACCCTCACTGATGTATAGGGAAGGCAGAAGACAATCATGGATTTGGAGGCGATCTCGTTACCTTTGAGCCAGAGCCCCAGGGCTAGGGAGTCACTGAACTCCTCCTACTCCAAGCCCTCTCTCCTGGTCTGGCATCAGGACCCCAGCTGACTTTTTTATGCTCCTTTAGAGCCATGAAAGCACAATCAATCCTCTTGACCCTTGGGCCATGGACCTTGTGCTTATTACCAAGATGAAGGTAATAACAGGGTAACACCACCAGCATTCCAGCACTTTTGAGTAAGGAGCAATCTGATCTATGTCCCTCTTTCAGCAGAGTTTGTCAAGTCTCCCCTAGACTGGGTAAGGAGAGAGTGGAGAGATAGCACCCACCATGTGCTCAAAACTGCCTCCACAGCGACTTCACCTCAGGTCCTAGGACAAAGCCACACCTTCTTCACTCTCTCCCCACAGGAAAGCCAAGTCCCAACCAAATAGGGCACTCTCCTCAGATATCAGAGGAAGGCTCTATCTTCTCTTTTGGAACAAAACTCTCAATTCTAACATCCATCATAGCCAAAGTATTCCCTGCTTCCTCTCTCCAGTAGATCTCCCAGGAATGGGCTGCCCAACCTAGTAAACTGCATGTTAGACCCCAGTGCAGGAAGGCAGCCACTTGTTTCTTGTCAGGTGCTATAAACAAAAGAGGGAGCAGTAGGTCACCTGCCCACCCCCGATACGAGAAGGGACATCTTTGATGGTAACACGCTCACCTGCACTGTTTTCCTAATAGCTTAAAGGATTCCATCTGAACTTCTTGGCTTGGCATTCAAGGTCATTCAGAATCTGGCCTTAATCTATCCTTCCAGCTACAGGCAAAATTCCTGATCAACTGGTCGGTTAGATGATCAAAGACCTTACAGATGAAGTCAGGGGTCTTCATCTGCCTTTTAGGTGATGGGGTCTGAGCAGTGGGAGAGGTAAGATGATTACAATAAAAGACCACACAGACGTCAGTGTGGTGAAAGACCAGGATGGACGTAGCCTGAGCGGAGGTGGGATGGGGAAGTGAGAAGGAGGGAGATCCACAGCTTCCTTGGAATGTGACCTTCTGCAAGGTCGGGAGGGTTGTGAGTGAGCCCGCACCCGCCTGCAGAGGAGCACGTGGCGTAGAACAAGCTGCTGGCAGCTCCCTGGAGAATCAAGGGTCAGGGTCTCAGCAGCTGCTGTAGTCCTGCTACAGCCACCTGACCCTCTGCTCCAGGGAAACTGGAAAAGGAGGGAGACAGGTTCAAAAAAGGAAACGAAGAGAAACTTTGAACACAAGAGTCACTGGATTCTCACAACGTCCTGAGCTGAGCCTTATTCTCAGATCCTTTCCAACCTTCCGTGGCATTTCAGACACCTGATCAGACCCTGGAGCTCAGGGAATAGAAGGAGAGGGAGGCTCAGGGGCCCGGGCGGGGAGGCGAGGATTCCAGGTGGGCTGCACTGGTGGCCTCCCCTTGCCCTTCTGCCAGCCTGTGTGCTGAGATGCTGGCAGGGGACCGTCATGAAGCCCCAAGGTGAGCAGAGGGGCTGAAGGTCTTTGTGTCCTGACTTCAAGAGAGCCACCCACCTCCTTAAAGATTTCCTCCATCAAAGACTCAAAGAGGCAATTCACAACAGAAGAAATCAAGATTCAGTAGCACATGTCATGTTGGTCAACCTCACCACCCACCAAAGAAACGCAAATTAAGGCAAAATACAGTTTTTTACCTATCAAACTACCAAACACTGAGAAAGTTTTGGGGGAGAGTTTAAAGAAACACAGCCTGTTATAAATCGCTGGTGGCCATGTAAAGCAAAACCATCCTCCTGGTACTTTTTAATAAGCATCAAAGTACCTGAAAAGTGGCACACCTGTCACCCAGCCATCTCACTTAGTGGAATTTATCCCCCATGACGAATCAAGAATGTGACCATGGTACTAACTCTCATTGGATGATGGTCTTTTATTCAATCTTCCACATTAGAGGACTGAAGATGGTGTCTACCCCCCCACCAAACAATTCCTCAACTGGTTTTTAATAAGCACATGTATGAGAAAACATCACCTTAGTGGCCATATAAACAAAAGTCCCAAATACGTTAACTTTCTACACTAGGCCTTAGTTTCTGTTTTTGCTTTTTTTTAAAAAAAGATTTGCACCTGAGCTAACTGTTGCCAATCTTTTCTGGTTTTTTGTTTTTTTTCTGCTTTTTCTCCCCAAATCCCCCCAGTATATAGTTGTATATTTTAGTTGTGGGTCCTTCTAGTTGTGGCAGGTGGGACGCCGCCTCAGCATGGCCTGACGAATGGTGCCATGTCTGCGCCCAGGATCTGAACCAGCGAAACCCTTGGCCGCCGAAGCAGAGCGCATGAACTTAACCACTTGGCCACGGGGCCAGCACCTAGGCCTTAGTTTTTGGCTTTGTTTCCACTGTTCCTTCCCAGAAATAGTTTAACCCTTCACACATATTTTTTTAATTGAAAAGTCTTGTATAATGTATGTGACAAATAATTTAATATGGATTTGGCCCATGCTGGGTCAGTCAGGAGAAATTATGATGCAGTAACAAAAATCCCCCAGATTTGTGGGTTTATCACCACAAAGCTTTATTTCTTGCTCATGCAACACATCCCACATGGGTCAGCTGGAGGGTCAGCTTCATGTCACCTCACTTGGGGACCCAAGGTGCTGGAACCTCCATATCTGCAACATAGCTGGTTGCCCAAGCAGAGGAAGGGAACCCAAGAGGGCACTACACCAGCAACTCAATCCTCCAGCCTGGGAGAGACGCCCATCACTTCCACTCACGAGTCTTAGAACGAAGCAAGTCACATGGCCACACGAATAACTCCAAGGGTGTGGGAAGCTCTATTCTATTATGTGTGGAAGGAAGGAAACCAGAACCACCCCCATGTCTACCACACAAGCCAGGGCCAGGGAGTTTGCCTCTAAGGTATCAGACTTGGATATCAGACTATGTAATTCACTCCTGAAATTTACTGAGTGCATTGGGAGGAAAGAGGAAATAGGATCGTCCTATTAACTCATGACCCATTCAGTGATTAACTATGGCCTATTTGTTCAGCATTGTGCTAGTAGTTAGGAAAAGACAAAGAATTATAATCACAATGTTTCCAGGTGGTTAAATCCAGTTGAAGAGGTAATACTTGAAATACAAAGTTGTATATAAAATGTAGGGGCTCAGTCATAATGCCTGACAACAATATAGGACTATGGCTTCTTAACCTGCTTCAGGCTTCAGAATCACTCGGGTAGCTATTTCAAACGATCCATCATCAGGCTCCAGTGACAGAAATATTGAATCAGCAAATATTCAGTAAGATGAATGCCAGGCACATGAATTTTGACCAAACTCCTTAGATGACTCTGGGTCCACCCCAAATTAAGAACCATTGAAATATGAGAACCCAACAGTCTTGCTCTTAAGGGAAAATAGAGTGTTACAGACACCAACTAGAGGTTTAGAGAAGGAAGAGAAACCTATATCCCAGAGCCTTGCTGTCGGGAGTTTTCAAGGGGAAGGTGGGCCCCGAGCCCCTGAAGGAGAGGTAGGGTTTAGCTAAGTGGTTGTGAGAGTTGAGGAGAGGCCAGGGTTCATGGGTAGGTGTACATATACATAAATTACACTAGAGGAATAAAGAATATTTTGATTAGTGGGAACTTAAGTTGCAATGATGTTTAGAATCTAAGTTTCCTGAAAAGTGAGTACAGTCACATGCTGCTTAACAACAGGGATACCTTGCGAGAAACGTGTCATTAGGTGATTTTGTCATTGTGTGAACATCATAGAGTTTACTTACACAAACCTAGACGGTACCACCTACTACATACTAGGCTATATGGTACTAATCGTATGGGACCACCATTGTATATGCAGTCCATCATTGACGGGAACATCGTTACGCGGAGCATGACTGTACTTAGTTTAGACCAACATCCAGCTCTGTCAAAAGCCTTTGAATCAGCACAGTTCCTCAGCACTTCAGACAATGACAAGCTGATGATAAATGCTTCATTAATATTTGTTGAGTTAATTAAATTATTAATTAATCAATTCTGAATCGAGTAACTGAAGATCAAACTTCAAAAGTCAAAGAAGATAATTAATGGCTATTTATAAATAACTTATACCCGACTTCTCCTTTGGTTCTCCTTCTCCCAGAGATTAAAACAAGAAGCTATATGGCCCTTTCATTCTTTTTAATAATACACATGCTACTCCTACTTCCATAAAGCATTCTCAAAGCTCACTGAAGGAACTGAAGAGGCCGTTGAGATCTCCTAAAAGACAGAAGCATTTCGGGGGAGGCTGATAGAGCATAATGATTAAAACCATGACTGTTGGAGTTGAACAGACCTTCCTTTGTCACTTACTAGCTGTGTCACCTTGGACAAATGAGTCAACCTCTCTGTAAAGTTGGGATAATAATATCTAACTCATAAGAATATTTTAAGGGTTAAATAATACTAAGACCATAAAAACAACTGAGAAAAATCTACGACAATGGCATGGTCAGGACCAATACATGTTGACAATTACCTGTGATAGGTGAGGATATCAAGACATGCACTCAACTGAGGCAGCAAACAGTTTTATCATATGATAAAACTCAAAAGATCAAACCATATAGAGGCAAGTGACCACACTTCAGTCAATATGGGATTTTAGATTTTATCAATTTAGACAACTGCATTAAAAATGCTGGACATTTTGCCATATGCTTAAACTACCTAGCTGATAGATGCAGAAAGCTCCCCACATCTCATTTTCATAAATCCCTGAGACACAAATGATTTAGGCAACAAACTTTCTTTGCATTGGCCTGACCTGTATTTACAAGGTTCCCTGTTGGCCGTACTACCTCGTTCTCTTCCCAGCCCTGTGCCACTGGCTTAAACAAACACACGCATCTGCTCAGAAGAAACACACTCAGGTCTTTGTCTCTTCCAGGCAAAGAAACAAAACAAACAAGTAAACAAAAAAGGTTGATATGATAAAAGTTGAGCCAACCATGATTTTTGGCTATAGAACACCAAATTGGCTAAACTAATTTAAAACATCAAAACAGACTTGACTGGATGAATGCACAATTTATTAGATACGGATCCAATAGAGCAGGTTCATAACTGGCCAAAGAAAAGTAACAATAAGTGTAATTGGCATTTTTAAGCGTGTAGTATGTGCCAGGAATTGTGCTAAATGCTTTGTATGAATTATTGTGCCGTCTACACAACGTAGTGATGTAGTGTTATTTTACCCACATTTCTCAAACGAGGCAGTAGTAACACTGAGAACGTAGGCAATTTGCCCAAGGAAGCAGCAAATCACCAAAACTCAAGTTGTGATACCCAACCTTATTTCCATGGCTTAGTTCTTATATTTGAATATCAGGAATGCAGTGGATATAAGCCATCTTAAATTCAACATGGCCTTCAACAAAACTTCCTAAAATCCTTGTGCTCAAGATCTGAAAATGTAAGCTAGGTCTCAGAAAATGAAATAAATGTATGGTACATTCATCAACCCTGGTCAAGTAGTGTTGATTTTATTACTATTATTCTTATTAAATTTTATGAAAGATGATGTCTGGTTAGGTCCTATATAGATCTGTCTTCATCAAAATATTACTGACGAGACGAAAACATAAAAGAACACTTAATATGCTTACATGTTACAAAAATCATGAATAAGAAACAAAAAATTCAAAGACTCTCAATAGGCTCATTATTCTACTCCACAACACCTATGAAATGCTAGGCACTGTCACGGGCACTGGAAACACAGAGATGAGAAACACAATCTCTGACCTCAAGGAACTCATAGTCTGGCCAAAGAGACTAACAGTGTGCAACATTAACCAGATAGTATTGATGAGACAAATACAGAATCCAGTGTTGGGACCCAAACAGTCAGCTAAGCAAGTACAGGACGGTAGTGATGTGGCTCCACGGCCACTGATGTGGAAAAGACTTTGGAGTATATTTTGCTACACACTCCATGATTCAAGAGCAAAACGTTGCTCTCAAAGACACTAACGCATTCCTGGAATCTGTTAATGACAGCGTAGTGTTCAGAAGGAAGCAAGTGATAAACTAGCACTCTGGGAAGATCTGATCCTATGCACGGTTCTGAGCTCACTTCTGGGTACCAATATCTAAGAGGGGATGAGAGACATTTCAAACTGGAAAAGATCTAGAAGGAAATGGTGACCAGGATAATAGTGAACCTGAATGCCTGGAGACTTGTGAAAAAGAGGAATTAAGGAACCTGGGTAGCTGTCTTCGAGTATCTCCAGACGTGCCAGATGAAAGAAGGGTTAGATGTCAGCCCTTCCAGAGGGCAGACTAAGTACTAATGGGAGGAAAGTGTACGTGTCAAAATCTTCAAATAACACAACTGTAGCAAAATCAATGGAAAGAAGACAGAAAAGCCTAAAGGCAGTGGTCTATTGCCGGATTGACTTTCTTACTAGTTATCTTGGATAGGGTGTCTGCAGAGAAAGAATGGTACCCAAGATAGTCTGAGAGGAGGAGATTGCAGTGAGCATCTTGTCCAGCAACCCACACCACAGGGAGGCATTTTCATAAGCATCCCCTGCTCGTGAAGTCAAAGTGGGCTGCAACCTCTGTCCTCTAGGAAGCTGCGATTGGACAACCTGAGGGTGAACAACACACAGCTAAATGAATCACAGAGCAGGAAATAAAATATCCAAAGTCTCCTTGCAGGTCCTGTTCCTTCGAGATTTGAAGTTTGAGGGCGTTGCTAAATCCTGGGAATTGCTCCTTGAAAATGTCTCCCACACCTGCCATCCTGATCCTTATCACCCCACTCCTGTCTCCTTCACCAGATTCCCAAGTGCCATTCCTGCTTTAGTTGGGCACTGAGTTTTTGTGTTAGGATGGGGGAAGGGACTCACAAAACGTGTTTAAAAATGGCTGCCATTCGGGGGACCAACTGGAAGGAGTAAAACGGGGCTCCCCAAGATGAACCAGGGCATTGCCACTTCTCCAAGTTCAAAGACTTCCCTTGTAATCTTCTAATCCTAATAATTAATTCAGTGAATGTTTACTGAATTATTCTATACGGTTTGCCTTTTTTAATGAATCCTCTCAATTTGCCCTCGTTGCAAAGACAAGTAAACTCAGACACAGAGAGGTTAGGACCTGGGACCTCACAAATAGTAGAAACCTTTTGCCTTCCCACCCCACCCTACCCCACCCCTACCCCCTATTTGAGCACAGATAATCGCCCTCCAAAGTCCACCAGCTAAACCACTGCATGTTACTTTGCCATCTAACCAGCTAACAACTTTTTATACCAATTCATGGCCTTTAAAACTAATAATCAGTCCAAAGATTTTTTTTTTTTTTAAATAACGAACAATATTAAGTAGACCTGAGACTTCAAGTGTGATACTCAGGACTTTTTGTTTATTTTCTCCTCTTCTCTGGGCCTCGGTTTCCTTGCAAGATGAAGGGTCGGTTCATTAAACTGTATCCAGGCCTCTCACAGCCCCAACATTTTACGGCTCCTGGATGCCACAGGTTGAATGTAGCACAAGCAAAAATTAGAATTCATTAGAAAATATTACTTATTTATACTTATACTTTTATCTTTCTCCTCTCTCTTTTTTTCTTTTGCCGTTCAGAAGGCTAACCCCAGTCATTGATGAAGAAAAATTCGACCTCTTCTGACTTTGCCCAAACTGGCCTTGAGGAAGAGGAGGAGGGATGGGGGACGCTCCGGGGCCGGGGGCGGGATGCCCGGGGAGGCCGCCCCTGCTCGCCATCCTCCCTGCGGCCGGGGACCTGGGCGCCGAACCCCCCATCGCGCGTCCACGACTCCGCGGAGGCGGACAGCGGGGGATGGGCCGGGCCCCTCGGGGCGGAGCGGGGTCCGCAGACCGGCTCCTGCGCGCACAAAAGGGGCCGCCGCAGCTTCCAGCTGGAGCCGGCCGGGAAATCTGCGCCGAGGGCTCTCAGATGCAGGCGCCACAAAGCCAAAACATTAACATTTTGCTTGCTATTTATTCAGCTTCTCCGTCTTTAATTCCCCCTCGCCGAGTAGCCTCCAAATGTGTCTCTTTGAGTATCAAAGTGATCACTTCGGATTAAAGTATTCCTTCTCAAAAGATACCTTAATTAAAATGTGTGTGGTGGGGGGAGGACGGTGGGGAGAGACCTCAAGACCTCGGTACTTCTAATTCCTCTATCAGAAAGAAAAGACATGACCAGCTAAAGGAAAAGGGAGATGGCCTTTTCACAATACAAGGTACACAAACACAAAATAAGTTATTTTTAAGCTTTTTATTCATTTCTTTGGGACAATAACACCAACAGTAGCCAGTAACATTTACTGAGCGCTTACTATATGCTAGGCACTGTTGTAAGTGCTTTCATTTAGCATACATATTTTATTATGGACACAGAGGTTAAGTGACTTGCCCAAGGTCACACAGCTGGCAGGTTGCAGAGTTAGGGTTCCGCTCCACAGCCCCCTCCCCTAATTACTGTACCACAGTCCCTTCTTAGCTGCAGCTCTCAAAAGACCTTTGTCAAACCTGAATTTAAACTCTCAAGGACTTCAGCCCTTAATAGCAAAATTCTGTTAACCCTCAGGTAATGCAGCATTCCCAGTTCACAAAGAAAAGTCAAGGGTTTCTCATGGAGGAGGAAAAGAAGCAGCGTTGTTTACAGGGCTGGATCACAGCCGCTGGTAATGGAGACCCATCCCAGTCACTTGGGGCATCACTTTAAAGTTCCTTTGAAGGAGGTTCTTAAACTCTCGGCCTCAGTTTCCTTATCTCTAGAATAGGAACACTGAAGTCAAGTTCTTGTGAAGTTCCATGAGATGATTCCTGTTCAGGGCGCAGCACAGAGCTGGTACAGGGGAAGCCCTCGGAAAAGGTACTTGATTTTTTTAATGTGGTTGTTATTGCTTCTTATTGAAACCTGGCTATGCAGGTGCAGGGTACTGGAGAAAAAGACGTTTATGAAGTGGACTTTCACGTGGCTGGTTCCCTTGGGAAGCCCACTGCAGAGAAAGGAAATGGAAGATTCGTAAGTCAAAGTTGTGGTACCAGGCAAAAATTTATTTACAAGAAAATGTCAGTGAGGTGAATCTTGGAGGAGGAATATCCAACCTGATGTGGGCCTCGTGCTCATCCTCCTGTGCACCCAGAACTGTGCCCGGGGCTCCGTGGCTAAGAGATGGTCCTTCCGAGCGCCTGTGACGTGTTCTTGCCCGCAACTTCAAAGCTGAGTCTGATCAAGCCTGTAGACCTAGCCACCAATTTATAAGTGCAACAGGAGACAGAAGAAGGTGTTGAACTGTGTGATAGGGGTGCAATCAGCAAAACACAGAATGTGGGAAACTCTACAGGGCAAACGATCCAGTGTCTTTAATAAATAAATTACCAGAAAAAAAAGGAGACTGTATAGATTAAAAGAGATTTAAGAGACATATCAGCCAAATACAATGAGCAGACTTTGAATCTTGATTTGAATAACCAACTGTATAAAAAATGTTTGACAAACATTTGTGAGACAATTGGAGAAATTTAAACATTGACTAGATCCTTGATCTTAAAGAATGACTGTTCATGGGGGTGGCCCCATGGCTTAGTGGTTAAGTTCATGCGTTCCGCTTCGCCTGGGGTTCACCAGTTCGGATCCTGGGCACAGATCTGCACACTGCTCATCAAGCCACGTTGTGGCGGCATCCCACATAGAAGAACTAGAAGGACTTACAACTAGGATATACAACTATGTACTGGGGCTTTGGGGAGGGAAAAAAGAGGAAAACTGGCAACAGATGTTAGCTCAGGGCCAATCTTCCTCACCAAAAAAAAGCATACCTTTAAAAAGAAAGAAAGAAAGAATGAATGCTCATTTTTTAGGTGTGATCATGGTATTGTGGTTAAGATTTTGAAAAGAGTCCTTATCTTTTAGAGATACTTACTGAGGTACTTGTAGATGAAACAGTATGATGTCTTGGATCTGCTTAAAAATAATCCATTCAGGGGTAAAGTTGAAACATGATTGGCCATATATTGGTCATTGTTGAAGCTGGGTGATGGATACATGAGGGTTCATTTCCCTATTTTAGTGTATACATATGAAATTTTCCATAATATATTTTTTTTATAAATGATTGTTCTAACCACGGATAAGCACAGAACCAGGCACAAGGACATACGTGTGTTCAGTGCACAGGTGGGAACATCCAGGCACACTGTAAGGAGCAGTGAGCCACGTAGATTCATACAGGTTATGTAAAGGGGTGGGGACACACACATTTGGGCAGAAATGAGGAGGCCTGGTCGTGAAGAGCCATGAATACCAAGAATACAAAGAGCAGCTGACATTTTTGACAATTACTCTGTGCCGAGCATATAGTTTCTCTAACACTCTTTAGTGTTAGATCGATAATTAACTCCATCTTCAGAAGAAGAAGGTGACGCTTACAGAAGGTATGCAACTTAGGCAAGCACACAGTGAGCAAGCTGAGAAGCCAAGATCCAAGCCAGAGAGCCCGAGTAGACAGCCCACCGTCTTAACCACTGCTGGCCGGCAGTGTGTGGCCGATACCCGGTCTGGGCTGGGCTTCATCGGAGCTGTGCTCCAGGAAGATTCATCTGGCGGTAGTGCAGGAGATGGCTTAGAAAGGAAAGAGACTGGAGTTGGGGAAACCAAAAGATGCTGTAGTTGTCTAAATGCAAGATGGTGAAGGCTTGAACGAAGGAATGAGAAAAAATTTTTGTAGGTAGCACCGTGGAGTCAATTCCGACTCCTAGTGACCGTGTACAGCAGAGCGGAACCCTGCCTGGTGTTTTGCACCATCCTCTCACCTTCCATCTCTATATCAGACAATGTTCCACCGTTTCTTCATAGGGTTTTCAAGGACAATTTTTTCAGAAGTGGGTGACCAGGTCCTTCTTCCTAGTCTGTCTGATATGTGAAATACCAGTGGCATAGCTTTTAGCAGCACAGCAACATGCAGCCGTCACAGCATGCCAACCAGCAGATGGGTGGTGGGGTGCCCTGACCAGGAAACAACCCAGGCCATAGCAATGAAAGCACCGAATCTTCACCAGACCACCAGGGCTGATGGGAGAGAAAATAGTGAGACTGACATCAGAAATGAAGACAGTAAAAACACATAAGGAGCAAACAGCAGATTGGGTTTAAATGACCAGAGAAGGGAAACCATCAAAGATAGCTCTGAACTCGGGAAGAGATGTAGAAAGAATAATTCCTTTAAATCACTGAGCTGGGGGAGGACATGCATGCTCTTATATTTGATGTAGCTGTGTTGGGATGCACATTATTTGCTATGGGCTATATTCAGATGTCTTTTTACAAAGTGATGCTTTGCCTCATGATTTGCACATCATTATCGATTTAATTTCAGCTACAAAATTGAAAGTAGACATGTCTTTTCAAGAAAAAGAAAAAGCAGTCTTTGATGTACGTTGTGTCTCACGATCCAGGGGCGCCTGCAGATTCTGTTCTGTGCAAATGGTGCTCCCTGGAGCACAGGGCCTTCCTGCCAGATCTGGACAAAACAGCCAGACCACCTGGAGCCTGTTTGTTGAGCGAGGGATTAAAAAGGCCCCGAGGAAGAGGCAGAACCTTCCTGCGTAGGCAGAAAATCAAATCCCTGTTGCTCCAGTAATCTCTCCAAGCTGGGATTTATTGGAGATGGGAGGGCCTCTCATCTCCTAGAAGATGAATGTGAAGCCCAGAAGAGTGAGGTAACTGGTCCAAAGTCACACAGCTGGATGTTGGCAGAAGCAGACCTAGACAACAGGGCTTCTGTCGCCCTGCAATTTGTACTCCACCAGGCCTTGAGGTTTCCAAAACACAGCACCTCTGGAGCCACAACAATGTTCTTAATAAGTCCTCCGGTGAGCTACTAATCTCTCCTATTTTTCAGATTAAGAAACCAAGACTCAAAAGCCAGCTTAGCAGTCAAGATAGCAGTCAGCTGACTTGGTGGGTAAATAATGGGACTTTGCAATTTTAACGGGCATGAATGTGACTCGTTGGCATTGCTCTGGGTAGGGCGTGTTAGCCCTTCGGTCCTGGGCACAGCACCAGCTTGACGTGGATACGTTCTACAACCACTTGCTGAGCAACCGATGCAGGGGTCTGAAAGAATGAACTTGACTTAATTATGTCTCCATTCTCTGACAAGATGATCTCAGTGAGGTTTTGTGAGTTTATCTTAAAGGTCTGTTGGTAAATTAACAAGTGCAGATTGACTAGGCCCTAGACACACATCTAAGGACTCAGACGGTGTTGGAAAAGTGTCCATGCTCAGGGGAGGCGGGAGAGCCTACTCCAGCATCTTGGCCAGGCATCCTGATGGAGGTATACTGGAGAGATGGCAGTGTCCTCTGGTGCCAAGCCTGCCGGGGCACTCAAAGACATCTGGTCACTCTTCTGAGGAGGCAGAGGCTCAAAACAGCAGAAAAAATTTAATTCAAAGGAGCAGGATGAGCAGCTACATCCTGCTGATGGCTGATCTCAGCAGAATGTGTGTGTCACCCAAGACAGGCAGAGGACACAAGAAATGGATCCAAGCTTCCTGTCAAGCCGTGATTCTGCGTCTGGGGCAGGTTGAATAGTAAACCTTCGTGGTCTGCTGGGAAATCACCAAAATGGGAAGGAAGCTCAGAACGGTGCACCTAGTAGCAATGATCCGTGCTACCAATAGGGGTCAGTGTGGCCTCTGCCACCTTGGCTGCTCCGTGCAATTTCCTTCCAGAGCTTTGCAGAGGAGGACTTCTGCTGCAATGACCCATCCATGTGCAGAGGGGCAGCATCTGACCAAGATTAGCACAGTATGCCATGAGAGAATTTGGTTATAAAATTGGAGTGATGGTTGATCCATAGACAGTATAGATGAATGACCTCATGCATTTGTTCACTTTCTGGGCCAGCTGCTGTGCTAAAACCACTAGAGACGCAAGAATAAAGAAGACTTGTGCCCCTACCCTTGGCAACTTAATGAGAGCTGGTGGAGGATACAAAGAGAAAGTACTCATTTACAGTATATGGCAGGGTCTACAATAGAGGCATGGAGAAAAGGGCTGTGGGAACTCAAAGGAGAAAGCAACTAACTCCACCTGGGGGGAAGCAATGATGAGGAAGGCTGCACAACGGAAGTGACATGTGAGTAGATTCCACGTGAGATTAGTTTACCAAGTTGGGAGAAATGTCATTCCCAGGAGTGGGAACCGCATGTGCGAAAGTGCAGCAAGTTTGAAAACAGAGGAATAGTCTTCAGCCTCTTGCTACAGCTTCACAACCTTCTGTATCAGATCATCTATGGCTCTGACTGTTGTCCCTCCCAAATGAATGGTTCAGGTCACTCACAAGATTTGTTTTCTTACTGCTGACTCTTATAATTGCTCATTTATGGGCCAATGACTGAAGGAGCAAGACGGTAGCAGGCCTCCCCTTAACTTACAAAAGTACAAGGAAATAAACTTTCTGGATAGAGAGCCAAAATAGCCACCATTAAACAAATCCTTTTCGCTCAGCCCTTAGACACATTAGAACTTAAGAAGTATTTGTAACTGGGCACATTCCTTGCTGACCATCTCTCTCAGTATTGCAAGAGCAAGGAGGTTACCAGTAGCTAGAATTTTCTAGGGTCTCACACAAATTTCCAGTCACCTTGAACAACCACCGTGGATTGCTCTGTCATGCCATTTTTCAGAAAAGTCTCATTGTCGGCTTATCCCTTCTTGCAATGAAAGGTGTTATGCTCCTTGGAAAATTCTATTTTTATTTTAAATGCTCAGTTGGGAACTTTAAACTTTGTTTTGCTAACTCATTTGTATCTGAAGCTGAACAATAGCATATGATCCGAATTCTATAAATTTTCCTCCCAGCTTCAAAGACTTCCAGTCCCAAGAGCTTGAACGCGGGCACTTTACACAGCCACGTGGTTGGGCTGTGTTGAAGGACCAAGGTTAAACTTTCCATCAGAACAGCATTTGCGGCTAAAATAGTCCCACAGTCACAACTGGGGCGTCCCCACCCTTCTGTCTGCATTTTTGTTGCCCTTCCAGCCATTCTGGTTCCCACAGTGACCCCAGCAGGACAGGAGCTAAAAACAGGAATGGAAAACAGAAAGAGGGGCTCCCCAGAAGATAAAGATACCATGGGAGTTCCCTCGTAGTATTCCTGTCCAGAGTCTGCAAATAATAGTATTTACTGACCGTTTACCTTGTGCCACACACCAGGAATACCATAACAAAGAAACAAAGCCCTGGGCCTCATGGAGCACACATTCCCATGGGGAAGACCGAAAATATGTACCATCACACCAGGCAGTTACATGAAGAAATGGAAAGCTGGCTAAGTGAGCAGAGTGATAGTAGGAGAGGCCAATTTTTGTTCAGATGATCAAAGAAGGCTTCTTTTAGGAGCCAGTATTTGAGCCGAGATGTGTCTAAAGGGAAGAAGAATCCAGATGAATAACCAAGGGAGGTTGCAGGGCCATTTTCTGGGAGGGAAGTGTCTAAGTGCCTAGTCCCCGAGTCGGGGAGGCGAAGGTGGACTCCAGTTCCCATAGTGACCCCCCAAGCACAGCGAGCGGAGGTGGTACTCCTGGTGGTCTCCTTTCTGTAGGAACTGCCAGTCCACATCCCAGAAGTGCTCTGGCTGTGTTAGTGATTAAGACGACTAGGTTTCAGAAGCGCTCAAAACACCAAAGGGAAAGGAGTGAATCTGACATCCTACAACAGATCCTCTACGCACATGAGAGAAGAATCCATTCAGATTCAAAACAAACACACCAAGAATTTCTTTCCATACAAACAGATTTGCATTCATTTATTTCTATCAATAAGATGTGTATATGACATCTATCTATAGAAGCATTTAATGGAAATTGAGTTAGTCAAATACCGTACTTCCCAGAATGAGTATGTTTTTATCTTAAGCATTCTATCACAGTTCTTTATTTTCATATTGGGGGAAATTCTCCTTTACCTTTCAATTCTTCTTTCAAAATTTTAGTTTTGGAAAATAAATCCTTAGTTTCCAAGAGCTCTTTCTTATTCTCTGATTATTCCTTTTTTCATAGCATACTGTTTTTATTTTATGCATAGAAAACCTTCTTGAACCTCTCCAAAGATATTAAGTAGAGGATTTTTAAAAACTTTTCTCATGTTCCCCGATTTAACCATTTTCTTGTAGGAGAATTGTTCTATTTGATCTGTCATGACATTTGTTTTCATGTTGCTGGTTTTCTTTAGATCTGGTGACCACTGTTGGTACAACCGGGTTGAATTTTCGATGTTAGTAGTGATGCCTTTTTTGCTGTTGTATTTGTGCATGTCCCTTTCCATCACCCCATCACTAGGTATTTTCCAAGAATAGAAAATCTACCTGACTAATTTTATGCATATGGGTGGGGATTGTTGCTGGCAGAATTCCATCACCATGAGAAGGTAACAAGCTGGCGCTGGCATCCACATTGCAGCCTTAATTCTATCCAAAAACTTCATCCAATTTCTTTAGAGAGACATCTGATGTGTAGCTCAGGGAAGGAGAGGGGATAAAAACCTAGGCTACTTATCCTCTGTACAGAAGGGAAAAGCGGCTGTGGGATCAGGGCAATCTTCTAGTGCTTCTTAGATGGAGGCAGTACCCCCTTTTATTTCGAAAGAAGTGGGAGCATTTTCAGTTGTCATAATAACTAAGAAATCATTGGTACCAGCATTTAATGGGAGGGGCCAGGAATGACAAATGACCCATAATACACAGGACCATCACATTAAATGAAGTTCGATACAGCACAAAATGCCAGTAGTGCCTCCATTGAGAAAGTGGGAGACAGACTTTCAACTAAATAGCCCCCTCTCCCCAGCACCATTCCCAGCTTTCATTCTCATTCACACCAACTCTTGTACTTGTTCTTCGTGTCTCATCCTGAAGACCCTCAAGGTCTCTGTCCTGCGAGTGGGTGCTCTCTGTGTTATGGGCCCCCTTCTAGACATTCTGGGCCACAGCTTCCCTGCTCTACTTTAACTAGCAAGGGGCTTCCACTTTTTCATTATCCACAAGTTTATCGAAAGCTCTATTTGCTGCTAATCTCTTCTTTTTTTTCCTCTTTGCTATTATGGGATTATTCCTGTATTACCATTTCATTAAGGCCTCAAGAAAGAGGGAAAGAGAAAAACTTAGCTTCCATCTGACGTCATGACTTCAGTTTTTGTTGTATCAATATAAGTCAGTATCTCAATTCCCTTCTAAGTACAAAAAGGATATGAGCACACTTCCCATTTCTTCCAACTAACACTCTCCCCTTCCACCTTCCATCCTGTACCTTGCACTTGACCATTGCTAATTTCATTACCATTTACATTCATTTCTGCAACTGCAAACAAGTCATCCATTCTTTGTCCATCAATTGACTTTTAAAGTTGAAAATCAGGGGCCAGCTTGGTGGCAGAATGGGGTTAAGTTTGTGCACTCCGCTTGGGCCTCCTGGGGTTCGCAGGTTCAGATCCTGGGTGCAGACCCAAACACTGCTCATCACGCCATGCTGTGCTGGCGTCCCACATACAAAATAGAGGAAGCCTGGCACAGGTGTTAGCTCAGGGACAAACTTCCTCATCAAAAAAAGGAAAAATTGAAAATCAATAACTTTTGCTTAAATTTAAATATTATTTACAGCTGCCCCACATAGAGTTTTTGAATTATATTTCCTATTGACTAGGTCCTAACATTCAACAGAGAACCTTCTTGGAATAGAATTAAATGGATTCTCTCTCTCTCATTCTCTCTCTCTTTCTCAGATAGTTAATTTTATATGTCAACTTGACTGGGCCGTGAGGTGCCCAGATATTTGGCTAAAATTTATTCTGGGTGTGTCTGTGAGGGTATTTCTGGCTGAGATTAATAGTTGGGTGGGTTGACTGAGTAAAGCAGATTGCCCTTCCCAGTGTGGGTGGGCCTCATCCAAGCCCTGAGAGGCCTGAACAGGAAAGAGGCAGGGTAGGAGAGAATTCGCTCTCTCAGCCCAACTACTTTCAAGCTGGGCATCAGTCTTCTCCCGCACTTGGACTAGAACTTATACCATCAGCTTTCCTGGTTCTCAGGCCCTTGGACTCAGACTAGAATTATCCCGCCGGCTCTCCTGGGTCTCCAGCTTGCAGATGGCAGACTGTGGGACTTCTCAGCCTCCATAATCATGCAAGCCAATTCCTTATAACAAATTTGTATATATATGTACCTATATATAAGCAAGAACGAGATGGTTAATCAGCATGTGTTTCAAGGTTTCTCCCTTAACCCTCCCTAGACATGCGATGGGAAAGACAGGCTCATGGAGTTCATTACCATCATCAGGTCTCAAAAGAACACCACAAGAAATCCTTGGGCAGGGGGGAAAAGTGAGGTGGAGGAGATAAGTGCTGGTATGAGGGGATAGCCAGCTGCAGTGGCTGCCAGGAGAGGAGAGGCCAGGGCCTGCAGAGGGACAGCGCCTGCAGAGAGCTCCTCTCCTCCATGTTGTCCTGTGAAGACCGGTGTTTGCCCTTCCTCTATTGCTATTTGATGAATATTTTTCTTAAAAATGATACATCATGATTGTGCAACTTTCATTCTGGAGATGCAAAGAGGCAGAGGAAATAGCAGATGCGGAGATCCTGTGATGGGGTGGTGCTGGCATGTTAGAGAATTTGCAAAGGGGTCAGTGTGACTTGAAAGAGAGTCAACAGGGAGGATGGTACAAAAAGGAAATGAGGGCAGAGAGGCCACAGAGGGTCAGATTCTGTAAAGTAGTAGCCATAACAAGGAATGTGACCTCCTTCATTGCATGAGCTGGAAACCACTGGTAAGTTTTGAGCAGAGGAGCCACATTATCTGACTTACTTTTTCTCAGAAACACTCTGGCTACTGTGTGGGAAATGGACTGGAACGGGACAGACAGAGCAAGGAAGCATTGGAGATGATTGCATTTGCTCTGGAAAGAAATGGCGGTGACTCATTAGGATGGTGCAAGAAGATGATGAGAAGATGTTGGACTGGGACATACTTTGAGAGTGGGGCTAACAGAGTTTGCTAATAGATTGGATGTGGAGTGTGAGAACTTGAGAGGAATCAAAGATGCTCAAAGATTTTGACGTAAACAACTGTGAACATGGAGTTGCTGTTTACTGAATTGAGGAGCAAATGGGATGAGCAGATTGTAGAGGAAAATCAAGAGTTTAATTGCATGTTAAGATGTGTGAGATGCTAGATACACAAATGGAGACACTGAGTTAGCAGTCAGCCAGGAGCCTGGAGTTTGGGGTGAAGGTCAGGGCTGTGCAAACATATTGAGGGCATTGACGTGGGTACGGTATTAAGAGCCATTGGGGTGCATGAGAGTACCTATGGTCCTGCATGTAAATAGTGAGGAGAGGGGCTCCTCTGGGTCCAGAGCAGATCTCTGGGGCTTCCCCCATGTAGAGGTCAACAAAAGGCAGAGGAGAATGGGAAGAAGCGGCCAGTGAAGAAGGGTGAAAACCATCTAGCTTAATGGAACCAAAATGAAACCAAATTTAAAATGACAGCAGTGACAACTCTGACAAACGTCACTGAGAGATTACTTAGGATGAGGACTGAGGATTAATGTTTGGACTCAGCAACATGATCTTTGGTGATCCTGACGACGATTTGGTAGTACTTAATGAAATTAGGTATAGGAATACAGGGAGTCCCAGAAATGCCATTTATATGTATATAACCCAGAGAAGCTTTCTCATAGTCACATGAGGACATTTGTTAGAATTTTCATTGTAGCAACGTTTATGGAAAAAAGGAATTGGAAACCACCTTGAGGTCTAACAACAGGAGAATAGATAAGGTAGGATTATGAACTGGATGGAATACAATGGAGCAGTCATAAATAATGGACTAAATTATGTACAACCATTTGGATAAATTTTAAAAATAACATTGAATGAAAATAAAGTAAGAAAAAAATTTTAAAGAGTAAAAAACAGTAAGATTTATAACATGATTCTACTATTATATAAATTTTAAAACAACACACTCAAACAACACTGCATAACCTTTAAGAATATTAGGAAGGTAGATTGAAAGGACATGGCTTGAATATACCAGAGTGGGTGCATGTGGGGTAAGGAGAATGGGACTGGGGAGAATGAGGAAAGGGCAGAAAAATAAAATAAAACCAAACAGAAGAGATGGACCAATAGTATTCATTGGCATGAACTGAGGAGTGTGATTAACTGAATTCTATTCACCTGAGATCCTTGCCTCACATCCTCGCAACAAGAGATAAGGAAGCTAAGAAACGGGCAGAGCGAGAAGGTAGGCAATTTGTCCCAAACTCTTTCCCTGTACAGGCTTCACCGTCCCTATCAGCTCCTTCCATCCTCCTCCTCTTCAGGCTCCACTTGATCTTTCTGCAGCACTTCTGATCACCCACCCCTGCCTGATGGGTCCTTCCACCTTTGACCACTTAGGGCCTCCTTAGATGTCCCCCAGGGGAACTTACTCTCTCTCTGAGGGCCCCAGAGCACACTCTGTGTACTGTACTTTGATTGTCAACCTTCGTCACAGTGTATTTGATTATCTGTTTATTCCTCCACCTGCCTGTCTTAGGGCTGCCCCGGGGATTTCAGATCCCATTTAGGAGTTTTCCCAGAGACTCTTCCAACATTTCTCTACTAACTGGGAACGGCATAGACTTTTTAACCTTCAGCTTTTTGCACATCTGTAGCCGTAAGTGAATTTTAGGTTTATAGAGTGAATGATTCAAAATACATGCCTTAGATGGATAAATTAATAACACTGTAGAGAAATGATATTATATCTTTCTTTTAAAAGCTTTTGTACTCTTGTGTTTAATACCTTTTGAAAAGTGATTTCTGAGGGGAAAGAGACAAATTTCCCCCACAGAATTCCAAATAATATCCGTAGACACTCTACCCTCCAGCAGGGGGTGCAGAACTTCCCGCACCTCAGAGGCGGGCTTTGCACAGTGGGTTTGGGAAAGAGCAACTTCACGGTGGTGGAATCTGACAAACACTACCTCATCCAGGTTGTCAAGGTCAGCATCAACAGCCATAAATAGTGTCAATAATATGTATTTTTGAAATGATGTAACGAAAATGGCACTTGACCTCTGTGAACTCCCTCCCCAAAACACATAACCCAGTCTAATCGTGAGAAAAACACCCGACAAATCCCAACAGTGGGGCATTCTACAGAACACCTGACAACTACTCCTCAGAACTGCCAGGGCCACCAAAATCTCGGAAAAATTGTCACAGCAAAGGCGAGCCCAAAGAGACATGATAACTAAATGTAATATGGTACCCTGGATGGGATCCTGGAATAGAAAAAGGACACTAGGTAAAATTAAGGAAACCTGAATAAGCTATGGACTTTAGTTAGTAATAACATACCAATATTGGCTCATTAATTATAACAAATACACCATACTGATGTAAGGTGTTACTAATAGGGGAAACTGCTTGGGGGGAGGGGGGAGGGGGGAGTCGTGTATGGGAACTCTGTGTTCTATATTGTCAATTTTTCCATAAGTCTAAAACTGCTCTAAAGAATAAACATTATTAAAAATAAATTGGGATTTTTTTAAAAAATAATTGCCAATACCGTAACAGCAGCAGCTTATGTGCTTTCTATTATCATTAGCATAGTTGACCCATGGAACAAACCATAGGCTACCCCCTTCCCACCCCCCACCCCCCATCAAACTAGTTAAGCCCACAAACTGGTAAAACTGACAAAACCTAAAAAAGAGTCAAGAAACAGGTGCCCAGGAGACAGCGACTATGGCTCGTAGAACGTAGAGCAGGATCAGGACTTGGAAGTCCCCCCGTCTCCGGTGAGACTGGGGTGAGTTGCTTCTCCGTGGAAGAGGGCCCAGTTACTTTACACACTAGTACCCAGAAGATGCAACCCCAAAGAGAGGAGCAATGAGAGAGAGACGGGGCGGGGGGTGAGGGAGATAATGCATTAGTCAGGGTCCTCCAGAGAAACAGAAGCAATAGAATCTATATATATGGTCACTTTTTGCACATTTTTGCAAGGCAGTCACCTAAGGCAATATTTTGCTGAGAAAACAAGATTTTTTTGAGCAAACACACGTTTCTTTAGGATTAGAAGAGATCTGAATATGAGCGCAGTTCGTACACTGCGGTCAACTGTCCATATATCAGTTATATCATTCTACCTCATTAGCCCCTTGATGTCATCAACAGAACTAGGATACGCTGATCTACAGCCTCAGAGCAGACAAATCGAGGAGTATTGCTGGTAACAACTAAGAAAGCTCAATTTGCAAAAGCCATATTGGGAAGCCCACAGCGGGTTACCTAAGGGAGCTCTCAGCAAGTTAATGTAGAGTGGAGATGGACATTTAGGCAAGGGGCCATCCTCCCAAAGCGGATGTGAGAATTAAGCAAGGAAGAAAAAAAGCTGAGTCAGAGAGAAGTGATCTTTTCCATTAGTTGAAAGTATTTAATTTTATTTCTTTTTCCTGGGTCGTTTCCTGCAAGAGAAGGGACTGTTAATAAAAAGGCAAAATGGGATTGGCATTTTATGCAGTGTTAATAGAAATATGGAAATGTAATCATTAAATGCTTAACATAAGACTAGTCAATAAAACCAAACCCTCTCTTCTCTCAATGGCTTTTGCAAAAGTTCTCTGCCAAAGAACAATCTCAACAGCTAGCACAAGCGAGCATGTGGTTATTATGCAAGGAGAGGTTTTTTCTCCTGCAGTTCTCTGGCATCAAAAGCATTCAGCAAGAGTGGTGGGAGCATCTTTGGATGCTTAGAAACAGAGAGGAATTTTTCTACTTGGAAATCCGATTGCTTTTTATCTATATGGTTTGCACTGTGTTCCCTATGTTTCTGCGGCTGTGTGATGCTTGACAGTGTCAGGCAAGGATCGAAGGCGGGAAAAATGAAGTTTTGTGGAAACAAAATAATCATTCAGAGACTCCACTGTTGAATATTGCAAAACTCTAGGGAAGGGGTACTTAAGAAAAGCCAGTGAGTAATCCTCATTCCCCCATCCGACATGGTTCCCAGTTTCCTCTAGGGAAAAACAAACATTGATTAAATGCCTACGTGCAGAGTCTGAAACACCTGGGAAAGCGAATCCCAAAAGGTTAGGTCTAGATGGTCCCTACAATCCGAATGAATTGGTTTAATAACTTCAGTTGCTGGGGTTTTGCTTTGTTTTTTTTGCTTTTCTAAACTAGCTAATTCCTGTTTGTGAATGAACGTTTATATCTAGACAAGCTCTCTTTTCCGCACAGAAGCTATAGAAGGCCTTAAAGCAATGTTTCTTAAACTTTTGAGGTTATGGGTTGTCCTTTTAAGAACATAATTAAAGCTACAGAATCTTCTCATATAGAGGGACACATGCGCACGCACACACAAACACGCACACAGAGACATAGATACCACATAAAAAACCCTTGCTCTAAGTAATTTTCCACAGTTCCTCACATTCCTATAGCTTTGTACATTTGGTGTGCATTCACATGAGCTTATGCAAGTTGTAGCAAATTAGACTCATTCCCCGGAATCCTTGCAGGTATCATTCCTGGCGGGCACACAAATGCAGGTCTGAGTTAAGAAATGACACAAGGTATCGGTAAGCGAGGCGACACAGCCTGGAGGTTAGACCATGTGCCTCAGTTCCCGCTAGTTGACCTGCTGTGGCACTTTGGGCAAGTTCCTTTAGTTGTTTTCTCAGCTGTAAAAGGGAGATAAAACAGTACTACCTCAAATGGGTACTGCCCAACACCACCACGCACTTAGTAAGCTCTCAATAAAAGTTAGCAATTACTGCTTATGCTTTAACTCGAACTGTGCTCCCTTTATTACTTGGCTGCTCTATCCTCATTCTTCTCCCAAATCTTGTTAAAAAACACACAGAGTCACAAGAAGTGGAAGGGAACAGACAATCCAGTCCAAGGACGGCCCAAACAGGTGGTCCTCGTTTCTCTACCGGAATATTTCCCATAGGACATCTAAGATCCCTTGTCTTGCTAAACCCTCATGAGCCACTGCAATGGGGAGCTTCACTGTCTCTCGAGTAGCCCCTTCTAACTTGGGACAAGTGTGTTTATAAAGACCCTTTTCCTTTTATTAAACTGAAATCTTCCTGTCTTAAAGCAGCCACTATTATCCTAGCTTGCTCTTTAGAAGCATGCAGAATCTGTCTCACTTTCCTTCCTGCATGAGAAGTGTCCAGAAGGCAAGACATATCCATATTCATCTTCTACACATCCCAGGCTCAATGCACAGTACCTAGCCCTGAGTTGGTGCTCCGTTTTGTATTTAATTCATTAAACCTTTGAATATTTGGAAGCAGCTATGAGATACCTCCACAGCCTTAAAGGTCCCTCTTAAAAGCCAACTGTCCCCTGTTTCTTCAAAATCCCTCTTATAATATGGTTCCCAGACCATCACCATCTCAGTGGTCATGCAGTTGGAGCACAATATTCCAAATGAAGTCTGACCAGGTCAGAGAGGGAAAATCACCATCCCTGTTCTGTTCACTTCATTCATTCCACCCACTCATTAACTCATTCACAAACAGCACCTTCTATTCTTGATGCTACAAAATTCTTAGAGATTTAAAAATGGGAATTGCATCTAATACACAGCTCGACACACTTGACCGTTGACGGATTATTACATTTTCCTTTAGGGAAAAGCCATGCTAGTTCTTTCTAAATCGGCTGTGGCACCAACTTCAGTTCACACGGACCATGGGAACATTTGGTGCTCGCCACTTCAGTTGCTGAGCATCTTTAACTTTCCTGATTGGCCTAATCTTTCTCCAAAATCAATTTTAACGAGAGAAAGTTTACTTTTTCTTCCTCTCATGGTTGTAAATTTCTTATTCCTTCTAGCACAGCTTTCAGTGACTGTTAACCTTTCTGTTTCTCCCTTCACTCAGCGGCCAACATACATCTCTTCCTTTTGACCTCCGTAGTTGTAGAAGAATGTGTCAGCCATTCCCAGAGCACACGGCCTTCACAAACCATCACCAGGAACCACAGGGGCAGGGGAAATAAAAGAAGAAATATTTTACTAAGTAGAGATTTAAAAAAACAAAACACTGCTTCCATGCTTCTGCAGGCAAGTCAGCAACACAAATACCGAAAACTTTGCAATTCTCCCAAGGAACAGCCGACAGGTTTAATTTTAGCACAGTCCTTGAAAGAGCTCAGGGAGCCCAGGATAACTGATCGTACTGTAAATCCATGATACAACAGGACAGGAGGGGTGCGCGTCCCTTAATAAATATTGATACTGGCTCTCAGATTTTCATATGATGACTGTTTTCAAAGGGAGAGTCTTTTATCTGAAGGATCAGATTGACAGGTAGTGATCTGAAAGCTCTTTCATCAACAAAATGGGTGGAGAAACACCAGCATAATTAACTCTTTTAGCGGCTGATTTTTTTTTAAGACCTTTGATTCCACGACTCTCAATTCACTATTCTCTTTCTGAAGTAAGTTCCATCTCCCGGGTGGTCAAGGAAGTTCTACCAACTTCTTCAAGGTCAAGCTACAAACCCGTGGGCGATTTGAGGTCAGGCTGCCCCTGCATGATTGCGGCTGAGTCAGACGGGAGCACCAAGAGTGTGACTCTCCATGGGACGGGTGACGATCCAAGGGGGGCACAAGAAGGGACCCAAGGGAAGACTCTGAGGAGATGGAAATGGCTGACCTACAGCATGTTCACAGCCATTCGTGAGGAAAAAGCTACCAAAGTTCCACAACCCCACAGACTGTTCCCACTTACACAATTTCTCAGAGAACAAGTACAAAGCCGGGAGAAACCTAGAATGCAACCCTAGGGACCCGACTAGAAAACAGAACGGAGTTCAGGTGGTGTTTCCAAAGTTTTGACCCTGGAAGAGAAAGGAGGCTGGAGTAACTGACTGGCTGGGTTGGATTTTTAAGGTGCATGTTACAATGCTCACATGATGACCACCCGAGGCAGAGGCTATCCAACAAGAACTGAGAAGAAATTTCTGACAAGATGCTTCTGAATAGAGCAGGAGGGTCTTAAAGGGCGCAAGAAAGAAAAGTACCCACACAAGATGGTAAAAACAGAGTATGATGGAAGACAAATCAACTTTAATATATAAAAAGAAAAGCAGCTGGCTTCTTCAGAGCACATAACAATCCTAAACTCTTAATATTATTATTCTTATTAAATATTTGTATAAATAATTGATAGTATGAAATTCATGACTTGAATTCAGCAGTGGAACAGTACACATTGTCCCTTTCAAATGAACTTTATTTTATTTTAACAGAACCAAATGAGATAATGCATACAAAGGGCCTGTCACTTAAAACTCTATTTGTTCATTTATTCGTTTATCAATTCTATGAAGATTTACAGATTAGCAAGTCCTCAATGCAGTTGATTTAAAAAAAAGAAACACAAGGAAGTATATAAGTGAGATGCTGATCCCCAAAACAGGGACAGAATTCCAAAGCCAAGTCATTCCTCCCAGAGGTGACGCTACGGGGGACAGCAGGACTCAAGCCCGCACCCAGTCAGCACCATTCCTTGCAGTGGAGCCCATATGTGCCAGGACGCAGCACTCCAGTGTGGGCACCTGCCACACGCAGAGCCTACCAGTGTCAGATGCTGAGGGGGGAAACCCCAGGCCTGCCTCAGAAGGGGCCAAGCACAGATTCTCTGGAAAGCCAGGCTGCATGGCGCCCTTTCACACAGGAATCTCCTTGGGTAACGAATATTTTCTTTTCATATACCCACAGAACTGGAGACTAAGGGGAGGCCTGTGCCGCACAAGAGGACTGGAGCTTCAGAAAACAGTCCTTCAACTCAACCAGTACAGACTGGCCCATGGGAACCCCCCAGACCGGTAGACCTTTCATACCTGCTGTTCATTTGATGCAGGAACTGTTCTAGATTAAAGAAAATTTAAGAAACGCAACAACTAGATGCAATGTGTAATCTTTCATTGGAACCCAGATTGAAAAAAGAAAACCAGTAAGAACATTATTGGACAATTGAGGGAATTTGAATATGATGACTATATTAGAGTATAGTATTTTACCAGTGTGTAGCACGATCATTGTTTTGTGCTAATATATGACAAGGGCCTCGTTCTTAGGCAATACATGGTGAAATATTTGAGGATGAGATATCATCATTTCAGCAACTTACTTGCAAAAGTTCAGGCAAATATAAATAAATAATACAGATATGCTTATCGACAGAGATACAAGCAAATGTAGAAAAATGTTAACAATTGCTAAATACAGATGAAGTGCACGTGCACGTTCATGCGAATATTCTTTCTATTTCTCCGGGCATTTGAAATTTTTTTAAATAAAAAGTTGGGGAAAACTTTACTGTAACAGTAAATTTAAAAATGTAAAATTGCAGGGGCCAGGCTGGTGGCATAGTGCTTAAGTTCAGCACTCTGCTTTGGCAGCCAGGGGTTCACGGGTTTAGATCCTGGGCATGGACCTACACATAGCTCATCAAGCCATGCTGTGGTGGCATCTCTCATAGAAAAAATAGAGTAAGATCGGCACAGATATTAGCTCAGGGCCAATCTTCCCCATCAAAAAAAAAAAACAAAAAGGAAAATTCCATATTGAAAGGACATACTAAATGTCAGGAAAATTTATCCAGAATGGTCAACAGCAAGACATAGGCTAGTAATTTTATCAAACTTTTGACAAAAATAAATTATTTTTTGGATACCTAGACAAAACGACTAAGTCGCTGATAGGGGAAAGAAAACCAGTTTGTCGTTTTATTTTTTACAGTAATGTGATATGCCAGGAGATAATAGAGAAATAATTTACATACTTCGGAAAATAAAATATAAGCAAAAGATTTTATATCCAGCCCATTGACCTCAAGAATAGATGACACAGACATTTTAACTTTCATTTTGAAATAATTTTACAGTTATATAACAGTTGCAAAAAAAAAAAAGAGAGAGAGAGAGAGTTTCTGTAAATCTTGTGCCCAGGTCTCCCTAATGTCCTCATTTTCCACAGCCACAGTGCAATGATCAAAACAGGAAGCTAACGTTGGTACAACACTATGAACAAAGCTATAGCCCTTATTCAAACTTCACCAGTTTTTCTACAAATGTCCTTTCTAAATTCTGAGATTGAATCCAGGATCCCACATTGCATTTAGCTGTTAATGTCTCCCTAGGGTGCCCCAATTTGTAACAATTCCTCAATCTTTCCTTGTCTTTCATGACCCTGGCACTTTTGAAAAGTACTGGCCCATTATTTCATACAAAGTCTCCCAGTTTGGGTTAGTCTGATGCTCTCTCGTGATTACATTGAGATTATGCATTTTTGGCAAGAATATGTAGAAATGATGCTGTTCTCTTTCTAGTGCATCACACCAGGGGGTATATGATATTAGCATGCCTTATAACCTGTGATGTTAACTCTGATCACCTGGTTAAGGTGCTGTGACCTGGGTTTCTCTACTATGAAGTTGCTCTTTTTCCCTTTGTAACTAATAAATATCGTGGGGGAAATACTTTGAAACTAAGCAAATATCCTATGTCTCCTCAAAGTTTCATCCAAAGTTAGCATCCATTCAGGGATCTTGCCTACAACAAATAGTAGTGGGGCGTTTGCCTATTTGTGACTTCGTATTTCCTCATATCTTCTACATTTTTAAATTAGTATTCTTCTATAAGGAAAGGCTATCCCTCCTTCTACTTTTTAAATTTATTCAATGATTTATTTATATGGGTATGGGTTCATAGATATTTCTTTTATTCTGTGGGTTATAATACAACATTCTCATTACTTATTTTTTTGCTTAAATTGTTTTAGTTGTGGATATTGGGAACACCTTCTGATTGGCTCACGTGTCCTAGAAAAAGATTTTTTAAAAGAGACATAAACATCACTATTAAAGAAAAGGTTTAGGGGAGCCTGCCCCGTGGCCGAGTGGGTTAAGTTCATGTGCTCCACTTCCACGGCCCAGGGCTTCACTGGTTTGGATCCTGGGCTTGGACCGAGTGCCACTCATTAAGCCATGCTGAGGCGGTGTCCCACGTCACAGAACCAGAAGGACCTATAACAAGAATATACAACCATGTACTGGGGGGCTTTGCAGAGAAGAAGAAAGAGAAAAAGAAGATTGGCAACAGATGTTAGCTCAGGTGCCAATCTTTAAAAACAAAGAAAGAAAAGATTTAAACACTTACCATTACAATAAGAAAAAAAATACTTAACGTTCATCAAAAGAAGTCATTAAGAGAGTGAAAGGTAAGCTACAGAGTAGCAGAAGATTTTTGCAATACATGTTATATCCAGAATAAGTAAAGGACTCGTAAGTCAATAAGAAAACGTCAGCTGACCAAGACTAAAAGACTTGAATAGACACTTCCTGAAGGAGGAAATTCAAACGACCGATAAACATGTGAAAAGGAGCTCATCCTCATTAGTAATCAGGGCAAATTAAAACCACAATGAGATGTCACTACACACCTGCTGGATTGCTTTAAAGTGAAGTACATGGGGCCAGTCCGATGGCGTAGTGGTTGAGTTTGTGTGCTCCGCTTCAGCAGCCCAGGTTTGCAGGTTCAGATCTGAGTCTGGAACCTACACACTATTCACCAAGCCATGCTATGGCGACACCTCACATACAAAAAATAGAGGAAGACTGGCACAGATGTTAGCTCAGGGACAATTTTACTCAAGCAAAAAGGGGAAGATTGACAACAGATGTTAGCTCAGGGACAATCTTCTTCAGCAAAAAAAATTAAAAAAAATAAAATGAAATAAAACTACTTTGGAAAACAGGTTGAATTTTTCCACTATAGTTGAAGATATCTGTAAACTATTACCTGTTGATTCTATTCCTAGCTATTTACCTCATAGAAATGTATGCTTATGCATACCTACATACATATATGATAACATTCATAGAGGCATTATTCATAATAGACACAATAATTGGAAATTACCCAAATGTTATCCATGTAGAATAGATAATTTATAGTATCTTTATTTAATGGAATATTATATAGTAATGAAAATGAATAAACTATTACTGTACACAACAACACAGATGAATCTTAAAAACAAAGCATTAAGCAAAAACAACAAAAATAAATATATATCAGTGGTGATAAGGTGCTATGGAGACAATAATGACATAAATCAAAAAAAGAACTTTAAAAATTAATAAAGATGTAGAAAAAAATAGACTAGCAGTGAGCCCTGAAATCAGTTAAAAATTAAAATATGTTTGGTGAATTATATATTATAAATATAGTAGAAAAATAGGACATAAATTCAAATAATGTTCTTAAAAGAGAAGAGATATATTGTAAAAAATTAATAATCCTATATTGAGTATAATATACCCTACAGTAAAAACAAACTCAGTAATTCCTGTATGAGTGTATTTTACTTATTATGATTTTATAAGTAGATTTAATAACAAGTAGAGAAAGTCGTTCCCTTCTATCTCTTTATCAAAACTTTCTCAGTAATTTCCTTCCACTTATTATCATAAATGACTTTCAGGATCATTTTGTCACATTCCAAAAATGGCATACATTTCATGAAGGCTTTCAAATATATTAGCACAAGTCTGCCCCTTGAGTTTGGTGGCCAATATTCTTTTTCTCATTTGCAATTCTGTGTCTGTTTTCTTTTTTCCTTGACAGAACCAGCCAGAGACTCATCTATGTTATTTTCTCTTTCAATGAAAGAATTATTAGACTTACTTCTTGGTTTTCCTTGTATTCAATTAAAAAAAATGCTAAACAAATACATATCACAAGATTTAAGTATTATGAAAAAAGATAATAAAGCTGGGTAATAAAGAAGAGAAAGTGACAGTGAGTTCTATTTTATGTGATGATCAGAAAAGACTCATTGGCAAGTTGCTCTGTGGACGGAGACCTCCCAGCTGTGGCTCCGTGAAGGCAAAGTGCCCCAGGGACAGAGAACGGCCTTTGCAAAGGTCCTACAATATGCTTGGTGCCAGAGATCCAGTACGAAGGCTAATGTGCTGGAGTGGAATATACAAAGGTGAAGAGCATTAGGAGAAAAAGTTGGAGAGACAGTGTTGAACCAGATTTTATGGGGCCTTGTAGGCCATTTTAAGGACTTCAGAGAGTTTTAAGGAGAGGACTATTACAGACTGAATTATGTTCCCCCCAAATTCATGTGTTGAAATACTAAATGCGACTGTATTGGGAGATAGGGCCTTTAAAGAGGTAGTTACGGTTAAATGAGATCATGAGGGTGGGACCCTAATCTAATATGACTGGTGTCCTTATAAGAAGAAGAAGAGACACCAGAGATGCACACACATGGAGAAAAGGCCATGTGAGGACATAGCGAGAAGCGGCCATCTGCGAGCCACAGAGAGACCTCAGGAGAAACCTGTCTTACCGGTACCTTAATCCTGAAGTCCCAGCCTACAGAACTCTGGGAAAATAAATTTGTTTGAGCCATCCAGTCTGTAGTATTTTGATATGACAGCCCGAGCAAACTAACACAAGGAGTGACATGATCTGCTTTCCATTTCTCCTGCAGCCAGTCCTTTCTGCCCAGCCTCTCTCCTTCGACTTAGGATATCTTACTATAACTCTGCCAGAGTCTTCATCACTTACATCCAAAGATCTTGGGTTCTGTGGAATGGTCCAAATATGGACTGATTCTTTGTTATCTTCTTTCAGTATGGCATTTTAAATCTTGCATAAAATTCCTTCACATTTCTGCATCAGGAGGCATCTTCTCTAGTTTTCAGTTCTGCTGTATTTTTGCCCTATTCTATATTCAAATAGCCATTCCACTGAGAGTCTGCAAGTATGGTATTATATACACATACTTCTTCAGCTCTCTAGGAAGTCTGATGAACAGCCCTCTTAAATGAATATTGGCTATAGCAACAGATTTGTGAAAGATTTCTTGATGTAGCAAGGTTATGCATTTAACAGTCTTTCTAGTTTATGAAAATCCTCTAACCTACCTGGTAATGAAGCAGCAGACAAACAACATCTGGGCAGGTATTTATCTTGTTAAGTTAAACATGCACCTGGCCCCTTAATTATCAACTGTAATTGACAACTTCATCATCGCAGAGCACTTTTCTGTCCATGCCACAGTGGTGCAAGTAATTAGGTAATAATTAATGATTCTTTAAGTGCATTATTTCCTATGAGTTCAATTTTCACTGTATGTATATTTAAAGCGCAACAACTTTGTTTGTTTTACCCATATAGACAAATGTTAGAATGAATGAAAATCACGGTGCTTATCATAGGTATCTCAAAGGATCATCTATAATCATTTCTGACCTTTTTTCTACTCCACATAATGCTTATTTTATTTTCATTCAGCCTCACCATAAAGTTTTAGAGCTAATTATAGAGACCAGATGAATATACATTCACAAAGATATTCGTCTTCATGTTACATATAATAAGGAGACGTATACATGTATAAGTGACCAACACTAGGGGGAGGGTAAGTAAATTATGGTGCGTGAACTAAACAAAATACTATGCAAAACTTTAAAGTAATAATTTCTAAGATTATAAAAGTATTAAAAAGTTATAGTAAGAAAAATAACATAAGTCCCTGATTATAATTATATAAAACATGTATATTAATAGACAAATAATGGAAGGATATAGGTAGTTGAGTTATGCCCACAAATTACAATTATTTCATTAAAGTAGAGTAAAATGAATGTTTATGTTTTAAAAATATTTCATTTTTGAATAGGTAACACATGCCCACAGTGCAAGATTCAAGAGATACAGAAAGATATGCATTGAAAAGTTAGTGTCCATCTTGGACCTGTCTCACAGTGACCTTGTTCCGCTCCCTAGGAGTAACTTTTCTAGAAAGTAGTAACATTCCCTAGTTTTTGTATATTATTCCAAAGACAGTTTATGTGTTTATAAAATATATGTATACATAAATTTTTTGCACACAAATGGTAGCAGTAATAGCACACACATTGTTCCACACTTTCCTTTTCTCACTCAATACCTCTTGGAATAGCTTCATGTCATTACAGAGAAAGCTACCTAATTATTTTTAATAGTTATGATGTTTTACTACATGAATTTATCATAATTTATTTAACCACCCTGTATTCATGTACATTTAGGTTCATTCCAATATTTTTTTATTTGAAATAATGTTTCAGACAACAGCCAGAGTGATACATTTAAAATGAAAAGGAGATGAGACTTCCAATATGAAGATGGCATTATAAAGTTAGAATTTTCCCTTTATTTCCCTAGAAGTCTTTGAAATGCAAAAAGAAGAATAGGAAATATAAACACAGAAAAGATAAACATTTTATTTGTAGCAGCAAGGAAAAAGAAAAATTACATACGTCTATCCAGTTCATAGAAAAGAAACAAAAGTTAAATGAACTTATATAGCAAACCCTAGATCATAAGAAAAATTTTACCTAGCTCCATACAGAGCCCTAACTATTTTTCTACAGAAACCTCATGTAAAAAGTTCATCCAGGAAAATTGTACATACTTTAAAGATGAGTAATCTGAGACTTATGCTTCTGGTAATGAAACAGTAACAGGTTTCAGATCAACTCTTTCACTAAAATCAACAAAAAATGCTTGGGAATATGTTTTTAAAATATGCATTTGAAGATATTGGAGAACTAGGATGGCAGCGAGAACTTGAGGAAATGAGATCCTGAAGAGAAGGAATTTACAACGAGGTGAGCTTGTCATTAATTTCATACTGCTTTTCTGATACAGGAATTCGATGATTCACAAGTGGTAGCCAAGAGAGAGGCTGAGCAAGGATGTCTTACATTCTTACAAGACTTGAAGGAAGTAGTTGGAGGAGGAAACCTAGTAAGCACCCTGGGACTTCAGCCAAGAGCCCTAAAGGTGCTACACTGTAGGAATGGGGATGAACCAGAAATAGACCATCCCTTACAAAGACTGAAGCCCAGCTCTAAGTTGACTCAAATATCTTATTGGATCAAAATGATCGTATCCTATCCTAACTGCCTACTAAAGGCATAATAAACCCTCTCCAGGCATAAATAACACCATCCAGAGCATCTCTAAAGTGTTTTATATTAAATTGGGATTTAGTCAAAAATTACTGTCACATCAAGAAATAAAACCAAGTGGTTTAAACCAAGAGGAAAACAAAAACAGATAGACACAGAGCCACAGGTAATTCAATACTGGTTTTATCAGACATGGCCATTAAAATACAGTTGGCCTGCCATACCTGCAGGTTCCACATCTGAGGATTCAACCAACCATGGCTCAAAAGGCATATGATGGTTACATCTGTACTGAATATATATAGACTTTTTTTTCTTGTCATTATTCCATAAACAATACAGTGTAACAATTGTTTACATAGCATTTACATTGTATTAGGTACTATAAGTAATCTAGAGATTATTTAAAGTATATGGGAGGATGTGCATAGATTATATGCAAATACTGTGCCATTTTATATAACAGACGAGCATTCTTGCATTTCGGTATCTGTGGGTGGGGGGGGGGTTTGGGTCCTGGGACCAATCCCCCAAGGATTCTGAGGGACAACAGTGACTGATTATTGTTCAAGAAATTAAATTACAAGATGGCATATTTCATTACAGAATTGTAAACTGTACAACACAAAAAATAGAATTTAAAAATGCAAAACTGAAATAAAAAACTCAACAGATGCGACTAACAGCAATATATGTATATATTTTGTATATATGTATATGTAGAGATCTCTATCTCTATCTATCTGTCTATTGATTGAAAGAGAAAGAGAGAGAGAAAGTTAGTTAACTGGGGATATAGCAGAAGGAAATATCAAAAGTGAAGTATAAAAAAGAAGGAAGGATGCAGTAAGAGACATATAAGGCATAGCAAAAAACAAATGTAATATGTATAGTTGCAGTCCAGGAGAGAATGTAGAGGAGGAATGAGATGAAGCAATATTTGAAGTGATACTAGATAGAAATTTTCTAAAACTAAGGAAACACATAAAGCCAGAGGTTTAAGAAACGCTATGAATCCCAAGCAGGAAAATATAAAGAAAAGACGCATCTAGATTTATCACAGTAAAACTGCTGGAAAAAATATAAACAAGAAAAATGTGTTGAAAGTAACTAGAGGAAAATGGAGACATTTTCTTCAAAGAAGCAAAATAAGAATTACAGCGTACTTCTCAATAAAAATAATGGAACCCAGAAGACAATGGAATAACATCTTAAAAGCACTGAAAGAAAACAACTGCCAAACTTGAATCTCCTCCAGCAAAAACATCCTTCAAAAAAAAGACATTTCAGATCATGAAAAACTGAGAGAACTCATCAGCAGAAGATCTGTTATAAATGGAGTAACAAAGGCATAAGGAAAACAATCCCAGATTAATCATGAAAATGCAGAAAAGAATAAAGAGCAAAAGAAAGATCAATATGAGAGTAAATCTAAATAAATATTAATTGTATGAAAGTAATCATTGTTTATAGGGATTAATAAGTATGTAAAATTAAAATACATGATAACAATTCTAGGGTCTTCGCATTAAGAGACAAGTGGTTAAAGTATTAATTTATGTTCCTCTTTAAAAAGTCAGCATTTTCAGATGACATGACTGTGTGTAGAAAATTTTAAAATTTACAGATAATTTATAGTGCTTATTAAATAAATTTAACAAAATAGTTTAATGCAAAAATTAACCATGTTTCTTTAGACAAGCAACAAAAAATTAGAAAATAAAATTTTTAAATATTATTCCATCTTCAAATATATCAAAGAGTTAAAATCTAAGAAAAGATGTTATCTCTTCACAGAAAACTAGCAAACATTACTGAAAAAATATTAAAAAAAAATAAATGGATAAATATTACCATGTTCTTAGATTGGAAGACTCGAAATTATTGAAGACGTCACTTGCCCCAGAATGGATTTATGGATGCAAAGGAATTTCAATCAAAACCTTAGCTTGTGTTTCTGAGGAAACTGACAAGCTGATTCTAGAATTTATAAAGAAGTGTAAAAGTGGGAAAAAAGCCAAGACAATCTTGAGGGGAAAAAAATCTTATTGGAAGACTTACACTAACAGATATCAAGATATATAATAAAATCACCATATAAAATCACCATAATGTGATAATGGCACAAAGAGAGACAAACAGACCAATGGAATTAAATAGAAAGTGCAGACACATATATATGGGCACGATTTATGATAGTTGGTGACTGTGGTAGGCTGGAAAATGGCCCCCAAAGATATCAAGCCTTAATCCCAGACCCTGTGAATGTTACCTCATATGGTAAAGATTTTGCAGATATGATTAAAAACACTGAGATGAGGAAATTATCCTGGACTATCCAGCTGGGCCCTGAATACCATCACGAGTGTGTTTATAAAAGAGAGATGAAGGGAGATTGCACACACACAGGAGAAGGTGATATGAAGATGGAGGCAGAGACTGGAGTCATATGGCTACAGGCAGGACGCCGGCAACCACTGAAGCTGGACCCTCTGGAGGGAGTGCACCCTGCCAGCACCTTGATTTCAGCCCAGTGGTGCTGATTTTGGATTTCTGGCTTCCAGAACTGTGAAAGAATGAATTTCTCTCTTGGTGCCTTAATTTACCAAGTTTGTGGAAATTTGTTACAGCAGCCTCAGAAAACTAGTACAGTGGCACTGTGGGACATTGAAGAAAGGATGGTCTTGTCAATAAATGGTTCTGGGTCAACTGAATAGCCATAGGGAAAACAATGAACGTTGCGTGTGACTTCACATTACACACAAGTATAAACTTGAGATGAATCAAAAATATAAATGGAAATGATTTTTAAAAGAATATCAAAAAGATAACATAGGGGAACATATTCATGAACTTGAGGTAGAACCCCAGTAGTCCTAACCAGAAGAGAAAAGATTGATAATTTGGACTACATTAACATGAAAAACTTCTGTTCATCAGAAGATTACATTAAGAGAGTGAAACTGGAAGCAATATAGTGGGAGAAGATATTAACAACTATACATAATGCTCAAGAGATTTGTATTCAGAAAATATTTTTAAATACCTCCAAACCAATCCAAGAAAGACTGTCATCTCAATAGAAGACTAAAGACATCTGAGCAGACACTTGACGAAAGAGAAGATCCAAGTGTTCAAGTAAACATATAAAAAGATGCTCAATGTCATTATTTAACACAGGAATGACTATTAAAACCATAATGAAATATACTGTTACATACACAGGAATAACCAAAATTTAAAAGATTGATAATACTAAGTGTTGGTGAGGAAATAAAGCAATTTTAAATTTCACATACTGCTGGTGGGAGTGTAAAGTTGTACCACCAACCTCTCTGGAAAAGTATTTGGTAGTATGTCTTAAAGCTTAACATATACACACCTTATGACCAACTCTCTGGGCACTGTGGCCCAGCCAACTCGACTCAAATTAGTCACACTTCCTAAGAGTGAAAAATCTTAACATTATTAGAATAAACACATTAGTTGTGGAATATTACTTGCATTAATCTGCTACTGAATTCTGTTCACTATTTTTTACAACAGTATTCAAAATAAAGATCGGTCTACAATTTTCTATTTTCTCTTTGACAGGCTTGATATTAACATGTTTTTCACATGATAAAATAGATGTGGAAGATTTCCTTTTTTTCCTGTTCTATGCTCTCGAATACTAAACAGCATTGGAGTTATAAGTGCATCAAAAATATGGTAAGATATTTCCATGAAACTGTAAGCTAGCAAAAGTGAGGCCATCTTGTTTCGCTAAATGAATAAACAGAGCCCCTCGTCTGTGTGACTACTCACTGCTCTGCACATACTCTAAAAAAATTCACGTTCTCCTACTTGATGGCCTCTGGCTTATGTATGTGCTCCCCCATACCTTGATAAATTAAAACTTTGTTCTATGAGTTTCTCTACAGGAACAGACTGACCACAGAAGGGAAACACACCTACAAGGCATCCATCACAGCTGACAGAGAATGGAACAATGTGATGCCTGGAGCATGTCATACCTGGAGACCAATATCCCTGGACCCCCCCCTCACTGCCCATTTTCCCTACACAACTGCCTCAAGATTCTGTAACCCTTGAAGATGGGTTTTTGAGACATTAGTCACCCATCTTCCAATTTGCTGGCTAACCTAATTAAACTTTCTTTCTCTATCTCTAGCTCATTGTGATTAATTGGTTCAGATCACGGTGAGCAGAGCAAGCACACTGCTCAGCACCAAAACCATCTGGGTGTCGTGCCTTTTGTAGGACCTGTTGGTAGCTCTTTGGCAAATTTCTCTTTCTTCTATTGTATTTGGTTTATATATTTTTTAACTCTTCTAGGACTGATTTTGTTCCTCCATATTTTCCTAGAATATCAACCAATTTCGTATAACTGCTCAAATGTATTTGCATAATATTGTGGAAAAATGTTGTTTTCTGATTCTTTTAATTTTCTCTGGTTTTGCAATCAGTTTCACCTTATCATTTCTAATACATGATTTTGTGTTTTCCTTTTTTTAAATTAGAGTATGTAATAGTTTATCTATTTCTCTAATTTTTCAAACCACAAACTCATGGCTTTATTTAGAGTTTCTATAAGTGTTTGTTTTCCAATTTATTAATTTCTGCTTTTAATTCTTTTTTCCTGCTTTTTCTTGGGTCTGTTTTATTATGTTCTTCTCTTTTTTTTTTCTGAGGAAGATTAGCCTTGAGCTAACATCTACCACCAATCCTCCTCTTTCGCTGAGGAAGACTGCCCCTGAGCTAACATCCGTGCCCATCTTCCTCTGCTTTATATGTGGGACACCTGCCACAGCATGGCTTAATAAGCGATGTGTAGGTGTGCACCCGGGATTTGAACCAGTGAACCCTGGGCAGAAACAGAGCACACCAACTTGACTGCTGCGCCACCGGGCCGGCCCCTGTTTTCTTCTAACTTTTGAAACAATGCTTAATTAACCTGAATAAACACCTGAACAACACCTGAATAAAGTGTTCAGGGTATATGAGCATTTTTTTCAAATTCTTTCAAAATATTATTGGATTAAAACATTATTGCATTATACTATTTAAGGTTTCTATAATTTTTTTTCTCTTTTCCCATTCATTAATTTCTGCTTTTAATTCCTTTTTCTGTTTTTCTTGGATTAATTTTGTTGTTTTATTTTTTTTCTAACTTTTGAATCCAGTGTTTAATTCTTTTTTTGCCCTATTTATTTTTTATGACCATAAATATTTGGGATGTAGGGGTTTTTTTCAAATTCTTTCAAAATATTATTGGATTATACTACTTAAAAATAAACATACACAACAAAGTTTCCCAAGAAAGTACATGAAATCCATGTTCTATTTTCAAGGCTACTGTAAATATACAAAAAGTGGATGATTATTGACTTCCCCTCACTCTTTGGAAATATGACAAAATAGTATAATGACAGCATAGCTGATGGTAAGACCTTAGGCTCTGCATCTTGCAGCTCTGGGTGAAAATCTTGACCTTACTACTTACCTGCTGGGTCATATTTGGGAGGTGACTTATCCTCTCTCAGCTTCTGTGTCCTTTTCTGAAAAAGAAAACAACAACAACAAGGATTTAAAAACAAAAACCCAAAGGTCCCTATTACATAGGGTTGGTGGGTGGATGAAAGGCAAAAATCTTTATGAAAAGCTTGGAACAGTGCTTTGGTGTGTCAGTTCAATTAATGTGCTTATTTGTCTAATGAAATTAATGAATATGATTATCTCTAGTTTATTTCAGAAGGATCATAGCATACCAATATATTTTCTACAGAGATCCGGACAAGAAGGCCTGACTCCAACCAGTGACTGAAATTGTGACTATTCATTCACTAACTATTTCTGAGGCTCCACAGCTCCCACCAATCTCAGGGACCCTTGGAATAAAGGCACCAGCAGCCCCAGTGGCTTCAAGAACTCTCCCTCGGCCTTAGGAGACAGTCTAAATCCCGAGCACAACTCTGCACACTCCAGTCTCCAGCCTCATCTCCCCACTTCTTCCCACCATAAGAAAACTCTTCTGGTTTCTCAGAAGAGCCGTGTTCTCTCACCTCTCTGCTGCTTCCTCGGTCATGGGGTTTCTCAGCCTCATCACCATGGAAAATTTTGGCTGGATGATTCTTGGCTGTGGGGGTCGTCCTGTGTGTTGTAGGATGTTTAGCAGCATCCCTGACCTATACCCACGAGATGCCAATACCACCTCCCCCTCTCGCCAGGTTGTAACAACCAAAAATGTCTGCAGACGTGGCCAAAATTCCCCTTGTGGGGCAAAATCAGCCCTAGATGGGAACCGCTGCTCTGTCGAGAATGCTGTTACCCCCATTTGCCTGACGACTTCAATTCATCCTTGAAATTTCAGGTTAGATGTCACTGTTGCATCCTCAATGTCAATACCACCGCTGTATTCAAACACAGAGGTGAGCAAACAAACAGCAGCAGCATCCAGTGCGGATGGTGAGGAACGGAAGGATGGAGGAGGTGGACGTGAAGCAGAGCAACGTTAACTGGTGCAGGGTGGCCAGGAAGGTGAGAGTTGGGTAAGAAAATAGAATGGCTTTGAGGTTCCTGAAATGATCGGGTTATAAGGGTGTCATAAATAAGGAGGCACTATATAAAGAAGAGTAGATTGGAGTGGGAGAGGATGGAGAGAAGGAAGTCGTGAGTTCAGTCTTTGAAATGGTGGTCGGAAGTGCCTGTGGAACAGCCCAGTGGGGATGCTCAAGACAGGAGAGGGCTCAAAATATGAGAATAGGAAGCAGTTGCTGTTCCTTGTTTCTTGCCCAGAGTTAAATCTGTGCCTTTAGAGGGGCCATTCAAAGTTCCTTGGGAACCCACAAATTCCCTCTCCCTCCACCACCACCACCATTCCATATCACACACACAAGGACACATACGTACACACACATTTCCTCTGCCTTCAAAATTATACAAAAACTGCTGCTGGAAGAAAGCAAATTTTTAAATGGGGTGGGGATGGGCCGAGAAGATGGAGAGAGAAGCGGGAGAAAGAGAATGACAGTGGCAGAGCAGAGAAGCTATCTCCAGACCCTGCCTTCACTCACCAAGGAAGAATCTATGGAGCGTGCTCTGTCAAGCACTTTAATCTGAACAGCTGGTGCCATCTAGTGGCTGACTCCTATAACTAGTGGAAGTGTTTCCTGCTGTGAGGACCAAAGCGGGCAAAGGCAGCCAAAGGGGAGAGATGGGGGAATTAGGGAAGCAGGGAGGGAGAGAGGCCATGACTGGAAAGGCAGACATGGGCTGTTCTTCTGGGACCCTGGATTTATAACATCCAGCTTGGACCAGGGCACCTGAACTACATTCAGGCTGCCTGTTGGCGGTCCTCCATCTGCAGCGGCCCCTGTCCCAGGAGGCTGGCATCTCAGAGCCACATCATTACCCTACAATCCTCCCCAGACCCCTGGTCCCTGTTCTTTGCCTGATAAGGAGATCTCTCATGTCTGGTTGATGTCGTCCCTTGCTGATGTTTTTTCTCCTGGTTATTAGTAGACTTTATTACTCATGCCTGGATATAGTATTTCTTATTTGGAAATCCAACAAGCTTTTAATTAGAGAAACAACAGGAAGAGATATTAAGCTGTATTAATGCATCTGAAAACCCAGCACAGCTAAAAAAAAAAAAAAAAAAAAGAAAAGATAATCTCATGGATAACAGCACTGTTGAAAATTACAGAAACAGCTTCCAGTAAATGACTAAATGGAAAATCCCAGAGAGGGTCAATTGTTGTTAGTTAATATTTGTAGCAAAGTACAGCACTTAATGTGGCTGTTTCTTAGCCTGGTGGGAGGCAAATAACAAGAGTTGGGATTTCCACTTCAGATCATAATTCCAGTTCATTTTTAAGGGACCCAGATCCTGCAATAATGAATCTAATGAAAGTTTGTGTTAGAAATTATCCCTTCACCATCAACTCCCAGAAGAAGGGGCTCTAAGAACGTTTTATTTCCAAGAAATGTCACAAAATGACCTTAGATCAGGTCATAACATAGACCCTGAAATCGACTGTAAAAATGGCTACATTATTCCCCTCCCTGTATTCACTCCTTGAGCCTGTACTGGCTTTGCCTTGTTTTGTCCAATAAAACACAGTGGAAAACACTTGCCAGTTCTGAGCCTGGGCCTCACCAGGTTTGCATACCTCAGCTCAATCTCTTGGAACCCTGCCAGCTGCCCAGTAAACAACTCCAGGTCTGCCTTGGGGAGCAGGTGAGGACACACGGAGCTGAGACAGGCCATCCTAGCTAGATACTAAGACATGGCAGAGCCCAGCCAAGATGTGCAAAGCCATCCACAGATGCATGAGAGGGCCCAGCAGAAACCAGAAGAACCAGCCAGCTGATCCCAACCCAAACTGCTAGTCTTCAGAATCAAGAGCTAAATAAAGGGTGATTGTTTGATTTGATTTTATTATTATTATTATTTTTGCTGAGGGAGATTGGCCCTGAGCTGAAACCTGTGCCAGTCTTCCTCTTTTTTTGTATGTGAGCTACCACCAAGCGTGGTCACTGACAGATGAGTGGTGTAGGTCCCCGCCCGGGAGCCAAACCCAGGCTGCTGAAGTGGAGCATGCCAAACTTAACCACTCAGCCCCCAGGCCCTGGTGATTGTTTTAAAACTCTAAGTTTTGGGGTGATTTGTAACACAGTAATAGCTAACATAAGCATTATGATTAAATTGTATCTTAGAAAATTTATATTTTCTGACTGAATAGGAAATCGTGATACAAAAAAAGGGAGCACATTTGACGGACAGGCCAGACGGAATTAAGGAAGCTATGCCTTCTCATGTTGCTGGTCAGAGGACTCTTGACTTCCCTTTGGTGTCATCTAGCCCTGACCATAAGTAACTCCAGTCAATCATTAGTATCTTCTAGTTAAGCAGAGGTGAAATTTTAGTAACTACCATTCCTGTTGTTACCACACTTACCTAAATCCTCATTTATTTCATATCTAATTTATTGTTACAGTTGATTTTTCTTACTCTAGATTTATTTCTACTTCAATTGATAGTGTTGTTTACAATCAGACCAAGTTGTTTTTATTTTTTAAATAGCAACATGCTCTTTTTCTTTTTTTTGGACTGGGAAAGATTCGCCCTGAGCTAACATCTGTTACCAATCTTCATTTTTTGTTTCTTGTACCCAAAGCCCCAGTACCCAGTTGTATATTGTAGTTGTAAGTCCTTCTAGTTCTTCTGTGTGAGCCGCCACCACAGCATGGTTACTGACAGACGAGTTGGTGTGGTTCTGCAACTGGGAACTGAACCTGGGCCACCAAAGTGGTGAGAGCACCGAACTTTAACTACTAGGCTATCAGGGCTGGCTCCCAAGTTTTGTTTTGTTTTTTTAGTGTCTTTCAATATGTTGCTCCCCTGCTCAAAATGCTTTAAAATTTCTCTATTTCCTATTGCATAAAAAGGTCTCTGAAAACAAAAGTAGCGAGATAAATGTCAGAATTGATAAATGGACTTTATAAAAATTTTTAAAAGTCTGTTCTTCTAAAAATATTATTAAGAAAATGAAGACAAGCAATGGACTGCAGGAAAATGTTTGTAAATCACACATCTGA
The DNA here is from genome assembly GCF_037783145.1 of Equus przewalskii. Classification (NCBI taxonomy): domain Eukaryota; kingdom Metazoa; phylum Chordata; class Mammalia; order Perissodactyla; family Equidae; genus Equus; species Equus przewalskii. The sequence goes on along the minus strand of NC_091834.1, from coordinate 61,765,738 downwards.
TGGATTTGTATAAAGAATTTTTTTAACTCTCACTACTCAATAATAAGAAAACAAATCACCCAATTTTTTGAAAAATGAGTAAAAGGCATTGACAGACATTTAACCAAAGGAAAGTTATGAGCAGCAAATACACATGAAAAGATATTCGTCAGTATAATTCATTAGGGAAATACAGATTAAAGCTACATTGGATATCACTACATACCTATTAGAGAGGCTTAAAAAAACTACCATCACCAAGTGTGGATGGGGACACAGAGCAACTGGAACTCTCATACCGTGCTGGTGGATGTGCAAAATGGCACAGCTAATTTGGAAAACAGTTTGACAATTTCTTAGAGTAGGAAGAATGATTACCTGAACTTTAGTACATTCACACCTTAAAATTGTATACAGCCTTTTAAAATAGCTAATTACAAAGGCTAAATTGAAATATTAAAAAAATACTGAAGATAGATTAAATATAAAAGAATCTAGTCTATGATAGTATTCATTTACATAAAAACAGGTACAGTTTAAGTTGGATAAAGATAAGAAAAAGTAAACTTTTAATGTTTACATTTATTATTATTATTATTATTATTATTGTTTAGTTAAGCCTGAGTTTACAGATCTTCCCAAACACGTCTGCCTCAAATGTATTCAAAGCTGCTTACAGCAATGTTTCTCTTTTTCAGCGTTGTTTCATTTTTTAACTTTTTAAAAAAGAACTTTATAGAAATATAATCCATATACCAAACAATTCACCTGTTTAAAGTATACAATTCAATGCTTTTTAGTATCTTCACAGATATTTGCAGCCATTGCCACAGTCAATTTTAGGACATTTTCATCATCTCAAAAAGAAACCCTACACCTTTTCGCTATCATCTCTCTATACCCACAAACTTCCTCCAGCCGGAAGTAACCACTAATCAACTTTCTGTCTCCATAGATTGCCCTGTTCTGGACCCTTCATATGAAAGGAACCATATAAGGTGTGGGCTTTTGTGACTGGCTTCTTTCACTTAGCATAATGTTTTCAAGGTTCATCCATGTTGTGGCATGTATCATTACTTCAGTCCTTTTCATGGCTGAATAATATTCTATTGTATGGATATATCACATTTGTTTATCTATTCACTAGATGGACATTTGGGTTGTTTCCACCTTTGGCTATTATGAATAATGCCACTAGAAACATTCATGTACAAGTTTCTGATCTTTCTTCTTTCTTAACATAGGCATTTACAGCTATAAATTCTCCACCAACACTGCTTTAGCTGCATCCTCTAAGTTTTTAGTATATCTTTATCTTCATTCATCTCAAAGCAGTTTCTGATTTCTCTTTAATTTCTTCTGTGACTCATAGGTTATTTACGAGTAAGTTATTGAATTTCTACAGATTTCCCAATTTTTTTCCTGTTATTGATTTCTAATTTCATTCCATTGTGACTGGAGAGCATTCTTTGTATTATTTCTATCTTTTTAAATGTATTGAGGCTTATTTTATGACTTAGCATATCATCTATCCTGAAGAGCATTCCATGTGCACCTGAAAAGAATGTATATTCTGTTCTTTAGAGGAGTGTTCTTTAGATGTTGTTATAACATCATCTTTTATAGTGTTTGTCCAAATCTTCTATTTCATTATTGATCTTCTCTCTAGCTGTTCTAACCATTATTGAAACTGGGGTATTGGAGTCTTCAACAAATAATGAATTGTCTATTTCTCCCTGCATTTCTGTCGGTTTTGCTTTATATGCTTTGGTGCTCTGTTATTAGGTGCATATATGTTTATAATTATTATATCTTCCTAATTGGTTGACCCTTTTATCATTATAAAATCTTTATGTCTATTTTGTCTGATATCAGTATAGCCACTCCAGCCTTCCTGTGGTTGCTGTTTGCATATCTTTTTTCCTCCTTTTACTTTCAACCTGCTTGTTTCTTAGAATCTAAAGTGTGTCTCCTACAGGCAGAATATAGTTAGATCACGTTTTTTAATCCAGTCTGACAATCTCTGCCTTTTGATGAAATTTTTTGATCTAACTTTTTATTGTAAGGTAAATACAGATATAGACTATACAAAAAAAGTATAGCTTTAATAAATTATGATAAGGTAGATACCTTCATAGCCAGAACTCAAATCAATAGAACTTCCCAAGCCACTTCAGAAGCCCCTCCATATGACACCCCAATCACAATCCTGTCCCTGCCCCCAAATTAACTACTGTCCTCACTTATAGTAATCACTTCTTTGGTTTCCTTAAAGTTGTATTACACCAATGTGTATCCCTAGATACTATAGTGTAGGCTCTTTCATTTCTTTTTACTCTAGTAAGTTTCTTTAAGGAAGCAATATGGTTTGGCCCAAGCTGGCCCATCTGAGATGAGAACTGACACAGGATTCAGCCTTGTGAAGAAAGTCCATAAAGTCAGAAATCAGAGACTTAAACATCTTACAGAACTGCAAAAGCTAAATGTCTGCCAAGTGCCAAAGCCTGTGCAAACAGAGACAGAATGTGGAAACATGGCAGGAAATAAGATTCGGGCCAGAGAGGAATCAAAGAAATTAGAAAATGAGATCCTCAGCCCCCTCCCACCGCCAGCTGTCTGCCAGAGATCATGCCTGCTGCCATCATGGAGTGCCAGCCGGAAATGGGGTCTGGAGGCAGGGAACAGATGGGTTCTACCCTCCACCGCCAAATACAAGTCTATTCTTTAACTTTTGGAAGCAGAGATCAGGAAAGTAGCCACCCAGGGGCTGGTCAGGTGGTGTAGTGGTTGAGTTCGCATGCTCCACTTCTGGAAAACAAGGCATGAGGGAAATCCCTCCAGGAGAAAGCTTGAGGTCGGCCAGGTAGGGTGAATGATGGGTTGGGAGAGAAGGAAGGCACAGAGGGTCACAAGAATCTGGGAACACCATCCTTTCCAGAAGGAGCTAAGAACATGTGCTGCCTGCAGTGTACTCCTGTTCCCCATGGACAGCTAGTCTCAGCTAAGCCAGCCCAGCCCAAGTACCATGATCTCCTCAACCAAGTCTGGCCATCTAAAACTGGGAATAATGGGAAGGCACTGAGATGGGGTGGAAACCCCAGAGATCGTCATGGGAATAGGGAAAGGACTTGCGTGATGAGTTCTAACAACCAAATGAGGGAAAGTTAGGGATACTTGGGAAATACTCATGGCATTTGAGGATGCTGGCCTGGAGGGCATCTGCCTATCCAGCCCTCTGGGCAGCACTGTGCTGCCCTATATCACAGGCCCTGGTGCCACCATCCGTGATAGAGTCCTGGAGGATCAAGCCATAGGAGCAATCATTCCGCATGTACTAATAAGAAAAAATCAGCTTAACAGAATCGACTTTGAAAAATCAGCTCAACAGAGTTAGGAAGCTACTTTTAACCAATTCAGTGCTGAGTGGTGTTAGGTATCCTGAAGAAGTGTGGAGCCGCACCCTTCTTCAAAGACTTCACTGCTTCTCAAGGAGAGAAAAACCAGCCTTTGAGGGCCATTTTGAAAATTTTGGGGGGGTCTTTTCAATCGTCACAGCAATTGGAGCTGGAGTGCAACTGGCATTTCCTGGGCAGGGGCGAGGGATGGCAGCCATCCCGCAATCCACAGGGCAGGTCCACACGACAAAGAATTGTCCCACCTCCCGCACAACTTACCAACATCCTAATAGAACTTTATGTAGTGAAAACATGTAGGTTTTTACTTAAAACCTGGGCCACGTGTAGGTTCCATTTTTACAAGAACACAAATCCTTTTATACTTAAATGCAAAATAGTTGGGGCATAGTTTCAAAATACGTTACATTTTCCCAGGAATGCAAATCTTTGTTAATCAGGGGAGGATTAAACTCTCATCAAAAACTTTATTGAGATTTGTTCCTATTTTTAGATAATCATGTGAGTGACAACAGCACTGCTAGTGGTGTTGGAGTCACTGGTGAATCTCAAAGGGTCCGCATTTGAGGCTGCTGGATTTACAGTGATCAGGTGTGGGGGAGCAAGCACCTACTTCTTTATGTCTGCTCACGTTGTCAGCTGAGGGCACTTACTTATTGAATATGCATCCTTACAATTTAATGCTCCTTTCTTTCTCCTTTATATTTTAGTTAGACGATTATACTGATTTTTAAAAAAAAAAAAATTAAGTAGGGGCCGTCCCGGTGGCATAGCAGTTAAGTTCATGCACTCCACCTCGGCGGCCCAGGATTCGCTGGTTTAGATCCCACGTGTGGATCTGTGCACTGCTTATCAAGCCATGCTGTGGCAGGCATCCCACATATAAAGTGGAGAAAGATGGGCATGGATGTCAGCTCAGGGCCAGTCTTCCTCAGCAAAAAAGAGGAGGATTGGTGGCGGATGTTAGCTCAGGGCTAATCTTCCTCAAAAAAAAGAAAATTAAGTCAATATATATGCATATACATATAGACACTTATGTAAACACACACATATATACTATAAATTTCATTTTAGGAGACTAAAATGAGTGCATTGGTCATAATGAGCCACGTTATGTTCAGGAATTAACAACTCTGTGTTAATCTCTGTGATTTAAGACAACCACAGTTTATTTCTGGCACAAATTACAGGTGCACATTGTTCTTTGCTCCAGCAGAGGGAACAAGAGCATGACAGATCTTATGCAGCTCCTGAAGGCTTCAATGCAAAGTTGCCTGGCTCACTTCTGTTCACAGTTCACTGGCCAGCGCACGTCACACGGCCACGCCTGACTTCAAAGACCTTGGGTGAATGTATCTGGGGACCAAGTCTGTCCCCAGAAAGAGAAGGATCAGAACTTTTAGAAAAGCCCTAATGACAACTCAAAGTGTGATGTAAAAAGAATGTTGAATTTCCTAGGATTGTTAACACTGCATTAGGAAGATCCTATCCCACACAAATTACAGAAAAATAGTGTTGGCTCTAAGGTCAGTCTGTGTCCCAGAGATCATGGGAGTCTTGGCGGTGGAGGTGAGATTTGAAAGGTGGGTGCTGTTTGGTTACGGAAATAGAGGAGGACATTTCAGATGTGTACTGACTGGGTGGAAGATGGGAGAGCTAGAGAATGAACTACACTGAGCACCTGCTGTGTACAGGCAGGAGTCACACACTTTGGGATTCCAGCGCAGGCCTGGCTATCCCCAAAGCCCAGGGGTTTCTTTCAGTGCCCCAGGCCGCCACTGAGCAGGAGAACAGGCTAAGCAAAGGCACTGTGGCTGGAAAGGGCCGGAGGCTTGTTGGATGGAGAGAGGACTGTGGGCTGGCCATAAGTGATCACGAAGAGTAAGGTGGGCAAGTAGGGGTTAAAAAGGGCCCTGGAATTCTCTAATTTCCACAAACGTCACTGGTTAACTCCTGGGCAGTAGGACTTGTTTCGTGCCCATGGAGTATAGGAAGATGAATAAAACACACCTCTGTCTGGCAGAGCTTACAGGCCAGCCAGGGGAAGTTTTAGCTCCTAAGGCGATGGGTCTTGGGGAGGCATGTTGGACCAAAGGACAGTATGGTTCTGGGACACTGGCATGGAGAATGGAACTGAGACTCAGGCAGGACATGTCAGTCCTGGGATCCCGGAAAGGGCCACTTGCCCTTGTCCCCAGGACCGTCCCCTCAAGTGACCACAGGTATTCACTGCCAGCAACGGCAGGGGCTCGCCTCCTTCCTGTTTAGAGCACCCCTGGGCCTCTAGAGGGACTCTCTGCTCTGAATCCAGAGACTAAATGAAACACTTCAGTGCTTTAAATGTTATTTGAAAAGTCTAGAGAATGTTTCAAGATCCCAAATACAGGCCTTGCAAGAGTTTGAAATATGTTTGGTGGTCAATGCCACGGTTTAAAATGACCATCCACAATAGGAACTCAATGGGAGTCAACACTGACTGAAATCTGAAACCTTGGACGTAAAGAATTAGAACTATTGGGAGAAAGATTGAACCGAATCACCTGTCCCCATGGGTAAGTTTTTGGAGACTCTACAGAAAGAGAACTGGTGACATTAACTAGTTATCATGTTTTATTTTCACCATAGAACTTATCTGAATTCATCTAATTGTCCATCATTTGTCTTGGAGTTTCTTGAGCAAATAGCTCACGGAGGGGATGCCCTCGGGAGAAACTGTAGCCAAGGAGGAAAGCAGGGAGGGCCAGAGGAAGGAGCTGGGTGAAGATGTCCTTTCAGCAGAATCAGCCTCGTCCTGACCTCACAGGGAGCTCTGGGGTGTACACTGCACCACAGAGGTTGTCCCACCCAGAGGCGAGGGGCTGGGCTGTGGCACCCCCTGCATCAGTCAGTCACTGGACAGAGGCCACTGGGGAGGGGAAGTGTGGAGGGAAGGGTGGTGTTAGTTACCTCTCAGGCATCCCTCAGCAATCGCCTGGAGAAGGGGCAGGTGATGCCACCAGCAGCTCACCCCTGCAGCAGCTGGACCACCAAAGGAGCCGGGGGCAGGCACCCACAGCCTCTGCTGGGACACAACTCCCTGTTTGCCTTCTTTTAGCATATTTATCAACTTCCCCACAAACAAAAAGCTCCCGGAGGTCAGGATCCTTATCTCTTTCACCTTCGTGTCCCCCACGGCATGGGAAGGAGGACTTAGCAAACATCTCCATGAAAATCTGAGGAATGAATGAACCGAGAAATGAGTACACTCCTGTTTACAATTCAGTGCAAAAATTTTTAGACACATATTCACTTCCTCAGTGACACCAAACATATGCTTCTTCTATTTATATGGTCTTCAAAAATAAATTTTCTGGTATGATCTGAAAAAATTGTTAGCGTGTGCTCCATCAAACAAGAGATGCTAAGGGTTATACCCACTGTCAAACCCTCTCTGGGCCAGTCTTTCCACAGCCATTTAAGATATAAGTTTTTCCTCCCAATGTTAATTACAGTAAATATTTTAACTTGCTCCCCTCCCTCATTATCTCATGTGTGAGTCATTGTGTGGAAACAAGCCTGGTTGGCAGAAAACTCTGCGCTAGAAGAGCTATGATTCCAGAAGGGAACGCGGGACTGTTGATAATAGAGTGACCAACAGAGGGCAGTGCAGACCCACACACTGATTTTCCTTGGAAACAAATGAACACCAGGGAGCCCGCCCATAGATGTTTTGGCTGGGGGAGGAATTGACTCCCACTTCCCAGGCTTTTCATCTTTGCTGCTGCCTCACCTGTTCGCCTTTCGGGTTAAATGACTGGTTGTGTGGCGACCTGTTTTAAGTACTTCTCTGCTTGTGATGCAAATGAGTGAAGAGGCAGGGCCGATCACAGGCCATTTGCAGAGGGCACGAGGCCTCTCTCCCGTGCTCTGTGCTTCCATGTTGCCTGCCCTGTGGGCCAGGGCCCCACCTCAGGCCTTGGTGTCCCTGGGGTCTCAGTGCAGCCTGGGTCTCACGGAGGCCCACACAGCATTTAGACCTCTCCTCAGAACTCTGTGTGGTTCCATTCAGGGATGGGGCTCCAGTGGGTCCTGGGGGTCTAGTCAGAGCCAAGGATGTGAACATTCAGGGGCCAGGGCTGGGTCCAACATTTTGATTGCTTGAGCGGGTCATATGAGGCAATGTTTCCTTAAATTTGACTAAAGTTAAAATTCATACCGTCTTCAACCTTGTCCTTTCAGCTGTATTCCTTTCACTCCTGCAAAGTTCTTGCCTGGAGGGCAAATAAAGGGCTGAAAACTGGTGGGTCCTATTCTCAGGCAGGGCCCTTTCTACCACCAGCTGATTGCCTCCAGGGCCTGCTTCTTATGCCTGGCATTCACCCCTCCTTCCTCCAAGAGGTAGGGATGTCGATTGGGCTCTCACAGAACTCTCCATGGTTTCTACCAACACTGGGGCTCACCCCAACCGATTCTGGAGGCAAGAGAAGACTCCCAGTGAGCCCCCCTCCCCGGGCCAGCTGCCAGTTCTTCCCCAGCCAGTCCCTTCTGCAGCCTGGTCTCAGCTCTGGAACCATGGGGTAGCCTGGGGCGAGGCCAGGATTTTGGTGAGAGAGGCCTGTGGTTCCTAAAGGTGCTCAGGCCTGCCCCTAATAACCAGGGTCAACAAGGATGGCAAAGTGGCCAGTCCCCTTTCAGGCCAGCTGCCTGTCCTGCCACCATCAGGTGACTTTCTGGTCTCGAACCCCTGGGAAGGCTGGGATGAGTCCTGGGCTCTTATGGGGGAAGCCACTCTGGCTCCTACAAGCACTGAGGCCAGCCCCTGTGGAGCCTGCGGGTGACTCCCAACAGACCCACCCTCCCTCCAGCCGGCTGCTGCTTTCTGTCCTCAGTTCCATAAATCAGTAACAGCACTTGATACAGACGACCACTCCTTCCCTCCTGGAACCCTTTTTTGGCTTGCAGGTCACTACACTCCCCTGGTCTTCCCGCGTGTCAATGTCCTGGGTTTTCCTATGTCAGCTTGGCACCATCGTCACCTGCTCAGTGGTCTCCACCACATCACAGAGAAGGCCTGAGCTGCTTTCGCAGGCTCTGTTTCCCCATAAGGCAGGGGATAGACATGCCAACGAGAGGCTCTTGCATGAAATCTGGGGCCCAGAGAAGGGACAAGGCCTTCTTTCCCAGAGGCCCTGCAGGGACAGGAGGGACGGGCGGCAGAGCACAAGCAGGAGCTGAGACTCTCCATAGCTTCCTGGGCAGCCCCCATGAAAAGCCCACTTCTGCACTGTGGACCACTGAAGAGAGCTTCTCAGGACCCCCCACTTTACTGCTGCAGCATGAGACAGCCCATAGCACTTCCCAGAGTCCCATGACACTTGAATGTGCTTCCAGGTGAGCTCCTGGAAACCATGCAGGCTGCTGCTAAGCACTGAGGGTGTCAGGAAGGTTTCCTTCATCTTTTCAAAAGGTTCTGTGAGCCTCTAATGCCCCCTGTTAAAAATCCCTCATACTTGGCATACCTAGAATGGCTTCTGTTTTCTGACTGACCCCTGACTGATAAAGTCACTGGCATTAAGGTGCCCTTTCATAACAGAACTCTTTGGGTCTCCTCTCCTGTCCGCTCACCTGTCCTCTGCATCTTCATTGATGGCACCACCACCCCCCGCTGCTCAAGCCAAGAACCTGAGCATCATCTTCTTTCCCTCACCACCCTCAACACAACAGCAACCCCTGTAGGCTTGAGCTCCACATGCCCCAAATCATTTCTCACCATCCCCACTGCTATAGCTCCACTCCAATCTAAGAGAGAGACCATCCTTCTCATCTGGACAATGGCAGCAGCCTCTGGACCAACCCACAGTCCATTCTCCACAAGGCAGTCAGAGTGCTTTGAACATATAAACTGCTTCACTCTCCAGCTTAAAACTCTCCCAAGACTTGCCATCGCACCTGAGAAATAGTCTAGATCTCTTATCATGGCCTATAAGACACCACATGATCTGGTCTCTGCCTACTTCTCAAACATTATGATCCTCTCCCTACACTCATTGCTTTATCTTTGAGATCCCTCCTAATTTCCACCACCTGGAGAGTTCCCTTTCTTGCATTAGTTCAGCTATATTTCTTATTTCTAAATATATACATATTTATATATGTCATAATTCATCCAGCATTTCTGTGTGCTGGGAGTTGAAGGTTGTTTACCACCCTTGTTGACCAGACATTCCAGCCACACTGGTCTTTTTTCTGTTTCTAGAAACACCTAATTTGTGCCTACCTCAGGATCTTTGCACTTTCCTTGCTGTTTTGATCCTTGCTCTTTTGATCTTTGCATGACCAACTCCTTATCTTTTAGGTTTCAACTCAAATGTCACCTTCTTGAGAGGGCTGTCCTGAGCACCCTATTAAAATCTGCTCTATCCCCTACTTTCTATCCCATTATCCTGTTTTGTTTTATACATAGTACTACCTGAAATTGCCTTATTAGTTAACATTTTTGCCTATGTACTTTCTGCCTTCCTGATTAGAATATATTCCTTACAAGAAAAAAAGTCTTATCTTTAACTCATGATTTAGTCCCAGGCACCTAAAGCACATAGAACTTAATAGATGTGCCATTACTATTTCTTGTGTGGGTGCTCAAAACTCAGTGCGGCTTCAGCATAGAATTTTATGAGAAAACATCTGAGAGGCATTTAACCAGATTTGGACTCATGGAAAGAATTTCAGAAGAAAGTCAAGAAGTCTTTGCTAATACTACTTTCTCTGCCTCTAATGTTTCTTTCCTCTCTTCTTATTCTTTTTCTCATTAATACTCAGCCTCAAGAGCAAATTCCCTTGGAAAAGTTTACTTACCAACGCCCTCCCCCAGCGATAACCAATGCCTCTAACTGTCAAGACACTGTAGGTTACAAGAGACTGAAAACCTAACAGTCTCACGTGTCGGGTTGTGTTGAACTGACCATGAGCATTTGGGGGATCCAGCAAAGGGGGAGCGAAGCTGGAGAGTCATTCAGTTTGGGTTAGAAGTAGTCACTATTGCTTCATTATAAAGTCAGATTGCTACTCTCCATCCAGGAATACTCCTATATTCCACTCGGAATTACATACAAAGGCAGCGGGCCAGAGATCATATCACAATAGGAAAACTTCCCACAGTGTCTGGCACTGTGAGTAGTGACAAAGAAACAAAGTTTGACATGTATGGAGCCAGGGACTAGTCTGTGAAAAAAATCTTCCAATTATCAGATAGGTAAAATCTTCAGTGCAGGATTCTGTTCTCATTGGTGCTGAGTCCAAACTATCAATAACAAAACACCTATTTTAATTAATCATGTGACTGAGTTATGTTTCAATTGCCATATAGAAAATGATGTAAAAATTGTTGTCCAATAAAGATATGATCAAAGAGTATACAGTCAAAAAGGTAGGCAAACAGTATCATAGAGTAAGACAAATATTATGCTATTTTTCTGGATTGTGTAATAGTTATGACAGTTGTCAACTTTTCTCATTCTAAACACAAAAACTCATTTTTATACCTAATTTTAAATTTAAATTTTTGCACTTTTTATTAAAGAGGACTCCCTCCCAAATTATATGAGCTTCAGACCCCATACAACCTAGATCTGCCTTTGTTCATGTCATAAATTGGCCACACAAAGATTCGACTCTCAAGTAGGCACAGTGTCATGGAACTGTCTGTGGTGCTGGACCTGAAGTTCTCTCGGCTCTCTCCATGGTACTTACTGCACAAGCCCCTGCCTGTGCCAATAGATTGTGCTCAGAGATGAAGAGTTGGAATTACCAACCGAGGTCATGGTTAATGCACAGGAATGGATGCTTTTGCCCATGGAGAAAGTGTATAAAGAGAAGAGAGCTGAAGAAAAAAACACAGGTGACTCCCAAATGTTAGGGAAACCCAAAAGACAGGAGCACTAAGAGTGTATCAGTTCAAGGAAAACATTGACCACCAAGCCATGCCTGAGTCTAGATCAAGGGCAGACAGGAGGGACATGGGGTGAAGAGGGGAGGTAGCAAGAGTAGAATAGGCTGAGGTAGGGGCTGTCTGGAAGGGGAAGAGAGGGAAGAATGACTGAGACAGGTGACCTGAGGGAGACCCCTAAGTGCCAGAACAAAGACTTTTCCCACTGAGTTGATGGAGGATAAGCTGACCAACCCAGAGACTTCACTTCCAAACTCCATGTGAGAGTCTATATGAGTTGGAATAGATGTGAATGATGGTTTCATACAAGTCTCCTGGCATCCACGAGCAAGTGTGGCTGACTATCAGAATGTTGTTTTGGTTTGCTTTTGCTTGTGCCTTGAAATAAGCACTCGGTTTCTTTAAAAGTTGGGGTTGTTTGGATAGTGAGAGGAGGTAAGTGTCTGGCCCACTCGAATGAATTTCCTCCAGTTTGACTGTCTGAGGCCGGGCCCCCTAAGGATTTGGATGCTGCTGTGGGAGTTGTGATCTAGGAGTCAGTCCATTTCCATGAAAAGCACAAAAAATGCTCAAAAAGGCCAGGGTGGGTCAGAGCTGATACATGTTTTTTGCTGAAATGCATTGGTGGTGCTGAGAGGTGACTGCGGTTGAGAGGAGGCTGTAAGCCTCTCTCGCCCCACGTTTCCATCAACACCCTCACCTCCTCCAAATAATCTAAGTCAAAGCAATGTGCCAGCTCAGCCAGTGAAGCTTCACACTTTCTTGCCCTTTGATGTGTGTTGAATTGTGTGCCCCCAAAGACATGTGGAAGTCCTAATTCCAGGTACCTGTCCATTTGGAAATAAGGTCTTTGCAGATGTAATTAATATGAGGTCATCCTGGATTATGGTGGGTCCTAAATCCAACATGACTGGTGTTCTTATAGGAAGAATAGAAGGCACAGAGACACAGACAGACATACAGGGAGAAAGCCACGTGGTGACTGAGGAAAAGACAGGAATGATGCATCTACAAGCCAAGGAATGCCAAGAATTGCCGGAATACTAGAAGCTAAGAGAAAGGCATGGAACAGATTCTCGTCTAGTGCCTCCAGAGAGCATGGCCCTGTCGACAGCTCAGTTTCAGACTTCTAGCCACCAGAACTGTGAGACAATTAACTCCTGTTGTTTTAAGGCACCCAGTTTATGGCAATTTGTTAGGGAGCCCCAAGAAACCAGTAAACCCTTCCTTGAACATGCTTGTTTATTTCATAGCTCGGCGCATTTACTCTTGCTGGTCCCTCTACATGGAATGCTCTTCCCCTAGGTGTTTACAGGGATCCACAGGAGATGGGCACACGAGGCCGGGAGGGGCAGAATTGTCAGGCGCTTGGATGTCTGCATCTTAGACAGGCCTTCCCTGGCTGCCCTATCTGAAATAGTCCCCTGTCCCACCACTCCCAATATTCTCTACTTATCAACAGCTTTATTGTCTTCATAACACTTTCCTCTTTCTGAAGTCACCTCATTTCTTTCTTTCCTTCCTTAGAACATAAGATCCTGAGAGCAAGGGCCTTATCTGTGATACTCGCCAGTGACAGAACAGTTCCTGGTACATACTAGGCACTAAGGAATATTTGTTAAATGAAGTTAGATGCTTGACAACTACTGGTTGAACAAATAAGTGAAAGTCACATACCATCCACCTTCTAAAAAGATTGACACCCCTAAGTGTCCCCTTTATAGAAATTTAGGAAACCATTATTTCAGAGGCCTGGACAACAATCTCTACATGAGCATTTCCAAGACCATATCCTAAAAGTTAGAAGAGCTCTTGGTGACTCAGTTTCACACGTTGAATTCATAATCTTGCATCCAAGACGGGGGAAAGCCAACTCTATGTTCAGACCTGAGGGACAGCTGCAATGGGCATCCACCAGGGGGCAGTCTAAAAAGTTGGGAGGCTCAGAAGTACCTAAATTGAGTTTACTTGAGGGCTGAACGGACAGAAATTAAAAGACAAAAAAAAAATAAATAAAGTGAACTACATAAATACATCACTCTGATGACCTCCCATGTTAAAAAGAGATTAAACAATGTGGAAGCCATGAACGAACAGAATCTCCTCAGGAAAGGCAGTCATGAGAGAGCAAAAAGGATGGAGGAAACCAGAATTGATGCAGACATGTCCTCACACCTCACACCAGAGTAGTTTCCTATGGGTGGGCATAAGCAGTTCCCTCAATTCTGACTGGGGACCCTCCAGAGTCATTCTGTGGTCCAGGTTGGAGACTGTGTATTCTAATTTGTTCCCAATGTAGTAGAGTAGGGCATCAGTGGAATCACTCAGTCTCTGGTTTTTTGCAGGTGTGGATGAGCTCAAAATCCCTAAATATTTGGGGGTTTGAGACTATGGTACAAACTACTGTTTGCCAGCCCATATCTATTGACTCCTTCCAATTTTATTAGGGGTGCATAACATCGCCTGCTTGCAGTGAAGTGTGGCCTCATGATTAACTATTGGCCAATGAGATGTAAGCAGATGTGATGCTGCTTAAAAGAAAATAACTAAATCTGGAGGAGGTATCTCTTGCCTTTTCTCACTTTCCCTTGAGTCTGGCGACATCTAGACCTCCAGGAGTCATCTTGGACCAGGAGGTGACCTTGAGACTGGAAGTCATATGCTAAGGATGGAGGAGCAGAAAGGGAGAAGCTTGAGTTCTTAGAGAAAACAAAAAGCCACAATACCAATTCTGGACTGCCTACCTCTGGACCTCTTTAATGTGAGAAGAATAAACTTCTAACTTCTTTAAGCCACCTTTTATTGGGGTTTTTCTTTTATAGCCCACTGAACTTGACCCTAGCTGATTTAGAGATGGTCTTATACCTTCTCTGATTGAGACTAAATGGATATCTATGGGCTGATTTCCTCTTAGAACTTCCAGCTTTCTGTCCCTAAGACGGTGGCCTGGGGAAGAAAAGTCAACTAAAGTTCATGCTGCTGCTGTCTGAGCGTGTCCTCCCCCTCCTGGGAAATGAATCACTGGTCCAGCCCCAAGTTTCACAAAAAGGGACTGTGATGCCCAGCAGGTGTCCTCAGTAGAAGATCTAGAGCAGTGGTTCCCATTGTCTCTAGACCAGCAGCCGCAGAGGCAGCACTGGCAATGTTTTAGAAATGCACAGTATCAGGACCTATCTCAGACCTACTGGATCAGAAATTCTGGGGGTGGGTCGAGCAATCTGTGCTTTAACAACCCCTCAGGTCGTTCTGATGCATGCTAAAGCTTGAGAACCACTAGATACCCAAGAGGAACTGCTCACATTACCAAGGGCAAAGGTCATCATCAGGAAGAACCAGGGTGAAGGCATTCTTTAAGAGAAAAGAGGGCTGGAATAGTTGACTGATTTGGGAGAAGAGACAGAGGAAACAGGATTTGTAAGTTCTCATACAAAGTAGTTTGATGCTCTTCACAGTCGCCAAGAAACTCAAGTCTAACACGGAATTCAACCCTTTCAAATTTACCTTTGGCTCTTTATCTTTGCTTCTTGAAGGTGACCTCTGAGAGTGAAAATATGGAACCTCAACTTACCATGTCACACCAGTAAGAATACTTTCTAAACACTAGGGAAGTCTTCTGTGTGAGCAGCCAGGATAGTCTGACACAGAAGTTTAATTTTCACCCTTTGAGGGTAGGTTCCAGTTTAGAAAGTAGCTCAAGATGTCTGCTAAATGGGTCAAATGACCTAGCCTGGTAATCTCAAGATTCAAAGAAGAGGTGGACCTGGAAAGGAAAGAGCAGGGCCAATCTCAGGAAGCAGAACCAGCCAGCCTCCCAGCTGAGGAACACCCCCACCCACCCACCCACCCACCCAAACAGCTGGGTGCATTTGGTGAGTGCCCTATCTTGCTGTAGGGTTCACACACTACTGGGTTGGTAGCCATCTTTTCATTGACTTGACTCCTTCAGAGTGGCCCACCTGATCACTGAAGGGAGCCAGCCTGCAACTGCTGTAGATCTTAGGTCTGCTGTGGTGGAAATTTATTATTTCAGGACTTTTTAATCCTACTGTTAAGTTTAGAAAATTTCCAGACTTATGAGCCTGACCCCAAGGTCAAATCCAGAAAAGTCAAGTTTCCAGCCTCCCTTACAGCTAGAACACAGCCATTCCAATGGACTCTTGTGAGACTGATTCAGAAGTGAGCAACTTGAGGAAAGAAACTGAATGTGGGACCTGATTTCCTTGTAAGAATGGCAACAAAGCCAACTGCTTTCAAAATGGTCCTTGTGAGGTTGGGTCCCTGGCACAGAAGAGACACCACTGGGCTGGCAGCAGCAGTAGGCAAAAGCTTCCTCATCAGTTCTGTGGCGTGATATGGCCTGAGACACCTTTTCTGGTTTCTTCAGCCTCACAATAATTCTATGAGCTGCCCAATATCTTTTTCCTAAACTCCTTTTCTGATTTATCAATCAAACTATCTTCTGTTGTTAGCAACTAAAAACTGTAATATGAAAATAGGACCTGGAGGTTGTGACAATCAACAGAACCTCAAGGAAATGGGGAGTACCAGGAATTGGTTGTCTGGTCTGGCTGGGGCTGATGGCTCTGAACATCCAGATGCCTTAGGGGTGGGACTCCGGCAGCCAGTGACGCACCTGTAGTTACCTGGGATGAAATGCTCACTGTAGGCAAGCTTTGGGGATACCTGGTGGCCACACTCACAAAAGAATATGAAGGTCATGAGGCATCAAACACTGTGGGGTGAGTTGCTTCCATTCCTAGGAACCCAAAACCTCCAAATGACCTTGATTCCACCAAAGTTGCATGATCCTTGCCAGTCCTTCTGAGGCCAAGACTTACCTTTTCCAAGTCCATTCTAAGCTCATTCAGGCCCATTCTCAAACATCTCCCTTGGAATCTGAAAGGCCACAGGATCTTGTAGACTGGATTCTTCTGGGTGATCAGATTTCCTCCCCTTCCACCTCCTCTCCTCCCTGCCCTCCGTTTCCGCCAAGTTACAGTCACCAGGAAAAATGGTAAGACATTTATTGAGTCATCTACAGCAGTTTGACATCCTTGAAACCCCGGACAAGGTTGTGAGCACAGCATTAATGGGGCAGCAGGAGCAGTGAGGTCTGTGGGGCTTATCTTTATTGTGGGAGATGAAACCCAGGCGGACCTGGCTCCCACAAGTGAGCCTGGCGCCATGTCTGGGATGCCAGGGGCTCCCCCACTCCAGCCCTCACAGGCGCAAAGCTACAGAAGACAGACATAAGACAAGACACACACGGCCAAGCACAGATATGTCCCAGGACCTCGAGGTCAGGGAAAGGAGAAGGAATGGCCACATGGCCCACTTGAGGGATGTCCCAGATCCTTGAAGGATTCCCATGGGGGTGGCATGGAAACAGACATCACCCATGTGGAAGTATCCCCATCCCAACCACAAGAACAAATCAGCTGACGGAGATAAGCCTGGAATTCTGCATCCATCAGAGTCCCCTAGCCTCCCCCTCGCCCCCAGTGCTGGTGGTTTTACAAATGGGGCAAAGGTTAACCCAGGAAGGCTCAAAGCAGTTGATAAACAGCACAGAGTCCCTGTCAGGGGCCTCCACCCCAGTAACGAGTCCACACCCGGGCAGTTTCCAAAGCCCTTTCCCACAAAAGGGCATCTCGCTTCAGCCTCACCCCTGGCCTGTGGGGCAGACCACAAATCACGTCCTCCCACTTCTCAGATCAGGAAGCAGAGGCCCAGAGAGGCTCCACCTTGGAGCAGAGAGCAGGTGGTGAAGCCCAGGCCAGAACGCAGGTCACCCAGGCTACACTCACTCCATTGCTCCTCTGTAGTCTGGAGTCCTAATGACTTCTGTGGCCAGAGCCCTCTCCCACGCAGGCTGTCTGTTCTCTGTATGGAAGCTTGATCGAGGGTCTCCTTCTGGCTCACGTGCAGGGCTGGGCACATGGTGGCGGGCCCACTTCCTCTTTCATGTTGTAAAGCGCACTGGATCCCAACGTGGTGCAGGCGCCGAGCTAAGCCCACCTCCGGGTGTTTTCTCATCAGCCCAATGGGGAGCTCTCCAAGTCTCCTCCCAGCTCTAGGACTTGGAGAGTCTCCCAAATATAAAGGGGGAAGGTGTCAAGGCCAAGCAGTAGATCCGGCAAAGCTGGGAGAAGCCCAGGTCCCCCGGTCCCTGCTCAGGGTCCTCCAGCAGGGTTCCACGGTCACTGGGCTCAGGTAGGAGTTTATGATGACAAAGCACTCACTGCTTTCACTTTGGAGTGGCCTTGAGGGGGTCAAGGGTACTCAGAGTTACAAAGAGAGCCTCTTCCAGCTTTCCTTCCAGGAAGGGAAACGGTCAGATGAATGAGGTGAGCCAGTGCCCTCAGTGGGTGATGATGGACTCAAGCCTTGGTCCCGGCTCCAGCTCCCTGGCCCCATTCCCCAGAGAAGCCGGTTTGGGGAGGGGTGCGGGTTAGAGAAGGAATCACTGCAGACCAGCGCAGGTGTCAAGGAGGGTCACAGAGCTGCCCACTGAGACAGAGAATGTGGCCTGGCCTCAGGCATGATGGAGAGCCATGACGCCCGTAGTGCTGGGTACAACCAGAAAGCCACTGAAAGCCTGAATCCCAATCTCTGACCCCTCACAGGCTCCCTGACAGCCTCAGCATCACTGAGTCCCATTTCCCCCAGGGCTGGAGACTCTATCTTGACACTGCCTGTTCCATAGTGGGACAGTCGTGACAGAGGATGAGAGATTTCTTCATCCCAAGGAGCACTCAGCCTCCCCCGGGCGAGTTCAGTCCTTTAGGATTGCATAGAACAAGAATAACCCCCTTCCTGGTAGCGATCTCCTACAGACATGGAGTCGGACAGCTCTGCTCCTCTCCAGCCTAACCACTCCCAAGGCCCTCGAGCCCTCCTCACGCGACACGATTTATCCTTTCCTGCTCCAAATCCCACGATCCTTGCCCGAGGCCCATTCCCAGTAGATGGCTGGTGTTTAGACAGAGAAGTCCAGAGATGCTATGGGCTATACAATTCACCTAGTCTTACTGCCCATTTTACAGATTTGAAAACAAAGGGTCAGCGATGGAAGGGTTCTGCCCAGACCTCCTGCTATCTCTCCACTGCCTGTGGCCCTGAAGGCCAGCTGCCTAACCTCCTGGGACCTTCAGAACACATCGGATACATCTGCTCACAAGACTGCCAATAATCTGTTCAGAGAGAAAAACAAACCCACAAACCGCCAGGAACCTGGAAGCTCTATGAGGCAGCGGATCCAGGGCTCAGGCGGCAGCATAGCACACGGAGCTGGGGGATGGTTTTGTTTTTGCTGTTTCGTGATGATGTATGTATAAAGTCAAAGCCTCTTCTTCACAGTGAAGCAGACCTGCTGGTGGGGTCGAGAATGAGGAAGCGGGGCCCACAGCACTCGGGACAGTTCCTAGGATCTGGGCGTGGCCACTGCCCACCCAGTCATGGCACCCTGTCCTGGCTAGAGACATGGCTGGCTCTGCACCTCATGTCCAAGGCACCTGTCCAATTGTCCCCAGCCTGATCCTTCCCTCCAGCCCAGCAGCTTCCACCATGGTGTCCAAATGGAAGAGACAGAAGTCCCATTTCTAAGAAAGGGAAAATAAACAGCATTCCCCCTCCCTCCTCACATGCACAAACATATGCACTTCCAAACCTTATATGGTCCACATAACAAGAATGCATGTCCTGTTCCCTGCCTTCATCTTGAACTGGAGAATTACTGAAAGAGTGAGCCTACAGAAGCATTACAAGTCGCCTCATCTCACGAATGGGGAAACTGAGGCCCAGAACAGGGAGCACTGTGTACACAGTGTCAGCAGTCTGAGCCTGACAAGGCAGATTCCACATTTCTGAATCCCAGCCCATGGTTCCTTCCAAGCCACTCAGGCTCCCCAGCGGTGTCCAAAATGCAAGTTGCCCAGCACATTGGTAACCCATGGCTCCCAAACAGGACAAGGGGTATCACAAGGCCAGGTGCAGGATGGAAGGGCCATGGCCAGCCTGAGTCACCAAACACCCCTGGGGAAGAGCTCCCTTCCTCCCTCTGGCTTTGCCAAAGACCCAAGATCCACAGTGCTTCAGTGGCCAAGGACACAGGGCTCTGAACCAAGCAACTAAGCCCTTCTCCGGCCACTTGGAAGGCCTCTCCAGAAACAGTTCCCCCAAACGCCCCAGGCCCTTCCTCTTCATAAAACCAAGCAAAGCAACACTACCCCTTGACCCAAACTCCCCAGGAATTCCAGAACATGATCATGAGACGAGTCTACAAAAACACTTGGACAGGAACACTGAAAGCTGACAGGGAATGAAGTGGGCCCCACACATGGGCCATGGCACTCTAGCACTTCTCTCCACCTTTCCCTAACCTGGCTCTGCTCCATTTTAAATTCTGAGTTTGTGGTCCTGCAACTTGCGCTGTGGAGCCAGGATAGGTGTGGGGTGCAGTCACTGCTCCCATCAGCGGCTTCTGCTAACGGGCATGGTGGGCACGGCTTCCTCTCCCAACACCCCAGGACACCCTAGCATCCATGGTGATTCAATGTCAAGAGCACACAGAGGGAAGTCTTTGCAGAGGTCTTCAAGAGATTTCACGAGCTGGTGGCTGGGGCTCCTCATCGTCCATGGGGATCGGGGGTGAGGGCGAGCCCTGGGCCCTGGACTTGGGCACATGGAGGTTTAAGGTGGTTCAGCATTCACTGACATCACAGGAAGGTGGCTGGTTCATCTGAGTCATGGCTTTGACTTAAGGGCAATGGGGAGGAGGAGGGTTAGGGGCTCCATGTGGTACGCATGGTTGGGGAGCAGTTTCTCTGGGGCATCCATCTCTCACCTTCTGCAGCTGATGCCTGAGGGTCGGAGAGGCAGAAGAAAGGCTCCCATATGAACCCCACCCACCTTGAGTGAGGGGTAAAATGATTGGGATGGTGAGGGTCTTCTTGCACGGGACCTCCCAAACTCTTCCCATCTCCTTTCCAACCGCATTCACGTTTCTGGCTGTTAGTCATTTTTCTTGGGCCAAATAAAAAGCACCAGAACTTTCCCTGACCCATAGCCCCACACTCAAACTGAAGTCTCTGACTGGAAGAGCCCCAGAGCTGTCCCAGCGCCCTGACACCCAGAAGCTGGGCACCTGGACACCAAGATGTTGAGGGAGCATGAGGGAGCCTCAGGTCTGGCCTGCACTGAAGGACAATGGCCATCCAAGCTGGACCTCTGGCAGGCCTCAGGGACTGGGCCGGGCCTGAGAAGGGCCCCAGGGTGGCAAGCAGACTCAAGGAGTCCACATGGAGAGTCAGACACTGCAGGGGGCTGTCAGGCAGGCGCCACCCCAAACCCCCCAAAGCAAGGTGATCAGCCTCAGCTCACAAGGCCTCACACACAGGGTCAGGCAATCTCTGAGGCTGGTGGAGACAGGGCTGGGTAGAGCTGGGGACCTGCACCAGGTGAGCAGGGACACTGGGCAAAGGGTAGAGATGGGATCACTTTTCCAAATTTGAGGAGTATTTACACGTCTGGGGTCAGGGCCCAGGGGCCCACGGTGGGTGGGACCAGCACCCTGCACCCTTCTCCCCCCTCGGGGAGCCCAGCTGCCAGCCCAGGGCCTGCCCAAAGGGAGAGAAAAGGCACAGCATGCGTGGGCTGGTGCCCGCCTGCAGCCCCAACCTGTGTATGGAGGAGAGGAGCAGGAGGGGGGCTCAGGTGGCCAGGTTGTCAGCTGGGAGGCTGGACATGCGGATCTGGGAGCTGCTCTTGCTCAGGATGGAGAGCTGGGTGCCCCCGTTCACCCCACTGCTGGCCAGGGATGGGTGTCGGTGCTTGAAGTCCATGGTGAAGTAGCGGTTCACCTTCCAGCTCCGCCACTTCCGCTTGATCTCCGCCTGCACCTGCGGGGAGCAACTTGGGCCGTTACTCTGGACGGACATCCTCTCCTCTCCGACCTCATCCACCCACCTGCCCTCTCCTGGGGCCCTTCCCAGGGTGGCACTACCACCTCCAGCATCACCTCACTGACTCCCAAATTTCAGCTTGCAGCCCTGGAGTCATCAATGGGAAAGGCATGCCTCTGAGGGGCTGAGCTTGGCCCTTTTCCCAAGTCACTATCTGAGCAAGGCCCTCTAATGGCTTCTTGTCGTCTGTGAGCCTCTGTCCCGGCCCTTGGTGCTCTACCATCAGAGACCAGCCCAGAGGGTCTTTCAGGGAATCTTGAAAAAGCAGGCTCCCAGGAAGACAGATCAGGGCAAGGATCCCCACTCTCACTGACTAGCAACAGTGGCTACACATTAGAATCACCTGGAGAGCTTTAAAAATCCAGATGCCCGGGGGGAGGGGGAAAGGGACACATATATGGTGACAGATGGCAACCAGACTTTTGGTGGTGAACATGATGCATTCTATACAGAAGCTGAAATATGATGTACACTTGAAATTTATTTAATGTCATAAACCAATGGGACCTCAATTAAAAAAAATTGATGAATGGAAAAACAAAACGTGGTGTATATATATAATGGAATATTCTTCAGCCTTAAAAAGGAATGGAATTCTGATACGTGCTACAACGTGGATGAACCTTGAAGACATTATGCTAAGTGAAATAAGCCAGATACTAAAGTCCAGATTTTGCATGATTCTACTTATATGAGGTATCTAGAGTATTCAAATTTATAAGGACATAATACAGAACAGTGGTTCCCAGGGGCTGGGGGAAGGGAGAACGGGGAGTGATTCTTTAATGGGCACAGAGTTTTAGTTCAGGATGACAAAAAGTTTTAGTGATGTATAGTGGTGATGGTTGCACAACAATGTGAATGTACTTAAGGCCACTGCACTGTATGCATAAAAGTGGTTCAAATGGCAAATTTTATGTTACGTATATTTTATCGCAATAAAAAAATAAATAAATAAATAATTTGGAAAAAATGATAGAAAAAAAATCCAGAACAACTACATCAGAATCTCTGGGGTAAGGCGTCCATATATTTTAAAGCTTCCCCAAGATTTCAATGTGCCGTCAGGATTGAGATCCACTAAGTAAGGCACTGCTCTGGGTGAACACACCCCCATGTTGCTTTTAGCATGGTGTGTGCAGAGCATGCCCAGTTTCAGCCTCCATATGGCCCCTCAGGCCAGCCCCTTTGGGCAGTGCACAAACTGCATAAATGGCAGCAGTACCAGCACCCACCCCCTCCAGTTCTAGCTCCCACTTCCACCGTAGGTCCTTGACAAGCTCCATTACTCCCATTTCTTGTCTCTCCCAGCCACTCCCTGCAGGGCCCCGTCTGCCTCTCCTTATCTGTCCTTATCTGACCCTCTACAGGTTGTCAGGGCGATCACTGAGCCCACTCTTCTTGTTTCTTGCAGCCAAGAGCCAAGCACTAGCATGAGGACCCCTGCCCACTCTCTAAACCCATCTATCCACCCAGCCCCCACCCTTTTCTCAGGGCCTCTGTTCTGGGCTCTGCTCAAAAGTATCACCCTAACAGGCTAGAGCAGGAGGATCCAAGACCATGGCTCTGGAAACGGAGCATTACTAGAAGGTTCCAGGCCTCTCCCCAGGGTCTCTCCCAGGTCCCCACAGTCCCTACCCTACAGGCTGGACTGCTAGGGCAGTGCTGAACTTGGGCAGCTCCCTACTCAGCACACCTGCCCATCACAGCCTCATGATCTGCAGGTTCCACTCCCTGTGCCCTGCCCTTCCTCACTTTCTGTTCTTCTTCACTAAGGTGTGTCCTACAGTGAGAGCCCTCCCAGGCGGGTCTGTGCTCAGCAGCTGATGCCTGCATGGATGGAGCTCTGCTCCAGAGGCTGAGCCTCAGCTGCACAGCAGGCAAAGTGAGAGAGATTCTGGCAGTGGAGACTGTCAAGAGACCCCGGCACCACTGCCATCCCCCTCCTGGAGGTGCTGGGAGCCTGGCAAGGCCCCGGTCTGGGGAATAAGTCCTGAGTGGCCAGCAGGCCGAGCCCCTGTCTGCTCCCCACCAAGCCCCACCTCCATCACTAAGAAACCAGAGGGCCAGGGTCTTACCTCTCCATTCAGAAAACAGTAGAGCACAGCCACCACAAAGCCCTAGGGAGAGAGAGCAAACAACATGAGGATGTCAGCAAGGGACCTTCCACGCAGGGGGTGGATGGTGGCAGGGGCAAGGAGGGACACCAAGAAGCAGAAAAATGCAATGACCTGCATGGAGGGCACCTGCTCAAGAAACCGGGCTAAGATGCCACAAGTGGTGACACCCATGAAGACAAGTGGCTGGTGAGAGAGTCCCGTCCCACTGACACCCCTGGCTTTGCATCTCATGTTCCCTTGGTGAAATCCTTCCCATTCCCAAGGGCCAGCTCTACCCCACTTTCTACAAGAAGCCTTCTCTGAACGCCCCAGAATGTTCTCCGGGCTCCTCAACCAGTCTGCAGTCCCCCTGAGGGCAGCAGCCTCCAGGCCAGAACAGATCTGTGTCTTTATGCCCATCACCTCCCCACTCTGCCTTCCCTGGGCCAGACACTCTGGCACACAGCACACGCAGAACACCCCATGAATGAGCACTCGGCACAGAGTAGGTGTGTGGCTGTTCTACACACATTCTTCATATGTATTCTTTGCATTTAGAATTCTTGTGCTGAGACAGGAATCCAGAGCTCTGACTCCCAGGCGGGGGATTTGTCTATAAAACTCCCAGCCTCGTCAGGCTAAGAACCTGAACAGGTAAAATGGCCTTGAATTAAATCACAGGGGAGGAGAGACTCAAGTCAGATACACAGAGTTAACGTTCTGACCACCAAGGTCAAATACTCATCTAAACAGTTGGGTTAGGGAGAGGTGCTCCATCCTGGGGACACTCAAGGGAGCCACCCGCCTTCATTGACCCACTGGTGCTCCCATCTCTTCACTTACTCATCATGCATCCTCGTGCCAATTCACCAGCTCCTTCACTCACTCGTTTATAACCCCATCTGCTTACTCCTTCATGCACAGAGTCACTCATCCACCCACTCTCTCATTGCCTGGATCCCTTATTTATGTATCCGTTTGCTCATCCAGCCATTCAGCTCATTCAGCTCTCTGTGGCCAGGTCCTGGGTTGGGACCCCAACTTGGGTAAGACAGAGCTCCAGCTTTCACGGGGCACGTGGTCTACAGGCTGAAGTCAGGGAGTAAACACAGAGGTCTCTTGGGGGGCACTCGGCCCTCACCCAGGGCCGATGGTAAGGGATGGGGAGCTGCACCCAAGGGAGGCCTGGCTCAGGACACTGGACGCAGCAAAGGAAGATATCAGTGTCTTCTCACAGGGGTCCAGAGTGGAGAAGGCAGCAAGGGCTCTCCCAGCGCCCCACAATTCTAGTACACTTATTTCAGAGACAGAATCATGGAGACCAGCTCTGGGTTAAAGAAGTTTCTAGAACCACCAGCAGGTTAGGGGCCAGGGCCCTGGCTCCCTGTGAGTTTTGCCCTCTGCACGTGCCAGGCCTACCTGGAAGGAGCCCAGCCCCAGCTCAAACACGAGTCTCTCCCTCTTGCTGACATTCTCTGGGGAGAAGGCGAACACCGTGTAGTGGATTCCAAACAGCGGGATGAGTAGCAGGGTGGACCGGGCTAGCCGTCTGTCGGGAGAAAGCAAGACATCAGCTCCAGGGGCTGCCAGGCTTCATGCCAGAGCCATGGAGGGCAGAGAGCCCCAGTCCCAGCCCCCTGCTCTCCCCCTAAGCTGGGGCCCCTGTTCATGGACCCCCTCAGGACCCTCTCCCGAGGCGTGGGACCTGGGAGAGACAGTGGACGACAGAGCCCAGGCTTCCAGAACTCCCTGGGAGGTTCTGGGGGGACATCCCCCAGTATGCAGGGTGCCTATCCCTCTAGGCCACGTCAGTATCATGTACAACCACTGAACACGAACATGTGAGTATGTGACGTACAGAGACCCCTCGTGGGAGGTGCAAAGCCCTTGGGGAAAACGAAGTCAGAGAAAAACACAGGGATGGGATTAGGAAGGCTTGAGCGACGTGAGGGGTCCTCAAGCAACGTAAATATTCTCCTGCCCTGGAAGGAAGCTCCATGTGCCTGAAAAGAGTAGCCCCTAAGAGGCACAGAGAGAGTCGGCTCTTCTGAGTCTGGGGCTAGCCCAGGACACTCACGGAGAGTGGTGGGGAGGTGCTGACAACAGGGAGGCGGGGTGGGGGGCACAGTGGGTGGGCCACAGAGAGAGAGACTTGGGAGGGATCCTAGGAAGGACTTACTGACTCTGGGCATAAACGATCACCACCCAAGCACGAGGAACCTGCCACCCAGGAAACTGAGTCAAAGGGAGAGAAGGCTATCTGCTTGGGGGTGGGGCAGGCAGGGGAGAGAGGGCCAAAGGGACCTCTGCACCTCCTGAGGCCAGCTCTTCTGGGGTTCCTCTGCCTGCAACTGGCTCCGAGGCCCAGTAGGGTGGGGCTCTGTTCTGAGGGGGCAGGGACACAGAAGCCAGCTAAGACATTAAGAGTATGCACAGTGCATGCACTTGGGGGTCCTGCTCTGTTGGGAGGGGTGCACCCAGAGGGTCTCCAAGAGTGGGACCCCCTCTCTGCCCACCCCAGTACAATGGTCCCTTCTGGGTCTCCTCAAACAGCCAGCCCTGCCCTGCAGGTGAAGCCTGCCCCCTGGGCCCTCTGAATGGGCGCATGAGCGGAAGGGTCAGCCTCGCCCTCTCCCGGCAAAGCTTGGTCCACCGGGTGGACAGCTGGGAGTGGGGGCACCATTTGACTTGGGGCATTTACACTGTGTGCCCCCTCCTCTTCCCCACCCCAGTCTTTCTGGGAGAAAATGTTCTGTTGAATGTGGGGGCTCCAGATTTCAAAAGAAGCCAAATCCAGAGTCTGAGTGAGGCCCTTGGCTTCCCAGAGTCTCCTGAGAGGGAAGGAAGGAGGGAGGGGAAGGGGAAGAAAGAAGAGCACCAGGAGACAGAGAGGAAGGTACAGGCGTAGCCTGGGGACACCTGGCTCAGGTGGACCAAGACTCAGGTGGACCAATGAAGAAGTCGCTCGACTGCTGGGTGCCCACCCCTTCTCCATCCTGCTCACAGGCAGCCCGTTCTGCAGAACCTGGGATCCCTGGACCAGAGCCGGTGCCAACAGGATCTGAGCCAGTCCCCACTCTGAGCCCAGGTGCAGTCCTGGAGTGGCCTGTCCTCTCTCAGGCCATGGCTCCCTGGAGGCAGGCGTGGTACCTCACTGAGCTGCTATCTTCCGTGGCTTGCACGTGCCAGGCACGGCGCTTACGTTCAGAAAATCCCTGTCCATGAAAGAATAAACGGGCCAAGCAGGGCTGGTATGAAAGCCTCAGAGTCTGAAAATGGAACATGACCTGGGAGCTCGGTTCCTGCTCATCTCGGGCACCCAGGGCCTGGCCCAGAGGGCAGCAGGGAGTGTTGGCTGAAGAATGGAAATCCAAAAGAAGAGGGAAGTAGGCTGGAAGTGCAGGCACGTGGACATCTTGGGGGGGTCCCTCTGTGACCCTGCCTAAAGCAGTTACCTTGCCAGAGCAGCTTAACTGGAGGGGCTCAGGAGGGAAGGCGGCCCTGGGACACGCCTGTGGCCCCGGCCCTCCTCCCGCCTTGCCTCCTCTCCCACAAATGGCCCGTTTCCAGGGACTCGCCCCTGCAGTTTGAAAAGCGCCCTGGAGACCAAAGGCCAAATCTCTCCAGCTTTCGTGGTGGCAGTGGACGTGACGAGTTCAGTGCGTGTGAGACAGCAACCTTTCAGGCTTGGGCTCAGGCCCTTCCGGGCCCCAGATGGATGTGACAAATGGCAGCAGAGGCGTCCCACAGTCCAGTCCCAGGGCAACACCTTCCCCCCCTGGAGATGCTGTGACAGCCTAGAACAGTCAGGACTTTTGCCAGGGACCCAGCTCATCCCAGTGACCCCATTGGTAGACAGGGCAGTGGGGGCAGATGAGGAGGTCACTAGGGCCCAGAGTTCTGGGACCTCTATCCTTCAGAGCTGACCAGTGGCCTTGGAAGGGGGACATGCAGTATGAGCCTCAAGAGCCCTCTTTGAGGACAATCACAAAATCACCATGTGATCTGATTAACCCAGAGAGACAATGACCCAGGGCCTTGGCCTCTGTCACCCTGCCCTGAGGAGGTATCAATGGGCAGAAGAGCTCTAAAAATGCCAAGAAGAGCTTCCAACAGTCAGAGCTGCCCAATGAGTCCCCCACTTAAAGGGATGTCCAGATTGAGGCAGATGCCCTGGTCAGAGATGCCCTGGGGCTAGTGACAGCACTCCCTGGGTTCAAATCCTCACCCCACTAATTGTGTGACCTTGAGTGAGTCACTTCACCTCTCTGTACTTCAGTTTTCTCATCTGTAAAATGGGGATAATACAAGTACCCACCTCACCAGGATGTTGTGGGGATTAAGCCACACGGCACGTGAAGTGTGAGTGAGGTTCAGTGGGGTGAGGGTCCTGTCCCACGCAGGGAGACAGCATACAGAAACTCAAGCTCTAAGGCTCTTAGAAATAATTTGACAATTGCAGAGACCGAAGCCCAGAGAAGAAGGGGATGTAGGGAAGGGACAGGCTTCAGAGCTGCTGACTCCTCAGCACCTGCCAAGCCTCAGCTGCTCCCACCAAGGCCGCAGCTCCCTCCCCGCCACCTCCCCTCCCGCCCTATGAGCACAAGGTTGCAGAGAACTCACAAGACACCGGACTCAACATGCAACAGCCGGGAAAGGGCTCGGGGCTGGAGGCACAGCCTGCTCTCCGCTCTCCTCCAGCCCGGTGGACGCAAGCTCCAGGTGGCAGCCACGGCATGCGTCCCCCTCCCCTCCAGGACGCCCAGCCACAGCCACGCCACGCACACTTACAGAGTAATGGTGGACAGTTCTGACATCTTGCAAGAGTGCTGCTGAGCCCGCTGTGGCTTGCAGTAGCATTTCTGCACGCAGCTGCTGGGTGTGACAAGATCAGCACTTCTGTCAGCTGGGGGCGTTGGGCAACGAAGAAACTGAGGTGGGACTTAGAGCAAAATGGCTCGCGGGAGGGGGGCAGGCAGAGGGTCCAAGGGTGGAGACAGGGTGGGCAGTGACATGGAGGAGAATGAGGAAGCCAAGGGCCAAGACGCAGTCAACTCTGGACATAGAACTGCACACCCACATGTGTGCACGTGTGTGCTTGGACACAGATGCACACACGAGCACTCACACTGGGACCACTGACAGGTGGCAGGGTTCGAGGAAATGCATGTGTCGGAAGGTGAGGCCAGAAGCTGTCTCCAGAATCAGCTCCAGGCTCAGAGCATGGCCTGGTGGGAGGTCACTCAGTGAGATGAGCAGCTGGAAACTCACACCACGGACCTCAAGCTGCCTAGCCCGGGCAGACCAAGCCTGAAATCAGGCCAGTCTGGGTTTGGCTGTAAGACAGACTTGAGTCCACTGATCTTCCCCATCTACACCTCTCACTCTCCTGTCTGTTTCTTCCTCTCTGTCTCCTAGGCACCTCCGTGTGGACACACAGGGGGAGAAGAGATAGGATGGACGGAGCAGATTGTTACTTAGTCTAGATCTGTGCTTTCCAACATGGTAGCCACTACCCACCTGCAGCTATATGGATTACAATTAAGTCAAATTAAAAATCCGCTTCCTCAGTTGCCCTTAGCCACATTGCATGGGCTCAACAGCCACATGCAGCTAGTGGTTCCCATATTGAACAGCACAGATCTAGGACACTGCCATCCCTGCTGAGAGTTCTGTTGCACAGCGCTGGCCTAGACTGCTTCATGAATGTTCAATGGGCAGGGGCTGAAGGCTGAGAGGGGCACCTATGGGGCACTGCCCCACTGCCTGCAGAAACAGGTCATCTGAAGGAGGCATCCACAGTGGGCCCAAGGAGCCAGCCTAGCCCTCCATGCCACTGGGTGGGACACAGAGCTTCCATCTCCTCAGAGAGGTCTCAGGCTGCCTTTCTATCTCTTCTAGCCCTTCCCGGTCCTGCTTATGCTTGGGTTGGCACAAGCTGTACACTTCTTTTCCTTCCATGACAAACATGGAAAAGATGGATTAAGAGCTGTGTCATCTCATCAGACTGTATAAGAGTTGCCTACTTCACAAACCCCCCTCAGCACTGCGTGGCGCTGAGCTCCTGGTACCCGCCAACGAACCCATCAACCTGAGGGGGATCTGATGCAAAGGAGAACAGATACACAGATACGCACCAAGAGACTAGACCTTGGGCATTCATGGATTCATTATTTGTGATCCCAACCCTTTGAGAGCAAGTCTGAAGGTCCTTGACATGTGGTGATGTGTCATTTTGCTGAGCTACCGTTTTAATCACACACTTCAAAGACAGGGCCAGTCAAGGTCTACCCAGCATCTGTGCCTCAGTCAGGTTTGTGGTTCTCATTTAATAAACAGCATCTTTCAATTCATACTGCAGTGTGAGGCGAGTGCTACTGGCCCACTTTACAGATGAAGGATGTGAGGTAAGTTATGATGCTCTGCTGCCCATAGTCGGGTCCCCAGACCAGCAAGGGTCAGCACCACCTGAGAGCTTCTTAGAAATGCAGAATCTCAGGTGCCAGCCCAGACCTGCTGGCTCAGAATCTGCATTTTAACAAGATCCCTAAGTGATCTGGATGCAAATCAAAGCTCAAGAAGCACTTGTGAGGAAGTCCCGTACTTAAGAAGTTTCTTCATGTGTCCTCAATGAACGTCAAAGGTCTGTCTCATGTACATACAAAGAGACAGACGGACACATATAAGCATGTTTTTCTCAGTAATGAAAAGAGCTTAATTGGGTATTCAGAAATGGAAGCCATTCTAGTCTTCAAATTTCTTCTCTCCCTTGCCCAGATTGAAAGGCTGGCTACTTTCCCTACAGCCAACGGCCTAATTCCTCATTCTTGACTTGATTAAACCACAGAAATCAGGGTCCAGGAGCCCAAGAGCTTGAACATCAGATGTCGCCTCGGATATGCCAGGCTTAATTCCTCATCCCAAATTCTAAAGCTTCAGCTGTTCTCTGGGACCTCTCCTCCTTGAACTCCCAAATTGTCCCTGCGTGTCCTGGGCCCTGGAGACAGTCAATACAGACTCCTCCCATTTCTTTCAAAGTATGTTAAAGGCCATTTAGTGGCAAGTTAGCTAGAAAATCAGGCTCCTGGTAAAGATGTGTGCCTCTGATGAGGCGGGGGGCGGGGTGGGGGCAGACAAGAAACAGGGCACCCAGTGCCTGGGAGGGCCCCCCTACCCCCAAACATTCAATGATTCTGTGCAAAAGGAACACAGCAAGAGGCAGGTAGAAAAGCCAGAGACAAGCATGAGAAAGAAAGCCATGTCGGCATCTCTGAAAAGTCACCACAATTAGTGAAAAGGGGAAAAGGAATTCAATCAAGAGGAAGAGATAATAAGAAATTCCGCCAAGGGTGTTGGGTAGGGGCTGCTTGGAGAGCAGTGTCAGCCTGCATCAGAAGACTGGAGACACCCACAGCAGGTGCAGGGCCCATGACAGCACCCGGAAGTCAGGGAGCCCTGGCTCCCAGGCTTGGTTCTGCCAAGGCTTGACACCTGACAGGATGCCAGACACAGACCCCTGTGGGGGGCCCTTGTGGTAGCAGCCCTATTTCCCCCGATCCCTAGTGAGCAGCATAGCCTTGGACACACAGCAGGCCCAAAGAACATTGCGGACTGAGCTGCACATTCTCCATAGGGTCCCTCTGATGCTAAGATGCTGTGCATCCCCAGACCCTAGCCCAGTCCCCAGGGAAGCGCTCCACACCACACTGGTACCCTAGCCAGAAGCCCAGCTCAGCATATCTTGGAGCTTCTCTGCCCACCCCCTCCTTTCCCGCCACTGAGGATGAGCAAGCCCTCTGCCACCTGCCCAGCCTGGAGGGTCGGGGCACCTGGGTGCAAGGCTTTTTTAGCCACTGACTTGCTGGGTGATCTTAGGTGGCATCGTTTCCTTCTCTGGGCCTCAGTTTCTCCATCTGCAAAACCATGGTACCCATTCCCTGCTGCCCATCCCTAACGGGAGTTGTGAGGATGGGGCACTCCTAGACAGGGAAGCAGGTGTTCTGGAAGTGGAAGATGGAGCCCCATGTGAACTGGAAGCCTTAGGCTGTGGCTGAGTCCCAGGACTGAAAGGTTCCTGGCTGCTTCTCTGCCTAGCCACGGAAGAGCCTGTCTTTGGAGGTGAACATTGTCCTTCTGATACTGGGCACGTCACAGCCCTGCTGAGGTACCTAGGGCACCACAGTGTCTGTTCTCTTCTCCTTCCTTTACCCTGAGGGGCTGTGGAGACCTGCTCTGTGGCATCCCTGAGGGCGACAAAGATTGGGTTTTCCTCCCCGACCCCAGACCCAAATCGCAGCTTCCGATGCCCACCTTGCAGTGAGGAGCCCACTGGGAATAAAGCCAGCTCCCGGCAGGGCCAGGCCTGGGATGCTGCCAACACAGCGTCAGCCCGGAAACCTCACCCTCCCCTTTCTGAGCCAGCTGGCTTCTCAAGGAGGAAAACTCTGGACCCAGGAAAAGGCAGGTTAACCCTGACCCCAGAATCGAGCTGAGCCCTAACCCCTGGCCCAGACAAGTCGAGCCAGAGCAACGTGGAGCCCTGACCCAGGCCCACATTCCATGCCTGGCCACTGCTCAAGACCCCAGCCACTCATTCTACCAGAAGCACCAGGTGAGAGGGCGTGGGTGGCTCAGCGCCACTGCCCCCTGCAGGGGCCCAGCCCCCACCAGGCCCTTCTGAGGCTGGGTCAGGGGCGCCGACTACGGAGGACAAACCCTTAGCATCTGAGCAGCTGGAACCAACCTACAGGAAAGGGAGTGAATGATGGTCTGAGGGCACAGGCAGGGGGTCCTCTTGGGCTTTCTTGGGGACTCCCAGTCTTAAATTTGTTCTGGAAACAGAGGAAAAAACCAGAAAGCTGTTGTGGGCAGATCTGAAGGGGCTTCTCAGCCTAACACATAACTCTGGTGGCCCAAGGGTACTTGGGCACAGCTCTGGAATCCCCCTCTCCCACCACACCCTGCCCTTTCCAATCCCCCCACAGGCTCCCCTCCCCCATAGCAGACCCCTCCCAGCTCAGAGCATTCCCCGTGGGGCCGTTTTACACAAGGCTAGAACCCACTGGGGCCTCGTCTTCCAGGAAGCCTTGTTTATGTACTTGTTTAACACCATCTTCTCCCTGCAAGTTCCTTGCAGACGGGAATGATGGTGTAGTGGAGCTTGGAGTCAAGGGCCTGCCTGCCTGCAGCGATGGCTTCACTCTCTCCTACTGGATTCATTTCACTTCCCTGATAACTAGCTCCCTCAGCTGTGAAATGGGGATTATATTTAACAGTCGGTTACCTATCCCACAGATTCGCTGGGTGTCTGAGCATCCACTGTTCAGGGACTGAGGTGCAAATGTTTCTCAAAGCTCTGCAGTTCTTAGCAGCATTGTCACTTGGACTATCTATCCCTCACGTCTGCCAACAGGGTCTCCTTGACCCCAGAAACACTCAAACACGTTGCTGAATTTAATGGGATCAAGCGGATTCCTTGTCCTGCGTCAGCCCTCCCACCTGGCTGGCAGACCACATCCATCTGAACTTTTAATCTTTGCGGCTTGAGACTAGCATGGCTTTAGCTTTCTCTAACAAAAAAGGATTTGCTGATATTACAGGGGGATTTTTTACACAGTAAAAGCAAACCAACTAGCTGGTTCTTTCAATGTTTGTACTTAAGTGTATAAACCATGTACTAATTACAAATGGTTCTTATCTATTTATGAGGAAGGCCTGACAAGACCCTACAGCTCTCAGGGTTCAAGGGATA